>NC_132933.1:63115468-67915468 GCF_047675955.1 Chlorocebus sabaeus
CTCAAGGGTAATTTCAATTTAATGATGTTGGATGATCTTTTTAATGTGTTGTGGAATTTAGTTTGCTAGTCTTTTGTTGAGGACTTTTGCATCTGTGTTCATCAGGGTCATCATCCTCTTTCTCTTCTGGTAGGGTCTTTGTCAGGTTTGGTATCAGAGTAATGCTGGCCTCATTAAATGATGTTTTTAAAGTATTTCTTTTCATTTATTTATGTATTTATTTATTCATTTGGAAGAATTGGTATTCTTCATAAAATGTTTGGTGGAATTCAGCAATGAGGCCATCAGGTACTGCATTTTATTTGATAGGATGTATTTTTATTACTGATTAATTCTCCTTTCTCATTATTGGTCTGTTCAGATTTTCTGGTTTTCCTGATTGAGTCTTAGTAGGTTTCACATGGCAAGAAATTTACCCATTTCTTCTATGTTATCCAGTTTAGTAGTGTATAAACTAATACAGTTTAGTTTATAAATAGTGTATAAACAGTTCATGTAGTTTCTTATGGTTATTCGTATTTCTGCGGCATCAATTTTAATATTTCCTCTTTCCTTTCCAGTTATATTTATTTGAGTCTTCTCTTCTTAGTAAACTTAACTAAAGGTTTTTTTTCAACATTTTGTTTATCTTTCAAAAAATGAACGCTTGACTATTTTCATCTTATCTATTGTTTTTCTAGTCTCTATTTCTTATTTCTGCTCTATTATTTATTATTGCTTTTCTTCTACTAACATTAGGCTTAGTTCACTCTTCTTTTTCTACTTCCTTGAAGTGTAACATTAAGTTGTTTACTTGAGATCACTCTTCCTTCTTGATATAAGTATTTTGTTCTACATTTTCTCTTTGAACTACTTTTTATGAATCCCATAAGTTTTACTATATTGTATTTTCATTTTAATTTGTTTCAATATATTTTTAAAATTTTCTTTTGACCTTTTTTGACCCATTTTTGTTAAGGAAAATGTTTTTGAATATTCAAATATTTATAAAATTTCCAATATTCCTCCTGTTATTGATATAAAATTTAATACCATTGTGATGAGAAAAGATACTTCATATGACTTCAATTATCTTATATTTGTTAAGACTTGTCTTGTGGCATCACAGATGGTCTATTATGGAGAATATTCCACGTGCACTTGAGAATAATGTGTATTCTGCTACTGTAAGATCTAATTTCTACATGTCTCTTTGGTTCGTGTGATCTAAAGTGTAGTTGAAGGCCAGTATTTCCATATTAATTTGCTGTCTGGATGTGCTATTCATTGATCAAAGTGGGGTATGTACATCCCTATTTTTACTGCATTGCAGTTTGTCTCTCCCTTCATATATATGAATATTTGTTTTGCATATTAGATTTTCCGATGCTGGGTGCATAAATATTTAAAATTACTACATACTCTTGATGAATATCATCATATAACCACACTCCATGTCTTTTTGTTTTGGGTTTTATTTTCATGGAATATCTTTTTTCCATCCCTTCACTGTCAGTCTGTGTGTCCTTAACACCAAAGTAAGTCTCTTAAAATCAACATGTAGGTGGGTTTTGTTTTTTATCCATTCAGACACTCTACATCTTTTGAGTAGAGAATTTAATTCATTTATATCCAAGGAAATTATGGATAGGTAAGGAATTACTAATTCCATTTAGTTTATTGTTTTCTGGTACTTTTGTTCATTCTTTGTTTTTTACTTCCTCCCTAACTGTCATTCTTTGTGATTTGATAATTTTCTGTAGTAATATGCCTTATTGTTTTCTCTTTTCCTTTTGCATATCTCCTATAGATTTTTGTGGTTCTCGTGAGGCTTATATAAAACACCACATATTTATTTATAACAGACTCTTTTGAGGTGATAACAACTTGAGTTTGATCACATTAAAAAATTTATACTTTTATGCACCTACCCACATTTTATGTTTTTGATATCACAATTTACACCTTTTTATATTGTGTATCCCTTAAAATTAATTGGAGGTGTAGTCATGTTTAACAGTTTTGTCTTTTAGCCTTTACACTAAAAATATGTAATTTTAACACAACTATTACAGCACTAAAGTATTCTGAGTTTGACTATGTACTCACTTTTACCAGTATGTTTTATATGATCATATGTTTTCATGTTATTAATTAGCATTCTTTCATTTTAGCTTGAAGAACTTTCTTCAGAATTTGTCGTAAGGATTTAGTGGTGATGAACTCCCTGGGATTTGCTTTGTCTAGAAAGCCTTTACCTGTCCTTTATTTCTGAAGGATAGATTTGCCAGGTAAAGTATTCTTGCTTTCCAGTATTTTTCTTCTTTTAGTGCTTTGATATATCACCCCATTTTCTCCTCACTTGAAAAGTTTCTGCTAATAAATCTGATGATAGCCAAATGGTGTTCCTTTTTATGTGAGTTTTTAAAATTTTGTCTTCCTGCTTACGAGAGTCTCTCTTTGCCTTATAATTTTGTCAATTTGCTTACAATATGACTTTGTATAATTTCGTATGGATTGAACGTATTGGAAACTTTTGAGCTCTTTGTACCTGAGTATTTAAATCTTTCTCTAGATTTGAGAAGTTTTCAGCCATTATTTATTTAAATAATGTTTCTGTCCATTTCTCTCTCTCTTTTCCATCTCAAATTCTTGCGATGTGAAAGTTAGCCAATTTGATGCTGTCCCATAAAGTCCATACTTTCTTCATTCTTTCTACTTTTAAAAACTGATTGTAGATTTTCAGATAACCCACATTTGAGTTCATAGATTGTTCTTTATGTTTGTGGAAATCTGTTATTGATCATCTCTATTACATTTTTCATTTCCTTCACTTTGATTTTTCGTTCCAGAACTTCTCTTTGGTAATTTTTTATACAACTTTAATCTTTTTGTTAAACTTATTTTGTTCATTTATTATGTCTCTGATTTTGTTAACTTGTCTCTGTTTTCCTTTGAAGTTTACTGAGGTTCCTTAGAACAATTAATTTGGATTATTTTTCAGGCAATTTAAAGATCTCTATTTTTTGTGGTCAGTTACTGGGAAATTATTGTATTCTTTAGTGGTAATATGTTTCCTTGGTTTTTCATGTTTCTCACTGCCTTGCATTGATATCTGCACATGTGATGGAGTAGTCACCTCTTCCAGAGTTTATTGAAATGCTTTCCATGAGGAAAGTCTTTCCTCATTGGGTAGTTGCAAGGACACTGTTTGAGTGGTTGTGGAGGTTCTGGCTGTGGTTTGGGCACAGCAGCATAGTTTCCACGCAGATCTACCAGCTAAGTTTAATGTTGGCAAAGATTGCAGTGGTTCTAACAGCCAAGGCTGAAGGTATCTGCAGTGGTGATGAAGGCCATTAGAGTTTTTAATGGTGAAGGCTGTTGGGTCTTTCTCATAATTTTTTTTTTTTTCTACCAGAGAAGTCATGGCCCTGAGGATCTTTATTAGCACTGGATCCAGCTTAATGGCATTCTTCCCCTGGTGTCTCATGAACATTGCCTAAGAAGCAGCCATGGAGTTTGGATCTGAAGCATGGGCACACATAGAAAGATCAAGACTCTAGGATCCTGGGCTGCCATGACAATGGTGTCTGGTATACACAAACCTTCATTGCCATATTGGTAATAATGTGTGAGGTGTAGGTGTTTGTGAAATAGTTGGGGAACTGAAGTATGGAGCACAAATGTGTGTAGGACAACAATAGCAATGCAGTTTTCTGTGCAGACTATCTCATAGTAACATTGTTTCTGAGTTTTGGGTGCAGGTGCATGCAGTACAGCAATGGGGCTAGAGTTTGGAGTATTAGCACATGAAGGGCTATAGCAGCCTTAGGGACTGGAGAATGGGTTAGCTGTGACTGTGACTCAAAGGCCAGATACATTGTTTTCATGGGGTAGCTACAGGGCAATGACCTGTAGTTTATGCAAACACAGAGTAACTATAGAGTTTAGGGCCTATGGTGGTGCTAGTCCTTAACTGTGGTAGTTCCAATGTTTAAGGTGTGAATGTTCACTGGTAAGCACAGAGAGATTACAGAGCCATGGCCTGGAATGTGGACACTGGTGAAGTGCCTACATCTTTGTGGTGGTTGGTGGTGGGGAGCAGCATGCACAGGGTTGGGAGGGATGGCAGCATCAGTCCTAGAGTAGCACAATTTTGACTTCTGGGTGGCCATGGTGCAACCATATCTTCCTCTATGGGGGTCTGCAGTGGGGATGGCTGTTTGTTACCTCAATGATGAAAGGTGCCAGTGTCCTCTGCCGATCAGGCCATTGGAGTCTGCAGTGGAATTCAACATGTGGCTGACACCGCTAGCCATCACACTTCTTTACTCTTAGTCATCTCCAGACATTACAGATGTGCCACTTTCATCATGTATCCTTTCTGTGAAGTTTTTTCTGGTTTTTCTTTTTTTTTTTTTTTTTTTTTTTACTCTACTTTGTTACTGTTGATTCTGCAAAGGATCCTTAAGCCCTCTCAAGGCTATTTTTGTTTATGGTTAGTTGTTTTGTTGGTGGTGGTGGTGGTGATGGTGGTGGTGGAGGATGAAAGCAGGTATCTCCTACTCTGCCACCTTCCCAATGTCACTATTCCAAAGCTTGCCTTAGGTATTCTGATGATCTCTCATTAAATACCTATATATTAAAAACTACCATGTATTTGTAGAAAATTAACCCCTTTATTTATTTATTTATTTATTTATTTATTTATTTAGAGATGGAGTATTTATTTATTTATTTATTTAGAGATGGAGTTTTCACTCTTGTTGCCCAGGCTGGAGTGCAGTGGTGTGATGTCTGCTCACTGCAACCCCTACCTACTGGGTTCAATCAATTCTCCTACCTCAGCCTCCTGAGTAGCTGGAATTACAGACATGAGCTACCACGCCTGGCTAATTTTTTTGGATTTTTAGTAGAGACTGAGTTTGGCCAGGTCGATCTCGAACTCTTGACCTCTGGTGATCCGCCCACCTCAACCTCCCAAAATGCTGGAATTTCAGGCATGAGACACCATGCCCGACCCCTTTATTGTTATGTAATACCTCTTTTAATGTTTTATTTCTTGTTTTGAAACCTACCCTGTCTGAAATCAGTATAGCTAAGCCATCCTTTTCTTAAACTAGTGTTATCATGGATCTCTTCCTACGTTTCTATACTCTTAATCTATCTGTGTCTTTCTATTTAGAGAGGATTTCTTATAAACCAAACACAGTTTAATCTTTCTTTTTATCTATTCTGAAAGTCTGTCTCTACATTGGTGAGTTTTAACCATTCACATTTAGAGTGATCATTGATATAATGAGATTAATATCTAACACACTTGTTAATTGTCTTCTATTTCTTACACTTGTTCTTTGGTTTTAGTTTTGTTATCTTTTTTCTGCCCTCTTGATTTTAATTCATCATTTTATGTACCTTTATTTTTTATTCTTTTTTATCACATCAATTATTTTTATTCTTGATTTTCTTATTGGTTTACCTAGAGTTCTCAATGTAGCTTACTTTCACATAACACTATATCACTTTACAGTTTAGAAGGGTGGTTACCAGAGATCAAGAATGGGGGAAATGAGATATTGGTAAAAGGATACAAACTTGAGGTTATAAGATTTATAACTTTGGAAGATCTTATGCACAGCATGGGAACTATAGTTAATTACAATATATTGTATACTTAAAACTTGCTAAGAGAGTAGATCTTAAGTTTTTACCACACACACAAGAAAAAGTAGCTATGTGAGTAAATAGATATGTTAATTAGCTTTATTGTGGTAAGCATTTCACAATGTATACATATATAAAAAACGTCATGTGGTAGACCTTCAATATATACAATGTTTTATTTGTCAATTATACCTCAGTGAAGCTGAGAAGAATCTTAGTCTCTTAGAGTGCTTATGTCCCTGGGTTGTGACTTTCACGTTTCCTCTGTGGTTCTATAGCTACTTTTGTTTTCCACTTACATAAGACAGAAAGCCTAGAAGGAGATAAAATTTGGTTAAGTGTCTTTCTTCTAGTTTGGATGAGACTCTGGTGAAATTCTTTCTTTTGAAGAAATGGCCTTTGTCATGATGAACATGTTGTGCATATTTCAAATGGTTACCTTTTCCATCTCCTTCCATAAAAAGGAATATTTTAGGTTCTTTCTTTCTTTCTTTCTCTCTCTTCTCTCTTCTTCTTTCTTTCTTTTCTTTCTTCTTTCTTTCTTTCTTTCTTTCTTTCTTTCTTTCTTTCTTTCCTTTCTTCCTTTCTCCTTCCTTCTCCTTCCTTCCTTCCTTCCTTCCTTCTTCCTTCCTTCCTTCTTCTTCTTTCTTTCTTTCCTTTCTTTCTTTTCTTTCTTTCCTTTCTTTCTTTCTTTCTTTCTTCTTCTTTCTCCTTCTTCCTTCCTTCCTTCCCTTCCTTCCTTCCTTCCTTCCTTCCTTCCTTCCTTCCTTCCTTCCTTCTTTCTTTCTTTCTTCTTTCTTTCTTTCTTTCTTTCTTTCTTTCCTTCTTTCTTCTCTTTCTTCTCTCTCTCTCTCTCTCTCTCTCTCTCTCGTCTCTCTCTCTCTCTCTCTCTTTCTTTCTTTCTTTCTTTCTTTTCTTTCTTCTTCTTTCTTTCTTTCTTTTCTTTCTTTCTTTCTCCATAAGAAACTGGTGAGTTCCTGGAGGTAAAACTTACAAAAATGTGGACTTTTCCTTCGAAGTATGACCCCAAGACATTTATCACTTTTGCTCTAGTGCACACTCAGCCTCCATCAATTTTTTATAATTACTGTTTTAGTGATCTTGTCAGTTTATAGTTCTATCTTCTACTCTAGGTAAGCTGATATCTGCTGTGGGCTTCTGAATTCATCATTCACTTCATGTTTTCAGTGGCAGTTTGGCACTGTCACCTCAATTCTCTAACGGGTCCAAGAAAAATTCCTGCTTGAATTAAGTGATATGTTATGACCACAAATTAGAACACAATATTATAAAGTTAAAATTTATCCCCCAAATGATCTGTGTATGTAGGTTCAATAAAATACATGATAGAACACCTCTTCATTTATTTCTGGGTTTTCTATTTTGTTCCATTGGTCTATATAACGATTTTGGGGAAGTATCAACATTTTATGTACATACATAATGCTTACATACAAAGTCAATATTGTGATAATGCACTTTGGAGACATCAAATTTATAAAAAATACATAAAATGAACTAGAACCCTCTAAAAGTCTCTACACAATTTCAACCTCCAGTATTGGAAATGAAGTGAAGATGAAATATAGTATAAGAAATTGCAAAAAAAAAAAAAAAAAAAAAAAAAAGGATAACATAGTAAAGAAACCTGAAAAAAAGAAAAAGAAGATAAAAATGACTGAAAAGAAAATTTAACATACGAAAAAGTGTATCACAGGGATAGTTTATGGGGCAGTTTCACAGAGATACTTCCTAAGAGATAACTGACTTTTATGATCATTAACTCGATTTTGAAATATTGTGTCATAATGAATAGCTGCTTTTTTTCTTTCAGGAAATGGCTGTCCTCAGAGAATATGATCACATTCATTTGCCACTACATGGCATTGCCTTTTCTTGAAATTGTTTCATGATTTGATATACAACAACATGAGCATTTCTGATTAAATGTTCCCATTTTATGTGCAATGCTTCTATATTGTTTTGGTTATGCAAACAATCCAATCTATATGCACCCAATTACAGACCACAAATTTGATGTAAACAACACTGGCCAAACAGCAAACACTATTAAATAAGTGGCTTCTTATACTACCATACACAAAATTATTTTTGAACTAGTAGTTAACTACACTGACTTTTTGGGCAAATGCTGTTTTAATTCCTGAAAAGTTCCTGGAATATTATAAGCTTAAAGGAATGCCAATTCCTTCTTATACTACCATACACAAAATTATCTTTGAACTAGTAGTTACTTATACTGACTTTTTGGGCAAATGCTGTTTTAATTCTTGAATTGTTCCTGGAATGTTATAAGCTTGAAGGAATGCCAATGCAGGCAAATGATACATTTTTAAACTGAAGCTTTTGTCATTGTCATGCTGTGTGACCAATCCATTCATTAGAATTTTTTACCAAATGCATTGAGATTAATGGAAACAAACAAACAAAAAAAAAAAACCAACACACACACACAGAAAAACAACTTTACTGGTAACATTTGAAATTCACTTGTAGAAGCTTTGGCCACACTTACTCAAAACTGTCATTGTGGCTTGAAAATTTATTTTTTTCTACAAAGTTCACCAGATCTTGAGCATTTACAAAATGCTTTACTTTTTTGAGTTATTAACAAAAAGTGAGTAGAAAAGTGCTAAACTTTTTGGATTCGACCGTGGTATTAACTGTGTATAGTTAATAAAAAACAGTAGGGACACTTGAAAGTGCCATTCATTAGCCAAAGCGAAGCATATTTCTGTATTAAGGTTTAGTGGTAAATATAAAAAAATCAAAGAAGTTTACCATTTAATGTGTTTTGTAACACAGAAGAAACCGTAATATGAACAAGTGTCTTTGGTTCAGAAGTTCACTGAGCTTGTGGAGTTCTTTATATTCTCTGACAGGCATTTTTTGAAGGTAAGCATGACACCTATGTATGAAGCAGCCAAAGTACATGATTGAATAATTTGGCAGGGGAGAGTTCTTGTTTTTTTAACCTGCATTTTTACTTATTCTGTAATCTTTGAAATACTCACTGCACTTGTATTTGGAAAGTGCTTCTGGTCTACAAATTTTGTAAGTATATGCTATCTATTTAAAAGTCTGGTTATTGCTCAGCTGGTGGAATTAAGCAGATTTTTGCTTTTGCAGCACCAATTAAAATTAACATTTAAACTTGTATCACTCAGTGTTAAGTAGCCTTGTACATTTAACTAATTACAGCCTTTTAAAAAGGTAATAATTTCAGAGATCTCATTCATTGTCTTGTAAGAAACACAGTAAGAAGGAATGATATTCAGCTTCCCCCTATGTCAAGTCTGTATAACCCATGGTTCTCCGGAGAGTCATAAGCAATAGGATATGTATGTAGATATATGACAGAGAACTTAGAGGAAATGGCTCATGTAATTACGGTAGCTGGAAAGTCCAATGATAGGCTTTATGCAAGTGGAGATCCTGGGAATGCTGGTAGAATTGTTCAGGATTTTAAAAGCTTCAGAACCTAGGGAGGCTGCAGTAAATTCTGCAATCCAAAGGCTGGCAAACCTAAAATTCTGATGACTGAGGCACCAGAAGAAGACTGTTCTAGTTCTCAGGGAGAGACAAATTCTCCTTCTGAATTTTTTCTCTCTAGGTCCCAGGTGATTGGATGATGTTGACCAATAACAAGGGCAGATTTTCCCTACTTAGTCCACTCAGATTCACACACTAATCTTCTCTGTAAACAACCTCACATACACACCAAAAATAATCCCTAACCAGGTTTCCAGGTATTATTTCATCTTGTCAAGTTGGCACCTAAAATTAGGTACACAAATCCAATTCTTGACAATGTGGCACTCATATGTATCTCCTTAAACTATACTAATTTGTTATAATGTTTAGTACAATATTGTAATCCTTGAATAAAACCATGGGACCCATATGAAGTGCCACTAATAATGCTGGAAGTGTTTTCAAGGAGCACAGAAAAGTCTGACTTTATGAGAAAGAGTTGAATTGACTGATACGTACCACAGATAGCACAGAAAATTCATGACATTTCAAGAAAAAGTTGAATTGCCTGATATGTACTATAGGTTGAGATCTGCAGCTGTGATTGCCTGACATTTCAAGATTAATAACTCAAACTTAAAGATCATTGTAAAAAAAAATTGAAGCAAGCTCCAAAAGCTTTCACTTTTTGAGAAATACCATATCTTGTGTTGAATATACAACTTTTATGTGAGTGAAGGATTGCTAAAAGAAAGGCACACCTAAATATTCTAATACAACTCAAGAAAAAGCCCAGTTATTATATGACAACCTAAAGCAAAAGGAAGATGAAGGATCTAAAGCTAAAAATTGTAATACCAGCAAGAAATGATTTGATAATTTCAGAAAGACAAATTCTGGCTTAAAACGTTTTTAGAAATTTTGACTCAAAAATGTCAAGAAAAGAGGAGAAGCGTCTTCTGCTGACCTAGTAGAAGCAGACCGGGTCCCAGCTATCATTAAGAAAATCATTGAGGAGAAAGTATATCTACCTAAATGAGTTTGTAGTGCACACAAAAGTACCCTATTCAGAAATAAAATGCCACAAAAGGACATTCATTAGGATAAAAGAGAAGTGAGCATGAGGATGAGAGACAGGATAGTATAACTCTTCTGTTTTGTGTAAATGCTGTCGGGTTTATGATAAGGACTGCTCTTATCTATAATGTTGCTAACCCTGGAGCATTGAAGGGAAAGGATAAATACCAGTTGCCAGTCTTTTGATTGTAAAACAAGTAGGCTGGGACAATAAGAATCTCTTTTTTTTTTTTTCCTCTATTAATCATTTGATGCTTTGTCTTTGAAGTCAGAAAATACCCCACCAAAAAGAGACTGCCTTTTAAAGTTCTTATAATATTGAACAATATCCATTGCCACCCAGAACCCTAGGTGTTCAACACTGAATGTATAAAAAGTGGTCTAATTGCTCCCAAAATAATGTTTGCAATTCAGCCTCTAGATTAGGGGATCGTAGGGATATATAAGCCTCATTACACATGGTTATCTAAGGAAAGGATTGTCAACTGTATGGAAAATAATTCTAATAGAAAGAAGATGATAAAAATCTACCATTCAAGATGCCATTATCATTATTTTAAAAAAAGCCACAAAAGGTATCAAGCTTGAAACAATAAATTTCTGCTGGAGAAAATTGTGTTCAGACGTTGCGCGTGACTTCACAGATTTAAAACAGAGCCAATCAACGAAATCATGCAAGAGATTGTGGGTATGACCAAAAAGGTGTGTGTGGGAGTGTGAAGTGCTTCCAGATACGAATCTTGAGAGGTTCTGGTTCAACAGGACTGACTAGAAGCATTCATTTACCTTTATTATGAAGATAAGCCAAAATAGCAAATAAATAGCAAGACCTCAAGTACATCATCTCATGTAGCAGACTGAAATTCACCAGGTAAGTGATGGGAGCCACAAGGAGTGTGCAGCCAGACGCCCACTGATTCAGGACAGGTGCAGAGCCAAGAGAGGATATCAAAGGTGGGAAAGGGGTGGGTGAATGAGACACCAGAAGGGGATACACAGCTCCACCGTGGACCTTTACAATCCTAGTCATGGGAGAGTCCCCTTGATGTCCCCAGGCCACCAGAAAAACACAAGAACCACCTGAAAATAGTGCAGAGGCACCGTTCAAGCCCACATGGAATCCCATGGGCTTTTGATCTCTGATTAGGGCACTGCCAGCTACTCACCACCCCACTAAAGAGAAAGGCCAGGTACTTTCATGTACCCCAAAGATAGAAATCACATCCATGGTGCTGTGGAGCAGCCAGACTATGCACCATGTGCCTTTCCACCTCTGCTGCTCCCCACCAAATGAAATTTGCCACTTTCTGGCCTCAAGCACACCCATACCATCTCCATCTGAACACTGTGTCCACAGTTTAGCATTCTTTTGAGAGCACCACTCCCAGAGGTCACTGACAAGCCCTTTACAGCTGCCTCCACCCTTGCTGCCCCTATGCCAGGGAGGGAATGGGGAGGCTGGACACGTGCTCGCACTATCAGCACAAATAACTGCAGATGAGGTACAGAACAGCAACAGACTTTATGACCCACAGCCCCCCACCTTCACTGCTTCCTGCCAAATGGGCCTTGTCACCTTCAGGCCTCCAGTGCACCTGCCCCACCCTCACCTGAACACTGCAGCTGTGGCTCTTTGGTCCTCTGACGGCACACTCCCAGAGGTCACTGACAAGCCCCTTGCAGCTGCCACTGTCACTGGCTAAGTCCTTGCCACTCCAGGGCCAGGGATAGAGCAAGGAGGCCCAGCACATGTGCATGCCCCCAAAATATTAATAAAACCCAATGTTACTTTTGTAGGAGGGAAGTGCAAGTGTGCCACACATCCCACAGCTGCCAGTCTCTGTTGTCCCAGCTGAGGGGATCTGCTCTCTGCAGTTAAAGACCCACAACACTGCTGCCCTGCCTTCACCTGAGCATTTTTCCTGAAAGTATAACCCCATCACCTGAGAGTTCTGCTGGTGATCAGTGACCAGTCCACCCCTCCTCATCACAGCCAGCATCTGAACTCTGTGCTAGCCCAACCCTGCCTGGTCCAGCCTCTTCAGGACTCATAGACACGAACCAGCAGCCAATTTAAGGACCTGTGAACTATGAGACAATCTGGCCCAGTCCAACAGTTCTGCCACCAGAATACTCCCCACAAGGTGTTAGGTCAGGCCAACTCAACCAGCTGACACCTCCATAACTGATGCCCATCTACATGGGCCAAAAAAGAGACCTCTCCGTACACATCAATAGTGTTACCAAATCAGAGAACAGGCAAGCCATATAGCTGTCTGTATTGTACTGAGTGAAGGAGTTCCAAACTGAAGCCACTCCCACAGAGAGTAATGTGAAAGGAAAATACATCTCAGGACCCCCAAACCACTAAGCTAAGAGAAAAGTCAAGGTGAAAACTATTTCAGGCAAAATTGACTTGCATTTTATTCCTAAAGAAGATAGCTATAAAGATAAGAAGCTACATACTTTCCTCACTATCTGCCCACAGGAAATTCCTTGTAGACATAGGACAGACAGAACTCTAAGTCATCCCCCTGAGGCTCACCTGAGACAAATTCATATCTGATTGCTTCCTCTGCCCTGTTGTTTATGTAAAAATCCAGATTTACTGAGCCAGGCTAAATTGTGTATTTAGTGGAAGGCTGATCAAGGACTCAAAAGAATGCAACCTTTTGTCTTCTAACCTGGAAGCCCTCACTTCGAGTTGTCCCACCTTACTGGACTGAACCAGTGTACATCTTACATGTATTGATTGATGTCTCATGTCTCCCTAAAATGTGTAAAGGTACACTGTACTCTCGACCACCTTGGGCACACGTCATCAGGACTTCCCTGAGGAAGTGTCATGGGTGTGTCCTTAACCTTGGCAAAATCAACTTTCTAAATTGACTGAGACCTATCTCAGATATTTTGGCTTAACAGTAACAATACAGGCATTTACTGTGGCCTAAAGATAGACAACAGTATGCCTCTAAACTGAGAGGCATGAGCCATGGGACAAGAGTGTTATTGGGAAACAGATCGTGCTCTAGCCTATCCAGGGTATGGAGCTGGTGCCATCCCCCTCACTTCCTGCAGAGACCTCAAAGACTCCTGGCCACCCCCATCAGGGCTGGTGCCTGCACCCATCATTGAAGTACTCATAAGCATGCCAGGGGATCCAGATCTGTTCATTTTTGCCAACCCCTCCCCCTCAATTAAACAGGAAGCTAAAGGCACTGGGCACTCCACTATTCAACCCATCACAGGAAACAACAGAGAGCATCTCAGAGGAAACAACGAAGTGCATACATATCTCCTTGTGTTGCAGCTGGCTCTTACCCATAATCACCACCTAGTGGCCCGCACTTCAAACTGCATAGCCACATATAAAACCTGTCAATAAAAGACAACAGGTCTATAGAAGCAAAGACAAAAGATCCTACTCAACATACATTATAGTCACACTCTGGGGAGGATGAAAAAGATATAAGAAAAAAAAAAGCAATCCTATCCTAAAGAAAATAATTTCAAAATCAAGGAGTGCCAGCCTTTGCAGATGAGGAATCAGTATAAATTCTGGCATCATGGAAAAACTGAATATTGTGAGACCACCAAAGGATAACACTAGATCTCCAGCAATGGATCCTAACCAAACTGGAAATTCAGAAATGACAGATGAAGAGTACAAAGTGTGGATTGTGCGGAAGCTCAAAGAAATCCAAGAGAAGGTTTTAAATCAACACAAAGAAACAAAAGCAATCCGAGAAATAGAAGAGATAAAAATATTTAAAAATTAAACAGAATTTTTGGAAATGAAAGAATCACTTATGTAATTTGGAACTACAGTTGAAAGGTTTGACAGTACACCATACTAAGCATAAGAATTTCAGAGCTTGAAGATGGGTAATTTAAACTAAGTCAGATAGAAATAAAGAAGCAAATGTAAAAGAATAAACAAAACCTTCAAGAAATATGGGATTATATAAAGCAACCAAACCTGTAATATAGTGGCATTTCTGAGAGAGAAGAAGAAAAATTAGGCAGCCTAGACAACATATGTGAGAGAATAATTCACAAAAATTTCCATAATCTTGCTAGAGGGGTGGACATCTAAGAACAGGAAATTCACAGAAAACCTGCAAGAGGCTATACAAAACAAACATTATCAAGGAATACAGTCACCGTATTATTCAAGGTAAACACTAATTTTAAAAATCTAGAGAAAAGGGTTAGAAAAGCTAGAGAAAAGAGTTAAATCACTTATAAAGGAAAATTGATTAGACTAACAACATACTTTGAAGTAGAAACCTTACATGCCAAAAGAGATTGGGGACCTATTTTTAGCCTCCTTAAAGAAAAAAATGTCAGCCAAGAATTGTATATCCTGCCAAACTAAGCTTCATAAATGAAGGAGAAATAAAGTATTTCCCAGCCACACAAATTCTAAGAGGTGTCACCAATAGACCAGTCCCATAAAAAAAAAAAAAATGTTTAAAGGAATTCTAAATGCAGAAATGAGAGGATGATATTTAGCATCAGAAAAGACCATATAAGGATAAAGCTCACAGATCCTATAAATTACACAACTGAAACTCCAAAACAACTAGCTAACAACAGTACAACAGGAACAAAACCTCATTTATCAATATTAACCTTGAGTGTAAATGGCCTAAATGCCCTGTTTAAAAGATACAGAGTGGGAAATTGAATTTAAAAACAAGAATCAACCATCTACTGTCCATGTGAGACCCACTTACTGGTTAACAACACATTCAAACTCAAAGTAAAATGGTAGAAAAAGACACATCATGAAAATGAAAAACAAAAGCAAGCAGGAGTAGCCATTTTCACATCAGATAAAACAGACTTTAAACAAACAACAATTAAAAAGGTAAAGAAGGATATTATATAATGGTAAAGGGTTTAATACAACAAGAAGATTTAACTATCTAAATATATATGTATCAAACACTGGAGCACCCAGATTCATAAAACAAGTAGTTATAGACCTATGAAAAAAAGATTGATCACAAACAATAGTGGTGGGAGACTTCAACACCACACTGACATCACTAGACATATCATTGAGACAGAAAATCAACAAAGAAACTCTGAACATAAACTGGATTTTAGACAAAATGGACCTAATAGATAATTACAGAACATTCTACCTAACAGCAGCAGAATATGCATTTCTGTCACCTGCACATAGAATATCATACAGAATCAACCATATACCTGGACATAAAGCAAATGTCAATAAATTTAATACAATCAAAATAGTATCAATTATCTTCTCAGAATGCAGCGAAATAACATTAGAAATCAATACCAAGAGGAACTCTCAAAATTGCATAAGTTAATGAAAACTAAACAATTCGTTTCTGAATGACATCTGGGTAAACAAAGTTAAAACTGAAATCAAAAAAAAATTTGAAATGAATGAAAATGGAGACACCACATATCAAAACCTCTGAGATAAAGGAACACCAGTGCTGAAAGAAATCATAGGCAATACAAACAAAAGAAAACATATCCCATGCTCATGGATGTGTAAAATCAATATTGTGAAAATGGCCATAGTGCTTAAAGCAACCTACAAATTCAATGCGATTCTCATCAAAATGCCACCATCATTCTTAACACAATTTGAAAAAAAAAAACAATTTGAGAATCCATATGGAACCAAAAAAGAGCCCACACAGTCAAAACAAGACTAAGCAGAAAGAACAAATCTGGAAGTATCACATTACCTGATTTCAAACTATACTATTAGGCCAGAGTCACCAAAACAGCATGGTACTGGTATAAAAATGGGCACATAGACCAATGGAACAGAATGGAGAACCCAGAAGTAAACCCAAATACTTACAGCCAACTGATCTTCAACAATGCAAACAAAAACATAAAGTGGAGAAAGGACACCCTTTTCAACAAATGATGCTGGGATAATTGGCTAGCCACGTGCAAGAGAAGGAAACTGGATCCTCATCTCTCACCTTATAGAACAATCAACTCAAAATGGATAATACAAAAATCAGCTCAAGATGGATTACGGACATTTGTTGAATAGCGTATCCTTTCCCCAGTGTAACCTCTTACTGTAACCTCTGCCTCCCAGGTTCCAGTGATTCTTCTGCCTCAGCCTCCCGAGTAGCTGGGATTAGAAGCACCTGCCACCACGCCCGGCTAATTTTTCTAATTTTAGTAGATACAGGGTTTCACCATGTTGGCCAGGCTTGTCTCAAACCCCTGACCTCAGGTGATCTGCTCGCCTCGGCCTCCCAAAGTGCTGGGATTACAGACACGAGTCACTGCACCCAGATGGTTCCATAAAAATTTTAGGATTGTTTTTGTATTTCTATAAATAATATCACTTATACTTTATTAGAGATTACATTGAATTTGTACATCATTTTGTGTAGTATGAACATTTTAACAATATTATTTCTTTCAATCTACGAACATAAAATAGCATTTTATTTTTTGTGTCTTTGTCAACTTTATATTTTCAGTGTAGAGGACTTTCACATTTTTAGTTATGTTTATTCTTAGGTATTTTATTTTTGTAGAAATTTTAAATAGAATTACTTTCTTGATTCATTTTTCAAATGTTTCAGTATTGCCACACAGAAATAGTACTGATTTTCGTTCGTTGATTCTCTTTCTTTTTTTTTTCTTTTTATTGAGTCGGAGTCTTGCTCTGTCACCAGGCTGGAGTGCAGTGGCATCATCTCGGCTCACTGCAACCTCTGCCTCCTGGGTTCAAGCGATTCTCCTGCCTCAGCCTCCTGAGTAGCTGGGACTACAGGCGCGTGCCACCATGCCCAGCTAATTTTTGTATTTTTAGTTGAGACAGGATTTCCCCATGTGGGCCAGGATGGTCTCGATCTCTTGACCTCGTGATCCGCCCACCTCAGCCTCCCAAAGTGCTGGGATTACAGGTGTCAGCCACTGCGTCCGGCCTGTTGATTTTCTAACTTGCAACATTACTGAATTTGTTTATCAGTTCTCACACGTTTTGGTGGAATTTTTGAGTCCCACATTGGAGAAAAGTCCAGGGTCATGACTTCACTGCTTCATTATAGCAAACACTTACAAAAAAAAAAAAGAAAAAAAAAAGCCAATTCTACTCAAATGATTTCAAGAAATTGAAAAGAAAGGAATACATTCACACTTATTCTAGGAGGCCAGCATTACTCGGATACCACAACCAGACGAAGACACAACAAGGAGAGAAAACTACAGGCCAATATCCCTGATGAACATACATACAATAATCCTCAGCAAAATACTAGCAAGTCAAATTCAACGACACATTAAAAATATTATTCACCATAATCAAGTGGGATTTATCCCAGGGATGCATGGATGGTTCAACATATGCAAATAAATAAATTTAATACATCACATTAATAGAATCAAGTAAAAATCTATATGAACCTTTTAGTACATGCCAGAAAATCATTTGAGAAAATCCAACATCGCTTCATAATAAAAACTCTCTACAAACTGTGTATGGGAAGAACTTACCTTAGCCTAATAAAGGACATATATATGACAAACCCACAACTAGCAACACATTGAATGGGAAAAAATTGAACACCTTTTCTCTATGATATGGAACAATACAAAGATGCTCACTTTTACCACTTTTATTCAACATACTACTGGAAATCCTGGACAGAGCAATTAGACAAGAGAAAGAAATAAAGAGCATCCAAATTGGCCAGGAAGAAGTAAAAAATCTTCTTGTTTGCAGACAGTATAATCTTATATTTAGGATAACTTCTTTTAAAGTCTCTCTTTTTCTCATTTCACCTGGTTAAACTTCTAGCTGGTGTACAACTTAACTTGTTGCTTTCTTAGAACTACTAGCCTCCTCTTAATTGATTACTACCAAAAATCTCCATTGTTTTCTATTGCTATTTTAGATTTAAAGTTCCCAGCTCTGTTCCAGGTAAAGTCAGTGCCCTTGGGAAAAAAAATACACAACTCTGTCTTACGGACTGCCTCTTCTCCTGGGCAAAATCTTTTTGCCAATCCTCCCTCAAAGTGATACTCTGACTGTATAAGCATGTCAATGGGCAATTTGGGTAGATTCTGGTCTTTTCAGCTTATCTCTCTTGGCATGGAACCTATGCCCCCTCTAAGAAAGCTCATCTTGTTGAAACTGGGATAGATAAAGCTTTAGCCATATGAATGGGGGCAAGATACAGGAACAAAACCTCTGATCTCTTAGCCACATGGACCTGAAAAAGAATGAAAATTTTTAGCATCATTCTCCTCTTAGAAAGATGTCGTGGCCTTAGACTGGAAGGGAAGGAGAGAAGTAGCCATGTGTTCTTCGTTGGACACTTTCCTCTACCTCACAGTAGAATTTCAACACACTGAAAAGGGCATGGCAATAAGACATGGTCTAAATGTCTCAGACTATCATGACTCTTTCCAATATTTAGTATATTTTCTTAAATATACACTAAATACATAAATGTATATATGTGTGTATATATACTTCAGTGCTTCCTTATGTATTTATACACATAAGTATGTATATGTGTGAATATATACACATATATACGTGTATATATAACATTTTCTGTATGCTCTTCAGACAATTTCTACAGATTGAAATTGCTGATTTTTTAAAATAATTTTCACAAATTATGTTTGTTTCACTGGGGAAAGGGTCTGTAGAGCTTTTTATGCTACCCTTCTAGAACTGTCACTCATCTATTAAACTTTGTTTTTAATTTAATTGATCTAATTTTAATTTTATACAATTTGATTTATAAGAATGGATGTATTTAACAATTGGCTTTTTAAAAGTGTATCAATTAACATTCTATGCTTGCTAGCCAGTATAAGCTGCTTTTAGCACAGTGCTGAGTTCAGTACAGCAAGCATGTAAGGTGTAATGCATACATATAGATGTGTAGTTGCTCTTCTATGGGAGAGAAACAACAACATAAAAATAATAGCAAAATTATTTTGAGGTTGTTGTCCTGAATATGTGTATCCGTATTATCAAAAAATTATTAACATCTCATAAAATGCTCCATTTGTATTCTTTTTTTTTTTTTTTTTTTTTTTTGAGACAGAGTCTTGCCCTGTCACCCAAGCTGGAGTGCAGTGGCATGATCTCGGCTCACTACAACCTCTGCCTCCTGGGTTCAAGCAATTCTCCTGCCTCAACCTCCTAATTAGCTGGGATTACAGGTGCAAGCCACCATGCCTGGCTAAGTGGTTTTTTTGTTTGTTTGTTTGTTTGTTTTTTGTAGAGATGGGGTTTCACCATGTTGGCCAGGCTGGTCTCGAACTCCTGACCTTGTAATCCACCCACCTGTGCCTCCCAAAGTTCTGGGATTACATGCGTGAGCCACCACGCCCAGCCTGCATTCATTTTTTTGTGCAGATAAGCTCTCACTATAGTTACTGATTATGTAAAGTTTGAAAAATTAGGATCCAATATTATAATAATTTCTTATTATCTTTATTGGACAATCATTTTCTATAGTTGATTTATAAATGCTTCCTAGAGATACCAGAAAGTACAGATTTAAAAGTTTTAATTTATCAGTGTGTAATGTTTGTAAAAACAAGCAAAGTCAATTTTCAGGTGTGGAATCATTTGATAGTAATAACCTATGTGAAGCTCAAATTCAGGATTTTCCTAGATTTAATGCCTTTCTTCAGGTTTTGCATTGGCATCTTAAAATTCTGGTCTTGAGACAAAAGCACATTTTATGCACTTTACCTTTCTTTTAACTAATCATTATTAAAGACATCTAGAGACATTATAAATGCCCCTTATCTATCATCTCATAAATAATGGGAAAACATATTTACTAATATAGAACTTCTTACAAGACAGATCATAGAGACAAATTCTTCCTTGCTACTCTGGCAATGAACAGTTAGCATAAACTCATCACACTATCACCATAGGCATATCATGACATGCAGAGGTTTTTGTGGCCCCAAAAAGTAATTTCTGTTTTGCTTCATATAAATCTAGAATTAGGAATGGGATAATTGAAGCTTATTTTGTGCTTCATGTGATGAGTTAATATTAATTATTGTATAAACATCAAAGGAGAATTTTCTCTACAGAACAGCGACTAATTATCCATTTTCCCTTGTGCTTAACTTAGTAGATGTTCAAAATGTTAATGGTAACCTAAACCTGTTATGTTTTTGATTGACTCATTCTATGTTTTACAGTGTATTTGAGCTGTAGTGACTATGTACTTTTTATAGTCTACTTGATATTGAATTTTTTTTCACCAAATAGCGTGAAAGTGTATCAGTAGAAAAAGTAACATTTTGCAGTCTTTTACTATGGTTATAATATTAATTTTTATTTTTATGAAAATATTCCTATAAAACTCAGAATACACTTAATTAGACACATGTGCTGAACAGGCTTAAAAAACCCAAACCACTGAAAAATGCTAAACTGACATTATGCTGACACTGTGGATTGGCTAAGTTTTAATTGTTATATGTGATGAGCTTGTGTGGAAGTGATTCACATGATACCATGATAATGGCACTCAGTGAGCATGTCAATATAAATATAAAAGTTTAACATAAATATGATTTTAGTAAAATATGCCTTGCTAATAACTTGCTTCATATAACTAAGGCTATAGCTTTCAAAAATTAGCTCAGAAATCTGTAACAAATTAGAATATATATTCAAAAAATCCCTTGTAATTAAAAGCGTGAATTATTTAAATATCTTTTGAAGATGCCTCCATTTTGCTAAGCATGGTTCTTGAAAAAACTTTTGCTAATTAGTTGTCAGTCGTCATTTCTTTATCATCACATTACACAAGTCGTGGAATGTACTGGCATGTACATTTATTCAAATAGAAAACAAAGTATATGTTTTTTAAAAATTAGTTTCTCCAGGACCATTTATTTTGGCTTTTAAAAATGTTTTATTTCAGACAAGTATTTCTTTTGCCTATTGTGAAAATTTCACATATTATGAATCTGATCAATGGCCAGACCTATTTACACTCATAGTGCTAGTATAATTTTGTATATTACCCTATTTATAATAAACGTAATGGTGAACAAACAAGTTGATACCTACACTGTTTAAGTTGCAGGAGAAGGGTTTATTCTTTTATATATACATACATAAATAAATAGGCAATTCAATAATAGTAGCTAGGAACTGTAATACTCCTTACCAAATAAGAGATAAGGCAACTACGTAGAAAATTGTTAGCATTATAGAACGTAGAAAAAAGTAGCATTATAGAAGTCTTGAACAACGTTATTGACAAACAAATATCAACACTATCAAAAACTAACTGATACCTTTAGGGCATTCCACCCCAAAAAGTAGTTGGGTTACAACATATAGAAATGTAATATATCTAACACTATCATAACACAAAGAAGGCGAATTAAAGAAAATCTGTATTACAGTAGGGAAATGACAAAAGATGGTAACTCAAGTACATAGGAGTAAATGAAAAGGAACATAAATGGTTAATAAGGGTAATATAACAAACTTTATAATATATATTTACTATAATTTCTTGTCTCATTTTTTAAAAGACTTAAAATTATATGAAGTAATAATTTTAAAGTTTGTGACTATATTTGTAATAAGTATAAAAATAGTAACACAAAAATAAGGAAGAAGAGACAGAGCTATATAGAAGTAATATTTTTATATTTCAGTGTAATTAAAGTGCCCTAAATCTGAAGTTGATTCTGATAAGGTCTGTATAATAAACCCTTGACAAATCAATAAAAATAATTCAAAAATATAGCACAAATGTATTAAACACATACAGAAATCAAATTTACCCAGTGGAATATAAAGTCCGAGTCTATGTTTTAATTGTGATATATGGTCACGTGTGTAATCTTGAAACTAAATAGGTATTTTATTATTTTGTGTGGAGTACCATATAGGAAGGAAGCAAGCCACAGTTTTTGATAGTGTTACTTAAGTTTTCTATATCTCTAGGCTGATTGTCAACCCAGTTGCTCTATCTCTTACTGAATGTGTAGTGTTGACATTCCCATCTATTGCTATTAAATTATCTATTCATTTCTGAATTAGCAAATATTCTCTTAATGCAAAAAGAACAAAAATACAGATGACAGAGAAAGCAAAAATTAAATGGCAGATGTAATCCAATTATTAATAGTAGCATTAAATATAAATAGATTATTGCAATCAAAAGGAGGAGATAGTTAGACTGTATAAAAATACCTGATTCCACAATAAGCTGCTATAAAAGACATAATTTCGATTAAAAAATGCAAGAGAATAACAGTAAAATGATGGAAAATCTGTATTACAAAAAAGCAAGAAGAAGGCTGGAGTGTCTATACTAGTATCAGACAAAATAGACTAAGAAATTTTACTAGAAATACAGTGGTATATTTAATAATAACCAACATGTATAAATACATTAGAAAAATAATTATAAATGGAAATGCATCTAAAAACAGAGTGCTAAAATGCATAAAATAAAAACTGCCAGAGAATAAGAGAGAGATCGATCATTCAGCAATAACAGAGTCTTTAATGCTTTGCCTTCAACAGTAGGTGGAACAACAAGGCAGAATATCATCAATGAAATATAAGACTATAAGCTATGTAAACCCAACAGGTACCTATAGAATGCTTCACTTAAGAACAGAACATACATTCTTCTCAATGTATACATGGAATATTCTCCAGCATAGATAATATGCTAGGCCAAAACCAAGCTTCAATAATTTAAACAGAAATAATATAAAGCATGTTCTTCCACCACAATGGAATAAAATTAGTAATTAATAACATTAAAAACGGAAAACACATATATATGGAAATTAGACTACTCACTCTTAAGTAACAAGTATGCCAAAGAAGAGAAAAAGGAAATCAGACAATATTTTGAGATGAATGAAAATCAAAATGTAATATAATAAAACTTATGAGACTAAGTGAAAGCAGTGCTTACTGGGAATTTTATCAGTCACTATGTTAAGAAAAAGTAATGTCTCAAACAAATTAACCAGCTTTCCACTTAAAGACACTGGATGGAGAGCAAACTAAAACTAAGTCAAGCAGGTGGAAAAATAATAAAGATTAGCATAACTTTAATGAAATTGAGGCTATATAAAACAGAGAAAATTAATAAAACCAAAAAGTGGTTCTCTGGAATAATTCCAATCAACAAATTTGAGAAATCTTTAGCTAGATTTACCGAAATAAATAAGAGAGAAGACTCAAATTACTACAGTCTGAACTGAAAAAGGTGATATTACTGCCATTCTCACTGAAACAAAAATGATCATAAAGACACTAAAAACAATTGTATTCCAGAAAATTAGATCACTTAGATGAAATTAGCAAATTTTTAGAAAGACACCAGCTACTGAAAGTATTACTAGTACAGAAAGTAATAAGCAATAACCATAGACTTAAAACAAGTGGAAAGATCGAATCAGTAATAATTTTAAAAATACCCACAAATAAATTTCAAGCCCAGATGGCTGTATCACCAACTTCTATCAAACATTTAAAGTGTATAATGCCAATCTTCACAAACTCTTCCAAAAAATAGTGAAGGTAAGAACTCCAACTTATATGAGGCCATGTGGATTTTCAACTGCACAGGCAATTGACGCACCTAATTCCTGCATTGTTCAAAAGTCAACTGTATTATGTTGAGGACTTTTCCTCAACAGATCTACATTCACAAAGAAAATTTGGACCTAAGTTGTCTTTCTTTATAAATCTTTGTCTGTTTCGGTTATCAGGATAATGATGGCCTCCCCAAAAACAAGTAATAGCACACTGTTGACTAGAAGCCTTACGGATAACATAAACAGTTGATTAAAACAAATTTGTATATTGTATTTATTAAATACTGTACTCTTACAATAAAGTGAACTAGAGAAAAAATGTTTTTAAGAAAATCATAAGGAAGAGAAAATATATTTAGTATTCATTAAGTGGAAGTGGATCATCATAGAGATCTCCATCCTCATTGTCTTCATGTTTATACTATGATTATATTTATGCAATTATTATTTAATACTTCAACTTTACATTTGATTACATTTATTTTGAGTGCTAGTGGTGCCATGTATGGTCTGGAAATGTGTCTGTATGTTTTGATAAATTTTAAATTTTGTAATAAATATGTATATAGTCTACAGTTATGAATAATAAGATAGACTAGTATATACATATATTTTATGCATTCATGACATTCCATACTTCTTAATTTTATCAAAATTCCTTGGCTATGTTCACTGTGGTTTTTTAAAATTATCACAAACCCCCAGACATTTTGTCAATGTACATGTTGAAAAAAATCCACACATTTCAAGCCCATGTTGTTCAAAGATCAACTGTAATAGCAAACAGAATCTTGCAACTTATAAGAAGAAATATACAACATTGCCAAATGAGATTTATACCTTGAAGGTAATATTGGTTTAATATCTAACAATTAATGGAATCAACACATCACATCAATAGAATCAAAGATAAAAATCAGAGGACCATCTCAGTAGACACAGGAAAAGCATTTGACCGAATCAAATGTAATTTCATGGTAAAACCACTCAATTAACTAGGAATAGAAGAAAACTTCCTGAACCTGATAAAGAGTATGCACCAAAAAAACCCCACAGCTAATATTACACTTAACCATGAAAGACTGGATTCTTTCTCTTTAAGATCAGAAATAAGACAATAATATCTACTCTCACCACATCTGTTTAAAATTGCAAAGGCAGTACTCTCCAGGGGAATTAGGTATGCAAAAGGAATAGTAAACATTCAAATTTGAAAGGAAGAGGTAAAACTATCTCTATTCATAGACCAAATGATCTTGAGTGTAGAATATCTTGAGGAATTAATGACAAATATTAGAACAAGTAAATGAGTTCAGCACAACTGTAGTATATAAGATCAATAAACAAACATTAATGTTACTTATTTAAACTTGAAACAAAGAATCTGAAAATAAAATTGAGAAAGCGATTTTATTTACAATAGTACCAAAATAATAAAATATTTAGAAATAAACTTAAGAAGTGTAAAACTTGTACTCTGAAAACCATAAACAATTGTTTAAAGAAATTAAAGACAATAATATGTGGGAAAAATACTTACAATTATAGAACTGAAAATTTTACATTGTAAGGTGAAAATGCTTCCCAAATTGACTTACAGATGCAACACAATGCTTGTTATTTTATTTATAGAAATTACTGAACTGATTCTAAATTTTAAATGTATATAGAATTGTAAGGGACTCAGAATAACTAAGCAATATTTAAAAGGAGGAACAAAGTAGTAAGATGCACATTTCCCAATTTCAGTATTTACTTACAAAGTGACAATAATTAATGCAGTGTTACTGGCAAAAGTATTCGACATGAAAAAAAATGGAGTAGAATTGAGAGTCCAGAAACAGAAATACGCATCCATGTTCAACTGATTTTTGACAAGGGTGCCAGGGCTATTTAATGAGAAATAATAGTTATTCAGCAAATGGTGCTGGGACAACTGGACACCCACATGCAAATGAATAAAATGGGATTGTTACCTCATATCATGTTTAAGAAGATGACAGACTAAAAATCTGTATATAAGCTCTAAAAGTACAAAACAGAAGAAAATACATATACATCTTAATAAGCTTGGATTAGTTGATGGTTTCTTAGATGTGATATTAAAAGCACAATCAACAAAAAAGATAGATTGCATTTCATCCAATTAAATACTTTTGTGTGTCAAATGATATAATTTTAAAAAGTAAAGAGACAATCCAAAGAATGGGAGACAATATTTGCAATGATTATATCCGATAAAGTAGTTTTATCTTGAAATATATATGTTCAAAATTTAAATTATGATGATGGTTGCCTAAACTTGTGAATATACTAGAAGGCATTGAACTGTACACTTTTAATAGGTGCATTTTATAATCTCATATTATTCTAATTACACATCAATAAAGTGTTTAGAAAGAAAAAGACATAGGATGCAAGCAAACTCTCGTTAGGTATATGAACAACAAATCAAATAGGCTCCATGTCAAAGTATATTACAAGAGATAAACAGTGGCATTTCATAATAATCAAAGGGTCAATCTTAAAGAGGAAATAATTAATTTTAGTGTGCATGAATATGAAAGAAGACCTTCAAGACACTAAAAACAAAAGATGTAATGTTTATTCATCAATCATATCGAAGTTATAGTTGCATATTTTAGTGCTATCATATATTATGACCAAATTATCATTTGGAAAACATTATATCTAGTACTTTTTCCAAATACTCATGGAACATTTGCTAATGGAGGCCAATATTGGACCAGAAAAATAATACTTAATGCATTTCAAATAATAGAAATTATGTAATGTATGCTTTGTTATTAAAACCAATAAAAAACCAAAATTAGATCCAAAATTGGATACAGTTTGAATAAAATATTTTTAAATGACAATATCAAAGAGTAAATCACAAGAAAATTATAAATTATTTTGTATCTAATATTATGAAAGAAAAAAATATATAAAAATTTGTGGGAGGAAGTTAAAGCAGCAGTGAGAAGGAAAAGAGTAGCAATAAATGCTTATATTAGCAAGTGAAAAAAACCGTAAAATTAATGACCTAAACTTTAATTTTGAAAGCATAGAATTAGAAGAACAAATTAATTCTAAAGAAGGAAGAAAATAATACATTTCATAATTGACATTAATATAGTTGAAAATTCCAAGAGTTACATATCTGATTCCATAATATCAATGTTGACTGTTTTTCTGGTTCCACTTTCCCAGAGATTTGGCTTCTCAAGCCCAAGTTACTGTAAGAGGTAGCTCCCATATCTATTCAATTAGACATGTTTGCTTGTTTTTATCTAGGTGTTTTTGCTTTTGCTCATTTTTAATAAAGCTGAAGACAAATTGATCATACTGAACAGTTACAACATTGGTAATTCTTTTGTGTGTGATCTTGACTCAGATTAAGTGTGATTTATCAAAAGTTAAAAGTTTATAAAACATATTTGAAAGTGTTTACAGTTTTCTTCAGAGGCAGAAAAAATATTCATTATAATTTTATGAGATTATAATTGGTGATATATACATCATATTAGTTTTGTCTGTTGTAGAGCTGTTTCCTTTCTATGAAATATTTATTTTTTGACTCAATGAATGTATAGTTTGATTTCCTATTTTTTTCTGATAGTAACCAACAGGATGAATTCACATTTATTTTATGCTTTATATCAAGTTGCCGGTTTTTAATTTTCACAAAAATCTTATGAGAAAGTCATATTATTCTTTACTTAGATAAGAAAACTGTGGCTCAAAAAAATCCAGCTTAAAAGTAGTGTAGTTATTTGTGAATATATGTTCATATTACTTTAAACACAAGATGATAGGAAAGGCATACACATACACTCACTAACAGAAATGTGCATATACATATATACATCTACAATGCATCTAAATAAAACTTTGTGGCACATAGCAGAACAGCTCTCAGTCAAATTTAAAAGATAATAAAGTTTCTATTCACCAAATTTAAAAGATAATAAAGATAATGCAAATTCACTCTCTTCTCCCTTCTTCCTGATTCTCCACTGTTACCCTGAATCATCGATGCCCTTTGTTGTCCATAATTAAAAATATTCCAATTATTTATCTGATCTTCTTATATAAATATTACTTGAAATTTTGTGACGATTTTTTTTGAATTTTAGTAAATGCTGGTAAACTGAGTGAGTATTTAACAAAAATGTCTCAATATATTTTTAGTTTAGATAACACAGTTGTATTCCAAGAAGTATATTCTAGTGACGTAATGCCACAATGTGAAGGGGAGGGGAATATAAACTATTAAATATATAAGAAGAGGTATATTTATGTATAATGATCCAAAAAAGATACTATTTAATTTGGCAAAATATCAAGTATGAAATTCACCTCCATTTATTTATTTACCTTTTATTTTATCCGTTTTGGAGCTAGAATAGTCACACTGTTGAAGGATGTCTTTAAAATTATTATTTGGATGGCACTCACTGGTTTTCTTACTGGAAGAAAATGATATTGATTAATAAGCATTTTTAATGAGCAAGAATCAGGCTTTAGTCAAGTTTACCATGCTTAGTAAGGTCATACAGATATGTATGGTGCAAAAGAAATGTGCATTCAGTAGAAATTATCCTTGGAGTACCCACACAGCCATTCTATTTTCCACATTCAGTAGAGTAGTCAATAAATTATGTGATGCATTTAATACTTTATTATAAAATAGCCTTTGTGTTAGATAATTTTGTTCAATTATAGGCTAATATAAGTGTCCTGAGCACATTTAGGCTAAACTATAATGTTTAGGCTGAACTATAATGTAGGCTAAACTATAATGTTCAATAGGTTAGGTGTATTTGATGCATTTTTGACTTACGGTATGTTCAAGCTATGATGAGTTTATAGAGATGTAATACCATTGTAAGTCCAGGAACATCTGTAAATGTATTCTGTAACTTAAAACATCTGCATAAATTTTAGAGTATAAGAAGAGTTGTATGCTGGTCATTTTAGTTTGTAAAATTCTATTTCAAATGTTAAAAGTCTTTTCTGGTACAAGAAAAACCTCTAAGCAAAAAAGAAAATACTGCTTCTTGGCTTTTTTTAATGAGGAGGAAAAAGACGGAAATATCTAATTTCAAAGTACCTTCTATTGAAACTTAAATTATTAAATACAAAAGGAAACTCACATTATTGACTCTTTGTATGTGTGCTTTCTAGAGAGAATCATTGTTGAGGAGTCTAATACAGCATATTTAAAATCCATATAGGTCTGCTTAAAACTATGGAAACCGTAATTAATTGACTGGGGAATTCACTTTTAATGTGAAATCAAATCCGCAAGGATTTTTAGTTCTCTTTTTGTTAAACATCTTTTGGTATTATAGACGTTCCGAGTTTTATTTCCAATTGAAGAGAGTGTACCAACGTTAATGTTTTACAATTACATTTGACACATATTGTTGTTTGTTTTTAAATACATGCTACCTTTTGATAAATTATCTCTGCTTACCACAAATCTTTCTCTCCTTACCCTCTTTGTATTTATTTAATTTCTTTTCTTCTGATCTATTTGATTATTAAATACATTTAGATGAAAAGTATGATAGAAACACATCTGTCTATACCATATGAGAACAATTTAAAAGTATATCAAAATCATTCTCCTCACAACGTGATATCAATACTTTTTCTTTTTTTTTTTTTTTTTTTTTTTTTTTTTTTGGTCATAGTCTTACTGTATGGCCCAGGTTGGAGTGCCATGGAATGATCTCGACTCACTGCAACCTCTGCCTCCCAGGTTCAAGCGATTCTCCTGCCTCAGCCTCCCTAGTAGCTGGGACTACAGACTTGTGCCATCACATCTGGCTCATTTTTGCATTTTTAGTAGAAACAGGGTTTTACCATGCTGTCAAGGCTGATCTCAAACTCCTGACCTCAAATGATCCGCCCATTTCAGCCTCCCAAAATGCTGGGATTACGGGTATGAGCCACTGTGCCCAGCCAGATATCAATACATTTTTAAATGAAATTTGTCATCAACTAAGTATATTTTGATAAAATAGATTTTTTAATGCAGGTGAGCTACACTTATCTAAGTAAAAATTTCAAAACAACTTATTAATATTTGGAATGTTACATCACTATGATTGAAAAGTCAATATGAGGAATTTTAATTCATGTAGAAAAAGTTTTATTCATATGCTACCTATCTTCACAAAGAATATATAAATTCACCTCTACACATAATATAAAACCAACAAATACCACTCTTAATTTTCAACAGTAATCTGAGGGCGGTGAGAGAAGAGGTTAGAAAATTAAGCCTGAGCAACAGTACTTAAAACACAGCTTGCATGAACTAATATTTAATAGAGCAGAAGAAAGCTGGGTGTAATTTTAAAATCCCTCTCTGTTATCTTTAATTTCTTTGAGTTTCCTCAAAACAGCCATTTCACATTTTCTGTATGAAAAGTCACATATCTCTTTTTTTCTAGGATTAGTCTCCGGTGCTTTATTCTGTTAATTTGGTGAGGTCATGTTTTCCCGGATGTTCTTGATACTTATAGATGTTCATCTCTGTCTGGGCATCAAAGAGTTAGGTTTTTATTGTAGTTTTCTTAGTCTGGGCTTATTTATCCTCATTCTTCTTGGAAAGGCTTTCCAGGTTTTTGAAAAGACTTGGGTGTTGTGATCTAAGCTGTATCTGCTGTAGGGGGTACCACATGCTCATTAACACTGTTTTTTTTTTTTTTTTGCAGACTTATCTAGGTACCATGTGGATAGTCCTGGGCAAGATAGGGAAGAATTCTCCGAATTATAAGGCAGAGACTCTTACTCTCTCCCCTTCCTTTCTCCCAAACAGAGTCTCTTTTTCCCCTTTGAGCCACTTGGAACTGTAGTTTTTGTGACACAAGCATCCCTGTGTTCACCACACCTGGGACAGCACTAGGTCAGACCTGAAGTTAGCATGGCACTGGGTCTAACCCAGGGCCTACTGTAACCACTCCCTGACTACTTACTGTGTTTACTCAAGGCCGCGGGGCTCTACAATTAGCAGGTGGTAAAGCCAGCCAGGCCTTTGTCATTCCTTCATGGTGGTGAGTTTTCCCAGACCTCGAGTGGGTCCAGAGGTGCCTACCAGGAGCTAGGGGCTATAGTCAAAAACCTTAGCAGTCTACCTGGTATTCTATTGTACTGCAACAGAGCTGGCATTCGAACCAGAGAGCCCAGTCCTTCCCACACTTCCTTTCTCTTTCCAAAGTCAGAGGAGCCTCATCTTGTGGCCACCGCCACCACAGACCCACAGACAGTGCTACCAGGCTATGGCTGATGACTCCTTAAGGCCCAAGGGCTCTCCAGTCAGCTTGTGGTGATTGCTGCCTTGCCTGAGACCCACTTCTCCACCTTCAAGGTAGTGGGTGCCCCTCTGGCCAAACACAGGTCCAAAAATGTTGTCCAAGATCCAAATCTTGGAGTCAGGGACCTCAAGAGAGCACTTAGTGCTGTAAACCCCTGTGGCTAAGCTGGTACCTAACGTGAAAGACAAAGTCCCCTTTACTTTTCCCTCTAGTTTTCTCAAGCAGAAGGAATCTTGCTTTGTAGCCACCAGAGCTGAGAATGTTTTGAGTCTCTACTGAAGCCAGCAAGTCTCAGAGTGTCACCCCAAGCCCTTGACATAGTACCAGGGTATTGCTGCTAGTTATTCAGGGCCCAAGGGCTCTTCAGTTAGCAGTTGATGAATTATGCCAGAATTGGCTCCTTTCCTTCAAGGGAGTTGGTTCTTGTCTTACACAGTGTGTCTAGCAACATCATCCGGGAGCTGGGGCCTGGAAAGGGGATCTCATGACTAACTGGTGCTCTATCCTGCTCTGGCTACGCTGATATTCAAGAATTAAGACAAAGCCCTCCACGCTCTTGCCTCTCATCTCCTCAAGCAGCCGTTCAAGCTTATTTGGAGACCCATAGCAATTTAGCCCATGGTGGTGAAGCTTGCAGAAACTCAAGTAAGGGCCGCTGAGATTGGCAATTCCCCTCTAGTTAGGGCTGGTTTAAATGCAGCCTCTATTGGTGGGCATCAGCTGAGTTTGCTTTTGTTTCTCTTTCTGCTATAGCACTGCAGCACTGAGGTCAATGTCTCACAATTGCTACACTATCCCTCTTCCCAGAACACAGAAATGTTCTCCACACCACATGGACACTGCCAGGGGATGAAGGAGGAGTGGTGTTAGCAATTCAAGACTATTTTTTTCTACCTTTTCAGTGCTTCTTTCAGCAATATAAAGTTATAATCAGGTGCTCATCTAATTTTTGGTCCTTATAATGGTGTTTTTCGTGAATTGTTGTTACATTTATGTTCTTGCAGGTGACACGGTTAGTGGAGCCTTCTGTTCTGCCACCTTGCTCCCCCTCCCTCAAGTACTGTTTTACAGTTTTGAAGAGCACTGGTCAGGTATTTTTCAGAATGTCCCCCAATTGGAATTTCTCTGATGTTTATCTCATAATTAGACTGGCGTAATATGTGGAAATCCTGAGGTGTAAAACATCATTGTCATGACATCATATCAATGATACATACTCTCAACACGACGCATCACCATTGATGTTAACTTTGCTCATCTGCCTTAGATAATGCTTTCTAGTTTTCTCCAGTGTAAAGTCACTTTCATTCCCTCCCTATCCATATTGTATGTGTGTGCAACTCAGATTTAAGAAGTCCCGAGTTACACTCCACCTCCTTAAGGACAGATTCTCTACATAAATTATTTAGAATTATTTTGTGTGAAAGATGTAGCTATTCGCCTCCACTCATTTATTTATTCAATAACTCATTAATTTGTATCAGTATGAACAAAATTTTTTTGTTATGGATTATTATCCACTACAAGCTCATTTATCATGTTGCTCAAATTTTCCAGCTTTAACCATTGGTAGCTCTTTTTATTTGCTCCTATAGCCCTTTGATGAACCTTAAAATGATCTGATTTTTAAGGTACAGTCTTACTTTCCGGTGCTATAAGATGCACCAGACTTGCCTTACGTATTTTCTTCCCTGTTTGTAGAATGAGTCATTCCTTTAAGGAGATGTGGTTTCTTTTATTGAATATTATATTAGAAAACAAGATTCGGGTGCTGGGTGTACTCTTTGCTAATGACATATGATTGCTTTTAGGCTCTCTCACCTGACAGAGTAAAAAGATAAAGTTGTGAATACGAACCTTTGTATTATAGACTTACCTGTAAATATTTATTTACGTATTCATTTCTATATTATCATATATATAAATGCATACTGATGTCTCTAACATTGTTTAATTTACCATATATATAATCCCAGCCTCCTCCTCTCTTTGTTAATATTTAAACTCTCACTCCAACAGTAAAAGCATAAACAAAAACAAACACAGAAAATTGGCTTCTAAAATTGTTTCTTTATATATTAAACTTTTGGTAAATCATAACACTTAATCATTGTCACAAATTAAGGTCTTAATGGAGGGCTGGAGACCCTTTTTTCTCCCTCTCCTCTGATAAACATTTTCCTTTTACTTTCTGCCACCTCACTCTCTCAATTCTGGTATTTATCTTCTCAACTCATTAATACTCTACACTCCACATGATATCACCTTGTTTCAGCCAAGTGTATCTCCATTTTTAGTGCTGAAATCACCTCCAAGCAGAGAGCCAAGAGGCTTTTAAGGACCCAGTTATTTTTCCCCTTTATCTCATACTTGTACTGCTTAATTTCCATTCTATAGAAAGTCATGTTGGCTGGGTGCGGTGGCTCAAGCCTGTAATCCCAGCACTTTGGGAGGCCGAGAGCGGCGGATCACGAGGTCAGGAGATTAAGATCATCCCGGCTAACACAGTGAAACCCCGTCTCTACTAAAAAATACAAAAAAACTAGCCAGGCAAGGTGGAAGGCGCCTGTAGTCCCAGCTACTCGGGAGGCTGCGGCAGGAGAATGGCGTAAACCCGGGAGGCGGAGCTTGCAGTGAGCTGAGATCCGGCCACTGCACTCCAGCCTGGGCGACAGAGCAAGACTCTGTCTCAAAAAAAAAAAAAAAAGTCATTTTATACATGTATCCAGATTTATTATTCTTTATGTAGGAAGAGCAAATCTAATCACTGTAACTCGTTCATGGTCAGAAACAGGATGGATTTTGGCATTTAATATCCAACAATAAAAATAAAATATTAATTCTTCTTCAGTGTGTCTGCTGAAATACCAGTGACTATCTTTTCAAGTGTTAGCCAACTGCAGAGTCACATGATTTGTCTTCTCACGTTGCATCTCTTACATTTCTGCTTTCACATTGTGTCTCTTACAAACCAAGACCTATGTTTGAAAGTGTCTGCTAGTCCATTAATAAGAACATTTAATTAAAATGCCAGTTGTGTTACAACTTGTTCCTTAAAAATTTCTAAATAACTGAAAAATGAAGGTTTACTTCCCAGCTGTAGATTCCCCAGATAAATTCAGGAAATACCTTTATAAAATCTGGTAAGAAAAAAAGCAAACAAAAAATTATATTCCACATGACTTCTTTCATTAAGAAAATACCTGGAAGAGATTCTTCCAGTGTAAATATGGTAATGAATCCTTTGTAACTATAGCCTGGTGATCTTTTGATTCACCATGTTTCTCAAATAAAGGTTAAGTCTCTACTTCATTTTGCAAGAGTTATTATTGATATTAGAACTTGCATTGTATTATTTTGAATTGGTAGTTGTTTTGTGTCATAAGACTAAGGAGATGATAACAGCATAGTTTCATGAATGACACAGTTTATTGACATACAAGTATAATTGTTTTCCCTTAGGTTTGCAGTGTTTAAAGAGGGGGAGAATAACATGAACAAATCTCACAGAGAATGCACTCAGTAGGCGAGGTACATTAACCACATAGTAAGTGAGTTTCAAAATTATTAGTCTACTTGCTACATCTGAATAAAAGCAGGCCTCTGTGGAAAGTAAAGTCTAATTCAACTTTGAGGTATAACTTTATAGGAGTGGTTCTCAGGAGAGATTGTATCCAACGTAGTAGGAGATCTGTGAAGGCGCTTCAGGTCCTTTGACACAAGAAGATGCAGTTTCTGTTGACCAACAAGGCTTCAAAGGTTAACTCAAAGGCTGAAGATGTTGCTTTTGCTACTACCTGACCTGTTAGTCCTCAAAGCAGTTGACAATGCAGCCCTATCACAGAAGATGTTCTTGATCTATAGCCTGCTACAGCCTAAGCTCTCAAAGTGTCTGTCAAATTTGCGTTTATATGTATTTTGAAGTGTAGGAGTTGAGGTCAATAATTCACATACGGATTTTTATAAGGTGCAACCTTCTTAAGGGGAATGGGGAGTAAACTCCAAGTTCTTATCACGACAAAATATATCACTTATGTAGCAAACTACATAGGTGTTTGGAATCATTTCAAAGTTAAATAACAGTGATTATTGGTTTAAAAGTACATGTTCTCACTCATACGTGAGAATTGAACAATGAGAACATTTGGACACAGGAAGGGGAACATCACACACCGGGGCCTGTAGTGGGGTGGGGGGCGGGGGGAGGGATAGCATTAGGAGATATACCTAATGTAAATGATGAGTTAATGGGTGCAGCACACCAACATGGCATATGTATACATATGTAACAAACCTGCACGTTGTGCACATGTACCCTAGAACTTAAAGTAGAATAAAAAATTAAAATAAATAAATAAATAAAAAATATACTATTTATGAAAAAAAGGACAATATATGTGTTATGAGCAACTGAAAAATTGTGAGCTTTCAGAATCCTATCCTTTGGTCTAAATAATAGAAAGTATAAATTATTTTTAAATAAATTTCTGCTACATTTATTAGTTACCACATGGTTAACATGGAATTCCTTTCTATGAAAGAAGACTTCCACTGTAAGCTTCAAATAGACTAATCCGATCTTGTATATTTGCAAATTTAATCATTCAACTTATTAAATTATAAATAAAATTTTAGATATAAATGTAACAGTTACATTTTCTACTTCAATATTATTGAGTTAAATTTGGAGGGATTAGGTGCAACCAGTTATGGTATAATTTTCTGCCACTTCAATGAATGAGGGGTATGGCATTGAAAATGGTATCATAGGCTGGGCGTGGTAGCTCACCCCTGTAATCCCAGAACTTGGGAAGGCCGAAGTGGGTCGATCCCTTGAGGTCAGGAGTTTGAGATCAGCCTGGCCGGCATAGTTAAACCCCATCTGTATTAAAAATACAAAAAATTTAGTTGGGCTTGGTGGCTCACGCCTGTAATCCCAGCTACTCGGGAGGCTGAGGCAGGAGAATCGCTTGAAACCAGGAGGCAGAGGTTGCAGTGAGCCAAGATCATGCCACTGTACTCCAACCTGGGTGACAGAGCGAGACTCCATCTCAAAAAATAATAATAATAGTATCATAAATCAGTTCAATGCCATTTAAGTTGGCTGAAAATTTGGCCCAACAAACAAATTGTGTCAATGTTTTTAGACACAGTGATATAGCTAAAACACAAGTCCAGTTTACACTGGCTTAACAGGTTAAGGTAAACTGCATGTGATTTCACCATAATAAAAACATTGCAATGGCCCCACATCTTACCATTCAATTTGACATTAGTGAAAATCATGGTAAGAAAAGTCACCCCCTCATTTGAGAAAGTTTATCTTCTTAATTTGTGGCCTTGATGGGGTGTCGGTTTTTGTGTTATCTGTAGTATTCCAGCTGCCATACCCAATGTTAAAGATGTACAACTGGCCACACTTTAAATATATATGTATGTATATTGCATATGTCAAATATATACTGCATATATATATATATATACTGCACATATATATATATATATACTACAAATATCAAAGCACAACTATTTTTTAAACATTTATTTTAAATTCAGGAGTACATGTGCAGGTTTCTTATATAGGTAAACTCGTGTTATGGAGGTATGTTGTATAGATTATTTTATCACCCGGGTATTAAGCCTAGTACCCATTAGTTATTTTTCCTGATTCTCTCCCTTCTCCCACCCTCCACCTTCAGGTAGGCCTCAGTGTCTGCTGTTTCCTTCTATGTGTCCATGTGTTCTCATCAGTTAGCTCCAACTCATAAATGAGAACATGTGATATTTTCTTTGCAACCATAAAAAGGAATGAGTTCATATCCTTTACAGGAACATGGATGGAGCTAGAAGTCATCATCCTTAGCAAACACGCAGGAACAGAAAACCAAAGTATAACTATTATATGGAAGTACTGCACTGCCATCTTTGAAAATGCAAACATAAATTCCATGACTTTGAAAGATGTTACTCCTGCTGACATTTCAAAGACGACGTACTGATAGTTTGTAATACCAAACATTTATTTTGGGATTTTAAAGGGAATATATTGTGTGAGGTGCAAAACTATCAGTTAAATATGTAGACCACTTATGAAGCATACTAGACAGTAACTCAATATGGCATTGCTCTTATCACCCCTAATTATTTTGCAAGAAGTAAACATTTACACATACCTGAAAAGATAACATATATTTGAAAGGAATACAATTGTAAAATAGGATATTCTTTAGCATAGATGATGGCCATGCTTGTAGGAAAACAATACAAATACTGGGATGTATTTTGGTGAGCAATAATTTTTACTTATGTCAATTATTTATTTTTTTCACAATCCTAGGTACTATTAAAAGTAAGTATTAATTTATCAGTCATTTATGCTTTTTATAAATTTTAACAAACTTTATTTTTTGCTTTGTGCTAATCATTGTGTTAGACTTTATAGAAGACATGAAGCTAAATAAAGCACAGAATATAGAACATTATTATTCATATAGAACAATATATAGAGATCTTATCCATTTTCACTAGGAATACAATGGACATTCATCAACTTGATGAAGAACATCTACAACTAATACCATATTTAATGAGAAAATATTGGAAGCTTCTCTTTTAAATTAGGGGTAAGACAAAGAGGTCTTCTATCATCACTTCTGTTTGACATTGTACTGGACATTCTTGCCATAGAAATTAGTAAAAAAAATTTAGTCCTGGCACGGTGGCTTATGCTTGTAATCTCAACACTTTGGGAGGCCAGGGTGGGAGAATGGCTTAAGTTCGGAGTTCGAGACTAGCCTGAGTAACATAGTGAGGCCCTGTCTCTACAAAAGATTTTAAAAAATTAGCCAACTGGCCGGGTGCGGTGGCTCAAGCCTGTAATCCCAGCACTGTGGGAGGCCGAGACGGGCGGATCACGAGGGCAGGAGATCGAGACCATCCTGGCTAACCCGGTGAAACCCCGTCTCTACTAAAAAAATACAAAAAACTAGCCGGGCGAGGTGGCGGGCGCCTGTAGTCCCAGCTACTTAGGAGGCTGAGCCAGGGGAATGGCGTGAACCCGGGAGGCGGAGCTTGCAGTGAGCCGAGATCCGGCCACTGCACTCTAGCCTGGGCGACAGAGCGAGACTCCGTCTCAAAAAAAAAAAAAAAAAAAAAAAAATTAGCCAACTATGGTGGCACATGGCTGTAGTCCTAGCTACTTAGGAGACTGAGTTGGGAGGACTGCTTGAGCCTGTACTGAAGCTGTGATCCTGCCACTAACTGCACTCCAGCCTGGATTATAAGCAAGACTGTCTCAAAAGAGAAAAAAAGAAGAAGAAGAAGAAGGAGGAGGAGGAGGAGGGGGGTAAGGAGGAGGAGGACGAGGGAAAAAAATGAATTAAAAACCCCGTCAATTTAGGAAATAAGACTAGAATTTGCTCATATCATGTTACATAAAACAATTCAAAGCATCCACTATTAGAGCTAGTCAATTAGTCCAACAAATTTGAAGGACACATCAATATACAAAAACCAATTGCATGATTATATACTGTATTATGGCAATGAAGACTAGAATAAATTTAACAAGATAGATGCGAGATTTATGCACAAATTAATACAAATCACCACTGAAAGAAATTAAAGAAGACCTAAATAGAGAAACATCTCATATTCATGGATTAGACGTGTTAATCATGTTAAAATGGCAGTAATGTCCATATTAATATACAGATTCAATGACATACAATACTCACATTAATTTTAAAGGGATTGTGTAAAAATCCCTGTAAAAATCCCAGCTACCTTTTTTCCTTTCTTTTCAGAAATTGACAAGTTGATCTTAAAATTTGCATGCAGATATGATAAAACAAGAATAGTTAAAACTGCTTGAAAACAGAAAACAAATTTGGAGTGCTCACTCCCTCATTTCAAAACTTACTACAAATCTACAGTAATCAAGACTCTGTGGTGCTATCATAAGGAAAGTAATAGTGGAATAATGAGTTGATCCAAAATGATTACCAAGACAATTGAATGGGAGAAAAGTTATTTTCCATAAATAATGCTGGGGCAACTAGATATCATCATACAAAATAATAAATTTAAACCCCTGCCTCATACATATACAAAAATTAAGTAAATATGTATCAAAGACATAAATATAAGAGCTAACACCATAAAACTCATAGAAGAAAAAATAGAAATAAATCTAAGACCTTGGGTTAGGTAATAATTTTATAGATGTGACACAGTGACAAAAGACAAAAGTAAACAAATTCAACTACATAAAAACTAAAAACTAGTGTTCTTCAAATGAAACCAACAAGAACATAGAAAGATGTCATGTAAGGTCTGAAACTAAGTCACAATAGTATTTGCTGCCTTTACATATGGGGAAATAAGACAGACATTGAATGACTTAACTCCAAGTTCTCCTCCCCATTCTATTCACAAGGATAAGGTATCCCAGACAAACAAATCCTCCTCTATAAAGGGACCAGATGCAATTCTTGCTTTTTCATGAGCAACAAGTTTCAGTTCACTGCCAGCCTGTAGAATTATTCAAACTAGCCAATCACATCTTCCTTCAGGAATCAGGAGTTATCTCACACTTCTGTTACTAAAAAAGTTATCTCACAAAGCCAATGCTTGTCCACTCTATTCCCTACTGTCATCTCTGGGTGGCCATGTATGCTAGGCAGTGCCTTCATACCCTGTGCTGTGTGTTTATGTGACTAATAAACTTATCTGTCCAGCGAGAGGTGTTGTGTACGTGGCCACCACCATAATTCTCAGGTAAGAATCCATTCTCATCAATAAGCTAAGTAGAAGGTGATTATAACAATTGCTATCACGGACAGAATTATCCAACCATTATTGTAGTCACCTGGTCAGTCCTAATTAACTGTTCTTCGTTAAGTAACTGGTTCCATGGTAGAAGGTTGCTTTGGACAGAACTGCCAATTTCTGATTATCTTGGTTTCGAATGTTGGCTTTTAAGGTACTTTGTTGTCTCTATCTCTTCCTACCCTTAAGTACTCTCATCCAAAAGGCAAGAATTGTTTTTAATCGATGATAGCATAATGTGTAGATGAGTTTGGCCTCTGGTGGTCTTCAAGTCTACCACCTATAAAGGTGGCAACAACACAGCAGGCTAACTGGTTGGCCATTGAGTCATACTTTCCAAGAATCACCCTAGAGCTCTCTGGTCAAATGTGTCTAGCCTGATGACTGTCCTTGGCTGGTTGAGAGAGCCATACAGACATTTTTGTGATTGTGCACCCTTGGGACAGACCCAGGCACAGACCTTGGTGAGGATTGTGAAAACAAAGGAGATCACCACCTTGGGAAGAATTAAACATGGCACCCTGGTTGCTTAGCAAGAGTCATTGTTATTCAGGTGAGGGTAACAACTTCATACATTTTCTGTGCTGCTGCTTGCCTTGCTGTTGTTGCACACATTCTCCTAAACCCTAAGTGTATTGAGGTACACATCCATGGTGGCTGGTGATGAGAAAGGATTGAAAAACAAATTATTCTAATGCAAAACAACTAGCCAAGGTACCTGGGTTTTACTCAATATTGCTACTTATAAGCACATCAAAGGGGTAATCTTGTGATACTGGGGCTTGATGGTCTCCAGCCACGCCACATGCAAAATGACCTTATTGGAGGTAGAATTCAATCTCAGGCAAATTGACTGGCAATCCCTGGAGAAAGTAGGTGGGTGCCTATGAGACAGGCCAGGCCACATGCTTCTAAAACTCTCTGTAACTATGCAGAATGTTACCACTCATGCAAAATTGGATGGAGACAGAAACTGAAAGCCATGACTTTATATGGCTAGAAATGCAAAATATGAGGACATTTATGCAGAGAAAAATTAAAAATAAAAATAAAATGTTGTGAGGAAAGGAAGGGTCGTAACAAAGGATGTTTGTCATGTGAGTTGTGACACTCAAAACCTTCTACTGTGCCATTTTTCTATTTATGGGTTTGTTTCAACAAAGTCCTGGCCTCAGTGTTATAGGAGAAAACACCCACGTCACCTCTGTGGCACAACAAAGGGGTTAATTAAAAACTGACTTCATCCCAGGTCCTATATATCACATTTTGTTTATCCGTTCATCAACCAATAGATACTTGGGATACTTCCACCTTTTGGCTGTTGTGAAAAATGATGCTATGAAGAAGCACATACAAATAGCTGTTTAAATTGCTGCTTTCAATTATTTTGGGTGGAGTTGCTGGATTATACAGTATTTGTACTTTTAATTTTTTTAGGGCCTGCCATTCCATACTTTTTCCCACAACAGTTGCATCATTTACATTTCCACCAGTAAAGCACATGGGTTCCAATTTCTCCTAATCTGTACCAACACTTGTTATGTGTTTTTGATAACATTCATCCTAATGAGTGTGAAATGGTATCTCATTATGGTTTTGATTTGCATTTCTCTGATGGTGTATGATGTTGAACGTGTTTTTATGTGCATACTGGTTATTTGTAAATTATTTGAATAAGTGTCAACTCAAGTCCTTCATCCAATTTTCAACTGGACAGTTCGTCTTTTTGTTGATGAGTTGTATAAGTTTTGTATTTATTCTGGATATTAGCTCCTTGTCAACTATGATTTGTGAATATCTTCTTCCATTTTATGTGTTTCCTTTTTACTCTGTTGATAGTGCCCTTTGATTTTTAAAAGTTTTTGTAAGTCAAGGAGATAGTCCAATACATCTCTTTTCTTCTGTTGCCTGTGCTTGTCATATTAAAGGGATCATTTCAGCCGGATGCCGTGGCTCATGCCTGTAATCCAAGCACTTTGGGAGGCTGAGGCTGGCAGATGACCTGAGGTTAGGAGTTCAAGACCACCCTGGCCAACATGGTGAAACCTCATCTCTACAAAAAAAAAAAAAAAAAAAAAAAAGTGTCAGATGCAGTGGTGCATGCCTGTAGTCCCAGCTACTCAGGAGGCTGAGGCTGGAGAATTGCCTGAGCCTGGGAGGCTGAGGTTGCAGTGAGCCGAGATCGCACCACTGCACTCCAGCCTGGGCGAGAGAGTAATATTCTGCCTCAAATAATAATTAATAATAATAATAACAAATAACGGGATCATTTCTAAATTCAATGTCATAAAGTTTTACCGCCATATTTTCTTCTAAGTGTTTTACAGTTTTAGCTCTTACTGTTACATCATTGATTCATTATGAATTAAAAATTTTATATGCTGTAAGGTAAGGGCTCCTCTTCATGCTTTGGCATGTGAACATTTAGTTTTCCCAGCACCATTTGTTTAATAGACTGACTGACTTTTGCACCTCTAAAACACAAGTTGTGAATTAACCGTAACATTTGCTAAAATATATCAACTGGAAAACTCTTGTAAATTTAATACTGGGTTTCAAATTACAGTTATAACTGGGAATCTCATTAAATTTAAACATGGTACTGTTAGCAGCAGAACTTATGAGTCACATGGCACCGGAGTATGTTAGCAGCAGAATGTATCTGAGTCATGCAGCACCAAAGTATGTTAGTGGCAGTGAATCCATACAGGTCTGCAACAACCTCAATTCTTGCCTCCTCAGAAGAAATATTTTGACTGAGGGGCATAAGGCAGAAAGAGAGACTGAGGCAAATTTTAGAGCAGAAGTGAAGTTTATTAGAGAATTTCAGAACAGGAATGAAATAAATGTGTATGCTTGGAAGAGGGCCAAGTCGGCGACTTCAGAGATCAAATGCACTGTTTGACCTTTTGACTAGGGGTTTTATATGCTGGCATACTTCTGGGGTCTTGGGTCCCTTCTTCCTTGATTCTTCCCTTGGGGTGGGCTGTCCACATGCACAGTGGCCTGCCAGCACTTGGGAGGTGAGCATGCATAGTGCATTTATTGGAGTTGTATGCATGCTTATTTGAGACATTCTTCCTTTACCAGTTGAATGTCCCTAGGAGATCATATAGAAATTATATTCTGCCATTTTGCCTTTTAGTGAATATGCTTGAACCTACTCACCCAACTCCCAAGACCCCATCAGGAATCTGCCGTTCACCAGCCCCTAGGTTTCCTACATCCATTTGGAGACTACCTTTCCCTGGTGCCAGCTGAGACCAATTACTATTTTGGAGAAACAGTTTAACAACGACCTGTCCATCACCTGATGGTTGCCTGACATTTCTGATAGTGGCAGGGGCCTCTCCTTCCCTGTTCATGTCTGACTAGCTATCTAATGTAACAATACCTACTATAATCTTAGCGGGAGGTTAACTAAATATACAATAGAAGGTTAACAGGTATAAGTCACTTTAGTTATCATAAAATTAAATTGTTTCTCTTTTACACAATAGCTTGACAAAATGGTACCCTATAAACCTCAAGTTAAAATAGTCAACATAGCCCCATATAAATTAAAACAGTACATTTCAACAATTGTGTTATGTAAGACTATAGTATAATAAAAGTAAATCTATTTGGACTTTTGTTCTCCCTTCTTGGCACAGGTTTTCAAAAAATGTTTGATATTTCCTGAGTGATAGAAATGTCCTTTGTTATTTATAAAAAGCCCCTTGGGACCATACCAGAGTTTATACGAAGAAGGTGACTCATGGGAGTTGGTTGCCAGAAAAACCAACCACATGATTAGGCAGAAAAAAATTGTCAACCCCACTTTATTACCTTCAAGGAAGGGAGAAGGGCTGAAGAGTAAGTTAAATAACTTGGCCACTGATGTAATTAAGCATGCCTACATGATAAAACTTCCAAAAAAAAAAAAAAAAAAAAAAAACCACAAAACTCTGTACAATGAGATTTGGAGAGCTTCTTGCCTGGTAAACATGTGCATGTAATGGGAGGATGGCACACCCCAACAACAAGGGGACAGAAATTTTGTACTACTGCACTCCCTTGCTTTATGTATCTCTTCATATGTTTATTTATGTAATTTATAATACAACAGTACCCATAATATAGCACTTGCCCGAGAGTTTTGTGAGTAATTCCAGCGAATTATCAAAATTTAAGGGAAGTTGGGAAACCCTACATTTATAATTGGTGAGTTGAAAGTGCAGATGGCACCCAGAATTTGGGACTGACATTTAAAGTGAGGGTAATCTGTGGGACTTAACATTTGGGGTCTGCACTAATTTCAGATAGTTATCATCAAAACTGAATTGAATATCAGGACATCTAGCTGGTGCCAGAGAATTATTATCTGAACACAAGTACCTAATTAGTAAAGAGGGAATTATTCCCACAGCTTTTCCATTTAACAACCTTATTTGGCCAGCTCTTAAACCTGGAAAAAATGAATAGTTTCTCATGGCAGATTACTGCAACTTTAATGTTATGGTCTCATCCACTAAGGCCTCCTATGCCCAATATCACTGAAAATACTGACTCCCTCCAAATAGCAACTGGTGAATATTGTCCTATTATAAATTTGGCTAATATGTTCTATTCAATTTGTATTTCAATGCCTCTCTGCTGAAGTTTACCTTTCCCCATGAAGGGGCATAATACACCTGTATCATGCTACCTATGGTGTATTTCAGCAGCCTTGCCATTATGCCATTACACACAATTTTTGTAGGCAAGATATTAACTCTGCCGTCTTTTTTTTCAGGAGCATGAGCATATTACATTGATTACATTCTCCTCTGAGAAGATTTGTTTGATGTACTGATTAAGGAAATACAAATACAAAGGAGTTTACAAAAAAATAAGCCATTGCTCCATATATAGTGAAAAGCCCTGCCACCTTTGTTAAAATTCTAAAAATCAGTTGGTGAACTGAAGATTGCTTCATCGCTGACACTGCCAAGAAAGAGCTATTCGTGTTCTCAGTACCCATAATATTTATAAAAGTCCAGCATCTTTTGATCATTTTTGGATTCTGGAGACAACATATACCTCCTTTACAAATTTTGCTTAATATTGCTGCTGTGTGACTTTAAAATTGATAAACTTTAAATGGGAGACTCTCCAACAAAAGAATCTAGAATATGTCCAAATTGAAATCAACAGACACTCCTAGAGATTCTTTATGAAACTGCCGTTGCAAAATTATAACTGAGAAAATTATTACGGTGAAAGAGATCTGACGTGACTCCACCTTGCTTATAACCTCCAAGCTGTCCTTGTTCATTCCTGAGTGCAGGGCAAACTAACTTGGGGAGGAACTTATAGTTTATAGTTTAACTTTGAAACAAAGATAACAGCCCTTTCCCAAAACAAACAAACAAACAAACACTTCCTGCCTGGGAACTACACTGGCTTTGTAGAACTATCAAATTAGCCTCAAATATAGAAATTATGGTTTAGGAGTCATACAGCTAGAGTCTACAAGATTCTGACCCTCCCCAAATTGCTCCTGGGGATAGCATCGCTGTTGTAAAACTTAAGATCGGTGCTTGAGATATTTTGCAGAGCCTGAACTTCATGGATTAGCTGGCAACACCCAGATTGACAAACTGGCTCATCTGGTCTTGTGGTCCTCGAACTGACTCAGCACAAGAGGATAGCTTCAACTCCCTGTGATTCATCTCAAACCCGACCAATCAACACTCCTGACTCATTGGCCCCCTACCGATCAAATTGTCCTTAAAAACTCCAGTCCCTGAGTTTTTGCGGAGACTGATTTGAGTAACAACAAAACTCTGGAAAGGATCCAGTTTCAGCTTTCTACTTAGGGCTAGCCAATTTTCCCAGCACCATTTATTAAATAGGGAATCCTTTCCCCATTTCTTGTTTTTGTTAGTTTTGTCAAAGATCAGATGGTTGTAGATGAGTGGTATTATTTCTGAGGGCTCTGTTCTGTTCCATTGGTCTATATCTCTGTTTTGGTACCAGTACCATGCTGTTTTGGTTACTGTAGCCTTGTAGTATAGTTTGAACTAAGGTAGTGTGATGCCTCCAGCTTTGTTCTTTCGGCTTAGGATTGTCTTGGCAATGTGGGGTCTTTTTTGGTTCCATATGAACTTTAAAGCAGTTTTTTCCAATTCTGTGAAGAAATTCATTGGTAGCTTGATGGGGATGGCATTGAATCTATAAATTACCTTGGGCAGTATGGCCATTTTCCTGATATTGATTCTTCCTATCCATGAGCATGGTATGTTCTTCCATTTGTTTGTGTCCTCTTTTATTTCACTGAGCAGTGGTTTGTAGTTCTCCTTGAAGAGGTCCTTTACATCCCTTGTAAGTTGGATTCCTAGGTATTTTATTCTCTTTGAAGCTATTGTGAATGGGAGTTCATTCACGATTTGGCTCTCTGTTTGTCTGTCACTGGTGTATAAGAATGCTTGTGATTTTTGCACATTGATTTTGTATCCTGAGACTTTGCTGAAGTTGCTTATCAGCTTAGGGAGATTTTGGGCTGAGACAATCAGGTTTTCTAAATATACAATCATGTCATCTGCAAACAGGGATAATTTGACTTCTTCTTTTCCTAACTGAATACCCTTGATTTCTTTCTCCTGCCTGATTGCCCTAGCCAGAACTTTCAACACTATGTTGAATAGCAGTGGTGAGAGAGGGTATCCCTGTCTTGTGCCAGTTTTCAAAAGGAATGCTTCCATTTTTTGCCCATTCAGTCTGATATTGGCTGTGGGTTCGTCATAAATAGCTCTTATTATTTTGAGATAGGTTCCATCAATACTGAATTTATTGAGAGTTTTTAGCATGATGGACTGTTGAATTTTGTCAAAGGCCTTTTCTGCATCTATTGAGATAATCATGTGGTTTTTGTCTTTGGTTCTGTTTATATGCTGGATTTCGTTTACTGATTTGCATATGTTGAACCAGCCTTGCATCCCAGGGATGAAGCCCACTTGATCATGGTGGATAAGCTTTTTGATGTGCTGCTGGATTCAGTTTTCCAGTATTTTATTGAGGATTTTTGCATCAATATTCATCAGGGGTATTAGTCTAAAATTCTCTTTTTTTGTTGTATCTCTGTCAGGCTTTGGTATCAGGATGATGTTGGTCTCATAAAATGAGTTAGGAAGGATTCCCTCTTTTTCTATTGATTGGAATAGTTTCAGAAGGAATGGTACCAACTCCTCCTCGTACCTCTGGTAGAATTCGACTGGGAATCCATCTGGTCCTGGACCTTTTTTGGTTGGTAGGCTATTAATTGTTGCCTCAATTTCAGAGCCTGCTATTGATCTATTCAGGGATTCAAATTCTTCCTGGTTTAGTCTTGGGAGAGTGTAAGTATCCAGGAAATTATCCATTTCTTCTAGGTTTTCTAGTTTATTTGCCTGGAGATCTTTATAGTATTCTCTGATGGTAGTTTGTATTTCCGTGGGATCGGTGGTGATATCCCCTTTATCATTTTTTATTGCATCTATTTGATTCTTCTCTCTTTTCTTCTTTATTAGGCTTGCTAGCAGTCTATCAATTTTGTTGATCTTTTCAAAAAACCAACTCCTGGATTCATTGGTTTTTTGGAGGGTTTTTTGTGTCTCTATCTCCTTCAGTTCTGCTCTGATCTTCGTTATTTCTTGCCTTCTGCTAGCTTTTGGATGTGTTTGCTCTTGCTTCTCTAGTTTTTTTTAATTGTGATGCTAGGGTGTCAATTTTAGATCTTTCCTGCATTGTCTTGTGTGCATTTAGTGCTATAAATTTCCCTCTACACACTGCTTTAAATGTGTCCCAGAGATTCTGGTATGTTGTATCTTTGTTCTCATTGGTTTCAAAGAACATCTTTATTTCTGCCTTCATTTCGTTATGTACCCAGTAGTCATTCAGGAGCAGGTTGTTCAGTTTCCATGTAGTTGAGCAGTTTTGATTGAGTTTCTTAGTCCTAAGTTCTAGTTTGATTGCACTGTGGTCTGAGAGACAGTTTGTTAAAATTTCTGTTCTTTTACATTTGCTGAGGAGTGCTTTACTTCCAATTATGTGGTCAGTTTTGGAATAAGTGCGATGTGGTGCTGAGAAGAATGTATATTCTGTTGATTTGGGGTGGAGAGTTCTGTACATGTCTATTAGGTCTGCTTGTTGCAGAGCTGAGTTCAATTCCTGGATATCCTTGTTAGCTTTCCATCTCGTGGATCTGTCTAATGTTGACAGTAGCTTGTTAAAGCCTCCCATTATTATTGTATAGGAGTCTAAGTCTCTTTGTAAGTCTCTAAGGACTTGTTTTATGAATCTGGGTGCTCCTGTATTGGGTGCATATATATTTAGGATAGTTAGCTCTTCCTGTTGAATTGATCCCTTTACCATTATGTAATGACCTTCTTTGTCTCTTTTGAGCTTTGATGGTTTAAAGTCTGTTTTATCAGAGACTAGGATTTCAACTGCTGCTCTTTTTGTTTTCCATTTGCTTGGTAGATCTTCCTCCATCCCTTTATTTTGAGCCTGTGTGTGTCTCTGCATGTGAGATGGGTCTCCTGAATACAGCAAACTGATGGGTCTTGACACTTTATCCAATTTGCCAGTCTGTCTTTTAATTGGACCATTTAGTCCATTTACATTTAAGGTTAATATTGTTATGTGTGAACTTGATCCTATCGTTATGATATTAGCTGCTTATTTTGCTTGCTAATTGTTGCAGTTTCTTCCTAGCATTGATGGACTTTACATTTTGACATGTTTTTGCAATGGCTGGTACCGGTTGTTCCTTTCCATGTTTAGTGCTTCCTTCAGGATCTCTTGTAGGGCAGGCCTGGTGGTGACAAAATCTCTAAGCATTTGCTTATCTGCAAAAGATTTTATTTCTCCTTCACTTAAGAAACTTAGTTTGGTTGGATATGAAATTCTGGGTTGAAAATTCTTTCTTTAAGAATGTTGAATATTGGCCCCCACTCTCTTCTGGCTTGTGGAGTTTCTGCCGAAAGATCTGCTGTTAGTCTGATGGGCTTCCCTTTGTGTGTAACCCAACCTTTCTCTCTGGCTGCCCTTCACATTTTTTTCTTCATTTCAACTTTGGTGAATCTGACAATTACGCATCTTGGAGTTGCTCTTCTCGAGGAGTATCTTTGTGGCGTTCTCTGTATTTCCTGAATCTGAATGTGGGCCTGCCTTACTAGGTTGGAGAAGTTCTCCTGGATGATATCCTGCAGAGTGTTTTCCGACTTGGTTCCATTTTCCCCGTCACTTTCAGGCACACCAATCAGACGTAGATTTGGTCTTTCCACATAATCCCATATTTCTTGGAGGCTTTGTTCATTTCTTTTTACTCTTTTTTCTCTACACTTCTCTTCTTGCTTCATTTCATTCATTTGATCTTCAATCACTGATACTCTTTCTTCCAGATGATCAAGTCAGTTACTGAAGCTTGTGCATTTGTCACGTTGTTCTTGTGTTATGGTTTTCATCTCTATCAGTTCTTTTAAGGACTTCTCTACATTGGTTATTCGAGTTAGCCATTCCTCAAATATTTTTTCAAGGTTTTTAGTTTCTTTGCGCTGGTTATGTAGTTTCTCCTTTAGCTCTGAGAAGTTTGATCGACTGAAGCTTTCTTCTCTCAACTCGTCAAAGTCATTCTCCATCCAGCTTTGTTCTGTTGCTGGCGATGAGCTGCGTTCCTTTGGAGGGGGAGATGCATTCTGATTTTTTGAATTTCCAGCTTTTCTGCACTGTTTTTTCCCCATTTGTGGTTTTATCTGCCTTTGGTCTTTGATGATGGTGATGTACTGATGGGGTTTTGGTGTGGGTGTCCTTTCTGTTTGCTAGTTTTCCTTTTAACAATCAGGACCCTCAGCTGTAGGTCTGTTGGAGTTTGCTTGAGGTCCACTCCAGACCCTGTTTCCCTGGGTATCAGCAGTGGAGGCTGCAGAAGATAGAATATTGCTGAACAGCGAGTGTTGCTGTCTGATTCTTGCTGTGGAAGCTTCGTCACAGGGGTGTACCCCACCGTGTGAGGTGTGAGGTGTCAGTCTGAACCTAGTGGGGGATGTCTCCCAGTTAGGCTACTCAGGGGTCAGGGACCCACTTGAGCAGACAATCTGTCCGTTCTCAGATCTCAATCTCCATGCTGGGAGATCCACTGCTCTCTTCAAAGCTGTCAGACAGGGGCATTTACCTCTGCCAAGGTTTCTGCTGCTTTTTGTTTAGCTATGCCCTGTCCCCAGAGGAGGAGTCTATAGAGACAGGCTGGCCTCCTTGAGCTGTGGTGGGCTCCACCCAATTCGAGCTTCCTGGAGGCTTTGTTTATCTACTTAAGCCTCAGCAATTGTGGGCACCCCTCCACCAGCCTCGCTGCCGCCTTGCAGTTAGATCTCAGACTGCTGTACTCGCAATGAGGGAGCCTCCATGGGTGTGGGACCCTCTGGGCCAGGTGTGGGATATAATCTCCTGGTATGCTGTTTGCTAAGACCCTTGGTAAAGGGCAGTATTAGGGTGGGAGATACCTGATTTTCCAGGTGTTTTGTGTCTCAATTTCCTTTGGCTAGGAAAAGAAATTCGCTTCCCCATTGTGCTTCCCAGATGAGGCAATGCCTTGCCCTGCTTCAGCTCTTGCTAGTTGGGCTGCATCTATGGACCAGCACCAACTGTCCAATGCAACCCAGTGAGATGAACTTGGTACCTCAGTTGAAAATGCAGAAATCTCCCATCTTCTGTGGGAAGGCTCCCATGCTGGGAGCTGGAGGCTGGAGCTGTTCCTATTCGGCCATCTTGGACGTGCCTCCTGAATTTGCTATTTGAATACATGGAGCAGAGGCAGGCAAACCTCAGCCCACAGGCCAACTTGGCCTATAACCTGTTTTTGTAAATGTGGCTTTATTAGAACATAGCCAGGTCCATTAGTTCATGAATTATCTATGGCTGATTTCACATTATAATAGCAGAGTCAAATAGTTAAGACAGATGATCTGCCCACAGAGACAGAAATATCTACCCTCTGGCTCTTTACAGAGTAGATTTGCTGACCTATTGTCTACAGTGAGAATGTTGACTCTGTAAGAACCATAAGAGTTGTCTAGTTCATGACCCTTCTTTTGTAAGTGAGAAAACAGCACCAAGTATGTCAGAAAACTAAGTTACAATAATCACAACAATTGTCAAAACAAATAGTAAAACAAAATGACAAAATACATTATTTACTAACTCCACTATATGCCAAGTATTATGCAATTGGGTAGTTATAAACCAATTTTAAAAGGTGAAATTAGTCCCTAAATGTGCTTTATAAACTGATCCAGAAATATTTATGTTGTACACAGGTGAGCAAACTTGTGAATCTTCCTTTTTCAAAGCCTCTCTTTTATCTTACCAAACCACATTTCCTCAAGAAAATGAATAATTTTCCAAATTTCAAATATTTCTCCATTAGGCCTTGTATTGCATATAAGTAACAACTTTCCATGATGGATTTTAAGTTACAATGTAAACATCATATACCATAATTGACCAAGGATCAATGATCATATTTTGTTGATTATCATATATGGTGCTTCATTATACATTTTAAGTGTTTCTTTTTTCATTTTAAATTTTTGTTTGTATATAGAAGATCTATATATTTATGGAGTACATAAGACATATTGATACAGGCATACAATATGTAATAACCACATTGTAAATGAAGTATTTATTACTTCAATCATTTATCCTTTTTGTTACAAACAATCCAGCTACACTCTTTTAGTTATGTTAAAATTAACAATAATTTATTATAACCTATATTCACCCAGTTGTGCTGTCAAATACTAGGTCTTATTTATCCTTTCTATCTACTTTTTGAACCTGTTAACCATCCCCAGTTCCTCCCCATTCTCTGGTAATGATCCTTCAGCACTCTGTCTCCTAGGGTTCAACTACTTTAATATTCAATTCCCACAAATGAGTGAGAATATGTGAAGTTTATCTTTTTTATGCCTAGCTTATTTCACTTAGCATAATGACTTCCAGTTCCATTCGTTTTGTTGCAAATGGAAGGACCTAATTACTTTTTATGGCTCAATAGTACTTCATTGTGTATATGTACCATATTTTCATTTTCCATTCATATATTGATGAATATGTAGGTTGTTTTCAAATTTTGACGATTGTGAATTGTCCAGCGGTAAATATGAGTGTGCAGATATCTCTTTGATATTGGATATATGCCTACAAGTGGGATTGCCGGATGGCATGATAGCTCTATTCTTAATTTTTTCAGGAATCTCCAAACAGTTCTCCATAGTGGTTGTACAATTTACATTCTCACCAACAGTGTAGGTGGAATCCCTTTTCTCCACATCCTCGCCAGCATTTGTTATTATCTGTTTTTGGATTAAATTCATTTTAACTGAGATAAGATTATATCTCACTGTAGTTTTGATTTGCATTTTTCTGATTACCAATGATGTTGAGCACCTTTTCATACAATTCTTTGCCATTTGTTTGTCTTCTTTTGAGAAATGTCTATTCAATTCTTTTGCCCATTTTAAAATTTGATTATTAAATTTTTTCCTATAGAGTTATTTGAGCTTATTATATATTCTGGTTATGAATTCCTTGTCAGATGGATAGTTTGCAAGTATTTTCTTCTTTTCTGTGAGTTATCTTCTCACTTTACTGATCATTTCTTTTGCTGTGCAGAAGCATTTTAACATTATTTCATCCCATTTGTCCATTTTGGCTTTGGTTGCCCATGCTTGTGGGGTATTTACTTAAGAAATCTTTGTCCACTCCAGTGTTCTGGAGAGTTTTCTCTTTGTTTTCATTTTGTAGTTTCATAGTTAGAGGTCTTAGCTTTAAGTTCTTAATCCATTTTTATTTAATTTTTACATATGGTGAGAGATAGTCGTCTAGTATTATTCTTGTGCATATGGATATCCATTTTTTTTCAGTACAATTTATTAGAGTGGCTGTCCTTTCCCTATTGTATGTTTTTGGCACTTTTGTCAAAAATGAATTCACTGTAGATGAATGGGCTTGTTCTCAGTTCTCCATTCTGTTCCATTAATCTATGCATTTGTTTTTATGTCAGTATCATACTGTTTTCATTACTATAGGTTTGTAGTATAATTTGAAGTCAGGCAATGTTATTCCTCCAATTTTGTCCTTTTTGAAAAGGATAGCTTTGGCTATTCTGGCTCTATTATGATTTCGTATGAATGTCATGATTGTTCTTTTCAATTTCTATGAATAATATTATTGGTATTTTGATAGGCATTGCATTAAATCTGTAGATTGCTTATGGACATGTTAACAATATTGATTCTTCCAACCCATGAACATAAAATATCTTTTCATCTTTTGGTGTCCTCCTCAATTTCTCTCATTAATGTTTCATAGTTGTCATTGTAGAGATCTTTAACATTTTTAGTTACACTAATTGTTAGGTATGTGATTTTGTTTGTAGCTATTGTAAATAAAATTATGTTTTTTAATCTTTTTCATATTGTTCATTGTTGATGATTTCTGCTATTGATTTTTGTATGTTGATTTTGTATCCTGCAACTTTACTGAATTCATTTATCTGTTCTAATCATTTTTAGTGGGGTGTTTAGGTTTTTCCAAATATAAGATTGCAACATCTGCAAAAAAATGGATAATGTAAATTCTTCCTTTGCAAATTGGATGCCTTTATTTCTCTTGTCTGATTGCTTCAGCTAGAACTTCCAGTACTATGTTAATAACAGTAGTGAAAGTGGGCACCCCTGTCTTGTCCAAATCTTAAAGGAAAGACTTTCAGCTTTTCCTCATTCAGAAAGATACTACCTGTGAGTCTGTTATGTATGACTTATATTGTGTTGAGATGTGTTCCTTCTATACTTAGATTCTCTTGAGTTGCTTTTTTAACTTTTAGTTCAAGGGCATGTGTGCAGGTTTGTTACATATGTAAAGTTTTGTCTTAGGGGTTTGTTGTACAGATTATTTCACCACCCAGGTACTAAACTTACTACCCATTAGTTATTCTTTCTGATCATCTCCCTCCTTTCACCCTCCACCCTCCAATAGGCCCCAGTTTATGCTGTTTTCATCTATGTGTCCGTGTGTTCTCATCATTTAGCTCCCACTTATAACTGACAACATGCAGTATTTGGTTTTCTGTTCCTACTTTAGTTTGCTAAGGATAGTGGTCTCCAGCTTCATCCATGTTCCTTCAAAGAACATGATCTCATTCTTTTTTATGTCCGCATAGTATTCCATGGTGTATATGTATGACATTTTGAAATTCAGTCTATCATTGATGAGCATTTAGTTTGATTCCATGTCTTTGCTATTGTGAATAGTGCTGCAATGAACATACTCATCCATGTTTCTTTATAACAGAATGATTTATATTCCTTTAGGTATATAACCAGTAATGAGATTGCTGAGTCAAATAGTATTTCTGTTTTCAGGTCTTTGAGGAATCACTACACTGTCTTCCACAATGGTTGAACTAATTTACACTCCTACCAAAAGTGTATCAACATTCCTTTTCCTCCACAATCTCGCCAGCATCTGTTATTATTTGGGTTTTTCATAATTAACCATTCTGACTGGCATGAGATAGTATCTCATTGTGGTTTTGACTTACACTTCTCTGATGATCAGTGATGCTGAGCTTTTTTTCATATGATTGTTGGCCCCATATATGTCTTCCTTTGAAAAGTGTCTTCTCGTATCCTTTGCCCACATTTTAATGGCTTTGTTAGTGTTTTCTTTTTCTTGTAAATTTGTTTAAGTACTTTATAGATACTGGATATTAGGCCTTCATCAGATGCATAGATTGAGTAATGAAGGAATGTTGATTTTTATCAAATGTTTATTCAGTATCAATTGAAATGTTAATATGATGTATCATACTGATTGCTTTGTCAATCTGAAACCATCTCTGCATCCCTGGAATAAATCCCACTTGGTCATCATCTTTTTAATATGTTGTTGAATTTATTTTGCTGGTATGTTGTTCAGAATTTTTGCATCAGTGTTCATCAAGGACCCACCAATAATAGACTGGATAAAGAAAATGTGGTACACATGCACCCTGGAGTACTATGCAGCCATAGAAAAGAACTAGCTCATATCTTTTGCAGGAACATGGATGGAGCTGGAGGTCATTATCCTTAGCAAACTAACACAGAAACAGAAAACCAAATACTGCATGTTCTCACTTATAAGTGGAATCTAAATGAGGAGAACACATGGACACATCGAGGGGAACAACACACACTGGGGCCTTTTGGATGGTGGAGGGTGGAAGGAAGGAGAGAATCAGGAAAAATAACTAATCATTACTATGCTTAATACCTGGGTGAAAAAATAGTCTGTACGACAAATTATCATGGCACAAGTTTACCTATATAATAAATCTGCACTTTTACCCCTAAAGTTAAAATAAATGTTTTAAAAAATGTTCACCAAGTGTATTGGCCTGTACTTTTGTGTGTGTGTCTTTGTCTGGTTTTGGTATTAGGGTAACACAGGCCTTGTAGAATAAGTTTGGAAGTATCCCCTCTTCCTTTATTTTTTGAAATAGTCTGAGTAGGATTGGTACTAGTTCTTTTTAAATGTTTGATAAAATACCACAATGGAACTATGGGGTCTGGACTTTTCTTTGCTGGGAGATTTTTTATTATGTCTTCAATCTTGGTACTTGTTATTGCCCTACTCAGATTTTGGAATTTTCATGGCTCAACCTTGGTGGATTTTAAGTGACTAGAAATTTGCCCATTGTTTTTAGGTTTTCCAGTTTATTATCATATAGTTGTTCATGGAAGTATCTAATGATCTTTTAAATTCCTTCAGTATCAGGAATAATGTCTCCTTTTTCATCTCTGTTTTTATTTATTTGTGTCTTCTCTCTTTTCTTCTTAGTCTTACTAAAGGTTTGTCTTTTTTAAATATATTTTTTTAAAGTTTAAATTTTCTTAAAATTTTTTTGAGACATAGTCTCACTCTGTCACCCAGGCTGGAGTGCAATGGCATGATCACAACTCACTCCCGCTTCAACCTCCTGGGCTCAAGCAATCCTCCTGCCTCAGCTTCCCTAGTAGCTGAGACTACAGTCACGTACAAACATGCCCAGCTAATTTTTGTATTTTTGTATTTTTGTACTTTTTTTTCAAGTTTCATTCTTCTGCAGAGGGCTAGTCAGCTATCCCAGCACCATCTATTTAATAAGGAGTATCTTTTTTGGAGTATGTTTTTCCATCTCTTTATTTTTAGTCTTTGTGTGTCTTTATAGGGGAAATGTGCTTCTTGTAGGCAATAGATTGTTATTGGGTCTGGCTTTTTAAAAATTCATTCATCCATTCTATGCATTTTTGATTGGAGAGTTTCTTTTATTTTCAATGTTATTATTGATAAGGAAGGAATTACTCCTGCTATTTTATTATTTGTTTTCTAGTTGTTTTGTGGTCTTCTCTTCTTTCCTTCTTTCTTTCCTGTCTTCCTTTCAGGTAAGATTATTGTCTCTGGTGGTATGTTTTAATGTATTGCTTTTCAATTTTGTTTGCCTCTAGTGTGTATTTCATGTGAGGTTACCATGAGGCTTGCAAATACTATCTTATAACACATTATTATAAACTGAAGAAAATTTAACACTGATTACATAAATAAAAAAGCAAAAGGAAAATTTATAAAAACTCTACATTTTAATTTCATCCCTCTACTTTTTAACTTATTGTTGTTTCTATTTAATTCTTATTTTGCTCCCTATGTATTGAAAGGTTTTATAGTTATTTTTATCATTTCCTCTTTTAGCCTTTCTACCCAAGATCTGAGTAGCTTACACACCACAATTAAAGTGTTATAATATTCTGTGTTTTTCTGTATTCCTACTATTACTGGTAAGTTTTGTACCTTCAGGCAATTTTTTATTGTTCATTAATAGCCTTCTCTTTCAGAATGAAGAACTCCCTTTAGCATTTCTCACAGGACAGGTGTAGTGTTGATGGAATTCCTCAGCTTTTGTTTTCCTGGGAAGGTCTTTATATCTTCTTGTTTAAAGAATATTTTCACTGGATATAGTAATCTAAGGTAGAAGTTATTTTCCTTCAGCACTTTCAATATGTCATGACACTCTCTCCTGGCCTGTAAGGTTTCCACTGAACGTCTGCTGTCATACATAGTGGAGTGTGTTGTATGTTATTTGTTTCTTTTCTTTTGTTGCTTTTAGAATCCTTTATCCTTGAGTTTGGGGACTTCGTTTTTTGGGGGTTTTTTTGTTTGTTTGTTTGTTTTGACGGAGTCTCACTCTGTTGCCAGGCTGGAGTGCAGTGGCGCAATCTTGGCTCACTGTAACCTCTGCCTCCCAGGTTCAAGCGATTCTGCTGCCTCAGCCTCCCGAGTAGCTGGGACTACAGGCATGCGCCACCACGCCCAGCTAATTTTTGTATTTTTAGTGGAGACGGGGTTTCACCATGTTGGCCAGATGGTCTCGATCTCTTGACCTCATGATCTGCACGCCTCAACCTCCCAAAGTGCTGGGATTACAGGCATGAGTCACCACACCCCGCTGGGACTTTGATTATTAAATCCCTTGAGGTAATCTTCTTTGGGTTAAATCTGCTTGGCGTTCTATAACTTTCTTGTACTTGAACATTGATATCTTTTTATAGGTTTGAGAAGTTCTCTGTTATTATTTGCTTGAATAAACTTTCTATCCTTATCTCTCTCTACCTCCTCTTTAAGGACAATATGTCTTAGATTTGCTGTTTTCAGGCTATTTTCTAGATCTTGTAGGTATGTATTTTTGTTATTCTTTGTTCTTTTGTCTCTCTTGACTATGTGTTTTCAAATACCTTGTCTCCAAGCTCACGAATTCTTTCTTTCTTCTGCTTGATCAATTCTGCTATTAAGAACCTCTGACGCATTCTTCAGGATGACAGTTGTATTTTTCAGCTCCAGAAATTCTGCTTGATTCTTTTTAATTATTTTAATACCTATTAAACTTATCTGGTAAGATTATCAATTTCTTTTGTGTGTTATGTTGAATTTCATTGAGTTTCCTCAATAAAGGCATTTTGAATTCTCTGAAAGGTCACATAACTCTGTTTCACCAGGATTTGTCCCTGGTGCCTTTCTATAGTTAGTTTGGTGAGGTCATGTTTTCCTGGATGGTCTTGATGGTTGCGAATGTTCTTCAGTTTTTGAGCATTGAAGAGTTAAGTATTTGTTGTAGTATTTTCAGTCTGAGCTAGTTTATACCTGTCCTTCTTGGGAAGGCTTTCCAGGTATTCAAAGGGACTTTGGTGTTTTTATCTAAGTTTTTGGTCACTTAAGCTGTAGCTGCATCATAGTGCACCCCCAGCGCAAAAATACTGTGGCATTTTCATACTTATAGAAGTACTGCCATGGTGGTCTTAGATAAGATCTAGGAGAATTATCTGAATTACTAGGCAGAAACTCTTGTTCTCTTCTCTTGCTTTCTCCAAAACAAACAGGGTGTCTCTCTCTATGCTGAGTTGCTTGGAGCTTGGGGAGGGATGACACAAGCACCCATGTGATCAACATCACTGGGACTGCCATGTGGGACAACACAGCACTGGGTCTTGTGGAAGGCCCACTGTAATCACTATCTAGTTGCTGTGTTTGTTCACTTAAGTCCCTAGGGTTGTATAATTAGTTCGTGGTGAAATCAGCCAGGCTTGCTTTTTTCCTTCATGGTGGTCCAGGACAGATTCAGGAATATCACCCAGAATCTAAGGCCTGGAGTCAGAGGCCTTAGAAATCTACCTGCTGCTCTATTCTTTTCTGTCTAAGCTGGCATCCAAGCCACAAGACAAAGTCTTTTTCACTTTTTCCTCTTCTTTTCAGAAGCAGGGATTCTCTGCCCATGCCTACCATCCCCACACGCCCATGGGGAGTACTGCCAGGTGACCAGCAATATATATTCAAGGTTCAAGGGCTCTTTAGTCAGCTAGTAGTGAATGCTGCCAGGCCTGGGATTCACCCTTCTGGGAAGTTAGTTCTACTCTGGCCCAAGAAAGGTCCACAAATAACATCCAAGAGCCAAAGCCTGGAACTGGGGTCCCAAAATGTCTCCTATGTGCTCTACCTCAACGTGGCTGAGCTGGTACCTGAAGTGCAAGAGAAAGACTCCTTTTCTTTCTGCTTTTCAAAAGCAGAAGGAGTCTGTCATCACAGCCACCACATCTGTAAATGTTCTGGGTCACACCTTAAACTAGCAGGTCTCAGAGTCTCACCCAAAGCCCATGCCAGCTACTACCTGACTACCGCAATTGTTTATTCAGGGACCAAGAGCCCTTTAATCAGAAGATGATGCATACTATTAGGACTGGGTCCTTCTCTTCATGGCAGCGAGTTTCCTTCTAGCCCAGGGTATGACAGGAAATGTCATCCAGGAGCTAGAGCCTGCAATGGGGACCTGAAGACTGCCTGGTGCCCTATTCTACTGTGGGTGAGCTGGTCTCCATGTTGCAAGACAAAGTCCTCTTTACTCTTCCCTCTCTTTTCTTCAAGTGGGAAGAAGGAGTCTCTTTAAGAGCTGTGAGCTGCATTGCCAGGTATTGAAAGTGGGATGGTGGAAGCCTTCCATTGGCCATTCTGTTGTCTCACTAGGTTGTGTGCCCCCAAAGTACACTGGCTCCAAGCCCAGCACAGAACTAGGACTTGCCTGGGAGTTGCAGGCTTAGTGGCCTAGAATGCCTTTCAAGTTAATTAAGTACTCTACAGGACTTTAGTTCACGGTGGCTAGTCTTGCCAGACCTCAAGTTAGAGCCACTGGGATGGATGATTCCCCTCTGCTTAGATATGGTCTAAATGCTGTCTCCATGGGCATTGGCTGAGTTCTGCGTGATGTTGCTTTCACTGTGACAGGACAGCACCAATGCAAAGTCTCACAATCACAATTCTTTTCCACCCCCTAGAGCACAGATTGTTTCACTAGGCAACTGGGCTGCTGTTGGGTGATGTTGTAGGGGTGGCATCAGCAATTCAAGATTATATTTTCTGCCCTCTTCTATGCCCTTTTCAATGATATAAAGGTAAAACCATGTACTGTGGTTACTCACCTGATTTTTGGTTCTTATTAATGTGTTTTTTGTGTAGATGTGAAATTTGGTGTTCCTGCAGGGAAGACAATTGGTAGAGGCTTCTATTCAGTCATCCTGCTCCCCTGGGCATTTCATCATATATTGTAAGTACCTTCATTCTATTTTTAGTAAGGAAATTATCTATCAAGAAAGTTCATTGGTAAGAAACAGTTAAGAAAGAAATATTTAATTTTAAAAATATGAATTAGAGAGGACAAATATAGCTGAACAATATTATCTGAGAAATATGCTTTCTGAACAAAGCAATTGGCTGCATCAAGGTTTTCAAATTATTGAATCATGATGATTATCTACTTATATTTAACAAAATGTGAACATTTTTAAAATTTTGTTTTATTAATAATAAAATAACCTATCAACCAACAAAATTCCCTGGCTTCATAGATTCATAGTTTAATTGAACAAGACATTGAAAGAAGAGCTTGTACCAATCCTGCTGAAACTATTTAAAAAGTTGGAAATAAATGATTTATCATTAGCTGATTCTATAAAGCCAGCATCACCCTAATACCAAAATCTGGCAAAGATACAACAAAAAGAGAAAACTAGAGGCCAATATCCCTCATAAACATAGACATAAAAATCCTCAATGAATTCTAGCAAACCAAATCTGGCACTATGTTAAAAAATAACTCACCATGATCAAGTAGGCTTCACTTCTGGGATGCAAGTTTGTTTCAACATATACAATTTAAGAAATGTGATTCACCACATTAACATAATTAGAAAGAAAAACCATATGATCACCTCAATAAGTGCAAAAATGTTTTTGGTAAAACCTAACATCCCTTCATGACAAAAGCCTTCAAGTAACTACATATCAAAGAGACTTAAAATAATAAGAACTATCTATGACAAACCCACAGCAAACATCATACTGAATAGGCAAAAACTGGAAGCCTTTCCCTTAAGAATTGGAACAAGATCCCCACTCTAATCACTTCTATTCTACAAAGCACTGAAAGTTCTTGCCAGACCAATCAGGCAAGATAAAAATATAAAAGGTATGCAAAAGAAAAAGAAGTCAAATTATCTCTCTTCATGGACAATATAATTTTATGCTTACTAAAACGCTAACAGCTCTGCCAAACGGCTTCTGGAACTGATAAATGACTTCATTAAAGTTCGGGATACAAAATCAATGTATGCAAATCAGTAGTGTTTCTATACACCAATAATGTTCAAGCTGAGAGAAAAATCAAGAACAAAATCTAATTTACAGTAGCTTCAAAAACACCTAGAATAGTATCTAACGAAGGACATGAAAGATCTCTGTAAGGAGAACTACAAAACACTGCTGAACATAATGACAGATGACAAAAACAAATGGAAAAAGACAGTCCATGCTCATCAATTGGAAGAATCACTATCATTAAAATGGCCATACTATCCAAAGGAACCTATAAATTCGATGCTATTATTATCAAATTACCAATGTCAGTTTTCATGGAGGTAGAAAACACTATTCTAAAATGTATATGGAACAACCACAAAAAAGAGCCCAAGTAGCCAAAGCAATGCTAAGCAAAAAGAGTGACCACATTACCTGACTTTAAACTATATTATAATTCTGCAGTAAATAAAACAGCATAGTACAGACACAAAAACAGAAGCATAGACCAATGGAACAAAAAAGAAAGCCCCCTCCCCACACCACCAAAAAACACAAAAACAAAACAAAAATAATACAAACAAACAAACAAACAAACAAACAAAAACAACTGTACATTTGTACCTATCTGGTCTTCAACGAAGTCGATAACAATAAGCAATGAGGAAATAACTCCTTATTAAATAAATGGTGCTGGGATAGCTGGCTAGCCCTATGCAAAAGAACGAAACTTGACCCCTACCTGTCACAATATACAAAAATTAACTCAGGACAGATTAAAAACTTAAATGTAAGACTTCAAGCTATAAATATCCTAGAAGAAAACTTAGGAAATAGCCTTCTCACAATTGGCTTTGGGAAATAATTTATGATGAAGTCCTCAAAAGTATTTGCAACAAAAACAACACTTGACAAGTGGAACCTAATTAAACTTAAGAGCTTCTGCACAGCAAAATATACTGTCAACAGAATAGAAAGACAACATGCAGAATAAGAGAAAATATTTGCAAACAATGCATCTGACAAATATCTAATATCTAGAATTGTTAAGGAATCTAAACAATTGAAGAAGAAAAAAGCAAATAACCCCAATGGGCAAAGGACATGAACACTTTTCAAAATAAGACATACAAGCAGTCAACATACACATGAAAAAAAGGCTAAATGCCATTAGTCATTGGAGAGTTGCAAGTCAAAACCACAATGAAATACCATTTCACACTAGTCAGAATAGCTATTACTAAAAAGTCTAACAACAACAGATGATGGTGAGGCAGTTTTGAAAGAGGAATGCTTATACCCCATTGGCAGGGAATGCAAATTAGTTCAGAAACTGTGTAAAGCAGTTTGGGGATTTCTCAAAGAACTTAAAAGAGAACTACCATTCAGCCAACCAATCCCATTACTAGGTATATATCCAAAAGAAAATAAATCATTCTATGCATTTGTAGGTCCATTGCAGCACTAGTTACAAAAGCAAAGACATGAAATCAACCTAAGAGCCCATCAACAATGGAATGGATAAAGAAAATATGGTGCATATACACCATGGAATACTACACAGCCATAAAATGGAACAAAATTGCATATATTTCAGTAACATGGATGCAGCTGGAGACCATTATCCTAAGCAAATTAACACAAGAACAAACACCAAATACCAATGGGTACTCACAGACATAAAGATGGCAACAATAGACAGTGCAACTACTATACAAGGGAGGTAGGGGGGATGGCAAATGTTTTAATAGTGTTTTGTTTTTATATTTTCCCAATGTTTTGTTTTGAAACTTTAAAATTACATACATAAAAAATTAAGATAATGAAGCCCTTGCATACCCTACACCTGAATTTGCCAATTATTAAAACTTTTAACATTTGCTTTATCTATATCTATGCATATGTATTATTTTTTCTTTTTTCCACTGCCCCAATATAGAAATTCTTACTTCCAAAAAATAATTTTTACTGTACATAAAAGCTGCTTAACAAAATATGAGAATAAAAGTATTTTTAAATGTCACAGCCAAAATGTGTAGTTACTGTAAACCACAATATGTACTTTCACTGAAATTAGGAAATGAGAGACATTGTTTTACTATTTTGATGCTGATTAATTGTATTTTAACAGTTTACGATTTTTGTCTCACTTGCTCTTTGAATTATTATCTTAGTTAGCACTTTAAGAAGAAATGACATATTCACAATTAATACAAGTTCATTACTGAATCCACTTGAAATGTATCCAACCACCCAAATGTAATTTGCTAGCATATAGAGACTATCCACCAAATTGGGAATATTGCTTTTGGAGGTGAATTAATTTGCTATTACCATTGAGAGCAATGTATGCATTTCATAAAAATTTAATGAAGAAAGTTTGGTATCTTAATATGTGAAATATGTTTGCTTATTCATCTCATAAATTCTTGTGGAAAGAGTTTTATTTCTGAATGGAGTAATTTCCACTCTCTAGTAAGATAGCTACCATAGTACTTACTTTGGTGTTGTCTGTGAGACAGGTTCATCAACATTCATGTGTCCCCTCTCTAATACAGATTGTATGTTCACCACATATTAAGGATATATCCTTGAGAAATTTTTAGCAGGATTGTTAATCTGATTGTACAAGCCCTGAAAATCATGTTTACCTATATTACACCGATCTCGCCTGTGCATGCTCACTTAAATATGTTGCACTTGAAAATTTTTTCTTTGTTAACAAAAATTGCCTCTACCACTGCTATGATTCACTACTCTCATTTTGTTTATCCTACTGGGAATAAAGTTTTTATTTTCTCGCCCCATAAAGGTGGCATAATGTGAGAGAAAGATAACCCATACTACTGCATCCATTTTTACTAAGTTTCCCATTGTAGACATTGATAAAACAAAAACCTCCACCAAATTAGATTTTAAGAGTTTAATTGAGCAATGAATGATTCACGAATTGGGCAGCCTTCTGAGCCAGAGTATGCGTGGAGACTCCAGCACAGTCAAGTGGTAGAAGAAGACTTATTGACTAAAAAAAAAAAAAAAAAAAAAAAAAAAAAAAAAAAAAAAAAAAAAAAAGAGAGAGAAAGTGACGTACAGAAAATGGAAGTGAATTACAGAAATAGCCGGATTGGTTACAGTTTGGTGTTTGCCTTATTTGAACATGGTTCAAACAGTTAGCTATATTTGATTGGCCCAAACTCGGTGATTGGGACAAGTGTATCCTATGGTCTGTTTATACTTCCACTTGTTAATATTTCACAACTTACAGAGGAAACTTTAGGCTGAACTTAAAATATGCAAGGAGGCAGCTTTAGGCTAAAATTGATTTAACAATTCCCTCCTTTTGATCATCTCAATTTTGAGAGATTGATCGAAACTTTACTCATTGATGTCACTATCACCATTGTAAATGTAGTTATTTGTTCTTGAAACCTATTGAAAAACAGTAGAATGTGGATTTTGCAATGTGGGAACAAGGACTTCGGTTTTTTGTTTGCTTGTTTTATGGGTTAGAGTAGAGGATACTTCCTTATGCTTGAATATCCTGTTTACGGGAGGAAAAAAACCACCCAAACCTGGGTCTGTTCTAGGATCTTTGTGTTTCCTTAAAGTTTTAGTTTGATTATGTCACATTTAACATGAGTGACTTCATTTTGATTTGATCTGGTCTATTGGGTCCCAGTACATGAGCTCAGTCCAAAACAATGGCCTCCCACAATTTTGTTTAAAACTTTCCCCTCTTTGGTCAGGTTCTCACTTAGGGAAGAGTGTGACCAAAATGTAGGGCCTGAGCATCACTCTCAGTTACCATTATTTTGTGTTTCCGGTCTCAGCATGTCATTCTTAGGTTACGGCTCCCTCATGATCAAACATTTTTTTCCGCTTTTATCATTGCAGTTGAAGACAGACCAGTTGACATGCTAGAGATTGCTACATGGAAACACTTAAAACTTTTGGGAGAATACAGCACACCAGAGGAAATACTATTATGCCTATTAGGAGGATAATACCAAGAGTTTGGAGCATGCTTCTTACCTAGGATCCCCATAAACCAAACCACCTAAAATTAAATAGATCAAAGAATGAGCTAGAGTTTACTCACTTAACTAAGCAGTCTCTTCATTAATCCCCTACAACTAAATCTCTCTAATACATGATGTGATGTATTTCGTTATAGGCCACAAGTGACAGAGGCTGTCCAGATACTTCCCTGTGACAAAGCATACACATTAGTTACTCTGCTTAGCACCCAATATCAAACTGGGATGGCTTAAACTTTCCCTTGGTTGGGCTCTGTCATCTTTGCCTCCAATCAGGAGTTGCAACATGTGATCTCTGGGCAAGATGGTCGCCCTGAGTAACAGAAAAAAGAGAAAAGGGAAAGGAGAGAAAGAGAGAAAGTAAAGCATTGCCTGTGGTCAGGTGGGGAAGGCAAAGAGGCCAGAGAAAGACCCATCCATTGTGGAGATACTGAATCAAAAGTTGGCCACTTGTCAGTCAAGAAGTGATCTTTTCCAGCAATCCTATCAGTTCTTGAGTTTCCCCCTTTGGGGAGAAAAAGGTTCCCCATATTCTATGATCCTGTACATGCCTAATCCTGTCACCTATAGCCATCAGCAAAAAGTGCAAGGCAGATTAATCCGAAGAGAATAGGAGTTAACATCACATAGTGCCAAATCCATTTTTAACCAAGAGGGATTTTACTGAGGGGAGTGCCTCTAACTCCCTATGTCTTAGGAGGGAATCTAACCTTCCTATGTTGGACTTCAAACTCAATCCCATTCTTTGCCCAGGTCAAACGTACCCCACTACTTACCAAAAGTCAACCAATTGGTACTGAAGTCTATTTCCTTTGGACCGGGATAGTAACTAAGACAAAAGGTTAGCAGATTTATTTTTTTATATTAATTAATTGTTTAAGCTCTTTATTTGCCTTTTGTAAAAGCTTTAAATAAAAATATTGAAAAAAGTTTAGAAGTTTCTGCATATCATTAGGCATCCCTAGATAAGACTAATTCGAGAGGCTTCATTTTCAAATGCACTTTAGTGAAGTGTTGTTCATTTGGAGTTTTCCACTGTAAGTTATCTTTAGTAACAGTTTGCCATTTCTAGAAGACTTTGCTGCTTCCTGGGCCTGATACTTATTCATGTGTAAGCTGAAGGAATTCAGTTCTTCAGAAATTAAGGGTCCCATTTTTACTTCAAATATTCACTTTGCTCTCATGTTCCCCTTCTCAACTTAGCCAATGATTTTTTGCCTAAGTGCACAAGAAGAATGAAATAAAGGGGTAGAAAACAAAAATTCCTGTGAGTTTTTCAAAGCCAAATTTTACACTCCCTGCCATATTGCCATTTACTACTGGTTTCTTTGACCCAGTCAGATGGAAGAGGCCTCTAACTGGATCCAAGCCAGTTAATTACCAGATCCAATCTGATCCTGGGCCCAGTCAGGTTTCTGTTGTGACTTCCAAACCCGGTTTGGATCAGAAATTTGCTTGAAGAAACTCAGAGAGCTTAAAACCCAAATCCGTAGACCTTCGGATTCTAGCAGAGATCTTACCACGATTCTCAGCTACTCTGAGAGAGGAATGGACACAGTGAGTCTGGCGGGCAGCTTGCTTGGTCACTCAGCCCTCCTGGGAGTTGTTAGAAACTCTTTTATGGATCCCACATCATTGAGCAATGAACAATTCATGAATCAGGTGACCTACCAAGCCAGAGTATGCTCAGAGACTCCACTGCAGCCATGTGGTGGAAGAAGATTTGTGGGACAGAAAAAGAAAAGTGACGTACAGAAAATGAAAGTGAGGTACAGAAATAGCTGGATTGGTTATAGCTCGGCATTTGCCGTATCTGAACACAATTCAGACAGTTGGCTACATTTGATTGGGCAAAACTTGGTGATTGGCTCTAGTGTAGGCTATGATGTGTTTACACTTCCACTTGTTATAGTTCACAATGTACGGAGAAACTTTTAGGTCAAACTTAAAATATGTAAGGAGGCAGCTTTAGGCTAAACTTGATTTAATAGGATTATATTTATTCTCAGAAAGATGTTTTGATTTCAGTAAAGGGGTTCATTAGTGTGTATGTGTGTGTGAATTTTTATTTTTTGGTATTATAGCACTTATAGACTAATATTAAAATAAATCCTAAAGTAGTTTTATTGTTTTATAAAGCTGTAGAAAATAAAAATATTTTGCCAATAGATGAACTAGGTGCAGTCCTCAAAAAACATTAGCAAAACAATGTTATTATATTTTCTCTAAAAAGAAATTGTGAAGGAATAGGTTGGTATAGAGATCTTATTTAGGAATACAGTCCTTTAGCAACTAATTTGCATATGATTCTTTGGATTCAACTGATGCTAGAATCTCTATTTTTAAAGAAATGGTTTTGCTTGAATTAAAATGATCCAAGACGCCAATTTGTGTTCACATATGTGAACAAATTTATATTCACCTTATTTCACAGGCTTAATTTCTCATATGACTATAAAGGATTATTCTGAGTCACATATCTCATAGGTTTCTTTCTCTTTTGATGTAATCTATTTTTGGTATATTATTAAACATTAGTAACAGTGTGACTATTTTCTCTTTTCCCTAAATATGCAATCCATTTTTCATCTGCAGTTCTTATTCACTCCCTCTTAACTCTAACAATAAGCAACTCATAAAATAACTGCAATTAAATTTTGTCAATCAATACGTTAGCATTCTCTTTAGCACTTGAATTATAACATAGATTATTGAAACAGAGACAACTTCTTTTCATACATCTGTCAGTGATCATTGGAAGTGAGGGTACTGGGTAATTTTATAACACCCTGATATTACCTAAAATAATAACTATTATTATGAAAGTGTGCTTAATTAAAAGATATGAAAGCTTTTTAAGTCATCTTAACCTAAAATCCAATAATTATAGAAGTCCAAAGCATAGACTTGTCATGTAAAAGTACTGGAATGAGGCAAAATTTATATATATATATATATATTTTTTTTTTTTTAGATTCTGAATACCTTCAAATAAGACATATGCAATTTTTCACTTGAAAGATCTTAAAAGCAATCAGAGAATGTTCTCTAAGGAGAGTGGGTATTGACCTGATATTCCAGGATGAGAGTACCTTTTGAATTTGAGGGATAAAAGGAGTAGATCATAGTTCAAGGATCAGGGGGCAAAGATAGGGTTGTCAGATATTTAGACAGTTAGACTATCAGACATTATCAGGAGAGAGAGACAACTTGTTTTTACACATCTGTCAGTGGTAACTGGAAGTGAGGTTAGTGGGCAATTATTTTACAACACCCTGATATTACCTAAAAGAACAACTATTATTATAAATGTGTGCTTAATTAAAAGCTATGGAACTTTTTATGTCACAGTAACCTTGAAATCACTGTGGAATGTTTTCATTTTCTTAATATGGAACTTAAAGTTCCATAATTTCCTTAATATCTGAATCAATTCTGACTCTGAACTCAAGGATAGTTTTGCTACACAAGTGGTGACCATACATAAGACCTGGTGGAAGCATTGTGGTTAGCATACCTTGTAGTGCTATTTGATAGTATCCCATGTAGAGAACGCACTCTGGCATTTGAAGTGTACTCTGACCACACCAGTAGTTGCTTGTCTATCAGATATTCACTCCATGGTTGCATATAAAACCATTTTCCCTAACTCCTGTTTTCTATAATTTTAAATCCCAGAGTCTACTTTCTGTTAATGAACTGAAGTAATCAGTATGCCATGGCTTAGAGAAGAATAAAAGTGCACATTTATGATATACAATGTTGTAAAGACAGCTATCTTTTCATCAAAACTCATGGTTCTTCTATAAAATTGTCATTGTGAAGTGGTTGCCCAGTCATAAACTACATGTATCAGATGCTTGTGGATATACAAAGGGCAATATAGTTAGTTCTTATGATAGAATATAAACAGAAGTGATAAGTGCCTCTTAAAGGCAAAGACGGTTAAAAGGCCAATGCATCTCCACTTTGCCTCTCTTTCCAAGTCAGCCAGCTTTAAAGAGAGGACTCAAAGGCCCTGAGGCATGCTGAAGCCACAAGATGAAAGAAGAATGAATCCTTAAACTTACGTATGCACTGTATCTGTCCATCTATTACGAACAAATATATTGGATTTGTATGTAAAAAGAAATAAATTATCTTTAGCTACGGACTTGAAATATTACTCCTGGCTGGCTTGTGGAAATAGCAAAGATAATAGAGAACACTGAATGAATTTCAGGCCTTATAAGAACATCTGAGTATGTTTGCACCCCAGAGAGTGGAAGATAAAACTGAGAAAGACTTCAAGCAACAGAGATTCATTAAGAATTTTTAGTTAAACAAAGGAACTCAGTTTTCCAAATAAGGATCATATTTAGGTGTTTCCTTTATCTATTCCAAACTACTCCTTCAGATGACAGTAAATTATAAGTCATCAAGCTGAGAGACATGCAAAGGAGCAAGAAAGCCACAAAATACATCAGAGTTGAGATTCACATCCAGGAAAAACTTTTTTATGTGGTTGTTGGTGTTTGGAATTGATTAGACTCAAATAGATGAGAAAGTCACTAAGGTTTTGAGAAAATACTTTTTTCTAAAATAATGGTAACAGTAAAACACAAATCAGTCTGTGCAACCCTTGAGGAGTATATCCTCCCACAAAGATGAGAAATGGGGATAATAGAAGACAAGGTACTTCCCACAGGGTCAAGCCAGGTGTCAATGAAAAAACAAATATATCAGATTACAAGATCAACACATGACTTTTACTATTGCCGTGACATCAATGAATAAGGCCCTTCAAATATTAATTTAAAATGAAGCTCCTTCATTCTGGATCTGGAGCAATTCCTGGTAGCTTCCAGTTCAAACTGTGTTGGCTGAAAGTTTTGTTCTCCAACTGACATACGAGTAGGATTTTAAATGGCAGAATCTGACATTATGAATAGATTTTTTGTCTTCTTCCTTTTATTTCTGAGATTTGTCAATCACAATTAGATGCAAAAATGTGTAAGTATTCAAGTAACTTCTAAAAATATCGGTTATAACCAATAGGATCACCAAATTTATTTGGCAACTTTTCATTGCTTCAAGATTAGCAGTCAAAAGTGACTTCGGAGTAGCTGTACAAAGACATTAGTGACTCTTACATTTATATTACCAGTCATCATCTTTCCAAGGAACTCCAGACACTTACATTCAACTTCATATTAGCTATTAAGAATCTTTAAAATGGCTATTTTTTCTGCCTAAAAGATTTTTCCCATAGATGACTATCCGCATAATAATTTTATATTATCCTTCATTGCTTTATTTTTTCCCATTTAGTACTCAATGATTTAAATATAATACATATTTTACTTATAAATATTATTTGTTTACAATACTCATTAATATGGTGTTCCATGAAGGTAAGTATTTCTGTCTGTTTGGTTCACTGGATAAACCCTGGTGCATAGAACAATGATTGACATGAAGTAGGCACTCAATAAATATTGCCTCTTTCAAGTTCCCACAGATCTCTGGTTCTATCCTCTGAGTAACAGTCTGCTCCTAATAGTTCTATTTCAAAACTAGATCAATTGTTCACATTTTCTACATATATATTTTCAAACCACATCAAAATAAGTACAATATCTGAACAAATTCAAACTTAAACATTTTAATTTTTCATTTAAAAATTTCTACCCAATTTTTATTTTGAAAATAACTAAAACTAAGAATGTCTCAATATTACTAATTGCTGTGGTTTTAATATGTCCTCCATAGTTTATGTATTGGAAGCTTAATCTCCAGTGCAACAACATTGAAATGTGGGACATTCATGGGGTCATTAGGCAGAACCCTCAGAAATGGATTAGTTATCAGGTGAGTGAGTTTGTGAACAAGTGATAAGTTTCACACCCTTTCTCTCTTGCTCCTGCACTCTCTTGCCATTTTGCCTTTCACCATAGAATGACACAGAAAAAAAGGTCCTTGCCCGATGTGAGCCCCTCACCCTTGGACTTTCAGTCTCCAGAGCTGTGAGAAATAAATCTGTTCTTTATCAATTATTCAGTCTCATGTTATATTATTAAATACCTATCAAAATGGCTATGTTTTGTTTTTAAAGTCACAATGTCAATACCAGTTAGACTGTAAAATAACTAGATTATGCATATATTTTTCTTTGTAATATAAAAGGACACACATACATTGCAAATTATTTTGACAATTTCTTATAAACTAAATATGCAATTTCCATATTATCCAAAAACAAAAGAAAATTATATTTACACAAAAATTTGTACACAAATGTTTATATCAGCTTTACTGTTAGTAGTACTGAGTTAACAAATCAGATATTTTTCAATGGATAAATGGTTAAATAATCTGTGGCACATGGGATATTACTCAACAATACAAAGAAATAATCTATTGAGGCATGCAACAACTTGATGGATCTCAAGTGAGTTAGGCTGAATTAAACAATAAAATCCCCCAGGGTTACGTACTGCATAATTAGATGATATTTTTAAAATGGTCAACTTATAAGCATGAAGAAATAATTTCAGTATCAATATTCTGGTTGTGTTATTTGACTCTAATTATGCAAAATGTTACAAATGAGGAAAACTGGCTGAAAAGTGTACAAGATCTCTCAGTATTATTTTTTATTATCAAATTTTAAGTTCTGGGATACACGTGCAGATTGTACAGGTTTGTTACATAGGTATACACAGGCCATGGTTGTTTGTTGTACCCATCAACCAGTCATCTACATTAGGTATTTCTCCTAATGCTATCTGTCCCCTAGCCCCCCACCTCGCAACAGGCCCCAGTGTGTGATGTTCCCCTCCCTGTTTCCATGTGTTCTCATTGTTCAACTCCCACTTATGAGTGAGAACATGTGGTGTTTGGTTTTCTGTTTTTGTGTTAGTTTGCTGAGAATGATGGTTTCCAGCTGCATCCATGTCCCTGCAAAGGACATGAACTCATCCTTTTTTATGGCTGCATAGTATTCCATGGTGTATATGTGCCACACTTTTATTATCTAGTCTAGCATTGATGGGCATTTGGGTTGGTTCCAAGTCTTTGCTATTGTGAACAGTTCTGCAGTAAACATACATGTGCCTGTGCCTTTATAGTAGAATGATTTATAATCCTTTGGGCATATACCCAGTAATGGGATTGCTGGGCAAATGGTATTTCTGGTTCTAAATCTTTGAGGAATCACCACGCTGTCTTTCACAATGGTTGAAATAATTTACACTCCCACCAACAGTGTAAAAGCATTCTTATTTCTCCACATCCTCTCCTCTGTTAAAATTTTTACTCTGAAGTAATTGTAAATTCACATGCAGTTTTTTTCTTGACTTTTTAATGATCACCATTCTAACTGACATGAGATAGTATCTCACTGTGGTTTTGATTTGCATTTCTCTAATGACCAGTGATGATGACCTTTTTTTCATACGTTTCTTGGCCACATAAATGTCTTCTTTTGAGAAGTGTCTGTACATTTCCTTTGCCCACTTTTTGATGAGGTTATTTTTTCTTGTACATTGTTTTTTTGTAGATTCTGGATATTTGCCCTTTCTCAGATAGATAGATTGCAAAAATTTTCTCCCCATCTGTAGGTTGCCTGTTCACTCTGATAAAAGTTTCTTTTGCTGTGGAGAAGCTCTTTAGTTTAACTAGATCCCATTTGTCAGTTTTGGCTTCTGTTGCCATTGCGTTTGGTGTTTTAGTCATGAAGTCTTTACCTATGCCTATGTCCTGAATGGCATTGCCTAGGTTTTATTCTAGTGTTTTTATGATTTGGGGTCTTACGTTTAAGTCTTTAATCCATCTTGAGTTAATTTTTGTATAAGGTGTAGGGAAGGGATCCAGTTTCAGTTTTCTGCATATGGCTAGCCAATTTTCCCAACATTCCATGCTCATGGATAGGAAGAAGCAATATCATGAAAATGGCCATACCGCCCCAAGTAATTTATAGATTCAATGCTATCTCCATCAAGCTACCATAGCCTTTCTTCACAGAATTAGAAAAAAACTACTTTAAATTTCACATGGAACAACAACAACAAAAACAGCCCACATAGCCAAGATAATCCTAAGCAAAAAGAACAAAGCTGGGAGCATCATGCTACCTGACTTCAAGCTATACTACCAGGCTACAGTAACCAAAACAGCAAGGTACTGGTACCAAAACAGATATATAGACCAACAGAACAGAACAGAGGCCTCAGAAATAATACCATATATCTACAACCATCTGATCTTTGACAAACCTGACAAAAACAAGCAATGGGGAAAAGATTGCCTATTTAATAAATGGTGTTGTATTATTTTTTAAAAACTGGATGTGAATTTATAACCACTCCAAAGTGAAAATTTTAATTAAAAATACTATGAGCAAGGGGAAAGCTATATAAAATATAAGTGTGAATAGAATATATGATGTAATGACTGTGAAGTGGATTTAGTAAAAGATAGGTTATTGGAGGAAAGCAGCTTTGGAACAAAGCCAAAATAAAAATTAGCAAGTGCAGATAAATTCTGAGGTGGTATATGTTAAAAGACAAGGTTGAAGTAATGGAGTCAGAAATGTGTAAGCCACAATGTACAAAGAAGACATGAGTTTCTCTTCTAATAATTTTCAGAGTAACCAAAGTTAATTAATGGAGCTTTCTGAAAACTACACAGAGTGGGTAACAGTGAAATGTCAATCTAAATCATAATAACTTATTAAACTGAATGACTTGAGGAAAATTATATTTGAGTCAGTTTATACTAGCTGTATTTAAAATATCAGCTTATGTACCTGGCATGACATTCTGGATAAAGTGTAATAAACATTTTCAACTGGTTGATCCTCCTTCTGTTTACTCTGTTTTATTTGCTTTATTTTCTAAAAGAAATAAAATCAGCATGTATATTCTCAGGTACCTATTTGAAAATCTGAGACTTATATTAAAGCTTCTTAAGGTTTAAATGATAAAATTTTCATTTGACTTTCAAAATAATAGTCCATAAATATATACACCTACTGTGTACCCACAAAAATTAAAATTAAAAATATATATTTAAAAGAGGAATTTTAAATTATATTTCTTCTTATTTTTATTCTTTTTCTTAAAACTTTAATTTATACTAGAGGTGGAGTCTCACTATATTACCCAGGCTGGTCTCAAACTCGGGCTCAAGCAATCATCCTGCTTCAGCCTCCCAAATTGCTGGGATTACAGACATGAGCCACTGGGTCCAGCTATATTTCTTTTCTAAAAAATATCATAAACCTTAAAAAGAATTCTGGATAAAGCAAAGTCAAATATCTACCTTCTATTTATCATTTAAGTGCTCCATTTAGAATTAAAAATACTTTATTAAATGATATAAAGTAAATTACAGCCTAGATTTTACCAACTATGAAGAATAAATGCATATCAACTTACTTTCAGCAGAAATGTTTGTCAGCAATCATGAATTCTCATGCTTACCTTTTTATATATTAATGCAATTTTCATGTGATCAAAAAGTATAAGCAAAAACTGAAGCAAAACTTCATAGAAATTTCATTGCATTCTTCACCCTTGTCACATTTTTTTTTCACTAAAATAAATATTTTTTGGAAATATATGTGAGTATTATAATTTTTATATTGTGGATGTACCTACTAACAATTCTAACTGGATCATTATTTACTGAGTCAAAAATGACCAAAGTTAATGTACCAATATTGCAATCTCTCTCACTGGATGGATTGTGCTTGTAATGAGCCCTAACTGAATTTTATTCATCTTTTGGGGGTTTGAAATTTCCAAATGAAAAATAATTACAAGATTGTGTGTTATTTTAACCCTTTTTTCATTATTGTTGCTAATTAAGAAGGCTATATATAGATATTTTAAATCATCTGGACTTGAACAGTCATTTATATGTCAGATTATTTTTAGTTTGCAATAAAAAAGGAAAAGAAAGAAATTACATGTTTCAAATTCTGTGGGTATATGCAAAAACAGAAACTTTTAGGCTGTATCCAAGGCAATTGCAACAAAGACAAAAATTGACAGTTGGAACCTAATTAAACCAAAGAGCTTCTGCACAACAAAATAAACTGTCAACAGAGTAACCAGAAAATCTACAGAATTGGAGAAAATTCAAAAACTATGCATCCAACAAAGGTCTAATAATCAGAATCTATAAGAAACTTAGAGTCGAACAAGCAAAATCAAATAACTCCATTAAAAGTGGGCAGCAGACATGAAGAGATACATCTCAAAAGAAGACAGACATACAAGCAGCCAACAAACATGAAAAATACTCAACATCATTAATCATCAGAGAGATGTAAACCAAAACCACAATGAGATACCATCTCACACGAATCAGAATGGCTACTTTAAAAAGTCAAAAAACAGCAGATGCTGATGATGTTGGTGAGGCTATAAAGAAAAGCAAACGCTTACATACTGTTGGTAGGAATGTAAATTAATTCACCTACTGTGAAAAGCAATTTGCAGATTTCCCCAAGAACATAAAACACAACCGTGATTTGACCAAGCAATCCCAATACTGGGTAAACATCCAAAAGAAAATAAGTAATTATACCAAAAAAGAAAACACATGCACTCTTATGTTCATCACAGCACTATTCACAGTAACAAAGACATTGAATCAAACTAGGTGTCCATGAATGGTGGGCTGGATTTTTTTTTTTTTTTTTAATGTGGTATATTTAGATTGTGGAATACTATGCAACCGTAGAAATGAAATCACATCAATTGCAGCAACATGAATGCAGCTGGAGGTCATAATCTTAAGCAAATTAATACAGTAACAGAAAATCCAATACAGCATATTATCACTTATAAGTGGGAGCTGAACTTTGGGTACTCATGCACAAAAAGATGGCAGCAATACACACTGCAGACTACTAGAGTGGGAAGAGAGGAAGGAGGCAAGTGTTGAAAAACAATCTATTGGGTACTATGCTCAGTACCTGGGTGATGGGATCTATTGTACCACCAACCTCAGCATCATGTAATATTCCCAGGTAACAAACCTACACATGTACCCCCTGAATCTAAAATGAAAGTTTGAAATTATTTTTAAAAAACTTAGCTTGTTATAATGTACTGAAACGATTTTATCCCACTTTTATAATTATGCCTATATTATCAAAAATTCACAGAGATGTGTATTCAAGTATATTTTAGATTGCTCAGTAAATTATATTTCCAAATGATCTGTCCCTACAAAATGTAGGAATATTTTTGATCAAAAATGACATCCAATAGGAAGTAGAAATTAGTTTTTATTTAATTTGATTTAGCAGCATAAAGCATCTTGACAATTTAGATTGTTTCTTCTACTGGAATGTTAAAGAAAATATAGGAATGCCTACCATAAAGTCTACTTTGCATATATCAAATATAATTTTTAAAAATCTCTTAATGCTTATAGCATTCTTCTATAGAGGGAAAGAGAGATTGTTTTTCCTTTCATAACATATGAAGCAGAGTTAAATAGGCATTATACGTTCTGTCTAGACATTGAAAAAAGAAAGTGGCAGAACTGCTAGAGCGAAGATTTGCATTCACCTTAAGTCTTACTGAGAAGTGCAAACAAATATTGTACAACAACTACATTTAATACTTCAGTTAAATTTCCAGATATAGGTCAAATTTTATCAATTTTATTTTAGCAGAATATGAACCAGGCTAAATTATCTTTGTTACACATCTGTTTACAGTCTAATATATGACAAACAATTTTCTAAGCTTTGTTTTAAATGTAATTATTCAAGAAATAAATGGTGCTATCATTTTCCAAAAACATACTCCATGTTCCAAGTGAGATGTATTCCATACCTACATCTCTATTGAATTAAATGAGTAAATGAAGGGAAAAAATAGTTAGGTATGGTTAGTTTTAATATATTCCTCATTTAACTTGAATGTAATAATATAAATTTCATAAGCATAGAGTCTGGTTACATAGCAAAGTAATTAACAGCAGGGACTTATTAGCTCTGATCCTTCATTCAAATTGCTTAAATTATCTGTACTTAAGTATTCTCATGTATAAAATTGGAATCAAATCAGAATAAGAATAACATTGCAGGATTGCCATGAAGATTAAATGAGCATCGGCATCAAAGGTTTGTTAACCTAGGGCCTCTCAGATACTAACTACGGTATCAACCTTAGTTTTAATAATTTATTTTTTAGAAACTAATTTTACATATTTAAAATTAAAGTAACTCTTGACTTATTAAATAATAATTTTTCACACTGTGGCTATTAAGGCTAACATTTTTATTGTGACTAAATTTGTATTACACTTCTGAACAAACATATATTACTATAAGACATTGGGTGTGATGCATGATATTATGTTAACTTGACATGTCCGTAGGATGTAGACATCTGATTAAACGTTACTTCTGGATGTGTCTGTGAAGGTGTTTCTGAAAGCGGTAAGCATTTTAATTGGTTAACTGAGTCAAGCAGATGGATCTCCCCATTGCATGGGCATCATCCAATCCTTTGAGAGTCTGAATAAAACAAAAAGGCAAAAGTTAAAGAAGGTTGAATCCTTCCTTCCTCTGCCACAATGCTTGAGCTGGAATGACAGTCTTCTGTCCTGGAACTACTGGTTCTCAAGCCTTCACACTTTAGACTAAGACCTAAACCGTCAGTCCTTAAACTCTAAGGCCTTTTAACTAGACAGGCTTCTCTGAGTCTCTGGCATGCAGAGGACATAGCATGAGAATTTTCATCCTCCATAATTATGTGAAACAATGTCTTATAACAAATCTAATTTACCTATCTAGCTAGCCAGCTATGCTACAGATTCAATTTTTCTGGAAAACCCCGAAAAATGCAGATTTTGGTACTGGGAGTATTCTAGAGGAAAAAAAAAATCTAAACATGCATTTCTGTATTAGATCTAGAGTTTCTGGAATTGGCTTCCCAATCTGATATAATTTAGATATTCCATTGACCCTATTTTCAGTAGTAGAGAGAGCACTGATAGTCCACAGCATGAATTGGTAAGACATACAAAATATTTGTATTGGATACTCTTGATTGACCACTTATAAGAAACAAGAAGTTTGATAACTATGTTTATAATACTTTTGAACATTTATAGAAAAGTGAGAAATATGATAAAGTCTGTTAGTTGCTCAAATGTCACTGGTTTAATGTGGTTAAATATATTTATGTATATATTTATATATTATATATGTTTATAGGTATATATATGTACTATATATGTATATATGTTTATAAGCATATATTTATATATGCATATAGGTATATATTTATATATAATATATATCCATATGTATATATATATAAAATGATATATATTAAATATATATCAGGCATTTGAATATATATTTATATTTAATATATCACATATATGGTATACTAATATATATCACATATATCGAATCCCTGAAATATACATAAACATATTATGTATATTAAGCATATCTATATTTATATATGCCACCTCAAGTGCTGCATAAATGACTTGAAAGTTTCTATGTGTGTCTTGAAAGAAACTTTTATCTTCTATAGCCACAGAGCTGATGTTGCTGAAAATCAAACTCAGAAACTCATCCTGCAATTGTCTGAATTACAATTCAAGTTGAACTCCCGACCAGCTTCTCAGGGTGTCTAGTGTAAAAGCAGAAAAAAAAGTTTGATTGGGGAAAAAATGGCATCTTGTAAGTTGGAATGGGGACACGTGGAATGAGTGATTATACTGGGAAAACTGAGCTTCTAAATTCTGATGACAGTTTTGTCAGTGCAACAGTTCTTCCCAACCGCAGCATCAGCGGCCTCCCTACTCCAAGCAGAAGCGGTATCTCCATGCTTAATGAAAGCCATCTCTCCTCTGCAAGTGGCAACATCATCCACACCCCCAGTGGTATCAGCCTTTCCACCCCTGGATGAGTGGATTAACTCTGCATTACTTGGAAAAAAAAAAAAAAACAGTAATTACCTCCCCTGAGACAATTGCCACACCAGACAATGCTGATTCTCTTCATGATTCATCTATTTTACCCTTATTTTCTCATAGGCCTGTAACTGGACTCAGGTACCACCAGGCCACTGATGACGAGGTACAAAGTGTGACCAATGAGGAGGTGTGCTGCACTTCCAGAAACTACTTGACATTTCTAATTAATACAGACATAAATCAGTGAATATGTGTGGAAATAAATATGGAGGTTATGGGATAATGGTGGAAGTGACATAAATTGGATTAAGCAAAATTTATTAACATAGACTCACTTAACAGAGCTTCTGCATTTAATGTTGCAGTTCAGGGAGGTAAAAATTACTCTAGCAGTTTTTTTTTTTTTTTTTTTTTTTTTTTTTTTTATGATTGACTGAGACAGGGACCAAAATGTTGCCCATTTTGAGTGAACTGGAAACGCCTGACCTCCTTTGGTGTAATGTAGAAAAGGGGATTAAGAGGCTTAGAGAAAATTGAATGTTAGAGTGGATTTTTCATTTAGTACTTACTCACCTACACCGGGATAGCCCAGAAGTTATACCTTTCACCACTACTTCGAGAAATAAATTTTTGGGGAAACTCCACTATCTATGAAGAGCTCTGTGATTGCTTTTCTCTGCGGGATAGATCTTACAATGGGAACTACAGCCATTCAATTAGAAAAACTAAATGCAATGGGAGTATATGTATTCCAGAGGCACAAGGGTGAAGTGTTGGCAATCAACCACCAAAGGCAGGGTTGTCATGGTTACCCTAATGGACAGCAAAGTAAAAGCAGCAGTCAGAATGGTCTGACTGATGTACACCTATGTCATTGGCTAGTCAATCACGATATTTGAAAAGTGAAATAGAAAGGAAGCCTACTATCTTCTTACCTGATTTATATAAGAAGGAAAGTTGTAGGTTAATTGAACAAAAGTCTAAGTTGCATCATTAAAGTGTAGAATCACAGCCCCTCAATCAGTTTCCAGAACTGGGCCAGTTTACAGACCCAGAATCCCTTATAGAATTAAAAGGCTATATCTTCTCCAGGAAGGACCCTGATACACTATAATTTATGTTGTTAATATTTCTCTAAACCTTCCCTATCGGGACTCAATATTTCAGCAGCAGAGAACAACACTGAGTTCTCAATATACCTCCATTTCCCAGAGTGATCAGCCAATGGTACCTAGTAACATGTCGATTACATTAGGCCACCTCAGTCATGGAAAGGGAAATATTTTGTTCATATTGGAGTAGGCAGTTACTACAGTTTATAATTTGCCTTTCCTGCGTGCAATGCTTTTGTCTAAACTACCATCTGTGGGCTTATAGAATGTTTGATCCACCATTATAACATTCCACACAGCATTGCCTCTTATAAAGAAACTCACTTCATAGAAAACGAACAGTGACAATAGGCCCATGTTATTCACCATCCTGAAGCAGCTAGCTTGATAAAATAGATAAGTGTCCTTTTGAAGACACAGTTACAGTACCAGCTGGGTATGAAGACTTTGCAGGGGTGGGGCAAGGTTTTCCAGAAGGCTTTATATGTTCTCCATCAGTTCTATAGCATCTGTTCAGAGAAGATTATATACTATACAAACTATTCAAGTCATACAAAACCATTTTTCATTGTCTTTTCAACTGAGAAGAATACTATTCCGCACGCTTCTTCTCCTGAGGTGGTTCATACTGAGCAAGCTTTGCTTTCAGTTTTTTATTTACTTCTACAATAGCTTCAGATTTCTTTTTCATTTCGGTCAGTTCTAGGCGAAGCAGCTCTATTTCTGGATTCTCTGGGGTAGCAGCTCCTAAGCGATGCTTTAAAAAAATCCAAAGCACTGTTAGGTTTCTCTGGTTCTTTATATAAGGCTACCAACACCTTGGTCAGCGTGTCCAGCACCCTCAACTTCTCCAAGTAACTCTGGAACTGCTCACGCTTCGAGTCGGCGGCTTTGTAATAGGCCATAGTGACAGCGGCAGCGGCGTAGCTGGCGCCCGACACCGAGAATTGAGGGTTTTAATTGTCATGAGTATTTTCTTAGGTTTTTAAGAATGCATTTGTGTGTGTGTATGTTCATGTGCATATACACAGCAAATATATGTGTTTTCTTCCCTCTCTTTTGTCTTATCATGTAACATAAGATGAATATACTTTATGTAAAAGTTTCTAAGTGTTGTTCATTTTACATCATAACATTTAAGCTAAGGAATATCAGGAAAAGTAAACATCACTCAAAGATTTTACCTCTTCTTCTGGGGAAGAAGTTAGTGCATTTTTCAATATATTCAGGATAATTGCACTATGTTAGGCAGAATTATGATATTGTTATTGTCTTTATTTGAAGATTAAATATAGTTTGAGATGGATGTGGGTATCAAGTTGACAAGGGGTGGACTTCTAATAGTTAATTTTATGTGTCAACTTGACATGGCCATGAATGTTCAGATACATGGTTAAAAACTTTTTTCGTGTTTATTTATAATAGTGTTTCTGTAAAGTGATTAGCATTTGAATTGATGAACTAAATGAAATACACGGCCCTTCCAAATATGTGTGGGCATCATCCAATCCATTGAGCACCTGAATAGAACAAAAAAAATGGAGGAAGCTTGGATTATCCTTCCCTCTGCCAGACTGCTTGAGCTACACCATCAATCTGCCACCTTCAGCGCTACTGGTTCCTAAGCCTTCAGATTAGCCTGGAATCTACATCATTGACCCTCCAGCTCTCCGGCCTTTGAGCTATGCCACTGGCTTTCCTGTGTCTACAGCTTGCAAACAGCATATCACAAGATTTCTCAGCCTCTATAATTGTGTGAGATAGTACCTTATAACAAATCCCTCTCTATTAGTTCTGTTTCTCTGAAGAACACTGACGAATACTCTGTGCTTTGAGATTTCAAGGTGTTTCTTTCAACATATTTGCTAGGAGAAAAGGAATTTTAACTGATTATGAGCCTTTCATGGTGGCATTTAATATCCTTCTTTACCGTTCCTATTTTGAATAAGATCATTGCTTTAACGAGACTGTTTCTAACTCCTGAAATAACTATAGGATGTATGTACACTCAAATTTTTTAGCGTAAAGAAAAAATTGCCCACTATAGCATATTGCTTTTCATGACATGAAATCATTCTCTTTCTCTCTCTGCTCCTTCCAAAGCATCTTTCAATGTTTCAGAGTGTTTTCCTTTTATAGGAAAAGAAAGAGGCTTCTTATGAGAAATTATCACACCTACCATACTCCTATTATGTAATCATGCCATCAGAATCTAGCTTTCTGTTTTTTAATCTGAATAATGGTACAAAAAAAAGTTACACTGCTATTACAGTCATATTAATTATCCCCCTTTTAAAATAAAATGCACACATATTTTTCAAAATATCTTGCACCCCATAGTTCAGATTTTAATGTTCCACTTTTCAAAGTTTTTCAGCTCACCCATCTTCTAGACATCCATATACAAATTCACCTTAGTGTGACTTTTTCATGTTTTTTCACAGAAGTGTAGTTCCATTTTGTTTCAGTTCTATTGTTTTGTCTTCCACATTCTTTGCTCACCTTTATCCTATATTGGTTTACCACTCTCGATTGTACTTATACATTTTATTGTCTATGTTTTCAACTAAACTGTGCTCCTTAAGCTCAAAGGAGAATACTTGTTCATCAATTTCTCTAGTTCTTCATAACACACATTTTGATAATTTCATTAAAGATAAATTGTCAAGTTTGAAAGTGAAACTTATAAAAGGACACATATTTTCCCATATAGATATGTCAACCATTACAGTAATACTCAGAGTTCCAAAATATGAACGAAAGCACAATTTGCAATGTCATTTTCTAATCACTTGAGCCCAGAGGGGAAGAATGGTAGGGTCCTCAGGTAAAGAGTAACATTGAAAGTTTCATTTTATTGCCTCATGTATTTGCCAAAATGTCAGGTTTTCTAAAAGGTAAGCTAAAATGGTATATGTGATAAAAGCACTTTCTATCTACAAAATTTAATGAACAAATATTTAGGATGTCCCCTAATAAAAATCTGGCACTTCACAGGCAGCCCTATCAAACATAGCAGCTACACAGTGTGAAAGAAATGTCCACACAACAAAACTTCCTGACTTGGTTGTAAATCATTGATAAAGAGCTTGACCTTATGTTACCAATAGTTTAACCAAATAAAAATGGAAAAATCATTATTGTTGTAGTTGTCTAGTAACAGTCTCACAAAGAAAAACTGCTTAATCTCCATTGAATTACTTGGAAAATCTCCACACATTGGGCAAATTTCAACAAAATTTGGGGTACAAAGTTAGTTTATTTCAGAAGTCATTTTCCATTGTAGGATGAAGATATGCACTTAAAATGTGTTTACAATATATTCATCACAGTTAAACTTTTATTTTTTTAATGTGGAGAATTGAGAAAGGTTTTTTATATATATATTTATATATATATAGAATATATATATTTATATATATATAGAATATATATATTTATATATATATAGAATATATATATAATATTTATTTATTCAAAGCTCAAGGGGGAGTTAGAATAATTCTGACACATAGTTCAAACTTGAAGTCATATGCTGAAGTTTACTATATATTCATATATAAAATATATAGAGAGATGTATATTCATATCTATCTGTATATGTATATTCCAGCCTCCAGCTGGAGCTATGTATAGAGAGAGCTTGGGTGCTTCCAGCTGTATATATAGCTCAAGATATTGGAGACTGGAAGCCCAAGAGTATAATGCTGGCATCTGGTGAGAGGTCATCTTGTCAAAGATGGAAGGCAGAAGTGAGCATGTGAGATAATGAAAAAAAATGGGGCAAACTTATCTTTTTATTAGGAATCCATTCCCATGATAACAGCATTAATCCATTCATGAGAGCAGAACCCTCATAACCTAATCACTTATCAAAGGCTCAACCTCTTAATACCATTACAATGAGGATGAAATTTCCAAGACATAAAATTTGAGGGCCACATTGAAACCATAGCATTCCACCCCTGTCATCCAAAATTTTCATTCTTCTCACATTACAAAATAAATGTATTTCATATCAATAATTCCAAAAGTTTGACTCATTCTACTGTTAATTCAAAAGTCAAAAGTTAAAAGTCTTATCTAAATTAGAAATGGGTGATACTCAAAACATGATTCATCCCAAGCCAAAATCTTCCACCTGTGAACCAGTGAAACCAAAACTAGTTATTCATTTTCAAAATACAATGTTGGAACAGGCATAAAATAGACATTCCTTATATAAAGGGGGGAATATATAAGAAAAATGGGTAACTGGTACCACGTAATTCTAAAACCAAACAGAAGAAATAACATTAAGTCTTAAAGCTGGAGAATAATTTCTGTGGACTACATGTTCTGCTTTCTAGATACACTGGAGTAGAGGTTGGGCTCCCAAGACTTCAGGCAGCCCTGCCTCCTTTGCTTTGCTGGGCTCAGCCTATGCTTCATCTCTTTCAAGTTGGAGTCTCATGCCTGCAGCGCTTTTCCAGGATAGGGTTGCACACTGGTGACCTTACAGTGGTCTTGGGAGTAGCCCCACTTCCACTGCTTCATTAGGTAACATCCTGGTAGAGACTAGTGACTCCACTGCTGAAGCAGGATTCTGTCCTGAACCTCTGGCTATCTTGTACATCCTTTAAATTCTAGATGGAGGAAACTATATCCCCACAGCTCTTATGTTCTGCAAGCCTGCAGACTTAAAGCAATATGGATGCTATCAATGATTAAAGCCTGTATCTTCCAAAGCAGCAGCCAGAGTGGCCCCAGTGCTCTCTTGAGCTGCAGGTAGAGAAGTTGAAGAGTACTCAGTGGCATGCAAGGATCAGAGACCTGAGGAAGGTCCGGGTAGTGAGTTCAGGGAAGGTGCCCCAGGCCTTCAGTGTTCTGGCAGTCCTCCCAAACCATTCGTCTCTCCTAGAGCTCTGGGTCTGTGCTGGGAAGGACAATTTTGAAGATATTTGAAATGCTTCTGGGATCTTTCTCCCATTGTCTTGATAAATGCTACATGGCTCCTTTCTACTTATTACAATCTCTTTAGCAAATGGTTGCTTGGCTGCGCACTTACTATTCACTCCTGAATAAGTTTACTCATTCTTTGAATTGGCAAGCTGCAAAATTTCCAAGTATTTTCCTTTGGTTTCCCTTTTAATTATAAATTTTATTTTTAATTCATTTTTTTAGATCTCACTGTATATGATTAAAAGTCGCCATGAAGCAGCCTAAATTGTTGCTGTTTAGATATTTCTCCTGCCAGATACCCTAGTTCATCAATCTTAAGGTCTGCCTTTCAGAAAGTCCTCAGGCATGGACACAATTCAGCAAGGTCATTTCTACTGAATAACAAAGAGGACCTTTATTCTAATTTCCAATACCTTGTGCCTTATTTACGTTTGAGACATGATAAGAATTGCCTTTGCCATCTATATTTCTACTTACATTCTGGTCACAACCACTCAAGTAATTCCGAAGTAGATTTCGGCTTTCACTAGTTCTGAGGTTCTCTTGTGAGCCCTCTCCAGAATCATCCTTAATGCTCAGTTCATTGCAATACAAGCTTTTCCTAGCCTGCTCCTCAAAATTCTTTCAACCTCTACCCATTACCCAGCTTCAAAGCCACTTCCACTTTTTCAGGTATTTGATGTAGCAACAGCCCCACTTCTTGGTACCAATTCTCTGTCTTAGTCCATTTTCTGCTTCTATATTAGAATCTCACAAACCAGTGATCTGTAAAAAACAGAAGTTTATTTGGCCCATGGTTTTGGAGACCAGAAATTCCAAAGGCATGGGCTGCAATCCAGTGAGGATTATCCCATGGAGGAAGATAGAATGCAGAACTGAATGTGCAAGACAGAAATAAATTTATCCTTTCACTAGGAACCCACTCCTGTGATAACTAACCCACTTCTAAGATAGCAGCATTAGTCCATTTATAAGAGCAGATCCCTCATAACTTACTTACCTCTTAAAGGCCCAACTTCTTAATACTGTTATAATGGGGATTAAGTTTGCAACACATGACATTTGGGGTATGCATTCAAAGCACAGCATGCATTTAGATCAATGATAGATAGATGATAGATAGATAGATAGATAGATAGATAGATAGATAGATAGATAGATGTTTCCCATTAGAATGCCTTTTTATTTGTGCCTTTCCAGATCATTTTAGTTTTACACTAAATAAACGGTACACAAAGGTAAAGCATAATTGTTAAACACTGCCAACTCTATGCTTATTTTAAGGTTTTATAATTCAAATTATATTATTAACAATTCTTAGAAATGTTGCTATCGATAAGTTTACCATTTTCTATCTTGGCAGTTAACAAAACTTAGCCACAGCAGATGATTTTTACATAATCCTTATTATAAAATTTTCATAGACTATATACTGAAAATAATCATCCAGCAATTTATGAAATACTAAACTTCATAACGTCTTAAATTATACTAAGTCCTCCAGGCAATGGAACATTTTCATAAACTCTTCAGAGCCCAGGGAAGCAGGACCAGAGATCTCGAGACTAATGTTGAAATAAAAAGGTGAAGATATCAATTAGGTTAAGAAGAAGAGGATACAAAGGAGACACAGTGGGATATAGGAGAAATAAGACAATAAAAAGAAGTGATGCTTTATAAAGGTAGAGGCAATCAATGCTCTTGTGATGATAACTCTGGCCAGCTTTTTGTTTCAATTTATTTTTGGGGAATGTGGTTCGCTCTGCCATAAGCAGAAGTGACCTTTGGAAATTATTTCTAAAGAGGTTTATTAGTTTTGGCGCTCCTCAAAGTATCTCAGAAAATAATTTGTTTGTAAGTAGTTTCAGACCAGGTGATCCAAAAAGACATGCTGAATAAATGGGGATTTGAGGTTTAGGAGGCAGAAAGTTTATAAAGAGTAGGATAAATAGTGTGTTAAAAATCTGAGACTCTCAATTCTTCTAAAGACACACTGAGAAACAATGTTGAACACGCCTCATAATTATACTACCAAAGTTGTTTATCCACCAACTCCCCTCTCTTATTTAGGGTCATTAAGTCCATGGCACTTCTGTAGTCTGAAAACACACTTCCTTTAGCTCATTTCTACCCATTTATTATTCTATAGATGTAAAAATTAACCACTAAATATTCTCACCAATTTTCTTATATATGAAAATTAGTATGAGTTAGTAACTGTTTGGCATTATCTTTTATAATAAATAAAAATGGTTTGTTAAATAAATTTTTTTTTTCTAAGAATGTTTTGATTTTTCACTGGACTATTAACTTTACACTTATGTACAATTGCAAATTGTGAACACCTTTTATTAGAGGTCAATGACTACTGCTCAAAACTCTTTACCGAATGCTTTATCATTTTAAACATTATTTCTAGCTCTCTTCTGAACAAATATGGTCATACTTGCTGACCTGTAATTTGAACTTATAACCTAATGTCAGAATCTATTGTTTACAATGAAAGAACTGGCTTTATGTTATTTTGTTTCTCAGAATGCAGAATGTATCTGGCTATATTGGCCAGCAGCAACTATAGGCAATCATTAGGGTTGCCTTTCAGCTACAATTTTTAATGGTAATATAAGAGCAATGGGTGGTGGTGTGTCCTTAAAAAGTTTTTCTTTTTTAACTTTCCTTTTCAAATCTAGCTTTTTTTTTAATCACACATATATCACTTCTCTAGTTCTTGCATAAGACTGGTTACACAAACCTGATTTAAATTTTCAAATATTTGTTAAATGAATTAATGGCATTTTATCCTCATGTGCTTCAAATCTCAAAGTTGCTTTTCTGTTGCTGAACAGCAAAAGTTTGTTTAACCTTTTTTATCTTTAATATTATATTGGACTTCATTTTCAGGTGTATGAATTGACATTAGCATGAAAATGCAAGAAGAAATTATTCAATAATATATGATGTTACAGATGATGTTAGATTCTTTCTCAGTAAATTTTTAAATAGAATACTACTTTGATAAAGTACCAGAAGACATTCATTTTTAATATGAGAATTGAGTATATATTAATAATTGCTTCAGCACATTTTCGCTCCATTTATATTCCTGGGAATGACCTTACACAATTGTATTGTCTTTCAAGTGTAAGATTCATTTAAGAGAGGCCTAATTTTATGACACTGGGCAGCTTATTCACTCTGCACATTAGATGTGAGACAAGGACAGCTAGAAACTTTCACAGGTGAATGCCTTATTTACTAATGTGATACAAAAGTACATTTTGCTCTTCTTTTGTATTTACATTTAAATGCATATATGAAAAACAACATGTTAAACTAACCTCAATAGGAAGACTGAATGCAGCCATTATCTAAGTGGTACAAAGGCTATACCATCTGCTACAATTATTCCCAAATTTCAGTTGATTTGCATTTCCAGTTGTTTTTGCTGGAAAGGGCCATCTGTTCACTTTAATTATATACTTTTCAAATTTTTTATGTTATATATTTCTGGCCTTAATAAACTACAACATAATGTAAAGAAGTTATTTCTGCAATTTTTTTGAATCAAACAATTAAACAACATAAAAGTCTAAATAATGTGATAAACTGTAAAATGCCATTACGCATTTGTTCCCCACAAGCCATTATATTAAAATGACTTGAAGTATTAAATTTAGCCAAAATAATTTTTAATTTATTCTACTCTATCTTAAATTATTCTGAGATATATTTTTCTGTCAATATATGAAACCATTCGTAGTTCTTGCATAAAAATCAGAAAAATACTACAGATTAAAAAATGAACAAATGTATTTGGCTAGAGCTGGGTTTTGTTTGTCTTATTATTTGCTTGTTTTGTTGAAGTTTTACTTTTTATCTAGTTCTATTTTAAATTGTCATTTAAAAATACCCTGCAGATAGCATTCTAACACAATAGTTGAGATAATGTTGAATTTCTGTCATTTTAAAAGTCAACATTGTCATATATAATGATGCATTGATATGGTTTGGTTGTATGTCCCCACCCAAATCTCATCTAAAATTGTAATCTGCATGTGTTGAGGAAGACACCTTGTGGGAGGTGATTGGATCATGTGGGCAGTTTCCCTCATGCTGTTCTCATGATAGTGAGTGAGTTTTCATGAGATCCAATGGTTTTATAAATGGCAATTTTCCCTGCACTCTCTCACTCTCCTGCCACTTTGGGAAGAAGGTACTTGCTTCTCCTTCACCTTCTGCCATTATTGTAAGTTCCCTGAGGCCTCTCCAGTCATGTGGAACTGTGAATCAATTAAACCCCTTTCTTTTATAAATTATCTGTCTCTAGTATTTCTCTGGTACTTGGAGTGGGGCACTGCTATAAAGATAACCTGAAAATATGGAATTAACTTTAAAACTGGGTAACAGGCAGAGGTTGGCACAGTTTGGAGGGCTCAGAAGAAGAAAGGGAGATGTGGGAAAGTTTGGAACTTGCCAGAGACTTGTTGAATGGTTTTGACCCAAATGCTGATAGTGATATGGACAATGAAGTCCAGGCTAATGTGGTCTCAGATGGAGATAAGAAACTGGTTGGGAACTGGAGCAAAAGTCAGTTTTGCTGTCCTTCAGCAGAGAGACTGAAGGCATTTTGGCCCTGGCCTAGAGATCTGTGGAACTTTGAACTTGAGAGAGATAATTTAGGGTATCTTCCAGAATAAATTTCTAAGCAGCAGAACTTTCAAGAGGTGACTCGGATGATTCTGAAAATGTTCAGTTATATATGCTCATGAAGAGATGGTTTGAAATTGGAACTTATGTTTAAAGAGTAAGCAGAGTGTGAAAGTTTGGAAAATTTGCAGCCTGATCATGTGGTAGAAAAGAAAAACCCAATTTCTGGGGAGGAATTCAATCCAGCTGCAGATATTTGTATAAGTAACAAGGAGCCAAATGTTAATAGCCAAGACAATGGGAAAAATATCTCAAGGGCATGTCAGAGACCTTCATGGCAGCCCCTCCCATTACAGGCCCGAAGGCTTAGGAGGGAAAAATAGTTTTCTGAGGCTGACCCAGGGCCCAGCTGCTCTGTGCAGCCTCAGGACTGCCCTGCATCCGAGCTGCTCCAGCTTTAGCTGTGGCTAAAAGAGGCCCACATACAGCTCAGGCCATTGCTTCAGAGGGTGCAAGCCCCAAGCATTGGCAGCTTCTATGGGGTATTGTGCCTGTGGGTGCACAGAAGCAAAGAGTTGAGCTTTGGGAACCTCTGCCTAGATTTCAGAGGATGTATGGAAATGCCTGGATGTCCAGGCAGAAGTCTGCTTCAGGGAGAGAGCCATCAGGGAGAAACTCTGCTAGGGCAGTGCAGAAAGAAATGTGGGGTTGGAGTCCACACACAAAATCCCCACTGGGGCACTGCCTAGTGGAGCTGTGAGAAGAGGGCCACTGTCCTCCAGACCCCAGAAATGTAGGTCCACTGACAGCTTGCACTGTGCCCCTGGAAATACCACAGGTACTCAATGCCAGCCTATGAAACCAGCTGCAGGGGCTGAACCCTGCAGAGCCACAGAAGCAGAGCTGCCCAAGGCCTTTGGAGCCTTGGGAACCCACCCCTTGCATCAGCCTGCCCTGGATATAAGACATGTAGTCAAAGTAGATTATGGAGCTTTAAAATTTAAGGACAGCCTGGGCAGGTTTTGGACTTTCATGGGGCCTGTAGCCCCTTTGCTTTGTTTTGGCCAATTTCTCCCATTTGAACTGCTAACATTTACCCAGTGACTGGACCCTCATTGTATCTTGGAAGTAACTAACTTGCTTTTGATTTTACAGGTGTTTAGGTTGAAGAGACTTTCCTTGTCTAAGATGAGACTTTGGACTTGGACTTTTGAGTTAATGCTGGAGTGAGTTAAGACTTTGGGGGACTATTAGAAAGGCATAATTGGTTTTGATATATAAAAAGAACATGAGATTAGGGAGGGGCCACAGGCATAATTACATGGTTTGGCTCTGTGTTCCCACCCAAATCTCATCTCAAATTGTAAACCCCATCTGTCAAGGAAGGGACCTAGTAGGAGGTTACTGGATCATGGGAGCAGTTTTCCCAATGCCGTTCTCATGATGGTGAGTGAGTTCTCATGAGACTTGATGGTTTTATAAATGACAGGTTCCCCTGCACACTATGCTCTCTCCTGCTGCCTTGGAAAGAAGGTACTTGCTTCTGCTTTACCTTCTGCCATGATGGTAAGTTTCCTGAGGTCTCCCCTGCAATGTAGAACTGTGAGTCAGTTAAACCTCTTTCCTTTTTAAATTATCCAGTCTCGGGTATTTCCTTATAGAAGCATGAGAATGGACTAATGCATGCATTAAAGTAGCTTTTTAAGGTATATGAAGATATAAATGTTAAGATTACAGAAAAAAAATATGCATACCTAAGGGCTAGTCACTATTAGCCATCTTGTTTCAATTATTTGTAAATTCAAGGTTGGGAAAATTTAAATGTATTTATTTTCCAAGAAGCATTTCTAGCTATCTGGCTTATTTATTACCAATAATTAGGGAAAATGTACATTTTGGGAATAATTGATAAATTAATTAAAGTCATAGCTGAAAATTTTATTGCATTCATTAAAGTGTCTCAATTAGATTGAATCATATTCTGGTAACCTGCGAGTAGCAATTCTCACTGTCCATTTATTTTTCAGTTCAGAGAAACCTATAATTCATTGATATGATAATAAAATGCTTTATTTGGAGTACATAGTTTTTATTGAATTTAGAATATGGGATAATCCATTTACCATTTTATCTATAATCTTCCTGAAAAACATCACCATCAGTAATTAAAACTAGTGTTTATAACATAGTATCAAGATTGCCAGCATCATTCATCATGATTACGATCCACAGACATTTTAAATTAATAGGCCTGATAGTTTCTCTTTATACAATTCACACTATTTGTACCACCAATTGGTTTCATAACTTTTATTTTTGCCTAAAAGCTTACTTTGGATGTACTTCCATTTCAGAATAAAACAAAACTTAAGATTATGCACTTTTAAAAATAGGTGCACTGTATCTTACTATATGCATTTGCCAAAATTGATTTTCTTCCCATTATGAGATATTTAGCCTTTTTCCTGCCTTTCAACAACTACAAGCAACGATGATCAAATATTATTGCATTCTTATATGATACATATATGTCTGAGTGCATCCTTAGGACACATTGCACACATGAATTAAAATACATAATTTACATTTATTTTCTATTCAACAAATAATATCGTATATATTTATGGTGTCTGATGTGATATTTTGACAGACATACATTGTGAAATATTAAATCAAGCTAATTAATGTAACTATAAACTGTCATATTCATTGTGTTTTATACTGGGAACATTTAAAATCTAGCCTTTTAGCGATTTTCAAGTACAAAATATACTATTATTAACTATAGTCACCAGGCTGTACTATAAAACTTCAGAAGTTATTCCTCCTCTCTTGCTGAAACTTTGTACCCTTTTGCCATCATCTCCCAACCCCATCCCCAGTCCCTGGTAACCACTATGCTGCTTCTGTGAGTTCAATACTTTTGAATTCCACACATCAGTGAGATCATACTGTATCTGTCTTTCTGTGCCTGGCTTATTGTACTTGACATAATGTCCTCCACATGTATTCATATTGTTGTAAATGAAAGAATTTTTTTTCGTTTTTAAGGTTGAATAGTATTTCATTGTGCGTTTGTATATGGATGCTTATATATATGTGTGTGTGTATATATGTATACACACAGACACACATGTATATATCACATTTTCCTTATCAATTTATCTTTGATGGATAGTTAGTTTGATTTCATATTTTGATTATTATAAATAATACTGCAATAAAAACTGGAATGCAGATATATTTTCGACATGTGACTTCATTTTCTTTGGATATATACATGGAAGTGGATTTGCTGCATTATACGTTAGTTCTATTTTAAATTTTTTGAGAAACCTTCACACTATTTTCCAAAACAAATACACTATTTTACATTCCCAACAACAGTATATAGGAAATATATTTTCTGTACTTCCTTGCCAATACTTGTTAAGTTTTGTATCTCTGAATAGCCATTCGACGAAGTGTGATGTAATGTCTCATCATGGTTTTACTTTGTATTTCCCTGAGATTCCGTTCAACATCTCATATACCTACTCACCATATGCCCGTCATCTTTGGAGAAATGTGTATTCATATATTTAATCCATTTTTATCAGGTATTTTTTTCTTGCTATTAAGGGTTTTAATACCTTATTTATTTTAAATATTAACTCCTTCTCCAAAGGATAAGGTTTGGTTTGTAAACATTTTCTCTCATTTCATAGGCTCTTTCTTCATCTCACTCAGCTGAGTTTTAACCAGGCTTTGCAGAAGTTTGCAACCCCATTTTTTTACATTTGCTTTTGTTGCTTATACTTTTAAGTTCATATCCAAAATATCATTGCTAAGACCAATGTGAAGAAGATTTTTCCTACGTCTTCTTTTGCATGTCGAGCATCCCTAATCTAAAAATCTAAAACCAAAAATTCTCCAAAATCTGAAATTGGGCACTGACATGATGCCACAAGTGGAAAATTTCACACCTGACCTCATGTGACAGGTTGCAGTAAAAATTCAGATGCATAACAAACAGGTAATTTAGCATCTCCGAGGGAAAAGACTTTTCCAGCCCATTTCAGCTGCAACATATCTTTTTCAAGCATTCCCACCAATGATCATAAAATTGCGTGTGTACAGGCCAGATGTGCTAACAGCCAGTTCCCCACTGTGCTTCAGATGGGACCAAACCTACATGTGTTACTTACTATGTTTGTTGCTTGTTATTTGCTCCGTGATGTAATGATATTGTTGACTATGTAAAAGGCCTGCAGATTTCTCTATGGGTAACAGTGATAAGGAAAAAGAATATTTATGTTCATTTATAGCACAGAAAGTCAAACTGTTGAAGAATCTGGACAGTGGTGTAAGTGTGAAAAGTCTTACAGAATTACATGGTATTGGAAAGACTAACATACGTAAGTGATTTTGTCCTTGTGCAAACCTCATAGAATATACTCATACAAACCTACCATACACCTAGGATATACAGCATAGCTCATTTTCTCTAGGCTACAAACCTGTACAGCATATGACAGTTCTGAATGCTGGCATTTGTCTTGCTAAACATATCTAAACATAGAAACATTACACTAAAAATATGGTATAAAAGATGAAAAATGGTACACCTTTGTAGGGCACTTACCCTGAATGGAACTTGCAGAAAGTTGCTCTGGCTTAGTCAGTGAGTGAGTGGTTAAGTGAATGTGAAGGCCTAGCACCTCACTATATACTATAGTAGACATTATAGACATTGTACGCTTAGGCTACACTAAATTTATTTTAAAACCTAAAGCAATTTCACTATAACGTTATGATGGTTATGACATTACAAGGTGATAGAAAATGTTTAGCTCCATTATACATAATATTTTGGTACCACTGTTGCATATGTGGTCCATAATTGACCAATATGTTGTTATATAGTATATAACTATAACATAAAATTTAAAAAATGGAAAAGGAAAAGCAAGTTAAAGCCAAAGTAAACAGAATATAGGAAATAATACATATCAGAGAGGATATCAGTAAAATAGCAGGGAGGAAAACAAAGAAAAACAAAGACACAAATTACCAATTTAAATAATGATAAATGACAGTAATTTCTTTATCTATTCTGCAGATAAAATTTAAAAAAAAGATAATAGAAGGTTTATACCTAAAATTTAGCAAATAACATTAAAGAGCCAACTTCCTTGAAAGACACAAATTGAGCTCATACAAAAAAAAAATGAATAAAATGAAAATATGCTTATACATTAAATAAGTGTGATAGACCAAAGATCTTCCTAAAACAAATCTTCAGCTCCAAGTGCTTTAAATGAAGAATTCTACCAAAACTTAATAATAAATAATATCAAACACATGCTCACATGTGTTTGTCACAGCACTATTCACAATATCAAAGACATGTACTCAACCTAAATGCCCATCAGTGATCGAATGGATAAAGAAAATGTGGTACATATATACCAATGAATACTATGCAACTATTAGCAAGAGCAAGATCATTTCTTTTGCAAGAACATGGGTAGAGCTGGAGGCCATTATTTTTAACAAACGAACACAGGAACAGAAAAATCGAATACTGCATGTTCTCACTTGTGAGTGGAATCTAATCAGTGAGTATGTATGGACACAAGGAAGGTAACTTTTCATCTCCTTTTAGATATTTTGGACATCGGGGTCTACATGAGGGTGAAGAGTGGGAGGAAGGTGAGGATCAAAAAACTACCTATTGGGTAGTATGCTTATTGCCTGGGTGATAAAATAATCTGCACAAAAACCCCCATGACACAGGTTTACCTATGTAACACTCCTGCACTTGTATCTCTGAACTTAAAATAAAAGTAAAATTTTAGGCCAGGCGCAGTGGTGCATGCCTGTAATCCCAGCACTTTGGGAGGCCGAGACGGGTGGATCACGAGGTCAGGAGATCGAGATCATCCTGGCTAACACAGTGAAACCCTGTCTCTACTAAAAATACAAAAATTTAGCCAGATGTGGTGGCGGGCACCTGCATTCCCAGCTGCTGGGGAGGCAGAGGCAGGAGAATGGCGTGAAACCGGGAGGCAGAGCTTGCAGTGAACCGAGATCGCACCACTGCACTCCAGCCTGGGTGACAGAGTGACTCCGTCTCAAAAAAAAAAAAAAAAAAAAAAAAAAAAAGTAAAATTTAAAAAACAAATTCAAAAAAATTGAAAAGAAAAGAAGGGAACACTTCCCAACTCATTCTATTAACCAGCATTACTACAACACCAAAACCAGATAGATAGATAGATAGATAGATAGATAGATAGATAGATAGATAAATAGATATAGATAATCTAACATAGAAAACTACAGACCAATATTTGTCATAAATATATGAAATGATTCTAAAATACATTTTAGAAAATTGACTGTAACACAATGTTAAATAATAATATGATGATAATAAATCATGGTCAAGAACGATTTCACAAAAAATACAAAGTTTTTTTTTTTTAATTTATTTATTATTATTATACTTTAAGTTGTAGGGTACATGTGCACAATGTGCAGGTTTGTTACATATGTATACTTGTGCCATGTTGGTGTGCTGCACCCATCAACTCGTCATTTACATCAGGTATAACTCCCAATGCAATCCCTCCCCCCTCCACCCTCCCCATGATAGGCCCCGGTGTGTGATGTTCCCCTTCCCGAGTCCAAGTGATCTCATTGTTCAGTTCCCACCTATGAGTGAGAACATGCGGTGTTTGGTTTTCTGTTCTTGTGATAGTTTGCTAAGAATGATGGCTTCCAGCTGCATCCATGTCCCTACAAAGGACACAAACTCATCCTTTTTTATGGCTGCATAGTATTCCATGGTGTATATGAGGCACATTTTCTTAATCCAATCTGTCACTGATGGACATTTGGGTTGATTCCAAGTCTTTGCTATTGTGAATAGTGCTGCGATAAACATACGTGTGCATGTGTCTTTATAGCAGCATAATTTATAATCCTTTGGGTATATACCCAGTAATGGGATGGCTGGGTCATATGGTACATCTAGTTCTAGGTCCTTGAGGAATCGCCATACTGTTTTCCATAATGGTTGAACTAGTTTACAATCCCACCAACAGTGTAAAAGTGTTCCTATTTCTCCACATCCTCTCCAGCACCTGTTGTTTCCTGACTTTTGAATGATCGCCATTCTAACTGGTGTGAGATGGTATCTCATTGTGGTTTTGATTTGCATTTCTCTGATGGCCAGTGATGATGAGCATTTTTTCATGTGTCTGTTGGCTGTATGAATGTCTTCTTTTGAGAAATGTCTGTTCATATCCTTTGCCCACTTTTGGATGGGGTTGTTTGTTTTTTTCTTGTAAATTTGTTTGAGTTCTTTGTAGGTTCTGGATATTAGCCCTTTGTCAGATGAGTAGATTGCAAAAATTTTCTCCCATTCTGTAGGTTGCCTGTTCACTCTGATGGTAGTTTCTTTTGCTGTGCAGAAGCTCTTTAGTTTAATGAGATCCCATTGGTCAATTTTGGCTTTTGTTGCCGTTGCTTTTGGTGTTTTAGACATGAAGTCTTTGCCCATGCCTATGTCCTGAATGGTACTACCTAGGTTTTCCTCTAGGATTTTTATAGTATTAGGTCTAACATTTAAGTCTCTAATCCATCTTGAATTAATTTTTGTATAAGGAGTAAGGAAAGGATACAGTTTCAGCTTTCTACTTATGGCTAGCCAATTTTCCCAGCACTATTTATTAAATAGGGAATCCTTTCCCCATTTCTTGTTTCTCTCAGGTTTGTCAAAGATCAGATGGCTGTAGATGTGTGGTATTATTTCTGAGGACTCTGTTCTGTTCCATTGGTCTATATCTCTGTTTTGGTACCAGTACCATGCTGTTTTGGTTACTGTAGCCTTGTAGTATAGTTTGAAGTCAGGTAGCGTGATGCCTCCAGCTTTGTTCTTTTGACTTAGGATTGTCTTGGAGATGCGGGCTCTTTTTTGGTTCCATATGAACTTTAAAGCAGTTTTTTCCAATTCTGTGAAGAAGCTCATTGGTAGCTTGATGGGGATGGCATTGAATCTATAAATTACCTTGGGCAGTATGGCCATTTTCACGATATTGATTCTTCCTATCCATGAGCATGGTATGTTCTTCCATTTGTTTGTGTCCTCTTTTATTTCACTGAGCAGTGGTTTGTAGTTCTCCTTGAAGAGGTCCTTTACATCCCTTGTAAGTTGGATTCCTAGGTATTTTTTTCTCTTTGAAGCAATTGTGAATGGAAGTTCATTCCTGATTTGGCTCTCTGTTTGTCTGTTACTGGTGTATAAGAATGCGTGTGATTTTTGCACATTAATTTTGTATCCTGAGACTTTGCTGAAGTTGCTTATCAGCTTAAGGAGATTTTGGGCTGAGACAATGGGGTTTTCTAAATATACAATCATGTCATCTGCAAACAGGGACAATTTGACTTCTTCTTTTCCTAACTGAATCCCCTTGATTTCTTTCTCTTGCCTGATTGCCCTAGCCAGAACTTCCAACACTATGTTGAATAGGAGTGGTGAGAGAGCATCCCTGTCTTGTGCCAGTTTTCAAAGGGAATTTTTCCAGTTTTTGCCCATTCAGTATGATATTGGCTGTGGGTTTGTCATAAATAGCTCTTATTATTTTGAGGTACGTTCCATCAATACCGAATTTCTTGAGCGTTTTCAGCATGAAGGGCTGTTGAATTTTGTCAAAAGCCTTTTCTGCATCTATTGAGATAATGATGTGGTTCTTATCTTTGGTTCTGTTTATATGCTGGATTATGTTTATTGATTTGCGAATGTTGAACCAGCCTTGCATCCCAGGGATGAAGCCCACTTGATCATGGTGGATAAGCTTTTTGATGTGTTGCTGAATCCGGTTTGCCAGTATTTTATTGAGGATTTTTGCATCGATGTTCATCAGGGATATTTGTCTAAAATTCTCTTTTTTTCTTGTGTCTCTGCCAGGCTTTGGTATCAGGATGATGTTCGTCTCATAAAATGAGTTAGGGAGGATTCCCTCTTTTTCTATTGATTGGAATAGTTTCAGAGGAATGGTACCAACTCCTCCTTGTACCTCTGGTAGAATTCAGCTGTGAATCCATCTGGTCCTGGCCTTTTTTTGGTTGGTAGGCTATTAATTATTGCCTCAATTTCAGAGCCTGCTATTGGTCTATTCAGGGATTCAACTTCTTCCTGGTTTAGTCTTGGAAGAGTGTAAGTGTCCAGGAAATTATCCATTTCTTCTAGATTTTCCAGTTTATTTGCATAGAGGTGTTTATAGTATTCTCTGATGGTAGTTTGTATTTCTGTGGGGTCGGTGGTGATATCCCCTTTATCATTTTTAATTGCGTCGATTTGATTCTTCTCTCTTTTCTTCTTTATTAGTCTTGCTAGTGGTCTGTCAATTTTGTTGATCTTTTCAAAAAACCAACTCCTGGATTCATTGATTTTTTGGAGGGTTTTTTGTGTCTCCATCTCCTTCAGTTCTGCTCTGATCTTAGTTATTTCTTGCCTTCTGCTACCTTTCGAATGTGTTTGCTCTTGCTTCTCTAGTTCTTTTAATTGCGATGTTAGAGTGTCAATTTTAGATCTTTCCTGCTTTCTCTTGTGGGCATTTAGTGCTATAAATTTCCCTCTACACACTGCTTTAAATGTGTCCCAGAGATTCTGGTATGTTGTATCTTTGTTCTCATTGGTTTCAAAGAACATCTTTATTTCTGCCTTCATTTCGTTATGTACCCAGTAGTCATTCAGGAGCAGGTTGTTCAGTTTCCATGTAGTTGAGCGGTTTTGATTGAGTTTCTTAGTCCTGAGTTCTAGTTTGATTGCACTGTGGTCTGAGAGACAGTTTGTTATAATTTCTGTTCTTGTACATTTGCTGAGGAGTGCTTTACTTCCAATTACGTGGTCAATTTTGGAGTAAGTACGATGTGGTGCTGAGAAGAATGTATATTCTGTTGATTTGGGGTGGAGAGTTCTATAGATGTCTATTAGGTCTGCTTGCTGCAGAGATGAGTTCAATTCCTGGATATCCTTGTTAACTTTCTGTCTCGTTGATCTGTCTAATGTTGACAGTGGAGTGTTGAAGTCTGCCATTATTATTGTATGGGAGTCTAAGTCTCTTTGTAAGTCTCTAAGGACTTGCTTTATGAATCTGGGTGCTCCTGTATTGGGTGCATATATATTTAGGATAGTTAGCTCTTCCTGTTGAATTGATCCCTTTACCATTATGTAATGGCCTTCTTTGTCTCTTTTGATCTTTGATGGTTTAAAGTCTGTTTTATCAGAGACTAGTATTGCAACCCCCGCTTTTTTGTGTTCTCCATTTGCTTGGTAAATCTTCCTCCATCCCTTTATTTTGAGCCTATGTATGTCTCTGCGTGTGAGATGGGTCTCCTGAATACAGCAGACTGATGGGTCTTGACTCTTTATCCAGTTTGCCAGTCTGTGTCTTTTAATTGGAGCATTTAGTCCATTTACATTTAAGGTGAAGATTGTTATGTGTGAACTTGATCCTGCCATTATGATATTAACTGGTTATTTTGCTCGTTAGTTGATGCAGTTTCTTCCTAGCCTTGATGGTCTTTACATTTTGGCATGTTTTTGCAATGGCTGGTACCGGTTGTTCCTTTCCATGTTTAGTGCTTCCTTCAGGGTCTCTTGTAAGGCAGGCCTAGTGGTGACAAAATCTCTAAGCATTTGCTTATCTGTAAAGGATTTTATTTCTCCTCCACTTATGAAACTTAGTTTGGCTGGATATGAAATTCTGGGTTTAAAATTCTTTTCTTTAAGAATGTTGAATATTGGCCCCCACTTTCTTCTGGCTTGAAGAGTTTCTGCCGAGAGATCTGCTGTTAGTCTGATGGGCTTCCCTTTGTGGGTAACCCGACCTTTCTCTCTGGCTGCCCTTAAGATTTTTTCCTTCATTTCAACTTTGGTGAATCTGGCAATTATGTGTCTTGGAGTTGCTCTTCTCGAGGAGTATCTTTGTGGCGTTCTCTGTATTTCCTGGATTTGAATGTTGGCCTGCCCTACTAGGTTGGGGAAGTTCTCCTGGATGATATCCTGAAGAGTGTTTTCCAACTTGGTTCCATTTTCCCCCTCACTTTCAGGCACCCCAATCAGACGTAGATTTGGTCTTTTACATAATCCCATACTTCTTGCAGGCTTTGTTCATTTCTTTTTCTTCTTTTTTCTTTTGGTTTCTCTTCTCGCTTCATTTCATTCATTTGATCCTCAATCGCTGACATTCTTTCTTCCAGTTGATCGAGTCGGTTACTGAAGCTTGTGCATTTGTCACGTATTTCTCGTGTCATGGTTTTCGTCTCTTTCATTTTGTTTATGAGCTTCTCTGCATTAATTACTCTAGCCATCAATTCTTCCACTTTTTTTTCAAGATTTTTAGTTTCTTTGCACTGGGTACGTAATTCCTCCTTTAGCTCTGAGAAATTTGATGGACTGAAGCCTTCTTCTCTCATCTCGTCGAAGTCATTCTCCATCCAACTTTGATCCGTTGCTGGCGATGAGCTGCGCTCCTTTGCCGGGGGAGATGCGCTCTTATTTTTTGAATTTCCAGCTTTTCTGCCCTGCTTTTTCCCCATCTTTGTGGTTTTATCTGCCTCTGGTCTTTGATGATGGTGATGTACTGATGGGGTTTTGGTGTAGGTGTCCTTCCTGTTTGATAGTTTTCCTTCTAACAGTCAGGACCCTCAGCTGTAGGTCTGTTGGAGATTGCTTGAGGTCCACTCCAGACCCTGTTTGCCTGGGTATCAGCAGCAGAGGTTGCAGAAGATAGAATATTTCTGAACAGCGAGTGTACCTGTCTGATTCTTGCTTTGGAAGCTTCCTCTCAGGGGTGTACTCCACCCTGTGAGGTGTGGGGTGTCAGACTGCCCCTAGTGGGGGATGTCTCCCAGTTAGGCTACTCAGGGGTCAGGGACCCACTTGAGCAGGGAGTCTGTCCCTTCTCAGATCTCAACCTCCGTGTTGGGAGATCCACTGCTCTCTTCAAAGCTGTCAGACAGAGTCGTTTGCGTCTGCAGAGCTTTCTGTTGTTATTGTTTACTGTGCACTGTCCCCAGAGGTGGAGTCTACAGAGACAGGCAGGTTTCCTTGAGCTGCTGTGAGCTCCACCCAGTTCGAGCTTCCCAGCAGCTTTGCGCCCCTCCCCCAGCCTCGCTGCTGCCTTGCCGGTAGATCACAGGCTGCTGTGCTAGCAATGAGGGAGGCTCCGTGGGTGTGGGACCCTCCCGGCCAGGTGTGGGATATGATCTCCTGGTGTGCCTGTTTGCTTAAAGCGCAGTATTGGGGTGGGAGTTACCCGATTTTCCAGGTGTTGTGTGTCTCAGTTCCCCTGGCTAGGAAAAGGGATTCCCTTCCCCCTTGCGCTTTCCAGGTGAGGCAATGCCTCGCCCTGCTTCAGCTCTCGCTGGTCGGGCTGCAGCAGCTGACCAGCACCGATCGTCTGGCACTCCCCAGTGAGATGAACCCAGTACCTCAGTTGAAAATGCAGAAATCACCGGTCTTCTGTGTCGCTCGCGCTGGGAGTTGGAGACTGGAGCTGTTCCTATTCGGCCATCTTGCTCCGCCCCCCCAGCTTAATCCCAAAGATTTCTTTAACATTCAAAAACCTTTCAAAATTATTTACCATATAAATAAACCAAACAGAAACATCACATAATACATTGAATATACACACAGACAAAAATTGAAGAATAATCCAGCATCTATTCTTGTTAAAGCATCTCAAAACCTAAAAGGAGATGAAAAGTTTCTTAATCTTAAAATAGATACATACAAAAAGATATAGCTGACATCATAATTCATAGTAAAACTTGAATGCTTCCTCCCTCTTCTAGGACCAGGAACAAGGTAAAGATATTTGACCTTACCTCTTTTATTCAACGTTGCACTGGTGGAAATAACTAGTATAATATGAAACACAAATGTACAAAATATGTCCAATTTTGAAAGGTAGAAGTAAAAGCTATCTGTATTTCCATATCAAATGTCATACTCCAGGGGAAAGGAGTTTACCAGAGCCTTATAAAACATGGGTTAACGGAACTTATTCAACTCCAATCTTTTTAGCCTTCCTGTCTCATCTAAGTGTGGGAATAGCTAAGAAAAAACTTGTAAAGAACATATCAAGGGGAAACAACCTCTGCAAGCTGGAAAATTCATCATAACATTATAAAATGCATTACTTCCTCCACACTTTACTGGTACATCAATAAATCCTTAGTATAGCAACAGGAGATTTCAGCTGACAAAGTGGTACTGTGCAGACTATATTTAATAAGTAGTTTTTAGGTAAATGTAAAGACAACAGGAATTTTAAAAACTCACTAGAGAAAAGTGGAGCGTCTGACATCTACCGGTACAGCAAATATTACACCCAACTCAACTCTTAAATAAATTAACAAAAAAACACACAAAAATTTCTCAGTTTCTATTGACTGGCATATTATGACCAACTGTCTTTTTTTTTAAATAGATACTATAGTTTGTTTCACTTTTTACTTATTTTTGAATTTTGTAGTTTTAGGTTGTTTCTAATTTTTATTTTAAAATTAACACAGAAAAAAATTCTAAAAATAAAGCGTTTATCTCTAGCTCCATTTATTTCTAAAGGGTAATTCTTAGAAGTAGAATTATTGTGCTAATTACTATTGATAACTGGTTAACAATAGGTAAAATCATTCTTTTTTAATCGAGTCTTGCTCTGCTGTCCAGACTGGAGTTCAATGGCACGATCTCGGTTCACTGCATCTCCTTATCTTAAGATGAGTTCTTAAAAGGAGAGAATTTTTTCCCACTCTAATCACAGAGATGTAGAAGACAAAATCAGAATGATTCAAATCATGAAAAGATTTTGGCATCCATTGTTACCTTGAAAATAAAGGAAGTCATTTGTCAGAAAGAAAATAATAGAAAAGAAAAGGAGGGGAGGGGAGGGGAGGGGAGGGGAGGGGAGGGGAGGGGAGGGGAGAGGAGAGGAGAGGAGAGGAGAGGAGAGGAGAGGAGAGGAGAGGAGAGGAGAGGAGAGGAGAGGAGAGGAGAGCGGCTTTACTCCTACAGTCACAAGAAGCAAATTTCTATTACAAATTTGAATGAAGCTGGAAGTGTTTCTTTTCTTTTTTTTTTCTCCCTGAGTCTCAAGAAAAGAGCTGCAGCCTTTTGAGATCCCAAGCAAAAAACACAGTTGAGACACTACATCGAAATATACATACCTGTATGTTTGCATTTATTTATGCAAACATGCACAATTTATATTATTTCTATATATGTATATACATAGAAATAATATAAATTGTGCATGTTATATATATATAAACTCATGAGTAACCAATAGTAGGTAACTCAAATTCCATTCAGCAGAACCAGTTCTATAATTCGTTTCTTTATGTGTTGATAGAGAAGCCCCTTGTACAACAATGTAAAACCTGACTTCAATTAACCAAACATATTTACTTATTTATTTAGTCTTATAATTTACAAAAAGAAAGTTATTTTCAGAATTGCTAACACAAGTTTTAGAAAATAAATCTGGTAATTAGAGTTTAATACTTTCTTTTAAAAAATTTTTTTGCTACATAGTATTTGTTTATATTTATGGGGTACATACAATGTTTTGATACAGGAATGCAATGTGAAATAATCACATCGTGGAGAATGGAGTATCCATCTCCTCAAGCATTTATCATTAGAGTTAAAAACAATCAAATTGCACTCATTGTTATTTTACAATTAAGTTATTATTGACTATGATCACCCTATTGTGCTATCAAATAATAGGGCTTATTCATTCTTTGTAACTTGTATTTTGTACCCGTTAACCATCCGCACCTCCCCCAACAACCCCCCACAAACCTTCCCAGCCTCTTGTAACCATACTTCTACTCTCTAGCTCCAGGAATTCAAATGTTTTCATTTTTAGATTCTCAAATAAGTGAGAACACGTGATGTCTTTCTGTGTCTGGCTTATTTTACATAGCACAGTGATCTCCCATTCCATCCATGTGGTTGCAAATGACTGGATCTCATTCTTTTTATGGCTGAAGAGTACTCCATATTGCCTAAGTACCACATTTTCTTTATCCATTCTTCTGTTGATGGACAATTAGGTGGCTTCCAAAACTTAGCTAATGTAAACAATGCTGCAACAAACACAGAAATACAGATATCTCTTTGATATGCTGATTTTCTTTCTTTTGTGTATATACCCAGTAGAGGAGTTGCTGAATTTTTAGTTTTTTGAGGAACTTCCAAACTGTTCTCCGTAGTGGTTGTACTAGACTACACTCCAACCAACAGTGTGGGAGGGGTTCTTCTCCACATCCTCACCAGCATTTGTTATTGCCTGTCTTTTAAATACAAGCCATTTTAATTGGGGTGAGATAGTATCCCATTGTAGTTTTGACTTGTATTTCTAGAATGATCAATGATGCTGAGTACCTTTTTATATGCCTGTTTTGCAAATGTTGTGTTTTCTTTTGAGAAATGCATCTTCAAATCTTTTGCCAATTTTTGATCAAGTTATTAGACTTTTTCTTATATAGAGTTGTTTCAGCTTCTTATATATTTTAGTTTTTAATCTGATGACAGATGGGTAGTTTGCAAATATTTTCTTCCATTCTGTGAGTTGTCTCTTCACTTTGTTGATTGTATCCTTTGCTGTGCAGAAGTTTAAGTTGATGTGATCTCATTTGTCCATTTCTGCTTTGGTTGCCTGTGCTTGTGAGGTATGGCTCAATAAATATTTGCCCAGAAAAAATGTACAGGAAATTTTGCCCAATGTTTTCTAGTAGTAGGTTTTATAGTTTGAGGTTTTTGATTAAAGTCTTTCATCCACTCTTATTTGATTTTTGTATATATAAAGGTCTAGTTTCATTCTTCTACATATGATTATCCAATTTTCCCAAAACCGTTTATTGAGGAAACTCTCTTTTCCCCAGTGTGTGTTCTTGACAACATTTTCTAAAATGAGTTTACTGTGTGTGTGTATTTGTTTCTGGTTCTCTATTCTGTTCCATTAGAGTCTGTGTCTGTTTTTAATGCCAGTTTCAGGCTGTTTTGGTTAATATAGCTAGCTCTGTAGTATGATTTGAAGTCAGGTTATGTGATTCCTCTGATTTTGTTCTTTTTGCGTAGGATAGCTGTGGATATTTCGGGTCATAAGTAGTTCCATATAAATTTTAAGATTTTTTTTTGTGTGTGAAGAATGTCATTAGTATTTTCATACAGATTGCAACGTAGATTTTGGGGAGTTGTATGGACATGTTAACAGTATGGATTATTTCAATTCATGAACATGTAATATTTTTCTATTGTTTGGTGTCTTCTTTAATTATTTTCATCAATATTTAATAGTTTTTGTTAGAGAGATTTTTCACTTCTTTAATTTCTAGGTATTTAATTTTATGTGTGGCTATATAGGGATTACTTTCTTACATTGTTCATTATTGTAATAAAGAAATTCTACTTATTTTGTATGTTGATTTTGTGTCCTTGAACTTTACTACATTTGTTTATCAGTTCTAATTGTTTTCCTGTGGAGTCTTTAGGGTTTTTTTTTTTTTTTTTCCAAATATAATATCATCTTGAAATAAGGATAATTGGATTTCTTCATTTCCAATTTGTGTGTCCTTTATACCTTTCCCTTGTCTACTTGCTCTAGCTAAAACTTCCAATATTATATTGAGTAACTGTAGTGACCGTGGACTTCCTTGTCATGTCCCACATCTTAAAGGAGGGCTTTATGTATTTCTCCATTCAGTATGACACTACCTGTGGGTCTTTCATATATGGCTTTTATTGTGTTGAGGTATGTTTCTTCTATTCTGTTTTTAGAAAGTTTTTATCATGAAGGTATGTTGAATTCTGTGAAATGCCTTTTCCACATCAATTGAAATTATCATATGAATATTATCCTTTATTCTGCTGATATGATGTATCATATAGATTGATTTGCATATGCTGAACCATCGTGGCATCCCAGTGATAAATTTCACTTGGTCATGATAAATAATATTTCTAATGCATTGTTGAATTCAGTTTGCTAGCATTTTGTTGAGAATTTCTGCATTAATATTCATCAGAGATATTGGGCTGTAGTTTCCTCTTTTTGATGTGTCTGACAAGTTTTGGTATCAGGGCAATACTGACCTTGTAGAATGAGTTTGAAAGTATTTCCTCCTCTTCTATTTTTTCAGAAGAGTTTCAGTAGGATTGGTATTGTTTAAGTGTTTGGTATAATCCAGCAGTAAAGCCATCAGGTCCTGGGTATTTATTTAGGGAAAAATTTTTATTATGACTTTAATCTCATTACTTGTTACTGGTCTGTTTAGGTTTCAGGTTTTTTCTTTCCAGTTCAATTTTGGTAGGTTGTATGTATCTAGGAATTTATGTATTGTCTTCTAGATTTTCCACTTTATTGGCATATAGTTGCTCTTAGTAGCCACTTATGACACTTTGAATTTCTGTTGTATTAGTTGTAATGTCTCTGTTTTCATTTCTGATGTTATATAGATCTTCTCTCTTTTTTCTTAGTTAGCCTGACTAAAGATTTGTCAGTTTTGTTTAACTTAAAAAAAAAAAAAAAACTTTTTCTTTCATTAGTCTTTTGTATTGTTTTCTTCATTATAATTTTATTTATTTTTGCTTTGATCTTTATTATTTCTTTTCTTCTACTAATTTTAAGTATGACTTGCTCTTGCTTTTCTAGTTCTTTAAGATGTACTGTTAGATTGTTTATTTGAAGTTTTTTCTCTGTTTTGATGTAAGCACTTATAGCTATAAACTTCCCTCTGAGTACTGCTTTTGCTGTATCCCATAAAAGTTGGTATGTTGTGTTTCTGTTATCATTTGTTTTAAAACATTTCAAATTTTTTTCTTAATTTCTTCATTGACCCACTGGTCAGTCAGGAGAATATTGTTTAATTTCCAGGTAATTGTATAGTTTTTAACATCCATCCTGTTATTAATTTCTAGCTTTTTTTCTATTGTGGTTAGGAAAGATATTTGATATTATTTCAATTTTTTAACATTTTAAGACTTGTTTTTTGACCTAACGTATGGTCTATTCTTGAGAATGATTCATGTGCTGAGAAAAAGAATTTGTATTCTGAAGCTCTTCAATAAAATACCCTGTAAATGTCTGTTAAATCCATTTGCTCTATAGTGCAGATTAAGTCTTTGTTAATGTTTGGTTTTTTTGGGGATTCTCTGTCTGGCAGATCTGTCCAGTCTAAAAGTGGGGTGTTGAAGTCTCCAACTATTATGTTATTGGGGCCTCTCTCTCTCTTTAGCTCTAGTAATATTTCCTTTGATATCTGGGAGCTATAAAGTTGGGTGCATATATATTTAAAATTGTTATATTCTCTTGCTGAATTGACCCTATACTATAAATCGTATAAATTACACAGTTACCTGCTTTGCCCCTTCTTTTTTTGTCTTGAAAACTATTTTGTCTGATATAAGTATAGCAACTATTGCTTTTTTCAGTTTTCCATTGGCATAGAATGTTTCTCCCATCCCTTTACTTTCAGTCTATGTGTGCCTTTATAGGTGAAGTATTTTTCTTGTATGCAACAGATTAGTGGGTCTTCTTTGTTCATCCATTCAGCCAGTCTAGGTCTTTTGATTGGAGAGTTTAGTCCACTCACGAGAGAGAGAGAGAGTTTGTTATAAGGAATTATCTCATGTTGTTACTAATTGGATAAGTCCCAAGTTCTGCAGTCAGCAAGCTGTGTACCAAAGGAAGCTGATGGTATAACTTCAGTCTGAGTCTGACGTCCTGAGAACCAGGAAAACAATGTAAGTTCTACTTCAAGCCTGAGTATGAAGGCAGGAGAAGAAAATCTCAGATGAAAGATAGGCAGAGAAAATAATTTCTCTCTTAATCATTTTGATCCATTCAAGCCTTCAATAGATTGGATGCGACCTGCCTACATTGGGAAAGGCAACCCATTTTACTCAGTCTGCCATTCTAATGCTGATCTCACCCAGAAGCACCCTCACTGACACATGCAGAATAATGTTGAATCAAATATTTTCCACCTTGTGGTCAAGTTGACATGTAAGATTAATCATCACAAGTCCACTGGGGGACTGTTGGAAGGGCATGATTTTGTTTTGAAAAGTAAAGACATGAGATATGGGAGGGGCCAGGGATGGAATTATATTGTTTGGCTCTGTGTCCCCACCCAAATTTCACCATGAATTGTTATAATTGCTGCATGTCAAGAGCAGGACCAGATGGAGATAATTGAATCATGGGGGCGGCTTCCCTCATGCTGTTCTTGTGATCGTGAGAGACTTCTCATGGTATCTTATGCTTTTATAAGGAGCTTTCCCCTTAACTCAGCACTGATTCTCTCTCCTGCCACCTTGTAAAGAGGTGCCTTCTGCCATAATTATAAGTTGCCTGAGGCCTCTCCAGCCAGGTGGAACTGAGTCAATTAAACCTCTTTTCTTGATAAATTACCCAGTCTTGGGAACATCTTTATTAGCAGTGTGAGAATGGACCAATACAGGCCCTCAACAGAATCATCCTTAGTACTTTATTTACAGCAATACAAACTTTTCTAAGTCTTCACTTCAATACTGTTACAGACTCTGTCCATTACTTTATTCCAAACCTGCTTCCACATCTTTTTTTAAAAAAAATTTGTAGGTACATAGTAGGTATATATATATATATACACACACACACACACACATATATATATGTATATATTTATGCGGTGCATAAGAGTTTGATACAGGCATACAATGCATAATAATCACGTCAGCATAAATGAGGCATTTGTTGCAGGAACGTCCTGTTCCTATAGTACCAATTTCTCAGTAAATTTTGTGCTGCTACAATATTATACCTGAGACTAGGTAATTCATAAAGATCAGAAACTTTTTCTCATGGTTCTGAACGCTGGGAAGTTCAAAATCAAGGCACTAGCATTTGGTCTGTTGAGGGGCTTCTTGCTGTGACTTCACATAGTAGAAGGCAGAAGAGCACACCAGCCGAATGCTTTGTGAAGCCTCTTTTGCAAGGACCTTAATGTCGTTAATGAGAAAAAGAGCAGCCTTCATGGCCTAGTGATCTCTTAAAGGTCTCACTTCTTAATAATTGCCCAAACCTGATTTTTAGAAGGGACACACTCAAACCATAGCATTCTGGTAAAAGTCTTTAGGATCCTTTCAAAAATGCCAGGCGGGAGATGTACAGTATGCGAGTCCTTCCTGAAGAAGTCATAGTCTCCCTTTTATTCAAGGGGTTCTGAGTCTGTGAATTGGATCAAGTCTGGGGATTAATTAAAGGGTTTCACTCTGTTTATTTTTTTAATTCAAGTTAGACTTTTTCTCACTTGAGTAGTATTTTCTGCTCATGCAGTTTAAATAAGACTGTAGTAGACTTCCTGTCTATTTCACTTCTGGCAACACCATGATCAACTAGCCAACACCATAGGTCTGTGAGTCAGACTCTTTTGATTACTATTTTGACTCTGCTATCCATTATGAGAAACATAACCTCGCCGTCTTTAGCAGCTGAGTGCCGTCATGTGATCCCTACCACCCAGAGATCTAATTACTGTCACTGCATTTAGTTTTCCCAATTCGGGGACTGCAGTCCCCACTATAAGGTCTGGCCTACAGAGAAAAGTGAACACAGAGCTGCTCAAAGATTCCAAGACTCCTCTCACAAATCTATTTCTTACAGTAGTGGTGAAAGATGTATCTACTGGAAACTCTCAGTGATGTTAACTAAGTCCTAATTTTATGAATAAAGGCCTACTTTGCAATATGCCTAAGTTTTTCAACCGCTTTATCTATATTTAATTTAGGCAGGTTGGGAATTTCCGCTTCACTCACTGTAGTGTACCTTTTGGTTCACGCTTCCGTTAATCAACCAAATAAACTGTGAAAGCACTTTATAACTCTGTGATCCACAGCGTTAAATGTGGAATCTCTGCTTAATGGCCCATATCAATACATTTGGTCTGTTTAAACTTTGTATTTCTTCCTTCGTTATCGCACACCTTCAATATCCATTTCCACACATAGTCCCTGTATTTATGTCTGTATAAATTGGAAAATTCAAGTAAGTTTTCTGAAGTGTAGTGTACTTCCTCAAGGGTCACACTTTGTGTCTCACTTTTTGGGGTCTGCCGGGACTGGAGTCTGGTTATAAATCTAGAAGCAGGTAAGGGTGGTGGGCTGAGTTCTGAGAAAAATCAACACTGTGTTACGCGGCAACTGATTCCAGAGAGTGCATTATAATTTCCTCAGGCAATGCAGGATTAACTCACTCAGAAAGGGGGTGTAAAGGCCACTACCACTTGGGGTGAGGAAGCCACTACTACTGAGGGTGAGGTGGCTGCTTCCAATGGTGTCAGAAAGTCTCTTCCACTGGCAAAGAAGACTCATCAAAATCGAGGGCCTCATCTCCCCAGCTTTATCAGAGTCTTTTCACACTCCACCATTCTAACATTCAACGTCCCATTCTTTCCTAGTCGAAGCGCTCACTTTACTTTAACAGTAGACATGCTGGGGGGCTTTGAGTTCAACTTGTATTGTAATTCACACACTCAAAGGGTGAGGTTTTGTATTTGATTTTCAGCAGCCTCAGTCAAGCAGTGACATGCAATAAGGATCCTGTTCAGAGCACATATAAAAACGTACATGATATTTGTCTCAGTAATATAGGTAGCGTCCCCTTTCTGGTCTGTTTTGTAGGGTTTTCATATAAGTGTTTAGGCTGGAATAAAATATTTTCTAAAGTAATCTGCTGCAATTATATTTCTTATGTATTTAAAGCCATCGTTGACTTCCATCTCACTTATCCATTGTAATTTTTCTGAAATTTTCAGTGCATCCCATATATTAATATTGAGATATTATTAAAGTCTAAAAGCAGCTCAGAAATATGCTTTTCAAATGAATTTATTCTACGGCTTCATAAAATTTGAGAGTCACAGAATTAATATAGACAGATCTTCCCAATATTTTCTTTTCCTTTTTTAATTTTAGTTTTTTAAGGCAATTGTGTAAGTGCTTTTTTTCTGAATAATTTTGAAAGGAAATTGAAATCACTAAATGCTTGACTGTCACTACTTCCAGATACTACTCAGACTGTTTTTGACACGTAAGATGTTTATTTAATTCTATCAATGACTAATAGTAAAACCCCCAAAATCATTTCAATTAATTTGTAATGAATGTTCATCTAATGTGTTGTAGGCCATATGTGTAAAATATTTATATTAGTGATAGACTAACATTTCTAAACATCAACGAGCAACTTGAAATATTTCCTTCTTAATAAACTAAATTGAACAGTTAAGCTGTGCATTGTGTACATACGCATACTACCACATTGAGGTAGACAAATTACAAGCACAAGCAATCACTAAATTGTCAAATGTTTATATTTTAAACCAAAATGCCTTCAGCTTTTGTTGTCCCATATAGATTAATCAATAACTAAAAACCGCTTATTCAAAATTTAAGAATAAAATTTTTCTACATCTGCAATTCAAGAACTAGAAGATAAGAAAAAATACATATTTCAGGATCATAATATGAGATTATTCAATAATTTCAACACTCAAACAAATGCTGTCCAATGGAAATATGACAATTTTAGGTGTTCTAGTAATTACATTTAACTATGGTAAAGGAAAAAAGTAAAAATTGCATTAATATGTTTTTGTTAACCCAATATGCTTATGATATCATCATTTAGTAAGTAATAATTATGAAAATATTAGTGAGAAATTTTAAGTTTTTACATCCTAAACAGTTAAAATCTGGTATTTTACAGTTACCGCACATCCTTATTTGGATTACCAAGGTTGCGAATTCTCAACAGTCACAAGTAGCTAGTGACTAATGTTTTCCAAAATGCAGTTCTAATCTAGTTAATAAAGATGGACAGCAACATTTTTGCTAGCATAAATCAACATGTGGAACACTGATATTTTTGAACATTTAGCATTTAAGGGAGGTAATTTTTAAAACCTATTGATAACATTTCTGTTACAATTGTTGAAAGACCAAAACAAAATCACCTGCGGATGTGGATTTATTTTTTTTGAGCGGCAACTGTTCCTTGAGTTTGCATAGTGTGGCACTGATCAATTTGTGGCAGAAAACAAAATTGCAGGACACTTTTATAAATGACTTAGAAAATATGGAACTTTCTCAAAATGTTTTTACAATCTCAACCAATCCGAAGAGATTCCATATATTTTTTAAAGAAATGAAATTTTGTGGGAGGTATTATTTAACTGACATATTTGCTATTTTCTTGAGCAAGTGGTCAAACTAATCAAGTCACATTGTTAGACATGGAAAGTTCTTGATATGTACAGAAATAACTTTTGATTTATTTTTAACAAAATTAAAAATCAAAGTAAATATTTCCACTGATGTGAATACATTCTTGTGGTAAAGCGATCTAGCTCTAAATTAGACTTATCTAAGATTAAATTCTAATGTTTTCAATTACAGAGGTTTTTCAAATTACGATGCGGTTACATTCCAATAAACCCATGCTAAATTAAAATATTGTAAGTCAAAATGCATTGACTTACAAGATAAGATCATCAGGATTGTGGATTGCAGAAGTCCTAACTCATGTGCAATGGTCATTACTGGCTTGCCCCCTTTGTGCCGAGTAATTATATTGTTTCACCTCAAGAGTAATTGCCTTCTTCTCACCAGGAAAAGCATGAGACACAGATGGACGTTTTGTACACATGATGGGATGCAAAATCACAAAACACAATGTCCCAAAACCACTGGCACCACAGTATACTGTAGCAGTTATTTACCCTCATGATCACATGGCTATCTGGAAACTGTGGCTCTCAGCCCCTGCCTAGTATCATGATAGAGTACAATGCTACACATTGCTAGACTGGGAAAAGATCAAAATTCAAAGTATAGTTTCTATTGAATGTGCATTGCTTTCCCACCATTGTAAACTCAAAAATTCCTAAGTCAACCCATTCTAAGTAAGGCTCAAAATAAGACCTCACTTCCTCAACTTTAAAATGGGAAAAAACAACATTGATACAACAGGATAATTATAACTGTAATTTAAATTAGATGAGCATCAACATATACAGCACAATGTCTGGCACCTGGTGAGCACTCACATTTGTGCATTATTGCAATATATGCAAACTTTAGTGATAGTATTTTTACTAATATTATTAATTTTGCTATTATAATTGATGCTAAATCTTGTGTTTTTTTCTTGAAATTGATTATAAATTGTTTTAGTATTTAACATTAACCAGGTTAATTGCAGCCAACACAGAAAGACAAATCAGAGAACATATGCACTTGCTATAGTTTCAGCTAGTATTTGAAGGTAACTCTGGAAAGAATTAATTGAAATTACGGAAGCCAAAAATAAGAGGAGTCATACATTTGGAAAGAATTAATTTGGATAAATTAATTCTAGGGGGATAAATTATGCATCTATATTTTGAGTAACTAACAGAAAATAAGGACCCAAACATTTGCCTAGGTGGTTATACGCCAGAACCACTATCTAGGAAATTTAAGTGTTGTGTATAACATTTGTAAAGGCAGTGCTAGATTTAATTTAAAGATAATATTATCAATTCTTAAAAGAGAATGAATTATAATATTTGCCACAGAATAATGAGAAAAATGATTAAAACTACATTTGAATTTTAGTCATAAGCTTTAAGAGTAAGTTCTATTTAGAAAGTTAAATTAAAATAAAAATTTTGAAAAATGTGTTTGTAAAAATTCCTTAATTTATGTATATTTAAATAATATTCAAAAGACCCTGGTATATTTTTGGCTAACTAAATTTCAAATTAATTTCTTTTATTAACAGGTACAAACATATTTTTAAAAGAATGCAAGGTCCTCGGCAAGAAAAATAAATAAATAAATACATACATACATACTAATGTTTTCCTCAAACTGATAGTTTATTTCTAAAAAATTGACAAGATAATAGTATCTTTAAAAATGCTTAAAATGCATTCCAAATCTACTAAAATTACAGAGAATAAAATAGCATGTTCCTATGAATGGACTATAAGTGGCTATAGTCTGTCATATATACTTTCAATATTTCTAAAAGAATTATGTGAAACAAAATATTGTGCATACATTTACCTTCATTTCTTCCTATGGCTGAATACTATTTCATTATATGAATATATCACATTTTGTTTAAACATGTTTCAGTTGATATATAATGAGTTGTGTCCACTCTTTGGCAATTACGATTAATGCTTCTACAACCACTTGCATAGAAATTTTTGCAAGGACATATATTTTCATTTCACTTCAGTATTTGTCTGAGAGTACAATTGCTGGGTCATAGGCAAACGCCATGCTTAACTTTCTGAGAATTTGCCAAGCAGTTTTTCACCAGCAATATATGATGGTTTCAGTTTTTCCACATCCACACTAACACTTTTATTAACTATCTTTTTATTGTAATCATCCTAGTGGGCATGAAGTGCCATCTCATTGTGGTTTTGATTTGCATTTGTATGATGGCTAATAATGTGAAACATCTTTTCATGTGCTTATTGGCCATTTGTGAATCCTATTTGATGAAATCTGCAATCAGATTCTTTAACCATTTTTAATTGTGCTACCTGCTTTTTTATGATTGAATTGTAGGTGTTTATATATTTTAAACATATGTTCTTTATGAGAAATATAACTTTAAATATTTTTTTATATCCTCTGGGTTGTCTTTTTATTTCCTGACAGTATCCTTTGCAGTACAAATCTTTTAATTTTATGAAATTTAATTTATATTTTTTTGTTAGTGTTTATGTGCTTTTGGTTTCATTGCCTAACCCAATGTCATCAAATTTTACATGTATTTGATCTAAGGATTTTATAGTTTAGCTCTTACATTTGAGGATTTGATCCATTTTGAGTTAATTTTTGTATGTGAAATAAAATGGAGTTACAACTTTTTAAAGATATTTAAAATCAAATTCAAATTGTTTACTGTCATTATATAGCAATATGACTGACTTGTGTATACTGACCTTGTATCCTGCAAATTTTCCACAATGACTTCTTAGTTCTAAGAGTGATTTTTGTAGTTTTAAAAAAATGACTCTCTATAGCAATTATGCTGTTGGTAAACAGAGGCAGTTTTTGTTTTTCTTCTTTTCTGAACAATATGTCTTTTATTCCTTTTTCTTTTTGCACTAGCTAGAACTTAAAATATTATTCTAAATAGGAGTATTGAGATCTGTAATTGAGTTGTCTACAATTTTAAGGGAAAAGTATTCAGCCTGTCACTAGTAATTGTGATATATAACTAACTGTTGGCTAACTATCAGCAAACAATAACCAGATATTGGCTACTAGATAACAATAGCTAGCTATTGGCTTTCTGCAGGTAATCTTTTTTAAGTTTAAGTTCTCTTCTTCCTTAAACTATTGAGAATTTAGACCATGGTTGGATATTCAATTTTCTGTAATGCTTTGCCTGCATTTATTGAAATGGCCATACAACATTTTTCTTCTTTAGACTGTTAATACAGGCTGATTTTTAAAATACAGAAAGTCTTATTATTTGGCTGGATCCTACTGTGTATGTATTAGACGTTTTATATATTGCTGCATTCAATTTGCTAGTATTTTAAGATTCTCCTATGTTCATGAGTATATTTGTCTATAGTCTTCTTTATCATAATATTGTATTTATTTGTGGTTTCATTATCAGTGTAATGCTGGGCTCATAATGAGTTGGAAAATATTTCTTACTCTGCTAGTTTCTGAAAAAGATATGTGGAATTTAATCTTCCTTAAGTATTCGGCGATATCAACTAGTGAAACCTTGGGGATCTGGATATTACTGTTTTCTTTCTTCTTTATTTCAAGGTGTTACATACAAGCTCTAATTATTTAAAAGATATGAGGCTATTTAGAGTTTCTATTCTTAAAATGAGTTTTGATAGGTAGTATATGTCTTGAAACTACTCTATGTCCCCTATGTTGTAAAATGTATGGGCATAGAGTTATTCGAAAGTTGTATTTTTTCAGTGTTGGTGAGGCCAAGCACCAGGTTTTCTCTTTATTTTCTGATATTGGTCATTTTAATATTGTCAATTATTTTTTAGTATAGTTTGAATTTCGATAATTTTAATGATATTTACAAATAGCTAGTTTTTTTTAATATGACACCTGCATTTTCTGTTTTAATTTCATTGATTTCTCTTTCATACCTTTAGAATTATTATTATTATTATTTACTTGATTCTGCTTTATTTTGTTTTAATTTGTTATTTATTTTAAAGATGAAAGCTTGTTACTAGAGTCATTTATTTCTTAATTTCTACTGTAAACATTTATTTCTAGAAATATCCACCTGAACACTGCTTTAGGAGCATCAAAAAAATACTATGTTGTATTTTCACTTCATTTCAGTTCAAAATCTTTTTGTATTGTTTTTGGGACTTCCTCATTGACTCATATACTATTCAGAAGTGTTTTAAATTATTTAGAAATATTTTTGGATTTTCCAATTATATTTATAATATTGCCTTTTAGTTTAATTCTGTTGTTGTCTAGGGCATGCTGTGTATTATTTATATTATTTAAAATTAGCTAAATTGTTTTAATGGTACTGAATGTGTACTGCTTGGTGATCGTTGCCTTGTGAAAAATATATATTCTGCTATTATTAGAAAGTGTCCTATAAATCTGAAACAAGTCAGGGTAGTTGAAAGTGCTATTGAGGTCATCTTTATCTTTACTGATTTTTGCCTAGGGTTGTTTGTTTGTTTGTTTGCTTGTTTGTTTGTTTTGAGACGGAGTCTCGCTCTGTCGCCCAGGCTGGAGTGCAGTGGCGCGATCTCGGCTCACTGCAAGCTCCGCCTCCCGGGTTCACGCCATTCTCCTCCCTCAGCCTCCCGAGTAGCTGGGACTACAGGCGCCCGCCACCTCGCCCGGCTAACTTTTTTGTATTTTTTAGTACAGACGGGGTTTCACCGTTTGCCTAGTATTTTATCAGTCCAGCATAAACTCAAAAGTCTAAAGTCCAACATCTTATCTAAATATTATCTAAATCAGATATGAATGAGACCTAACATGAGGTAAATTTCCTTCCAACTGTAAGTCTGTGAAATTAAACATATTATCTGCATCCAAAATACAATGATGGGACAGGCTCAAAACAGACATTTCTATTCCAATAGGAACAAATAAGTAAAAAAGCGTGACAGGTCCCAAGCAAGTCTAAAACCCAACAAGGCAAACAATATTACCTCTAACGTTTCCAGAGTAATCTTCTTTGTCTCAATGTCACTCAGGAGAAGGTCCTGCCTCCAGGACACATTCAGGAAAAGGTGATGCCCCTGCATCTTTTCCCTAGAAAAGTTGAACTTTAAAAAGCCTCGTCCCCATAGCTTTTTTTGGAAAAGCCCACACCACAGATTATACAACTACGGCTATAATAGTCTGTGGTTTGTGAGGGGAGGTCCTGCTACCAGTCTCAGATGGTCATTGCCCAGTGAAGGATCTCTGCTGGTGATTCCATGGCACGTTATGCTTTTCTGCCTAGTTCCTGCAGCTCAGCTCTTTGGGACATTCTTCCATATCTAGGTAGAGGCTTCTGTGCTCCTACAGCTTTCCTGGGCATAGGACATTGCTGTACTGGGGCCTACTATAGCTGGAACTTGGGCAGCTGGGAAGTACTGTAAATGAGTGCAGGAAGCAGAGCCCGTGACCCCATATGACTCAGTAGGCTTGACATGAGTGAGTAAAGAACCAGCAAGTTTGATGACAGGCAAAGATAAACTTTATTTATTAAACTAAAATGTAAAAAAGTAAAATAAATAAAAGCAAAGTAAAACCAAGCCAAACCGAAAAATTGTGGTAAAATTACAAACTGTAATTGGAATATCTGCAAGAGAAGAAAAGATCAGAAGAGGTTGGTGGGACTGTAAACTAGTTCAACCATTGTGGAAAACAGTGTGGCAATTCCTCAAGAATCTAGAACCAAAAATACCATTTGACCCAGCCATCCCATTACTGGGGATATACTCAAAGGATTATAAGTCATGCTGCTATAAAGACACATGCACACGTATGTTTATTGTGGCACTATTCACAATAGCAAAGACTTGGAATCAACCCAAATGTCCATCAGTGACAGACTGGATTAAAAAAATGTGGCACATATACAACATGGAATACTATGCAGCCATAAAAAAGGATGAGTTCGTGTCCTTTGTAGGGACATGGATGCAGCTGGAAACCATCATTCTCAGCAAACTATTGCAAGAACAGAAAACCAAATACTGCATGTTCTCACTCATAGCTGGGAATTGAACCATGAGAACACTTGGACACAGGAAGGGGAACATCACACACCGGGTCTTATTGTGGGGGTGGGGGAGAGGGATAGCATTAGGAGATATACCTAATGTAAATGATGAGTTGATGGGTGCAGCACACCAACATGGCACATGTATACATATGTAACAAACCCGCACGTTGTGCACATGTACCCTAGAACTTAAAGTATAAAAAAAAAAAAAAAGACCGGAGAACTTTTCTAATTTAATAAGAAACACATAATTACTGAATCAGGAAGCCAAAGAACAACCAACAGAATACATACCAGTATTAATTTGTTGGGACTCTCATAACAAAATACCACAGATTTGGTAAGGGTAAGACTATGGCTTAAATAACAAATTAACTTTCTAACAGTTATGAAGTCTAGAAGTCTGACATCAAGGTGTTGGCAAGTTTGGTTCCTTCTGAGGGCTCTCTCTGTAGCTTGAAAATGGTCACCTTCTTGCTATGTGTTCATATGATTATCGTCTTTTATATATATAAGTCTGGTGTATCTTTCTGTGTTCTGTTCTTGTCTTTTTAAGAGGACATCCATTATATGAAATTAGGTCTCACTGTAATAAAATGATTTTAATTTATTTACCAATTTAAAGACTCTGTCATCAAGTAAAGTCTTATTTTGAGGTTTTGGGGGTTAGAGTGTCAACATATTAATTGGGGTGGTGGGGTGGCATAATCCAACTCATACCAATACACGACCCAAAAATTCACTTATGAATCTCATACACTGACTGTTTTCAACATGCAAACATCAATTAATATAATCCACCTCATTCATAGATTAAAAAAGAAAAAATATATAATTATATTAAATGATGGAGAAAAGTCATTTGACAAAATCCAATACATATCTATGATAAAAACTTCAGCAAACTAGAAATAAAAGGGAATATCATCAACTTGGTAAAGAACATCTAAAAAGTCTGTAGCTGGCATCATATTTAATAGTAAGAAACTGGACATATATCCTCTAAAATCTGAAACAAGATGAGAATATCCTCTCTTTCCCCTCCTATTCATAATGTACCAGAATTTATAATTAGTGCAATAAGACAAAAAAGGAAATAAAACATTACAATTGGAAAGAGAGATATAAAACTATCTGTATTTGCAGATGCCATTTTTAAATAATCAAAGAACTTCTTGAAGTAAGTATAACAATGTCTCAAGATATAAGATTAATGTAGGAAAGTCAATTGCTTTTATATATTCTAGCCATGAACAATTCAAATTTTCAATTTAAATAAAGTAATACCACTTATAATGGCATCCTGAATAAGAAATACTTAAGTATAAATCAAACAAAATATGTACAGAGCCTATATACAGAAAACTAAAAAACATGGATAAAAAATAAAATAACTAAATAGATAGATATTCCATTTTCCTAATTTGGAAGATGCCCTATTGTTACAATATAAATTAATTCCAACTTGACCTACACAATCTGTATTCCTCTGTTCTCACACTGCTATAAACTACCCAAGACTGGGTAATTTATGAAGAAAAGAGGTTTAATTGACTCAAAGTTCCATAGGCTTAACAGGAAGCATGGCTGGGAGGCCTCAGGAAACTTACAATCATGGCAGAAGATGAAGGGGTAGCAAGCATGTCTTACCATGGTGGAGCAGCAGACAGAGGGAGCAAGGGAGAAAGTATCACACTTTTAAACCATCAGTTCTCTTGAGAACTCACTCATTGTCGCGAGAACAGCATAAAAGAAATCTGCTCCCATGATGCAATCACCTCCCATCAGGTTCCTCTCCTGACACATAGGAATTACAATTCAACATGAGATTTGGGTGGGGACACAGAACCAAACCATATCAAAATCCTAATCAAAATTACAGCAAACTAGTGTGTAAATATTGATAGTAATTCCAAAGTTTATATAAGAATGGAAATGATCTAGAATACCTGACACAATATTGAAGAACTAAGTTGGAAGACTTACGCTACCTAATTTCAAGACTCACTCTAAGGCTACACTGTATTGACAAAAGAATACGAAAATAGATCAATAAAAAAGAACAGGCATACCATATATGGAACCACAAAAACACAGTCAATTGATCTTTGATAAAAACCAAAGGCAATTCAATGGAGTAAGGATAGTTTTTTATACAATTGAGGCTGGAAGAATTGTACACCCATATGAAAGAAAACCAAAAAACATGCACACCAACCTTATACCTTACACAAATACACACATACACACAAACACAACTCATGGAGGGTATGTCTAAAGGAAACAGGAGACAACTGTAAAAGCTCTCAATGGCTAAAGCTGGAACAATTTAAGCAACAAAATAAAGTTGTATTTGGTTATAACTGAAAGTATGAAATAGGTATTCATCAGTCCATAGTTATGTAAATCAGTGATTAAATAAATAAATATTTTGTGAAGAACAGACATATATTCCAAGTAGAATTTCCAATAATTTAGGTAGATATTTCATGCATAGCAACTTTCTTCTAAAGAATACAGTATGGAGATAGAGAGAAAGAGAGGAAAAAAAAAAGTAACTTTACAGTGGAGAGACTTGAAAAATACTAACGTAATCCAGGAGATTCAGGTTAATATTAAATATGACAAGTCATATTGATAATGAAATGGGAGAGTTCCCTTATCCCCCTCCCTGGGCATGCAACAGAGGTGTGGCTTACTTCTTCAATGCCCTGCTGCTCAAACCCCTAGGGGGATCATGCAGACGGGTGGGTGCAGAGGTCAAGGGAAGCGCTTTTGGGTCCCGACCCCACGGTAGTGTCTAGGATGAGTGTTTATGACTCCCGAAGCCCAAGTGGGTGTGTGTTACAGTGTGCTCTTTCAGCTTTGCCATTTTCAGACGGCTTGTGTTATTCAGCTCAATTAGACCCTCTGCCTTATTGCAAGGGCAGAGGGCTTTGTGTATTCTGAGTTCTTGCCCAGTGGACCAGAAAAATAGAAACACAGATGGACCTGGAGGAGGAGTGCAAAGTTCATTGTTTCATTGAGTGTGGAGGTGGCTCTCAGTGAGGTGGATGGTAAGCTGGAAGGGGGATGTTGTGGGAAGGTGGTCTTCTACTGGAGTTGGGCTGCCCAGAGGCCAGACTGTTCTCTGACTGCCCCCAGCCTTATGCCCCTCGGTGTCTGTACTGCCCCACCATCACTGGTCTGCTGGTGTCTGCTTGTGTGTTCCTCTGCTCCTTTAGATGTCCAGCTGCTTGTATTTGCCTGCAAAGGTCTTGGTTTTTTAAGGGTACAGGATGGCGGGTGTGCGGATGTGTGAACCAGAGTGGTCTTGGAAAATGCAGCATTTAGGTGCAAAAACAGAAATGCCTGTTCTCACTTAGGTTCGTGAGCACAGGCCTGAGGGTGGAGCCCTTGCAAGGGACTGCACCCTTCTTTACTCAGCACTTCTCTGCCCCCCTCTCATGTCAATAGTATATTAATGTGATGCGATGAAAATAGTGCTTTAACACCATGATAGCAAAAAGGTATTACTTCAGTAAGATCATGAGGAAAACATCAGACAGTCTTCAACTGAGGGACATGCCACACAGAACCTGCCCATCCTCACAATGATGAAAGCCATAACAACAAAAACAACAACAATAAAGAAAAAACAACAACAATAAAGAAAAGTCTGAAACATTGCCACAACCAAAGGAACCTAAGGAGACATGCATAACTACTAAATGTAATGTAGCATCCTAGATAGGATCTTGGAACCAGAAAGGACAAATGAGAAAAATGCATGACTGAGGAAATACAAATAAAATATAGACTCTAATTAATAATAATAATTTATCAGTATTGACAAATGCACCATACTACATATTATGTTAATAATAGATGAAATTGGGTATGAGGTATACAGGAACTTTCTATACTGCATTCATAATTATTCTGTAAATGTTAAACTGTTCTAAAATAAAATAATTTGGCAGAGATATTCTTCTCTCCAATCCTCCATCTAAGCACAACTGTAAAAATAACACATGATATATCTAGAAACGCGTAAGAGGAGAGTTCTGATTAATAGCAAGAAGGTGGCAAACCACAGGGTTTCTTGTATCCTCCCACTTAACAGAAAGAAGCATCCCAAGCCCAGCATTTCCTGATTTCCAACATAGCAACAGTTGCCATAACAGGTAGTCTTATTCCTCTCCTAGAATGAAAGAGAGACCTCTGATGTCAGGAAAGCCTGACAAGGGGAATTATTTTGAGCCCTGGTAACAAGAAGAGGCCAGGGAAAGTATTCTCTTTCCATGTTGATCCTGATACTCTCCTCACGTATGAGAGATATTGAAATGAGCGGGTAGAACTGGCAAGAGATATCTGACCACAATGTGCTACCTGTTTCAGGAAGCCTCTTTGTACCCATAGGCCTTATACTCTTTTGCCTTCACTCAATGGGAGGCAGTGAATGGCCAGGGACCACCAGTAACCCAGCCAAAATAATGGTTCATCCAGGGATGCCTCTAAGCCTATTTATCCCAGCATCTCTGAGAGTTCTCTCTTCTGTCCATAGGAATCCCTGCACAACAAATGCCCTGGTCAAAAAGCAATTTCCATTTCTTATATTCAGAAGATGCTCTGTCACAACAAGTACCTGGCAAGGAAAGCTTCTTTACATTTCATGTTTGCCTGTGACATTCAGTAACTCAGCCTAGGGAAATCTCTTCTGTAACTTTAGTCAGTACCAACAGTAACCAGTAGCAGCTATAGTAGCACCATATAAGCCATCTAGCCTCAAATAACACCACAATAACTCTGAAAATCAAAACATCGATTAAATCACTGCTGACAAAAGTAATCTGGAACATTCATATGAAATTTAGACAGAGTGAATTCCTGCTAAAATAAAAGATTTAAATAGGACATAGTCTCCCAACATAATGGACAAAATGTCCAGGACACAACAAAAGAATCAAACATTAAATCAAGAATCAAGAAAATAAATGGAACTGATGCCAACACTGAGATAAATTAGATTTGAGAAATATCTGACAAGAATTTTAAAGTGACTATCTTAAAAGTGCCTTAAAAAACAACTATAAATACTTTTATATGAATATAAAAAATAACCAAATTAAAATTATAGAAGTATAATGCAATAAGTTAAAGAAAAAAAAAACTTGGTGAATTTTTTATGGTAATAATAAATCTGACACGTGTGAGGTAATATTCCATAACAGTTTTAATTTGTATTTCTCTGATAATTACTGATGTTGAGGAATTTTTCATACATCTGTTGGCCATTTGTATGCCTTCTTTTGTGAAATGTTTATTCAGGTCTTTTGCTCATTTTTTAATAGAGTTTTCTTGTTATTGAGTAGTTTTTCTCTCTATGTATTTTGGATATTAGCTCCTTATCTGATGTATGATTTGCTAATGTTTTCTCCAAATCTGTGAGGTTTTTTAATCATTATGTTAGTTGTTTTTTCACCACATTGTATCCCATAAATATATACAATAATTTGACAGATAGAATAAAATAAAACTTAAGATAACTGGTTAAACTGGAGAAGACAGATGGTAGAATCAGTGAACTTGTGGACAGATCAATAAAATTAACTCAATGTGCACAATAGTGGAAACAGATTTGAAATATTAACAGAGCCCCAAAGTCACATGGGACAATACCAGGTGATCTAGTGTTCATATGATCAAAGTCCACAAAAGATAGGAGTAAGAGAGTGGAGCTCAAAGATAATTCAAAAAAATGATGTTTGAAAACTAGTTCTCTTTTGCCTTCACTCAAAGGGAGGCAGTGAATGGCCAGGTTTGACGAAAGACATAAATCTACCTAATTAAGATTTTGAGTGAATCTGAAACAGTATGAATAAACCCAAAGAACTTTATACCAAGACACATTGTAATTAAATTACTCAAAACTAAAAGCAAAGAAAATACCTTGGACACAGACAGAAGGAAATGACATGGAAACTACAGGGGAACACTAAGTCAAATGACACTGGATAACTGAGGGCAAAGGAAAAGGCACAACAGTTTAAAGGGCTGAAAGAAATTCACTATCAATCACAAATTTCATATTTGGCAAATTATCCTTCAAGCATGAAGTGGAAATAAATAAAGACATTGTCAAATGAAATAAAAATAATTTGTTGCTAGCATACTTATCTTTAAATAACATTCAAAAAAATTTCTTCTAATGGAAAGGAAATAATGAAAGAAACAATCTTCAAGCAGAAGACCAGAAAAAGAAACACAAAAGAAATAGCAGAAATAGGGGTACAAAAAAGAGTATTCATTTTGTTATGAATTTCATAAATTATATTTGATAATTGAAAAAAAAAAGACCATTTGATACTCAACACTATGATATTTTAAATGGAGAAAGTGAATAAACTTTAATGGAAGTAAGATTCTTCTGCTTTGCTCAGTGTTAAAATGCTGCTCCCTGTAGGCTGTGATAAGTCACACAGGTGTACTATAAAACCTAGAGCAATCACCATAAAAACACTACAAAACTGCTTACATTAGAAAACTGGGTATGTGTCAAATCAATAATCGAAGTTACTGTCTCAAAATTCTAGAAATAAAGAGTAATCTACAGCAGGCATATATGAGTGTAATAAAAATCATACCAGAAACTGACAAAATTGGAAGCAGGAAAACAATAGAGAATAAATGAAACAACAAGCTAATTCTTTGATATTGTGATGTTGTGATATTGTGATATTGCATTATTATTTTGCAGAATATCACCATTGATGGGTAAATACGTACATGGCATACCTCTGTATTTTTTCTTAAATTGTATGTGATTATGTGTGAAACTACTATTACTGGATAAAATTTTAACTATAAAAGATACTCAGAAAAAGCATATTTGAAACATAGGTAGAAGGCAATGACAAAAAATATGCAGATACATAAAAGATAAAAATTAAACAGCACTTGCAGGTCTGACATGCAAAAAGCTTACAAGTAATCACTCCCATCCTTACAAATTAAAACAAAAATAAGTGGAACTAAGTAGAAATCAACAAATTTTCTTCAATTCACCAGAGTATTGATATCATGGTAGAAACCATTGCTCCCCAAATGGAATAAACAGACATGCTGATACAGAGAATCACGGCTATCAAAGAAGCATCCCCAGAGCAGAAAACTCCATAGGAACCAGTACCAAATAGAATAACCTGGAAGTTAAACTGAAGACTTGCTGGAGGCTCAATGTGGACAACTCTAAGAGTTAAAAAAACTTCAAACTGGGCCAGTCTTTGCAAGATCTACTGTTTATATTATTTTATTTTTTTGTTGTTGTTTTTGCTTGTTTGTTTTTTTGTTTTGTTTTTTTTTTAGACGGGGTCTCAATCTGTCGCCCAGACTAGAGTGCAGTGGCGCGATCTCGGCTCACTGCAAGCTCCGCCTCCCGGGTTCACGCCATTCTCCTGCTTCAGCCTCCGGAGGAGCTGGGACTACAGGCGCCCGCCACCACACTCGGCTAATTTTTTCTATTTTTAGTAGAGATGGGGTTTCACTGTGTTAGCCAGGATGGTCTCGATCTCCTGACCTAGTGATCCGGCCGCCTCAGCCTCCCAAAGTGCAATATCTACAGTTTTGTGAGTTTACCTCGAGGAGCTGTACCATGTTCTCACAATGAAGAGCCTAGAAAATTCTCCTCATGCTTCTGGTAGACAGAAAATAAAATAACCATTTTAAAATATAATCAGAGAATTCTGTTCTTCTTAGAAAGGCTGGCTCACAAGAGAAACTATTTACAAGAGATTGACTAACTGCAGTTTTACCAGAGACTAAACTGACCTGAAAGAAAAAATATGCAATCCAGCCACTCTCTAGTATTCTCTGTAGTGGAAGATAAATACCTATATTCAGCCCCCTTTCATCATGATCTCTCACCTAAATGATAAAACAAAACAAAACTTAGAACCACTTTGGAAGGTCACAGCCCAGGGACAGGGGGTCACTAAAAAACTGACACAAAATCACAGGACTATAGAATGAGTCCCCTCTCCTAATACCTTACTACTAAATAAATATGTCTCCTGTATAATAATAATAAAGGAGTTATTAAGAAATAACTTTTATGCAGCTAGGAAGGGTGAAGGGTCTTGGTGGAATTTTCCTTTAATAAAAAGCAAGCCTTGAACCATTTCCTTCCTAACAGGAAGTGGCTTGAAAAACCAGAACAGCAGGCATTGATATGCAAATGCCAGTGGCCAGAAACCAGTCCCACCCAACATGGCGGTTCTCGCCCTCTTCTCTTGACACTATGTGTGCCAGGTGTCATGGCCACCTCCAGATAACACCACGTGTGCAAGACATCATGGCAACCCATATTTGCATATTAAAAGACTAGGGTGGGAGGGCCAATTTTTTCATGGGCTATGTGAATGACACACCTGTTCAAACCAATCCCCTGGGCCCTATGCAAATTAAACATCACTTACTCCAGCCTCCCAATATAACTGTTTTTCTTCACACGTGGGGCTTTTCCATTCGGAGCCTCTATCCCTCTGTATGGGGGAGCTGTCTTTCTTCTTTCTTTCTTCTTGCCTATTAAACTTTCTGCTCCTTAAAAATTGCTCCACATGATCGAGATCATCCTGGCTAACACGGTGAAACCCCGTCTCTACTAAAAATGCAAAAAATTAACCGGGCGTGGCGGCGGGCGCCTGTAGTCCCAGCTACTCGGGAGGCTGAGGCAGGAGAATGACGTGAACCCGGGAGTCAGAGCTTGCAGTGAGCCGAGATCGCACCACTGCACTCCAGCCTGGGCAACTGAGCGAGACTCTGTCTCAAAAAAAAAAAAAAAAAAAAAAATTGCTCCACGTGTGTCATTTCATTATTCTTAGTGGTGCGAGACAAAGGACCCTGGTGTTTCTCCAGTCATGAGAGCCGTATTATTTTGGTGCATTGGCTGGGAAACCAAGGTACAACATTCATTGGAGTGGTGAGTATAGAAAGGAACTTAAAAATCTGTTCTATCATTCTGAGGCACTCTTGGCTTCTATTTTAAAATCAAAATCAAATCAATTAACGGGAATCCGTCAGATGGTTGAAAATACGCTTCTCATGACTGCAGTTATAAAGACTTGGATGTCAGGTTTGCTGGTGAGAACATGGAGAACCCTCCATTACTCATGGGTCATTGGGAATATTGGCCATGGTTTGACTCAGTTTCTTTTCCTGGGGAAAACTAGCCATTACACGAAAAGTACTGAAGCACCAGGCACACACTGGTGTTATTCAAAGACTTCTGTACTGCACCCAGCCTCAGTCAGCCTGCTTCAGGTATTGGTAAAGAATTCCCAGCTATCTTGTCACAAAACTTTCCTTCGTTTTCTATCCACAGTCCCTTACTCTCTCTGTGTGTCGAATATGTGGGAATTTTTACAGTCTAGGGAAGTAATCCTGTTAGTCAAGATAGGAAAATTCTGTAGTATACAGGCATATAGCTTAGGCAAATGCTGTTGCAATCTTCTAGGAACGGAGACCTCCCATTTCCCCCACAGTGAGGTTACTCGCTAATAGTCCTCTGGTGATTACATGGTATATCCAAGCCAACATCGCCCCCTAGTGAAAATATAGAAATCCTCTTAATAAGACTCGTGCTGGTTTTCTGTGGCGCATTGCAGCCTTTCGATTTTTCCTTTCTATGACTTTCTACCAGAAACCAGGCTTTGTGCTGCTTCTGTGAACAAGGAGAATTCTGCTTTCAACTATTAGGAATAAAACGTCCTCTGCAGCCAAATTTTAGTCGGGACACTGTCCCATCAGCAGGAAAGTCATCATTAGGTCCCTGCGTCCCTTTAAGTCACCTATTCTCTCTCTGATTAAGACAGTATTTAATTAGTAAGGGGATTTTAAGTACAGAAGTTAACCAGAACCATTTTTCTAAGGACAAATGCTTTAGAACGGGCCATGCCATAATAGCAGGCAATCTAGCAAATTCCCTCCATTAAAGGAGGCTTGTCTTTTATATAGTCTTTCCCAAGATCCATTTTTTGGGAGAACCAGGCAGATCACATAGGTTTAGTAAGTCAAAGGGCAATCACACAGGGCAGATAAGCTAAGGTTGCACGGGTAAAGCGTGGTTAGTCCCATCACTTAGTTCATTCAGTTCTATGGCTTGGAGGGCCACACTTACAACCATGGATGACACATTTAACAGACTGCCAGGACCCAGGAACCAGGGAGGGAAAACAGTCTGGAGGACGCTTCCACTGTCTTCTTCTCCACCCTGGGTTGCATAGAAAGGAAGGAGACTGAAAGGATGCTTTTATTCTTGCTTCTCTTTCTAGATGGATAACAGATTATCTTCAGCTTGCACCCCTCTGGAGTGCACCCTGAAACACTGGAATTTCTTTGATCTCAGGACTTTGAAGAGAAAACCAACTCATCTTCTTTTGCACAAGGGCATGGCATTTTTACTAAACCTTTGGAAGCCTTGTAAGATTAACCCAGTTCTTTTAGCAGCCATGGCAGGCAAGCCCACAGGGAGTAGTTTCCCAGAGCTAAAGCAGATTTTACAGGAGCAATCTGAGACAGCTATTGAATGTCCCAACCTTCCAGTTCCCCTCATTCAGAACCCCATCCAATCATACCATCAGCTCCTCCAGATCCACCATCTCCGTTATTACCCACTTTCCACACTTCACCCTTACTTCTACAGGAAATGCCTGATGGAAATGGTGCAATGAGGGTTCAAGTTCCCTTCTCATTATAGAACCCTAGGCAAATAAAGGGAAACTTAGGCTGATTTTCTTTTTTTTTCTTTTCTTTTCTTTTTTTTTTTTTTTGAGGTGGAGTCTCGCTCTGTCTCCCAGGCTGGAGTGCAGTGGCACGATCTTGGCTCACTGCAAGCTCCGCCTCCCAGGTTCATGCCATTCTCCTGCCTCAGCCTCCCAAGTAACCAGGACCACAGGTGCCTGCCACCACGCCCAGCTAATTTTTTGTATTTTTAGTAGAGACGGGGTTTCACCGTGTTATCCAGGATGGTCCCGATCTCTTGACCTCATGATCCGCCCACCTTGGCCTCCCAAAGTGCTGGGATTAGAGGTGTGAGCCACCGCACCCAGCCATTAGGCTGCTTTTCTGACGATCCTGATAGGTATACAGAAACTTTGCACAATTCAACTCAGGTATTTCACCTCACATGGAAAGATGTTATGCTGCTGCCAAACCAACCCCTCACTGCAACTGAAAAATGGGCAGTTCTGCAAACAGCAGATAATTTTGGAGATGAGCAATACATCCCTTATAATAAACCAAAAGAAAATTAAGCAGATAGGGAGAGTGAATAAATAGCAGAAATACCATTCTCAGTTGAAAGGAAAGCAGTTCCCCCTTGACAAACTTGATTGTGACCCCAATAGCTCTGCAGACGAATGGAAAAGGAAGCACTTTTTAACATGCATTTTAGAGCGCCTATGAAGAACTAAGGCCAGACCTCTCAATTACTCTAAACTGTCTGTGATAAACCAAAAGCCAGAAGAGAATCCTGCAGCCTTTATGGAAAGGCTGAGAGAGGCACTAATAAAACACACCTCTTTATCTCCTGATTCAGTCAAGGGACAGCTCATCCTCAAGGGCAAGTTTATTAGGCAGCTCCCAATATTAGAAGGAAACTACAGAAACAAGCTACAGGACCAGAGAACCTCTTGAAGGTGGCCATTTTGGTCTTTTATAATAGGGACCAGGAGAAGACCCGAAAGGAAAAGAGAAAGCTCAGGAAAAGGACAGAGGCTCTAGTAGTAGCTTTATAGGCTTGCAAAGTCTACGATCCTCTAGGTGTATCTGTTCGTTGCTATCGGTGTGATAGGCCAGGGCATTTTAAGAAGGAATGACCAGGCAGCAAGTAGAAGCCGTCTCAATCCTGTCCAGCCTTTAGAAGAGACCACATGAAATGAAACTGCCCCCAAAGACAGAAGTCACAGGGTTCAGAACCAGTCTCACAGATGGCCCAACAGGACTGACGGGTCCCAGGGCTCAAACCCCCGGCTCCAGCAACTCAGACTGCCATTACAGCACAGGACCCCTAGGTGATTCTGGAAATTAAAGAAAGGAAAGTAGATCTCCTTCTAAACACTAGAGCCAGTCTCTCTAATCCAGGCCTCCCCTCTTTCCATAGCACGACCGCAAGGGGTATCTCAGGAAAAACTCTAATCCAATATTTTTCTCAAACTTAGGTGTAGTTAGGAAGACCTATTGTTTACACATGCTTCCAAGCCATTGTCATGAGTCAGAAAAGTCTCCAAATTAACCCAAAGAAATAATTTTAACTGTTTACACTTCACATATGTGGCAAGATCACTGTCCTCTAGGGGGAGCTCTTAGCTAACAAACAGCCAGTAAAGCAAGTAGTACATAAGGCAGGATAAGCAGTAGTCACTCTAAATAACATTTCTTCTCAGACACAAGTGTTCAATTAGCTGAACTACTAGCTCTTACAAGAGCTCTTGAATGAAGCAAGGGAAAGATAGCTAACATTTATACTAACTCCAAGTATGCTTTGATAGCTTTTCATGCTCATGTTGCCATTTAAAAGAAAAGACATTCTCTTACCACTACTGGATCTCCTGTAAAATAGCACCAGGAAATGTGGTATTAGTGAAAATCTCACCTCGCTCCTTCCCTATGTCAAGCTGGGAAGGGCCTTGCATTGTTCTTTTAATCTCCTCGGCAGTAAAAGTTACAGGAATCAACTCCTGAATACACTGCACTCAAGTCAAGGCCTGAAGAGCTGGGGCAGCAACCCCTGACAACCCAGAGGAATATCCTGAATATCAATGGGGAGAAATAGAAGATCTTAAGCTGAAAAGCATAAAAGATAAGTAACTTGCGATAGTTTGCTGAGACTGATGGTTTCCAGCTGCATCCATGTCCCTACAAAGGACATGAACTCATCCTTTTTTATGGCTGCATAGTATTCCATGGTGTATATGTGCCACATTTTCTTAATCCAGTCTGTCACTGATGGACATTTGGGTTGATTTCAAGTCTTTGCGATTGTGAATAGTGCTGCAATAAACATACGTGTGCATGTGTCTTTGTAGCAGCCAAATATCGCATGTTCTCACTCATAGGTGGGAATTGAAAAATGAGATCACTTGGACACAGGAAGGGGAACATCACATACCGGGTCCTATTGTGGGGTGGGGGGAGGGGGAGGGATAGCATTAGGAGATATACCCAATGTGAATGACGGGTTAATGGGTGCAGCACACCAACATGGCACATGTATACATATGTAACAAACCTGCACGTTATGCACATGTACCCTAGAACTTGAAGTATAATTAAAAAAAAAAAAAAAAAAAAAAAGATAAGTAACTGAGTGCAGACCACTCATCTTTCTCAATCCCACTGCTACCTCACCAGATAATCTGTGTTATTTCCGGCCTTTCCTCTCAAAATTTGCCACCAAATATTAGAACTTCTTTTTAACGCATGTTGGCAGGCAGATTTTAATTATTCATAGAATTGCATTTGTAACTTTGTAGGTCCCTAAAGGGAAATGTTGTATGTATCTTGGCAAGTAGTTTTAAACGGAAATTATTTACTACACCACTCTTGTGGGAATTATTATAGTCATGCTACTATTTGCAATAGAACTATACACTCTGGCACCACAATGTAGAATTCTGGTTGTAAAATTCTAATTGCTGTAATATTTTGCCTAATTATCATCCTTATAACAAGATTAGTAATTGCAGAAAAGATTAATCAAGGTTGTTTTGCTTATAGCAGGAATAATCATTACAGATAAGAAGTAAGCATGAAAGTTTTACTATCATTCAGTTTGATAGGACTTTGTATTGAAGATTGGTAATATGGTGCACTCTAAGCTATGAAAAGGTTAGGAAAAAAGAGATTTTTATATAAGGAAAGATTTTGTATGGTAAAATTCTTGTCCCAAAAGGAAATGATTGGTTGTGTAAAGGAAGGATGTTTAGGACAAGTCAGAAAGTTTAAGTATGTTGTAAGAGGGTCTGTGAAAGTCATAAAAGAATTTAATAATTCAAGGAAAAAATTGTCAAGATTAACACTAAAGTTACTTTAGCCACCCAGTAATTTATTTCTCACAATCATATTGCAAGTTATAAAAAAAAAAAGCCTAAGCCTAAAATTATTCTCTAATGGCAAGTCAAGGGGGAAATGTACGCTTTTCTCAAGGAAAATGTTACTTTAAGTTTCTGCTAATGTACAGCACCATCTAGTGGAGGCAAACCGGTATTACAATCCATTGGTGCAACTAACAGGTATCACAACCTATTGTCATAATTCTGGTCTGTAGTACCCCTACTAATAGTGGTAATCTTAATACTCACATACTAACCATATGTTTTAAATTTTCTTGTAAAATTTATCTATTTTCATTAAAAAGCAATCAAACTCAAAATGGTGCTGCAAACCAAACCACGCATGGACACACCATTCTTCCGAGAACCATTAGATCAACATCTGGAGGAGGCCCAACTGCTGTTCCCCCACACAACACCCCTTTTCAGCAGGAAATAGCCAGAAATAATTGTCATCCAACACCCCCTAGCAGCAGTTAGATTTACTTCTCCAGAGGGGGGAAAAATACAGGAGATAAGAAATAATTTTTAGGCAGCTTGAAAGGGTGGAGGTTATCAGTGAATTTTTCTTTAATAAAAAGCAACCCCCGAACAATTTCCTTTCTAACAGAAAGTGGCTTGAGCAACCAGAAGGGCACGCATTAATATTCAAATACCGGAGGCTAGAAACCAGATCCACCCAACATGGCGGTTCCCGCCCTCTTCTCTTTGTCACCATGTGTGACAGGTGTCATGGCTGCCTCCAGATAACAGCATGTGTGCAGGACATTATGACGACCCACGTTTTCATCTTAAAAGACTATGGTAGGAGGACCAGTTTTTTGGGGGCTACGTGAATGACACACCTGGTCAAACCAATCCCCTGGACCCTATGCAAATCAAACACTGCCTCTTCCAGACTCCCAATATAACCTACCGCTTTCCATGGTATCACCACTCGGAGCCTCCCTCCCTCTGTATGGGGGAGCTGTTTTTCTTCTTTCTTTCTTCTTTTTACTTATTAAACTTTCTGCTCTTTAACACTGTTTTGGGAATCAGGAGACCAGAGAGACCCATGGGTGGAACAGGAGAATTTTATTTAGGTGGCCACTGCCTCAGCAGATTAATATCCAGAGGCTGAGCAACGAACGGAGACAGGGCTTGACTTTTATTCTTGCAACCAAAGTGGGAGTGGCTTGCCAGTGGCACGAAACTTGTGGGGCAGGGAAAGCGAGCTTACAAAAGCAGAACAAAGGCAGTCATAGTTATGGTCTGTAATCAAACGTAATCAAAATGTGACAGGTTCCTAAGTCAGGCTTACATGTGACTCTTGCTATGAAGGACAGGTGGCTGTTAACTAGGTTTGCTCCAGATACCTGCACAGCCTTATCTTGTGTCCTTCGCTATGGCACCCAGATGGCTGCAATCTAACCTTGCTCAAGCATGTCTCATGACCTCCGCGGTGCTATTCAGATGAAAAACAGAGACTTACAGACACTAGTTACAGAAAACAGGAAACCATAAACTCATAAAAACTTGCAGAGCAGGGTACAATCGCACGGAAGGGGGAGGGATTTGAGGGGGAAGCTGCTCATACCAAAGGAAAGAGGGAACATTTGTTTTCCCTCTCACATCTCCTGCTTCATCACCACTTGACGGTGTGTTCATGTTGTTAATCTTATTGGCGTGAGACAAAGGACCCTGGTGTTTCTCAAGTCATCAGAGTTGTATCAATAAGAGGGAAATGCTACTGTAAGTACTGCACATTTCTAAGACGTATTTAGGGAAATCCAAAGACAAAAGGGAAAAAAAGCAACAGAGGAAATTTTAGCCTCTGAACCTTATAACTACAGCTAACAGTTAAAATAGTCTAACCTCCAGACAGGTATGTAAAACCTCACACTGAAAACCGATGCAGTTTTGTTTATTTGTTTGTTTACCCTGTATATCATGTACAACTTTAAACAAAAATTTAAAAGCGCACTAAAATACAAACACAGTTTGAACAGACATAGCAAGTATCAGAATCAGATATGGCAGAGATAGTAAAATTATCAGATCAGAAATTAAAGAAAAAACTATGATGAATATGCTAAGGGCTATAAAAGAGTGAATAACATATAAAACACATAAGTAATATAAGCAGAGAGATAAAAACTATAAAATTGATTTTTTTTTAATGCAAGAAATGGAAAACTAATAGAAATGAAAAGTGATTTTGATGACTTCATGGTCTTATCAACAGTTTGAATATCACCAAGATAAGAATAAGTTGTAAAAAAAAAAAAAAAAAAAAAAAAAAAAAAAGTCAGTAGAAACTTCCAAAAATAAAATGCAAAAAAAAAAAAAAAAAAAAAAAGGATTTAAAAAGCCAGGACAAAATATATAGGAATTCTAGGACAATGTTTAAAAAGGTATAATATATTTATAATGGGAATATGTGTAGAAGAAAAAGGTAAGAGACAGGATATATAATTGAAGTAGTAATGAGTGAGAATTTTCCAAAAAAAACAAAAAAGAAAAAAATGATCTAGGAAGCTTAGCAAACACCAGGAAGATAGAATGAACCAACAAGAAGAAAAAAAAGAAAGAAAGAAACTCTAGCTGTAGGCATGTCAGATATCAAAGACAAGGAAAAAAGTCTTGACAGAATGCACGGGAAAAAAATATATCTTACCGAGAAAGAAGGATGAGAATTAAATATAACTTCTTTTCAGATACCATGCAAACAAGAACAAAATGGTGTGAAATAGTTAAGTTATTGAGAGAAAATTATTATGAAAGGAAAATATATTTGGCCACTTCAAGCTGGGAGCCCCTCAGGGCAAATATGCCTCCCATTCTATTCAAAGGCATCCCTCTGCTCACAAAGATAGATTCATATTATGATTGCCTCCCTTGGAAAGACTTATCAGAATCTCAGAATAATACAACCATCCATCTCTCGCCTACGTGTGACGTGGAAGGCCCCAGTTGGGGAACATGAACTTGAGTTGTCTCCACCTTTCTGGAAAGAACTAATGTACTTCTTACATATATTGATTGATATCTCGTGTCTCCCTAAAATGTATAAAACCAAGCTGTGCCCTGACTACCTTGGACACACGTTTTCAGGAATTCCTGAGACTGTGTCACAGATGCATCCTCAACCTTGGCAAAATAAACTTGCTAAATTAACTGAGATCTGTCTCAAATTTTCGGGATTCACATAATCATCAACCAAGAATTCTAATTTCAGCCAAAATTATCCCTCAGAAATCTAAGAAGAAATAAAGATATTTTAGATAAACAATCATGAGAAGATTTTTTTGCCTAAAGATCTGCCTTGCAAGGCACGTTTAAAAAAATTAGAAAGAAAAATTGATATAGATCAAAAACTTAAATCTCCATAAAAGGAAGAAAGAGCATTAGCAAAGGAATAATTGAAGGTAAAATAAATCTTTCATTTTTCTTATTCTTAGTTCATTGAATGGATAAGTGTTTGACCACAATAATAATAGCAATGATGGCATTGGTCATTATAGCTTATGGTAAGAAAATTTTATGGCAGCAATGTTACAAAGGATGAGAGGGAGGAATTGAGAATATGCTGCTATAAAATACTTGCACTTTCTGGGAGATGGTATTGTGTTCTTTGAAAGTTGGCTTCGATTAGCTGTATAATTTTATGGCAATCACAAAGGCAACCACTAGAAAAAGTTTTATAAAAAGTATAGTAAATACGTTAAGAGAAAAAAAATTAAATTATATAAGATCTTAAAACCAGAAAAGGGTGAAAAAGAGTGAAATATAAAACAAAGAAAAAGGCCAATAAGAAGAGGAACAAGTATAATACATATTAATTCAACTATATTAATAAGCATTTTTAGTATCACTGATCTAAATACAATAATTAAAATTAGAGACTGTCAATAAACAGAGAAGAGAGGCCATATTCTAACTAATTTTATGAGGAAAGCATTATGCTAATGCCTAAAACACACACAAATATTACAATAAAGGAAAGCTACAGGCCAATATCTCCCGTGAACATAATACAAAAATCTTTAACAAAATATCAGCAAATTATATCCAACAAGTATAAAAATAATTATACACCAGTGGAATTGATTCCTAGTATTTAAGGCTGGGTCAACACATAAGCCAAAAATACAATTCAAATTTCCCCCAACCATCTGAATGAACTTCCTCTTCTAGAACAGGGACCCCCAAATTTAATCTCAAAGACTGGTTCAGGCTATGATGGGAAGTGGAAGTCAGATATGCTTCAGTATTTCTTCCTCCCTTTGGGAATTCAGAAAAAGCAGAAGAGCATTTAACATCAACACACACCATAAGTGTGATAAGAAACATTTACAATCTATGCCCTCTGAAGCCTGCTACCTAGAGGCTCCATCTGCATAATAAAATGTTGGTCTCCACAACCTCTTGTCATAACCCAGACATTCGTTTCTATTGATAATAACCCTTTCCACCAATTGACACTCAGAAAATTTTTAAATCTCCCTATAACCTGGAAGCCCCCACTTTGAATTGTCAAGCCTTTCTAGACCAAACCAATGTATATCTTAAATGTATTTGATTCATGTCTCATGTTTTCCTTAAGTGTATAAAACCAAGCTGCACTCTGACTGCTTTGGGCACATATTCTCAGCGTCCCCTAAGGGCTGTGCCATAGGCCATGGTCACTCACTTTCAGCTCAGAATAAATCTTTTCAAATATTTTACAGATTTTGACTCTTTTTGTTGACAATAATTTGATGCCCAAACATATGGGGCCTCAGAAAAGACTCAGGACCATGAAGTTGCCTGAACTTGGAGCTAAGGTACCAGCTAGAACCCACTGAAAGCCTCCCTTGACTTAGAGCTTCTTCTCTGGTAGGACTGGTAAGTCCTCCTGAGCCCCAGACCTTCCTTTGGTTAATGGCCCTTGATGTATTTTGAGCAGTTTATTTATTTATTTATTGTTATTTATTTATTCCTAGAAAGCTGTTGTTTAGATTCCTAATACTAGTTTGTAGGTATATTCTAAATGGCCTTCTCCATTGCCTTTTTCTAAAAACAACGAGAACACCCTCACTTACAGGCACCCCACTGCTGGTTCAGAAATGTGTTCTAAAGTGTCGTCTGCATTGTTTTTTCTCCCCAGATTAATCTCAATTTGGCTTGCTGGTGCATCTGCATGAGAAAATGAACTGCTGTATTCATAAATGAGAGACTGAGTTTCCTCAGTTCTGAAGAGAAAGGGCACTTTGCTCCTCTCAGCTAAAAGGCACTCCTAGGTGACCAGACACTGAGTGATAGTGTTTGAGGGGTTGACCCCTTGCAACGTGTAGCAACCCGAGAGGGAACCCCCAACAAAATTAGTTTCAGAAGGCTAATCCAGGATACACATATAGGAGGTGGTCATTCCATTCTTTGTGTCTTCCTGGAGGTGTTATACCTCTGGAGAGAGAAACTGAGGCACATAAAAGGGCAGAAATGACTCAGTGGTGACACACTATAGAGTTTCACCCACAATCGGCACATTTTGACACACTACACTAAAGCCTAGGCCACAGTCCAGTGTCTCCCTTAAAATAAATAGTGGGAAACAAATAATCTAAGAATGAGGAAAACACAAAGAGAATGACCCACTTTCAGAAATACAATTTGTTTGACAGCACCTCTACTTGCAAGTATTGGTGTAAAACAGACATATTATGCTCTTTTTGTGCACACTTACATGAGGAAAAAAGAGGCTTAAAGTCGACGTTCAAACTATAGAATTCCTAAGTTCTCTATTTCCCTATTTTCTTGTCTTCCTGCTTTAAATCTGCTGCTACTTTTCTACTAACATAAAAACCAGTGTTGGCTAGGGTTCTGAAGTAAAGAGTACAGAATCTTTATGTGTTAAGTTAACAAACCTTCCAATAATTTGGAGATTCTGTTAAATGACCAAACATAAGAATAATTGAGGTTCTGGAAGAAGAAGAGAAATCTAAAAGTTTGGAAAACATATTTGAAGGAATAATCAATAAAACTTCCCTGACCTTGCTAGAGATCTAGACATCCAAATATATGTAGTTCAAAGAACACCTAGGAAATTTATCACAAAAAGATCATCACCTAGGCACATAGTCATCAGGTTATCTAAAGTCAAGATGAAGGAAAGAATATTAAGAGCTGTGAGTCAAAAGCATCAGGTAAATGTAAATAATATATTAAATATATTTAATAAATAAACACATATAATTATCATTATGTGTTAAATAAATATATATATTTACTGATACATATTTATTAATAAGTAAATAAATAAATAAATATTTCTTTATCTCAGACCACAGTGAAATAAAATTGAAAATCAACTCCAAAAGGAACCTTCAAAATCATGCAAATACATGAAAATTAAATAACCTGCTCCTAAATGATCATTGCATCAATAAGGAAATCAAGATGAAAACTGAAAAATTCTTTGAACTGAATGATAATAGTGACAAAACCTATCAAAAACTCTGGGATACAGCAATGGCAGTGATAAGAGGAAAGTTCATAGCCTTAAATGCCTACATCGAAAAGTCTGGAAGAGCACAAATGGACAACCTAAGGTCACACCACAAGGAACTACAGAAACAAGAACAAACCAAATCCAAACCCAGCAGGAAAAAAGAAATAACCAAGATTAGAGCAGAACTAAATAAACTTGAAACAAAACATACAAAAGATAAATGAAACAAAAAGCTGTTTTTTTGAAAGGATATATAAAATTGATAGACCATTAGCAAGATTAATCAAGAAGAGAGAATATCCAAATAAGCTCAATTAGAAACAAAATGGGAGATATTATAACCAACACCACAAAAATACAAAAGGTTATTCAAGGCTACTATGAAAACCGTTACATGCATAAACTAGAAAACCTAGAGGAGATGGATACATTCCTGGAAATATGCAATCCTCATAGCTTAAATCAGGAAGAATTAGGAACCCTGACAGACAGTAACAAGCAGTGAGATTGACATGGTAATATAAAAAATGCCAACAAAACATAGTCCAAGACTAAATGAGTTCTACCAGACATTCAAAGAAGAATTGGTACCAATCCTATTGACACTATTCTACAAAATAGTGAAAGAGGAAATAATTCTATGAAGCTGGCATCTCCCTAATACCAAAAGTGGGAAAACACATAATAAAAAGAGAAAAATACAGACCAAAATATCTGATGAACATATATGCAAAAATCCTCAACAAAATGCTAGCTAACCAAATCCAACAGCATATTAAAAAGATAATACATCATGATCAAGTGAATTTCATACCAGTAATGGAGAGATGGTTTAGCATATGCAAGTCAATAAATGTGATACATCACATAAACAAAATTTCTCTTAAAAAATCACACAATCAACTGAATAGACAAAGAGAAACCATTTGACAGAATCCAGCATCCCTTTAAGATTAAAACCCTCAGCAAAATCAGCATACAAAGGAGATACCTTAAAATAATGAAAGCCATTTATGATAAACCCACAACCAACATAATACTGAACAGAGAACATTTGAAAGCATTACCTCTGAGAAATGGAACAAGACGAGAATGCCCACTCTCACCACTTCTAGTCAACATAGTACAGGAAATACTAGCCAGAGCTATCAGACAAGAGAAAATAATAAAAACCATCCAAACCACTAAAGAGGAAGTCGAACCATCACTGTGTACTGATGATATGATCATATACCTTAGAAAACACAAAAGACTCCTCAAAAAGCTTCCAGAACTGATAAATGAATTCAGCAAAGCTTTAGGATAAAAATTTATGTACACAAATCAATAGTTCTGCTATACATCAACAGCAGCCAAGCTGAGAATCAAATTAAGAACACAATCTCTTTTACAATAGCTGCAAAAAATAAAATAAAATAAAATAGGAATATATCTAACCAAGGAGGTGAAAGACCTCTATAAGGAAACCTACAAAACACTGCTGAAAGAAATCATACTTGACACAAACAAATGGAAACACACCCCATGCTCACAGATGGATAGAATCAATATTGTCAAAATGACCATACTGCCAAAAGCAATCTACAAATTCAATGCAATTTCCATCAAAATAAAACTATCATTCTTCACAGAACTAGAAAAAAAAATCCTAAAATTCAGAAGGAATGAAAAAAGAACCCATGTAGCCAAAACAAAACTAAGTAAAATGAACAAATCTGGAGGCATCACATTATCTGACTTGAAACTATACTGTAAACCCATAGTCACCAAAACAGCATGGTACTGGCATAAAAATAGGCACATAAACCAATGGAATGAAATAGAAACCCAGAAATAAAGCTAAATACTTACAGCCAACTGATCTTTGACAAAACAAACAAAAACATAAAGTGGGGAAAGGACACCCGATTCAACAAATGGTGCTGGGATCATTGGCAAGCCACATTGAGGAGAATGAAACTGGATCCTCATCTCTCATCTTACACAAAAATCCACTCAAGATAGATCAAAGACTTAAATATAACACCTGAAACCATAACAATTCTAGAAGATAACATCAGAAAAACCATTCTAGACATTGGCTTAGGCAAAGACTTCGTGAATAAGAAACCAAAAGCAAATGCAACAAAAACAAAGATAAACAGTTGAAACTTAATTAAAGGGCTTCTGCACAGCAAAAAGAACATTCACCAGAGTAAACAGACAACACACAGAGTGGAAGAAAATCTTCACAATCTGTACATCCAACAAAGGACTAATATCCAGAATCTACAGGGAACTCAAACAAATTAACAAGAATAAACAAGCAGTCCCATCAAAAAGTGAAAATAGACAATTCTCAAAAACAGATATACAAATGGCCAACAAACATATGAAAAAATGTTCAACATCACTAATAATTAGGGAAATGCAAATCAAAACCACAATTCAATACCACCTTACTCCTGCAAGTGTGGCCATAATCAAATAATAATAGATGTTGGTGTGCATGCGGTGAAAAGAGAACACTTCTACAATGCTGGTCAGAATGTAAACTAGTACAACCACTATGAAAAACAGCGTGGAGATTCCTTAAAGAACTAACAGTAGACCTACTATTTGATTCAGCAATCAAACTACTGGGTATCTACCCAGAGGAAAAGAAGTCATTATACCAAAAAGATACTTGGACATGCATGTTTATAGAAGCACAATTTGCAATTGCAAAAATATGTAACCAGCCCAAATGCCCTTCAATCAACAAGTGGATAAAGAAATTACCACTCAGAGCCATAAAAAGGGAACAAATTAATTGCATTCGCAGCAACCTGGATGGAACTGGAGACCATTACTCTAGGTGAAGTATAACTCAGGAATGGGAAACCAAACATTGTATGTTCTCACTTATAAGTGGGAGGTAAGTTATGAGAATTCAAAGGCATAAGAATGATACAATGAACTTTGGGAATTCAGGGGAAAGGGTGGGAAGGGGATGAGAATAAAAGACTACAAATTGGGTTCAGTGTATACTGCTCAGGTGATAAATGAGCCAAAATCTCACAAATCATCACTAAAGAACTTACTCATGTAACCAAATGCCACTTATTTCCCAAAAATCTATAGAATAAAAAATTTAAAAAAAAATTTAAGAAAAAAGAAATGAGCAAGATTGACTTGTGTGGTAAATTACACGTAAGATAAAATTTTCTTTTTAATCATTTTCAAGTATATTGTTCAGTGATGTTAAGTGCATTCAAATTGTTGTGCAATCAATACCACCATCCATTTCCAGAACTCTTTCACTTTTCCAAACTGAAACTCTCTACCCATAAAATAATGACTCCACATATGTCTCATCCCCCATCATTTTACAAACATCATTCAACTTTCTATCTCTATAAATTTGACTAATCTAGGTACCTCAAATAATTAGAATCATATAGTATTTGTCCTTTTGTGATTAGCTTATTTCACTTAGCATAATGTTTTCAGTGTTTATCCAAGTTGAAGCATGTCTCAGAATTTCCTTTACTTATTTATTTATTTATTTATTTATTTATTTATTTATTGAGACGGAGTTTCACTCTTATTGCCCAGGCTGGACTGCAGTGGCGCGATCTCAGGCTCACCGCAACCTCCGCCTCCTGGGTTCAAGCAATTCTCCTGCCTCAGCCTCCAGAGCAGCTGGGATTACAGGCATGTGCCACCACACCTGGCTAATTTTGTATTTTTAGTAGAGACAGGGTTTCTCCATGTCGGTCAGGCTGGTCTTGAACTCCCAACCTCAAGTGATCCGCTGGCCTCAGCCTCCCAAAGTGCTGGGATTACAGGCATGAGCCACCACGTCCGGCAACTTCCTTTATTTTTTAAGACATTATTTCATACCACATTTTGTTCGTCGATTCATCTTTCAATGGACATTTTCATTGTTTCCACCTTTTTGGCTATTGTGACTATTGTTGTTATAAACATTAGTTTATTAAGATTTGTTTACATACTTGATTTAAATTCTTTTGGTTGTATATGCAGAAGTGGAATTGCTGAATTGTATAAGTGTCTGTTTAAATTTTGGAGAAACAGATTGTGTTATTGAATATTATAATATTTTTGAATATTATGAAACCTTCATGAAAACTATTTAATATTTAATAAAACATAAATAGTTAATGTGTTAGAATAGATACAAGTGGAAGCTAAAATTTTGTTTCATAAAAAGGCCTTTTAAATCAGTGGGGAAAGATATGTTAGTCAATAAATAGTGTCAGAACATAAATTATTTTTACAAGAAAGAAGGACTTCTATTTCATCATTCAGATTGAAATAAATGCCAGATTAAGAAAATGTTTTAATGAGACATTTGGCACCTTTGATAATATTACACAAACACACAAGTGAACTTTAGAATAATCTGTGAGGAAATGCCTTTCTAGGAATACAAGGTACATATTATCAATATTCACTAATATCTGAGTGTAGTCTTCTGTTTACACAGTTTGGTTGCACTTCCCTAATCTCTTAAATTTAGGTGAGACCACAAAAATTATTTCAACAAGCATATGTGAATAGAAACAATTATAAAGGCAAAACTCTCCTTTTACCACTATGGTTGGTGATATTGTAAATGGTGGAACCTCGTTCTGCCTGGGATTTAGAATTGACACGTGTATTAAGTAATAAATGACACTTTGTCATTTGACCCAATGAAATTTGGAGTTTAGGACTTTATTATCACCTGGTCTATGCTGACTAAAAACCACTTGACATATAACAGAAACAATCAAGAAACAATGCCGATCAATTTAATGTTTACAATTAAATCATTTTTCACATGTATAGCCATAAAGAAATCACAATAACTAATACAAACAGAATAAAGCATGTTTCCTGTATTTTTGCTAAAAAAATAGGTTTCATTATTTAATAAGAAAAAAATAGAAACTTGAACAAAGGGCGAAGTTTATATAAAAAGCTATATAAATGGCCAATTGGCATGTATCAATATTTAATGTCATTAACAATTCAAAAAATCAACTTTGGGGTAACTATGGAAGGCTATACTAAAAAGACTGACAAAGAATAAGGAGTTTACTGGAAAAATACCAGAGTATTCATCCACTGTTGATGCAGTCTTTATAGTGGAACATGTGAATATATCTGTCAAATTTTATGATGTCCTTTTCTTGACCAAATTTATATCTAAGAACAAATGTTATCACGCTATTCACAAAAATACAGAAAGGCACATGCTCATCAGGTGGGCTTTGACAAAGTGATGGTACAGGGATAGGACAGAGTGATGTATCATCATCAGACTACATAAGGCCTCATATCTATACTAATATGGAAAAATCTCCAAGAAACATTTTTAAGAAGAAGAAATTCTCATAATTTGGTGGCCTACATAGCATCCACTCTCTCAAAAAGAGTGAGGTATTTTCTAAAATTAAATATATAGCTGAGTTTATGAGAAATAAAGGAAATTCTTTGTGACCAGAAAAATATAGGGGACCTGAAAACCAAATAAGCTAGTGACTTGACACCATGGATAATGGGAATATGGGGAAGGGGAATATCAAAAATCTAAGACCTCCTACTACAATGTCAGCACTGGGATGGGAGATAAAGTTGTGTATGCATGTGAAATGGGGAATCAACACACGTTCCACTGTACAATGTTGAATCTCATAAAGTATTATATTTCCAGTAAAGAGTGAAAAGAGTGAACCATAGAGGAAAGAAAATTCAGCCATTAGACACATGAAAGGAACAAATAATCTCCTCTTTGATTCTGAATATGAGAAGAACAAATTTTCAATTGGGAATTTATAATACATTTATGCCACATATGAGTCTTATATTTCAGTTTGTATGACACGCACAGTTTGTTCTCTGATTAGTGTTATTTGCAGAAATAGTACAAGACACATAAATTTAAAACCCCTTGAAAATAGAAATTTAAGACCATACTTGCAAATTACTCATAAGTCAAATAAACATAACAAAATTATTCAAATATTTTAAATTAAATAAACACATGAGATACCAACCATCTCACACCAGTTAGAACGGCAATCATTAAAAAGTCAGGAAACAACAGGTGCTAGAGAGGATGTGGAGAAATAGGAACACTTTTACACTGTTGGTGGGAGTGTAAACTAGTTCAGCCATTGTGGAAGACAGTGTGGCTATTCCTCAAGGATCTACAACTAGAAATACCATTTGACCCAGCCATCCCATTACTGGGTATATACCCAAAGGATTGTAAATCATGCTGCTATAAAGACACATGCACACATATGTTTATTGCGGCACTATTCACAATAGCAAAAACTTGGAACCAACCCAAATGCCCATCAATGATAGACTGGATTAAGAAAATGTGGCCCATATATACCATGGAATACTATGCAGCCATAAAAAAGGACGAGTTCATGTCCTTTGTAGGGAGATAGATGAAGCTGGAAACCATCATTCTCAGCAAACTATCGTAAAGACAGAAAACCAAACACCGCGTGTTCTCACTCATAGGTGGGAAGTGAACAACAAGAACACTTGGACACAGGAAGGGGAACATCACACATTGGGGCCTGTCATGAGGTGGGGGGAGGGGGGAGGGATAGCATTAGGAGATATACCTAATGTAAATGACGAGTTAATGTGTGCAGCACACCAACATGGCATATGTACACATATGTAACAAAACAGCACGTTGTGCACATGTACTCTAGAACTTAAAGTATAATAATAATAAAAAGAAAAATCCAAATAGATTGAAAAAGAGAAAGAAAGAAAGAAAGAAAGAAAGAAAAAAAGAAAGAAAGAAAGAAAGAAAGAAATGCACATAAACATGTGTGTATTGTTGCTAAAATTATGCCAAGGCAAAATTTAGAGATTCATGTTTCTACTAGCAAATAAGAAATGAATTATGCATCCAACTACACAAGATAGAAAGAGAACAACAGCAAAACTCAAGGAAAATGGAAGTATATCATAATGTTAAGAGAAAAAATAAATATAAATAAAATAAACAATAAGGAGATGAAAAAAGACCCAAAGCTGTTGCTTTGAACAAACAAAATAAGAAATTAAAAAAGAAACCTTGTTAAAATGCATTAAAATATTAAAAATATGAGAAGCCAATAATTCTGTGAGGTTAAATGCTTTAGAAACAGATACACTACTATGCATAGCCCACATGTTGGTAAATAAAGTAGATAAATTTCTAAAATGAATGAAGCATATCCAAACTTTCTCAGAAAGAATGAAAAAGCATAAATATTTAACAAATAATACGTTAAATAGGCTGAGAGTGACAGCTGACACCTGTAATCCCAACACTTCGGAGGCCAAGACTGGTGGATAGTTTGAGCCCAAGAGTCCGAGACCAGCCTTGGGCAATATGGCAAAAACACGTCTCTACGAACAATACAAAAAAAGTCAGTCATGGTGGCATGCACCTGTAATCCCAGCTACCCTAAAGGCTGAGTTGGGAGGACCACTTGAGCTAGGGAGGTCAGGGCTGCAATGAGCCACAAGTGTACCACTGTACTCCAGTCTGGGTGAGAGTCAGACTGTGTCTAACTAAATAAATAAGTCAAAATCACCTTCCTCTCCCTGTCTCTCTCTATAAAACAAACTATACAGTTTGAACATTTTAAGAGGAAAGCTTCACCAAACTATATAAGAGGAAAAAAATAATATTATTTAAATTATATCAGAAAATAAAAACATACTGCGCAAATCAGCTTTGATGCCAGTATAACCGTGATACCAAATCCAGAAACAAGAAAACTTAGATCTTGAAAATATAAGATGAAATCCACTTATGGACATAAACTAAAAATTTCTAAATAAGATATTTGTTAACTTAATTCAGGGAATTTATGAATGTTGTCATTTTCTAGAAAAAGTTTTAATGTAAATCGTAACACTAACAAGTTATTTTACAAATATAATATTTGTTTGTAAGACTTCTTAAAATGTGTAAATACATTAAAGAAATAATTAAAAAATGGGCAATCTTTTATTAATATATCACTGTTTTATTAAGATGCCACCAAAACATTTAACTTGTTATGTAGTATATTTAAGGAATAAGACAGAAATATTTACTATCCCAATACATATTCAACATTAACCTGGATATCCTAAGCAGTTTTAGCAAGACAAGACAAAGAAGAAAAACAGCCTAATTATTTTGGTTATTTTTCCATCCCTCACCAGGACAGCCTCACGTTTTCAAAAGTAAGACAAAAACTGTCATTTTTCTTAGATGGTCTAAATGTCTACACAGGAAAACAAAAAGAATATGTGGCCCAGGTACGGTGGCTCACACCAGCACTTTGGGAGGCCGAGCTGGGAGGATCACCTGAGTTCAGGAGTTCGAAACCAGCCTGGCCAACATGGTGAAACACCATCTCTACTACAAATACAAAAAGTAGCCAGGCATGGTGGCGGGCAGGCACCTGTAATCCCATGTACTCGGGAGGATGAGGCAGGAGAATCACTTGAACCCAGGAGGCGGAGGTTGCAGTGGGCCGAGACTGTGCCACTGCACTCCAGCCTGGGCAACAGAGCAGGAATCAAATAAATAAAATAAAATAAAATAGGATCAATTAGCTATTTAAATGTATAAGGGAACAAAATTATACCTGTAGAAAAAAGGTAAAATTAAATTTCTATAGTATTGTTTTTTAATGATACATGAATCTGATATGTTACATTTTACAATCAGTTTGTCAGTTTTAAGAAAAGATCCCTGCTGGGATTTTAACTGAGATTACGTTGAATGAAGAGATAATTTCCATGGTATTGAATAATTTGAAGACTATAATGTAGCTTTCATGTCAACATCTTGTACTTATGTTTTATACACTTCTGTGAAGTGTTTTGGACATTTTAGGCTTTTATGAGATTGTCAGTGATTTTTAATTATGTTTAAGCTGTTTGTTTCCAATATAATGAAATAAAATTGATTTTAATTTTTTTTTTTTTTTTTTTTTTTTTTTTTTTTGAGACAGAGTTTCACTCTTTTTGCCCAGACTGGAGTGCAATAGCGCAATCTCGGCTCACTGCAACCTCTGCCTCCCTCTAATTTTTTCTGTTTTTAGTAGAGATGGGGTTTCACCATGTTGGTCAGGATGGTCTCAATCTCTTGACCTCGTGATCTGCCCACCTCGGCCTCCCAAAGTGCTGGGATTACAGGTATGAGCCACCCCGCCTGGCGATTTTAATATTTTAATCCTGTCTCAGTTTTGAAAGATTCACTTTTTAATTCTGACAGTCTATTATTATTTTCTATATAGGTAAATATGTGTCCATGAATAATGACATTTTATTTATCCCTTTTAAATTCTTAGATCTTTATTTCTCTTTTGCACTTTATTTCATGGGTCAAGACTTTGAGTAAAATATAAAATTAGGATGAAAAACTCACTTTAATTTACCAGGCACTTTCCAAGTTTTATCACTGAGTATCTGTAAAACTGAAAAGTTTAATCACTCTGTAAGAGATATGTGAATAACAGGCATTTATGTCTGTTTTTTGTTCTCATAGAGAAAAATTTTTAACATTTTACTATCAAACATGATCTGTGGTTTTGGTAGAAACTTTAATCTACTAAAGATTTCCTTTTCTATTCATAATTACATTTTTAAAATCATAAATAATGTTAGATATCATCAAATAATTTTTCTGCACTCATTGATATAACCATATAATTCATATGTTTTTTTCTATTAATTCAGTACTTTGATCAGATTTTGAATGTGAAGCCAATCTGACTTTCCTGCCATAAAACTTCTGTGTCATATTATTCTTTATAATTATCACTGGATTCAAATTTGCTAGTAATTTGTTTAAAAGTTTGCATCTATATACATAATAGATTGGTGTGCGATATTTTTTGCATTAATCGTCTTTGCAAGTTTTGATATATACATGATGCTGACTGCATAAAACAATGTGCGATATATTTTCTCTTTTTCTGGTATCTGACAATATTTATGTTTGGGTGATTTTGTTTTCATCTTTTTACATATTTGATTGAATTGATCAGATATTCCACATCAACTGTAGTTTGCTTCAGGATAAAGTATTCATTTGCAAATAAAATATTTTTAGTCAACATGGAGCTTTTTAAATTTCATGTGTTCATTTTGGTAACTTAGTTTTCAACCTCTCTGACTATTTAATATATGATATCACATCCATTGGCTCAACTCTTTTTTTTGTAGTATACTCTTAAGATGTTTTGATATCTACAAGTTATGCAGTAATACATTCCTGAATGTATGTGTATTCGTCCTGTATTCTTTTTTTCTGATCAGTTTCGCAACTCTGTTATCACTTTTATTACTCTATACTCCAAAAAATACCTTAAACATGGCTGATTATCTCTGTTGTATATTTGCTTGCTACTTTATTGTTTTCAGTTTCTATTTCTTCTTTCTTCTTTAGATTTAGTTATATGTTCTTTTACTAATGTCATATGGTGAATGCATAATGTTTTAAGACAGATCATTGTATTTTTGTCTTTGTGGTTTTTTATGTAAATGAATTTAAGACTGCAAAATTTCCTCTATGCACATATTTTAGCTGTGTCTCACCAATTTTAAGATGTAGGATTTCCATTTTATTCACTTCACAATACTTTATATTATCATGATTTATTCTTTGATGCATAATATAACAGAGTATTTCTGATTTTCCAAAAGAATTAGAGATTTTTCCAGTTATCCTTTTGTAATTGATTATTAACTTATTTTTATTGTGGTAAGTAGAAGAATGGACTGTACATGATACCAATCTTACAAAATTTGCTGAGACATGTTTTCAGCCCAGCATATGGTTAAATTTGATAAAAGTTCTATAACCACTGGATAATAATATGTACTTTGCAGCTGTTGGGCAAAATAGTATTACATATATCAGTATCTTTTTGTTAAAGTCAAATCTTCCACATTCCAACAGATGTTTTTTGTGTGTTCTTCCTATTAGACACCCAGTCAGCTATGTTAAATATCTCACTATGGTTAAATTATCTTGTTTCTGTTAATTCTTGCTATGTATTTTAAAATTTAACGTGGTAGCACTTTGTTGCCTTCAAATAGACTGTGTGTAGTTTTTTTATTTTTATTTTTTCTAATTGTTCTCAGCAGAAAAGTTGTCTTGGAATAGCACACACTCCCATTGTCATAAGAGAAGTCCACTTAGTAGTATTTATACCTTTTTCATTTTTGCTTTAAAATATTTTGAAAACTATTTTGTAATTATTTTACCTTGATACTGTAAAAAATAATTTTTGTGACAATTTTTTTTCTGGAAAAACTCAGAGTTCTTATTTTCTATATTTATTTATCTCATCATCATTTTAACTTTGGGGTCATAAATAAGTACTCTGTATATTTTTGTTAAAAATAAAGTTAATCATAACATCTGCAAAAATAAAGGCAGTTTTAATACTGCCCTTCTAATATTCTAATATCTAATATTTTCTTATTACAAATGATATCTCTCAGAGCATTCTTAAATAGTAGATATGAATTGTAATTCTTCCCTTCTCTTGACGTTGATGAGGATACTTCAAGTAGTTCATCATGATGATTAACAGATTATTTATTATTATTTTTTTCTAGCCCTAGTTGACAAACTCTTATTTTTAAAAATCATTTGTTGGTATTGTAAACCTTTTCTATGCCATTCAAAAAATAGTGTATTCTCCTCATCAGATTTTGTAAGTTCAATGAATTATATCAGTGTTTGAAATCATATTAAATCTATTTGAAATGCAGTATTCAACTTTAATTGTGAGTCTGAGGAAGATGATGGAGACAAGACAGGGCTAACATGCAGCTTCCACTTGGATGGACAGAACCTGCTGAGACACACACCGTGAACTTTTGCTCCAAGAACAACATCAGAAACATACCAGGAAAACTGAAAGATTTCACAAATCCTTTGAAAGCAGCAGCATGCCACTGCAAAATTCTGCAAGATGCAAAAAAACTGAGTTTCCAAAGTATGAGAAGGGGGAAACTTGCCTCCAAACACAAATGCCTATTGGTGAATTCAAAAATCCACATCATGGGAGAAGAATTTAACCTTAGCTAGAGCTGAAGTGGATTTAGAGAGCTGTGCAAAATATAAAAGTAGAAGCAACAGTGGTGGAAAGAGCCTTATAAGCACTCAGAGTCTTCAGCTCAAGCCCAGGGAAGACATTCCTGACTATATCTCACAGGGGCCCTCAGGGAAGACAGCCAGAAGAATTAGGGAGTGGTCACAGGTGAAAAAAACTTCCAACTGAATTTTGTAATAATTTCAACTGTGCACAAATTTTCTTGAGCAGAATCAAAAGGGTTAACTGTAACTGCTACAGATACCAGCACAGGAGTCACCACGTTTGCTTTCTCAGTGGAGAAGCTCAAGGCCTGGATCAAGTTCTAAGTGGGCACTGCAGGAGCAAGACCAGCCTTGCCAACCTCATGGGAACTGTGTGAGGCCTTTTACTACTGGTGATCTCCCACTTTTCTGGCAAACTATATGACACAGCAGAGGCAGCCACAGTCCCCTCTGGAACATAACTCCATTGGCCTGAAATGCCCTCCATTCCCTACTGTGGCCACAGCAGCCCCTGCCCAAGGAGTGTCTGAGAACAGACCTGCTTAATCTTGCCTCCACCTTATGGCATTTATCTATAGCACCCTTATAGCTAAAAACAAAAGATATAACTGTTGGAAGTTTCGTGTCCCACCCATCACCTAAAAAACTAGAATTATTACTCTGATCAATGTTGGGCAAACTCATATACCTCAACTACTACCTCAGCTAATGCTCTCTTGAGAGTACCACCTCCTGGCTGGAGTCCAACAAACTCAGGCCATTTCAGCAACTCATGACAAAATCACCCTGCTCTCCAGAAGAAGAAAACAACAGCTAATTCCATTGCCTGCAAAATCCTGGCTAACAAGAGCTGCTGAGTGTGTCTACCTGACAACTTCACTGCTAGCATAACCAGCATTCAAGAAAGCTAGCACACTAAACCAAATACTCTAACCATCTACTTCACTTCCCTGCCACCTCTACCAGAGCAGGTGCTGGTATCCACAGTTGGGAGACCTGACAACAGATCCCATCACAGGACTCTGCAGACATTCCCCAGTGCAAGCCTAGAGACTGATAGCCCTGCTGGCTGGTCAGACTCGGAAGAGATGTAACAATCACTGCAGCTCAGCTTTCAGCAAGCCCCATCCCTAGGGGTAAGGCGGAGAGCACCACATCAGGAAATCAACCCATGAGACAAAAGAATCTGAACAGTTGGCCTTGATTTGCAGATATTTCCACTGTAATAGTCTGCCAAAATGAGAAGAAACCACAAGAGCAATTCTGGTAATATGACAAAACAAGGTTCTATAACACCCACAAAAGATCACACCAGCTCCCCAGCAATGGATCCAAACCCAGCAGAAATCTCTGAATTTCCAGATAAATAATTCAGAAGGTTGATTACTAAGCCTACTCAAAGACATAACAGAATGGTGTTAATTAACTTAAATAAATTTAAAAAAATACATGATATGCATGAAAAATTTTCCAGAGAATTAGATATCATTAAAAAACTCACAACTTCTGGTAATGAAAGACACACTTAGGGAAATATAAAATGCAGTGGAAAAGTTTCAACAACAGACTAGAACAAGTGGAATAAAGAACTTCAGAGCTCAAAGACAAGGCTTTTGAGTTAACACAATTAGACAAAGACAAAGAAAAAATAATGTTTTTAAAATAAGCAAAGCCTTCAAGAAATTTGGAATTGTATTTAATGGCTGAATATAAAAATAATTGGTGTTCCTAAAGAAGAAGAGAAATCTAAAAGCTTGGAAAACTTGTTTGAGGGAATAATTGAGGAAAACTTCCTGGTCTTGCTAGAGATCTAGACATCCAAATACAAGAAGCTTAAATTACACCTGAGAAATTTATTGCCAAAAATCATCACCTAGGCACATAGCCCTCAAGTTATCTAAAGTCAAGACAAGGAAAGAATTCTAAGAGCTGTAAACAAAAACATCACATAACCTATAAAGGAAAATTTATAAGATTAACAGCAGATTTTTCAGCAGAGACCTTATAAGCAAGAAGAACTTAGAGTCCCATCTCTAACCTCTTGAAACAAAATAATTGTCAGTCAAGATCTCTGTATCCAGCAAAACCAAGCTTCATAAATGAAAAAAAGATAACATCTTTTTCAGACAAATGCTGAGAGAATTCAACAAAACTAAGCCAGCACTACAGAAAATGCTAAAAAGACTCCTAAATCTTGAAACAAAACCTTGAAATACACCAAAATAGAACCTCAATAAAGCATAAATTTTACAGAACCTATGAAACAATGACACAATTTTTTTTTTTGGAAAAAAAAAAGGTATTTAAGCAACATCTAATATAATGAATAGAACAGCACCTCACATCTCAATACTACTAATGTTGAATTTAAGTAGCCTAAATTCTCCATTTAAAATATACCAAATGGCAGAATGCATAAAAATCCACTAACCAAGTATCTGCTGTTTTCAAGAGGCTCACCTAACACATAAGGACTCACATAAACTTAAGGTAAAGGGGTGGAAAAAGATATTTTATGAAAATTGAAATGCAAGCAGGAGTAGCTATTCTTATATCAGACAAAATAGACTTAAAAAAATGGTAAAAAAAAAGACACACAGTGAAATTATATAATGATAAAAAGACTAGTCCAACAAGAAAATATAACAATTCTAAATATATATGCACATGACACTGGAGCTCTCAAATTTATAAAACAATTACTGTTAGACCTAAGAAATGAGATAGATGGCAACACAGTAATAGTGGAGAACTTCAACACTTCACTGAAGGCACTGGACAGGTCTCAAGAGAGAAAGTCAACATGGAAACAATGGACTTAAACTATAGCCTAGAACAAATCAGCTTAACAGATATTTACAGAACATTCTACCCAGCAACTACAGAATATACATACTTTTCTTCAGCACATGGAACATTCTCCAAGATAGACCATATGATATGATAGGTCACAAAACAAGCCTTGATAAATTTAAGAAAGTCACAATTTTATCAATTATCCTCTCAGACCACAGTGTAATAAAACTGGAAATTAACCCAAAAGGAACCCTCAAAACCATACAAATACATGGAAATTAAATAATACGCTCTTAAATGATCTTTGGATCAATAAAATCAAAATAAAAATTAAAAATATATTTTAGCTTAACGATAATTGTGACACAACCTATCACAATCATAGCATTAAAAGCTTACATCAAAAAAGTCAGAAAGAGCTCAATTAGACCATTTAAGGTCACACCTCAAGGAACTAGAGAAACAAGAATAAACCAACTCAAATCCTGTAGAAGAAAAGAAATAACAATATCAGAGCAGAAGTAAAGGAAATTGAAACAAAAATATACAAAAGGTAAATGAAACAGAAAGCTGGTTCTTAGAAAAGATTAACAAAATTAATAGACATTAGTGAAATTCACCAAGAAAAAAAGAGAGATCCAAATAAGCTCAATTAGAAATGAAATGAAAGCTATTACAACGGATTCCACAGAAATACAAAAGATAAAAAATACTGTGAACACTTTTATGCATACAAACTATAAAATCTAGAAAAGATGAATAAATTACTGTAAATATACAACTCTCCTAGATTAAATCAGCAAGAATATGAAATGCTGAACAGACCAAAAACAAGTAGTGAGATTAAAACAGTAACAAAACAATTGCCAACAAAAAAAAGTTCAGAACTAGTTGGATTTACAGCTGAATTCTATCAGACATTCAAGGAAGAATTGGTATCAACCTTACTGAAACTATTTCAAAAGATAGAGAAAGAGAGATTCCTCCCTAAATCATTCTATGAAGCCAGTATCACCCTAATAACCAAACCAAGAAAGGACATACTAAAAAAAAGAAAACTACCGACCAATATCCCTGATGAACATGATGCAAAAATCCTCAACAAAATACTAGCTAACTGAAACCAACAAAATATCAAAAAGACAATACGCCACAATCAAGTGGGTTTATACAAGGGATGCAGGGATAGTTTAACATACACAAGTCAATAATTGTGATACATTACATAAACAGAACTAAAAACAAAAATTATATGATCATCTCAATAGACACAGAAAAAGCATTTGACAAAATCCAGCATCCATTCATAATTAAAACCCTCAGCAAAATTAGCATAGAAGGGACATACTTCAAGGAAGTAAAAGCTATCTATGACAAACCCACAGCCAACATTGTACTGAATAGATAAAAGTTGAAAGTATTTCCCCTGAGAACTGAAAGAAAACAAAGATGTCTACTTACCACTTCTACTCAACATAGAACTGGAATTCCTAGCCAGAGCAAACAGAGAAGAGAAAGAAATAAAGGCCATCTAAATCAGTAAAGAAGAATTCAAACTGTCACTGTTTGCCAAGGATATAATCGTATACTCAGAACACCCTAAAGACTCATCCAAAAAGCTCCTAGACCTGATAAATAAATTCAGCAAAGTTTCAAGAAACAAAATCAATCTTCACAAATCAATACCACTGCTATTCACCAACAAGGCCCAAGCTTAGAATTAAATCAAAAACTCAGTCTCTTTCACAACAGCTAATATACCTAACCAAGGAGGTGAAATATCTCTACAAGAAAAATTACAAAATACTGCTGAAAGAAATAATTATCTACACAAACAAATGGAAACATAACCCATTCCCATAGATGGATAGAATCAATATTGTGAAAATGACCATATTACCAGAAGCAATTTAGAGATTCAATGCATTCTTGTACATTTCAATTATCTTCTTTAGATGTTTAATAATGCTCTTAGCATTTTAATGCTATAAATAGATATATTTTTTATTTTATTTATTTCACTTTTATTTTGCTTATGTTGGTTTGATTTACAAATAAAAACTGTACATTATATTCATCAACTGCAGAGTTTCTGGAGCATTCTTGCACCCTACTTCATTATGTTACTTTAATATTTTCCATCTCTATCAATTTTGAGATTTTTTCTTTATTAAAAGTAGCATTTTCACAAAAATAAAGATGATTGTTGGCTAAATTAGACAAATTAAGAACTTGTTATTTTCTCTGTTATACCTAAAATCTCTTACAGTAAGAAAGTATAATATAGAATTGAATTACTTTAAAGTTTAGGCTGATCAAAAGGTGAAAACCTCAGGTGTATGGAATGGCATTATTCTACAGAAGAGTTAAGTTTTCTACAAATTTTTAGTAATAAATAAATTTGCCGGGCACAGTGGCTCAACGCCTGTAATCCCAGCACTTTGGGAGACCAGGGCGGGTGGATCACCTGAGGTCAGGAGTTCAAGACCAGCTTGACCAACATGGTGAAATCCAGTCTCTACTAAAAATACAAAAATTAGCTGGGCATGGTGGCGGGTGCCTATAATCTCAGCAACTGGGGAAGCTGAGGCAGGAGAATCACTTGAACCTGGGAGGTGGAGGTTGCAGTGAGCCGAGATCCCACCATTGTACTCTAGCCTTGTCAACAGAGAGAGACTCCATCTCAAAATTAATTAATTAATTAACTAATCCACTAGGTAATGTTAGGAGAGAATATTCAACACAATATAAAGTATCATTTTGCTACACAAACATCATTCTGATTCTGTTTTCATCAATGCATGTATTTTAAGAAAATGAAATCAAGAAAAATATTTTGTTAAACTGTCCAAATTTAAATAATGCTTCATTTGATGACCTTGGATAACATGCATTATTAATCCAAGAGGACAATAGAAACTCTAAAATTTTTTAGAAAAATTATGTTTGAAATTAAGATCCCTTGAAAATCTTGATAATAAAATATACATGTTTTGCTAAAATTTAATGTTTCTGACCAAAGCAAGCAATGTAATTAGAATGTTTCAAAAATAAAATCTTTACATACAAATTATTTGTATAAATGTGCTTGAAATAATAAATAAAATTAAAACTTGATGAGGTAAGATTTTAAAGTGCTTGGTTTCCCTATGAATAATTTAGAAAAATATATTTGTAGGCAATTTGTCCATCATATCAACAAATATTTATTTGCTATATATTTTTGAAAATTGTCTTCATGATATTTCACATGTATATATTACAGACAATCATAAAAAATACAATTAAGTCTTTAGGAAAAGAATGTTCAAAAAAGCATCACAATAACTTGAATTTGAATTTTAAACATGTTGATTTAAATAACCAAATTTGAATTTGTATTTATACAGTATAGATTTTAAGTAGGTTTCTAAGTATGTGACATCCCAATGTTCCCCATTTAAAAGTCTTGCAAAAGATGTATTATTGATCTTTAATTATTATATTCACTTTTGTATCATATTCTTGATTTGGTAGTATAAAAAAATTATTTCAGCAAGAACAACTGCCATGCAGAATCCCAGACAAGTTGTAATTTTAACATAACATTTCACTTAAATACAGCTTAATTAATTCGCTGCTGATCATTTTTACAATAGGATCACATTTTACTTAAAGTTGCACCACAGATAAGGAAACACTGTATCTGGGTAATTGGAGCATTTACCTACATATTTTTTTCTGCCTTTTCATTATTATTATGTTGAAGATTAAATGATCTAATGAGGAAAATAAATCAATCAAGATCAACTACTATTTATTTCTTCAGTTGTAAACTGAATCAAGTTGAAGCAAATTTATCAGATTATTTAATCTTAAAAAAGTTTCTAAGCACTATTTTGTATTTGAAAAAAAATGAAACATACTGCTATATAACAGTTTAGGTTTTATTTCTAAAAGGAATATAAAAATACCTCTATCAATGCTATTTTAAATATGATACTTTGATTTTTTTCTGTCTATCCATTAAGATTTTTCTTAATTCTCCACTCTAGAATATGTCTCTTCTCATATCATTCACATTCACTTAAAGTTAGTTATTACATCCTAAACATCAGAAATATATCCATTTATTTACTTTAAATTTGCCTACCCAGTAGACTGCAAAATCTATAAAATCAAAGTACATTCTGATAGAACCTAATGGAAAGAGCCTGGGCTCTGGTGCCAGCTTACCTAGTTTGTATCCTAGCTATACCACTTGTTAGATATGGAAACTTGGACAAGTTTTAAACTTTCAGTGTCTCAATTCCTTATGTGAGAAATAAAGATCATCCTCAAAGAGTTGTGAAAATTTAATAACTATATTAAATATATTAAATGCTTTGCCCAACACAATGTAAGAACTATATAAATATTAAACATTATCTGTTGCTGTAGTCTTAACCCTTTTTCCCAGTGTCTAGTAGAATGTTTGACATATGGGGCATTTAATGAATATTTGTTGAATAAATGCATGAATAAATTTATAAATATTTGGTACTTCTAATATTGTATGAGTGATGGTGCTTCACAAAGAGATTAAAGTGTAAAAGATTTAGTCTAGTAGGTGAAACACACACATGAATAGGCAGAACAGTAAAAATAAAAACAAAGAATTACAATAAAGTTTCTATAGTAACACATCAGAGAAGATGCTATCCCTATCTAGTAAAACAGGGAAACTGTCTGGACAAATATAATAGTAGTACAGTGGATAGAAAACCACACTAATATTGAAAAAATCTAGTTTTAGTAGACATTCTACACTTTCTCTTTGGAAATGCATCAATGTGAGGAGATTTATTATTTTTCAGTTCTCTAGTTCTCTATGTAAGTGATTTTTATTATCCTACCTAATTGGAGGAGGGCAGGCATTGAGAAGAGAAAATACTTACGGAAAGTCAATATATACTATAAAGCATTAGGTAAGCATAAGATTTCTTTTTTGGTGGTATAAATGTTCATACAGCAAAAAAGTGCATCAGCTGGCTAAACAGCCACTACATGTTCTTTTCAACCTGTTTTAAAAGCACTCTAAATATGGTAACAGCAAATGTTTTATTATTTCAGTTTATTTCATCATTTTGTCTGCATTCATTCTTTAACTTCTTCTTGTGAATTTGTCTTTATTGTATTCCAAATCAAACAAATTACACAAGTGAATAACTTCTGCATTTTAATGTCTAAAGAAGAAAGAAAAAACCTTAGGTTTTGTAAACATAGTTAAAAAGCAGACTGCTGGCCTGTCGCAGTGGCTTGTGCCTGTAATCCCAACACTTTGGGAGGCTGAGATGGGCAGATCACCTGAGGTCAGGAGTTTGAGACCAGCCTGGCCAACATGACGAAAGCCCGTCTCTACTAAACATACAAAAATTAGACAGGCGTGGTGGCAGGCACCTGTAATCCCAGCTACTCAGGAGACTGAGGCAGGGAGAATTGCTTGAACCCAGGAAGAGGAGGTCGAAGTGAGCCGAGACATTCCATTAGAGCGAGATGCCATCTCAAAAAAAAAAAAAAAAAAAAAAAAAGACTGTTTTGCAGATGTGTTAACAGTATGTAATTCTTTTAGGATCACATAAAAAGAGAATTTGGATAAATATAGAATACATAAATACAAATCTGTAAGAATATGTTTTATTTTCTAGTATTTTTTAAACAATAAATATTTAGTTGAAATAAAGGTGAAATAGAGATTAAGATAATTTCAAGGCTTCAACTCTTAGATCAGCCAAAGGTTTCCACTGTGTTGATCTGGTGTTAGACACTATTTACATTTCAAGTGAATAGTTTTAGGTGGCTCTAATTAAAAATAATTTCACATTTTCCAAAACTTTTTTTTTTTTTTTTCTGGTATCAAGTAACTTTGAAAAACGTTTGTCGTCTCTGGATGCCAGATGAGTCTAGCAATGAGAGAATCAGCAGATAACAATTTGCCTAGGGGTAATTTAGCTCCCTAAATCATGTTTGGCATGGAAGTATAATTAGCCATTTGCTCATATTCTGTGTCTGTTTGCTTACTTGCTTATTTAAATGAGTTCTCATCCTTTCTATTACAAATCACTATTTATTTTGGACTAGGGTTGTCTTATCTGAAGTTTATCTTAATATTTTCAGAGTACCTTGCAATACCCTAATATATGCTCCTTCATATTTTCAGCTAAAACTCTGCTCATTAATCTTCTATATATTAAGATATTAAACTTTACTTCATAGCTTTTCTAAATCACAGAAGCCTGAACATAAAACACTTGAAACTGACAAACTGCTATATTCTTAGACTTTGATTCAAAGGAGCTTAGAAGTTGTCACTCTGACCTAACAAGCAAAAAGATAAACAAACTGAAATAGCAGCAACTCTTTTTGCCTCTGTCAAAGAAGTGAGGTCACAGGGCAACATATTGCCTAAAAAATTAGAGGGATAGACAAGTGATTTATAGAAAATTACAATTTACCAGAGCAAAAACCAAACAGCAGAAACCTCTGCAAGAACCAGTGTCAGGGTAGGAAAAGCTAAACTATAATTGAAGAATTGCTGAAGGCTCAGTGTGGACAAGCCTGAGAGTTAAAATTTTCACAGGGACCTAGTCATGGGGGACAGGGATCAGACTTTGCAGAGTTTTTTCCTCAGGATCTCAACTAGGTTGTCCCAGGGAATAATAGAGAATAAGCCCCTTATGCTTCTAGCAGGTATTGGGATAAAGTAATCCTTTAAAAATATGCCAGAACAGTTTGCTCTCCTTAACATGGACTGCTCTCAAAAGAAACAATTTTAGCAAAGCCTAAGTTATTTATTTATTCATTTATGTTTAATTTCTTTTCAGAAGCAAACCAATTTAGGGAATATAAAATATCCAACTTCAGTCTGCCCCAGCTATCCTGTCCCAGTAAAGGTTGGGGAACTAATAAACACTTGTGAAGTTTATAGTCAAGAGGCATGTATTGGGGGAACCAGCCTCCAGTATTTCAACATAGGTTCTTTTCTATTTTCCCTAAGTGTTGACTGGTCTGAGAAATAAAGAGAAAGAGTACAAAAGAGATAAATTTTAAAACTGGGTGTCTGGGGTGACATCACATGTCAGCAGGTTCCATGATGCCCCCTGAGCCACAAAACTGGCAAGTTTTTATTATGGATTTGAAAAGGGGAGAGGTATACGAATAGGGTGTGGGTCACAGAAATCACATGCTTCAAGGGCAATAAAATGTCACAAGGTAAATGGGGGTGCAGCAAGATCACAGGACCAGGGTGAAATTAGAATTGCTGATGAAGTTTCATGTCCCACTGGGCATGCATTGTCATTGATAACATCTTATCAGGAGACAGGGTTTGAGAGCAGACAACCAGTCTGAAATTTACTAGGCAGGAATTTCCTAATCCTAATAAGTCTGGGGGCACTACAGGAGACCAGGTCTTATTGCATGCTTTATCTACAACTGTATAAGGTAGACACTCCCAGAGCGGCCTTTTTAGAGACCTCCCCTTGGGAATGCATTCTCTTTCTCAGGGCTATTCCTCACTGAGAAAAAGAATTCAGTGGTAATTTTCCTATTTGCTTTTGTAGGAAGAAAAATATGACTCTGTTCTGTCTGGCCCCACAGGCAGTCAAACCCAATGGTTATCTCCCTTGTTCCCTGAAAATTGCAGCCATCCTGTTCCTTTTGGATGCCCAGATTTCATATTGCTCAAACACACATGCTCTACAAACAAATTGTGCAGATAACGCAATCATCACAGGATCCTGAGGTGACATACATCCTCAGCTTACGAAGATGACGGGATTAAGAGATTAAAGTAAAGACAGGCATGGGAAATTATAAGAATATTGATTGGGGAAATGATAAATGTCCACAAAATATTCACAATTTATGTTCAGAAATTGCAATAAAGACAGGAGTAAGAAATTATAAAAGTGCTAATTCGGGGAACTAATAAATGTCCATGATATCTTCACAGGTTATGTTCTTCCATCATGGCTTCAGCTTGTCCCTCCGTTCAGGGTCCCTGACTTCCTGCAACATTCACGGGTTCATTAAAACAATGAAACAGAATCACAGGGCTACACAATGCTTCATTTTTTCCCCATACCTTACCATCACATTACCAAAGGCCTACTTGACACAGTTTTCTCTACATTGTCAATTATGTGTGACTCGTAAGAAAAAAAAAAATCCAAGAAATACTAAAGGGTAGAAAACACAGTTTGAAGAGACAAAGCCAACATCAGAACCAGAATCAGATATTGAAATTATCAGACGGGAAATTAAACACTTTGATGAATACGGTAAAGGATTTAATGGATAAATTAGATAGCGTGCAAGAACAGATGGAAAATGTAAACAGAAAGATGAAAATTCTAAGAAAAATTTTAAAAATTGAGAGATCAAAAGCATTGGAGCAGAAAAAGAGATAATGCCTTACATGGTCTCATTAATAGACAACTTGGGTGAGGATATGCCAATCTTTGAGCTTTAGGATATGCCAAGAGAAATGCCAAAGCTGTAAAGCAAAGATCAAAAAGAAAAATACAAACATAATAAACTGTGGAAAATTATACAAAAGATGTAACATTGATGTACTGTGAATTGCAGAAGGAAAAGGAAAAGAAAAATGAACAGAAGAAATATTTGAAATCATGATGATCAGATACCTAACCATATAGTGTCATAATACATGAGGCAAAACCTGATAGAACTCCAAGGAGATATAGAAGAATCCACAATTATAGCTGGATACTTGAATATCCTTATATTAGAAAAAGGCAGATCAAGTGGGTAGAAAAACAGTAAGGACATAATTTAACTGAATAGTACCATCAATCAACTAGGTATAATTGACATCTATTGACTATATCCAACAACAAAAGAATATATATTCTTCTCTTTTTATTTATTTATTTATTTATTTATTTGAGATAGAGTCTCACTCTCACTCAGGCTGGAGTGTAATGGTATTATCACGGATCACTGCAGTCCCCTGGAGTCAAGCAATTCTCCCACCTCAGCCTCCTGAGTAGCTGGGATTACAGGTGCATGCCACCATTCCTGGCTAATTTTTGTATTTCTTTATGTAGACAAGGATTCATTATATTGCCCAGGCTGGCCTTGAACTCCTGAGCTCAAATAATCCTCTCGCCTCAGCCTCCCAAGGGCTGGGATTACAGCCATGAACCACCATGCATGGTCTTACATATTCTTCTCAAATTCTCAAGGTGCATTCACCACGTTTTAGGCCATAAAACATCCCTTAAAAATTAAGAACAATAGAAATCTTGGCTGGGTGCAGTAGCTAACACCTGTAATCCTAGCACTTTAGGAGACTAAGGCAGGCAGATCATGAGGTCAGGAGTTCGAGACCAGCCTAGACAACATAGTGAAGCCCTGTCTCTACTAAAAAAGATACAAAAATCCCAGCTACTCGAGAGGCTGAGGCAGGAAAATCACTTGAACTCTAGAAGTGGAGGTTGCAGTGAGCCAAGATCATGCCATTGCACTCCAGCCTGGGCCACAGAACGAGACTCTGTCTCAAAAAAAAAAAAAAAGAAGAAGAAGAAGAAGAAAGAAAAAAAAAAAAAGAAATCTGAGAATATCTGCTCTCAGAAAATAACAGAATTGATCCACACCAAATGGCCAAATAGGAACAGCTCCAGTCTCCAGCTCCCAGTGTGAGCAACACAGAAGATGGGTGATTTCTGCATTTCCACCTGAGGTACTGTGTTCATCTCACTGGGGTGTGTCAGTGGGTGCAGGACGATGGGTGCAGCCCAACAAGCGAGAGCTGAAGCAGTGCAAGGCATCGCCTCATCTAGGAAGCACAAGGGGGAAGGGAATACCCTTTCCTAGCCAAGAGAAACTGTGACACACAGCACCTTGAAAATTGGGTCACTCCCACCCTAATACTGCACTTTACCAAGGTTCTTAGCAAGCGGCACACCAGGAGATTATATCCCGTGCCTGGCTCGGAGGGTCCCACACTCATGGAGCCTCCCTCATTGCTAGCACAGCAGTCTGAGATCTAACTGCAAGGCGGCAGCGAGGCTGGGGGAGGGGCACCTGCCATTGCTGAGGCTTAAGTAGGTCAACAAAGCAGTTGGGAAGCTGGAACTGGATGGAGCCCACCACAGCTCAAGGAACCCTGCCTCCCTCTGTAGACTCCACCTCTGGGGATAGGGTGTAGCCAAACAAAAGGCAACAGAAACATCTGCAGATGTAAATGTCCCTGTCTGACAGCTTTGAAGAGAGTAGTCGTTTTCCCACCACGGAGTTGGAGATCTGAGAACGGACAGACTGCTCAAGTGGGTCCCTGACTCTCAAGTAGCCTAACTGGGAGACATTTTCCACTGGGGCAGACTGACACCTCACATCTCACAGGGCCAGGTACACCTCTGAGAAGAAGCTTCCAGAGGAACGATCAGGCTGTAACATTTACTGTTCAGCAATATTCACTCTTCTGCAGCCTCTGCTGCTGAAACGCAGGCAAACAGGGTCTGGAGTGGACCTCAAGCAAACTCCAACAGACCTGTAGCTGAGAGTGCTGACTGTTAGAAGGAAAAATAACAAACAGAAAGGACGTCCACACTAAAACCCCATCTGTACGTCACCATCATCAAAGACCAAAGGTAGATAAAACCACAAAGATGGGGAAAAAGCAGTACAGAAACCTGGAAATTCTAAAAATCAGAGTGCCTCTCTCCCTCTAAAGGAACGCAGCTCCTCACCAGCAATGGAACAAAGCTGGATGAGAATGACTTTGATGAGTTGAGAGAAGAAGACTTCAGACAATCAAACTCCTCCGAGCTAAAGGAGAAATTATGAACCCAGCGCAAAGAAACTAAAAACCTTGAAAAAAGATTTGACGAATGTCTAACTAGAATAACCAATGCAGAGAAGTCCTTAAACGACCTGACAGAGATGAAAACCATGACACGAGAACTACATGACAAATGTGCAAGGTTCAGTAACAGACGTGATCAACTGGAAGAAAGGGTTTCAGTGATTGAAGATGAAATGAATGAAATGAAGTGAGAAGATAAGTTTGGAGAAAAAAGAGTAAAAATAAATGAACAAAGCCTCCAAGAAATATGGTACTAGGTGAAAAGACCAAATCTACCCTGATTGCTGTATCTGAAAGTGACGGGCAGAATGGAACCAACGTGGAAAACACTCTGCAGGATATTATCCAGGAGAACTTCCCCAACCTAGCAAGGCAGGTAAACATTCAAATTCAGGAAATACAGAGAACATCACAAAGATACTCCTCAAGAAGAGCAACTCCAAGACACGTAATTGTCACATTCACCAAAGTTGAAATGAAGGAAAAAATGTTAAGGGCGGTCAGACAGAAAGGTCGGGTTACCCACAAAGGGAAGCCCATCAGACTAACAGTGGATCTCTCGGCAGAAAAGCTACAAGCCTAAAGGGAGTGGGGACCAATATTCAACATTCTTAACGAAAAGAATTTTCAACTCATAAGTTTACATCCTGCCAAACTAAGTTTCATAAGTGAAGGAGAAATAAAATCCTTTACTGACAAACAAATGCTGAGAGATTTTGTCACCACCAGGCCTGCCCTACAAGAGATCCTGAAGGAAGCACTAAACATGGAAAGAAACAACTGGTACCAGCCACTGGAAAACGATGCCAAAATGTAAAGACCATCAATGCTAGGTAGAAACTGCATCAACTAATGAGCAAAATAACCAACTAACATCATAATTACAAGATCAAGTTCACACATAACAATAGTAACCTTAAATATAAATGGGCTAATTCTTCAATTAAAAGACACAGATGGGCAAATGGGATAAAGAGTCAAGACCCATCAGTTTGCTGTATCCAGGAGACTCATCTCACGTGCAGAGACACACATAGGCTCAAAATAAAGGGATGGAGGAACATCTACCAAGCAAATGGAAAACAAAAAAAGGAAGGCATTGCAATCCTAGTCTCTGATAAAACAGACTTTAAACTAACAAAGATCAAAACAGACAAAGAAGGCCATTACATAATGGTAAAGGGATCAATTCAACATGAAGAGCTAACTATCCTAAATATATATGCACCCAATACAGGAGCACCTAGATTCATAAAGCAAGTCCTCAGGGACTTACAAAGAGACTTAGACTCCCACACAATAATAATGGGAGACTTTAACACACCACTGTCAATATTAGACAGTTCAATGAGACAGAACAACACACAGTGGGGTCTGTCAGACAGTGGAGGGTGGGTCGAGGGAGAAGATCAGAAAAAAAAACAACTCATAAGTACTAGGTTTAATACCTGGGTGATGAAATAATCTGTACAACAAATCCCCATGATGTAAATTTACCTATATAAAAAACCTGCACACGTCCTTCTGAACTTAAAATAAAAGTTCAATTAAAAAAAAAAAAAATCTGCCAGCTATGGTGGCTCATGTCTGTAATCCCAGCACTTTGGGAGGCTGAGGTGGGAGAATCAACTGAGGTCGAGAGTTCGAGACCAACCTGACCAACATGGAGAAACTCTATCTCTACTAAAAATACAAAACTAGCCAGGCATGGTGGTGCATGCCTGTAATCCCAGCTACTCGGGAGGCTGAAGCAGGGGAATCACTTGAACTCAGAAGGTGGAGTTTATGGTGAGCCAAGATTGTGCCATTGCACTCTAGCCTGGGCAACAAGAGTGAAACTCCATCAACAACAACAACAAATGGAAGTCATGTCTCAACAACAACAACAACAACAACAACAACAAATGGAAGTCATGTCTCATGAAAGTGAGGGGGATACATCTCATTGAACAATTTCAAGAGTGCCAAAAGACAAATTAGGATGGCAGAACAGGGTGGCAACAATGCAACCTCAGTCAAGTTGCTGATTTATATAGATTTGTTAATTATTGAATCATCTCTAATCTTTGGAAGCATTATGGGTTAATTTTCTTGGGAGAAGTAAAACAATTTTCTTGGGAGAGAGACATATAGTAGAAATATAGTGTACAAAAGGATTATAATCAAAAAGAGAATTTGTGTGTCAGAACAAAAAACTTATTTCACTGGGGAGTCAACTAAAAACATCATGAAGAAAATTAAAACCCAGTCCTTCTTTATAGACCTATTGTAGCCAGAAAATAATTTGGGATTTAGTCCAAGTTGTAGGAAAACAATACAAACTCAGAAATAATGATGAGAGCTGGAATGTAATAATAGGTTTGTTATAATTTTCCCTGATACATATTTTTTCTCTCCCCAGTTCCCCATTTCTACCAAAGATAAATCTTAGTAAAACCAACTTACTTGCAAAATAAGTTTTAGTATTTTACTTGGCCTGATTATTTGCATAAACAAGAATAATGAATCATCATATAGGGTCTTTTAAGTTGACTTTGCTGGAATATTTTCATAAAGAATCTCAAATTCAACTTCTAAAAGCCTTTTAAGACCAGGAAACCAAGCCAATAATTCACCATTAGACTATGCCTGTAATACATGCATAAATTGAGTGAATTTCTCTCTTCTTGAGGTACCCAAATGTCTTGAGGTTCCTAGGCTCCTAAGGGAACCAAGTAGATGAGATACTAGGCCAATCTTTCCAAGGGGGCTCTTTATCAACTTTATAAAGTCCACTTAAATTCCTCAAAGCAGTCTGCTCATATCCATAAAATATGCCATTTCAGATGAAGCTTTGGTTAAATAACCAGTGTTTTCAATTGTGTCCTGTTACCAAGGAAAATGGATTCTTATTGAACTGTTTTCTTGGTTCTAGAAAATAAAATAAGAAATAAATCAGCATCGTTTCAAACAAAAAAAGTAATAAAAATGATTGAATTCTAAAACAATTCCAAGCATTTAATTCTTATTCTGCTTAATGTTGGCTCAGCATTCCTTATAAAGGTATTTGCTTTTTAATTAGAGTCCTGGAAATGTTTTATCTAGTTCAATGAAAGGTATAATCTCTAAATTTATCAGAAACCCTTATTTAAGAGTATTTGCCAATGTCCTTTTTCTTTTTATGAATTTCCTTGAAGAAAAGGCAAATTTTGAACTGTAGACAATTGAAAACCATTTTTTGAAAAAAATCAAAGTCAAACAATAATTGTCTATGTATGATAAAAGACTTAGAGTAGCCATGCTTAAAGATGCAATTGAGAAGAAAATTTGGTCATTTCTGTGGCATATAACAATTTAACATAATAACCGTAATTATAACTGACAACTTACACAAAGACATATCAGAATTTAGGAATATCATACAATCAAAAAAAATTAATAACATTTATACAAATATAACTTAAATTAAACATCATTTCTTATTGAAGAATTCTTCCCACATGATTTTAACATACCAAATAATCCTAATATGGCTTGCTTGGATATCCATGGATTCCTATTTGTTACATTTGAGTTAGTTCAGGTCAAAAATCTTCATTTTAGAATTTAAAATTTGATCTGGGGGAGTATGCCAAATATCAAAGATTTGAAACACTTAATATTAAAATAGGATCACAGGTCACTGTAAAATGTCATTTATTTAGCTACAATGATAATTCAAAGATTTCAAAAGGCAAAGGGCATTAACCTGATAGAGACTCAATTTCCCAAACAATTCAAAGATCCTCAGAAGATAGCATGAGACCAAAAGGATATGTCTCTCCGTCTCTGCCCACCTCTATTATTTTTTCTGCAATTTACTCGAAAGGAAAAAAAATCTTTTACTCTCTCTTATTAATACTACACAAAATCATGTTCAAAAACAAATTTTACTTTTATATTCATGTATTTAAAATACAAAAGCTAACATTAATAAAACCTTAAAATCAAATTCATCTCATCTCAGTTTCCTTGGAACACATATTAGAAGATTTTTAGGCAACATTTGTAATATCTTATATTTTTTTTCATTTTTTCTTTCCCCAACTTTTAGATCCAATTAAATCTATAAAACTTTTTCAATTAAACTTCAATCAATTAAATCGATTAAAACTTAAATCAATTAAACTTTTTCTATATATCATTTTACTTCATTTTGAAACAAATTTCAAATAACATTTAAACCAGAAAAAAGTCATATTTTCTTTGATAAAAATCACATATTTATGCTTTTCTGATAATCTTTTTTCCAAAAAAAATGCTGTCTTAAAAATATATTTTGCATTTGGAATTGCACTTAGTACAATTTAGTACTTTCAATTACATATATTAATTATATTAACTCAGTAACCCTAATTTTCTGTGAAAAACCTAGAAAGCAATTTTAAAACATTTCATACCAGTATTTGCAGAAGAATACTATTTTATAATCTGTATAGTTTTTTTTTTTTTTTTTTTTTAGAGATAAGTTTTTGCTCTGTCACTCAGGCTGGAGTGTATCGGCACAATCATAGCTCACTGATGTTACTGGGGGTTCCTTGCTCCCAGAGCTCCCAAGATGGTTGTGGGCTGCTTCCAAAATGGCAGTGGGCTGCTTCCAAGATGGTGACAAGCCTCGTGTTCTCTGATTTGGGGTTCTTGGCCTCATGAATTACAAGGAATGGAATCGTGGCCCATGCGGTGAGTGTTATAGCTCTATTAGAATCTATGGGTCAAGGAAGAGAACCATGGAACCCAGTGACTAGTGTTCAGCTGGATTAGGATGAACCTGGGCACTTAACCGTGCAGGAACAATGGCAAGCCTTTAGCCAGATCGGGAGCAGCAATGGGAGCCTAGCTGGATCAGGAGAACAGCAGACACTCTACAGGCTCCAGAGGGATGGAAGTCAGCAGCGTGTCTGCAACGGCGGCAAACAGTAGTGGTGGATGATGAGCGAAACCTCGGTTCCAGCCCTAACAATCACCGACCAGAAGAGAGTGTAGTTGCGAGATTTAATAGAGTGAAAACAGAGCTCCCATACAAAGGGAGGGGACCCAAAGAGGCTAGCCATTGCTGGCTGGAATGCCTGGGTTTATATCCTGATCATTGTCCCGCCCCCTGTGCTCTCAGGTGATAGATAATTGGCTATTTCTTTACCTCCTGTTTTAGCCTAATTAGCCTTGTAGTGAGCTCTCTTTACTATCTGACTGGTCAGATGTGAGCTAAGTTGCAAGCCCTGTGTTTAAAGGTGGGTGTGGTCACCTTCCCAGCTAGGCTTAGGACTTCTTAATCGGCCTAGGAAATCCAGCTAGTCCTGTCTCTCACTACAACCTCTAACTTCTGGGCTCAAGGGATACAGGATTCTCTCGCGTCAGCGTCCCAAGTAACTGAAACTACAGGCATGCACGATCACATCTGAGTAATTCTTAAATTTTTTGGTAGTGATGAGGTTTTGCTGTGTTTCCCAGGCTGGTCTCAAACTCCTGTCCTCAAGCAATCATCCTAAATCAGCCTATCAAAGAGCTGGAATTACAGGCAGGACACGCTGTGCATGGCCTCATTTTATAATTTTAAAAAAATGTTTCCTCAATTTTTTTTGTTTATTAACAGATTTAAGCATAGATTTTCTATGCCACATAAAAATAATATGCCAAATTATATAAACTTAAGCTTATATTTGATAATTAATGTTTCAGTATTTTAACTTACCTAGAAATGTCTCGGTCATCAAATATTTATGGATCACTTCATTTAATATAACAATAATTCAAGATATCAAATTACTAAAATAGTTTTGAAACTGTAAAAACTTCATTTATAAACATATCTCATTTAATTTTTTCCTAATATTTATGATTGAATAGTTCGTTAAACTAAGCTAGCCATCACCTCAAGTTAATTTTTTATTTACCATTTTTATATTACTGTATGTTAAGCAAGTATAGAAGCAAAAAATCGTAAAGTTAAATGAATTTTTTGCTCATAACTTAAAATAAATTATTGTTTTTGTTAAGCTGAAAATATTAAACTACTCTTATTTACCAAAGATTTACACAAGTCATGCAAATTAAATGGCATTTGAGGAGTTAGTTTCTACTTTTCTGATAAAATATTTGACTTAGGCTCTTACTTTTTTTAAGCCAATTACTTAGAACTCTTTCACATATTTTGGTAGTGAAATGTCGCCTATACACATATAGACATAGAGAAAAACAGACAGAAGCAGCTTTTATAGCTTCACAAAGTTTTTCCTTTGCTGATTTTCAAATAGTTTCTCTCATTCCTTCAGACTATCAAGCCCTAAATAATTGTTAGCCAGGCAACAGTAAATTTGCTCTTCCAAAAGACATGACTCAGGCAAAATTTACATCCCAAAGGCAAATAACTTAGATCACCATTATCTGCTGAGAGAAAGAATGAAATAGGTACAGGCTGAGTCAAGACAAAATTGCAGGAAAGTATCTTGAACAAAGGTAAGGTTTGTTATGTAAACTTAGAGCCAATATATTCACCATCATGCAGAGAGATGTTCTTACAAATGAAGATCTCCTTTATTCCTGTAAAATTCTTTTACAAAGGGATTTCAAAATTGCCAGCTAAATGCCAGAAAGATGTACTTTTTATACCAATTGTCTTCAATGGGTGGTCTTTCCAACTTAGTTTCTACTTCTTATCTAAAATTATCGAGTCCAGAGTAGAGCTCATTAAGGAAACAGGCAAATGATTTTTTATGCCTAGACTCATCATAGATAGCTCTGAAAAAGAAGTAAGCCTACCTTATCTGAAGGCTTATCTTTTATAAATACTTTATTACACTTTTTTTCTGAAAGCCAAAGGTATCTTTTGGTGGAGTGACACACCAAAAGCAGTGAGCCTTAACCAAATTTATAACTTAACCAAGAATTAACTAGACATCTCCAAAGACGTGTAAAGCAATCCTTACAAGATCCAGAATTACTCCAAAGACAGCTCAAAGAAAGAAAAGTCTTGCTAGTCACAAATGGAATACAACCCACATTTCTATCTGGCCAGATTTTCTAGGATATCAGCTTCTTAGCTGAGCATTTACACATGAAGGCCCCAAAGCTCCATGTGCCCCACATTGAAAAGACAAAAAATCGAAAGCTGTCCATGGAAGGGAAAAGGATCAGTAACAAATAGGTGCCTAAAAGGTGTGGAATCATACAAATAATTTAAGACATATGAGACTGATTCCCTAATGAGGGACTGAAAACAGTTCACAGCCACGAAAGTCAGAATCCTAACCACTAGACCCCAGTGTAGAGTGCTTTTTCCAGTTTCTGTATGAGATCCAAAGCAGGCAGTTTGAGTATTTAAAGAATTTTAACTTGTTTCAGATCTGATCTCAATGGCTGCTTAGCTAATTCCCTGGATATTACCATTTCAAAGACATGATAAGATTTACATCTCCAAGGGACCACAGAGTAACCCAGGGCATTGAAAGGATTCATCTGCTATTTGATCACTATATCATCAGTGTTGTTCATCATTTCTGGTTTAGAAATAATTTATTGGATCTGTATTTTTATAATCTTAGGTTCATTTTCATTTTGTAGTTGTTCTGTTTATTCCCACTGTTCCAAATTTAAATATATTGTCCCCCTTTCGAGGAAATGTGTGCATAGTAGAATTTCAAAAATCTCTGCCTAAAAGATGTATGGGAACGGAGGAAATAAGCAGAAAGGGATGAGTTCAGATCTCGAGGCTAAAAAAAAGGAGCAGTTGGAGGTGACAGAGAAAAAGCCTTCAGTGTTTCCTTTTTTAATTTAAAGATAGTTTTAGACAATAATTTGTTTTCTTCCTTCAAAGAAATGACTCTCAGAACCTCTTTTAGAGGCTTCTAAGTACTATTGAAAAATACCTCTTCAAGTTCTTCTAGTTTACTTTAGAGCTGGCTGTTTCTCACTGAGCACACAGATAAACAAATTTAGGTATTTTAAAAGTACCCTATTCTGGCTATCTATTTTTAAAGGTACCCCATTTTGGGTTTTTCATGAAATAAGACCATTTTTCTAGATACCAACAAGAAACGGTGCCATAAGTATTTTACATAAATTCAGTTAGAGTGTGTAAAGGTGGATTTCTCCTTGAGGGTAAAGACATGGCCTTATAGGTATGATTGCTCATAATTTAGATTATTACCTAGTGTGAAGAATGTTGGTCATTCAAGAAAGTTTCAAATTGTCAATTTAATCAAGCCTCAGAATCCGGTCAGTTTTAAAGATTACATATATGTTGCTTAAGTTACAAAAATTTCACTTTTTCTTTTCAAAGAGAAACTATTTTCTTCTTGACTGAACTTCTACTGAGAGAAATAGATTGCAAACTTTAATAAGTAAGATAAACAAAATCTTAACCTCAGAGAAAAATGAAAATCACAAATCTGCAGTCAGCAGAATCTATGGAGAATAACAAATAATTCTCCTTCCTTAAAAGCAAAGCTTCAATTCCAGCGCTGGGGAGTGTAATTCAGGTCACTCGGATAAGGCCCAAATTCCAAGCCAAAATTAGGGAGATTTGAAACCCGAGAAGAGTCTTGACAGAGACCCCTGCCAGCTCTGGTGAGGCTGGGTGAACAAAAGCCATATGCGCTGGTGTCCAGGCACCAGTTGTGTGCAAAATGGTAGGAATCTTGAAGACTTGCTTCAGGTTCCTTCTGAGTTACCAAAATGTCAACCTAAAATAATTGAAATGGTCAGAATCTAGTTTAAAGAGAGCTTATGCAAGCGCGAAGTTTGAGGATGATCCGCCTAAGAAGTACAGATTCCAAAAAATGGAAATCAGTGTTTCAAAGAGTAAAAGTTTGGGATTGCCTATATAAACAAAGTTTAGGGAAGTGTAACAGAATGTTAACATATTTCTATGGAAGGCATAACACATAGTTTAGTCAAGGTGGTCTTTTTCTTTCAGAGGGACATATTTAACATTCTACACCAAAGATGTAACAGTTATAGGGTCTTGGGTATCATCTAGTCTGAGTCAAGTACAGGACTAAAAGGAGACAGTTAATCCAAAAGCAAACATTATAGCTTGTTAATGTTAATATTTCAATCACTTTCCATTAGAAAGTGGGGAAGTTCTGGTCTTTGGTCTCTCCTAGTCGTTAATGGAACAAGAACAATGAGGAAGAGAGTTATCTATCATTTAAGAAGCAGAATTGCAAAAGTGATATATGATTCTGTCACTCGGGCTTAACTTCTCCCTTAGCATTATAAATTGAGAAGGTCCTGAAATTTTATTTTCTTTTATGCATATTATGTATTCTCAACTATGCCTATATATTAATATTTTAGTGACAATAAAATAGTGCCTAATTCTCATTGTCAATTAGAAAACATATAAAGCATGTAATCTAAGTTATAAGAATATGCACTTTTATGTAGGGCCCAATGAAGCTATCTTTATTTTGAATGAAAAAATGTGAATAAACATGTTTAAATTCCTTAACTTACCCGCAGGTGGAAATTATTACTTACCAATTTGTCATACAGGAAGCCAATGCCTAGATACTAATGTATATTATTAGGACTCTGAGATACGCAGGAAATTCCAAATGATTAACATCTTTGGCCTCAAGGTCTTGGCAACTGAGGCAAAGGGTGAAACAGGTTATTTTTCATTTAGCCATTTAAAGTTCATGAAACAACTACAAAGTACAGATAAGTATAAAAGAGTTTACTGAGGCTCATGCCTGTAATCACAACACTTTGGGAGGCCAAGGTGGGAAATTGCTTGAGCGCAAGAGTTTGAGACCAGACTGGTCAATACAGCAAGACATCCCCTATCTACGAAAAACACAATATTTTTATAAAGAGTAGGCAAGTGTGGTGGTGTGCGTTTGTATCCCAGCATCTCAGAAGGCAGAGGTAGGAGAATACCATGAGCCCAGGAGTTTGAGGCTGCAGTGAGCTGTGACTGTACCACTATACTCCAGTCTGGGTGAGGAGAGCAAGACCCTGCCTCCAAAAATAAAGGAGTTTACTTAGCATTTTGCTTTCAGTAACTACTTCAAAATACATTAAAAATGAATGAATGAATGCATACTTGAAGGAATGATATACTCAACAAAAGAGATCTAAAACCAGCCCTCATAGTGTTTAACTGAAACACTGTGCTATATGTATAACAAGCCAGGCTTTTAAACAGGCACTAAAAAAGAACAAATCCAAATACCTGGTAGCACACAAAAAGATGCAGAACCTCATTAGTAATGAGGGTCAGGTTAGATGAAACTATAATGAAGAAAGTGTACATAGCTATTTTGACAAAAGAGAAACGTCATTATAAAATTACAGCAGGGACATGAAACAACAAGAACTCTCCTATTCTGATGGTAGATTACATTGATCAAACTTATATGGACTATGATGACTTTAATTAGAAATGTTGATGTTGTTTATCAAACTCAAGCATCTGCCTAACCCATCTTAGCAATGTCACTGCTAGTGGCAAGCAGAGAGAAGTCTTGAATATGCGCACGAGGAAGCTTATATAAGTACGTTCATGGAATCAATGTTTATAATGGCGAAAACTTTAAATGACCCAAGTATCCATCAACAATAGAACATGTAATTTGTTGTAGTCAGACAATGGAATAAATCATAGGAGTGAAAAGAGAAAATGGCATTCCTTTACCCTTGAACATGGATGGTTTTTACAAACATAACTTTGAGCAGAAGTGAATCATGGAGTAACGTATATGGAATAGCTAAGCTTTACAATGTCCAAAGCCACAGAAAAGCTAACAATACAGTTTTCAAATATGAATATGTATATGATAAAACCACAAATAAAAGTGAGAGAATGATTAATCAAGATAGAAGTTATATCTGAGGGAGGGGAACATAGGCAATGAGGGCTATGCAGGTTATTGTTACATGAGTGTTTATTTTATAATTAATATTTATTAAACTACAAAAACATTTTATACTCTCTTATATAAAAATAAAAGTAATGGAACAGTAGTGTAATGAGTTTTAGTATTGTACCATTTAACTATCAGATTCATTTATTTGGGTTTAGGAAAGAGAGAAGAGATTCTCTCTCCAGAATGAAGAGCTAAGAAGCAAACTTGGTAGGAAATCATATAATGGTAATGATGATGATCACGATGTTGCTAGATATCAGATGATAAGTAGTATTTATTGAGCACTTACGATGCCCTGGTGCTCGAATTAAAGTATATTATATCATTTAATCTCCAAAGAAAAGAATGTGTTAAGTACTATTATCATCCTCCCCATTTTAGAAATGACTAAATGTAAGCAAAGAGAGGTTAAGCCATTTATTGTTGCACAACCAGCTTCTACAGTCCAAATTCCAACTAAGACAAGCTCCAGAGTCTATACCCTTAGCCCACTAAGAAGATAACAGGGAACATGAAAGGTTATGGAATAATAAAGGGACTAGTAAATTGAAGGTGGACTTCAGAAAAAGAAAACAAAGCAATTTCCCTCTGGATTGAAAAACAGAATGAGAATTAGGGAATTCCATCTTAAATGAATGAAGCTCTAGAGAAAAAAGGAAATCTAGGCTTAACTCAGAAATAAAGATACTGTATCTCATTAGATGGGCACAAATCATTTTATCAGATGCTCAAAATGTTTGTGAAGTACTCCTTAACTTAGTTTCAAAAAGCCTGTACCCACATTTTCAGGAAATTTGTAAGTGTACATTCCTGGACCTTACCCTTAGTATGAAGTACCAAATCAGAATCCCTGGATGTATGTCTATGAAATACAATTTTAAAACAAATTCCACACATTTTTTTATACACAGTCAAATGATACTGCCACTGCACTAACCTGGCTTTGTGTCACAGTATTCCCAGGTAAGCATCTAAAAATATGTGAGATTACTTTTAAGAAAACACAAAAAAATATAATAGCAAGACAACTAATTTTTCAAGTCTAGTATTATTTATTGGTGTATGGTGCCAAACAATGCTTTCTTTATGAAGGCATATATGGACTGCCTAGCTAGAAAGAGGAATTACTTCTTTAAGCCAAAAAATAATTTTGTTGAAAAAAGAAATGCTTCATTAGGGAAAGAAAGTATCAAATGGGGCTTCATGTCTTCACACATCTAAGCAATTGAACATTCTTTCCATGCTGTAAAAGAAAAATGCACAAAGGTAGATGTAGATACTGGATCATCTAGTCTCAGTGTTCTAGCAGTGTTCTAGCCAGCTGCTAAGACAGGTGTCTGTGAATTAACAAGGAATTTATTGAATTAAGGTCCTTACCTGATAATATTTTCCTTAGAAGAAAGCACCTTTTCCTTCCCTGGTAGGGCAAATTGCTATGAAGGTGATGACTAACAATCTACCTTTAATTGCTGTTGTTAAGCATAGAAAACTTTTGACCTTTGATAAAATACAGAGACATCATCAGATCTATATATAAGAGAGTGATAGAATCAGTTTTTCTATTGACTTATTTTTCTTGCCTTTAGTGTCATTTCAATATACTGATTAATCACAACAGAGCTATATTGCCTAGGTTTGGATCTTGGCTTAGCCGTTTATTATCTGTGTGACTGTTGGCACATTACACTCCATTGCCTCCATTTCCTCAACTTTAAAATGGGGATAATTTATTTTATAGGGTTGTTGTTAAGAGTTCCTAATACATGTTAAGGGCTCAATACAATATTTCGCTTTTCAAATATTTCAGTCATAAACTTATTCCTTTAGGCCAACACATTAGCCCCACATTTAACTAGAGTAGTGGAAATATAGACGGTATTAAAAATACACCTGCCCCCAAATTTCTTCTCCATCATCTTGAATCACTCTAAGAAATGTTCAACATTTGTCATTCCTTGATTTCAATTTGGAGATGAAGTCATTCTTTCCCTTCTTTATTATTTGTTTTACTTTTATTTTAGGTTCAGGGGTACATGTGCAGGTTTGTTATATAGGTAAACGTGTTTAATCAGATTAAAATATTATTTTCCCTTTTCTGAATGGGGAAAATATAAGTTAGTTAACGTGTTCATAGAATGCAGAGCCCTGAGTCAGTTAGATACACAAACATGAAATTTGACTTGGGGTTAAATAGACTTTCAGTTGTATACCAGAAGAAGTTAATGATGGCCTACAATCACCACCACCCAAAACACACACACACACACACACACACAGAACAAAACAAAAAACAAACAACAAAAACAACAGAAGCACACAGAAATTCTGGATGAAATATGATCATTTAAAAAATATATAGTATATTTAAAAGAAAGGAAGGATAAATTGAAAAAAAAAAAGAAGGGGTGGGGGAAAGGAAAGAAGAAAAGGGGAAAGGAAGAAGAAAGGGGAGAGGAAATGGAGACAGTAAAGAAAAGAGAAAAAGAAAGAGGAACAAATGAAGGGGAAAGGAAAGCAGGAAAGGAGAGGGTAATAGGAATGAAGAAGTATTAATAACAAAGTGAGAATGGTAAGCTAAAATCAAAGGAATGTTAGCCATTCACTCTATAAAACCTACCTATAGACCATAGAACAGTCAGCTAGGATCCCTTCTTCCCTTCCCTTCCCTTCCCTTCCCTTCCCTTCCCTTCCCTTCCCTTCCCTTCCCTTCCCTTCCCTCCCCTCCCCTCCCCTCCCCTCCCCTCCCCTCCCCTCCCCCTCTCCCCACTCCCCTCCCCTCTCCTTTTCCTTCCTTCCTTCCTTCCTTCCTTCCTTCCTTCCTTCCTTCCTTCCTTCCTTCCTTCCTTCCTTTTCTTTCTTTCTTTTTCTCCTTCTTTCTCCTTCCTTTCTTTCTTTCTCTTTCTTTCTTTCGTGCTTTTTTTGTTTTTGTTTTTGTTTTTGTTTTACACAGGGTATCACTCTGTCATCCAAGCTGTAGTGCAGTGGTGTGATCATGGTTCACTGCAACCTCTGCCTGGGCTCAAGCGATCCTTTCAGCTCGGCCTCCTGAATAGCTCAGACTATAGGCATGCATCACCATGCTCAGCAAATTTTTTTATATGTTTTTGTAGAGATGGGGTTTCATGATATTCCCCAGGCTGGTCTCAAACTCCTGGGCTGAAGCGATTCTCCTGCCTCGGTCTCCCAAAGGGCTGGAATTACAGACTTGAGCCACTGCGCCAGGCCAGAATTTTATTGCTTAAGGAGATACATCAATTTTGGGTCCCTACTCAGGTGAGGTAGATTGTTACAAAGCTGGAAGCCTCAAAATCCAGTCCCATCTGTGAAGGAGAAGCTAATAAATAAATAAATAAATAAATAAATAAATAAATAAATAAATAACTCAAGGAAGTGGTAAGGAAGATTGCTTTCTAATCAAGAATGTGAATTGGGAAATGAAAGTTCACCCATATTACATCAAAACCCCAAGCCTAGATCATAAGAATTATTGGGTTGAAAACTGGCTCTTCTCATGTAATATAGGGCCTCAGACAGAAAAATAATAATAATAATAATAATGAAAGAGTTCTTCTAGGACAGATCAAACACCTTGGATTCCAGAAAAATAAGAAAAGGTGATACAACAAGCTCTAAATACAAGCTTTACAGATTTCACAGTTTTGCCTAAAGCTATACCTGCCCAAAAGAAAAAAGATGAGTAGTTTTCCTTGGGAAGTGTCCCTGAGTTTTTAAATATGAATTTCTGCCATGCTATGACATGGTCTCCTAAAGAAGATGGTGCTAACGTAGCCTGAGTTGAGTAAAACGATGATATTCAATTATTTCCAACCCACATAAAGGGTGTTAACATAAAATCTCTGAATAATCTGTCGTATTATATAAAAATAACTGTATCATTACTGCTCCTTTTACTATTTATAAAGCCTACCTTTGCTACCTAAATTTTTAAGTTTAAAACATTCAGAAATAATGGCTTGCAAAATAATATGAACTATTTTCTTCTTTTAAATATTGATGTTTATTTTACCTTAAATGTCACAGTTAATGTCTCCATTGTTTTTTCAAATAGTTATAACTTTTATTTTCTTTGTTTGAACTAGATAAAGAAGAAAGACAGGAAATATCATGCAGGTAGAGATGTTAATTTTTCCCCTTATTTAAACAAATAGAACACAGTTAGAACATTTATTCAAATATGTCCAGATGGGTACAATTGGAACATCAAAAAAAATGAAACAGCAGTTAGACAGATGCATGAAAAATTAAGCCATACCCATAATGAGTGTAACTTGCATAATTCTAGTCATTTCCTGAAATGCCATTGCTTTTTAAAATGCATTTCCTTGATGTATTTTTAAATACATATTACACGAAATTTCTTTTGGAAGCATTCACATAGAGCATGGTAGGAAATAAAGGCTAAAGTGATATGCAATAAAAGTACAAACAAAAATGACACTTATTTGCAATTACTATCTTATGTTATTAGTGCTAACAACTAGGCCTGAAGTTAACAGAGCATGGTATGGTTCATGACTTCTTTGTGCTCTGATGGAAGCTAAGAAAGCCCAGCATTCTGGGAAGCCAAATCATTAAACCATATAAATAAAAAACAATGAACAGTACTTTAAAATAAATGATATGGATGTTTATGTCTCTGCTTTCTAATATTTAGACATAGAGTGGAGTGTAATTTAGTGTAATTGCCACAAGATAATGAGGCATATTAGTTTGGTATTGTCACTAACTACCTATGCAACTTTAGGCAAGCCATCTCATCTTTTAAGCCTTTGTGTTGTTTTGTTTTGTTTTGTTTGGTAAATGCAAATAATATATCTACCTGCTCATCATCAAAGATTTTATTATCAAAATAGGAATACAGATAAAAATGCCTGCTGGTTTTCATGCCAGGCAGGAGTTTCAGCTAAAAATTTTAACCATCATCACACTTTCCAACCAGATTAAAATGGTAGCAATGTTATCAAGAATCTATATACCAAGTTATTCATTAGATAGGATGGCAGAAATGACTGCCTTATATTCTTTGCTTTTGGGGACTGAGGAGCAAGCCATGCAACACTGAAACTAAATTTTTCTTTTCTTTTCTTTTCTTTTTTTTTTTTTTTGAGACGGAGTCTCGTTCTGTCCCCCAGGCTGGAGTGCAGTGGCGCCATCTCGGCTCACTGCAAACTCCACCTCCCAGGTTCACACCATTCTCCTGCCTCAGCCTCCTGAGTAGCTGGGACAACAGGCACCTGCCACCACACCCAGCTAATTTTTTGTATTTTTAGTAGAGACGGGGTTTCACCATGGTCTGGTTCTCCTGACCTTGTGATCTGCCCACCTCGGCCTCCCAAAGTGCTGGGATTACAGGCGTGAGCCACCGCGCCCAGCCTAATTTTATTTTCTTAACATAATTAAAGTTCAATTTTGAACTTTCATTGTTTAATTATATCAAAAGAACCTATGCAAAATTCCAAATATATAGTTTTTTTTCAAATGTGATTATTTTGGGAAGCTGCCCCAAAATTTCCACAAGCCCCACTTGGTTCTAGAGATGGACATATTATATGATTTAAGAACATGTAGAATTGTTTTGCAAAATAAATACAAAATAAATACCATCTCATTTTACTGTGCTTCACTTAATTGTGCTTCATAAATACTGTGTTTTTTACAAATTGAACTTTTGCCTTGCATAAAGCAAGTCTATTGGTGCCTTTTTTTTTTTAACAGCACATGTTCACTTTGTGTCTATGTCACATATTTGTAATTCTCACATTATTTCAAACTTTTTCTTTATTCTTATATCTGTTGTGGTTATCTGTAATCAATGATTTTTGATATTACTATTGCAATTATTCTGGGATGCCACAAACCATACTCATGTAAAACAGCAAACTTAATATATAAATGGTGTATGTGTGCTGTTGACTATCCCACTGACTAGCCATTTCCCCATCTCCCTCCCTCTTTTCATGCCTCCCTATTCCCCGAGAGACAACAATTTTGACATTATACCAATGAATAACTCTATAATGGACTCTAAGTATTCAAGTAAAAAGAAGAGTCACATATCTCTCACTTTTAATCCAAAGTTAGAAATGATTAAACTTAGTGAAGAAAGCATGTTGAAAGCTCAGATTGGTAAAAACAAGGCCTCATGTGCCAAATAATTAGCCAGCTTGTGAAGGCAAAGAAAAAGTTATTGAAGGACATTAAAAGTGCTACTCCTGTGAACACCCAAAAGATTTGGGCTGTGACTGAATCTTATTGCTGATATAGACAAAGTTTCAGTAATCTGGATAAAGGATCAAACCAGCCGCATAACTCCCTTCAGTCACAGCCCAATTCAGGGCAAAGCTTTATCTCACTTCAATTCTATGAAGGCTGAAAGAGTGAGAAAGCTGCAGGAAAAAAAGTTGGAAACTAATAGAGGTTGGTTCATGAGGTTTAAGGAAAGAAGCCATCTCCATAACATAAAAGTGCAAGGTGAAGCAGTAAGTGCTTCAGAAAGTTAATCAGAAGATCTAGCTACTTGATGAGGGTGACTATATTAAATAATGACTATTCAATGTAGACAAAACAGCCTTATATTAAAAGAAGATGCCATCTAGAGTTTTACTGTTAAAGAGAAGTCAATATCGGCTTCTAAGCTTCAAGGACAGGCTGACTCTCTTGTTAGGGACTAATACAGCTGACCACTTCAAGTTGAAGCCAATGCTTATTTACCACTTAAAAATCCTAAGGCTCCTAAAAATATGCCAAATATACTCTGCCTGTGCTCTATAAATGGAAGAACAAAGCCTGGATGAGAACGTATTTGTTTACAGTACAGTTTACTGAATATATTAAGTCTACTGTTGAGACCTACTGCTTGGAAAAAAGACATTTCTTTCAAAGTATGGCTGCTCATTGGCAATTCATCTAGAAACCCCAGCACTCTGAAGGAGGTGTACAAGGAGATTAATGTTGTTTTCATGCTTGCTAATACCACATCCATTCTGCAGTCCATAGATCAAGGAGTAATTTTGACTTTCAAGTACTACAGTTAAATAAAAATATTTTATAAGAACATAGTTGATATAGAAAGCAATTCTCTGGTGGATTTGGACAAAAAATACTGAAAAGCTTCTGGAAAGAATTCATCATTATAGATTTCATTAAGCACACTTCTGATTCATGGGAGGAGGTCAAACTATTAAATTTAACAGATGTTGATTCCAAACCTCATGCATGACTTTGAGAGGTTCAAGACTTTAGTGGAGGAAGTAACTGAAGTTATGGCAGAAACAGAAAGCATGCCAGAATTAGAAGTGGTGCCTGAATATGTGACTAAAATGCTGCAATCTCATCATAAAACTTGAACAGATCAGTAGTTGCTTCTTATGGATGACCAGAGAAAGTGGTTTGTTGAGATGAAATTTACTCCTAGTAAAGATGCTATGAACATTGTTGACATGACAACAAAGGGTTTAAAAAGTTACATAAACTGATCATGTAGTGTCAGAGTTGAATAGAATTGACTCCAATTTTGAAAGAAGTGATACTGCGAGTAAAAGGCTATCAAAAAGCATCACATGTCACAGATAAATGTTTCATGAAAAGAAGAATCAATTGATGTGACTAACTTTATTGTTGTCTTATTTTAAGAAATTACCACAACCACCCCAACTTTCAGCAATCACAAATGAGATCAGACAGCAGCCATCAACATAGAGGCAAGATCTTCCACAGCAAAAAAATTATGACTCACTGAAGGGTTGAACAGTTGTTAGTGAAATAAAGTGTGTTGTTGTTGTTGTTGTTGTTTTAATTTTTGGAGACAGAGTCTCACTCTGTTACCCAGGCTGGAGTGCAGTGGTGTAATCATGACTCACTGAAGCCTTGAACTCCTGGGCTCAGGTGATTTCCCACCTCAATCTCCTGAGTAGCTGGCACCACAGACATAAGCCACCACACCCAGCTAATTTTTTGTATTTTTTTAATAGAGACAGCATTTCATCACGTTGCCAGGCTGATCTTGAATTTCTGGGCTCACACAATTCTGCCTTGTCCTCCTAAAGTGCTAAGATTACAGGCTTGAGGCACAGTGCCATGTTGGGGTCCGCGTGTTTCCTAAACAAAGGAATGAACACACAAGACAACACAAGACAAGACAAACATGGCGGCCGCCTCGAATGGCACGCTCTCCTTTATTTTATACAGTCGTTTGTGGAATGTTACCAAGTCACAAGACACATTGTTGTTTTTCTGACCTTTCCCTGACTTTGTTTGCAAGAGCAGGACTTATGGGGAACGCCCTACTTCGTTTGCAAGAGCAGGACTTATGGGGAACGCCCTGCTTCGTTTGCGAGAGCAGGACTTATGGGGAACGCCCTGCTTCGTTTGCGAGAGCAGGACTTATGGGGAACGCCCTGCTTCGTTTGCGAGAGCAGGACTTATGGGGAACGCCCTGCTTCGTTTGCGAGAGCAGGACTTATGGGGAATGCCCTGCTTCGTTTGCGAGAGCAGGACTTATCGGGAACACCCTGTTTGTGAGCACGTAGTCCTCTACATTTCCCCTTTCCTTATTTACAAGTTTGAATTTCTTTTAAAACCATCATTACATGTTGGGCTCGCTGGGATTCGGTGTTTGCCCTTTGGTACCATCTCCAGCAGACTGTGAAAATGACAAAGGCAAGAACAATAATCAATACATTACTAGAAACAGAGGTCAGTTTTTACAGGGCTCATAGGGTTCAAAGATGTCAAACCTTGTGCAATACCAGTCATCACATCTGCACCAGTCAGCAACGGTAACTGATTGCGAAAAGTTTCAGAAATGTTCTGTGTTAATTCTTGTATTTCTAGGGAAAGATTATTATGACCAATTAAAAGTCTCCTTATCTCAGTCCAATTATGTACAGTGCTGTCAAAAGGAACAGGAGTAATACAAAATTGGGTAGTGTTCCAATCACATTTCAACAAAGCTCGGGTATTCAACACTGTTAGCTGATCTCCCAACCAAGAAACCACTTGTTCCAGATTATCTACTCGTTCAGTCAAATGAGCATCTATGTCTCGTTGCTGCTGCCACAACAAATGTGATTGTTCATGCCATTGTTGCACAAATTCTGCATTTTGTATACTCTGGTGTAGAGCTAATCCAGCAACAGCGGCAGTGGAAGCAATTGCTACAAGTCCTATCACCGCGGTCACGACGATTCCAACCATTCTCCGACTGTGGTGGACAAGATCTTGCATAACCTTATAAATTTGAGTAACTCCAGCAGATTCACTCCAAGTACGTGTTAAGTTTACAGGTAGCCAGGTTTCTTTTCTGGCTCTTAGTATATATAAATCGGAATGAGACTTATTCCAATTATTATTCCACCAAGTAGTATTTATACAACTTAAGAATGTACAATTGTTTGTACAGTTAACTACCCCTGTATTATTATCCCATTTAAAAATTCCTGTCAACAACAAGTAAGGCTTTCTTACACATGCAATAACATATCTAGAACTATTTCGATGCAAAGATATATGGAAAGGGTTAGCAATATTAGTAAGATTTAAGGACATGTTTCCCGTGAAAGTGAACATTGGTTTACCAGCAGCTAGCAACTTCCAAATATGACCTTGTATTTGTGAGGTATTAGCCAAATGTGGCATAGGGGGTGATAGACCACCATCATGCCAAATAATAGTTTCATTGCCATCTGCAGAAATGCTGTGATTACCTTTATGCCAATGCAAGTTGACATGGCTGAATTTAGTCTGAAAATCTCCATGCACACTTCAGTCTGTAACAAGGTATTTACGACTCTTGCCTTTTACTTCTAACAACAATCGTGGACCACTACCCCTACATCTAGTCCACTCTAGTTGGGAAACACCTCCGGACACATCAGGGATAGGGCATAAAGATAGTGTACTTGGCAGAGTTTCATTAAGTACTGCAGTATGATTATACTTGAAACTTTGAGCCACAACAATCATGGTAAAGGCAGAAATATGACTATGGTTATAGCGAACAGCCCAAGCCTCATGAGAAAGATGCAGACAATGCGGACTACCCCCAAGACATATAGGTAACCCTTCAACCCCAAATTGATATGAACTATTTACTGTGCCAGTGTCTAATTCAGGATCCTGGTTTAAAAAAGGCGATGGCATCCAAGCAGTATCATTAGTAAATACTGGGACTTCTCTGTCTCCCCAGGCCACACCTTGATATAAGGGTGGAAAGGGAATATAAGCCCAGTATGTAAATTCTTCAGCTGTTACCTGACAATTTACTATGGCCAGCACAGCCAGGAATAGAGTCAGTGGGGTTTTTGGCTGCCCAGATTGTTGAACAACTCCTTCAGCTTCTTGAGTTAACCTTTTCAGTTGTCCCCATGTCGGGGGCTCCGCACGTCGAGTTCCGAAGGTGAATGTTCTCTGAGCACTCAGATTTAGCTCCTGGAATTCCTTCAGGAACTCTTCGGATCGGCTCCTCTTCGCCATGGCACTGTTTCAACCGTCGAGATGGAAACCACTCGTCTCCAGTACCTGTATGGACAAGAGCATAGCCTCGGCCCCATTGTAAAACTTTTCCTTTTAAATATTTCCCTTGTAATGAAGGATAATACACCCACAGATTACTGTTTTGTGGCTTTTCTAAAGGCTGTTGAAAATGTTTCACTGCTGCAGACTGCTGTAATTGGCGCCAATGGTTGAGAAAATTTAAAGTAAAAAGGGCTTTCAGAATTTGATGTTTTGGGGAATCTTGCCCATCTCCCCCTTTTTGCTTTAAAAGTTGTAATTTTAAGGTAGCATTGGCTCTTTCAATAATTGCTTGACCTTGACTGTTAAATGGAATACCAGTGGAATGATGAATATGGTATAAAGAGAGGAAGGCAGCCAATTTGCGAGAGCAATAAGCAGGGGCATTATCAGTTTTTAATTCAGCAGGGATTCCCATAACTGCAAAGCAAGTAAGTAAATGAGTAATAACAGAGTCAGCCTTTTCAGAGGGTAATGGCGTAGCCCACTGGAAATGTGACCATGTATCAATAGTATGATGAACATATTTTAAACGACCAAAAGAAGGAACATAAGTTACATCCATTTGCCAAATATGATTTTGTTGAATGCCTCAAGGATTAATACCTGGACTTAAAAAAGGTGCAATAATAGGAGCACAAGATGGGCAGGCTCTGACAATAGCTCGGGCTTGACGGCGTGTTATAGAAAATCGCCGTTGTAATCCTAAACTATTAGTATGGTGTAGTTGGTGCTCATCCTGAGCCCGTTGGACACTGCCAATAAGTAAAGAATCAATCTGACTATTGCCAAAAGATAAAGGTCCTGGCAAAGCTGAATGAGAACGAATATGAGTGATAAAAAGGGGGGCAGTGCGGGAAGTAAGAGTTACAAATAATAAAGAAAATGATTTTTATAAAGGAGTTTGAGGAAATAATGGTAAAGAAGTCTGAGAAATATATTTAGTTACATATACAGCATATTGGGAATCACTAACTATATTACAAGGGGTTTGAGGCCAGTCTTGTAGAACCATAAGAATGGCAAAAAGTTCTCCTTGTTGTACTGATTCAAATGGATAGTGAGAAATTTTTGAATTGTCTGAAGTCCAGTATCCAGCCTTTCCATTGCTTGAAGCATCAGTAAAAAAGGTGGGACCTTTAACTGGAGTGTAAGAGATAGGATTATATGGCAGTAAAGAATATTGTTGCAGAAAAGCAAACAATTTATTACTAGGATAATGCTGAGAAAAAGAACCAGTATACTCAGTGCAAGCCACTTGCCAACCCTCGTGAGTTTCCAGCAGAGATTCAATGTATTGATTAGATAATCGGGTAATAATTTTTACAGGGTCAACACCAAGCAACTGATGAGCTCGATGTCGTTCTTTAATAATTAATTCAGCCAATTTATCAATATATGGGTGAATTTTCTTAATGGCTTTATTAGCCAAAAATAGCCACTCCAGAATATTATTATCCCGATGTAAAATGGCCGTTGGCGAATGGGGAGTATGAAAAAGACACAACGAAAGTGGAAGATTGGGTGCAATATAATCAAGGTGAGCTTCACTAATTCTATTTTCTACAAATGACAATTCTTCTTCTGCTACAGGGTATAATTGACGGGAACTATTTAAATCTGAATCTCCTTCCAAGGTAGCAAATAAATGTTGCAATTTGTAAGTAGGTATGCCTAAGATGGGGCGAAGCCAATTTATGTGTCCTAGCAATTTTTGAAAATCATTAAGAGTCAAAAGTTGATCTCTTCGAATTTGAACTTTTTGTGGCCGAATCTGCTTTTCTGCTAAAAGGTATCCCAAATATTGAATAGGAAATTGAGTCTGTATTTTCTCAGAAGAAATATGTAAATTATATTGAGTTAATTGTTGTTGTAAGACCTGAAAAACTTGACCTTGTAGGACTTCATCAGGAGTTGCTAATAGAATATCATCCATATAATGGTATATTAACACAGTAGGGAATTAACATCTAACAGGATTTAAGGCTCCATGAACAAACTCTTGACATAAGGTAGGACTATTAAGCATACCTTGAGGAAGAACTTTCCATTGATATCTTTGAGTAGGCTGTCCATTATTATATTCGGGAACAGTAAAGGCAAATTTTTCACAATCTTGGGGTTGTAACGGGATCGTAAAAAAACAATCTTTAAGATGTATAACCATTAATTTCCAATTTTGGGGGATAAGAGCTGGATTAGGAAGCCCAGGTTGTAAAGTCCCCATAGGTTGAATACAAGCATTTACAGCTCTAAGATCAGTTAATAAGTGCCATTTTCCATTTTTCTTCTTAATGACAAACACAGGGGAATTCCATGCAGAAGTACTTGGTTCAATATGCCCCTCGGCCAATTGTTCCTTAACTAAATTCTTTAAAGCCTCAAGTTTTTCTTTAGATAATGGCCACTGTTCCACCCAAATAGGAGTTGTAGTTTTCCACTTCAATTGTAAAGCTTGAGGCTTGTGGACAGTGGCTAAGAGTTTAAAGGATTGTAGCCCATTTTGAACATCATATTTTTAGCAGCAGAAGAAATATGAGGAATGCTTAAAAAGGCACCAAATTGTTGTAAAAGATCACGGCCCCAAAGGTTAATATTAATGGGAACAATATAAAAGAACACTTTTCCTTGTTGTCCTTCAGGTCCTACACAGCTCAGGGGCTCGACACTTTGGTAGACTATAGAAGCAGTACTTAGGCCGGATAGAGTAACCAATACTTGCTTCTTTTTCCAATGATCAGGCCATTGAGCCAAACATATAATAGATACATCCGCTCCTGTGTCGACTAATCCCTCAAAAAGTATCCCATTAATTTGCAATGAACATAAAGGTTTTTGATCAGAAACTAAAGTTTCCCAGAAAACAGTTTTCCCAGTACTACCGAAACCTCCTTGACGAGACACATCTCTAGATAAGAAAGGAAAAAAAGGCAATAAAAGCAATTGTGCAATACGTTCCCCTGCCTCTAGACGCATAAGTTGTGAGACTTGTACCATAATAAGGATTTCATCAGTAAAATCAGGGTCGATAATTCCTGGGACCACCATTAACCCCCGCATAGCGCTGCTGCTTCGACCTAGGAAAAGTCCTACATGTCCCTTTGGCAAAGGACCACACACTCCGGTAGCCAACTTATATATTCCTCCATTAGAAGATAAAGTATAAGGTTGGACAATAGCTAGGTCAGCAGCGGCACTCTGCTTAGTGGCAGCGTAAAGCTGAGAAACTGGGGTAGGGTAAGATGTCTTTAAGGAGGACTCGAGGTCATTCCTTGATGTTGTAAGCCACTGCTCACTGGGTACTGGGGTAGGCCTGCATTGTAGTTGTTGGGGCCCCAAGCCTGCGGGCCCCGGCTTCTGTTTCCCAAGGGGTGACAGTACATTCCCACTTTTATCAGTTTTTGAACGGCATTCATTGGTCCAATGTCGACCCTTGCCACATCGTTTACACATATCAAATGGTAACCTTTTTTCTTTTAGAGCAGAAGAGCCTAATTTTTTCCGGCATTCCTTTTTAAAATGACCGGGTTTCCCACATTGATAGCATATACCTTGTTTAGAATTGCCTTTTAAAGCCTTAGAAAGTGCCCCAGCAAACAATTGAGCATTGTAAATAGCTCCTCCAACACCTGCACAAGCCCGAATGTATTCATCTAAATTAGCCCCACTAGCTTTTAGAGGACGCAGCAATTTCTGGCACTCAGGATTAGCACTCTCAAAAGCCAGAGTATCCAAAAGAATTTTAGCAGCAGGGACTGAACCTACAGTCTTTAATACAGCATCTTGAAGACGGGCTACAAAATCTGGATACGGCTCAGTGGCTCCTTGTAGGATCTTTACAAAAGATAAAGAAGTTTTACCCGCTATTTCAACCTTAGTCCACGCTTTTAAAAACAAGACTTTAATCTGAGTGAGAGCAATATCATCTAGGCCTGCCTGAGCATTAAGAGTGGCGTATTGTCCTGAACCCGTAAGCTGCTCTTCAGTAGGTCCTGGGGGATTTCGCGTAGCATTTTTTCTAGCTTGTACTCTTGCTTCCTCCCACCACCAACTTTTTAATTGAAGCCATTGTGAACGATCAAGGACAGCCTGTCCCAACGTTTCCCAGTCAATAGGAATCATCATATGTTCTGAAGAGAAGGAATCGAGAAGGCCAAGGACAAACGGTGATTGAGGTCCATAATTAGAAATTGCAGCTTTCATTTCTTTCAAAAATTTAAATTGTAGGGCTGTAAAAGTCACATTCTGGTCACCGTTTGGGAACTGAGCATTGGGGCCGAAAGCAGCCCGTGTTATTGGGAATAAATCTAATTCCTCGAAATCATCCTTTTCCTTCAAGTCCTTGTTTTCTCCTACAGGAGGAAGAGGCACAGAGAAAACCTGACCTGACATAGGCAAAGAGGTTGGAGGTGGAGGCAAAGGATAGTCCTTTTCCAAAGGAGCAGAAGGGAAGGCAACAGGGAAGGCTCGTGGCGGAGAGATAGGAGAAACAGGAGCAGCGGCACCTTGTAATTTTAACAACTGTTGTAACATCTCTAAAATGCGCTGCAAATCAGAATTTCCTTCAGATGAAGGAGGCATTAGCTCTTTTACCAATTCCTTGTCCTCAACAACTGGGGCATAAACATGTTCCTCTCTAAGATCATTCCTCTCTAAACCTTCAGATGCCTCACCTCCTGTGGCAGTATCGCCATGCTCCGAGTCAGTTTCAAGTAACTCTAATGCCTGAGTAATGGAATTACACAAAGTCAGAGGCATCGTTTGCCCTTGCTGATGAGCTCGGCGCAGAACTTTACCCACTTGTAACCGTTCCTTTCGATTTAACTGCACTTTAGTTTGATATTGAAACCGATAACAATGTTGTTCAACATGGGCAAACAATCGCTTCAAAGTCTTTTCTTTTACTTCTACTCCTATAGACATCAACAGTCCCTGGAGTAACCACAAATATTCAGAGGCCAGAGAGGTGGAATTCCCCATAATTTTCCCGTGGGTCCCCCTTTCTTTATTTACCTGCCCGGGGTGTTCCCCCTCCGGTTCCTTGCTCTCGTGGAGCCACGGACCCTGCTCGCTGCGCCAGATGTTGGGGTCCACGTGTTTCCTAAACAAAGGAATGAACACACAAGACAACACGAGACAAGACAAACATGGCGGCCGCCTCAAATGGCGCGCTCTCCTTTATTTTATACAGTCGTTTGTGGAATGTTACCAAGTCACAAGACACATTGTTGTTTTTCTGACCTTTCCCTGACTTTGTTTGCAAGAGCAGGACTTATGGGGAACGCCCTACTTCGTTTGCAAGAGCAGGACTTATGGGGAACGCCCTGCTTCGTTTGTGAGAGCAGGACTTATGGGGAACGCCCTGCTTTGTTTGCGAGAGCAGGACTTATCGGGAACACCCTGTTTGTGAGCACGTAGTCCTCTACAGTGCCAGGCCAGGTGTTTTTAAATTAAAGTATATACATTGTTTCCTTAGACATAATGCTATTGCACATTTAATAGACTATGGTATAGTGTAAAAGTAACTTTTATACACACTGGGAAAGCAATATTTACAAAAATGACTAGCTTTATTTTGATATTTTGTTTCATTGCAATGAAATTGCAATGGTCTGGAACCAAACCCATAATATTTCTGAGGTATACCTGCATATAAAAGGGCAAGATGGCCAACTAGATGCAGCCAGAAAGTGCTGCTTGCACCAAGTGAGACTGAATTATCTTGTAAACCACCATAAGTTGGACAGTTTTTTTGAAAATAAAATGCTGAGAATGTATAGAGAGGTGATGTTGAAGCTGAGGTTGAAGAGAGAGAGGAAGCTGGTAATCCTCCATGGTGTTAGCAAACACTACATCTAGTTCCTGGCCCCAAATGGCTTCTGGAAAAGGGATGAACGAGGGAACTTGGGGGTAGTTCCCTCTTGACATGGAACTCCAGGATCCTAGCTGCAGGATACCTCACGTTATCCATGGATGTGTGAGCTGGTAGAGCGATCTCCTTAGGGAGCAGGCAGCAACAGTCCCTCTGATGGCACAGAGCCCAGGAGGTTGTGTGTGCTGGGCAGCACCAGCAGACAGTGGTCAGAGATGCCCATCCCTCAGGTTCCCCATTCCTTTTCAGGAGGCACTGCCCAAGTTGACCTGAGCCAGGAGAAAGTGGGGCTGGCTTCCCTGTTGTACTAGATAGGATCTGTCTGCAAACCCTCCTGTCCACCAGTCCATCCTTTGGCCCATGTCTAGCTACCCCAGAAAACAGATGCACAGTATCCTTCATGGCCCAGCATGAGTGCACTGCTATACCTGAGTCCATTATCAGAGAACCAGGAGTACACTGAATCCTCCAATGCAGCTGGAACCCAACCCAAAGCCATGGGATTTTCTGGTGCCCCCAGGGGTGCAGCCTGTAGTTCAGGAGTGCACAGCTGCAATCTGTGGCCAGCACTCAAGCAGAGGAGGAGCCCTTATCCTCAGAGCACTGAGAGGGACAAGATGTGCAGGTTCCTGTACTGGAGAGGGAGCAAGGCATTCCTCCCTCCACAAGGCTGGTCCAGAAAGGATGTGGGACATCTCCCTGCCACAGTCTCTGCCTGAGGGGGTCCCATGGCCTGGAACATCTAACAGAAGAAATACAAGCACAGCGCCAGTGACTGGAGAGGGTCCCCCAAGTTCCTCGAATGGATCTGATGAGGGAAACATCTTTCTCCCTGCCTGCTACTGCAGAAAATACCTGTTAACATGAGGAAGTACAAAAGAGCCATACAGCTGGGTATCAGCCTAGCTACTGGTCATTACTCTTAAGCACCTTCTACTGGATCACAGCCCAAACAGCACCAAAAATTATCCCACTAATACGTATACCTGTAAAACCAAGCACAATAATTCACCCACAAATAAAGATCCTGTACAGCACCTTGGCCATCTGAAAGTATCCAGGAATGACATCAACTGACTATACTCAACTTACAGCATAGTTTTAACACCAACCATCCCAGATGAGAAAAAACCAGCACAAGAAATCTGGCAATTAAAAGAGCCAGAGTGTCCCCTTACCTTCAAACGAGTCCACTAGCTCTCTGGCAATGGTTCATAACCAGTCTGAAATGACTGAAATCACAGAAATAGAATTCAGAATCTGGATGGCAAGAGAGCTCATTAAGATTCAGAAGAAAGTGGTAACACAATACAGGGAAACCAAGGAAACCAGTAAAATTATGTAAGAGCTGAAAGACAAAATACATTTTAAGAAAGAACTAAACTGAACTTCTGGAAAGGAGAAAGTCACTACAAGAATTTCAGAATACTATCAGAATCAGGAACAGCAGAAGAGATCAAGCTGAGGAAACAATATTAGAGCTTGAGTTCCACTTATTTGAATCAGCTCAGTCAGATAAAAATAAAGAAAAAGGAATTTAAAAATGAACAAAATCTCTGATAAATATAAGATTATGAAAATAGAACAAATCTACTACTTATTGGCATTCTTGAGAGAGAAAAAGAGAATAAACAACTTGAAAAATATATTTGAGGATATAGTCCATGAAAATTTCCCTAATCTTGCTAGGAAGGTTGACACAAATCCAAGTTTTATTTATTTATTTATTTAGACGAAGTCTTGCTCCGTCATGCAGGTTGGAGCGCAGTGGTGCAATCTTGGCTGACTGCAACCTCTGCCTCCCAGGTTCAAGCAATTCTCCTGCCTCAGCCTCCCGAGTGGCTGGGATTACAGGCACCCACCATTGCACCTGGCTAATTTTTGTATTTTTAGTAGAGACGGAGGTTCACCATGTTGGCCAGGCTGGTCTTGAACTCCTGACCTCCTGATCCGCCCGCCTTGGCCTCCAAAAGTGCTGGGATTACAGATGTGAGCCACCACGCCAGGCCGATAAAATCCAACTTTCTTTCATGATAAAACCCTCAGCATTGTAGACATTGGAGGAATATACCTTAAAATAATCCACCTTTGACAAACCTACAGCCAATATCATACTGAATATGCAAAAGACAGAACTATTCCTGTTTAGAACTATAACAAGACAGGGAGGCCCACTCTCACCACTACTATTCAACATAGTACTGTAAGTTCTAGCCTGGTCGATTGGGAAAGATAAAGAAATAAAAGGCATCAGAATAGAAACAGAAAAATCAAAGTATCTCTTTTGCTGACAATATCATTTTATATGTAGAAAACCCTAAAGACACTACCAAATGACTAATAGAAATGATAAATGAGTTTAGCAAAATTTCAGTATATCAAATGAAAGCATGAAAATTAGTAGTATTTCTATACAACAATAATTCCCAGGCCGGGAGTCAAATCAAGAAAACAATCCCATTTATAATATCCACAAAGAAAATTAAATACCTTAGAATACAGCTAAATAAAGAGGTGAAAGATCTCTTCAAGGAGAACTAAAAACACTGCTTAAAGATATCAGAGATAACATAAATAATTGGAAAAATATTCCATGCTCATAGGTTAAAAGAATATTAAAATGGCCATTCTGTCCAAAACAATTTATAGATTTAACACCATTCCTATCCAACAACTGACACCATTTTTCTCGAATTAGCAAAAACAAACAAGACAAACAAAAACTATTCTAAAATTTATATGGAATCACAAAAAAAGTCCCCCAAATCCAAACCAATCCTAAGCACAATGACTAAAACTGAAGGAATCACACTACTTGACTTCAAACTACGCTATAAGTCTATAATAACCAAACAGCATGGTACTGGTACAAAAACAGACACATAGACCAATGGAACTGAATAGAAAACTCAGATATAAGGCTGTACACTTACAATCATATGATCTTTGACAATGCCATCAATAGCATGCAATGGGGAAAGGATTCCCTATTCAATAAATGGTGCTGGGATAACTGGCTGGCCATATGCAGAAGAATGAAACTAGACCATTACATTTCACTGTGTACAAAAATTAACTTAATTTTTAATTTCTTTTCCTTTTTTTTTTTTTTTTTTTTTTTTTTGAGAAAGGATGTTACTCTGTTGCCAGACTGGTGCACAGTGGTACAATCGTGGCTCACTACAGCCTCAACTGACTGGGCTCAGGTGATCTTCCCACCTGAGTCACCAGAGTCTCTGGGACTACAGACATACATTACCATGCCCTGCTCATTTTTGTATTATTTTGTAGAAACAGAGTTTCACCATATTGCCAGACTGGTCTCAAACTCCTGGGCTCAAATGATCTGCCTGTCTCGACCTCCCAAAGGGCTAAGATCACAGGTGTGAGCCACCATGCCTGGCAAGATTTAATATTTAAATGCAGGACTTCAGAGTATAAAAATCTTGGAAGACATGTCAAAATTACCCTTCTCAACATCTGCCTTGGCAAAGAATTTTTGGCTAAGTCCCCAGCAGCAATTATACCCCCACTCCCAAAAAATAGACAAACTGGACCTAATTAAACTAAAAAAAGCTTCTGGACAGCAAAAGAAACTATCAAGAGAACAAACAGACAATCTACCAAATGGGAGAAAATATTTGCAAACTATATTTCAGACAAAGCTCTGATGCTCAGAATCTGTAAGAAACTTAATTCAACAAGCAATAACCAAATAACCCAATTAAAAATGGGCAAAGTAAATGAGTAAACACTTCTCAAAAGACAGAAAAGCAGCCAACAAACATGAAAAATAATTGCTCGACATCACTAATCATCAGATTAACTCAAATCAAATCCACAATGAGATACTATTTCACACCAGTCAAAATGGCTATTATTAAAAGTAAACTGACAAGTGTTGGCAAGGTTGTAGAGAAAAAGGAACACATATACACTGCTTATGGGAAGGTAAATTAGTTCAGCCACTGTGGAAAGTAGTTTGGGGATTTCTCAAATAACTTAAAACAGAGCTCCCATTCAACGCAGTAATCCCTTTACTGGGTATATACCCAAATAAATAAATAAATAAATAAATAAATAAATAAATAAATAAATAATTCTACCAAAAAGGCACATACACTCATAAGTTCATCACTATGCTATTCACAATTGCGAAGACAGGGAATCAACCCATGTGCCTATCGATGGTAGACTGAATAAAGAAAATATAGTACATACACACCATGGAATACTATCCAGCCATAATATATAATAAAATTATGTCCTTTGCAGCAATGTGGATGGAGCTAGAGGTCATAATCCTTAGCAAATTAATGCAGGAACAGAAAACCAAATACCATGTGTTCTCATTTATAATGGGAGCTAAACATTGAGCACCCATTAACATAAACATGGAAACAATTGACACTGTGTAGACTGCTAGAGAGGTGAGGGAGGGAGGGAAGCAAGGGTCAAAAAACTACTTGTGAACTGTGCTCAGCTCCTGAGTGCCTTATGCCCATGTGATAAAATATCCCCTGTATCTCAAATAAAATGTACCCTCTGTATCTAAAATAAAAATGAAAAAAAAAAAAAAAAAAAAAAAAAAAAAGAATGCCCAGGATAGATCACTGAATAATGAGAAGCAGAATGAAAGCAACTCTGTAGTTCAAGGCTACCCTGAACTTTTTAGCTACAGCAGAGTTCCTAGCTGAGTACTGTTACATGAATAACCCCAGCCAATACTATGGGAACAAATGCCACTCAGCTGATTCCCACCTTAATTCTTAATCCACAGAATTAAAATGTATGCTTAATTATTTTCTGTTTTTTAAAATATACATGACAGCTTAGTACTAGCATTCTTACAAGTTAGAAGAAACAAAAACAAGTTACACGGTGAAATTTTCATATAGGAAAAAGTATGAAAAAATAATAAAGACGGGGCAAAGTGTAAGAATTACAAAATGGGCATAATGTTAATATAATAGCCAGAGGAAGCCTGGACCAGAAAGTACCATCTGAATCGGTACCTAAGAAAACTGAAAGAGTGAGTCCTGCTGATATGTAAACGTGTATTACTATATACATTATTAAAATGACTTTGGTTTTTACCTCAAGATTGGGATATAATGGAGATTTTTTAGCATAGGTATGTTTGGCAAGTCAGCTCTTCTTTTCAAAGTCTTTAAGGACCTTAGCTTTCTTATCTCATCTTTGGCACTGGCCAAAGATGAGTAACTTATATGGTATGACCTCATGCAGCAAAAGGTGGCACAATTTTACTGCAAGAACAGTTGGTCAGTCAAATGTCCAGCAGTAATTCTATTATTACGAAAGAAGGAGATAATAGATTCTGGTGGACAGCTAGAACAGATTTAGGTGGACAGCTGAAGTCATTACCATATACATGACAATTTAAGGCACAGTAGTACATGAGATGAACGAGGGAGTAAATGTGAAATATATGAGGATAATACAAGTAAGAGACTATAAGAAAGCTCCAAATAGTCTACTATGTCTCTGTGATTTTGATCATATTAAGTGCAATGAACCCATGACAGATAGAATTTAAATACAGTCTTGATAAAAAAAATTCATGGTATAAATGTGATTTCTCCTTGTTGCAAATGAGACCCTCTCCTTATATTAATAATTTTATAAATAAATATACTGCGTGGAAATGAAGAATGTATTATTAATACATAATCCAGGTGTAACCTAGATTTGAGCTTGTTAGTTCTACATTGGGTGGGTAAGGGATGGGTAACATTTGGGTGGGCTTTGAACAGAGAACTTAATATGAGTGTTAAGTTAAAGAACTTGAAGACAACTTGGGAGTTTAAAAAACTCTTGAGACTCATATCTGCATTTTACCTATTGGCATAATCAGAGCAATGCAAAAAAAATGGTGCTCATTAATCCATATTATTTAACCTATTCTAATTGTGGAAGGCTCTAAGAAATAGCCAAGTTCATTCCTTTGATGATTGTTATAAAAGTATAGTTATAAAAATTAACTGGGCTATTTACAATCGAGCAAGCCTGGTCATTTAACTGCTCTCTCTGCACCTTACTTCAAACCAAAATTAACCACACAAAGAGTCAAAGTGTAGGGGAGAGTCAACATATTTTCCTCTTAAGCTGAGCAGACAATATCTCTTTATCTTCCCTTAGTAATATTTGTGGAGTTCTGGAATTATGGATTTACCTCACTGTCAAACTTCTTTCTTTACATGCCCAAACATTCACACTAGAATCCTTTCCCAGACGCATCATCCAGTTTTTATAGGAAGCATATTTTGGCTGCTTATTTGCATACCAAAGCCATGGCTGTTGGCCACACTGTGGGAGAGGAGATAAACCCAATGGGGCCAGCTGTTCTAAACAGATTTTTAATTAATTATTTTGATTATTACTCCATTTCCAAGTGTCAATCATCTTTTTGTTTACACTGAGCATGCAGCTTCTTTGGGGTTTATTTGAAAATGACCACTATTAACTCTAATTTTTTGATTAAATAAATTTAGTGCTATCTTCCTTGTAACTTTTAAGAACCCCCAAAATTTGATTTGCTGAGGATATTCTTTCTGGTTCTTAAGAATTATTAGATTTTTATTAATTTATTTAATATCTTCCTGTCATATAAAAGGAGAGTTTTGAGAGACTAAATATCTCAAAACCAGCTTCACTAGGTTTGATTCTTAGTTCCAATAGTCAATAACTTATAAACTTAGGAAAACTAACCATTTTAAGTCTAAGTTTCTTCAATTCTAAAACATGATAATATTTACTATTTCAGAGTAATTATTTTGGAGATTACTTTGAATAATTAAACTGGTATCTAGGATATAGTAAGTATTCAGAAGATATAGATTCTAAAATACTTTTATTATTGTAAGACATAATACAGTCCAATTTGTTAAAACTAGGAACTATCTTATTTTCTATACTTCACTTTTTTCAGAGAATTTTCTAATTTGTCATCAGTGTACCAAGGAGATGTAGTTTACTAATCAGTTTGCTAATGTGCGTAGATGAAGGATAAGTGTTTAGAAATAAACACAAACATATACAACGATCACCAACACACAAACAATATCAGATAATTGGACAAAAGTGCAGTTTGAGACTGATTTCAATTATATATTTTTTGGCTTTCCATTTGCTTGGTAAATATTACTCCAACCCTTTATTTTGTGCCTATGTGTGTCTTTGCATGTGAGATGCGTTTCCTGAATACAGCACACCTATGGGTCTTGACTCTTTATCCTCTTTGCCAGTCTGTATTTTTTAATTGGGGCATTTATCCCTTCTACATTTAAGGTTAATACTGTTATGTGTGAATTTGATCCTGTCATTATGATGCTAGCTGGTTATTTTGCCCATTAGTTGATACAATTTCTTCATAGTATCAATGGTTTTTACAATTTGGTGTGTTTTTGCCGTGGCTGGTGCTGGTTTTTCCTTTCCATGTTTAGTGCTTCCTTCAGGAGCTCTTGTAAGGCAGGCCTGGTGGTGACAAAATCTCTCAGGATTTGCTTGTCTGTAAAAGATTTTACTTCTACTTCACTTATTAAGCTTAGTTTGGCTGGAAATGAAATTCTGGGTTGAAAATTCTTTTCTTTAACAATGTTGAATATTGACCGCCACTCTCTTCTGCCTTGTAGGGTTTCTTCAGAAAGTTCCACTGTTAGTTTGATGAGCTTCCCTTTGTGGGTAATCCAACCTTTCTCTCTGGCTGCCCTTAACATTTTTTCCTTCATTTCAACTTTGCTGAATCTGATGATTATGTGTCTTAGAGTTGCTTTTCTCGAAGAGTATCTTTGTGGTGTTCTCTGTATTTCCTGAATTTGAATGTTGGCCTGTCTTGCTAGGTTGGGGAATTTTCCTGGATAATATCCTAAAGAGTGTTTTCCAACTTGGTTCCATTCTCCCTGTCACTTTCAGGTACAACAATCAAATGCAGGTTTGGTCTTTTCACATAGTCTCATGTTTCTTGGAGGCTTTGTTTGTTCCTTTTCATTCTTTTTTGTCTAATCTTGTCTTCATGCTTTATTTCATTGAGTTGATCTTCAATCTCTCATATCCTTTCTTCTGCTTGATTGATTTGGCTATTGATACTTGTGTATCCTTCACGAAGTTCTCATGCTGTGTTTTTCAGCTCCATCAGGTTATTTATGTTCTTCTCTATACTGATTATTCTAGATAGCTATTCCTCCAACCTTTTTTCAAGGTTCTTTGCTTCTTTGCACTGGGTTACAACATGCTCCTTTAGCTCAGAGAAGTTTGTTATTACCCGCCTTCTGAAACCTACTTCTGTCAATTTGTCAAACTCATTCTCCATCCAGTTTTGTTCCCTTGCTGGAGAGGAGTTGTGATCCTTTGGAGGAGAAGAGGTATTCTTGTTTCTGGAAATTTCAGCCTTTTTGTGCAGGTTTTTCCTCATCTTCCTTATCTATCTTTAATCTTTGATGTTGGTGACCTTCTGATGTGGTTTCTGTGTGGAAGTCCTTTTTGTTGATGTTGATGCTATTCCTTTCTGTTTGTTAGCTTTCCTTCTAACAGTCAGGCCCCTCTGCTGCAGGTCTGCTGCAGTTTGCTGGAGGTCCACTCCAGACCCTGTTTCCCTAGGTATCACCAGTGGAGGCTGCAGAAGAGCAAAGATTGCTGCCTGTTCCTTCCTCTGGAAGCTTCGTCCCAGAAAGGTACCCGCCAGATGCCAACCAGAGCTCTCCTGTATGAAATATCTGTCGACCCCTGCTGGGAGGTGTCTCCCAGTCAAGAGGCACAGCAGTCAGTGACCCACTTGAGGAGACAGTCTGTCCCTTAGCAGAGCTTATGCACTGTGCTCTGAGGTCCACTGCTCTCTTCAGAGTCAGCAGGCAGGAACATTTAAGTCTGCTGAAACTGTGCCTACAGCCACCCCTTCCCCCAGGTGCTCTGTCCCAGAAAGATGGGAGTTTTATCTATAAGCCCCTGATTGGGGCTACTACCTTTCTTTCAGAGATGTCCTGCCCAGACAGGAGGAACCTAGAGAGGCAGTCTGGCTACAGCATCTTTGCCAAGCTGTGTGGCCTCCACCCAGTTCAAACTTCCTGGTGGCTTTGTTTACAGCGTGAGAGGTAAACCGCCTACTCAAGCCTCAGTAATGGCAGACACCCTTTCCCCCTCCAAGCTCAAGCATCCCAGGTTGACTTCAGGCTGTTGTGCTGGCAGTGAGAATTTCAAGCCAGTGGATCCTAGCTTTCTGGGTTCTAGGGGGTGGGATATGCTGAGCTAGACCACTTGTTTTCTTGGCTTCAGCCCCCTTTCAAAGGGAGTGAATGGTTCTGTCTTGCTGGCATTCCAGGTGCCACTAGAGTATGAAAAAAAACCTCCTGCAGCTAGCTCGGTGTCTGTCTAAATGGCCGCCCAGTTTTGTACTTGAAACCCAGGGCCCTGGTGGCATAGGCACCCAAGAGAATCTCCTGGTCTGTGGGTTGCAAATACCATGGGAAAAGTGTAGTATCTGGGCTGGAGTGCATCACTCCTCATGGCACAGTCCCTGACAGCTTTCCTTGACTAGAGGATGGAGTCTCCTGACCTCTTGTGCTTCCCCGGTGAGGCAATGCCCCACTCTGCTTTGACTCATCCTCCACAGGCTGCACCCACTTTCTAACCAGTCCCAATCAGATGAGCCAGGTACCTCAGCTGGAAATGCAGAAATCACCTGCCTTCTGTGTTGATCTTGCTGGGAGCTGCAGACCTGAGTTATTCCTATTTGGCCATCTTGCAAGCCACCCAGAAAAGTTTTTAAGTCAGGTATGAAAAACGTCATAAAGGTTTGGAATTGGGAAACAAGAGGTATGTTTAGAGAAGAAAAAATATCCAGACAGACTGGGAGCTGTGGCTCACGCCTGTAATCCTAGCACTTTGGGAGGCCGAGGCAGGTGGATTGCCTGAACTCAGGAGTTCAAGACCAGCCTGGGCAACATAATGAAACCCTGTCTCTACTAAAATACAAAAAATTAGCCAGGCATGGCAACATATGCCTGTAGTACCAGCTACTTGGGAGGCTGAGGCAGGAGAATTGCTTGAACCCGGGAGGCAGAGGTTGCAGTAAGTCAAGACTGCACCACTGCACTCCAGCCTGGGTGACAGAGTGAGACTTCATATCCAAAAAACGATCCAGACAACTAGAATATGATTATTTACTTACCTTAGATGTGGGCCATTAAGGGTCGCCTGAGTTTGTTCTTTACTTGTCATTATTTCATCAAGATAGTGACATTAACTTGGAACATTTCTTCTGTAATGAGTTGTGTTTTCCTGAATGCATTTACTCTTAGGCTTTTCTCAAGAAAGCACATGAACTGGCTTTTTTTTTTCTTTCTACTCTAAAAGGAATGACAGACACTTATCCTTTAAATACTCCCTTAGGTTACTAATAATGGAGAGAAGATATAATTGTGCCTACACTGAACAAATTGCTAGCTGAAATGTCATTTTATAGCAAGTCAATGAAATACTTTACCCAGTTTTCTTGCCTCAGTATAAAGAAAAGCACCATCAAACATTGATTGCCTTGCCATAACTTAAGATGTAGGCTTCAGTTTCTTTTTTTTTTAGCACATTGCAAACTATTTACTCTGTGTTCTTGATCCATTCCACCACTATTATAAAAGCCATATCAGTTTGACACTTTGTACTCTGTATTAATGAGATACTTATTTCCCAAGAGCGGTTCTAGAAATTTAAACCTCAACATTAGCAAACTGTTAACTAAAGTCACAACATTTCTCCAAATGTTTATTTTTTTATTAAAAGAGTATCTATGCCTGGTTTCTTCAATTCTGTGAACAGTTTGTCTTTCCCACTTCTCTCCAATTGTCAGGACTTCCTAAATACTTATTCACAGGTAAACTTGCCAAATCATGTTAATGTTCTGCATCACACTTCAAAAACTCCTGCTAATTCTAACCAAAACCATGGCAGGGCAGGAGTAAAAAAAAATATATTTACTTTTACAGCAAAAATGTGAAGTAGAGATTAAACAATTGTATCAGGACTAAGCCATAGACATCAATTGTCCATGGCTTTCTTATTTATTTATTTGTTCCTCACTTTTTGCAAGAAATAATTTATGATATTCATAATTTCAGTCAACATAACTATATATTTTATATTTTAGTGAGTCATATCTGCAGATTGAGTAAGAATACACAGAAACATTCTCCTTCTCTACTTGGTTTTCAACTAACAAAGTTTGTTTTAATTCTTTGATATGCAGATTGATACAGAATTTTTAGTTGTTTGTGTATCTATCTGAAAATCTCTTTGGTGTTTCACAGCGTCCTAAAGACACTTAAAAGACTTTTTTTTTTTTTTTCAATTTTAGGATCATACGGGTAATGATAAACTACTGATTTTATAAACATTTTTATCTTTTTGAGAAGTAAAATCACCTTTTTATAAGCACAAAATATGAAAATGAAAATATACACATTTTGATTGATAGCATAAAATGTTTGCATCTTAAACCATCTCCTTTCCTTTTTAAATTTCTCATTCCTCACTGGAAAGTAGATATCTTCTGCTGGGGGAGTGAGGAGAGGGAACTAGGAGGATGGGTCAATAGATGCAGCAAACCACCATGGGAAACATATACATATGTAACAACCCTCCATGTTCTGCACATGTATCCTGTTTTGTGGCTTTTGTTGTTGTTGTTGTTGTTTTAGAAGAAATACAGAAAAAAAGGAAATCTTCTGTTGGACTGATAGCACTGGACTACAGTATGCAGAGCGATGTTTTCAAATTAGTTGAGAAGCCTCCATTAGAGTAAATGCACCAGTTACACTTGCCTTAAAGTTTAGTCCAATTTCAAAAATTGAAAATGCTTCAGATTATACATTTTAAATCATTATTTGGAATAGAATTAGACTTAGAGAAGTATACACAATTGCTCCTAACACTGTTAGTAGAGTGGAGGTTCCACAACAGGAGGGACAACCTAAAAGATCAGGGGAAATCCTCCCACAGAGTGCTCGTTTGTACATTGTGGATACAACCCCAGGTAAAGCAGACCCCCATCCCAACTTTAAAACAGTTGTTGCAGGGGTTCTGCCCAGGGGGAGAGGAGGGATGTAAGGGATAATAGCATAGCATCTATGCCTGAGGAGATTCATTTTATTTGAAACAGAGAGCAGAGAACTATATCCTTAGGGACATGGTAGCAAACAATAAAAATCTTGGTAAAGAATATTTAAAAGGAGGATGATGGCTTCTTGAGAAAGCAAAATGTCAAAGCAGTCAGAGATTCAGTGAAGAGAACCAGGGAAAAAGACATCCAAAAAGAGCCCTCCTGATATCAGAGTCAATTCTGAGTGTTGAGAAGTCTTTGGACAAGCACTAGCTTGCACCCACTGAGCAGCAGCCAAAGCAAGTTGTGGTGCAGAATCAAAATTATTCCCCAAGCTACACACATAATCAAAAAATGCATGATAGAATCCACATTGACATGACAGACTTTAAAAGAATCTCTGTCAAAGCACTAAACCAAAAGCTACTTTGACCCATAAAAGACTTTGGATGCCAGACTTAAAAGCAATATCATAGTAATCCTGACAAAGAAAATATCTACTCAGGAGCTATCAGAGAAGGAAACCTCAAGCTACTAGTCTCTGAATGAATATGAGGCAAACATACATAACATAATCTTCATGAATTATGATAGAGACTTGTAAGCCACACACACATGCACATGCACGCGCGAGTGCACACACACACACACACAGCTAAAGGCAAAAATTAAAAATCTAGCAGGCTAAGAGCACAACCTTTTAGTAATAAGTGCTACAAGCTGACCTAGTGGTGACACTAGGTAACCATGCTAAAAGATAAAAATGGAGAAAACATTAGTAGGAACATCAGATTCTTCTCACTGTGAAGAAAACATATTTTTCAGAATTAACTAGGCCAAGTCATTAAACAAACAAACAAAACACAAACATATAAAAATACTACAGTAATCCCCTTACCTTTCCTGTTGCTTTGAACATTCCAACTTTTATTACAAATTAGATACTTTAGATAATAAGTTGTAACAATTCTAGATAAACTCTATACTCTAAAATGCCCTTATTTCAACAAAAAATATTTAAATAAACAGAAAAATGAGACTGATACATAGGGAAAAAGCCATACAAAAGAAATAAGACTTTGAGGGCTACAAATGTGGCAACTTATCAGAAAATATTTTCAAAGAAGCTATTATAACTATGCCCACATAGCTAAAGAAAAAGAAAGTTAAAATTTTGAAGGAATGTATGTTGATAGTATTTCACCAGATAGAAAATATCGAAAAATGAAAATAATTAAAAAGGATTTTGCTGAAATATTAAAGGTGAAAAATATAACAACGAAAATGAAAAAACGAACTAGAAAGTTTAATAGATCTGAGCTGTCATGAGAATCAATTAGTGAACTTGAAGATAGATTGTTAGAGATCAGTATTCTGAAAAACAGAGAGGAAAAATGATGAAAAATGGCAGTGTCAGAGAAATTTGGTGCAGCATTAAGCATACTAATGTATACATAATGAATGTACTAGAAGAAGAGAAGAGGGAACAAGAGACAGAAAAAATGTTTGAGAAAACAATGACTGAAACATTTTCAAATTGCATGAAAAATATTAATTTAGACATTTACAAATCTCAACAAATTCCAGGTAGGGTAAATACAAGAAGATCCACACTCAGAAAACTCATTATAAAAATATTGAAAGACAAAGAGAAATTATTGAAATCAACAAGAGAAAAATAATACATCATACAGAATATAAGAGCAATATCTGACTTTCCATCAGAAACAATAGGAACTAGAGGCATTGTGACAATATATTCAATATGCTAAAAGTAAAACAAAACTAAACAAAACAGAAACTGTCAATCAATCAATCAGGAATGTTTTGGCAAAGTAAGGCCTTTATCTGTTATGGAAAAATTGACAGAATTCATTTCTAGAATACCTACCTTATGAGAAATAGTAAAGAAAGTTCTTTAGGGTGAAAAACTGATAATTATAGAGTAATTTGAATCTTCATACAAAAGGTAGTGGTAAAAAATAATTACATAATTAATTAGAGAAAATGGTATCATTGTATAGTCTTCTTTATTCTCTTATTTGAAGAGCAACTACATAAAACAATATATAATTTTCTTATTGAATCTATAATATGTGGGAATGCAATTTATGTAACAATATTAATACAAGAAGAAAGGCAGGAACAAAGATGGACTGTATTAAGGACATAATAACAGATGATACCTCATATCCAGAAGAAGAAACATAAATGTGTCCACATTTGCCACTTTTACTCAACATTGGATTTTAGGCTCTAGCAAGGCCAATTTGGGAAATAAAGAAATAATAAATAAGTAAATACCATTTAGATTGAAAATGAAGACTTAAAACAATTTTATTTTCAGATAATAGCATCTTATGTAGATAAGATTCCAAGGAATATACTAAATATCTATTAGAAATAGTAAGTAAGTTCACAATCTTTGTCAGAACACAGGATCAATATACAAATATCAATTGTATTTCTACGTATTTTGATTGAGTAATTAGAACATAAAATTAAGGAAATGACTTACTTTACAACAGCATCAAAAGAATAAAATTCTTCTGATAAACATTCTTCTACTCTCTATGTCCAACTAAAAACTTAGTGAAAGAAGCACAACACTTTAGTATTGAAAAGTATAAAACAATTAAAAGTCATATTATGTTTATAGAACAGAAAACAATATTGTTACCACAATATTGCTCAAGTTGGCCTATAGATTTAATACAAATCCAATCAAAATCACATCTTGCTTTTTTTTGCAGAAATTGTCAGATACTCCTAAAATTTATATGGAAATCCAAGACACTCATAACAGCCAAAACAATCTTGAAAAAGAAAAAACAAATTGAAAAGTTACAGTCTACTATAAAACTATAGTCATCACTTATTTGTAATACTAGCATGAAGGTATAAATGTAGATCAATAATTAGAAATTAGAGTATAGAAACAAACCCTTACATTTATGGTCAATCAATTTTTGGCAACTGCACCAAGATTATTCAATGGTAAAAGAGTACATTGTTTAGGTACCACTGGATATCTATATGCAAAAGCATGAATTTGAATCCCTACTTCACACTATTTGGAGAACCTGAAATTAATAACCTCCTGAAGGGAGAAGTGATTGAAAAATGTGTGTTTATTGAAAGATGGAGCAAGAAAAATTTAAAAATCTAAATTTACACTTTAATTATTTAACTTCTCATAGCTTCACTTCAATATCACTAAGTCAGCTTGGAAACTGTTCAGAGTGAATAAGTGGAATAAATAAAAGATACACAGTGCTCATTATTTTTCAAATAAATATGATCAATGAGCTGATGTAGGTCTACAGCATAAAAGCTGATTTTGATGCCTGACATTTACAGAGAAGAAATGGAAATAAAACCAAAATGTTTGTATGTGCATGAGTCAGAAAAAAAATGACCGATTTAGTATTACCGTCACTTATTCTGGAGAAAATTAGCCATCATCATGATTACATTTGATGTGGGTCACGGCCCCGCACTCAGTGAAAATAATGCAGGGTTGTTGCTGATCTGAGAAATGATAATAGCACTCAGGGTCACTCAAAGAAGGAAAATTTCCTTCTCAAGCTATTAACCATTCTTAGTGATCCTTTGTCTCAAGTATTCCATTCAAAATAAAATTGGTGTACATTATAAAGACAGTGACCACCACAACAAAACTTTCCTCTCCATCTGGAAACTACTGACAGGTTGCTTTGAGACTGACTATTTAATTACAGTTATATCTATTGCAAACTCCAGCTCTGCTCTAGTAGCTGGTAAGTCAGGTAGATACAGCATATATTATAACACTAGGAGCAATAAGAATAAAACAGATGGTACCATTAGTTTTTATGACTCTTGATTCACCTGACTGAATCTCTCCCTTCCTAAGTTTATATATTGATATAAAGTGATTAAGTAATCAGAAATATTACCCACTCCCAAGAATACAAATCCCTGAAACAGGTACTCATAACCATGTATGCCAGGCAATGGATTTGAGGAAATAAGAAAATGCACTGTAGTGTTCTAGATAAGGAATGTATACTCAAGCACATTCAAATTCTGATTTAAGCATATGGAGTTCAATTGAGAAAAGTTCTGTCTCTTATTTAACTCAATGACAAGGTAATCTTTTTTAAAAAGTATTTTCTCTTATGACATGATACTATCACCAGATACCTGATATTACAATTTTTCTCAAGAACACATATCTCTACCCATTATAAGTACAGTCAATACAATTTGATAATATAACATAAATGTAGCCTTTATTTTTAACTACACATTTACTTCATGTCAAAATGTGGTTTGTGGGGAGAGTTCAAGATAACTGACTAGAGAAATCAGATACTCACCTCCTCCATAAAGAACAAAAATTGTGAATAGATAGTCCTAATTTAAATAGAGCATCTAAAAAGAAACACTAAAATTCAGCAGAAATGTGACAGTAAACACTTGAAGGATGGAAGAAGAGGGAAGTAAGACAGGCAGCTCAACCAGAATTGTCCAGGAGCCTGGAGATGCTCTCCAGTTCAGGGAAAGAGTAAGTGAGAGATTCCCAGTGGTTCATATTTCCACCACGGATTCCTCAACCAGTAACCATTGGAGAGCCCCTTGACCCTTACAGGCCCTGAGACTAACATAAGGAGCTGCCTGAAGTTCATGTGATGGCAATGCTCCAGATGGGGAACTTACATCTGGTCCCACACACTACTTGAGATCTAAGCAGCTACATCACTGTCCCATTTTGAGAGTCTAGTACCCATCAGATTATAGTTTGCCCTCAGGCCCAGCAGAACCAGCATCTCTACATCTTCAGAGCCCCACAGACATTCCCTCACATACACTTGGAGGACTGCAGGAGGCACAATTCTGGCTGGACCCAACAGTGCAGAAGGGTCCCCAGCACTCTAGCCCACACAGAGTCCTACACTCTGGGAAAAAAGCAGTAGAGTGTGCTGTGGAGATTGTCCCTAGGACAAAGGAATCCAAAGCATGTTGTCTCCAGAGCCTGGGAGCAGCCTGCCTGAGGCTGCTAAGAGCAACCCCAACCCCATAAGCATCTAGGTGACTACACACTAGCAAGTTTCCTGAGGACAGTGTCCACACACACTACCCTGGCCACTGCTGCTGTCAGGGGCCAAAGTATGTGCTCTTCAGAGCCTGAAAGCCACCCCCCTATCTGGGGCCACTCTCACTGACAGCAGCCTCTCCTCCACCAGTAGCACAGCTGCTGTACACTAACGCATGCCCTGAAGACAGGCTCTCCCTATGCACTGCCATTGCCTCCACTGTCTCTAGGGCTGAAGTACATGCTCCTCAGAGCCTGAAAGCTGCTTGCCTGCCTGGGGCTGCTCGCACTGACAGCAACCCCATTCCCTCCAGCATCATGGCTGCTATGCACTCAGATGTGCACGGAGGTCAGCCTGTCTGACCACTACTATGGGTTGCCCCACCCTGCTCATCACAGCTTGTGCTCATGTGCACCACCAGGTGTCCTGAGGACAAACCTGCTGGCCTACTAACACTATCCCCAGTGCCTGAATATACTGACAGAGGTCTAGGGATCACCATCCCTGTCCACCACCATCTATGCACTCCTCTCAGGAAATGAGGAGGAGTCCATTCAGCCTACTGCTACCAACACTGTCACACACCTACACGCTCCAACTGGGGGCCTGGGGATTGGCCAAAACAGCTGATCAAAGCCACTGTTAACATTAGTGTGTGCCATCTGAGAGCCCAACTGTTGTCCCAACACTGCTACTACCATCGCTCATGTTAAGGACATTGCCCACAGGCCTGAGGTCCTGCCCACCTGCCTGGCCCACTACTGCAACTTCCAGCAACTGAGACATGTGCCTAGAGGTCTAGGAATTGACCCACCTAAACCCACTAACACCAATGCCCCTGCAGACAGCACTGGGGCCTAAGGACAGACACACTTAGCCCACCACTGCCATCCCTGGACTGGCTCATCTGTTGTCCCCATTCCCAGCAAAGCCTTGCCACAGCCTCCACTAACAAACAAACCAAGTCAATGAAGAAATCACAGATGCCACTGACACTGCTTATAGCAGGATAAATGATATGGAGGCTGCACTACTCCATGCATGTAGAATCAATGCTAAAGTATTCTACCTAACCTTCACTATAGGTGCATTTTCAGGAAAAAGTCTTTCACAAAAGTCAATCTAAAAAATTAGAAGAAATGATTATTACATTAGATGAACAGATATTAATGTAAGGAAACAAGAAACATGAAAAAGCATTGAAATGTGACACCTCCAAAAAACAAAATAATTCTCCAGAAATAGATTCCAATAAAAATTATGAAATGACAGAAAATGAATTCAAAAATATGATATTAAAGAACTTAGTAAGATAAAGAGAACACAGGTCAACAATATAAATAAATCAGAAAAACACTTCAGAATATCAATGATAAATTCAGCAAAGAAATAGATATTATTTTAAAAATCATGAACCCAATAAACTCAATATGTAAAAAAAATCTGAGAGCTCCAATAAAATATTAGATAAAGCAGAAGAAATAATTAGAAAACTGAAAGATGAGTATTTTAAAATAACCCAATCAGGAAAAAAAAAAAAAAGAAAGAAAAAGAAAAAATAATAAAGAATAATCCAAACCTTTATGACATATAAAACACCATAGAGTGACTGAATATTTAATTTTTTTTTTGTATTCCATAAAACAAAGAGAAGGCCAAATGCACAGAAAACCCATATAACAAAATGCTAGCTGGAATCTTCCCAAATCTAACAAGTGGCTTAGACATATAGATATAGGACACTCCAAAATCCTCAAATAGATACAATACAAAAAGGTCTTCTTCACAATACAATATAATCAAATTCTCAAAGTCAAATACAAAGAGAGAATTCTAAAAACAGCCAGAGAAAAACATCTAGTCACATATAAGAGGACCCCTATGAGATTAACAGTGGATTTTTCAGTAGAAATGTTACAGGCCAGTAGGGAATGGGAAATGCCTAAAGAAAAGAAAAGAAAAAAACTGTCACCCTAGAATGCTGTACTCAGCAAAATTATCCTTCATAAATGAAAGAGAAATGCACTCTTTCCCAGACTAGCAACAACTGTGAAAATTCATTACCATAGACTGGCTGTAAAGAAATTATTATTATTATTATTATTATTATTATTATTATTATTTGAGACAGAGTCTCACTCTGTCGCCCAGACTGGAGTGCAGTGGCATGATCTCAGCTCACTGCAACTTCTGCCTCCCGGGTCCAAATGATTCTCCTGCCTCAGCCTCCTGAGTAGCTGGGATTACAGGCACGTGCCACCACATCCAGCTAATTTCTTTATATTTTTAGTAGAGACAGGGTTTCACCATGTTAGCCAGGATGGTCTCGATCTCCTGACATCGTAATCTGACCGACTCGGCCTCCCAAAGTGCTGGGATTACAGTCGTGAGCCACCGCGCCCAGCCAAGAAATTCTTAAGGGAGACCTAAACCTGGAATTGAAAGCACAATATTTATGAATAATAATGCGTTGAAGTATGAACTCCCAGTAGAGCAAACAGACAAATAAGAAGGTGATAAGACTTATATGTTACCACTACAGAAAATCACCAAACCAAATTGATAAAGCATTGGGAGTTATACCTGATGTAAATGACGAGTTGATGGGTGCTGACGAGTTGATGGGTGCAGCACAGCAACATGGCACAAGTATACATACGTAACAAACCTGCACGTTATGCACATGTACCCTAGAACTTAAAGTATAATAATAATAATAATAAATAAATAAAATTTAAAAAAAAAAGAGAGAAAGTCAAGAACAGGATATACAGAATAGCCAGAAAACAATTAACAAAATGACAAAATAAGCCTTCACATATTTATAATAACCTTGAATTTAAAAGGATTACATTTTCCACTTGAAATATATAGACTGGCTGAACAAATTTTTAAAAGTAGCCTAACTATATTCTACCTACAAGAAACTTGCTTAGTCTGTAAAGACACATAGAGACTGAAGGTAAATAAATGAAAAAATATACTCCACAAAATGGAAACTAAGAGCAAGCAGGGGTAGCTATACATATATCAGACAAAACGAAATGTAAGTAGTAAACAGTAAAAAGAGGCAAAGAAGGCCAATATATAATGATAAAAGGATCAACTGAGAAAGAGGGTGTAACAATTATATATATTTATCTCCCTAACACCAGAGCACCCAGGTATGCAAATATTATTGGATCTAAAGGGAGAGATATACTCAAATACAATCATATTAGGGAACTTCAACACCCCACTTGTAGCAATACATAGATCATCTAAACAGAAAACAACAAAAAATATTAGATGTAAACCAGACTTCAAACCAAATAGGCCGAGCAAATATTTACAGAATTATCTCACAGAGGCAAATTACATATTATTCTCATTAACAAATTGAATGTTCTCCAGGATAGACCATATGTTAGCCCACAAAACAAGCCTCCACAAATTTAAAAAAATAAAAATTGTATCAAGTATCTTTTCAGACCACAGTGGAATATAATTTGCAACTAATAACAAGAGAAACTTTCAAATCTGTACAAACACATGGAAATTAAACAACATGTTCTGGGATGACCATTGGGTCAATGAAGATATTAGAAGGAAATAAAAAATGTCTTGAAACAACCAAAAATGGAAACCTAATGTAACAAAACATATAAAATACAACAAAAGCAGTGTTAAGAGGGAAGTTTATAAAGCAATAAGTGCCTACATCAAAAAATAGAGAGAGATTTCAAATAAACAATATAATGAAACATCTCAAGGAACTAGAAAATAAGAACAAAACAAATCGAAAATTAGTAGAAGAAAAAAGTGAAGAGCAGAACTAAATGGAATACAGACTTTAAAAACAAAGGATCAACAAAATGAAGAGTTGTCTTTGGAAAAGTTAAAACTGGTAAACCACTAGCTAGACTAACCAGAAAAAAAGAAAAGATACAAACAAAACCAGAAACAGAAAAAAAAGACATAATGGAAACCACAAAAATATGAAAGATTATTAGACTATTATGAACAACTATATGCTAACAAACTGGAAAACCTAGAGGAAATGGATACGTTTATGGACACACACAACCTAACAAGATTGTGTCAGGAAGAAATAGAAAACTTGAACAGATTAATAATGAGTAATGAGATGAAATCAGTAATAAAAAGTCTCCCAGTAAATAAAAGCACAAGACTGGATGGCTTTACTTCCAAGTTCTACCAAACCTATAAAGAAGACATTACACCAATCTTCTCAATCTATTTCAAAAATTTGAAATTAAGAAAATTCTCCCTAATGTACTCTATGAGACCGTGATTACCCTGATACCAAAATCATTCAAGGAAACAACAAGAACAGCAGTGACAATAGCAATAAAACAACCACAGGCCAATATCCCTGATAAATATGAATGTAAAAATCTGCAGCACTAGCAAGATGACCCCAACAGCACATGAAAAAGATAATACTCTATGATCAAGTGAGATTTATCCCAAAGATGCAAAGATTGTTTAACCCATGCATATCAATAAGCATCATATATCACATCCACAGAATGAAGGACAAAAACCAGATGATCATCTCGATTGGATGCAGAGAAAAGCGTTTTTATAAAATTCAATATCCTTTCATGATAGAAATTCTCAACAAAGTAGGCATAGAAGGACTGTACCTCAATCTAATAAAGATTATATATGACAAACCCACAACAATCATCATTCTGAATGATGAAAAACTAAACACCTTTCATATATGAACTGAAACAAGACAAGGATGCCAACTTTCACCAGTCTTATTCAACATAGTAGTGGCCGTCTTAGCCAGAGAAATCAGGCATGAGAAAGATACAATAAGCATCCAAATTGGAAAAGAGGAACTCAAATTGTCGTCATTGCAGACAACATAATCTTATATTTAGAAAAACCTAACGACTCCACCAATAAACTATTAGAGCTGATAAACAAATCCATTAAGTTGCAACATACAACATTAGCATATGACAATTAGTTTTTCTACACATCAATAATAAACTAGCTGAAAAATAAATTAAGAAGACAATCTTATTTACAATAGATACAAAAAAATAATGTACCTAGGAATAAATTTAAACTTGAAGATGAAAGAGCTCTACAAAAATAACTATGAAACACTGATGAAAGGAATTGACTAGGACATCAATAAATAGAACACATGCCATGCTCATTAATTGAAAGATATTGATGTTGTTAAAATGACCATACCACCCAAAGCAATCGATAAATTTAATGCAATCTCTATTAAAATGCCAATGACATTTTTCACAGAAATTTAAAAAAAAAGCTAAAATCTGTACAGAATCCAAAAAGAACTTGAATAGCCTAAGCAATCCTCAGCAAAACGAACAAAGCTGGAGGCATCATACTACCTCACTTCAAAATATTATAAGGCTATAATAACCAAAATAGCATGGTATTAGTACAAAAACAAACACGAAGCCCAACAGAGAAATAGAGAAACTAGAGAATAGAGAAAATAGAGAACCCAGAAATAAATTTTTTTACTTATGTCCAACTGATTTTTGACATAGTCACCAGGTACATAATTAAGGAAATGACACCCTCCTCAATAAATGGCATAAGTGAAAATGGATATCTCATAAAGAAGAATAAAACGATACCCCTCTCTCTCTCACCATATGCAAAAATTGACTCAAAGTGAAGTAAAGATTTGAATGTAAGATCCAACCAGCCAAAAATACTAGAAGAAAACCCAGAGGAATCACTCCAGAACTTTGATCTTGGCAAATATTTTATGACTAAGACCCCAAAAGCACAGGCAGCAAAAACAAATATTGACAACTGTGACTACATTAAACTAAAATGTGTCTGCATTGCACAGGAAGTGAGAGTGAGGAGCGAACTTATTAAATGGGAGATAATATTTCCAAACCATTTATCTGACAACGAAGTAATATACAGAATATAAAAGGAATTGTAACAATTCAATGACAGAAAATTAAATAATTCCCTCAAAAAGTGGGTCAAATGTCTAAATATATATTTCTCAAAAGAAGACATACACATAGCCAATAGGTATGTGATAAAAGGGCTGGATATCACTAGCTATCAAGGAAATGCAAATCAAAACCATGATGAGATATATTTCCCTAGTTAAAATGGATATAATCAAATAGACAAAAAGTAAAAGATGATGGTGAGGATGTGGAGAAAACAGAACCCTCATGCAAAGAGTTGTGTTCAAAATGTAAGCTAATACAGCCATTATAAAAACAGTAGAGACATTTCTTAAAAAATTAACAATTGAACTACCATATAATATAGCAATGTTACTCCCGAGTATTTATCAAAAGGAAAAAAAATGTTATATCAAAATGATACATTCACCACCGTATTTACTGAAGCACTATTTACAATAGCCAAAATGTGGAATCAACCTAAAGAGTCCATGGGTGGATAAATGGATACAGAAAATGTGGTATACTTACAAAACAGAATACTATTCAGCCATAAATGATAATGAAGTCAGGTCATTTAAACCACATAGAACTGGAGGCCATTATTTTAAGTGAAATCAACCTGACACAGAAAGACACATTTCACATGTATTTACTCATAGGTGATAGCTCAAATAGTTGATCTTATGGAGATATAGAGTAGAATGGTAGTTACCAGAGGCTGATAAGAATGTGTGTGTGATGAAGTGATAATGTTTAATGGTGGAGTAGGGTGACTATAGTTAATAACAATGTACGGTACATTTCAAAATAACCAGAAGAACTTGAAATGTTATCAGCAAATATAAATGATAAATGTTCAGTGTGATGGATACCCCAAAACTCTGACTTGATCATTACACATTCTATGCGTGTAACAAAATATTACATATACAGACAAATATCATGTATCAATAAAAGAAAATGGCTTGCTAAGTAAACTTGAAAAGTATAAGGATTATTCAAATAAGTAATGTAGGGTAACCCAATTTATTGTCATAAAATTATTTGAGTTTAAAGATAATAAAAACATTTCATGAAAACAATCATTAAATTTTAAATGCTAAGAGCATGTAATATGCTGCATATTTTGCCCTGAAAAGATAATCAAGAATAAACACAGAATTTTGACTCATGAATTGGAATCCAAAATGGTGTAAACAAATTTAGGACATTCCTTTTCACCCTTAATAGTATTGATAATTAGTGCCATATGATCTATCTTTTGATAATATATTGCTTTGTGTTGGATTGTTGATTATTTATATCAATAGTCACATCTTTTCCAAGTGAAAATAGGATAAGCATTTAAGAGAGCAACAAATTCTTGCTGGGCGTGGTGGCTCATGCCTGTAATCCCAGCACTTTGGGAGGCCGAGGTGAGTGGATCACCTGAGGTCGGGAGTTCGAGACTAGCCTAACAAACATAGAGAAACCCTGTCTCTACTAAAATACAAAATTAGCCAGGCATGGTGGCACATGCCTGTAATCCCAGGTACTCAGGAGGTAGTGGCAGGAGAATCACTTGAACCCAGGAGGCGGAGGTTGTGGTGAGCCAAGATTGTGCCATTGCACTCCAGCCTGGGCAACAAGAGTGAAACTCCATCTAAAAAAAAAAAAAAAGCAACAAATTCTTATTGAGCATGCAAAAGTCTGAATTTTCAGTGTGAGAAATATAAAATGAATGTAGAATATAATTCAAGGTTTTAAGGAGTTTATATATATTCTTATTTCTTGGTATTTATTTATCATCCTACAAACTAACACATAATGACTGTCATAAAAGTAAGCTTCAAATATTCAGTTTTGTTATATATTCTATTAGATGAATAATGAAAATACTGTGCTAGGTACCAAGTTGAATAAAATTCTGAATAAAGTCCTGTAAGTTGAAAGATTACTACAGACCTGGTAGAAGAGACTTGTTGCTCTTAGAGTAATACCTCTAAGAAAAAAAAAAAAATTCAGTAAAAGATTATTTTCAAAATAGATGCTCAAATTCCACCTTATCTGAGAGTATATGAGATTATCATCTAAGAATTACAACAAAAAAAATGTAAAAAATTATTAAACTAGGTTCTGGTTTCTGGTTCAGCATGTAAAAGTTTGGAAGTCATTACTCTATCCTAACAAGAAACGAGGTGAATTAACAGAAAATCAACAACTCTACTTAGATCTATCAGAAAAGTTAGGTCTCATGGCAAAACACTGACCCTGCAAATTAGAAAGACAGACAAGCAGATACAGAGAATAACAACTTAGAGAAACCCCCATAATTAGAAATATCCACAGAACTAGTACCAAAGTAGAAAACCCTAAGCCTTGATTGACAAATTACTAGAGGCTCAGTGTTAACAGACTGAGAATTAAAATCTCCAGGGAGTCCCAGACATAGGGAAGGGTATACAGTTCGTGAGTTTTACCACCATGAGCTTGACAAGGTTCTCATAGTGAAGATCAGAGAAAATTTCCTGGTGCTTCCAAAAAGGGGAAGGGAAAATTAAAGTTAGCATTTTGAAACAGACCAGAACATTCTATCCTTTTTACCAAGGCCCATATTCAAGAAAAACAATTTAAACAGAGTCTATTCTATTGGGGTTTTATTAGATTCTAACAAACCTATGGAAGGAAAATACCAAACTCCAGTCCAGTTTAGCATTCCACATGTGGGAAGGGTAATAGGTAACTCCAACCTCAAGCCATTTTGTTGCACCTAAGGAGCGGAGAGAAAATGAAGAAAAAATAACAAAAGAAGTAGTGAAGTTCACAGTCTTGATGCACAAGATCACGATGTAACTGACATTTAATGATAACAAATAAAATGCTTCTTCTTTCCTCACACCTTAAAACCATATCAGTTAAGGCCTATTGAACACAGTACCATTTTACTCAGTGCATCATGTCCAGCTTTCAACAAAAGTGGCAAGACATACTAACTAGCAATAAACACAAGTATTAAAATAAAGATCAAACATCAGAACCAAACTCATATATATAATAGATAACATGCAGCAACAGATAAATATGTAAGCAGAGAGATAAAATTCCTAAGAAAGTATCAAAAATTAATGTTGGACATAATAAAACACTGTACTAGAAATGAAGAATGCTGTTGATGATCTCATTAGAGACAATCAAAAATAATAATTACAACAATATTTCAAGACATATACAGTAAAATATAAGTAGAAAATGGAATGTTAAAATGTAGAGGAATGAAGCTAAGGTGTAGAGTTTTTATTAGATTTTTCTTTACTTGTTTGTTTCCTTTTCTATGCAAGTACTGCAATATTGTTATGAGTCCCAAATAATGAATTATAAGATAGTATTTGCAAGCCTCATTGTAACCTCAAACCTGAAAACAGACAATGAATGGACAAAAAATCCAAAACTATAAATTATATCATGCCACCAGAGGAAATAATCTTAACTAAAAGGAAGACAGGAAAGAGGAAAAGAAGAAAGACCATTTGGACTAAACTTTCCAATAAAAAGACATAGAGTGACTGAATAGCTATGAAAAGCTGCACTCAAAGATCAGTTGCCTACAAGAAACACTTCACCTACAAAGATGCACATAGTCTGAAAGTAAAGGGATAAAAAAGGTGTTCTATGCGAAAGGAAACCAAATAAAGCAGGATTAGCTATACTTATATCAGACAAAACAGATTTTAAGATAAAAACTGTAAGAAGAGACAAAGAAAGTCAGTATTTAATAATAAAGGGGTCAATTCTGAAAGTGAATATTACAATTTTAAATATATATGCATCCATCACTTGAGCACTCAGATTAAAGCAAATATTGGTAGAGCTAAAGAGAGATAGGCCCCAATACAATAATAGCTGGAGACTTCAACACTCCACTCTCAACACTGAACAAATCTTTCTGCAGAAATTTAACATAGAGAACATCAGACATAATCTGCTCTGTAGATGAAATAGACCTATTAGATATTTACAGAACATTTTATGCAACAGCTGCAGATTAAATATTATTTTTCTCAGAACATGAATAATTCTCAAGTATGGACCATACATTAGGTCACAAATTAAGTCTTAAAACGTTCAAAAAATTGAAATATATCAAGCATCTTCTCTGATCCCAATGGAATAAAACTAGAAATTGATAACAAGAGGAATTTCTAAAACCATACAAACACATGGAAATTAATCAATATGTTCCTGAATAAGCAGTAATTCAATAAAATGTTACAAAGGAAATTCAAAAATTTATTGAAACAATAGAAACACAACACCAAGGCTTATGGGATACAATAAAAGCAGTACTAAGAGTAAAGTTTATAGCTATAAATTCCTATATCATTAAAGAAGAAAAACTTCAAATAATCTAATAATGTGTTATAAAAAACTGGAAGTCAAGAGCAAACTAAATTCAAAATTAGTAGAAAAGTAGAAATAATAAAGGTTGCAGAAGAAATCAATGAATTTTAATGAAGAAAACAATACAAAAGATCAACAAAACAAAAAGTTGGCTTTTTGAAAAGATAAAGAAAATTGACAAACCTTTACCCAGACGAAGAAAAGAAAAGACCCAAATAAGTAAAATTAGAGATGAAAAAGGAGACATTACAGCAGATACCACCAAAATTCAAAGGATCATTAGTGGCTAGTGTAAACAACTATATGCCAATAAATTGGAAAATCTAGAAGAAATAGATAAATTCCTAGACACATACAATCTACCAAATTTGAATCATGAAGAAATACAAAACCCAAACAGACCAACAAAAAAGTAGTCAAATCAAAGCCATAATAGAAAATCTTCTAGCCCAGGATTTGATGGCTTCACTGATAAATTCTAACAAACATTTAAAGAAGTAATACAGCTATCCTCCTTAAACTATTTCAAAAAAAAAAAAAAAAAAAATTAGAGGAGTAGGGAATATTTCCAAACTCATTCTACAAAGCCAGCATTACCCCGATACCAAAATCAAACTAAGACACATCTGAAAAGGAACACTATAGGACAATATCACTGGTGAATATTGAGCAAAATTCCTCAACAAAATACTAGCAAACATAACTTTACAACCCATTAAAAAGGTAATTTCTCATAATCAAGTGGGATTTATCCCAGAGATGCAAGAATGGTTCAACATATGTGAATCAGTTAATGTGATACATCATATAAACAAAATATAAGACAAAAATCATATGATCATTTCAATTAATACTGAAAAATCACTTAAGAAATAACATCCCTTCATAATTAAAAACCTTCAATAAACACAGTGTAGAAGGGATATACCTCAAAAGAATGAAAGCCATATAATACAGACCCACAGCTAGTATCAGATGAAATAAGGAAAAAGTGAAAGCCTATTCTCTATGATCAGGAACATAACTAGGATACCTAATTTCTCCACTGTTTTTTCAATACAGTTCTGCAAATCCTAGCTGGAGCAGTCATACAAGAGAAAAAAATGAAGAGCAACCAAATTCGAAAGGAAGAAATCACGTTATCTTTATTTGCAGTTGATATGATTTTATATTAAAAAAACTAATGACCCCACTATAAAACTATTAAAGCTGATAAACAGTAAAGTTTCAGGATACAAAATCAATCTACAAAAATCAGTAGCATTCTATATGCCAACAGTGAACAATATGAAAAAGAAATCAGAAAAGTAACTCCATTTACAATAGCTACAAGTTAAATTAAATACATAGGAAATAATGAAAGTGAAAATCCTCCACAATGAAAATTACAAAACCTTGATAAAATAAATTGAAGACGACACACAAAAATGGAAAGATATTGTACGTTCATAGGTCAGAAGATTCGAGATTGTTAAAAAGTTTATACTACCCAAAGCAACCTACAGATTTAATGCAATCCCTGTGAAAACATGAATGACATTCTTCATGATAATACCAGAAATCCATCCTAAAATGTATGTGAAACCAGAAAATACCCAGAGTAACCAAAACTATTCTAAGCAAAAAATATAAAACTAAAGAAATCATATTACCTGACTTGAAATTATACTACAGTCTATGATACCCAAAGAAGCATGGTATTTGATGATGAGAGACACATACATCAGTGGAACAGAATAGGGAACCCATAGATGAATCCACACATCTACAGTTAACTCATATTAAACAAAGCTGCCAAGAACATACATTGGGGAAAGGATAGTCTCTTCTATAAATGGTGCTGGGGAAAGTACACATTCAAACACAGAGGAATGAAACTACACTCCTATCTCTCACCATATACAAACATCAAGTCAAATGGATTAAACACTTAAATCTAAGACCTGAAACTATGAAACTACTAAAAGAAACATTGTGGAAACTCTCTAGGACATTGGACTTGGCAAAGAATCCTTACCACAAGCAAAGGCGACCAAAACAAAAATGGACAAATTGGATCACATCAAGTTACAAAGTTTCTGCACATAAAAGGAAACTATGAACAAATGAAGAGACTGCCCACAGAATGGGAGAAAATATTTGCAAGTTACCCATCTGACAAGGGATTAATCACCAGAATATCTAAGAAGCTGAAACAACTTTATAGAAAATAAGTAATAATCCAATTTAAAAAATGGGCAAAAGACCTGAAAAGACAAATCTGTAATGAAGACATACAAATGGCCAAAAGGCATATGAAAAGGTTCTCAACATCATTCATCATCAGAAACATGCAACTCCAAACTACAACGAGATAACATCTCATCCCAGTTAAAATGGCTTTTATACAAAGACAAGCAAGAATGTGAAGAAAAGGATGCTGGCAAGGATGTGAAGAAAAGGGAACCCTCATACGCTGTTGGTGGGAATGTTAGTTATTACAACCAACCTGGGAAATAGTTTGTAGGTTCTTCAAAATGATAAAAAAACAGAGCTACTGTGATCCAGAAATCTCACTGCTAGCTACGTACCCAAAAGAAAGGAAATTAGTATATTGAAGAGATATGTGCACTCCCATGTTTATTGCAGTGCTCTTCACAATAGCCAAGATTTGAAAGTGACCTAAGTGTCCATCAACAGATGAATGGATAAAAAAATGTGGTGCATGTATACAACTATTCAGTCATGAGAAGAGTGAAATTCTGTCACTTGCTACAACATGGATGGAATTGGAGGTCATGTTAAGTGAAATAAGTCAGACACAGAAAGACAAACTTTTCATATTCTCACTTATTTGTAGGAGCTAAACATTAAAATAATTAAATTCATGTTGATAGAAACTAGAATGATGGATAACAGAGGCCAGGAAGAGTAGTGGGCACAAAAGTGGAGATGTTTAATGGTTATAAAATATAGTTAGAAAGGATGAATGAGACCTAGTATTTGCTAGCACACAGGATGACTATATTCAAAAATGATATAATTGTACACCTTAAAAAACTAAAATGCTATAATTGGACTATTTGTGATATGAAGGATAAATGCTTCAGGTGACGGATTCCCTCCAAAAACTAAAAAATAAGAACATAAAGGTGAAATAAAATAAAATAGCTAAAAGAGTATAATTTGATTGTAACAAAAAGGATAAATACTTGAGGTGATGGATGCCGCATTTATCCTGATATGATTATTATGCACTACATGCCCATATCAAAATATCTCACATAAGCTATAAATATATATACACATTGTATACCCACGAAACAAAAGCAACAACAAAAAGAAGCCAGATGGTCGGGAACTTATGGAGTATGAGGGAATGCGATAAAAATTACATCTAACATTTCCTAAGAAACTATCCAAATCAGAGTGGAATTAAGTGAAATAATTAGTGTTGAGGGGAAAATAATCCCCAACCTAGAATGTCATATCCTGTGAAATTACCCTTTAAATGTGAAGCAACAATAAAGACTTTGTCAGTTTTTTGGCAGTAGATCTCACTTACAAGAAATGTTAAAAGAAGTTCCTCAAAGAGAATAAAAATAATGCAGGTAAGAAACTCTAGATCTACATAAAGAAAGTAAGGACATTAGAGACAAAATAAGTGAACTTAAAATACCAATTCTTATTTTTCTTATTCTTAATTGATTGAATAGAAAACAGATCAAAATAATGATCGCAGTAACATATTTGATAATTACAGTTTATCTACAAGTGAAATGAGTGATAGAAATAATACAATGAGGAGGGAAAGATCAATAGAAATATTTTGTTATTTATAAGCATCTTGCACTCGTGGTGAAGTGGTATAGTGTCATTTAAAAGCAGACTTTTATTAGTTGCAAATATATATTGCAAACTCTGAAGCAACCACTAAAAGGAGAAAAAAACATGAATAATTGATATTCTAAAAGAGGAGGGCATATGGAAATGTATAAAAAGTTCAATTAAAACCAAAAGAGAGAGAAAAAGAGAAGACAAACCTAGTCACAAACCACAAGGGCAACACACAGAAAACATTAACCTATATGATATGTATTAATCCAACTATCTCAATAATTACTTTCAATTCTAATACCCTAAATATAACAATTAAAACAAAATTTTCAGAGTGGATCAAAAAGCAAGACTCAACTACATGTTGTCTATAAAAACCCACATTAAATATAAAGACATATATAGATTAAAACTGAAGAGATGAAGAAAGATATACCATGCTAACCCTAATCAAAAGCAAGCTGGAATAGATAATATTAGAGCAAACTTTACAGCAAAAAAAAAAAAAAAATTAATGGGGATAAAGGTGGCATTACTTATAGATATAAACCTAAATTTTCTAATAAGCATTAATAACCTTCACTGTGTGTGTTTGTAACAAGAAAGTATGAGAGGCAAAAATGCTCATGTGAGGCAACAACAAAATATGTAAGGCAGAAACTGATAGAACTGTAAGAAACAATAGATAAATCCTTTATGGGGACTTCAACCCCCTCCATCGTAAATGAGCTCATCCTGCTGTCAGGAAATCATTAAAGACATTAGTGAACTCAAGATCATCAATCAACTGGATATAATTGACATCTATAGACTACTTCATCCAACAACAATAGAATATATATTCTTTTTAAGCTTACATAAAACATTCACCAAGATAGACCATATGCTGAACCATAAAATGCACCTCAATTTATAATAATAAAATTACACAAAGTATGCTCCCAGACCAAAATGTAATTAAACTAGAAATCAATAATTGAAAGAAAGCTTAAAATTCTCAAAATACTTAATTGTTAAACAGCACACTTCTAAGTAACATATGGGTCAAATAAAAAAGTCTCAAGAGATTAAAATATTTTGAAATAAATGAAAATAAAAAGACAAGTTATCAAAATTTGAGGAAAGCAGAAAAAAATCAGTGATTAGAGAGAAATTTATAACATTGAAGGCATATATTAGAAAATAAGACACATCTGAAATCTTTTACTTTAAGAAAGTAGAACAAGGCACATTAAATTCAAAGTAAGCAGAAGAAAAAAGTAATAATAAAATATGGAATAAATCAATAAAATTAGAAATAAGGAAATTGAGAGAGAAAAATCAATGAAACCAAAGGCTGGTTCTTTGAAAACCTAAATAATATTGATAAGTTTCTAGCCAGGCTTACAAAAAAAAAAAAAAATCAGAGCAGATAGAATAAAAAGTAAAAGAGGGGACATCAATACAGGTCATATGGATATTAAAACAGTAATAAATAGTGTGAACTATGTTATTACCACAAATTTGATAACAAATGAAATGGACTAATTTCAAGCCTTGAGTCTATAGCCTGAGAAGCAGTGAGCGCCAATGGTGCAACTTCCAATCCAAGGGCAGTATGTACCCCAACTGGTTCTCCAGCTACAGAATTACAAGAGTGGTTACAAGAGTGGTTTTTTATACACAGGAAATTATGTCACCTTTGAACAAAGATTTGTCTTTCTATCTTCCCAATCTGTATGCCTTTCACTTTCTTTTCTTATTGCATTAGCTAGTATTTTCAGTACAGGGTGGAAAAAGAGCAATGGTAGAGAACATCTTCTGGTGTTGTTCCTGATATTAGCAAGCAAGAAAACATCTAGTTTTTGATCATAAGTATGATTTTAACTATATGTTTTTCTAGATGTGTTTAATCAACTTAAGTAATTTTTTCTCTATTTCTAGTTTGCTCAGAGTTTTTATCATGAATGAATTTTGAATTTCATCAAATGCTTTTCCAGAATTTATAGATATAATTGTGTGATTTTTTTAAACCTGTTGATATGATGGATTCCATTAATTGATTTTCAAATGATGAACCAGCTTTTCTTACCTGGTATAAACACTACTTGATCATGAGGTATAATTTTTATGCATTCTTGGATTTTATTTGTTAATATTTTGTTGAGGAGTTTTGTGTCTATGTTCACAAAAGATATTTGCCTGTGGTTTTCTTTTCATGTAATGTTTGTGTTTAGTTTTGGTATTAGGGCAATGTTGGCTTCATAAAATGAGTTAGACATATTGCCTTTGCTTTCACCTACTGAAAGAAATTGTAGAGAATTGGGCTTTTTCTTTATTTTATTTTTCAATTAATGAAATAATTAGAGACAGAGTCTTACTCCATTGCCCCAGCTGAAGTGCAGTGGTATAATTACAGGTGTTTGCAGTTGTAAACTTTGCACTCAAATGATCTTCTCACTTCAGCCTCCTGAGTAGTTGGGACTACAAGTGTATGCTACCATACATAGCTAATTGCTTTTAGTATTTTTATAGATATATGAATCTCACTATGTTGCCAAGTCTTGCCTTAACTCTTGGCTTCAAATGTTCCTCTCTCCAGCATCCTAAAGCCCTGGAATTAATTACAGGTGTGAACCACCAGAACTAGCCAATTTTCTTAAATATTTGCTAGGTTTTTCAGTGAATCCATCTGAGTCTGGATCTTTGTTTTGGGAGGTTATTAGTTACTGATTCCATTTTAAAAATAAATACAGGTTCATTCAGGTTGTCTATTTCTTCTTGTATGAATTTTGGCAGATGTATTAGCCCATTCTCACACTGCTAATAAAGACATACCCAAGACTAGTTAATTTATAAAGGAAAAAGGTTTAATTGACTCACGGTTCAGCATGGCTGGGAAGGCCTCAGAAAACTTACAATCATGGAGGAAGGGGAAGCAAACATATCCTTCTTCATATGGTGGCAGCTGGGAGAAAACTCCTTATAAAACCACCAGATCTCATGAAAAATCACTCACTATCGTGAGAACAGCAGCATGGGGGAACTGCCCCTATGATTCGATTATCTCCAACTGGTCCCTCCCATGATATGCGGGGATTATGGGAATTACAATTCAAATTGAGATTTGGGTGAGGACACAGCCAAACTTTATCAGCAGAGTAATAGTTATTTTTTACTGATTGATTAATTGATTGATTGATTAAGAGTCTCACTCTGTCACCCGGACTGGAGTGCAGTGGTATGATCTCGGCTCACTGCAACCTCTGCCTCCTGGGTTCAAGTGATTCTCCTGCCTCAGCCTCCTGAGTAGCTGGGACTATAGGTGCCCACCACCATGCCTGACTAATTTTTGCATTTTTTGTAGAGAAGGGGTTTCACCATATTGGCCAGCCTGGTCTTGACCTCTTGACCTTGTGATCTGCCTGCCTCAGCCTCCCAAAGTGCGGAGATTACAGGCGTGAGCCACCACACCCAGCCATAATAATTAATTTTATATGTCAACTTTATTGGGTGAAGATATATTTAGATTAAACGTTGTTTCTGGGTATGTCTGTGAGCATGTTATTGAATGAGAGGACCATTTAAATCTGTGAACTCAATCAAGTAAATTGACCTCCCTAATATGGGTGGACCTCATCCAATATATTGACCATTTAAATAGAATACATTTACTCCTTTTACTTCCTTGATGGCCTGCTTAATTAATAAGCAATTATAGCAAGATTGCTGGACATTTATTGCTTTCCTATCTCAGCAATGAACAAGTAAAATTTGAATCTGAAACCAAAATACTGTTTACATTAGCAGCCTCCAAAAATACTTAGCTATAAATTTAACAAAACATGTAGATATTAGTCCATTTTCATACTGCTATGAAGACATACCTGAGACTGAGTAATTTATAAAGAAAAAGAGGTTTAATGGACTCACAGTTCCACATGGTTAGGGAGGCCTTACAATCATGGCAGAAGGTGAAGGAGGAGCAAAGGTATGTCTTACCTGGTGGCAGGCAAGAGAGCATGTGCAGGGGAACTGCTCTTTATGAAACCATCAGATCACATGAGACTTATTCACCATTGTGAGAACAGCACAGGAAAACCTCGCCCTCATGATTCAATTACCTGCCACTGGGTCCCTCCTATGACACGTGGGGATTATGGGAGCTACAATTTAAGATGAGATTTGGGTGGGAATGCAGCCAAACCGTGTCAATATACAAGATCTATATGAGAACAATGACAAAGCATTGATGAAATAAATTAAAGAACAAAGTAAATGAAAAGATAGTTCATGTTAATGAATAGGAAGTCAATAGTGATAAGAAGTAAATTCTTCCAAATTGTACCTACAGATCCAATTCAATCTCTATCAAAAGTGCAGCATGTTATTTTGTGGGTATAAAGAAAGTGATTCTAAAGTTTACATGGAGAGGAAAAAGACCCAAAATAGGAAACAGAATATTTAAGATAAAAACAAAGTAGAAAGACTCACACTATCTGACTTCAAAATTTACTGTAAAACTATAGTAATATGAAAAGTATCATATTTGTGAAAGAATAGACAAATAAAGGTAACAAAATAGAGGATCCAGAAATTGACCCATGTGAGTGTAGCCAACTATCTTTGAAAAGGAAGCAAAATAATACAATGGAGTAAATAGAGTCTTAAAGAAACAGTCCTGGAATTACTGGATTTCGACACTGAAAAAAAATGAACTTAGACCCAGATATTACACTCTTCACAAAAATAAACTCAGAATGGATTATAGATTTAAACACAGAACACACAACTACAAACTCCTAGAAAATAATGTTGAAGAAAACCTAGATGATTTGGGTATGGCAATGACTTTTAAGATCCAGCACCCAAAGGCATGATCCATGGAAGAAATTAAGCTGGGCTTCATTAAAATTAAAAACTTCTTCTCTGTTATAGGAATGTCAGTAGAAAGAGAAGATGAGCCGCATACTGAGAGAAAATATTTGCAAAAGACCCATATGAAAAAGGACAGTAATCCAAAATTTATAAATAACTCTTAAAATCAACAATAAGAAAACAACTGACTAAAACATGACACAAAAACTTAACAGTTACCTCACAAAAGAAATATACAAATGACAATCAAGCATATTTGTAGATGTTCCACATCATGTGTCATCAGGGAGATGCAAATTGAAACAACTAAATATGACACACCTATTAAGATGGCTAATATAAAAAATTAACAGCACCAAATGCTGACAAGAATGTGTAGCATCAGGAAATCATATTCACTGCTGTGGAGATAAAAAATGGAGCAACCACTTTGGAAGACAGTTTGGTGCTTTTTAGAAAAACTTACTATAGGATCCGGCAATCACACGTCTTGGTATTTACCCAAAGGAATTGAAAAGTATATCCACACAAAACTGCACACGGATGTTTATAACAACTTTATTTGTAATTTCCAAAAACCTGGAAGCAACAAAGATGTCATTTAGTGTGGGAACATATAAATAAACTGTGAACCATTCAGACAAGGGATTATTATTCAGCACACACACACACACACAAAATAAATGAGATGGCAAACCGTAAAATGACATGGAGGGAACTTAAATGGATATTACTAAATGAAAGAGGCCAGTCTGAAAATGCTAGATACTGTATGATTCCAACTATATGGCTTTCTGGAAAAGGCATATCTATAGAGACAGTTCAGTCATTGCCAAGGTTTGGGGGAGGGAGGAATAAATAAGTGGAGCACAGAGAATTTTCAGGGCAGTGAAAATACAATGTATAATACCATGATGGTGGATATAAGTCAATATACATTTCTCCAAACTCACAGAATATACACACCAAGAGTGAACTCTAATATAAACTGTGAACTTTGGTTGATAATGATATGTCGATGCAGATTCACCGAGTGTTACAAATGTACCACTTTGGTTGGGGATGTTTATAATGGCAGAGGCTAGATTTGTGTGAGAATATGGGCTATATAGAAAACCTCTGTACTTTCTTCTTAATTTTGCTAGGAACTGTAAAATGTGAAGTCTTAAAAAGTAAATCTAGACACAACATTTGCAACATTCACGAAACTTGACTCAAGATGGTTCATGAACAGAAATACAAAATGCAATAGTATTTTATTTATGATTTATTTTAGCAAAATTGTTTTTGAAGTATTGCAAATTAAAAGAATAATGAACTACTACTACATACCTACTGAAATGTTTAAAAACTTATTGACGATAATAAATGCTAGAGAGTTTGAATAACAATATAAACTCATTGATTGTTAGTGGAATGCAAAATGGTTGAGGTACTTTGGAAGACAGGCAGTCTCTTACAAAACCGTATGATCACAGTTGCCACATGAACCAATCGTCATCCTCCTAGTTATTATAAAATTGATTTCATAACCTATAATCACACAAAAACCCAAGCATAATATTTATTGCAACTTTATTTATTATTGCCAAAAGCTGGAAGCAAACAGATGAGCTATCAAACCATGAAAAGGCAAAAATATATATATATATATATAAAGTGATTCTTGATAAAGAATCCTAAGGTTCCAATTGTATAACATTCTGGAAAAGGTAAAATTATAAAGACAAAGTAATCCATAATTATCTGGGCTTTAGGGGTGATAAAGAGGTAGAAACAAATAAAGATCAAGGGATTTGGGTTACAGTGAAGTTTTGCTGTATTTTGCAGTGAATGCAAGGTAGTGCGATTGCGGTCATTGCAAGGCATCATGCATTTTTCAAAACCTGTAGAACTTTACTGCACGGAAACTGGTGCATGTGTAAATTTAAAAACATAATTCAGGTGGTCAGAGGGTCACTTAAAAATGCAGGGTGTGACAGGATATTCTAACTGTATTACAAACTTGTAAAACAACCTCACTTAATGGGAGAGGGAGAAAAGGTGCTGACTGAAGCAACTTTGGAAATGAGTAGGATCTGTAAGCATAAGGCTATGAGAACTGCACATGAGCACTGTACTCTAGTTGATAAAATAGCTTCCCTTGGGTGTATGAGCTAAGGGCATGTATACTGGAATTAAACATTTAATTAAATACATGGCTGAAGGATCATTTTTTTCTTTCTTTTTTTCTTTTTTCTTTATTTTTTTGAGATAGAGTCTCGCTGTCGCTCAGGCTGGAGTGCAGTGGCTCGATCTCAGCTCACTGCATGCTCCGCCTCCCAGGTTCATGCCATTCTCCTGCCTCAGCCTCCCGAGTAGCTGGGACTACAGGCACCTGCCACCACGCCCGGCTAACTTTTTTGTATTTTTAGTAGAGACGGGGTTTCACCGTGTTAGCCAGGATGGTCTTCATCTCCTGACCTCGTGATCCGCCCGCCTCGGCCTCCCAAAGTCCTGGAACAGTTTTCTTATAGTTGGAGTAAGAGTTTATAGATAAAGAAAGAAATAAAAACCTATCCATATGGTAATGGATGAGAAGTGGAAACATCAATATGAACTCATGTTTAGCTTAATATAGATACAGATGGTTACATATAGAACTATTTATAGATATGTGTGTATACAAAAGTTATCATACACAAGTACTTTTTTCTCTGTCAGCTGAGTGAGCCTAAAAGAAGTGATAACATGAGTAACAATGAGCCCGTCTAGTGGCTAAATAATGATTTCTAACACCATTCTCCAATAAAGGCACCAGGGCTCCTTGGAGAAGTCGCTGGTTATAGGACTAGGGTAGGAAACATTACAAGATGAGTCTGTCGCATCTTGTGGTGCCAAGAAGCAAGAAAATGCTCACGACATATATACATACATACATAAAAACATGCACATATACACATACAAGAATGGGGGTATATCAAAGAAGCACAGGAGTCAGCTGAAATAGGCTCCAATGTCAAAACGTAGATAATTTTAAACAATGAAATAAAGTGGCAGCACTAGATTTTAATCCATAGTATACAATAAATCTCTATACATTTATACTGATATAAGTATAGGATTAAATATATTAATTAATGGAAATGAATTATGAGTTTCCCATGTAAAGAATTCCTAATAATTTATGTAGATACCCTGCCCTCGAGGACGGGATGCAAATACTCTTATGTGTGGTATGCACATAGTGACTTCCTTCCAAAGTGTATAATATAGAAAGAAGGAAAAATAGTACCTTTACAGTGGTGCAGCAATGTAACAAAGGTTACCTCAGGCAGTCCGTCAAAGTCAACATCAACAGCCATAAATCATTTTGATGACATGGATTCTTGATATTGATGAAAATGGTACTCTACCTCTGTGGTCTTCCTCCCAATAACTCATAACCCATGATTTACAATTAGAAAAATATCGAACAAATTGCATTAGTAAACATTTTACAAAATGCTTAACTAATATTCCTTAAAACTTTTTTTTTTTTTTTTTTTTTTTTGAGACGGAGTTTCGCTCTGTCTCCAGGCTAGAGTGCAGTGGCACGATTTCGGCTCACTGCAACCTCCAACTCCCTGGTTCAAACGATTTTCCTGCCTCAGCCTCCTGAGTACCTGGGATTATAGGCATGTGCCACCACGTCCAGCTAATTTTTTTGTGTATTTTTAGTAGAGACAGGGTTTCACCATGTTGACCAGGATGGTCTCGATCTTCTGGCCTCGTGATCCGCCCGCCTTGGCCTCCCAAAGTGCTGGGATTATAGGCGTGAGTCACCGCGCCAGGCCTACTACTCCTTAAAACTTCTAAGTTAATCAAAAACAAGAAAAGTCTTAGAAACTGCCATAGCCAAGAGGACCCGAAAGAGAAATGACAACTAAATGTAATGTGTTATCCTGTATGAAATCCCTAAAAAGAAAAAAGAAAAAAAGAGACATTAGGTAAAAACTAAGGAAATCTCCGTGAATTATGGAATTTTGTTAATATCAATGCATCAGTATTGGTTCATTAATTGTAACACATGTGTCATCATAATGTTAAGTGTCAGTAGGTGAAATTGAGCTCAGAGTGTAGGGGAATCCTCCATACTATCTTTTCAGCTTTCCTGTAACTATGTAAGTGATATGAGAATAAAGAGTACTAAAAATGATGACATCATTGACTAACATATAAAGATTGAATAAATACGTTACATATTTCCAGAATAAGAGTAATGCAGGAAATATTTTTCAAGAAAGTAGGACCTCAGCTGAACCTTGGATATAAAATGGACAAGAATATTATTACCTATGTAAAAAAGTAAAAATATTTCTGAATCGTTTGGCCCACTGAATTTTGTCAGATTGATCATTACTATTTTCTCATGTTCACTAATACACATTTTTCTCTAGCATTTATAAACTCTGAAGACAGGGCATATTTTTATTTCATAAATTGCATAATACTGTATCTTTCTTGAATAAATGCTTCTCAAGAAGTATTGGATGACTTAAAATAAACACATATGTTTAAATGTAAGCTATACAGTATCCTTTATCTATGCTAAAACATAACTTTTCTAATAATTTCAGAAATAGAAAGATTAGAATATCAATATTGTTCTGTGTTAATAGGTTCCAAACACGATTCTATTAACAGGTGACTTTTTAAGGGTAATATGCAGATTGGTTTTGTTTTATGGTTTGCTTCTTTTTTCTTTTTTTTAATACAGATTCTAATTATCTGTTCTTAGGGCAGCTTCAGAAATTTGTGTTTTTAAAATGTCCTTAAGGTGATTCTGATTAGCAGCTAGGTTCAAGACTCACTGATTTATAATCTTGCCTGATAGTGTTAATTTTTGTGGGGAGAGACTCTGCCCAAGCCCACAGGCTTCTAACACCTAGACAAGGTCATTGGAATACCTGAAAAATGCAAAAAGAAAATTAATTTTAATCTTAACACTCAGTATGTTTTCACTGTTTTTAAAATCAGCATTTTGTTATTCTCTTTTCCTGACATATATAGTTAATTATTTTCCCAACAGATTTGAGTTGCACATACTCTTTATGTATTAGGAGGTAACATTTTAATTCACATTTATTAAAACCTTATTTCGGTAGTTCTAGTTCTATGAATTTATGGAGAGAAAATTAGTATTGAGATGGTCAATACAAACAGTCCAGAATAATAAGACCAATTTTAAAATAAATATATTAATTTATTCCATAAAAAACTTTTATTTTGCTCTTTTATGAGTCATAGGTGTGTTTTCATTTTTGTTTTTGTTTTTGTTTTTGAGGAAGACTATAGTAGAGTCAGTATCTTATCATTTTCTTTCACCTTCACTTGCAAGATTCAATTTAAAATGTTACAGCACTGGCTGTCAATACGATACCCTGAACATGAAAACAATGGATAAAGACGTTGATCACAGCAAAATAGAAAACCTAAGATTTGTGACAGAAAAAGTGACCAGAGCATAGGAAATGTTCATGTAGCTCATGCATGACTTTTGATAATTGGGTCTTTTTCTGGATATAGTTGAAAGATAAACATAAATTGAAACTGACACCACTGGAAAGGATAGGAAAAAACACTTCTTCGTGTCTTTATTACTACATTCGTTATATTTCCAAGGCAGAAAAAATGATTACCTAATTGAAAAAAAAAAAAAAAACTATAGAAACTTGCAACAAAGCATGTCCTAGGAAATCTTGAGACACAGGGGTAGTGAGGGAAGTTCTCAATGGAACTGAAGTTTCTAATGTGTGTGGACTTGACCAAATCAGATCTTCTACAAGATGTAAGAATGGTACACAACATTTCTTTAATATCCATGAACATCTTTCTTTTATCTAACTACTACATCACCACCCATTCTTCCTTGACAAACCCTGGCATTGAATATTGAAATGAAAACTATATTTTTCTCTTTGGTTCTTACCATAGTCCATTTGTGTTGCCATAAAGGAAAACCTGAGGCTGAGTAATTTATTTTAAAAAGAAGTTTATTTGGCTCACATGTCTGTAGGCCGTACAAGAGCCATGGCACCAACATCTGTTTCTGATGAAGGCCTCAGACTACTTCTACTCATGATGAAAAGTGAAAGGGAGCTGGTGTGTGCAGAAATTTCATGGTGAGACAGGAAGCACAGAGAGAGAGAGAGACAGAGAGACAAAAAGACAGAGAAAGTGGAGAAGTGCTAGGTTCTTTTAAACGATTAGCTCTCTCAGGAACTAATTGAGCATGAACTCATTCATTACCATGAGGACAGCACATAGCCATTCATGAGGGATCCACCCCACGACCCAAACACCTACCACTTGACCCCACTTCCAACACTGGGGACCAAATTTCAACATGAGGTTTGGAAAAACAGACATCCAAACTATGGCAGCTCCCTTGATCCTTTCTTATAGTAGAAGATAGGACTTAGTTAATATTTCACTACATTACACTTGTGAGTTCTGAAGCTCAGGTTAGGTTTTACTTTAATTCATCTCTATTTATACCTACATAACATAGAAAACATGAGTTTCTAGTGCAGTTCACACTAATTTACTAGAGTTCAATATTTAGTTTTAGACTGGAAACCCTAACATTCAATCGTGTTCATTTTTCATTCTTTGCCTTTTTATGTATTTGTCTTTCTCAGAAACCTCACAAGAAGAAATGATGTCAAGGCTAAGATTTAGTATTGCTTAGTTTGCTGGCTAAATATCACCTAAATACCATTCAATTTCAATAGGCATAATCATGAATGAAAGTGACTAGAATAAATGGCCTAGCTGTCTATTCAATATCCTGAATGTATGCTCTTGGGATCACAGCTGTGTGGAGGAAACACAAAAAATTTAATGAGAAAAAATAGTGAATGTGCAGGTATACAGCTTACTGCCCAGAACCAGTTATTTTCTTATAATAAAAATAGGTTTCCAGGATGAAAGACTCATTCAACATTCATTCCAGAAGATCACATTTTGTATTTGCTTTATAATAATTGCTTATTGATTTACGAAACCCAAGTGACATTTGCTTTTCTTATTAATGATAATACCAGAAAATAATAAAAATAGAGTGGACTTCAAATTTACCTAACTTACTTACTATCTCAATTTTAAAACCAAAAAAGAATTGCAAATGAAGAATTTCAATCCCAGAAATTTCAGTGAGTCACAACTATGACTTTGTCAGCACAGCTGGGACTATAGTATATTCTCCCAGTTCTGACTGTTTTCCACTCAACCTCACTGCTTTGTTGGTGTTGCAAGAGTTAACATTAAAATGTGAAATATAAGCTCACTAACAATGAATCCTAATTACTAAAGGTACTGTAAGAAGCATAGCAGAACCAATAGAAGATTGTGCTGGTACGCTTAAACATAGGGACAAATTTTCTGACATTAACAGAGTACTTAAGAGTAAGAAATATTGTTTAGCTACAGTGTTATTACTTTTACTTTTTTAAGGTTATAGAATTTAAATATGCACATAACTTAATAAATCAAACAGCTTTATAATATTTAGTGAGAAAAAACATAGCTCGCCCACTCATTCTCCGCTTATATCTTCCCAGAGACATTTTCAGGTATTTTAGATAACATTTTAAATGTTAACCTCCATTTCTTTAAATAAGATTGAATATTGACGTATTAAACTATTCCTGCAATGATATAAAGAAATACCCAAGACTGAGTAATTTATAAAAAGAGATTTAATAGGCTCATGGTTCTGCAGGCTGTACAGGACGCATAGCAATATCTGCTTCTGGCGAGGCCTCAGAAAGTTTCCAATCATGGTGGAAGGTAAAGACAGAGCAGGTGTATCAGGTGACAAGGACAAGAGCAAGAGAGTGAGAGATTTTGAGGTGAGGGTGTCACATACTTTTCAACAACCAGATCTCATTTGCACACAGAGTGAGAGCTCACATGTTATCATGGAAATGGCCCAAGCCATTCGTGATGGATCCACTCCATGATCCAAACATCGCCAACCAGACCCCACCTTTAAGACTGGGGATTACATTTCAACATGAGATTTGGGTAGGGACACATATTCAAACTATATCAATTGATATTTATTGATTTTATAATTTTGGGCATTAGCCATTGAATTTTCACTGTGGAATATAAATATCTAGCTGTATTTTTCATCCCCATTTTGCAATATACACAGGCACATTTCACACTCACCTATGAATATAATTTTACTATGGTTTTATTTAGATCAGCATTTAGATTTTGCCTGCTTACTTTATGAATATTACTGGCAACTTATAACATAGTCTGGATACTTTTTCTTTTGTGTACTTTATTTTATTTTGCCTGGAATTAATTATTGCTTTGCTTATTTTTTATTTGTTTCAGTGGATTTATATATTTTTACAGCTGTATTAAGGTATTTTTGACCAACAGAAATTTTATATGTTTACAGAGTACAACATTATATTTTGATATATATATACATATACACATTATGAAATGATTAAATCAACTAACATATCCATCAGGTCACATACTTATTTATTTTGTGATGAGAGTATTCGAGATGCACTCTCCTAGCAATTTGCTAGTATAGTATATGTATTAGGCCATTCTCACATTGCTGCAAAGAAATAACTGAGACTGAGTAATTTATAAAGAAAAGAATTTTAATTGGCTCTTTTAAATGTTAAGAGTTTTAAATGGCTTTGTGAGCCATTTACTTGGCTCACAGTTCTGCAGACTATACAGGAAGCATGGCCAGCATCTGGGGAGGCCTCAGGCAGCTTTACTCATGGTGGGAGGCGAAGAGGGAACAGGCATTTTACATGGCAGGAGCAGAACCAAGCTGGGGAGGAGGTGTTAAATACTTTTAAATAACAGGGTCTCATGAGAATTCTATCATGAGAATAGCACCTATAGGATGGTACTAAACAATTCATGAAGGATCCACCACCATGACGCAATCACCTGCCACAAGACCCCACCAACACTGGGGATTACAATTTGACACGAAATCTGAGCAGTGACATCATTTAAATTGTATCACTATACATGATTATTAAATAGTCACCATGCTCCACAATAGACCTCTGAAACTTATTCATTCTAACAGAAAGCTTTTACCCTTTGACAAACATCTACCCATTCTCCCATCCCAACCCTAAAGATGACTTTGAGCCACCATTATTCCACTCTCTGCTGTTATGAGTTTGACGTTTTAAGAATCAACATATAAATGAAATTATGCAGTATTTGTTATTCTGTGCCTGGTTTATTTCACTTAACATCCTACAAATTTATCCCATGATTTAACAAATGTCGGGAATTCCTTTTTTTAAGGCTCAATAATATTCACTTGTGTATGTATATACCATGTTTTCTTTATTCAGCAGGCAGCATATAACTGGATCTTTATTTTTTTAATGTATTCAGTCCCTACATGACATTTTATTGGAGAATTTAATACGGTTATTGGAGAATTTAATAATGATTTATTAAGTTATGTGCATTTATATTTAAAGTTATTATTTATAGGTAAGAACTATTGTTATTTTTTTAATTGTTTTCTCAATGTTTTTGTTGTTCCTTTGTGTCATTCTTCTTCACATGTGCTCTTCCTTCTTTTGTGATCGATGATTTTTCTGTAGTGGTATGCTATGATTTGATTCTGTTCTCTATTTTTGGTGCATCTACTACAGGTTTTCTCTTTGTGGTTACCATGGGGCTTACAAAAAATTTATGGTTAAAGCAGCCTATGATAAGCTGATAACAACTCACTTTAGACTGCATACAAAAAACTCTACATTTTAACTTTTCCATCCTCTACCTTTTACATTATTGGTGCTGCAATTCACATCTTTTATATATCATGTATTCATTAACATATTATTGTACCTATCATTATTTTAATACTTTCATCTATTTTTATGACATTTAAAAGTGATGTATACTTTTATTTGACAATTAAAGTTATAATATGCCCCATTACAGTATTAATGTGTTCTGAATTTGAGTATATTATTACTTTTATATTCTTAATTTTATAAGTATTTATGCTATTAGTTTGCATCCTCTTATCTCAGCTTGAAAAACTCCCCTTAGCATTTCTTTTTTTAATATATATTTTCAAATTTTATTTCAGATTCAAGGGGGTACATGTGCAGGTTTGTTGCATGTATATTGCATGATGATGAGGTTTGGAGTACAATTAATCCCATCAGCCAGGTAGTGAGCATAGTACCCAGTAGTTCATTTTTCAAGCCCTGACCCCTCCGTCTCTCCCCTCTCTAGTAGTCCCCCGCATCTAATATTGCTATCTTTATGTCCATGAGTACCCAATGTTTATCTCCCACTTATAAATGAGAACATGTGGTATTTTTTTCTTAATCCTCCATCAATTAGCTTAGAATAATGGCCTCCAGCTGCACTGATGTTGTTGCGAAATACATGAAATCATTCCTTTTTATAGCTGCATAGTATCTCATGGTGTCTGTGTACCCCATTTTATTTATAAAATCCATCATTGATGGACATCTAGGTTGATTCCATGTCTTTGGCATAGTGAACAGTGCTGTGATAAATACACAAATACATGTGTCTTTTTGATAGAATGATTTATTTTCTTTCGGATATATACTCAGTGAAGGGATTCCTGGGTCAAATGGCAGTTCTGTATTAAGTTCTTTGAGAAATCACTAAACGGCTTTTTCACAGTGGCTGAACTACTTTACATTCCCACCAACAATGTAGGAGCATTCACTTCTCTCTGCAGCCTCGCCAACATTTGTTGTTTTTTGACTTTATAATGATAGCCATTGTGGGCCGGGCGCGGTGGCTCACGCCTGTAATCCCAGCACTTTGGGAGGCCAAGGCGGGCAGATAACGAGGTCAGGAGATCCAGACTATCCTGGCTAACACGGTGAAACCCCGTCTCTACTAAAAAAATACAAAAAATTAGCCGAGCGTGGTGGCCGGCGCCTGTAATCCCAGCTACTAGGGAGGCTGAGGCAGGAGAATGGCGTGAACCTGGGAGGCGGAGCTTGCTGTGAGCGGGAATGCGCGGCTGCACTCCAGCCTGGGCGACAGAGCTAGACTCCCTCAAAAAAGAAAAAAAAAAAAAAAAGTCATCGTGACAGGCGGTCGATGGTATCTCATTGTGGTTTGGTCTGCCTTTCTCTGATGAGTAGTGATGAGCATTTTTTATATTTTTTGGCTAGTTTTATGCCTTTTGAGAAGTGTGTGTTCATGGAATTTGCCCATTTTTTAATGGGATTTCTTTTTGCTCGTTCAATTGCTTACATTCCTGATACATTCTGGATATCAGACCCTTGTCAGATGCCTACTTTGTGAATATTTTCTCCCATTCTGTATGTTGTCAATTTACTCTATTGATAACGTCTTTTGTTGTGCACAATCTTATTAGTTTAATAAGGTCACACTTGTCAATATTTGTTTTTGTTGCAATTGCTTTGGAGGATTTCATCATAAATTATTTCCCAAGGCCAATATTCAGAATGGTGTTTTCTAGATTTTCTTCCAGGATTCTTACAGCTTGAGGACTTATATTTAAGTCTTTATCTTGAGTTTATTTTTGTACATGGAGAAATGTTGGGGTCCAGTTTTACGTTTCTGCATATGGCTAGCCAGCTATCCCAGCACCATTTTTTGAATAGGATGTCCTTTCCCCATTGCAGATTTTCATTAACTTTGTTGAAGATCAGATGGCTGTAGATGTGTGTCTTAGTTTCTGCATTCTCTCTTCTGTTCCATTGGTCTGTGTCTGTTTTTGTACCACTACCATGCTGTTTTGGTTACAGCCTTGTAGTGTAGTTTGAGGTCAAATAATGTGATCCTTCCAGCTTTGTTCTTTCTGCTTAGAAGTGCTTTCGGAATTTGGACTATTTTTTTGGTTTTATATAAATTTTAGAATAGTTTTTTCTAGTTCTGTAAAAAAAAATGATGTTGGTATCTTGATAAGAATAGTGTTGAATCAAAGCATGGCCATTTTAATGATATTGATTCTTCTAATCCATGATCATAGATCATGTTTTTTCATTTGTTTATATAGAGTGCCTGAATGCATAAAAGAAAATACACAATAATCAGTTGCTTCCAAAAAAACACAGTTCACCTATAAAGGCATACGTAGACTGAAAATAAAGGGCTAGAAAACATATTGCATGCTAATGAAACCCAAAAAAGACACAGGAGTAGCTGTACTTACACAAAATGAACTTCAATACAAAAACTATAAGAAGAGACAAAGAAGGTCAGTATACAATGATAAAGGCATCAATTTAGAAAGAAGATATAGCAATTGTAAATATATATGTACTAAACACTGAAACACACAGACATATAAAGCAAATATTATTAGAGCTAAAGAGAATGTGACAGTTAATGCTGAATGTCAACTTGATTGGATTAAAAGATGAAAAGTATTGTTCCTGGGTGTGTCTGTGAGTGTGTTGCCAAAGGAAATTAACATTTGAGTCAGTGGGGTGGGAGAGGCAGACCCACCCTCAATCTGGGTGGGCACCATCTAATCAACTGCCAGCATAAAAGCAGGCATGGAAAGTACAGACTTACTGAGTCTTCTGGACTCCATCTTTCTCCCATGCTGGATGCTTCCTGCCCTCAAACATCAGACTGCAAGTTCTTCAGCTTTTAGATTCTTGGACTTACACCAATGATTTGCCAGGAGCTCTTGGGCCTTTGGCCACAGACTGAGGGCTACACTGTCCTTCTGGCCCAGGGTGGGTCTAGAAATGTCGTCTTGGAGCTACAGCTTGAAATCGGGGCCTCATGACGCTGCCCAGTGCCCTATCCTACTGTGGTAGTGCTGACATACACATTGCAAGACAAAATCCTTTCTACTCATCCCTCTCCTCTCCTCAAGTGGAAGGAAGGGGCCTCTTTAAGAGCTTGGAGGTGTGCTGCTTGGAGTTGGGGGAGGGGTGACACAAGCACTTTCTTAGCCATCCAGATTGGTATCTTACTAAGTCATGTGCCCTCCAAGTCCCCTGGCTCCAAGCCCAGTATAGCACTAGGGCTTGACTAGGAGTTGCAGTCCTCATGGCCTAGACTGCCTTTCAAGTTTGACCCAAAGAGGCAATGCTTGTTGAAACTCAAGCTCTGACCACCAGGATAAGCAATTCCCCTCTGGCTAAGGCTGGTCTAAATGCTCCTTCCATGAGTACCAGCTGAGTTCTGCTTGGTGTTGGCAGCACTGTGTTCAAGTGCAAAGTCCCACAATTACTGTGCTGTCCCTCCCCCAAGTGCACAGATTCTTTCTCCATGCTACACTGCCGGCTACTGACAGGGTGATGAGAGAGGGTTGGTGTCAGAAATTTAAGACTGTCTTTCCTACCCTCATCAGTGCCTCTTTCAATGATATGAAGTTAAAACTAGGTATGGATTGCTCACTCAATTCTTTTGGTTCTTATGGAGGTGCTTTTTGTGTGTGTGTGAATAGCTGTTAAATTTAGTCTTCCAGAGGAGAGGATAATTGGCAAATGCTTTTATTTGGCCATCTTGCTCTGTCTCCTCTCCTCTTTTTATTTATTTTTTTTTTACAGTAACCTATTTCATTTTTTTACATTCATGCAAACATACCCTGTTGTGAAAAATATAAAAAAGCATGCACATTGATGGCATTCTTATAAAGATAAATTAGATAAAAAACAAAACAAAACAAAACAAAAACTAAGCCATAAGTAAACGAAAATAATAATAGAAACAGAAGTTTAATGATGTTGAACAGATTTACAGGTAGGCAGAGAGCTCTTGATTTTAGGAAATGGTAATTCAACTAAATATCCATACACGTTAAACAGAAGTTTCTAATTTTAAAAACATTTTGTTACAAATAGTTTTAAGTACCACATTTTATAGATCTTCTGTGAGAAGAATATAAATGTAGTCCTAAAAAAATAATACTCAAGAGATTGTACGCAGGTTTCTTTGTCTTGTTAAAATGAGTTATAATCAACATAATTCCAATGATATTGCTTCCTGAAGTATAAATTTGTATCACATTCATGATATTCAGAATAAGGTACACAAGTTACATTTATTTTGACCTAGTTGGAAATAAGTTCTAGATTTAGTACTGTACATAAATTTATTTAGCAAAGTCATGGGAGGGATATAAATTTTACTTTACAAGAAATTGAAAATTACAATTCGGCATGAAAACAATTTTCATAAGTTTTATCTATGCCACCATTCATAGTCAGTCCAATTGCATCCTGAGTGTATGTGAACATGTGTATACATCTACGTACTAACATATACAAACAAATTCATGCTATGTGACTCTTCAAAAGTGTTGCTTGAAATGACTTATTCTCTGGTTTTGGATAAGCAATGTAATGCAGTCAGATATGATTTTCCTTTTTTTTTGTTTGTTTTGTTTATCATGATTCAATCGGTGTGTTTCATTTGGATCATTGGTATAATTTCCTAGTAAAACTTCACTAGCAGTAAGCAGAAATGTTAACGTAAAGAACAAGTAGGCAATCAACTTTAAATTATAACATAAAAAACAGTACTTCACATTTTTAAAAAAGCATTATTCTACAGAATATATTTTTCCATGACTGGAAATTATCTGATTTCGTTCTTGGAACATAGCTCTTGCTCTGTGGTGACACTTTAAATTACTGTATAACTCCATTAAAACTAATGGAATATAAACAAATCAACTCAGTTCTGATTAATTAAGTTTGCATTCCATTGGCTTGAGGAAGGAGATTTTCTCTACACAAATGCAAAATTCCTCTTCGGTAGCCAGTGAAGCTCACTCACAAGTGCTTAAAGAGTTCAACTTTGAAACAGGGCAACACTGGCCAGCACTGCATTTCCTCACTGCAAGTCTATGCTCAAGCCACTAAGCAGCATCACTGAGGGAAATCCAAAGGGAAAGGACTAGAACACAGTGGAAATTACCAGGGTAACATAAAAGTGATTTTTGAATTAAGTATTTTTGCTAAATCAAAGAAAAATAGGCAATAGGCATATGGTAGTAAATCTTGTCGAAATGTCTGTAGGCTCCTATTACATCAAATATCTGTGAACTCAAGGTCTAACAAAAGTTCTCACAGGTTATTTTCACATAAAAAATAATCAGGAACCTTAATGCTTTCAAACACTTATGGCACAAAGGTTGGGAAGTACTAAAGTGTAGCTGAAGTCTTCAAAATAGTGGGCAATTTAAAGTTCTGTTACAGTGAATCAAAGTTTCAATTTTAACTTAAACTACATTCTCATCTTTTATACATTATTCTTTTGTGTAGGGTACAGGGTGTGCAAATTAAGCAATTTCAATATATATTAGAAAAGTTCATTGTTTTGCAAAATAGAAAGTGAATAAAATCAGCTAATAATGCAATGTAATGAAAACATGCAGTAAATAGAGCTTCTTCCTCATGAAATTTTTCCCCTTTTCCTTTAACATCTTCATATTTAAATACTATTTATTTCATTCACTTGCAGAAATCAAGAAAAATGTGAAATATTACATAGCTGCAAGATACTAATTAGTGATAAGAGTTTGGAGCTGTGAGATTGTAATAAATGGAAAATAAGAATAGTAAAATATGCTAAAAATTAATGTTAGAAAATATAGTAATTTGAATTGCAAAACAATAACAAATTATGAAATCTGACTAATCTTCTGAAGGTGTCATGGGAAATGTAAAGGATAGCAGAATCTCTGCTTAGCTTTTACCTCACCAGCAGCCTCATGACTAAAGTTGCAAAATCATGTGTGATTGCGAAAGACCAACTGCATATTGACTTTAGTCACAAATTTTGAAATGGTTTTACTGATGGCATGCTTATGCCCAGAGGCTGGAAGGAAACTGTGTGGAAAACATGTGGATATATGGAATCTTGCTTCCAGCCTCGGTCATAAGTGTGCCATCAGTCAAACCATTTAAGATGAATACTGCTGCTAAAGTCTTCTTGATTCTTAATTCGAAATTAACAGTTTTTCTAAGAAATTTGTTTCTTCTTTCTGGGTCTGGTGAGTCATAGTTCTTTAAAACTTTCTTTTTTTTATTTCAAAATGTTCATGAAGCCATCCTCTCATATATTCTTGCCCTTCTGGGACACCTTTTTTTGTCTGTGTCATCAATGTGAATATTAATTTTGGGGCATTCTTTGCAGAGAAATTCAGTCATGGATAGTGATGTTTCTCCTTATCATCTTTTCCTTCATAAACTACCGTAACATTATAAATTGCATCAACTAATTCTTCATAGAATTAAAAGCTACATGAGCTGTTTTTATGAGTAGTGTCAGCATGTTTTAATACTGCGAGGCCTTGTTGAGCAGCAAATTGACGAGCTGAAAGGACCTGTCTGGTGTTATACTTTGTACCTTCTGGAAAAGCAATTATAAAATGCATAGCAGTTTCCACATTCATGTAGCTCTGCCGCTTGTTTCTCATTTCTTCTTCAATAAATTTGACACTTTCTTTTAGGTTCCTCCATGCTGAGACAAGTAACACCCATACGATGGAAGTAGTTTTAATCTTTCAGCACAGAGCACATAGGTACAAGAGCATTTGGCTCAATGGCCAATATATTAGTAACAATCCAGTCAACTGTGCTTTGATGATTTGCTAAATACATTATATTCTTCTTAATTTTTGGCAAACTTCCATGTAGCAATATTTGTACTCTGGTGTAGTTCTCAAAGAGCACTACACTCTGGTAGACGCAGTAGAGCCAGCTGTCCACCGCCTGGAAGAAGCTGGCGGATGGGATAACAGAGGGCAGCTGCCACACTCCCCAGGCCAGCACATGGGTGAGCACCATGCCAAGGAGCATGGCACCCAAAGCAGGTGAGTACATATGAAGCACTGGAGACAGCAGCATCTTTCCCGGCTCTGTGGCGGAAGGCTCTGCCTGCTCTTTCGGCCCCACTGCCCAGGGCCCTCAGCCAAGGCAGGCTAATGGTCAGTCATCATGCCAGCCAGGCCCACCACCACCCCCTCACTGCTTGGTTCCCTGCCATAGTTCTCAACCTCCTCCCCCAGCCTCTAGGGTCACATGGCCTCTGGGCACGTGGAGGTCAGGACAAGTACAGGCCTGACATATTTGCTCAAGGTCTCATGTCTTCTCTTAATTGAACCTCTTTCTCTCTCTCTTTTTATTTTTTCCCTGATTTGGAAAGTTTCTGCTCCAAATTTCTCTTAAGTTGAAGCACATGAGACACAATATTTAATGACTTGTTATGATTAATATGTCTTTATAGTACTTTCATTGATAATATAGTTAGCTGTATAATTTTAGGTTTTGTAATTTTTTTTCGCATAATTGTAGTGTATTTTTCACTGTTTTTAAGCTTCCTGAGAAACTGCTGAGAGATTAGTGTCATTCTAATTTGTGGTTTTTCTTATAAGTCTTGTTCTTTTATTTTTTTCTGAAATCTTGTATATTTTCAGTGTAACCTGTATATGAATATTTCATGGTTATGTTGTTTAATGCAGGTCCATTTTAATTAATTTCATTCAGTGGACACTTTCAGTCTGTACACTCATGACTTTCCCTTCTAGAAAATTTTCTTGAGTTTCTTCTTTGAAAAAACTGTTGTTGTTACTGTAGTTTTCTCTGTTACCTCTTTCTGTAAATCCTACTATTTAGATGTTGGAACTTTTGTGCTGGTCTATATTTCTCTTATAAATTTTCTCTTGTTAATGACTTCTTTTTACTTTTATTCTCCTTTCTTGGAGATTTATTCAACTTCATATGCCAAAGATTCTACTAAAGTTTAATTTGTTTTCATATTTTTAATTTTCAAGAGAGCAGTGTTGATGATCTTTCTTTCAAAGTGTCCTATTTTTGTTTTTTGGATACAATATTTACTCTTATTGTCTAAGGCTATTAATAGAAATATATTTTCATGTATAATTCCCCCAGAATCATCTCACTTCCTTCAAAATTGATTTTTGTTGTTTATTTATTTAGATCATTGACTATCACATTAAATGATTTTCTCAAAACCCTGGGCTCCTGTTGGTCTGTGCCTAATTATAAAGAGACAATATAAAAAGATGTTTGAGACAGCATGAGAATGGGGTTTGTTAACTATATTTGTACTATGGATAATATGGCTGGACAGTTTAACCGAAGAGTCTCTAATATCACTGTCAATCTTTTATTTATTTTTATATGTATTTTTTTCCCATTTCAATTGGTTAAATTTGCCAGAAATGACTTCCATTCTTTTTCCTGGAGGATATAACTCTGTCTACCAAAATACTGGATGTGGAGAGAAGAAAATCAGCTAAGGTATCTCAATATTCAATATCTAAACTTTCAATTAAGCCCTCTTTGAGTAAGCTACCCAGGACATAAATTGCATCTTATTTCACCTGGTACAGAGAATCTGTTTTGTACTCCTCATAGAATAAACTTGTTTTCTGCAGGGATGATGAAAAGACAATCACCCACTTGTGAAGAGTGGTAGAGGGAATCCGGATAGGTCATCTAATTGCTTCTTAATAATATTTTCAACCAGTTCTTTCAAAGGTACACAGTGCCAACAATTAGGGATTCTTTGGGGCATTCTACAATTTAAATTGAGTTTCGTTCTTCAACTTTCTCTATTGTCAGCTTGTGATTCACATTTCTTAGTATTACCTTTCTTAGACTTTGTGGTAGCTCAACAACCACTCATCTATCTGATTTTTATCTTTAATTTTTTCCTGCTACTTTTCTTTCATTATTTAGTTTTTATGAGACTATGTCTTTAAAATGCCTTTTTTATAATGTTAATGGTGTTTGTGAGGGAACAGAGCTGAAATGATGTTTTTAATCTACCATCATTAACTGAAAGTCCAGATGTATGATTTTCACAGAACTTTCTCACATCATGTTTTTAGTTGAAGTACCATTGCTGGGCCTCTCCATATCACAAGCAATTTGAGGCAGCCAAATCCATTTCTATCTCAGAACAGCCCAGAGTGTTTTTGCAGACCATAATGAACACTTATTGAAAAATGCAAACTATGTATTTTCTCATTGAATTCAAGAAAATGTTTGGAAAAGAGAAAGTGCGACTAACACAGTCTGGTTGTGTAAACACAATCATTAGAGTCATTTCGGAAGGATATTCCTGAAAGTTGCTATGTTCAATGGATTGCCAAAGAGAAACTTCTTTTAACAATACAAAGGTTCCTCAAGAGACAACAGATATCTATCTCAAGAGAAGCCATAGCCTTACATTGATGGGCACTGAAATACACAGTTTAAGTTCAGTTGTGTCTATGTTCCTAACTCCCCTCCATCATGTCTTTGAACAATTCTCTTTATATGAAGTAATACATATAAATAAGTTCTATCATAGCAAAATTTTACCTCTCCCTTGGCATTTACAGTAAAAAAATCTAACAATTCTCTCTCTTTTCAGTCAGCAAATATGCCTCCTGTACAATTCGACATACTGCTATCTTGCAATATTTATTGAATGTCTGCAATGTATTCAATGGAGTTTTATATACCTCTGATAAGCAGATCTAGGATCTTGTATTTGACACACACTCAGTATTCAATAGTGTAACAAAGACTGATATTATTTAGTATACAGCCACTGGTGAACTGAAAGTAGGTACAACTAGTCTGCGGTTTTTTTTCCTAAATTTATATTTTATTTGATTTATTTCTTATATCAAGCTATATTAAATCTTACATTACACCAATGTAGGAAAACTCCCAAATATTTTTCTTGAATCTGCTGATTTACCAAGGCTTTCTTTTTTTTTTTTTTTAATTTGAGACAAGATCTGACTCTGTCACCCAGGCTGGAGTACAATGGCACAATCATGGGTCACTGTAGCCTTGACCTCCGTGGCTAAGATGATCCTCCCATCTCGGACTCTGGAGTAGCTGGGACTACAGGCACACATCACCACGCCTGACTAATTTTTGAGTTTTTGTTGTAGAGATGGATTTTCTCCATGTTACCCAGTCTGGTCTCAAACTCATGGGCTCAAGATGTCCACCTGCTTTAGCCTCCCAAAGTGCTGGGATTACAGGTGTGAGTGACCACACCTGGCCAAGAACATATTTTATAGAAGCCTGGCTAATACAAGGAATGCTAAGTCTCTAGATCACCTTGAAAATGTACTAGGATACATAAAGTAGGTTTAAGGAATTTTTCATTTGGAACTTCTAGGCAACAGGGGCTGAAATAGGTTTTCTAGTAATCCAGTGGGCTGTGGTTAAACCTAATACTGACACACGACAGCCTAATTCCCTGAGATACATTTAAAATATGGTGAAAAATCCCTAGAAATTCAAAGGTCTCTGACAAACTGTGGATACAGGTAAGCAATTCCAGGGACTCCACCAAGTAACAGCAACTGTTATATAGACTTTCCACTTTGAGAGAGAAGCACAAGGTCATTCATATAGTGTGACATGTAATAAGCTGTCTGTTATAAAATATGGACTTCCAACGTGGAATCACTGGTGACAGTATTGTGTACTGTGGCTCAAAAGACCACAGAAATGGCAATTTGAATATAGATAGACTGAAATTAGTTGATAAGCACTATCACATATAGACCTGAAAACTAGGAAAAATACATGGAAAAGGAGGAGACTGTAAGAGTTTGTAATCACCTAAGGTATTTTCTTATGACAGCCACCTACCAGAAGATAGAGAGATGTGGTGACTGGTTGCTGATACTACCAAGTCTATGTAAGGAACACAGGAAAATTTACTCGCTACATTTAGCGTCCTGAATATACTCAAGACTATTTTGATTTGGGCTATATGATTTTCAATAACTATCAAGATACCAAAAAATATACTTTATGTGGAAACAAAAAATAAGTCCCTAGTTGCTTGCATATTTATGAGCTAAGACTGGATATTTGCTAATATTTTCTACCATAATACTGATGACATGCTATTGACCATCTTGTCATATTCTCATGAATGTGATAAGATTTTAGTAATAAAAAAATGCCCAATTTTGTGCAAAATGAGGCAGTATAATATATACTTTCTATTCTTATTAAAGGAATATCAGTTACAATGGAAGGTTGCAAATAACTAAAATTGACATTATGGGGAAAATGCAGAGTTCAATGTAATAGACAAAAATTATTTCAAAATACCGGCACTTCCACTATCATTGGTAACAGATATTTTGTTGCATGCTGTAAAACTACTAAAAAAATACACAAGTGCCATGATTTTATGGTTCAAAACCGATATGTCTGACTAGAACTTATACCTAAAATTGGTACCATGCATATTGAATAACACAACAAAGGAATAAATTTATGAACTCATTCTTCTGAAAAAGTGGACGAGTGATAGTTTCATAAAGGAAAGACATAAATAACAAAGTTACAGAGGCTGGATCTTTGGGAAAATGGTGGCTAGGAGGAAGGACTAACTTAACAGCTCCCACTTACATGGACAGAGCAGCGTGTGGAGACCCACGTCCAAAACTTTTGCTTGAAGAATTACAGCAGGACCATACCAGGAAAGCCAAAGGAATCCACAGACCCTTTGAAAGAAGTGAATTGCTACTTCAGGCTCCAGGAAATGGCCGAAAAACTGTGAGTGCCCAAAGTGTGAAAATGTGAAAGGGGGGATCGTCTGCCCGTAAACAAACATCCTCACTGGGGAACCTTAAGGTCCACATCATGGGAGAAGGATTTGACTTTACCTGGAGCTGAGATGAACTTAGAGAGCTGAGCAAAATACAGAGATAGAGAAAGCTGTGGGAAGAGCCCTGTTGGCATTCTTGGTTTCTGGGAAAACCATTTCTGACTTTATCTCACAAGGATCCCAGGGGAAGGCCACCAGTGGAATTGGGGAAAGACCACAGGGAGAAGGAAACCTCCAACTGAACTTTGTAACAATTTTGACAGAACACAAAGTTTCCTGGACATAATCTGGGGGAGAGGGTTAACTGGGGAGTGGAATCACAGCACAGAAGTTGTGGCTGGTGGGGAGGCATGAAACCTAAAGGCCCTGTTGCTTTCACAGCAGGGAGACCTGGAGCCTGGGGCAAGTCCTCAGTCCTACACACCGGCTCCCTGGAAATAAACTCAGTGCTGATGGTAAGGGCATAGTGGGAGTGAGACCAGCCTTTTGGGCTGCATAGGAGCTGGGTGAGGCCTGTAACTGCTGGCTTTCCCCCACTTCCCTGGCAGCCTGCATTATGCAACAGAGGCAATCATAATCCCCTGGAAACATTCCTCTATTGGCCTAAGAACCACACCCCAACCCCGCACAGCGGCCTCAGCAAGTCTGGCCCAAGGGGAGTCTGAACTCAGACACACCTAAACCCTGCCCCCACCTAAAGGTCTTTCTCTACCCTTCCTGGCAACTGAAGAAAAAGGACATAATCTCTTGGGAGCTCTATGGCCTGCCTGCTGCCTGAGAAACTTATCCAGGTGACTCTAGGGTAAGCTTGTATCCTCCCTATACTACCACAGCTGATGCTTTCTTGAAAGTGCCACCTCCTGGCTTTAGGCCAGTCAACACAAAACTAACACAATAAACAAAAATACAACCAAGAACCATCACAGAGTCCACTTCACTCCCATGCTGCTTCCACCAGAATAGGTGCTGGTATCCAAGGTTGAGAGTCCTGAAGATGGATCACATCACAGGTCTCTTTGCAGACATTCCCCAGTAGCTGGGCAGTTACATTCAGAAGAAAAATAACAATCACTGCTGTTCACTTCTCAGGAAGCCACATCCCTGAGTACCCACATACAGGGAGCACCCCATGGGACAAAATAATCTGAACATCAGCCCTTGAGCCCCAGGTCTTCACTCTGACATAGTCTACCCAAATAAGAAGGAACCAGAAAGACAATTCTGGTAATGTGACAAAAAAAAGTTATTTAGTACCCCAAAAGATTATGCTAACTCACCAGCAATGAATCCAAACCAAGAAGAAATATCTGAATTGTCAGAAAAAAAAATTCAGAATGTTGCCTTTTAAGCTACTCAAGGAAGCACCAGAGAAAGGTGAATACCAGCTCAAAGAAATTTTTTTAGAAGGCACAGGATATGGACAAAAACAATCTCCAAATGAATACATAACATAAATAAAAGAACAATCACAACTTCTGGAAGTGAAGGACACACTTACAGAAATGCAAAATACCCTGGAAAGTTTCAGCAATAAACAAGTAGAAGAAAGAAATTCAGAGCTTGAAGACAAGATTTTTGAATTAACACAATCCAACAAAGACAAAAAAATTTTTTTTTAAAGACAAAGTCTCCAAAAAGTTTGGGGTATGTTAAATGGCCAAATTTAAGAATAATTGGTGTTCTCAGGGGAGAAGAGAAATCAACAAGTCTGAAAAACATATTTAAGGGAATAACTCAGGAAAACTTCCCCAGTCTTGCTAGAGATCTAGACCTCCAAATACAAGAAGCTTAAAGAACACCTGGGAAATTCATCACAAAAAGATCATCACCTAGGAACACAGTCTAAAGATTCTCTAAAGTCAAGATAAAGAAAACAATCTTAAGACCTGCGAGGCAAAAACATCAGGTAACTTATAAAGGAAAACCTATCAGATTAATAGTAGAAACTCTACAGACCAGAAAACATTGGGGTTCTTTAGCCTCCTTAAACAAAATAAAACAATTATAAGCCAATAATTTTTCATCTAGTGAAACTAAGTTCCATAAATAAGAAAATAGTCTTTTTCAGACACACAAATGCTTAGAGAATTCGCCAACTACCAAGCCAGCACTACAAGAACTGCTAAAAACAGCTGTTTTGTTTCAAACTCTAAGTCTTGAAACAAAACCTCAAAATAAACCAAAATAGAACCTCTTTAAAGCATAAATCTGACAGGATCTATATAAAAATAACACAGTGAACATAATCCAAGATATTCAGGCAACAAATAGCACGATGAATAGAATAGTACCTCACATCGTAATGCTAATGTTGAATACAAATGGCCTAAATGCTCCACTTAAAGTTACAGAATGGCAGGATGAATCACCATCCAAGTATCTGCTATCTTCAAGATACTCACCTAACACATAAATACTCATATAAACTTGAGGGAAAGGAGTGAAAAAAGATTTTCCATGCAAATGGACACCAAATGCTAGTAGGAGTAGCTATTCTTATATCAGAAAAACACACACACACACACACACACACTTTAAAGCAACAACAATTTTAAAAGACAAAGAGGGACTATATAATAATCAAAGAACTTGTTCAACAAGGAAATATAACAGTTCTAAATATATATGCACCTAATACTGGAGCTCCCAACTTCATAAAACAATTACTACTGGACCTAAGAAATGCGGTAGACAGCAACACAGTAAGAGTGAGGCACTTACAATATTCCATTGACTGTGCTAGGCAGGTTAACAACAATAACAACAAAAAGACAGAAATTAGCAACAACAATAAAAAATGGAATTAAATTATGCCCTAGAGGGGCTTGGGGCGGTAGCTCATGCCTGTAATCTCAGCATTTTGGGAGGTTGATGCGGGTGGATCACTTAGATTGGGAGTTTGAGACCAGCCTGGCCAACATGGTGAAACTCCGTCTCTACTAAAAATACAAAAAAATTAGCCAGATGTGGTGGTGCATGCCTGTAATCCCAGCTACTCGAGAGACTGAGGCAGGAGAATTGCTTGATCCTGGGAGGCAGAGGTTGTGGTGAGCCCCTAGAATAGATGGATGTAATAGTTATTTACTGACATTCTACCCAATAACTGCAGAATATACATTCTATTCATCAGCATAAAGAACACTCTCCAAGATAGGCCATGTGATAGGACACAAAATAAGTCTCAATAAATTTAAGAAAATCAAAATTATATCAAGTACTCTCTCAGACCTCTGTGGAATACAGCTGGAGCCCAACTCCAGAAGGAACCCTCAAAACCATGAAAATACATTGAAATTAAATATCCTGCTTCTGAATGATCTCTGGGTCAACAACAAAATCAAAATAGAAATAAAAAAAATTCTTTGAACTGAATGATAATAGTGACACACTTATCAAAATCTCTGGGATACAGCAGAACATTTCTAAGAGGAAAGTTCGCAGCCCTAAATACTTACATCCAAAAGTCTGAAAGAGCACAAATAGACCATCTAAGGTCACACTTCAAGGAACTAGAGAAGCAAGAACAAACCAAATCACAATCCAGCAGAAGAAAATAAATAACAAAGATAAGATTAGAGCTAAATGAAAGTGAAAGAAACAATAGAAAAACACGAAAGACACAACAAAAAGCTTTTTCTTTGAAAAGATGAATAAAATTGATAAACCATTAGTGAAATTAACAAAGAAAAGAGAGAAGATCCAAGTAGCTCAGTTAGAAAGAAAATGGAAGATATTACAAGCAATTCCAATGAAATACAAGAGACCATTCAAAGTTACTATGAACACCTTTATGCACATAAACTAGAAAATCTAGAAGATATGGATAAATTCCTGAAAGTATGAAACCTTCCTAGATTAAACCAGGAAGAAATAGAAACCGAACAGACCAATAACAAGCAGTGAGATTGAAATGGTGATATAAAAATTGCCAATAACAACAACAACAAAAAGTCCAGGACCCAATGGATTTATAGCTAAATTCTATCAGACATTCAAAGAAGAATTGGTACCAATCCTATTGACACTGTTCCACAAGATGGAATAAGAAGGAATCCACCCTATATCATTCTGTGAAACCAGTATCACCCTAATACCAAAACCCGAGAAAGAACATAGGAAAAAAAAGGAAACTAAAGACCAAGATCCCTAATGAACATAGATGCAAAAATCCTCAGTAAAATACTACATAACTGAATCCAACAGCATATAAAAAGATAATCCACCAAGATCATGTGGGTTTCATATCAGGTATGCAGGGATGGTTTAACATAAGTAAGTCTATAAACGTGATACACCACATAAACAGAATTAAAAACAAAAATCACGTGATCACCTCAATAGATGCAGAAAAATCATTTGACAAAATCCAGCATCCTTTTAAGATTAAAACCCTCAGCAAAATTGGCATAGAAGGGACATAATTTAATGTAATAAAAGCTATCTATGACAAACCCACAGCCAACATTATAATGAACAAGGAAAAATATAAACACTTCCCTAAGAACTGGAACATGACAAAGATGTTCACTTTCACCACTTCTATTCAATATAGTACTGGAAGTCCTAGCCAGAGAAACCAGACAAGAGAAAGAAATAAAGGGTATCCAAATTGGTAAAAAGGAAGTCAAACTGTCACTGTTTGCTGACGATATTATTTTATACCTAGAAAACCCTAAAGACTCATCCAAAAAGCTCATATAACTGATAAAAGGATTCAGAAGTTTTAGGATACAAAATTAACATACTCAAATCAGTAGCATTGCTATACACCAACAGATACCAAGGTGAGAATCAAATCAAGAACTCAACCCTTTTTACAAAAGCTGCAAAAATAATAAAATAAAATGAAATACTTAGGAATAGACTTAGCCAAGAAGGTGAAAGACCACTACAAGGAAATTACAAAACACTGTTGGAATAAATCATAGACAAAACAAGTAGAAACACATCCCATGTTCACGGATAGGTGGAATCAATATTGTGAAAATGACCATACTGTCAAAAGCAATCAATGAATTAAGTATAATTCCCATCAAAATACCATCATTCTTCACAGAACTAGAAAAAAATCCTAAATTTATATGCCAGCCCCAAAAAAGAGCTATCATAGCCAAAGCAATACTAAGCTAAAAGAACAAATCTGGAGGCATGACATTACCCGACTTCAAACTATACTACAAGCCTGTAGTCACCAAAACAGCATGGTACTGGTATAAAAATAGGCACATAGACTAATGGAACAGAATAGAGAACCCAGAAATAAAGCCAAATACTTGCAGCTAACTGATTTTCAACAAAGCAAACAAAAACATAAAGTGGGGAAAGGAAACCTTATTCAACAAATGGTGTTGGGATTATTGGCAAGCCACATGTAGAAGAATGGAACTGGATCCTCATCTCTCACCTTTCACAAAAACCAACTCAAGATGGATCAAAGACTTAAATCTAAGACTTGAAACCATAAAAATTATAGAAGATAACATAGGAAAAAAACTCTTCTAGACATTGACTTAGGCAAAGACTTCATGACCAAGAACCCCAAAGCAAATGCAACAAAAACAAATATAAATAGATGGGACCTAATTAAACTAAAAAAGCATCTGTACAGTAAAAGAAACAATCAGCAGAGTAAACAGACAACCTACAGAGCGGGAGAAAACTTCTCAATCTAGACATCTGACAAAGGACTAATATCCAGAATCTACAAGTAAGTCAAACAAATCAGCAAGAAAAACAAACAGTCCCATCAAAAAATAAGCTAAGGACATGAATAGACCATTCTATTCATTTTTTCCTATGAACATAAAAATGTGACAAATTAAAGATTTCTGATAATAGAGTTTCATTTTGAGAACTAATCATTCTTTTAAATATTAATAGATCATGTTAATTTTTGAATTTTAGAAAAATTGAACCAAGGCACTCACTGTTTAAGATAAAAGGACATCAAAACTTTTTTGTTTTCTAATTTTTAAACAAATTTTTTTATTTCTAAATATCTGAAAATATAGATCAAATGGCCAATAAACATATGAAAAAATGCTTAATGTCACTAATGATCAGGGAAATGCAAATCAAAGCCACAATGCAATACCACCTTACTTCTGCAAGAATGGCTGTAATCAAAAAGTCAAAAACTAATAGATGTTGATGTGGATGTGGTGAAAAGGGAACACTTTTACACTGCTGGTGGGAATGTAAACTAGTACAATCACTTTGGAAAATAGTATGGAGATTCTGAAAGAACTAAAAGTAGATCTACCATTTGATCCAACAACTCCACTACTGGGTGTCTACCCAGAGGAAAATAAGTCATTATGCAAAAAAGATACTTTCACTTGCATGTTTATAGCAGCACATTTTGCAATTGCAAAAATATGGAACCAGCCTACATGCCATCAATTGAGGAGTGGATAAAGAAAATGTGGTATATACCATGGAATATTACTCAGTCATAAAAAGGAACAAAATAATGGCATTCACAGCAACCTGGATGGAACTGGAGATCATTATTTTAAGTGCAGTAACAGGAATGGAAAAGCAAATATCATATGTTCTCGTTAATAAGTGGGAGCTAAGCTATGAGGATGCAAAAGCATAGGAATGATACAAGGGACTTTGGGGACACAGGGGAAAGGGTGGGAGTGGGGTGAGGGATAAAAGACTATACATTGGGTACAGTGTACACTGCTGGGGTGATGGGTGTACCAAAATCTTGGAAATCACCACTAAAGAAATTATTCATATAACTAAACATCACCTGTTCCCCCAAAACCTGTTGAAATAATAATAATAATAAAAAAAACCAGCTACAAAGGCCTCCGGATATTCTTACCACAACATGACATGTTTTAAAGCTTTTTATGAATAATCTTGTTTTAGGTTAAGCAATACAATAAAAAAGATAAGAAGCTTGAACTCTAGATCTATATTACCTGTTTTTAAATCATGTATTTAATTAATGTACTAACTTGAACTATGTTCTTGGCAAATTAACCCATCTGTGCCTTAATTTCCTCACTTATGAAGATATGTACTGTACACATTCATGGTGGCACTGTGATAATTAAATGGATTAATGTTTATATAGCAGTTGCTAGCACATATGAAGCGCTACATGAATCGTATTTATTGTGTGTTACACTAATGAAATATATTCTGAACTGTGTTACATGTTACATGCCATGGGAGTTGGAATAGTTGTTTAATTTTTTTAAATGTGTATATTTGATTTTACAATGTCTGCCAACCTGAGCAAATCTAATAAGAAAGGAAATTCTATGCTTGCTCTTCAAGAATCAATCACAAGCAAACAGATTTCACCAGTTGTGGAATAATGTGATTTTGTCCACCTAGAGCAAATAAAGCCAAATTGGCTTCCAAGGCTTTGACAGTCCAAATAGCTAAAATGCTATTTATTTGGAAATGAAAACCATTAAAATTATTTTGAACATTGAGGAAAATTACAATATATCTATGTCCCTATAGTCACTTCATTACAGATATTAGTATTTTTTATATGTTGGTCACAATTGTGAACATTATACTTACAACAATTTTTTAAGAGCAATAGTTAAGTCTCACCTGTTAGTAATGAATCAGCATTAAAATGTAAAATTTCTCCTTTCCGAAGTGCTAAAATTCGCCTTAGGAAATTGTGAGATAAGACTTAAGGTATATACTGTGGGCAAACATAATCAAATAGTCATTACTAAGACACACAATATAACCCCTTTAAATCTTGAAAAAAAAATTCCTACCAATCTCACTGTATGACACATGTGACTTGAAATGACAAAATATAAAACAATAGTGATTTGATACTATGTACTAAATAGTGTAAGATCCCTTGATTTTTGTTATAAATTTTCCCAAAATTTTAGATTTATATTTTCAGACATTTAGAAACAAAAAAAAAGTTTGTTTAAAAATTAGAAAACAAAAATGTTTTGATGTTCTTTTATCTTAAACAGTGAGCGCCTTGGTTCAATTTTTCTAAAATTCAAAAATTAACATAATCTATTAATATTTAAAAGAATGATTAGTTCTCAGAATGAAACTCTATTATCAGAAATCTTTAATTTGCACATTTTCATGTTCATAGGAAAAAATGATTAATTTGTACCTATAGAGAATTAAAATACCTATTCCATATGAGACAAAGATTTGTTTAGAAAAATTCATCCATATTTATTTAAATTGTACTGTAAAATGAATTACCACAAGACATTATTAGAGACTGATCATTAAGTTTTCACAAATGGAAGTTAGCATATAATATATGAGCACTGTGTATTAAACAAGTAGTATCTAGTAAGGTACCCTACCAGGATTTCTTGTTTTATGAAAGATGGCAGCAAACAAAACTAATTAAAGAAAACATAATAAATTTTATAGATTATTTACTGAGGAAGTTGAATTTTACTTACATTAGGTGCCTCATTCAAATCTTCAAATTATTATTTGAACATTTGTGTAGGACACTAAATTAATATTCAGACATGTTCAATTTAATATTGTATTTCATTATTTGGTGTTTTATTTTTAATTATTTTCAACTATAGTTTTTTAAAAGTAATCTTACAGATACTGTGGGTCATTGGATAAGAATGAGTAAATAGGAAGCATGCAGTTCATGATTAAAAAATTTATTTTGCTTTCTTTAATTCATAATCACATGTTATGTCTAAATCTTCCTCACTGTACAGGGACAGAAGAATGTAGTCATAATGGGTAATACCAGTCGGAGAAGTGAAAAGGAATTAGAACTTGGCTGTTTTTCTTCTACTGTTACTGCTCTCCTTCTCCTTCTCCCTCTTTTCCCTCTCCTTCCTCCTTTGGCTTCTTGTCTTCCTCCTCCTCCTTCTTCTCTTACTTTCCACGTTGTTTTGGATGGGCACAAATAGGCAAGTGAAGCTACATTTTATAAAAGGTGAATGCATCAAAAACAAAACAAAAAAATGTTTATTGGAGTAAATGTATTATCTGACAAGCAGTTACTGGAATTTCATAATGCCAAGAAATATGTACATGAAGGGTCAATCTTCGAAGTAACTAATCTACATACAGTATTTTGAAGTATTCTGATACTTGACTGAACGTTAACTCACTAGTTAGTTTTTAGCTATCTCTGTGCATCTTTGTTGGCACACTGGTTCCACACATGTTTCCAATTTTGCTATAAATTGTATTCTCCAGAAAAGTACCAGATAATCTCTTGAAAAATCAGGTAACTTTTCTCTCTGTTCTTTAATGCCTTTCCTTTATTGAGGTGTATGCTTTAGGAAACAAAATAAAATGTTTAATATGTAAGCATATGAAAAAATAAAGAGATTTTGCCCTCATATCAATGTTATCTAAATAACACTTATGTGCATGTGTGGAATTAAGCAAAGTGAATACCATAATATATTCATGCCTCTTGCTTCTCTTTCACTATGTCTACTCAGCTTAAATTCAGTGAGAGCAATATTAAAAATTCATAATGAAATAAATATACACATAATCTTTCAACATGCAAAAATATTTTAATTTCTATGGAACATTAGGCAAAAAGAGACTAGTTTACTTTCATAATATTTTTGGGGAGCTGTAAGTTCCTTAAAAGAATAGTTTAGAAGCCATTCTACGGACACTGAAGTGTAAAAATATGTTGGAACATTAACACCCGAGTTGTAACTTTCATTTTTAACACACTTTCATTCTTAACAGACTTTTCATTTTTAACAGACTTTCATTTTTAACAGACTTTCCTCTTTAGTCAAAACTGTTGCTTATATCCATATGTAAATGTGATAAAATACCTGTCATTAAGTAATGCCATGGATTAAAACTGGGTTTCACTTAATATTTACCTAGCATTAGAGGAATTTTGAGAAGTATTGTAGTGTTTTTGGTAAAAAATTATTGTTATGAATAGGGAAAATTCCCCATAATATATTTATCTAAAATGTTTGGCATTAGAAATATAGGAACTGTATGGAATATCAAAATTGCTTTTAAATTGTTACAAATATTAAAATAAATCTCAGGATAGCAATGCTCACATCATACAGGTCTGTCCCAGAATTCCATCATAAAACAAGTTTAGGTATGAGATTGTCCTGGATTTAATAAATTGGTTTTTAATTAGGCTTGCAAATATCTAATTCATAAATTGTTTTACGTGTTGTGTGTGTGTTTGTGTGTTGTTTTTGTTGTTGTGATTTTTTGGTTCTGAATATTGCCTTATAGTAGAGGTGTAAAATAAGGCCGGAATTTGATAGTGAATATATTTTTAATGTAAATTAGGTTATATTATAGTAACAAACAACCTCTCCCTAAATCAGTATCTTTATAATACAATGTTGCCTCTTGCTTACTACATATTTCACATGGGAAGAGAATAGATTATTCCATACTCAATGACTTAGGATGAAGAAAGCGCTACTATCTTCTAACTGCAGTATCTGAAACACATGGCTTGAGAGATTTTGAATAATTATGAGAAGTCTTATTGATGACTCAGCATAGAAATCACACACACACACACACACACACACACATAAACACACACACACACACACTGCTTTCCTTCATGGTTCTTTCGCCAGAACGAGTTGCAAGATCTCACAAAAATCACAGCACATTTGGAAAGTGCATGCTTCCTTCTATCTGAAAGAACAAGTGAACCAGCTGTGAGAATGCACAAGTAATATCTATCATTTATGAAATTTCCTTTCTGTCTCATGAATTAAAAAACCTGAAATAGATTCATGTATAAGTTGTTTTTCAGGTATCTCATATATTGCTGGTGGGTGCACAGGGGTAGAGGGGAGTAAAAGTAGAATACAGTGTCAGGATAAATATCTAGTCCAAATTAGTTTTAAAAACAATATAATTTATATGTATAGTATTAGGACAACACTTTGGTATGTCCTAGAGTTCAGAGCAGATTCCTAAGGCAATTTGGATTGAATTTTGTTACTTTCAACAGTAAGTTCTAATTTGATTACCATATAGTTTTTCAATGTATATAATTTTATTCATTTATTGCAATTTGGGAATATGTCTAGAGAATGATAAAAAAATTGTAATAGCCTATATTTTAAAGCAATCACTGTGTTCTAAGTACTATGCTGTATAGATTTTATCTAATTTAAGTTTTCATGATGCCTGTGAAGTAAGTATTTACCCCATTTTACAGTTGAGGAAACTAGGCATCAGGAATTCAAATAAATGGCTCAATGTCTTACAGCTAGTGGATTATCTAACTGGTATAATATAGCTAGTGAGCTGAAATTTTAAACCCAGATTTACCTGATTCCAATAATTTCAAAGCCCATGTACCTAAATATGAAACTGTTTTCCCCAAATATACATGAAAATGTTACAAAAAGTTAAATAACTGATTATTGTAACTGATTAAATAAGTGATTAAGTTAACTGATTAACTGTTAAATAACTGATTTATTATAATAAATGTCGTAAAAAATTAAATAACTGATTATTCCCCAGCCCTGCCAGAAAGCAAAGACTTATCCTACGTATGTAAATTGAAATTATATTTAATGAAGAACTGTAATCAAATTTGTGAGCAATAAACTCAAATAACCTAAAATTTTAAAGTAGCAGTGTGGAATGGAATTTACATTTTTTATTGTTGTTGTTGAGATAGAAATAAACAAAAGTAAAAATAAGCAAAGCAAATTCTCTAATTCTAAAGTGTCATACTATTTACATTTCTCATTTGAATTATTGCCACAACAGTTACAGTTAAATGCATCAATTCCCTGAAAGTTTCCTGAAATAAACATATATATCTGTGATTCATCTCTCCATTTTTGCCCATATCTAGTAGGTGAAATTACCACTGTATTATAGTAAGGCAAATGCAAATTTTTCATTTTGTCCACTTGAAGCTGCATTTTTTCTCTTTCATTGAATTTATATGTTATTATATAATTATTGATTTAAAAACACACGTTAGGATAAGATATATCTTAGATTCCGAATGGGAATAATGTAATTGCTGACATGTCTATGTATAAAGCTTCTAGGTAAATATTTGACAAATGTGAAGTAGGCACTTATTTTAATCCTGTCCTTTGAGGAATGGCAAAACAGTCTTCAAAGCAAAACCAGCCCCTTCACCATCCTGGTTTGGTACTTGAAGTCATCAGGATAATTTTTTATTTTAAGATCTTTCCTAAAGTCTTAAATTCATGTGATTGTGTTATAAAAGTTATCTATACTATCTGTTATTTACATCAATGTTATGTACAATTAAGGATATCTTCATTAACAAAAACAGAAAATATTTTCTAGGACCATTTCTGACTATAATCTTCTAGAAAAGAGGAGGGGGCTTTAAGAAAAGGAAAGGCAGGATGGAAGAATTTTAAGGAATAAGAAGAAACAGTAAAGAATGCAGCCTTAGGCCAAATTAGCATATGATGATGGATTATGGACTTAAGCTCTCCAGAATAGAGCATAAAAATATTGGTGGATAGGAGAAAGCAATAAAAAGAGAAAGAAGAGGTATCCAATGGGAGAATGAGCTTGAAATAGGCCTGTCGGGAGGTGTGCCTAAACTAGTGGTGTGCCCAGAACTCAAATCATAATCATAATATTTATACATTAAATCTCGTGTTTCATTATTTTAAAGAAACCAACTTACAACTTTCTCAAATCCATTCTGAGTCATTTTCAAGAGAAATAGGGAAGTCAGCCTAATGTATGTCAGTATATCTGAATTCCCGGTAGACTAAGATGTGTTGCGACATTGTAATATATTTAGTAAATGCATATTATGTCTCTTCCAAAACACAAGTTAATCATACTATATGACAAAATAATATGAACATATTATTGTTAAAACTTATTTTTATGACTAAAGTTAGAGATTCAAATAGAGTGGTTAGATTCCTAAACTAGTTTTTTCTCTGCCCTACGAGGCTAAGACAGGTATTCTGGGTCTTTTTCCTATCCATATAAAGCATAGAATCACTTTGTCAATATCCACCAAATAACTTGCTGGGGCATTAATTTTGATTACAATAAGTTTATAAATCAATTTGAGAAGAACTGAACATCTTGACAACATCAAGTCTTCCTATCCATGAAATGAAATATTTCTCCATTTATTTAGTTTTTCTCTGATTTCTTTGTCAGAATTTTATTTTCCTCATACAGATTTTGTACGTATTTTATTAGACTTACAGCTGAGTGTTTCAATGTTGGCAGATGTTAATGCAAGTCATATTGTGAATTCAGTTTCAAATTCCACTTGTTCATTGCTGGTATGTAGGATTTGTGTATTCAGTTTCAAATTCCACTTGTTCATTGCTGGTAGGTAGGATGATAATTGATATTTGTATATTAACCTTATATCCTACAACCTTTCCGTGATAACTTATTCGTTTGGGAAGTGTTAATTTTTCACCCAGTCTTTCAGATTTTCTATATTGACTATCATGTCATCTTCAACGAAAGACAGCTTTATTTCGTTCCTCCCACTCTATGTACATTTTATTTCCATTAATTGTACTATTGCATTATGGAGGACTTCCAGTAAAATATTAAAAATGAGTAATCAGAGCAGTCAATCTTGCCTTATTTCTTATCTTAGTGGGAAAACTTCAGGTTTCTCACTATTAAGAATGATGTTATGTGTAGGTTTTTTTGTATCTATTCTTTATTGAGTTGAGAAAAGTCCCCTCTATTCCTAGTTTGCTAAAACGTTTTATCATGAATAGGTTTTGGATTTTGTCAAGAGCTTTTTATGCATCTATTTATATAATCATGTGATTTTTCTGTTTTAGCCTGTTGATATGATTAATAGCATTAGTTGATTTTTTAATGTTGAACCAATTTTGCATACCTGGGATAAATTCCACCTGGTCATGGGATATAATTATTTTTACACATCGTTGGATTTTATTTGCTAACATTTTGTTAGGAATTTATCTTGAGAATGTATCTACATTCTCAAGGCATATTGGTCTAGGTTTTTTTTTGTTTTTTTTTTTTTTGTAATGTGTTTGCCTGATTTTGACATAAGGGTGATGCTGACTTCATAGAATGAGTTAGAAAGTATTCCCTTTGCTTCTATCTCCAGAAAGAGATTGTAGAGAATGGGCGTAATTTCTTCTTTAAATGTTGGATAGAATTCACCATTGAATTCTTCTGATCCACCTCGTGCTTTCTTTTTTTGGAACATTATTTGTTACTGATTCAGTTTCTTTAATAGATGCTATGGTTTGGCTCTGTGTTCCCACCCAAATCTCACCTTAAATTGTCATAATCACCACATGTCAAGGGCAGGACCAGGTAGAGATAACTGAATCATGGGAGGCAGTTACCACAGCTTTTCTCATGATAGTGAGTGAGTCTTCATGAGATCTAATGGTTTTATACAGGGCTTCCCCCCGTGAAGAGGTGCCTTCCACCATGGTTGTAAGTTTCCTTGAGGCCTCCCCAGCCATGGAGAACTGTGAGTCAATTAAACCTTTTCTTTATAAATTACCCAGTCTTGAGTATGTCCTTGTAGCAGTGTGGAGAGTGGACTAATACAGCAGACATAGGAAGAGTTAGATTGATTCTGTTTTCTTGTGTGAGTTTTGCACGTTTTTGTGTGAGTTTTCTTGTATGAGTGTATTTTTCGAGAAATTTGTCCACTTTATCTAGGTTGTCAAATTTTAGGCAGAGAATTGTTCATAGCATTTCTTTATTATGTTTTAATGTTCATATGAATTGCAGTGATGTCTAGTAATTTACATTTTCTGTCTCTCTTTTTCTCTTATTGCCAGTCAGCTAACTAGAGGATAAATGATTTTATTGATCTTCTCAAAGCACCAGATTTTGGGTTCTTTGATTTTTCTCTACTAATTTGCTGCTTTCCACTTCTTTGATGTTTGTTCTAATTTATACTATTATTTTTTTTTCTAACTACAAATTTGATGTGCTCTTTTTTCCTACTTTCTGAAAATGGAAGCTTAAATGATTAATTTTTCATTTTTCTTCATTTCTAATACAGCTTGAGTATCCTTAATTCAAAAATCCAATATCTGAAGCTTTTTGGGTGCCAACATGGTGCTTAAATGTAATGATCACTTGATGATTTTGGATTTCAGATTTTGGATCAGATATGCTTAGCCAGTAAATATAATGCAAACACTCCAAAATCAAAAAAAATCCCATATCTGAAACTGTTATGGTGTTAAGCGTTTTTGATAAGTGATATTCAAACTGTATATGAGTTTAATGCTATAAATTTTTCTCTAAGCACTGTTTTTATTTCAACCTACACATATTGATAAATTGCATTTTAATTTATATTTAGCTACAAAATTTGTTTAACTTTTATTTTAGGTTTGGGGGTACATGTGAAGGTTTGTTACGTAGGTAAACATGTTTCATGGGGGTTTGTTGTGCAGATTATTTCATCATCCTGGTGTCAAGCCCAGTACCCAATAGTTATTTTTTTCTCCCCCTCTACCTCGTCCCACTCTCCTCCCTTAAGTAGGGCCCTGTGTCTGTTGCTTCCTTCATGTTCATAAGTTCTTATCATTTAGTTCCCACTTATAAATGAGAACATGTGGTGTTTGATTTTCTGGTCCTGAGTTAATTTGCTAAGGATAATAGCCTCCAACTCCATCCATGCTCCCATAAAAGACATGATCTCATTGTTTTTACTGCTGCATAGTATTCCATGGTGTATATGTACCACATTTTCTTTATCCAATCTGTCCTAGATGGACATTCAGGTTGATTTCATGTCTTTGCTATTGTAAATAGTGCCTCCATGAACATTTGCACACGTACCTTTATGGTATTTAATTAAATTTAAGAGTTTCTCCACAGCAAAATAAACTATTAACAGCATAAGCAGACAACCTATAGAATGGGAGAAAATATTTGCAAACTATGCATCTGAGAGAGGTCTAATATCTAGTATCTGTAAGAAACTTAAATTTACAAGAGAAAAACAACCCCACTGAAACATGAGCAAAGGACACAAACAGACACCTCTCAAAAGAAGACATACATGTGGCCAATAAGTATATGAAAAAAAGCTCAACATCACTGATCATTAGGTAAATGCAAACCAAACCACAATAGATATCGTCTCACGCCAGTCAGGATGGCTATAACCAAGCAGTCAAAAAGTAACAGATACTGTTGAGGTTGTGGAGAAAAGGGGACATTTATACATTGTTGGTGGGAGTGTAAATTAGTTCAACCATTTTGGAAAGCAGTAGGACAATTATTCAATGAGCTAAAAATAGAACTATCATTCAATCCAGCAATCCCATTACTGAGTATATACCCAGATGAATATATTCTACCATATAGCTCAACATATTTTATTGTCTTTGGATATTTTTGACCTATGTGATATTTGTAAGTTTATTATTTAATCTCCAACTATTTTGGGATATCCATCTCTCATTATTGATTTCTAGTTTAATTCCATTGTGATCTGACAGCAGACTTTGAATGATTTATCTTTTTAAAAATTGGTTAAGTTATATTTTATGGCCAAGGATATGGCTTATCTTGGTAAATGTTCCGTGTAAGCTTAAAAAACATGTATTTTGCTGTGCTTGGATGAAGAAGTCCATAGATGTAGAGTATTTTGATTCTAGGGATGGTCATACTACAACAAGATGACTAGATTTCATTCCAGCCTATCTATCTGTTAAGATAGAAGATAGATGTAAACTGTAGTGGAAAAATTATTAAACTCTTTATTGAAAAAAGCCATGGAGAGATTATAGATTTATCTTAGGACTATTTTTCATGACTGTTCAAACTCTGATATTATTCATCTTCTACATTTACATCAATTATTTATATCAATTATTTATTATACATTTGTTTTTCTTTTGTTTTGTTTTCATTTTTCTTTTGTTTGTTTTGTTTTCTTTTTCTGCAAACTTTTTTCTTTGCTGATATCTTCTCTTTATAAAAAGTCAACCCTGAAAAATGGAGTAATATATTAACTAGAAAATTATGAGCACAAAAAACCAAGAACATCTTCCTTAAAGTCAAGAATGATACAATACTACTCATGATTACTGCACTTTAATTATGGACGTCCTAAAGATTACAGTTATAGAGAAAAAATAAGTCAAGCATAAATAAATATATAAAAGTCAAGTCAAGCATAAATACATATTAAAAAGTAAGTCAAGCATAAATAAATGTATAAAAGAGCATAATAATTATCTATTTTTGAAGGTGATGTAATTGAATTTCTGGGAAGAAGATCAAGTTAATGAAAATGTATTGTGTATTTTGACACTACTGAAAGAGTTGATTTTAAAAACTCTACAAAAAAAAAGTAGGTGAGATAAAGTTTATGTTAATTAACTTGATTTAATATTTTTACAATGTATACATATATGTATATATCAAAACATCACATTGTGCTCCATAAATATATACAATTATTATTTGCCAATCAAATATATTGGCCAAATGATCGTAAGACTTCCAACCATTCCCTCAAATCACAAAAATGCAAAATCGTGTTTTCATAACTTCAATTTTACAGTGTTGGTTCTAGAAACTAATGATAGAAATGAAATTACACACAAATACATAGAAAGATTCAACATTGCATGAAAAGAAAAACTCAGCATTGTTAAGATATCAATGCTACTCGTAGTTATCAATGTCATTAATAAAATGGAGCTACAGATTCAATCTATTCCTAATCAAAATTCCAACAGGCAAGTTAGAGAAATTGTTAAGGTGACTTAAGACATGTATGGAAACAAAAGCGACTCAGAATAAGTAAAATAAAATAAATATATAGAGAATATGTGAATGACACATCTCAGTAATAAACAAATAAATTAAATAGACATTTCTTCAAAGAAGATATACAAACAGCCAATGAGCCATTATTACATCATTATCCATCAGCAAAATGCAATCAAAACCACAATGAAATATTCCTTCACACCCACTAAGGTGGCTATAATCAAAAATCAGATAAGAAAATGTTTTTCCTTGGATGTGGAGAATTTGCAACCCTCATACACTCCATACGGAAATGTAAAAAATGCTGCAAATACTTTGCATAAGAGTCTGGCAGTTCCTCAAATGACTCAACACAGAAATAACAGATGACCCATTGATTACATTCTGAGGCAGATAAAATGAAAACATATGACCATGCCAAAACATTTAGAAAATTGTTTATAACTGCGTTATTCATAATGGTAGAAACAACCAATGATAGCAACAAGAGAAAAGTTCAATTAACAAATGTATAAAAAATGTGGTATATTTATAAAATAGGATATTATTTTGTCTTAGGAATAAAACACTGATATATGCTACAACATGGATGAACATTTTTCTAAGTGAAAGAAGCCATTCACAGAAGCCTGCCCATTATATGATTCCATTTATAGAAAATGTCAAGTGCTGGGAAATCTATAAAAACAGAAAGCAGATTAGTGTTTCTCTAAGGCAAGGGAAGGAGGTGAGGGAAGGTGAGGGAAATTGATAAGTGGTATTTGTTTTCGTTTTGCTGTGAGGAAAACGCTTTGAATTTGACTGTGGTGATGGTTAAATATAAATGTGAATATATTTAAAAAAAACATTAATTTGTACTGTAAGGACTAAGGGAATACTGCTCTTTTGCCCTCTGAAGGTTCACTAAAAAGCAACCAAAAAAAAGACAGATTAATAGGAGGAGTGGCATACAAATTTATTTGATCAGTTTTGCGTGACACAGGAATCTTCTGAATGAAGAGCCAAAGATACAAGGGAAATTGTCCATTTTTATACTTATAAACAGGAAAGTATAGATGCCGTGTAGACATATGTTTGGACAAAAACTTTATGATGTATTTCTAATACACTGAATAGAAAAACCTGGCAAGGCCGGTCTGTTTAGACTCTTCATGGCCTCTCTATGCAGCAATCCTTCCTCCTGGGATAAGACAGAACCTTCTCTGGAATGGAAGTCTGATGACCTATAATTAAACATAGTCGATCAAGTGATTTTTTTATGGCAAGTTTTTACACAGAAAAGTGGTGGAAGGAATACATAATCATTTTAGGTTTGGTGTCTGGCTTTAGAGAAAAGGGTTTCTGGTTTCTATAACCCAATTTGAAGTAGTTGAGCTTCTAAGATCCACCTTCTACTGTCTATGGCTAGCTTCGAGGCAGAATGAGAGCCAGAAACAGAAGGGAATGAGAATTTCAGAGAGAAACTCTTGCTTCTGAGGCTGCTTCTGAGACTTTCATTCTTAGCACCAACATTCTCTGTTCTGAAACTTCCTTAAGAATTTTCACAGTCCAGAAATTAGGTCAGTGGATTATCTTATAAGCCATTGACTCAGTCTCTCAGTCTTAGAATAAGTCAGTCCAGTTAAACAGTTAAAGCTGTGTCTCAGTTCAGGCAGTGGTGTTGAAGATGGTCTTCTACCAATGTCGGGCCTCTATATGATTTGAGCAACCAGATATTTAATAAAGGGTATTTCTATGTAAACAAAAGAAAAGTAAAGGTTAATGGCTGGAGCAAACTATAAACTCAATTTTTAGTCCAAAAAGCAGCCAGTTGAGAAGAATGTTAGATGTTCAGCTTGAGGCATATTTGGATGGCATGAGAACAGATAGTGGTAATCTGACAGAGTTTTCCTGGTTTGCAGTTTGCAGTGAACACCAGATGCAAACTACAAACCAGGAAAATTCTGAGCAGTACACTCAATTAGAGGCATAGAAGTTGCCTGTACATAAGCTCTTGCAGTGATTTCTATGAAGTTGATATCAAAATGTCCAATTTTAGTTTTCAGGACTTCAGGAAAGAGTAGTTTTAATTTCAGTGATTTCAAATAAAAGCTGTGGGAGAAAAATGGCAAATATTAGTTCAGAAAGTCATAGTCATATATTGGAGAAAACTTAAAAAAAAAATTCAGGATTCAATCCCAGATTGTAGGTTGATAATAAACCCTCAAAAGCAATGAGGTAAAGACTATTAATAGATATTCTATAGCATTTTCCCCTAAAACCTGGTTTTTTTCCTCTCTACAGTCACTCCCATTTTTTACGAAAGATACTCCTGGTAAGACTAATTCATTTGCAAAGTAAGTTTAGTATTTGGCCTGATTATTTTTGTAAAGTACAGTAATAATAGTTATTTATTATATAGACTTTTTAAAAGTTGGCTTTGCTAAAACTTTTTAATAAGGAATTTTAGGTCAGGTATCTAAAAGTCTCTTGAGGATGCAAAGCCCAACCAAGGATTCACCTTCAGACTGTTCCTGTAATATCTCTATGAATTCGGTAATTTCTTCTCTTCTTAAGATCCCAAAATATCATGGGATTCCTAACCCTTTCAGAAACTGGCATTATTTAGTAAGTAGGAGGGTAAGAATCCTGTAAGACTATCATGTAGACGAGGTACCAGATTAGTCATTTTCCAAGTCTGTTGGCTTTATGAAGTAAAGATAAGTTCCTCAAAGTAGTCTGGTCTCATTTGAAAATATGACAATTTATTTAAAGCCATTTGTAAGTCTTCTTTTGTGGAATATCTATTCAGATTATTTTCCCATTGTTTATTGATTGATTATTGTGTTTTGGCATTGGCAGTTGAGTTCTTTGTATATTCTGGATGTTAATCCCTTATCAGATGATAGTTTGCACGTATTTTCTCCCATTCTGCAGAACATCTCTTCACTCTGGTGATTTTTGTTTCCTGTGAAGAAGTTTTTAGTTTGATATCATATTATTTGTCTATTTTTGCTTTCGTTGTTTGTGCTTTTGAAGTCTTATCTATAAACTCTTTGCTCACACAAATGTCCTGAAGCATTTACCCTATGTTTTCTTCTAGTAGTTTTATAGTTTTGGGTCTTACTTTTGAATTTTTAAATCATTTTAATCTAGTTATTGCATATAGTGAGAGGTAAGGGTTTACTTTTATTCTTCTGCATATGGATATCTAGTTTTCTGAGCATCATTTATTGAACAGGTTATTCTTTTACCAATGTATGTTGCTGGTTCCTTTGTTGAAAAGCAATTAACTGTAAATACATAGATTTATTTCTGGGCTCTCTATTCTGTTCCATTGGTTGAAGTGTCTGTTTTTATACCAGTATCATGTAGTTTTAGTTACTATAGGTTTGTAGCATATTTTGATGTCAGGTAGTGTGACATCAGGATGTTCTTTTTGCTCAGGATTGCCTGGAATATTTGTGGTCATTTTGTCGTTCCATACACATTTTTGGATTTTTTCTTTTTTATCTTTGAAGAATTTTAATGGGTATTCTGATAGAAATTGTGTTCTGCCTGTAGAATCCTTTCAGTAGTTTGGTCATATTGACAGTATCAGTTCTTCCAATTCATGAACATAGAATGTCTTTTTATTTTATGTGTGTCCTGTTAAATTTATGTCATTAATGTTTTATAGTATTTGTTGTAGAGATTTTTAAATCTCCTTGGTTAAATTCATTCCTTGGTATTTTTGTAGCTATTACAAATGGGATTTCTTTCTTTTATAAGCTAGTTCATTATTGGTGTGGATATATATATAAAATTAATAATAATTTAATAATATACTTTTAATTATATATCCATATGAAAGAAACTAGAGCTAATTAATATATCCCTATAAAAAGCATAAAGCAATGTTTTATTTCAGTACTTTGGCAAGAAAAGTGTAAGATTAACATTATGTAGACAGCACAAACAGCTGTCTACATAAGAGGGCTTCTATTAGTCACAAATAGAATAAAATATGTAGTAGACTAAAATACTTTAAATGTATAAAATTGTATATTCATAATTATAATGATACCATTTAAAAAGCCAAAAAAACTCATTGAACTCCTATAGAAATAAACAAGAAAATACCAGCCTTGCTCTAAAAATTTCCTTTGTACCTTTAGCGACTTTAATCTGTTGAATATTAAAAAAATAAATCTAATCTGTGAAACATATTCAGATTTGGCCAAAAAAGTCTCTGAAAATTATGTGTAATAAGAAGGAATACCTCTAGTGCATATTAAAAACAATCGTTAATCTCTAATAACAAAAATATTGGTACTCAGTTATAAATATAAATTAGGTCAATGGAGTAGACTAAAGAAGTCATCATCATAGAACTAAAATCCATTAGGAGATTTTGAATAACATAAAAGTGGCATTTTCAATAGGCATGAGAAAGATAGCTTGTTTGATAAATCATGTTTGGGAAAAAGAATATTATTTGGAAAACTATACTGTTTACCTGTATCTCACTTCTTACACTACTATAGGTTTCAGAAAGGTACAATATAAACATAATATTAAAAACAAAATAAAAACAAAAACAGAGGCCACAGTTTAGATTCCCTAAGGCTATGATTACAACCATCCATAGCCATGTAATCAAGACTAAAGTCATCCTGATATCCCCAAAATGCTTTTTTCCTCATCAGCATAATTCAAAAAAATTAAACCAATAAGCTATAGGTAAATAGGTTTAAACAGTTCTATTTGACTTTAAATAAATATATGGCCAACATAGATAGCAAAACCCCATCTCTACAAAAATACAAAAACATTAGCTGGGCATGGTGGTTCATGCTGGTAATTCCAGCTACTCAGGAGACTGAGGCAGGAGAATCACTTGAACCTGGGAGATGGAGGTTGCAGTGAGCTGAGCTCATGCCACTGCACTCCAGCCTGGGCGACAGAGTGAGACTCTGTCAAAAGAAAAGAAAAGAAAAGAAAAGGAAAGAAGAGGAGAGGAGAGGAGAGGAGAGGAGAGGAGAGGAGAGGAGAGGAGAGGAGAAGAGAGGTGAGGAGAGAAGACAAGACTGAAAATAATTGAGCTAAATTCTAAACTCAGGAAGTTAGAAAAAATAAAATAAAAACAAGCCAGATAATGTGTGTGGAAGTGAGGGATAGAATTAAGGGAGAGTAAAAGCAAAATCAATTAAACTGAAATGTTACAAAAAGAATGGCCTATAATCTAACTAACTAAATAAAGTCATATCAGTTGCATAATTTAAAAAAATAAAACTCAAGTCAAAAAAGTGAGGTATGTCTCATAGAAAAGACATACATATCTATCTATCTATCTATCTATCTATCTATCTATCTATCCATCTATCTATCCATCCATCCATCCATCCTGGCACAAGTAGAAGACCACGTTAGGAAAGACAAATAAAACATAACTACAAATTTGTGTATTTAAAAGTTATAAAATAATTATACGTATGTATTAGTCTGTTCTCATGCTGCTAATAAAGATGTATTGAGAGTGGGTAATTTATAAAGGAAAAGGATTTAATTGACTCACAGCCACATGGTTGGGGAGGCCTCAAAATCATGGCTGAAAGTGAATGAGGAGCAGAGTCATGTCTAACATGGTGGCAAGCAAGAGAGCTTGTGTAGGGGAACTCCCTTTCATAAAACCATCAGATCTCCTGAGATTTATTTACTATCATGGGAACAGTATGAGAAAATTCCACCCCCATGATTCTATTACCTCCCACCAGGTCCCTCCCATGGCACATGGGAATTATGAGAACTACAATTCAAAATGAGATTAGGGTAGGGACACAGCCAAACCACATCAATATATACATTTATAATAATAAATTTCCAAATATGAAAAAAGTGAGGTTTTTGTCAGAGAAACACATAGGACTCAAAATGTGATCCAAAATAGGTTTATGCTTTCTTGTCTTTACTGAAAATATGTCTCATGTGCTTGGAATGTAGGTACTTAAACACAGAAAAAGGTCATCAAGATTACTTACTGTATAGCTATCATAAAATACAATGTCACTATTTTCATGGCATGTAAATATACACCATACTTGAAAAATTTTGTTGAGAAAGGTTAAAATTATTTTTAATAGTTTAATGACTAAATAGTATATAGTAAAGTTTCCAAGTTCAATACGTCCTTAAACCAAAGTATTGATATATTAGTACCCTTAGAATAAATACTATGTAATTAGAAAGCAACCACTTTACTTAATGTCATAATTACCTCTGCATTTTAGATCCAATAATGATGTTAACTACAAGACATGATCATTTCAATATAAAAAATAATAATAGTATTTTTTCTGCACTAGTACCTGGTGACAGGTTTGTCTAAGATCTGTGGCAATATGTGTAGTGCACAGAAAGCTAGAAGCAACTTTTCAACTTTAAATTGCAACAGAAATGTGTATGTAATGTATTTCCTCTTCTGGATGTCTAGAAAAATAAATAAAATGTATTTACTTGAATTCACAAAATCAACAAGACTGTCTAAAATCTGGAACTTAAACTTTCCTTCTTTTGACTTGCATGTTAATGTATTCTTGATTTCCCAATTCTAAATGTGTTCTAACAAAAAATAAACAAAATGTCTGGTTTATTCTGTAGTAATAGGATATGCTGTTCAAGAGCAATGAAATATTAAGAAACATAAATTTGTAATCCAGTTTCACTGATTCAATCCTTCCACAAGAAAGAAATAGCATTGTGTATGATTTTATTTGCAATATTACATTGTGGTTCAGCAACTTAGTAAAAACTCAGGCTTCCAGAACTTCCAGAAATTCAAATGTATTTAAGGAGCTTAAATGATGTATTTGTTTCTTTTTTATTACGTTGCTTTATTTTGTTTCAACCTTGTGTCTTATTTTAAGTCCAAAGGGAAAATACACAAATTATTTTTAAAGTTATAGGAAGAAAATAAATTTCTAACAAGTTTGAAGCTTTCTGTAATTCATTTAAGTTTACCACAAGAAATACATTTTATTTCCTCAAGAAAGCATTGAAATGATGTAAAGGAAAAAAATAATACATTAAAAACATGGTTGGCGAATTCCTATGTCATGATAAATGCTTATTTAAGGCATGATATAGTATAATAGATCAGTTAGCAGTTTAAAATTTTAGAAACATGAACTAAAGCCATGTTGGGGCTGCTATAAAGAAATTCCAGAGACCGCATGATTTGTAAAGAAAAGACGTTTACTTGGCCCATGATTTTCTAGTCTGTCTTAGCATGGCTCTACCATCTGCTTCTGGTAAGGGCCTTAGGAACCTTACAATTATGGTGGAAGGTAAAGCAGGAGCAGGCACATTACGTGGTGAGAGCAGGAGCAAGAGAACCAGAGGCTGAGAGGAGCAAGCCAGGCTCTTTCAAACAGTTACTTCTCATGGGAACTCACTCATCACCAACGGTATAGCGCTAAGCCATTCATGAGGCATCTGTCTGCATGATCAAATCACCTTCCACCAAGTCCTACCTCCAACATCTGATTTAGAGGGGACAACATCCAAACTAGGTCATTGTATCCCTGCCCCCTCCTATCTCATGTTGTTTACACATTGCAAAATACAATCATCCCTTCTCAATATTTCCCAAAAGTCTAACTTGTTCCAGCATCAACTCAATCAAATGTCCCAAGTACCAAGTCCAAAGTCCAAGATCTCATGTGGAGATGAGTTTCTTTTACCTATGAGTCTATGAAATCAAAACCAAGTATTTTACTTCCAAGAAACAATGGTGGTACATGCATTGGGTAAACATTTCTGTCTTAAAATAAAGAAATTGGCCAAAAGAAAGAGGCAATAGGCCCCATGCAAGTCTAAAACCTAACAGGGTAGGCATTATATCTTTTTTTTTTTTTTTGAGATGGAGTCTCGCTTGTTGCCCAGGCTGGAGTGCAGTGGCACAATCTTGACTCACTGCAATCTCTGCCTCCCAGGTTCAAGTGATTCTCCTGCATCAGCCTCCTGAGTAGCTGGGATTACAGGCACAAGCCATCAGGCCTGGCTAATCTTTGTATTTTTAGTAGAGACAGTGTTTCACCATGTTCGCCAGGCTGCTCTCAAACTGCTGACCTCGTGATCCACCCGTCTTGGCCTCCCAAAGTGCTGGGTATACAGGCGTGAGCCACCATGCCCGGCCAGGCATTATATCTTAAAGTTCCAAAATAGTTTTTGATTCCATGTCCCACATCCTGGTTTGAGGGGTGGACTCACAAAGCCTTGGAGAGCCTTGTCCCTGTGACTTTTCAGGGTACAGACCTGTGGCTGCTTTCATGGGTTACAGTTGAGCATCTGTGGCTTTTATAGGCTCAGGATACAAGCTGCCTACAGCTCTACCATTTTGTGGTCTAGAAGATGGCAGCCTCCTTCCCACCGCTGCACTAGGCAGTACCCCTGTGGAGACTCTGTGTGAAGCATCTAATCCCATATTTCCCCTCTGCACTGCTCTGGGTAGTTTATATGGGGGCTATCCACCCCTGCATTACTCTTCTGCCTGAAAACCCAGGCTTTCTGATATATTATCTGAAATCTAAGGGGAAGGTGTCAAGCCCCCTTAGCTCTTGCATTCCTTGTGCCCACAGACTTAACACCACAAGAAAGTACCACCAAGGCTTACAGAAGCTTGCACTCTTCAGAGCTGTAGCCTGACCTGTATGTGGGCCCCTTTGAGTCAAGGCTGAAGCTGGTGAAGCCTCCTGGGGTGGTACAGGGTAGCAGGGCCCTGGGTCTGGCCAGTTAAGCCATTTTCTCCCTCTAGGCCTCTGGGCCTGTGACGGAAGTGGCTACCTCATAAATTTCTGGAACACATTTGAGGCCTTTTCTTCCATTGTCTTGGCTCTCAGCACCTGGCTGTCTTTTAGTCATGCAAATCCCTCTAGCAAATGATTGTTCTGCCAACTTGGATTATTCTCCTGAAAATGGACTTTTCTTTTCTATCACATGGCTAAGCTGCAAATATCCCTACCATGAATATCATGCTTATTATGAACTACTATGCTCTGCATCACTCTCAAATATACATTCCAATTTTAAGTATTTTCTTTGCTCCCACATCTGTGGTAAGTGGTTAGAAGCAGCCAGGCCACATCTTGAATGCTTAGTGGTTTAGAAATTACTTCTGCCAGATACTCTAAGTTATCACTCTTAAGTTCAATCTTCCACAGATTCTTAAGTCATGAACACAATGCAGCTAAGTTTTTTGCTAAGACATAACAAGGGTGACCTTTGCTTCAGTTTCCAATATATTTCTTATTTCAATCTGACACCTTGTTAGCCTGGACTTCACTGTCCATGTCACTATACATGTTTTTTGTTGTTGTTGTTGCTGTTGTTTTCTTTTTGGAGACAGAGTTTTCCTCTGTCACCCAAGCTGGAGTGCAGTGGCAGAATCTCGGCTAACTGCAACCTCTACTTCCCAGGTTCAAGTGATTCCTCCCCCACCACCTCAGCCTCCCAAGTAGCTGGGATTATAGGCACCCACCACCATGCCCAGCTAATTTTTTTGTATTTTTTTTTAACTCCTGACCTCAAGTGATCCACCCTCTGTGATCCCCCAAAATGCTGGGATTACAAGTGCGAGACACCAGGCCCAACCCACTGTCAACATTTTGGTCACAACTATTTAGCCTCTAAGAAGGTCCAAACATTTTCTCACCTTTATGTCTTCTTCTGAGCCCTCTGGACTCTTCCCACCTCTGTCTGTTACCCAGTTCAAAAGCTGCTTCCCCATTTTAATGTATCTTTATAGCAATGCCTCACTCCTTAGTACCATATTTCTGGGTTTGACCATTTTCGCATTGCTATAAAAAAATACCTGAGACTGCATAATTTATAAAGAGAATAGGTTTAATTAGCTCATGGTTCAGCAGTCTGCACCAAAGTGGCTCCAGCATCTGTTTCCGTTGAGGGTCTCAGGAACCTTACAATCATGGTGGAAGGCAAAGTGGGAGCAGGCATGTCACATAGCAAGAATGGCAAGAGAGAGGGAGTTAGAAGATGAGGCCAGAGTCTTTTAAACAATCAGCTCTCATGTGTACTCATTCATCGCCAAGGGGATGGCACTAAGCCACTTGTCAGGGATCTGCCCCCAGGAGCCAATGACCTCCCACCAAGCCACACCTCCCACATTGGGGATTACATTACAACATGAGATTTGGAGGAGACAAACATCCAAACTATATTGAAATACAATATTCAATAAAAGAAAAAGCTAACATGCTAGTTGTTAATCTAAATAAATAGTTGTCATATATCTTAAAAGAGTAAACCCAAAGAGAATAAGTGAAAAAACATTTTTATATCATGCCCTTATTATTAGCATTTTATTAACAAACTGAAAAGAGTTAACCAGTTAATAGTGAATATGTAAACAGTAATTGAATCATTTGGTTTCTAACAGAAAACAATACGATCAAGGGATAAGAGAGTTAGAAATATTTCCTGAATAAACTTTAATATTACTTCCTTATTAAGGTCTCCTCTTGGCTTTCTAACCCAAGTCATCATGATTAAAGAGGAAAATGGAGAAATAAACAATTTCATATTTGAAAAATCCACAGATTCTCCACCATTGACTTCCTGGAATCCTATCATAACTGGTTCTTTACAATGTCTTTTATTTCTGTTAATACTGGTCCCTGTAAGAGGCCCTAGTTTTCCAGTCTCTGGACACCTCCCATACCCTAATCCAGTAAGATTATGCATGACCCCTACTGTGTTTCTTTGTAATACCCTTCCCTAACTCTGGAAGCCTCATCGTTGTGGATACTAACAGTTTATCATCCTTAAAATCTGCTATATTCCTAAACTCGTTTGTTATATTCCTTCTTCTTACTCTAACAGAAAACAGAATATTTCCTAAGGACACTGTATGCCATAGAACCTTCAAAAATAATGTCTGTTTTGTTTTGTTTGCTTTGTATTTCTCTGAGTCTTCATATTACTTAAGACTGGAAGGCATGGAAGGGATTGAAGGGGTGTGATATGGTTTGACTCTGTGTCCCCACCCAAATCTCACTTTGAATTGTAATAATCCCCATGTGTCAAGGGCAGGACCAAGTGGAAATAATTCAATCATGGGGGTGGTTTCCCCCATGCTGCTCCCATGATAGTGAGTGAGTTCTCATGAGATCTAATGGTTTTATAAAGGGCTCCCCACTTTACTCAGCACTCATTCTATCTCCTGCTATCCTGTGAAGAGGTGCCTTCTGCCATGATTGTAAGTTTCCTGAGGCTTTCCTAGACATGTGAAATTGTGAGTAACTTAAAACTCCTTTCTTCTTTTTCTTTCTTTTCTTTTTTTTTTTTTTTTTTTTTTTTGGAGACAGAATCTCACTCTGTCGCCCAGGCTGAAATGCAGTGGCGCGATCTCTGCTCACCGCAAGGTCTGCCTCCTGGGTTCAGGACATTCTCCTGCCTCAGCCTCCCGAGTAGCTGGGACTACAGGCACCCGCCACACACCTGGCTAATTTTTTTTTTTTTGTATTTTTAGTAGAGACGGGATTTCATCATGTTAGCCAGGATGGTCTCTATCTCCTGACCTCGTGATCTGCCTGCCACTGCCTCCCAAAGTGCTGGGATTACAGGTGTGAGCCACTGCGCCTGGCTAAAACTCTTTTCTTTATAAATTACTCAGTCTTGGGTGTTCATAGCAGCATGAGAATGGACTAATACAGTAAATTGGTACCAAGGGAGTGGGGTGCTGCTAAAAGGATACCTGAAAATGTGGAAGCAACTTTGGAATTGGGTAACAGGCAGAGGTTGAAACAGTTCGGAGGGCTCAGAAGAAGAAAGGAAAACATGGGAAAGTTTGGAACTTCCTAGAGACTTGGAGGGCTCAGAAGACAGGATGATGTGGGAAAGGCTAAAACTTCCTAGAGATTTGTTGAATGGCTTTGACTAAAATGCTGATCGTGACATGCACAATGAAGTCCATGCTGAGGTGCTCTCAGATGGAGATGAAGAACTTGTTGGAAACTGGAGCAAAGGTCATCCCTGCTATGCAAAGAGACTGGTGGTATCTTGTCCTTACCCTAGATATCTGTAGAACTTTGAACTTGAGAGAGATGATTTAGGGTAGCTAGCAGAATACATTTCTAAGTGGCAAAACATTCAAGAGGAAGCAGAGCATAAAAGTTTGGAAAATTTGCAGTTTGACAATGTGATAGAAAAGAATAACTATTTACCGGGGAGAAATTTAAGGCAGCTGCAGAAATTTGCATAAGTAATGAGGAGCCAAATGCTAATTGCCAAGACAATGGGGAAAATGTCTCCAGGGCATGCCAGAGACCTTCAGGGAAGCCCCTACCATCACAGGCCTGGAGGCCTAGGAGGGAAAAGAGATTTCCTGGACCAGGTCCAGATCCCCCCTGTGGTGTGCAGCCTCAGGTTTTGGTGCTGTGCTCCATCTGCTGCAGCGTGGCTAAAAGGTGCCACAGTACAACTCAGGTCATTGCTTCAGGGGATGCAAGCCTCAAGCATTGGCAGCTTCTTTTGGTGTTGAGCCTGCGTGTGCGCAGATGTCAAGAATTGAGGTTTGGAAACTTCCGCTTAAATTTCAAAGGATGTATGTAAATGCCTGAATGTCCAGGCAGAAGATTGCTGTGGGGGCAGAGCCCTCAGGGGGAACCTCTGCTAGGGCAGTGCAAAAGGGAAATGTGGGGTTGGAGCTCCCACACAAAGTCCCCCTGGGTTACTGCATAATGGACCTGTGAGAAGATGGCCACCATTCTCCAGACTCCAGAATGTTAGATCCACCGACAGCTTATACCATGCACCTGGAAAAGCTGCAGACACTCAATACCAGCCTGTGAAAGCAGCCATGAGTGGGGCTGTACCCTGCAAAGCCACAAGGGAGGAGCTGCCCAAGGCCATGGGAGCCCACCTCTTTCATCAGCTTGACCTGGATGTGAGACATGGAGTCAAAGGAGATCACTTTGGAACTTTATTGATTGCCTTGTTGGATTTCAGACTTCCACGGGGGCCTGTACCCCTTGTTTTGGCCAATTTCTCCCATTTGGAATGGGTGTATTTACCCAATTCCTGTGTCCCCATATTATCTAGGAAGTGACTAATTTGCTTTTGATTTTACAGGCTCATAGGTAGTAGGGACTTGCCTCGTCTCAGTTGAGACTTTAGACTTGGACTTTTGGGTTAATGCTGGAATGAATTAAGATTTTGGGGGACTGTTGGAAGGGCATGATTGTGTCTTCAAATGTGAGGACATGAGATTTGGGAGGGGCCGGGGCAGAGTGATATAGTTTGGCTCTGTTTCCCCACTCAAATCTCACCTTGAAGTGTCATAATCCCCATGTGTCAAGGATGGGACCAGATGGAGATAATTCAGTCATGGGGTTGGTTACCCCCATGCTGTTTTCATAATGGTGAGTGAGTTCTTATGAGATCTTATGATTTTATAAGGGGCTTCCCCTTCACTCGACACTCATTCTCTCTCCTGCCACCCTGTGAAGATGTGTCTTCCACCATGATTGTAAGTTTCCTGAGGCCTTCCCAGCCAGCAAAACTGTGAGTCAAACTTCTTTTCTTTATAAATTACCCAGTCTCAGATACTTCATAGCGGCATAAGAATGGGCTACTTTAGAGTGGTAAGCGTATTTTTTGCTACTCATTGAACTTTTCAATTTATTTTCTCTACTCTTTTGTCCTTTCATGTCAACAGATTACATGAGTGTTCTCTGTTCTGAGAATTTGATAGAGGGCAAGGCAAATAAAATTTTTTTCACCATGGAGAATAGTCTTTATTCAAAATATACTGATAATAAAGTTGAATAAATAAATAATAATAAATGGCTATATATTTTAACAATGTACTATTGGATCTCAGTGGATAAAATAGTTATGATATATTTTGTTGATGAAAACTTACTCTATTCAAAGAGAGTTTCAACCACATATTTAATATTAGTTGGGATATATTCACAATTTACATAATTCAATAACTCTACTAACATAAAGACATACAAAGCCATGTGAAAAAGGGTGATATTGGATATGTAAAAATAGAGATTATAAAAAAAAGAAAAATGAAACATTGAGAGGAAAATATATTAAGAAGTTAGGCTTTTAGATTTCTTTTTTGATGAATTTGGTATATAACATCACTGGACCCTTATTAAACTATATATAATATAAAATATCCAGAATGTAATTCCACTTTAAAAAAAAATGACATTTCCAAATGGAAGAAAAACATTACACAAAGAGATAAGACTGTTTCTATTCATATACGATTTGAAATAACCTTAAAGTATTAGTTTTTGGAGGTTTTTTTTTTTAATTGTTCCTGGAGAGATTAAACATGAATGAAAGACTACTTCCAACACAGCATAAAAGACTATGAAAGGGAAATCCTAGAGATTTATTTGGAAAATATGAAGTGTTTTAAAATTTTTAATTAATAACCACTTTAATAGTTATAGGAGTCGTTTATCAGTAAACTGATCACTGTTTTGTAGGGCAGAATACTTCCCTATAATGTATACAGAAATAGAGTGTATAGATGTAAAGATTCACTGATGTCATCATTTTCAAGTCATTTGAAGAGTAGGGTTAATGTGTCTATGTAAACTATACCAGTGTATATGACATAGTTTGGATCTATGTCCCCTCCCAAATCTCAGGTTGAATTGTAATCCTCAATGTTGGAGGTGGGGCTTAGTGAGAAGTGATTGGATCATAGAGCTGTTCCTCATGAAAGGTTTAGCACCACCCCCTTGGTGCTGTTCTTATGATGGTGAGTTCTCACGAGATCTGGTTGTTTAAAAGTGTGTATACTTCTCCGCTTCCTGCTCTTTCTCGTTGCTGTGGCCATGGGATGCCTTGCTGTCCCTTTGCCTTCTGCCATAATTGGAGGCTTCCTGAGGCCTCCCTAGAAGCAGAAACCACTGCACTTCCTGTACAGCCTGCAGAATCATGAGCCAATTAAACCTCTTTCTTAAAATAAATTACCCAGTCTCAGGTATTACTTTATAATAATGCGAGAATGGACTAATACAGTGTATAAGTATAAATGTGTATGTGTATTAGCATAAGAAAGCACTTAAAGTTATTTGAACTAAAAATAATAAGGCCATTAAGACATTTATATTTTTCTTGACTTCATTTATTTTTATGTTTATTTAAATAGTAGGATTCCTTATATTGATAAGGCAAAAATAATACTGCAAAAAAAATTTATAGAAGAAGCTTGGCTGGGCATGGTGGCTAATGCCTGTAAACCCAGCACTTTGGGAGGCCGGGGTGGGCAGATCACCTGAGGTCAGGAGTTTGAGACCAGCCTGGTCAACATGGCGAAACCCTGTGTCTACTAAAAATACAAAAATTGGCCAGGTATGGTGGTGTGTGCCTGTAGTCCCAGCTACTTGGGGTGGCTGGGGCAGAAGAGTCACTTAAACCCAGGAGGAGGAAGTTGCAGTGAGCCGAGATCTCACCACCGCGCTCCAGCCTGGGCAACAAAGTAAGACTCTGTTTCAAAAATAAAATAAAAATTAAAAAAATGATGCCTGCTATAATTTTCCTAGTTTTGTAAGAATTGGATCGAGAAGACTTTAAACACTTTCTTTCTAGAAAAATGTCTTCATATTTTGTAAGTTTGAAATGGTTACCTGCGATGCACTTTATTGTTCTAACATATACCTTTCTCATAGGTGAATTTTAAGCAATTATACATAAAATATAGCAGAAACGCAAAATAGTACAGATGTTTCCTAACTTAGATAGTTCTGTGTGTATGTTTCCATTTTTATTACGTTTCTTTTCATTAAGAAAACTTAACCTCAATGCCCTAAAACTAGAACCCTGTTGCCTAACTGCAACTTCCCTGAGACCATGCTGAATAAATTGGTAAGTGAGGAAAATATAGACATCAATGGTTCCATAGATATTTAACTTTCCATAGCATTAATATTATATCGTATTCAGTCATTCCTGCACACTGAATAACAATATTTTTTAATTATATGTTTCTAAACTTGAATGCCATTTGAAGATCCTTGGAACAATGAAATATCCCTATATTTGCTATTGAGTAAAAATACAAATGCATGCCAAACTTCACTAAATATATACACGAAGAATTGCAACCTTTCCAGCCATGCATAAAAATTCTCCAAAAGACAACATAAAAAGTAGGTTATATACTGGGTGTTTGTTTTTAACATACTTAATGTTTGTAAAATATTTAAATGTTTGTAAAGCAAAACAAAACTATGTAGTAAAAAACGTATGGTGGTTAAATTATCCACCTTGATATTATTATTGAATAAATTCTGTTTTTAGAATAAGAATGTCAAATTAAGGGTTGTGTTTCCTTGCAGAAACAAAAATTCAACCTTCAAAGATGGAATATGCTCTCATGCTTAGCACACAATTTCAACTGGATGAGAGTCAGCTATGTATTCTAGCTGATACTAGTTGGAGTCTAAAAAGGGAAAAGTCAGTGAAATTAGGCAACCTTTTTTTCTTAACAATATTAAACAACATTTTATATATACTAGTTTTCTCCAATTTTAATATAATCATTCCTTTTTTAGCTTATGATATTTGATAAATATTTACATCTATTTTAACAAAACCTGGTTTGTCCAACTAGTATAGTACAATTACTTTATATTTTATCTTTTTTACTATATCTTCTATTGTCATTTAATTAGAAAAAATCTTAGATTTATAAATGTCTGTTGCTTTATTTATAGTTAAAATAGCCACAGTTCATTTACAATTTATAAAGAGAAATTTTACATTAACTATGTTAAAATTCAAATGACAATTTCCTTTTTTTATCTGAGAGTCACAGACAAAAAGTATTTAAGAAAATAGCATAATAATTGATTGTCTATTTGTTTTGATGACTTTCACATAATAGTTTTCACTCAGATCTTTTTTCACATGATCATTAATCTTTAACATTTTAATCTTCATAACTGAAGCTTCCATAATGTCTACTTATTATTATGTTAAATGTTAACTCATTAAACTGTAAAATTAGAATATATGCATATATGTATTTAATTTTATAGTTTTAAATTACAAAAGTACTGTATGTTTGTTGTAGTCATTCAAAACATAAAGAGATGTATAAAGGTCATATACTAGCAGTGCCAATAGCTAGCTCCTCTAACTTCCAGTGCTCTCCTGCCAAGGTTACTAAAATTAACTTTTTGCTATCTATCATTTTCTGTACTTATACCAGCAAATGTTAGTTCAACAAGCATAATATTTCTGAAATATTTTACATTTTAAGTTTTTTAAAGCCAATATCTTTCTTGCACCCTTACTTACCTACCCAAGGGATTATAGTGAAGTGAAAGGAAAATAGGACATAAAGTTTCACCTAGACAGAAAATAACAGAAAAATCAATATTTTCTGATATTGAGGAGTTATAAATTTAATTCATTTTTAAGGGAACCATCATTTGGTTTCATTGGTTTTCTGTATTGCTTTTGCTTGTTTTCTAGTTCATCGATCTATGCCCTTTTTTAATATTCTTTTTTTTGGTTTAATTTGAGATTCTTTTCTAATTTTTCAAGGTGGAAGTTTAGATCACTGGTTTTTAATACTTTTATTATTATTCTTTTCTAATATAGGCATTTAAAGCTAGAAAATTCCTAATAAGTGCTCGTTTAGCTGCATTCCACAAATTTTAAATACATTTTATTATGATTTTGTCATTTCAAAATACTTCCTAATTTATTTTTTTGATTTATTCTTCCACCCAGAGATTATTTAAAGTTATGTTTTTTAATTTTCAAATAATTGGAATTTTTCTTTTTATATTATAATTAATTTCGAATTTATTTCATTTTGGCAAAATAATAGACTCTTTCAGATTTTAATCTTTTTACATTTATTGAGCCTTGTTTCATTGCCAGTATATGATCTATACTAATAAAACAAAACATGTGTACTTAAAAATAATATATACCGTACTTACCAGATGTATGCTATTTAAATATCAACTAAATTAAAGTAACTATAGTGTTGATCTGATCATAAAAGTGTCTATTTCTATGTTCCATTGATTTTGTGTTTGTGTCTCCACATACAATAATGAATTTTTCTATTTCATCTTGCAGTTCTACCAGTTTGGTCTTAGGTGTTTTGACATATTTTTCTTAGGTGCATACACATTGAGGATTATGATGTCTTCTTGGAAGATTGCTCTCTTTATGTAATGCCCCACATTATCGCTGACAATTTTCTATGCACTGAAGCCTGCTTTGTTATTATAACTACTCGATATTTCCTGTGCATATTTTAGCATTGTATATCATTGTCAGTTTTTTAACTTTCAATTTATCTGCTTTCATAGAGATTTCATGTAGACAATATATATGCAGGTCATTTTTTCTTTATTAAATCTGACATTTTCTGTTCTTTAATTGGTACATTTAGACCTTTAACATTTAAAATAATTATTGATATAGTTGAATTATCTATGTTTTCTATTTATTGTCCATTTATGTATGCATTTAATTTTTCATTTATTTTCTACCTTCTCTTGTTTTAACTGAGCATTTTATGGAATTTTCTTTTCTCTTCTCTATTAGTATACCAACTTATAATTGTCTTTTATTTCAAATGGTTGCTCTGCTTAGACTAGTTTTTTGCTAAGGTTTTTATATGTCAAAAAATATTTTGTTTTTCTTCACTAAGGATAGTCTTAATAGCTTAATAGACATTTTTAAATCCTTGTCTGTTACTTTTAATATGTTGTTCATCTTAAGGTCAGAATTCACTGTGATTTTTTTTCTGTTTGTTTTGTTTTGAGACAAGGTCTCGCTCTGTCAAGTAGGCTAGAGTATAGTGGCTCAACCATAGCTTACTGCAGCCACTGTAGCCTCGACCTCTGGGCTGAAGCAGTCCTCCTACCTCAGCCTCCTGAGTAGCTGGGAATACATATGTGTGCCACTGTGCCTACCTAATTTATTATTTTATTTTGTAGAGACAGGATCTCACTATGTTGCCCAAGCTGTGATTTTATTTTCTTTAAGACAGTCTGCTGTTTTCTTGGTTTTTCATATATTGGGTAATATGATATCACAGATGTTAAGTTGTCTAGTTTCTGGATTTATTTATCATCATCATTATTTTTATTTACTATTATTATTATTATTTGAGAAGGAGTCTTGGTCTGTTGCCCAGGCTGGAGTGCAGTGGCACGATCTTGGATCACTGCAGCTTCTGCCTCCCAGGTTCATGCCATTCTCCTGCCTCAGCCTCCCTAGTAGCTGGGACTACAGGCACCCGCCACCACGCCCGGCTAATTTTTTTGTATTTTTTAGTAGAGACAGGGTTTCACCGTATTAGCCAGGATGGTCTCGATCTCCTGACCTCGTGATCCACCCGCCTCAGCCTCCCAGAGTGCTGGGATTACAGGCGTGAGCCACCGCGCCCGGCTATTTTTATTTTTTTAATTATGTTTCTCTAATGAATATTCTGTTTCTTGTTTTAGTAGGTTGGCTCTTTTTTTATTTGCTTCATGAGGTTCACATGCTGATTCTTATCCAGTACTTCCAACTCCCTTCAAATTTCTGTCTTTATGTTTTTATTTAGGTTTATCAGAGTCTGTTCTGCACGTTAATGTTTCAATTTCCTTAATACAGATGTGAGTAAACCATGCTTAGGGATCCCCTTTATGGCTTTTTTTCTACCAAAATTCCTCCACTCTTTTAGGCTTCCTCAGATTCACATGTTCCCTTCAGAGTGGAACACAATAGACTGTAATTAGCCCTAGGCCCTGGGGCCATGAACTGAGTTCTCTATCTGCCCTCATCCGTAGTACACCCGCTATATGAGTCTTTCTGTCTCTTTTCACTCTCAATAACTCAGATAGTTGCTTTTTAAAATTATTTCTAGGATTTTGTTGACAAAAAGAGTCAAACTCTATAAAATATTTGAAGATATTTATTTGAAGCCAAATGTGAGTGACCAATGGCCTATGACACAGCCTTCAGGAGACCTTAAGAACATGTTTCCTAGGTGGCCAGGCTACATCTTGGTTTTATACATTTTGGAGAGACATAAGACATCAATCAATGCATGTTAAGACATACATTGGTTTGGTCTGGAAAGGTGGGACAACTGAAAACGGGATTTCAGGTCATCGGTGGATTCAAATATTTTCTGATTGGCAATTGGTTGAAGGAGATTATTATCTAAAGACCTGGAATCAATAGAAAAGAGTGTCTGGGTTATGATAAGCCACTATGGGGACCAAGGTTTTATCATGCAGATGAAGCCTCCAGATAGTAGACATCAGTAAGAATAAATTGTAAATGTTTGTTACCAGACTTAAAGAGTCTGCTCTATCAGTGTCTGTGTTGATGTTAATTCTGGTCAGATGTGACTGAATTCCAAAACGGAGGAGGGCACACTGAGGCATGTCCCACACCCCCTATTCATCATGGCCTAAACTGGTTTTTCAGGTTGACTTTGGAATGCAATTGACCAAGAAGAGGGGTCCATTGAGATCACTGAGGGGCTTAAATTTTATTATTAGTTTGCAGTTTGATAGTTCTATGCAGTGTGACATGGTAAGGTTCTAGTCCATCATATCTGAATGCAGAATATGTGGTCACCTAATTTTTGACAAAACACATCAAATGAGAAAAGCCTAAAAGTTTTACCAAACGATGAAGAATAAATAGACTTTCTGTGGGAAAAAAAAAAAAAAACCTTGACCCAAAGAAAATATTTCAAAATTGTATATTAGATAAAGAAACCTGGTATCTAAAATGTAAAACAAAACGTTATAACTTTCTAAGAAGCTAGGCAATAAAAAAAATGGAGAAAATTGTTGAGACATGAAAGTTGTTTAGCTTGATTGTTCATCACAAAAATGCAACTAACAACCATAATTATATACTACTACACACACACTAAAAAGACTAAATTTAATAAGATTTATAATCTGAAGTGATAACAAGAATGTGGAGCTACTAATTTCACATATTACTTCTAGAAATGCACAATGTCACAACTTATTTGTAGAATCGTGTATCAGCTTTGTATAAAGTTAAGTACACACCTACTATATTGCCCAGCAATTACACTTTTAATTAAAATAAATGAAAATATATATCATCAAAAGACTAAAATAACTGCTCTCAATAAACATTTCATAGTAGCTAAAAATATAAATAACTGCAATATACATGAATAGGTGAATACATCAGTGAATTTGGGTATAGTCACACAATAAAGTAATTTTCAACAATATAACAAAATACTGATATACACAAACAACCTAGATAAGCTTTCAAATTATTATGTTGAACATTAGAACCAGACAAAAGAAAATCTATGGTGTTTTATTTCATTAATATGTAGTTCCTTTTTTTTTTTGAGATGGAGTCTCACTGTCGCCCAGGCTGGAGTGCAGTGACACAATCTCCACTCACTGCAACCTCTGCCTCCCGGGTTCAAGCGATTCTACTGCCTCAGCTTCCCGAGTAGCTGGGACTACAGGTACATGCCACCACGCCTGGCTAATTTTTTGTATGTTTAGTAGAGATGGGGTTTCACCATGTTAGCCAGGATGGTCTTGATCTCCTGACCTCGTGATCCACCTGCATCCACCACCCAAAGAACTGGGATTACAGTCATGAGCCACCGAGCCTGGGCCAATATGGAGTTCTAGAAGATATAAAACAAAACTGTAGTGAAAGAAATATTTGTGTTTGCCAGAAGTCATTGATTTCATTCAAATTTATGCATCACATATCAAAAATTTAATGTGATGTTAAACTTTTATTTTTTTTTTATTTTTTTTTTTATTTTTATTTTTTTTGAGACGGAGTCTCGCTCTGTCGCCCAGGCTGGAGTGCAGTGGCCGGATCTCAGCTCACTGCAAGCTCCGCCTCCCGGGTTCACGCCATTCTCCTGCCTCAGCCTCCCAAGTAGCTGAGACTACAGGCGACCGCCACCTCGCCCGGCTAGTTTTTTTGTATTTTTAGTAGAGACGGGGTTTCACCGTGTTAGCCAGGATGGTCTCGATCTCCTGACCTCGTGATCCGCCCGTCTCGGCCTCCCAAAGTGCTGGAATTACAGGCTTGAGCCACCGCGCCCGGCCTAAACTTTTATTAGATCAAATTTCAGTTACAATTTCCTTGTGAGGCTGGGCACGTTGGCTCACGCCTATAATCCCAGCACTTTGGGAGGCCAAGGCAGGCAGATCATGAGGTCAGGAGTTTGAGAACAGCCTGGCCAACATGGTGAAACCCTGTCTCTACAAAAAATACAAAAATTAGCCAGGAGTGGTGGCAGGCACCTATAATCCCAGCTACTCGGGGGACTGAGGTAGGAGAATCGCTTGAGCCTGGGAGGCGGAGGTTGCAATGAGCTGAGACTGTGCCATTGCACTCCAGCCTGGGTGGCAGAGCAAGATTCCATCTCAAAAAAAAAAAAAAAAAAAAAAAATTCCCTGTGAAAATTGTATCCAGTTATATAAATGCTTATTGACCAAGGTATCAGTTTCTACCATGTGAATAGATAATTGAGAGGTGGATGTACTAAGTAATTTGTAATAGTTTCTCCAAAAATAAGGCTGTGTAGCAGAATAGAATCTGCAGGTTTGGGGATCAGGCATGGTAGCTCATGCCTGTAATCCTAGCACTTTAGGAGGCTGAGGTGGGTGGATCATTTGAGGTCAGGAGTTCGAGAAGTCCAGCCTGGGCAACATGGTGAAACCCAATCTCTTTGCATTTTGTAAAAATAGAAAAATTAGCCAAGTGTGGTGGTGTGCACCTGTAGTCCCAGCTGCTCAGGAGGCTGAGGCAGGAGAATCACTTGAACGTGGCAGAGGTTGCAGTGAGCTGAGATCATGCCCCTGCACTCCAGCCTGGGCAACAGAGTGAGACCCTTTCTCAAAAACAAACAAACAAAAAAGAATCTGGACATTTTAAGATGAGACTCTTCTTTCATATTATTTTTTTCTTTTTTTCACATATGAAATGAGCAACATTCATTGCCCTTAGGGACAGTTCAGGTAGAGCCAAGAATAAAAAGTCATTGCTCAGCAATGATTTTAAGATAGAGATTCTAAAGTCAATGATAGAGAAAATAGTCTAAAGATCAGTGCTCTTTTGATTTTCAGAGCCAAATTCTTGGGACAAAATCTATTCTGAAATTTTAAAATGTGTTTTGCTGATTAGTAGCTATCATCTAATATTTAATCACCCTTGTATTCCTCAAATACATTCTACTTGTAGGGTCCAGTGGAAAACTCCCCCTTCACTCTCTAAAGGTTCACTAAGAATCGACTGAGAAAAGGTAGTCTACTAGGAGAGAAGACTTAAAGTGTATTAGTATACATGGCAGAAGAGGGGAATCGCAGAGTGATTACCTTATCACCGAGTGGCACACAGATGTTTATATGCCATTCTTCTTAGAGAACAGGAAGATGGGGAAGTATGGATGATTTTTAAGAGGGCAGCAATTTTTTTTTTTAAGGAAAATCCAATGGACTTGAAGAAAATACAATAACCTGGCAGAAACTCTGTTGGGCCCATACAACAAGCAATGGTTTATGACGAAAGTCTGTGCAGGTGTTTTGATAGCCTTCAGTTTTTCTTCCTGTGATATGAGTTCAGTTAATGAAACTCAGAGAATGGACCAGAGGTAATTGTTTTCTTATTTGGAAATCTGGACTATAGGCAGAAAATAGAATTTCAGAGACGAACTTTATCCTGTGCTTTGGGAGTGATGGAAGATGGGTGGTGCAGAGAGGTGTGGAAGGTCAGAGAGACCTTAAAACTTCTGCTTCAGCATGTCAAAGCATCATATTACTTTGGGGTATCAGCTTCTGAGACCCAGCATTATATTGCTGGATTACATCTACTATGTAGTTTAAAAAGTTTACGTCTATATTGATGAGTGAAATTGGTCTACAGTTTTATTTCTGTACTATATTAAATTTTTAGTGTTAAAGTTATTGTGATCACATACACTATAGTAGAGAATTACTTGTCATTTTCTACCATCTCATAATATAATAACCATTTCAATAACCTATCGTTTTAAAGATTAGATAGAACTGACCTACAAATACATCTTTTAGTGGTTCCCTTTTCAATAGAAAATTATAAATCAACTTTCTAATCTGTGCTATGGTAATGCTAACTTTATTGATATTTTTCTAGGAAATCATTCTTTTGTTAAAGGTGTCCAAATTTATTTTCATAGATCTGCGTATATCAAATTCTTGAAAATGTTAAATTACTAGTTATGATTCTCACCTTTTCTCATTTATATAATTAGCTATTTTAGCTCTTTTTTCTTCATAAATATTTTATCTATTTTACTAAACTATAAAAAAGAGAAAATTACTCCTACATATACATCCAATTCATTATATTTATTTATTTACTGTTTTATTAACTTAATGTTATCTGTTATGTTAACTAATTCCTTTTTCTTACTTTCTTTTGGTTAATTTTGTCATTTTTTTCTAATTTCTCTAGAGTAGCAAACTTTTTTTTTTGGTTTTTCTTGTAATTAAAACATTCGAAGTTTTAATTTTTTCTTTGAGAATTATATTTCATAAGTTTGGATATAAGATGTTTTTATCAATTCATACTATATATTTGACTATTTTTATATTTGACTTTTGACATTCTCCTTTATTGAAATTTTATAAGGATATTTCAAATATCCACATAGTTAATGCTTTTTGTTTATACTTTTTATTTTTTATTATTGTTTTCTAATTGTATTGGATTATTATCATATATTGTAAGGATTTTATAATTTTCAGTTATATATTATATATATAACTTTCAAATACACATATATGTATATTTTTACATATACATTATCTATTGCCAAGTATATGATTGATATTTCCACCAAATATTGCATGGATAGAAAAAAATATATATATCTAAATTAAGGCTGTAATTTAGTTTTATTTTACATTTATTTTCTGTGATGTTTGGGGTACACCAGACAAGTGAAGAAGTTAGAAAAATATGTCCCCACTAGATTACATAGCGTTGCAGTCACATATCTTTATGGATTGATTAAGATTCATGATAATATAGGACAAAGCACTCTGTACTCCAGCATGAGTTGGATCTCAATCCCCATATATGTTTGCAGCCAGTAACTTATGTAGTGAACACTATGTACAACCAGAAATGATAGCCCTACATGACTTATAATTTTCAACTTATGATTTAACAAAAATGGCTCCTTTTATCGTAATGTAATATCTCATGTCTAAGATAAATATTTTCACTCGTGCTTTCTTTTTCTCTGCATTTGTAGGTAGTAATTTATGACATTTATTTTCAAACTTCTTCTAAAATGTATTTTACTCTTTCATTATTCTTTTAGGTTCAGAATACATGTGCAGGTTTTTTACACAAATAAATCGTATATTGTGGAGATCTGATGAACAGATTATTCCGTCACCCAGATAATATACATGGTACCTGACAGGTAGTTTTTCAATCCTCACCCTCCAGCCACCCTCCATCCTCAAGTAGCCCCTGATTTCTATAGTTTCTTTCTTTTTGTCCACGTATACTCAAAGTTTAGCTCCCACTTACAAATAAGAGCATGCAATATTTGGTTTTCAATCCTGCATTCATTCACTTAGGATAATGGCCTCAGCTCCATCCATGTTGTTTCAAAGGATATGATCTCAGTCTTTTTATGGCTATGCAGTATTCCATAGTGTACATATACCATATTTTCTTTATCCAGTCTACCACTGTTGGGCATTTAGGTTGATTCCATGTCTTTGCTATTGTTAGTACTGAAGCAGAAGTTAAAAGGGGAAAAAACAAATTTTCTTCCTTTCCGTTGGTATGAGCAGCTTACCCCTTTAATCCCTTCCCTCTCCATGCCATTGAACCCTGCTCTGCAAGTTTTTTATGAGTTTATAGATTCCTGTTTTCTGTAACTAGTGTCTATAGCCCCACGGAGGTCATGAGACATGCTTGAGCAAGCTTAGATTGCAGCCATCTGGGCACCACTGAGAAGGACATGAGATATGATTGTGCAGGCATCTTGAGCAAGCCTAGATAATAGCCACATGGCCTGCATAGCAAGAGTCACATGAAAGGCTGACTTATGAGCTTGTCACTGTTTGTTAAACTGTTTTTGTTCTACCTGCTTTCATGCCACTGCATTTCACACCACAGATGCACGTATAAAACTCAAGCCCTGTATTTGTCCAGGGCTCAGCCTTTTGGATACAAACCCACTGAGCCAGTGCACCTAAATATAATCCTCCTGTTTTACCCTATTGGTCTTTCTGGTCTCCTGATTCCTGCAACATTTTGGCAAGCCAACCAGGAGTTGGAGACGACAGGTTTGCTCTCTCCTTTGCCTGTGGGTCTGAGGTCCTAAACCGGGGGAGACCCATGACCTCAGGTGCCATCGTGGGAACTTAACCTGGAGAAGGGATTGGTTCTCCTGTGACCTGGTGCCCCTCCCAGTCAGCACAATGGAACGTAAGGGGCTTCAGGATGATTCCAGGGACAGTGCACTACAGGACCACGGTAAGATTTGGGGCCCAAGGCAGGACCCGTTCCATAAGGACAGAAGGGGAACCTGATCACCTCCTGGGGGTGTGTCGAGTATTCTGACCTAGGGTGCGAGAATGACCCGCAAAGTTGGATGAAACTTACACCCAGGGTGTACTGAGTAGTCTGACCCAGGACACCAGAGTGGTCCACAGAGTCGGATGAAACCTACACCCCAACTAGCGAAGAGGACCTGGGAGCAGGGAAGTATGTGAATGTGTGTGAAAGAGGTAGTTCCAAAAGGAACCAATGTGGGGAGTGACATGTGTGGGGCCGCAGGTCTCTTAGCATAGACTGTACGCTCCGAGTGAATTGTGGGACTGACCGGGACTAGTGGCAATTCACATATGGCTTGGGGAGGTGCCCCACAATTTAGTAATTGTGGGGGTTAAAACGGAGCCTCCAATGCTAAGCAGCATCTGAAATACTCCCGCAAGAGGAACGGTCGAATCTGTCTGAAGCGAAAGTGAGAGTGAGTGAATTGCACCATAACTGGGAGGAAATGGGAGGGAAGTCGTCAAAACCCATCCCATTAGAATGTATGTTAGAGAACTTTAAGAAAGGTTATAAGGGGACTATGGGATCAAATTAACCCCCAGAGGTTGAGAACTCTCTGTGAAGTAGAATGGCCCCCTTTTAGTGTCGAATGACTGGCCGAAGGAACTATAGATAGAAAAACAATTGACTGTGTATTTAAGGTGGCGACTGGGGTCAGAAGAGAGCCAGGGCATCCAGATCAATTTCCATATATTGACTCATGGCTAAATATAATTCAAACTGGACCTGTGTGACTGCAGCTCTGCCTGGCAGTGTATTGCAAAACTCTCATAGCCTGAGCTGAGTCTATGCTGAAAGAAGGATCAACTTTGCTGGGAGCTTTGGAGAGACAGAAAAAGCCACAGGAGAGTCAGGAGAAACCAGTTTTACAGGAACTACCAGAGGAGACAGAGATCCCTCCACCTTACACTCCAGTCTACCCCCCTTTACCGAGCCTGGCCCCTGAGGAGTTAAGCTCAGATGGTGATAAGTCCGAGGCTTCACCCCAAAGGGATGAGTCCTAACTACTACCTCTGAAATGCAGGGAGGGAAGTCAAAATGACCAAGCAGGCCTCTTCCAGTCTGCCCGCTCCCAAGCCTTACAAATGCCCCTCTGGGAAACTCAAGGACCCATCTATTATGATGAACAGGCCAGGTCCAAGGAGGGCAACGGACCTTCCTCTACCAGCCTTTCTCAACCACTGACCACCTTAACTGGAAACACCATATTCCCTCCTACACAGAGAAGCCCCAGGCCCTCATAGATCTGATGCAGTCTAGTTTTCAAACACATAATCCAACGTGGCCAGATTGCAAGCAACTCCTCCTGATACTGTTAAATACTGAGGAACTTCAGAGGGTGACCCAAACAGCCCCCCACTGGCTAGAAAACAATGCACCAGAAGGCACACTTAATGTCCAGACATACATTCAGGACCAGTTCCCAGAAGCAGACCCACAGTGGGACCGATATGAGGCAGCCCAACTATAGCAACTGCAGAGGTACCAAGAGGCACTCCTGCAAGGTTTGAGAGAAGGCAGGAAAAAGGCACTCAATATGGGAAAGATATTGGAGGTGCTTCAGAGAGCAGATGAAAGCCCTTGCCAGTTTTATGACTCTGTGAGACATTCTGGCTATTCACACCGTTTGACCCCGAGGCTAATGATAACCAATGCATGGTGAACACGGCATTTGTAGGACAAGCCCCGGGAGACATTAGGCAGAAACTACAAAATTTGGAAGGTTTTGCAGGCATGAATGCCAGCTTTTGGAAGTAGCCACAAAAGTGTATGTTAACCGCTACCAGGAGGCAAAAAGGGAAGCTGATCGGAGACTTAGGAAGAAGGCTGATTTGCTGGCAGCAGAACTCAAGGAGAGGACAGCAAGTGTCGCGAGAGGACGTGGACGTGGGTGCAGACAAGGAAGGGGTCAAATCGGGCAAAGACCTGAGAATCAGGTAAGATTAGATAGGGACCAGTGTGTGCGGTGCAAGAAGAAGGCACACTGGAAGAATTAATGTCCAGAGGGCAATGAGGGAAAGGACGAAAGCCATAGGGCTAGAAGACTGCTAACCAAAGGAGGCTGCATTCAGAAGGAGCGAGACACTGACCTTATCAGGCTGGCAGGAACTGAAGGGTATGAAGATTAGGCAAGACTGGGCTCCATCTCCTTAGGCCGCCAGGAGCCCATAGTCACGGTGGAAGTAGCGGGTCAACTGATGAACTTTATGGTAGACGCTGGGGCTGAACACTCGGCAGTGACAAGACCTGTGGGGCCACTATCCAAAAATTATACAACTATCATTGGGGCTACAGGGGTCCCAGAGAAAAGGCCACTCTGCTGGCCCTGGATATGCGTCGTAAGGGGACGATAGGTCTAGCATGAATTCCTGTACCTCCCAAACTGCCCAGTTCCCCTACTAGGAAGAGGCTTACTCAAAAACTGCAAGCCCAGATTGCTTTCAGGCCCCAGGGGAATATGATTTTAAGCCTGTCCCACCCAGAAGCAATGGTGTTAACCCTTACCGTCCCAAAGGCAGAGGAATGGAGACTATACGCAGAAGGATTGCTAAAGCCAGAGCTAGATAAGCTATATGCGTTGACTAGTAAAATTCCTGCAGTGTGGGCTGAAGATAAGCCCCCTGGACTGGCTGGAACCAGGCACCAGTGATAGCGGAACTAAAACAGGGGACAACTCCGATTTGGGTTTCTTAATACCCACTTTCCCAAGAAGCCGTACAGGGCATTCAAGGGCATTTGAAGTAGCTATTGGAACACGGGATCTTGGCCCAATGCCGATCACCATGGAACACTCCGCTTTTGCCAGTGCAGAAACCAGGGACTAATGAATACAGACTGGTGCAGAACTTGTGTGCTGTAAACCAGGCTACAGTGACCATCCACCCAGTAGTACCAAACCCGTATACTTTAATGGGACTCATCTCACAAATGCTGCTTGGTTTATTTGCCTAGACTTAAAAGATGCCTTTTTCTTTCCTTGCCTAGCACCAAGTAGTCAGCCTCTCTTTGCATTTCAATAGGATGATTCAGTCACGGGCACAGGGTTGCAGCTCACCTGGACTAGGCTCCCACAAGGATTCAAAAACTCTCCCACAAATTTTGGGAAAGTGCTGGCCTCAGAACTCAAGGCCTACAGCCTGCCAAATCATAACCATGCCTTGCTTGACAATGTAGATGATTTCCTTTTAGCAACCCCAACCCCTGAGGACTGTTACCAATTAACCCAAGACCTCCTCCACCTAGTATGGAAAGCTGGTTATAAAGTATCCAGGAAGAAAGCCCAATTTGCCAGGAAAGGGTTAAATAGTTAGGCTTCATAGTGAGTCAAGGGGAACGCTGGCTCGGCAATGATTGAAAACAGGCTGTGCACTCCCAACCCCAACCACTCGGCGCGAAATAATAGAATTTTGGGAGGCAGCAGGGTTCTGTCATATCTGGATCCCAAACTTCTCACTTATGGCTAAGCCCTTATGTGAAGCCACAAAAGTCAGGAAAGTGAGCCCCTCCTCTGGGAAACTGACCAAGAAAAGGCGTTTAAACAGATCAAGGAAGCTCTAACTCAGGCCCCGGCCTTAGGACTGCCAGATATAACTAAGCCTTTTTTTCTGTATGTTCATGAACAAAAGGGAATGGCTATAGGTGTCCTGACTCAAGTCCTACGATCTTGGCACTGCCTGGTAGCCTACTTATCCAAACAGCCGAACTCTGGAGCTTGGGAATGGCTCCCCTGCCTTAGGGCACTAGCTGTCACTGCCCTGCTAACCCAAGATACTGACAAATTGACTTTGGGACAACAGTTGACTATCTGCACTCGGTTATAATTCTAATGGACCAGAGAGGGCACCATTGGCTATCAAATCCAAGAATGACTCAGAATCAGGAGCTCCTATGCGAAAATCCCCGCATAACTTTGCAAACAGTAAACACAGGTAACCCGGGCACCTTGCTCCCAATCGAAACGGGAGCTCCCCTTCGTGACTGTGTGGAAACAGTAGATGAGATATTCTGAAGTGGGGGAGATCTCACAGATCACCACCTTGGAGACCCAGATGTTGAATACTTCACAGATCGGAGCAGTTTCATATTGGAAGAGGTCCGACGGGCAGGGTATCCAGTGGTAACATTGGACTCAGTGGTGGAGGCCCAGCCCCTGCCTACCGAAATGTTGGCCCAGAAGGCAGAGCTAATAGCCCTAACGAGAGCTCGTTTGCTAGTGAGAGACAAAAGGGTTAACATTTATACTGACTCCAAGTATGCCTTTGCCACATTGCATGTACATGGAGCTATATATAAGGAGAGAGGACTTTTAACTGCTGGGGGAAAAGAAAGAAAGTACAAAGAGGAAATTCTACAGCTCTTAGAAGCTGTGTGGGCCCTGAAGAAGGTAGTTGTTATCCACTGTAGACGGCACCAGAGGTCAAGGACACTAGAGGCCAAGGGAAATGGAACGGCAGATAGGGAAGCAAGACGGACAGCAATGACTATTGCACGCTCTAGAAAGGAAGCCCTGGTTACCCCTCTCCTCCCGGAGCCTCCCCTCCCAGAGATTCCCAGTTACTCTCCAAGTGAGAAGGCCTGGTTTGCCTAAGAATCTGGAAAATATATTGAGGGAGGATGGCAGAAATTCTCTGATGGGAGACTAGCCATTCCTGAAATGTTGGTCCCTAAATTCATAAGGCAATTCCACCAAGGAACTCACATGGGGAAAATGGCACTAGAAACACTACTGGGATGCCACTCCTATGTGCCACGCTCACTGCCATCACCCAAGCCGTTTGCAAACAACGCCTAACTTGTGCGCAGAACAACCCATGACAGGAGCCCACCAGGCCCCCAGGGATTCAGGAAATAGGGGCTGCACCCTGTGAAAACCTGCTTATGGACTTCACCAAGTTGCCCCGAGTGGGGGACTATCGGTACCTGGTGGTGCTCATTTTCACCTTCTCGGGATGGATGAAGTCCTTCCCCACCCAAACAGAGAAAGCATGAGAGGTGACTAAAGTTCTGTTAAGAGACATGATCCCCAGATTTGGATTGCCCCTGACTTTGGGGTCCGACAATGGACTGGCATTTGTAGCCCAGATAGTTCAGGAACTAAGGCAGCTGTTAAAAAATAAAGTGGAAATTACATACCACCTACCAACCGCAGAGCTCAGGAAAAGTGGAGCGCAGGAACCAGACACTCAAACAGCTACTAAAGAAATATTATCAAGAAACCCATCTGAGATGGGATCAGGTCCTGCCCATGGTCCTCCTCCGAGTCAGGTGCACCCCCACCAAACAAACGGGGTATTCACCCTGTGAGATCTTGTTCAGCTGGCACCCCCAATCATAGGTCAGATTAAGGGTGACCTCCATGAACTAGGGGAACTGACTTTGAGAGGGCAAATGCAGGCTTTAGGGACAGCTATGCAGGGTATCCATGGATGGGTACGGGAAAGAATGCCCATAGGCCTGACCGACCCAGTATACTCCTTTAAACCTGGGGATTCTGTTTGGGTCAAGAAATGGAATTCAACGACTCTAGGACCCATATGGGATGGGCTCCATACTATAATCTTGTCCACTCCCACTACTGTTAAAGTTGCTGGAATTGTGCCTTGGATCCATCGCAGCTGGTTAAAAGCAGCAATCCAGGACAAGTGGACCAGCCAGCAGAACCCAGACCATCTGAGCCGGCTGATCCTGTGAGGGGACTGAGTTGCCACTGTGGATGACAGCAGCCCTGCTCTGGTCACTCCGGAAACTGACCAGTCTATGCACGGCTGAAGCTTGATGAGGCAACAGCCCTGCTCTAGTCACCCCAGAAGCTGACTACTCTATGCACGGTCGAAGCTGGAGTAAAGAAATGTGGTTAGAAATTTTGAGTCTAATAGCCTTCCTGGTAATACCAATTGTTTTACTACTATTCTGTCGCTCTGCTCAGCCTCCTCCCCTGGGTAAAGACTCCTTTTGTCCCTGCTGGGTATACAGATGCTACTCTTTACTTCGTTCTTACTTCTCCCCAACAGGGCATTCCATTTACCTGTGTCTGGGGATGAACCCATAGAAGACTGCCCCCACTGCACTCACACCATGTGGTGGGAGAGCACAGTAACTAGAACCCTGTTATATCACACTTACTATGAATGTACAGTGACCCACCAAGGAACTTGTATTCACAATCAGGTGACCTACTCTGTGACCTAGGAAATGACCAGCCTTATATATGTTATGACCCTAAGTCCTCACCTTATGAGTCCATCTGGTTTAAAGTCTATGTCAGGCTAAAAGAAGAGAACTTCCTAACCCTAACCAGAAAGATTCCCTCCCTCCTACAGGGGGCCTCTTTCCTTGTATTTTGATGCCTGCCAAGCTGCATACATCAGCAACTCTTATCCTGTAGTCTCTTGTCACAGCCTATCAAGGGAAAGATGCTAGTGGCTGTCACAAGTACATATGCACACCAAGGAGAGCAACCTCTCAAGAGAAGACCCCTTTTTGCTCCCGCAGGTCTCCAGAAATAGATGGTTAGGCCTGTACAACGCAGTCCACTGACCCTGTGGAAAGTCAGGAATGACCACAGGGGACAGTCAGGCTTACCAAAATGCCAGCAAAACCATATTGTAAGACAATCCTTTAAATTTTACCATCCTGGAGCCAATTCTGCCCATATGGACTACAGGTTACCCCATGACATTACAGATCTGTGGTCAGGGAACCAACCCAGGAGTCCAGTTGTTGTTCCAGTTGTTGCTTGGAAATTGATGACAATGGGAAGGTTATCAAGGACATAACTGCCAAGATCCAAAAATTAGCCCATGTCCCAGTCCAGACTTGGAAGGGATGGTCTCCAGATTCCCTCTTCAGAGGCTGGTTTTCATCCCTTGGAGGATTTAAAACCTTAGTAGGAATAGTTCTAGCTGTACTGGGAGTCTGCCTTATACACCCTTGTCTCTTACCTCTCCTGGTCAAGAACATCCCATCGGTCACAGAAGCTCTTGTGGACTGGCAAACTACCACTTGAATTATGGTCCTAACTAAATATCAACCCCTGCCAAATAGATAAATAATCCCACCTGAAGAACTAAATAATAGAGATGCTTTCTATTAAACCTCATTTATAAAAAGCATCAAAGGAGGGGGGAATAAAGCAGAGGTTAAAAAGGGAAAAAACAAATTTTCTTCCTTTCCTTTGGTATGAGCAGCTTCCCCCTTGAATCCCTCCCTGTTCCATGCCATTGTACCCTGCTCTGCAAGTTTTTATGAGTTTATAGATTCCTGTTTTATGTAACTAGTGTCTGTAAGTCTCTGTAGCACTGTGGAGATCATGAGACATGCTTGAGCAAGCTCAGATTGCAGCCATCTTGGCACCATAGCAAAGGACATGAGATAAGATTGTGCAGGCATCTTGAGCAAGCCTAGATAACAGCCACCTGGTCCGCATAGCAAGCGTCACATGAAAACCCGAGTTATGAGCCTGTCACTGTTTGATAGTCTTTGTTCTACCTGCTTTCATTTCATGCCACTGCATTTTGTGCCACAGATGCATGTATAAAAGTTAAGCCCTGTCTCTGTCCAGGGCTCAGCCTTTTGGATATGAATCCACTGAGATGGTGCAACTAAATAAAATCCTCCTGTTCCATCCTATTGGTCTCTCTGGTCTCCTGATTCCCACAACAGTACCACTGCAATGAACATAAGCATACATGTGTCTTTATGGTAGTATGACTTACATTACTTTGGGTATATACCCAAAAATAAGAGTGCTGGGTTGAATAGTAGTTCTGTTTTAAGTTATTTGAGAAATTTCTCTATTGCTTTCTACAGTGGCTGAACTAATTTTTATTCCCATCAGCAGTGTTGGTGTTCACTTTTCTTGGCCACATTGCCAGTATCTGTTATTTTTTAACTTTTTAATAATAGCCATTCTGACTGGTGTGAGATGGTATCTCATTGTGGTTTTGATTTGCATTTCTCTAATGATTAGTGAAGGTGAACATTTTTTATTTTCATATGTTGCATGTATGTCTTCATTTGAAAAGTGTCTGTTCATGTCCTTTGCCCACTTTTTAATAGGGTTGTTTGTTTCTTACTTGTTACTTTGTTTAAGATTCTTACAGATTCTGGATTTTAGACCCTTGTCAGATACATAGTTTGCAAATATTTTCTCCCATTCTGTACATTGTCTGTTTACTTTGCTGATAGTTTCTTTTCCTGTGCTGAAGCTCTTTAGTATAATTAGGTTCCATTTGTCAATTTTTCTTTTTGATGCAATTGCTTTTGACAACTTTGTTATGAACTCTTTCTCAAGGCCTATGTACAAAATGGTATCTCCTAGATTTTCTTCTAGGGTTTAAATAGTTTCAGGTTTTATATTGAAGTCTTTAATCCCACTTGAGTTGATTTTTGTATATGGTGTAAGGAAGAGTTTTGGTTTCAATCTTCTGCATATGAGTAGCCAGCTGTCATAGCACCATTTATTGAATAGGGTGTCCTTTCCCTATTGCTTGTCTTTGTCAACTTTATTGAAGATCAGATGATTGTAGGTGTGTGACTTTATTACTAACGCCTCTATTCTGTTGTATTAGTTTACATGTCTGGTTTTGTACAGGTACCAGGCTGTTACGGTTACTGTAGCCTTGTAGTAATGTTTGAAGAAGGGTAATGTTATCCCTCCAGCTTTGATCATTGTACTTAGAATTGCTTTGTCTGTTTGGGCTCTTTTTTGGTTATATATGAATTTTAGAATAGGTTTCTTTTTTCTAATTCTGTGAAAAATATCTTTGGTGGTTGATTCGAATAGTGTTGAATCTCCAAGTTGCTTTAGGCAGTAAGGACATTTTAAAAATGTAGATTCTTCCTATCCAAGATCATGGAATATTTTTCCATTTGTTTGTGTCATCTCTGATTTTTTTTCAGCCGTGTTTTGTCTTTCTTGTTGTAGAGATATTTCACCTCCCTGGTTAGCTGTATACCTGGTATTATGTGTGTGTGTGCGTAGCTGTTGTGAAAGGGATTATGATCTTCATTTGGCTCTTGGCTTGGACACTGTTGGTGTTTAGAAATGCTACTGATATGTGTACATTGATTTTGTATTTTAAATTGTTTCTGAAGTTGTTTATCAGATTTTGAGCTTTTTGTAAGAGACAATGGGGTTTTCTAAGTATAAAATTATATCATCTGCAAATAGAGATGTGTCCATTTCTCTCCTTTTATTTGCATGCATTTCTTTCTATCTCTTACCTGATTGCTCTGGCTAGAACTTTTAGTATTATGTTTAATAGAAGTGGTGAGAATGAGACATCTTATGCTATCCCACTTCTCAAAGGAGAATGCTTCCAGCTTTTGCTCATTCAGTATGATGTTGGCTGTGGGTTTCAAATAGATGACTCTTATTATTTGAGGTATGTTCCTTCAATGCCTTATTTGTTGAGAGTTTTTATCAATAGTGATGTGAAATTTTATCAAAAGCTTTTTCTGCCATCTATTGAGATGACCATGTTGGTTTTGTTTTTAGTTCTATTTATGTGATGAATCACATTTATTGATTTGTGTATGTTGAACCAACCTTGTATCCCAGGGATAAAGCCAACTTGATCATGGTGGATTAGCTTTTTGATGTGCTGCTGGATTCAGTTTGATAGTATTTTGTTGAAAATTTTGGCATCTATATTCGTGAAAGAAATTGCCTAAAGTTTTCTATTTTTTTTTGTGTCTCCGTCAGGTTTTTGTATTAAGATGATGCTGGAGTCATAGAATGAGTTAGGGAAGATACCTTCCGCTGCAATTTTTTGGAATAGTTTTAGTAGGAATAGTACTAGCCCTTCTTTATATGTCTGGTAGAATTGGGCTGTGAATCCATCTATGGCTGTGAATTCATCTAGTGCTGGGATTTTTCTGGTTGGTAAGCTTTTTATTACTGATTCAATTTTAGAAATCATTATTGGTCTGTTAAGGGTTTCAATGTCTTCCTGATTCAATCATGAGAGGTTCTGTGTTTCCAGGAAATTATCCAATTATTGTAGGTTTTCTAGTTTGTATGCATAGACATGTTCATTATAGTCCCTGATATTTTTTTCTATTTCTATGGAGTCAGGTATAATGTCTTTTTGGCATTTCTGATTGTGTTCATTTGGATCTTCTCTTTTTATTATTACTTTAGCTGGAGGTCTATCAAATTTATTTATTGTTTCAAAGAACCAATTTCCGATTGTTGATCTTTTATATAGTTTTTTGCATCTCAATTTCAACCGGTTCAGCTCTGATATTGGATATTTCTTGTCTTGTCTTCTGCTAGTTTTGAGGTTGGTTTGCTCCTCTTCTTTTAGTTCTTCTAGGTGTGATTTTAGACTGTTAGTGAGGTTTTTAACCTTTCAATGGAGGTATTTAGTGTTATAAACTTTCCTTTTAACACTGCTTTAGCTACGACTCAGAGATTCTATAGTTTCCAAGCATTTCTCGATTATTGCCTTAGTTTTATTGTTTACCCGAAAGTCTTTCAGGAGCAGGTTATTCAATTTCCATGTAATTGTGCAATTTTGAGTGGTCTTCTCAGCATTATTTTCATTTTTATTGTGTTGTGGTCTGAGAGTGTGTTTGGTAAAATTGTGGCTTGTTCAGTTTGCTGAGAATAGTTTTATGGCAATTGTGTGGTCAATTTTGGACTACGTGCCACATGCAGATAAAAAATGTATATTCTATTATTTTTGCATAAAGAGTGGAATAGATGCCTGTTAGGTTTATTTGGTCATGTCTAGTTCAAGTCTTGAATATCTTTTTCCGCCCAGATAATCTGTCTAATACTGTCAGTAGGATGTTGAAGTCTCCCACTATATTATGTAGTTACCCAAGTCTCTTCATAGGTGGACTTGTGTTATGAATCTTGGTGCTCTGTTGTTGGTCTTGCACATGTATAATATTTAGGGTAGTAAAGTATTGTTGAATTGAACCATTTACCATTATGTAATGCCCTTCATTTTCCTGTTAGATCACTGTTGGTTTAAAGTCTGTTTTATCTGAGATTAGAATAGCAACTCCACTTTCCATTTGCTCAGTAGATTTTTTCTTCATCATTTACTTTAAGCCTATCCATGTGAGATGAGTGTCTTGAAGACAGCATACAGTTGAGTCTTCATTCTTTATTCAACTTGCCATTCTGTTCCTTTTAATTGAGGAATTTATCCTATTTAGGTTGAAGGTTAATATTTATGTATGTGAATTTGAATTAGTCATCATGTTGTTACCTGGTTATTATTCAGATATGATTGTGTAGTTGCTTTATAGTGACAATTGTCTATGTTTTATAGTGACAGTGGTCTATGTTTAAGTGTATTTTTGTGGTGGTCGTTTGTGCCATGTTTAGCACTATCTTAAGGATCTCTTATAAGTCAAGTTTAGTGGTAATATATTCCCTTAGCATTTGATTATCTGAAGAGGATCTCGTTTTCTTTCGTTTATGAATTGTTGTTGGGCTCAACATAAAATTTGGGGTTGAAATTTGTTTTCTTTGAGAATTCAGAATATAGTCCCTGAATCTCTTCTGACTTGTAGGGTTTCTGCTGAAAGGTCCACTAATCTGATGTGGTTACCTTTGTAGATGACCTACCCCCTCTCTCTACCTGCCTTTCACATTTTTCTTTCACTTTCAACTTGAAGAATCTGATAAATATGTACCTTGGGGATTGGTCATCTTGTATAGTATCTCACAGGGATTCTCTGCATTTTCTTAATTTGAATGTTGACCTCTCTAGCAAACTAAGGGAAATTTTCACAGATGATATCTTCAAATATGCTTTCCAAGTTGCTTGCTTTCTCTCCATCTTAATTAGGGAGTTCAGGGAGCCACAGATTTGGCCTGTTTACATAATCTTACATTTCCTAGAGGTTTTATTCATTCTTTTTAATTCTCTTTTCTTTATTTTTGTCTAACTCAGTTAATTTGGAGTACTTTGAGCTCTGAGATTCTTTCTTCAGCTTGATCTATTCTGCTGTTAATACTCATGATTGTATTATGAAATTTTTGTAGTGTTTCAACTCTATCAGATCAGTTTTTTTAAAAAAGGGCTATTTTATCTTTCATCTCTTGTAATGTTTATTATTTTCTTTAGACTTATTGTATTGGGTTTCAACTTCCTCCTGAATCTCAATGATGTTAACTTCTCTCCATATTCTTAATTATATGGTTGCCATGTCAGCCTCTTTATCCTGGTTAAGAACCATTGCTGTGGAACAAGTTCAGTCATTTGGAATAAGCAAGACACTGCCTTTTTGAGTTGCCAGAGTTCTTGCACTGGGTCTTTTTCATCTGTGTGGACTAATGTTCTTTTAGTTTTTGAAGCTGCTATCCTATGGATGGGTTTTATTTTTGCTTTTATGTTCTTTTATGCCCTTGAGGGTTTGACTATTGTATAAGGTGGAATCAGTCAACTAGCTTCATTTCTGGAAGACTTCAGAGGATCAAGGCTCAGCTCAGAATTCCTGGGCTGCATGCTTGAATACCAGGCCCTTGGCTTTGTTATCTGGTCCCTTAAGGATAGGAACCTGCTGTGCTGGACGGACTGATGTGTTCCTGGTTCTCTGTCAATAACACTCTGATGGAGTGTGCCAGCCAAAGCTCTTAGTTCTGGCAGTGGCATTAAGATCTATGCTTGCTCAAGCATGCCAGCAACAGTGGTGGTTTGATGGGGCACAGGTGTCAGGTGGGTCAGTACACCAGTAGAAGTGGGGCAGCAGCATCTATGCATGCATTTGCACTGGCTGTGGCAGCATGGTAAGGTGCCTGAACACTGGCAAGGGAGGGATGCCAATGGGGGCAGCATGCTAGTATTCATGCACACACCCTTGCCAGTGGTGGTGTTGCAGCCATGTGCCTGTGAGTTATCAAGGTTGGCCACTGGCATGGATGTGGTGGCAAGATATGCTTGTGCCAGCAGTGATGTGGTGGTGTGGGGTACACTCATAGACACACATTGGTGCAAGAAGGGAGGCAAGGTCTGTCCACGGCTTGTACCAGCAATGTGGTTGGGGTGGCCTTGAGCAAGTGTATACTATTAAAGTGCCAAGGGGAGGCTGCATTATGGGGTGGCTCCAGGTAGGTGGGTGAACATCAGTGATGGCCAGTCTGCTGGAGATCTTCGATGGTTAAGTATGGTCTGCTGTTGAAGGAGGTATGATGAGGGCCCCTGGGAACCATCCTGATTGGGCAGCCAAGGCTTCACCATGTGTGGGCATAGCCAGGCTGGGGCTCGAGGAGAACCCAGCATAAAAGAGAGCACTCAGATCAGACTGGCTCTGTTCCATGGACAAGGCCACCTTGCTGAGTCCAGGTCCAGCAGTTACCTTAAAGCAAAACCCACATACAAGAGCATGGTGAATGTTGGGAGAGGGACTTCCCTGACCTTCAACTCCACTGAGGCTGGAGTCCTGCCTCTACCACCTCTGTAAGCAACTCTTCCTGCCAGCTCAAGTGTTCATGTGGGTCATGAGATCACCTGCACCTAGGATTCCAGAAGTCCATGGAAAGAGCAGGCCACCCCTCACCTGTTCAAGCCACTCCTTCCCCAGGAGGCACTGGGGAGCAGGAATGAGTATCGATGCTTGGCAGCCCTATACATGGTTTCCAGCTTCCTTCCCCTTCAACCCAGTGTCTGCATCTTCCATCTATCCACTCTCAATGTCTTCCCTCTGAAGATCGGCTTGGAGTATGCCAGTCTTTCCAATATTCTGGTATCTCAGTGACAGATGTTCCTCTAAGCTGCATCTTGTTGGTCATCTTTGCTCCCCTCTCAACCTTTTATTTATCACTTTATTTTTAGAAACTTTTTTGAGATTTTGCCATTTAACTCAATCTCTAAAGATTTATATGTAATAGAGAAGTCCCATGTTTCACATTTAGAAACTAATATTACTAATAAACTTGAAATTATTTTATCTTACTATACATGCATTATTCATTTTACTTTATTATTTCCTCATTTTTTCATTCTTATTTTACAGTTTGATCAATATAGCTTTTAATTTTATGTTTTTTTCCTTGTGTATTTCATTGCAAAAGTGTGCTTTTTCTTGTTCTTAATGGTTATCTTTCTTATCACTCAAAAACATACACATATTTCTCTATCATTTAAAAATGTAAATATAAAATCTTTTCCTACCTGAGGCATTTGCATTTCCCTATTAAAATGGAATGTCTAAAATGGTTTATATTTATTCCTTTAATCCTTCACCTCAACATAAGAGAATGTATTTAACTTCTCACTTGCACTTTCCTATCCATTTTATGTTTTACTATATTGATAGTTTTACTTCTAAAGTATTATTACATTGTTTCTTTTCACGTTTCCTTTTATTTAAATGCTCATTAGTATTTATATTACATATGCTAAGTTGTCCATCATTGACTGTATGGAAATAATTATATATGAAGGAATACTCATTTCACATTATTTGTCTACTTTTTGCTTCATCCTTTCTACCTTGTGGTGTCAGTAATGATAGATTTGATGTTGTGTTAAATTCTTTGTTATTTTGCTTTTGACAGCAATGCTTGGAAAGTGAAGACATTCTTATATTGTGGCTGTAAATACGAATTGTTACAGCCTTTTATAAAAAATAATCTGGCAATCTCTATTAAAATTTGAAATATGAAAATCTCTCAACTCAGTAATATTAATACTATATCTGGGGATCTATCCTATAGAAGTAAAAGCACCAAAATGTCAGAATACAACACACACACACACACACGTATGTGTGTGTATATATTTCAATTCATCACAGAAGGGAGATCTTTTTAATTTTCACAAAAAATACATGGTGTGGGCTAACTCAATTCTGTTAAGATGCATATGAAAGAAAACATACGTTAATCAATTGGCATTTTATTGCATAATTTATGATATATCTACATCATGACATACTATGCAATCATAGAGAAAATAATTAGGGAAGTGAATTTACTTATACTAGATCTCCATATGACATTGCTGAGAGGGAAGACAAGATGCAAAACAGTACATAGAATATGATACAATTTTAACAAAATATTGGAAAAATTATATGTGGAGAAACACATGCATATACGCATTTATTTATTAGTGTGTACCTATCATATTTATGATAATAAAAATAAAAATAAAAAAATTTACTTTATTACTCTTGGTTACCCACGGGTAAAAGAATTGTGTTGTTTAAAGAGGCTAAGGAGAGAGTGAAGGAGGAGGAATAATAAGAAAAAAGATGGTGATATAAAATAAAATACAACCACAACTAGAAGTAAAACCAATAGTTAATTCTGACCCTTGAGGACATAAATTTAACATCAAGAATCAGAGAGTAGGTAAAATATCAAATGATATAAAAATCTCTAGTTCTAAGATAAATTATTTTTTTATTTATTTATTTGAGACAGAGTCTCCCTCTGTCACCCAAGCTGGAGTGCCGTGGCACAATCTCGGTTTACTGCAACTTCCGCCTCCCAGGTTCAAATGATCCTCTTGTAGCTGGGACTACAGACATATGCCACCACTCCTGGTTAATTTTTGTATTTTAGTAGAAATGGGGTTTTGCCATATTGGCCGGGCTGGTCTTGAACTCCTGACCTCAGGTGATCTGCCTGCCTTGGCATCCCAAAGTGCTGGGATTACAGGCATGAGCCACCATGCTCAGCCTCTAAGATAAAATTAATACAGAGTGTAGAAATGCAATTTGGAGGAGATAAGTATAGAGCCTCAGTGTAGTGGACCTCTAAGAAATGCATAGGGCTAAAACTTTAAATTGTGGCTGGAGAGTAAGAGACATAATGACAGTCTAAAATTTTTGTTACACCTCTCATCAGTCAAGGTCACTTTCATAGTTTGCATCCACATTTTCTGTTTCAACGATCTTCAACAGCAAAATTGAAGGATCTACAGCTAAACTCATCTGCAGCAAGGAGTTTCCTCAACTTACTATTGGTCAGGGAATATTTTTTTATATTATTTATTGTGTTATTTGTACTCTGTTTGTGTTACTCCAAAAGTGGGTGCTGAGCCAGAGACTTGGAAGCAATTAATTTATTTGGAAGGTAGTGTGAGAAAACACATAAGAGGAAATGGGAAAAATAAAACAGGGAAGGGAAAAATACCAGTAAGGGGTACATTTATGTGATGTGCCTCAGAATTGTCCCAGAAAAGAATGGGGAGCCTGTGGCATTTATCCATTGACAACCACCCTTGATTGATGGTTGCCGCCAGGAAAGTGAACTCACTCACAGTTCTGGATTGCTTCTGCTTATGGCAGAGCAAACATCGGTACACCAGGGAAGGCCTTAAGGTATAAAAGGATGATGATACAATTTCTTGAGGTGCATCTGAAAATTCTTAGATCATGAGGGGACAGCCCTGCTCACATATTTATTTAACGATAAAGGGTCATAAGTTACTTTTAAGACCATTGGATTTTCCAAGTGATATAGCCAAGCAGCAAAGCATCTTGAATCACACCCTGGACTTGCTACAGAATCCTCACATTCTCTGCCTTCACTTAAATTTTTAATTCAAGTTGCTTAATAAATATGTTGAGGTAATACTCAAGAAAATCATTAAAAAATAGACATAAAGAGGACAACATACATAAAGACACATTATCAGTAATACAGAGAGGTTTGTAAAATAGCTTTTTAAATTATATTTAAATAAAGGAAAGATAGACAAAATAGTTAAATTTTACCAGATAATTGAAATCCATAAAAAGTGTTATATGGATATTTTCAAACTAAATACATATATATATATATATATCTCCATCCATCTACATATATATGTATATATATGAACTTAAGAATTTAATGAATGAGTAAAACATTAAAAAGAGAAGAGAGGATTAATGAAAAGGTAAATAAGCCATTAGAAAATACAAACTACATATCGGAGAGAAAAAACGAGAGAAAAAAGAGAAGAGTACATAGGAAAAATTTTAAGTTAAAAGACTTAAATCATGAATTGGCAATCCAAAAGATGTTCATAATTAACAGATGAAATAGTTAAACAGTGGTGTGTAAGCCTCATAAAAACATTGGCACAGAAATTCAAGAAATCACAATAGATTCCAAGAACATAAACACAAATAAACTACTCTCATGCACATAATAGTAAAACTTTTAGGGGAAAAAAGAGAACATCTTTACATTACTAAAAGAAAAGCACACAAAAATGAGCAGAAATAAGATCTACAGAAGACTATAAGATCTTCTATTTAGTAGATGTCAGAATAAACTGAAATAAAGACATTTGTGTATAGAAAACAAAACTATCCATCTAAGGTATTATACTTATCAAAAATACATATTTTTTAATGATACAAAGAGTTTGGTCCCGGGCAAAATAGAGTAGTAGTTTTATTTTTGTGTCTTGAGGAATGGTGCAGTGGTGTGTTTTCTGGTTTTCTTTATTGCCTCCCAATTATCCTGGACAGAGTACTGCAAAATCCTCCAATTAAAAATAACGACAGCCACAGGCAAAAATTTCTCCAAGAGGAGCCTGATTTTGCTGTGGAAAAAAATTTGCAACCCACAGGCCAGCAAGTTTAAAAGAGAACCAGGGAAAGACACAGTTTGGACTAGTCCTCCTCAGGTCTAAACAAATATAAAAAATGGGCATCAAAAACTACAATCGCAAAGAGGCCCAAATTTGATTGAATCACACTGTGGAGCAAATTGTATCTCAGGGTATTATCAAAAATTACAGAACAATCGGCCGGAAATTAGTAGCACCTAATAGTTGTATCTAATACCAAACAAAGTGAACAGCTTAACAGAGAGACAAAGTAATGAGACAGTGAAAGAGGGTTCTCAGAAACCACTGTCATTCTACCATAATTGTACACATACCTATGACTTAACCCTTTGGAGAGCAATATTAGGAGCTTCACAGAAGTGAAAGCCTACTTCACTGAAATAATGTAGCCAACTCACTAAACAAATAAGCAATCAATAACAAAATGAAGCCTGGGAATGGATGGGATCAATATCCAGAGGTGCTACAATATATTAACTGAAATATATCATTGAAAAATAAAATTTTAAATGTCTGCAAAGAAACAGAAAGTTGTCCCATAAACAGGAAAAGAAAAGCAGGCAATAGTAACGTCCTGTAAGAAAGCCAAGATAGCAGATTTGACTGAGACTTCAAGAAAACCAATATCAACATATTTAAACAACTAAAGAATACCATGCTAATCAAAGAGACTATCAATAAAATTTTTTTACATAATAAAAATTATAAAATTAAAAGTATAATAACAGAAGAGGACAATGTACATGAAGATAGATTGATAAAGATTATGTAATCCAAATAACATTAAAGGAAAGGAATGGATAGCAATGAAGAGAACCTTAGATAAATGTGAAGCATTGTTAAGCACACCAATGTATGCATCATGGAATATCAAAAGAAAAGAAAGGAGAAAAAAGAAAAATATTTCAAAAATTAATGGCCAAAAACTTTTCAAATTTGATAAAAAATATTAATGTACACATTCAAAAATCTTCTAATTTGATGAAAAATATTAATATACGTGTTCAAAAATTTAAACATATTTTATGTAACATAAAAGCAAAGAGATCCACACAGAGAAACATCATAGAAGATATTTTCAAAGCCAATGTCAAAGCCAAAATTTTAAAATATATCATCATGTATAAGGGGACTTTGATAAAATTAAAACTTGGCTTTCCATAAGAAGATATTTATAGCTATATCTATCTGTCTATATATGTATATATGTATGTATGTATCTGTCTGTCTATCTATCTATCTATCTATCTATCTATCTATCTATCTATCTATCTATCATTAAGCTGTTCTTGTGTTTCTATAAAGAAATGCCTAAAACTAAAACTGGGTAGTTTATAAAGAAAAGTTGATTAAATGGAATTGACTCATGGTTCTGCAGGCTGTACAAGAAACATGGCACTGGCATGTGCACAGCTTCTGGGGAGGCCTCAGGGAGCTTTTTCTTCTGGTGGAATGTGAAGTGGGAACAGACACATTACGTGGCAAGAGCTGGAGTAAGAAAGAGAGAGGGGGAGGGTGCCACACATCTTAAAACTGCCAGATCTCACCAGAAATCATTCACTATAATGAGGGCAGCATCAAGGGAATGGTGATAAACCATTCATGAGAAATCTGCCTCAATGATCTAATTATGTCTCACTAGGCCCCACCTTTAAAATCTCCAACATTGGGAATTATATTTCACCATGTAATTTGTATATAATATTATATATACAAACATATATTTGTGTATATATAACATATATATAACATATATTATGTATAAATATATAATATAAAATATACATTATAGAATGTATATATAAAATAATGCATTGAAATGTCATATTCAAAGTGCTGGCTGGGCGAGGTGGCTCATGCCTGCAATCCCAGCACTTTGGGAGCCTGAGGCAGGCGGATCACCAGGTCAGGAGATTGATACCATCTGGCTAACACGTTGAAACCCCGTCTCTACTAAAAACACAAAAAATTAGCCAAGCGTGGTGGTGGGCGCCTGTAGTCCCAGCTACTCTGGAGACTGAGGCAGGAGAATGGCATGAACCCGGGAGGTGGAGCTTGCAGTGAGCCGAGATCACGCCCACTGCACTCCAGCCTGAGCGACAGAGCAAGACTCCGTCTCAAAAAAAAAAAAAAAAAAAAAAAGAAAAGAAAGAAAGAAAAAAAAAAGTGCTGAAAAGAAAAAAATGTCGTCAAAGAATCACATCCATCACAACTGTCTTTCAAAAATGATGATAAAATAAAGACATTAGCAAATTGAAATTGCAGGGAAGTTCAAAGATTACTTCTGAAGTTCCCAAAATTGAGTCTGCTGAAGTAAATTAACAATAGCCAGATTAATAGGAAAAAGAGGTATACAAATTTATAAATGTGCAAGTGCACAGGAGTCATACAAAATATAAAACTCAATGAAGGTCCAGATGGTTAATATTTAAATATCTTCTTCATAGGTGAGAGGGAAGGTGAGGGATGCAGACAATATTATACAAGTAGTAAATAATTCTTAGGGGAGATGAATGTTCTGGAGGAACAGATAATAGCCTGGGACAAAGTACTTGATGGATCTGAGGGATAGAGCCGCAAGTAATGGGGAGGTGAGTCGTGGAACTGTACTGCAAACAAAGATTGTGTTATTATGCAAGTAAAGTATGTCATGTAATAGCCATCAGAAGAATACATGAGAAGTCTGTTCAGGCATACGTGATGATGACTTTTAGCTTCTTCTTCAGTGATTAACCTTCCCTGGTTAACGAGGTTTCAGAAAGAAGACTGAAGGCAAGGAAATTATGTTTCTTTTGGGAAAAAACTCCTCTCTGTCAGATAAGGTGACTTCAGAGAGAGAGCCCTTCTCTAAGTTTGGTGGGGGGAGCAGTGAGGAACAATACGGGAAAAGGTCAGAGAGACTCTGACTCTGAATAAACGTCTAAGGGTTTCCAATTATCTTTAATGCACAGCGCTTAGCCTACCAAAGCACGTTACTTTGTGTATTTTCTGAGTCTCAACAAAAACAATACAAAACAGACACATACATACACACACACACAGAGAAGGAAAGAGAGAATTTGTTGCTAGCAGACTCACTTCAAAAGAATAGCTAGGGAAGTTATTCAGGTTAAAGGAAGTGATCCAAGTAAGTTATTTGAATTTTTATAGAGAAATGAACACCAGTAAAGATAATTATAAAAGAAAGCATAAATGCCTATTTCTTCTCCTTTCTTCTCTTAGTTAATGTAAAGAGCAATAGTATAAAACATGTTTGAAATTATGTTGTTAGAACTATAACACATAGGGGTGAAATGTAGTTGACAATAACAGCACAAATGACGTAGGTAGGAATGTCAGAGGCGTTTGAACCAGAGCAACTCCATCTTGAATAGGGGCTGGGTAAAATGAGGGTCAGACCTACTGGGCAGCGTTCCCAGCGGGTTAAGGCATTCTAAGTTACAGGATGAGACAGAATGTCGGCACAAGATACAGGTCATAAAGACCTTGCTGAAAAAACCGGTTGCAGTAAAGAAGCCAGCCAAAACCCACAGAAACCAAGGTGGAGACAAGTGTGACCTCTGGTTGTCCTCACTGCTACACTCTCACTAGTACCACGACAGTTTACAAATGCCATGGCTATGTCAGGAAGTTACCCTATATGGTCTAAAAAGGGGAGGCATGAATAATCCGCCCTTTGTTTCGCATATAAGCAAGAAATAGCCACAAAAATGGGCAACCAGAAGCCCTGGGAACTGCTCTGTCTATGGAGTAGCTATTCTTTTATTCCTCTACTTTCTTAAACTTGCTTTCACTTTACTCTATGGACTTGCGCTGAATTCTTTCTTGCTCAAGATCCAAGAACCCTCTCTTGGGGTTTGGATTGGGGCCCCTTTCTGGTAGCAAGAGTAAAGCAGCATTGGACTGAGAAAATGATGCCAGATAGTAACTCAAATCCACAGGAAAAAATGAAGACAATCAGATGGTAAATAATAAGTTTAATATAGTAAATTCTATAAATATTGCTTTGGCCTTAATGTATTCCCCAAGGTTCATTTTGAAACTTAATCTCCAATGCAATATTATTAATAGGTAGAACCTTCAGGGGGTCATCATATTATGAGGGCTACTCCCCAGTGAATGGAAGCAAGGCCTTTACAAAAAAATTTCCAGACTGTTTGGTCCTTTTTGCTCTTCTTCCTCCTGCCATGTGAGGACATAGCATTTTCTCTATCTAGAAGACAGAGAAACAAGGTGCCATTACAGAAAAAGAGAGAGCCAGCTCTTACCTGACACCGAATCTACTGCCGTTGCCTTGATTTTGGACATCCCACCCTTCAGAACTGTGAGAAATAAAGTCTCTTATTTATAAATTACCCAATTTCAGTTATTTTATTATAGCAGCACAAACAGACTAAGACAGAAACATAGCAGCTGCTTTTGTTTTGTCAGTTTCTTTAAAAGATGTAAAATTATCTGAAGTATATTATAATGTAGTGCTATCTGCAATTTATATTCAAGTCATATGTGAAATAATAATAGCACCAAAGGGGGAAAGAGAGATATACAGGAGTAACATTTATATACCTTACTAGAATCAATTTACTATAAATCTGAAGTGGATTATGATAAGTTAAGATGTATATGGTGAGCCTTAGAGTAACCATTAAGAAATTAACTAAACACAAGTCTAAAAACAATTAAAGAAATTAAAATGATACCCTAGAAATTACTGTTAAATGAAGTGGTAAGGATGAATAAAAGAGCAGAAAAGACATGAAATACATAGAAAACAGAAAGTAAAATGGCAGATACAAGTGCAACCATATCAATAATATTGTGAATGGATTAAATAATCTAACCCAAAGAGTGGATAAAATAAAAAGCTCTGACTATATACTATGTACAGGAAACTCACTTTGGATTCAAAAACACAAATAGGTCAAAAGTAAAAATGACGGGGAAAATAAATCATGTCACGTTGTACCAGTGCCAATCTTCAGGCACCAACTGCAATTCAATCCGATTTGGACACTACCCAAAGTTAGCAAATGAGGACTAAGCTCTGATTTTTTATCTTGCCTAAATTCCTACCTAAGGGGTCTAGGGAGTCCTGCCCTACAAACCACATATTCTCATCAGATGGGTTTTATTTGACCCTGTATATTGTGACTTACTTTTCAATCTGACCCTGGCGTAACATGAGACAAGTAATGTATATTTAACCCCAAAATATATTTCCTTGCTGTACCTTGAAATTGCCCTGCAAAGTCTTCTGTGGGAAAAATCCACATTCTGTAGAGAATCCCCTTCCCCCTTCGTTTTCCTTCTCTTCTTTCCAGATCCAGGAGATAATCAACTAATAGCCAGGAACCCTTTTAAGTCCCATAAGAAACGATTTATAACCTACTTTCTCTGAAGTCTGCTATCTGAGAGCTTCCTCTGCGCAACAAAACCTGGTCTCTACAATCCTTTGACTTTAGTCTGAGCATCCCTTTCTATCAATCCTGGGTCTCTAGACAAACTCAACCAATTGTAAACCAGAAAATGTTTAAATGTACCTATAGCTTGGAAGCCCTCACTTTGATTTGTTCCGCCTTTCTGAACCAAACCAATGTATTTCTTAAATGTATTTAATTGATGTCTCATGCCTTCCTAAAATATATAAAACCAAGCTGTACTCCAACCACCTTGGGCACATGTTCTCAGGACCCCCTGAGGGCTGTGTCACGGACCATGGACACATATATTTGGTTCAGAATAAATCTCTTAAAATATTTTACAGAGTTTGACTCTTTTCAACTACACACAGATTCCGCAAGTACAGAGTAAAGTTCTTCCCAAGACTGCCTCCCATTCTGACACCAGCTGAATATTTCAGGTGCCCACAAGCTACCCATACTTTTGACCAGCTGGCTGTAAACTTGGGGGTTCACACAACTTCCTCCGGTTTGATAATTCATTACGAAAACTCACTCAGGAAGCATTATATTTATAATTACCACTTTATTATGAATTATTTAAATAAAGATCCAGATGAAGAGATACATAGGGAAAGGTCCAGGAGAGTCCAGAGCACACGAGTTTCTGTGCCTGTGGAGTCAGGATGTGCCATGCTCCTGGCACATTAATACATTCACCAATCAGCAAGCTCTCTCGACCTTCAGTGCCCAACGTTTTTATCTGGAGTTCTGTTACATGGGCGTGATTGACCAAATCATTGGCCAGATGACTGAACTCAATTTTCAGTCCCTCTTTCTTCTCTGGAGGTTGGAAGTGGGCCAAACATTTTTAACACTCATTTTGTGTGCTTAGTTTTTGGACATGGCCAGCCCTTTACTTGAAACCCTCTAAAGGCCCATTATAAGTCACTTCATTAGCATAAACTTAGGTATGATAGAAAGGAGCTCAATATAAATAGGAAAGACACTACTATCATTCAGGTGAATCCAAGAGTTTCTAAAACTTTGTGCCAGAAACCAAAGTTCAGATATATTCCTCATCACATCACAGGCTATCCCCTGGTCATTCACAGATCTCTTATAGCAAAAGATTCTATCTGCCTGAGCACAACAGATAGCAACATATGGAGGAGATGGCATAGGGTAGGGGTAGGAGACTTTTAACCCAATTTTCTAATACATTTGACTATCAATATCCATATTATAATTTTACTAATAATGTCAGTATTAGACTGTATTGCACTATGGTAGATTTAACATCAAACAAAAAGTTGAAAGATACTGGCACATCACTGTAGTTCCATACAGACCTTAATAACTAGCCTAGTCCCTTATCATAATGTGATTAAAATACCTCCCAGAGAGGGGCCACTCAATTTTACAGGCTTCAATTTGAACTTGTCAGTTTCTAAAAGCAGGTGTGATCTCAGCAATACATGGCTTTACTCTTTCGGGTATCAAAATTGTCTTTGCAAAATTATAACTGAGGAAATCATGGCAGTGAAAGAGATCAGACCTAACTAACCCATCTTGCTTCTAACCTCTAAATTGTCTTTGTTCATTCCTGGGTGTAGGCCAAACTAGCCATGGGAAGGAATTGTTTATAGTTTAAACCCTGAAGCAAAATGGATAATACCCCTTTCCCAAAAAACCCTTTCTTGCCTTGGGACCAGTCTGCCATTGTAGGTAGGACCAACGAGATAGCTACAAGATTGGATATCACGGTTTGCGAGCCATGCAGCCTCTGACTGCAAGTGTCTGGACCTCCCCAAATTGCTGAGAGTAACATCATTACTGTAAAACTTAAGATTAGTGCTTGAGATATTTTTCAGATCCTGCATTCCGATGCAGCAGATGACACCACCCAGACTGATAATCTGACTCAACCAGTTCTGGGATCTCACCCAGGAACAGAAGTCAGCAAGAAGAACTCACTTGGACCCCCTATGATTTTATCTTCAACCCAACCAATCAGCACTCCCTACTTTCAGAGCCCATACCTGTCAAACTACCCTTAAAAACTCTGATAACCGAATGCTCTGGGAGACTGATTTGAGTAACAATAAAACTCCGGTCTCCCGCACAGCTGGCTATGTGTAAATTACTCTTTCTCCATTGCCATTCCCCTGTCTTGATAAATTGGCTCTGTCTAGGCAGCAGGCAAGGTGAACTCATTGGGCGTTTACAGTATCCGATATAAGCGAGCAAAGAAACAATATTATCTCCTTTTGGAACAGCTTTTGAAATGTTGGGTTTCTTTCATTACATAACCTGTGTAGTCATTTCTTTACCCTCAGCTATTCCTATTTCTCTCCATTTACACCCAAACTTCTTCACCTTTGGATGGATTTGGCCACTGTGATGGTCTAGATTTCAGGCAGCCATACTAGTCTAGCAAGTACAATCCACTACCATTCATGCAGGATAAGGTTACCCAGCTACATAATTAGTGGGCTATTTCTACCACTAGGCAGTATAGCTGCATTCACAGTTAACCCTAATTTTGTCAGATGATGTGAAGGCACAGCCTGCCCCATCAAGTCCTTAGAAATTTTGACATAAAAGTTTAAAAACATAGTTACAGTTTATTTCTTAGGAATCATCCCTGCTCCTAAAACTTGTAGTTGCAGTTCTGGACCTGGGACCATTTAATTGCATGGGAAGAAGAAAGTTGAGGTGATGTGTGGAAGAAAGAATAAAAACATAGTTATTATACTAGCATTCCCTCCCCATGGGGGAAAAAAATGCATAGTCATATCAGCATCATCTCCTATACCATCTTTCCTAGATTCACCAGAAAAAGCAGAGGCATCTGCCTAATGGATACATACACTTGCCTCCACTTATGTTACCTTTGAGCATACACTCATGAAGTGTGTGAAAACCAGACCTGTGCACCTATATCTATATCTGTTTATCTCCGTTTTGGAAAACCAATATCTTAATTCCCCATTTCAATTCTCTATCAGACTATTACTCTGAGGAGGATATCACTCTGCCCATTGTCAGTCATTATGGGCTAAAAAGAGTGTTCTTTGGTACAAAGAAATGGAACTTGGCAGTTCAAATTGGTGCAGTATATCTGTTCCCATTTTTTTATAGTACTACTCGGAACATTTTAATCTACCATGCATAAGCAAAACCCAGTTCAGTTGAGCATATGTTCCTTTCAGGATCCATTGTAGCCAGCCTCTTGAGGCTAACAGCATCAGTTTAATTTGATAGCTATATGAAGGCCTACCCACTGGGAATCAATCTTTCTTACTGGCATACAGAACAATTATTATTGTCATTTTTCATCTTCAAGAGTACAAGAGGAATACGTCTAGATTCAGCTCATGTCTGCATTGCCCACACTGCCCACTCATTTTGTGGATTCAGGTGGCCACCTCAAGCAAGCACACTAGGATGCCTGCCCAACTAAATTCTGATGCTTATAAAGGGTTCTTCTGATAAATATCAACGTGTCTTACTTTAATGCATCCCTCAGTTCACATGATGATTTTCATAGGCTCTGTCACATAAGAGAATCCCTTTAATATGCCAGTTTTCCATTGCTTTTTGGCTTCACCTTGTGCCAGGCCATTGCCCACCACCTATGTGTTAGTGAAAACACAAAGTGACAAACAGCATGCTATTTGGCCAAAAAGCTGATTTTTTTTTTTCCCTCTTCCATCAGAATGGTGGTCTTCCTAATAAGATACTGTCCATTCATCTTTGAACTGCCATCCATAAACCAAGCAGCTTTTTGTTGGTCAGTTGAGAGCTATTTATAGGGTACTAAGTGGCAATGGAATCCTTAGATTGTTTTAAGGTCAGTCCTAGAGGAAAAGAGTCTGCCTGGTTGTGAATATTCTGAGTATTTCTTTGAACTCCCCCTGTAACATGTAACATGTTTCTACATAAACCATTTCCATTTTATTATGGAATTATTCGGGCTTTTGCCCTCTTCTCATTAGAAAAGGATCTGATATCACCTAAGACATCATGGGTATTTCAGGTATCAATGTTATTCTATGTTTTGCAATCTATGGGACAGTTTCAATTAATGCCCCATTGCTAGCTAGTAATTCCCCACCCCACCCCCCCACCCCCCCCCCCGCCCACAAAAGGGAGATTCTCTAGAGCAAAGTCCAAGAAGTTGCCCCTGGGAAGCACATACAAGAATTTGTCATAAGTTCCACTCAACATTTCCAATAGGAAATGTACAGATAATTTGTACATTCAAGCACTCCAGCTTCTGTTTTATATTGTTTAATATTACCAACCTACGTGTGCTTAGAATCTTATAGGTCCCCATTTGGCATGTCCAATTAACATTGCCTCAAGAGTAGATTTACATGTCTTCTCTTTTATAATACTAGGGAAGGAAAACAGTTTTCAATCAGATAGAATATCTATCCTTAGAGAATGTGTTCTCCAGTAAGGCATAATATCAATTACATTCAACATTCAGGTAAAGGAGTCACACCACTTGACATAAAGTCTGTTTAAATATTCCAATTTTCATGCAAACTTTTACCTTAATTCTATAAATCTGTGCAGTCCCATATTCTCTGAATTTAATTGCAGAACCTGCTGGAACCTTACCAATGGACTTTGTTACTGAAGTCCATAGAGCTTCCATATCAGGTCCCAGAATTTTTTGTTCAGGTGATTCCAGATCAGGTTTCTCCTTGTAATCTTTGCTTCTGGTCTAGTAAATTCATCCAAACTGGGATAAATAGGGAAGCCTTCCAAACTAAATCCAGCAACATATAAAAAATAATTATTCACTATGACAGAGTAGTATTTATCTCAGGACTAAAAGCTTGGTTTAACATCTAAAAATCAATTAATGTAATATATCATATCAAGGGAAATTTTTAATATCACATGATATATGTATATTTCTTTATGTATGTGTATATATATGTTTTCATATATATACACACACACACACATATATACACACACATATATATATAATCATGCAAGAAACATGCAAGAAAATAAGGGAAAAATCTTTGAGAACTAAGAACAGAAATTAAACAAGAGCTTGAATCCAACAAGTTAGATGAAGACCAAAGTTTTCTGCCATCTCTAGGCATCAACTGGTTTCAATTTGTCTAGTAATTGTTTTACCTGCTCTGTGAGTAGCATCAATGACAAAGCATCGGGTCCACATACAGCAAAGAAGAAGATAAGAGACTGCTGAGCAATGACCTACACAGAGTCTCTCTCTCTCAGGGAAATAGAGAATCATAAAAAGATTGGCCTCTCAGATGCATATAAAAGGGACCTTGGCCGGGTGTGGTGGCTCACACCTGTAATCCTAGCACTTTGGGAGGCTGAGGTGGGAGGATCACTTGAACCCAGGAGTATGAGACCAGCTTGGGAACCATGGGAAAATCCCATCTCTACAAAAATTATACAAATTAGCTGGGTATGGAGGCACACACCTGTAGTGCCAACTACTACGGAAGCTGAGGTGGGAGGATCACTTGGGCCCCATGAGGCTGAGGCTGCAGTGAGCCATGATTGTGCCACTGCACTCCAGCTGGGTTGACAGAGTGAAACCCTGTCTCAAAAACATAAAAAAGGGACTTTACCTATCTCAGCTATGAACTGCTTTGGATGAAGTTTGGAATAATCTCTTCTGACAATCCATGGCCATAAATCAAGCCTCAATTGAGTTGGGGGCCTAAATTAATATAATCTTTCATGTCTAAAGCCATGCAATATGAGGGTTTTTATTTAAATTGGAGTTAGATCTGCATCTCCCTGTCATCTGGAAAAAAAAAATCATAGAAGAAAGCATATTTTTTAAAGGTTTTAAAGTACGTTCATCTATAAAATTGTACCCATTGAGTTCATAATCCGTAATCACTATACAAGAACAAAAACATTTGAGTGAGATTTCTGATTATTCTCATTGTATTTTTGTAATACTCATCATTCTGATTGTGTTGGAAATAATATTATTCTAAAAACCCTTGCTTCACAGTGAGGTCACTAAAGATTGCTGAGGAATAGTCTAAATTCATTTCCATTAACACTTTTCTTATCCAGGTGATTTTCATGCCAAAATTTGCTTGGAGGCTACAAAATATGGGCTCTTTAGATTTACTCATATATCTGTTACCGCAGGAGATAAACTTGCTTGTTGGAGGGAAAGTTTCAGTGCTTATGATATTAATTCGTAATTACTTTTTCTCATTATGACCCAGTTTGAAATAGTTTCTACCCAACTGTGTAGCCATTTCTGCTCTTTGAGACATTTGTTTCAGGAATCCCCTGCTATTTTCTACTACTAGAACTTATTCCCATAGCCCACGCTTATTAACAAGGACAGGAGCCAGTAATTTATGAGAGTTTTTCAGTATATCGGAAGAAATTTCTTTTATCCTACAAAGTTTTCAGTCTTAGGGCAGAAGTTAAATTTTCTTTCCTAGAAGCCATCAAGCTCAAAATATCAAAGATATTTGCTGGTACATCTGCTGATAATATAAATTGATAAAACCAGAAAAGCAATTTGACAAACATTAATAATCTTTGAACCAGGTATTCTTTTGGAAATATTTAATTGGGAATATTTGAAAGGTGAGCAAGTATTTTTAATTGTAACATTTTCTTCTGTTTGTTTGATTGTGCGTTTTAAGATGGGTTTTGCTATGTTGCCCAGGATGGTCCAAAACCCCTGGTGTAAGAGATCCTCCAACCTCAACCTCCTCAGTAGCTGAAATTACAGGAACATTTCACCAACCTCTAATTGTAGCATTTTACAATAATATTTACAACAGAAAAATTAAAAAAATTTATGCTACATTAACACTTTATAATATAATGTAGCTTCTAAAAAACGTTTTTTAAATAATAGTCAATAACATGACAGAATTCAGACTAAAATATTTACTACGCCAAAAAACAGGATACAAATCTACTTTCAAAAATATAATCCCATTATTTTCAAGATGGTAGATAAGAGGCGTTGCTAGCATACCTCTCCCACTTGCGAGGACAAAATAATTTGCAGAAATTCACTGTGTAAATTTTCTACAAGAAGCAATGTAGGAACTGAACAGGAAAACCGCAGAAATTTATGGACACTTTGAAGCAAGCAGGAGGCCGCAGTCCACAATGTGAGTCAGATGAAGGGCTGTCAGTCCCCAGAGTGTGAGACAGGGAGAGTTTGCCTCCAGGATACACACTCCCACCAGGGTCCCTGAAAGTCCAGGCCACTGGGGAAGGCCCTAGTTCCACCCAGTGCAGGAACTGACTTGGGAAGGTTGTGGAATATAAAATTAGGAGCAGTTATGGGAAGACCCTTGCATGCACTCCCAGATTCCATTGTGGGCTGAGGGCCGTCATTCCTTACTGTTTCTCAGAGAGGACCCTGCGGAGAACAGCAAAAAATTTCAGGTAGTTGTCACAGGTTGAAAGAAACTCCCAGGAGTGTTTCTTGATATAACCTTGGGTGAGGATAAATTCCCTTGGCCAGGGCCAAGGTGACAGAGAGAGTAAAGCAGACCGTGAGTGCAGGAGTACCGAGTGCAGGAGGCAGGAGCTCAGCTTTTCAGCTGACAGCCTGGCCTGAAAGCTGGGATTTCTATCTCCCCACGGAAAACTTAGGACTACTAGCAGTGGTGAGGTCTGATTAAAGGCTGACTGGAACTCAGCTCACTGCTGCCGGTGGAACACTGCAAGCGTGGATCTGCCTCACCAGGTGTGTGGCAACTGTGTGGGGCTTACTGCAGCCTGCTACTCCCCCCTCCCTGCACAGAAACTTCTGTGCAGTAGAGGCATCAATATTCCTCTCTGAAACATCAACCCACTGGCCTGAGACCCGCTCCTGTTAACCGTGGAGGGTGTTCAGGTTCTTGGCGTCTTGAACAAGAAATTGGACAAAATGCACAAGCAAAGAAAGGAAGGAATGAAGGGTTTTATTGAAAACGAAGGTACACTCCACAGTGTGGGAGCGGGCCTGAGCATAGGGGCTCAAAGGTCCTGTTACAGAATTTTGCGGAGTTTAAATACCCCCTAGAGGATTCCATTGATTACTTTGGGCTCCCCCTATGTAAATGGAGAGGATGAAATAAAGTTACAAAGTAATTTAAGGCATATGCCCTATGTAGAGAGTATTTCCTATTGTAGCTGAAGTGTGAGTTAGCCTGTTTCCTGCCTCCAGACCCTATTTTCCTGCCTCCCTCTCATCCCCCAAAACCCACAAGTGTTGCTGCTTGCTCTGCACATGAGGATCCAAAGTGCAAATGGTGTTGACCCAACCTCCACCAAGCTTTGCCCCACCACCCGCCCTAGTAGGTTAACACAAAATACAGAATATTTTGAGAGCTTCATGGCCCTGCCAATTGCCTGAGAAACCAGAATACCCCCTTGGGCAACTAAGGAAGCAAAAATCCAAGTATTATTACGGTAGCTAATGCTCTTTTCTAGGCACCACCTCCTGGCTGAAGGCCAAACGAACACAGTCCATTACAGTTTCTCCTGGCATAATAACACTGTGCCCAGGAAAAACAAAATGCCTGTGTGATCTCAGTTATCACCACTGTCTGTGCCACTTTGGCCAACCAGGAGGCCCTGAGTCTGTCCATGTGACCAGTTCATTATACTATAACTGAAGTTCAAGAAAGCCAAAACGCCAAGGCTATCAATAACCAAGGAATTTCACAGTCTACATCACTCCTCCATCACCCCCATTAGAGCTTGTGCTGCTATCCACTGTTGGCAAACTCGAGGACAGGTCACATCACTGGATCCTTGTAGACATTCCCCAGTACCAGCCTGAAGTGCTGCAACTTCACTGAGCAGCTAGACCAGAGGAGCAATAACACTCACAGTAGTCTGACTCCTAGGGACTCCTGCTCCTAGGTGAAGGGGGAGTGTATCTTAAGGGAAAACCCTGTGGGACAAAAGAATCTGGATGGCAGGCCTTGAGAAACAGATCTATCTCCTGGTAGAAAGCTTCTTTTAGCTGAGGCACAGTTGTAGTGTTTAACTCAGAAGGGAAAGTTTTCAGCTCTATCCCAATACAGATAGCCCTGGAGTGCATGAAAGGTCTTGAGGAAAAGGAAGTTTTTCTTCTTTTGCTCACCATTGTAGTCACAGTTGGAGCTTCCCCCAGGTGTGTTCTGTGTTGGTGCGACTACAGACCACCTTTCTGGAACACGTAAGGGGTGACTGCATCCCCACAGGAAGAGGGCCCTCCAGATTCAGCCTTGCATGAGAGAGAATCACAATTTCACTCTACTTGGAATATGAACATTCCTACAGATAAAAAGAGGTACCTGTCTGATCTGAATAGTCATAGCACTGGAACAAGAGTGTGTCTGAGAGGCGGACCTTCTTGCTGACCTGGCAGGGGAGCTAAGGTGGCTCCAACCCTTCCTGCTGATAAGACATCAGTGCAATTCATTGAAAGCTCTTCCAGCCACCTCTGTCAAGGCTGGTATTTCACTTAGCCACATGCCTTAGCTGCAACCAATTTCTACTCAGGGATATGTCCCCTACTGGCCTGAAGTCTAAACCATCAAAAAAGTACATAAAATATTGAGGTAAAATAAATAAATAAAAAGTGCATGCCATGGGGTAATGAGATAAGTTTTAAGAGAACTTTATCCTTCTAGTCCCATAGGAGATAGTAAACTTGCTCATATACCAAGCACATTGCTACTACAACCAGAATATGAGAAAGCCATCAAATAAAGACTCTCTATAACCAAAGAACTTTTACAGAGTCTTCACCCCTGAAAGCACCAAGAACTGAATTAGGCTATCATTTACCATAAGCATTAAAGTATCATCGTTAAGAAGAAAAAAAGATTTAAAAATAAAACGAAACAAAAATCCACAGTAAAATCAAACATAAGTTCAAGAATAATTAGAAGGAAATAGTCTACCCGAATGAGAAGGAACAAGAAAAATAATTCTGGTAATATGACAAAATAAGATGCTATAACACCCCTAAAAGATCACACTAGCTCTCCAGGAATGCACTCAAACCAAGATGAAATCTTTGAAATACCACATAATGAATTCAGAAGGTCAATTATTAACCTACTCAAGAAGATATCAGAGAAAGGTAAAGACCACCATAAAGATATTTAAAAAGAAGTTTGGCATATAAATGAAAAAACTTCTAGAGAGAGTAATATCATAATCTCAAAAAAAAAAATCAGAACTTCTGAAAATGAAAGACACACTGAGGGAATTACAAATGCAGTAGAAAGTTTTAAAAATAGAGTAGGACAAATAGAAGAAAGAATGTAAGCGCTAAAAGAAAAGGCTTTTGAATTAACCCAATCAGACAAAAATTAAAGAAAGAAGAATCAGAAGAAATTCACAAGGTCTTCAAGAAATATGGAATTATGTAAAATGGCCAGATCTACGAACAATTACTGTTCCTGAAGCAAAAGAGAAAATAACAAATCTGAAAAACTTATTTGAGGGAATAATTGAGAAAAACTTTCTTGTCCTGGTTAGAGATCCAGATATCCAAATCCAAGTAGCTCAAAGAACTCCTGAGAAGTTCACTGCAAAAACATCTTCACCAAGGCACATAGTTGTCATGCTATGTAAAGTGAACATGAAAGAAAGACTTCTAAGATCAGCAAAAAAAAAGCTTCTGATAACCTACAAAGGAATGCTGATCAGACTAACAGCAGACTTCTCAGCAGAAACCTTACAAACCAGAAGGGATTGGGGTCCTGTCTTCGACCTCCTTAAACAGAACAACTGTCAGTCAATAATTTTGTATCCCACAAAACAAAGTTTTATAAATGAAGGAGAAATAAACTCATTTTCAGACAAATGAATGCTGAGTGAATTTGTTGTTACCAAATCAACACCAAAAGAAATGCTAAAAGAAGTTTTAAACTTTGAAACAAAAGCCCAATATGCACCAAAATAGAATCTCTTGAAATCTTAAAATTCACAGGGCCTATAAAACAAGAACACTATAAAAAACTATTTAGGTAACAACATGATGAAGATAACAGTACCTCACACACATCTCAATATTAACATTGAATGTAAATGTCTTAAAATTTCCACTTAAAAGATATGGAATGGCAGAATGGACAAAAAAAAATACAATCTAAATATCTTCTGTCTTCAAGAGACTCATCTAACACAAAAGGATTCATATAAACTCAAGGTAAAAGGGTAGAAAAGGTATTTCATGCAAATAGAAACCAAAAGCAAACAATGCTACCTATTCTTATATCAGACAAAACAAACTTCAAAACGATGACAGTAAAAACAGACAAATATGATCACTATGTAATGATGAAAGGATCAATACAACAGGAAGATATTATAAACCTAAATTTATATGCACCAAATACTGGAGGTCCTAGATTCATAAAACAATTACTACTAGGCCTAAGAAATAGAATAGACAGCAAAATAATAATAAATGGAGACTTTAATATACCACTAGAGAGATCTTTGAAACAGAAAGTCAATAGAGAAACAATGGACTTCTTCAATGACACACCAGAACAAATGCACTTAACAGATATTTACAGGATATTCTACCCAAATCTGCAGAATATACATTCTTCTCACCAGCACATAGAATCTTCTCCAAAATAGACCATATTACAGCGACAAAACAAGTCTCAATAAATTTTTAAAAATCTAAATCCTATCGAGTATATTCTCAGACCACAGATCACAGTGGAATAAAACAAGACTACAACTCTTAAAAAAACCTTCAAAAGTATACAAGCACATGACAATTAAATAATCTGCTCCTGAATGACATCTGAGTTAATAATGAAATCAAGATGGAAATTTTTATTTTAATTGAAGGATAATAATGCCACAAGTTATCAAAACCTCTGTGATACAGCAAAAGCAGTGCTAAGAGGAAAGTTTACAGCACTAAATGCCTACAGCAAAAAGTCTGAGAGAGCACAAATCAACAACCTAATGTCACACCTCGAGGAACTGGAGAAACAAGAACAAACTAAACCTAAAGCTAGGAAAAAAATAACAAAGATTGCAGCAGAACTAAATGAAATGCAAACAAAATAAATACAAAAGATCAATGAAAATAAAGGCTGTTTTTTTAAAAAAGAATAAACAAAATCAATAGATCATTAGTAAGATTAACCAAGAGAAGAAGAGAGAAGATGCAAATAAGCTCATTTAGAAATGAAACTGGAGACATTACAATTAACACCACAGAAATACAAAAGATCACTTGACAATACTATGAACACCTCTATGCACATAAACTAGAAAACCTAAAGGAAATGGACAAATTATTGGAAACATACAAGCCTCCTAGATTAAATCTGAAAGAAATAGAAACCTTGAGCAGACAAATAACAAGCAACAAGATAGAATAAGTAATTTTAAAAATAGTCATAAAAAAAAAAACAGGATAAGATACATTCAAAGCTGAATTCTACCAGAAATTCAAAGAAAAATTAGTATCAATCCTTCTGAAATATTCCAAAATGTTGAGAAAGGAGGAATACTTCCTAAATCATTATATGAAGCTGATATCACCCTGATACCAAAACCAGGAAAGGACACAACAAAAAATGAAAACTACAAAAAAAATCCCTGATGAACATAGATGCAGAAATCCTCAACAAAATATTAGTTAACCAAATCCAACAGCACATTAAAAAATCATTCTTTGTGATCAAGTGGGTTTTATCCCATGGATGTAATAGTTGAACATAGACAAGCTAATAAATGTGATATATCACCAAAACATAATTAAAAACAAAAATCACATGATAATCTCAATAGATGCAGAAAAACATTTTGACAATATCCAGCATCACTTTATGATAAAAACTCTCAACAAACTAGGAATAGAAGAGATTTACCCCAAAATAATAAAAGTCATGTGTGATAAATTCATAACCAACTTTATACTGAATGGGGAAAAGTAGAAAGCATTCCCTCTGAGAACAGAAGCCAGAAAAGGATGCCTCCTTTTAACACTCCTATTCAACATGTTTTTGGAAGTCCTAGCCAAAGCACCTAGAAAAGAGAAAGAAATAAAGGGTATCCAAATTGGAAAAGAGGAAAACAAACTATCCTTGTTTGCAGATGATATGTCTGCATACCTAGAAAATACTAAAGACACCTTTCAATTATGGATTTGATAAACTAATTTAGTAAACTCTTAGGTTACAAAAATCAATGTACAAATCAATAGACTTCTATACACCAACAATGACCAAGTTGAGAATGAAATCAAGAACTCAATCCTTTTTACAACAACTGGAAAAAATAAAATAAATAAAATAAAATAAAACACCTAAGAATACACTTAACCAAGGAGGTGAAAGATCTCTAGAAGGAGAACTATAAAACACTGCTGAAAGAAATCACAGATGACACAAGCAAATGGAAACAAAACCCATGATCATGGATAGGAAGAATCAATATTGTGAAAATTACCATACTGTCCAAAGCAATCCATAACTTCAATGCAATTCCCATCAGAAAACAAACATCATTTTTCACAGAATTAGGAAAAACAATAACCAAAATTCCTATGAAACCAAGAAAAAGCCTGAATAGCCAAAGCGAGCCTATGTAAAAAGAATAAATAAATCTGGAGGCATCACATTGCCAAATTGCAAATTATACTACAAACCTCTAGTTACCAAAGTGGCATGATACTGGTATGAAAGTAGGCATATAGACCAATGAAATGGAATAGAGGATCCATAAATGAAGCACATATAGCCAATTGATCATTGGCAAAGCATGCAAACACATAAATTAGGGAATGGACACCCTATTTGATAAATGGTGCTGGGAAAACAGGCAAGCCACATGTAGAAGAATGAAACTTGATCTCCCTCTCTTGCCTTATACAAAAATCAGTCAAGATGGATAAAATACTTAAATATAACACCTGAAACTACAACAATTCTAGAAGACAACATTGGAAAAGCTCTTCTAGACACCAGCCTAGGCAAAGAATTTATGACTAAGATCCCCCCACAAAATGCAACAAAAACAAAAATCAAGAAATCAGACCTAATTAAACGAAAAAGTTGCTGCACATCAAAGTAAACAATCATCAGAGTAAACAGACAATCCACAAAATAGGAGAAAATCTTAATGAACTACACATCCGACAAAGAACTAGTATCCAGAATCTACAAGGAACTTAAAAAGATCACCAAGAAACAAGATAATTCCACTAAAAAGCAGACAAAGGACATAAATAGACATTTCTCAAAAGATATAAAAAGGGCCAAGAAACATCTGAAAAAAATGCTCAACATCACTAGTCATCAGGGAAATGCAAATTAAAACCACAATGAGATACCACCTTACTCCTTCAAAAACGGCCATTATTAAAAAATCAAAATACAACCGACGTCGGCATGGATGTGGGGAAAAGGGAATGCTTATATACTGTTGATGGGAATGTAAATTAGTATAACCTCCATGGAAAACAGTGTGAAGATTCCCTGAAGAACTAAAAGTACATCTACCATTAGATCGAGCAATCTCTTTACTGGGTATCTACTCAAAGGAAAAAAAAAGTCATTATATGAAAAAGTCACTTGCACACGTATGGTTAGAGCAGCACAATTTACAATTGCAAAGATGTAGAACCAACCTAAATACCCATTGACTAATGAGTGGATGAAGAAAATGTGGTATATATACACCATGGATTACTACTTAGCCGTTAAAAGGAAGAGGATAATGTCTTTTGCCAGCAACTTCGATAGAACTGGAGGCCATTATTCCAAGTGAAGCAACACAGGGCCTGTAAAGCAAAAGATGTATGTACTCAATCCTAATTGGGAGTTAAGCTGTCACTATTCCAATATTCAAAGGCATACAGAGTGATATAATAGACTTTAAAGACTCAGAAGGGGGACAATGAGAGGGGAACTAGGGATAAAACACTACGCATTAGATACAATGTGCACTACTTGTGTGATGGGTGCACCAAAATCTTAGAATTCACCACTATATAATTCATCCATGTAACAGAAAATCACCTGTACCCTAAAAGCTATCGAAATAAAATAAAATAAAAATAGAAATAATATAACCCCAATTATAGATTTTGCTTTATCAATCATTACAGGTTTTTGTGTCTGTATTTTCTAAAATAATAAAAATATATTTCTAATCAAAATACTTTAAAATATAAAATTCATGTAAAATACTGTGAATAATTTACATTTTAAGTTAGGGTTATAATTCACATACTTTTTAAAATCATAATTATACTATGGGTATTTTTTCAGATTTTACACATAAACTCTGAATGCATGCTTAGAAAAGCATGATAAAAGAGTTCATATTAGACCCTAGCCACAAAACAAAGAAACTCACACATTCTGCCGCAATAGATAATAAATATGTATTTTGAAATGTATTCTAGAAGTAGTCAAGTTATATTCTACTATGGCACGTAGTGTGCTATTATATTCCTCGCACTAGAATATATGCTTTTTATAGAAATTTAATCTTATGCTAAAACAAATAATTATTATATCTAATTAAAAAAATACCTGTCTAAAGCAGTAGTTCTATTTCTAGCTGCAAAATGAAATCACCGAGGTTTATTATTTTTCAAAATTCATAGACTTTACCTTCAGATATTTTGTGGTAATTAATCTGAGCGTGAAGACCTGAAATCAAATACTTTTAAATTTAACCCCTTCACCAGACTTATTTTGATATGTGTGTAGAATTGAGAACCACTAGTCTGGAACTTCTTACTCCTCTTAACTGTTGTTTCCGCTTGCCCAAAAGAAAATGTTGCCAAAATTTCAAAGGGGGGGTGGTAGAAGAGTAATAGGGAGAGACTGGCCGATGTTTACAGTTATACTTAGGAGAAATAAGTTCTGGTGCTCCATTTGCACAGCAGAATGCCTATTGTTAACTATATTGTGTGGGGTATTTCAAAATAGCTAGAAGATAGAATTTTGAATGTTATTACCAGAAAGAAATGGTAACTGTATGAGATGATGAATATGCTAAATGTTAGGATTTGATTTTACACAATGTATATATGTATGGAAACATCACAATGTACTCTACAAATATAAATTATTATGTGTCAAGAAAAATAAAATTAGAAAAAAGATCTCGGGGAGAAGTAATGTATTTTACATTCAAGCTTTGCATTTCCAATTATGTTAGTTACAATTTTCCCCTAATGCTACTAAAAAAAAGAGAAAGAAATGCATTTATGACTATTTAGATATATTTAAAAACTTATACTTTTCTTGACATTTTGTTCACTTAGTTTATGACACATTATTTTTATAGCATGTTAAATTGTTAATTCTTAAAGTAAATTCTCTGGATTTGTGTCAATTACATCTCCTATTATACAGATTATATAGCTCTACTTTTTAGTTGCATCTTAATCCTCTTTTAAGTAACTGTGGCACTAGGAAGTAAAAATCTAAAATGAATAAACAAAAAAAATTGAAGTCACCAGACATTCAACTATTTGGATTGCTTCTGATTAATCAATACTATTTTATCTGTTTCTATACTGAAGTTTTCTAATAATCAGTTAAACTCTTCTTATTTGAAAGAAATTTTTGGGAGGGAAGAGTTAATGGACAACTTCAACTAGACAGAAATGAAAAATAAGCTTCACATTTTTCTTTCAAACATGAGAAACTGGCAGCTTGATGAAAATCGTTTGCATAGATTAGATAGGTATAAATTCAGGCTTCCAGATACTAACTTGCAACGTAGTCTGTATACAACCCTTTTTATTTCTGCTCATTTTTGCATAATTGAAAGCAATTCACTCATTAACAATGTTCTTTATCCAAAGAATCTTAAAACTCATTAATACATTTTTTACTAAAATATTAGAAACCACCTAAACTAGATAGATACATAATTTTTTAGTAATTTATTAAAATATAAGTTAAATTTTCTAAAACAAAAATTTGAAGAACTTAAGATGACCCCAAACTTCAACAAATCAACAATAATCAAGTTTAATCTTTCACCTTGAATTTTGAGATTAAAAAACAATATATCTAGTGCCTGTCTCATCATGTTACATGTAAATAAAATACTTATAAACCCAAGCTCTGTCACTTTTGTGCAGTGTTGTAGTATGCGTCCAGTTGACAGATAATATGGACTCCCCATGGCTCATTGAGGTGCTCCAAGTTAAACAGAATCAAGTGGCCATGGCTGGGTGAGGGAATGGTCACCCACTCTGTGTTCTCCGAAAGATGTAAAAGTGTCAATGAACCTGCCTTTTCACAATGAAGCCAAACTAATTCTCGTTGTCAATCTTGAGATAGACTGCAGCTGGATATTTCCCAACTGATCACCAACAGATTATCTCCTGTCAACAAACTAATCACCTGAAACCAGTCAATTAAGAAAGACTGATGAGTTTGGGCTTAAAGCTCATCAAATCAAAACATTCTATTTCTCACTCTCCTGACTCCCTTCTCCTGCCCTACTGTTTGTGCCTTTAAAAGCTTTAACTCTACAACCTCTCCTCAGAGCACATTTTCAGTTTGCATTGAAGGTTGTATCTCCCCAGTCTGCAGACTGCTTATAGAAAATATGGCTCTTCTTTTTTTTCTCTGCAGATCTCATGGTCTTTTGTCAAAATTGAAACTAAACATTAGGAATGCAGAATATCAAGAATTCTGGTTATTTTGGGCATCAAAGTATATTTAACACCTTATAACAAGAAAGATAAAAGAAAAGCTCAATGACATTTCATTACCATATACATATACACGCACACCCACACACACACACACACATATATAGTTACCAAACTTACATTATCCCATTATCCCAAATGTATCTCCAGGAGCCAGTTATATCAGGATCATCACTCCAGAGAGCCTGTTAAAATAGACACTTCAAATGATTCAGATTTAGTAGAGCTAAGAAGCTAACATTTGTAACACATTCATTAGGTGTTTGTGCTGATACGCAGCAAGATTGGAGAACACCTGAAACCTAAATCTTATCTCTGAAATATGTACATCTTTCTAAAAAGTAAGAAAGAAAAAGTATTCTGTCATACACAATATAAACTGATGATATTAAAAATATATGAAAGATTTTGGGGTCATTTTTTCAATGCCATTAAATTGAAATTATTTTCTCTCATTCTCTCTTGCCCTCTTTATCTCCTTCATAATTGACATATTTACCATCAAGATATTTATTTTGGTCTCACAATGTAGTCCATCTAACACCCTGAAATTGTCCTATTGCTATTTCTAGGGTGTCTGTGTGGTGGGTGTGTATGCATACACACATACATACACATATATCTAGATATACACATACACATACACATATATACGTATATATAGAGAGAGAAAGAGATACAGACAAGACAGAGTCTTTTTGTCTTATTTCTGATTATTAGCAACTAGAATTTTATTAACATAACCTCATGCAACAGTTACAACTAGCACTTTCTCCTTTGCCAAAGATTTGCAGCCTCAGATTTTATATTTCTGAAGGATCATCATCAGTATTATTTCCATTAACAAGAGATGGGTTATCAGAGAAAGGAGAAACGTAGTTGGGCAGAACACAAAGGATAACATGCCATTATGGGAAACCAAAATTATTTAACCCAAAGTCTACTTTTTAGACATATTTCCATAAAGCTATTCAGAGAACCTGCACACAGGAATACCTTGGCAAAGCTCACTTTTGTGGGAGAGATGTACATTTGTTGAAAAACAAATAGGAAAAAAAAAGAAAAGACAAAAAAACTGCACTGGTAAAATAAACAGACTTTCTGAGGCCCCTCTCTTATTTGGGTCTAGGAAAGATTAACCAACCACAAGCTATCATCTACTTTTTCTAAAGGCAGCTCAGAGATTACCTGGAATATTTTTATCTGCATAACAAGATTACCTTTGCTTGACATAAATTCCTCCCTTCACTTTTCTGTAACCCTTAATGTGACATTCTTCAGAGCTCAGAGAAACTTGTTTCCAGGCTGCTGTTCTTTAGGTTCATTCATTTCTTCTGAATATCATTTACTCCTACAAGCCTACATCTCCCCTCCCTTCAGTGAAGGGGATCCCTCCCTTCAGTCATCCTCTTTTTCTTTCAGTTTTTGTATTTGTATGACTCTCATGCACACATGTGCATGCCAGCACATTTGTATATCTTTTTTTCTGCTAATTTCTGTAGGGGACAAGGGAAAACTTTTCCTTTGTGCTCTGAAGATTCTATAAAAATCAAATTAAAAAGAAGCACATCAATGTAATGACTTGATGGGTTTTTCCTGTGTGCTGCACAAACACTGAGATCACAGCATTGCAGTAAGGAAAGAGTTTATTTGACAGGAAGCTGACCACATAGGACACATGCTTTTTACCCAAATCAGTCTCCTTGAAGGCTTAGAGTTATGATCTTTCAAGGACAATTTGGTATGCAGGGAGAAGACTAGGTAATGGGAGTTACCAATTGGTTGAGTTTCAGTATGTAGCTAGTCAGGCATGACAGGGGCACGAGAGGGCCCACCCTCCACCCACTGGGAATGTCAGGTAACCATCAGGTGATGGTCTAGGAGTTACCACACTGCCTCTATAGAATGAGAATTGATTGCAGTCCATACCAGGGAGAGGCAGTTTCCAGATGGTTGGGCTCTCTAAAATAATAATTCATCACAGCCAATGCCAGGAAGAGGCAATTTCCCAATCGATAAAAATACCTGAAATTGGTAATTGACAGCTTCCAATAATATCTCAGGAATAGGGTGAGTTGGCTCAAGAAAGTACATTAAGAGATAAAATGGTAAAGTATGACCTTCCCAGGGCATTCCACCAGAAAAGGAAGAAAGCCTCAGGTGAGCATGCTACAACTACTTAAACACTGTGCGTGCTCACCTCCCAAATGCAAGGAGGGCACCATGAGTGCAGGTGACTCACCTTTAGGGAAGAATGAAAGGAAAGGGATGCAAGATGCTCAAAGTAGACCAGCATATAAAATCTAAGGTTCAATGTTAAACAAGGTGCTTGACTTCGGAGATGCCCACTTCCAAGCATACTTTCCTTTCTTTCCTGCTATAAAGTTTTTAAATAAATTTCCACCCCCTCTCTGAAACTTGCCCCAGTCTCTTTTTCTGCCTTATGCACCTCAGTAGAATTCTTTCTTCTGAGGAGGCAAGAATTGAAGTTGCTACAGACCCATACAGAATCAGTACTGGTAACCTGGATATTTGCCACTGCTAACAGTTGGAGTTGCCATAATAGGGGTGTGAAAAATGGTCCTCATGCATTGAGTCCACCTCTCGATGCGATGTGGGGCCATAGGACTGGTTAAGTCATGAGTCAGAAGTCTAGATGGATTAATTTGGTTGCCAGAACACAAAAGTGTGCAAAAAAAAATAAATCTCAAAAGATGAATCTTAGCTTCTACAATAGTGATATTATCTATAGCAGCAATTGTGGAAGTCAAGAATCTTGTCATCTCCAGCCACCTGACTCTTGAGCAGTACGGGAACATATAAACAATGCCTACATCTTAGCAGAATTCAAGTCCCTCTCATAATCTTACTTGTAGGGCCTTTCATTAGTTTTACAAGGGTGGTTTAATTTGGAGAAGAGTTATTATCACCTTTGCTTTAAGATTAAGCTACAAACTAAATCTCTCCAAAAGTTTGCTTGGCCTATGTCCATGAATTACTAAGGAGAGCTTGAAAATTATACTGAGATGAAGTCAACTATGTCAGATTTCTGTTATTGTCAGAATTGCACAAAGGCAGTTTCATTAATGGGATAAAAGGCATACAAATTTTATTAACATGCATGAGTGGCAGGGTTTGGGGGAAGAATGATTACTCCAAACCCTCAATGGGATACAGAAGTGTACTCTTTTTCATAGGGGAGGGAGGTGATAAGGAATGTAGAAAATTCTTATGGGGAGCAGTAAGTGATTATTAGAGAGAATGAATGGACCAGGGACACAGAAATTAACTCATAAGTGATTATCTTTGGAATTTGAATCAGTTCAAGAGTCAGATATTATCTTGCAAAAAAAGTCTATTTTGTGTGGTTGCATTCTTTAGTCTTCTATTCTGAAATTGCTGACATTTCAGGGAAGAAATTGAAAGGAATTATGTATCTGTTGGTATGAAGCTTTCCTTCTCTGCACCGAGCATCCTGGCTTATGCTTGTAATGTCAGCACTTTGAGAGTTCAAGGCAGGAGGATTGCTTGAGGCCATGAGTTTGAGACTAGCTTGGAGAATATGGAAAATCATGCCCTACAAACCATAAATTTTCATTAGGTGGGTCTTATTTAACCCTATATATCATGACTTACTTTCCAACCTGACTCTGGCATAATATTATGAGACATAGAAGTAAATCAAAATATTTTATGTGAAAACATGTTTCTTTGCCATACCTTGAAATGGCCCTGCAAAGCTGTCCTTTGTGGAAGAAAATTTGCATCTGTAAAGAATCTCTATTAACATAACCAGATCTTTTTCTTCCAGACCCTCCTAATCCTAAACAGATTAACTAAAAATCTAGCACCTTTTAAAGACCTGAATGGAAAACATTTGCCATCTGTTGTCTCTGAGGGCAGCCACTATAAGGTTTCAGAAGAACCTTGGTCTCCACAATCTTTTATCTTAACCTGAACATTTCCTTTCTGTCAATCCCAGGTCTCTAGACAAACTCGACCAATTGTCAACCAGAAAGTATTTAAATTTACCTATAGACCGGAAGCCCCCACTTTGAGTTGTCCCACCTTACTGAACCAAGCCAATGTATTTATTAAATGTATTTGATTGATGTCTCATGCTTCCCTATAAGGTATAAAGTCAAGTTACATCCAACCCCCTTGGGCACTTGTTCTCAGGACCTCCTAAGGGCTGTGTCACCAGCCGTGGTCACTCATACTTGGCTCTGAATAAATCTCTTCAAATATTTTACAGAGTTTGGCTCTTTTCATTGACAGTGGCATTGATATGACATGGCTGTGTCCCCAACAAAATCTCTTCTTGAATTCCCACGTGTTGTGGGAGGGACCCTGTGAGAGGTAATTGAATCACGAAGGCAGGTCTTTCCCCTGCTGTTCTTGTGGTAGTCAATATGTCTCATGAGATCTGATGGTTTTATAAGGGGGAGTTTTTCTGCACAACCTGTCTCTTTGCTTGCTCTCATCCATGTAAGATGTGATTTGCTCTTTCTTGCCTTCTGCCATGATTGTGAGGCTTCCCCAGCCATGTGGAACTGTAAGCTCATTAAACTTCTTTATTTTGTAAATTGCCCAGTCTCAGGTATGTCTTTATCAGCAGTGTGAAAACGGACTAATACAGGCATGCACCTGTTGTCTCAGCTACTTAGGAGGCTGAGGTGAGAGGACGTCTTGACCCTGGGAAGTTGAGACAATAGTGAGCTATGATAGTGCTACTGCAGGGCAGCCTGGGTTCCAAAGTGAGATCCTGTCTCAGAAAAAGAAAATGTTTCTTGAGGAGTGGGAGGAATGCAACAAGGTTAGAGGGACCTTGATTCTGAGGCTTATTTCTGAGGTCTTTTCATTTTCAAAACCACAAAACTTGTCCAAGCACCACATTTTGCATATTCATTTTCTGTATCCCAATATTGTTTATTAGTTGGTTTTATAGACTCAAATAATTGAATCTTCAGGAGAAAAAAATAAACTTTTCTATTGATAAGGTTTGGCTGTGTCTCCATCCAAATCTCATCTTGAATTCCCATGTGTTGGGGGAGGGACCCAGTGGGGGGTGATTGAATCATAAGGGTGAGTCTTTCCCATGCTGTTCTCATGATGGTGAATAAGTCTCAAAAGACCTGATGATTTTAAAAAGCGGAGTTCCCTTTCGCAGGCTCTCTTCTCTTGTCTGCCACCATGTGAGACATGCCTTTTACCTTCCATCATGATCATGAGGCCTCCCAAGCCATGTGGAATGGTAAGTCCATTAAATCTCTCTCTCTTTTTTTTTTTTTTTTTTTTTTTGTAAATTGCCCAGTCTCAGATATGTCTTTATCAGCAGTGTGAAAATGGACTAATACAGTAAATTGGTACCAGTAGAGTGGAGCACTGCTGAAAAGATACCAGAAAATATGGAAATGACTTTGAAACTGGGTAAGAGGCAGAGGTTGGAACAGTTTGGAGGGCTCAGAAGAAGACAGGAAATTGTGGAAAAGTTTGGAACTCCCTAGAAGCTTGTTGAATAGCTTTGACCAAAATCCTGATAATATGGACAATGAAATCCATTCTGAAGTGGTCTCAGATGGAGATGAGAAATTTGTTGGGAACTGGTGCAAAGGTGACTCTTGTTATGGTTTAGCAAAGAGACTGGCAGTATTTTGTCACTGCCCTGGAGATTTTTGGAACATTGACTCTCTGAGAGATTATTTAGGGTATCTGGCGGAAGAAATTTCTAAGCAGCAAAGCATTTAAGAGGTGACTTGGGCACTGTTAAAAGCATTCAGTTTTAAAAAGGGAGCAGAGCATAAAAGTTCAGACAATTTGCAGCCTGACAATGCCATAGAAAATAAAATCCCATTTTCTGAGGAGAAATCCAGAATTTTGCAGAATTTTGCGTCGGTAACAAGGAGCCTAAGGTTATTCCCCAAGACTATTGGGAAAATGTCTCCAGGGTATGTCAGAGGTCTTCATGGCAGCCCCTCCCATAACAAGCCTAGAAGTCTAGGAGGAAAAAGTAGTTTTGTGAGCAGGGCCCAGGGTCCCTTTGCTGTGTGCAGCCTAGGGACTTAGTGCGCTGCATCCCAGCCACTCCAGCTGTGGCTGAAAGGGGCCGACATATGGCCTCCCATATAGCTCAGGCTGTGGCTTCAGAGGGTGCAAGTCCAAAGCTTTGGCAGTTTCCACATGGTGTTGAGTGTGTGAATGCACAGAAGTCAAGAATTGAGATTTGGGAACCTCTGCCTAGATTTCAGAATATGTATGGAAATGCCTGGACGCCCAGGCAGAAATTTTCTGCAGGGGCGGGACTCTCATAGAGAATCTCTGCTAGGGCGGTGCAGAAGGAAAATGTGGGGTCGGAGCCCCCACACAGAGTTTCTACTGAGACACCACCTAGTGGAGCTGTGAGAAGAGGGCCACCATCCTACAAACCCAGAATGATAGATTCACTCACAGTTTGCACTGTGAGCCTATAAAAGCCACAGACACTCAATGCCAACCTGTGAAAGCAGCCAGAAAGGAGGCTGTACCCTGCAAAGCCACAGGGGTGGAGCTACCCAAGACCTTGGGAACCCACCCCTTGCATCAGCGTGACCTGGATGTGAGACATAGAGTTAAAGGAGATCATTTTGGAGCTTTAAGGTTTGACTGCCCTACTGGATTTCAGACTTGCATGGGGTCTATAGCCCCTGTGTTTTGGCCAATTTCTGCCATTTGGAATGGCTGTATTAACCCAATGCCTATACCTGCATTGTATCTAGAAAGTAACTAACTTGCTTTTGATATTACAGGCTCATGGGCAGAAGGGACTTGCCTTGTCTAAGATGACATGTTGGACTGTGGACCTTTGAGTTAATGCTGAAAGGAGTTAAGACTTGGGGGACTGTTGGGAAGGCGTGATTGGTTTTGAAATGTTAGGAAATGAGATTTGGGAGAGGCTGGGGTGGAATGATATGATTTGGCTGTGTCCCCATTCAAATCTCATCTTGAATTTCCACATATTGTGATATGGATCTGGTGGCATGTGATTGAACCATGGGGGTGGTTCTTTCCCATGCTGTTCTCTTGATGGTGAATAAGTCTCATGAGATTTGATGGTTTTAAAAAGGGGGGTTTCCCTGCACAAGCTCTCTTTTCTTGTCTGCCTCCATGTCAGACATGCCTTTCACCTTCTGTCATGGTTGTGAGGCCTCCCCAGCCAAGTGGAACTGTAAATGCATTACATCTCTTTCTTTTGTAAATTGTCCAGTCTTGGGTATATCTTTATGATCAGCATGAAAGTGGACGAATACACCTATGCTATTAAATATTATAATTCTAAAAATGCACACCACCCATAAAAATGGAAACAGAATTTCATGAATAGACTGTAAAGCTGTATAATATATCTTTTTGTTTTGCTCCATAGTTGTTAACATTAAAATTTCTGTCTTATATTCAAGTACATAGCAAGCCAGTGATAGATGCAGGAAGCAGATAAGGGAGAGGGTCCCCAGACAATCTCTGACTGGGTAATTTACAAAAAAAAAAAAAAAAAAAAAAAAAAAAAAGTCTGTGCACTGGGAGAATGGGGTGGAGCCACAGGAAGTTTGTGGTGTTTGCACATGGGAGGAGCCTGGCCTCTTCGGTTCCTGTGTGTGGCCTAAAATCAACCTGTGAGATGGCAGCCTGTGAGCAGGAACTCCTCTTACTTTGCTGAGAGTTTTGTTTTGTTTTTTCCTTTTCACCCAGTAAATTCCATTCCCCTCACCCTTCAATGTGTCTGCATGCCTAACTTTTCCTGGTCGTGTAACAAGAACTTGGTTTTAGCTGAACTAAGAAGCAAAGTTCTGCAACACCAGAGTTTGCTAATCATATGAAAGAAATTTGTCTGACATTATATCACAAGGCACATATGCTGCTGTGTTCTTTTCATGTGAATTTAATGCCTTGATGTTCTATTCAAATTTCTTCTACACAGTCCTTTAATACCTTCTAGGCATTCTCCAGAATACATGATTATAATTTCATTTCCTACTAATTATTTCCTGTGGATACTATTCAGAGTAGAATTGGAAGGTGTAAGAGAACAGGTAATGTGATTGGCTGTGACTAATTTGTGTCCTGCTCAACCTGAAAATAATTTTTGATCTGCTTAAAGTCAGTAACAGTTGGATACCTGTTTGCCCCATTGAAAGAGCCATATGTGCTGTGAATGAAAGAAAGCTATTTATTCATTGGTATTAAAATTTTTAATGCAGGAAATACTTATCACATAAATTAATACTAACAATCAAAATGCCATTAACATAATGCAACACATTTGACAAAATGTATGTTATGCAAATAATCACTTAAAAAATTAGACATTAGGGACTTCAATAAAATTGTCTGCTAACTTTTGCAAAACATTATTTTCTCTTTTAAAAAACATTTTCAACACCAGTAAAAATGGCTAATGTAGAATTTTAAGAAAGAAATAGGTAATAGATATTGTAGGGTAGCCAAGAGTACAATTCCTCTTTGCCCTCTTAAGGTTTGCTGAAAATCACTGACATGAGACAGGTTGATTAATAAGAGAAAAGGCATACAAAAGTATTCAATGTTTATACAGGAAAGCCTTCATAACAAAGATTCAACCCCCCACTAAGGCAAAGAAGCTTCTACACCAGCTTGTTGTTACAGAAAGAATAGGACTCAGATCCTGGCAAAACAGATTATGAGAGGGAGGAAGAAGAATTATGGTGAGGGGCAATAAATGAATAACACGAAGAATGAATGGATGGAGAACAGAGATTAACTGGTAAATAGTTCCTTTTGGAATCTGAATGCATTTGAGAGACAGACAAGAATCTGTTCTGTTGTGGTTACATTCTTGGTCTTCTTTTCGGCAATAAATAATTATATTACAGGGAAGAGAAAAACAACAATTGTTCTCCCTGGTGGGTCTGGACTTTGGGCCCATAGAGGAGCTTCACATAACAGCTTTGTCCAATGCTTTGGGAGAAGCCATGGTGGAGGAGACGCCAGCGAGACTTGAGACTTCTTAAGTTCAGTACCTTAAAGCACCATATTTTGGGATATCAGTTTCTGAGCCCACAAAATATAGAGGTATGTAAAAAATGTTCCGTATTTATGTAATGCCAACATCATTTCTGCTAAATTGCACTCTAGCTGTTATTTGATAAGATTTATTTTAGCAAAATATTAATAAATAATATGTTAACTAATTTCCTGTGAGGGTGCAAAATGGGTAATTTCTTTCCTCTCTATAAGGTTCACAGCTGACACCCTTATAACAAAGTTTAATAAGACAGAAGCAAAATAATCATATTTAATCACAGGTTTATGTTACATGAGAACCTTCAGAATAAAGACCCAAAGATATGGATGAAGGTGTCCATGATTATGCGTAGGTTTAATAAAAAATGGTCAACTGTGCAGAGCCATGACTGAAAAGAGTATAATAGCTAATGCTAATAAACTGAGTGGAGAAACAGCAAAGCCTGTCTATTCATATTTGTCCTAGCTTCTCTGCGCACATTTCGTCTTTCTGGGTATAGGTAAGGATCCTTTTTTAAAAGGGGGTCTTATGACCTACTATCAAACAAAGTAGGTCAGATAAGCTATTTATGGCAGTTAGGAGGAGTCGTCCAGGAGAGGACTCTCTCCATCCATTAGGAATGTTGGGTAATGGTTCAGCAATCGTCACATTGTAAATGTGATAAATTGACAGGTGGTGTCAGGGAGAGATCATTTTTTTTAATGGTTCACACCTGTTGCACTAAAGTGTTAATTGCAGGTGGCCAGGGAGATGCAACTTCCTGGGTATGTACATTAAGAGACAAAATGGTTGAGTATGACCTTCCGAGGACACTCCACCAGAAAAGGGAAGAAAGTCTGAGATGAGCACGCATACAACTTCCTAAAACTACTGCTTGTGCTCACCTCCCAAGGGTAAGAAGGGCACTGCACATACAGGAAGCCCACTCTAAGGGAAGAATCATGGGAAAGTGGCCAGTCTATAAAGTTCTAGGATCATGGTTAAAGACGACACTTGACCTTCATATGCCCTCTTATGTCTCTTCCAAGCGTACTTTCCTTTCTTTCCTGTTCAAACACCTTTTAAATAAACTTCCACTACTGCTCTGAAACTTGCCTTGGTCTCCTTATGCCTCTCAGTTGAATTCTTTTTCTGAGAAGGCAAGAATTGTGGTTGCTGCAGACCGGTACAGATTCACCACCCTTAACTCGCATACCTTCCACCCCTAACATATTTGGTGCCATGAGACTCGGATACTTGCTACCAGTAACATATCTGATGCTGGAAGACTTGGATATTTGCCACCCCTAAACACTTTCACAGAAAGAAGAGGAAAGTTAGGGGAATCACTTTTAGGTTTTATGACTGTTACCTAATTTATCTTTGTTTATTATATTTCCATATAAATGCTTCATTAAATATTTGAATGCTGAAATCATACAGAGGACTTACTTTTGTGGGAGCCCATCTACAACATCTTTTCCAGAAAGGAGACACAGTGTTAACTGTCTCACGTGGAAAAGGAGTTCTAGTTTCTATGACCTATCTTGGAGAAAAGGGATTTTAGTTTCTATGGCTTCCCTTGAGAAAGAATGAGGGGGTAACAGACAGGAGTGCGGGAGAAGGACAGAGAAAACCTATGCTTCTGAGATCTTAATTTTGGGGTACTGTTTTATGAGCCTCAATGTTCTCCAATTTGAAACTTCCACAAAAAGATTTGAAGTCTAGAGATTGGATTGGTGGATTGTCTCCTAAGCCATCATCTCTGTCTCTTAATCCCCAAATAGGCCAGTCCACTTAAACAGTTAACAGTTATGTCTCATTTCAGGAAGTATTGTTGTAGATGAGCTTCCAGACAAGTCAGACCTCTATATGATTTCAGTAATTAAATATTTATTAAGATGATTTCTATGGAAACCAAAAACAAACAAAATAGTTCCTCAGATATTTTATGATTATCTACAACTTAATGTAACATAACATGACTTTAAGATTTTAAGTAACTGAAAAGATTCTTGAAACTCTGATGAATTACATTTATAAATATATAAATGTTTGTTCATATTTGCCTTTTTTTTTGTTTGCCTGGTCCTATTTGTTTTGTTAATTTTTATTTTATTTTAATACCTTTTGGGGTACAAGTGGTTGTCTGTTACATGGATGAATTATACAGTGGTGAATTCTTTTTTTATTACACTTTAAGTTCTACGGTACTTGTGCACAATGTGCCAGGTTTGTTACATATGTATACATGTGCCATCTTACATATATATACATGTACCCGCTAACTCATCATTTACATTAGGTATATCTCCTAATGCTATCCCTCCCCCCTCCCCCCACCCCACGACAGGCGCCCCCACCCTGTGTGCAAGTGTTCTCATTTTTCAGTTCCCTACAGCGGTGAATTCTAAGATTTTGGTGCACCCATAACACAAATAGTGCACATTGTAACTAATGTGTAGTGTTTTTATCCCTAGCTCCCCTCCTACCCTCCCCTTTCTGAGTCTCTAAAGTCCATTATAACACTCTGTATGCCTTTGCATATTGATAGCTTAGCTCCCAATTATGAGTGAGAACATGTAGTTTTTGGGTTCCCACCCCTGTGTTACTTCACTTAGAATAATGACCTCCAGCTCCATCAAAGTTGCTGCAAAGGACATTATTCTCTTCCTTTTAATGGCTAAGTAGGAATCTAAGTGTGTATATATATATATATATATATATATATATATATATACACATACACACCACATTTTCTTCATCCACTCATTAGTCCATGGACACTTATGTTGGTTCCACATCTTTGCAATTGTAACCTGTGTGGCTATAAACATACATGTGCAAGTTTCTTTTTCATATAATGACTTTTTTTCCTTTGGGTAGATACCCAGTTGTGAGATTGCTGGGTTGTATAGTAGGTCTAGTTTTAGCTCTTTAGGGAATCTTCATACTGTTTTCCATAGAGCTTGTACTAATTTACATTCCTGCCAGCAATGTATAACCATTCCCTTTCCCCCACATCCACGCCAATACAGATTTTTTTTATTATTAGTTAATAATGACCATTCTTGCAGGAGTAAGGCGGTATCTACAGATCTTTCAAAAGGTCCTTAAGTTTTCCTGTTCAGTACCTACATCGCTTCTTGAAAAAGTTCACAATGTGATTCTTTACGCACTTCTTTGTCCTTTCAATTGAGGGAGGTATGCTAGCAATGTTTCTAATGTGCAATCTTGAAAAAAATAAAAAATAAAATAAATTCCTTATTTTTAACAATTATATTTTAATTGCTCATAGAAAACAGAGGTAGCTTTTTAAAAGTTATTTTCTTTTGAAAAAGCAAAACAAAGTTAACCCTAAATCAGCCAGTCACATCCTAACTCATGCATGTGAATGACTAGAGGCAGGATGTGGTCCTACCGGGCTTGATTCTCTTCTGCAGCTGGTGGCCCAGGTACTTTAAATACACACACGTCCCCAGGATTTACAATGGTGATCTGCCTAGATCCCAGAATGCAGAGGCTCAAAATTATGTACATAACCTCACAGGAAGATGTATAATGTTTTCTGGGAGCCCAGCATCAAGCCTCCTCAGGTTCCTCCTCCTCAGACAAATCAAGAATGCATCAACAATATTATAAAAGCAGAGATAACGAAAAGTTAAAAATCAAACATTTTTTTTCCTCTCCTTTAAATATCTGGGAGGTAACAAGCTTGCTTGAATAGGAACTCTAGGTTTAAAAAAGTATGCTTGTATAATAATAAATTATGACACTTCTGAAGACATTTTTACTTTTATTTCAGAAAGTTTTAAATCTAGCTTCATTTACCAAAGGTTATCTCAGATCACTTAAACTAAAAAGCATTTGCATTAGTTTTTGTTTTATTTTATTTTCAAAAAAGACTGTAAGATATATTGTCTACTATTAAAAATAAATGTATGTAGACTCTGGACTAGATTTTAGGTTTGAATGTTTCTAAAATTCATTTGGGTGAATTTGTTGCATTTTTTTCTAATTTGGTCTTAGGGTGTTTCTCTGGAAGGTGGTTATAAACTCCAGCCCTGGCCTGGCAGATTCATCAAGAGTGTAATTGGATTGTTTGCAACTCAATGGACAAATGCTGTGGGAATGGATACCCCCTTCCCTAGGATGTGCTTGTTTCACATTACATGCTTGTATCAAAACATATCATGCACCCCATAAGTATATACACCTACTATATACCCACAAAATGTTTAGAAAAAAAGCTAACCACTCTCTAGGAAAGCCCTGATAAAGGGCCAGGTTAGTCAGAGAATTAAGTTCAAGTGTTTCAGTTAGATGAGACAGATGAGACACAGGATCATTTAAAAAATGGTAGCAAAAATCATAGGAATTTAATACAGGATTTTACAAATGATTACACAAATTAGCATAGGAGAAAATTCAGATATCGTTGCCATTTACTGCCAATTTCTATCTGACTTGATCAGACAACTGAGACTTTTTTTATCTAAGCATGTGAAGAAACTAAGAAGACAGGAAGCCGGATATTTCCCCTGTAACAACCATTTTTTTGCAACCACTGTCAGTTACCTTGAAAATTGCAGCTCTTGACAGTGACTTTTTAATGACTATAAACTCAAAGTTCTAGTGTTCTCTCACACTATAAAATAACCCTTCATACTCCCAAAAGCCAGAGATCACGGAACTCAAGGCAAAAGATAAAAGAGCTTCACACTTTAGAGGAACCTATCCAAGACTCTTGGGACTCCATGAGAAAGAGGTGATCTCTAAAAAGAGTTTAGTGGTGTCCATTTTGTTTTCCTCAAACGATCTCAAAAATGCTACAAGTCTTACTTTAGTTCTCTCCATATGGTAGCCAGAACTCTAAGGTTTCACCTTAGTAATTCTTATTCATTGACCACCAAATGGAGAAAACATGAGCTGAAAAAAAGCCAGCAAAAGGAAAAAATGGAGAGAAACAAATTGAATTAGTCTTAGAAGAGCCAGGTTAGGGAAATTTTAAGTTTTCTATAAAGGCCAATAAAGTTCGAGTTAGCAAGGTTTCAAGAATAAGGGGTTCAGTTGAGTTAGAAGTTCCCATGGAATAAATATAATTCAGAAATAGAGAAAAAGAGAAAGGCTTTTTTTTTTTTTTTTTAAAGTATAACCTGAACATTAGCTTTTAATTAAGCTGAACTTTGACCATAGAGATCTTTTAGAAAAAATATTTTTTTAAATCTCCTAACAGATTTCAGTTAGGAGAAGCATCTACTATTTCTGGTTTTCAAACTAGTTTTCCTTTCTTCTTTTTTATTTTTATTTTTTTATTTGAGATGGAATCTCGGTCTATCACCCAGGTTGGAGTGCAGTGGCACAATCTCAGTTCATTGAAACCTCTGCCTCTCTGGTTCAAGGAATTATCCCACCTCAGCCTCCCGAGTAGCTGGGACTACAGGCATACAATACCATGCCAGGTTAATTTTTTTGTATTTTTATAGAGATGGGGTTTCACCATGTTGGCCAGGCTGGTCTCAAACACCTGACCTCAGGTGATCTGCCTGCCTAGGCCTCCCAAAGTGCTGGGATTATAGGTGTGAGCCACCTCACCTTGCCCCTTTTTTAAATTGAAGGTTTCTACAGTGTGAGTCAGATACAAAACCAGTAACACGTTTATGTCTTAACCAAGCATGCACATGGTGTCTCCAAAGAGGAGCAAGAAGCAGGCCTTACAGGATCCAGAGCCACTTCCAAAGACAACTAAAAAGAAAAGGTTTAATTAACTCCTTGAGAGCTGGCAGTAGACAATATACTAGCTCAAAATGAAATACAACTCGTATTCTGTAGGGCCATATTCTTTCAATGAGGGTCACCAACCTATTGATTGGCTGCTTGGACACAACAGACCCAACAATCTGCATGCTCCTGAGGAACAACAAGCCAAACCAAGTTCTTAGGACACAAAATGAGACAAACAGGAATGCAATAGCTGTTCATGGAAGAGAATGGATCAATAACAAATGGGTACCCCAAAACTAAATGCACAGAAGAGTCACAATACAAACAAATTATTTTCTCCTGCTAATCTAAACTTGGAAAGGAAGGAATAAAGAGAGAATTATACTTTGTCTTCTTAACTGGGCACTACAGGCAGAGATCCAGAACCGACCCTGGTAGAACTTCTTACCTTTCTGTACTGTCTTTTTGTCAGTTGTCTCAGAACCTCATTTTCAGGTTTCTGAACAATCAGGTGCCTAACCATCTTATCATCATCATCAGAGCTGTAGAAGTGGAAAGGGGATGATGCCTTTCCTTTTTGTCATAACGGTCATGGCCAGCATCCCTATAACAAAGACAGGTTAACAAGAGGAAAGCATAACAAAATCATATGATCACAGTTTACATGACACAGGAGGCATGAGAATGAAGAAAACACACAGGGGAAGCTATTCATTTCATGCTTAGTTTCAATAAAGAAATGACAACTGCATAGACTGGACAAAAAGAATATTATCTAATACTAATAGACTGAGGAATGAAACCCAGAAAGGCCTGTTCAGTGTCTTTATCACCTCTCTGTGCAACATTCCTTCCTCCCATACATGGATCAGGACTCTTTCTAGAATGGGGTTCTTATAACCTAAAATCAAACAAGCTATGTTAGAGAATTTCTTTATGGTCAGTTCTTACACCAAAATTAGGAGTGAACGTTAAGGTAATAGTTTTAGGTTTTATAGCTGGCTTTGGGGACAAGGAGTTCTGGTTTCTATGACCCATATTGTGGAAGAGGGATTCTAGTTTCTACAGCTTGCTTTGGAGGAGAATGAGGTTGAGAGATGGCAGGGCAGGAAGTGGAGTTTCTGAGGCTTTCACTTTGGGGTGTTGTTTTCTGATCTCCCACACACTATTAAAATTTGGTTAGAAAGATACATTACTATCTTTATACTAACCACCAATATGCATTTAAATAAGTAGTTTCATTCTTCACAAGTGTCCTGTATTGTACAGTTGTCACAATTTGGACACCAAATTTAGAAGGACATGTTTCATGTTGGGTTCTATTGTAGTGCTTATGTGAGTCACAGAAAAACACAATTCCAATTTATTACTGTAGTATTTTCTGTTTTGGGTGTGTGCAGTATGGTTTAGGTTGATTTTTATTTCTTCAACCTATGGATGTCCAATTGTTCCAACACTATTTATTGAAAAGGATATTCTTCCTCCATTAGGTTGCATTTGTGCTTTTTTCAATAACAGTTGGGCAGTCTCCAGCTGCAAGGTCAACTCTTCCCTTAGTCTTCAGCCTGCCAATTTACCTTTCAGGCTTTCCAGCTTGTGCAATCACATAATCGTGTGAACCAAAGTCTTAAAAATCTCTCCCTTAGTAGACAGATAGATACATACATACAGGTAGATAGATACATAAATGGATACTATGTATATATTTATATATCTATACCTGTAAATATCCTGTTGGTTCTCTTTCTTTGGAGAACCATGACAACTACAGCTTTTGTTACCAAAAATGGTTCTAGAGGGGCAGAGTTTTAAGGATGTTTTCTGAATAGCTTCTAGAGTTTCTTGCATTAGTTCTCTAATTGATTTAAATTTATAGACACTGCTGTGCTGTCAAATAGTAATGACCAATAGTAATTCCCAAAGTTGAGGAGAGTGCTGAGAGTCCATGGCGTATTGTGGCAATAAAGATACACAAAATATCACAATTGGATACTCCTAATCAAATACTTATAAGAGGCAAGATTTTGAATGACTATGTATTTGGTAATCTAGAACATTCCAAACAAATTAATTAATATAAGGAAACAGACTGGTTGCTCCTAATCTTGCTGAACAAAGTGGAGTAAACAGAGCATAAGCTCAGGTATTCCAGCTGTCAGCCCATGTGCCACATAAATGACCAGAAAGTTTCCATGTCTGCCCTGAAATAAACCCTTGTTGTTTGCACCCTCAGAGATGAGATTGCTGAAAAACAAACCCAGACTTTCATTTGGTGACTGGCTGAATCACAACCCAGATTGAATTTCCAACCTCAGAAAGTGTCTGCTGTTAAAGTGAGATCATTGATTGGAAAGAAATGGAATCCCAAAACTTGAAATGGGATATCTGGGCAGACTGTGATGAACCTAAGGATGCTGAGTCCTTAAATTTTCATGAGTCTTCTCTGTAAGTAGAGAAGCATCTGCAACCCCATCTAAGGAGATTAGTCCTACATCACCTAAGGAAACTGTAACGACTCCCCTAAGGTAAGGTCAGGTGGGAGCCAGTATGTATTAGTACATTCTCACAGTGCTATAAAGATACTACACAAGATTGGGTAATTTATAAAGGAAAGATGATTAATTGACTCACAGTTCTCCATGGCTGTGGAGGCTTCAGGAAATTTACAATCATGGCGTAAGGTAATTGCCTTGCAAGATACTGATTCTTCTCATGATCCACCCTCAACACTACTCGTTACTTCTATACCTATAACTAGACTCAAGTCCCAGAAGGGATTGAAAGGTGAAGTACAAAGTGTGATTGATGACGTGTGTTACACTTCAAAAGAACTACATTTTTTTTTTTCCAATTTACACATGTGAGATCATGGTGGAAGAAACTAAAAGTTGGATTAGGCAAAATTGATTGATATGAGCCCACTAAGCAGAGATTCTTAATTTAAGGTTGTAGCCCAGGAATTTATAAAGGGCTCCAGTAGTTTATTTGGTTGGTTGCCTGAAACATGGACCAAAAGGGGCCCTCAGCAAATGAAGGAAAGATGTCAAAACTTTTTTTTTTTGGTATGCTATGAGTAAAGGAATTAAAGCACTTAGAGAGATTGGAATGTAAGAGTGCATTTGTCTTTTAAGACCTGATCATCCATGTCAGTAGAGTCCAGATAACAAACCTTTCACCATGAGAAAAAACAAATGTTAGGGGAGCTTTAACATCCTTGAAGAGCTCTATGCTCATCCTTCTCTGTGAGTCAGAACTTACAGTGGAAAGTACTGCCACTGAATTGGGAAATCTAAATGCAATAAGGGAAATTGGATCTTAAGGTGGCAGGGGCCAAGTGGCAGCACTCAATTCCCCCCCCAAAAGATGGGCATGGTTATCGTAATGTACAGTAGAGTCAAATAAGTAATCAGAATAATCTGACTTGTGGAGACCTATGGTCTTGGGTATTTAATCACGGTATTTCTAAAAGTGAAATTCATAGGAAACCTACTAAATTTTTACTTTATCTCTATAAATAGAAAATGTTTAGGTAAAGTGAACAAACATCTAGCTTGAATCAGAAAAAGAGATAGTAGTTGTGACCTCTTAATCAATTCTCAGACATGAAGCCAATTTACAGACCCAGAACCCCTTTTAATGAAAGAAAGACTGGGTCCACTTGAGAAAGGAATCTGTTACATTGTCAAAAATTTACACAGTTAATCTTAGACAAGCATTCTCCCAACAGACTTGTGTCCTTTCACCATGATATCTGTGCAGTGAGAAAAAGACATAATCAGAAACCTCCGGGAATTACTGCATACTGACTGAACTGACACTAATAACATCACTCTGTTGCACCAAAGTAAGAACTTAGGGAGATCCGATGATCAATGATGTTTTAGCTCTGGTCCACCTTCAGGGTCTAGAGGGTGCCCCAAATCATTCTGTGCTTAATTCCCTAGTTTTGTAATCTATAATTGGTATAGATAATCTCAGGAACTGGCAGAGTCCCCACATGGGTTCCCTGACTTGTGGAATGAAGGTTATTATGGTAGGAAAGATCAGGTGGGAGCCAGTACGTATTAGTACATTCTCACACTGCTATAAAGATATTGCCCAAGATTGGGTAATTTATAAAGGAAAGAGGCTTAATTGACTCACAGTTCTCCATGGCTGGGGAGGCCTCAGGAAATTCACAATCATGGCAGAAGGTGAAGGGGAAGCAAGGACCTTCTTCACATGGCAGCAGGAGAGAGGAGAGTGAGCAAGGGAAATGCCAGATGCTTATAAAACCATAAGATCTCCTGAGAACTCACTCACTATCACGAGAACAGTATGAGGGAAACTGCCCCCATGATCCAATTACCTCCCTCCGTTGACATGTGGAGATTACAATTCCAGATGATATTTGGGTGGGGACACAGAGCCAATCCATGTCACAGTAGAACTGCCACTCCCTGGAAGAATGGAAAACAAAAAGAAATGCCATATTCCTGGATAGACTGTAGTGACTAGCATCACCACAGTGGTCACTAAGGATGCAGGAGCAGTGATAATCACCATATCTCTATTCAAGTCACCTATACTTGATATGTATAGAAAACAAATTTTGGATGCTTGCAATAGATTATAGTACTCTTAACCTGGTGGTGGCTCCAACTGCAGCTGCTGTACCAAACGTGATTTTATTGCGTGAGAAAATCCACATATCCTCTGGTACCTGGTATGCAGCTGTTGATCTGGAAAACATTTTTATCTCCATACCTGTTAGTAAGAGCCATGAGAAGCAGTTTAATTTCAGCTTGTATGACCAACAATAAAACTTCACTGTCCTAACTCAGGGGTATATTAACCATTCTGTCTTATGTCATAATATTTCAGAGATTTTGATCACCTTTTCCTTCTATAAGAAGTCACACTGGTCAAATACACTGGTATCATTATGCCGATTGGATCTATAGGACAAGAAGTAGTGATCATTCTATAATAATTGGTAAGATATTAATCTGTGAGAGAGGAGAAAATAAATCTCAATAAACATCAGAGGCCTTTGTCAGAGCGAAATAGCTATAGTACTGTGGTTGTGTCAGGTAAACATATCCCTTATAAGCTGAAGAATAAGTTTTTGCATGGGACCCCTCCCGCAACCAAAAAAGTTGCACAACGCTTATTGATCCTTTTCTGGATTTTAAAGGCAACATATTCCTCATTCGTGTATGCTCTCTTGGCCTATTTATTGAGTAATCCAAAAAGCTGTCAGTTTTGAGTGGGGCTTAGAACAAGACAAGACTCTACAGCAGGTGCAGGATGCTGTGCAAGCTGCTCTGTCACTTGAGCTATATGATGCAGCAAATAAAATGGAGCTTGAAATGTTCCTGTCAGATAGGGATGCTGTTTGGAGCCTTTGGTAGGACCCTATACATAAATCACAGTGCAGGGCCTCAGGAATTTGTAGGAAACTTTGCTATCCTCTGAGGATAACTACTTTTCTTTTGAGAGACAGCCCTTGACCCACTACTGGACCATGGCAAAGACTGAATGCTTAACCACAGGCCACAAATCTACCATGTAACTGAAGCTGCCCATAACTAACCAGATATTCTCTGACATACCAAGCCATAAGGTTAACGAAGTATAGCAGCACTTCATTAGGAAATGAAAGTAGTAACTCCAAGTTGAGCTTCAGCAGGCTCTAAATGCAAAGATGTGTTATATGAAGCAGTGACCTAAACGCCTGTGGTCCCTACTGCTGCTGCATTGCCTTCTCTCTCCCGGTCTGCCTCTATGGCCTATTTGGAAGTTTCCTGTGATAATTTGATAGGAGAAGGGAAGACCTGGCCTGTTTTGCAAATGGTTCTGAGTGATATGTAGACATTACCTAAAAGTCGATAGTTAGAGAACTGCAGCCCCTTTCCGGACATACCTGAAAAACAGTATTGAAGAAAAATCCTCCTTGTGGGCAGAACCTCAAGAAGTGCACCTGGCTGTTTACTTTGTCTGGAAGAAGAAATGGCCAGGTTTGCAGTTCTGTGTCAGCTCGTGGCAATGGTTTGGCTTAAAGGTTAGAAAATGTATAGAACATCATTGGAAAATAGTTGTCAAGGAAGTCTGGGGAAAAGGTATGTGGAGGTCTCTCTCAGAATGGGTGAAGAATTTGAAAATATTTGTATTCCACATAAATGCTCAACAATGGGTGACCTTAGTAGATGATTTTTTTTTTTTTTTTTTTTTTTTTTTTTTGAGACAGAGTCTCGCTCTGTCACCCAGGCTGGAGGGCAAGTAGAGAAATCTTTTAATAATCAAGTAGATAAGAATACCCATTCTGTGGAGGATACCAGACAATCTCTTTCCCAGCCACCCCTATAATCCCCCAGTGGGCTCATGAATAAAGTGGCTATGCTGACAGAGATCAGCAACATGGCCTTCCATTCACCAAGGCTGACCTGGCTATGGCCATACCTGAGTGACCAATCTGCCAGCATCAGACACCAGCACCGAGCCTCTGATATAGCACCCTTCCTTGGGGTGATCAGCAAGTAGATTACCTTGGAACACTTCCATTACGGGAAGGGTAGTGGTTTTTTTTTTTTTTTTTTTTTTTTTTTCTTGCTGGAACATAAACTCATTCTGGAAATGGATTTTCCTTTTCTGCATATGCAATACTTCTGCTAAAACTACCATCTGTGGACTCACAGAATGCCTTACCGTGTATTCCACACATATTGCTTTGTATCAAGAAACCTACTTCACAGCAAATAAGGTGTGGCAATGGGCCTATGCTTATGGAATTCATTGGTCTTACTATGTTTCTCACCATCATAAAGCAGCAGGCTTAATAGAACAGTGGAATGGCCTTTTGATGGCTCAGTTACTATGCCAACTAGGGTTACTATCTTGAAAGGCTGGAGTAAGATTCTTCAGGACACTGTTTATGCTCTAAATCAGCATCTAATCTGGTGTTGTTTCTCCCATAGCTAGGATTTCTGTGTCCAGCATTCAAGGAGTGGAATTGGTAGTGGCATGATTAGCTATTACCCCTAATAATCCACTTTGCTTCCTGTTGCCATGACCTTATGCTCTGCTGGCCTAGAAGTCTTATTTCCAAAGGGAAATTGCTTCTGCCAGGAGACACAATAATGATTATATTGTACTTGAAGTTAAGAATACTACCTGGCCACTTTGAGATACTTATCCCATTGAATCAATAGACAAAGAAGTGAGTTATTGTGCTGGTTGAGGTGATTGATCCTGATTACCAAGGAGAAATTAAACTGCTACTTAACAATACCGTAAGAATACAGGAGTCTGAAATACAGGAGTATCTCTTAGTGTCACCATTTGCTATGTTTAAAGTGAGTGGAAAACTACAACAACCCAATTCAGACAGAACTGCTAATAAACCAGACATTTCTGAAATGAAGTTTTGTTTACCCCACCAAGTAAATAGCCATGACCAATTGAGGTGTTTGCTGAAGGCAAAGGAAATGTTAAACAGGTAGTGGAAGAATGTAGTTGTAAATAAAAATGCTCCTCGACTTTTAATGGGGTTACATCCTGATAAATCCATTATAAGTTGAAAACATTGCAAGTGAAAAATGCATTTAATACACATAACCTACCATACATCTTAGCTCAGCTTAGCCTACCTTAAAAATACTCGGAACAGTATTATGAGACAGTATCATACGACATATTGCTGGCTTGGAAAAAGATAAAATTTCAAGATTTAAAGTATGATTTTTACTGAATGTGTGTCACTCTCACATCATCATCAAGTTGAAAAATCACCAGCAAAACAATTGTAAGTTGGAGATTGTCTGTACATTCCATGACTGTATGATGAGTTACAGAAATGAGGATGTAATTATCATAAATATTTTTTCTTATTTTACTGCAAACATATTTATATGTATATATGTTAGTGGAAATATATATACATATATACATTCAATTATCTATTAATGTTGAGTAAATATCATTTTTCTTCTATCTCTAATCCTTTTTTTATATAATATAAAGTATTTTTACTTAATAGCATAATATTTAAGCATTTTTAACTTTATATTATAGTAATTAAATTCTAGAATATCAAGAAGAAAAGTGAATATTAAACAAAGATTTCGCAACCTTTTCTGGAGAAAATATTAGTGCAATTTTGGTTGTATGTAGTAAAACGTATCATGTTAGGCAGAAGTATAACTTTGTAATTTTGTGTATTTTGAGATTACAGTTTAATATGCATATGAGTGCCAAATTGACAAAGGGTAAACTTGTGGTGGTTAATTTTACGTGTCAATTTGGATAGGCTATGTACCAGTGTATTTGGTGAAACATATTAGGATGTTGCTGTGAAGGTATTTTTTGGTGAGATTAATATTTAAGTTAGCAGACTTTGAATAAAGCAGATTGCCCTCTATAATGTGGGTGGGCCTCATGCAATCATTTCCAGGATTTAAGAAAAAGACTGATCTCTGAGAAGAAGGGAATCTGCCCACTGACCTCCTTAATACTTGGGCTGCAACATAGACTATTCCATGAGTCTAGCCTGCTTGCTGGTCCACCTGCAGAGCTGGGACTTGTCAGCCTCCACAGTTTTGTAGCCACTTTCTTAAAGTAAACGCTCTCCCCTCCCCTGAACCCACACACACATTCTATTGGTTCTATTTTTTTTTTTTTTTTTCTGGAAAACACTGTCTACCAAAGGAATAAAATACCATAATCAGATTGCACTTATCACAGTTTATTCCTGAAATGAGAAGGAACCCAATGTCATCTAATACCTGAGCAGAACTGGGGATGTGTGACAAAGAAAAATATGGGGGAATATATATTCAGTGGAAACAAATAGTGTCTGCTACAATCATATTTTGGATGTCTCCAATCTTGACTGTGAAACTGAATATTTTTACTAAGCACAAATTTGTATCAAAAAAGAATACATCCTTCAGTGAGGAAACACAAATGACCAGACTTCTTTCCTTCTTTCTTTTCTCCTAACCCAATTGTAGGGATACACAGAGGGAAAGACTAGAGAGAAAGAAAACCTCCAATTCTATGGGAATTTGTCCCATTAAATAATGTGTACTGACATATTTGAACCAACAGTTAAAAAACAAACAGTAACAAATCTTTATTGAGCACCTTTTTCTTACAGGTTCTGAGGACTTAGCCGTTGATAAAACAGGAAGAAAAAAATAACCCCCAGAGATTACATTCAAGTATTGTGTAGATTCATTGTATTAATTTCTAATGTGCCAAGTAAATATATCTCTCTCCATCTGGTTGTTAAAGTATTTTAAATGGTTTTATTAACACACAAATCACATGGATAACGGGTACAAAAAATAGTTAGAAAATGTGAATAGTATTTAGTACTTGATGCCACAACAGTGACTATCATCAATAATAACTTAATTGTACATTTTACAATAACTAAAAGAGTATAATTGGACTGTAACACAAAGGATAACAGATTGAGGGGATGGATACTCCATTTTACAAGATGGGGTGTCTTTATCAAAATATCTCATGTCCTCCATAAATACATACACCTACTATGTACCCACAAAAATTAAAAATAAAAGATGTAATTTACAAGCCATACAATTTACGCATTTAAATTTTATAGTTTAATGGTTTTTAGTGTATTCAATTATATATGCAACCATCATCACTGTCAATTTAGACTTTTCAATCAGCCCGCAAAGAAACCATATTCTATGACATACTTGTGGATTTGTCTGTTTCTCCATTCAGATCCATGCATTTTAATTGCATTTAATTTTAGGCTATCTTGTTTTGTGCGCACACATTTAGGATCATCATGCCTTTTTGGTCGGTTAATCTATTTATCATTATGTAATGTTCCTCTTTGTCACTACTAATTTTCATTGCACTAAAGTTCTACTGCTGCCACTGTGGCTGTAGATCCATCCTCTGCATCACACCCACAGCTGTATACTGGTGTGATGCAGGGGATGGGCTGGCCCCTGGATCTCTGGGGGTGACTCAGCAATAGACAGTTCAGGCAGCTTGCTCCATCAAGTATGGGTTTTCTCATTAAGTCTAGGCTGGGATTCTCATTCCCCTCCACTACACCCCCGTTCCCCCAAACTTATTCCCCAGAGGTAACCTCTTGGCAGTTCTGGGTTTCAGATCTCTGTAATGTTCCATCCAGGATATATGGAAGATTAAAAAACAAACAAACAAACAAACAAACAAAAACAACACACAAAATTCACCATGATTATGTTCTTCAGGTCCTGATGTCCCTAGGTATTTCACCTTTCTTTCCACTCTTCAGAATCCTTATTTCATTTTGAATTATTTCTAGGGCATTTGGTTTTATTAAGCAGAAAAGAAAAGGAAAAGGAAAGTCTAGGCCATCTTGTCTCAGAACCAGAGCTCTACATCCATATATAAAATATGTATTTAAGATTTGCCTGCAGGAGGTTTATTGAAAAGTGTTCTTGTGATTAACACCTGTAATAGTGAAGGAAGCAGGATTGTCAGTGGCAGAAGTTCAACAGCAATGCAACCACTACAACTCCCTGTTGTGTATACAGGGAGTTCTGGAGCTGAAATGGTCTTTCAGAGTTTCCAGGTGAAGCAAAGGGTGGAATATTTGTAACCTTTGCAATAATCACTGGAAGTAAGCTACCTCCAGGACAGAAGTACAATCTTGGGAGAGGTCGTTTACTTTTTGTTGTGAGCCATTGACAATCAACACTCCTGACAGTTTAGGGAATGAATTCCTAGATCTGCCAAATAGATGTCAGCACCCACTACACCTAGAAAACTTGCAAAACTTTCAGACTGAGACTCTACATCAGTATATTCTGATGAGGAAAATCTATAGTTGAACATGGGATATCTGTACTTTAAAAATTTCCACAAGTATTTCTGGTATGCAACCAGGGTTGAAAACTACCTGTCTATTTGATTAATTATCAGCATGGTTCTGATGGATACAGGCATGAAGGAGATGGAAAAGAAGAAAAAGATTAACATGAAGTAGGAAGAATCTGTGAACATGTTTAGACAGCGTACATCTTTAATGAGTCATGAAGGAAATGTAATGATTTCATTGATCGTGATAAAGAGAGAATTTTCAGTGAATACGTAATCAAGCAATATAAGTGAAAGCACAGCATGCACAAAAAATTCAAGAGGTAGTAATCACATAATGATTTTAATTACATGCTTTATACACAGATCTGGGACTAATTTTCTGATATCATGTGCTGTGTGACATTCTGTAAGACAGTAGTCCCCAGCTTTTTCAGTACCAGGGACCAGTTTTGTGGAAGACAATTTTTCCATGGATGTGTACGGGGTAGGATGACACCATTCCACCTCAGATCAGATCATCAGATAATAGATTATCATAAGGAGCACACAACTTAGACCCCCTACATGTGCAGTTCACAATAGGGTTCACACTCCTATGAGAATATAATGCCACTACTAATCTGATGGGCAGTAATTCTCACTAGCCTGCTGCTTACCTCCTGCTGTGCAGTTCCTAACAGGCCACAGAGCAGTAACAGTCTGTGGCCCCAGGGTCAGGGATCCCTGATGTAAGATACTGAAACTTTCGAAGTCTTCTTTCCACGAAATAAAGTTCCTTCATTCAATAAGGATTTATTGAATGTCTACCATATACGAATCACTTCTCTAGGTACTGATGTACAGTGTTGAACAAGACAGTCATGGTCCCCATTCTTGTGGGTATAATATGTAACTCTTAAAATTGTTGCCTGGATATGATATATTGCATATACAAGTACTTATCAAGCTGCTTAGTACATGTGGGCTCAATGAGCTGCTTAGTACATGTGAGCTTAGTACATGTGAGCCAGCTGTTGTTTGTGTTAATAGCATAATTACACCTGGAGCAGGATGTCTAGTGACCTGTAAATTGATAGTAAAGATCAATTACAGCAAGATATTGAAAATCAAATTTAACATTTTTGACGTACATTCATAAATTATAGAAAGGAGTTGTGGATTTTCTTTTTTAAGTTATATTTTATTTCTAATTGCAAATAATAATTTTATATATTTATGGGGTACAAGGTGGTGTTTTGCTACATGTCTACATTGTGGAATAATCAAATATGGTCAATAAACATATTTATCACACCCAAATGCTGTCATTTCTTTGTGGTGAGAGCATTTAAAATCCTTTTTTTTGCTGTTTTGATATAAACAATATATTATTATTATCAATTACAAATTAGGTATAGAAGAAAAGTTCCCCAAGAAGAAAATCCATGTGTGACAATCCAACGGCTAATATCATAATGTCATACCCAATGTGAAAAGTTGAAGGCTTTTCCTCTAAGATAAGAAAAAAGACAAGAATGTGGCCTGTCTTTCTAAACATTTTTTAAACATGGTAAATACTTTTTAAAACATATTTTTAAACTTACTATCCAATACACCAAAACAGTCAAATGGGGAAAGTTAATTTCTTCAAGAATGGAAAGTGGAAAAGTTGCATATTTATATGAAGAAAAGTAATCTCACATCCTCACATCATACATAAAAGATAATTCAAGATGGAGCACACAGTTAAAGGTTAAAATTCAAAATACCAGGTAAAAGAAAACATACAACAATACCTCCATTAATTAAGTGAAGGGAAGGAAATCTTAAGCCATAAGAAATAATAAGCATAATAAAAAATATTGAAAAACTAGACTTCACCAAAATGTAAAACTTCTTAGCAAAATACCCTGTTAAGAAAATTAATAGGCTGGGCACGGTGGCTCACACCTGTAATCCTAGCACTTTGGGAGGCAGAGACAGATGGATTGCCTGAGCTCAGGAGTTCGAGACCAGCCTGGGGAACATGGTGAAACTCCATCTCTATTAAAAATACAAAAAATTAGCCCGGCGTGTCATCATGTCCCTGTAGTCCCAGCTACTCGGGAGGCTGAGGCAGGAGAATTGCTTGAACCTGGGAGGCGGAGGTTGCAGTGAGCCAAGATTGCACCATTGCACTCCAGGACAGAGTGAGACCCCATCACAAAAGAAAAGAAAAGAAAAGAAAATTAATAGGCTAGTCAAAAACTAGCAGAAAATATTCAAAAAATACAGATCTGACAAAATACTGGTATTGATCATATATTTTAAAAGCACAAATCTATTTAAAAACAATTTTTAAACTAGGGAAATATAACACACTCCATTTAAACAAACATTTTTGTTTAAGAAATAGGGAAGTATTCTAACAGATACTTCACCATTAACGTGAAAAAGTCATCAGAAAGATTTTTTCACATTAAATATAGAGTGTAGTGCATTCATCACAGTGGCTAAAATTACAAATAAAGGCTACCAACACTAAATGCCTTTTGATTGTGAAGCAAATGAACTCTAATTGTTAGTAGGAGTGTAAAAAACCACACTAAATTTGATAAGTTTAGCAGATTCTTAAAAATCTAAATAATACATATTCTTAATAGTCAAGAACTGTAAATACAGGCAGCCATCAATAGGAGAAAAGATTGACATTATGTGGATAACTAATATTATTAGACCTATTAAACTCTTCGTCTGCCCCTAAATCCTTTTCAACCGTGGATCTTTTCAACTTTGCTATAGATTTGCCTTTGCTGGAGTATGGTATAATTACAATTATGTGATATGAAGCCTTTTCTGACTGGTTTCTTTCACTTCACAATATGCAGTTCAAATTCATCAATGTTTTCTGGGACTCGATAGTTCAATTTTAAAAATCAATAGTTTTTTTTTTTTTTTTTTTTTTTTAGTTGTTTTTGGCTTACAGAAAAATTGAGAAAAAAGTACACGGAGCTTGCTCTGGGGTTTCTCCCCTTCCTCCAGTTCCCATTATTATTGGTATCTTGCATTAGTGTGGTGCATTTATTATAATTGATGAGTTAATATTAATATGTTTTTATTAACTAAAGTCCGTAATTCCCATTAGAGTTCACTCTTGGTGTTGTACACACTGTGGATTTTTAACAAATTCTCATATACAGTGATGTGTATCTATAGTTTCATAAAGACAGTTTTAATGCCGTAAAAATCTACCATGCTGCCTGTAATCCCAGCACTTTGGGAGGCTGAGACGGGCGGATCACGAGGTCAGGAGTTCGAGACCATCCTGGCTAACACGGTGAAACCCCGTCTCTACTAAAAAATACAAAAACTAGCCGGGCGAGGTGGCGGGCGCCTGTAGTCCCGGCTACTCGGGAGGCTGAGGCAGGAGAATGGCGTAAAAACCCGGGAGGCGGAGCTTGCAGTGAGCTGAGATCCGGCCACTGCACTCCAGCCTGGGCGATCCAGCGAGACTCCGTCTCAAAAAAAAAAAAAAAAAAATCTACCATGCTATGCTTATTCATCCCTCCCTCCTCTCCTCTAAAACCCTGGCAAACACTGATCTTTTTATTACCTAATTTTACTTTTTCCAGGATGTGAAAAAAGTGAAATTATATTATATGTAGCTCTTCCAGATCAGTTCCTTTCAATTAGCAATGCACATGGAAGATGTATCTAAACATTCACTGTCAAAACCAATCATCTAGATTTTGTGCTGTTATCATCTCTGAGTTCTATAGTTTTGTATCTCATATTTAGATCTATGATCCATTTTGAGTTTTGTATGTGGTGAGAGAGAAACGTGTAAAATATGTGTTTAGGTTCATATATTTTTTGCATATGGAAGACCAAATATTCCAGCACCATTTGTTGAAAATACTGTTCTTTCTCCATTTAATTGACTTTGCTGTCTTGCCACAGGTCAGTTGAATATATTAGCATGGTTCGTTTACGGAATTTCTATATTGTTACCTGGATCTATCTTTCTATTATTTGCTAATACTATGTTGTCTTAATTACTGTAACTTTACAGTAAGTCTTGTCATCATGTAGTGGGTGTCCTCACTAATACTTCTTTAGTATTGCGTTGTCTATTCTGTCTTTCGCTTTTCATATACATTTTAGTGTTTTAATATATACAAACATTTTTCTGAGTTCTAATATGGAGTGCATTGGATATGCAGATTAAGTTAACAAGAATTTGAGGGACGATAAGTAAGATTAGGAGCCTATACTGTCTTGTTCCCTTGTATGAAGCCCAGTGCGCTCTGCATCCCTTGCACACTCGTGCACCAGCAACTAATTCTTTTGCCAGGTAAGTAGTCCTACAGGATACCAACAGACTGGCAGAGGTTACATGTTCCTGATATCTAGTACAGTCTGGGAAAGAGAAAAAACGTCCCTTATTCCTGATATAACTTCCCCAGTCTCCCATCAATCAACACCAAAAGCCCAAAAGATATTAGCTACAAATTCCTGCCTGAGTCAGGGGCAACAGGGGCTTCTCTGGAGTCCCATATGTGCAGGTAGGCTCAAAGTTTAATTTATTAACCTTTCCCTCATTTTAACAGTAAAAAAAAATACGCTCCCTAGGTGGAGATTTTATATGCTGATGATATATGTGATGCATTTTAGAGTATGTAGATACTAAGCACATTTACCGACCGCAGGCCCGCCTTTACATACTTGAATTCACCAGTATTTTATGAATACGTATGTACAGGTGGCATAAAGGGAACTTCCCTTAAGATCCTAGGGACTGTCTTGCTTCTTGAGCAGCCTGCTCTGCCTCTCAGAGAGTACTTTTGCTTTGCAATAAACTTCTTTACTCTGACTTTGGACTCACGGTGAAGTCAAGAGATTGAATCAGGCAACTGACAACAAATGGACATATTAATATTGAGTCTTCCAGTTCATAGACACAGAGTAACACTCCATCCATTTATTTCCTGATTTATTCATTATTCTCCATTTATTTAAAGGTTTGATTTCTTGCATAAGATTTTTGAAGTTTCCCCACATAGATCCTGTATATGTTTTAATAAATTTATATCTAAATATTCCATTTTTGGGTGCTATATTAGTGGTGTATTTTTTATTACAGTTCTAATTTTTATAACTCATTGTTGATATACAAGACATCAATTTATTTTTATTTATTTTCCTTTGATTCCGCAACCGTGCTATATTTGTGTATTAGTTCCAGTAGTTATTTTGTCAACTCTTTGGGATTTTGCACATAGAGAACATGTCATCTATGAGTAAATACTGTCATTTTATTTATTCCCAGTCTATACATATTTTCTACACTTTTCTTGTCTTATTGTACAAGCTAAGACATTGCAATAGTGTAATAGGGAATAAGTGACAAGAGAGGACATTCTTGACTTATTATTGATGGTGGGAAAGCATACAGTTTCTCATCTGTAAGTATGATGATAGTTATCTGTGTGATGAACAGTGTTTTGTAAGTGTTCTTTAACAAGTATTCCTTTCTATTTTTTGTTTGCTGGGAGGGTTTTTCTTTGGGTCTAGTGATATAATCATATGACGCGATTATTTTTCTTATTCTGTTGTTATGGTAGACTACATTATTATTAGAATGCTGAAACAGATTTGCATACCTAGAGTACATTTTAGAAAATTTTACTGAATATAGATTTTTAGGTTTGTGGGGTTTAAAAAAAAATTACTTTAAATATTTCATTACACTCTCTTCTTGCTTACATAGTTTTTGATGAGAAATGACTGCCGTTTTTAATTCTTTTTTTCCATGGTAAAGTACCAGTTTTTACTCCGGTATTTATTTATTTCAAGATTTTCTCACTTTTTACTTTTCTACAGTTAAAACATATATGCCTAGGAGCTTCTTGTTAAGTTATCCAACTTGGTGTTTCCTGTGTTTCTTGAAACTGTGGTTTGCTATCTGTTACTAATTTTGAATTTTTCCAAGCATTATCAATTCAAGTATTCTGTTCTTTTTTTCCTTTTGTTATTACAATTAAGACTATGTCTCCCCTTTTGAAGCTGTTCCACAATTCTCTTCCATTTCTGTTTCATCAGTTTTTTGTAATCTTTGCACTCTAGTATGTAAAGCTTTTATTGCCTTATCATTAAGCTTGTCTAGCCTTTCTTTGTTCATATACTGATAAGCCTGTCAAGGGCCTTCATTTTGATTTTTAGAGTGGTTTTTATTTCTGGCCTTTTTTTTTTTTTTAGTGCTTCCATCACTGTTCTTTTGTGTTACCTTTTTTCCTTTAGTATCCTTCAGATTTTAGTCACAGTTATTTTATATTGTCTATCTTACAACTCCAATATCTGTGTTGTACCTGAGTCTGGTTCTGATTCTTCCTTTGATTCTTAACACTGTGTTTCACTTGCCTTTTTGTCTGCTTTATTTTTATTTTTCTTGAAAGGCAGACATTGTACCAGGTAATAATGTCGTGGGACTTTTTCCTTCGTTGAGCTAAAGACTGAGTCCTTATCATAAGGCCACAAAAAATGAGGCTCACAGACAATCTGAAGAGTGAGGAGGGCAGGGTTTATTGGGTGAAAGAAAAAGAAGGAAATAGGGACTCTCCGCAAGGCCAGAGTCCCGGCTAGAGTGCTCCCTGCCTGGCAGATTGAACTCCAGGTTCCACCCAGGAAGAGGAGGGGCCAGGCTCCTCCCTGCTGCAAACAGCATGAGTCTCTGTGACTCCATCCCAGTGCACTGCTCTCAGTGTGCAGGCCGGCTGGAGTTTTTCTGGGGACCCTTTCCTACCTGGCTCTCTCAGTAAGAACTGAGGTAAGTACAACTTTAGAAATTGGCCTTTGCTCGTTGTTTGCTGTTTGTGTAGGTGCCAGAGACTTCAAATTTCCTCACTATCCTTATTGTTATTTCCACTGTTGTCTTTTGCTCCGAGAAAGCCTGTGCTGTTCAACTCTTTAAAATTTAATCCACTGTTATAGTACCGTAGGTGGTAAGTTATGAGGAAGTATATTGTTCTATAATCATCTGGGTAAACTTTAGTCTTTAAGTGGGCCTGTGTCTCAGGCCTGAAGCTTCACAAGTGTTTCTCCTGTGGTGTAGCCTTTTTTCCTGCGTGGCCCCTACTCCCTTCTTTGGCTGCAGTATTATGAATTTATTTCCTAGAAGCACTGTTTAGTATTATGTTACCCTTTATGGTGTGAGATAGTAAGTCTGGAGAGGATTGGAGTGGAATCAAAGCCCTTGTCCCACTTGGTATAAGGTTCTGGCAATGTATTTCTCTCTGGAGAGTATGTCTTTGTCATGGAGAAGGCTTTGGGTTTATTCCAAGATGATTGTTTTTCTCTCCTCTTGCCAAAGCCATTAGGGGTATATCTCAGATCTTCTCCTTGTTAACCTGTTCTAGTTCTCATAGGTAAGGTCTGTGAAAATGCAGGGGGCCCTAAAATGTGGCCCCTCAAAAGATTCTAATTTTTCTTCTAATCGATACTTAGTTTTCAACAATTTAATAAAATTACCTTATAAATTCCCCTAAGAGTTTATGGCTGCAGCAGCTTTCCTCCCAATTACCCAGACACAGTTTGTCTCTTTGTGGCAATCTAACTCTGTAGATTTCAAGTTGGCAGTTTGTCCTGGGACCTTAGTTCTGTGATAGGTCCAAAAAAAGTTATTGAATTCCAGCTGATTAAACTGTCTCCCATAAAGACTGAAGTGAGGACGCTAAATTTTACATGTTGGAGCTGAAATCAAAAGTCTCTGAAGACTTCAAGTTTATTTTTTATTCCTAAAATATTTCATGTGACATAGAGTTACTTTAAGTACATTTGAAATACTCCTGTATAAGCTACAAATTTTGTTTTTAGTGGTCTATTATAAACAGGTCATTAAAGTAAATGACTACCCAAATAGTGGCTAGTATGGTGTCATATTATTATTATTATTATTATTTTTGAGATGGAGTCTTGCTCTGTCACCCAGGCTGACGTGCAGTGGCACGATCTCAGCTCACTACAATCTCTGTCTCCTGGGTTCAAGTGATTCTCCTGCCTCAGCTTCCCGAGTAGCTGGGATAACAGGTATATACCACCACACCTGGCTAATTTTTGTATTTTCAGTAGAGATGGAGTTTCGCCATGTTGACCAGGCTGGTCTTAAACTCCTGACCTCAAGTTATCTACCCGCCGAGGCCTCCGAAAGTAGTGGGATTACAGGCATGAGCCACCGTGCCCGACCGCCATCCTTTTTTATAACAATCTTTTTCCTTTTCTTAGATTTCATTACTTCATACACTCATACACACACACACTCACACACACACGTGTATAATATAGATACACACCTATAGCATATAATGTATTTAATAAATGAGAAAAATAACGAATGAATAAGAGCAGCACAGACTAAAAAAACAAAACCAATACATGTTAACTGAGCCCTACTATGCATAATTGTTTGTTTAGTACACAAAGAAGTATGAGACACATTATTTTCCATTAAAGAATTTCAATATAATTGTGACAAAACTTATGAGAAGTTGAACACAGGAGTTAACAACACATTTACATATATCACTAAGACCTTCAATTTTCCCTTCATTTCCTGACCATTTTGGTCCTAGTCAGCATGCATAACAGAGAAAGGTAGGACACTGCACCAGGCATAAGTGCTTCAGGGACAGAGATGGGATCTGAGAGCCCAGCAACATGAGGAAGGGATTCCTGCACACAGGGAGCCTTGCTTGAAGTGTCAGAGCCTGACAGTAATGAGGATAGTGACCATGCTCAGAAAGGGACAGTAGGGCATGAAGATTAGCCTAAATAGGTTGACAAAGATTCGGCACAGATGTGTGAGCTACCATGAGGAGTCAGAGCCCACGTATAGTGAGAAGTGCATCCATGTGGGTTGCAGAGAATAAAAGTGGACAGAGAATGGGAGACTTTTCATATGTCCTATTGTCACAACTATATTTTAGTTTATTGAATGAAAAGATAATGCCTCCTACTGCTTTGTATAGCACATAGCAAGTAAATATATTAAGAATAATGGGAGACTGAGTGTTCATTGTCAGATAAGAAAATTACAATTATAGAAAAAAAACTACAATGCAACAAGTACCATTAGTGTGGAATTAGAGATATTAATATAAACTCATTGTCTTTAACATATAAAGGTTGATAAACATTGATTGATATATATTTGGATGCGCATATGTGTAGATGGATGATGCTCCCATAACAGTGTGTGTACTGACTACCTGAATCTATGCTTTTAAATACTATTCTCCACCAATGGGACCAGGGTTCTGTGGGGGAAATTGCTCTTTTTGTGGATAAGGAGGAAATATACAAGATGCATCTAAAATATCTTGTGCCAGGAAGCAAGGGAGAACTCAAAGAATATTGGGAAATATTAAAATGACATATAAAATGGATCTTCATTGTCCAAACTGGGGAAATTTGAGCATCAAAATAAATAATGGCAATGATAAATTATAACCCATTGCATGAAATTGAGAACCAAGAGTCCTTAGAGATATAGTTAAATAAATTAATAAATAGGAAATTTGATGAGAAATAGGATATTTATGTAGTTGCAAAGTATTCCCTCATAAAACATTTATTATTATTATCATTATTATTATTTTTTTTTTGAGATGGAGTCTCGCTCTGTCACCCAGGCTGGAGTGCAGTGGCCGGATCTCAGCTCACTGCAAGCTCCGCCTCCCGGGTTTATGCCATTCTCCTGCCTCAGCCTCCCGAGTAGCTGGAACTACAGGCGCCCGCCACCTCGCCCGGCTAGATTTTTGTATTTTTTAGTAGAGACGGGGAAAACATTTATTATTAATTGCAAAGCTGAAAAGATTAATTTTACATTGGTGAATACTGGCAGACAGCCCCTTAATCAACCGATCAACTACCATCAATAATGGGAAAAATCTAAATCACACACCAGCTGATAGAATGCAATGGGAAGAATATAGCCTCACTCTGTGATATCATATCAAAGACTCATGACCTGAAACTAAATATCTAATCAGAAGAAATAACGAAACAATTTCACATTGAAGGAATTCTCCAAGATAACTTGTTTTTAATCTTCAAAAGTGTTGAAGTCATGAAATTCAAAGAAAGGCTAGAGAACTATTTTAGACTGAAGACCAAAAGACCTGAAAACTAAAGGCAATATATGATTATGAACTATATTCTTTTGATATAAAGGACACTATGTGAATACATTGAGAAATTTTAATTGAAAAAGAGCATAATAAACTATTAGTGGTAATTTCCTAACTTTGATATTTATGTTATGGTAATACAGAGAATCCTCCCTTCTCTTGTAGGAAAAAACATTAAAGCATCTGGGATACTGGAGAATCATTTTGTCAACTTAGGTTCACATTTTTCAGTAAGAAAATTATTTACATGGTAACTCTAACTTTTGAGATTGTTTAAAAAGAATAAAAATATGCTAGTATCATCAAAAGTGCATGATTTGAGACTTCCGATTTAAGCTCAAAGACATACAGATCTGGGAAGAATATCGGTACCTAGGAAAACTTAGATGAACCGCAAATTAATTCCTTTATTAAATCCATAGGAGAACTGCAGCCACAGGGCAATTAGCTAATAAGAAATCTTGTAAACTAACATGAGTTTTCAGGGAGAAACAAAACTTGAGAGTATTTCCTTACTGGGACTGATACTACCAGGTATCATATACAACAGTAATACAATCAAGCTAAAAAATCAATGAATTGCTAAAGGGTGAATGTGGACTAATTGGTAAAGGCTAAAGGCTTGAGAGTGTGAAGCCCCTGAAGTTTCCAAATATAGGACGTTTCACACCCTCTTTTAGGCTTTTCTTCCAAAAATTCCACCAGATGCTCACAGAAAAGATTGTCACGAATACTAAAATGTTTCCCCTCTTGGCTATGGGTTAGAAGAGGGACAGAACAGTCACTGGCAAAATTCTGTACAACTTGCATCCCCTATGTTCCTTAATCTGTATTGGGGAGGATAGTTACCTTAAACTATATTGGAGAAACAACAAAACTGTCACCTTGACTCAATGGCGAAGGAACAGAAGAGAAGAATTAGCTACACCCCTGGTGGAGGGGCAAGACTATTACTGCGCCCAAGACTAGAAATAGAGAGTAGGCAGCAGCAATTATAAAGGCCATGTCCCCAAGATCCAGTGACAGAGTGCATGCCTAAAACCAAGGCTTAATCAGAACATCAGATAATGCCTCAATATGTCACCACCCAGTATCAAGTTAACAAGTGTTGAGTGAAAATAAGAGTAAAATACAGCTTGAAGAGCTACAAGAGACAGGTTTTCTCTGGGGTACAACAACAACAACAAAAGACACAGAACCAAAACCCAAATAGAAGCAGACATTGCAAAAATAACTTCTGTTAAACTACTCCACTTTTTAAACACGACATATCACTGAGGAATTTACAGCCTAAGATGCAGTTGCCATAAGCTTAACAACACCAGCTCACTCCTGACTATACTAACACAAACTTTAGCAACAAAGGTCTAGCTGAAGAAAATGTGTGTTCATCATTAAGTATAAAAAATATTTAGCTCATTATTTACTGCCCTTTCTAACATGCCTGGCTTTCACAAAAATTATAAGAATTATTAAAAAGGAAGAAAAACACACTTTCAAGTGGTATGACAATTATTAAAACAAGACTCAGATGTGACAAAGATGTTGACATTATTTCACAGAACATATTTAAAATAATAATGAAATGTTTGTCTCTAATGATAAAAGTAGATGACATGAAATATCAGAGTACTTTCAACAAGCTCATTGATAACTTGAATATAAATGAGGAAAGCATTCATGAACTTGAAGATAGATCAAGTAAAATTACCCAAATCAAAACACAGAGAGAAAAACGTGCGTGTGTATGTGTGTGTGCGCACGTGTGTTTGTGTTTGTTGGGGGATCACGACAGTACATTAGAGAAATGTTGTGTTAACAAGAATATCATGAGATTTGCAGAGGAATAAAGGAGAACTTTACTTTCTAAATTAAAAAAGAAACAGGAGAAAAACAACAAAGGAGTTCTACATAGGAGAAAAAACAATCTGAAGATTGAGGAGGCACAACCTTCATTGCAAATGAAAGTGTGTTCTCTGAAGAAGAAAGAGAGGTCTGGCTTAAATAAGGAAAGTTCTTGCCTTGTTCTCAATCAGGTTCATTTATGCAAATAAAGGATTCAAACTTGTTCAGTTATGAATGATCAAAATAGTCGAGCCCCGATTGGGTGGTTTTCAATCCCCAAACCAAAAGCCTCTGTCAGATGTTTCTTTCAAACAGCAAAGAGGAAGAAGACAATTCTGGCTGTAATTTATCTTAGCAGTAAAAACAGAAACTGGTTTGGCTTGATTATAGAAAGGGAGGTGTTGTGATGGCTGTCTGGTTCTGTTTTAACGTTGAATACCTCAGTTAGCCATGGGGAGTCTGTTTGTCTGTTGGCCAGGTGCATACAGAAACCCAGATGTAAAGAAGAGAGATAACAGAATTATATATATATATATATATATATATATATATATATATATATATATATATTTGAAGTAATGTGTCCGGAATTGGTTCCTTGCGGTGGGTTCTTTGTCTTGCTGACTTCAGGAATGAAGTCACGGACCCTCGTGGTGAGTGTTACAGTTCTTGAAGATGGTATGTCAGGAATTTGTTCCTTCAAGTGTTCAGATGTGTCCAGAGTTTCTTCCTTTCGGTGGGTTCGTGGTCTTGCTTGACTTCAGGAGTGAAGCCGCGGACCTTTGCAGTGAGTGTTACAGCTCTTAAAGGTGGCGCGTCCAGAGTTGTTTGTTCCTCCCCGTGGGTTCGTGGTCTCACTGGCTTCAGGGGTGAAGCTGCAGACGTTTGCAGCGAGTGTTACAGCCCTTAAAGGGAGTGCAGACCCAAAGAGTGAGCATCAGCAAGACTTATTATGAAGAGTGCAACAGCAAAGCTTCCACAGCATGGAAGGGGACCGAAGGAGGTTGCTGCTGCTGGCTGGGGTGGCCAACTATTATTCCTTTATTTGGCCCCGCCCACATCCTGCTGATTGGCCCGTTTTACAGAGCACTGATTGGTCCATTTTACAGAGTGCTGATCAGTGCATTTACAATCCTTTAGACACAAAAGTTCTCCCAGTCCCCATCTGATACAGAAGCTCAGCTGACTTCACCTCTCAGTAACAATAACCAAGATTTCCCCAAAATTAATGAGAGACTCCAAAATCAAGAAGTAACTATAAAAATGATCAACCAGTAGCCCTTGGGGTTTTCTGCCTATGGAGTAGACATTCTTTTATTTCTTTACTTTTTTTTTTTTTTTTTTTTTTTTTTTAATTCTTTTGAGACGGAGTCTCGCTCTGTCGCCCAGGCTGGAGTGCTGTGGCTGGATCTCAGCTCACTGCAAGCTCCGCCTCCCGGGTTCCCGCCATTCTCCTGCCTCAGCCTCCCGAGTAGCTGGGACTACAGGCGCCCGCCACCTCGCCTGGCTAGTTTTTTTGTATTTTTTAGTAGAGACGAGGTTTCACCGGTTTAGCCAGCATGGTCCCGATCTCCAAACCTCGTGATCCGCCCGTCTCGGCCTCCCAAAGTGCTGGGATTACAGGCTTGAGCCACCGGCGCCCGGCCTTAATAAACTTGCTTTGACTTTACTGTATGGACTGGTCTCAAATTCTTTCTTGTGCAGGATCCAAGAACCCCCTCTTGGGGTCTGGATTGGTACCCCTTTTGTGTAACAACTTTCTGGCAAATGCTGAATGGACAATAGTGAGGAGACCCCCCCACCCCAAAGGAAACAGACTGCAGCACTTATTAACCAACTTTAAGTAAGTGGTGGAGTACCCGGTTAGATGATGGGATTGGGTTAGAGGCCCAACTTAGGGTAGTTAGAGTCTCTCCTAAGACAGAGAAGCTTAAAGGCCTCTCTTAATAAAAGGCAAGGATGCTCGTCCAAACATGGATTCAAGGCTCAAGGTTAGAGTCCTTCCTAAGATTTAGGGGATTGGAGGACCCTCTCAATAAAGTTCCTCTAAGCTAAGAATGGGTTTGGCACTATGGGATACTAGCTGCTCTTCTCTCTGGATTAATCTGCCTTGCACTCTTTGCTGACAGCTATGGGTCACAGGATTAGGCAGGTACAGGATCACCGGACACAGGGAGATTTTTTCACTCCCCAAAAGAGAACACTTCAGAGCTGATGGAGCTGCCAGAAAAGATCCTTTCATGGCCCACAAGCAGCTGCCTGAACTTTTGACTCAGCATCACTGCAATAGGTGGGTATTTCTCTGACCTCTCTGAGGGCCTCACCTTCCCTACCCTGCCACAGACAATGCCTTTGTCTCTCTCTCTCCTTTCCCTGTATTATCTTTTCTATTACTCAGGGCGACCTTCTTACCCAGTGACCCCATGTTGAAATTCCCAATCGGAGGCTGAATTAACGATGATGAGGCCCAACCTAGGGAAACTTGGAACTTTACCAGTTTGATATTGGGTAATAGGCAGAGTGGCTAATGTCTATGTTTTGTCACATGTGTTTTGCTCTGGCCAGAATGGAAAATGTAATTTTTCCTTTGTGTTATGGCTTATCCCCCAAAGCTACAGTGCAAAAAGTCAGGTCACTAAGGTCACTCAGGGAAAGGGAACCCAGAGCCGGGCATGCTAACAAAAGGGTAAGAATTTCTTGGCAGTCAGACTTCTGGTCTCTCTCTGTGCAAACTGGTTAAATAAATGGTAAAAATCACTGTTTTTCTCCTCTGTAGAATTTTGATTAGTGGGAAAGAACATTTGTGAGGCTAGTCTTAAGCTGTAGCGAATCTGGTGTGCTTTGTGTGGCTTTCTGTATTGTTCTGTCATAAAGAGTGGTACCTTAGGATAGAATGTGCGCCTAGGACACGTGTAAGCTTGTTGATTAAGAGGGCCCAGCAAACTGGTCAGTCATGTCCTTGGGAGCTTGACCTCATAACCACGTGACAGTACTTTTTCTTGGTCTCCACCACCACAGTGGTGGCCCAAGTTCAGGGTTCAAGTCCTGTCTTAGGGAATGAGACCTTTCTGGTTATGATACCTGTGTGATCTTTACCATTTGTTGATTCTCTACCCCTTGACAATCTGTCTTGAATTTTTGTTTCTCTGAGCACAGAAATAAATACTATTTGGCCTGGCTAAAGTCAGATAATAAGAAATTTCAAAGGACTTTTATAAAGAGTGCTATAGCTAAAAGTCAGCTTAATTAAAACCAGATATTCAAACTCTCACAGACTTCAACTCCTTCGGAAAACAGAGGAGGCATCACAGACCCAATTTGGGGAGAAAAACAAAACAAACAAGCGAAAAAAATACTTCAGTTTTCCTCATGAAACCCCAGGAATTGGAAGTGGATAGATTCCTCTCAAAATCTAAGGCTTTGTTCTGTTTTGCATTGCATTATCTGACCTTTTTTGACCTTTGGTAGTATCAGAAATTACTTCAAATTACAAGAGAACTTTGATGTGTAATAACTAGGTAGGAAATATAGTTTTGGGGATTGCTAATGGCAGTTATGGGGTGATACTCATCTCTGTGCACATTTGGATCAGAGAAGCATGCTCTTGACTACCTGAAAAGTATGGAAATGTCTCCACCCCACACTGTGAGATAAGACTCCCATGGGAGATGGTCTGATTCTCTCTTTTTGGGATCCAGAATCTGGTACAACTACGGGACCCTTAATTTCTAGAGATCTGTTTTGCCTTCTAGTTGTGCCTGCCTATTAGGCTGCAGAAACTGCATGCTTTCCTGGCCCTGTTCCTCCAAAGGTTCCACCCTGAAGCCAATAATCCAATTAGGAAGCTGGTAAATGAAAACTCTTACAAGTACTGGATCTTATTCTGTATCAATATTTATATGTGCTGTGTGTGGTATAAAAAAAAACTTTAATTCATTTAAAAATAGTAAGTGTTTAAATCACACATTTTATCAGAAAATTAAAAAGTGCAATGCCTTTTAGTTCATGAGACTTAAATAATCTTTGAGAAATAGAAACAGCTTTAAAGGTTATTGGTAAAATAAAGATATTTGGTCTAAATTAGGTAGGCCAGATATTAAGTTTACTAATGCTTTAAGGTCATAAACCGCTTCTTTGACTTTTGAAAATTGTTCACTTTACCTACTTTGAAGCATTAGATTTTTGATAAGGCATGGAGACATGTGGAGAGCCATGCACCCTAGCTATGCTGGAAAGATTAAGGCCTTATCTGAATTTCTGTCTGACGTCCTAAGCTCCACACCTGATACATTATTACAATCGCCTACTAACCAGGTTTTTCACCAAAAGCAAAAGTTCCTAAGAGTTAGCAGTGTAACATGTATCTGAGGCTACTAAAGAAACAGTTCTACATGCAAGGCATGTAAGGAATGTAGAATATACTTTTGGTAAAAGATTACAAGAAGGCATGGGAATGCAGATTTCTTGCTTAAGTTTAGAGGGTTAAAATATTGTTTTAAGTTAGAATTTTATAAAATAAATTCTATGTGTGAACATATTGACTAAATTAAAAGGGGTATACAGTTTTCCTGGAAATTGAACATGTATTGAACAATTGAATGAAAATAAAAACACAACAGGTTTTTCTTAACACTGATCTCTGCTTTTTAACAAAAACCTGTAAAGAGTTACAAAAGGCTTATGAGAATCTTCCCTTGTGGTCAAACATTAAAATTGGTTAGAAATGTCTATAAAGTTTTATTAAGGATAGGGTTTAACATTAATAGTGCATTAATGTAAAAATGACATTTGACTTATTTGGTATAAAAATTATACAGAAAGATTGTCAAATATGAAATGGTGTTTGGCTTTCTCTGGGCTGTATTTGTATAAATGTGTCATTGGTATGTGTTCCAAAATTATGAGAAATTCCCATAATTCTGATGTGGCTTAGTGTATGTTACTAATAATTATAATTGTTATGTGAAATTGTTGTATACCACAGAAGTAACCAAAATTACTAGTCACTTGTAGCTTCAATAGAGGCTGCCATAAGGCATTTTATCATCCACAGACAATTGTTGTCTTGTATGGAACAGAGTTCAATCAAAGTCAATTTAAAAAGCCTATGTGAAAAATAATTATTCTTGCTCCACTTTATTCAAATAATCAGACCAAGTATAACAAAACAAGTCAGTCTTACTATGATTTCTTTTTAGTGAAACTAGGAGACTGGAGAAATAAACTATATTTCAATAACTATGGCACACTCATTATTAGATTCTGGTCTCATCAGATGTGGAATATATTTGCTACTGTACTCTGTGTGTAGGAATGAAGGATAAGCTTACTCAATATTTTCTTAAATTGAACAATTAATAAAATATAACCTTTTGTAGGAACTCAGAGTTATGAGCGGCCTTCACCATATTGACACTTTATGACTGGGCTCCTCTCTACTTGTCATACAAGAGACCGTAATAGCTAGGCAGGAATACCATCACCCCTATTCAGCCTGCAGAAGTTACAGAAAATGGATCTTTGCCCCTCTACAATTCTCAGGATTAAGGGATCTCTTATAAAAGAGATAGGGGAAATGTCAGAGGTGTTTGAACCAGAGAAATTCCATCTTAAATAAGAGCTGGGTAAAATAAGGCTGAGGCATACTGGGTTGTATTCCCAGATGATTAGGCCTTCTAAGTCACAGAATGAGTTAGAAGATTGGCACAAGGTCATAAAAACCTTGCTGGTAAAACAGGTTGCAGGAAAGAAGCTGGCTAAACCCCAGAAAAACTAAGATGGCAATGAGAATGACCTCTGGTTGTCCTCACAGCTACACTCTCATCAGTGCCATGACAATTTATAAATGCCATGGCAATGTGAGGAAGTTACCCTATATGGTCTAAAAATGGGGGGAACCTCAGCTCTGGGAATTGCCCACCGCTTTCCTGAAAAACTCATGAATAATAAAAATGGGCAATAACCAAAGAAATGGTTTTTATGGTTATTTTTGTTTCTTTTTATGGTTATTTCTTGGTTAGCCATTCTTTTATTCCTTTACTTTCTTAATAGACTTGTTTTCAATTTGCTTTATGGACTCGCCTCAAATTCTGTCTTCTGTGAAATCGAAGAGACCTCTCTTGAGGTCTGGATTGGGACCCCTTTCCAGTTACACTACCAGTTCTAGCCTACTAGAAATGGTAAAAAATCAGGAAGAACAGATATGATAAAGGTCAGAGACTTGATTCTATAAAAATTAATGAAGAACACAGTAAATAGATTAAATAAAAGTAAAATTAAATGGGTTATTTTAATTTTAATTGCTCTAAAAGATAACTAACACCAAAATAGAAGTATTTTTGTGTTATTGGCATATGCAAAACTAAAATATATTACAAAAATAGCACCAAGAAAGTGAGGGACGAATTGAACAAATACTGTAATAAGTTTCTTCACATAAAAAAAAAAAAAAAAAAATGGGATGCGCGCGGTGGCTCAAGCCTGTAATCCCAGGACTTTGGGAGGCCGAGACAGGTGGATCACGAGGTCAGGAGATCGAGACCATCCTGGCTAACCCGGTGAAACCCCGTCTCTACTAAAAAATACAAAAAACTAGCCAGGCGAGGTGGCGGGCGCCTGTAGTCCCAGCTACTCGGGAGGCTGAGGCAGGAGAATGGTGTAAACCCAGAAGGCGGAGCTTGCAGTGAGCTGAGATCTGGCCACTGCACTCCAGCCTGGGCGACAGAGCAAGACTCCGTCTCAAAAAAAAAAAAAAAAAAAAATTCAAAATCAACAACTCTTTGCTATGTCAGAGAACTGAGGTCATAGGACAAACTGCTGCCCTGAACACTGGAGAGACAGACAGCTTACTGGACAAAAGTTGAGGAGCAGAAGTCCACAATTGAATTTAGTATTGGTTAGAACACTTTAACTTTAATTGACATATTGCTGGAGGTTAAGTGTAGACAGACTTGACAGGAGGCCCAGTGGGTATAATCAAATTCAACTTTATGAAATTTTGCCAAATTTCCCCCCTAAAATAGTTACACTTCTTTATATCTGTACCATATGTGTCTGAGAGTACCCAGGACTCTACACTGCTGCTAACACTTTGTAGTGTCAAACTTTGTTTTGCTATGTTCATAATAAACAAGACACGGAAACAGTGTGATTTTGAGTTCTCCTGATTATAAATGAGATTGAGGATTCATCCATGTTTCTCAGTCATGTAAGTGACTTGTGTGAATTGACTGCCTATATCCTTTGCTTATTTTTCATTTTCTGAAATACATTGATTTGTAGAAGTTGTTTATATGTTCCAGAAATTAATCACTTCATGTTTATAAGCACTGAAACTACATTGCCTAACTGTCATTGGTTTATTGTTAAATTGTGGAAATAGTATCATTATACAAACTTTTTTACAACTCAAATTTATCAGTACAATTTTCAATCTTTTCCTTTATGCTCGTACATTCTTAATATCAGGAAATTTTGACTTAAACTAATTCAACAAAAGACTTACCAAAATGTTCTTAAAATACTTTAAGCTTTGCCTTTCACATTTAGGTCTGTGATCTTTTTGTTAATCACTGATTTGTTATTTGTTTTATTTTCTGTTTGTTTGTATGCTACAATTAAAGGCTCAGTTATTTTCCCACTTAGAGAATCTGTAGTTCCAATACCAGCTTAAAAAAATTTTTTTTGTCTATTTAAGAAAAATGTTATATGTTGACAAATTACAGTTGTATATATTTATAAAGTACAAAGTGGTATTATTTGTAATACAATGTGAAATAATTAAATTAAACTAATTAGCATATATAGAACCACAGATATTTAATATTCTTTTGTGATGAGAATGTTAAACATTTAGTCTTTTAGTGATACTGAAATCACTCTTTTAGTGATACTTAGTGCACTGGGGTTATTACTCTTTTAGTGATACTTAGTGCACTGGAATGAACGTGGCTCACTGCAGTCCAGACCTTCCAGGCTCAAGTGATCCTCCCATCTCAGCCTCCAGAGTAGCTGGGACCACAGATGTACACCACATTTCCTGGTTGTTAAAAATATATATAAGTATGTATTTTGTAGAGACAGGGTCTCCCTACATTGCCCAAGCTAGTCTCGAACTACTGGGATTAAGTGATTATCCTGCCTCTGCCCCCCAAAGTGTTGAGATTACAGACATGAGTCATGATACCAAGCCTTGCTAATTTATTAATCATATTATTGTTTTATGTCATCAAAACATGGAATTGTTGTAAATATAATAGAAAAAAAGTAATGTCTTAAGATAGTTTTCTTCTTTTGAAAAATATTATTTTTTCAGTTCATTAAAGAATATTAGTGTTTATTTCCGTGTATTATGTATGCATTTATAATTCTTTCTTTGCACAATGTATATGTCTTGACTTTTTAAATGTTATTTTCTTAATTTGTATAAGCTCTTTCTGTATCAGGAATATTACATATTGATTATGATACAAATATTATAACTTTTCCAACTGGTTATTTCACCTTTTTTTTTTATTTTTAGACAATAGAATTTATTAAAAACAAGCAAAAGGTAGTGAATAATAAATATGAAAATGGAAATAAATACAATAAAGACTAGAAAATAATAGACAGAAAACAATACAACCAAATTTTGCTTATATGAAAACATTAACAAATTGGCAACTAGACTTACCAAATTGGCTAGACTTACCAAAAATAAAAATAGAGATGACTCAAATTTGTTACATTTAGAATAAAAGAGGGGTATTTTTACAGATGTTATGGAAATAAAGATGATTATAAGAAATAACATGAACAACTGTATGAAAGCAATTTAGATACCTTAGATGACATAGATTACCACAAATGCAAAACTTCTAAAACCCACTTAAGAAGAAACAGAAAATATATTAAATATATTCTAATCTGTAACAATAAAGCTTTTATAGTGGTAATTTTAAAACTTCCCATAAATAAGAGTCAAGGACTAAGTGCCCTTATTGTTTAATTTTACCAAAAGATTAAGTAATCAACACCAATCTTAAAACACATTTACAAGAAAATAAAAGAGAAAAAAATAACCCATTATATATGGCCTGATTAAAAAAAAACAGACAATGTCATCTCAAGAAAAGAAAAACTACTACATACCAATATTTCTTACCAATATATGTGCAGTTATCTTCAAGTAAATATAAGCAAATCAAATCCAACAACATATAAAAAAGATTAGAGACCACTGGCATAGGCACAAGCAGGAATGCTACAGCCCCACTCCTGCCAGTGTGCCATGCCAGCCTATGCATGTGCACCCCACCACACTACTGCAGCTGCTGGCACACACAAGCAAACATGGATCCCACTGCCACTATGCCAACAAGATGCTTTAGCCAGGACTGCCAATCAAAGTGTTGTAGCTAGTGGACTGGGAACATATTGGAACCTCCAGCACAGCAGGTTTTTAAACTCGAGGGCCACAGAACAAATCAAGGGGCCATATATCAGCCCCCCTCAGAGTTAGCACGCAGAGTCTACGAGTTGAGACTTATCCCCTTAAAATCTTCCAGAAATGAAGCTCGTTGATTGAACCTACTTTATTCCACAATCAAACCCCCAAAGGCATCAAAGAAGATAAAAGCAAAAACCACATCCAAAGGAAGACAACTTCAAAGACTGAAGGAACATCAGCCTACAATGATAAGAAATAACCAGCACAAGAACTCCAGTAACCCCAAAAGACACAGTGTACTATTTTCTCCAAACAAACCCACTAGTTCCTCAGCAATGTTTCCTAACCAGGTTGAAATGGCTGAAATGACAGAAATAGAATTCAGAAAATATATAGGAATGAAGATCATTGAGCTTTGGAAAAATTTGAAACCCAATCCAAGGAATCTAAGGATACGATAAAAAAATGAGCTCAAAGACAAAATGACCTCTTTAAGAAGAAAACTAAACGGATCCAATAGAGCTGAAAAACTCATTTCAAATATTTCATAATACAATCTCAAGTATTAACAGTAGAATCAACCAAGGTGAGGGACAAATCTCAGAGCATTAAGACCAGGTCTTTGAAAACACTCGGGTAAAAATAAAGAGAAAAGAATAAAGAAGATTGAAAAAAAATTCTGAGAAATACAGGATTATGTAAAGAGTGCAAATTAATGACTCATTTACATCCCTGGAACAAGAAGCAAAAACAAGTATCTTGGAAAAGATATTTGAAAATATAATCAATAAAAATTTCCCCAATTTTGCTACAGAAACCAGTATTAAAATTCAAGAAGTGCAGGGACCCCGGAAGATACTATACAAGAAAACGATCCCTAACACACATTGTTATCAGATTCTTCAAGGTTGAAATAAAGAAAAAAATGATAAAGGCAGCAAAAGAGTAGGAGCAGGTCACCTACAAATTGTATCCCATCAGACTAATAGTGGATCTTTCAGCAGAAACACTACAATCCAGAAGACATTGGTGGCCTATATACATTATTCATAAAGGAAATAAATTTCAACCACAAACTTTATTCCTGCCAAAATAAGCTTAATGCATGAAGGAGAAATAAGATCATTTTCAGAAAAACAAATGCTAATGAAATTCATTACGAACAGTTCTGCTTTACAAGAAGTCCTTAAGGGAGTGCTAAATATGGAAAGACCATTACCAGCTACCAGAAAAAGACACTTAAGTGCATGAATCATTGACATATAAAGCAAGTACACAATCAACTCTGCATATTAGCCAGCTAGGAACAAGATGACAGAATCAAATCTGTACATATCAAGATTAACCTTGAATGTAAATGAGCTAAATGCCCCAAATAAAAGGCACAGAGTGGCAAGTTGCATAAAAAAGGAAGACCCAATGGTATCCTGTCTTCAAAAGATCTCTCTCACATGCAGTTACACCCATAGGTTCAAAGAGAATGGATGCAGAAAAAGCTGGTAAGTAAACAGAAAACGGAAAAAAAGCTAGGATTGCTATTCTAATTTCAGACAAAACAGATTTTAAACCAACAAAGATCAAAAATGACAAAGAAAGGAATTACATATTTGTAAAGTATTTAATTCAACAAGAAGATATTACTATCTTAAGAATATATGCACCCAAAACAGGAGCACACAGATTTACATATTTAGTACTTAGAAACCTATAAGGAGACTTAGATTACCACACAATAATAGTGGAAGCTTCCGTACTCCAGAGACAGTATTAGACAGATCATCGGGGCAGAAAAATAACAAAGATGTTTGTGACCTGAACTCAACACTCGACCAAATAGACCTATTACACATCTACAGAACTCTCCACCCCAAAACAACAGAATATACACTGTTCTCATCTGCACATAGCACATACTCTAAAATGGAGCACAAAATCCATCATAAAAAAATTCTCAACAAATTTTAAAACAAAATTATACCAACCACACTCAGACCACAGCACAATAAATATATAAATCAATACTAAGAAAATTCCTCAAAATCATACAATTACATAGAAATTAACGTGCTCCTGAATTAGTTTTTGGTAACTTTTTGATAAATATTGAAATTAAGGCAGGAATCAAGAAATTCTTTGAAACTAATGAGAACAAAGGTACAACATGTCAGAATCTCTGGTACGTAGATAAAGTAATGTTAAGAGGGAATTTTACATTGCTAAATGCACATATCAATAAGTTAGAAAGATCTCCAATTAACAACTTAACACCATAACTGGAAGAACTAGAAAAAACGGAGCAAACAAACTCCAAAGGTAGCAGAAGACAAGACATAACCAAAGTAAGGACCGAATTGAAGGAAATTGAGACACAGGAAACCATACAAAGGATCAACAAATCTAGGTGTTAATTATTTCAAAACAATAGATTGATAGACCACTGAATACACTAATATAAAAAGATATGATCTAAATAAATAAAATCAGAAATGACAAACAAGATGTTACCACAACCTCCAGAAATACAAAATTCCTCAGACATTGCTTTGAACACCTCTACGCACCAAGCTAAAACACTTGGAAAAAATTAAATTCTTAGAAACATAGAACATGTCTATATTGAACTACAAAAGTATTGAATCTCTGAACAGACCAATCATAAGTTCCAAAATTGAATCAATAATAGAAAGCCTACCAACCAAAAGAAGCTGAGGACCAGATTGATTCACAGCTTGATTTCTACAAGTGTAAAGAAAGGCTGATACCATTCCTACTGACACTAATCTAAAATATTGAGGAGGAGGGACTGCTACCTAACACATTCTAGGAGGCCAGCATCACTCTGATAACAAAACCTGATAAAGACACAAAAATAAAGCTTTAGACTAATATATTTGATAAACAGAGATGGAAAAATCCTCAACAAAGTGCTTGCAAACCAAATTTGGTAGTGCATCAAAGAGCTAATCCATCATTATCAAGTAAACTTTATCCCTAGGGCGAAAGATTGTTTCTGCATATGAAAATCAATAAATGTAATTCATTACATAAATGGAACTAAAAACACAACCAACACAATTATCTCAATAGATGCAGAAAAGGCTTTTGATAAAATTTAATATCGGTTCCTCTTAAAATCCTCAACTAGCAAGGTATTGAGGAAACATACAACAAAAAAGCTTTCTATGACAAACACACAATCAACATCACACTGAATGGGCAAATGCTGGGAACATTCCCCTTGAGAACTGGAACAAGACAAAGATGCCCACTCTCACCACTTCTACTCAACATAAGACTGGATGGATATTCTATGCAAGGCAAGAAAAAGTAATAAATGATATCCTTTTAGCAAGAGAGGAAGTCAAACCATCTTTTTGCACCTAATATGATTCTATACCTAGAAAATTCCATAGTCTCTTCCTAAGAGCTCCTAAGTCTGATAAACAACCTTAGAAAATTACCTGGATACAAAATCAATGTGCAGAAATTAGTAGCATTTCTGTGCACCAACAACAACTAAGGTGAGAGGCTAATCAAGAACATAATATCATTCACAATAGCCGGAAAAAAAAAAAAAAAACCATGGAATACAGCTAACTAGGGAGGTGAAAATCTACAATAAGAATTATAAAACACTGCTTGAAATCAGAGATGACACAAACAAATGGAAAACATATTATGCTCGTGGACAGGAAGACTCAATATTGTTGAAATGATCCTACTGCCCAAAGCAATTTATGGATTCAATGCTATTCCTTATCAAACTGCTAATGATATTCCTTACAGAATTAAAAAAACTTTTGTAAAATGTATATGGAACCAAAAAGAGCCAGAATAGCCAAAGAAAAATGAACAAAGTTGGAGAAATCACATTACCCAGCTTCAAACTATAATACAAGGCTACAGTAACCATAACGGAATGGTACTTGTCGAAAAATAGACACACAGACAAACTGAACAGAATAGAGAGCCTAGAAATAAAGCTGCATACCTACAACCATCTGATCTTCAACAAATTTGGAAAAAAAAAAAAAAAAAAAAAACAAAGCAACAGTTAAAACACTCCCTATTTAATAAGTGGTGATGTAATAACTGGCTAGCCATATGCAGAAGATTGAAACGGGACTCATTCTTTGTGTCATATACAAAAATCAACTCAAGGTGAATCAAAGACTTAAATGTAAAACTTAAAAGTATAAAATCCTTGGAATATAACTTAGGAAATATCTTGTTCATAGGATCTGGCAAAGATTTCGTAATAAAGACAGCAAAAGCAATTGCAGCACAAACATAAATTAACAAGTGGGACCTAATCAAATTAAGAGCCTCTATACTACAAAATAAACTATCAACACGGTAAACAGACAACCTACCAAATAGGAGAAAATATTTGCAAACTATGTGTCTGCTGATGGTCTAATAGCCAGAATCTGTAAGAAACTAACAAATTAACAAACAAAAAAGAAATAACCCCATTAAAAATGAACAAAGAACATTAATAGATACTTTTCAAGAAAACTTACACGCAGCCAACAAGCACATAAAAAATGCTCAACATCACTATTTGTTAGAGAAATGCAAGTCACAACCATAATGAGATACCATCTCACACAAGTCAGTATGGGCATTATTAAAAAGTCAAAAAATAATAGATGCTGGTGAAGTTGTAGAGAAAAGGGAACACTTATATATAGCTGGTGGGAATGTAAAGCAGTTCAGTCACTGTAGAAAACAGTTGTCAATTTCTTGAAAAAATTAAAACAGAACTACCATTTGACCCAGTAATCCTATTATTGATTATATACTCAATGAAATATAAATCATTCTACTATAAAGACACATGCATACATATATTCATCGTGGCATTATTGACAATAACAGAGACATGGAATTGAACTAAATGTTCATCAGTGGTAAACTGGAATTATCAAAAATGTGGAAAATAAACAGAAAGGAATACTATGCAGCCATAAAAAAGAATGAGATTAAAGACTTAAACATAAGACCTAAAACCATAAAAATCTAGAAGAAAACCAAGGCAATACCATTCAGGACATAGGCATGAGCTAAGACTTCGAGTCTAAAACACTGAAAGCAATGACAACAAAAGCCAAAATTGACAAATCGGATCTGATTAAACTAAAGAGCTTCTGCACAGTCAAAGAAACTATCATCAGAGTGAACAGACAATGCACAGAATGGGAGAAAATTTTTGCAATCTATCCATCTGACAAAGGGCTAATATCCAGAAACTACAAAGAACTTAATTAAATTTACCAGAAAAAAGAAAAATCCATCAAAAAGTGGATGAAGGATATGAATAGTCACTTTTCAAAAGAAGACATTTATGCAGCCAACAGACACATGAAAAAGTGCTCATCATCACTGGTCATTTGAGAAATGCAAATCAAAACCACAATGAGATACCATCTCACATCAGTTAGAATGGTGATCATTAAAAAATCAGGAAACAACAGATGCTGGAGAGGATGTGGAGAAATAAGAATGCTTGTACACTGTTGGTGGAAGTGTAAACTAGTTCAACCATTGTGGAAGACAGTGTGGTGATTCCTTGGGGATCTAGGACCGGAAATACCATTTGACCCAGCGTTCCTATTACTGGGTATATACCCAAAGGATTATAAATCATTCTACTATAAACACACATGCACACATATGTTTACTGCAGCGCTATTCACAATAGCAAACACTTGGAATCAACCCAAATCTCCAACAATGATGGACTGGATAAAGAAAATGTGGCACATATACAACATGGAATACTATGCAGCCATAAAGAAGAATGAGTTCATGTCCTTTGCAGGGACATGGATGAAGCTGGAAAACATCATTCTCAGCAAACTAACACAAGAACAGAACACCAAATACTGCATGTTCTCACTCATAAGTGGGAGTTGAACAATGAGAACACATGGACACAGGGAGAGGAGCATCACACACTGGGGCCTGTTGGGGGATGGGGGGCTAGGGGAGGTATTACATTAGGAGAAATACCTAATGTAGGTGATGGGTTGATGGGTGCAGCAAACCACTATGGCAAGTGTATACCTATGTAACAAACCTGCATGTTCTGCACATGTACCACAGAACTTAAAGTATAATAAAAATAAGAAGAAGAATGAAAAGAATGAGATCATGTCTGTTGCAACAACAAGGATGGAACACAGGAATAGAAAATCAAATATTGTATGTCTTTACTCATAAGTGGAAGCTCAACCCTCAGTACATATGAACATAAAGAAGGGAACAACAGATACCAGGGCTACTTGAGAACAGAAGAATGAGAAGAGGCTGAGGATTGAAAACAAAACATGTAATGGGTACTGTGCTTCTTACCTAGGTAAGAAAATAATGTGTATACTAAACTCCCCAAACAATTTACCTATATAATATACCTAAACATGCACCTCTGAATCTAAAATGAAAGCTAAAAAATAAATTATAGAACAATTGAAAAATGCAAATAGTTTGCACACTATGAAGTGAGATCTACTTCAATTTTGTGTATTATAATATTTAATATAATAAAGAACAAATAAATACTTGACCATATCAAGAAGAAAAATTATGACAAAGTTATTCACCCATTCATGATTAAAAACCTTCTAATTCTTAATAGAAGTGAACTTCCTCAACCTGATGAAGAACATCTGTAATACACTCATAACTAGCATAATAACGAATTTTAAAAGAATTAGAGATTTTTCCTAATATTAGGAACAAGATTAAAACATTTTTTCTCATGGCTCAACCCTATTGAGCAGGTTATAGCTATGACAATGAGGCAAGGAAAAAACAAATTTAAGTATCTAGATTGGAAATGAACAGATCAACCTATCTCTATATGCAGATAAAATGATTTTATACAGTAAAAATTCTAAGAAATAAAATTTAAAAACTATTAGAACTAATAAAGTGTTCTACAAAGTTGCAAGATGCATGAATAATATACAAAAATTGTTTTCTATAAATAATTCAAAATGAAAATAAAGAAAAATATTTCATTGAAACAGCATCAAAAAATAGAACAATTAGAAATTAATTTAACAAAACACATGCAGGACTTGTACGTTGAAAAGAGCAAAATATTATTAAAAGTAGTTAAGCTCTAAATAAATGAAAAGATCTTTCTTGTTTATGGAGTGGAACACAAAATATTGCTAAGATGGCTGTAGTTTTAAAATAAATCTCAAAAATCAGTGCAAGTCCTATAAAAATCTCTACAGATTTTTCTGAAATTGACATAAGTATACATTTTATATGAAGATGTAATTGGTCCAGAATAGCCATAACAATTTGAAAAGGAAAACCAATTGTGAGGACGCACACTTTCTGATTTCAAAACATACTACAAAGCAGCAGTAAGTCAAGACACTATGGAACTGGCATAAAAATAGGCATATAGATCAATTCAACCAGTTAAAAATCTATAAATAAATTCTTCTATTTTTGTTAGACTGATTTTTTTTTTTTTTACTTTTTTTCTAGATAGTTTATTTAGGAAACCATAATCTGTTCAATCAGTAGTGCTGGGACAATTAGATATCCACATACTAAACAGAATCCACACCCACTACGTGCTACATCAATAACAAAGAATCAGGGAAACAGGATACCACCAAAAGAAAATAAATTTCCAGTAACTGACCTCAAATTAATGGAGATCTACGAATTGTCTGAAATATAATTCATAATAATAAATGTGAGGCCAGGTGCAGTGGCTCGCATCAATAATCCCAACACTGTGGGAGATCAAAATGGGAGAATTGTTTGAGGCCAGTAGTTTGAGACCAGCCTGGGAAGCAAAATGAGACCTCATTTCTACAAGAAATAAAGAAAAGTAGCTGGGTGTAGTGGCATGCACCTCACCTTTACGTCCTAGCTACTCGAGGGGCCAAGATAGGAGAATCACTTGAGCCCAGGAGTTTGAGCCTGCAGTGAGCTATGATTGCATCACTGCACACCAGCGTGGGTGACTAAGTGAGATCCTGACTCTAAATAATAGTAATAATAATAATAATAATAATAATAAATGTCATACACTACATTAAAACTAGGCAGGATAAAAAACGTGATCATCTTAATAGATGCAGTAAAAGCATTTGACAAAATTCCACCTCCTGTCATAATAAATATCCTTTGCGATTTATGTATGGAAGAAATGTATTTCAATATGACAAAGGCTGTATACGACAAGCTCACAGCTATCATTATACTCAATGGTTTACTGAAATGCCAGGTGGTCAATCTAGGTCCCACTGCTCACCACACAGAAAGCCAATCACTGAGGTTAGCATTGCCTGGGAAGAAGGCTTATTCAGGTGCTGCAGCAGAGGAGATGGGAGATAAACCTCCATTCCATTCCCTAACCAACTAAAATTGGGGGTTTCAATAGTGAGGAAGAAATGTAGCTACGTGAAGGAAAACAAAAATTAGGGAGGGGTAAGGAAGAGGAGTTGGTCAGCAGGAAGCAGGTGGTCAGTTAGGAAAACAGAAATTAAGGAGTTTCAGTATCTTGACACTACTGGGGAAGGCCTCAGGATCAATTTTCTGTGAAAGGAACTCATAAGACAAATGTAAGTTTCAAGCTTTAAGACTAGGATGGGCCAGGCTCTGTGGCTCATGCCTGTAATCCCAGAACTTTGGGAGGCCAAGGCGGGAAGTTCACCTGAGGTCGGGAGTTCGAGTCCAGCCTGACCAACATGGAGAAACGCCATCTCTACTAAAAATGCAAAATTAGCCAGACCTGGTGGTGCATGACTGTAATCCTAGCTACTTGGGAGGCTGAGGCAGGAGAATCGCGTGAACCCAGGAGGCAGAGATTGCGGTGAGTCGAGATTGCACCATTGCACTCTAGCCTGGGCAACTTGAGCTAAATTTAGTCTCAAAAAAAAAAAAAAAAAAAAAAAAGACTAGGATGGTGATGGTGTTCTGTGTGGGAAATGCGTGAAGGGAAAAGAAAAGACACACATACACAATACCTTTAAAGGTAAACAACCTTTATCCTACGTAAATGGTAATGCAGATATAATAAGAAAATAGTATAATAAGCAAATGATATAATAAGCGAATTGCAATGGGAAGGGGAGAAGGAAATATATATATATAGTCACACTCATTAGACTATGGAGGATTCATCACCAGACCGGGAAGCAATAGCCTGAGATTCAGAGTTGGCCGCTGTCTGTGCACAGATGAGGAGAGGTCTCAGGGAACTTCTGTGCGTTCTGGGACCCTAGCCCTTTTGTAGTATCCCTTTCTTGGCCTGAGGCCCAAGAACGAGGGCCCTTGGTGACTGGACTCAGGGAACACAGGAAGGTTCGCCTATTCTCTAGATTCTGTTGTTTGTTTGCCTTAAGGCAGAAAATGTACCTTACGAAAACCATCAGTATAAGTTATTAGCTCCTGGGCAGATGCCCAGGGGTTGTTTACTGGCAGGTAACCATTCTTTGTGTTGAAGTTCAATTGAGTTCAAAGTTAATATTTAATTTTTTTTCCACAGATGGTCAATTTCTATGTTTATTAAAAAAGTAAACATTAATTTCATGGGGAAATTGGGCCAGTTTCAAATGGAGAAAAGCATAAAACCATTATGAAAAACAGCATGGAGTTTCCTCAAAATGTTAAAACTAGAGCTACCATATAATGCACCAATTCTACTTCTGCATATAAATCCCAAAGAAATAAGATGAAATTTTCAAAAAGATATTTGCGCTCCCACGTTCATTGCGGCATTACTAACAATAGCCAGGTTATGGAATCAACCTAAATGTCCATCAAGGGATGGTAAATAAAGAGTAATGTGTCATATATAAAAAATGGAATACTCTTTAGACTTTAAAAAAAGGAAATCCTCTTATTTGTGACAACATGGATATACCTGGAGGACATGATGTTAAGTGAAATAAGTCAAGCACAGAAAGACAAGTAGTGCATGATCTCATTTATATGTGAAATCTAAAATAGACTAATAGAAGCAGAGAGTCAAATGGTGGTTACCATGAGTTAGGTGTTGGGAGGGGGTGAGAGTGGGAGTTGTTTATCAAATGACACAAAATTTTAGTTAGAAGGAGAAATAAGTTCAGATCTATTCCACAAAAATGGTGGCTATAGTTGAGAGTAGATTTTAAATGGTCGCATCCTCCAAATATGGTAAGTATGTAGTCATTCTGCAATGTGAACATATTTCAAAGTATCATGTTTTATGCCATAAATATCTATAGATTTTAATAATTAAATTTAAAAAATAGTAATCTCCCCCCCCCCAAAAAGAAAAAAAGGCACAAAAAAGACTTGGGAATAATTTTTATGAAACACTACTTAAAGACTTTTATTCATAATTTACAAGAAATGTTTATGACTGAATATTAAGAAACAAACAACCTAATCAAAAAAATGGGCCAAAGATTCAAATACACAGTTTACCAAAGTTGATGTGCAAATGGCTAATAAACACATTTAAAATGTCTATATCACAAGACATTTGGCAATACAGATTAAAGCCAAAATGAGATATTATTTCACATTCATTGCAATTGCTTTAATCAGTAGCAGGGCATAATGCATGCTGGTGAGAGTGTGGAGAAGAAGTTATTCATATATTATTGACAGGACTGTAAATGTTACAGCCACCCTGCAAACTATTTTGCTTCTTAAGAAATTAAACATAAAACTACCGTAATATTCAGCAATTATTTTCCTATCTAGAAAAGTAAAGACATATATTTACACAAATACTTGCATATGCATGTCCATAGCAGCATTAATTCATAATTTTTCAAAACTAGAAACAACTCAAACGCTCATCAACCATTGAGCAGACAGCCAAATGACTAATAGTCACACAGTTGAATGTTGTTCAGCAGTAAAAACAGAACAAATATTGATGCATGCTACATCATGGAAGAATTTTAAAAACATTACACTGAGCAAGAGAAGCCAGATTCGAGCTCACATGTTGTAAGATTCCATTTATATGAAATACCTAGGAAGGACATTTACAAAAACAGTTTAGTGTTTGCCTGTATGTGGGGATAGGAATAGGGATTAATTGCAAATGAACAATAGAAATCTTATTCGGTGGATAAAAATGTTCTAAACAGATTCATGACGGTGGTTTTATGACTCATCAAAGTGGCTAAAAATCTTTGAAATGCATATTTAAAACTAATGAATTTTATAATTTCTAAAATGAAGCTCAATAAAACGTAAAATGAAATTAAACCTCATGCAATGAGTGTACATCTGTCCAATTTTGCTTCGTACATTTTGTGGCTATATTTTGTGGTATATATAAATACCTTTTTGAGGCCTACCCCTTCTTCCATGACAAAATCTTTCTCTTTCTCTAGTAATGTTGCTTCTATAAAGTGTACTTTTACTAAAATTACCATAATAATAATTTCATAGTATGATTTTTTGTTCTTTTGCTTTCAAAATTTGTTTCTCCATATTTAAAGGGAGTCTGTTGTGTGCAGCATGTAGTTGGATATTTAAAAATATATAACATTCTATTATTTGCCTTTAATTGAATTTGTTAGACCATTTATTATGTACCGTAACTACTGATATACTTGGAGTTACATCTACCGTCTTACTACTCATTTCCTATTTGTCCTACATGTATTATATTCTCTTTTCCCCCTCCTTTGTTTTATTAATTTCAACTGTTTTATTTTCCACTTTTTCTTTGTATTAACTTACTAATCTTATATTCTTTTTACTATTCTTCTGGTAGTTATCTTAGTAATTACAATAATTATTATTGTTATTAATACCACAAAAATATATTAATGTATTTACCAATTTCCAAACAGCAAAAGGACCTCAGAATTCCTTAAATATATCTAATCTCCTCTCTCTTTTTGTGACACTGTAGTCAGTATTTAAATTTTTACATATTTTAAATCGTGTATGACAGATTTAACATTTGTTCTCAGATCTGGTGGCTGAGTGTTACACCATCATTGTAGTTCTTTTCTTTTGAAGCCGAGAACTTGTAGTCAGTAATGATATTCAAGACCCTTAAGATCACCAGAATTATTTTTTCCCTTTCTCCACTGGCTTCTGCCCATCTACTGATCCTTGTACTTTTATTGAGATCATTAGTAGTTGATTAACTCATATTCCAGAATTCCTGGTATTTTACCAGTATTATTAAAGGTGATATGCAAAGTTGCTTTTATTGATTTGTTTTTGGGTTTTGGTTTATTTGTTATATTACTTGCTCAAATTGTTTGTGAGAACTTTGGAGATTTAAAAATCAACAATATTATCATCACTTTGCCCAAACCAGATAGGTTAAAAATGCTTTTTTTTTTGTTTTTTTTTTTCACTTTTAATTTGATTGTATTAACCCACATAATCTAAGAGAAAAGCAAAAAAAGCAATACAAAATATTATATAGCTATATGCCTTTATTCGAATAAGATTAAGATGTAGTATAATAAAGCCAATATCCTTTGAAAGATCTTTTTGTTAATGCTTTATTATGTTAGCTTTTGCCACTTAAATTTATTTGTAAAAGTATTACTTCTCTTATGTTTTTGCAAATGCCTAATTGATCATTATATAAAAGATATCCAGTAATAATGAATATTTTATGTATCAATACCCAAATTGAATATGAAGTTTATGTTAATCTTAGTTCCAGCACCTTTGATAACTTCACAGCAGGATACAAATTAGCTGAGTTCATACTAAGCTAAGATATTTTGCCATAAACCAAGAAGTTGTTGTTGTCTTGAGGTGTAAGAGTCAGCTTTCTAAAGAAAAGGCAATAATAAGTTGATAGAAATCTCATCATAGTCTTCTAAGTTTACCATCGTACAATTTAAAAGAGACATAGTATTTTCACATTTTATTTAGTAATACATTTAAGTTTATCACCATCGACCTGTTCTGGGATTAAAAAACAAAATTTAATGTGTGAGAAGCTCCTCCACAGTTATGGATCTATTCAACAGCTAAGTCAAAATATTTATTTTCTAACTTATAAACTGTCCTATAAATGCATATTTTCCTATGATGTATTTTATAGAAAATGTAGATATAAGATACTGCCATTAATTTTTATTGGTTAAGCTCTAAACTCCATTGCTATATGCTTGACAAAAACAGTTTGAAACAAGAACTTACCTAGATAAGAGAAATAAATAAATCTTTGAATGCATTGCTGTCTATACCCAATATGTTGCAAAAATCTGTGTTTGTGATTTTATACTGATTCTTAATAGATAACATATGCCTACAAGTTCAGAACAATGCCATTGTATTTATGTCCCAAGGTGCTCAACTGGTTAATTAAAAAACAAATAATTGCCAAAATCACTGAGTGACATTGATATGGTTTGGATCTGTGTTCCTACCCAAATCTCATGTCCAATTGTATTTCCAAATGTTGGAGGTGGTGCCTAGGGGAAGGTAATTAAATCATGGAGGCAGATTTCTCCGTTGATTCTGTTCTCATGAGATCTGGTCATTTGAAAGTGTGTAGTTCCTCCCCACTCTGTTCTCCCTTGCTACTGCTCCAGCCACATAAGACATGCTTGCTTGCCCTTCGTCTTCTGCGATGACTAAAAAGGCCTCTCCAGAAGCCAAACAAATGCCAGCATCATGCTTCTGATACAGCCTGCAGAAACTTAAGCCAACTAAACCTCTTTTCTTTAGAAATTACCAGGGTTCAGATTTTTTTTTTTTTTTTAATAACAGTACAAGAATGGACTTACAGAAAACTGATACCAAGGATTGAGGCATTTCTAAAAAGATACCTGAACATATAGAAGCAGTTTTGAAACTGGGTAATGGGAAGAGGTTGGAAGAGTTTGGAGGGCTCAGATGAAGACAGGAAAATAGGGGAAACTGGAACTTCCTAGAGACTGGTTGAATGATCAAGACCAAAATGCTGGTAGTGATATAAATGGCAAAGGCCTGGCAGAGGAGGTCACAGATGGAGATGAGGAACTTATTGGAAACTAATGTAGAGTTCACTTTTGTTATGTTTTAAGAAAGAGCTTGGTTAAATTGTGCACCGGCCCTAGGGATTTATGGAACTTTAAAGTTTAGAGAGATGATTTAGGGTATATGGCAGAAGAAATTTCTAAGCATCAAAGCAAGATGTGACCTGGCTGCTTCTAACACCCTATGCACATATGTGTGAACAAAGAAATATTCTGAAACTGGAACTTATATTTAAAAGGGAAGCAGAGTGTAAAAATTTGGAAGATTTGTAACCTAACCATGTGGTAGAAAAGAAAAGCCCATTTTCAGGGGAGAAATTCACACAGAAATATGCATAACTAAACAACAACAACAAAAAAAGACAAGTGCTAATATCCAAGACAATGGGGAGAAGGCCTTAAAGGCATTTCAGAGACCTTCCCAGCAGCCCCTCCCAGCACAGGCCCAGAAGTCTAAAAGGGAAGAATGGTTTCATGAACCAGGCCCACTGCAATGCACATCCTCGGGCCACTGCTCACTACATTGCAGCTTCTCCAGCTCCAGCTATAGGTAAAAGGGGCCCAAGTAGAGCTCAGGCTTCTGCTTCAGAGGGCAGCTTTCAGGTGGTGTTAAGTCTGTGGGTGCACCAAATGCAGGAGGTGAGACTTAGGAGCCTCTGCCTATATTTCAGAGGATATATAGAAAAGCCTGGATGTCTAGGAGGAAGCCTGCTATAGGGGCAGAGTCCTAATGGAGAACCTCTACTAGGTCAGTGCAGAGGAAAAATGTGAGGTTGGAGCCCCCACATGGAGTCTTCACTGTGGGGCACCACAGTGAAGTCTGTGGGGCACCGCCTAGTGGAAGTGTGAGAGGAAGGCCTCCATCCTCCAAGCTGCAGAATGATGGATCTACCAGCAGCTTTCACTGAGTTCCTGGAAAAGCCACAGGCACTCAACACCAGGCCATGAGAGCAGCTATGTGGGCTGAGCCCTGTAAAGCCACAGGGGCAGAGCTCCTCAAGCCTTTGGGAGCCCACCCCTTGCACCGAGGTGCCCTGGATGTGGGACATGGAGTCAAAGAAGATTCTTTTGGAGCTTGAAGATTTAATGACTGTCCTGCTGGGCTTTGGACATGCATGGGGCCTGTAGTCCCTCTTTTTTGTCTGATTTCTCCCTTTTGGAATGGGAATATTTACCCAACGTCTGTACTAACATCGTATGTTGGAAGTGACTACATTATTTTTTATTTTATGTGCTCACAGGTGGAAGAGACTTTCCTTATCCCAGGTGAGACTTTGGACTTTGCACTATTGAGTTAAATGTGACTATATTTTAGCTTACTCTAATAAATTAAAGGACAAATTAGTCAAAGAGGATCACCAGCAGAGATGCAAGACAACAATACTCAAGGAAGTATTTTAGAAAAAAAAAATATATATCAATGAAGACCAAAAATTACTGCTCTGCAACAGGGAGGAAAACCTTTAGGAACTTGAAGAGATTTACAACTATGACAAAATACACAAGAAAAATGCACATAAGGCTGGGCACAGTGGCTCACACCTGTAATCCCATCACTTTGGGAGGCCAAGTTGGGTGGATCACCCGAGGTTGGGAGGTTGAGACCAGTCTGATGAACATGGAGGAATCTCATCTCTACTAAAAAAATACAAAATTAGCCGAGCGTGGTGGCGCATGCCTGTAATCCCAGCTATTCGGGAGGCTGAGGCAGGAGAATAGCTTGAACCTGGGAGGCAGAGATTGTAGTGAGCCAAGATCACGCCATTGCACTCCATCCTGGGCAATAAGAGCAAAACTTCATTTAAAAAAAAAAAAGAAAATAGAAATAAACTTCTGGGCACAGTGGCTCATGCCTGTAATCCCAGTGTTTTGAGAGGCCAAGGCAGGTGAATTGCTTGAGTCCAGGAGTTCACGGCCAGCTTTGACAACATAGTAAAACCTTGTCTCTACAAAAAACTACAAAAATTATCCAGGTGTGGTTGGTTGTGCATACCTGTAGCCCCAGCTACCTGGGAGGCTGAGGTCGGAGGATTGCCTGAGCCTGGGAGGTGGAGGTAGCAGTGAGCCAAGACCATGCCACTGTAGTCCAGCCTAGGCAACAGAGTGAAGCCCTCTCAAAAGAAAAAGAAGAAAGAAAATGCAAATAATCTTGTATGAAAGGAACAAATGTATGTGTTTGATTTGCAAAAAGTAATAAAATGTGAATATCATATTTTATGATAACCCAGGGGTCCAAACATAGATATGAAAATAATGTTAACTTTTATAGAATGATTAACACCAACAAATGTAGGAATGAAAAGGAGAATCCAGAGGGTAACTCATTCCATTAAAATCATACATGGGGTGAAGTTCATTTAGATGGGAAGTTACAAAAGAATCCACATTAAGGTGTTATACTTATGTGTTTTATATTTGAAGTATGCATTATTTAATAATTAGTTTAGTATATAGTTAACTTTATGGTAAATGTTCCATATACCAACCCTAAATTACAAATAATTACAACAGCACTGGAAGTTGGAAGTTAAGATGTTGGCAAAAATACCACTCCACAAGATGCAATGTCTGGAGAATTCGTAAAAATACATGCAAGCTTGGTTCAAATGTAACCAAATTCTAAATTGTGAAGTGCACACTAAGCATCAAGAAGTTCATAAATGAGAGCCATACAATCACGAAATGCCAAAGCAACACTTTCTCTACCCTTTGTAAAATTTCACATTTGAGACAGTTTGTTTGTTCTTTTTTTCTTTTGTACATTTCTACTTTGCAATGCCCCAACTTGTAATTCTTCTAGGTTTCACAAAAAATGCTCAACTATATTTTTAAGATGTTTTCTAGGTGCAAAAAGGATTCACTTATATATTTTGAACAAGTAAAATATAAAATAAGGCAACAAATATCTACGCAAAGACATAATTGCAGATACGCATAGACACTAATGAATGGTACACATTGATTTTATGAAGTATTGACTTTGATCAATAAAAGATGCCAACACTAATTATGTCTTCTTTATTTTTTTTGCGGAAATGTATAGATAAATACATGTGTGGATCATTGGATAGCTTACAAAAAATTACCATATATAATAAATACATTAAAATATTAGAATTTAAATTTATTAGATGAAGGTTGATTTATTTGAAGAATGTTGATAGATATAACCTAGATATAATCTAGGTTACAATTACAAATTTGAATGCCTAATTATAATTATATAAAAATGTAAATTTCAGATTACTTTTTTTACAGAAAAATTATAAAAATAATATTTCAGAGGTAATCTTAGAATAGTATGTGATATAGATTAAAATCAAACAGCCTACCCACAAACCATAAATTTTTTATATATGTATATATACACACACACACATACTTAAAGGCTATATACTAATAGTTACCTTTTACCAAGCTTATCGTATAATACAGTAATACAGAAAGTTTATGAAGCACACTTACTAAACACAGTACATCTCAAAACTAATAACAAAACTAAATAAATAACCAACAAATTTCAAAACAATCTCCAAAATTACTGGTTTAAATGTATTACTTTAAACAATAATCATAACTTTGAATATCAAAATATATAAGACAAAATCAAAATTTTGCCCATAAAGAAATTCACAGATTTACATATTTTCAGTATGTCAACAAAGTATGAAACTACATAACAAAATATGAAATTCAAGAGCTCAGATTATAACAGTATAATGCAGTAAAAGGTAATGGGAGAAATGACTAGTTTATCTAACAGAATAAGAAAATAGATAACAGTAGAAGCCAAAATGCAGATTATAATAATCCAAAGTATGCTATCAAAAAAATCAAATACACAGCCAATATGGTTTGACTGTGTCCCCACCCAAATCTCATCTTGAATTGTAGTTCCCATAATCTCCAACTGTCATAGGAGCGACCTAGGTGAAGGTAATTGAATCATGAGGGTGGTTACCTTCATACTGTTCTTGTATAGTGAGTGAGTTCACATGAGATCTGATGGTTTTATAAGGGGCTTTTCCACTTTTGCTCAGCATTTCTCCTTCTTGCTTCCATGTGAAGAAGGATGCATTTGCTTCCCCTCCTACCATGATTGTAAGTTTCCTGAGGCCTCTCCAGCCCTGAAACTGTGAGTCAATTAAACCTCTTTCCTTTATAAATTATCCAGTCTCAGGCATTCTTTATGGCAGTGTGAGAACAGCCTAATACAGCAAATTGGTACTTGAAAATTTGGAAGCAATTTTGAAACTGGGTAACAGGCAGAGGTTGGAATGGTTTTGATACCTTAGAAGAAGAAAGAAAAATGTGGGAAAGTTTGGAAGTTCCTAGAGACTTGGGGGGCATAGAAGACAGAAAGATGTGGGAAAGTTTGGAAATTCCTGTAGACTTGTTGAGTGGCTTTGACCAAAATGATGATATTGATATGGACAATAAAGTTCAGGCCGAGGTGGTCTCAGATGGAGATGAGAAACTTGTTGGGAACTGGAGTAAAGGTCATTCTTGCTATGCAAAGAGACTAGTGGCATTTGGCCTCTGCCTTACAGTTCTATGGAATTTTGACCTTGAGAAAGATGACTTAGGGTATCTTGTGGAAGAAATGTATAAGCAGCAAAGCATTCAAGAGAAAGTAGAGCGTAAAAGTTTGGACAATTTGCAGCCTGACAATGCAATAGAGAAGAAAACCCCATTTCTGAGGAGAAATTCAATCTGGCTGCAAAAATTTGTGTATGTAATGAGGAGCCGAATGTTAATTGCCAAGACAATGGGGAAAATGTTTCTGAGGCATGTAAGATACCTTCATGGCAGCCCCTCCAACTACAGGCCTGGAGGCGTAGAAGGAAAAAATTGGTTTTATGGGCTGGGTCCAAGGCCTTGCTGCTTTGTGAAACCATGGGACTTGATGCCCTGCATCTCAGCCATGGCTACAAAGGACCAACGGAGGGACCCAGTGGGAGGTAGTTGAATCGTGAGGGCACTTACCTCCACGCTGTTCTTGTGATACTGAGTGAGTTCTCACAAGATCTAATGGTTTTATAAGGGGCTTTTCTTCTTTTGCTCAGCACTTCTTTTTCCTGATGCCACGTGAAGAAGGATGTGTTTGCTTCCCCTTCTGCCATGATTGTAAGTCACCTGAGGCTTCCCCAGCCTTGTGGAACTGTGAGTCAATTAAACATCTTTTCTTTATAAATTACCCAGTCTCGGGCAGTTCTTTATAGCAGCATGAGAATGGACTAATACAACAGCTAAATATCTTGCTAATTTTATATGGAGAAAAAATTTACAATATCAGGGATGAAAACAGTAAACTATAGGTAAACATGATTATTAATAATAGTAGTAGTATAAAATAGTTATGAAAACTGGGAAATCTGTGTATGATTTTCTCAGAAAATTTACTTTTCTAAAGTAGATTCAGGAAAATTGGTAAACTTGAACATTCTAGGAATTAGCATACCTGTTGGAAGCAGATCACTATATTGATAATTAAGTTTAATATTTATTAAATATATAATTGCTCATAGAATGTAATTTATGCCACTGGGGATAATCAAGAGGATCTAGAGAATTATATTTGTATAGGGATAAAAATTTGTGCCCTAATACAACCACTTGAAAATGTTACAGTGTCATCCAAACATGTGGAAGTGTAATGTTCATATTGATTATGCACTTTGTTTATGCATTAATTTACAGACCCTGATTCTTTCTACTTTGTCATTCATTTTCCTGCATGTTTGAAGCTGGGTCAAAGAAATATCATTCTGGACTATGGGAAATATCCCCCACACCACTAGCAGAAACCTACAAACAACATCAACCAAGTGGACAAAAATAACATGAGATGATTAATTGTTATATTTATAATATGAGAGATGACAAAATCTATTTGAAGTATGAGTCTAATTAGAAAGTTATACATAAATAAAAAAATACAATTCTGTATATAAAATAAATCCTTTAAAAATTGCAATTATAAAAATACCATTGACATTTTATTGCAAATGTGAACGTTTTATAATATAATTAACTATAAATATGTAAGTACTATAAAAATAAATTAAAATTGGGAGTCCTTCTAAGTTCCTGAATGAAAACTGTGCATATCATGATGTCAATTCATGCCTAAATATAATTATTAGAATGTACTTCAAATTAAGTAATATTTAATTATATTTTAAAACTTGCAAATATAAATCTCAAGTTTTCTGGAAACCATAAATAGAATAACAACAAAAAAAATGTTTATACAGAAATCTATTTAATGATGATTGTGTCAAGAGTTCTGAAAATGTACAATTAAATAAGATGGTCAAGGATATATAGAAAGATTAAACAAAACAGAGTGTCCAGAACTATTATAGAACAAAGTATAATTATTTAATATATGGTATATTTTATATATGACCTGCACTAAATACAAATGCATATTATCTTTTTGGGAGTGATGGTTTTTATGCAAAACACTGAAAATAAAACTAGTAAAATATAAGATTGTTTGATATGACTACAAAAACATAAAACTCTATGTGTGAGTTTTGCAGACACATACATACTACTTTGGTAAGAGATCCTCAGGAAAGAATGAGATTTAATTTTATTTTTAGTTTTCCTTCTCTTTTTTTTTTTTTTTTTGTTTTTAAAGTCATGGTCTTGCTCTGTCATCCAGGCTGGATTGAAGTGGCACAATCATAGATCACTGCAACCTCAAACTTCTAAACTAAAGCAATTCTCTTGCCTCAGGCACCTGAATAATTCTGACTACAGGTGTGTGCCACCACACCTGGCTAACTTTTGACATTTTTATTTTTAGAGACAGGGTTTTGTTATATATTTCAGTCTGGTCTCAAATTCCTGACCTCAAAAGATCTTCTCATCTTGGCCTCCCAAAGTGCTGGGATAACAGGTGTGAGCCATCATGCCCAGCCCTGAGGTTTAATTTTCTATTGGTCTACAAAAATAGGAAATCTAGTGTATAATTAAGTTCATTTAAATAAAATAAACAAAAAGTATATGTCTTTCAGACCTCAATTAGTACATTGACGTTGATTTTCAAAGATAAACATGGATATACTAATGCTCCAAAACTTTTCAGTTCTTAAATTCACATAATGTGAATTGAGATTGTGACAGATACCCGTATAGGTATAGATACAGATGTATGTTACATGTAAAAGGGAACTATCTTAGAACATTTGTGTTCTATAACAAAATACCTTTAGACTTGGGAATTTATAAATAACAGAACTTCATTTCTTTCAGTTCTGGAGACTGGGAAGTCCAGTATTAAGTAGCTGTTATCTGATGTCTTGTGAGAACCTTCTTGCTGTGTCCCCAAAGGGAAGAAGGTGGAAGAGCAAAAGGAAAAGGAATCTACTCTCTCAAAACCTTTTATAAGGGCCCCAATCCCATGCATGAAACCTCCACCCACATGTCTTAATCACCTTGTAAAAGCACCCACCTATTAATACTACCACGTTGGTGATAAGTTTCAACATATGAATTATGGGGGACATATTCAGACCAGAGCAGAAATAATGCAAAACATAGATATTTCTGCATAGTGCCACATTTAACAAATTGATGTAATGTTTAAATCAAATTTAAAATTATCATGAGTACAGAATCATAAATCCTTTTATGGGTCTATTGCAAGCCAAAATATTCCATTGGATTTCTGTTCAAAACTGAAGTCATTTGTACAGCAAACTAAATAGTCCTCAAATATTAGTTCCTATTATGTATGCATCATATTATTTATCATATTGGTTATGCAACACTTCCTCAAGTGCTTACTTCATGATTGAGTAGGTTATTAGATAATAATAGGTAGTATTTGAGATCATTCTGAATGATATTTACATATATATTGGAAATGAGCAAAGGCAAAAGACCTTCACTACCTAATGAAGTTATTTCTGTGTGTGGTGGTGGTGATGGAGAGATACATAAACAATTTTAAGCAGTTGGGCCTTCCAACCCCTCTTAATTTTATTTGATCATTCACATTGCTAATGTATCAAGTCTTGCAAAGAAATATATAAAAATTTCATAAAATTAAAATGTTAAATAATTTCAATGAAATGTAGAATACTTCTTTTAATCATGAGAACACTCCTAGAACATTTTCTCCTCCTACCCAGAACAATAACAATGAAAGTATTTCAGAAATGTTGATGACTCATTACATAAGAAAGGAAAACTTGAAAAAGTACTGAGCTCCCCAATGACCAAGTCAGAATGAGATAAATCTCATTGTGTAAGATTACTATTTTATATTTCTATGAATGCACAAATTTTTCCGAAAGTAATAGAGAAACAAGTGTTAATGGGCTAAGTATGTTTTTACAAAGATAATGACAAATTTTAATAACTACTTTGAAATATGTGACATTTTAAAATGTGGCAGCATATTAAGAATGAGTAAATCCACTTTTCATGAATCACTATCTACAACACATTTCCACTTGTATGCCACAGGGATTTTCAAGCCATAGAAAACAATGTCACAGGAAGATAAAAGGAGTCTTGCTGTTTTTCGAAGGTCAAGAATGTTTGCTTCTTTAAGAAAAACCATCTTGACTGCAAGATACGTATTATCTGAAATATGAAATTCTATGTCTTTACTTAGATCTGTAGAATTAACAGAGACAAAGTGGTCTGTGAGATGAATTAAAACTCAAAACGTCTTATTCTAATTTGGAGGCTTAGAAATACTTGGTGGATAATGTAGTTTGAATATATGTGCCTGCCCAATCACGTTAAATTATAATACTCAATGTAAAGGTGGGGCCTGGCAAGAAGTGTTTGGGTCACGAGCGGGAATCCTTCCTGGCTTATTGTTGTCCTCACAATAGCAAGTTCTCTTGAGATCTGGTTGTTTGACAGTGCATGGCACCTCCTCTCCAACTCCCTCTTCTCCTGTTTTCACCATATGACGTGCCTGCTCCTGCTTTACCTTCCACTCTGAGTAAAAGCTCTCCAGGCCTTCCCAGAAGCTGAGAAGATGCTTGCACGGTGCTTTCTGTACAGCTTGCAAAAAATGCGATTCAATTAAATCTCTTTTCTTTTAAATTACCCAGTCTCAAGTATTCGTTTATAGCAATGTAAACATGGCTTACTAAAGAAATCTGGTACCAAAAGATACCTGAAATTGTGGAAGGAGCCTTAGAACTGGATAACAGGCAGAAGTTGGAAGAGTTATGAGGCCTCAGGAGAAAACAAGAAAATGAAATAAAGTTTGGAACTTCTTAAGGACTGGTTACGTGATTGGAAACAAACTGTTGATAGTGATATGAACAGTGAATTCTCGGCTGGCAGGGTCTCAGATGGAAATGAGGAACTTGTAGGAAACCAGAGCAAAGGTCTGCCTTAACAAAGAGCTTGGCAACATTCTGTTCATGCCCTAGGGATCAGTGGAAGTTTGAACTTGAGAGTGATTACCTAGGGTATGAGGCAGAAGAAATTTCTAAGCAGCAAAGCATTCAAGATGTGGCCTAAATAAGTAATTCCTCATTGTCCAAATACCAAAGAAAATCTACTAGCATCAGTACCTTCCAGGAAAACAAGACTGCAACAGTTGAACTAAATAAGGCACTGGGGAACAATCCTGGAGAAACAGAGATATGTGAGTTTTCAGACAGAGAATTCAAAATAACTGTGTTAAGGAAACTCAAAGAGATTCAACATAACACAGAGAAGGAATTCAGATTTCTATCAGATACATTTAACAAATAGATTCAAATATATTTTTTTAAAAAAGAAGAAATTCTGCAGCTGGAAAAATGTAATTGGCATACTGAAGAATGCACCAGAGTCCTTTAATAGCAGAATGGAAAAAGCAGAAGACAGAATTATTGAGCTTGAAGAAAAGCTATTTGAAAACACACAGTCAGATGAGGCAAAACAAAAATGAAGAAAAAAAAAAAAAAACAACAATGAAGCACAGCTACATAATCTAGAAAAGTGCCTCAAACAGGCAAATATAAGAGTTATTGGCCTTACAGTGGAGCTAGAGAAAAAGGTAGGGTAGAAATTTTATTCAAAGAGATACTAACAGAGAATGTGCCAAAACTAGAGAAAGATATCAATATCCAAGTACAAGAAGGTCATATAAAACACCAAGCAGATTTAACAAAAACAAGACTACCTCAAGAAATTTAATAGACTCCTGAAAGTCAAGGATACAGAAAGGATCCTAAAAGCAGCAAGAGAAAAGAAACAAATGACATGTAATGGAGCTCCAATAAATCTGACAGCAGGACAGCTGACTTTCTTCAGTATGCCAAGCTGGAGTAATTACATTACCTGACTTCAAATTGTACTGCAGAGCTATGGTACTGATATAAAAACAGACACATAGACCAATGGAACAGAATAAAGACACAGAAACAAATTTATACACCTACAGTGAACTCATTTTTGACAAAGATGCCAAGAATATACATAGGGGAAAAGATAATCTCGTCAATAAATGGTGCTGGGAAAACTGGATATTCATAGATAAAAGAATAAAACTGGACCTTCATTTTTCACTATATAAAAATTAAATCAAAATAGACTATAATATAAGATCTCAAACTATGAAACTCCTATAAGGAAATATTGTGGAAAATCTCCAGGACATTGTTCTGGGCAAAGATTTCTTGAGTAATATTCTACAAGCAGTTAAGCAAATCAAACATGGTCAAATGGGATCACATCAAATTGAAAAGCTTCTGCACATCAAAGAAAACAATTAACAAAGTAAAGAGACAATCCACAGAATAGGAGAAAATATTTGCTAACTACACACCTGACAAGGGATTAATAACCAGAATATATAAGGAACTCAAACAACTCTACAGGAAAAAATCTAATAAACTGATTTAAAAATAGGCAACAGATTTTAATAGTCTTTTCTGAGAGAAAGACATACAAGTGGCAAACAGGCATATGAAAAGGTGTTCAACATTACTGAACATCAAATGAATGCTAATCAAAACTACAATGAGTTATCATCTCACCCCATTTAAAATGGCTTGTATGCAAAAGACCATTAATAACAAATGCTGTCAATGATGTGGAGAAAAGGGCATCTGCAATGTTGGTGGGAATTTAAATTATTACACCCATTATGGAGAACAGTTTGGAGGTTTCTCAGAAAAGAGAAAATTGAGCTACCTTATGATCCAGTAGTTGAACTGCTTAGTATATGCCCCAAAATTGGAAATCAATATATCAGAGATATCCACACTCCAAATTTGTTGCAGCAACGTTTACAATAGCTAAGATTTGGAAGCAACCTAAGTGTCCATCAACAGATGAATGAGTAAAAAAAAATGTGGTACATATACATAATGGAGTACTCTTCAGCCATAAAAAAGGATAAAATCCAGTCATTTGCAACGACATGAATGGAAATGCAGATCATTACATTAATTGAAATAATCCAGGTACAGAAAGGCAAACATTGCATGTTTTCACTTATTTATGGGATCTAAAAATCAAAAGGATTGAGGTCATGGTTATAGAAAGTAAAAGGATAGTTACCATAGGCTGGCAAGAGTAGCAGTGGTTTGAGAGGGAGATGAGGATGGTTAATAGGTACAAAAACATAGAATAAATAAGACCCACTATTTGATAGTACATTTGCATAACTATAGTCAATGCTAATTGTATATTTTAGAATAACTTAAAGAATGTAATTGGATTGTATGTAACTCATAAATGCTTGAGAGGATATCTCCCCCATTCTCCATAATGTGCTTATTTCACATTGCATGTCTGTATCAAAATATCTCATGAACCCTATAAACATATACTATTTACCCACAAACATTAAAAAATTAAAAAAAAAAACTTAATTACTGGTATTGGAAAATGATGTATGAAGGATCTGTTTTTTCTTTAACTTGGCCTGATTATTAGGTAAAGTTTTGAGTTTTCTTTCATTTTGTATTTTTTGGAGGTTGTAGGTGTTGAAGAGGCATTGCAATTTACAAACATGAAAATTTCAGTATGGAGTTCTGTGATTGACAAATATAGTCAATTACATAACCATCAGGAAAATCAAGCTATAGATTTGTTCCATTACTCGAAAACATTTCATTATGCGGTTTGTCATCAATTCTTATTCCCAGTCCCTGACAACCACCCATCAGGTTTTTCTCCCTATTGTTTTAACCATTTAAGAGTCATATTAATGGAATTATTTCTAATATACCCCTTATATGTATTTTTTCGTAACAGAATACATTTGAGATTCATCCATGTTTTTGAGTATATTCATAGTTCATTCCTTTGTAATTGCCAAGTAGCATTCTGTTATATAGATAGTTGTACTGTAACCTGCTTATTTATTAACCCATTACAAGGAAATTTGTTCTTTCTGTTTTCTGGCAATTGTAAATATAGCAGCTGTAAAAATTATTTTACAGTTTGTGTGTGTGTGTGCATGTGTGTATTTAAAATCTTATTTCACATAGGAAAAGACCCAGCAGTAAGATTACCATGTAACATTTTAATTGTATGATTAACATTCTAAGTACTTAACAGTTTTTCAAGTAGCTATATAATCTTGCTTTCCTACCAACAATATGTGATAGCACCAGTTGTTCTATCTCTTCATCAATACTTAGTATGTCATTTAAAAAAATGTTTTTGCCATTATAGTACATGTATGGAGAAATTTCATATTTTTCCCCATTTCATTCCCTAATGAATAATGGGGTTAATATTTTCACATTCTCATTAGCCAAGTGTATATTTAATTTAGTTATGTCTCCATTCATATGTGACACAGTTTGGCTCTGTCCCTACCCAAATCTCATCTTGAATTGTAGTCCACATAATCCCCACGTGTCATGGGAGGGACCCAGTGAAAGGTAATTGAATCACGGGGGTGGATTTTTCCTGTGCTGTTCTTATGATAGTGACTAAGTCTCATGAGATCTGATGTTTTTATAAAGGGAAGTTCCCCTGCACATGCTCTCTTGCCTGCCACCATGTAAGACATACCTTTGCTTCTCCTTTTGTGTTCTGCCATGATTGTGAGGCCTCCCCAGCCATGTGGAACTGTGAGTACATTAAACCTCTTTCCTTAATAAATTACCCAGTCTTGGGTATGTCTTTATTAACAGCATGAGAACAGACTAATACAGTAAATTGGTACAGCAGAGAGTGGGACACTGCTATAAAGATACCCTAAAATGTGAAAGTGACTTTGGAACTGGGTAACAGGCAGAGTTTGAAACCATTTGGAGGTCTCAGAAGAAGATAGGAAGATTTAGGAAAGTTTGGAACTTCTAGAAACTTGGAGAGTTCAGAAGACAGGAAGATGTGGGAAAGTTTGAAACTTCCTAGAGACTTGCTGAATGGCTTTGACCAAAATGCTGATAGTGATATGCACAATAAGGTCCAGACTGAGGTGGTCTCAGATGGAGATGAGGAACTTGTTCAAAACTGGAGTAAAGATCACTTTGGCTATGCAAAGAGACTGGTGGTATTTGGCCCCCACCCTACAGATCTGTGGACCTTTGAACTTGAGAGAGATGACTTAGGGCATCTGGTGCAAGAAATTTCTAAGCAGCAAAGCATTGAAGAGAAAGCGAAGCATAAAAGTTTGATCACCAAGACAATGGAGAAAATGTCTCAAGGGCATGTCAGAGAACTTCAGGACAATCCCACCCATCACAGGCCTGGAGGCCTAAGAGGGAAAAATTGTTTTGAGGGTCAGGCCCAGGGCCACCCTGTTGTGTGCATCATAGGGGCCTGTTGTGTTACATCCCAGTTGCTCCAACTGTGGCTAAAAGGGGTCAAGGTATCACTTGGGCTGTGGCTTCAGAGGATGCAAGCCCCAAAATTTGACAGTTCCACATGGTGTTGAGCATTCAGGTACATAAAAATTTGAGCTTTGGGAACCTCTACCTAGATTTGAGAGGATGTATGGAAACACCTGGCTCTCCAGGCAGAAGTTTGGTGCAGAAATGGGTCCCTCATGGAGAACATCTGCTAGGGCAGTGCAGATGAAAACTGTGAGGTTGAAGGCCCCACACAGAGTCTCCACTGGGGCACTGCCTAGTGGAGCTATGAGAAGAGGGCTACCGTCCTCCAGACCCCAGAATGATAGATCTATCAACAGTTTGCACTGTGTGCCTGGAAACACTGCAGAAACTCAATGCCAGCACATGAAAGAAGCTGGGAGGAGGACTGTAGCCTGCAAAGTTACAGGGGTGTAACTGCCCAAAGCCATGGAGCCTATCTCTTGCATCAGCGTGCCCTGGATGTGAGACATGCAGTCAAAGGGATCATTTTGGACCTTTACAGTTTAATGTCTGCCCTATTGGATTTTGGACTCGCATGGGGACTGTGGACCCTTTGTTTTGGCCACTTTCTTCCATTTGGAATAGGTGCATTTACCAAATGCCTGTACCCCCATTGTGTCCAGGAAGTAACTATCTTGCTTTTGATTTTACAGGCTCATAAGTGGAAGGGACTTGCCTTTTCTCAGATGAGACTTTGGACTGTGGACTTTTGAGTTAATGTTGAAATGAGTTAAGACTTTGGGAGACTGTGGGAAGGCTTGATTGGTTTTGAAATGTGAGAACATGAGATTTGGGGAAGCCAAGGGTGGGATGATATGGTTTTGCTATGTCCCTATCCAAATCTCATTTTGAATTGTAGCTCCCATAATTCCCATATATTGTGGGAAGAACTGGTTGGGAGATAATCATGGGGGCAGATTTTTCCCATGCTGTTTTCATAATAGTGAATAATTTTCATGAGCTCTGATGGTTTGATAAAGGGCAGTTCTCCTGCACACATTCTCTTGTCTGCCACCATGAATGATGTGCCTTTGCTTCTTATTTGCCTTCCACCATGGTTATGAGGCCTCCCCAGCCATGTGGAACTGAGTCCATTAAACCTCTGTCCTTTATAAATTACCCTGTCACTGGTATGTCTTTATTAGTGGTGTGAGAACAGACTAATAAAATAGGTTTTGTCCTTTTTTGAAGGATTGCTATTTATACATTATTGAGATTTGAATGTCTGTTATACATTCTGGTTATATGTCTCTTATCAGATATATGATCTAAAAATATTTTCTCCCAGAAAAAGTGTGATTTTTCTTTCCATTACCTTAACAGTGTATTTTGAAGAGCAGAAATTCTTAATTTACATAATGTCCAATTTATCTAGTTTCATTCTTCTGTGAGTGTGCTTTTGGTTTAATACTATATATATACACACACACATATATGTCTGTATATATACATATACACACACGTGTGTACACGTGTCTGTATATATACATATACACACATGTGTATATACATGTATGTAAAAATCTAGGATTTTGAGTGTGATTGGGGTTGGGCACAATTGACTTCAAACTCTGAATCTGCTGCCACATACATATATATGTGTGTGTGTATATTTATAAATATATGTAACCCAATGTGGCACAGACTTTCTCTTGTATTTTGTTCTTGAAGTTGTATAGTTTGCAGTGTTATATACAGCTCTATAAAACATTATGAGTCAGCTTCTGTACATGCTGCGTTTTGTATTGTTTTATTTTTATTGAATATGATTGTCCAATTTTTCAAGCATAACTTAGTGAAAAGACTGTCCATTCTTCATGAAATTGCTCTGTAACTTTGTATAAAATTAACTGGCAATATATATGTGAGTCTATTTTTAGAATTGTATCAGTTTTTAACACAGAGAATGGCATTAAAAATATAAAAATATGTGAGCAAATGTATATTAGTAAAAAGGGGAAAATCACATTTGGAGTCATGCAAGTAGCCTGATATGGGTTGAACAAAAGCACAAATAAAAATATATAATTTGGACAGTTAGTTTGATAAAAAGCTCATGAATAACCCTAAATGGGATGCTATCTTCTGCTTTTCCTTTTCTGGCAACTTGTAGCAGTGCATTTACATATATAGTGGAGTGTTCTATAATATGTTAGTTATCATAAAAAGTGTGATTGGAAATGTAAAGAGACTACAAAAGAAAAAGGAGTTGGCAGGGCATTGTTGTAATGAAGGTAAGAAATAATGAGGGCCTAGAATATGCAATTGGCAGTAGCTCATAATGAAAATAGGGACAGAGGTATAAATATAGAAGCTATTTTGAGCTAGATTTCCTAAGATTTGTTGAATGTCAATTTATGAGATGAATCTAAAAAAGAAAAACCTCAAAAAAAAAAAAATCTAGGAGTTTGAGTGTGATTGGGGTTGGGCACAATTGACTTCAAACTCTGAATCTGCTGCCTAATGTCTTATGAAATAAAGCAAGTTATAAAATCTCTCTAAGCCCCAAATCCCTTATTTGTAAAATGAGACTAATATTATCTGTTGCATAATTTTTTTCCCTAGGGAAAATTGAAATACCATAAGTGTGATATCAGTTAGACCCTTAATACCTTATTGTAACCTTCTGATATAGTTTGGCTGTGTCTCCACCCAAATCTCATCTTGAATTGTAGCTCCCATAAGTCCCATGTGTTGTGGGGAGGAACCAGTGGGAGATAATTGAATCACTGGGGCAGTTTCCCCCATACCATCCTTGTGATAGTGAATAAGTCTCATGAGAGCTGATGTTTTTATAAGGAATTTCCCCCCTTTTATTTGGTCCTCATTCTCTCTTGCCTGCCACCATGTAAGATGAGTTTTTTGCCCTCCACCATGATTGTGAGGCCATCCCAGCCACGTGGAACTGTGAGTCCATTGAGTCTATTTTTCTTTATAATTTACCTAGTCTTGGGTATGTCTTTATCAGCAACATGATAGCAGACTAATACAGTAAATGGTACCAGGAGTGAGGTGCTGCTGTGAAGATACCCAAAAATGTGGAAGCAAATTTGAAACTAGGTAGCATGCAGAGGTTGGAACAGTTTGGAGGGCTCAGGGGAAGACAGGAAAAAGTGGATAAGTTTAGTACTTCTTAGAGACTTGTTGAATGGCTTTGGACAAAATACTGATGATAATATGGACAATAAAATCCAGACTAAGGTGTTCTCAGATGGACATCAGGACCTTGTTGGGAATTGTAGTAAAGGTAGGCAGAGGAAATTTCCAACCAGCAAAGCAATCAAGAGGTGACTTGGGTGCTGTTAAAAGTATTCAGTTTCAAAATGGAAACAAACTATACAATTTGGAAAATTTGCAGCCAGATGATGTGCTAGAAAAGAAAAAACAATTTTTTTTTTTTTTTTTTTTTTTTTTTGTGGAGAAATTCAAGCTGGCTGCAGGAATTTCCACAAGTAATGAGAAGCCAAATGTTAATCACCAAGACAATTGGGAAAATGTCTCCAGGGCATGTCAGAAAACATTGTGGCACCTCCACCTGTCACAGGCCCAGAGGCTTAGGGGCAAAATGGCTTTGTGGACCAGATCCAAAGTCCCCCTGCTTTGTGCAGCCTAGGAACTTGGTGCCTTGAGTACCAGCCACTCTAGCCATGGCTAAAAGGGGCAATGATACAGCTTGGGCCATGGCTTCAGAGAGTGCAAACTGCATCCCTTGGTAGCTACCACATGGTGTTGACCCTGTGGGTACACAGGAGTCAAGAATTGAGGTTTGGGAACCTCCACCTAAATTTCAGAGAATTGAGGAAAATGCTTAGATGTCCAGGCAGATGTTTGTCACAGGGGCAGGGCCCTCATGGAAAACCTCTGCTAGCGTAGTATGTAAGGAAAATGTGGGGTTGAAGCCCCGACACAGAGTCTCTACTAGGACACTGCCTCGTGGAACTGTAAGAAGAGGGCCACTATCCCCGAATCCCAGAATAGTAGATCCACCGACAGCTTGCACTGTGCACCTGAAAAAGCCAGAGACACTCAACCCCAGCCTTTGAAGGCAGCCAGGAGGGGGGCTGCGCCCTACAAAGCTACAGGAATGGAGCTGCCTAAGACCATAGGAACCCACCTCTTGCATCAGTGTGACTTGGATGTGAGACATGGAGTCAAAAGGATGATTTTGGAGCTTTCAAATTTGAATGAGCCACTGGATTTCAAACTTGCATGGGGCTTTTAGTCCCTTCGTTTTGGCCAATTTCTCCCATTTGGAAAGGGTGTATTTGTCCAATGCCTGTACCCCCATTGTATTTGGGAAGTAACTAACTTGCTTTTGATTTTACAGGCTCATAGGTGGAAGGGACTTGCCTTGTCTCAGAAAAGACTTTGGACTGTGGACTTTTGAGTTAATACTGAAATGAGTTAAGACTTTGGAGGATTGTTAGGAAGGCATAATTGATTTTGAAATGTAAGGACATACAATTTTGGAGGAGCCAGAGGTGGAATGATATGGTTTTACTGCGTCCCCACCCAAATATCATCTTGAATTGTAGTTCCCATAATTTGCACGAATTGTGGAAGTAACCTGGTAGGAATAATTGAATCATGGGGGCGGTTCCCCCATACTATTCTCATGGTATTGAATAAGTCTCATGAGAGCTGATGTTTTTATAAGGGGTTCCCCCTTTCACTTGTTTCTCATTCTCTCATGCCTGCCACCATTTAAGATGTGCCTTTCACCTTCTACCATGACTGTGAGGCCTCCCAAGCCACATGGAACTCTGAGTCCATTAAACCTCTTTTTCTTTATAAATTGCCCAGTCTTGGGTATGTATTTATCCACAGTGTGAAAACCATGAAATACATCTTCTCTGAAAATTTCAGTTCTATAGACACACACATGTAACAATTGTGAATTTGGGAGAAGTAGTATATATTTGGATTTGGACATGTTGGAATTTAGACAACAATATGAAAATATCCACATGCAATTGAAAATGCATGATGGGATCTCAGTAAAGGGGTCAGAATTAGAAATGTGGTTTCACATACAAAGAATTGTGACAGTTGAAATGTCAATAGTGGTTTAAATTGCTCTGGTTGGTAGTAAAAGTCAAAATAAAATATAGGGGCTGAATTTTAAGAACCATCTTTATTTAAGGTGAGAATGAATACAGATGAGTCAATGCGTGAATAAGATTGAGGTAGAACAAAATGCAGAACAGTGTACTGACACTAAAGAAAAGGAAGAAAAAAATTTCAAAACGTGGGTGATCATCAGGATAAGATGTTCCAGTTTTAAATTTTGTTGAGTACTGAGAATAGGCTTTTAAATTTGTATTTAGGATATTCTTCATTACTTCTGAGGCAGCAATTTCAACAACTGTGATAAAAGAAGAATTCAGAATCCCACGGATGAATATTACTTCTAATATTTAAATAAACATGTATAACTTAGGCTTGTGATATATCCTTCAATGAGATGAGTCAATGCATGAGTAAGATTGAGGTAGAACAAAAAGCAGAACAGTGCACTGACAATAAAGAAAAGGAAGAAAACATTTTCAAAAAGTGGGTGATCATCAGGATAAGATGTTCCAGTTTTAAATTTTGTTGAGTACTGAGAATAGGCTTTTGAATTTGTATTTAGGATGTTCTCCATTACTTCTGAGGCATCAATTCCAACAACTGTGATAAAAGAAGAATTCAGAATCCCATGGATGAATATTACTTCTAATATTGAAATAAACATATATAACTTAGGCTTTTGATATATCTGTTGATAGAAGAAAGAAGATATTGAAAACTATATATTTCAGGATTAAGAAACATAATCAGAGGGGTATTTGTTTATTTTTGGAGGTGATGCAGTGATGTATTTAATTAGCAGATACAAAGGAGGAAGGAATGAAGAGAGTTTGGAGATGAAAAAAAGAAGCAAGGATAAGTAAATATTCAAAGTATCAGAAAATACAAAATTAAGCATAAATGCAAGGTTATTTTTGTAACAGTAGAGCCTTTTTCATCAAAATAAAAGATAGATAAAAATGGCTGAAACATTCTAAGAGACTACAGAAAATTGAGGGAGTTTTTAAAAAAGTATTTGGTACTTTTATTCTCATGGTTAAAACAGATGAAAAGCTAAAAACTCCTTCATGTGAAAAATCATTAAAGTATCCTCTTGGTTAAAACAGATGAAAAGCTAAAAACTCCTTCATGTGAAAAATCATTAAAGTATTATTCTAGCATATGTAATTATGCAAATGTCCAATTTTGTGGCAAATGAAGCTTACTCACTCTTGAAACCAAAGAAGTTCTATTAATTTATACCACCATTGATTTCTCACCACCTTCTTAACATAGCCCCCATTAGTTGGCTTCATCTATGCTATGTAAATACCATCTGTAGAGTATAAGGATCTATTGAGATAACTGACATCCTCACTGGCATCACTTATTGACTCATAGAGCAATTATGAGACACAATTTGAGAGAAGAATAAACCAGCTGCTAACAATTAGTAAGTTTTGGCATAGATGAAGAATCAAAACAGGAAGCTCAATTTTGGCAAAGAAGGTTTGGTAAAAGTTTGCAGTGAACTTCCCTGTTAACACTGCCTTAGTTGTGTCCCAGAGATTCTGGCATATGGTATCATTGTTCTCATTAATTTGAAAGCATTTCTTGATTACTGCCTAATTTCAGTATTTACTCAAAAGCAATTCAGGAGCAGATTGTTTAAGTTCCACGAAATTGTATGGTTTTGAGTGATGTTCTTAGTATTGATTTCTATTTTTATTGTGCTGTGGTCCAAGAATGTGGTTGGTATGATTCTTTTTGAATTTGCTGAGCATTATCTTATGTCCAATTTTGTCATCAGTTTTGGAGTATGTGCCAGGTGTTGATGAGAAGTGTGTATATTTTGTTGTTTTGGGGTGGAATTGATAGTGGCAGGAGACAGACAAATTTCTGAGTAGACAGGGATGGGTCCTTGGTGAAACTTGACCTTCAAGCTAACGACAGACTAAAACCTGAAAACCAAGCTACCAGCTCCAGATAGAATCCATGCTCCAGAGGGAGAACTTCCATCCCTGTCTTACCTGCTCTTCCTCAGTTGGTTCTTTCTGAATGATGCCTTTTAACTAATCAAACAGTGCCTTTTCCAGGCCCACCAATAAACCAGTCAGCATGCATTCCCTCATTGAAAGCTGATAAAAGCCCTGGACTCAGCCTCACAGATGGCTACCCACTTTTAGGTCCCCTCTCACTATCAAGAGCTTTTCTTTCACTTAATAAATTCTACTCTTCGTTACCCCATCTCCAGCATCTGTGTACTTTATTCCTCTTGGTTGAGGGACAAGAATCCACAACTTGCCAAACTGCGCAGGTGAAATAGCTGTAACACTCCTGCTCACTGAGCTATGGATGGTGGGAGTAAAAGAACTGTAACACTCCTGCCTTCTTCATCTCTTTATTTTGATCCTATAAATGTCACTGCATGTGGAATGGTCTCTTGAAGAGAGCATACCATTGGGTCTTGCTTCTTTATTAAACTTACCATTCTGTGCCTTTTAATCAGAACATTTAGCCAATTTACATTCAAAGTTAGTATTAATATATGCAAGTTTGATTCTGTCATTGTGTTGTTAACTGGTTATTGGGCAGACTTGTTTGTGTGGTTGCTTTATAGTGTCACTGGTCTGTATACTTAAGTGTGTTTTGGCTGGTAATGGTCTTTCCTTTCCATATTTAGCACTCTTTTCAGGACCTCTTGTAAGACAGGTTTGGAGGTAATAAATTTCCTGGCATTTACTTGTCTGAAAATGACTCTATTTCTCCTTCACTTGTGAAACATATTGGCTGGTTATAAAATTTTTGGTTGAATTTTTTAGGAATGCCGAAAATCTGCAAAACTATGCCTCTGACAAAAGTCTAATATACAGAATCTATAAGGAACTTAAACAAATTTATAAGCAAAACAAAAAGAAAACTTGTTAAAAAGTAAACAAAAGACATGAGCAGACACTGTTCCAAAGAAGACGTGCATGCAGCCAACAGCATATGAAACAATCCTCAACATCACTATCCTTTAGAGTAATACAAATCAAAAACCACAATGAGATGCCATCTCCCACCAGTCAGAATGGCTATCATTTAAAAGTCAAAAAATAACAGTTGCTGGTGAGGTTGTGGAGAAAAGGAACACTTACACACTGCTAGTGGGAGAGTAAATTATTTCAGTATTGTGAAAAGCAGTGTGGAAATTCCTCAAAGAACTTAAAACAGAATTACCATTTGACCCAGAAATTCCATTACTGGCTATATACCTGAAGGAGTATAAATCATTCTACCACAAATACACATACACACATATGTTAATTGCAGCACTATTCTCAATAGTAAAGACATAGAATCAACATAAATGCCAATCAATGGTATGTTGGAAAAGAAAATGTGGTACAATACTTTGCATTCTTCAATCCAGTCAAGTTGACACTCAATATTAACCATCACAAATCTTCCCCATGTCAACTTAAAACCATACACATTCTTGAAACAGTATATAATCTTCAAATAAAGACAATAATAAGGTCATAATTACACCTAGCACAATACAGCTTTCCTTTGTATAACCAGAAACGCCCCAATCCCCAACACGAATGCTATTACATTAACAAAACTTAAATGCTGATATGAAGTCAATAGATCTTATGTCACATGATGTAAAAGGAAATAAAATGAACATATTTTCTTAACACAACACAAACATGTTCTTAACAACATAAGGAGGAAATACTCATGACAATTACAGTCCTCATTTCTGCAACTGATCATGTAGTTGTAGCAAGTATTGATGACTACCTTCTTCTACTATCCATTCTGTATTCCTTTTGCCTTTAGCAAGCACCTCAGCAGGTCGTGGAGTTTTACCTGGTGCAGTGACCCAAACCTTCATTCCTGAAGGGTCTGGGCCATTTGTAGTCCTGCCTGGATTGTGCTGTTGTAGTTTTCCATTGACCTTAATCAGGAGGCATGATAATATTAAGAGACAGCCTACGGGATCTCCTGTATTCCACGCATACTCTTCCTTACCTCCATTGTGGAGTAGTAGATTGATTTCATCTTGATAGTCTGAGTCAATCACCCCATTTAAAGTTTGAGAATAGGTTGAGATCATTTCAGCCCCATTGGTTCCTCAGCCAAGCACATACACCAAATGTCTGAATCTGTGGTTCCTCTCATACTGAGCAGGATTACCAAGGCAACAACTATTGTTCCACCTGGGTGGGATTCTGACTTAAAGGTGTTCAGCCATAATCCCAAAGATGGTGGTATCATGCTTATTTTCCTAGTGATAAAATTATCTGTACACCAAACTCCTGTGACTCACAGTTTACCTATATAATAAACCTGCATATGTACCTCTGAACTAAAATAAAAGTTAAAAAAAAACCCTTAATGTTAAAATGTCCTTCCATTGCTGCATCCTTAATCAAATTAGGGTGCATCCATATAATGGAATACTATTCATGAAGAAAGTATTGAAGTATCCACCCATGCAAATACATGGATGAATCTTTCATAACTATTGCTATGTGAAGGAAGACAGTCTGAAGAAGCTACGCACTTTTTGTCCCTATTTATATGACATTCTGGAACTGGTGAAACTACAGAGATGGTAAACAGATCAATGATTGCCTGTGATGGGGGTGTGAAGTATTCTGTGTGGTACTTAAATGATTGATATCTGACATTATGCATTTGATAAGATCCATAGAATTTTACATCTCAAAGAATAATCAACAATCAATACTAAAAAAGAAGTGTTTGCCATGAGAAAAATCAATGTATAAAATGACTGTTAACACTTTGGGTTTATTCTCAGGATTGTTTTCTAAAATAAGCCCTTTGTTTTCTCATTCTTTTTGAGAGTCTGTAAAAAAATAATTTTAGCTTAGAGAAAATTAAGTAAGTGATCAAAGGCCACAGAAAAGAGAAGCTTTACCTCCACTGATAGAATAACAGCTGATTTTCAGACTTCACGTCCAGAAGGCTTTGCCATAAAACACTCATTAGCTGGAGAACAGCACTGTTTCACAGTTCTTGTACCTACCTAACATTTTTGTCAACACTGCCACTCCCTGACTCTCTCCCAACAGTTTGAAAATTTAGACCAAATTTTTCTGTCAAGGGCTCACTGAAAAATGGATATTAGTCTATAACTTTGTTGTTATTGTTTCTCCCTAAGGAAAGGGAATATCCAATATTAACCGTAAAACATTTATTGAGAAATAATACATATGTTTACTTGTTTATAAAATATTTGAGGTATTTTAAAGTGCACCTTCTTGGTTTTCCTTTTCAGATTACCTTGAGGAGAAAGTTTGCAAAAAGAAAGTTTTAAAGAAGTAAGAAACTGCTTATTAGAAAGATATATTAAACAGAGAATATGCATCAGACATTATATTAATGCTGAGTAGAAAAGGAGAACACAATAGATATGACACTGATCTGATACTGATTATGGAGTTTATATTTGAGTGGAAAGATGGAACATAAACAAATTTATAAAGATGAGTAATTTCAAAGTGATGTGAAATAAATAAAACAGGGTAAAACGATTGATGAGCCTCATATTCTAAGAAAACAACTCATTAGTGAAGTAGCTAGCTTCATTGCTTACTACCACTTTTGGTTAACTCAGTGCAATTGCTGTGATAAAAGTCATATTTTTCAAGGATCTTCAAAGTGTGAGAAAATAGGCAATTCTTAATAAGAGAATAGTAGCCAAAATGAACAAATTCAATACATGTTCTAGTTCTTTCAATGTTCTAAATTGAAAATATACTGGAGGTCTTGTAAGGAGTATAAATGTCATAGGCAATATCTAGGCTATCCTCAACCCTTTTGACTTGTGATTTTATTATACATGTATGAAGTTCTATTTCTTATTATGCAATAGCCCCCATAAACACAGAAAGAAGAATTAATATTCGTAATGTATCAAAATAGCTAGGCAAATCAGAAAAATATTCTTTGAATTCCTAAACTAATCTGCTAGAGAGGTTACCACTATGATAATTTTCTCATATAACTTATGAAATCATAGATGCTCAGAAATATTGAGCATAGTGTAAAAAGTCACACTCTAATAAAGAGCAGAAGTAGGACTAAAATTGCAATATCTCTTCATTCAGCATCTGTTCCTTTGATTCTACAATATGCTGCTATCTTCTCCCAGTGTCAAGAATTATGCCATAAATTTGTTATTTCTTAGTAGTGAGAGGAGCACCTACCATATTGCTGCCTGGTGTTTCTCATTTTCTTTTGGTAGTAAAATAATCTAAATAAGGTCAATAGAATTTTTATTCAGAAAAATGAGTATAGATTTATTTCTATGGAATAGAAAACACAGGAAAAATGATGAAGTAGTGTGTGTTTCCTAATTTATTGTCTATCTCATTCTGACCTATTTATTCTTCTCTACTTCCCTTTTCATGTCAACCTAAGCACTCACCCTTTAGGTTCTACTTTTGCTAACTAGGAAATTTCATATTGCCCTGGGGTTTTCTTGGCCATAAATGCATTCTATACTAGCTGTCATACTTTACAGGACCAGTTCACCCATATTTTTTGTAGTTAGACAATTGTCTCATAAAGGTAAAAATACAAATGAGATACATATATATCACAAAGCCGGGGATGGGTGGTAATGACATAATGAATTTGAAAAAGAGATTTGTCACTTTCTTATAAACTTAATATTAACCTAGCCTATATTCTTAGACTTTAACTTTTAGGGATTTAAATCAAGAGAAACAAAAACGTGTCCACAAAACCACTTGTCACTTGAGCAAAAATTACAATAGCTATAAAAAAATGGCTACAATTTTAACAATTGACACATCCATCAACAGGAGAATTAGACGGAAACTATACAATATATTCAAACAATAGAGTAACACAAAAATAAACAAACATACTGATAGATATTCAACTTAAATTCAGTTTTAGAAAAAGAAAAACTGATACATAGGGTTAGAAATCACATCAATGCTTGTTTGCCGTAAAGGTCTAGGAACTGACTGCAAGAGAAGAAATATGTTTTGGGGTGATAAAAATGTTCTAAACCTTGATTAGTGTAATTATTACATAGGCATGCACATTTGTCAAAACTCATGCAACTCTATACTTAAAGTATATACCTTTTATTGTATGCAATTATATCTCACTAAAGTTAATTTTAAAAATATTTGGAAGTTCTTGAAAATTTCTGACGCTAACCAAATAATAGCTTTATTGTTTTGAATGTATGCAATATATACAGTTCAAAAAGAAAGATAATTTTTTTTGGTTGGCTTATATTCAGGATCAATTGTAATCTTTTTATGTTGGTCACTTTCTGCTTTATACACATCAAGAAATGGTTGAATTCATTCAGTTTTCAGCAGTCTGGACCTGAGGTACAAAATAAAACTATAAAATACGATGTGAGGGTGAAATGCATGTTAAATTTTAAGAACAGCTTTTGAATAATTGTCTCAATAGTCTCTTTTATAGAGGATAGCAGCATAATTTTTAGAAATAGATTTAGAGCTTTAAAAGCCTCCAAAAAATGGGGATTCGTCCTAGGGTTCATATGAAGACTGTATTAAGAGCATATTTTCCTTTTCTATTTAAACAAATGTGAGAGAAGACCAAAATCTTAACCACAATTTATTATATATGTACAGAAATAAAATTGGATACACCACGTTTGACAACTGAGAAAAAAATACATTAAATCAGACTAACCTGGAATTTCCTGTATGCACTCTCATCACAGAAATGAATTTCTATGTTTCCTAATGTATTTTTGGTCCAGTGAATATTATCAAACTGTGAAAGTTCAGCAAAGCAGGCAAAAGTTCATCATTCAAAAATATTTATTAGGTGCATGGTATGTGCAGAAAACAGCAATGCAAAATATTCAATACTCACAAAAGTACAAAAATTATACATCAATTCAGGTATTCATGCAATGCATATTTATAGAGGACTTCTATGGTACCAGGCTATATTAGAATTATCAAAGTTAATTAAACAGGCACAATCTCTTAACTTATGAGCTTTAGAGTCATGATTTATCTTAAAGTCAAAGCCATTTTAATGATAAACATATAAGGCTCTTTTCAGTCTCTTGTGTTTGTGTGCACTGTAATTCCCTTCAAACTCTACTCCATTTTTCGCTCTTCAACTAGTCAATATAGCATCTATTAAAAATAAAGAAGGCCGGGAGCGGTGGCTCAAGCCTGTAATCCCAGCACTTTGGGAGGCCGAGACGGGCGGATCACGAGGTCAGGAGATCGAGACCATCCTGGCTAACACGGTGAAATCCCGTCTCTACTAAAAAATGCAAAAAATTAGCCGGGCGAGGTGGCGGGCATCTGTAGTCCCAGCTACTCGGGAGGCTGAGGCAGGAGAATGGCGTAAACCCGGGAGGCGGAACTTGCAGTGAGCTGAGATCCGGCCACTGCACTCCAGCCTGGGTGACAGAGCGAGACTCCATCTCAAAAATAAATAAATAAATAAATAAATAAATAAATAAATAAATAAGATAAATAAAATGAATAAGGCAAAAAAAATTGAATAAAAATAGTTTGATTAGATTGCTTTCTGCCCCTCCTTCCAACCTTGATGTTTTTTAATTCCCTCATTAGTGGCATTTTTCATAAAGACGTGGAAACCAACTTCAGCTGCTCTATAAAACCTGAGAAAGGCCTTAATATTATCTTTAATTTAAATTATATCACGAGTTCAGCTTCATAGAAAGATTTAAATGGCAAAAAATTAACAAAAGAGATTTTGAATTTAAAAAACAAATTCAATATTCCTTTCTACAAATTGGTGGCTTGGATAATAACATAATGTGAGAACTAACATATTTAATTATTAAATAATAGCATATGATTAAAATTAGTTAATCTGGTTTTAGTAAATAATAATAAAATCCAGACGTTTTTTGCAGGGACAGTAAATGCAATCTACACTGTTCACAGTTACCTAGTGATACGCAACATCAAGATAGCTTGTCAAGTTAACTGAACATTTTCTTTCAACTTGTGATTTAAAAATCTATTAACAAGTCATTATATCAATTCAGTAGGGCTTGACCAGTATTCAAAAACATCAAATATGCATAGATTCGGATAGCAATATGAAAGTATATCATATATATTAAGGGTAAATATTATTCCATGAAACTTCTATTTTCATTACCCATATATGGACTGGAGTTTCACATTTGGATTTTTAATAAAAGGACTCTGTAACTTAAGTGTAAAAAGAAAAATCATGAAGAGGAAGTAACTACATTTTTTATTATAGCCATTGTGAAGAGTTATTTCATCATATTTATATATAACATAGACTAATAAACATATATAATATATATTTATAAATGTATGTGATTTCAACTTTGTGTTCTCAGTTCTAATTAGAGCAGTCTTTAGTATGGACTAATTAAATCTACTAATAACCCACAACCCTTGTCTTAGCAAGATACTACAATTTCCTCTCCATAGCATCAGTAGAATAACTGATTATTGGATGCAAACAGGGTTGTCATGTGTTTTTCCTCTTCTCTCTTCCTGAATCTTGACTCTAGTGGTGATGCTGAAAAGCAGGAAACAAGCTTAAGTAACTGTGTTAGTCCGTTTTCACGCTGTGACAAAGACATAACCAAGACTGGGCAACTTACAAAAGAAAGATGTTTAATTGTACTCACAGTTCCACGTGGCTGGGGAGGCAAGTCATATCTTATGTGGTTGGTGGCAGGCAAAGAGAGAGCTTGTGCAGAGAAACTCCCGTTTTTAATACCATCAGATCCCCAGAGTCCCATTCACTATCATGAGAACAGTGCAGGAAAGACCTGCCACCATAATTCAGTCACCTTCCACCGGGTTCCTCCAACAACATGTGGGAATGAAGGGAAACTACAAGATGAGATTTGGGTAGGACACAGAGTCAAACCATATCAGTAACTGATGACCTGTATAGTCAAGTCCTGAATAATGGGGAGGTAGCCAGCCACATTTTGAAAACCAATTATGTTTATTTATTTATGTCAATAATTTCGTGACAAAATTTGATTTGAATGTGGATTTAAAGCTGGTGGTCACTCACTTTATTTTTATTGTCATGTTATTTATGGAATAAATAATGTGCTAAAGAGGTACAGAGGAACTCACAAATGTTAACATGAAATACCACTATTTCCCAGAGCAATAAAGAAAACATAAATGCATTAACATCTTGAGCACAGACACTACACTCTCAATAGCTATCTATTTGGGCTAGTTATAATTACAAGAATACAAACAATCTGGCAAATTAAAGAAATAAAAATCAGAAACCACTTGCTGTGTTCAAATGGCGATATTTCTGAAAGCTGACAAGGTATCTAAAAAGTGGACTCCGAAATTATTCTTTACCAATAATTGTGTACAAAAGTGGCACTTATTACATTTAAAAGTCATTTATTCAGCACATATTGAGTCATTTTTAGGACTCTTTTTCTGCATGTTAGTATTTTCCACCTGTGGCAAATTTTCACCCACATGATCATCCAAATACTTCTCCACATCGTTATAGCTCCATGCACCAGACATTTGACTCATTATCTCTGTAACAATTCAGACTCTAACTGGATAGGGATAAATAAAGGCAGTGTATAAATTAATACACAGTAAGTTATTATCAAACAATTTTGAGCATTAAAACTCTTCTGGATAACATTTGTCTTTTATTATTATTTTTAATTGATAAAAAGAATTGTATATATTTATGGTATATTACATGATGTTTTAAAATATGTATATATGTTGGTTTAGCTAAATAAAACTAATTGACATATGCATTACCACACATACTTATCAGTTTTTGTGATGAGAATACCTAAAATATATATTAATTATACATTAACTAGTCAATACACTGTTATTAACTATAGTCACCATACTGTACAGTAGATCTCTAGAACTTCTTCCCCCTAACTGAAATTTTGTATGTTTTGACCAACATTTACCCAATCCTTTCTTCCTATAATTACTACCTTAAGTAAATGAAGTCATCACCAAATAAACTTCATGGTCAGTAGTAACTGCAAGATCAATTGGGCCAGAAATGCATTCCAGCATCCCTCATAATTCACCAGAGTCTGTACTTCCTACAGGTAAGGATAATTCTGATTAGAATGCTTTTCTGCTTACATTAAACAAATCATGGTCTTATTAAAGTACTAAAATGACTCTATGATTTGGAACCCCATTATATCTTTAAGGATTTCCTTAGCTTTGGAAAAGTAAAGTGCCTGACACTTAGCGCTCTTTCTACATTATCAAAACACTTGCAGTAATGGGGAGTCAACTTGCTATCAGAATCAACGAGCATTGACAATATATTAAGGACTCTTCTTCAGGATTAAATGAGAGCCTCTTTAGGGACTTATTAAATGGCTGAGATGATATCAAAATATTTTTTATAAACATACATCGTATTTTTACTTTCATGTTTTAATTTGTAAGTAAAAAATTGGAAAATGGTCATGCCTTGTCAGACTATCACTTGTCAAACCATGACTCTCAGAAACACTTTTATGGGCACAGTCAACTCTAAAGATGTGTTTGGACTGGAACAAATCCTACTCTGATTTCCACACCCTTCCCATGTATCCCAGAACATCATACACCACATTTTATACAGGGAAAATTGAGATAAAGTAAATTTCAAAAGCTAATTAAGTGATATATATAGAAAACACATAGAAATTTTCATCAGTTATGTGACAGTAGAGAATAATTAACAAGCTAATTAACATATATGACTGTGATCACTCCTAATACTAATTCTTCACTCGGAGTTACTTTCTTTTATAGGCACTGGGGAGGTATATTTTTCCAAACTGTCACATCTAAACCACTTGCATTTATTCCTCAAACTCTGGGAACATAGGTGTGCAGATGACAGAGTCCCAAAATTAAGTTTTCCATTCACTGTCTATTACAGTTAGTATAATAAAAAATATAGTAAGAAAAACATACAGTAAGAACTATGTAGTAGCAGTAAACTTTTAGTTCTAAACCCCAAATAAAATTCCTACAAAGTATAAATCACATTAACTTTTTAGCACTTTTGTAATAAAAGTGACTTACTTCATTAGCATAGAGTGTAAATGCTGCCATCTTCCCCCATTTGCATGGGGGAATCGATCAACTGGGAGAAAATCAATGGATATTCAGAAACTCTTCTTTTTGAAATAATTTTATTTTTTTTCCTCTAATCACTCAAGAACTCATTCACACATAATAGCAGAGAGTCAAATAACTTGTTTTTGAAACTTTATTACTTCAAGATTGCCCAAATTATCTAACACATACAGATTTCAATTTTGTCAAGTTCTGACTCCCCAAATAATAAGAAATACATTAGAGAGTCTAAGTATTTGAAGAGCAGTTGTCATTGTTTCTGTAACTGAAAAAATGGTGTTGCTGTTTTGAAAACTATGTTATTTATGGTCTAACGTGCCTTATATATTGATATGGAAAAATAGTCACTAGCCAAGATGTATAAATAGGTCAAGGAGTTGATTGTTAACATTATCAGACTCTATAACTTACACTAACATGATCTGCAAAGCTTCCCAAATTTTGATCACAGGACAGCGTGGTTGGCTCTCATGAAGTTTGTGGACTCAAACACACACGGTGCAGGAACCAGTTTCCCCTACAAACAAAACGATCCTGCCAATAGGCCTGGGTAATCAGGCCAGATTTTCCTTTTCATGATTAGCTTACATTTAGGATCTTTAACATCTTTTCTGTCAACAAACCTAGGTTTGGAGGAACTTAATCCATCAGAGATACTCAAGACAGTGCCTGAATATCTATTGGTGGTCTCACAATTACTTGATCCTCTGATTCAGATTTACCTAATTATGTCTACTCTGCAAGCAATAGGAAAATTCTTTAGATAAGTGTGTGTGTGTGTGCATGCGTGTGTGTGTGTGTCTGTGTGTTTAGGTGAAGAGAATGTGTGATATTCTTCATACCTGGAATACATAGGTATTGACAAAACCACATGTTTTGTTTTTGTGTAATACATAAGATGTTGAGTGAGAAAAAGATGTTTGTCTCAATTTAAAAATGTCATGTAATAGTTATGGTACAACTATGGGTAATAAGCCATCAGAGCTAATATAATATTTAACTGGCATTTCCTAAAGCAAATTCCATTAAACTTGAAATATTAATAAATGTTATCTAAGAAATAGGTTTGTTTCATACTCACGTATGTTTTGGAAATGCTCAGTTATATAGACATAAGTATGTTTCTTTAATGGAATACCTATTAAGTTTATTTGATATTCTAATGTGTATTGTGAAAGCGCAAGAGTAGCATGAATAAGCTGAAAGAATAAACCAATTATGCTGAGAATTTCAAGTAATCCCTGAATATCTTTGGTGAATTTTATGTAAGCTATCTACAGCAACTGAATGAATATTTACTATTGATTAGAGAACATCATAATAGGTGAACCTCAAAAAGCAAAATTCTAAAAGGAGAAAAAAATCATGATAAAAACATTTAATAATAATGTTTTGTGAAATAGGACTCTTCCTCTTTTTCTCCTTCTCTGAGATTTGCAATTTAAACCTGGCAACCTGGAAGGTTGCCAGAAGAGTCCAGGCTCTGGACCAGAAACGCTAAACCCCATTTCTCTGGAGAAAAGCACTGGCTTTTAAAATAATTAAGTAATATTAATCAAATGTTACACACACACACACAAACAAAAAACAAATCACCATCAATTCGAGTTAAGAGAAACAACAAGCAAGAGATTTATAGACACCAAAGATTACAGAAATAGGGATATCCAAATTAAAAAACTGATAAACCTTCATGAAATACTTACATCAATTAAGAAAAAATGAATGAACAAAAAGACACAATGAAGAGGATATTTTAAAAAGAATATTTTAAAAAGAACCGAGTTTGAACATGTAAAAATGTCAAATTAAATTCTCAAAATTAAAAACAAAAACAAAAACATGGGACAATCAGCCTTGGCCTAGAGGCAAATGTCACACAGTACAAACGTGATACCAAGGATTCTGCTTATAGATTTGTTTGAATAGAGAGTTTCCCAAATATCTCTCGTTTGGTGAGTTTTATGTTCCACATTTTATTTTGACAGGAAAAATTCTGAGTTTTATTATTTGATCCTCCAACTTTCAAAATCCTTACAAACAAAAATGCTTTCTTAATAGCTTCACATGGATGTTTCTTCCTATCATGATGCAACTTTGAATTAGGAATGCATCAGTATGCAATGTTAAAGCATTGAATGTATCAAATTTGCCTCTCTACTACATTATAACACACATACACACACACACACACACACAAATTAATTGGTCATTTAAACTCTTTGAAATCTATGATTTGAGTAGAGAGATGAGAAGAAAAGTGACCAGTTCATTATATTATATAATCTAAGCTTTGTATATGGTTTTCTTTTTTTAAAAAGTACCTTGTAAGTTAAGAAAAAAAGTAATTAACAAAATACCAGTGCAAATTATAGACATAATAAAATAAAAATTATATGAGCCCAATTTCAAAGCAACATGTATGAATAGGTTAACCAACTTTCTTGTTTTAGGTCCTTACATGAACTAAAATTCTGTTGTTATTTATCACTTAATAGGAACCAAAAAGAGCCACAGATGTTGCTTTGAAGAGCAGGATGCTACGAAGTACTGTTTTAAAACACTTCAGTAAAATAGGAAGTCATTCATGTAGAAGTGTTAATAACCCTCGCTGCATTTAAACCACAATTTTCAAAGGAAAAAGCTGCTACTCTCTTATAGTTTTATTGTTACTTACTTTTAAAAATCAAATATCAATACCTTTAATGAGAACATATTGGAAATATCTGTGTGCTATGCTCTGATTAAGCATTAGGGCAAAAAATAGATGACATAAAAAGTCAAAAAAATTTAAAAAATGAAAACAACTCATAGGATGGATTAAGCTACAGTTTAGTCATAGTTGAAAAGAAAATGTAGAACTAAATGATAGAGCTGAAGAAATTACCCAGAATGGAATATTGAGAGGCAAGTAGATGGAAAATATAAGGGCTTAATAAATGTGAACAAATGAGAAGGAGTACTGTTGGTATAATTGAAGTCACAGAAGAAAGCAATAAACAGAATTAATGAATTATAATATTTGTCAAGAAATTTCCTAAGACTTCTGTAGCTCTGATTAAATATAAAGAACCAGGAAATACAGTTAATACTAAAATGGCAAAGGGAATTATTCTATATCTAGAGACATTGTAACATAATTGCAAAACATTAAGGAAAAGGATTTTAAGTAGTTAAAAATTAAGAGTAGGGGCTTAAAATTATAATTATACTTAAAACATACATCTCAACAATAATAAGGACAACCAGAAGACAGTATATAAAAAGTGTGAGAGAAAATAAATGTAAAAACAAAATCATGTTCTCACAAATTATTACTCAAGAATGAGAACTAAATAAGTCTTCAAACAACAGCCAATTTTATTACCAAATGACCTAATCTAAAATTATTTCAATATTGCAAGAGGAAAAATTAACCCAAAATGAATATTTGTGACAAAGGAAAAAATATTAAGCAAAGAAATTTACAGACTTAACAGGGGACTCTGAACAAATAAATTATCAGTGTAAAATAATAAAAATATGATTTAACATGAATCAATGAAAAAGACATATATTTAAAAAATTCCAAAGGTTTTAAGAAAGCACAAATCTTAGACACTAGACAAAATAGAATGTGAATGATGAGAGGCTGAATTTAGGTTAAGTGAGTTAAAAGTCTTTCTATTGTATGGAAAACACATTAAGGCATTATCTTCAGACCTTGTTATATCTGTGAGGTGAAAGGTCCTGGAAGGGGGTAACTACTAAAAAATTAGAAGTAAGGTATATAGCTCCCAAGCCAACAGAGCCAAATAAATAAATAAATAAATAAAACCTAAAATAACTTGAGTAAAAAAAGAATAAAGAAATAGATACAGAAAATTTTAAAATAGAAAGCAAAAAATAATATGTGCAAATATCTAAAAATGCCATATTTCCAATAAAAGTGAATGAGCTAAATATTTCACCTGTAAGACAGAAATAATCAAATTTAAATTAAAATATACCTCTATGCTGTATACAAAAATGCAGATGTGCAAAATTATTGATGTAATATGAAGTATGGAAAGAAAGGAAGGTGACTACATTAATATCACACAAAATAAAATTACTAAGAAAAAGCATTATTAATAAGAGAGAGTGTCATCTCATATAGTATACAGAATAATGGATCCCAAAGATCTCCACATCCAAATTACTGGAACCTATGATACTGTTAAATTATAAGGTCAAAATTACATTAAAAATATGTTTAATGTAGTAATATTTTCCTGGATTATTTAGTTCCTCTCAATCTAATCACATTAGTCCCTAAAAGTGGAGCATCTTCTTAGGTTTTAAGCAAAATAGAGATGTGTCAAAAGAGGATGCATAAAGGGAGTTCACAAAAATGTGAAGCATGAGAAGGACTCAAACCACTGTCACTAATTTGAAGATGAAGGGGGTCACAGTTTAGAGAATATAGGTGGCCTCTACATGCTGAGAAAACCTCCTTGGCTGACAGACAGCAAGGAAGCAGGGATTTCAGTCATATAACTAGAAGAAACAGAATTTAGTCCACAACCTTAATAAGCTTGAAAGTAAACTTTTCCCTAGAATCACCATTAAGGAACACAGTCCTACATCACCTTGATCTCAGCTGAGCCTCCTGAACTTCTCTGACTTAGAGAAATGTGAAATAATGAATGGTCATTGTTTATGGTAATCTGTTATATCAGCAATAAATAATAACTAATAAATTTAGAATAACAAAATGACCAATCCATCAAGAAGATTTCATAATTCTGAACTTGTATGCACATAATAAAGCCACCTTTAAATACACAAAGCAAAACTTGACAGAGGTGTAGAAAAATATTGGCAAAGTCACCATTATAAAAATATTTTTTTTAAAGCTAACTAATCATAGATCTTGCAAGATGGCATAGAGTTATTTCTCCCTTCTCTTATTAATAAACACAACTTTATACCCTGGAAATAATGCAAGACACAACCAAAAGAAAAAAAAAAATAGTTCTGAAAGGTGGTAAGAAGTAGGAAAACTGGTAAGGGACTACAGAAATAGAGGAACAACAATGAAGCAGGATGTCTTGGTCATCCCACCAAACAATGGAAGGCCTTCCAGGCCCAGGGTTTCCTGACTCCAGACCTAATAGCAAAAGGCACCCTGGTAATTTTTTTCCTCCTCGGGAAGGAATAGAAGACCCTATGACATAAAGGGATCCTGGCATCTTGGGGCAGACAATTTGATTGAGATTCTTGGCAGGAAAGCATCCTATCTCTTCCAGGCCTGAGACTTTCCAAACCCACATGCCCAGAATCACTAGAGCAGTGATGTCTATCTAGAATCACTAGATAGAAAAAGAGACAGCGCTGAAAAATGAGAAACCTCTTCTTCACCACAAACCCAAAGCTATATTTCCATGCTACAGGGAAATGAGGGTGAGAAGAACTAGAAAATGGGATACAGTCACAGCAAGCGTGTTTACCCACAGGCTCGAGATTACCATCTCCTGCATAGAGACATCATAGTTGATGGGCTAGTGACACAGTTACGTCAAGTGTCCCAAGGCAGAAAGCCTCTTTGCCCTGCATGCTGAAACTCTCCTCCCGTACCCAGAGATAGTTGGAAAAACCATTAGGGAAATCACATATCAAAACCGTCTCCCACCAAGAGACATTCAGAAGCTCAGCTTGGAGAACCTCCCTTAGCGCCATTAGGTAGCACCAGAGGGAGCCATTGAGAATTCCAGTGGCACCACCACAAGGGCTCTTAAACTGCCCTTTGAACAGTAGTCCACAAAATAGGCTAAGACACACCTATTAAATCCATGCTGCAATAAACATGGGAGTACAGGTATCTCTTTGAGATGCTGATATCAATTATTTGGAATATATGCCCAATAGTGGGATTGCTGGATTATATCGTAATTCTATTCATAATTTTTTCAGAGATGTCCATACTGTTTTCCATAATGGCTCCAGCATTTTGGATTTTTACCCACAGTGTATGCATTTCCAATGTTTTCACATTTTTCACAAACACTTTAACATTAGTTTTGTTTTTGCTGATAGCCATTCTAACAAATGTGAGGTAATATCTGATTTGCATTTCCGTAATGATTAGTATTGTTGAGCATCTTTTTATATACCTGTTGACAATTTGTGTATGTTCTTTATAGAAATATCTATTCAAGACTTTGATCATTTTTTAAAAATCTGGTTATTTGAGTTTTTTTTCTGTTCAGATATAGAAGTTCCTTGTACATTTTGGATTAATATTAATCCCTTATCAGATACATGATTTAAAGATATTTTCTCCCTTTCCGTAAGTTGCCTTTGCATTCTGTTATTTTCTTGGATGTGCAGAAGCTTTAGTTTCATTTAGTACCACTTTTTTCTTTGTTTTTATTGCCTGTGCTTTTGGTGTCATATTCAAGAAATCATTCCCAAGCCCAATGTCATGAAGATTTCCTCATAGGTTGACTTCTAGGAGTTTTACAGTTACAGGTCTTATGTTTAAATCTCTAATATATTTTGAGTTGATTTTTGTTTGTGATATGAGATAAGATTCTACTTTTAATTTTTCCGCATGTGGATAACTAGTTTTTACAACACCATTTGTTGAAGAGTCTATCCTTTCCCCATCGTGTATTCTTGGCACCCTTGTTGAAGATCACTTGACCACATACCAATGGGTAGTCTTTTATCCCTCACTGCCTCCTACCCTTCCCCCTGAGTCCCCAATGTCCATCATATCATTCTTATGCCTTCGTATCCTCATACCTTAACTCCCAGTTATAAGTGAGAAGATACGATATTTGGTTTTCTATTTCTGAGTTACTTTGTTTAGAATAATGGTCTCCAATTCCACTTAGGTTGCTGTGAATGCCATTATTTTTTTTTCCCCCTTTTATGGCTGAGTAGTATTCCATGGTGTATATATGCCACATTTTGTTTATCTACTCGTTGGTTGATAAGCATTTAGGCTGGTTTCATATTTTTGCAATTATGAGTTGTGCCGCAATAAACATGCATGTGCAAGTATCTTTTTCATATAATTACTTATTTTCCTCTGGGTAGATACCCAGCAGTGGGATTGCTGGATCAAATGATACTTCTACTTTTAGTTGTTTAAGGAATCTTCATACTATGTCCCATAGTGGTTGTACTAGTTTACATTCCCACCATCAGTGTAAAAGTATACTGATTTCAATACATCCATGCCCATGCCAACATATATTATTTTTTGATTTTTTTATTATGGCCATTTTTGCAGGAGTAAGTTGTTATCTCCTAGTGGTTTTAATTTGCATTATCCTGATAATTAGTGATGTTGATCATTTTTTAACACAGGATGGGACTTCTAGAGAGCTAGTTTGCAGTGATTGTTATTTCTCTTCTGGGTCTAGTACCCAGCAGAACTACAAGTCTCCAAGCCCAGTGCTGGGGAACGTCAGCAAAGAGTCCTGTGATGGGATCCATCTTCATGTCTCTCAACCATGGATACCAGCACCTCCTCTGGTAGAGGTGGCAAGGAAATGAAGTAGACTATGTGAGTCTTTGGTTGTAGATATGTGAAGTGTGCTGGCTTCTCAAATGCTGGTTATGCTAGCAGTGAAGTTGTCACATGAGCACACTCGGGAACTCTTTAACCAGGATGTTGCAGGAAGTCAAATTAGGTATTGTATTTTACTTCCTGGGTCAGGGTTATTCTGTAATGAGTTGCTGTAGTGGCCTGTCTTCTTTGGCCTTCAGCCAAGAGGTGGTGCTTTCTGGAAAGCACCAGCTGCAGTAGTAGTGGGGCTTCTAAGCTTGCCCTAAGTTGGCTAGGGTGATTATTTTGGTTTCTAAGGAGATAGGCAGGGCTATAAAGCTCCCAAGAGTTTCTGTCTCTTGTGTTTGGCTACAAGGGCAGGTAGAGAAATACCATCAGGTGGGGGCAAGGTTAGGCAGATCTGGGCTCAGACTCTCCTTAAGCAGGGCTTGCCACAGTCACTTGGGTGATTTAGCAGTGGTTTTCAGTCCAATAGGGTTATGTTCCAGAGGGGATCTTGGTCACCTCTGCTGTGTCATATAGTTCACCAGGGAAATGGTGGATAAGCTGTAGAGAGAGGCCTCACCCAGCTTCCATGCAGTTCACAAGGCCAGTCTGGGTCCCAAAGTGCCCCATTCAGACCTTGCTCCAAGCTGTGAGCTTCCCTGCTGAGAATGCAAGCATAGCTTTCTTTTTCAGATCTTGCTTCTCCTCATCTGCCCACTTTGTCTCGGCAGCTGCTGCACTCCCACACTTTTATCTGCAGCGGCTCTTGCAAGTCCCCCAGACTCCACTGAAAATAATTTGTTCCCAGTCAAAACCACTACCGATTTTAGTTTGAAGTTTCCTTTGCCATGAAACCCCTCCCCAATTCTGCTGGCTGTTTTTCCTGAGGGCCTCTGTGAGGTATAGTCAAGGATGGCTTCCCTGGGCTCCAGCTGGAGACTGTGAGTATCTGTAAGGCACTTCCCACTGCTACTTCTACTTTGATATTTCACAAAACTCCCTAAGTCTGCTTCAGCTCTAGGTAAGGGTAAATCCTTCTCACATGATTTAGATTTTTAAATTCCCCAGTGGGGATGTGTTTTGGAGGTAGGTTTTCCCCATCTCACACTTCAGGAAGTCATAGCTTTTCACCTGTTTCACAGAATTTGCAGCAGTGCAACGCTTCTTTCGAAGGATCTGTGAATTATTTTCTTTTTCCATTGTTATTCTATTATCTCTTTCAATTATTTCTTCTGTAACCTATAGTACGATATTGTTCCTTTTGTTAACTTTTGGCTTAGGTTGTTTGTTTGTTTGTTTGTTCATTTATTTTTTAGTTCTTTGAGGTTAAAAACTAAGTAGTTTGTGTAGACTTTTCAAAAGACACCCTGTCATTTACGACAACATAAATGAAACTGGAAGTCTGGCTCAGAATATCAGAATGACAAATTTGTCATGCTCTCACTCATTTGTGGGAGCTAAAAATGAAAAAAAAAAAAAAAACTCATTAAGATAGAAAGTAGAAGGATGGTGACCAGAGTCTCAGAAAGGTAGTGGGAGGTGAGAATGTGACAATGATTAATGGATACAACAATACAGTTAGGTAGAATGAATAAGATCTAGTATTTGATAGCACAACAGAGTTACTACAGTCGATAATAATTTATCATATATTATTAAATAAATAAAATAGTAAAATTGCCATGTTTATAATACAAAATAAATGCTTGAGGTGATGGATACACCATTTACCCACACGTGATTACTATACATTGTATACCTGTACCAAAATATTTCATGTACCCCATAAATAGATATACCAACTATGTACCCATAAGATTAAAATTTAAACTATTGAGTAAATAAAAAAGATTAATCACTGGTTTCTCATTAAAACCATGAACCAAGGGGTAGTAGAATGAAATATGTAAAATGTTGAAAGAAAAAACCACGTAAAGCAAAAATTCTGTATCTAGCAAAAATAACCTTCAAAAACGTGGAAGAAATTAGGACATTCCAAAATAAACAAAAGTTGAAAGACTTTGTTACTAACAAACCTGACTCATAAGAACAGGTAAATGATAAAATGAAAGGTCAGTAGAGAGCAAATTCAAGTCCTATGAAGAAATAAAGAATACTAGAAATGATAACTACATAGGAAAATATAAAGGTCATTATTAGTGTATTTTTGGTTGGCAACTCCACTTTCTTCCTATATGATATAAAAGACAAGTAAGACAATAATAATAAATCTATATGAATTAATACATAATAAATAAACAAAATGGCAACATAAATTAGGATAGACAGAGAGTTGCATGGGAACACAGTTTTTGTATAATATTTAACCTAAGTTGGAATTAATTTAAATTAGATAAATTTAAGATGTTCATTGTAGTCCTTCAGGTAACCATTAAGAAAGAAATGAGAATATGTATATACAAATAAAAGCAAGTAAATATAAAATAAACACTCAAAAATGTAAATGAGAAGGGAATCAAAATGCACACATAAAATAATTAAACACAAAAGAAGACAGTATTAAACAAATGGAAGAACATAAGAGATACAAAATCTACAGAAAATAAACAGCAATATGGTAGCATTAAGTTTTTCTTTAACAGTAATTAATTTAAAACTGAATAGATAGGTTAAACTCTCCAATTAAAAAGTAGATATTAAAGAAATGTATAAAATATACATAATCCAACTATATGTTGACTACAAGAGATTTACTTTATTGTCTCCTCAACTTTATTAAAGTATAATTTACGATAAAAACTATATATTCAAGATATGTTACTTTATTTTCAAAAACACAAATGCACTAAAAGTGAAAGAATGGAAAAATATACTTCATGCAAATATTAATCAGATGAGAGCTAAGGTAGTTATACTAATACCAGGCAAAATCAACTTTTTAATATCTTTATATGAGACAAGGATATAATATAATAATAAAAGTGTCAATTCTTTAAGCACTTATAATCATTATAAAACATATATACACACAATAGAATCTTAAAAAAGATGTGGTCAACTTTGGGAAAAAACATCAAAGATGATATCTTTTTTTTTAAATTTTTTTTATTTTATTATTATTTTTAATTATTATTATTATTATACTTTAAGTTCTAGGGTACATGTGCATAACGTGCAGGTTTGTTACATATGTATACTTGTGCCATGTTGGTGTGCTGCACCCATCAACTCGTCAGCACCCATCAACTCGTCATTTACATCAGGTATAACTCCCAATGCAATCCCTCCCCCCTCCCCGCTCCCCATGATAGGCCCCGGTGTGTGATGTTCCCCTTCCCGAGTCCAAGTGATCTCATTGTTCAGTTCCCACCTATGAGTGAGAACATGCGGTGTTTGGTTTTCTGTTCTTGTGACAGTTTGCTAAGAATGATGGTTTCCAGCTGCAATTTTTGAGCCAGAGTCTCGCTCCATCACCCAGGCTGGAGGGCAGTGGCGCGATCAAGCTCACTGCAAGCTCCGCCTCCTGGATTCCGCAATTCTGTCTCAGCCTCCAGAGTAGCTGGGACTACAGGCACCTGGCACCACGACTGGCTAATTTTTTGTATTTTTTTTTTTTTTTTTTTTTAGTGGAGACGGGGTTTCACTGTGTTGGCCAGGATGGTTTCGATCTCCTGACCTCATGATCCGCCCACCTCGGCCTCCCAAAGTGCTGGGATTACAGGCGAGAGCCACTGCACCCGGCCAAATATATCTTTAAATATAATATTAAAGACTTCCATACTCTACTTTTAGAAATAAATACATTAAGATAGAAGATCAGCGATGAAACTCAGGACTTGAAAAACCATAAACCAAGACCTATCTGACCTACAGAGAATGCTTCATGCAAAATCAACAGAAAACACATTTTCACAAGTGCACATGAATCGTAGTCAAGACGATACCATCTGTGGACACAAAACAATGCTCAGTAAATTTTAAAAGACTGTGACGTACAAAGTGGTTTCTCTGATCACAATCGATTGAAATTAGAAGCGAACAACATAACAATAATTAGAGATGTCACAAATACATGAAAATAAAACAACCCACTCTTGAATAACTATTGAATAAAAAATAATGAAAAAATAAAATTAGAAAATACTTTTAGATGAGTGAAAATAAAAACACGGCACACCAAAACTTATGTGATGCTCCATAAGTAGTACTTTACAGAAAATTAAGAACTGTAAATGTATACATTAAAAAAGAGAAAGATCCCAGATGAATTACCTAACTTTACCCTATAAGGAACTAGCAAATGAAGAGTATGGTGAACCAAATTATACCAAAAAGAAGAAAATAATATAGAGTAAAAATCAATAAAACAGATAATAGCAAAAAATAGAGAATATCAATAAAACCAAAAGTTTATTTATTTTCTGTTTAGTAATCTAAACAATTACATTTATTCGACTAGTGGACTAGTTCAGCGAAATCTATTTCCCCTGAGTGTCTAATATCACATATCAGGTGGTGAAGTTCTGGTTATGTGTACAGTTACCTTGGTATGAGACCAGTTTTATAAGAATTCTCTTTAGCCGTTTCTAGAGCTTCAGGCCTTGAAGATATTCTTGCCTAGAATAGAGCTTCTGCCACATGAAATAGAGCAGATTAGAAATGCTCGTAGCCTGCCTCTATCAGGTACATATTATAACCCTAGACTTGGGGCAGGGCACAGGGCAAGCCTTGGTTTCTTGGCTGTACAAATCTGGATCAAATGTCCCAATCTCCTTGCTGCTCTTACCAAAGGTTAGTGTATTTTCTTGACTAATTCTCCACTTATTGCATAAAGTTAGAACAATTTCCAGGGACCTGATACGATGGTTTTTATGTATTTTTATTTTCTCTAGTCTTTTCATTTTCATTCATTTAATTGTTACCTTTTGATTCTTAGCTGTTCTCTTCCCTACATGTGCAGGCGAAAGTCAGATAATATGCACGTATGAATAAAAGAAATATGATATAGGTTTCAGTCAGCCATTCTTTCGAACAAGACTGTGCTGAGAGGAGGAAGGCAAGGCTGAGGCCTTGGACCTCTGCAGTGGGGCAGTTCTACTCTAACATAGGAGTGGAGGCCCTGGAATGTGCAATTTCTTTCTTTTTTAAAAAACTTTCATTTGAGGTTCTGGGGTTTATGTAATGGTTTATTATATAGGCAAACTCTTGTTACAGGGATTTGTTGTACAGATTATTTTATCACACAGGTATTAAGCCTAGCATCCAATAGTTATTTTTTTCTCTGCCTCTCCCTTCTCCTACCCTTCATCCTCAGGTAGACCCCAGTGTCTGTTTTTCCCTTTTTTTGTGTTCATGAGTTCTGATAATTTAGCTTCAACTTATAAGTGAGAACATGTGGTATTTGGTTGTCTGTTTCTGTGTTAGTTTGTTAAGAATAATAGCCTGCAGCTCTATCCATGTTCTGGTAAAAGGCATGGTCTTCTTTTTTATGGCTGCATACTATTCCATGGTGTATATGTACCACATATTCTTTATCCAATCTGTGATTGATGGACATTTAGTTGACTCCATGTCTTTGCTATTGTGAATAGTGCTTGCAATGAACATTTGTGTGCATATGTCTTTATGGTATATAAAATTCTCTCTATATATCTATATCTATATGTCTATATATCTATATATCTATTCTTCTAGGTATTAGTTCAACCATTGTGGAAAGCAGCATGGAGACTCCTCAAAACTCTAAAAACAGAACTACCCTTCAACCCAGCAATCCCATTACATGATGGTTTTGAAATAATTATTCTTATTTGTCATTGTTCCTCTAAGGACATTCTTGGAGTTCTTCATGCCACTTTTCTGGCTTATATAACATGTCTGAAATTATAACATTTTAAAAATGGGAGACAGAATGGTGGTTGCTAAGGATTAAGACAGAAAGGAGGGTGGGAGTCATGAGTTTGTTATTATAAAAGGGCAACACAAGGGATTCTTGTAATGTTAGAACAGTTGATTATTTTGACTGTGGCATGAACACACAATTTACAAATGTGATAAAATTGTATATAAATCAGCATGCACAAAAACATACAGAGGCCAGGCGTGGTGGCTCACACCTGTAATCCCAACACTTTGGGTGGCTGAGTCGGGTGGATTGCTTGAGGCCAGTAGTTCAAGACCAGCCTGGCCAACGTGGCAAAACACCATCTCTACTAAAAGTATAAAAATTAGCCAAGTTTGTTGGCACATGTCTGTAATCCAGGTACTTGGGAGGCTGAGGTGAGAGAATCCCTTGAATCTGGGAGGCGGAGGTTGCAGTGAGCCAAGATCACGCACCACTGCACTCCAACCTGGGTGACAGAGCAATACTTTGTCTCAAGAAGCAAAAAAGAAAAGAAAAAGAAAACATACACAAATGAGGACAAGCAAATCTGGGAAAATCTGACTAAGATGAATGGATGTTATCAATGTCAAAATTCTGTTTTCAATGTTGTACTATAGCTTTGCACAATGCCATCAGGAAGAAATTGGGCAAAATTTATAAAACCATCTCTGTGTTATTTTTTTCCAACTGCCTATTATTCTATGAAAATATCAGTAAGTATTTTAATTGTGAAAAGCGTTAAGTATTGAAAAATAACCATAGCTATTTAAAACTAGTAGTTAACACTTGATCATGTCACTTTGTATAATTCATATCAGAAACTGGCTGAAGTTGATTATATTTTTCTTATGTATATTAATAGCACTTGTAATAACACCAGAAAAGTAACTTTGTTTGACTCTCATTTTTTTTTCTTCTGAACATGGCACTATAACTTTACTAAAAATAATATTGAAATATTTAACAAGACAACAAAAAATTTAATTACATTGAAGAGTGCCATGGAATATAGCATAAGCTTAACTTAGGAATTTTACAGCTTCAATGTATAGATATATATAAAAGTACAAAAGCAAGGTAAATATCTAACTTAAAAACTTAAAACCGCACAGATGAAACCAAGTAAACAAGAATAAAAGAAATAATAAAGTATATAGCAGAAATTCATGAAAAATAAAGCAGAAGCTCAAAGTGAGGCTGTAGAGAAACTATTTTTGTTTCTGTGCACTAGTTTTTTTTGTTTTGTTTTGTTTTGTTTTTTTCTTTTAGTAAATCTTACTAAAACTTGGAATCTGGGCTTACCAACAAGTCTAGAAGTTAAATTATGGCAGATAATATAGCGAGAGACCAACTACAAGGAGTTTCCTTCTGAAAATATATATGTTGAGACTTCACAGGAGGATGAAACTTTGGATTATAGATTGATGTCCTGGGTTATAAAGACGGAGACATTTTATAAAGACACTAGTCGTATCTTTCCACTGGAAAAACTTATTTACAGTACAAATTGTGAGAGTAAAAACTAAGAATTCTTTCCAAGGAGATAAGTATTTTTCTCCTCCTTTTATTAGGGGATGAGAAGAAACTCTGTCTTCCATATAAATGCCCAGATTTATACTTTTGGTATTTTTTACCTGCTCTATTATGCACACGATGACATTTGTCTCTCATAGTTTTATGCTAGGGTTAAGCACTGAGGCAAAGGGAAACTAGCATAGCTACTATTAGGTATATAATAATAATAAAAATCCTGCCCTCATCCAGAAGCCTGGTATTTGCATTCAAGACAATATTAATATAATTATTAAAAATATAACACTAACACATTAAAAACTTGGTTCTTTGAAAAGACTGATAAAATGTTTAAACAAATAGTTAAGAAAAATAAGAATTCCAAAGAAATACTCGTACTAATGAAAAGATATAACCACAAATAGAGAAGAGGTTTAAAAGAGAATAAAAACATAGTATGAGAATACTGATGTCTGTAAATTTGAAAACGCAGATGACATGGACAAATATCAAAAACTGATTTAACAAGTAGGAAACCTGATTTAGCTTAATTTTAAAAAAATCTTCACACAAAGCAGATTGTATGGTAGGTCTAAATAATCTTCATGATCAATGCCAGATTGCTGTTTATTGGGGTCTTCTGATCATCCAAATTTTGGTGGCTTACCTAAAATTTGGTAGGGCACTATTACAAAAATTTGAAGGGAGAAGTAATTCCAATTTTATATAAACTAGTCAAAGAAATTGGAAAAATTAGATTATTCTTCAACTATGCTATGAAAAATAATAAAATCTTAATACCAAAATGAAACTTACAATATTAAAAAATATAGACCCATGTTACTTATGAATTTAGAAGCAAATATTCTCAATAAATTATTAGTAAACAGAACAGAATAAACCCTTTAAAATATAGTAAATCATGACCATTATGATTAAAGAGTGATTTTATATATGCAAGTTTTCAAACATCATTTACCACTTTAAGAGATATGAAAAGAAAATTGTATGATACTATCAAGAGTTACAGAGAAAGACTGAAGGCCAGTTCACTTAAAGTGTAAGGAACAACTGTCAAGGAAAAATTAACAAGCAAAATTTATTGGTCAAAATAAAAACTTAAGAGCTTTTAATGGTCATCAGAAATCAGATCTCAGACATCAACAGCAATCATCATTCATAATGTTAACCTAATAAAATTGTGCTCATTTAAATGAGGAAAAATAGAAGAATATTCTCTATCTTCACTTCAGTTCAATCATGTCTTGGAAAGCTCAGCCAGTTCACTACTTCAAGAAAAAGCAATAATGCATTATATGCATCTGATATTATTGTAGAAATCGAAACACTAATAGAACTACAGATGCTCTATTAGATTTAATTAGAAAGTTTAAGAAAGTAGCCAGTAAATATCATAATCTAAAAATTAATAGCAATTGTCTACCAATAATTAGGAAATTCACTTTAAATACTTATTTAAGGTAGCAACAATAACCCTGAAAAGATCTAAAAAAGAATAAAGTCTTGTTCATTATCAACAAGAAAGATTCATACAAATAGAGAGGCATAAAAATAAATCAAATCTCCTCTCACTTATTTTTATAATCAGTGATATGACGAACAAAATTTGAACTGAATTTGAAGGGCACTTGGAAATTAATTTCTGAAATTGATGTGGGAGAGGAAGCAAAATGACATGCAGATTAAACTGGTAAAAATAGTTAAGTTATTAGCACTATTTTCGGAAAGTAAATCAGCACACATAAATGTATTGCATTTCTGTACAACAGCCACAGATCTGGAAAGTATAATTTTAAAGAACTATCACTTACAATAGCAGCATGCTGCTGATTCTAAAACCTATATGGAAAGAAGTGATTCTAACAGAGACAATTGTATGTTGAGAAAGAAAATATTGTGGGAGAATTGAACCTTCAATATATCAAAGTACATTATACAGTTATTGTATTTGTCAGGGTTTACCAGAGAAACAGAACCAAGTATGAGCTAGTTCATGATGATGATAATGATGATAACGATAGACAGACAGATAGATATAGATAGATAGATGATAGATAGATAATAAAGACAGAAAGAAAAGAAAATTAATTATAGAAAAAAATTTTATGCAATAATGGAGGTTAAGACGTTCCATGATCTGTTGTGTGCAATCTGGAGACCGAGGAAAGCCAATGACATAATTCCCTCTGAATCAAAGACCTGAAAACCAGGGAAGGTGAATCCCAGTTCAAGAGCCTTAGAAGATGAGATAAGATGCCCCAGCTTAAGTAGGCAGACAGGAAGCAAATGAAACAGTGAATTCCTCCTTCCATGAATTAAATGCTAATTTAACACTCAAACACCCTCATGACCACACCAAGACATTATATTTAATTTGGTCACCTCATAGCTCATCAACTTGACACATAAAATTAACCATCACAATTACTTATACGTAACATAGAAAGTAGTAGCAACACAGGGATAGATCCATTAGGAAAAGATGGACTGATTATTCAATACATTGTTATCACACACTCAGATATCCTTATGGAAAGATCGTTCAAAATCCAAATTTTATAAGATTAATAAAAATCAACTTTGAATATATTATAGATCTAAATATAGATGACTTTTAATCTTTTAGCCATTGTATCATCAAGTTCAGAAACATTTCTGCCAATTTTTAAGTCATTGTTATAGGCTCATTACCAATAATTTGTTGAAACAAGCTACCTGTTTATATGCATCCTGGGTTTCATTGTATATGTTAATTCACTCACAATAGTAATAAATAAGTTGCATCTGTAACTACTACCATGACACCCAGCTGTATACTCTTTTCTCCACCAGCTTCTGTGGCTCTTGCTCTCTACCACATAATTATATTATTAGCCTATATGTGTTCATCCAGCACTGACAGGTCCCAGAGGCCTGTTGCTAAAAAGAGGTACTAGTTACCCATAGGACCCATAGCAATGGTATCAGAACAGTTTCTACCTCCACCACTGTGGTCTCCATCTGTGGGAGAACACCCCAATAAACAGTAATCTGGGCTAGGCATGGTGGCTCACACCTGTAATCCCAGGACTTTGGGAGGCTGAGGTGGGTGGATCACTTGAGGTCAGGAATTTGAGACCAGCCTGGTCAACATGGGAAAACCCCGTCTCTACTAAAAATACAAAAATTAACCAGGCACAGTGGTGTGCACCTGTAATCCCAGCTACTTGGGAGCCTGAGGCAGGAGAATTGCTTGAACCTAGGAGGTGGAGGTTGCAGTGAGTCGAGATGGTGCCATTGCATTCCAGCCTGGGTGACAGAGCAAGACTCCATCTCAAAAACAAACCAGTAATCTGGCATTGATCATATAGAACACTGAATACAATACTGTACATATTTCCCTATTCCCCCAAAGCAGCAGTGATGTTCTATTTGCCATATACATCACGCCTGACCTACCTACTCTGCTCACCTCTGGGGTTCTGTTGAGATTCTGATTTTTATGTTTTAAATGTATATCTGTCTTCCCAACTGTTGAAGCATAATTAAACTTTTGAAAAAATGTACTTACTAATGAAACAGAACAGGATGTTTTAAAAGTTAAAACGAAATAAGTAAAAGGCAAAACTTTAGAACTTTCAGAAGAAAATGTAGAAGTATCTTTTTGCTTTTGGGAGTAGAGATGGATTTCATGAGCTAGACCCATAAGAAAATGCTGCAACTGACTATATGACATTAAATAATTCTTTTTATTATAAACACCATAAAAGGAGACAAAAATGACAATTCACAAAGTGGGTGAAAATATTTGCAATATTTATCACTAAAAAAGTCATCTCTATAAATTATATACCTGAAAATCAAAACGAAAGGGACAACATACATAATGTTTGGAAAAAAATAACAAAATCAGGAAAGGGAGTTACATGAAATAGGAAAAAAAGGTGCCAATATACACCTGAAATAATGCTGAAACTATTACTAATTACAGAAATGTAAATCAAATCTACAAAGAAGTATTTTAGCATGTTCAAAAGTCAGCCATAAAATAATAAGTTTTAAGATGCCATGTACATGCATTGACATGTATAGATTAAAGGAAATTGCTATACACTCTTCATAAAAATGTAATTTGCACAAACAACTTAGCACACAAATTGGAATTATCTTGTAAAGCTTAAAATTCACACACTTTGACTGGGGAATTTTACTCTCAAGTGACTATCTCAAAAAATGTGTGTCTGTTTGCAAGTGACGTGTACACAAATGGTCAGGAGACCATTTGTATAATAATCAAAACCTGAAAACAACTCAGATGATGATCAATCGGAGAATACATAAATACATTGTAGTATATGCACACAATGAATTATATTACTGCAGTAATATTAATGGGGCTCATGAATAAATATAGATAAATGTTAGAAGCACAATGAAAACCACAAATCATAAAATTATACAATTTTAAAATGGTAAACTGAAGTAAATTTTCCAAAATAAGGTCTATAGATTCATCTGTAAAGTGAGGATCTCCACAAAGTTTTGGATAGTGATTATTTTAACAATAAGAGGCATGGCTAGAGCCATGTAAGCTTAGAAACTCACATGTTATCATTGTATAGGAATGCTACCGAATTTTGCACATTGATTTTGCATCCTGACACTTTGATGAAGTTGTTTACCAGATCAAGGCGTTCTTGGGCAGAGACTATGGGACTTTCAAGGTATAGAATTATATCTTTGGTAAAAAGGCATAGTATGACTTTTTCTCTTCCTATTTGGATGGCTTTTATTTCTTTCTCTTGCCTGATTGCTCTGACCTGGACGTACAGTATTATGGTAAATAGCAGTGGTGAGACTGGGCATCCTTGTCTTGTTCCAGTTTTCATGGGGAATGCTTCCAGCTTTTGCCCATTCAGTACGATGTTTGCGGTAGGCTTGTCATAGATGGCTCTTATTATTTTACAGTATGTTTCTTCAGTGCCCAGTTTGTTGAGGGTTGTTAACATGAAGAGATGTTAAATTTTATCAAAAGCCTTTACTGCATCTATGGAGATAATCATGTGATTTTTGTTTTTTCAGTACTACTTATGTGGTGAATATCATTTATTGATTTGTATATGTTGAACCAACCATGCATCCCAGGGATAAAGCTTACTTGATTATGGTGGATTAGCTTTTTGATGTGCTGCTGGATTTGGTTTACTAGTATTCTGCTGAGGATTTTTGCATCAATGTTCATCAAGGATATTTGCCTGAAGTTTTCTTTTTTTGTGTGTCTCTACCAGGTTTTGGTATCTGGATGATGCTAGTCTCAAAGAATGAATTAGGGAAGAGTATCTCATTCTCAATTTTTTGGAATAGCTTTAGTAGAAATGGTACACACACACACACACACACACACACACACACATCTTGTAGAATTATGCTGTGAATCCATCTGGTCCTGAGCATTTTCTTGTTGATAGGCTTTTTACTACTGATTCAATTTTGGAAATCATTATTGCCTTGCTCAGGGATTCAATTATTTCCTGCTTCAATCTTGAGAAGTTATAGGATTCCGGGAATTTATCTATTTCTTCTAAGTTTTCTAGCTTGTTTGCATACAGGTGTTCACAGTAGTGTCTTAGGATTTTGTATTTTTTTGTTTGCTTGTTTGTTTGTTTTTTGTATTTCTGTGGGGTCAGTGATATTGTCCCCCTTGTCATTTCTAATTGTGTTTATTTTAATATTTCTCTATTTCTTTATTAGTCTAGCGAGCAGTCTATTTTATTAATTCTTTCAAAGAACCAACTCCTAGATTCGTTGATTTGTTGAAATGGTTTTTGTGTCTTAATTTTCTTCAGTTCAGCTCTGATTTTCAGCATTTCTGGTCTTCTGTTAGCTTTGGGGTTGGTTTGCTCTCATTTCTCTAGTTCCTCAAATGGTGATGTTCGGTTGCTGATTTGGTATCTTTCTAACTTTTCGATGTGGGCATTTAGTGTCATAAACTTCCTTCTTAATATGGCTTAACTGGGTCTCAGGGAGTCTGGTATGTTGTACCTTTATGTTAGATTCAAAGAACTTCTTGGTTTTTGCCTTAATTTCATTATTTATCCAAAAGTCTTTCAGGAGCATGTTGTTTAATTTCCAGGTAATTGCGAAGTTTTTAGTGATTTTATTTTCAGTCTTGACTTCTATGTTTTTGCACTGTGTTCCAAGAGTGTGTTTGGTATGATTTCAGTTATTTTGCATTTGCTGAATATTGTTTTATGCCCAATTATGTGGTCAATTTTTGAGTACATGCCACGTGACAATGAGAAGAACATATCTTCTGGTTTTGGCTGGAGAGTTCTGTAAAGGTCTATCAGATTCATTTTGTCCAATGTTGAGTTTAGGTCTTGAATATTCTTATTAATTTTTGGCTTCGATAATCTCTCTAATACTGTCAGTAGAATGTTGAAGTCTCTCACTATTATTGTGTCGTAGTCTAAGTCTGTAGGTCTTTAAGAACTTGCTTTATGAATCTGGGTGCCACTGTGTTGGGTGCATATATATTTAGGCTAGGTAGGCCTTCTTGTTGAATTGAACCTCTTAGTGCTATGTAATACCCTCCTTTGTCTTTTTTGATCTTTGTGGGTTTAGAGTCTATTTTATCTGAAATTAGAATTGCACTGCCTGCTTTTTTTCTGTTTCCCATTTTTGTTTCCCCCAGCAAAGCTTTGGGACTGTTTCCTTCCAGTGTCACTCGTCCACATTATGCCATGCTGTCTGGCAGCTGTGTTTCTATAGAGCTCTTAAGGAAATTACATTTAGTTTTTAAAAATATAAAATAGAATAGAAAATATAAGTGAGGCTAGAGCTGCATTTGAGTAAATGTTTTTATCTACACAATTCACATTACGGTGCAGGAAAATTCAACAGCCTATCACATAATAAACTTAACAAATGTAACTGAATCATCCAGATAATTCTGGGTAAGGTATTTGTCTCTCCTCTTATCTTCAAATGCTACTAAAAAGCAGAAATAACTATTATACTTCTAACTAATAAATTTAAAAATTATAAATGACTGAAATTAGGATAAAAGGAACTTTTGCATCTCACATGTAATGATCTAGGAGGATAGTACAATGTATTTATCACAATGAAGGACATTCTGTGCAAAAATTAAGAGAAACAAATGGGACAGTCTACCATCATCCCCACTTTCTTTTGGGGGAATATATAATGAGCTAAATAAATCTTAAGAGATCATGTACAACCTTAATATCACAGATTGGATGGAATGATAAGATCACCAAGGTGTTGCTGTGTGCTGTGTGTGAAAATCTGAACTTTATTATCAAACGTCAATTAATGTACTTGGTGCAAAAGGAGGTGTGATTTTTCTTCCATTAGAGCAACTTAATTACGTTCATTTTTTAAAAGGTGTGCATATACTTTCAATACAATATTATCTGGGAGAAGCTATTCATTCAGATCTTTGTATTATTATAATATTATAATTATAACTAATTATAATGATAACCTTTCTACATATAGAATTATTTGGTTATTTAAAATCTTAATAAATGTACATTTTTCCTATGATGAGGCCACAAAAGATAATAAACGAGAAAGAATTATGCTGAGCGTAGAGCTGGAATCCTGGTGAGTACCATAAAATGTAGTTTTTCTTAAAAGAAAAATCAGTCTAAACAAAGAAATTACCCCACCGCCAAGGAAGAGGGCTTTCAAATTGCCTATCCAGCAGCATTGCATAATTGCTATGAATCTCTCATTCTCTTTTATTATGAATGGGAAATTTTTATTGTCCTGATTTTGTTCCAGCGCCTTTATTTTATATTTGGTGAGGGTAGCAAATAACTTGTTTTGTAATTTCATGCAACCCTGGGCCATAAAAAAATACCTAACTGATAAAATAACTGTGGCTCACTGGGTTTCACGTAAAAAATTAAATATTGTCCTAGATTCTGGTTTCACAGATTTATCTTTTAAAGTTATTCCTAAAAGAATATATATAAATTGTATGCAGTTTCCTATATATATGTTATACTCCTCAATGAAAGCTGAAATTTTAAAAAGAGGAAAATAGAAAAAAATGGAATTATAAATAAGTCAGCATATATCTACAAAAATGATGCCAGTAGATCTACAGAATTATTTTAAATCTATATGCAGTGCTCAGAGGTTTTACCAAAACCACAAGTAAAACAGTACAAAATAATATGGCAGGCAAATACTAATTTAAAAAGAGCTATTTTGGTTATATTAAAATCAGGTAAAATAAATTTCAGGGCCCAGTGAACAAGAGATGATGGGGTTCAGTTTGTCAGGAAGATATTAATGTAATAGTTCTAACCTGACAGACAGACTTGTATGATATACATTCATGCATGTACATATATACCTATATCTATATTTATATAAATATATAGTTATAAATATATACAGATGACCCCTACTTAACTGTGGTTTAACTTATGATTTTTTGACTTTATGATGTGTTTATTGGGGTGTGACCTCATTGTAAATCAAGGAACAGCTGAACTTATGATAGTTCAACTTATGTTTTTTTTTCTCGCAATGTGTTTATTGGGGTATTAAATGCATTATGATTTCCAACATTTTTGAGTTATTATGAGTTTATCAGGACATAAATCTATCATAAGTCAAGGAGCATCTGTATACATGCAAAATATGCTGAAAATTACCACATCAGTGAGGATTTAAAAACATATGTTTCAGTAATTGATGGGTGAAGCAGGTAAAAGTTATGACGAAGAATATTTGGGTAACATATACTAAGAATGATCAAATGACTATACATAGAACACTCTACCAAAGAATTAACGAATATACGGTTTCAAGAAACAGGAAACATTCATGAAAATCAAAAATATAATAGGAAATAGAGCAAGTCCCAGTGGTTTTCCAATATTAATTTCATATGCATAATAATCTCTAACTGCAGTGTTATTAAGTTTTAAATAATACAAAGATAACCCACAATAACGTAAGCTGGGAAATTTAAAAACACTTTTCTACATAAATTAATGCTAAATAAAAAATACCAGTGGGGAATAGGTGATCTTTAGAATTGAAGTAAATAAAATAATATTACATATCGATAATCATGGGATGCATTTAAGGCAAAAAGTGAAATAATTCTGATATTACAAGCTTAAATTTGAACAATTCTTACAGATTATTTTTAACTGAAGTCAATCCTGAAATTTTAAATGGAAGTATAGTCAAGGAACCAAAGGCCAAAGAGCCAAGTATAACCCAGGAGAAATAAGATATGAAAATTTGCTGGGTCATATGGTACATCTAGTTCTAGATCCTTGAGGAATCACCATACTGTTTTCCATAATGGTTGAACTAGTTTACAATCCCACCAACAGTGTAAAAGTGTTCCTATTTCTCCACATCCTCTCCAGCACCTGTTGTTTCCTGACTTTTTAATGATCGCCATTCTAACTGGTGTGAGATGGTATCTCATTGTGGTTTTGATTAGCCATCCCATTACTGGGTATATACCCAAAGGATTATAAATCATGCTGCTATAAAGACACACGCACACGTATGTTTATTGCGGCACTATTCACAATAGCAAAGACTTGGAATCAACCCAAATGTCCATCAGTGACAGACTGGATTAAGAAAATGTGGCACATATACACCATGAAATACTATGCAGCCATAAAAAAGGATGAGTTTGTGTCCTTTGTAGGGACATGGATGCAGCTGGAAACCATCATTCTTAGCAAACTGTCACAAGAACAGAAAACCAAACACCGCATGTTCTCACTCATAGATGGGAACTGAACACAATGAGATCACTTGGACTCGGGAGGGGAACATCACACACCGGGGCCTATCATGGGGAGGGGGGAGAGGGGAGGGATGGCATTGGGAGTTATACCTGATGTAAATGACGAGTTGATGGGTGCTGACGAGTTGATGGGTGCAGCACAGCAACATGGCACAAGTATACATATGTAACAAACCTGCACGTTATGCACATGTACCCTAGAACTTAAAGTATAATAATAATAATAATAATAATAAAAAGAAAATTTGCTATAGCAGTGATTAAAATTTACTGTCAAACAATTGCAATTAACACTGCATGGTGTGAGCGCAAGGATTGAAAGCTGATAACACGTTAGGGAGTCAAAAAATACACTTGCAAAAATGTGAACATTAGATATTTTATAGAGGTAAAAGTATAGACCTGTCAGTCAGTGGCCCTGAGATAAGTACTTATCCAGAAACTATAAAGCAAGCAAAATAGTGTATCTGTCATGACATATGCAAAAGTTAATTTCCAATATATCAGCGACTTAAATATGAAAGGCAAATTTTAAAACTTCTTAAGGAATATAAATGGAGGTTTTTTTTTACTATAGACAATTTTTAAGAGAAATAACATAATTAAGTAAAAGAAACTATTAAGTATTGATAAGTTAATCTATTTTGAATTGTGGACTTTTCATCATCAAAAGATGCCATAAAAAGAATTTTCACTTTGAGAGCAGATCTTTGCAACATAAGAAACCAGTATAGGATTGATGTCTATAATATATTAAGAAATTCATATAAACAAAAAGTCAAACCACCCAATTGAACTGTAGGCAAAAGATGCAAACAGGTATTTCATGGAAGAGAAAATCTGAATAGCAATAACATGTAAAGGTGAACATCTTATAACCGAAGCAGTCATTCCATTTTGGAAACAAATAATTATTCTTTCTCTTACAATACCTAACTGTGTGCTTGCTTAAGAATTCCAGGAACTAACTCCAAGATAAAACCAAGTGTGAAATGTTCTTACTGGAAAAAAAAAAAACTGAGCAGTTAATCTTCAATCTTAGAGGTTGGATGATGCCAGCTACACCTCTCGATGCCCATTCCTTATGATAGTTATTGGAAAAAGACATTCTGAAATGCACAGATAACTCCTGCACATAGTTTCCCAAGCCCTTTCCCCTTTAAAACCCCTTTGTCCAGGCCAAAAAACTTGAGATGGTCTTTGCTATGTAAGTCCTCCATCTCCTTGGATTGTTTGCTCCTGAATAAACCTGCTTTTTACTTCCACCAATGCTTGCCTCTCAAGTTTTGGCTTTCAACTGGCAAATGACTGAACCTGAGTTCAGTTACAATCTCATTACTAATCAGGAAATTAAAACCACTGTGTAATACATTTACAATCTGATTTAAAGTATTACTCAATCATGTGAAGCCAAGGGAGCCATGGAAATGTAAAATGTCACAACTGCTTTAAAATGCAAGTTAGAAATATCTTGGCAAAGTAGAATTTCCGAACAGCTGATGCTTAAACAGCTCCATATCCAAATATGTACATTAAATAATAAATATTCAAACTGATGTATGCTATAATGTACCTCAGAGGTAAACTCAGACAGATCGTCAGTTTCTACACATATCTCCTCCAAATATTGACCTCAATGAGAAGTCCCTGTTTCCGCTTTTGCAAGTCCTCAATCATTAGTTGCCGATCTCCAGTTTAACAAAACAAAGGCAGCCATTTCTCTTATCTGGAACATTGTAATAGTACATTAGAGTGTACCAATCTGTAGAGCATCCTACAAGGAAACAGTTTGAGCATACAAGGTTCTGAGGAAGATTTTGATTGGGAAAGCAAACTAAAAAGATGTGTAAAAAAATTGCCTTTATTTCACCTAAGTACAAAACTACTATCAAAAATTTTTGTCTCTTTCAATCAATCACTCTATCAATCATCTATTTATCTGCATACGGTATCTACCTAGGAATCTTTAAAAATTAGATGTTTAATGGGCATCTTAAGCTTTATTGGAGTTCAAAAGTGAAATTATTCTTATTGGTAATGCAAGTAATTTTTGGCTGATTCTAAGCATGACAACTATTTTGCCAATTAGAGTATATAGTAGACATTTTCCCAAATTGTATGAGATAAAGCTACAGCTTTAAGGGGTTGAGGAAAACACATTTTACTGACGCATTTATAGTATGCTAGAAATTAAATATTTTTGCAATTCTTTTACATAAAAATATTTAGACACCAACCTAAACATGTGAAGTGGACATAGTTTTTCTCAGTTGTATTAAAGATAAAGGCTTGAAGATGGCTTCTGAAGAGATACTCCCATGTTCAATAGAAAATGTGCACAGAATGTCCATAGCATCATTATTTGTAACAGGAAAAACGATAGAAACAACCAAAATAACCACTAGTCAGGGGATACATAGATATAATTGTGCTATTTTCATATGGTAGAGAACCGCAGAGCAGTTAAAATAAATAACCTACATATATATCAAGAATATGGATGAATGTATCTTGCAGATATTAAGTAAACTGATAACAAAATCAACAGTGTTATATAGACTGATTTCAGGAAAGCTGCTCTTTCCAGGGATGTTGAGGGGAATGAGATTCATGAAAGTAAATTAAACATCTCAAGACTATGTGAATAATCATCTATTTTTTAAAAAATCATCTGATTGTTAAATGGTTGTAGGTTTTATGATCCTTTTAAATGGTTAAAAGCTACATATGATTTGATGATGTGTTACACACATATCAACACACACATACATATATCATATACCACACAGAAACACACGCACACATACACACACACACACACAAACACACACACAGAGTCATATATAATGATAAAACTTTCTACCAGAAAAGCAACCTCTGAAAAATTTAAAGATATTTGAAAGTATTATGTACATGTATACTATGGTCAATATGGAAAGGCATTCTGTTATTTTAAATCCACAGGCAGAGCTTAAATCATGTTTTTATTTTATTTAATTCAGAAAAAGTAACTAGTTTTTGAAATTGCTATATTTGGTTTGATGCTAAAAAAAAGAAGTGGGAACAGATGCAAGTAGTATCTGTGGTGAAATCACTCAGAAAGAGTGAGCAAAATATGTTTAACATTCTTCTGAAAAAGGGAATGCCAAAATGATTCTGTCACATGGCTCCCAATTTTTAAAGATGGCAAAATATGACTATTCATTAGGAAGAATAGGGTTTCTCAATCTGGGCATTATTGGCATTTTGAGTTAGATAATTATTTGTGGTGGGGGTCTGCCCTATGCGTTGTAGGACCTTTAACAGCATCCATGGCATCTGCTTACTAACACCATCCACACAGTTTTGACCATTGAATATATCTCCATAAATAACACCTCTTCTGGAGAATGGGGGTGTGCAAAATCACTATAGCTAAAAACCCCTGATCTAGTGTTAGGGAAATAATGGGATATATACACACACACAAACATATATATAATATATATAGCATATAGATATATATTTATATTCAGTGTAAATATTCTGATATAAATATGCATATTTTAAATATATTCCAATTAATATACCTAATTGAATATAAATATACATTGTATCACCATTGTTTATGACTGTTGTTGAGAATGCCACTGGGAATCATGCTTTTGAAGGTCATGTAGGCAACATGTAAAAACAGTCTTTTATTTTTTTTTTTTTTTTTGAGACGGAGTCTGGCTCTGTTGCCCAAGCTGGAGTGCAGTGGCGGGATCTCGGCTCACTGCAAGCTCCGCCTCCCGGGTTCACGCCATTCTCCTGCCTCAGCCTCCCGAGTAGCTGGGACTACAGGCGCCGGCCATCTCGCCTGGCTAGTGTTTTTTTGTATTTTTTAGTAGAGACGGGATTTCATCGTGTTAGCCAGGATGGTCTCGATCTCCTGACCTCCTGACCTCATGATCCGCCCGTCTCGGCCTCCCAAAGTGCTGGGATTACAGGCTTGAGCCACTGCGCCCGGCCAACAGTCTTAATCTATATCTCTTTTCCCAGAAATTCAACTTTCAGAAAGGAAGAAATAATAAATGATTAATAGCAAATGTTGATGTCAATCTAAATCTCCATAATAGAAAAACGGTTAAACTGATCATTGGTAAAGACACATAGTGGAAAACTAAACAATTTTTCAGTTAATTTCATTTAAAGACACGAAAATAGCGTATAATATACAATAGTCCCTTTTGCCATGTTAGCTGACATACTCACAGATTTTGGGGATTAGGTTATGTGCATCTTTTCAGAGCATTCTTCTGTCTACTGCACAAACCCAGAACTCATCACTGTTTTACAAGGTAAAAACTTGAACATTAAAGCAAATATTACAACTCAACTTCGGCTCTTTGAGGCAGAGACCAGAACTAAATGCTTATTTAATAAAAAGTGCACCCAGATGTGATTTTGTTAAAAGTAATTAAAATCACAGAAAACATACCTTACAAAACACAAACAGAAAATAAAATCCAAAAGAAGATAGCAAAAACATCAGAAAGTATAATGGCTATTTGTCATGCTTACAAATCAATAATAGAAGCTTTGTATCATTAGTATTGCTTTAAGAGTAGTTATGCAAAATTATTTGTTATAAAAGGAGCTCTTCTGTATAACTTTTGTTGTCTTTTAACAGAGCATCCACATTTTTGCATTGTTACACTACTTCAATAGTGTCTCCAGATAGCTCTAAGAAAAATGGCTGTCAGCTGGACATGGTGGCTCACGCCTGTATTCGCAGCACTTTGGGAGGCCGAGGCGGGCGGATCACGAGGTCAGGAGATCCAGACCATCCTGGTTAACACGGTGAAACTCCGTCTCCGCTAAAAAATTAGCTGGGTGTGGTGGCAGGCACCTGTAGTCCCAGCTACTCGGGTGGCTGAGGCAGGAGACTGGCGTGAACCCAGGAGGCTAGGCTTGCAGTGAGCTGAGATCACGCTACTCACCACTGCACTCCAGCCTAGGAAACAGAGCGAGACTTCGTCAAAGAAAAAAAAAAAAAAAGAAAAGAGAAATGGTTGTCAACTCCAGGTTCCAAGATTCCAAGATACCATGTAATGTATCAATAAAATGCTACAATCAAATGAATAACAAGTTTAGCCAATATTTCCTTCTGATAAATTACTAACAGGTTTTCTTAAATTGTGTTCCTGATTTTTAAAATCTTAGGTAAAAAGATAAAGTAATTTTGCTTTCAATGTCAAATTGGTAAGTTTAATAAATAATTTTACATTATCCTTGAATGTGAATTTAAGAACATATTATTTCAAGCAAATATTGCCATTATGACACTAAGAGAATTATGATAGTTATATTACATATGCATTAAACATTTTCCACAAAGTCAGTCTGAGAGTCTATAACAAACATAAGATATTCCAGATTATCCTGCTTGCATGACCTTCTTTTTCATAATTTTTAAAAGTTATAGCCTATTAAATGGGATGCATTTAATAAACAGATTTCCAAAAAGTTATTTCTTAGTAGCATGTTGAAATACCTAAAGTGAACTTTAAATTTTCTGAAATTCTATACCACTTTGAATTATTTTGTTTTCTAACTGTGAAAGTGGTCCGGATCAGGTTAAGCAGATAAATGGATGATAAAACAAGACACAATGATCCGTTGCCTACAAGAAAAGCACTTCACCTTTAATGGTACGCATACACTGAAAACAGACATGGAAAAAGATATTCTATGCCCATGGACCAAAAAAGAGCAGGAGTAGTTATATTAGACAAAAGAGATATCAAGACAAAAACTGTAAGAAGAGACATGAAAGTCATTATATAATTATAAAGGGGTCAATTCAGTAAAAGGAAATGACAATTGTAAATCCATCCAACACTGGAGCACCCAGATATATAATGCAAACATTATTAAAGCTAAAAAGAGATATATAGCCCAATAAAATATTAGCTGGAGACTTCAACACCACTCCACTTTCAACATTGGACAGATCTCCCAGACAGAAAATCAACAAAGAAACATCACATTTAATCTACAACATAGGCCAAATAGACCTAAAAGATATTTAAAGAACATTTCATGTAATGATTGCAGAATACACATTATTCTCCTCAGCATATGGATCATTCTCAAAGATAGATTATATGTTAGGTCACTAAAGAAGTCTTAAAGTATTCAAAAACTTAAAATACTATCATGTCTCTTCTCTGACCTCAATAGAATACAACTAGAAATTAATAACAAGTGGAATTTTGAAACTATACAAATAATGAAAATTAAATAATATCCTCCTGAATGCCCAGTGGGTCAATGAAGAAATTAAGAAGGAAATTGTGAAGTTTCTTAAAACAAATGATAATTGAAATACAACATCTGAAAAACTATAGGATATAGAAAAACAGTGCTAAGTTGGAAATTTATCGCTACAAGAGTCCATATAAAAAATTTCAAATACATAACATAATGATGCATCTTAAACAATTAGAAAAGCAAGATCAAACTGAACCCCAGATTAGAAGGTAAGAAAACATAGAGAGCAGAGCAGAAATAAATTAAATTTAAATGCATACAACAATACCAAAGGTCAATGAAAGAAAAAGTTGATATTTAGAAAAGATAAAATTAACAAAACCTTACCTAGCCTAACTAAAAAAAATGGAGAAAACTCAAATATATAAAATCAGAGAGGAAAAGGAGACATTACAATTGATAACACAGAAATTCAAAGAACCATTAGTGGCAATGATGAGCAAATCTATTTCAATGAATTGGAAAATCTAGAGGAAACTGATAAACTCCTATACTTATATAACCTATCAAGTTTGAACCACGAAGAAATCTAAAACCTGAATAGACCAATAACAAGTAACAAGATCGATGCTATAATAAAAAGGCTCCTAGAAAAAAAGAAAAAAAGAAAAAAAATAAAAAATAAAAGCGCCCAGGACCTGATGGCTTCACTGCTGAATTATACCAAACATTTACATAAAAGCTAATACAAATCCTACTCAAAATATTCAAAAAATACAGGAGGAGGGAATACTTCCAAACTCATTCTATGAGGCCAACATCACACTGATACCAAAACCAGACAAAGAAACATCAAAATTAAGAAAACAGAGGCCAATATCTCTGATGAATAATGATGCAAAAATTCTCAAGTAAATACTGGCAAGCCAAATCCAACAACACATTAAAAAAATCACTCATCATGACCAAGTGGGATTTATCCCAGGGATGCAAGGATAGTTCAACACACACAAATCAATCAGTATGATACATCTTATGAACAGAGTGAAGGACAAAATCCGTATGATCATTTCAATTGATACTGAAAAGCACTGGATAAAATTCAACATCTCTCTATGTTAAAAACCCTCAAAAACTGGATATAGAAGGAACCTACCTCAAATTAAAGCCACAGGTGACACATCCACAACTACTATCTTACTAAGTGGGGAAAACCTGAGAGCTTTTTCTCTAAAACCTGGACAAGGATGCTCACTTTCACCACTGTTATTCAACATAGTAATAATGGAAATCCTAGCTAGAGCAGTCAGACAAGATAAAGAAATAAAGGGCATTCAAATTTCAAGGGAAGAAGTCAAATTAACCTTGTTTGCAGATGCTATAATCTTATATTTGGAAAAAACCTAAAAACTCTAAAAGAAAACTACTAGAACTGATAAACAAATTCAGTAAAGTTTCAGGATATGAAATCAACACAAAAATCAGGCTCATTTCTATATGCCAACATGAACAACGTGAGAAAGAAATTTAAAAACGAATCTCATTTACAATAGCCACACATAAAATTAAATACCTAGGAATTTACTTAACCAAAGAAGTGAAATATGTCTATAATGAAAACTATAAGATACTGAAAAAATAAATTGAAGGGGGAACAAAAAAATTGAAATATATTCCATGTTCATGGACTGAAGGAATCAATATTGTTAAAATGTCCATAAGACCAAAAGTGGTCTAGAGATTCAGTGCAATCCCTATCAAAATACCAACGGCATTCTTCACAAGAAGAGAAAAAAAATCGTCAAAATTATACAGAACCACAAAAGACCCAGAATAGCCAAAGCTATCCTGAGCAAAACAACAACAACCCCCGCCCCCCCACAAACAAAACAAAACAAAACAAAACAAAACAAAAAAAACCCTGGCGGAATCACATTACCTGAGTTTAAATTAAATAACATTACCTGAGTTATAGTAACCAAACAACATAGTAGCACTGGCAAAGAAATAGACATATGGACCAATGAAATAGAATTTAAAAACTCAGAAACAAATCCTCACACTTACAGTGAACTCATTTTCAGTGAAGATTCCAAGAGTATACATCAGAGAAAAGGTCTCTTCAATAAATGTTACTGGGATAACTGTATATCCATATGCAGAAGAATGAAACTAGACCTGTATGTCTTGCAGTATACAAAAATCAACTCAAAATGGATTAAAAACTTAAATCAAAGACCTCATACTATGAAACTCCTAAAACAAAACATTGTTGAAACTCTCTAGGATATTGCTCTGGGCAAGAAATTCTTAAATAGTACCCCACAAGCACAGGCAATGAAAGCAAAATTGGAGAAATGGGATCACATTAAGTTAAAAAAGTTCTGCATAGCAAAGAAAACAATCAACGAAGTGAAGGGACAACCCACAGAAGGGGCAAAAATATTTGCAAACTACCCAACTGTCCAAGGAAATAATAGCGAGAATACATAAAGAGCTCAAACACCTCCATAGGAAAATAATAATAATCTAATTTAAAGATGGGCAAAACATTTGAATAGACATTTCTCAGAGGAAGACATACAGATATTTTGTTTGTTTGTTTGTTTGTTTTTTGTTTTTTTGAGATGGAGTCTCGCTCTGTCGCCCAGGCTGGAGTGCAGTGGCGCGATCTCCACTCACTGCAAACTCCACCTCCCGGGTTCATGCCATTCTCCTGCCTCAGCCTCCTGTGTAGCTGGGACTACAGGCGCCTGCCACCGTGCCCGGCTAATTTTTTGTATTTTTAGTAGAGAAGGGGTTTCACAGTGTTAGCCAGGATGGTCTCGATCTCCTGACCTCGTGATCCGCCATCTCAAACAGGCATATGAAAATGTGCTCAACAACATTGAACATTAAACAAATGCAAATCAAACTACAAAGAGATATTATCTCACTCCAGTTAAAATGGCTTTTATCCAAAAGACAGACAATAATATATGCTGCAAGGTTGTAGAGAAAAGGAACTGTTGTACATTGTTGGTGGGAATTTACATTAGTATAACCACTATGGAGAACAGTTTGGAGGTTTCTCAAACTAAAATTGAGCTACCATACAATTCAGCAATCCCAGTGCCTGGTTTATACCCCAAAGGAAAGAAATAATTAAATCAAAGGAATATCTGCACTCTCATGTTTATTGCAGCACTCTTCATGATAGCTATGATTTGGAAGCAACCTAAGTGTCCATCAATAGATGAATGCATTAAGGAAATGTAGTGTTTATACACAATGTAGTACTATTCAGACATTCATCATTCACTTATGATAAACACCTATGTTTTGTGTTTTTTTAAGAGATGGGTTCTCACTATGCTACACAGACTGATCTTGAATTCCCAGGCTAAAACGATCCTCCTGCCTGCCTAAAATTCCCAGCATTTATAAGCATGAGCTACCATACTGGGTCACAGCTAACTTAAAAAAAAAAAAAAAAAAAAATACTTAGGAGATACACAGGAATATAAAAACCTGCTTCTTTTTTTTACCAAGAATATTTTACATATTATACCTTGTCTTCAGATTCAAAGAAATATATTATTATAAGGCATATTTCAATCCAAATTATCTTTTTTAACATTTACATCATGAATGAACTCTCATTCACAATTGCTACAAAGAGAATAAAATACCTAGGAACACAACTTACAAGTGATGGGACCTCTTCAAGAACTACAAACCGCTGCTCAAGGAAATAAGAGAGAACACAAACAAATGGAAAAGTCATTGACAGGAAGAATCAATATTGTGAAAATGGCCATACTGCTCAAGGAAAATTATAGATTCAATGCTATTCCCATCAAGCTACCACTGACTTTCTTCACAGAATCAGAAAAAGTTACTTTAAATTTCACATGGAACCAAAAAAGAGCCCGTATAGCAGCAAGAAGAACAAAGCTGGAGGCATCATGTTACCTGACTTCAAACTATACTACAAGGCTACAATAACCAAAACAGCATGCTACTGGTGGAAAACAGATATATAGACCAATGGAACAGAACAGAGGCCTCAGAAATAACACCACACATCTACAACCACCTGATCTTTGACAAACCTGACAAAAACAAGCAATAGGGAAAGGATTCCCTATTTAATAAACGGTGTTGGAAAAACTGGCTAGCCATATGCAGAAAACTGAAACTGGACCCCTTCCTTAAACCTTATACAAAAATTAACTCAAGATGTATTAAAGACTTAAACGTAAGACCTAAAACCATAAATATCCTAGAAAAAAACCCAGGCAATACCACTCAGGGCCTAAGCATGGGCAAAGACTTCATGACTAAAACACCAAAAGCAATTGCAACAAAAGCCAAAATTGACAAATGGGATCTAATTAACCTAAAGAGCTTCTGCACAGCAAAATAAACCATCATCAAACTGAACAGGCAACCTACAGAATGCGAGGACATTTTTGCAATCTAGCCATCTGACAAAGGGCTAATATTCAGAATCTACCAGGAACTTAAACAAATTTACAAGAAAAAAAACAAACAACCCCATCAAAAAGTGAGAGAAGGATATGAACGAGAGTTCTCAAAAGAAGACATTTATGCAGACAACAAACATGAAAAAACCTCATCATCACTAGTTATTAGAGAAATGCAAATCAAAACCTCAATGAGATATCATATCATGCCAGTTAGAATGGCAATCATTAAAATGTCAGGAAACAACAGATGCTGGAGAGGATGTGGAGAAATAGGAATGCTTTTACACAGTTAGTGGGAGTGTAAATTAGACCAACCATTGTGGAAGACAGTGTAGAGATTCCATCTAGAACCAGAAATACCATTTGACCCAGCAATCCCATTACTGGGTATATACCCAAAGGATTATGAATCACTCTTCTATAAAGGTACATGCACACGTGTGTTTATTGCAGCACTATTTACATTAGCAAAGACTTGGAACCAACCCAAATGCCTATCTATGATAGACTAGATAAAGAAATTGTGGCACATATTCACCATGGAATACTATGCAGTCATAAAAAAGAATGAGTTCATGTCCTTTGCAGGGATGTGGATGAAGCTGGAAACCATTATTCTCAGCAAACTAACATGGGGATAGAAAACCAAACACCAGGAGTTGAACAATGAAAACACGTGAACACAGAGAGGGGAACATCACACACCAGGGCCTGTTGGGGGATTGTGGGAAAGGGAAGGGATAGCATTCAGAGAAATACCTAATGTAGATGATGAGTTGATGGGTTCAGCAAACCACCATGGCATGTGTATACCAATGTAACAAACCTGCATGATCTGCACATGTATCCTGGGTAAGGGTGTTTTTGGAGAAGAATTGGTATGTGAGCAAGTCAACTAAGTGGGGAAATTCCACCCTCAACATGGGTAAACACCATCCAATTGACTAAAGGCTCTTGTAAAACAAAAAATGTAGAAGGGCTAGTTCTATTTTTCTCTCTCTTGGAGCAGAACACCCTTCTGTTGCCCTTGAGCATCAGAACTCTAGGTTGTTTGGCCATTTGACTCTGGGAATTGCACTAGCAGTCTCCTGGGGCTCTCTTGTCATTGGACTCAGATTAAGACTTCCATCATTGGCTTTCTCGGTTCCTAGACCTTCCAAGTTGGACTGAGCATGCCAGTAACTTCTCGGGGTCTTCAGCTTACAGATGATCTAGTGTGGGACATCTCAGCTTCCATAATAATTTGAACCAATTCCCCTAATAATCCCCTCGCATATATTTATTTTCCTATCTATCTATCTATCTATCTATCTATCTATCTATCTATCCATCCATCACCTATCTTTCTATCTATTTATCTTTTGGTTCTGTATCTCTGGAGAACTTTGACAAATACAGAACCATAAGTAAAACATTTTTGTGTATCTATTAATGAAATGATTCCTGAAAATGTATTCCTATGACCAGGTCCAATCTTTAAAGTTTTTATTAGCCTATTAATAGAGCTGATATCACCACAATTTAAAACTTCTTAATAAGTTGGAATCACTCATACCTTTCTGTATAATTAGAAAAGTGTTCATTGAAGAAATTATTCACTCAATAGGATAAACTGCCCACACCTGGATGGAACAACAGGCATACAATAAGTAAGATAATATAATGGAGTTGCAGCAAAACAAAACAAAACACCTATATGGATTAAGGTGGGGAAAGGGGTAGTTTCCAGAAAAATAGTTTATTTTCCCCTAAAGATAAAATGGGGATGTGAGATTAGACCAGAAAATAGAATCTGTCTACTACAGCTTGTCATATCATTTGTGGATGAAATGTGAAGAATGACATCCAGGTCATTAGCTTAAGTGAATAAGCCAGGTCTGCAAGACAAACTTTGCATGTTCTCACTTATTTGTGGAAGCTAAAAATTAAAACAATTAAATTCATAGAGATAAAGAGTAGAAGGATGGGTACCAGAGGCTGGGAAGGGTAGTGGGAAGATTGGGGCAGAGTGAGGATGGTTAATGAGTACAAAAAATAGTTAGATAGGATGAATAAGATCTAGTATGTCACAGCACATCAGGGTGACTACAGTCAATACTAATTTATTTTACATAGAAAAATTACTAGAAGTGTAGAATTAGATTGTAATACAAAGAAATAATAAATGCTTGAGGGGATAGATACTCCATTTAACCCGATGTGATTATAATGTATTGTGTGCTGGTATCAAAATCACTCACGTGCCTCGTAAATATATACACCTACTATGTGCCCACAAAAATTAAAAATAAAAACATATTTTAAAAGATCAAAATGGTAAAAGTGAATGTGTCTCAAAAAGCCTAAGAGTAGGAGATCGAGGAACCCATAACATAAACATCTATTTTGCTTTGATAATTTTGTTACCAGCTAACATCCTGGACCACATGTATAATGTAAAGACATAAACTAAATCTGAAAACATTTCTGTATCCAAGCAAAATAAAGCAAACACATGAGGAAATAAAACCCCTACCTAACTGTAATAAAAAGACCAAAAAAGTTTCCAAAACGTTCTAAAATATATGATTTTATTAAATGTTCTATTGAATTAAAAGAAGGAAATTGAACAAAAGGGCAGTATTGCTCCTACAAAGTGCTCTCCAGTTTTTATTTTAAACCATGACTCAGAAACAAATTAAAGATGCAATTAATCATATTCAAAGTCAAAGAGCATAACCATAGCTGACGCAATTTTATTTTTTTCTTTCCGCCCCCTCCGTCTTGATAATGCCATGACAACTCATATCAAGTAGAAAATGTTTTGAATATAGTGAGCATGCACACAGTAGTAATGCTTTATTATCTTAATGAGTGCAAAATGTTTCTTATTACAGACAAGGGAACAAAATTTCTTTTTACAGATTTACAACTGAGAACAATGAGAAAGTTAATGAGCTATTTCTGAGAAAATGCATTTTAAAGAATAATATTCTGGATTCTCCTAGATGTAAAAGGCATCTGTCACAGATTTCTAGTATCTTGAAAATGTGTCAGAGTCATTGAGAAATCATATTATTAATATTTAGGCCTAATGGAAAATTATCATATGCCTAATGTTGTCTGTGATACTATATGTAATGTAAACAGAACACAATTGCAAATTAATTAATATGTCACAATTATCTTTGTGAAGACACAGTCAGGTCTAATCAAGCTTAATGCACATATCAGATTACACATATCTGATTATAAATTAATCTTTAGATGTAGGACAAATGACTACCAAATGGCAGTGTAAGTATGGCACACAGGACATGAAATATTAATGAGAACTAGTACTTATCTCTCAATAACATCTAAATAGGAATGTGATTGCAGACCTTGAGTGGTTGTAGTCCCTTTCTACTACAGAAAAGAAAATAAATGCAGTGAACTTTTAAAAATGTCAGTAAGCCCGGCTTTCAAATGTATAATTTACTATTTTATTGGCTGCTTATAAATGGATAATAATAAGCTTCTGGCTGAATGCAAGCTTATAAATGCAGGATCAAAAATGAGGAGAATGCCATAAGATGATAAATGTATAATTTTATGGTACTAATTTTCCTCTAAGTAATTACAGTAGAAGTTAAAAAAAAAATACAACTATAGTGTTAAAATGTGAATAGAAATTTTGATATTCTGCTTGTGCAGAACAAGATTTTTATAGGAAAAGAATCTTTGGAAATGTAATTACTCATACTTCTGTAACAATGCAGGATCAGCAATACTAAGATTGCTGCTTAGGTTGGATGGCTTCAATGGGTAATAATTTTCATATTTTTTACTATTTGTTTTTTTGATATATTCCTAAATCTCAAGCATGTATGAATTAACTAGTCATTTTAATCAACGGTCATGAATATGGAAATATTTTCTCTTAGTATTTTGATGGAGCTATTAATACTTTTGTTCTTAATTGCTCACATATTTTTAAATACAAAAACAAATATGTATATACATACGTGTGTGTGTGTGTTTACATATATAACTATTTTGGTACTAATGAACATTGTCACAAATAAATTGTAATTACATAATAGAATTAATGATTTTATTAGTGTTTTATTTATTATACTGAATATAGTTTTGTCCAAGTTGACTTAAATATATTGGCATCCAGGATATTACAACGATTTGAAGATGTTAGCTGAAATCAGCTTTATTTAATTTATTAAACCTTCATTGTGATGCTATGGAGGTAAGAAAAAACAAAGACAGAAAGGATATTTACCCATTTTTATACATTAATTATGAACTAATATTTTCCTGATTATACAAAAAAATAAAGACAATGATTTGAAATAAACTGTTTTAAATGTATCAATAACGTTTGGGAAATTATGAAGTTTGTACTGGCTTTAGACATCACTCACAGGTATCAGGCATTTAACATAATTATTTCTAAGACTCCATGATCTCCAGACTCATATGGCCAGATATCTAGTAAAAATTTGTACATAGATATCTAATTGGCATCAAAAATTTAACGCATACAAAACTGAGCTCCTGGTTTTCCCTCAAAATCTGCTCCTCCCAACTGCTTTCTCCTTCTCAGTAAATGGCAATGCCATTATTTGATCCGCTAAGAACAAGCATCTTGAATTTATTTGTTTTACTTAGAATTTAAGCTAAAATACAAGTAAGGGAGACCTGATTACAGTGGTTTAAACATACAAGAATTTCTTTTTCCAATTTGACAAATATTTTAGATATAGACAACCACTCTTATCAGTTTAGGGCTTAAAATGCATCATTTGCAAACATCTCGATATTTTAGCCCATATTCCAAACAGCAGAAAAGAACAAAAGGTGAGTACATGCTATATAATGTGCATATTTCACATTGCATGCCTGTATCAGCGTACCTCGTGTCCACCATGAAGATGGACCTCTACTATGTACCTACACAAAAATTTTAAAAACAAAAAATTTTTAAAAAGAAAAGATAAGTACAATAAAGTACATATTCTAGCTAAGCAACTCATTTTAAAGTGCATTCCCAAAAGATCCACCAGGCAATTTTATCTTTGCATTTTCTTGGCTACTTTCATTTGAAAGAGAAGTTGAGAAATGTATTCTCTTTCTCCTCTTCCTTCTTCCCCTCCTCCTCCTCTTCCTTCTTTTATAACCTGAAAATCTTTCCACCTCCAATAATAAGGATAATTTGTTATTAAGGAGAGAAAATGGCAAGCAGTCAGCAGTCTCTTCTTAATTATTCTTAAAGCCTTTCTCTTAAGCCTTACTTCCAGCCCACAAGAAAACACTGCCATCTCTTCCATGAAAAAAAAAATCATCTAAAACTCGACACTTTTCACCCCTTCAACTGCTACAGCTTTGCTCCAAGCCAGTATCTGTCACCTGTATTATGGCAATAGTCTCTAATTAGTCTCTGTTTTGGCCACCACCACACTGTGATGTATTCTCAGTGTGGCAGCCATACTGATTCTTCTAAAATATTTTGTCATACCTCTCCACTGCTCAAAACTTTCCAATGCTTTTTATTCCACTCAATGTAAAATTAAGAGTCCTAATAGAAAGTTAAAAGGCATTACTTCAGAACTCTCTATGTTCAGCTCCTACTGTATTCTTCCTTCTCTCTTATATATTTGAAAACACAAGGTATCATTCAAGGGCAGTGTCCACAATGAAGGGAGGCAAAAAGAATACTACATGGACATGAGATGATGATGGAAATATTTAAAGGAGACAATATTAGGCCCTCTGGTCACTGAGCATATGGATAGATAGAATTATAAGATTGAGAGTGTAAGCAAGAAAACAAACAAACAAAAAAACAATGTGTTTCTGTATCACTTGTTATTTGGAACTCTGGAGGAAGACATCATTACAATGTGTTACATGCCAACATGAGGTAGCACAGTGGAGTACAATTGAATATATTTTATGTTCTGGTAAATAGAGTATTTAAGATGATTTATTTCTCTGTTTCACATTGTCCCAATGGGCCATGGAGGAGAACCAGAAATTTCTGCATGCCCTACCTAATGGGAAGGTGTGAGAGTGTTGAGAGAACTGATGTCCAAAATAGGCCTGGGATTATGACAAGGAAGGTTCAAAGTCTGTGATTCTTATGAATACAGGCCCCTGAACATTCCAGAAATGTCAGCAGCCAAAGTTAACATATGTCCAAAATTTGGGACAATCTCAGTTGCAATAAAGTAATTAAGGTAGGGACCAAGGGTGGCACTACAGACTAATTGTGATAAGACCCTCTAGCAGACACTGATAATGCTCCAGAGGACAGTACATAAATAAGACATCACTCTCAATGTTTTGCAATTTATCCTGCACCCAGGCACAAGCAGAAACAAGAATATAGGAGTATAACACTGGTAAATGTTTGTGCTGTATAGGATTTTAATGTATAGAATTTTTTATTTATTCACTGAAACTCAAAGTACAGAAATATTACTTCTTGTATTTTCTGTATAAATGATGTCATAGATGGCCCATGACAAAATGGAAAAGTAGACAGAAGAAGAAGTTTGCCTTTTAAAATAACATCATTTTTCTATATTACTTGAACCTCTTTCAGTACTCAGGACTTCACAGGCAAAGGAGCGACACATCTGGTTAATAAAGAAAAATAGTATTTCTTTTTAAGGAAATGAATATGTTAGACCTCCAGAGAACATCTGAATTTTAAAATGAGGGACATTTGTAGCGTATGATATCTTATCTAAAAGAAGTTAGTAGGGGATTTTAGTATTTCATTAAACAAGTCATATCTATTTAGCAAAGGAGCTCTGTATTGACACAATTCTCATCAAACTTTATAAGGCTAACTCCCTTGCCTATTCTGCCTATGTAAAAATTCTGTCCAGAAAGGCAGGATAATATATTTGCTACTTATCTTCAAAGGAAACAGAAGACCTGCTAGGCTTGGAATTGAAGAATATTTAAGGAAAGGACTATTCTGCAAATTATGGCAAGATTAAGAGAGCCAATGAGGCAGATTGAGGCATCTGGTAACTAGCAACAGAAAGAAGTCCTTGTAACCATTAGCTCTCAAGGGACAAAAAGGAAGAAATGGTGACATTAAGACATTGTTAGAGTTAAAGCCATACAAGGGAGCCTGCCAAACAGGAGCTATATTTACTCATTTATTTTTGTTCCATGCACCTCTTTGTCAGTAAAAAAAATATATGGATCCCTTCACAGAATACTAATTTTAAATGCCAAAATAAAATACGTAGGATTAAGAAGCAAAGGAAAGTAATCTCACAGTTGATAGACAAGTATTTCTTAACATAAGAGAGTAATCTCAGAGTTGAGTGACAGGTATTCCAGAATCACAGAGACTTGCTTTTTCCAAGCAGTAAGTACATTAGTTTGTTGGATAATACCCTCTAAATATAATCAAATGCAAATTTTGTAAGTTTAGTTAGTCTTTGATATTTGCACAGAGAGATTAATTTGGGGGACTTATTTTCTTAAGTGTTGTGATTAGAAAATTAGTTGTGAAATGTATCAAATTTACTTTTATCATTTATTAAGATCATTTTTCATTTTTATCAAAACGGTGAATGAGCTCAAATAGATAAAACTATGACTGTGTGATCTCTGCATTCCCAGGTTAATCTTAATTGATCATGATGTAATTTGTATGCATATATTACAGGAGGCAATGCAGTTACATATTATCAAAAATATATGTGTTAGTGTCTATCAGTGAGGTGAACTGGTTTTCTTTTTTTCTCTTAGCTGTTTTTGTCAGATATTGTTTACAATGTTATGATGATTTAGTAATAATGAAAATAAAGTAGCACACTACCAGTGTGCTAAGCATATTTCACTTATTCTTGAATCTTGAAAAAATGCATAATTTTTTCTTTGTTGTCTATACTTAGGAATAGCTAAATAGCAACAAAATTCTCTGTTCTTAAACATACTGCAAAAAATTGCCTGCAAAATTTTCTGGGCCGGAAAATTTTCATAGTATAACCCTTTGAAAATGTGCTCAATATTGTATATAATACTCATCTGATTAGCTTTTATATTGCTTCTTCAGTCAATTTATTGGTAATTATAATTTTCTTACAAATTAATCATTTCACTCAAACTTGCATAAATTCAGTTCAAAGATAATTAATTTTACTTTTATTTGCTTTGTTGAGTGTTTTTCTGTTACTGTTTTTCATTGCAATTGTGGGCTTTTCTCTTAATAAATTTTATTTTGCAATTATTCTCACTTGGAATAATTTATTGTCTATTAGTTTACTTTTTCTAATACTTTAATATAATATGCATATTTCTTCAATTTTACTTAGCTTTTTTTTTTTTTTTTTTTTTTTAGAGACAGAGTCTTGCTCTGTCACCCAAGCTGGAGTATAGTGGTGCTGTCTCAGCTCACTGCAACCTCCGCCTCCTAGGTTCAAGTGATTCTCCTGCCTCAACCCCCTGAGTAGCTGGGACTACAGGTGCACGCCACCACACTGGCTAATTTTTGTATTTTTAGTAGCGACGGGGTTTCACCATGTTGGCCAGGATGATCTCGATCTCCTGACCTTGTGATCCACCCACCTTGGCCTCCCAAAGTGCTGGGATTACAGGCGTGAGCTACTGCGCCCAGCCTACTTAGGTTTTTATCTTAAGCAAGACAATTAAATTTCTTTTATTGTGTTTAGAAAGAAATTTGTTTAAAAGCTATAACGTATCTACTGTGCTTATCTCATGAGTTTTGAAAATCTCGTGATTATTTTCTGGATAGACATAAGTGCTTGTGTTGACTTACTCATCAACCTACAAGTTGTTTAAAAGAGAGCTCCCCACTGTTCTATCCATGGTTCAATGTTTTCATTTTCTTACCAAGAACTAAAGTTCTCTGTTCATCCATTATGTGAGACGTGAAAATGCAAAATTCCCACTTCCATCAATGCAATTAAAATTATGTATAATGTTTATTGTCTGATAAATTTTCTTTCCTTGCATACATGCTCATTTTAAGAAATCAAATAGAGTGCTTTTCTTTCAGAATGATGACATGTAGTGTCTCACAGAGACACTCCCTTGTGAAAAATGCCTAACTAGCATAAAAACATTTAAAAACACAACCATTTAATATCCCTGGAAATCGTCCTAATTAACAAAAGTAAATTATTTTAAAAATCTACTAAAACTTAATAAGAGCACAGAGACCCCATGATATCTGAGACCTTCTCCTTCACCTCTCCTGGGCTAATCTTGACAGAAATTTTATATTGGGTGGATATAGCCAAAAAGATAGACTCTCTACTCTCAAATCCAAATTAACGTTTACTGTGTCTCACCTAGAGGGGTAGGTCATCAACATGTTTCATCTCCTCCAAATCCTAGTTAAAGAGGCCAAATTAATAGTGAGTGTGACTAAGAAGTGGGGCCTTGTACCTCTACCCAATCTCTACATAGAGGATGGAAGCTCTAACCCAAGTGTGGTAAGCTGAGAATTCTGGGACCCCCAAATGCTCTTGCCCTAGCTCATTTATTGAGCAGTTTCCATGTTAGGAGAGACAAGCATAAGAGAACACAGTCTAGTGGCCTGCCTAGCGCCCAGATTAGTTAGTCATATAGTTGGCCAAAGGGAAGGGAAGAATATAAGGAAAGAGAGCTATGAAGCTCCCCTGACAAAATCCGACATTATAGAACATGTAGGAGTTTAAAAGTAAGGACATTCTCAGTAGCAATGGCTCTTCTCAATCAAGATCAGCAATCTGAAAGATAGGCCAGATACTTTACCAGATTGTATGAAAAAATATAGCTAAGAATAGCCACCCTAAGGTCATAGCAAAGTTTAAAGATGGGCCTTAAATGCTATTCCTGATGCAACTTAACTGGATCAAATTGCTGAGCGATACTTCACTGAGGGTATTGCTGAATACAATAGAGAAATCAGCTGATAATTAGTGAAACTGAACTGGAGGGAAATAATACCAAATGATGCAGAGAGTTTTACAGAAAAAAATATGAAAAGAGATAATCAAAGAGATCTCTGACAAAGTCACTACAATCTCAGGGTGATTATACACACACATGTAGGTGACTTCAAAGGAGGAACACAAAAGGCTTCAAACTGCTGTAGCAATCAATTTCACTAACATGGCCTTGCCACGTTAAAAATAATAATAATAATAATAATAACAACAACAACAACAAAGTAAGCAACAACAGAAACAAAGGCAGGAAAAAAAAAAAACTTAGTACCCCAAATTGTCACAATATATGACCTATAACGTTCAGTTATCAAAAAATTACAAGATATGCAAATAAATAGGAATGTGTGAATGATACACAGGAAAAAGGAAACAATGGGAAAAGTATGTTTAAATGAGGAGCTATCAGACATAACAGAAAAAGACTTAAAGGAGCCATGACAAATATGTTCAAGTAACTATTATGGAGATCTCTATTAACAACTGAACATCAAATGTAGAAGATATAGAAAAGTAAGCATAAACCAACTCAGAAGCATGCAGAAAACAAGAAATAAGCAAAATTAGAGCTGAAATGAATACAATTGACACAAAAAATACAGAAAATTTTTATAAAATTAGGTTTGTTTTTGAAAGAATAAATAAGATTGATAGACCTCTAGCTATAATAATAAAGAAAAAAAAAAGACAAGATCCAAGAAAATACAACCAAAAATGACAAAGAGGATATTATCACAACACTCATAGAAATACAAAAATCCTCAGAGACTATTACAAACACCTCTATGAACATGAACACAAACTAGAAAACCTAGAAAAAATGAATAAATTCTGAGAAGCATATAACCTCTCAAAATTGAACTAGGAAGAAATTCAAATGCTGAACAGACCAATAACTAGTTCCAAAATCGAATCAGTAATAAAAAGCCTACCAACCAGAAAAAGCCCAAAACCAGATTAATTAAAACCTGAATTCTACAAGATGTATAAAGAAGAGCTGGTACCATTCTAACTGTAACTGTTCCAAAAACTTTATTCTGATAACAAAACGTGGCAGAGACACAATGACAACAGCAACAAAAAACACTGCCAAAATGAAAAAAAAAAAAAAAAAAAAAAAAAAAAGGAAAGAAGAAGAAAGAAAAGAAAGAAAGGAAAGAAAGAACCTAGCAAAATGAATCCAGCAGCACATCAAAAAGCTAATCCATGATCAAGTCAACTTTGTCCCTGGGAGGCAAGGTCGGTTCAACACATGCAAATCAATAAATGTGATCCATTACATAAACAGAACTTAAAAAAAGTGATCATCTCAATAGATGCAGAAAAGACTTTCAGCAAAATTCAGCGTTCCTTCATGTTTAAAACTCTAACCAAATTAGGCATTGAGGAAACATACTTCAAGTTAATAAGAGCCATCTATGACAAACACATGGCCAACATCTTAGGGAAAAGGCAAAAACTGGAAACATTACCCTTGGGAAATGGAACAAGACAAGGATGCCCACTCTCCACAATTCAATTGAACATAGTACTGAATGTCCTAGTCAGAGCAATCAAACAAAGGAAAGAAACGAAAGGCAACCAAATAGGAAGACAGGAAGTCAAACTATCTCTATTTGTAGATCATATGATTTTATACCTAGAAGACCTCACTGTCTCTGCCCCATAGTTCCTACATCTGATAAACAGCTTCATAAAAGTTTCAGGACACAAAATTATTACCGGTAGTGGGTCTTGACTACACACTGCTTGGTCCTTGGTGTTTTAAACAAAGAATTGAACAAAACGCACAAAGTAGCAGAGAAATGAAATGCAAGAACGAAGCAGCGAAAGCAGGAATTTATTAAAGAGAGAACGCACTCTGCAGGGAGGGAGTGGGTCCCAGCAAGCGGCCCCACGACCCAGTTACAGAAGCTTCTGGGCTTTAAGAACTCTGTTTGAGGTTCTTGGGCTACCCCTTATCTGGATGAAGGATTTGGTCTGTAGTTAATTAAAGGCTGCAGTGAATTGGTGCCCAATGCAGATAAAGGGATGGTCCCTGCTTGGCCTGTGGCTAATCCAAGGAACTCTCCCTTTCCATCTGAGATGGTGGAAGGGGGAGGGAGGCTTGTTGGGAGAGTAGCCTTTGATCCTTTGTTACTCCCTGTGGGAGATGGGGTTTTTCCCTTTGGTTTAGCTTTAGGAATTTTGTGTTAATTGGCCTTAGGTTCTCTGTCCCCAGACCCAGGTGTTTTCCTTTTGATCCAGCTTTGAAAAATCAGAGTGAATTGCCCTTAGATTCCTTGCCCCCAGAGTTTGGTGTTTTTCTGTGACTCAGCACGAATTGACTTTAGGTTACCTGTCTCCAAGCCCTATTCTCCTGCCTCAAAATCAATCTACAAAAATAAGCACCATTTTATACACCAGCAAAATCCAAGCTGAGTGTCAAATAAAGAACACAAACCTTTAAGAAATAGCTGCAAAAAGAATAAAATATGAATACCTAGGAATACAGCTAACCAGGGAGGTGAAAGACCTCTTCAAGAAGAACTACTAAACAGTGCTCAAAAAATCAGGGCAGAGTGGCTTACGCCTGTAATCCCAGCACTTTGGAAGTTCGAGGCAGACATATCGCTTACGGCCTGGGCAACATGGCGAAATCCCGTCTCCACAAAAAATACAAACAATTAGCCAGGCAGGTGTGGTGGCACACAACTGTGGTCCCAGCTACTCAGCAAGCTAAGATGGGTGGATCCCGGATCCCTAGAGCCAGGAAGTTGGAAGTTGCAGTGAGCTGAGATTGCAGCACTGCACTGCAGCCTCGATAACAGATTAAAACCCTGTCTCAAAAAAAAAAAAAAAAAAAAAAAGAAGATGATGAAAGAAGGAAAGACAGAAAGACAGAAGGAAGGAAGGAAGGAAGGAAGGAAGGAAGGAAGGAAGGAAGGAAGGAGAAAGAGAGAGAAAGAAAGAAAGCAGGAAGGAAGGAAGGCAGGAAGGAAAGAAAGAAAGAAATCAGAGATGACAAAAAACAAATGGAAAAACATTCCATGCTCATGGATATGATGAATCAATATCATAAAAATGGCCATACTGCCCAAAGCAATTTACAGATTAAACGCCATTTCTATCAGAGTACCAATGACATTCTTCACAGAATTATAAACATATATATATATATATGTATATGTTTGGTCCTTGGTGTTTTAAACAAAGAATTGTTTTAAACAAATTATATATATATATATATATATATATATATATATATATATATATATATGGAACCAAAACAGAGCCAAAATAGCCAAAGGCATCCTAAGAAAAACAAAACAAACAAAAAAAATTAAAACTGGAAGCATTACATTACCGAACTTCAAACTATACTACAAGGCTACAGTAACCAAAAATAGCATGGAAGTGCTACAAAAACAGACACATAGATCAATGGAACAGAATAGAGAGCCCAGAATTAAAGCCACACACCTACAACCATCTGTTCTTTGAAAATGTCTACAAAAAAAGGCAATTGGGAAGAGTCTCCTTATTTAATAAATGGAGCTGGGATAGCTGGCTAGTCATATGCAGATGATTGAAACTGAACCACTTTCTTATACCATATACAAAAATCAACTCAAGATTTATTAAAGACATAAATGTAAAACCTAAAATTATAAAAACCTTTGAAGAAAACCCAGGAAAACCCATTCTAGACATAAGCCTTGACAAAGATTTTATGACAATGATGCCAAAAGCAATTGCAACAGAAAGAAAAATTAACAAATGGGACCTAATTAAACTAAATAGCTTCTGCACAGTTGACATCATACTTAATAAGCGAAAGCTGGAAGAATTTCCCTTGAAACCTGGAACAAGACAAGGATGCCCACTCTCACCACACCTATTCAGCATATTACTGGAAGTCCTATCCAGAGCAATCAGGCAAGACAAAGAAACAAAAGACAGTCAAATAAAAAGACAGGGAGGCAAACTCTCTTCAAAGACATTATAATTCTATACCCAGAAAATCCTCTAGTCTCTGTCCAAAGGCTTCTAGATCTAATGAATGACTTCAGCAATGTTTCAAGAAACAACATCAGTGTACAAGCATCAGTAGTATTTCTATACACCAATAATGTCTAAGCTGAGAGCCAAATCAAGAATACAATTCCATTCCCAATAGTCACACACATATACACAAAAATACCTAGGAAAACAACTAACCTGAGAGGTTAAAGATCTCTTCAACAAGAATTATAAAATGCTGCATAAAAAGATCACAGATGACACCAACAAATGGAAAAACACTCCAAGTTCAGGGATAGGAAGAATCAATATTTAAAAAATGGCCACAACAATGACCCAAGCAATTTACAGATTCAGTGCTCTTCCTATCAGATTACTAATGACATTTTTCACATAATTAGAAAAATCGTTTTTAAAATTCACATGGAACAAAAATATAACAAACATCCAAAACAATCCTAAGTAAAAAGAAGCTGGAAGCATCATACCATCCAACTTCACACTATAGTGCCAGGGTAAAATAACTAAAATAGCATGGTACTGATACAGAGATGGGCACATAGATCAATAGGACAGGTTGAAAGCCCACAAATAAAGCCACACGCCTAAAAACATCTGATCTTTGACAAAACTGACAAAAATAAGCAATTGGGAAAGAATTCTCATTCAATGAATGGTGCTAGGATAGCTGGCTAGCCATACGCAGAAGGTTGAAATGGGACCCCTTCCTTATACCCTATACAAAAATCAACTCAAAATGGCTTGAACACTTAAATGTAAAACCTAAAGCTATAAAAACTATAGAGGAAGACCTATGAAATGCCATTCTTAGACACTGGCCCTTGTTCAGAAATCATGATGCAGCCTCCAGAGGTAATTTCAACAAAAACAAAAAATTGACAAATGGGACCTAATTGATCTAAAGAGCTTCTGCAAAAAAAAGAAACTATCAAAGAGTAAACAGACAGCCTACAATATGGGAGAAAATATTTGGAAACTGTGCATCCAGCAGAGATCTAATATCCAGAATCCAGAAGGAACTCAAGTCAACAAGCAAAAATAAACAATCCCATTTAAAAATGGGCAAAGACATGAACAATTTCCAAAAGAAGACATACACGTGGCTATTAAGCATATGGAAAAATGTTCAGTATCACGAATCATTAGGGAAATGCAAATCAAAGCCACGAAGAGATACCATCTTAGCACCAATCAGAATGGCTATCATTAAAAAGTCAAAAATAAGTAAATAACAGATGCTGGAGAGGTTGTGAAGAAAAGAGAAGGCTTCTACACAGTTAGTGGGAATTTAATTTTTTTTAGTCAGTGTGGAAAACGCTTTGGAGATTTCTCAAAGAAGTTAAAACAAAACTAACATTTGACCTAGCAATTCAATTAATGGGTACATACTCAAAGGAATATGTATTATTCTACCATAAAGATACATGCATGAGTAAGTTCATCACTACACTATTCACAATAGCAAAGACATGGAATTAACCTAGATGGCCACCTACAGTGAACGGGATAAAGAAAATGTGTTGCATGTAATGTATATCATGGAATACTACAAAGATATTTAAAAAATGAAATCATATTCTTTGCCACAACATGGATGGAGCTGGAGGCCATAATCATAAGTCAATTAATGCAGGAACAGAAAACCAAAGACCACATGTTCTTACTTATAGGTGGGAGCTAAACATTGGTACCTATGGACACAAAGAAAGGAACAATAGACACTGGATCCTATTTGAGGCTGAAAGGAAGGAGGATAGTGAGAAGTGAAAAACTCTCTACTGGGTAATATGCTGACTACCTGTGTTACAAAATTATCTGTACACCAAACCAGCATGATATGCAATTAACCCATATAACAAACTGGCACATGTACTCCTTAAACCTAAAATAAAAATTGGGGGAAAAAAATCTCAGTAACTAACTCTAAAAAAGAAAGGCTTCAAAATTACTTGAATGAATTAAGAAATGTCCATAGTTATCAATAATTATTTTATTATTTTTATACTTCTGTTTACTTTTTAATAGAATATAACAAAATAAACTACCTAATAATATATCAACCAAAAATGCATTTTGAATATAACAAAAACCATAAAAAGTTCCTAAGTTATATGAATGTAGATATAAACACATGAAAAATCAAATCATGTCATTAGATGGAAAAACTCAATAGTATCAACATCAATTGTTCTTAAAGTAATTTAGAAATTTAATTTTGTTCCAATACAGGTACAATTAGGTAATGCAGATGGACACGTTATTGTATAAAAGTCTTTTATTTCTTTTCAAACACTATTTTAGGTTTAAGGGGTACATGTGCAAGTCTGTTACAAGGTTAAATTGCATGTCACAGAGGTTTAGTGTACAGATCATTTCATCAGCCAGGTGATGAGCATAGTATCGCATAGGTAAGGTTTTAATTCTCAGTCTCCTCTCACCTTCCACCCTCAAGTAGCCCCCAGTGTCTATTGTTCCCTTCCTTATGTCTCTGTGTACTCAATGTTTAGCTCCCACTCATAAGTGATATCATGTAGTATTTGATTTCTCTTCCTGCATTAATTGCTTAGGATAATGTCCTCTGTCTGCATACATGTTGCTCCAAATGACATGATTTTACTTATTTTTATGGCTGTGAAGCATTCCATGGTGTATATGAACCACATTTTCTTTATCAAGTGCACCGTTGATGGACATCTGGGTTGATTCCATGTCTTTGCTATTGTGAATAGTTCTGTGATGGACCTACATGTGCATATGTCATTATGGTAGAAAAATTTATATTATTTTGGGTATATACTTAGTAATGTGATTGTTTGGTCAAATGGTAATTGTGTTTTAAATACTTTGAGGAATCACCAAACTGCCTTCTGCAATGGCTGAACTAATTTACATTCCCACTAGCAGTGTATAAGCATTCTCTTTTCTTTGCAACCTCACCAACATTTATTGTTTTTTGACTTTTTTGTAATAACCATTCTGACTGGTATGAGATAGTATCACATTGTGGTTTTAATTTGTGCTTCCCTAATGATTAGTGATATTGTGCATTTTTTCATATACTTGTTGGCCATGTGTTTGTCTTCTGAGAAGTGTCTGTTCATGTCATTTGCCCATTTCTAGTGGGTTTCTTTCTTTCTTTTCTTCTTGATTTTGTACAGTTACTTATAGATTCTGGATATTGGATTTCTGTCAGATGTATAGTTGGCAAGTATATTTTCTCACTCTGTAAGTTGTCTGTTTACTCTGTTGGTTGTTTCTTTCACTATGTCAAAGCTCCTTAGTTTAATTTAGTCCTGGTTGTCAATTTCTGTTTTTGTTGAAATTATTTTTGGAGTCTTCATCATGAAATCTTTGCCAGAACCAATATCCAGAATAGTATTTCCTAGGTTTCTCTCTAGGGTTTTATAGTTTTAGGTTTTACATTTAAGTATTTAATCCATGTTGAGTTGCTTTTTATATCTGCTTAAATAAAGGGGTTCAGTTTTAATCTTCTGCCTATGGCTAGTAAGTTATCCTAGCAGCATTTATTGAATAGAGAGTTCTTTCCCCAATTCTTGCTATTGTTGACTTTGTCCAATATCAAATGGTTCTGGGTGGACGACTTTATTTCTGGGTTCTCTAACATGTCCCATTCATCTATGTGTCTGTTTTTGTACCAGTACCATGCTTTTTTGGTTATTGTAGCCTTGTAGTATAGTTTGATATCAGCTATTGTGATGCCTATGGCTTTGTTATTTTGCTTAGGATATCTTTGCTGTTTTGGCTCTGTTTTGGTTCCACGTGAAATTTAGAAGTGATTTTTCTAACTGTGTGAAAAACATCATTGCTAGTTTTTAGGGGTTTTGCTGAAAGGTCTACTGTTGGCAAATTGGGTTCTCTTTCTAGGCAACTTGCCCCTTATTTCTAGCTGCCATATGTGTGTGTATATATATGTGTGTGTGTGTGTGTATATATATAATATGCCATATATATACATATTTAACTGTGCCCCTCTCTCTCTTTCTCTCTCTCTCGCAATCTCTCTCTCTCTCTCTCTCTCTCTATATATATATATACACATAGTGTATTGGGGATGGTTGTCTTGCATACTGTTTCACAGGGGTTCTCTGAATTTCCTTACTTTGAACGTTGCCTTCTCTACTGAGGTTGGAGAAATTTTTGTGGACAATACCCTTGAATATATTTTCTAATTTTCTAGTTCCCTCTCATTGTTTTTCAGGGACACCAATGTGTCATAGGTTTGGTGGTCTCTTTACATAATTCCATATTTCTTGTAGGCTTTGTTAATTCTTTTGTATTTCTTTCTTCTTTATTTTTGTGTGACTGAGATTCAAAGAACTGGCCTTTGAACTCTGAGATTCTTCCTGCAGCTTGGTCTATTTTGCTGTTAATACTTCCAATTGTATTATGAAATTCTTGTAGTGAAAATTTCAGCTATAGAAAATCAGTTTGGTTTTTTCATATAATAGTTATTTTCTCTTTGATCTAGTGTATCATTTTACTAAATTCCTTAGTTTCCTTGGCTTGAGTTTTAATTTTCTCCTGAATCTTCATGGTCTTCATTGTTATCCAGATTCTGAATTATATGTTTGTATTTTAGCCATATCAGCTTGGTTAAAAAGTATTGCTGGAGAGCTAGTTCAATTGTTTGGATGTAAGGGTGCTCACCAATCCTGTGCAGGATTCCCAGCTTCCTCCCTCTTCAGTCTATGTCCTCCCTTTGTCTACTCTCAATGACTTCTTCTTGAAAACTTGCTTGGAGTATGCTGGTCTTTTTGATAGTCTGGTCTCTTAGTTGGGGAAGCTCTTTCTGTCTGCATCTAGTTGGCCATTTTGGGACTTTTGCAAAAAAATTTTATAGATGAAAAAGTAAATAAATAAGACTATCCAAGTAAACTAAATTTTTTGAATTATCCAAAGAGCTACATAAGCTTTGGAATCCCCTTGCCCTTCCTTTGTCTATTTCCCAGCTTCTGGAGTGTCATGTTATCCTCCCTACTGATCTCCCAGGTCCTGCGGCTCACAGGGAATCGGAAGTTGAGGCAGAGCCAAGTAGGCCTCCCAGAGTGAAGAAAAAAAAAAGCAGTGGAGGCTGCTCAATAACTACTTTAAATGTAAGTAGTTGAAAATGCCTAATCAAATGACATAGATTGGTAGAATATTTTAAAACAGAAACAGGATTTAACTATACATTGACTAAAAAGACTCATTTTAAATCTAAGGATATACAGTAAAAATGAAAGAATAGTTGATTTTCATACATTATATGAATGTATCAAATTATCACATATACCTTGAAAATATGTACATCTATTATGCATCAATAAAAAAAGAAAAAAATGAAGAAACATATTTAGCAAAGAAAGTGAAAGAATGGGGAAAATATTTCATGCAAACAGTAAACAAAATTGAGCAGAAGTGGCTATATTAATACTAGACAAATAATTCTCAAGTCAAAAATAGTTACTAGAGACAAAAATGGACATTATGTAAAAATAAAGTGTTCAAATAACCAAGAAGATACAGTAGCCCTCCCTTATCCGTGTAGCATAAGTTTCAAGACTTATCCCACAACAGATGCCTAAAACCACTGATAGTACCAAATCCTACATATATATGTGTGTGTATATATGTGTGTGTATGTGTGTGTGTGTATATATATACTATTTATTGCACTTATATGCACTTATGCACCAAATACTTGAGTCTGAAAATATGTGAAGCAAACACTGATGGATTTGACAGGAGAAATAGTTAGCTGTACCATAATTGTAAAAGATTTCAATATTCCACATTCAATAATAGAAAAAATAAACAAGACAGAACTTTGACAAATGAAAAGAGAATTTGATAAACATTATAGACCAATTGGATGTAACAAACATATGTAACACAGAAGAATATATATATTTTTTCTGAGTGCATATAGAATGTTCTCCAAGATAGATAACATGCTTTGCCACAGAAAAAAATCTTAATTAATTTAAAAATATTGAAATCATGCAAAGTAGCTCTTCTCATCACAATGGAATAAAACTAGAAATGAAGCAAAGGAAAACTGAAAAATCCACAAATAAGTGCAATTTAAACAACACACTCTTTAAAAAACAGTGAGTGAAAGATAAAATCACTTAGGAAATTAGAAAATGTCTTGAGAAAAATGAAAATAAAAACAAAAAATAATAAAACTTAAAGGTGCAGCCAAAAGAAATGCTAAGAGAGAATTTTTAAATGTAAGTGCTTACATTGAAAAAGAAGCAAGAATTCAAATTAACAACCTAACTTTAAGTTTTAAGAAACTAAATAAGGAGAAAAAACTAAACCCAAGTCAGAAGAAGGAAATAATAAGGCTTTGAGGAGAGATAAACAATATGGAGAATAGAAAATCAAGATTAAAATTTGATATTTTCCTTTTACGGGGCTGATTCTTAAACTGAACTCTCCTGAGTCCTAATCAGTACTATTTTCACTGCATCATAAACAAAGTGCACCATTTTCTGTGTAACCTAATTAAACCTATTAGCAAAATTTTTATCTGGCAGATAGAACCACGACAGTAGGTCCAATTTGCAGAGCCCAGTGCAAAAGGAAAATGTAGGCCTCATCTGGGTGTTGGGCAGTCAAACTCTCCTTCCCATGGTCCTCCCTACCTCAACCCATGGCCAATGTGTGACTCCTAAGGACTGCAACCTCTGCAATTAGGCAATTGCTATGGTCACTAATTCTTTTCTCTGCCTCTCTGTTGTGCTGTTGAGCACACTCAAAGCTTCGTTTAGTTTTTGTTTATTATATTTTACAGTTTATCAGAGTTTATTTTGTGCTGGTGTAACAGAATACCACAGACTGGGTAATTGACAAACAACATAAGTTGCTCTGGCTTACAATTCTGGAGGCTGGGAAGTCCAACATAAAGGGGCTGCATCTGGTGAGAGTCTTCTTGCTGCAACATAACATGGCAGGAAGTATCGCATGGAGAGACCTCACACGTGGATGAGAGAGAACAAGAGGGAACCAAACTCACTTTTATACCAAACCCACTCTCATGGTAATGAACCCACTCCATTGACAACGGTATTGATACACTTAAGAAGGCAGAGCCCTCACGATATAATTACATCTTAAAGGTCTCACTTCTTGACACTATTTCACTGGGTATTAACTTTTCAAAACATTAACTTTGGGGGAATACATTCAAGCTATAGGAGAGTTATACAAATTTTATCTGTTGGTTCTTATATCTTCTATTTTTCAGTTTAAAAATTCTATTTCTTTGCTGGAACTTTGTATTTTGTCATTTGTTCGAAACACTTTGGTAAGTGCTCATCGAAGCATTTTTATTATTGCTGCTTTAGAATTTCTGTCAGATAATACTAATATCTCTTTCTTCTTGGTGATGTCAACCATTGCTTGCCCTTTTTTGTTCATTGTGCAACCTACAGCAGCCTGGCTTAGGGATTTCATATCTGTAAAATGTTGGCCATACTGGAACCCTGATGAAACAAAAAGATTGTGCTGATAATTTCTCTTTATTTTTACTTTGTTTCCTCATGTTTGCTATCTTAAGCCACTATAATATATAGAACTGAAATATTTATTACATTTTTAAAATTTTCTTCTTTTAAGAGATGGGATCTCACTGTCACCCATGCTGGAGTGCAGTGGCACAATCATAACCCACAGCAACTATGAACTCCTGGACTCAAGCAATCTTCCTCTCTTGCCCTACAGAGTAGCTAGGACTACAGGTGCATGCCACCATACCTCTTATTTTTTATTCTTGTAGAGATGGAGTCTCACTATGTTGCCCAGGCTGTTCTTGAATTCTTCACCTTCAAGGAATCTCTCCGCCTTGGCCTCTCAAAGGGCTGGGATTACATGCATGAGCCACAACAACAAGTGACATTTATTTAATAGTGTTTTATGGTGCCAATTTAAAATGTTGGCAAGTTGAAAATAATATTTTGTGCTTTCATTCCAGGAGAGAAGGATGTAACTTCCATTGTATGTGTGTGCATACGTATATGTATGTGTTTATGTGTGTACATATATAATCAAAATGTATATATATACACATAATATATATTGTATAATCTAATGCATTTGAAACAGTTGTTTACTATATATCTGCATATATAGCAAGATATCTTACTATGTATATATAGCATTATAAATATATAGTACACTACAGTAGATTAATCTATATATATGTAAGATATACATACATGATTGAAATATGAAAATTCAACAAAGCTTTCTTAACTATGTTATTGCTTCTTATATGATAATAATTAACTCCAGAAATAATGTCAGAGACAAATAATTTGAGAGACAGATGAAGAATAATTCCCCACCTTAGCTTATGGCCTAGGCCTATCAGCTAGACACTGATAAGAAATGATTATGAAATGATATTATTTGGAGGATAATATATTAATGTTAGTCACAAACTAAGATGTAATAAAATGGCAAGGTAGCTCTTGCCAAAAGAGAAAAAAAAATTTCTTGAGTTAAAGAATTCAGTCATACTTAACTAATAATGCTATGCTTAAACTGAATCGTACTAATAGTAAAGCAAATTAAAATAATCACCTATCATTGAAAGGGTTCTTTGCAGTTTATTTCTGTCATCTTGCAATTATCTTTAAATGTTTGTTTAAACCTTTACTCAAAAGTCAATGAGCTCACTTTGCAAGAGGCATAAACCAAATGTTTTGTATTTTGATGCTTTCCAGCCTCTGCAATGTCCATCAGGCATGTATTTATGTAATGTTATTTGAGGTTGAGCTTAAAATTTCAAAGCACATGTTTCATAGAAGTGGACCTTTAATGTAATGACGACTATATTACCATAAAATATTTTAATCACCATTTGTAAGAATAATATTCCCCCAAAAACGCCAATTTTATACACCACGAGAATAGCTATTATACTCCTTGTCCCACTATTCTCATCTTCCTCTGGCTTTTTGTCAAATAGCTGCAAGTTTTTAAAGGAGGCTAAGTTATCTCCATCCATCGTTATCTACTTGCACAATGAGCAGTAGGACATTCTAACTTTATAAATGTAAAATTCAACATCTACTTTTAATGTCAAAATATTCACTTAGTGCATCTAGTTGACGTATGCCAGAGTGTATCACATTTTTTAAAACATATTCTTGGCCAAAGATACTCATTTCTAAATAAAGACTGTCCTAAAACCACCTCAACCTATAGCTTTTCCACTGGATGTTTATTGAGTTTCTAATGTTTAACTTCAAGAGGTAATGTAATAAGGTGAAAGTTAAAAGGTCAATAAAACTATGGCAAAACACGTCACTTATGCATTTATGCGTTGTAATAATATAAACTAAATTTATTGTGACATTAGAGATGTAATTTTAGCTTTTTAACAATTAGGATGACTAATGAAAAAAGGTATTGTAGAAAACATAAAAGGGAGTAACAAAAGATTTTAGAACTATAGAAAACAGAATTTCAGATGTTAATGACTAAAGACACCAATAATTAGTAATACTGGCAACAGTTACTGTTTACTAGGTGCTTGATGTTAAATTACATAATTCTCACCACAAACTCATAAATTAAAAATTATCTTCTCATTTTAAATGAGGAAAAGACACGTTATAGGGATTTTTTTTGCCCTAGTCTAAGTTTACCCATCTAATAAATTATTTTAAAACTTGTGTTTTTTGCTAGTACTCTCTAACAACCTTCTTTGAAATGACTATCTTAGTTATGTACTTTAGTTATGTACCTTAGAAAGCACTAATGCAGACAAGTCTCGAATTTTCTTCAAGATTTCTGGCACTCTCAAACATCGGGTCCGATTGATATCTGATATCTGCTATGTCGATAAAACCAAACTGCACAGCACATTTTTCTGACAGGAAACTCTGATAGCTTTTAACATAAACTGTAATGAGTGACTGATTATATTTCTTCACCTTTCTTGAAGTATACCCCTTATTATTTTTTCATTGAGAAATAGCTGTCGTTGATGTACAAGCCTGCATATGGATGATAGTACATGCAACAGAGCTATTAAAGCTTCGCCGAGTGCAGTCGTCATAAACTACAAACAATAAGGCAGATTGTGATGGTTAATATTAGGTGTCAACTTGATTGAAGAATGCCTAGATAGCTGGTAAAGTATTGTTTCTGCTTGTGTCTGTAAAGGTGTTGCCTGAGGAGATTAACATTGCAGTCAGTGAATTGGGAAAGGAAGCCCCACGCAAAATGTGGGTGGGCACCATCCAATCAGCTGCCAGTGCAGCTAGAACAAAGCTGGAGGAAGAAGGTGGGATAAACTGACTTGCTGAGTCTTCTGGCTTTCGTCTGTCTCCTGTGCTGGATGCTTTCGTCCATTCCTCCTGCTCTTGAACGTCAGAGTCCACGTTCTTTGGCCTTTGGACTCTTGGATTGACATCAGTGTTTTGCCGGGGGCTCTCAGACCTTCGACCACAGACTGAAGACTGCACTGTCGGCTTCCCCGCTTTTGAGGCTTTTGGTCTCGGACTGAGCCACTGCTGGCTTCTTTCTTCCTCAGGTTGCAGACAGTCTATTGTAGGAATTCGCTTTATGATACTGTGAGCCAATTCTCCTTAATAAACTCCCTTTCATATACACATATATCCTATTAGTTCTGTCCCTCTGGAGAACCCTAATACACAGATTAATTAGAAAAATTAAATCACTGGTAGTTACATTATGGACTATTTCCTTTATTCTCATGTTATTTATGATTACTGTCAAATACATAGTGTCTCAGAGACCTATAAAAGTATAGTTATATAAACTAGACATAAAATCCTAATCTGGTACAAGAGAAATAGTTAGATTATTTACACTTGAATACCATCAATTCTTAAAAAAAATTAATGAAAACACTACAATGATAGTATAATGCATGTGTGTATATCTGATTTTTAAAAATATATTGCCAATATTCTTTTCCTGTAACAGGTCATTTACGGACATTTCAACATAGCTATAAAGTATATAAAGGGAGTTAATGATGGTGGTAAAATTTAATAAAACAATTTTAAGAAATTTATATTTACCTGATTAAGATTAGATTAAAATTGGTTAAGATTTTACAAAGACTTCAACAAAGATACTGGCCAGGCACGGTGGCCTACAACTGTAATCCCAGCACTTTGGGATTCTGAGGCAGGAGGACTGCTTGAGGCCAGGATTTCAAGACCAGCGTGGGCAATATACGGAGATTCCGTCTCTACAAATAATCAAAAATTAACTAGGTATAGTGGCAAAAGACCATGGCTCTAGCTACTCAGGCTAAGGTGGGAGGATGGATTGAGCCTGGGAGGTCCAGGCTGTAGTGAACTATGATCACAACACTGCACTCCAGCTTGGGCAAGAGAACAAGATCCTGTATAAAAAAATAAAGTAAATAAAAAATAAAAGATAAATGACATGTTAATGTTGATGATTGAATCTTTCATTTTCTGTGGATAATGTTACTCATTGTTTCTTCTTTGTTTCCACTTCAAAGTAGCCATATCCTTCCTAAACAAGTAAGAGATTTAAAACAAAATAATTCCTGGATTAGTAATTTTACTTCTAAGAACCTATTATTTGAAAATTGTCTGAAAACATCATAAACACACACATACATTTTTATCACAAAATTGTTTATGATAATCAAAAATGGAAAAAAATAAACTGTACCCCAAAATAGGCAAAATACATACATACAAGTTATCAATTAGATGAGATGTTATGCAGTCACTTACAACCACATATAAAAAGAATTTGCAACATCATGTAAAATGATCAGAAATAATATTAAGCGATTAAAACTAAAGAGTATATTTCATGTATAGTGAGTATAATCTGAGTTAAAATATATATAACACTATAATAAAATACACTAAATATTATTTATATTTCAAAAAACTCAAGATTTTAAAATACTATATTTTAATGTGAATGGACACAAAACTTTTCACTAATATTTTTTTCATTCCTAGCTTAAAATACCTGTGTGTTAAAATAGTCAATGTAACCAAAAAAACCCCTTTAGGTTGTGAATGGCTCTGATCCAAATATGCCAAAGCTTACCTTCACATTGAACCTTATAGTTTCTAGTAAGTGATATTACTTACTTTTCTCTAATACCATAACTTTTTAATAGTTTATTAAGGTTACTTCTATTATGTAAAACATCATAATGGTGGATCAATTTTATAAATTGATCTTATCAGATTATCATTAATAATCTGACATATATCATCAAGTAACCTTGAAACACATATGTGATTTCATAATTCTCTAATTTATAAATGAATATTAATAAAACACACATTTTTATATGTGTGTGTGTGTCTATATATATATATATATATATATATATATATATAAAATTTTTTTTTTTTTTGAGACGGAGTCACTCTGTGGCCCAGGCTGGAGTGCAGTGTCATGACTTTGGCTCACAGCAACCTCGGCCTGCCGGGCTCAAGCAATTCTTGTGCCTCAGCCTTCCTAATAGCTGGGCATATAGGCATGCACCACCACACCTGGCTAATTTTTGTATTTTTCATAGAGATGTGGTTTTGCCATGTTGGCCAGGCCGGTCAACATGAGCTCCTGGTCTCAAGTGATCCACCCACCTCGGCCTCCAAAAGTGCTGGGATTACAGGCATGAACCACCATGCCTGACCATACATATTTTTAAATACAGATTTGGAATGAATATATATAGAGATATTTTTCTCTGTAAACAAAGTTGCAAAGTATCCCAGGCTATTCAAATAAAACTTCTGTAATATATACTAATGGTAGACTGGAGTCAGCGTAATCTATGCTCAAATATAGGCTCTGCTACTTACTAGTTGTGGGATTATTAGTATATGAAAATAGATAATATAGTCAAACTCTCAAGTCTGCTATTTATAATTAAATACAATATTGCATATGAATTGGCTATATGTTAAAATTCAGTAAGGCAGTAATCGATGGAGTATATCATCATCATTATCATCATCATCATCACTACTATGTTCAGATTTGGTTTATTATTTAAAATTCAACACCTTTAAGTTAGAAAAAAGAGAGGATGCAAATTAAATATCCAAAGAGGAGATATATATCACTACTTGTCCTGAAGTCAGCAAAAGTATAGTAAAATAATACTACGAAGGTCTCTATATACGTAAATTTGACAAACTAAATATTGATTCATCCCCCAAAAAAACAAACTGTCACAACTCACCCAATATAAAATAAATAATTTGAATAGCCCCATCATATTAAGTACACTGAATTTGTAATTTTAAATACTCCCACAAAAGAACCTCCAGACCAAGATGGTTTCATTAGAGAATTCTATCAAATTTCTGAAGAAGAATTAACATCAATTGTCCATAATCTATTTCATAAAATGAAACATTACAGAATATTTTCTAATTCATTTTATGAAGCAAGCATTATCCTAATACCAGAACCAGACAAAGATAGTACATAGAAAGAAAACTCTCTCTCGTGGATATGCACAAAAAAGTCCATAACAAAATATTATCAAATAGAATAATAATCAATGTAACCCACCATGTTAACAAGCTAAGGAAAAATTAGGTGAGCATATCAATTGATGTGAGAAAAGCATTTGAGGAAATTCAACGCCCAATCAGATAATAATTCTCAGAAGAATAGGAGAGCTTTCTCAACCTGATAAGGAACATCTATTAGAAACATACAGTTAACATTATTTTAACAATGAAATATTGAATGCTTTTTCCCTAAGACTTGAAGCAATTCAAGGACGTCTGCACTCACCATTCTTATTCAACATAGTATTGCAAGTTCTAGTCAGTACAATAAAGCAAAAAAGATGAAAGGCATATAGATTGGAAAAGAAAAAATAAAATTGTCCTTGTTCATAGATGACATAATTATCCACATAAAAATATTAAAGAATCTTCAAAGACACTCGTAGAATTAATAAGTGAGTTCAGCAAGGTCTCAGGATATAAACAAACAGGCAAAAAAAAAAAAAAAAAAAAAAAGTATTAGAGATCCAGAAATTGACTGACAAAGAAGTCTAAAAATTGTTTAAAGCTCAGAAATGTAAAAGAAACAAACAAAAAAAAATTAAAAAAAATCAGGGAAAAAATACAACGACAAAACAAGATGCTGAACAAAGAGAAATAAAACATTATAAAAACAAAAAGGAAATATTGGTGCTGAAGAACACAATGAATCAACTAAAATGCAATAGAGAGCTTCAGCAACAGATTAAACAAAGCAGAAGAAATGATAAGCAAATTTGAAGACAGATCATTTCAAATCATCCTGACAGAGAAGGAAAAAGAGAAAAAGAAGTAAAAATGAATGAAGAAAGCCTACAGGATCTTTGGGACAGGATTAAGAGAGCTGAAATTTGCATTGCAGGATTTGTAGAAGGAGAAGAGACAGAGAGAAGCACAAAAAGGTTATTTAAAAGAAATGTGGGCCCGGCACAGTGGCTCATGCCTATAATCCTAGCACTTTGGGAGGCCAAGGTAGGTGGATCATGAGGTCAGGAGATTGAGACCATCCTGGCCAAGATGGTGAAACCCCGTATCTATCAATATACAAAAAATTAGCCAGGTGTGGTGGTGCATACCTGTAGTCCCAGCTGCTCAGGAGACTGAGGCAGGGGCATTTTGTTTTACGTTTCTGCATTACTTCATTTAGGATTATGGTCTACAGGTAGATGCTGTTGCTGCAAAGGACATGACTTTATTCTTTTTGATGGCTGTGTAATATTTCTCGTTGTATATGTACCACATTTTTTTAATCAGTCCATCAGTACAGATATCTAGGTTGATTCCATGTCTTTGCTATTGTGAATAGTGCTGTGATTAACATATATGAATGCACGTGTCTCTTTGGTAGAATGATCTATTTTTCTTTGGATATATAACAAGTAATGGGATTGGTGGGTCAAATGTTAGTTCTGTTTTAAGTTGTTTGAGAAATCCCCTCACTGCTTTCCACAGTGGATGAACTAGTTTACATTTCTACCATCAGTTTATAAGTGTTTATTTTCTCTAAAACCTTATCAGCATTGATTGTTCTTTTGTTTGTTTTACTTCTTCTTCTTCTTCTTCTTCTTCTTCTTTTTTTTTTTGTTTTTTTTGTTTTTTTTGTTTTTTTTTGAGATGGAGTTTCTCTCTGGTTACCCAGGCTGGAGTGCAATGGTGTAACCTCTGCTCACCACAACCTCTGCCTCCCAGGTTCAAGAAATTCTTCTGCCTCAGCCTCCCAAGCAGCTGGGATTATAGGCATGCGCCACCATGCCCAGCTGATTTTGTATTTTTAGTAGAGATGGGGTTTCTCGATGTTGGTCAGGCTGGTCTCAAACTTCGGACCTCAGGTGATCCACCCACCTCGGCCTTCCAAAGTGCTGAGATTACAGGCGTGAGCCACTGTGCCTGGCCTTTATTTTTTTAATAATAGACATTCTGAGAACTTATCAGCACAAAGAAGGAAACAACAGACACTGGGGTCTACTTGAGGAAGTAGGGAGGAAGGAGAAAGAGGAGCAGGAAAGACAATGAGTGGGTACTGGGCTTAATATCTGGGTGATGAAATAATGTGTACAACAAACTCACATGACATGTGTTTACTTATGTAACAAACATTCATGTGTAGCCTCAAACCTAAAATAACAGGTAAAAATTGAAATACAACTGGAAATAACAATATAGAAAATATCAAAGTAATAAGCATGCTGTTATGAATGCAGTAAAAGTTTTGTGAAACTTGTGTCTGGGTGTGGATGAATCTGTGTGCTTTGTGTTACTGTGTCATAATGTAAAATGTTTTTATGTACTCTTAACAAGAAGGAAAATAATAATAGACATTCTATCTCGTGTGAGGATCTCATTGTGGTTTTAGTGTGCATTTCTCTACTGATTAGTGATGATGAACATTATTTCATAAGTTTGTTGACCACATATTCTGTCTTATTTGGAGAAGTGTCTGTTTGTCTTCTGCCCATTTTTAATGAAGATATTTCTTTTTGTTCCTGAATTATATGTTTCTTATAGATTCTGAATATTAGACCTTTCTTAGATGCATAGTTTGTGAATATTTTCTCCCATTGTTTAGGTTGTCTGTTTAATCTGTTGATAGTCTACTTTGTTGGGCAAAACCTCTTTAGTTTAATTAGGTCCTACTTGTCAAATTTTGTTTTTGTTGTAATTGCTTTTCAGGACTAAATCAGAAATTCTTTGCCAAAATTGATATTCAGAATGGTATTTCCTAGGTTTTCTCTTGGGTTTTGTTTTAGGTCTTACATTTAAGTTTTTTAATCCATCTGGAATTAATCTTTGCATATGGTTAATGGAAAGGGTTTAGAGTCAATCTTCTGCATGAGACTAGCCAGTTATCCCAGCACCATTTAGCCAGTTATCCCAGCACCATTTATTGAATGTGGAGCCTTCTGTCCATCATGCGTTACTGCCAAATTTGCTGAAGATCAGGTGGTTGGTAGATGAATAGTTTAATTTCTGGGTTCTATAACCTGTTCCATTGGTCTATGCGTCTATATGTTGTATCAGTACCATGATGTTTTGGTTATTGTAGCCTTGTAGCAGAGTTTGAAGTTTGGTAGTGTGATTCTTCTGTCTTTGTTCTTTGTCCTTAGCACTGCTTTGGCTATTTGCACTTTTTTTTGGGGGGGAAGGGGTTCCATATGAAGTTTACCACAGATTTTTCCAATACTGTGAAGGATGATGTTGGTTCTTGGACAGGAATAACACGGATCTGTAAATTGCTTTGGGTGATATGGCCATTTAAGCAATATTGATGCTTTCTATTCATGAGCATGTACTATTTTTCCATTTGTTTGTGTCATATCAGATTTCCTTCAGCAGTGTTTTGCAATTCTTATTGTAGATATGCTTCACCTCCTCGGCAAGCTATATTCCTAGTTATGTTGTTCTTTGTCTTTTTTATTTTATAGTTTCTCCCATCAAGAGGTATAATCTATCTTCCCTTCTTTTGACTCTAAACCTGCATTGTGACTTGTTTTGACCAATCAAATGCAAGATAAGTAACTATGTACCACTTCTGAGCCTGAACTTTAAGTTTCCTAGGTTTCTATTTGTTCCCTGAAAGCTTTCCCAGTTTCCTTGTGAACAAGCCTGTGAATAAGGCTGCTAGAGGATGAGAGACAACATAGAGCAAAGATATACTGTTCCAGCTCAGAGTTTCCTAAACCATCCAGCCTCCAGTCAACTCAAGAGCTGGCCATGATGCCGAGGATGAACCCACATGGAACCAACCGAGAATAGTTTACTTTTTCTTTTTTTTTTTTTTTTTTTTGAGACGGAGTCTTGCTCTGTCGCCCGGGCTGGAGTGCAGTGGCCGGATCTCAGCTCACTGCAAGCTCCGCCTCCCGGGTTCCCGCCATTCTCCTGCCTCAGCCTCCCGAGTAGCGGGGACTACAGGCGCCTGCCACTTCGCCCGGCTAGTTTTTTGTGTTTTTAGTAGAGACGGGGTTTCACCGTGTTAGCCAGGATGGTCTCGATCTCCTGACCTCGTGATCCGCCCATCTCGGCCTCCCAAAGTGCTGGGATTACAGGCTTGAGCCACCGCGCCCGGCTTACTTTTTCAACTAGCACAATAATTAATTAAAATTGTTGTTATTTTAAGCCATATAGCATTGGAGTACATTGTTACACAGAAAAAACCTAACTGATACACTACAAAAAAAAAAAAAAAAAAAAAAATTAAGTATTCCTATGTTTAGTTATCCCTGCTCATGTATCTCAACAGATTTACAGTACAATGACCTCGGTTGTACAAAAACTTGTTCCATATGCTTATTAGCCAAGTATTTTTGTCTAGATGGATCCCTGTTGTTAGGGGGATCTCCAAATGCTGCTGCTGTTAATGTTTGTCCTAAGAAACATTCAGGCTAAAGGCAAGCTGGTAGTAATAGAGATTAATCTAGGATATCTTGTAGTGAAAGTGTCTCCTTATTGTACCTTGAAGAAGCTTTAGCTAGGGCATAAACAAACAACTGCAAAAGTAAATATCGTTTGTGCATAAACCTTACCAAAACAAATGGAAAAGAGTAAACACATCTGTTAAACTTACCACTTAGCATTAAATAGCTACAAAGAGAAGTTGTTTGACAAAATTCAACTGCCTTTTTGGAGTTCAAATTGATTTTTGAACACCGTTGCAATATTGTTTTAAGGCATTGCCTACATACATATCATAGAAAAGAAATTATGGGGACTTACCTTCAAGAGAAGCAAGAGAGATTTTACACTTTAATGTCAAATTATAATTATAACAAAAATTAAGTTGAAGAACACTTGACAATATTTCTTTTCTGCCTAATTATTATATTTTCTTCAAATAGATTAGGCCTAGAAAGCATAACATAATAGATGGAAAATATTTCTCATAGGAAAACATAAGTTGGTCTTCAAAACTGAAATAAGTATCAAAAAAGGTATTTATGCTTTAGTATTCACATAAAACTTTAGCCAAAAAGAATAATAGTGCTCAAATAAAACCCAAAATTATTTGAAGATATGAGGTGCTCTGATAACACTTTGAGAGTCGTACTCTATCTGGTTTCTGATATTAGGCTATAACATCTTTCAGAAGATCCACTGATTATAAAAAGAATTAAAACTAATGAAAATGAAAATGATGGTGGAATCATTTGATTTAGAATAGTAACACATTTTCAGATGCTAAAGGCAATATAATTACATTAGAGGTTTTAAAAAAGACACAACATTCATTACACTGGTTATGACATGCTCTTGTTTCAATATATTAATATAAGGAAATTTAATTGAATAGAATAGTATTTCCTGGCGCAGAATCCTCTGCATTAGCTGTTCTAGAAAGATACTGCTCTCTTCAACTAGAAAACAAACTTTTGTCACTACCATCTAAATATATTACTTTCATAGGTATGCTTTCTAAAGCATAGATAAATGAGAAAAAATCCAGAACCAAGAGTTCTCCAGCTATTGTAAAGGACCATCTGCATTGGAATTATCTTGTGTGCTATTTAAAAATGAGGATTCCATTTCTATTCAAAGAAGAAAATCAAATAAACAGGTAACAGATAGAAATTGAGATAAGCTTTGCAGTGTTGATGACCAACAAAACATTAATATCTAATACATGCAGATAATTCTCCCAAATCCATCACAAAAAGACGGAAGGTGCAAAAGAAAACCCAATAACACAAAAAACAGGCAAGCAATATGAACAAATCGTTCACTGTTTGATCACTAGGTGCCTAGTGAAAAGCTTGGCAGAAAATGGTCACTTAGTATTGAGTGAATGGAGGGGTCACACAAATGACCAACAATTATGTGAAACGATGGTAAACATCACCAGTAATTGAAATGGTGAAATGTAAAGCAACACATGTGCTGCATTAGAATTCCTAGAAGCTAAATAGAAGTCAACTAATCTTAAATGTTGGTGGAGGTTGGGGGAACAGCAACCCTTAATATATAGTCTTTGAGAATTAAAACTGCTGTGGCCATTTTGGAAGTCATTATCACAGTATTTAGTGCAACTGAGGATTCTTATGATTGAGTAACTCTATGCCTGGGGGAAATATTTAAAAAGAAACTTCTTCCAGGAGGACAAAGAGCTATGAATTAGCTCGTTCAATTAGGGAAAAAAAAAAATTAACAGAGAAGTAATCTGTGGTAACAGAGGCAGAGACAACATAGATGTCCATCTATAGCATTTCAATTTCATGCTAGCTGTTGGTGCCAGGTGCCACATAGTTTTCTGAGTTCTAGAGTTGCACATAATATGTGCAAGAATACACACAGAGCAAAAGTAAAATTGGAGGCCTGCTTAACATAAATCTGAACATTAAATGTTATGCTTTTAAGTGAGTGTTATATCTTCCTGCAGTGACAAGTACACCTTTAAAACAACCAAATGGAAAATTAAGTGTATTCATCTGTCAAGGCTTTAGTGTTTATTTCATACAGGTTGTGAGGTGGTTAGGGGAAGAGAAGGAAGTTGGTTCAACCACATCTGGAATTGAGCTCAGTTTGGATTTTGTTGTTGCTATGGTTACTTTCATTGTACCACAAACTTCAGATTCCTCCAGCAGTGAGTCTGCTGCTACCTCTTGCTTAGTGTGAATCCTAGAGTGCTGGAGAGTTTTGTCAATATTCTTGCTTCACCCTCAACTTTCAAAGGATCATGAATAGTTGTGTTAATTCTGTAGGAGTCTCTCTCTGTGATCATACAACTTTCAGCAGTAGACTTCTGTGTCTGGTCACTCAGAGTTAGGCTCATGATGTAGGAGGAGACTTGGTTCTCCTACTCAAATACAGGCCTTACATTTCTTTAAAAATGATTGTTTAGGCCAGGTGCGGTGACTCATGCCTGTAATCCCAGCACTTTGGGAGGCCGAGGTGGGCGGATCATGAATTCAGGAGATAGAGACCATCCTGGCTAACACAGTGAAACATTGTTTCTACTAAAAATACAAAAAAAAAATTAGCCAGGCGTGGCCTGTAGTCTCAGTTACGTGGGAGGTTGAGGCAGGAGAATGGCGTGAACCCGGGAGGTGGAGCTTGCAGTGAGCTGAGATGGCACCACTGCACTCCAGCCTGGGCTACAGAGTGAGACGCCGTTTAAAAAAAAAAAAAAAAAAAAGATTGCTTAATTATATTTCATTTCTCAGCAAAATAACACCATTTTTGAAACCCTCAACTTTCAATTTGGATCCCAAGAGACTTACTTACTTTTATTTTCTGAGAATGAGCCATAATAAAGTAAATACATGTTTTCTTAATTTACATTATATATATAAAACATGTTATAATATGTCTATGAGCTGAAATATATTGGCAAAATTGTAAACTAAACATTTTGTATATGTAATGCTAAATTCAAGGGACATTCTGGATTACTTGTTTATATTCCTTCTATTGTTATTGGCTACTCAAATAACTTAGGCAGGATGCATTATATAATGGCATAAATTTATCTGTAATAAAATTTCTAATATTCTAATAAATGATAACTTTTTAATTCTTTAAGAACACTAATAGACTAGAAACTTTAGATATGTGAGCTTTGAGAGAGTTTTTGGGTACCAAGTTATACATCTTTGAATACTTGCAAATGAAGGAGAAGCGTGACCAGTTTGGACAGCAATATTTATGCTTCTCTTGGTCACACAATGACTTTTACTAAAATGCATAGAAAGCATAAACTTGAAGCCCAGAAAAAGAAGCAAACATAAAACTAAAAACAACAAACCTCATGGGACACAATTGTATCATTAACATGAATTGATGATATTTTTGACCATTCACTTGATGTATACTGATTCAACTAGAGTATGGAAATAGTTTGCTCAGATTAAAGAAAGTCAGAACAAGTACAAAATAGTGTCCTTACCTGGCTTCTCCTCTGATCCATTAAAAAACACGTTTAAGGAAAACCACACCTTTGGTCAGACATGGTGGTTCACATCTGTAATTCCAGCATTTTGGGAAGCCAAGTCAGGTGGACCCTTGATGCCAGGAGTTCAAGACCAGCCTGGCCAACATGGAGAAACTCCATCTCTACTAAAAATACAAAAATTAGCTGGGCGTGGTTGCAGTGAGCCGAGATCACGCCACAGAACTCTAGCCTGGGTGACCGAGCAAGACTCTGGTCTCAAAACAAAACAAAACAAAACAAAATAAAACACACCTTTAACAATAACTTAATATTTTGTTTCTTATTTAATAATATCAACTCAGTGGAAGTCTTATTAGAAATGTTACCCTTAAATTACAGAAAATGTATGAAGTTAACCTGAGGCACATAATTAGTAGAGTCAAAATCAGAGACGTTTCTTAAATGAAATGTCATGAGACACTTGATTTGTCTCTAAACAATGAAGGGATTTTTGACTATTTCAAATTGTTTCACCATATCTTAGGTACCATGTACTATATGTTCTCTATTTTTAAAGTACATGATGAGAAAATGAGACTCCAATGCAGAGCTGTTTTCTAAGTACTTGAGAAGACAATGCTTACAATCATCCATCCATTCAAATGTAGAAAAATATGCGTTAGAAGTTGTTGCTTTATTGTTTACTAATTCATTGCTTTGAAAATTATAAATCTTTGTGGAGATATAATACATTAAATTCTACAAAATGTTGAGCTTTCACCTTCTAAAAAAGAATCATACATGTCAAAAGAACAACAAAAATATTTTGAGAAATAATTATGTTCTTTCAAAATATTATATATATGTATATATACCAACGTTGATTGAACATATATATACTTTCCTAGAATCAGATGCAGATGTGCAAATAATTTATTTATTTATTTATTTATTTATTTATTTATTTATTTTGAGACAGAGTTTCACTCTTGTTGCCCAAGCTGGAGTGCAATGGCATACCTCCACCTCCCGGGTTCAAGCAATTCTCCTGCCTCAGCCTCCTGAGTAGATGGGACTACAGGCATATGACAAAACACCTGGCTAATTTTGTATTTTCAGCAGAGACGGGGTTTCTCCATGTTGGTCGGGCTGGTCTTGAACACCCGACCTCATGTGATCCACCCGCCTCATCCTCCCAAAGTGCTGGGATTACAGGTGTGAGCCACCACGCCCGCCAATAATTTTTATATTTAAGATAATATCAATGGTGTCATCCGTCTATAAATTATCAATTGTTCCTTTCTTCTTACTATCTATGATCTTTGTTTCTTCTCCCAATTTCAGTGATGATCTATTTTCAGAGACAATTTCATTCAGCAATATCTCTGCATTTATAATTATGTTTTGTTTTGCTTCATTTTAATTAATATGAAATAAAGGTTAGACTGAATAAAAGTAAGACAAGATTGGTTATTAATTTTAAAATGCCAGATAACAATGGTCAAGTTTTCTTTTTGTCAATCTTAACAAATCTTTTCTCTGTGCAAGCAAGAATCAAACCTGCATGTTATTTTATCAACTGAATTTACATTACGTGAAAAGAGCTAGTTTTTTTTTTTTGTCAGAAACAATGTTGAAGTTCAAAATTCTGTCGATGCACAGAAGCAACAAGCTGTGTTTGATTGAAACGTCATCCATTTTAAGTGTAATTGTTAATGTTATAATTAACATATAGTTATTGAAAAATAGGAAACAGAAACAAAATAATACATGTAGGGATTGACAAGAACCTAACTGAAGGACACACACACACATACACACACACTCCAAAGATTAGTAAAAATAAAATATAATTATATTTAGATAAACACAGCCAAAATGACAAAAACAGGTATTACAATGAAATATGATAATTTCATATATATATTATATATATATGTGCCTGAATATTTACATAAAATGTAACATGAGATTTCATTAGAATTAAGGAAGAATTTCAGGATTAATCCACCATAATGGAAAAATAAAGCAGAATCAGATAGCACTGACTGAATAAGAGCCTTTCTAATAGAAAATAAATTCTATCTTGATGTGATTTTTGATATGATATTTTCTGCCAATCAAGACTCTCAAAGTGGCTTATTGATTTTTGTCCACCAAAGATATATACTGCATTTATATTTTCATTGTGACATTTTTAAACACACATATAAATACCAAAGTACATCCTCTTTCCTAAGAAGTATTATGATATTTGATCAACTCTGCTATAATTCATCAAGACCTGTATAGCAAAGTAGAAATTTAGACATCACCATTCAAATGTTCTGAAAATGATAATTTTCTTTATATTTTCTTCTTGATCTGTTGGTCACATTTCTGCTAATCGGAATGTGGGGGTTGAAGAGCACAAAATAATAATTTTAAAAAACGGGAAAACTTAAGCATGTCATTTATAAAAATCCCCAGCCAGTTATTTTGTGGATATTGACAAACTGATTCTAAATTATATGTGGAAAGGCAAAAGACCCAGAAGAGCCAACAGTACACTGAAGGAGAAGAAAAAATCAGAGAACTTACTTTGCCTGACTTCAGGACTGATTACAAAGTTAGAATAATCAAGACTGTGTAGCATTGGTAAAAATAATAGACATACAGATAAATAGGATAGAATAGAGAGCTCTGAAATAGATTATACAAATATAGTCAACTGACCTGTAACAAAAACACGTGAATGTGCTTCAGTAGAGAAAGTATAGACTTTAAAAAAGTAGTGTTGAAACAAACATTCACATGCAAAACAAAACAAAATAAATCTAGACACAGATCTTACATCTTTCATAAACATTAACTTTAGTGGACCCTAAACCTACATATAGAACAAAACTATTACACTTTTAGAAGATAACATAGGAGAAAATCTAGGTGATCTTGGATTTGGCAATGACTTCTTAGCTACAACACCAAAAGCAAAATCCATAAAATAAAAACATATATAGTTGAGCTTTATTTAAATTAAAAACTTCTGCTCTGAAAAATACAAGAGAATGAAAAAATAAGCCACAGAGTGGGAGAAAATCTTTTCAAAGGACTTACCTGATAAAGGACTGGTATTCAAATATACATAATAAACTATTTGAACTTAACAATAAGAACACAAATGACCTAATTAACAAATTAACAAAACATGTGACAGGCACCTGCCCAAAGAAGACACATAAATGGCAAATAAACCTATGAAAAGGTGTTCAGCAACATATGCTATTAGTGAGCTGCAAATTAAAACAACAAGATACTAATACATATCTGTTAGAATGGCGGAAAAAAAAAAAAAAAGAAAAGAAAAAACTCCAATCACACCAAATGCTGGCAAACAGGTGGAGTAACAAGAAGTACTTTGCATTGCTGACACTAATGCAAAATGATACAGGTACTTTGGAAGACAATGTCATAGTTTCTTTCAAAACTATTTACCCAAATATGTTGAAAACTGACATCCCCACAAAAATCTGTGCAAAAATGTTTGTAATAATCTTTTTCATAATTTCCAAAACCTGGAAGTAACCAATATGTCCTTCACTAAGTGAACGGATAAACACAGTGTTGTATATCCATATAGTAAAATATTATTTAATGATGAAAAGAAATGGGCTATCAAGCCATGAAAACACAAAAAGGAATCTCAAATACATATTAAGTGAAAGAAACTGAAAATGCTGTGTAGTGCTTGATTTTAGCCACATGACTTTCTGGGTCGGAATGGCCAAACTATGGAGATAGTGAAGGATCTGCAGTTTTCAAGGGCTTTCAGTGGAGTTAGAAAAGGATGAATAGATGGAACACAGGGAAGTTTTAGGGCAGTAAAACTATTGTGTGTGATACTCTAAGAGTAGATACATGTCATTAAACATTTGTCAAAACACATACTATATACAAAGAGTGAACTCTGATGTCACTATGGAGTTTAATTATAATGTATCAATATTAGCGCATCCATTATAACCAATGTATCACAAAAGCTAAATATGTTAATAACAAGATAAATTGCTAATGGCTGGGGGTCTGAGTAGAGGGTAACATGGAGTGTATTGCAACTCTCTATTTTTCTCTCAATTTTTCTGTAAACCTAAAAACTTCTCAAAAATAGAGTTTATTAATATTTTTAAATTGAAATCTATAATGTCAATGATTTCTCACAATCGGTAAGGTACAGACTTGCTTCTCTACAATTGAGAAATGATATACTCATATATGCGATACTTTTCTTTATAAAAAGCAACAAAAATCCACTTGCACTGGAAGTAACTAATTAGTTATTAATAAGTATAGAGGAAAAACCTCATATATATTTGGGGTTTGTAAAATGTGTATAATATTTTATTTTGTTAATATTAGACATTTTCATCTTCTCCTAATTGTGTGAATTGAGATTTTTCTTGTTTAGCAATTATTGATTTTTGTTAGGTGGGCTGACAATGTATTCGATAATTATGTATTCTATACAATGCTCCTCAAAATATTGAGGTGCATTATGAGAGTTAATTAAGTTACTCAGAATTTGGTCCAAAAATCCAGGTTTTTCTCCCATATTTATAAGAAAATGATGCATAATTTAATAGATTTTGTTTTTTTATATGACTAGGTACCTCTTAATTATTTAATGAATGGTTAGTACAATGTCATATCCCAAAGCAAAGCAGTTCAACAAAAATTACGTTATTTACAATTCAATTTCTATATTTAATAAGAAGTCTGGCTACCATGAAAAACCTGGCAATGTTTTAAAATTCTTACGGAGTATATTGCACGTAAGTGGTTGAACTTTCCACTAATTTCAGAAGTTTCCATTGTATTTGTCATCAGGATCTCTTTGAATTGGTTATGTTTCTCAATTTCTAATATTTTTATTTTTATATTAACATTTTTTGTTGATTCTGTAAGGCTTTACTTTTATTCTTATGTCATTGTATTGGTACTATTTTGATCAATTTTTTAAAATTCTTTTCTAATTCTTTTTATATAATTTTTTTCCTATATGAAATAGGAGCAGTATGGATGAGACTTACGATTCACTATTGTAGACGTCCTTTGAGTAATATCAATTTATTTATTTATTTACTATTCTTTTTTTTGAGACGGAGTCTTCCTGTCTCCCAGGCTGGAGTACAGTGAGCTCGGCTCTCAGGCGCACACCACCACACCCGGCTAATTTTTTGTATTTTTAGTAGAGACGGGGTTTCACTGTGTTAGCCAGAATGGTCTCAATCTCCTGACCTCATGATCCACCAGCCTCGGCCTCCCAAAGTGCTGGGACTACAGGCGTGAGCCACTGCGCCCGGCTGAGTAATATCAATTTATTAACTTCAACCAAATTTACTTTAAGCTTGGAAACTTTCCAATTAATTGTTTTATCTTCTTATTTATATTTTATTACTGTTTTCTTTTCTTATTTATAATCTGGTGACCTTGATGTAATTTTTTTCCTAATTTTCTACCAGTGAGCCTAAATAATTCTCAGCTTCTGAGTGTGTATCAAATGTATTATAAATCTCTTAGAAAACTTCATTTCTGCCAAATATTGCATGATACTACTCTTCTATCAAATATTTTTATTACTTTGCTAATCTCTCCCCACATTTTTTCCAAACACAGTTCTGGCATTGGCTTGCTTCTTTACTCATTCTACCCCCAGATAATGGAGGATGATTTCACTAATTGGTAAAACTGAGAAGAATAACTTAGCTTCATTTTTTTTTTCCCTGTGTGGAATTACGTTACTCTTCCAGAGTGTTCCCTTCATCAACACATATCAGGTGGGTACTGGTTCAATACCGCCTTCTCCTGGCTAAGACCCTCTACCTCTGGCATTCAGTAGGTAGCAATTTTGGATTTCATACTAAGCTGCACCCATCACTTTTGATTTTACCATCTATGAGGCGATATCTTGGTTCTTGAATAGCAATGTCTTTATTTTTCAATTTGTTCAGAAATTAAGCAGAGGGATATAGGTGCAATTTCTTAGGGGACATGTAAAAACTCCTCAGAAGGCATTCCTGATAAAGCAAAACTATTTTTTCCTAAGGCAAGTATTCCTTCTATACTTTGGAGTAAAAGTCATAATTCACTATTTTCTAAAAATTTAGTATTAGAAAAACATGAGAAAGCATCCAAAGATTTAAACATTTTCCATGGTAGAAGTGGAAAACAAAGCATAAAATCAAAAACAAAACCTGTTGCTCTAAATCTGATGTTGAGTAATGTTCACAGACAAGAGCAAAAGTTTTAACTATCCTGGACTGCAGGACTTTGCATAACATGAATCATGACATTTAACGATTATTTCAGATTTGATTCTAGCATGCTTATTTTATTCATAATCTTATTTTTAACTTTTTAGTAATGTCCTTGAGTCACAATATTAATAATCTTATTGAAAACTCTGCCTCATTGCTGTAGAAGTGTTTTCTTACCACATTTTTTTTTCTTTAATCAAATAATATAACATTTCACTTTCCATTACAAAAAGAACCAAAGTAATTTTACTTGCATTTGAGAATTAGTCAAATGCTTTTAAGTAATAGTCTGCTTTAAAATTTAGTGGTGAGCATCAATGAACATCAGTGCATTCTTTATTCCTAGGACCCAGAAGAAACTACCAAATTAAGTTCTATGCTAAAAGGAAAGAATATAAACTGGTATCTCAGGCTACAAGAAGAATTAAGTATTTAACTACACAATGTGTGATCTCTTTTTACAATAATTCTTAATGACAGTAATTTATGTCTGAGGTACATTGGCAGTCATCTAATTTTCTTTTTTGTGCTTTTTGTTTATCTGCATGAATGCCTTTTGTGATCAAGTGAATATATGCCACGAAAGAATGTTCCTAAAATTGATTCAAGGTGCAGCATACTGTTGTTCAAACAACTTTCCCGTTAACTTCTACATATCCAGAGGGGAAAAAAATAACAATGGTTTTCTGTCCAGGAACCATTAAAAATAGGAGCTTAAAAGGCCGACTTTTTAAAACTTCTTATTATCAAATTATCTTTCTTAACTATCAGATGTTAAGTCCCAAGTATGTGCCTTCAATAGCACTGAAGGTGTACCCCTGTGAGCAAGGTTGTTAGTCCTCCAATAAGTTCTGAGAGCATAAATCTCTGTTTCTTCAACTCAGGTTTGACTTTCATTATGTACTTCCTAGCTCTTCTTCATCAACCTCTTTATCAGCTCCAAACATACCAGCTATGCCACCTATTTGAATTTTCCCTAAAATGTTTTCAGCTTCATTGCTCCCATGCGAGTGCTAGTAACTCAAAGGTACATTGTCCGATACGTATCACATAATATAACAATTATGTTTCATTTATCCTTCAGCTCAACCTTCCTCATAGAAAAAAAGCCTGATTAAAAGTTAAATCTGAAATTTTCTGATATCAGAAAATAAATGGTAGTTAAGTTAGTGTAGATATTACAGATAATCCATTTTGGGCAAATATACGTAGCACCCTGAAAATTGTGTGTAGTATGTTTAATGTTACAGATCATATAAACATTCCCAGAAAGCTTGATACTCATTAGCAAATGATTTTGCACAGTTAACACTTCTTCTATAATGGCAAAAACTCTAAATTTAGCTACTTGAATACTAGATTTCCCAAAGCAGGATATAACCACGTTGTTTTAGAGCTCACAATTGCATGCACTAGGATTCTAAGCAGCTCAGGTTAAATTTTGGATGTAGATCTCCATTTCACAGTTGATAGGGGAACTGAAATAGCCTCTATGGTTCTGTATAGCTCCAAGGGTAGGTTTAAAAAATATTTCCCAGAAACTAAATGCACAAATGTAAACGGTAGATTATGGCAATGTCCTCCAAAGAGCCTTTCTTGGCACAGCACTTAAAACTTACAGGTGAACATACTGTTAGTTTCCACTCCATGACCAACTCCATTTAGTAACAATAAATGTTCATTTTTCTATAAATCTGGTCCCTGTGATAATAAATCCAGCACAGGAAATGACTCTCAGCAGGAACACCGGAATACCTGTAACTACAAATAACCGGATATCTTCCCACAACTCAGATCAGACAAAATGACATTGGGGAAACTACAAAGTCAGTGTGCAAATAAAATTAAATCTTAAGTTTCATCTCTCACTTCCTGTTTGCCAGCTTTCATAATCATTTCTTTATCTGTTACCCAGTACTTAAATTTTTATTTTGGCACACATAGTAGGGACTCAATAAATACTGTTGATTAAAAGTCAGTTCCTGCTCCTTGGGCTATGATAAATTCAGTCTTTATCTATACTTTTGTTTTCTCTTGACTGTGATATAGTATTCCTGTCACAAGCTTGTTATTTTCTAGAATATTAATATTCCCTAATCCAGTCTTCTCTATTCTAATGGTTTCACTCTTTTCCAGCCCTAATTACTTTCCTCCACACTTGACTGACTGATCTCATTTCACCATTCTTGTAGCCTCATAAATTTCACCTAGGCCTTACAGAGGAATATTTATTTGATCTTCTGGAAAGGATTTATAGGCCATTTTAGATTATCTTCTCAGTTTAATAAGAATGCTGCCTGACAAGAAAATAAGAAAGTGTACTACAAGAGAAGCACAGGGAACCTAGTGTCTACCATAGTGTCAGTCATAAGATTTCATTAAATTACTTATTTATTCACTACTTCTGCTGTCAGATATTAACTAAGAAACTACTACCTTTTAATCATGCTGATGAGTGCCTGATTCAAGAAATATATAAATGACTAGAATGTCACCCGTTCTCTCTGGTAGCTCAATCTGAAAAAGACAAATACGTCTACAAATAACTACAATATGTTAAGCTCTATAATACAGGTTTGCAAAAGTTCTGTGGCAACATATATGTTCAGTCTTTGAAGAAATGAAGGAAGCATCTCAAAGGAAATGGAATTTAGTTGGGCTGAAGGATAAGAATTAGATTGCACTGTATTAAAAGTTGATGAAAGGCTTCCCAGGCAAAGAAATAGCATGTGTAAAGAGCATGGCACTAATGAGAATGACTTTTTCAGAAGAAAGGAAAAAAAAATATTGGTAGCCATTGGATGAGGTACGAGGGAGGTAACATTTAAAGAAAAGGAAAAAAAAAAAAGTCAGATTTTGACATTATTTCAGAGGGCTTACATAGCAAAGAACAAAATCTGGACTTTGTGCTGTGGATTATAGGTAGGTAACATAAGTTGTTTTGTAGTTTTCTTTTGTAGAAAAATGACCTGAATCCTGCTGCACAAGATAATTTAAATAGAGAAGGTACTTTTCTTTTTTATAAAATAAAATGAAAAAGCAATTTTGGTCTTTCCCTAGCAGGAGGATTACTGACAAATGTCAAGTTTCAAAATTTACCTTCAGAATATTTTTATTGTGCAAAGAAAAATAATGCTGACTAAGTAGCAATAAGCAACTTTTATTATAAACCTTTGTAAAGAAAATGTGACAGAAGCAGAAAATAGGGAAAGGGGCAACAAGAGATAATGGATGCAATGTCAAGAAGAAAGAAGGAAGAAAGTTCAAAATGATTAAAGGAGATGTAACTATTGTTCATGCCCTGATTTTTAATAGCTTTTTTTTTTTTTTTCTTTCCTTGAATCTGCAGTGTTTCAAAGCAAAGACTCAATTATTTATATGGCAAAGGTAACAGCTTCCAAAATGTTTCAGGATGGATTTTATGTCTTCTTCTCTTTATTTCATGTCATTCTACCACCAATAAATATAATAGTCTTATTTATTTTATTAATATAGTTATTATTATAATTACTGGGACTAACTGAAGTGCTACTATATGCCAGGCAAGCTTCCTTACACACTTTATTTCTGTTTATTTTTAAAATAATATTCCAAGTTCGTTTTCATGCTCCTCAATTTCTTATCTAATTGATTGTCAAGTGATCTGGTTAAAATCTGAAATATGTCTAATGATACTCACCTCTCCTTTCAACTCACATTGTCATTTTCCTTGTTTAGGCCTTAATGTCTTTTTGTTATAAACTATTAAAACAACTTTATAAAGAGTTTTTCTGCTAATAATTTCTTTGTTTCCCTCCATTCTGCATTCCACAAAGCTATGGTACTATTTTCATAGCAAAACTTGACCACTCTTTTGATGGACTTATATTAAGGATGTTATAAAGCCTAACCAGCCTGTGTTAATAAAAAATATTAACCATCAGGAAAGAATTCACAGAATCTTTGAAAGAAGTGGTTTGCCACTGCAAACCCCATGTGACAGCCAAAAAACTGTGAGTTCTTAGTCCTACAAACAAAATATTTATCAAAGTTTATATTCAATGAAACTGAGCTTTATAAATGAAGGAGAGATAAAGCCTTTTTAAGACAAATAAATGCTGAGAGAATTTGCCACTACCAAGCCAGCACTACAAGAAATGCTAAAATGAGTTCAAATCTTGAAACAAATCTTCTAAATACACCAAAATAGAACCTCCTTAAAGAATAAATCTCATAGGGCCTCTAAAACAATAACACAATTAAAAAAAAATGTATTCAGGCAACAACTGGCATGATTAATAGAATGGTACCTCCCATCTCAATACTAACGTTGAATGTAAATGGCCTAAATGTGCCACTTAAAAGATATAGAATGGAAGAATGGATAAAAATACACCAACCAAGTATTTGCTTTCTTCAAGAGACTAACTTAACACATAAGGACTCACATAAAATTAAAGAGGTAGAAAAAGATATTCAATGCAAATGACACCAAAAGTGAGGGGTATTTATTTTTATATCAGACAAAATAAACTTTAACACAACAACAGTTTAAGCAGACAAACAGGGACATTGCATAATAATAAAATAACTATTCCAACAGGAAAATATCACAATCCTAAATATATGCACCAAACACTGGAATTCCCAAATTTATACAAGCATTACTACTAGACCTAAGGAATGAGATAGAAAGCAACACAATAAGAGTGGAGGACTTTAATACTGCACTGACAGCACTAGACAGGTCATCAAGAGAGAAAGTCAACAAATATAAATGGGCTTAAATGATACCTTAGAATAAATGGACATAATGGATATTTACAGAACATTCTCCCCAACAACTGCAGAATATCCATTATTTTCATCAGAAAATGGAACATTCTCCAAGATAGGCCATATGATAGGACATAAAACAAGGCTCAAGAAATTGAAAAAAATCAAAATTATATCAAGTCCTCTTTCAGATCACAGTGGAATAAAATTGGAAATTAACTCCAAAAGGAACCATTTCCATGCAAATACATGGAAATGAAGTAACCTGCTTCTGAATGATCATTGGGTAAACAATAAAATTAAGATGGAAATTTTAAAAGTCTTTGAATTGAATGCTAATAGTAACACAACTTATCAAAACTTCTGTGATAGAGCAAAAGCAGCACTAAGAGGAAAGTTCATAGCATTAAAAGTCTCCAACAAAAAGTCTGAAAGAGCACAAATAGACAATTTAAGATCACACTTCAAGGAACTAGAGAAATAAGAACAAAATAAACTCAAACCCAGCAGAAGACAATAACAAAGCTAAGAGCAGAACTAAATAAAGTTGAAATTAATTTAAAAATACAAAAGATAAAACAAAATGCTAGTTCTTTGAAAAGATAAACAATGTCAATAGGCCATTAGCTACATTGACCAAGATAAAAATAGAGAAGATACAAATAAACTCAATTAGAAATAAAATGGGAAATATTACAACCAATACCACAGAAATACAAAAGAACATTCAAGGTTACTATGAACAGCTTTATGTGCACAAACTAGAAAACCTAGAGAATATGAATAAATTCCTGGAAATACACAACCCTCCTAGATTAAACCTGAAAGAAATACAAACTCTGAACAGATCAAAAACAAGTAGTGAGACTGAAACAGTAATAAAAAATTGCAAACAAAATAAAACCCGGGACCAGAAAAATTCACAGCTGAATTCAATCAGATATTGAAAGCAGAATTGGTAGCAATCATACTGAAAATATCCCAAAAGATAAAGAATAAAGGATTCCTCCCTAAATTATTCTATGATGCCAGTATCACCCTAATACCAAAACCAGGAAAGAACATAAGAAAGAAAGAAAACTACAGACCAACATTCCTGATGAATATAGATGTGAATATCCTCTACAAAATACTAGCTAACTCAACTCAACAATATAGCAAAAAGATAATCCACCATGATCAAGTGGTTTTAAACCAGTGATGCAGGGTTGGTTTCACATATGTAAGTCAATAAATGTGATACACAACATAAACAAAATTAAAAGCAAATATCATATGATCATTTCAATATGCACAGATAAAGCATTTGACAAAATCCAGCATTCCTTTATGATTAAAACACTCAGCAAAATCAGCATAGAAGAGACATACCTTAAGGTAATAAAAGTCATCTATAACAAACACACAGCCAACATTTTACTGAATGTTCCATTCTACTAGAACAAGAAAAGGATGCCCACTTTCACCATTGCTATTCAACATAGTACTGGAAGTCCTAGCCAGAGCGATCAGACAAGAGAAAGAAAGGGAATACAAATAGATAAAGAGAAAGTCAAACTGTCACTGTTCACTGATAATATGATTGTATACTTAGAAAACCATACTCATTCAAAAAACTCCTATAACTGATAAATGAATTCAGTAAATTTTCATGATACAAAATTAATGTACACAAATCAGTAGCACTGCTAATACCAACAGCCACCAAGCTGAGAATCAAATGAAAAACTCAACCCCTTTTAATATAGTTGCAAATAAACAAAAATAAAATATGGGCTGGGTGCGGTGGCTCACGCCTGTAATCCCAGCACTTTGGGAGGCCGAGGCAGGTGGATCATGAGGTCAGGAGATCAAAACCATCCTGGCTAACATGGTGAAACCCCGTCTCTACTTAAAGTACAAAAAATTAGCCAGGCATGGTAGCAGGTGCCTGTAGTCCCAGCTACACGGGAGGCTGAGGCAAGAGAATGGCATGAACCCAGGAGGCAGAGCTTGCAGTGAGCAGAAATTGCGCCACTGCACTCCAGCCTGAGCGACAGAGCGAGACTCCATTTCAAAAAAATAAAATAAAATAAAATAAAATAGAATAAAATAAGTAGGAATATTTCTGACCAAGGAGGTGAAAGACCTCTACGAGGAAAACTACAAATTACTCCTGAAATAAGTCATAGACAACAGAGACAAATGGAAACACATCCCACGCTCATGAATGGATAGAATCAATATTGTGAAAATGACCATACTGCAAAAAGTAATTTACAAATTCAATGCAATTCCCATCAAAATACCACCAGCATTCTTCACAGAACTAGAAAAAACAATCCTACAATTCATGTGGAGCAAAAAAAAAAAAAAAAAAAAAAAAAGCCTGAATAGCCACAGCAAGACAAAGCAATAATAACAAAACTGGAGGCATCACATTACCCAACTTCAAACAATGCTACAAGTCTATAGTTACCAAAGCAACATGGTACTGGCATAAAACCTGGCACATAGATCATTGGAACAGAATAAAGATCACAGAAATAAAGCCAAATACTTACAGCCAACTGATCTTTGACTAAGCAAACAAAAACATAAAGTGGGGAAAGGACACCCTATTCAACAAATGGTGCTGGGATAATTGTCAAACCAGATGTACACGAAGAAAATTAGATCCTCATCTCTCACCTTTTACAAAAATCAACTCCAGATGGACCAAAGACTTAAATCAAGTACCTGAAAGCATAAAATTTCTAGAAGACAACGTCAGGAATCTTTTCTAGACATTGGCTTAGGAAAAGAGTTTATGACCAGGAACCCAGAAACAAATGCAATAAAAGCAAAGACAGATGAGACTTAACTAAACTAAAAAGCTTCTGCATAGCAAAAAAAAATAATAATAATAATAAACAGAGTAAACAGACAACCCACAGAGTGAGGGAATATATTTGCAAACTATACATCTGACAAAGGACTAATATCCAGGATCTATGAGGAACTCAAACAAATCAGCAAGAAAAAAAAAAAAAAAACACAATCCCATCAAAAGGTGGGCAAAGAACATAGAAATTTCTCAAAAGAAGATATACAACTGGCTGCCAAACAAACGAAAAATGCTCAACATCAGTAATGATCAGGGAAATGCAAATCAAAACCACAGTGAGATACCACCTTACTCCTGCAAGAATGGCCATAATTTAAAAAATAATAAAATAACAGATGTTGGCAAGGATGTGGTGAAACGGAAACATTTTTACACTGCTGGTGGGAATGTAAACTAGTACAACCACTATGGAAAACAGTATGGAGAATCCTTAAAAAACTATAAGTAGAACTGCCGTTTGATCCAGCAACTCCACTACTGGGTATCTACCCCGAGGAAAATAAGTCATTATATGAAAAAGACACTTTCACCCGCATGTTTATAGTAGCACAATTTACAATTGCAAAAATGTGGAACCAGCCTAAATGGCTGTTAGCCGACGAGTGGATAAAGAAAATGTGCTATACATTTATACCATGGAATACTACTCAGCCATAAAAGGGAATGAAATAATGGCATTCACAGTAACTGGGATGGAGTTGGGGACCATTATTCTAATTGAAGCAACACAGTAATTAAAAACCAAACATAGGATGTTCTCACTTATAAGTGGGAGCTATGCTATGAGGATGCAAATGAATAAGAATGATATAATGGACTCTATGGACTCAGGGAGGAAGGTGGGAGAGGGTGAGAGATAAAAGGGTAAACATTGGGTTCAGTGTACACCGCTTGGGTGATTGGTACACCAAAACCTCAGAAAACACCACTCCACTAAAAACTTATCCATGTAACCAAACAATACCTGTTTCCCAAAATCTATTTAAATATTATAAAAGAACCCTCATAAACATAAGTCATCTAACTCAGTCCCTCTAAATAGTTGATGCAAAAAGTCTATAACCCCAGAAAATACCTCTCACCCAATATTTTTAGAAATAGCTGTATATTGTCCAAAGGTAAAGTTATGTTTCTAGGTGCATTCAACTTTATAAATACTTTAAATCTCCTCTATTTTAGAAGCCATTCTGTTTTACAATAAGTTAAGTAGTTAACCTAATAGCAATTGTAAGTGGTTAGCAGAAGCAAAGCAAACCAAATTAACTGCTAACATTTAAAAAACAGAGGTATCACCAAAGAGATTATTGTATATTTCAAATCGATAACTTCTAAAAAATGACTCTGCAACCCCAATAGTTCTACCAGCTACAGCCACTATTAATGCTTCTCACCATCTGAACATAACTAAACCAAAATAATATGGTTATGTATGGAAATTTGAAATCTCTACTCGAGAGCATCTAGTATACAGTGTTTGCTCAACAAATATATGTTTTGATTTTCTTCTAGAGTATATATTGATTTTAGTGCGAGGCAACTACACTTTGAAAAATAAATTAGTTTTCATTTCCTGTGTAACAAATCACTACAAATTTAGTAGCTGAAAACAATACGTATTTATTAGCTCCCAGTTCTCTAGGTCCTAATTCTAGTACAGCACAGCTTACTTCTGTGCTGAAAGTATTACATGGTTGAAATCAAGGTGTACATTTCAAGGGGTTGAAATCAAGGTCAAATTATATAAGGGCTCTTATATGAAGGCTCTAGGGGGAAAACCACTTCCAAACTCATTCTAGTTGTTGGCAAAATTCAGTGTCTTGGAGTCATATGATGGATGTCCTTTTTACTTGCTGGCGGCCAGCCAGGGAACTCTCTTAGCTTCTTAAGATTGCTCACGTTTCTTCTCATGTGGCCACTTCCTTCTTGAAACCGGAAATGGTGTGCTGAATCTCACTACAACTTTAAATCCTTCTGGCTGTCTTTTTACTGCCACCAGCCTGACAAAGCTGTCTTCTTTTAAGGGTTCATGTGATTGCATGGGGCAAACCAAATTATTTAGGATAACCGCTCCATTTTTAGGATCCACTATGCCATGTAATACAACATTTTCACAAGAGTGACATCTCATCATTGTCTCAGGTTCTGAGGATTAAGGTGAGACATCCCTGGGAGACCATTTTAGAAATTTTGCTTTAACATATGAGGTCACATGGAAATGCTATAGGAACCTTTTACAAAATAATTCTTTATAACTAGGAAAACTGAGACTTACATCTCAAGGAAGAATATATTCCTAAGAAAATGTGAAGAAACAAAATTCTTCATGATATGCTTATTTCACATTGCATGCTTCTATCAAAACATCTCATGTACCCATAAATACATACACCTGATGTGTACCCACAACAATTAAAAATAAATTAAAAATCCCTTTGAAAGCCAACTTCTGATCTTATAACATGGATATCTACTATTTAGACACAGGATTCAATTTATCCGAGTGAAAGATAACATGCTGCTTCCAATAAGCACTCATCACAGTAAGGAGGTTTGGGCTTTTGCTAAAAGAGATTATTCTTTAATTTGTGTGGGAACGTTGTCGAACCACAAACAGAAACTGAATTATATTTCAGAGCAATTCTGCAAACTAAGATAAACTTCATTATGTGCAGTATGAAAAGGAAAGATCGACCAGAATGAGCAGCACTCTTTTTCAAACATGGGCAAGCGCGCGCGCGCGCGCACACACACACACACACACACACACACACACACACACACACACCCCAAGCATATTTACCTGAGCTACCATCTATGAAAGGAGGGAGAGTGGACTGGAGAATAATCTCTAAATTCCTGAAGGTTCCTTTAAGCTTCCATAATCTGATATAGGAGAAATAAAAAGCATTTAAATGAAAACAGCATTCAGTTACATTTTAGGTTGTGTTTTGTTTTCTTTTTCTTCTTTTTTGACTTCTGTTAGTCATGACAAAGAACCTACAACAATTTGAATATACAAACAAGATTGCAGAGACAATAGTTAAACCTCCTAAGGGAATAAAATATTTTACATCACTTATATGCATATAAACCATCATGGACAAAGCAGATTAACATGAATTGTGCAGGCTAACCCTGTGCAAGGTTGGTTTCTTATTTGTTTTATCTTATGTATCATTTCCTCACTTTACTGAAGTCTCTATACAAATATTACCTCCTCATAGGAGCCTTCCATGGACTTCCTATCTACAATATGGCCATTTTTATTCTTTACTTATTCCTTTTATTTAATTGTTTTATATGACTTATCACTACCTGATATGATGCTATATATTTGTTTGGCTATTTTCTGACTTTGCCACTAAAATGTAAGCTACATGAGGCTGGAGAATTTGTGTCTTTGATCCTAATATATCATCTGTGTCAGAACAGTGCTTAGCATACATCCTCAATCACTGATATCCATATATCAGTGCTTAATATCCTCAATTTATTGACAAAAGACATAAATTTACAAATATAAAATCCTATAGATATATAATATGTATACACACATATCCATATATACTTATCTTGCTTTACAGAAATTCAGATCTAGCTTAACATTCCTTCTAATCAGTTTATATCTGTGAAAATGTAAAATTTAAATTTGCTCTAGAAGACTATCAGGTGCTAACTGCATATCAGTTTGTAAGTGTTTCAATAAGCACAAAAATAAGCATCAATTTAAAACGCATTCTCTAAGTCTTGGTTCTATTTCAAGGTCTATACACTTTATATTGATGTAAATATTTTTATCAGAATCATATTACCAATAACCTAATTATTATTTAATTATGCTACATTGTAAATGCTTTTGGAATTACACATGAATCAACTTTATTTGTAAAATTAGGGCATGTCAATCTTTTCAAGAAATGACAGGAAGATAATCTATGCCAAATGTGATTATTCTAAGGAAAAGTATACCTTCAATAGCATTTTCTAATTATCAAACCAGGAAAAAGTAACTTACAAAACAATATGCTAGCCATGAAAGCTTGATATTGATGAAAATGTTGGTTTATCATTTTAAGTACCTTTCAAAAGATGTGTGACAAAACTACGCTTACAGCCAAATACTCAGAATTGCTGCTGGCACAGCTCGTTTTACTGTTCATTTGGGTGACATGATAAGATGCTACACTTGAATTCTTCAAAAACTTGAGCTATGACACTAATGACTGAGTTAGCTGTGCATTAATGTTAATGTATATATTGATAAATTTCTTTTGCAGTCATCAGAGCTCCAAGAGAGAATATGGGATAGGCGGAGTAAAAGATAAGGAGACCTTGTTAAAGACTTAAGTTGCGCATAGCACGTTTAAAAACCATATGTTTCACTGCAATTAGTAATAATGCCCTAACACTGATAGGTTATATTTTTGATGCTTAGACATTTTTTCTTTTCTGTGATTCTGTTTTGAGTCCAATCTTGACTTATAACATGATGAGACAAATGTACAAATTCGTAATTTACACTGAAATATAAATTATGAAGCCTCGATGTCTAATGAATTCCAGCAATTCTACGCAATCTCACCAAGCTTCCTCTGTTTTCTAACTTACTGCTCAACCTGTCATTTAAGATTAAGTGTAAACATGCAACTCTGTAACAGTAAAAAGAAGTATAATCGTATACTGACAGCCAGAATTACTTCATTGGGACACTAGGGACAGAAAAGACTTAATCATCTTTTTAGGCTCTGCAGATGAAGCAAATTCATCAGTGTTGTCTAAACAACAGAGGCATGCACATTAGGAAGCAGATACTAATTTTGCTGCAGCCACAGTGCAATAGTCTATAAGCCATGAAGGCTGAGCTGCATACTTCCAGCCTACAAGCATTGCCTGGTTTACTGTAGGATCTGTTAAAATAGCTCTTCTGTTACTGTTGGCCATAACTGAGATATCATTAAAGATTAATCAGAAGCAGAATAAAATGTTTAAACGTATGCTTCTGAGGGAATAATTTTAAGCAGCTCTTAAGATGTTCAAATACAAAAATCTTAATTTTTGCATTTATATAACTTATATTTTGAAATATTGTGTTAACTATACAACTATTATAATTTTGCTTTTGCTTTCTGATATCTCAGTTAAATCTTATGCATTACAATATTTTTGTGAACCTCAGACTTTTGAAAGATCTCTACCCTGAAATATTTTTTAGTGCTTCATAGAATATTCATGGAAAAATAATAAAACATTTCCAGATGATTAAGAAAGTGCATAAAATATTTTTAAATAATCACATCTTCATGGATAATTATGTTTTAAAATCTACTTCATAGGAGAGAGAGTGACTTAGCTCTATCTATAAAACTAATTAGAAATTTCTTTTTAAATATCTCTTTTTGCTGGTTATTACATGCCTTTAGTAATTTACTTATCTTGCCGCACATTGCTCCCTCAACAGTGGCAGATGCATCTGAAAATAAGATAGCTTTTTAACAATATCCTGCCATGTTTGACTACTCTTTTAACTGTTCTTCCCTTCATTTAGCAATTAAATGGATTTTTAATGCATGAAAAGTGTCTGAGTTATTAATAAGAGTATATGAGAATTAGGTAAAATGAAACAAAGTAAGCTTTTTTTTAAAAAAAAAAGGTCTTATTTTAGGTGAGAAACAGATGCACATATTTCTTTAATATCCTCTGTAATATCCATCAATAAAACTGTATATTTCTCTAATATGTTTTTGTCACTGAACATTTTTACCATTATACTTAGGAACAAAATGTGAATGACGGTAGTTGTTTTGCTCTGCGTTAAACTAGCTGTCATATATGAAAGCTGGGAATTTATTTCACAGAACCAATGTCATCCTCAGCACAAGCTTGAATACAGAAAAAGGTTTGGCATCATTGAGAATTCTTTTTTAAGGACTAGAACAGACTTTGTTCAAATCCAAATGAAAGAAATCTTTAAATATCAGGTTAGTTTGATGCCTTTAATCTCAAGTTGAGAGAAATTTCACATCTCACTTGTGAAGGAGACAAGCAAGATGTTCAACTACAATAGCATTGGCAAACAAATAATAAAAGTAAAAAATATGGTATATGTTCATAACTTTTATAAAACATAATTGGTTAAAAAAGGCAGATCCAGGCAAATAACTATTTCTGCCTGTATGACAATAAATGGGTGGGTTGAAAAGCTTTCCTTTATAATAAGTATTTATTCAGCAAAGTCTATTTGAGCATTCTGAAGAGGCAATGTACCGGAATTAATAGGACATGAATGTTTTAAATTGGAAAGAGTGTATGAGATACACAGAAATTAATTAAAACTTGAATCAGAATTCTACCAGTATATTCATATTCTTATATACAATTGTCAGCCTATAAAGATTAGGTCTTATGAGAGGGTGACCCAGTTTATACACATGTGCTTAATTACTCATTTCTACTTCTTATTCCACAAAACTATTTGACATATGTAAGGTTGGAATTTCACGACACTCATTAAATTTTCAATGACTCTATGGTTTAAAGAAATCTTTTGCTTAATATGTATCAAAGATTGAAATATTTGGTTTCTAACGCCCAACTTACAAACATTTTATTAGTGACGTCATTATTGTTTCTATTTGAGCAAAAATTATTTCTAGATTATTTTGTTTTATACAAAAAATAATGGTTATACAATCCACATAAATCAGCCATTTTCTTCAGCCTAAAAGTGGCAGGATGATTTCCCAAGTGTCTACAAATACATCCTCCTCAGAATGTTTGTCAAAATAATTTTCCCCAATTTTATAAAACTTCTAATTCATTTATGTATTTAAATGCAACATTGCCTGTTAATAGGAGAACATATTTTACTTCAATATACTTCAAACCCTGATTTGTGTTAGCCCTTCTGTTTTGTACAGCATTGCTTCAGTTGGGGAGAATTGCTTGCCTATTAAACATCTGTGGGATCATGTGTGAAGGATTTTATATGCACTGATGACAAAAGAACAACAAGATGTATGAATATTATATAGACATTACTTTCCAGTCACAATTCCTTTACTATCATTTCATAATTATATTAAGTATGTAGGCTCAGAATATAACATCACAACATCTTACTTCAAGACGGCTTTGGCTGAAGTTTTCTTTTCCATCAAAAAGTGTAATACATCACATTTAAAACAAAACAGGGAAACCCAAATTATTGATTTTTTTCTCTAAATGGCTAAGAAAAAAAATAAACATATCATCTTAATTTTCATTGTTGCCTTAAGACATTACTACAAATTTAGTAGCTCAAAACAACATCTATGTTTTATCTCACATTTCTTTATTTCTTTAGGTCAGAAATCTGGCAGGCTTAGCTAGGTTAACAACTTTGGGTCTTACAACAGAGAAATCAAGGTGGAGTCCCTGGGAATTATTTGCTTCCAAGCACATTCAGATAAGTGGCAGAATACAGTTTCTTGCCCCTTTAGGATTGAGGTAGAATTTTCTTGCTGGCTGCCTGATGGGGGCCATCCTTATCTCCTGGATGGTAGATTGACTCTATTTAATGATCCAGACACTTTTCCTATCCTAAGGTTTGTAACATTAATTACATCTGAAAAATCCTTTCTGCCATATAACCTAACATAATAATAGGTTCCAGGGATTGTGGCATGGACATCTTAGGAGGAGCCATACTGCCCACTACACTTACTCACCACAATTAAACAAAATTTAATTGATATAGATTAAACATATACATATAAAACTGATGTCATAAAAACAGTTGCAGAAAATATGGTCAATTTTTTTCTAATAATGATAGATTGGAGAATACCTTTCTCACCATGATACAGCACGCAGAAATTTTTTAAAAAGATTGATAGAGGCCGGGCGCGGTGGCTCAAGCCTGTAATCCCAGCACTTTGGGAGGCCAAGACGGGCAGATCACGAGGTCAGGAGATTGAGACCATCCTGGCTAACCCGGTGAAACTCCGTCTCTACTAAAAATACAAAAAACTAGCCGGGCGAGGTGGCGGGCGCCTGTAGTCCCAGCTACTCAGGAGGCTGAGGCAGGAGAATGGCGTAAACCCGGGAGGTGGAGCTTGCAGTGAGCTGAGATCCGGCCACTGCACTCCAGCCTGGGCGACAGAGGGAGACTCCGTCTCAAAAAAAAAAAAAAAAAAAAAAAAAGGGTTGATAGATTGGATGTTTATTAAAGCTTAAAATATATGGACAGTAAACAAAAAATAAAAACATAAATTCAAAAATAGCCAATATCATGTAAATAATAGACAAATGGGTAACATTCTTGCTTCCGTAAATCTATAAAAGTTAATAATAAGGCCAGGTGTCGTGGCTCATGACTGTAATTCTCACACTTTGGGAGGCCGAAGGTGGGAGGATTGCTTGAGGCCAGAAATTCAAGACCAGCCTGGGCAACTTAGTGAGACCCTGTCTCAACAATAAATAAATAAATAAAATTATCCAGGTGAAGTGGCACTTGTCTTTCGTCCAAGCTGCTTGGGAAGCTGAGGTGGGAGGATTGCTTCAGCTAAGGAGGTTGAGGCTGCAGTGAGCTATGAGCTACGACCTCAGCACTGCACTCCAGCCTGGGTGACAGAGCAAGATCCTGTCTCGAAAAAAGAGAAAATAATAAAACCAAAAATCTGGAAATGGGAAAAATATATAAACATGCAATTCACAGAAGAAATACAACTACCCAATTAACTTAAAAATATTCATAATATATTTAATGCACAAAAACACACAAAGCATTCACAGATCCTTTGAAAGAAGTGGCACGCTGCTGAAAATTCCACGAGACAGGCAAAAAACTTTGAGTTCCCAAACTGTAAGAGGGGGAAAATCTACCTCCAAAACACATCCCTACTGGGAACCCGAACATCCAGATTACAGGAGGATTTAACTTTACCTAAAGCTGAAATGGATTTAGTGTGAAATATAAAAGTAGAAGCAACAGCAAGAAGAGCCCTGTAGGCACTCCCATGTCCAGCTTGAGCCCAGGAAAGCCATCTCTTACTATATCTCACAAGCATCCTCGCGGAAGGCAGCCAATGGAATTTGGAAATGGTTACAGGGTGAAAGAAGTTTCCAACTAAATTTTGTAATAAATTCAACAAGGTGCAAACTCTCTTGAGCAGAATCCAGGGGCAAACAAGAACTGCTGCCGAAAGGAATGCAGGAGCTGTGGCTGAAAATGTGGGCAGGCTGGGAGGGGTAAGGCCTAGAAGACTTGCTTGCTTTATCAGCAGGAAGGTATGTAGCCTGGGCCAAGGATACAATATAAATGTACACAAATCAGTAGCACTGCTATACACCAACAGTGACCACGCTGAGAATCAAATCAACCACTTTTATGACAGCTCAAAAAAACAAAACAAAACAAAACAAAACTTAGAAATATGTCTAACCAAGGCGGGAAAGACCTCTACAAGGAAAACTACAAAGCACTGCTGAAAGATATCATAGACAGCACAAACAAATAGAAACACATCCCACACTCGTGGATGGGTACGATCAATATCGTGAAAATGGACATACTGCCAAAAGTAATCCCCAAATTCAATGCAATTCCCATCAAAATACCCCCAGCATTCTTCACAGAACTAAAAAAAATCCTAAAATTAATATGGAACAGAAAAAAAGCCTGCATGACCACAGCAAGACTAAGTAAAAAGAACAAATCTGGAGGCATGGCATTACGTGACTCCAAACTATACTATAAGGTTATAGTTACCAAAACAGCAAGGAACTGGTATAAAAACCGGCACATAGACAATTAAAACAGAATAGAGAACCCAGAAATAAAGTCAAATGCTAATAGCCAACTGATCTTTGACAAAGCAAACAAAAACATAAAGTAAGGAAAGGACACCCTATTCAACAAATGGTGCTGGGATAATTGGCAAGCCACATGTAGAAGAACAAAACTGGATCCTCTTCTCTCACCTTATGCAAAAATCAACTCGAGATGGATCAAAGGCTTAAATCTAAGACCTGAAGCCATAAAAATTCTAGAGGACAACATCAGACAAACTCTTCTAGACATTGGCTTATGAAAAGAGTTTATGACCAAGAATCCAAAAGCAAATGCAACAAAAGCAAAGAGAAATAGATTGTAATTGATTAAGCTAAAAAGCTTATGTACAGCAAAAGAAATGATCAGCAGAGTATATAAACATCCCGCAGAGTGGGAGAATATATTCACAAATTATGCAACAGTCAAAGTACTAATATCCAGAATCTACAAGGAATTCAAACAAATCAGCAAGAAAAAAACAAATAAACCCATCAAAATTGAACAAAGAGCATGAATAGAGATTTCTCAAAAGGAGACATACAAATGGCCAACAAACATATAAAAATTGCTGAACATCACTAATTATGAGTAAATGCAAATGAAAAGCATTATAAGATACCACCTTGCACCTGCAATAATGGCCATAATTTAAAAATCAAATAATAATAGCTGTTGGCATAGATGTGATTAAAAGGGAATACTTTTACGATACTGGTGGGAATGTAAACTAGTACAGCCACTATGGAAAACAGTGTGGAGATTCCTTAAAGAACTGAAAGCAGAACTGCCATTTGATCCAAAAACCCCACTACTGGGTATCTACCCAGAAAAAAGTGATTATATGAAAAAGACACTTGTATCCACATGTTTATAGCGGCACAATTTGCAATTGCAAAAATATGGACCTAGCCTAAATGCCCATCAACCAACACATGGATAAAGAAAATGTGGTATACATATATACCATGGAATACTGCCCTGCCATAAAAATAAATGAAATAATGGCATTCACAGCAACCTGGGTGGAGTTGGAGACCACTATTCTAAGTGCAGTAACTCAGGAATGGAAAAATAAGCATCCTATGTTTTCAGTCATAAGTGGAAGCTAAGCTATGAGGATACAAGGGCATTAGAATGATATTACGAAATTTGGAACTTGGGGGCAAGGGTAGGAGGGGGTGAGGGATAAAAGACTACACATTAAGTACAGTGTGCACTGCTTAGATGATGGGTGCATCAAAGTCTCTGAAATCACCAGTAAAAAACTTATCTATGTAAGCAAACAACATCTGTGCCCCAAAAACGATTGAAATAAAAAAAAAAAAGAACACACACACAAACACACACACACACACACACACACACACAATAACAATGAAATAACAAGTTTGGTCTACAGTCATACCACCCCAAATCAAATGCACCCAATCTCATCTGAAATATCATTTCACCTACAAGTTAGGAGATTTTAAATGAATTGATAATAGCTTATGTTTCTAAAATTCTGTAAGTTAGTGTATTTAGCATGCACACTTTGTGGGGAAGTAATTTAATAGAATGTTTGGAAGTAAAACTTGGCACTATGTATCAAAATGTTTAAAATATTCATACTTTGCTGTAGTATTTCTACAGAAATGCATAAATATGGAAAAGTAAATATGCAGTTATATTTACTAAACATTGCTCTAAAAGGGAGAAAATTAGAAATAAAATGAAAAAAAAATGCCACAATTAAAATGAATAAATTGATATTGAAACCAAATAGATAAATATTACTGAATTAATAACTAATTAAAAACTATAACCTGAATTACTTGTCTTTAAAACAAATATGACTTTATGTATCAAAAGATTCCATAATAATATACAACAATATTATTAGTAGTGGTTTTATCTAGGAAGTGGAATTTAGAATAAGGGAAATATATATTTATATTTTACATCATATTCTTTACTTTTTAAAATGTTTATAGTAAACATGTTAAGAACATTATAACAAAAACATTCTAAAGTGTATTTGTTTTATTTTTGTGTATATTAGCTTATATTTAAGGACTAATTGATAATTTGATCACATTTTAATCATAGAACTTAAATGTTATGTTGATTTTTTTTACTAAAATCATTCTTCTTATGATTGAATATGATTTATAAAACATAGAAAACACTGAAGTAGTTCATTCTCTATTATGTGCACATAAAAGTACTCATTAACAAATAACATAAGCAGACATATACATATATGTATGTGTGTATATATATAAAAAACATTCTTATGTCCAACATATTTTTCATACAAATTATACAAAATTAAAATATCACTTAGAATTTTAAAGGCACTTGGCACATAATGTTTAGCTAAGGGCATTATGAGTTTCTATCATTAAGTATGCATCTTATTTTAGTTCAGATCCATGTTATAGAAATTAACCAATCAGATCATTCTCACTTTAACTTTCCAGACCCAGCAAATACCACGCTAGATGTAAACTAATCTCTCACTATTACAGTATTTCAACAAACTTTACAAAATCCATGAATGAGACAGATTTTTATAAGCGTCGTAAAGGGCTAGCACCTCAATGCTTGGTCAAGATTAATTGTAATGAATGAAAAATCTTTGAGAACTGTGGAGTTTTAACTTGATTTTTTTCTTTCATTTGCAAATTTTCAGGATTGGTTATAGATAATAGAGTACCTTGTTTGATTATATTGTTGATAATTAAATTTATTCTATATATATTTTCACATTTTAGGGTTAATTTCTGCTTAAACACTGTGTCATCCTCATAATACACACTCAGTAAACGTTTCTGAATAATACAGGTATGAATAAACATAATACCTTCCTAGGCAGTTCATTTTATATTTTGAGAGTATGGAATCTTTTGTAGGTGTAAAATATATTTAGTTGAAGTCTATCTTCTTGCAGTTCTCACTTATTGGACTAATGAGGAAATCAATGAATGCCATGTGACAAAAAGAGCCATATCATGGTGAGATGTGGAGGAATGGGTCATTAACAATTAAGAGAGTGATTCACATCATTTTTAGCGTTACATTGAAAAAGAAATTTAAAAAAAAATACATCATTATCTCCAAGTAATAACACATTAAATTCTTATGTGATTGGTCCTCTTATTGATAGTACTTACAAACTTTGGACACAACACACAGAAGAGTTACCAAAAATACCTTGAAAAGTGAGCAGGAGCAGGTCAACCTGGTTAGGAGTCTATGCTTTGAAAAGAAAAATTTTATGCAGTGAATTCTCATTTTTTGTCTTCTAGCCTGAGGACAGACAGAGCTGTCATGGGGTGTAGGTCTGTGTAGGACACCAGAGAATAAATATGTCTTTCTGGTCTATGGAACAAGAAAACTGGAGGGGAAGAAACTAGAGTGACAAGACAATGGGGAGGCCTGGTGCGGTGGCTCACGCCTATAATCCCAGGACTTTGGGACGCCGAGGCAGGCAGATCACCTGAGGTCAGGAGTTCGAGACTAGCCTGGTCAACATGGTGAAACCGCGTCTCTACTAAAAATATAAAAATCAGCCGGGCATGATGGCAGGTGCCTGTAATCCCAGCTACTCTGGAGTTGAGGCAGGAGAATCACTTGAACCAGGGAGGCGAATGTAGCAGTGATCCTAGATCACACCACTGCACTCCAGCCTGGGCAGCAAGACTGAAACTCCACCTCACACACGCGCACACACACACACACACACACGCGCGTGCACAAAAAACAGTGGTGAAGTTCTAGAAGGGAAAGAGCCAAAAATGGGGTCCACAATTCTCTCTACCATATCTATGACTAATCTATGACCTATATATGTGTGATGCAGACAAAAGGGGTCAGCTAAAGAGAAAGAATCTGAACTCAGATTTGACCTGCCCCCTTTCCTGTCCAAACAAAATAACTGACATTTATTTAAAGAAAATAAAATCTCAAATGCCTACATGTTTTAATGTCCATCATACAATCCAACATTATCCAACAAACAAGCAAGAAAATAGAAAATATTCTCAAAAGGAAAAAAAAAAAATCCTTAACAAAGTAATGAAAATAATAAAGAAAGGAAGACAAGATGAAGGGAACATGAGGGTAGATAACAAGATGTTGTTACACATAAAGAAAATAAAAAGAGGAAATAAGTGAATATAAACTCAGAGACTTGTTAGATAATATGAGTCTAGAATACATGCACTGAGAGTTCTACAAATAGAGAGAGAAAATGGGAAAAAGAAACAATATTTAAAGAAATAAGGGTGGATTTTCTTAAAATATGATATAACACATAAGTTTTAGAAAACCAAGAGGCTCAACAAACACAAAGAAAAATAAAACAAGGAAATCCGTGCCAAGGTATATCATAGTCCAACTGTTTAAAGCCAAAGATGAGCAAATCTAAATTTCAAATGTAAAGAAACAAAAAAAGAGAGAGAAAGAAAAGAAAGAAAGAGAGAAAGAAGAAAGAAAGAAAGAGAAAAAGAAAGAAAGAGAGAAAGAGAAAGAAGAAAGAAAGAGAAAAAGAAAGAAAGAGAGAAAGAAAGAAAGAAAGAAGAAAGAAAGAAAGAAAGAAAGAAAGAAAGAAAGAAAGAAAGAAAGAAAGAAAGAAAGAAAGAAAGAAAGGACCATACATATAAAGGAACAAATATTTGATTAATAGCTATTTTCTCATAAGAAATTATGAAGGACAGTAGATAGTGAAATAACTCTAAAAGACTGAAAGAAAAAAAAAACCTACAAAAATTAAATTCAGAGAAAAATAAAAAGCTAAGAGTTTGTTTTCGCCAAAACTTTACAGTAAGAAATGGCAAATGAAGGTGTTTTTGGTTTGAAAAAGTATGCCAGAGAGACACATAGATCTTTAGAAAAAAGTGAAGAGCACTGGAAATGTTAAAAACTTATAATGTGTGGCTGGGTACAGTGACTCCCACCTGTAATCTTAACGCTTTGGAAGGCTGATGCAGGTGGAGGATTATTTGAGCCCAGGAGTTTGAGAACAGCCTGGGCAATATGAAACCCCATCTCCACAAAAAATACAAAAATTACCCTGGCATGGTGGCACACCTTTAGTCCCAGCTACTTAGGCGGCTGAGGTGGGAGGATTCTTGAGCCCAGTAGGCAGAGGTGGCAGTGAACTGAGATTGTGCCACTGCACTCCAGCCTGGGAGAGAGAATGAGACTCTGTCTCAACAACAACAAACCCACAACAATATAAGATGATACTATAGTTTATATGTTTGTAACCCCCAAACCTCAAGTTTAAATATGATCCCCAGTGTTGTAGGTGGGACCTGTAGAGAGGTGTTTGGGTCATGGCAGTAGCTCCTTTGTGAATAGATTAATGCTCTCCCTAGGGGGCAGAGGGAGTGAGTGACTTCTCATTTTATTAGTTTCCTTGAGAGTTAGTTGTTAAAAAGAACCTGGCGTCAACCGGGGAGGCGGAGCTTGCAGTGAGCCGAGATCGCGCCACTGCACTCCAGCCTGGGTTACGGTGCCAGACTCCGTCTCAAAAAAAATAAATAAAATAAAATAATAATAATTTTAAAAAAAGAGCCTGGACCCTTCCCACTCTTTCTCTTGCTTTCTCTCCTACCATGTAATCTCTGCACCTGCTGGCTTCCCTTCGCTTTTCACCATGAGTGGAAGCAGCCTGAGGTTTTCACCATATGCCAGACTTTGAGCCAGCAGAACCAAAAGCCCAGTAAACCGCTTGTCTTTATAAAATTACCCCGCCCCAGGTATCCCTTTATAGCACACTAAATGGACTAAGACATATGGAGACTTTTTATAAACCAATTTTCTAATAACATTGACAAGATACATGAAAATAAAATACATGGGAAACAGGTATTAACAGAGTTAAGCAAGGAAACGGAAAACTTGAATAGCCTAACAGTGTAAAATGACTTGAATTTATAATTAAAAGCTTTTCCACAAGCAATATGGTTTTGCAAATGCTATTAAAGAAAGAAAAATACCAGTCCAATACATACTATTTCATAAAATAGAGGAGGAATAATTATTTTAAAATATATTTGATAAGTATTGCTCAGATTTCAGAACCATACTAATACATTATAAAAGAATACTACAGACCAATAACCCTTATAATATTAAAAGTAAAAATCATTAGAAAATATTATCACATCATAACCAAATAAATATAAAATATAAAGCACATCATGACCAAGTGGTATTTATCCCAAAATTTCAGGGCAAATTTAACATACAAAAATAAGGCATACAAAAATACTACATTAATAGGCTGCAAAATTATGCTACGTGATTTCAATACTAATTCTCGAAAATTTGGTTATCAGCATAAAAACAGACAAATAGATCAATAGAACACATTAGACAGTCCAGAAAAGAAAACTACACACTAGAATAACTTATTAATTTGTGACAAAGGTGACAAGGTCATTCAGTGGAGGATAGTATAGGGTTTTCAAAAATGTTACTGGAAAAACCGGATACTTCTATGGGAACTGAAATGAACCTCTACACTGACTTCATACAATACATAAAAGTTAACTCAAATGGATCATTTACTTAAGTGTAGGACTAAAACACAAAACAAAACTTCTAGAAAAAAATACTGGAGTATATCTTTGTGAAACTGGGTTAGGCAAAAATTTATTAAACAGAACACAAAAATACATACCATTAAGTTTAAAATTGATATTTTGGCCTTCGTTAAATTAACACTTTTTCTTTTTTTTCTTGGAAAGATGCAGTTAAGAAAACCTCTGAATGGGTGAATATATTTGAAAATACATTTCTGTCAAAGATTTGTATCTATAATGTATAAAGAATACATACAGCTCTATAAAAAGCAAACACTGAGCAAAAGATTTTAACAGATATTTCACAAAGAAAAAATATATATGTACAATAAATACATGAACAGATGTCTCAAAGCAGTAGTCATTAAGAAAATTCAAATTAAATCACATGGAGTTACCAGTACACACTTACTAGAACTAATAAAGCTAAAATAATTTTCAGTAGTGATATATTAATAGAAGTTAATTTAAGAGAAAGCTATACAAATTTTTAGGTTTTTTTTTTTTTTTTTTTTTTTTTTTTTTTTTTTTTTGAGACAGAGTCTTGCTCTGTTGCCCAGGCTGGAGTGCAGTGGCCGGATCTCAGCTCACTGCAAGCTCCGTCTCCCGGGTTTACACCATTCTCCTGCCTCAGCCTCCCCACTAGCTGGGACTACAGGCGCCCGCCACTTCGCCCGGCTAGTTTTTTTGTACTTTTTAGTAGAGACGGGGTTTCACCGTGTTAGCCAGGATGGTCTCGATCTCCTGACCTCGTGATCCGCCCGTCTCGGCCTCCCAAAGTGCTGGGATTACAGGCTTGAGTCACCGCGCCTGGCCCAAATTTTTAGTTTTGATAAAAGCAGGTATCTATTCTAGATACACACTTGAGGGGACCTAAATCTCAAAGACAAAAGACCATACCTCAGCATTCAATACTGTAAACCATTGCAGTTTTTATAACTCTCTTCCCATCAATTCACAATAACAATTTGCATAGTGCAGGATTCAAAAAATAGTATTAGAGATGAACTGACTGGAGACTACATTTACAGTGGTATTATAGTGGCCACGCTTTGATGTCTTTCAAATTTAGTGCCACAGACAACTACCTGGCTGTGTTTCTCCTGAGGCCACCTCTGAAATGGAACAGAGAAAGTTTGAAGTTAGTAAATACCTTCCTGTGTCTTTTTATTGTCTTTTTTTCTGTGTATTTCCATAACTTAGTATAGAAATACGTGTTAAGGATGTTTTGCCAAGGTGACTTTGGGGTAGATGTGAGAATGAAGGAAACATGTTGTATAATTAGATTACCATCTCAGTCTCCTCTCCAGGAAGATTATTTTCTAACAAGTTTCTGAATATCAGGAGTGGGTCTAGGCATAATATTTTTAGCATAAGACTTCCAATACACTCATCTTTAAAGAGGATTAATTCCTAACATGTGAGATTAATATTTTTAAAACATCAGTAATACAATATGATAACATTTCGAGGATAAAAATTAGGATATATATGTCAACATGAAGATAAAAATGTATTTGTGGACAGACGTGACGTGATGCTTCATGCCTGTAATCTCAGCACTTTGGGAAGCCGAGTTCAAGACCAACCTGGATAACATGAGAAAACTCCATCTCTACGAAAAATACACAAATTCGCTGGGTACACTGGTGCATGCCTATAGTCCCAGCTACTTGGGAGACTGAAGTAGGAGAATCACTTGAGTCCAGGAGGTCGAGGCTGCAGTGAGCCATGATCGTGCCACTGCACTCAAGCCTGGGCGAGAGTGAGACCCTGTTTCAAACAAACAAACAAACAAACCAAAATATATTTTTGACAATTAACTAAATAAATACTGATAAACAGATTGCTGTTTTTCAGAGGCAAGCCTTTGTGAAAGAAAATATTTCTTTCAATTTAAATAAATGCCTTTAAATATTTCAGGAAATAATTCCGGAAAATGGTATTTGAAATTAATGCAAATGAAATAGCCTTTTGTGATCAATAGAGAAAGAGTGATCAGAGACTGTGATATAGTTCGGATGCTTTTTCACTCTAAATCTCATCTTGAAATTTTGCCCCAGTGTTGAAGGTGGAGCCTAGTGGGAGATGTTTGGGTCATCAGTGTAGATCCCTCATGAATGACTTGGTGCCATGCCCTGTATATGATTATTATTCTATTAATTCACTTGAGAGCTGGCTATTTGAAAGAATGTGGCATCTCTTCCCTCATTCTTTTGTTCTCTCTTTTACCATATGACATGCCAACTCCCCTTGGCTTCTGCCATGAGTAAAATCTTCCTGAGTCCCTCACCAGAAGCCAAACAGATGCCAGTGCCTTGCTTCTTGTCCAGCCTTCAGAACCAGAATTGTGAGCCAAATAAACCTCTTTAGACTCAAGTATTCCTCTATAGCTACCCAAAATTAACTAACACAGATTGTAATAAGAAATATAAAAATCGACCTATTTGCAACCCACTGCCAGACAACTTTCAAGGAAAAAAAAAAAAATAGTTCTGTTTTGCAGAAATCAAACCCAAGGCAAAGCTTCTCTGACTTAGTTAAATTTCTTAACATCTTTCTTGAACACAGAAAGTAATTTCTGTTTGCTCTGAACTCATTAAACATGGACTTTGAGATAAACTTTATCTTCTACGAAGCACAGAAATTTTCTAGTGATTCATGTTAAATTTTTTGGAAGCCAGGACCGTACATTTAGGTCTTCATCAGTTCCACAACAAACACCAAAGCTTCTTTGTGGTCAAGTCCTATGCATACAGCATAAATTATGCTCACATGGTTTCTGTGGACTGAGAAGTTCATGAACTAATTCACTCTACCGGATAACTGAAATTCTGACATATTGCTTCCAAATAAGGTGTAAACCAAAAATAAAATTCTAATCTTCCCAACCAATTAAATGGACCCCTCTCTTGGCCAAAAGAATCCAAAATTAACTTAAAAAAAAACATTTCAGATCATGCAGGAACAGGCAATTAGACACGCTTTATTATACTGACCTCCGTTTGCAGCTTAGACAAAAGTGGCTGACATTAACACTAAAACAGAGATCTTAAGATTGAAAAATAGAAACTTTGTAGCAATTAGAAACCAAATTCCAACTGACTCTGGCATAGCGTCACATAACAAATAGCAGACCCTGAGGGAAATAAAAGTATTTTATCCCAAATATATTTATTTGACATATTTTGAAATTCAAAATTGTTCTGCAAAGCTATTCTTGTGAGAAGAATTTGCATTCCATAGAGAATCTCCATATCTTACTAGGTCTTTTCCAGAGAGTTTGACTCCTTTCAAGGTTTGAGAAGATATGTTTTCACTGAAGCTTGCTACCTGAAGACTTCATCTACATGATAAGAACTTTACGTTTCACAATCCCTTCCCCTTATCATAACTCAAGCGTTTCTGTTTGCTCACTTCAACTCTTCAGGCAGAGCTCAACTCTTTCAATCAATTGCCAATTAGGAAATCTTGGAATCCACCTATGACCCGGAAGCCCTGAATTTGAGATATCCCACCTTTCCAGGCTGAACCAATGTACACCTTCCGTGTATTGATTTATGTCTTTGCCTGTAACTGCTGTCTTCCTAAAATGTGCAAAAGCAAGCTGTAACCCAATCATCTTGGACACATGTTCTCAGGACCTCTTGAGGCTGCGTCATGGAAAATGGTCCTTAACCTTGGCAAAATAAACTTGTAAACTGATTGAGACATGACTCAGATAGCTTTTGGTTTAAAAAGGGAAGAGACTTAAGGAAGTATCTTTCACCCTCGTCCCAAAGAAGGTTTGAGGTACTTTTCTACTGCAAGCAACGTTTGCAACTACATAGAGCCTACAGCATCTGGGATCTGCTGTAATTGGCCTTACCATCTCTCACAGAGGCAGAACTCAGACAATATGACCCCAAAACTTCCTCATCTGGTCACTTACATGAACACTTGACTCTATCAGCAAAGTTTTTATTGTTTTTCCCCTTTAAGTCTCCACCATTAGTCATGAGGAGGATTCATCCTCACAATAATCTTGATTATATAAAAGTATGCAAGGAGAAATACAGTAAAATAAAGGATTGCACTTATGGAGAATTTTACAATTTCACAGTCAAAAATTAGAAGACAATGATGACTATATGTACTTTTATCAGAAGTAAATAAATGTTTTGGAGTGGCACGGTGTAATTTCACATCTTAACTCAGAGAGCGTTGGTTGAATTAAGTTAGCCAATGAAGGGTTGTGCTTTAAGTGAATCCGTCAATAGTCCCCTAGATAATGAAGATTCCTTTTGGCATAAAAGACAGACTCAGAATAAGGAAGAAAGTGTTTTTCTTTCTTTACTGTCCTCAAATTTGCCTATTTCTCACGTTATTCTATGGAAAAACACATTTTCTGAAGATGATGTGTGTTACTCTTTTTTAAGAAAAACAGTTCTTTCAATACTGCTTTATATTTAAATATCTTCTAGATTGTTCACAAATAGCTTGGGAACAGATGAAGGCAATTTTATATTTTCTTTCTTAAACATGTTGTGCTTGTTAAGCTAAAGCGTGTGTGGAATGAGAATAGAGAGGGACAACATAACTTTTCTTCCAGTATCTCTTAGGTTGTGGCCTGCATATAGAGGAAACAAACAAACAAACAGAATATGCAGCGGGGCTTATAATATCCCAGATAATCTAAAAGCCAAATTTGCTAATGGTGATTTATAATTCAGAAAATATGCTGGCAGAAAATGTAAAGCTGTTTGTAGATATAAGCCTAGTTGCTAGACTACCTTAAAAAGAGAAATTGGGAGAATTGAATATTGCATGAAGTAGCTGATGTAAACAAGGAAACAAATAAAAACAAGCCTCTAGAACTTACAAATGCTTTTTCCGATACGGTTATACACAAAGAACTGTCTGAAAGACCTGTGACTTGATCAAATTTTAATAGGCATTCTGGCTGCCTTTGAATGTTCACAACACAATATGTATTAGCATTGTTTTTGAGGAAAATGCGATGGTTGAAAACTCTCCTTATTTTATATATATTTTATATATATGGTAAAAAAAAGTCTTCACTGTATGTTGTATAAACTTGAAGAAAAATAAGTATGTAAAGCAAAGCAGTGATTTCCATCAATAAATCATAAAATATAGGACACAGAAACAAAATAAATGTGAAAGTACAAGTCAAAGAAAAGAAACTAAATTCACTAAATTCTTCAGAACGTATTAGGATTTATACAAATCATTTCAATCATCAGACCTTTCATACAAGTGATTGTCAACGTGCATAGACTGTCTTCTTTAAGACCTGATTGACAAATTCAAGAAAAATTGGATTACTAAAAATCATTTCATTTTTTTAAATGCCATCATCTGTAAAGATAATGTTTTAAACTTAAGGGGCCTATCACGGGGAGGGGGGAGGGGGGAGAGATTGCATTGGGAGTTATACCTGATGTAAATGACGAGTTGATGGGTGCTGACGAGTTGATGGGTGCAGCACACCAACATGGCACAAGTATACATATGTAACAAACCTGCACGTTATACACATGTACCCTAGAACTTAAAGTATAATAATAATAATAATAATAAAGAAGTAACAGAGTAACAGAGTGGACTTCAACCTTATGTTTGACATCAAATTTTTAATAAAATATATTAAGCAAAAAAAAAAAAGAGTTAGAAGTTATATTATTCAATGTTTATCAACGGGAAAAATTAATTGACGCTTTCAAATAAATTTGATTTATTTTAAAAATATGTCCTTAATATATGTAGCTCTTATTTTGAATGTATTCTACAAAAAGTATACATTTAAATATGCAATATCAATTTCCTTATATGGAACATGAATAATAGTTTGAATTTATTATTCTCTTTAAAGTTGTTTCATGTCGAAGATTTAGTTAACAAATACGAATTTAAATACTTATTTTGTCTAATGCACTTACTAGATACAAAGGGATATAGAAATGTAAGATATTATCTCTACAAAAACAAAAATTTATAATTTATTGGCATAGATAGATGAATAAGCCAAAAATAACTATTTGTTGCTCTAAGAACAAACAGAGAATGCAAAACAAACAAACAAACAAAAAAAATCCGCTGCAGGACACACAAGAGATGCACTTAATTAAAGCAGGAGGAATGTGGGGAATATGCAGAAAGCTATAATTGAGCTGAATTTTGGAGGACAGGTAGATATTATTGAGGAAAGCCTGGAGCTGATTTAGCTTGAGGATAATAGTACAGACAAAGACTAGGAGTTTCAAAGTGGCATTCTGCTGTATAGAAACTTCACATAATCTATTATTGTATTGTTGGAGTATTGTATGCTCAGCAAAGAGGAGACTTTGTAAGGATTGCACACATCAAACTGCAAAGAGTCTAGCGGGACTTGCTAAGTGACTGGAACATCATGACTTCAGAGGTTCTGGCAAGACATTGAAGAATAAGCAGACGAGTGAAAACGTCAGTTTTGCATTCTCTAAAATCACTCCAGTAACTATTACAAGGTGGGATGCTGCAGAATGAGGAACTATGAAGCGGAATGTTTGGCCTGGGCAGTACTGAGGTAAAAAAGATCAGTTAGCAGTATAGTGCAGTGTCCAGGTAAGATGTGATCACAGTCCAAATATGAGACGGACAGTAGAAATGGAAAAAATGAAAAAAGGTAATAGGTATTTAGGAGCTAAAATTAAAGGTTTTTAACAGTAGTTTTTAACACCTGTACACTCAGCTATGGATTTTCCTTTAGAAATCTTCTGCAGTCCAAGTATAGGAACAGAATAGGAAGATGGCTGGATTGATCTAGGGTTAGAATTGTTTAAAGTGGTTAATAGAAAAGAAAAGGTAGCAAGCAATATGAAGGTACTAGTGAGATAATAAGTGACTTAATTGAAAGTAAATTTTATGTTTGTATAGTATATCCACCTACCTATTGAAGGACATTTAGACAGTTTTTACTTCTTGGAAAGGAAAGCTATTTGGGTTGATGGAACTAGACTACATCCTGATCATGATGGTGGTTACACCTAACTATGCCTGTATTAAAACTCATAGACCAGTAAATCAAAAAGAATGAATTTTAATGTATGTAATTTTTTTCAAAAATGCAGAGTAATTTGGTAAGAGAGCTATTGAGTAGGTAATTCATACGTGACATATAAACCTGAAGGTCAAGTTCTACACTAGTGACTATTCAATAATAAAACAAAAATTTCTACCACTCAAACAGCTAGCTTTTCTGTTTTTATTTACTTGTATCTCACTGAAAATAAATGCAACTTTTGCATGTATGTGATATTGTTCATCTAGCTCCAATTGGTCCAGATCTTTAGTCTATCCACATCATTTTCTTATGTAGACCCTGCACCAGCATGTATATTGAGGACTTTCCCCCTAGAAATGCAACCTTCTGAGATAGGAATCCTAGATTTTTAGTAGTTAGAATGCTTAGTCACAATCAATCTAAATATAAAAGTCTTCATGAGGTAGAAGAAATATATATAATCTTCTAAAGGAAATGCCAACTGAAGTTTTGTATATCTAGCTTAATTTTTTGGTTGGTTTACATTATAAAATTGGACATTTTAAAATTGGGAGTGAATAGTACTCATGACTCCATTAGTGATTTAAAAGTACATTTAATATTTTCATATGTTCAATTGGTCACTGTTAGTGCTACCGTCCTTTCACAGTTCTACTGGATAAGATCTAGAACAGTGAGGCATGTAGCATTATACACTGCCTCTAGTCTGCAAAAGAATTTTGGTGTCTCCACTTCAAATATTTTTATCCAACTTTGCACTGATATTGGGCAAATAAACATTAGTAAGATACACATTCTGACAGAAAAAGACTTGTTTTGTAGGGAGAATATGACTAAACATCATTTCAGAAACACTTTCCTAGAATCATGCCAGTGGGAATGGCAGTCTGTAACTTCATTTTTAAGGAAAGTTAGCCAAAGATGCTATATACTGATTACATTAAATGTTCAAATCAAAGTGTATTTGTTTATGTGTATATTTACATCTCCTTATTTTGAAATAAATTATTAGTTTTTCATATAGTTCAGTTAGTACTCAATTCCCTTTTCTCTTGGGCCTGTCATATCTCAGAAGACATCAGTGGGTAAATAACTAAGAGGAAAGGAAAAAGAGATCTAGCATGCCTCTTAGTTTTGAGTTTGTTGTGCCACATAGCTAACTGACTTCATATTGAGCCAGGGCCTCCAACTCAAATCATATTCAGAGGAGTAGATGGATGAGTGCAGATTCATTATCAAGCATGACAGGTCAGTTTTCTCCAGCTCTTTTTCTTAATCATTTCATATGATTCTTTTTTTCCCTTCAATTTTTATTAGTATGAAAAAAAAAGTGGGAATTTGAAAAGAATATGACAGATGTTTGGAGGTTTCTCTAGACCTTTTGTTACTTTTTGTGAAAAAATAAAGGTGACATATTATGAAATAAACGTGATTTGTGTATATTTGAACCCATGTTAATACATATTATATTGTTACTTATCAAATGCTAAACTTTCACTAGATTTTTAAAATATTAAAATTACATTTCAGCTTTTATATTTCATATCAGTACACAGAGATCATGGTGGAAAGAACATTTATTTACGGTGCATATTTTTTTCTAGATAAACAAGGAACACTGAAAAAAAAGGTAAGGAACTGAAAATATTTCATAGGCTTTTGTCTTAATAGAAGGCTAAGGTGAAAAGACACCTATGGTTTAGCTCAACTTCTAGGAAACTGTATCACCGCAGTTGTGAGATTTGAAAACTTGGTCACAACATTCAGCTTAACAAATTTCTATTGGTCACAGTCAGATAATTTTTCACCAGTTAAAGACAGCCTAATGCAAGAATATTGAATTAATTTCCTATGGGTGTGCTCTAGCTACGAAAAACCTTTAAACTCCAAAGATTGTCAGCAATAAAGGGAGCCAAAGAACACTAAACAATGTTCATGTGCTCCTAAATCTCAGTACTACTTGGAAAATACCAGTAATCTTTTTAAACAAAGCAAATCTAAAAGGCTGTGAACAAGGTGGATTAGCAATGCATTCTCAAAGTGAATTCCAAAACACCAGAGCTGCAGCCAAATGACTTAGGGTTCCATTTAAAAAAAAAAACTTGGATCTCTGAACCCGGATAAACATCCATTTTTATGGATTTTTTTTTTTTTTTTTTTTTTACCAAAATTTGCTTTCAGCCTTAAATCTAGGTAACAGGATGCTCCATGTCATTAAACTAAAACATCCTGGACACACATTACATTTTTAGAAAATGCTGTTGCCAAATTTAAAGCAGATTGGAAGCAGATTTCTTGTATCCTTCACCGCAGCTGCAAAGAAGCCAATTTGTACAGCAAGTAAGGCAAACAGCTTAGATGATGTACCAGACTAATTTAAAATGACTTTACTTGAGAATCAAATTCTTCAGGAATGTCTATAATTAAATGTTACCATTTTGGGTAAAATACCTAATAAATTAAAATTTTCCAATTCTGGTAGAAATCTACATGGAGCATCACACACCGGAGCCTATTATGGGGAGGGGAGAGGGGGGAGGGATGGCATTGGGAGTTATCCCTGATGTAAATGAGGAGTTGAATAAAATCATCGTAAGAATTGAAAAAAAAAAAAGAAATATACATGGAGACTAGAACTAATGGATAAAATAATATACAAAACAGTTAAACTGGGGGCAGAAGGAATAATGACCAGCTGTATTACAAGAATCTCTAGTGATGACAAGCAGTACTTTCCCAGGGCACCATGCTTATACAAGATATAGACCAAGGCCTATTCAAAGCCAGAACATATAGAGGCTTCTTTTAGGCCTGGTCATTGCCAGTGGACCCATCGTGTCATTATTTCTACCTATAACATTTATACATATAATGATATGTTCCAAAAGTATACAAAAACATTTAAATGTTTAAGCGGTCAACGTGATGCTTCTTTAAAAAAAAAACCAACAAACAACACAGACACACACACATATACACACACGCACACATCTGTATTTCAGAAAGCACACAAGAGTTAATATAATGATCAGAGGGAAAAATTCACTGTGTTATACTCTAAAGATTTTATAACCAAAACACTTTGGAATATATGGTTATAAATTATAATTTTGATATTTGAATCAGCCAAGGTATATTAATGTAAACTTAAATGTTAGAGTGAGGGTAGCTTGAATAACCAGACTTATTTTCCAGTTGATTTTTATTTTACAAAGTGAAATAGACTCACTCATAGGTGGTAATTGAACAACGAGAACACTTGGACACAGGAAGAGGAACATCACACACCGGGGCCTGTCTTGGGGTGGGGGAGGGGAGAGGGATAGCATTAGGAGATACACCTGATGTAAATGACGACTTAATGGGTGCAGCACACCAATACAGCACATGTATACATATGTAACAAACCTGCACGTTCTGCACATGTGCCCCAGATCTTAAAGTATAATAACAAATAAAAATAATAATAAAAATAAATAAATAAAAATGAATGAAATAAAATGGAAAAAAAAAAAAAAGAAATACTTCTGTTAAGTGCTATCCCAGTGTGAAAAATAAGTACCACTAAAAGATTTTGAATGGTTGACTTAAGGGGTAAAATATAAAGGTCATTTCTTGACTTTCCTAAGTATAATGCCTTTAACATAAATGAACCACTTAGCTCTAAATCTTAAGACAGTTTCTTTTATGTTATATTATTTATATAATATATATTATATTAATGCATAAATTGTTTAACTTGTGACAATATACAGTGCAAGTAATTTATACTCTGTCACTTTATAAATAATTCTCATAAAGTGGTTTTTAAGATAATCTACACCAGTTTCTTCATCTCACCCATTCCTATGAAATAGATGTTTTAGAAAAAGTTAAAAGACATAGACAAATGTATTTATATTATATTGGTGATTTTTTGCAACAATGAACTTATATTTGATTGTAAGTAAAATATAACATTTTTAAAGTTTTCTTTGATGTAATATGCACTCACATATGTAGGTCTTGTTTTGCAACTCTTCATACCTCACTTCACAGAATATATTTTCAATTAATTTTAGGATTCGTGATAAAGCCTTGTAAATAATTGTTACAATATGTATCCATACTGCAGACAAATAAAGAAACTTTAGTGAAGACCTTGTGGTTTCAAACTGAAATCAGAAACTCTTCTTTTTAGGAAATATCATCTGTCAAAGGGACAATGCCTAGGGTTGTACATAGTCCCCACGTATATGTGTCCAGAAATGGTATAACAATTCCTATGCAGGCTATGAAATTAGGCTAGCCTATGTTTAAATCTTAGATCCTTTATTTATAGCATGTGTGATGTGAGACCATTTAACTAACTTTTGTAAGCCTCAGTATTCTCATCTGTAAAGTTTAAATGATAATAGTATTACCTACCGTGTGTGTGTGTGTCTTTGTTGTGCATTGTTACAGTGCATGCACTGTACTTTATGTAATGATTTTATAGAAATTGTAGAAGAGCCACTCTCTCCTCTCTTTCTCTTCCCTTCCTCCTCCTCTTCCTCCCCCTCCTCTTCTTCCTCCTCCTCTTCCTCTACATCTACATACATACGTACACACACACACACACTGGGGGCTATCATTGCTATTTACTTTGTAGTGGGTTATAAGAATAGACAACTGTGCCTTTTATGAGAAAAAAACTTAAATAAATGTGAAGTGTCTGTGTGTGTGTGTGTCTGTGTGCGTGTGTGTGTGTGTGTGTGTGTCTGTGTGCGTGTGTGTGTGTGTGTGTGTGTGAGAGAGAGAGAGAGAAGTATTTTTCATATTCATATATACTTCTTTTGGGTATTTTTCTCCAATTCATGAAACTAATCCTTGGTTTCACCTTGAATGATCTGAGAAATCACTGAAGAGATTTTGACACTAATTGTTTAACTTGTAACAATATACAGTGCAAGTAATTTATACTCTGTCACTTTATAAATAATTCTCATAAAGTGGTTTTTAAGATAATCTACACCAGAAGTGATTTTAAGATAATCACTTCTATTAAAGCATAGAACAAAGAAACATATCAGAAAATATTGTGGATATGGCAGTTTTATCCTATTGTGTTGATCACCTAGTCAGCTAGATGAATACTGAAATATTAAATAATTTCTAAAAGCACGGACATACGAGTTTCTTTTAGAAAGTATAGAATACCCTTAATAACAGTCCAAAATTTTAAAACTTACTTGCTAAAGTGAAAACAAAAGTATAATGTAGACTTTTTTGATTCAGAATTGCCTAAGTAAGATAATCAACTTGAGTGAAAACTACTAAACTGTTTCCTATAAATTTCCAAGTGATATTTTCCCATTTTATGTAGAACAGTCTGGTTCAGTGAAGGATTAATAGAGGATAATGACCTAGATAACTTTTGAAACTAACATGCTAAAGTAGAGGTGGTGTTCTGTTACTGATAACATTTTAACTATGATATACAGATAAATGAACTTTTAGTGTTTAAGGTAAATAAAAGATATAGGAAACTAGAGTATTATTTTGTGACAACGAGATGAACTATGCATTCATTTAATATGGAATCACAAAACCATGAGTGGGGGCCAACGTCATTTAACATCATGTATTGAGAAATTTATTGAAAAAATATTCTGGTTTATTTTTGGAATACAATATTTGTAACCCAGTTAATTGTCTTCAAGACATTTGGTATTCTGAGGCCACATTTTTTTAAACCACATATGTAATGGAATAAATTAATTGTATGCTTCAGTTTATGACAACTTATTATGACAACTTATTGTTAAGAGACTATACAAGAACCTTTTTTTTTCACACATTTATTTCTTCATTCATTCACTTGCATACCTACACTCCACTTTCACAGCCTTTCCTTCCTATGGTTTTCTACAAATTTGATATGGAACTTTTTATTTGTATGTAGTTTATGAAACATTTTTTTTGCCTTGTGTTGTTCAACTCTCTTTGTTCTAAACTTTTCTTTTCAAATCACCATAGGCCAGCATGATCATTACAGTGTTTAACAAAACAAAACAAAATAAAACAAATAATATTTAGGTTCAGAAGCACCCTTAATTTCTTTCCTTCACATATGCACATCTTTGTTCTCTTTATCTTAATCTTAAATCCCAATATCCTTCAGATCCCCCCCGCCTTTTTCTATTAGCTTTTAATTCTTCAGTCGTTTCACTGCCTTTATACTGCCTTGAGTTCTTGATTACCTCAGTGGCTGTAACTCATGTGTGGTACACTGTAGATCAAATAATCCTAGGAGTGTTCATTCTTTCTGCATGCTATAAAATGAATTTTACATAGAAAACTTTATATTATTTGACTCTAAGTCAACCACAAAACAATCTTCAGATGCCTCTGCTTGACTCTATTCATTTTTCTATATTTTCATTGAAATTGAACATAATGCAGCTTTTCTCTGTATTAAATATGAGTTTTTGGTTGTCTTGGGGACTTACTCACCATGTACAACACGGGTTCTGTGACCAAATGATTTCTAAATTTCAAACAAGCCAATGAACATTGGGAATGCAACTTGTTGATAAACTTGAGACTGTATTTATTCAATACAATTCACGCTGTTGCAAAAATTTTTCCAAGCCCACTGGTGCACTTTGTTTTATTATAAATATATCATCTGATGTGTCACTAAGAGACATATTTTGCTTAGTATTTAAACGATAACAAAAACGGAAGAAACTAACCTCCTAAATTGCATTCCACTGAGTGATGTGTATGGTGGCATATACATCAGTATTCAATAAAATTTCAATTACACATACACCGAAGGGCCCAGTGTTTGATGGATAAATCTTGTGCAAAAACCAGGAACATTATTTTAAACAGTAAGACGAAGTCTTCTGTTATATTGGTAGTTTGGGAATAAGTGATTCATACTGTTGCTAGGGAGCCTCCATTTCAAACCATATTTCAGACAATAATTAAGCCTCAGAGCACCTTGGGACCTAGTCCCTAAATTCCATGCAAGCGACAAATAAAAACAAAAAAATTAAGCAACTTTGTAATGCCATAATGAGAGACAGGATTATTAAAATTATCAAAAGAAGCCTAACTAAAATCTGCCTCAAATGTTAGACTGGCATCATTGTGCCAATTGCCTGGAGTTATTAACATCATAGTGCCAAACACAAATGCTTAACAGTCACTGGAATCTGGGAAGCAGTAATAAAAATTTGGACCGACACTGTGTAGCATCAAGAACCAAAAAGTTAGAAACGATAGTCTTTCCTGTACTCTTAAGCAGGTACCATCCTCCTGTCTGCCATTTTGTTTCTGTGGCTGAGGAGCTGCCAATTAAGAAATAAAATAAGTTGCTAGTCATATAGTGACACAGGAAGAGTGGACAGTTTAAGTATTCAAGAGGTATTCTGTGAGTACCCTGGTCCACTTTAACTAGGAGCTGAGGTATGGTCAGACGCTAGCCACTTATTATTATTATTATTATTATTATTATTATACTTTAAGTTATAGAGTACATGTGCACAATGTGCAGGTTTGTTACATTGGTATACGTGTGCCAGATTGGTTTGCGGCACCCATCAACTCATCATTTACATTAGGTATTTCTCCTAATAATATTCCTCCCTTAGTCCCCCACCTCCTAACAGGCCCCTGTGTGTGATGTTTCCCTCCCTGTGTCCATGTGTTCTCATTGTTCAACTCCCACTTATGAGTGAGAACATGCGGTGTTTGGTTTTCTGTCCTTGTGATATTTTGCTGAGAATGATGGTTTCCAGCTTCATCCATGTCCCTGCAAAGGACATGAACTCACCCTTTTTTTATGGCTGCATAGTATTCCGTGGTGTATATGTGCCACATTTTCTTTATCCAGTCTATCATCGAGGGGCATTTGGGTTGGTTCCAAGTCTTTGGTATTGTGAATATTGCTGCAATAAACATATGTGTGCATGTGTCTTTATAGTAGCATGATTTATAATCCTTTGGGTATATACCCAGTAATGGGATTGCTGGGTCAAATGGTATTTCTAGTTCTAGATCCTTGAGGAATCGCCACACTGTCTTCCACAATGGTTGAACTAATTTACACTCCCACCAACAGTGTAAAAGTGTTCCTATTTCTCCACATCCTCTCCAGCATCTGTTGTTTCCTGACTTTTTAATGATCACCATTCTATCTGGCATTAGATGGTATCTCATTGTGGTTTTAGTTTGCATTTCTCTAATGAACAGTGATGATGAACATTTTTTCATGTCTGTTGGCTGCATAAGTGTCTTCTTTTGAGAAGGGTCTGTTCATATCCTTTGCCCACTTTTTGAGGGATTGTTTGTTTTTGTTCTAGTAAATTTGTTTAATTTTTTTGTAGATTTTGGATATTAGCCCTTTGTCAGATAGATAGATTGCAAAAATTTTCTCCCATTCTGTAGGTTGCCTCTTCACTCTGATGATAATTTCTTTTGCTGTGCAGAAGCTCTTTAGTTTAATTAGATCCCATTTTTCTATTTTCACTTTTGCTGCCATTGTTTTTGGTGTTTTAGCCATGAAGTCTTTGCCCATGCCTATGTCCTGAATTGTATTGCCTAGGTTTTCTTCTGAGGTTTTTATGGTTTTAGGTCTTACATGTAAGTCTTTAATACATGTTGAGTTAATTTTTTGTATAAAGTGTAAAGAAGGTGTCCAGTTTCAAGCTTTCTACATATGGCTAGCCAGTTTTCTCAGCACCATTTATTAAATAGGGAATCCTTTCCCCATTTCTTATTTTTGTCAGATTTGTCAAAGATCAGATGGTTGTAGTTGTGTGGTGTTATTACTGAGGCTTCTGTTCTGTTCTGTTCCATTGGTCTATATATCTGTTTTGGCACCAGTACCATGCTGTTTTAGTTACTGTAGCCTTGTAGTATAGTTTGAAGTCAGGTAGTATGATGCCTCCAACTTTGTTCCTTTTGCTTAGGACTGTCTTGGTTATGCGTGCTCTTTTTTGGTTCCATATGAAATTTAAAGTAGTTTTTTCCAATTCTGTGAAGAAAGTCAGTGGTAGCTTGATGGGGATAGCATTTAATCTATAAATTATCTTGGGCAGTATGGTCATTTTCAAGATATTGATTCTTCCTATCCATGAGCATGGGATGTTCTTCCATTTGTTTGTGTCCTCTTTTGTTTCATTGATCAGTGGTTTGTAGTTCTCCTTGAAGAGGTCCTTCACATCCCTCGTAAGTTGTATTCCTAAGTATTTTATTCTCTTTGTAGCAATTGCAAATGGGAGTTCACTCATGATTTGGCTCTCTGTTTGTCTGATCTTGGTGTATAGGAATGCTTGTGATTTTTGCACATTGATTTTGTATCCTGAGACTTTGCTGAAGTTGCTTATCAGCTTAAAGAGATTTGGGGCTGAGATGATGTGGTTTTCTAAATATGCAATCATGTCATCTGCAAACAGAGACCATATGAATTCCTCTTTTCCTAATTGAATAACCTTTGTTTCTCTCTCTTGCCTGATTGCCCTGGCCAGAACTTCCAATATTATGTTGAATAGGAGTGGTGAAAGAGGTTATCCTTGTCTTGTGCCAGTTTTCAAGGGGAATGTTTGCAGATTTTGCCCATTCAGTATGATATTAGCTGTGGGTTTGTCATAAATAGCTCTTATTATTTTGAGATATGTTCCATCAATACCTAGTTTATTGAGAGTTTTTAGCATGAAGGGGTGTTGAATTTTGCGAAGACCTTTTCTGCATCTATTGAGATAATCACCTGGTTTTTGTCATTGGTTCTGTTTATATGATGGATTATGTTTACTGATTTGCGTATGTTGAACCAGCCTTGCATTCCAGGGATGAAGCCAACTTGATGGTGATGGATAAGCTTTTTGATGTGCTGCTGGATTTGGTTCACCAGTATTTTATTGAAGATTTTCACATAGCCACGTTTAAAAGCAAAACTTGTACATTTTCTGCCTCCTGGCAAACATCCTGTTCAGTATGGAAAGCTGCCACATACTGAGTATTAGAGAGGCACCTCAAAATGCTGCATCTGCATGAAGAAAATGTGCAAGATACATTTCTGCATATGAACTACAAAATGAATTCTTTATTTGCATGCATATCAGAGACAATAGATGTTATCCCAAGCAAAGAAATTTATTATGCTTGTTCTAAATAAAGTACTTAAGAACAAACAAAATGCTAAATTATTATGTTGTCTTGAATAACTCAATGATTTTAAGTGTTATCTTAGATTGTGTTAATCACAGTCTTGTCAAGAGGCAAATGGCATACTCAAAAGGGGTTATTGAAATGAATTTGATAAAAGGATTATTTACAGGTATAGGTAGGATTAAGGGGAAGCAGTAAGGCATAATAAAATCCCCCAAGGCTGACCACAACAGGAAGTTTTTACCACCCTTAGGACTGAAGAAACAAAGAGAGGATATGGTTATGGCGACCTTAGGGCAGCTGAAACTGTAGCTATAAGAGAGGGCTGCCTGAAAGGGTCTACGGCCTTGGGTAGAAGCATGCAGCCATTGTCAACCCATGGCTTTCAAGGAGTGAGCTAAGGGAATAAATAATCCAATTTTTTCTTTCCATCTTTTCAAATTCTTCTGACTGTGCTTCATATTGGCCACTAAAAACTAGAGGGAATGGTAGTCAGGTCACTGTAGTTGATAAAGATAAATAAGGTGCAAAGAGGGAGGAGAGGGGAGTAGAGTATATCTGGGAGAAGCAAGCGGAAGACATTAAGCACCGTCTATCCCTTTTGACCCTCGGCTTCTACTCTTGTCCTTTATCTGGATGAAAAAATGTATTCCAACTACAGGGAGTCCAAACATTTCAATTCAGTCACATTCCCACCTGATATCTAAAACGCTGTAGCCCTTTGTACAGGATGGGGGAGAGGGATAATTAATATAATGCATAGCTGATACCATTTCTCTTTCTGTAGCTGGTCACAAGGTCTAAACTGATAATAATAGCTTTATTTTTCTATGACCTATTACACTTTCCCTTTGCCTTCTCCCAGCATCTTGGCTAGATAGTTTTTGTGTGTGTGTGCATGACCTGGTAGAGTAATAATAACTTTTATTTTCATAATATTTGAACCCTTGATGGTCCTGCTTTTATTAATTGTCAGTTTTCTGTTAACAAAGACTATTGCACTAAGAGGTGCCCCTGAATTCTCTGGGTTCCAGATAGAATTTTCCTTGCTTCCACTTCTTAGAATCAACCTGATTTCCCCTTGGTGACCAGAATTAATTACTCCAGACAGTACAATGACCCTCTTTTCTTGCTGCAGGTTTGGCATCATGAATATGACCAAGAGGAAGTCTCAGCTTCCATCTTATGAGAAGCATGACTATTTCTTACCCTTGAATGAGAGTGTGCTACCCTTGAGTGCTGAGATCTTTAAACACATAAGATCAAAGGCATCAAAAATGAGAAGCAAACATTCCTGTAGGGAGTTATTAGGTGTAAAAATGAGAGTAGTGCACCTACTTACATCCCTGAAATCCTAGACCCATGCATTTAGTTTATGGGGAAGAGGGCATTATATTTTGGCTACTATTTGAGGAATACAACATATTCTGTCTGACAACATCTCAATATTGCAAGATCCTATCATAAAAATTGTTTCTGGATAGTGGAGTAGTGGGGGAATAAAGCCACTAAATTGTTTCTGTACCCATCGTCTTATTTCCTTCTGTGCAAAATAATTCCCTTGTTTATAGATGATGTTGTATGAGGTACATAAAGCATTCTGTCCATGTAAGTATGGTGGCAATGCCCAGGGAAAGCAAAAAGCAAATCCAAATCCAGATGATAAGTGTATTCTTGTGAGGACAAATTGCTTTCACTTCCATAATGGAACAACAACAACAACAACAACAACAAAAACCTATATGATCAATCCACCAAAAGGTAGCTAGCATGTTGCCCCAGCATGCTGTACCAAAATGATATATCAAAATTTGGCCTCTATTAGTGAAAGGTAAAGCACTTAGCCGTTATAGTAACAAGATCAGTCTTAGTGAAGGGAAAATCTTGCTGAAGAAAATACACATAGTCTTCATACTTGTCATCATGGCCACTTTGTCTATGAGTCCATTAAGAATCACTGTAAAGTAAAAAGAGGCCAAACAATATCCAGATAATGTGTCATTATGTTTAATATAACAGCTTTGGCTGTTTTCTAGGGGAGCACAAATTTACATGGGAAGTGAATATCCTCATACTGAGTGCCCATTTTTGAGAGGTTCATTCACATGCCTTTTCCCAAATTCTCTTCACCAATTTTCCAACAGTATTTTATCTAGGTCCCTATTTAGCCAGGTTAATCATTAGTATCCATTTTTTAATCATCATAGATTCACACTCAGGTTATCTCTCATTTTGCATATATTGAACATCTGGGTATAGTACTTGAAATTCTGCCCACCAGTGGAATTTCCCTTTACCTCAGCTTTCTGGGGTATCCATGACTGAGCTTCTAAGTGGCCATCCATTTTTGGTTGGGAGCAGCACACACTGAAGATGCTAATATAAACCAGGCTCACCTTTTTTTTCCTCCTTCAATAACTGGCTATAGCTTGTAGGTTAAAGGAAAGGGAAGAAATAAATAGAAATAGATTATCAAGCAAGTCTGAACTGCTAGCTTAGCAATTTACTTGTGACTTCCAGGCCTGCTGAGGCTTTGTCTTGTATATACAAGTCCAATTAAAGGTGAAAAGTTGCTGTACACATCCAATTTTATGGATCAGATATCACCTAGTTCATAAATAGCAGTCTGGGATTGCATAGTTACTTGGAAATCTCACAGGTGTTCAAGCTCTTTCGGAAAATACTAAGTCAGGAGCTGATTTTCAAATGGAAATAGCTACTAATAAAAAGGCACATATTTGGGCGAGGTGCTCAGGGCAATGGTAGCAGCGGTGCAGATTGCACCCTGTAGTACCCGGGGCATCCTGGCGCTGGCGGGGGGTACCACCCAGTCGAGTATGGAGAGACTCCCAGAGGGCCCGCATTTCCCGGACAAATTCAGGATCTGCTGTTTGGTTACTTTGCAGCTGTAGCTGGACAGGATGGGCAAATAGATGCTGATGAATTGCAGAGATGTCTGACACAGTCTGTCATTGCTGGAGGATACAAACCTTTTAACCTTGAAAAGAAAAGGCAAACCAGACCAATTTTAAATTTAAGAAACAGAAACATTTTTCAAGAGAGCTTAACAGATAAAAAATGAAATTAGTCGATTTTCTACTTGCCAACAGAGTATCTTATTTTAGTATGCAGTGTGAGAGTTACCATTCAACTGAACAATTAGCAGTCAACCAATGAAAATAAAACATTTCTCTAAGAAAAAAAAAAAAAAAAAGCATATTTTTTCTGAAGCCCTAGGGATCTAAGCTTATTATTTTTCTTATCTGGTATTGTCAGAGATTCTATATATCATCTCTATATATGGTAGACACATTCCTAGTTTCTGTTACCTATAAGTGAATACTCAGTGTTTTGTTCTCTGTAGATCTTGACTCTATTCTCTGGGACATCATTTTTTGCCCATTCGACTTGGGTACTTTAGAAAAAGTGGACCACACTGGTAGTTGAATAGCTTTCACATCTACTATGCTGAAGTTATAAGCAATGAATTAGATGCATACATTGCAACGTGAATGGCATTTAAAGGCATAGTATGAACTAACAAAAAGTAATACACAGAAGAAACTCTATAATATAATCCAATGTTCATAAATTCAAAATATGTTCATACAAAATTGATATCCATTTGAAAGCTCATATACAAAAAAAATTACAAAATTAACACATTAGAGTGGTTACTATGAAAGGCAGAATAAACATGAATATCAATGTTAAAATGAAATGAATGAATGAATGAAACAAGAGATAGATCTTGCCTAACCAATGAAAAAATGTGCCTAACATTGAAGTATATGATCAATTAAAGCCTATGGATCTTGAGTGAGGTTTTTTTTTTTCTAAAATTTTTATTGGCACTAGTGCAAGTTTAAATGAATAAAAACCATAAGTGATTCTTTCAAGAATTTTCAATACACAGTCAAATGTAAATTTATAATAAGCACAAAAATGTCTTATCTATGACAAAAGCATAAGATTTGTTTAATCTTGTTGGTTGATAATGATCGTTTTTGCTAAATATGAGTGTTACTTAAAGGATCAGGAAAGTTTAATTGTGATTTTATTAATTTCTGTGCACTTGTACCTTGCCCGGCATTGCTAATATTTATTTCCAGGTGTTAACCCAGTGTCTTCCATTAAGGGATAATAGCATGTAGTTTTTACTCAGACAACATATTTACTAAGTAACATTCTATTCAACCTTGGTTTGTTTCTTTCTGAGAATCCTCCTTAAAAAATGATAATAAAACTTTTAGAAATATCGTGGAGATTACTGCTTAAGTGCTGCCATGTAAGTAATGAGAAGAAATGTTCTAATGTTTAAAAATCCAGTAACTCTTTTTACTACTTGAATAAATTTGATGTTGAAACTATTTAAGGTTATTTCTAATTTATCCATATTGATTAAAGATAACTTTTTCATAAAATGGGCTCTCACTACTAATTTGCCAATAAATCAAGATCCTCACTCTTTATTAATTTTTTAAACCTGGTAGAATTATGATTTTCCAGGGGACAAGCTGAATATGTTCCACTCCTTGAATAGACAGCTATGACAGTTTGATTGCTAAGTGGTATTTGGGTTTGTAATCAAACATCACAATTTCATTTATGCGGTCTGTGGGAACTAAGAAAAATTTTTTTAGAGCAACATGTATTTCCTTCTAAATATAAAGTATTTTATCCTAATAAATTTTAAATTATAATTATAAATAAATGTAATAAATTATAATGTATTTTAATAATTATAAAACTTGACGTTTAAACATTATTGATACATTCATATGCAATATGAGGTCATTCAGAAACCACTGATAATTTTATCTTATTTCAAACATGACCAACGGTCACATAGAAAGTTTAAATAATTTAATCCTGAGTGTGTAACATATATTTTAGCCATTGAAATATTTTAAGGAATTTAAAACTTTATTCACAACATTTATAAAGTATGAACTTTTAGAACTCAGTGAAGTAGACAGAAAGGCCTTTTCAAAAAAGATACACACAATAACAAGCCAAAAAATACTACCTTGCTGCTTTCACTCCATAAAATATATTTGAAAGTTTCCAATCCTAGTGCAATAAATTAAAAGTGGCTATACTCCTCCCATGAGGAGGTGGGGTTTATGTCCCTTTTCCTTGAATGTGGGTGAATTCTAAAACTGATCTGACAATAATACATGGTAGAAGTGATGCTGGGCCAGTAACTAGGTTCAAGTCTTAAGATACTGTCAGGTTTCATTTTCTATATCTGGTATCATTCTCTCTGGGAAACCTGAACCGTCAAGTAAAATATATGACTATCCAATACCTCCATACTGTACAGGTCACATATAGGCATAATGGTCAACAGCTGCAGCTGAGCGTTGCCTTTCAACCATCTCTGCCAAAATATCAGGCATGTGAGTGAAGCTATATTGGACGTTCGATAGCAGCCCATCTGTCAGTTAAATACCACTAAATGAACTCACTGGCATCATATTCAACGGAAGAATTATCCAACTTATTTTTGCTAGAATTCCTGACAAAGACACTTTTCTAGAGCAAACTCTAGTCAGAATCCTTTAAGGTCTCTCTTCAACTAGGCCTTACTCAAGCTTGACCTATAAAAAAACAGACACTTTCAGTACAGGTGATTTTGCCCACACACTAAGAGAGCTGAAGAAATGCTAGCATAGCTTCTAAGAGCTCAGAGTTGCCAAATAATTTACTATTTGGCCCAACCAACACCTAAAGACAGGGCCCCTGTCTCCGACTCCATGGAAGGGTAAGAGCCTAACTTTGATAAATGCCAGTTAGCAAACCAAAATGGGTTTTACATTAACCAATCCCTTTGTCATGATTTTCTGTAAATATCCATTTTTCTGGACTTTTTTCAACCACTGTTCCCCTCCTTATTCCCTCGTTGTCCCTTTATAGCACCCAGTCACCTCTGCACAAATCAATTTTGAGTTAAGTTCACATTATAATATATCCCTTACTGAAACAGTTATTACTGATTAAAATCCGTTCTTACCGCATGAACTAGAGTATCCAGCATTGTTTGTTTTTGACATTTCTTACCCCCCCCCAAAAAAAATGTGAGATATAACAAAATGACTATTGTTTTAAAGTGCATTTGAATTTTGGGTTATTTTTCTATGCACTGATGTACAAACAGAATAACTGGAAAAGGCCCTTTCTGAATAAAAGTACTATTTACGTTTTCTAAATACGTATTGTCTACTGGGGACTAGGTTATACTCTGGAATGGTGCTATTAGTAAATGAATCTAAGTTTTACCTTTTAAGAGATAGTAGCCAAGATAGGCACAGATATACAATGTAAATAAAATCCAGCTAGAGTACGAAAGAGTACATTATAGTTATCAAAATCATGGAGTTTAGAGTTAGATGAACATGACCAAATATTCTAGCTCTATTATTTACTGGTTAGGAGTGTTTGGAAAAGACTTTTAAATCACTCTGGCCCTTAGTTTTCTCATTACTGTATCGGGAATTATAATCCTGTGTATTTATATGGTTCCTGTTAGGATGAAGTGAATTAAAAATAGGATGGCAGAGTAGGATTGTAGAAAATATCTTCATCCTTGATTATTTCAATAAGCCATAAACCTGCCTGGGTTGAGTCAGTCTGCACCTCTTGTATTCGTTTAAACCAGCATTTGTCAGACGTATTATTTGTTGCAACTAATTGAAATTCTACCAATACAGAAGGCTGAGTGGAAAAAGGAATCCGGTCTAGGCATTAAAGGATAGACAGGATGTGCTGTTTCCAGAGATAGGTAGAAATGTATGGCCTCGACAGGGAATAGCATTGAAAAAAATGAAAGAAGTAAGTAAGTCGTTAACAGTCATAAAAATAAGAAAACACTACTGAAAGATAGTAACAGCAAGCTAAAAACATTGATTAAATAAAATCCAAGAAAACAAGTTTGTATTAATTTAATTTTAAAATTATTTTAACCAAATTTTCTTTAAATTGATGAATTATGAATTAAAGGTAAAGTAGAATATCAAAATTATTACTAAAGTTTTATTTCAAAAATGGAAGAAAATATTCCGTTTCTCCAAAGTTACAATCTGTCAGTGGAAATGGATTTATTTGCTACAGAAGGAAAAAATAATAATTTTCCTTGAAGTTTCAAAAATACAACAAAAGGGAACAGAATGAATTGTATAAATCTCTGCCTATTTTCAACCTAAAAGTAAGGCGTTACATACAAGGGGATAGTCCTCTTTTACCTGTTTTTTCTAGCAAGTAAGCACACAAACAAAAACACATTCTTCTTTAGAAGATGAAGAGTATTATATCATATTTTAATGAACAAATGATCTTCTTTAATGATTTGCTATTTAATATGCTAGAACTCTGAACTCTAAAGCTCATAGCATTTTTACGGCAAGTACTTTAGGACTGGATTTTTACAGCTATCAGTGTATCCAAGTCTTCTTATTAAGTTAAAACTAAAAACAACCATATACTGTGAACAAATATTTAACCTCCAAAATGTTTATATTATTTTCACAATGATGGTCACCTTTCGAACTTTTCATAAAATAGGTTTAATCTAGAAACTGATCTCTTGCAAAAATAGTCTCACTTAGCCAACTCAAAAAACAACTTAGAATGCATAGTCCAGGGATGTGACAGAAGTTTTGTGCTTAGGCACATATATACCTGCTTTATAAATAGATATACTAAAATTGTGAATCAACTACAACTGAAACACAATTCCAGAGAAAGAGGAGACAATCTGCTTTTGAAAATGCAACAAATATACACATGATATGACATTTAATCCAAGATTCAAGGAGCAATTTTGAATGAAACCGCCTTTGCAAAAATTATAACTGAGAAAACCATTACAGCGAAAGACATCCTATCTAATCAACTCCATCTTATTTGCTCCTAACCTCCAAACTGTCTGTGTTTATTACTGGGTGTAGGTTGAACCAACTTTGGGGGGAACTTAATTTATGGTTTACCTTTGAAACAAAAATGATAATAGCCCTTTCTCAAAACAAATCTCTTTCCTGTCTGGAGATTGGACTGCCTTTGCAGGCCTAACAAATTAGCTACAAGATTAGAAATTATGATTTAGAAGTCATGCAGCTAGAGGCTGCAAGATTCTGAACCTTCCCAAATTGCTCCTGGGAATAATATCACTATCGTAAATCCTAATATCAGTATTTGAGATATTTTGAAGACCTTGTACTCCATGGATTAACTGGAACCACCCCGATGAATAAACTGGCTCATCTGGTCTTGTGGCCCCTACCCAGGAACTGACTCAGCATAAGAGTATCACTTGGACTCACTATAATCTCATCTCTGACCCAGCCAATCAGCACTCCCCACTTTCCAACCCACTACCCACCAAATTATCCTTATAAACCCCATCCTGAGTTTTTCGGGAGACGGATATGGGTAATAATAAAATTTTGGTCTCCTGTATAGCCAGTTCTGCATGAATTAAACTCTTTCTCTATTGCAATTCCCATCTTGATAAATTGGCTCTGTCTAGGCAGCAGGCAAGGAGAACCCATTGGATGACTACATGAATAATGCAAGATAGAGCCAAATGTAAAGTCATTACCAACAAAGTAACAGGAGTGCTCATTTTGCTGATAACTAATTACATTATTATTTTTCTTTATAAAGGATATTTTAGGAGGTAGTTTATTTCATATGTGGTATACATTACTTTTTAGAAGTCAATTTGAATGTATAAACTCCATTAAAATAAAATGTACAGAAACACTAGGTGATGTCAGCAAGGTGGTCAAATAGGAAGCTCCAGACCCTCTAACTCATGTAGATACTGACTCAAGGACAGTATATGAAATAATTACCTTTGTGAGAAATCCAAAAACCTGTTAAGAAAGAGGCTTTTGTAACCTAGATGATTTTGAAACCAGTCACATAGAAGCTGGTAAAAAAAAAAAAAAAAAAAAATCTGTGGCATTCACCAACTATAGTCTGTCCCTGGCACACCGTGATGGTACAATAGAGAGAAATCGCCCAGGTCTTAGCTTCTTCCTGATGAGAAAAGAGAAGACTGAACCATATATCAAATATTCTGTCTTTTCTTTGGGGTGGTGAGACTGCCCGGGAGACTGCCTTCTGTCTTGCCAGAATATAAGCACTGACAAGAAAAGGCTTCACTTTGGGGCCCTATGAGGATGAAAGTGCCCATTTAGATTAGCACTCGGCCACTCGCTATAGTCCCTCACCTCGGCTCAGCATGAATCCAGCAGGAGAAAATCTCCAACTCCTAGGATCAAAAAGATAATAATAAAATCATATCACTAAAAACTATCAATAAAGCACAAAGGAAGCTAGCAAAAGAGAAAAAGAAAAACAAGCTACAAGAGAAGCAAATCTTCTAACAAAGAAAAGCCGAGGACTAGATGACTGGCTTCACTTGAGCAATCTACCAAAGCATTAAAAAAAAATGATTTATTCTCAAACTCTTACAAAATAATTTAAAAGAACGCGTCCAAACTCATTTTCTGAGGCTAGTATTATGCTCATACCAAAGTCACACAAAGACACTGAGAGAAAAAAAAAAAAAAAAAAAAAAAAACTAGAAACCAAGACTCCTGATTAATATATATGCAAAAATCTTCAATATAATAATAGCAAACTAAATTTAACAGCATGTCGAAGGGATCATACAACAAGACCAAGTAGGGCTTATTTTTGGGGTACAAGGATGGTTCAACTTTCAATAATAAACCAATGTAATCACCCATATTAACAGAATGAAAGATAAAATTTACATAATAATTACACCACATGTAAAACAGAATGACAAAGTTCAGCACCCTTTTTTGACAAATACACTCAACAATTTAGAAATAGAAAAATTATCTCATCATAATAAAGGCCATATATGAAATGATCAAGGCTAACATCATATACAACAGTAAAGAATTGAAAGCTTTTTCTCTAAAATCAGAAACAATACAAGAATCTTCCCTCTTGCTGATGCTATTCAGTGTAGTACTGGAAGTCTTAGGCAGAACAATTAATCAGGAAAAAGAAATAAAAGGCATCAAATGTTTTTTCCTTTCTTTCGTTTTTTTTTTTTTTTTTTTTTTTTTTTTTGAGATGGAGTTTCACTCTCTCGCCCAGGTTGGAGTGCAGTGGTGCGATCTCAGCTCACTGCAGCTTCCACCTCCCAGGTTCAAGAGATTCTCTTGCCTCAGCCTCCTGAGTAGCTGGGACTACCAGTGCGCACCACCACGCCTGACTAATTTTTTGTTTTACTGTGTTAGCCAGTTAGGATGACCATTATGTAAATTAAATAAATAAATAGTGTTGGTTAAGAATGTGGAGATATTAGAAACCTTGTATAACATATTGTTGATGGAAATGTGAAATGGTGCAGTCACCATGAAAAACAGCATAGAAGTTCCTAAAATAATTAAAAATAAAACTACCATATGAGCCAGCAATTTTATTTCTGGATATTTATTCAAAGGAATTGAAGTCAGGACATCAGATATTTGTACTTTTGTGTTTATTACAGCATGATTAAGAATAACCAAGAAGTGAAAACAATTTACCTGTCCGTTGATGAATGAATTGATAGAGAAAATGTAACATATACATACAACAAAATATAATTCATCCTTAAAAAAGAAGGAAATTCTGTCACATGCTACCACATAGATGAACCTTCAGAACATTATGCTAAGTGAAATAAACTAGTCATGGAAAGACAAATACTCCACAACTCTATTTATATGTATCACCAAAATAATCAAACTCATGGAAGCAGAGGAAATAAAATGATGTTTGCTAGACAGTGGGGAGATGAAGAAATGGGATGTTGGCATTCAATGAATATAGAGTTTCCCTCAAGCAAAATGAAAAATTCAAGAAATCTTCTGTACAGAAATCTGGATACAGCTAACAACACTGTACTATATACTTAAAAATTTGCTAAGGGATTAGATTTCATGTTGTGTAATTTTTATCACAATAAAAAATTGTACACAAAGACAACTTCTCCAAAACTTTAGTTATAAAGATGATCAATATAGGCTACATAATGACACACCATTTTCCAATGGAACTTCATTTATAAAATAATTCATGGCAAGTTCCCCAAAAATATTATTTTAATATAGCTATAGTAACACTATTTTATTAAAATTATAATGAAACATATATAATTTTCTTTTTGCTTTTTAATGAATTCATCATGGGTTTTCACATGTCCTTATGATATGTATATAATTTCACTTGCCTAGCTAACATTCTTTAGTTAAGTTTTATGGAAAAATTATAGCAGATATACCTAATTTTCATATAATCATAGTAGCATAGATATGGATTCAAGTCTTCTAAAATTAGTCTACACAAATTAAAAACATTATTTATTATTTCAATGATTAATATACTATTAACATACTTGGCCAAAAAAAGACTATATGATAGTGGTAGCAATAATTCTACAAAATAATGGCATGCAATATAAGTATAACTAAGAGAGAGATTCTAAACATCTAGAATCTTCACTAGCAAGTTGTAATCACTGCAGATCCATAGTGTGTTTATGGTTTGTGCATGTGGGTAAGGAAGAATATTTAAGATAAAATGACTATTATCATAAAACATTTTAATAACATCAATATAACCATCTAATGAAATAGGCCAGGCCAAAAAATTTCTATTGTCTAGGTCACTGCTTCACTTTCCTTTCTTTTTCCACATGCTTTTTCTGCTTGACCCATGGTGTAGGCTGTAGCCAACCACTTCTTTCAAAAAAACTCTGTGGTATCTTTCAGTTTTCCTGTTAAGTTCCTGCATTGATTCTTGGAAACATGTTTATGACGTGAATCTCACCACACCATTTTTTCCTTCTAAGTTGGAGAGGTGTTCTGTCATAAATTACTTAATTTTTTGCATTGCTTTGCAAACATATTTATAAGATTTTAAATGTCAATACTTGCTGAAAAGCTTAACAGCAGTCCTTTTATACCATGACTTCTGAATTCAATGTTTGTATTATTTTTTAATATTGCACAACTGAGAATATCTTGTTGTCGTCTCATACATGAATATATACTTAAATATACAGAAAGTCTTTTTTTCAGTCACACTATTTTCATTTGAAATGTTTATTATACCATTTCTTTTCTTCTATTTAATGTGATAAAAATGAAGTTGATTTTTGCTTTATTTAGAGATACACAATGAAATTCAGGAAATAGAGAAACAAATTATATAATACCTAAAAAAGATAGATCGTTCTCGAATATGTAGCATTCTACAAGAAAACTGACCTGAATTCCTCAAAAAGTCGATGTTATGATAGAACAAAAGGATTGGAAACCCTTCTAGATTAAAACTGTCTAAAGAGACATAACAACCAAATACAATGGGCAAACTTTATTAGATCCTAGCCCCCAAAAAAGAGTACTTAAAAAATCCCAGGTATTTGAAAATTGAGGACAATTGGGGACACTTAAATATGGGTACATACTAGATCATATTAGGTAATTCTATTTAATTGATAATAATGGCATTGTGGTCATATAACAAAATGTCTCCTTTCTTAGAATATGCATCTGGAAATATTTAGGGGTAAATTTTTCAAGATTCCTGAAACTTAAAAAGCTCAGGATATGAAATGTAAATGTCAGGTGTATATGTGTGTGTATTTATACACACACACATATAGGAAGATAATGGGGTAAAACATTAATAATCATACCGTTTAGTGGATGGGTAGAGAAGTACTCTATTTTCTGTACATTTGACATTTTTTAAAATGAAATTTGAGAGAAAATAAAAAGAACAGTGATGTGGTGGTGGCATTTTTTGCTGACTAGATGCTCACAGGCATCTTTATTTCTTTTTGGAAAATATCACTATAATGTCATAGATTTTTGTCTCATTTCATAATTTTTGCCTAATATCTTGTGTACTTGCCATTTATTTTTGGCATTGTCTCACTTAATTGTAAGTTAACACTTTGTGTTTCCTTTTAAACTAGTCTCTTCAGAAATTTATCTAGTAGAAATTACTTTAAATTCAGAGCATGTGGTTGATAAACTACTCTGTGTCTGGGAAAAGATTTTCTTTGGGTTTTAATTTCTTTAGCCTTTCTTTCTTCATAATGTAGAGAACAGAAATTAGGTATCTGTGCTTGTTCTAAAAATGTCATTGTACCCAGGAGATTGTGGATCTTTATTTATATAGACTTTTTATTCTTTATTTTTCTTGATTTGGGCTGAAGGTTGTCTTAATTTTCTTTGGTCTTTAGAAATCAGTATCTTATTGAATGTAAGATCTATGTATACAAATTCTCAGGACAAATTGAAAGCAGAAGATGCCAGATCATGTCAGCGATAAAGAAAATAAAGAAAGAAAGAATCCATATTTTTACACAAATAGGCCATCAGCATATGTGTGCTACAATTGAAAATACATGGTTTTATTTGCATTCTTCTATGTTCTACCAGAATTTAGAACTAGCAAAGTAAGGGTCTTGATGACTTTGCAGGATAGAGAAAGTCTAGGGTTGGGAAACTAGAAAGAAAGCATAAGTTAAACAAATTCCAAGGATATGAAACAGAAGAAGAGAAAGTGCTTGTTAACTAAAAAAAAAAGTCAGAGATTGGTGTTGGAAACAGGTAATATGGGTATCCTGAATTTATTCCTGACAATCCTCTTCTAGATGTTAAAACATGACTCACGCCTGTAATCTCACCTCTTTGGGAGGCGGAAGTCGGGGGATTGCTTGAGGCCAGGAGTTTGAGATCATCCTGGGCAACATAGTGAGACCTCATCTCTACAGAAAATGAAAAAGAATTTAGTTGGGTGTGGTAACATGCAACGGCAGTCCTTGCTACTTGGAAAGTTGACGTGGGAGGATTGCTTGAGCCCAGAAGTTCAAGGTTACAGTGAGTAATGATCATACCACTGTACTCCAGCCTGAGCAATAGAATGAAACCCTGCCTTAAAAACAAACAAACAAACAAACACAAAACATTAATTTCAGCAACCAGGATATACAGTTTCGATCACTCAGTGGATTATGATGAATTACCATAGCAGGGAAATCAGCTTTGTGGGTTACTTTTGGTTCAGTAGTTCTCTGTTTTCTACCATTAAGGGGACTAAATGATGCCCACATAGTCACACTGAAGACGACTTTGGAAAAGATCTCATTTAAAAAAATTACCTTCCTTCTTCAAGAAATGAACAACAAATAAAGTGGCAAACAGATGTGTGAGCACAAAACCAAAATTCTTGCGTATTTCAAATCTCAAGCAACAAATTTAGTCCTTTCCTAGATTCCCATATTAATATTAATTTTCTATTTTTTTTCTATTCAGCATTTTGCTTCCATGTTCTGATTCTATGTGTGAAGATGAAGACACAGAGAATGATGCTGATTCATAATAATATTACGATGTTTACATGATGTGTACTTGTCTGATCCTAAGCTGAATCCGTGTTCTAAGGTATTGTGAAATGTAACTCTTCTGTACTGAAGTGTAGAGTGTCAACAAATTTTTATATTAAATTAAAAATTACAAATAAATAAGAAGGCAAGGGTAAAGGGGTAATAGCTATAACAAAAGTGTACTTTTCTAGAAAATAATCAGCAGCAAGATAAATCATTGCTATCTCAGAATTTAAAATCATGCTTCAATTTTCAAAAATCTTTTTAATCGAACGTGGTTTTGGTTTAAGAAAGAGATGTGCTTGTGTATTCTTAGATCATACTTTACAACTCCAAAACAATTTAATCTAGAGTTCAGACCATTGCTTCCCAGATCATAAAAATCAAGTAGGGTATTTGTTTAAAATAAATATTTCTTACTTACAAATTTGGAATGAATGAACCAGCAACCCCAGTGTATGTGCTTAGTAATATGTATTGTATCAAGATATCCACTTGCGAAATTTGGAAAATACCAGTTTAGGTTAGAAATGCAAGGATGTCACAATTTGTTTTAAATTGGTGTGTGTCAATTTTGGTGAGTGGCTGAAGATTAAAATTACACTTTCACTGACTCTATTTATTTCACTATTATGTCCTGCTTTTTGTTGCAAGAAAATAGGTATTGCAGGGAATTTTTATAGCTTTTTAATGGGTAAGTTGTAATTGTATTTTCCTCTGAATATTGACATAAAATATTTAACCACCTAAATTTTAAAGATCTATTCATTACAAATTGTCTACTACTGTCTTTTGAACAGTAGTTTTAGGAAGCTATAGAATACAGTAATTAACAGTTCAGGCTTGGAATCTAACTACTTATTTTGGGGTCTCTGCCCTGCCACTTACTAAATGGGAGACCTTGATCAAATTATTTAACAACCATATTCTGCAGTTTCCCTGAGAGCTTAAAACAGAAAAAAAATAGTAACTGACTCATAGGGTGGTTGTGATGAATACGTTTATTAACACATATATTGACAACTGGAATCTACTAAGCTTTTAATACATGTTTGTTATTGTATCACCAACATAGAGGTATTGGCAGATAAGCATTAGAATTAAATTATAGCTATAAATAAGAAACTTTTGCATTGTAGTAATATTTCAAATATGAGCAATTATGCAAGACTTTTTCAAAATCATATACATTCAAGAATTTTGATACTGCTTTCCCAAACATCTAATAATAAATTCTAAATGTAGATTAATTACATACGCAATAAGTAAATAATGTAACACAATTAATTTAAACTCTTCTAATGAAACATTTATAATAATTGAATAGAAGGTAATTCCTCATTTACCTTTGCTTAGCAATTCTTTTCTTCAAGGAGTATGCACATTAATTGAATAAAAATAACTATAAGAATAATGCATAAAATGCTCAAGCCTTTATTGCTTCAAGTACCCTCAATCATTATAAGAAGGTTATTTGTATATGATTCACATTCTATTTTCAAATAGCATATAAATGTATATATATATACACACACAAACATATGTATATAAATATATAAATACACATGACATAATTATTGTGATAAGTCTTCTATAAATTTTTACTAAACCAGTCTCTCTCAAATGTTACTGAACATCTGAATCACCTGAGGAGTGTTTCGAAATGCAGATTCTTCACTGAAGCATTATATTCAGAATTTTTGCTCCATCGATCAGCTTTAATGGATCAAAAAATACATCCTTATACATCCTTAGCCTATTTGTAGGCAGTAAAACTTAGAATAGAAAATAAGTGAAACTTGCAGTGTTTCCAGCTGCCACCGAAAGATATTCGTATTCTGCATGTTACTACTTTCAAGTCTAGTGCCACCGCGCATCACATCACCTTCTATAAACACTCAATCCCATAGTTGTCCATAAATCCTCAAATCTGACCTCATTCCCTTTCCCCACTATACCACACAAACACACATACACACAAACACACACACACACACATGCACACACTTCACCACCTTTACTAAATGTTGTAGTTGTCTTTCTGGAGCTCAAAAGTGATCAACAGCAAACATTTTTACATATTCCAACTGTACCTTGAATACTCCTTTCACTTTACTTCACTCAAAAAGATACAGCTTTTTCTAAAGCTCTCTCAAGCACGGCCCCATCTTCATCATGCCAGAGCCTGGTGATAGATAAGAGGCTTCCTTACTTCCCACCACTTCTAGACTGTCTTCCCTTTTATACAAAAACAAGTTTCTTTCAAATACATCATCGAATTTTACTACTTGTAAGTGTTCCATGTCATTGACATGTATCAACCAAGGCACAATATTTAATTCATAAAATATTTCATTTAATACCTATTTTACTGTAGTTCACTTCATCATCATTCCTAAAAACTTCTTTATTCATATAGACAAGAAACTCAAGATACTAGCTTCTGATTCTTCATCACGTTAGCTTCTTTCATCTCATGTCTAATGGCTTTATTATCCACCTCAATTCAGCTACACAATCTCATGGTTCTATCTTTGGCTATTGGGTTTCAACCTTTTTAGATCAATATAGTTTACTGCTATCTGCATGGTGTACAAAATATCTGGTTATATAGTAGAAAACTCACAAAACCATGTTGATTGGATTTGCTGAAAAGTTATGACATAGTTTCTCAAGTGAATAATCAACACTGACAAAATTTTTACTACACTTCCCTAAAACTTTCATTTCCTTTTCTCAAAGACAGGTATTTTAACCCTTATTTTTTCTTCTCAAAGTCTTAGTCAGAATCACCTACCTCAGCTAATGACCTAGACATAAACTTTATGGAAAAAAATGCAATTAGGATGTAATGACTTTGACCTTCATATCATATATTCTACCATTCTATACGCATATACACTGCTTTCCCATTCAAAACACAAGAGAATGAGAAAGAGGACAAGATGGCTGACTAGATGCTGCCAGGAAGCATCACTTCCGTTGAGAGAGCTGAAATTATCCAGCAAACCAGGATAATTTGCTGAGAGTGGATGGAGAGCCAATACTGATGATGAGGCTGAAGAGATAAAAAACTGGGAAACTTGCACAGGGAACCTGAATGCCAGAGCTAATTTCTGGTCTTGAATGGCTTTTGGGAAAGAGGTGAGGGAGGGAACTTAGAGACAATTCATTCTTATTGTGGTTCTCTGGGATCCCAGCTACAGGAGACTCCACATTTCCCATGAACCTGCACCTTGACAGGCGGATCTCCCCAGGGAGTGAGAAGAGACAGGCCTTTTAGAAAACAGCAGAGAGCTCAGGAGCCTCAATGCTGGGAAGCTGCAGTGGAGAGAAGCCAAATATGCCAGTCTCCCAGGGCTCCCCATCACCCTCTGGGAGGCACGGGCCCCAGCTGACCTCTGAGCCAGGAAAGTGCAGAGCCAACTTCCCCATGGGACTGGAGCATATCTGCTCTGCAAGCCCTCCTGCCTGCCAGCCTTTCTGAGTCTATGCCAAGCCATCCTGCAGGATTGGATGCACAGTGCAGCCACCACAGCGCCACCTAAGTGCATTGCTGCACCTGAGTAATTTCCAGGTGACCCAGGAACATATCGGATCTCCCAGGGTAGCCAAAACCTCAACTTGAGCCACGGACATTCTGGACTGCAGCACACGAGTATGGAGTCAAGACCTGTGGCGGAAACTCGAGTGAGAGAGGAGCCTTCTCCCTCAGAGCACTGAGAGGGATAAGACATGCAGGTTCTTGACCCGGAGTGGAAGCAAGGCATGCCTCCTTCCACAGAGCTGGTCCACAGAGTGTGTGGCATATCTCTGTCGCAGCTTCTGTCGGAAGGGGCCCCGTGGCCCAGTACACCTAACAACGTAATGCAGATGCAGTGCTAGCAATCGAAGAGGCTCTTTCAAGGCCCAAGAGTAAACCGGGTGAGGGGACCACTTCTTCCCTCAAACTCACCGCAGAGCATGCCTCTGAATTCAAGCGTGTACAAACAAGCTACAGTTGAGTATTAACCTAGGTACTGGTTATTACTCTTAAGCGCCATCTACTGCGTCACAGCCCAAACTACAACAACAAAAATGTAGCCTACTAATGTGTACAGCTGTGAAACCCAGCGCACTAATTCACCCACAAGTAAAGATTTATAGCCCTCTGAAAGTATTTAGGAATGAAGCCAACTGACTGTACTTAAGTCACACCACAGTTGAAAGAACAACAACCCTCTCAGATGAGAAATAATTAGTGCAAGAAATCTGGCAATTCAAAAAGCCAATGTCCCCTTACCTCCAAACAAGTTCACTAGTTCCCAGAAATGTTTCTTGGCCAGTGTGAAATGCCTGAAATGACAGACACAGAATTCAGAGCCTACATGCCAAGGAAACTCATCAAGATTCAGAAGAAATTTGAAACTCCATCCAAGAAATAACAAAGAATCCAGTAAAATTATCCAAAAACTAAAAGATGAAATAGCCATGTAAGAAAGAACCTAATTGAACTTTTAGAGCTGATAAACTCTCTACAAAAATGTCATAACATAATTGGAAGTATTAACAGCAGAATAGACCAAGTAAAGGAAATAATCTCAGAGCTCAAAGACCAAGTCTTCAAATTAACTCATTCAGACAAAACTTTAGAAGAGAATTGAGAAAAATAAACAAAATATCCAAGGAATATGTCATTATGTAAACAAACCAAATCTATGACACATCAATATTTTTTGAGAGGCAAGGACAGAGGATAAGCAACTTGGAAAATATATTTGAGGATACGGTCCATGATAATTTTCCGAATATGGCTAGAGAGGTTGACATGTAAATCCAAGAAATACAGAGAACCTCAGACAGAAACTACATGACATAAATGTCCCCAAGGCACATAGTCATCATATTCACCAATGTCAATGCAAAAGAAAAAGAAATCTTAAAGGTAGCTAGAGGTAGAGAGAAGGACCAAGTGAAGTACAGAGGGAACCCAATCAGGCAAGCAGCAAATCTCTCCACAGAAGAGATGGGAGACCTATTTTCAGCATCTTTTAAAAATTTCCAACCAAAAATTTCATATTCTATCAAAATATGCTTCATACATGATGGAGAAATAAAACCCATCTCAGACAAGCAAATACTGAGGGAATACATTTCAACTAGACAAGGCCTACAAGTTGTCCTTAACAGAGCACTAAACATGGATTCAAAAGAATGACGCCTGCTACCACAAAATCACACTCAAGCACATAGCCCACAGGTGCTATAAAGCAACTACATAATCAAGTATACATAACAATCAGCAAACAACATAATGACAGAATCAAAATCACACATATCATTAGTAATCCTGAATGTAAATGAGATAAATGTCCACTTAAAATACAGAGTGGCAGACTGGATGAAGAGACAAAATCCAACTGTTTGTGGTTTTCAAGAAACCCATCTCACATGTAATGACACCCACAGACTCAAAGTAAAAAGAATGAAAAAGATCTACCATGGAAATGAAAGATGAAAAAGAGCAGGAGTTGTTATTCTTACATCAGATAAAACAGACTTTAAACCAATGTATTAATCCATTTTTGCATCGCTATGAAGAAATATCTGAGACTGGATAATTTATAAAGAAAAGAGGTTTAATTGGCTCATGGTTCCACAGTCTGTACAGGAAGAATAATTCCAGCATCAGCTCAGCTTCTGGGGAGGCCTCAGGAAAATTCAATCATGGCAGAAGACAAAGACAGAGCTGGCAGCTCACATGAACAGAGCAGCAAGAGAAAGCGAGAGCAGGAGGTGCTCCACACTTATAAAAAGCCAGATCTTGTGAGAACTCTATCAGGAGAACAGTACTAGTGTGATGTTGCCAAACCATTCATGAAAAACTGCCACCATGATTCAACCACCTCCCACCAGGCCTCACCTCCAACATTGGGGATTAAAATTTAACATGAGATTTGGGCAGGGACATAAACCCAAATCATATCAATCAATAAAAATTCAGAATAAGGAGGAGTATTATATAATGATAAAGGGTAGATTTCAACAAGAAACCTTAACTTTCATAAATATATATGCACCCAACTTTGGAGCACCAAGATTCATAAAATAAGTTCTTTTAAGCCTAACAAAAGACGTAGATAACCGCACAATAATGGGAGACTTGAACACCCTACTTACACTATTAAACAGATCACTGAGGCAGAAAACTAACGAAGAAGCTCTGGACTTAAACTCAATACTTGACTAATAGGACCTAATAGACATCTACGAAACACTCCACCCAACAACCACAGAATGTACATTGTTCTCATCTGCACACAGAAGTATTCTAGGATTACCTAAATGCTTCTTCATAAAGCAAGTCTCAACAAATTTTTAAAAAATCAACATTATACCAAGCATATTCTTGGACCACAGTGCAAAAACAATGAAATAAATATCAAAAATATACCTTAAAATGGCACAAATAAGTGGAAATTCAACAACTTACTCCTGAATAACTTACAGGTGAACATCAAAATTAAGGCAGAAATTTAAAAATTACTTTAAATTAATGAAAACAGGGACATACCTTATCAAAATTCCTAGAGTGCAGCTGAAGCAGTGTTAAGAGGAAAATTTATAGCCTTTCATCAAGGCAAAGTTTATAATACCTTCGTCAAGAAGTTAAAAAGATTTCAAATTAACAATATAACTCTGCACCTAAAGAAACTATTAAAAGAAAAACTACCCCCAAAGCTCCAGAAGAAAAGAAATAACCAAAATTAGAAAATAAGCTAATGAAATTGAAATTCAAAAATCCATTCAAAATATAATGAAACCAAGAGTTGGTTCTCCAAAAAAAAATATGTAAGATTGATAGACTATTAGATGGATTAACAAAGACAAAAAGGAGAGAAGATTCAAATAAGTGCATTCAGAAATGACAAAGATGACATTACAACTGATACCAGAAAAATAAAAATGATCTTCAGATAATACTATAATCAACTCCTTGCATACAAATTAGAAAATCTAGAGGAAATGGAAAAGGTCTTGGAAACATACGATCTCCAAAGATCGAATCAGGATGAGATTGAAACTCTGAATAGGGTTCAATATAGAGTTCTGAAACTGAAATTGTGATTAAAACAATCTATAAACCCGAAAATGTCCTGGACCACATGGATTCACAATCAAATTCTACCAGGCATACAAAGAAGAACTAGTACCAATCATTTAAAAAAACCAAGAAGGGACTCCTCCTTAACTCATTATATAAATCCAACATCAGCCTAATACGAAAATCTGGCAGAAATAAGACTAATAAAGGAAACTTCAAGCCAATATCCCTGATGAACATAGAAGGAAAAATCCTCAACAAAATACTAAGAAATCGAATCAGCAGAACATAAAAAAAGTTAACTCATCAAGACCAAGTAGGTTTTATTCCTAGGATGCAAGATTGCTTCAACATTCACAAATCAAAATGCAATTTACCACATAAAGAGAAAAGCAAAAAAATATGGCCATCTCAATAGACGCAAAAAAGCTTTGTATAAAATCCAAAGTCTTTTTGTGATAAAAACCCTCAACAGACTAGGCATTGCAAGAACATATCTGACAATAATGAGTCATTTATGTCAAACTCACAGTCAAGTCATACTGAATAGATAAAAGCTGAAACCATTCCTCTTGGGAACTGAAATAGGGTAAGGATGCCCACTCTCACCACTCCTATTCAAAATAGTACTGGAAGTCCTAGCCAGGGCACTCAGAAAAGAGAAAGAAATAAAACACAACCAAATAGGAAAAAAAGAAGTCAAACTATCTCTTTTTGCTGATGATATTCTATATTTGGAAAACCCTAAAGACTCCACCAAAAGGCAACTAGAATTGATAAATGACTTCAGCAACGTTTCAGGATACAAAATCAATATACAAAACATTAGCAGCATTTCCACACACCAATAACATCCATGTCAAGAGTCAAGTCAAGAACATAATCTCATTTACAATAGTCACAAATAAAATGAAATACGTAGAAATAGAATACAGCTCACAAGGGGGTGAAAGATCTTAACAAAGAGAACTACAACACACCGCTGAAAGAAATCAGAGGAAATGAAAATAAATGGAAAGTCATTTCATGTTCATGGATTGGAAGAATCAATATGATTAAAACGGATATAAGTGTCCAAAGCAATTTACATATTTAATGCTATTTTACTGAACTACCAACATCATTCTTCACAGATAGAAAAAATATATATAAAACTCACATGGAACCAAAAATAGCCTGTATAGCCAAAACAATCCTAAGCAAATAAAACAAAGCTACCTGACTTTGAACTACATTACAATGCAACAGTAACCAAAACAGCATGGTACTGGTACAAAAGCAGACACATAGATCAATGGAACAAATTATGTAACTCAGAAATAAAGCTGCACACCTACAACCATCTAATTTTTAACAAAGCTGACAAAAAGAAGCAATGGGGATAACTCTCCATTAATTAAATGGTGATGGATAATCATATGTGGAAGAATGAAATTAGACCCCTTTTTTCATCATATACAAAAATTAACTCAGGATAGATTAAAGATATAAATGTAAGACCTTCAACTATAAAAATCCTAAAAGAAAATTTAGGATACACCCTTTTTGGTAAATAATTTATGGCCACATCCACAAAACCAAATAAAATGAAAACAAAAATTGACAAATGGGACCTAATTAAACTAAAAAGCTTTTGGACACCAAAAAAAAAAAAAAAAATCTATCAATGAGAAAACAGACAACCTACAGAATGGTAGAAAATGTTTGCAAACTATGCATCTGACAAAGGTCTAATATCCAGAATCCATAAGGAACTTAACTCAACAAGCAAAAACCAAGAAACCCTGTTAAAAAGAAGGCAAACGACCTGGATACTTCTCAAAGGAAGTCATAGAAGTGGCCAGTAAGTATTTGAAAAAATGCTCATCATCACTAATCATCAGAGAAATGCAAATCAGAAACTACAATGATATACCATCTCACATCAGTCATGATGACCATCATTAAAAGGTAAAAAAAAAAAAAAAAAAAAAAAGATGTTGGCAAGACTGTAGAGAAAAGGGAACATTTACACACTGTTAACAGGAATATAAATTAGTTCAGTCACTGTGGAAAGCAGTTTGGAGATTTCTCAAAGAACTTAAAACAAAACTACCACTCAACCCAGTAATCTCATTGCTGGGTATATACTCAAAAGTATATAGATCATTATACCAAAAAGGCACATGCACTTGTTTGTTCTTCACTGTGATATTCACAATAGCAAAGATGTAGAGTCAACCTAGGTGCCCATCAATGGTGAACTGGATAAAGAAAATATGGTATATACACACCACAGAATATTCACAGTCATAAAGAAGAATGGATAGAGCTGTAGGCCATAATCCTAAGCAAATTAACATAGGAACAGAAAGGCAAATACCACATGTTCTCACATATAAGTTGGAGTTAAACTTAGACCACACATGGACATTAACATGGCAACAATAGACACTGCAAACTACTGAGAAGGGAGGGTGGCTGGGGGATGTGCTTTGGAAAACTACCTATTGGGTACTATGCTTAGTACCTGGGTCCAATATATCATATAACAATCCTACACATGTATCCCTTGTATCTAAAATAAAAACTGAAATTTAAAAAATCTGAAATATACTGAAGAAGGAAGGGATTAAAGCTTTAAGTGTCTGAATAGAACAACTGTAATATGGATGCATACCTATATATGTAATATTTTATACGTGTATATACATACACACACACTTTATTCTCACATGAGAGAATTGAAGAAACATTTAATATGTGTTTAGGGACAGTAAGAATAATGGGTAACTTTTTCTGGTATACAACAATGCATCTAGATACCGCAGTCTTATTTTATATCTGCCTTCTTTCAAAATAAGCTTGTTGTATATGAAAAAAAAAACAGACCAAGTGTTTGTGTGACTATATAAAATAGCTCTTCCACTTTTCCCTTAATTTCACACATTCATATCTTCTCCATGACCTTTCTTTTTTTTATTATATCTCTGTTTCTCTTCTGTGTTTTCAACTTCTGTCTCTACTGAATCAATTCAATCAACTCATATCCATATCTTCACATCCTTTTTTTGTCTTTTGAAAACACACACACACACTTAATTACTGCTACTATGCCTACTACTATTACTGGCACCTTGAATCCAGATTTTTCCTTCAGCTTCTTCTTCTAGTAAGAATGGAATTCTTCTAGACAAACCCTATGTTCTCAAGACTGCACCTTTCTAAAGAGATCACATATTTTTGTTTCTATTTCATTTTTGATTACCAGAATAGGCACATGTCTAAAAGGGATGACTTTGTGCAATTTAGAAAAAGTGTATTCTTTGGTAGGTTAACAAATTCCTTGAGATGGTTCAGGTCTCTGGTCCCTTTAAGATTCTTCTGTTTATGAATTTGTTCTGGGTGATCTCATCCAGTCCCATAACTCCGAATACAATTTGCTGAACTTTTTCTGTAGTCTGGATTTTATATCCAACTACTTTCCTAAATTCTCCACTCACGTGTCTAATAGGCATCTCAAAGTTAACAACGCTAAAACAGAACTATAATTTTACTCCCAGATCTGTCTATCCAAATATTTTCTATCACAGTGAATAAATGTGTTTCCCTCCACCCACTCTTGCAACCCTGGAGGAGCTCTCTATATCACAGTTTTATAAACTTTATAAAACTTAAATCAGATACTACTACTCAAGAGTTTACAATGGATTCTCATTGTATTCAGAATAAAAATCAATATCCATACCATGGCCTCCATATTAATACATGATTTTGCCCCTACCGACATATTCTATGTCTTCTACTTTCTTTTTTTTTCCTGCTTCCCTAAGCTCCAGACAAAATGGGTTCCTTTAAGTACCTGTTACAAGGCTTTACACTTTTCTAATCCAATTACTTCGGTTTTCCCTTCAAAATTTACATGGTTGATTCCTTCTCATCATTCAAGACTCAAGTCAAATGTCAACTCTTTAGAAACATTTTCCCTGAAATGACCTTTACTAAGGCAGTGGACATGCTCCACAGCCGGTTCATCTCTGCCATATCACCTTATTCTATTTTCTTCATAGTTACCAAAATTATTTAACTAATGTATTTACATGTTTATTTTTTTCTCCACTAGAATATAATTGTTTAAATGCAGGTACTTTCTTTGACTTATTCTCACCTGCAGTCAGCATTAGACACATGGTCAGGATTCAAATGTAGACTGAATGACAGAATAAAGTGACACCCATAGAGAAGTGTGGGTTTACATCCTAAGTCAGTCACAGAATACTCTAGAACAGTTATCAAATTTCTTGTTCAGTTTCTTCATTTATAAAATGTAAACAATAATGATGTCCATCTTTATGGTTTTTCTGCAGGTTAAATGATATAACGTATACAAATGTATGTAAGAGGGTTAGCACATATTAAGAGTTGAAGTAAAACTTATAATTGTATACATTATATAAAAATAACTTTTATATCAATTATATAATACATACATATCACTAATTAGAACTACCTAAAATAATCTGAAATAGTTTTGACTTATTATCTATATATTTGAAAAGCTATTCATTGACTTCTTCAAATATCAAAGCATGCAGCATTGGAAAAATACATTTTGGGTTGAGATTTTTTAGATGTAAATAAGCTCATAAGCTTGAAAAAATTTATTTATAACCAAGATCTATTCTAATTTTAATTATTTTCTGTAATATAATACTTACTGCTTTCTGACTTTACATTGGCTTATATAAATATATAAATATTACATATTGGCAATAAGAAAATGAGGGTTAGTTTAGTAATTAGCTAAATTATATGTAATTTGTGTAACAAATCATGTGCCACAATTTACAACATGGCTAAGCTAAAATTCTAATGCCGTATCTTCCCTATAGACCTTTTTGCTATATTCTGGGATAGTTTTTAAAAGAGGCAAAAAGCAGAGATTCAATATTGAGCTTAAGCTATATAACCTTTTTTCAAGACAAAATGGATAATAAAATATAGCAAGAAATATAGCGCTCCTGGAGCTACATAATTTGGACACTCTCCTAATGCAATCTGCCATTAGAAACTGTATTAGTTTACAGTCATTATTGCTAGTTGGTACTATTCAAAACACTCTTAAGAATAAATGACCACATAGGCTAAGAAGCAGTCCAATAAAATGTGAAAATTCATCTTACGTTATTCCCCACTGACAAAAAATTAGCATTTTCTTAATGGCTCACAACACATTTAATAGATAAGAAGGAAAGATAGTTAGTGTGCAATAAAGTGTAAAGTGAAAAACATTAACTTCAAGTAAATGGCAAATGTTCTCTTTAATTGTAATAGTTTCAGTTTGTTTAGGCTCAGAACATCTTAAATTTATTACATCCTAATACTTATAAGAGCAAGTGCTGCTTCCATGAACAAAAGTCTTAGTGGAGTTTACAGTAATCTGTACCTTAATTGCAAATGTTATGTTCACAAATATTTATATTTTATAATAAAGTGAAAATACAATTGAATTTAAAATTTAGGTATATGAATATGAGGGCAAAGAGGACTATAGACCATTTCCAAAGGTTATACCAAAAGAAATGTGGGCAACACTGAATTTTTATCTGTGTGATAGCTGGGAAGTTAATCTTCCATCAGTCTGATCAACTTTCTAAAAGTACCTTACAAAACAATAATAATTATGCATCTTGAATCTGGAGGTCTTCAAATCAAATATACCATCAGTTTTTACAATTTTTTTTTTTGGTTTATATGGTTATGAGTCTAATGCAGCCAAATCATATACCAAGTGTGTCATTAATATTTAAGTTTATTTATTCAGATTGACAGCATTTGTTCCCACATATATCATATTATGAGAATACATGTAATATATAATGTATATATACATACATACAATCCTGAGTATGTATGTATTATAAACATATATAATATAATGTATAATATATAAATAATATATATAAACAACATATGCATATACTAATATAAACCCATAATATATATATAAATCATATATAAATAATATGTATATATTATACATATAAATTATATATAAATAATATGTACATATTATACATATAAATTATATATAAATAATATGTATATATTATACATATAAATTATATATAAATAATATGTATATATTATGCATATAAATTATATATAAATAATAAGATTATATATGTTTATAATATACACATACTCAGGATTTTTGTGTGTGTATAAGTATATGTGTGTGTGTGTGTGTGTGTGTATATATATATGTAAAATTATGCAATTTGTCACCATGACCTTTAATAGGTTTTTTAAAAATTACAGTGGCATATGTAAATTAAATCCCAGACAACAACATTAAGATCAAGCATAGAAAACGCTATTGAAAACACTTGGAATCTATGAGGAAACATCCAACTTCAGGAAAAAACAAACAAAAGCATTAACTGGTTTTTAACAGAGCTGAATAATAACTCCTTTTCTTTTCTTATTAGACTTTTTCTGCTTACAGGCAGTTAAAAATTTTTTAGTATCAACACTGTAGGTAAAGTAAAGTAAATTTCTGGTCCTCAAAGGAAATAAGCAATTTAGAAGGGAATAAAATGGGTTTCTTTGATCCAAAACAATTTAGAATATATTTTTTTAAACTATTGTGGGATGAAATCATAATTATTTTTAATCAATTATCAATGGAGTTAACTTCTGAGAACTTAGCATCAGCTTTTACTGAAATATGCTACCCCTCTCCTAATTACACAAGCAGTGTTCGAGTGAACTTTTAGGGTGAAACTTCATTGCTTAGAAATTTCTTATTTAGACAAATTTCTCATTGTTTAGAAATTTCCTAGGGCATGTATAAACATAGCTTCTGAATTCACTGTATTCATTTTTATTTAATAGAAAGTAGTCCATTTTTAATATATGTTGGGAATACTTAATATACTTGATGCAGGAAAGGAAAAATTAAATCAATAAAAAATGAAAATATCTTCCTAGAAAAAATGAATCAAGGACTTAATCAGTTAACCAAGCAAAAAAGAAATACAAAGAAAAAATAAGCACATGAAAACATACTATTATTCTTACATAATGAAAATAAATGGTTTTTAAGAGTAATATGCCATATTATCATCAATCTAGTACTAAAATTTATATTAAATAAATTGTGTAATGTTATGTGCACAGGGACATAAAATTATCATATTTTGCATTGGAATGTAAATTTTTAAAGCAGTTCCTGACAGGGTAGAATTCTGTTTTATATGTTTATGAAAACAGATTGCTGAATGAATAGATGGATAGAGAGAAAGATACACAACTGAGCATGTGGGTGTTAAAGTTAAAAAGTCCTTTAACAATAGCATCAAGTGGCGTAATAAATTTAGAAATAAATTTAGCCACAACGGTTCAAAACACGTACCCAGAAAACTACAAAACAATGTTGAAAGAAATTAAAGAAGACTTAAATAAATTGAAATAAACTTCAAAATTATGGATAGGAGACAGTGTTGTAAAGATGGCAATCTTCCCAAATTGATCTACAGATTCCACACAACTCCTATCAAAATTATAGCTGACTTCATAGAAGTTGACAAGCTGATCCTAAATTTCATATGAAAATACAAAGGACCTAGAATTTTTTTGAAAATCTTGAACAAGAAAAACAAAGTTGGAAGACTCATAATTGCCAATTTCAAAATTTACCATAAGCTACAATAATCAGAAATAAATTACTGACATAAAAATAGACATATATTAATAGATCAGTTGAAGGAAATTGAAAATCCTGAATTAAAACTTCACATTTACGGCCAATTGATTTTAACTAGCATGCCAATTCAATTCAGTGAGTAAGAAAAATGGTCTTTTCAACAAATAGTACTGGAAAAACCATGTATCCACCTGTAAAAGAAGAAATCGGTATCCCTACTTCATGCCAGGAAGTATTTTCTCGAATTTTGTGAAAGAGATTTAAGAGGATTAGTACCATTTTTCTTTAAATATTTCATAGAATTCACCAGTGAAATCATCTGGGCCTCATGCTGTCTGTTTTGGAAGGCGATTAATTGTTGATTCAATTTCTTTAAAAAACATAGCCCTATTCAGATTTTTACATTATCTATTTCTCATTGCGTTAGTTTTAGTACTTTGAAGGAAGTGGTCCGTTTAATATAAATCGCCAAATTTGCATGCATAGAGCTCTTCATAATATCCCTTTCATAGATTTTGAATATTTTTGGAATTAGAATTCATGACACCTCTTTATAAACTTACATTATTGACCTTAGACCTTTTTTCCTTTCTAATAAATATATCTAATGCTATAAACGTTTATCTAAGCAATGCTACATCAAACACACTTTGATAAGTTGTTTTTTATTTTTATTTCATTCAAAATACTTCTAAATTTTTTGACTAAATTGAACAATTTAATACTGCTTTGACCCTAGTATTAGTTAGAAGTGTGTTAATTAAGCAAATATTTGGAGATTTTGTGGCTGTACTGTTGTTAATGATTTCTAGGTTAATTCCACAGTGGTCTGAGTGCATACTTTGAATAATGTCTTTTCTCTTAAATTTGTTATGGTGTGTTTGTGGCTCAGAATGTAATGGTTTATCTTTATGGATGTTCCATGGGACTTTGAGAATAGTGTATATTTTACTGTTGTTGGATAAATTATATCATAACTGTAAATTGGAAACATATTTTGCCTCATGAATATTGATACTTTGTTGTCAGGCACACACATACTCAGGATTGTTATGTCTCCTTGGACAACTGACCACCTTATCATTACACAATGGCCCTCTTTATCCCTGATAATTTTCCAGCTCTGAAATATGCTTTCTCTGTAATGAACATAGCTACTTCTACTATGTTTTAATTGTTCTAACATAGTGTATATTTTGGTCTTTTTTAATCTACTCTGATAGTGTGTCTTTTAATTGGTGCATTTAAAACATTCACATTAAAATGATTATTGATACAGTGACATTATTTTTTACCATATTTATAACTGTTACCTATTTGTTGTCTATTTGTTGTTTTTGTTTTTTGTTCCTTTATAATATCACTGTCATATATTTCATTTACCACATAAGCTATAATCTTTTTTTTTTTTTTTTTTCTTTTGAGACGGAGTCTCGCTGTGTCGCCCAGGCTGGAGTGCAGTGGCCAGATCTCGACTCACTGCAAACTCCGCCTCCCGGGTTCACGCCATTCTCCTGCCTCAGCCTCCCGTGGAGCTGGCACTACAGGTGCCCGCCACCGTGCTCGGCTAATTTTTTGTATCTTTAGCAGAGACGGGGTTTCACTGTGTTAGCCAGGATGGTCTCGATCTCCTGACCTCATGATCCGCCTGTCTCGGCCTCCCAAAGTGCTGGGATTACAGGTGTGAACCACCGCGCCCGGCCGCTGTAATCCTCTAATATATTGCTGATATTATTATTTTGAACAAGTTGTTATCTGATAGACCAGTTACTAGTAAAACAATATATATTTTATTTACTTTCATTTATTCCTTCTTATATTATCTTTATGTAGATCCAAGTTATGGCCCAATAACATTTTCCTTCTCTCAGAAAAACTTCTTTAACATTTCTTATGCAGCTCTACAGGCAAAAAATCATCTCAGTTTTTGTTTGTTTTAAAATGCCTTTATTTCTCCATACCTTTTTAAGGAATTTTGTTAAATTCTAATACTTTTCACTGTCTCTCCCTTAGCAAAAATGGTCACCCCATCTCCAGTGGAAATAAGCTCTCCACAGCCAGTGGCAGTGGCATTCAAACACACAGTGAAAGCAGCCTCTACCTACAGTAGTATCAGCCTTTTCACCTCCCACAGAGGTTAGAAAGGGCAGTGACAGTTGTTTGGTTCTCTGGTTAAAACATGGATCAAAAGATAACCCATCATGAGTGAGCTGGCTATACTCTATCTGGCTTGGTTTAATGTAGATGAAGGGATAAAAAGGCTTAGAGAGACAGGAATGTTAGAGTGAATTTGTCATTAATTCACTCTAACATTAATGACAAATGAATTTGTCATTCTACTCACCCACACTTGGAGGGTCCATAAAACATGTCTTTCACCAATTTTTTGAAAAATACATTCATGGAGATATCTACGGCATCCTTGAAGAGCCCTGTAATTGCTCTTCTCTAATAGTCCTGCCCTTACAGTGGAAACCACAGCTACTCAACCGTAAAACATAAATACAATAGAAATAATTGGATCTCAGAGTGACAGAGGCCAGCATCCAGCACTTTACCGCAAAAGGCAAAGTGGACTTACTTGCTAGGTCAGATAGCAAAGTCAAAGTAGCAACCAGAATAATCTGACTTGCATAGACCTATGACATTGGCTAGTTAATTATGATGTTCCCAGAAGTGAAACAGATAGGAAGCCTACTAAATTCTTACTTGATCTTTGAAAAGAGAGGAGCTCCATATCAAATGGGGGGGCGGGGGGAAGGCCTAACTCAAACCATACAAACAGAGAGCCACTGCTTCTCAATCAATTCTAAGACAAGCCAGTTTATAGATCCAGAACCCATTGAATGGGGAGGTGAATGCCAGGTCTCTTTGAGGAAGAACCCCAGTGCAATACTGAAAATATTTACCATTAACCTTTTTGCAACCTTCCTCAAAAAACCTATGTCCTTTTATGAAAGTAACTGTGTTTTGGGGAGAATGGAATAATAAGATCTTTGGGGTGACTACTGGACACTAGCTCTGAACTAACATAGATTCAAGGAGAATCAAATTGTCACTGTGGGCCTTCAGTCATAGTAGAAGTATGGAGGTCACATGGTTAATGGAGACTTAGCTCAGGTCTGTGTCACGGTGAATCCGGCGGGTCTTTGAACTTACTCTCTGGTTATTTTCCTTGTTCCAGAATGTATAATTGGTGTAGGCATAATTAGCTGCTGGCAGAATCTCCACCTTTGTTCCCTACCTATGGTGTCAGAGTTATTATGGTTGGAAAGACTAAGTGAAAGGCTCAACACTGAATTTACCTTGGAAAATAGTAATTCAAAAGTAATACTGCATTCCTGGAGGGATTGCCTAGGTTAGTGCCACCATCAAGTACTTAAAAGATGCAAGAGTGGTGATTCTCGTCGCATCCCCATTCAAGTCTTTTATTTGGCCTATGCAGAAGACAGATGGATCTTGGATAATGACAGTCAATTACTGAGAATTAGTAAGTGATGACTCCAGCTGCAGCTGTTGTCAGATGTGGTTTCATATCTTAAGCGAGTTAACACATCCCCAGGTACTTGATATGCCGCTATTATTCTGGCAAATGCCTTTTTCTTTATCCCTTTACACAGGCTCATTAGACACAGTTTTCTTTCAGTAGTCAAGGACAGCAATTTACATTCACTCTCCTACCTAGGAAGAATATCAACTAGCTAGCCCCATGTCATAATTTAGTTTGCAGGGATCTTTGTTTCAACTTTTATTTTAGGTTCAGGAGGTACATGTGAAGGTTTGTTACATTGGTGTATTCCATAATGCTGAAGTTTGGGATACCATGGGTCCTGTCACCCAGGTCCAGAGCAGAGTATCCAATAGGTAGTTTTCCAATAGTAGTTGACTATTCCCCCTTAAATAGTCACCAGTGTATATTGTTCCCATCTTGTGTCCATGTGTACCCAATGTTTAGTTGCCATCTATAAGAGAGAATACACAGTATTTGTGTTCCTGCATTAATTTCCTTAGGATAATGACATCCAGTAGTGTGCAGAGATATTTATAGTTTTTTCCTTCTGTATTACATTAGTCTATTATATTGATATCATTATGTAGATTTGGCCTATTGAGCAATAAGCAGCAATTACTCTAGACTTACTGGTAAGACATTTGCACATGAGAGGGTGGGAAATAAATATAACTAAGTTAAAGGATCTTCTACCTCAGTGAAATTTTTAGGGAACAAGTGATGTGGGACATGTTGTAATATTTCATCCAAGATGAAGGATAAATTGTTGCATCTGGCTCCTCCTACATCCATAAAAGGGGCACAATGTCTAGTGAACGTAGTTAGATTTTGGAGGCAGCTTATTTCACATTTGGGTGTGTTACAAAGAATGACCTAAAAATATGCTAGTTTTAAATCGTCCTCAAAATAAGAAAAGCTTCTGCAAGAGGCAGGCTGCCGTACAAGCTGCTCTGCCACATGGGCCATATGATCCAGCAGATCTCATGGTGCTTGAAGTTTCAGTGGCAGATGGGGTGCCCTTTGGAGGCTTTAGCAAACCCCTATAGGTGAACAACAGAGCAGGTCTTCAGGATTTTAGAGACCAGCCCTGTCATGATATGAGGATATCTGTTCTCCCTCTGAGATACTGCCCTTGGTCTACTATTGGGCCTTTATAGAACTAAATGCTTGAACATAGGTCACCAAGTTACCAAGTGAACTGAGCAACTTATCATGAACTTGACATCACATGCTCAATCCAGCCATAGAGTCTGGCATGTACAAAAGCACTACATCATCAAGCAGAAGTGGCATATACATACTCAGTCCCAAGCAGGCACAAGTATGTTACATGAAGTGGCCTAAAACAAAATTGACAAAATGAAAGGAGGCTGCCTTTCCCCAATGAAAACAAAAAATTTGTTCAAATGTCCATGGCTTCCACTCCTACTACACTGTCATCTCTCTCCCAGCCTGCACCTAGGGCCTCATCAATTGATCCTAGAAAATTGACAGAGTAAGGGAAAAATTGAGCTTGATTTACCAATGGTTCTGCACCATACTCAAGGCACTACCTGCGAGTGGGCAGCTGAAGCACCACAGCCTCTCTCTAGGACATCCCTGATAGATGGTGATGAAGGTAAGTCCTTCCAATGTAAATAATTTGGGGTACTGAACCTGGTTATGTGCTTTGCTTGGAAAGAGAAAAAACTAGATGAGCAATTATATACCAACTTCTGGGCTGTCATCAATGGTTTGGTTGGATGGTCAGAGGTTTGAAAGCGCATGATTTCCCTATTGCTAACAAAGAAATCTGGGGATGAGGTATGTGGATAGACCATTCTGAATGGGGAAAAAAGTGAAGATATTTGTATTCTGTGTGAATTCCCAAAAAGAGAGACCACAGAAGAGGAGGATTTTAATAATTAAGTAGATAGAATGATCTTTTCTGTGGAACCCAGCCATCCTATTTCTCCAGCCACTTCTGTCATTGCATAATGGACTCATGAATAACATGGCCAAGGTGACAGGGGTAGAAGTTATGAATGTGCTCAGCAATGTGGAATTTCACCCCACAAGGCAGACTAGGCTATGGCCTCCACTGAGTGCCCAATATGGGAGTAGCAGGGAGCAACACTGTGCCCCCAGTACGGCACCGCTTTCCAGGGTGATCATCCAGCTACCTGTTGGCAAGTTGGTTACATTAGATCACTTCTAACATAAGAGAGACATTGCTTTATCCTAACTGGAATAGACACTGACTCTGTATAAGAATTTACCTTTCCTGCATGAAATGCTTCTGTTAAAACTCCCATCCATGGACTTACAGTATGCTTTATCCATTGTCATAGTATTACACACTGTTGCTTTTAAACAAGGAAATCATTTCACAACTAAAAAAGTGTGACAGTGGACTGATACTTATGGAATTCACTAGTTTTACCATGTTTCACACTATCCTAAAGCAGCTGCCTTGATAGAATGTGGATTTGCCTTTTGAAGACTCTGTTACAGCACCAGGTAGGTGAAAATACCTTATAGGGGTGGGGCAGGGTTTTCCAGAATGCTGTATGTGCTTGAATCAGCATCCAACCTATGGTACTCTTCCTCCTATAGCTAGGATTCATAGGTCCAGGAATTAAGGGATAAAAATGGGAGTGGCGCCACTCACTATTATCCCTTGTGACACACTAGCAAAATTTTTTCTTCCTGATCCCAGGGCTTTATACTCTGCTGGCCTAGAGCTCTTAGCTTCAGAAAGAGAAATCCTTCAACTAGGAGACATAAACAGTAATTTTATTGAAATATAAAAAGTTAAGACTGCCACCTAGCTAATTCGGCCTCCTTATATCTTAGAGTAAATACGTCAAGAAGAGAGTTACAGAATTGGCAGAGATGACTGATATGGACTACCAATGGAAAACTAGAATACCACTCTACAATGGAAGTAAGTAAGAGTATGTCCAGAATACAGGAGCTCATTTAGGTCTTGTCTTAATATTACCATGTCCTGTGACTAATGTCAATGGCGAGCTCTAACAACCCAATCTGGGGAAGACAAATAAAGGTGCAGACCTTTCAAGAATAAAAGTTGTGATTACCACACCAGCTAAAGAAAGAACTATAAGCAGCTAAGTATCTTGCTGAAGGCAAATGTAATACAGAATGAGTGGGAGAAGGTAATTATGAACACTAGCTATGACCACATGACCAGTTATAGAACAGAAAACTGTAACTGTCATGAGTATTTCCTTCTTATGTTATAAATAAATGTGTATTTATATACATGTATTAATTATTTATCTTTGTTTTCTTTCTTCTCTTGTTTCCTTATCATGTAACATAAGATGCGTTATTTTAAATACGTTTTTAAGAGTTTTAGTTTTACATCATATTAAGTTGCAGGGCATCAGATGAAGACTGAACATCACTTAAAGACGACTTTTCCTGAAGATGGTAGTGGTGTATTTTCAGTTGTATACAGGTTAGTTACATCATATTAGGCAGAATCATTAGCTTCTCCTTGTCTTTATTTGTAGATTATCATTTAAGGAAATGCATATGAGTATCAAGTTGAAAAGGGATGGCCTGGTGATGGTTAATTGTAGGTGTAAACTTGACTGGACAAAGTGATGCCCAAAAGCTGATAAAACATTTTTTTCTCTGTGTTTCTGAAAATGATTAGCATTGAATCAGGAAACTAAGTAAAAACAGTCCACCTTCACCAATGTGGGCAGGCATTATGCCATCTGTTAAAGGCCCAAATATAACAAAAACTCAGAGCAAATTTCCTCTTCTCTTTTCTTGACCTGTAACATCCACCTTATTCCCTTAAATATCAGAGGTGCTGATTCTTCAGCCTGTGGATTCTAAGACTTACAACCCTACCCCCAGTTCTCAGGCCTGTGGCCTCAGATTGGATGACATTATTGTCACTCTCGTTCCTCAGGTCATTGGGATTGAATTACACCAATGGCTTTCCTGGTTCTCCAGTTGGCAGACAGCATGTTATGAAATATTTTGGCCTCTATAATTATGTGAGCCAATTCCTACGATAAATTTTCTCTTCTCTCTCTCTCTCTCTCTCTCTCTCTCTCTCTCTCTCTCTCCCCCCCCCCCACCCCCCGCTCCATATTGGTTCTATTTCTCTGGATAATTCTGACTAATATACCTTTGTTGAGGAGAATGTAATGCTCAGGTGTATTTCAAAATGATTACTTTCCCCTCTTTCTGTCAGAACCATAAGGAGATTTTTATCTTGTCTTCACAATCTCTTATTTCATAACAGCCACACTAACAGGTCTGAGGTCATATTCCATTAAGGTTTTAAGTGAATTTTCCTAATAAGTAGTGTTGTGGAGCCTCTTTATTATAACTCTGTTGGCCATTTGTATATATTTTTGGAAAAAAAAGGTCTATACAAGGCTTTTGTCTACTTTTTAATATTTATTTTTTTTCTTTTTTTCCTATTGAATTGCTATTTGTTTTGAAAAAAAGTACATACATACATGAATGATTTGTATATTTGAGATATTAACTCTTGGTCATATATATTGTTTGCAAAGATTTTCTCCTATTCTGTAGGTTGTCTTTTCATTTTTTTATTATTTGTTTTCCTGTCTAGAAGCTTTTAGTTTGATGTAATCCCATCTACTTTTGCTTTCATTGCCTATGGTTTTTGTGTCATATTCAAGAAAACATCACAAAGACCATGTCAAGAAGTTATTTTCATATGTGTTCTAAGAAATTTATAATGTCAAGTGTTACATTTAAGTCTTCAATCAATTTTGTGTAAATGTTTGTATATGGTGTAAGAATTCAATTTCTTTATTTTTGTATGGAGGTCCAGTTTTGCTGATACTATTTGTAGATAAGATTATCTTCTACCCATTATGTATTGTTGGAACCTATGCCAAAGATTGGTTAGTCATATATTCATGAATTTATTTCTGAGCTCTATATTTTGTTCCATTGGGCTATGTGTTTGTTTTTACACCAGTACTATACTGTTTTGATTACTGTAGCTCTGCAATATAATTTGAAATCAGAATGTATGATACCTCCAGCTTTGTTCTTCTCAATATTGTGAAGATATTGGCTATTTGTGGTCTCTTGTGGTTTCATATAAACTTTTGATTATTTTTCTTTTTTTATAAAATGTCATTGAGATTTTCATAAGGTTAGCATTGTATCTGTAGATTGTTTTGGGCAGTATGGGCATTTTATGTGTTTCAATCCATGAACACAAAATGGCTTTCTATTTACTTATAACATATTTAATTTCTGTAATGAATGGCTTGTAATTTTCATTGTACAATATTTTTATCTCCTTGATTGAAACTATTAATAAATACTGTATTCTTTCTGATGCCATTGTAAACAAGATTGTTTCCTAAATTATCTTTCTGAATAGTTAACTGCTAGTATATATAAACACAACTGATTTTTGCATGTTTATTTTGTATCCTGAAACTTTACTAAATTTCTTTGTTTTAACAGGTTTTTATTTTTGGTAGAGATTTTAAAGATTTTCTACATATAAGATATCATTTGCATACAGGGATAATTTTAGTTCTTCTCTTGGAATATGGATTTTTTTTCTGTATCTTACTGCTCTAGCTAGGATTTCCAGTATTATGTTAAATAAAAGTGGGAAGAGTGGTCATCCTTTACTTTGTCCTCATCTGAGAAGAAATATTTTCAGCTTTTTTTTCATTACCTATGATATTAGCTGTGGGTTTCTCATTTATGCCCTTTATTATGTTGTGATACATTTCTTCCATATCTAATTTGTTGAAAGATTGTATTATAAAAAGTGTCGATATTTGTCAAATATTATTCCTGCATCTGTGGATATAATCATATGACGGTATTCTTCATTATAAAAATGTGATTTATCACACTGATTGTGTATACTGAAACGTTCTTTCACCTCAAAGACAAATCTTACTTGGTAAGTGTGTACAATTCTTTTAATGTGATATTGAACTTGGTTTGCTAGTATTTTTTGATGATTTTGCATATATATTCATCAGGGACATTGACTTGTATTTTTTTTGTGTGTGTGTGGTGTTTTTGTCTGGCTTTTATATGAAGGGAATCCTGAACTTGTAAAATGAGTTTGGAAGCATTCCGCCCTCTTCCATTTTTTGTTAGAGTTTGAGAAGGACTGGTGTTAATTATTGTTTAAATGTTTGCTAGAATTCACCTATGAAGCTCTCTGGCTCTTGTGTTTTCCTTGTTGAGAGGTTGTTGATTAGTAACTCAATTTTCTTAAAAGCCATAGGGCTGCTCAGGTTTTTGATCTCTTCATGATTCAGTCTTGGTAGGTTATATGCTTCCTGGAATTTATCCATTTCCTCTACACAATCCAATTTGTTGGTACGTAATTCCTTATAGTAGTCTCTCATAATCCGTTTTATTTCTGTGGCATCAGTGGCAATGTATCCTGTTTCATTTCTCATTGTAAGAGTATAGTTTAATTGTGGAGGAGGGAAAAGGCAGGAATGACAAATCTTGAAAAATTATTCTAAGAAATATATAGAATAAAATGAGAATAAAGACTTAAAATACTTTACAGAAATGTATTTTGGTTTTATTATAATATCAACATATGTAAAATACTTCTTTATAATATTTTATAGTCTGAAAAATAATATTGAATTTACTATTTTCTAACATTATTAATCCTCTTAAGAAACATGTTATTTGCATTTTTTGCATGGTTTTGGTAATGAAAAATGTGATATTGCCATTCTTCATGTTTCTAGCTGACTTCCACTGACTTTTATTTAGACAAGGATCTTTCAAGTTTTTTTTAAATTTGTCTTTTAGAAAAAAATCTCAAAAGAAGTAAAAATTCAAATAGCATTACAAAACTAGAGAAATAAAATCATTGAGGGTAAATCTAACAAAATTAGAGAATCTTACAAAAGACTTACTGGAATATATTAAACTGTGTAAAACACCTTTACTTTTCATCATTGTGATGGTTAGTATTGAGTGTCAACTTGATTGGATTGAAGGATGCAAAGTATTGTTCCTGGGTGTGTCTGTGAGGGTGTTGCCAAAGGAGATTAACATTTGAGTCAGTGGACTGGGAAAGGCAGACCCACCCTCAATCTGGGTGGGCACAATCTAATCAACTGCCAGCACAACCAAAATAAAAAGCAGACCGAAGGATGTGAAAAGGCTTGTCCAGGTGAGTCTTCTGACCTCCATCTTTCTCCTGTGCTGGATGCTCCCTGCCCTCGAACATCAGACTCCAAGTTCTTCAGCTTTGGGACTCTTGGACCTTCCACCACAGACTGAAGGCTGCATTGCTGGCTTCCCTACTTTTGAGGTTTATGGGACTTGGACTGGCTTCCTTGCTCCTTAGCTTGTGGACGGCCTATTGTGGAACTTCACTTTGTGATTGTATGAGTCAATACTCCTTAATAAACTCCCCTTTATATAGACATGTGTCCTATTAGTTCTGTCCCTCTAGAGAACCCTAACAATCATACTATGCTTTCTGGAAATATAACGAGAAAAGTGAATATAAGCCATATTTGTTTCATTTTACGATGAACAGAACAAAAAGTTAAAACTTAACCTATAATTTACAATTGGAGTGCTAATGGGTGGCAACCCATTTTTGAAGGCTTGTAATTGAAATTGTTTTATCAATAAATATATTTTTACTTACAATAAATGACATTTCCTAATTTGTACCACTTTCTTCTTAACATGTGTTGCAGCATTTATTAACTAAGAGTTACTATTGACATTGCTGCTTCACACTAATATTTGATCTTCCACTTTAAGACACAAGTATCATCCTTATAGAGCCAAAGGTGCTCGTGTGTTCTTGCCAAGATATTCTAGAATAAATGTTTTGCCATCTTCAATGTATACAAAATTTTTTTAAATATGCAATTCAATTTATAGTTTTTTAAAATAAGTGAATAATTTTTGTATAAGGTTAAAATGCTAATTAAGAACACATTTATATATCAAATACTGGAATAACTACCAAATATTAATGATTAAGAAATATTTTTTACCTAAAACATTGTTGACTGAATACTTCAAAACTAATTTTATCAAGTATTCTGAATTTCATTTATTTTATATTATCACACATCTAGCTCATCTATAAGCATTCTATACCAGATGTCTCCAATTGAATTGAATTGTATATCATTTGTAAAAATTAATGCTAAATAATACATACACAAATGACAGATTTGAAGGGTAGAATGGAAGAAAACTTATGTTTATTTGTGTTTTCTTCCTCTGGAGTAAATACAAATAGTGAATAAAACACAGTGAATAAACACCTGAAATAAAACATTATTTTTTGAGAGCGTAGATATAAATGATGTGATGCAAATCAAACTAATGTTTCGTCCCTTTACCTCTCAGCAGATATTGGAAGTGAGTGAGATGAAGAAATTATTATGTATCTCTGAAAGGAAATATCAAATGTGTGAATTATTAAATATGAGCATGATTTACCTCTCATTAAATATTTTCTAAACTTTCTCTTGCTAGCATTTTGGTTTTTTGAAATCCTGTAATATTTTATTAGAATTTTACAGTTTTAACCACCTAATGCCTGCTTTTATGATTGCTCAAGAACGTGCCCTCTCTGTATTTCAGGAATGAAAGCTTACTTAAAGCAAGGGTCAAGTCTCACACACACTTTTATCTCCAATTTAGTACTTGAATTTTTATAGCATTCTGAAGAAACTATTGTTTTTACACAAAATTATCTTTCTGATTATTGTAGTTTTTTTTTTTTTTTTTTTTTTTTGAGACGGAGTCTGGCTCTGCCGCCCAGGCTGGAGTGCAGTGGCCAGATCTCAGCTCACTGCAAGCTCCGCCTCCCGGGTTCACGCCATTCTCCTGCCTCAGCCTTCCGAGTAGCTGATTATTGTAGTTTTATTGTCTTTTGGGTTCTATATTCTATCATCAGGTTTAAAGCAAAAGAGAGACTCTTTCACGTTCACCCTACTGCCCCCCAAAAAGGGCAAAATCAAAGGAAGATGAGAAGCCAACAAAGAAAAACTGTGAAAAAAATAAAGATAAATAAAAATTACATTACTGAGAAATTCTAATCTGATATTTAAGCAAAGCTAGTTAAAACAGGACATACGAAAGTGTAGATACTGTCTGATTACATTTTTATGAAACTCTAGTAAAGGCAAACTTATCTATAGTGACAAAAACCAGTTCAGTGTTTACATAAAGGATAAGTATAAACGTAAGTGAATATTTTGGGGTGATACAAATTTTATATATATGATGATTACACAGTGCATATATTTAAAGTGGGTGCGTTTTATTATAGTAAAATTGCACCTCGATGCATTTTATTTTTTAAACCTAAACAGTCTAAAAATAGTCATAATAAAGTTGCTTATCTGTTTTGGCTCAAGTACAATAAAATTCCAGTGTTGTCATGATTATTTTGAAATAATCACCCTCAAAAGACAATCAATAAAATTAAAGTGACCAAATTTTATCTCTATCAAATACAAAATAATCAACGGAAGTACAAGAGCAGATAGATTGCATAATAGAACAGAGTAAAATACTGAGAATATTGACATGAGAAAAGACAATAATTTGGTGGTAATTATATAGTCCTGAGAAAAAATAAAATATAATCTTAATCCACTTCTAACACCAAAAGTAAATGCCGAATATATACAAGATTGAACTATTACAAATATAATTAGAGAAGTAACAGCTCTTGCAATGCTACGATCAGCAACCTTTAAAAGTATGACGTGAAAGCAAAATACATTATTAAAAAGTTATAGATTTGAATGCATTAAAAATATAATAAACTTCGGTGATACACCGAAAAACACAAGTAAAACGGAAAGCAAACTGCAAAATGGAAGAAAAAGAATTTCCAGCATTTTGACAGGAAGTTAGTATCTTGAACCACAAGGAATATGTATAAATCAGTTTAGAAAAAAAAAAAGGAGGGCCTAACATTTCAATACAAAAACTGTCAAAAAGGCAAAAAATACATGAAGAATGTTTTTATTTTCAAGATGGCTGTCCAGGAATGTTTGATGCCGGTTATCCTCAGAAAGAAGGAACAAAATTACAGGTGAATAATCGTGACCCAAATAGAACACGAAGGGGAGACTGCTGGATCCTAGTGGAGAACTCAAGGGAAGAAGTGAAGGCACAAAGAAACAAAGAAGGAAGAGACTGGCAGAGATCATCTAGGAACCAGAAGAGACTCGATATTTCATTGAAAGTATAGGTGCAGACGTTTTTGACTCTTCTCACACCTGTAGCAGACTTCAGGTATCCAAACTGACAGAGGGCTCCTCTGTTCTTGTGAATTCAATCACTGCTGTGGACTGTGATTTGGGAACTTCTTGAAGGCATTACACTGGACTACCCACTTGCACCAGGTTTCTCATCCTGTCTCAGGTTCCAAGCTGCAGTAGCAAGGTGTCATACTGGGGATGCAGCCATTGAGGAACTATGTCATCACCAGGAAGCCTCAGTTCTCTCAATTCTTTTATCTACACATTACCAGAGCCCCTGCAGACATGACCCAGCACTCACTCAGATTGTGGCAGCCACACGAGAGTGACTGGACCCAGGGGAGCTGCAGGGTTTTAGATGACAAGGACTGTTGCTCCTAAGAGAAGGGAGAAAACAGTGCACCAAGGAAGCACTCATTGGGACAAAAGAAAGCAAAGAAGTCACTTTCTTCCAACCAAATTCTTCCCCCTTCTGAGCTGAGAGTGACTGCACCACTTCCAATGGGGACATAGGCACTGTGCTTAGGTCTGCAAGAAAAGAGTGTGATTCCATCTCAGTGACCCAGTGGCCTCAGTGCTTGGGCTAAGGTGTGGAGAGGAAGACTTCTCCACCTTGCTCACCATTGCAGACACAGCCATGTTTGCTACCCAGGGGAAATTGGCATGGACATGCCAGAATATGGCCATTCAAGGGCTATAGCATCCCCACTGATAGTGTTCCCACTGAGCACTGGCTTGCACAAAAGGTGAGCCCCCTGCCCCTCTCTTCATGCAGCAGCAGCATTCATTCTTGCAGTGGAGAGCAGGAGACCCACAAAGCTGTGTGTTTTGGGCTAAGGGAGAAGGTCCTGTACAAAAGATGTCTCAACAATGAGTCAAGGGTCAGGTGTCTTTCACGGCTTTTGGCAACACTGCGGCCTGGAGATAGACAGTGGTGTATGCCCACTCTGAGTGCCTCAAGCACTGGGACATGGTTGTGACAAGGAAGCAGATTACATTCTTACCTGCCAAGGCCATGGAACTAGAATAGCCACCTCCCTCCCTGTGTGGTGACCTTGGTGCATTACATCAGGCACTGTCCTTGGTGACCACATCAGGGCTGGTACTTGTGCTTGCCATTGGTGTATCCAAGAGTGGGTGTGACAGAAAAACTCCACCCACCTTTGCCCCCCTAAAGGGACTGAGTAGGAAGCTTTGACCACCGTGCATTCCACAGATTGTCCCATTGCCTGAGGCTACATAGAGCTTCTCTCAGTAAACAATAATCAAGCATATATCCTTCTGTGTCTGGTGCAGCTAGCTCTTACCCATAAACACCACCTACTTGCCTGGAGATTGAACTGCACAACCCAGTACAAAATCTGTTGACACAAATACACAGCAATGCGGAATGAGATAATCTTCCTGAGACCTTCACCGATTTGGCTATGCAGGAGGCAGTGAGCATGTTCACAAACCCAGCACAATGCTACTAAAACCAGAATTTGAGAAAGCTAAAACACAAAGGCTATCTATAACCAAGAACCTCATTCAGAGTCTTTCCTTCTGAAATAACCCTGAACCGAAGCCAAACAACCCTACACACATATATTGTAGCCACATCCTCAAGGAGAAAAACAAATCATGTTCAAATGCAAATAAATTCAAGCATAATAATAAGAGATAGTTTATCCAGAAGACAGTTAATCAGAGAAACTTTCTGGAAGTATACAAAAAATAAAGTATTGCAACACCCCCAAAGAATCAGACCTCTATATGAATGGATACTAAGCAAAATGAAACTTTGAAATAACAGGTAAATAATTCAAAATATGGATTTTAAAGAAACTCCAGGAGTTACAAAAACAGTTGGAAACCAACAAAAGAAAAAAAAAATCAGATACGAAAGAAAAATTTGTACCAAAGAGTTGGATATTAAAAGACAAACACAATTTCCAGACATATTAAAAAAAAATTAACTAGGAATTACATAGTCTCACTGAAAGCTTTAAAATACACTAGATCAAGAAGAAAGAATCTTAGTTCTTGAAGACAGGTTTTTCAAAATAACCCAGTCAGACAAAAGAAATAAAGAATAATAAAAACATAAATACAACCTTCAAGAGGTGTGGGAATTATGTAAAACATTCAAACCTACAATTCATAGAAATTCCTGAGAGAGAAGAAAAAGTAAAGTGTTTGGAAAACCTATTTGAGGAAGTAATTGAGGCAAACATTCTCATCTTGCTAGTTATTTAGACATCCAGATGCAAGCGGTACAGAGAACTCAAAGAGGATACATTGCCAGACAGACTTCACCAAAACATATAGTCATCGGACTATCTAAAGTTAACATGCAGGAAAGAATACTAAATTTACCAAAAGAGAAGCATCTAATCACCTATAAAGGAAATTCCATCAGACTATCAGCAAACTTTGCAGTAGAAACCTTACAAACCAGAAGAGATTTGGGTTCTATTTTCATACTTCTTAAGAAAAACACTGGCAACCACATATTTTGTATACTACTAAACTAAGCTTCATAAATGAAAAAGAAACAAAGTGCTTTCCAGACAAAAAGAAATTCTGAGAAAACTTGTCACCACTAGACCAGACCTATAAGAAATGCTGAAGGAAACTCTAAACATGAAAACAAAATGTCAATACTTGCTATGTTAGTCTGTTTGTGTCACTATAAAGAAATAACTGAAGCTGAGTAATTTACAAAGAAAAAAGACTTATTTTGCTTATGGTTAGTTGGAATATTCAAGCATGGCACTAGTATCTTCTCAGCTTCTAGTGAATCTTCAGGAAGATTTTACCCAGGGAAAAGGTAAAGAGGAAGGAGGTGTGTCACATGGCAAGAGTGAGAACAAAGAGAGAGAAGGTTCAAAGCTCTTTTAAATAATCATTTCTCGTGTAAATTAATAGAGTGAGAACTCATTCATTGCTGTGAGGACAGCACCAAGTCATTCATGAGAAGTCTGCCACTGTGAACCAAACAGTTCCTACTTGGCCCCACTTCCAAAATTGGGTATCACGTTTCAACATGAAAGTGACACACATCCCAACAATATTATTTGCTATCATAAACACTCAGAAGCATAAAGCTTATAGTTCTTACAAAAAATTACAATTAAGGCTACAAGTCAACTAGGTAACAACATTACAAAAGGAAAAAAACATATATATCAATATTAACTTTGAATGTAAATGGATTAAATGTTCCACTTAAAAGATATGGATCAGCAGAATCGAGAGAAAAAGACAGGATGCAACCATACGCTTCTTATAAAAAATTCAACTAACTGAAAAATATACTTACACATTAAAAGTAAAGTGCTTTAAAAAGACATTCCATGCCAAAAGAAAGTGAGCAGGAGTAGCAATACTTATATCAGACAAAACAGACTTCTAATAAACAACAGTGAAAAAACACAAAGAAGACCATCAAGTGGTAAAGGGATCAATTTACCAAGAAGATATAACAATCCTAAATTGATATATATCTAACCCAAGACCACTCAGATTAATAAAACAAATTGGTTTTTTTTTCTTTTTTATTATACTTTAAGTTCTGTGATACATGTGCAGAATGTGCAGGTTTGTTACATAGATATACATATGCCATAGTGGTTTGCTGCACCCATCAACCTGTCATCTACATTAGGTATTTCTCCTAATGCTATCCCTCCCCTTGCCCCTCACCCCCTGACATGCCCCAGTATGTGATGTTCCCTTCCCTGTGCCCATATGTTCTCACTATTCAACTCCCACTTATGAGTGAGAATGTGTGGTGTTTCGTTTTCTGTTCCTGTGTTAGCTTGCTGAGAATGATGGTTTCCAGTTTCATCCATGTCCCTGCAAAGAACACAAATTCATCCTTTTTTATGACTTTATAGTATTCAATGGTGTATATGTGCCACATTTTCTTTACCCAGTCTAACATTGATGGGCAGTTGTGTTGGTACCAAGTCTTTGCTCTTGTGAATAGTGCTGCAATAAACATATGTGTGTATCTGTCTTTATAGTAGAATGATTTCAAATCTTTTGGGTATATACCCAGTAATGGGATTACTGGGTCAAATGGTATTTCTGGTTCTACATTCTTGAGGAATCACCACACTGTCTTCTACAATGGTTGAACTAACTTACACTCCCACCAACAGTGTAAAAGCGTTCCTATTTCTCCACATCCTCTCCAGCATCTGTTGTTTCCTGACTTTTTAATGATCACCAATCTAACTGGTGTGAGATGGCATCTCATTGTGGTTTTGATCTGCATTTCTCTAATGACCAGTGATGATGAGCTTTTTTTCATATGTTTGTTGGCTGCGTACATGTCTTCTTTTGAGAAGTGTCTGTTCATAGTTTTCTCCCACTTTTTAATGGGGTTGTTTGTTTTTTTTCTTGTAAATTTGTTTAAGTTCCTTGTAGATTTTGGATATTAGCCCTTTGTCCAATGGCTAGATGGCAAAAATGTTACCTCATTCTTTAGGTTCCTGTTCATCCTGATGAGAGTTTCTTTTGCTGTGCAGGAGCTCTTTAGTTTAATTAGATCCCATTTGTCAATTTTGGCTTTTGTTGCCATGGTTTTTGGTGTTTTAGTCATGAAGTCTTTGCCTATGCCTATGTCCTGAATGGTATTGCCGAGGTTTTCTTCTAGGGTTTTTGTGGTTTTAGGTCTTATGTTAATTTAGGTCTGGAGTTAATTTTTTAACTTTAAGTTCAGGGTTAAATGTGCAGATTTCTTATATAGGTAAACTTATGTCATTGGGGTTTGTTGTACAGATTATTTCATCACCAAGGTATTAAGCCTAGTACCTGTGAGATATTTTTCCTAATCCACTTTTTACTCCCATCCTTCACCTTCTGATAGGACCCAGTGTCTGTTTTTCCCTTTTATGTGTTTATGTGTTCTCATCATTTAGCTCCCACTTATAAGTGAGAACATGCAGTATTTGCTTTTCTGTTCCTGGGTTAGTTTGCTATGGATAATGACCTCCAGCTCCATTCATGTTCGTGCAAAGGACATGATCTGATTCCATTTATGGCTGCATAGTATTTCATGGTGTATATGTACCACATTTTCTTTATTTGGTCTGCAATTGATGAGCTTTTATGTTGATTTTATGTTTAGTTCTGTGAAGAATATCATTGGTAGTTTGATAGGAATAGCAATGAATCTATAAATTGCTTTGAGCAGTATGGCCATTTTTAAAGATATTGATTCTTTCTATCCATGAGCATGGGATGTTTTTCCATTTGTTTGTGTAATGTCTGATTTATTTGAGCAGTGATTGGTAGCTCTCCTTGTAGATATTTTTCACTTTTCTGATTAGCTCTACTCTCAGGTATTTTATTATTCTTATGACAATTGTAAACGAGATTCTGCTCTTGATTGAGATCTCAGCTTGACTGTTGTTGGTGTAAAGAAATGCTAGTGACTTTTGTACATTGATTTTGTGTCCTGAGACTTTACTGAAGTTGTTTTTTAGATTAAAAAGCTCTTGGGTGAAAACTTTGGAGTTTTCTAGATACAGGATCATATCATCTACAAACAGGGATAGGCTGATTTCCTCTCTTCCTGTTTGAATGCCCTTGATTTCATTTTCTTGCCTGATTCCTCTGTCCAGGATCTCCAATACTATGTCAAATAGGAGTCCTGAGATAGGGCATCCTTTTCTTTTGCCAGTTTCTAAGGGGAATGCTTTCACCTTTTGCTTATTCAGTATGATATTGGCTGTGTGTTTGTCATAGATGGCTCTTGTCATTTTAATGTATATTCCTTCAATACCTAATTTATTGAGAATTTTTAACATAAAGGAACATAGAATTTTATTGACAGTCTTTTCTGCATCTGTCGAGATAATCATGTGGTTTTTGTCTTTAGTTCTGTTTATGTGATGAATCACAATTTTTGATTTGCATATGTTGAACCAGCCTTGCACCCCAGGGATAAAGCCTAGTTGATTTTGATGGATAAGATGTTTTTGTGCTGCTGGAATTGGTTTTCTAGTGTTTTGTTAAACATTTTTGTATCTATGTTCATCAAAGATATTGACCTGAAGTTTTATTTTCTTGTGTCTCTGTCAGGTTTGGTATCAGGGTGTTGCTGACATCATAGAATTAGTTAAGGAGGAATTCCTCCTCCTTAATTTTGTGGAATAGTTCCAGTAGGAATGGTACCAGCTCTATACATCTGGTAGAATTCAGCTGTGAATCTATCTGGTCCTGAGGTTTTTGCCGGTTGTAGGCTATTTATTACTGTCTTAATTTCAGAACTCATTATTGGTCTTTTCAGAGATTCAGTTTCTTCCTGGCTTTGTCTTGGGAGGGTATATGTGTCCAAGAATTTATCAATTTATCTAAATTTTTTAGTTTATGTGCACAGAGGTGTTTATAGTATTCTCTGATGGTTGTTTGTATTTCTGTGAGGTCAATGGTGATATCCCCCTTATCATTTCTGATTGCGTTTATTTGATTCTTCTGAGTTTTTCTTCTATTAGTTTAGCTAGTGGTCTATTTTATTATTTTTTTTCAAAATCAACAGCTCATAGATTTATTTATATTTGAATCTCCTTCAGTTCAATTCTTATTTTGGTTATTGCTTGTCTTCTGATAGCTTTGGGGTTGAGTTTCACTGGGTTCTTTAGTTCTTTTATTTGTGATGTTAGGTTGTTAAATTGAGATCTTTAAAAGTTTTTGATGTGGGCATTTAGTGCTACAAATTTCCCTCTTTTTTTTTTTTTTTTTTTTTTTTTTTTTTTTTTGATGGAGTCTCATTTGGTTGTCGAGGCTGGAGTGTAGTGGCATAATGTTGGCTCACTGCAATCTTCACTTCCCAGGTTTGGGTGTTTCTCCTGCTCCAGCCTCCAAAGTAGCTGGGATTACAGGTGCCCATTGCCATGGCCACTACCATCTGTGGTTATTACTTTTTTTAATTTTTAGTAGAGATAGGGTTTTTCCATGTTGGCCAGGCTTGTCTCAAACTTCTGACCTCAGGAGATCCGCCCACCTAGGGCTCCCAAAGTGCTAGGATTACAAGCGTGAGCCACCTTGCCGGGCCAGATTTCCATCTTAACACTGACTTAGCTGTTTCCTAGAGGTTCTGGTAGATTATATCTTTGCTCTTATTAGTTTCAAAGAACTTCTTGATTTCTGCCTTACTTTCATTATTTACCCAAAAGTCATTCAGGAATAAGTTACTCAATTTCCATGTAATTGTATGGTTTTGAGTGAATTTCTTAGTATTGATTTTCAGTTTGATTATGCTGTGGTTCAAGAGGGTAGTTGTTATGATATCAGTTATTTTGCAATCATTGAGGAGGGTTTTATGTCCAATTATTTGATTGATTTTAGAGAATGTGCAATGTGGTGATAAAAAATGCATATTCCATTGTTTGGGGGTGGAAATTTCTGTAAGTGTTTCTCAGTTCCATTTGATCAGTGCTGAGTTCAGCTCCTAAATATTTTGTTAACTTTGCCTCCATGATCTGTCTAATATTGTCTGTGGGTTGTTAAAGTTTCTCCCTATTATTGCGGGGGCAGGAGTCTCAGTGTCTTTAAAGGTGTTTAAGAACTTGCTTTATAAATCTGGGTGTTCTTGTGTTGGGTACATATATATTTAGAATAGGTAGGCCTTCTTGTTGAATTAAACCCTTTACCATTATGTAATGTCCGCTTTAAAAAAAATCATTGTAGTTTAAAGTCTGAATGAAACAAATGATAGAACTAAGAAAAGAGATAAATATCAGTACAATAATAGTGGCAGACTTCAATCCCCACTGACAGCACTAGACAGATTATCAAGACAGAAAATCAACACGGAAATACTGAACTTAAATTGGCCTCTAGACCAAATTGACCTAACATTTACAGAATATTCTACCCAACAACCAAAGAATATACAATCTCCTCACCAGCACATGTAACATTTTCGAAAATAGACTGTATGTTAGGTTACAAAATAAGTCTCAATAAATTTTTAAAAATCAAAATTATATCATCTCATATCATAGAGAAATGAAAGAAGAAATCAATTCCAAGACAAACTCTCAAAACCACACAAATATATTAAAATTTAAAAACTTGGTGCTGAACAATGTTTGGATAAATAAAGAGGGACATTTTAAAAATTGTAACATATAAAAATAGAGAAACACCATATCAAAACCTTGGAGATACAGCCAAAAGCAATGCCAAGAGGGAAGTTTGGAGCATTAAATGCTTATATCAAGAAGACAGAAAGATCACAAATTAATAACAGCATGTCACACCTCAAGGAACTAAAAAAAAAAAAAAAAAGTAGAAACCAAATTCAACGCTAGCAGAGGAAAAGGAATAAATAGCAAAGTTCACAGCATCACAGCAGAACTAATTGAACTTGAGACCAAAAAACCATACAAAGTATCAATTAAACTAGTTTATTTTTTGAAGCGATAAACAAAATTAATTAAATGCTAGCTAGATTAAAAATAGAGAAGATTCAAATAAGCACAATTAGAAATGAATTAGAAGATATTACAACTGATACAACAGAAATACAAAATATTATCAGAGGCCAGGCTCGGTGTCTCATGCCTGTAATCCCAGCAGTTTGGGAGGCCAAGGCGGGCAGATCACCTGAGGTCAGGAGTTTGAGACCAGCCTGGCCAAAGTGGCAAAACGCTGTCTCTATTAAAAAGACAAAAAATAGCCAGACATCATGGTGGGGGTGGGCACCTGTAATCCCAGTTACTCGAGAGGCTGCGACAGGAGAATTATTTGATCCTGGGAGGCAGAGGTGGCCGTGAACTGAGACCATGACATTGTACTCCAGCCTGGGCGACAGAGCAACACTCCATCTCATATATATATACATACATATGTGTAATACATACACACACACAATGTGTATTATATACATGTATGTGTTATATATTATATATATAATATATAACACATACATGTATATAATATAACACACATATATTATATATAATACACATATATAATGTATATACACATACATTATATATATTATATACATGTATGTGTATATATCTCTATGGTCATGAACTAGAAAATTTAAGGAAACAGCTAAATTCCTGGAACACATAACTTCTCAAGATTGAACCAGTAAGAAATAAAAATTTTCTATAGACTAACAATGAATAGTGGGATTGAATCAGTAATTTAAAAATCTCCCCACAAAAAAGAAGCCCAGGACCAGATGGATTCACAACCTAATTCTACCAGAATTACAAAGAAGAACTGGTACCAATCCTATTGTAACAGTTTCAACAAATAAAGGAGAAGTGAATCCTCCCTAACTAACTACATGCAGCTAGTTTCACTCTGATACCAAAGCCAGGCAAAGAAACAATTAAAGAAAACTGCAGACCACTACTCTTGGTGAAAATAGATGCAAAAATTCTGAACAATACATGAGTAAACCAAATCCAATAGCTCATCAAAAAAAGTAATGCATCACAATCAAGTGGATTTTATCCTAGAGATGTGAGGGTGGTTCAACATATACAAATCAATAAATGCAGTTCACCACATTAACGGAATTAAGGACAAAAGCCATATGATCATCTCAATAGATGCAAAAAATCCTTTTGTAAAATTCAGCATTACTGCATAATAAAAACACTCAACAAACTATGCATAGAAGAAACATACCCCCAAATAATAAAAACCATATATAATAGACACATAGCCAACATCATAGCAAAAGCTTTCAGCTATTCTTCTTAGAAATGAAAAAAGAAAAGGATGCTCACTTGCACCACTCCTATTACAACATAGTACTGGAAGTCCTAGCCAGAGCAATCAGTTAAGAGGAAGAAATAAAAGGCATCCAGATTGAAAAGAGAAAGCCTAATTATTTCCGTTTGCTTATCATATGATCTTATACCTAAAAAACTCTAAAGGCTCCATCAAAGTACTCCTAGATTTAATAAATGAATTTAATAACATTTCAGGATACAACATCAATGTACAAAAATTAGTAGCATTACTGTACACCAATACTGATCAAGCTGAGAACCAAATCAAAATGTCAAACCTAATTACAATAGCTACAAGAAAAAATAAATATCTAGGTATACATTTAATCGAGGAGATAAAAGATTGCTGCAAGGAAAAGTGTAAGAAAGTGATGAAAGAAATCCTAAATGACAAAGACAAATGAAAAACAAAATCCCATGCTCATAATTTGAAAGAATCAATCATTAAAATGACCATACTCCCCAAAGCAATTTACAGATGTAATGCCATTCCTATCAAAATACTTATGTCATTTTTCACAGAATTAGTAAAGATCCAAAAATTCATAAGGAAAAAAGCCAGAAAAGCTAAAGCAATTCTAAGCAAAAAGAACAAAGCTGGAGGCATCACATTAACTGACTTCAAATTATATTAAAAAGCTATAGTAACCAAAACCACACGGTACTTGTACAATAATGGACGCATAGATTAATGGAATAGAATAGACAACCTAGAAATAAAGCCACATACCTAGAGTCTATTGATCCTCAACAAAGTTGACAAAAACACAGAGCAAGGAAAGAACATCCTATTCAATAAATGTTGCTGGGAAAATTGGCTAGCCATACACAGAATAATGAAACCGGATCTGTAAAACAAGGTCTTTTACTTTGTTGATTGTTTCTTTTGATGTGTAAAAACTTTGTATAAGCAGCTAAAAAAATAACATATAAATGAGCTCTAATACATTTGGCAGCAAACTTCTCAGTGGACACCTTAGGGGCCAGAAAAGAGTGAGTCGACATATTCATTGTGCTGAAGGAGGAAAAACAAACTTTCATGCTAGAATAGCACATCCAGCAAAAAATAACCTTCAAACATGAAAGATAAATAAAGACTTTCCTAGACAAGCAATAGCGGAGGGATTTTGTCAACACTGGGCCAGTTCTACCAGAAATGCTAAAGGGAGTTATTTATTCTGAAAGAAAAAATGATCAATAATAAATCATCTCAAGATGTAAAACTCATTAGTAATACTAAGCACACAAACAAATACAGAATATTCTAACACTGTAACTTTGATGTGCAAACTACTCATATCTTGAGTAGGAAGACTAAAAGAAAAACCTATCAAAAGTAATAAGTACAATAACTTTATGAGATAATAGTATAAAAATTATAAATAGAGATAAAATGTCAAGAAGTGGGGGGATGGTGATGTGAAAGTTGAAAATTTTAAATTTTTTTTTGCTTTGTAAATCTTTTTGTGTGATTCAAATTAAGTTGTCATCAGTTTAAAATATTTGGTTGTTAAATATTATAGGAGAACCTCATGGTAACCTCAAATCAATAATCTACAATGGATACACAAAAAAGCAAAAAATTAAAACATACTACTAGAAAATCACTTCACACAAAGAAGAAATATTGATGTATTCTGTGAATTTAGTCTATCACTAAATTTTTGTGATTGACATATGCTGATGTGCATTACTATAGTTTAATCATTTTAATTGTTTTACAATATTGCACTATATTACTTTACCACAATTTCTTCATCTATTCCATTTTGGTAGATATTTGGGGGTTTGCTAGTTTTTACTTTTGGCTTTTTGTTATATATTTCTTCTTGAGCACCTGTACAAATGCCATCTGAGACATAAGTAGAAGTAACATTTTTAGGGCATGTACATATTCAACATTACTAAAAAAAAATGTTTTTCTAAAGGTCTATACCAACTTAAACTCTCAACTGAAGTATATGATAATTTTATCTACCATAGAATAGCAGACAATTAGTGTCTTTGTTTACTCTTATTCTTGTTTGTTCAGTGTTAATGTTTGTTTAATGTTAGTTTGATGTTAGTATCTTTGCTCAAACTTAGTGTTATGGGCTAAATTATGTACCCTTGAAATTTATGAGCTAAATTATACACCCTTGGATGTTGAAGTGCTAACCCCCAGCACCTCATAATGTGACTGTATTTGGACATAGGGTCTTTAATAAGAAAATTCAGATAAAATGAAGTCATATGGATGAACTGTCATCTAATATGACTGGTATCCTTATAAGAAGAGGAAATTAGAACATATATAACACACAGAAGAATGACTATGTAAGGGCACAGTGAGAAGACCACCACCTGCAAGCCAGAGAGAGAGGCCTCAGAAGAAACCAAATGTGCCAATAACCTGATCTTGGACTTCTCACTTTCTGAATTGTAAGATCATAAAATCAAGCTATTCTGAGCCACCTAGTCTGCAGTATTTTTTATGGCAGCCTCAGCAAATTAGTACACTTAGTGTTGTCTGAATTTTTTATTTTCATTATTCTAATGAATGTGAAATGGTGTCTGATTTTTTTTTTTTTTTTTTTTTTTTTTTTTTTTTTTTTTTGGTGGAGTCTGGCTCTTTTGCCCAGGCTGGAGTGCAGTGGCCGGATCTCAGCTCACTGCAAGCTCCGCCTCCTGGGTTCAATGGTGTCTGATTTTAATTTGTATTTTCTTTCTGACTAATATAGTTGAGCATGTTTTCAAATGTTTATTGAACACATATGTCTCTGCTTATGTAGAACGCCCTTTTGTCACTTTTGTGTATTGCTTTATTGGTAGATTACTTATCTTTACCTATTGGTTTGTAGGTTTTTTTTGTAATTATCTCAAAACATATTCTGAAAAGTAAGCCTTTGTCAAATGATATGTATGATAAATATGTTTTCCCTGATGATTTCCTTGTCATGGAATGCCTTTTCACTTTCTTTGTCACTTGCACCTTTTTATTGTGTGTAAAATATCTAGTCATAGAAATATCATCATGCCTTTTTCTAAAAGTTTTCAAGTACTATTCTTGTATGTTGAAGTACTTAATATATCTATAGTTGTATTCTGTGGAGGTATAAAATAAGAATCCAGTTAATTTTTTTTTTCTGTGTAGATAACCACTCATTCCAACACCAACACCACATATTAGTTTTTATACAGGTGTTGATTAAATTCTGCACTATTTTCCTGCATTTATTTATTTGCCAGTAGAATACGATCCTATTACTATGGCCTTATCATGGGCCTTAGATGAGCCTTAATAATGTCTTGATAGCTGATAGGACAAGTAGAAATAGTCCCTTTACTGTGCTGTTATTGAAGAATAACATTGCTACTCCTAGACCTTGGCTCTCTTAAGAGCGTTAAATAATCTGTAAAATTCCACTAAAAATACTAAAAATCTTGTTCAAATTTTGATTTGAATTGCCCCAAAACACAAATCCATATAATAATAGACTTCTTTGACATATAGTCTATTTTATTCATGAACATAATGTATCTTTTTATTAATTTAGTTCTTTTAATATTCTAAATATTTTACATTATTTTCTACGTAAATATATTATAAATCTTAAAATTTTAACATATATATGCGATTTTGTTGGTATTAAAGATTGAGGCTTTTAATGTTTTTTGTTGTAAAAAATTGCAATTACCTTTTAAAAAATTACACTGTCTCTGTTCATCCTGCCAAACACTTTGTAAGTATTTATCAAAGTCAATAGAAACAATCATATAATCTGGAAGGCAGGTCACTTGCAATTATTTTTTTCCTAATCTTTATCACTTCAAATTCTCCTACTTCATTTAATTGTTTTGACTGAATATATGTTCTTCTTTAAAGGGAATAAAATATGTGTGGTGAGGGGCATTCTATATTCAATTAAGATTTGGAAATTCTGTGTTAAACAAATGAAAATATTCCAGGCAAATTTTCTAAAGATTATTTCAAAAGATAATTCTTTTAGAAACAATAGATTTTAACCTGCTCTCTCCTCCACCCTTGGAGAGGCATATTAAAGCTTCTAGGAAGTCAGGCAGAGAAATACAAATATTTAACTATATTTGGCTTATTATTTACCAAGTTTACATGACCATGACATCCTGTCTATGTCTATGGAATCTATTACTTTTTCACCCAGTTATATTTCACTGAACAAAGTTTGGGAAATGCTCTAAATAGCAAAACGCTTATTGAACTTACAAGGTCAGATAATCTGTCTCTACCACACTAATGAAGGAAATAATTTCTAATCTATGATGCTGAGAAGAAAGTCCTTGTGAGCCCTATAGTGCTGTAATGTGAGATGTTGGTTCCATATTAACTGTATGACTGGATGATCTCTGGAAATGGGGAAAATAAATTAGATATGCTGTTCTGCAGGACCTTGGAAATGTAGGGAGAATTTTGAAAGGTGAGCATTTGAATATTCCTTTATGATTATTAAACATGTCTAAAATAATTGATACTAGGTGGTATGATCACAACTCAGACTTCTGTGATTGCTTCCTACATAACAATAAACAAAACATTCTTCTACATTATCAAATTTACATTTAAAAATTGATATAATTTCTTGATCACTTAAGTGGCAAATTGTGATAAAATTCAGGCAAATTGTCATTAAAATTTTGCACAACAATTTTTAACTGGCTACCTAATGGTTAGTCAATAAAGTTTAGTGCACATTAGTATGTCTCTAAATTTTGTTTAGCTTTAATTAGTATGTTTCTAAATTTAGGTTCATAGTTTCCAATGTCAAGATACATGGCGCTAATCTTTTGGAAAGCTGTAGAATGGTGAAATATAAGGTTTTCTAATGCAGAAAAGTAAGAAAATCTTCTGCCTAGTATTAATAATTTTCTATTCAATTCTGGAAATTCTACTTATTACTAGTTAAAATATATACTACCCATGAAGGACTTAAAGCCCAATGTTCTGTTATGTTTTACCTAACTTTTAAATAGCAACATTCCATATTGGTTAAGAAAAAAAAAATGTAGACTGTTTTGGCCACTGGGAGAAAAGTTTCAGGACAGATATAATGCAAAATTCTTGTTCCGACAGGAAGGCATTGATTCATTCCTGCTACTTTCTATAAGTCCAGCTATGAACTCTGAAATAATGTAAAAACCAAACAGAGAAGAATGACACAAATGGTAAGCAGAAGGAATAACGGTTTGGTGCTTAAGGATAAAAATAACAAAACTGAATTAAGGACCCAGCCACAACAAGTGGCTTGGCCTTGGCAGCTTTGGGGTCACAATAGGCCTAACATGTTCCTCCCTGACAAAGAGACACTGAGGTAAATAGTGGGATCATTCAGAAACTAACATGCTACAACAAGTACTAAACCCAGGAAATACTACCTGTTACTCTAAGGCAAGGAGGTTTCCACCACAATAAGAGTCTCACCAGAGAAGCCTCTTTCCTCAAAAGCTGTAGACTTTCTTTCACACCAAGAGATACTAATGCAGCCTAGCCTGGTGAAATCAGTTGAGTTCTCTCAGGCAACATCAGCAAAGACCACAGGGAGCCACAGTACTATCAAATCAACCAAACAGATCAAAATAAAACTGCCGATCTCTGAAAAATAAGCTGTCACTGGAATTACATCCCACATATGTAAACTAGGGCCTTTATGCTAAATATGACTGTTAAAATTGAAACAAATAAGAACCAGGGGCTTTTTACATAATAGACACAATTTCCAAAGTATAATCGAAAAAAAAACTATTATACCAATAAATACAAAAATCACAAATTTAATGAAAAAAGACAACTGACAACAATATTAAGATGAATCAAATGTTGGAATTATCTGACAAATATTTTGAAATAGCCATAATAAGAATGCTTCAACAATTAATGACAAATTTTCTTTAAACAAGCCAAAACATTAGAAAATATCTGCAAAGAAATAGAAGTTACAAAAAAGAACAAAATGAAAAATATAAAAGTAAAATGTTATAAATGAAGTTTAAAATAAATTTAAAAACAACAACAACAAAAATACCTAATTGTGCCCTGAATGGGCACAATAACATAGTAGAGATGACAGAAGATAAAATCAATAACCTTGGAAACAGGTCAGAAGAATTGACCTGAAGAACTCAGGAGACTTAGACTAAGGAAAAAATAAGAAGGACCATCAACAACTTGTATGACAATAACAAAGCACCTAACATTCATATAATTAGAATCCTGGAAAGAGAGTAGATAAAAGGAGAATTGCAAAAAACATGTGAAGAAATACTTAGCTGGAAATTCTCAGTTTTGAAACAAACAACCAACAACAAAAAACCATACAGATTCACAGAGCTTAGCAAAACCTAAATAATGTAAGCTCACAGAAGTACACATCAAGAAATATTAGATTAAATCTCTGAAAACTAAAGATGAAAATAAATTGAAAGCAGCAAAGACGAATTACACATTAACTACAGGGGAGAAAAACACTTCAACCAAGCATGGATATTTTAGCTGAAACTGATTTTTTAATGCTGAGAGAAAATAATTAAAACTCTGAAATCTAAATATGATAAAACTAAGTAGAGTAAAGGGAAATAAATAATTCTCATATAAAGAAAACTAAAACAGTTTGTCACTAGCACACGTATCCTTAAAGACAGGCTAAAGAATAATCTTCAGACAGGACATTATTTTAAAAAAAGTACTCTTGTAGCATCATGCAAGAGGAGGAAACAATGGAAAGAGCAAAAATATTGACATACAGGCATGGTTGCAGGCATCTGTAATCCCAGCTACTCAGGAGGTTGTGTCAGGAGAATCGCTTGAATCTGAGAGGCAGAGGTTGCAGTGAGCCAAGATTATGCCCCTGCACTTCAGCATAGGCAACAGAAACTCTGTCTCAAAAAAAAAAAAAAAAAAAAAAAATTGGCACGGAAATATTTTTTCCTTATAAGTTATATAAAATTTATTTTTTTCTGAAAAATTATAACGATCTAATGTCATGAAAATGATCATTAAAAGTGAGACAAAGGAACTTAAATAAAAGTAAGGTTTTCATACTTCAGGTGAAGAAATAAAATATTTATGTTAGTAGACTGTAATAAATTGCATGTATAATTCAATACCTAGAACAATCACTAAAAAAAGTATATACTAACTGATTTGCTTAGGAGTTCTATATAAAATAATGTTGGGATCCTCAAAAATATTCAAGCAAGCCCGAGACAATTAAGACAAGGTAAAATTGAAATGAAAAACAGAGGTAACATAAAACAAAAAATTAAGTGGCAAATTAAAACACTAACATATCAATAATTACGTTAAATATAAAAGATCTAAATTTACTAAACAAAAGACAAAAAGTACTAAAATTAAAAATGTCTTCTCTGTGAAAGACACTGTTAATATAATCAAAGGAGAACCCACAGATTAGAAGAAAATATTTACAAAGTATATATCAAGTAAAAAAGTTATATTCAAAATATACAATCCTTACAACTGAATAATATAAAACTAAACAACTTAATTACAAATGAGCAAAACGTATAAAGATCAGTACTGTTTCTCTACACTAACAACAAGCCAAAAAGGAAATTAAGAAAACAATTCCATTTACAATAGCATCAAAAAGAATGTAATACTTAGCAATAAACTTCATCAAGAAAGCAAAAGACTTGTCCACTGAAAACTACAAAACATGGTGGAAAGAAATTAAAGAAAACAAATAAATGGAAAAAATCCATATACATGAATTGGGAGGATTAATATTGCTAAGATGTCAATACTACCCGCTTCCTATCAAATTCTCAATGATGTTTTTCGACAAAATAAAAAAAATTGATCCTAAAATGCATATGTAGCCACAATGAACCCACAATAGACAAAACAATTTTTAACAAGAACAAAGTTAGAGGTGTCATGTTTCCTAATTTTAAAACTTACTACAAATTTACTGCAATCAAAACAACTTGATACTGGCATAAGGACAGGCATGTAAACCAACAAAATAGTACATAAAAAGTCCAGAAACAAATCTTAGGCTTATAGTCAAATTAGTTTTGACAAGATTACCAAGATCATTCAATTAAGAAAAGGATAGTCATTTTAACAAATGGTGCTAGGAAAACAGCATCCACATTTGAAAGAATGAAATTGGACTCCTACACTACACTATATATGAAAGTTGATTTAAAATGGATAATGGATAAGAGGCCAGACAAGCCTGTAATCCCAGCACTTCGGGAGGCCATGGCGGGTAGATCACTTGAGCCCAGGAGTTTAAGACCAGCTTGGGCCACATGGTTAAACCCTGCTTTTACAAAATTACAAAAGTTAGCCAGACACAGTGGCACATCCCTGTGGTCCCAGCTACTGGGGAGGCTGAGGTGGGAGGATTACTTGAACCCAAGAGTCGAGGTTGCAATGAGCCTTGATGATGCCACTGCACTTCAGCCTGGGCAACAGAGTGCGACCCTATCTCAAAATAGACAACAATAACAACAACAACAACAACAACAAAAATGGGTCAGAGACCCAAATGTAGGAGCTAAAACTATGAAACTCTTAGAAAAAAATACAGGAAAAAAAACCTCACGGTATTGGATCTGACAGTTATATTGGATATGGCACAAAAAACACAACAACAAAAAAAGTTAAATTGGATGTAATCAAAATTTAAAACTTTGAACATCAAAGGAAAGTATCAACTAAGTAAAAACGCAACCCAGAAAAACGGTGAAAATATTTGCAAATCATATATATATAAAATAAGAGATTAATATTCAGAATATATAAGGAATTACGACAACTGCACAAAACTAAACATTTCAGCTCAAAAATAAACAAAGGATTGAAATAGATGTTTATCTAAAAAAGGTACAAGATAACCAATAAGCACATGAAATGATGTTCAACATCACTCATCATTAATGTGTAAATCAAAATCACAATGAAATATTATTTCATATCTATTAAGATAAACATTAATAAAATAAAAATATAAAAAACCTAGAAAATAATGTGTTACTGTTGACGTGGAGAAATTGCACCACAATGCATTGCTGGTGGGAATGTAAAATGGTGTAGCCATTGAGAAAAAGAGTATGGAAGTTCCTCAAATTAGTATACATAAAATTACCATATGCACCATCAATTCAAACTCAGATAATTGTATGCCTGTGTGCACTGCAGCGTGACTCACAATTTCCAGAAGGTGAAAATAACCCAAGTATTTACCAACAAATGAATGAATAAACAAAATGTGTTATATACACATAATAGAATATTATTCAACCACAAAAGGAATAAAGTGTTAATACACGTTACAAATGAATAAACCTCAAAAAAATAAGTGAAATAATCCACACACAAAACAGCAAATATTCTATGATTCCACTAAAATGAAATATCCAGAAAAGGCAAACTCATACAGACTAAAAGTACAATGGCCATTGCCAGGGGCTGAAAGGAGGGGGCAATAGGGTTATTGCTTAATGGGTACAGATTTTCTGTTTGAGTTCTTAAAAGTATTTTCAAAATAGATAGTAATCATAGCTGTATGGCATTAGTAATATGATTATTGTCACTAAATTTTACCCTTAAAAATCATTAAAATGCCACATTTTGTTATGTGCATTTTCCAAAATAAAAATAAATTTTTAAAATTTATAAACCCTATACTCTAGTCCACATAATCATGTCCACAGGGGTACATGTTATTAATTTGGATATTGCTGTACATATATAGTGAAATCAAACAATTAAATAAATGGATGTCATAGCATGGGAGCAAGGGTTTTCACTGAATAGAAGAGTACAGAAAAACAAGGTGATGATCCATTTTGTAACAAATTGGAATTGAAAACATCAATATGAATTCATGTTTAGCTTGATATAGATAAAAGACGGAGACATATGGAAATATAAATAGACATGTGTATATACAAAGGTTAGCATATCCACCCATTATCTTGTTCTGTGTCTTAGTCCATTCCAGATGCTATAACAAAATACCATAGGCTGGGTGGCTTATAAACAATAGAAATTTATTTCTCACAGTTCTGAAAGCTGGAAAGCTGGTGAGTCTAAGATCAAGGCACCAGAAGATTCAGTGTCTAGCGAGGGCTACTTTCTCATAAATAACCTTCTTCTCAGTCTAATCCACATGGCAGAAGTGGCAAAGGATCTCTCTCAGATTTCTTTTATAAGGGCATTGATCCTCTTCATGAGAGCTCTGTCCCAATCACCTAATTATTCTAAAGTTTCCTGCTTCTAATAGCATTACCTTGGGGGTGAAGATTTCAACAAAGAAATTTCGGAGGGGCATAAACATTCAGTCCATAGCAATCTGCCACCAAAAAAGGCCTAGAGTCAATAAAATTCCGGTAGCAATTAGCATACATGTCACTTAAATTTTATTTTTAAATACATTCCACAAGAAAAAAAAAAAAAAACAAAAAACAGGGAAACTTGGAAAAATGACTGATTTTAGGGCTTGGGCAGGAAATATAGAACACGAGCTTGCAGCATCAAGTAGTGCCAAAATGTAAAGAAGTGCTTTAAAAGTCTATGAAAAGTCTATGGATGCAGGTATGTCAAGGAGACAAACACCAATTGGAAAGTTTCTGATTGCCAAAATAGTAACAATTAGAGCAACAAGAGAAAGTAGTATTGGCTTAGATCTCAAGTATAATATAAATAGTCAATTTTCCATACTGAAATACATAAAGTATTGAATAAATTAATAAATGTGGATAAATGACAAGTTTTAATTGCAGAATTCCAAAAAAAATCTGTAGATGTAACTTCCCACTACTTAAGCCACATAGTAACTTTCTAACAAAAAGGAAGAGAATGAAAGAGTAGAAAAATACAAAATTGAAGAGTAATTTTACAGGCAGGAAACCTGACATACATTATCTTAGCCAAGTGATTAAGTCAATATTAACAGTCATAAATCTCATTGATAGTATTTATTTTTGATATGATGTGGTGAAGTGAAACATCATCTCCATGGAATTCCTCCCAAGAACTCATAATCCCCAGTCTTATTATAATAAAAATATCAACTTCCAATATTGAAACATCCTACAAAATACCCGATAAATACTTCTGAAAATTGCGAAGGTCCTCAAAACCAAGAAAAGTCCAAGAAACTGCCACAGCCAAAAGCTACCTAAGGAGACATGGCAAATAAAGCAATATTATATCCTGGATGAGATCCTGGAGCACAAAAAAAGACATCAGGTAAAAATGAAGGAAATCTAAACTATGGACTTTAGTTCATAACAAGAAGTCAATATTCGCTCATTTAGTTTAACAAATACACTAATGTAAATTATTAATTATAAAAAATGGGTGTGGGATATATAGGAATTATATGCTCTATCTGCTCAATTTTTCTGTAAGCCTAGAACAATTTTAAAAATGAAATCTATCAAAAAGAACAAACACTGAGATTGGTAAAGTAATTTTTAAGAAACAACCAAATACATGCTTTTTAAAAAATTATTTCAAATTTAATAACATAGAAAATTTAAAGAGAAAGAGGAGCATATATACAACACTCTACCTACTAACATCAGAATACACATATTTTTAAGTGACCATGAAGCATTCACCAACACAGAAGATATTTTGGACCATAAAACTGGAGTCAAAAAATTTAAGAAAAAGTTATAAAGATTTGTTTATCTGATCATAATGGTATCAAACTAGAAATCAATACCAGAAAGACAAAAGAAAATATTTAAACACTTGAGGATACTAAATGACACATTTCTAAATAATTCATCTCTCAAAAAGGAAATTACAAAGAAAAAAATATATAGGTATGTGTGTGATTTCAATGAAAATACAACGTACTAAAACTTGATATATGTAGCTAAATCCATGTTGACAGGGAAATTTATCTTACTGAATGCTTATATTAGAAAAATAGGAAAGTTCTTAAGTCAATAGTCTAAGTTATAAGTTACTACCACAAGAAAGTAGAAAATGGAAAGCAAAGTAAGCAGTATAAGTAGAAAGAATGAAATAATAATAATATGCACAGAAATCAAGGCAAATAACAACCAGAAAATAATGAAGCAAATAAATATAGTTATTTTTATATTAATAATATTTAGAAACTTCTATCAAGGCTGATAAAAACAGAGAAGATCCAAACCACCAACACCATAAACGAAAATAAAGAGAGAAGTCACAAACCACCAACATCATGAAGGAAATGAGGAATATCGTAACAGTTCCTGAATAAAATAATAATTAGAAAACACTAAAATTAATTTGTACTCATAAATTCAAGAACAACTTTGTACTTGTGAATTCAAGACCATGACTAACAAAACTAAAACAAGACCAAATACATAACAATATTCATTCTACAACCATTAAAGAAAGTGGATTAATAAGTATAATGTTCCTGAAAAGTTCGTCTTTAGCACCAGGTGATTTTACTTTTCCAAATGTTTCAACTAAACATTTATAGGAGAATTCATTTCAACTTTAAGTAATCTTTTCCAGAGAAAGTAATAGAAAGAAACATTTTATTTTATGAGATACATATTATCCTGATACTAAAACCAGACAAAAACTATACAAAAATGAAAAATTTAAGATTAATATGCCTTATGAATATAGACACAAAAACCTTTAACAAAATATTAGTGAATGAAGTACAACAATACACAGAGTTAATACAATGACTGAAAAATTTATTTCAGTTAGACAAGGCTGGGTAAACAATCAAGAATCAATCTACATAATAAATCTTATCAACAGTTTAAGGAAGAAGAAAACTCATGTGTATCAGGGGAACCCACCCCCAATCTTTCATCGTAGGTTCTTTCTATTTTCCATAAGTGTTAGCTGGCTGAGAAATAAAGAGAGGCAGTATAAAGAGAAGAATTTTACAGCTGGGCCACTGGGGCTGACATCACATATCGGAAGGACTGTGATGCCCACCTGAGCCTCAAACCAGCAAGTTTTTTATTAAGCGTTTCAAAAGGGGAGGGGGTGTAAGAACAGGGAGTAGGTACAAAGATCACATGCTTCAAAAAGCAAAAAGCAGAACTACTAGTAAGGGTCTAACAAAGATCACATGCTTCCGAGGGAACAGGGAAAAGAGTAAAAGAAGAACTTCTGATAAGGGTCTATGTTCAATAGTGCACGTATTGTCTTGATAAACATCTTAAATAACAGAAAACAGGGTTTGAGAGCAGAGAACTGGTGTGACCACAAATCTACCAGGGCAGAGTCTTTTTCCACCCTAGTAAGTCTGAGGGTACTGCCGGAGACCAGGGTATATCTCAGTCCTTATCTGAACCACATAAGACAGACATTCCCAGAGTGGCCATTTATAGACCTCCCCCAAGGAATGCATTCCTTTCCCAGGGTATTAATATTAATATTCCTTGCTAAGAAAATAATTTAGCAATATCTTCCCTACATGCACGTCCGTTTATAGGCTCTCCACAAGAAGAAAAATATGGGTCTTTTAGCCCGACCCTGCAGGCAGTCAGACCTTTTAGTTGTCTTCCCTTGTTCCCTAAAAATTGTTGTTATTCTGTTCTTTTTCAAGGTGCACTGATTTCATATTGTTCAAACACACATGTTTTACAATAAATTTGTACAGTTAACATAGTTATCACAGTGGTCCTGAGGTGACATACATCCTTAGCTTACAAAGATAACAGGATTAAAAGATTAAAGTAAAGACAGGAATATGAAATTATAAAAGTATTATTTGGGAACTAATAAATGTCCATGAAATTTTCACAATTTATGTTCTGCCACGTCTCCAGCCGGTCCCTCCATTCAGGGTCCCTGACTTCCCGCAACACAAGCAATTATATAAATTGGTACAAAAAGGTATTTTACGTAACTCAACACAATTCATAACACAAAGAAACAAACACTCAGCAAGTTAGAATTAGAGAGAAAACTTACACGTCTTGATACAGAGCATCTACAAATGCTAACATTACTGAAGCATCATATTTATTAGAGCTAACATCATACTTAATTGTGAAAGTCTGAATACTTTCAGGGAAAAGGCAAGGATGTCCATTCTCATAACTCGTTTTCAACATAATATTAGAACATTTGGCAAAAGTAATAGGAAAATGAATAATAATAATAGATATACAAACTGGAAAAAAAAGAAATTTTTATTTGCATATGCATGATTGTAGATGCAGGAAAGTTCAACAAGTCCACCAAAGAAAAGTTTAAAAATTACTAAAACTAATAATTGAGTGTAGCAACACTGCAGCATACATGATTACTACACAATAATTAACTGCATTTCTATATACCAATAGCGACCACATGAAAATCATCTTTAAAACTGAAATATCATTTATAATCTATCCAAAAATATTAAATACTTAGGTGGAGACTTAGCAAAACACATAACTGTTTTTCATGCTGACAGTTACAAAATGCTAATAAAATGACATAAACAAAGAATTAAATAAATGACAAGACATACTACGTCTATAAAATGGAAGACTCAGCATGTTAAAGATGTCAATTTGACCCTAAATGATTTATAAGTATTTTCCAGTAAAAATTCTAGCAAGTTTTTTTTTTGTTTTTTGTTTGTTTGTTTTTATGTGTGTGCTTTTAAAAAAAAAAATCTTACTCTAATATTTATATCAAGAAAGTGATTCCAGAAGAAATGATGGAGTTAAGTCCTTCAAAAATCTGTTTCTCCATAAAAACTAAAACAGGAGCACTGGAAAAAATGGTCAAAGTCAACTACTCAGAATTCTGTAAATTAACCAAAGGCTAGCAACAATCCAAGGGACACTAATTCAATAGAAACACCTACACCTCAATAAGGGGAGCAAGTTTTATGGCATTTTTACTCTCCCTATTTCTATTCCACTTTCCCCAGTTCCATGGTGGCCTTGAAAACCAACAGTCCCACAAATAGGTAGCAGCCTAAGAGCAACAGAAAACAGTAGACAATGTTTGAAGCATGCAAAAGCATCATTTCTGAAGAACTGTCATTATTTGACCTGTTTGGCAGTATACATAATGTCTCAATGTCAGAGCTTGTCTTTATTTGGCCTAATATCTCATTCCATGGAAATAGTCTTTCTCCCAAGGGAGTTCTTCAGAAACAATTAATAAAAATGGTTTAACATCCCAGTATTTTGAGATACAGATAACAGTTGGAGCAAAAAGAATGGAAAAAAAACTTAAAAAGAAAAGCTGAGAAATCAAGATTTACATTAGGGACTTTGAAATATTCTGACATATACATGGGAATCCAGAAGGACACACAGACATAAGACTGTGTGTATACACAGAAAAGAAAACAGAATATCCTAAACTTTCACCTCTATGTTGCCTTGAGACTCTGTGTAAGCAGAAAGTGAAGGAAAAGGCAGAGCTCCCAACTATACAATAGAATGTCAAAGTTATGGTAAAATATGAATGCTGAGTGCTCAGGGTTAGGCGATTATTGATTCAAAATTTTTGCTGAAATATCTTTTTAATCATCAGCAGGACTCTAAGATACCTTATGAGAAAGCTTAGTGGTCACATGCAACAAAGAATGCAGATTGTCTTCAACCATTTGCACAGGAAGGATATGAACAGACATTTCTCAAAAGAAGACATTTATGCAGCCAACAAACATATGAATAAAAGCTCATCATCACTGGTCATTAGAGAAATGCAAATCAAAACCACAATGAGATGCCATCTCACACCAGTTAGAATGGCAATCATTAAAAAGTCAGGAAACAACAGTTGCTGGAGAGGATGTGGAGAAATAGGAATGCTTTTACACTGTTGGTGGGAGTGTAAATTAGTTCAACCATTGTGGAAGACAGTGTGGCAATTCCTCAACGATCTAGAACCAGAAATACCATTTGACCCAGAAATCCCATTACAGGGTATATACCCAAAGGATTATAAATCAGTCTACTGTAAAGACACATGCACACATTTGTTTATTGCAGCAATTTTCACAATAGCAAAGACTTGGAACCAACCCAAATGTCCATCAATGATAGACTGGATTAAGAAAATATGGCACATATATACTATGGAATACTATGCAGTCAAAAAAAAATAGGATGAGTTCATGTCCTTTGCAGGGACATGGTTGAAGTTGGAAACCATCATTCTCAGCAAACTACCACAGGAAGAGAAAACCAAACACCACATGTTCTTGCTCATAAGTGAGAGTTGAACAATGAGAACACATGGACACAGGGAGGGGAACATCACCCACTGGGGCCTGTTGGGGGGTGGAGGGTTAGGAGGGGGATAGCATTGGGCAAAATACCTAATGTAGATGACAGATTGATGGATGCAGCAAACCACCATGGCACGTGTATACCTATATAACAAACCTACACTTTCTGCACATGTAAGCCAGAACTTAAAGTATAATAATAATAATAATAAAGCTTTAGTCTGGGTGGCTTTTAAAAAACAGAAATGTATTTTTCACAGCTCTGGAGGCTGGGAAGTCCAAATCAAGGTACAAACAGATTTAATGTCTAATGAGGGACCATTTTTCTTCATAGATGGCAACTTCTTTCTGTGTCCTCCCATGATAGAAAGGGCCAAAACGCTTGCCAGGATCTCCTTCATAATATCACTATTTTTTTTTTCATCAGCATTCCACCTTCATGACCTAATTATGACCTAATATTTCAAAGATCCCACCTCCTAACATCATTGCATTGGTGATTAGCTTGCAACACATGCATTTGGTGGGGGGTAGGAGGGACACAAACTTTCAAACCATAGCACAGACCTTAATGGATTAATTTAGGAAAGTCACAAAGACGTAAACAGCAGCAGCTGCAACAAAAGCAACAATAACAAATTGCAGCAACACCAAACACCATACCTAGGTAAAAATAATGAAACTGGAGGAATCATATTACCTCACTTCAAATTATACCACAGATCTATATTAACAAAAACAGCATGGTACTGACATGAAAAACACATAGACCAATGGAATAGAATAGAGAACCCCAAAACAAGTCCACACACCTACAGCAAACTCATTTTTGAGAAAGGTGCCAAAAACATACACTGTGGAAACAGAATTATCTTCAATAAATAGCCTGGAAAAATTGGATATTCATATGCAGAAGAATAATACTAGACTCCTATTTCTTACCATATACAGCAATTGAATCACAATAGATTAAAGACTTACAGTTAAGACTGAACCATTAAATTATCTTAAGAAAACATTGGAAAAAAAATCTGTGCTACTATATGATCCAGCAATTCCATTGCTGGATATGTACCAAGAGAAAGAAGATCATTATATCAAAGAAATATCTGTACTCCTATGTTTCTCAGAAAACTAAAAATTGAGCTATGTTATGATCCAATAATCACACTGCTTAGTATATACCCCCAAACTGGAAATCAGTGTATAAGAGAGACATCCACAGTCCTATGTTTGTTGCAGCACTGTCTACAATAGCTAAGAGTTGGAAGCAACCTAAGTGTCCATCAATAGATTAATGAACAAAATATGTGCTGCATATACACAATGGAATAGTATTCAGCCATAAAAAAGAATGAAATTCAGTCATTTGCAACAACATGAATGGAACTGGAGATCATTACATTAAGCGAAATAAGCCAGGTACAGAAAGACAAACATTGCATGCTCCCATTTATTTATGGGATCTAAAAAAAAAATACCATTGAGATCATGGTCATAGAGAGAAGGAAGATAGTTACTGGAGACTGGGAAGAGTTGCAGGGGTTTGAGGAAAAGGTGAGGATGGTTAATGAGTCCAAAAAAAAAAAAAATAGAGTAAATAAGACCCACTATTTGATAGCACAATAGCATGACTATACTCAATAAAAATTGTATATTTTAGGATAAAGCTGGAAACTGTCATTCTTAGCAAACTATCACATGGACAAAAAACCAAGCACCGCTTGTTCTCACTCACAGGTGGGAATTGAACAATGAGAACACTTGGACACAGGAAGGGTAGCATCACACACTGGGGCCTGTCTGGGGTGGGAGGTAGGGGGAGGGATAGCATTAGGAGATATACCTAAGGTAAATGACAAGTTAATGGGTGCAGCACACTAACATGGCACATGTATACATATGTAACAAACCTGCACGCTGTGCACATGTACCCTAGAACTTAAAGTATAATGAAAAAAAAAAGAATAACTTAAAGAAAGTAATTGGATTGTCTATAACTCATAAATGTTTGAGAGGATCGTTACCTCATTCTTCATGATATGCTTCTTTCACATTGCATGTCTTTATTGAAACATATCACATACCCTATAAATATATACATGTACTATGTACCTACAAACTTTTTAGAAAATAATAATTTTTTAAAATACTTAATGAATGGTATTGGAAAATGATATATGAAGGATCTGTTTTTTCTCTAGCTTGGCCTGATTATTAGGTAAAGTTCTGAGTTTTCTTTCATGTTGTATTTTTAGGGGGTGTGGGGATTGGAGAGGCATTATAATTTACAAATAGTAAAATATACCTTCTTCACTACAGAGTTCTATGACTGCTGACAAATATATCCAATCATATAGCCATCAGAAAAGTCAAGATACATTTTTGTTCCATTACAGTAATACATTTTATTTTGCTCTTTGTAATCAATTCTTACCCCCAGTACCTGACAACCACTCATCAGGTTTCTCTTCCTATTGTTTCATCTATTGAAGAATGTCATATTAATGAAATTATATATAATATATACTTTTAATACATGTTTTTGCTTTACAGAATACATTCGAGATTCATCCATATTGTTGAGTGTATTCATAGTTGATTCCTTAATTGCCGAGTAGTATTCTGTTGTATAGGTAGATGTACTGTTGTCTGCTTATTCATTAACCCATTAAGGAGAATTTTGTTTTCTTTCTATTTTCTGGCAATTATGAATATAGAAGTTGTAAAAATTCTTGTACAGTTTGTTTTTCGAGTGTTAACTTAAAATCTTATTTCACTTGGGAAATCACCTAGCAGTAAGATTACAAGGTAACATATTAAGTGTGGGATTAATGTTCTGAGTAATTACTAAATATTTTTCTCAAGTAGCAATATAGTCTTGCTTTCCCACCAACAATACATGAGAGATACAGTTGTTCTGTATCTTCATCAACGCTTGGTATGTCATTTAGAAAAATGTTTTTGCCATTCTAATGCATGTTTGGAGAAATCTCATGTTTTTCCCCTGGCAATTCCCTGATAAGTAATGGGGTTAATTTTTCACATTCTCACTTGCCATATGAATATTTAGTTTATTCAAGTGTTCATTGATATGCATAGTCCTTTTTTGAAAAATTGTTGTTTACTCAATATTGAGATTTGAATGTCCTTTGTACATTCTGGTTATATGTCCTTTATCAGATATATGATCGGAAAATATTTTCTCCCAGAAAAAGTGTGACTTTTCTTTCCATTATTAAAAGTGTATTTGAAAGAGCAGAAGTTTTCAATTTGGATACTGTTTAATTTACCTAGGTTTATTCTTCTGTGAATGTGCTTTTTGTAAAATATGCAATATATATATTTTTGTAACCCCAAGAGGAAAACATTTTCTCTTATATTTTCACCTTGAATTTGTCTAGTTTGCAGTTTTATATTTAGGTCTATGAAACATTATGAGCCAGTTTTTGTATATAATGCATTTTTTATTAAGTTTTATTTTTAATTGGTACTAGAGAAACTAAACTTCCATAGGAAAAAAAAATATGAACCTTGACCTAAACCTTACTCCTCATGTAAAAATCCATTCAAAATAGATTATGGACCTAAAAGTAAAACACACACCTGAAAAGTTTTATTAAAATCATGGTAGAATATCTCTGGGTCCCATGGCTAGTCAAAGTGTTCTTAGATTTTATAACAAATCCAAATCCATAAAGCATTGCTACATTGGACATAACTAAAATCAAAACTAAAAACATTTCCTCTTTGAAAGTCCATGTGAAGAAGAAAAGACATGGAACAGACCGGGAAAAAATATTTGCAAACCACATATCCAAAAATAGCAACAACAAACTTGTATCTAGAACCTATAAAGTACTAATAGCGCAATATTAAATAAATAACCCAATCATAAAATGGGTTAATAATCTGAATATACATTTCTCCAAAGTGGCTCTCTATATAGTATTATAAACACACAAAAGTATTTTCAACATCATTAACCGTTATTTCCACCAATTCTCTTTACCATAATAAAAGCTTCCAATGCTCAAGTTAATGTTCAGATATCTCCTAAAACAATTGTTTGAAACATCATAGTTAAAATCTTTTAAAGTTAGCAAATTAAATATTGTAAGGGTACAAAAAAGATTCAGAATATAGTCCAGAGTGGTTGATCATTAACACTGCTAAGTTTGATAAAATTACATTTCTGTGAAGCTCCATTACTTTGGTTTTCTTAATATCATCAGATATTCTATGTGTCTTCATTTGAAGAATTTAAGCCTATCTCCTACCTAATTAGAAATTTTAAGAAGTAGTAGAATAAATATTTTTATAAACTTGACAACTTAGAGCAATTTTAAAAGTAAAATATTTCTATATATTCTGCATCCAGCTTCTCCTATAACTAGCATCTTATATTATTAAAATAGATTTGTTATAATTAACAAACTAGCATTGATATCTTATTAACTAAAGTCCATATTTATGCACATTTTCTTAGTTTTTATTTTATGTCCTTTTCCTATCTTAGATTCCTAAACATAATACCACACTATATTTAGTAGTCATGTCTCCTTTGGCTCCATGTAACTCTGATGGTTTCCCAGATTTTCCGTTTCTTTTCTGATGACTTTGACAGTTTTGAGGAGTTCAGGTTATTTTGTAGAATGTTCTTACATTGCAATTTCTTTGATGTTTTTCTCATTAGACTGGGATAATTGATATTTGGTTGCAAGATCACAGAGATTAAATGCCTTTCTCATAGCATATCAAGAATATATGCTATCAATATGACTTTTTAATGTTGATATTAATCACTTGGCTATGGTAGTTTGTCAAGTTGCTCCACTGTAGTTCCTTTTTTTAATTCCTCCGTAATGTGTATGTTTTGGAAGAAAGTCACAATGTAAAGACCACATCTAAGAAACTGAGAGATGAGCTCTGCTTCCTTAAGGTGAAAATATCTTAACGAATTATTTGTAATTCTTCTGCAGAGCAGATTTGTCTATTCTCCCTTATTTATCTATTTAGTAATTCATTTTTAATATCTGTATGGACTTGTAAATATTTATTTTATAATTTTAGCTATAATACAATACTTCTATATTCATTTTGTTCGGTCTATCATCAATATGATGTTCTTTGTAAGTTTTCCTATCTGCCTTATTAGATAAAGGATGTTTCCCTCTGAGATAATTTGGATCTGTGTCCCCATGCAATCTCACATTGAAATGTAACCCCTATTGTTGGAGATGGGGCACGTGGAAGGTGTTTGGATCATGAAAATGTGTATCCCTCATGAACAACTTAGCACCATCCCCTCAGTGATGAGTGAGTTCCCACACAATCTGGTTATTTAAAACTCTGCAGGATTTCCCATTCTCTCTTTGGCTCTAGCTCAAGCAATGTGATGTGCCAGCTCCCACTTTGTCTTCCACCATCAATAAAGGCTCCCAGAGGCCTCACTAGAAGTCCAGCAGATGCCAGCACCATGCTTCCTGCACAGCCTGCAGAGCTGTTAGCCAATTAAATTTATTTTCTTTACAATTTATCCAGTCTTGGGCATTTCTTTACAGCAATGCAAGACTGGGCTAACACACCTTCTATTCCTGATTTTTGAGTTTTTAATAATAAATGGATATTAAATTTTGTAAAATGAATGTGTTATATATATTGACATGATTTTTCATATTTAGCCTGCTAATAAGATAAATTACATTGATTGACTTATGAATGTAAAACCATACTTGCATTCCTATAATGAATCAGTTGTGGTGTATTACTCTTTTTATATCTTACCATTTTTGAATTGCTAATACTTTAAAAGATTTTTGTATGTACTCTATGTTCATAAGATATGCTGGTAGTTTTTTCTTAACCTTAAGTATTATTTAGAGCTATATTCTCTATTTCATAAATAGTTGGGGTTTTATGGCCACATTTCAGTTACAGATTTCTACAGTAAATCTGTTACGATCTGACAATGTACTTTACATAATTTCTAGCATTTTCAACTTGCGAATGTTTATTTTATGGCCTATACTGTGATGTGTCTTCATGAGTGTTCCATCTTGATGAGTGTTCCATCTGCACATGAGAAAAATGTGTGTTCTTATGATGCTGCACAGAATATTCTATAATGTAAATTTGTTGATAGTGCCGTTCAATTTATCTTTAGCCTTATCATTTTCTGCCTGCTCTATTTGTCATTTACTGACAAGGGAGTGTCAAATTATGCAACTGTAATAGGATATTCGTCTATTTCTCCTTTCAGTTCTATAAATTTTTGCACATATTTTGATGCTGTTTTTTTAGGTGCACATCCTTTTATGATTATGTCTGCTTTGATAATTGATCTTTTTTTCATTATTTAACGTTTCTTTTACTCCTCATACTCTTTTTTGTTCTGAAGATTGCTTTGTCTGAAATTAATAGAGGTAATTCAGCTTCTTTTTATGTTTTATGTTTGCATGATATATCTTTCTTCATCATTTTATTTAACTTCTATAAGTCTTTACATTTAAATTGGGTTTCTTTTACACAGCATATAATTAGGTATTATATTTTTTGTTTTGTTTTCTTGATATGGGTGTTTGTTCCTTAATCTAATCTATAATTTATGATTTTTTTATGCCATTGAATTAACAAATGTGCATTTTTGTCTTTATTACATATGTATGTCCCCATAAACAAATATTCTATTAATTTGTGTGTTTTAAGTTTTATATGTTGCTTCCTACTCTAAGTACCCTTTTGAAACTTTGCTTTTTACTTAACATTATCTTTTCTATATTTATCCCTCTTGATACAAGTAAATCATCTGAATTCATTTCTAATATTATATACTATTTTCTTATAAAAATAAGCCATCTCTAAGTCATCCATTTTCCTACTGGCAGAAAGTTAATTTATTTACACTTTATTTGCTGATATAAACAAGTGCTAAAGTAAATAATTTTTTTCATATGTTTCCTGGGGTATATAAAATAGAACATATCTGATATAGACATTAAGAGTTGAAATTGTCTGGTCATGAAATACGCACATTTTTAATCTCACAAAATATTGCTAAATGGCTCCCTAAAGTGATCATACCAATTAAAACTCTAATAAGTGTTGTTTGAGAGTGTTCCTAACTCTACATCTTTCCCTACATTGGTGTTTATCAGTTGATCATTCTTCCCAAATTTCTTTTTTTTTTTAATTCAACTTTTTATTAGATACAGAGCATACATGTGCAGATATTTTACATGGTTATATTGCACCCAGGTAGTGACATGTTACCCAATAGGTAGTTTTTCAACCTAGCTCCTTCTTCCCACCGTCCCCCTCTAGTAGTCGACAGTGTCTGTTGTTCCCTTGTTTGAGTCCTTGTGTACTCAATATTTAGCTACCACTTATAATTGAGAAAATGTGTTACATATACACCATGAAATACTTCACAGCTATAGAAAAAAATAAAAGCATGTCCTTTGCAACAACATGGATAGAAGTGGAGGCCATAATCCTAAGTGAATTAACACAGGAACAGAAAGTCAATTTCTGATTTTGACTGGTGTATTTAGACTATTCAGGTATAAAGCAATTCCAAACATGTTTGGAATAAAGTATATATACTATCTTTTTTTTTTTTTTTTGAGACGGAGTTTCACTCTTGTTGCCCAGGCTGCAGTGCAATGGCACGATCTTGGCTCACCACAACCTCTACCTCCCAGGTTCAAGCAATTCTCCTGCCTCAGACTCCTGAATAGCTGGGATTACAGGCATGTGCCGCCATGTCTGGCTAATTTTGTATTTTTAGTAGAGACAGGATTTCTCCATGTTGGTCAGGCTGGTCTTGAACTCCTGACCTCAGGTGATCTACCTGCCTCGGCCTCCCAAAGTGCTGGGATTACAAACGTGAGCCACCATGCCCAGCCTATTATCTTTATGCTTTGTATTAACTACATTTGCTCTTTCTTTCTTTTAAATGTTTCCTTCTCTGGCTCTCTCTGCTATTTATTGAGCATTTATTATGTCAATTTTTTCTATACTGACATATCATTTATACTTCCTTTTCATCTTTTGTAGTGGTTGCCTGAGGGTTTACTATACACATTTTTAAACAATCTAAGTTCCTCTTTAAATAATACTATTTCATTCCGATATAGTGCAAGTAATTTATGATATTCTTAATTTCTCTCTCCTCTCTAGTCATTATTCATTTTATTTAAACATATGCTACAAATACTCAATACATTGTTATTATTATTGTTTTAAAATGTTCATTATCTTTTGGGAAATTAAGAAAAACATAAAAGACATTTAACCTTTATTTATTTGTTGTGCTCTACTCTTCCATTTTTTTGTGTATTCTCAATTTTTCTGACCTATATAAATTTCTTTCTGTGAAGAACTTCCTTTAACAATTTTTGTAGGGCTAGTCCATTAGCTATATATATATATATATATATATATATATATATATATAAAAAATTTTTTTTTTTTTGAGAAAGGCTTTTTTTTTTTTCCAATCTTAAAGTACATGTTTTTCTGGGTATAGAATTTTTGATTGGCAGAATTTTTCTTTTAAAATTTTAAATATTTTATGCCATTATTTTGCTGTTGACATAATATCTGATAAGATGTCTTTGGTAATTTTTATCTATGTTTTGTTATGTGTGGTAATTAATTTTAAGTGTCAGTTTGGATGCTTCATTGTGCCCAAATATTTGGTAACAGATTATTCCAGGTATTTTTATGAGGATTATTTTCCATGAGATTAGCATATAAATTAGTCAACTTTGAGCAAAACAGATTTCGCTCTGTAATCTGGGTGGGTCTCATCCAGTCAGTTAAGAACTGAATAGAACAAAAGTACTGACTTCCCCCAAGCAAAGAGTAATTCTGCCAGTAGATATCCTTTGGATTTGAACTACAATGTTGGTTCCTTCCTGGAATTTTATTCTGATGGCCTTCAGACTTGAACTACCTTATTTGCTCTTCTTTGGGTCTCCAATCTGCCAATCCGTCCTGTAGATTTTGGATTTGCCAGCTCCCATATAATAATGTGAGCCAATTTCTTAAAATAAACTTCTGTATCTCTCTCTCTATACGGAGAGAAAAATAGAGCCTATTGGTTCTATTGCTTGTATTTTTCAGGAGAATCCTGACTAATACAGTGTGTATCTTTTCTTGGTGTTCTCTGAGCTTCTTAGATCTCTGTATTGGTGCCTGTCACTAATTTAACGTTTTTCAACTACTATTTCCCAAATTTTTATTTCATTTCGTTTTGTCTTTTTCGTCTACTATTACAATTTTGCAGATATTTTCCCAGAGTTCTTGAATGTTCTGTTCTATTTTTGTCATTTTTTAATTCAATTTCAGTTTGAAAAATTTCTATTGACCTGTCTTCAAATTTACTGACATTTTATTTAGCTGTGTTGGGTATACTGATGAACCTATGGAGATCATTCTTCATTTTTGTTGCTGTATATTTTTAAAAAATAATTTCTAACATTTTCTTTTTATTCTTATAATTCTCATCTCTCCTCTTATATGACCCTTCTGATTTTGCATGTCCTGTACCTTTTTCATTAGAGATTTTGACAAGGTAATAATAATCATTTTAAATTTCCTCTCTGATAATTCCAACATCCATGTCATAAGTGAGTCTGTGTCTCTTTAATACTTTGTCTTCTGACTACGTGTTCTTTGTTTATTTGTTTGCTTCTTGCCTTTTAGGCATGTCTTAGAACTTTTTGTTGAATGCTGAAGATATCATATATGTTAGTAGATGTTTGGTATACATGTTAATCTGGCCAAGAGCTGTGTTATGTTTGATGTTTGTTGTAGCTATGGACACTAGAAGCTTCATATGTCTCTAGTAATCATGTTTTTTTCTCTCGTCTTGAATTTTGGGCTTCTCTATTCTGCTTCTCAGAAAGTTTTATCTGTTTATTTTTTCTTTTCTTTTTTTTTTTTTTTTTTTTTAGCTCTTTCAGTTGTAATCCACTGTGACCATTATTGGAGGCATTACTAGTATGGTGATAATATAGGAAAGGAGGATATAAGGCATTCTCTAGTTTTTATTTTTTTATTTTCAGGCTTTGGAATGCATAGTAAGCTCTGTTTCAGAGCTGTGACTTTTGTAATTCGTGTTTCTTTTTTTTCTTTAGGGGTAGACTTTTTTTCACCCTGCTGCCTAATTCCTTCCCTAGCGGCAATAAAGAATCTCAGTGTTCCCAGTGTATGTTATTAAAGATGTCTTCTCTATAGATTCAGGCTTTTTTATCTCTTAGGTGAGACACTGTTTGGGTAGGATAAAATTTCCTTCACCCAACTGAAATGGGATTTTACTGGTGCCCTCTGACAATGTCCAACCCCCCTAGGAATTAATCCTTTTGTTCTGAAAGGAAAACTTCACCTTCCCTTGGTAGAGTCACAAAGGGAGCACTCTTAGGATTTTTCTAAATCCACTCTATGAAAGCCTGGTGGAGTTTCTGTAGGAAAGCCTACAGAAATGAGGAGTATTCCTATGACTGCAGCCTCCAGAAGCTAGCCCACATTTGGGCACCATAAATTCATCAAAATTTCTGGTTTAGCATTCTTACTGACTTCTAGGGTGTCTGGCAGTGTCTGCTTCAGATAAGAAAATGCTCACATACTTTGTCCTTCTGAAAATAACTGTTTCTAAATATTTCAAGGAAATCTAGTAACTTCACTTCTCTGATGAGTCCAAAAGGTGTCCATTGATTTTCAGTTTTTCCAGCTTTTCCTTGTTGAAAAATGAAAGTGACAATTCTAAGCTCTTATGTGTCTTAGCTGATCTATCTTAGATTTCTGAAGTATCCAAACATGTTATTAGCAATGATATGGAAGGGAAGTTCTGGGAAAGGAATGACATGATCCCTTTAAATTATACGGAAAAGGGGAAGGGTGTGGTCCCTGGCTAGGACTCCACACCCAGACATGCAGCCACTGACCTACATGAGGAGAGCCATTTTTGTTTTCCTGTCCAAATGTTGCATTTCTCAAGACAACCCTGGCCTTCCGCACCCCCATCCAGTGCCTGTCAAAACCCCAAGATGAACGCTCAATAAATTCGGTATTGATGGAGCGTACCTCAAAATAATAAGAGCTATTTATGACAAACCCACAGCCAATATCATACTGAACGGGCAAAAACTGGAAAAATTCCCTTTGAAAACTGGCACAAGACAGGGATGCCCTCTCTCACCACTCTTATTCAACATAGTGTTGGAAGTTCTGGCTAGGGCAATCAGGCAAGAGAAACAAATCAAGGGGATTCAGTTAGGAAAAGAAGAAGTCAAATTGTCCCTGTTTGCAGATGACATGATTGTATATTTAGAAAACCCCATTGTCTCAGCCCAAAATCTCCTTAAGCTGATAAGCAACTTCAGCAAAGTCTCAGGATACAAAATTAATGTGCAAAAATCACAAGCATTCTTACACACCAGTAACAGACAAACAGAGAGCCAAATCAGGAATGAACTTCCATTCACAATTGCTTCAAAGAGAATAAAATACCTAGGAATTCAACTTACAAGGGGTGTAAAGGACCTCTTCAAGGAGACCTACAAACCACTGCTCAGTGAAATAAAAGAGGACACAAACAAATGGAAGAACATACCATGCTCATGGATAGGAAGAATCAATATCGTGAAAATGGCCATACTGCCCAAGGTAATTTATAGATTCAATGCCATCCCCATCAAGCTACCAATGAGCTTCTTCACAGAATTGGAAAAAACTGCTTTAAAGTTCATATGGAACCAAAAAAGAGCCTGCATCTCCAAGACAATCCTAAGTCAAAAGAACAAAGCTGGAGGCATCACGCTACCTGACTTCAAACTATACTACAAGGCTACAGTAACCAAAACAGCATGGTACTGGTACCAAAACAGAGATATAGACCAATGGAACAGAACAGAGTCCTCAGAAATAATACCACACATCTACAGCCATCTGATCTTTGACAAACCTGAGAGAAGCAAGAAATGGGGAAAGGATTCCCTATTTAATAAATGGTGCTGGGAAAATTGGCTAGCCCTAAGTAGAAAGCTGAAACTGGATCCTTTCCTTACTCCTTATACGAAAATTAATTCAAGATGGATTAGAGACTTAAATGTTAGACCTAATACCATAAAAATCCTAGAGGAAAACCTAGGTAGTACCATTCAGGACATAGGCATGGGCAAAGACTTCATGTCTAAAACACCAAAAGCAACAGCAGCAAAAGCCAAAATTGACAAATGGGATCTCATTAAACTAAAGAGCTTCTGCACAGCAAAAGAAACTACCATCAGAGTGAACAGGCAACCTACAGAATGGGAGAAAATTTTTGCAATCTACTCATCTGACAAAGGGCTAATATCTAGAACCTACAAAGAACTCAAACAAATTGACAAGAAAAAAACAAACAACCCCATCAAAAAGTGGGCAAAGGATATGAACAGACATTTCTCAAAAGAAGACATTCATACAGCCAACAGACACATGAAAAAATGCTCATCATCACTGGCCATCAGAGAAATGCAAATCAAAACCACAATGAGATACCATCTCACACCAGTTAGAATGGCGATCATTCAAAAGTCAGGAAACAACAGGTGCTGGAGAGGATGTGGAGAAATAGGAACACTTTTACACTGTTGGTGGGATTGTAAACTAGTTCAACCATTATGGAAAACAGTATGGCGATTCCTCAAGGATCTAGAACTAGATGTACCATATGACCCAGCCATCCCATTACTGGGTATATACCCAAAGGATTATAAATCATGCTGCTCTAAAGACACATGCACACGTCTGTTTATTGCAGCACTATTCACAATAGCAAAGACTTGGAATCAACCCAAATGTCCATCAGTGACAGATTGGATTAAGAAAATGTGGCACATATACACCATGGAATACTATGCAGCCATAAAAAAGGATGAGTTTGTGTCCTTTGTAGGGACATGGATGCAGCTGGAAACCATCATTCCCAGCAAACTATCACAAGAACAGAAAACCAAACACCGCATGTTCTCACTGATATGTGGGAACTGAACAATGAGATCACTTGGACTCGGGAAGGGGAACATCACACACCAGGGCCTATCATGGGGAGGGGGGAGGGGGGAGGGATTGCACTGGGAGTTATACCTGATGTAAATGACGAGTTGATGGGTGCAGCACACCAACATGGCACAAGTATACATATGCAACAAACCTGCACGTTATGCACATGTACCCTACAACTTAAAGTATAATAATAATAAATAAATTAAAAACAAAACAAAACAAAACAAAAACAAAAAAACCCCAAGATGCTAGCAGGAAGACACACAGGTAGCTGGATGTCAAGAGGAGCCCATCGGCAGAGGAACACATGGGTGGCTGGATGTCGAGAGGAACACCCTGAACATGCCGGCAGGCCACCGACCAACAGAACAACACAGAGTTTGGCTGGGGCAGTTGAAGGAAAGCCCAGGCCTCCAAGTGGCCTGACTCTAGGGGAAAATCTTCTCCCTTCTGGCTCCCCCATCTGCTGAGAGCTACTTCCATTCAATAAAACCTTGAACTCATTCTCCAAGCCCATATGTGATCCAATTATGCTGACACACCAAGGCAAGAACCCTGGGATACAGAAAACCCTCTGTGCCTGTGATAAGGCAGGGATCTAATTGAGCTAACACAGCCACCTATGGATGGTGAAACTAAAAGAGCACCCGGTAACACACACCCACTGGGGCTTCAGCTGTAAACATTCACCCCTAGACACTGCCATTCGTCTCCCTGCCCATCTGTATGCTCCCCTGAAGGTTTGAGCAACAGAGCACTGAAGAAGCAAGCCACATCCCCATGTCATACCCTGCAAGAGAGACAAGGGAACTTTTCCCCTTTCAGCAACATCACATATAGATGCTCATATATGATGTATATGTGATATATAATATATAATAAATATAATGTTGTAAATTATAAAATATATAAAATATATTATATATAATTACATTAAGTAAAATGTCCTGACAAACATTTAAAATTCAGATAGTAGAAAGCATCATTGTCTTTTTCCTAAATATAGTATATTTTCACTGTTTCTCAGATAAGAATTTTGTTGGCTATGGGTTAGTTATTCACCTCAAGAGAGTTTAAAGTTCACAGTTGGCAGAATTTCTTATAGTCTTAGTAGGGCTGCCCATCTCTGAGGATTGACATCATTTTCAACATGATTTACACAGCTAGCATAGACATCCACTTGCTTTTTGAAATGTAGTATTTCCCTAGGATGAACATAACATCAACCTCTTAGAAAATATAGGGGCTAACTCAGAGTTCCTACTCATGGAGAGACCCTAAAATTATACTAATAATTAGAATAATTATTCACCTCCATGTAAGTCACAATAGAGAGAATTATCTTTATGATACGTCCTTGTTTACTTTGAAGATCACAAGTGCACCAAGATTCCAAATTTTTCTATCATAAAATGGATCGATTCTTATCTTCTCATGGCAGTGTATATGCTATAATATGTACCAATTTTCAAACTATTCTCAATGCCTTAAATCCTCTCACTGTGCTCTCTAATGGAAAAAAATGCCTCAATGTTTTCCTGGATGTCTCCATTACCTTCTTAAATTTTCTGGATGTCTCCAGAGGACAGTGTTTCCCCCAGGAGCTAAGATAAGTGAAAGAGATTCTATTATCTCATATTCTATGAACTAGTGGGCCTGAGAATACATTGTCTTAGTTTTTTCTTGCCAATTCTGGACCATTTCTCTTCCCTTCTAATTTATAAAAAGAAAAAATATCCTTTGGATTGCATGCCATACTATACTATATATTATATATATTGATATGTTGCGAGAAGTCAAGGATCCCGAATGGAGGGACTGGTTGAAGCTGCGGCAGCAGAACATAAATTTTGATGATTTCATGAACATTTATTAGTTCCCCAAATTAATACTTTTATAATTTCTTACGTCTGTCTTTACTGCAACCTCTGAACATAAATTGTGACTATTTCGTGGAAATTTATCACTTCCCCAATCAATACTCTTGTGATTTCCTATGCCTGTCTTTACTTTAATCTCTTAATCCCATCATCTTTGTAAGCTGAGGATGAATGTCGCCTCAGGGCCCTGTGATGATTGCGTTAACTGCACAAATTGTTTGTAGGGCATGTGTGTTTGAACAATATGAAATCTGGGCATCTTAAGAACAGGATAACAGCGATTTTCAGGGAACAAGGGAAATAACTTTAAAGTCTGACTGTCTGTGGTCTGCACAGAACAGAGCCATATTCCTCTTATTATCAAAAATAGGTAAGATAAATATCGCTGAATTCTTTCCCCAGTAAGGAATATTAATAATTAACAGCCTTAGGAAAAGAATGCATTCCCAGAGGAGGTCTCTGAATGGCTGCTCTGGGAGTGTCTGCCTTTATGCAGATGTAGATAGGGATGAAACACACCCTAGTCTCCTGCAGTGCCCCCAGGCTTGCTAGGATTAGGAAATTCCACCCTGGTGAATTCTAGTCAGACCAGTTCTCTGCTCTTGAACCCTGACAATGCACACACAGCAGGACATGGAAGTTATTCTAGTTTCACCCTGACCTCCTGATCTCACCATGACCTCCTGCCTTGTGATCTTTTGTTGCCCTTAAAGCATGTGATCTCTGTGACCCACACCCTATTCATGCACTCCCTCCCCTTTGAAAATTACTAATAAAAACTTGCTGGTTTTATGGCTCAGGGAGTATCACAGAACCTGCTGACATGCGAGTTCTCCCCTGGACACCCAGCTTTAAAATTTCTCTCTTTTGTACTCTTTCCCTTTATTTCTCAGACCAGCCAACATTTAGGGAAAATAGAAAAGAACCTACGTGAATTATCAGAGGCAAATTTTCCCCAATAGTGATAGTATTACATTTGTATTAGTCTGTTCTCACATTGCTGTAAAGATATTACCCCAAACTGGGTAATCCATAAAGAAAAGGAGTTTAATTGATTCACAGTTTTGCATGACTGGGGAGGCCTTAGGAAACTTACAATCATGGTGGAAGGGGAAGCAAGCACCTTCTTCATAAGTTGGCAGGAGAGAGAAGAGTGAGTGAAGGAGGAACTTGCCAAACACTAATAAAGCCATGGGAGCTTGTGAGTACTCACTGCCATGAGAACAGCATGGGAGAAACCACCTCCATGATCCAATCACCTCCCACCAGGGTCCTCCCTCAACACCTGGGGATTGCAATTCAAGATGAGATTTGGGTGAAGATGCATGAGCTAACCGTATTGCTATCTCTTATATTTTTATTTATAGACTAGCTAATTATTTACATTTCTTCCTTCAGAACTTTACGTCTGACTTAATTTATCTCCAACACCACTCTTGTCAGTTGTCAGGAATGTTAAAATTAAAAAAATATATATCCCTCAAACTGTTCTCTCAGTTTCTTGACTTCATTAGTATCAGTGATCTTGTCTTTTTCCCTACCTGTGACACCTCCACCTATGATAACAGACATTATTATTTTCATTAATCACATTTACAAAATCTCAATTTCAATAATTATATTCACCAGTCACAACATCCTATATTTCTAGGTCATATCCTCTAGCATCCCTTTCCAACAATTATTTGATTCTATTGGAATCAAACTTATTTACATTACCACATTATCACTTTTCAATGTTTTCTGCATGTTATTATTTTCCCTTATTACCCACTTTAGAGTTCATGTTCTTTCATTGCAGTCTGTCTTGCATGTATGAGCCACTTACCTGTTTGTTTCTCTCTTGCTCATACTTTTTATCTCTCTATTGTAGTTACCTGGCAGACCCTCAACTTTAGCTAATCTAACTCTCTACTTAGTCTGTATCTATAACAAAAATAACAAGTATGGAAAAAGAAAACAAACAAAGAAATAACAACAAGAAACTCAAGCTGAAAGGTCTCAAGTGAATTTATGACCAAAGAAACAAAGTGAATTTTCCTGCTGCTTAGCAATCATACTATCTGTCCTGAGTTAAATTCACTTGTTCTTCAAGACAAACATGGGGTGTATAAAAACTAAACTAACATGTCCAAATAGGTATCATTGAGTATCTAGGTTATACGTGAACCTGTAAATTCTAGTTGGCAGAATAACTGTCACAGTTAATTTTAACTTATAAATGTTCATATAGAGTGTTCATGTCACAGAGCAGATGTCAATCCCGCGTTTTAACACTTCCTGGAGATTTTTGTAGCATATTGCCATTGATGGTTGAAATCAGACATTTTTCATCTGCTTCCAGTTTCCTATAACTTGTAAGTTATAGATTGTACAAACACAAGTTCTTAATGCACTTCCACAATAAAAAAAAAAAAAAAGTATGCATTGTGATACTGAGGATCTGCTCGATTACAACTGAGGAGTGTCCAATCAAAGCTTTGAACAGACTGACTAATCCTGCACTATGTAGGATGCTCATTAATAATTTGTAATTAAAGATGGAAGTGAGACAGTCTAATACTGTTGTAAACCAAAGGTGTTGAAGCCTTCTTGTAGCTTTGCATCAAAGTTAAAGGATTCCATCATCAAATCCATATTTGTTACCCCTGTCAGAAAGGTTCTCCATGGGGGAGGTGACCAAGATGGCCAACTAGAAGAAGCTAGTGTGCATGGCTCTCATGGAGAGAAAAGGAAGGGCTGAGTAAATACAGCATTTTCAACTGAAACATCCAGGCATGCACATAAGGACTAATCAAGAAAACAACTTGACCCATGAAAAATGGAGAAAATCAAAGAAGGATGATGGCCCACCCAGGAGCGACATGGAGCCAAGTAACCTCCCCAACCCAAGGAAGTGGTGAGTGAAAGTGTGGCCACAGGAACCCATGCTTCTTCCACAGATCGTTGCAACCTTTGGGTCAGGAGATTTCCCTCATGAACCAACTCCACCAGGACCTTCAGTCTGACACACAGAGCTATGTGGAGTCTCAGCTGAGCAGCTGGTCAGGCACGTGCTGAGACCCTGGAGCTTTAGATACTCTGACTTTCTGGGCTTCCCAGAAAAATTACCTGCAATTCTAGTAAAGTGAAAGGTTAGACCCCTGTATATATCCCTAGGAAAGAGGCTGAATCCAGGGAGCTGAGCAGTGACTGTCCGCAGGTCCCACTAACAAGATACCTCACAGAATAAAACTCTGGCTTGGAATTTCAGCCAGCCACTGATAGTAATATTGCAACTGGGATGGAGCTCCTGCAGGTAGGGGTGGGCCACCATCTTTGCTGTTTGGAGACTTAGCCGTTCCACCCTGTGGGCTTTGGAGAGTCCAAGCTAACCAGGAACAGGAGGGATCCTACAGCACATCACAACTACTCTATGAAAATACAGCCAGACTGACTTTTTAAGAAGGTCCTCTATTATATTTCTTTTCAGAGTACAGGACTCCCAATTGGGGTCTTTAGCCACCCCCACAGGTGTTCTCCAGTTGACAGAGATTTGAAGCCTCTCTGGAATGGAGCTCCCAGAGGGAGGGGCGAACTGCCTTTTGTGCTGTTTGGGTGACTTAGCTATTCTGGCCTTTGAACTTTGGAGAGTCCAAGGTGACCAGGGGCTGAAGCGGACCCCCTGCACAGCACAACTGCCTTATGAAAACGTGGCCAGGCTGCTTTTTAAAGCAGTTCCCCAATTCTGTTTCTCATCATCAGTGGAGCCTCCCAACCGGGATCTCCAGCTATCCCTACCAGTGTTCTTTGGCTGACAGAGGTTTCAAATTCTCCAGGGATGGAGCTCCCAGAGGAGGGGTGAGCCGCCATCTTCATTGTTTCCATGACTTAGCTATTCCAACCTTTGGGCTTTGGAGTGTCTAAGGTGACTGGAGGCTGAAGTGGACACCCAGCACAGCTGCTCTACCAAAACATGACCAGGCTGCTTTTTCAAGCTGGTCTGCCAATCCTGTTCCTCCTCACTGGGTGGGAACTCCCAACCAGGGTCTCTAGCTACCTTCTACAGGTGTGTTCAGGCCAAAAACAGGTCCAGTGGGGAAGGCTGCCATCTTTGCTGTTACACAGCCTTCACTGGTGACACCGCTAGGTATTGGAAAATCTAAGGTGACTAGGGACTGGAGTGAGACCCCAGCATACTGCAGCAGCCCAGTGGAAAAGTGACCAGACTTAAGTGGGTGCTTGGTCCCACATTTCCTCACTGGTGAGGTCCTCCATGCCTGGGCCTCCAGCCACCCCCACCAGAGCTACTGAGCCAGTAGCAACTGAGAAACTTCCTGGACAGAGCCTCCAGGGGCAACTGAAAACCTCTCTGCCATGGCCTCTGGAGTGAAATGGACCTTTCTACCCTCAGACTGACAAAGGAGCAAAGATTCTAGGTCCTTTATTCACACCTCCAATGCACTATGGTTAACCCAAGGAGAGGAAGCTAGTCCATGTCCCACAGGTCCCACACGTGTGTGTGTGTGTGTGTATATATTTGTGTGTGTGCATATATATATATTTGTGTATATATATATACACACACACACACAAACACAAACATACACACAAACACACAACGTGGAAAGATTAAATAAAGCTAAATTAGCTATTACATCACTTGCTATCATTTTTTAATGAAAAATTTGAATTGCATTCTCTTAATTTCTAAATATACATTAATATCAACCATATATAGTTAATAATATATAATATATAATAATATAATTTTAAAGTTAATATGTAATACAATTTTAAAATACATTACTAAAATACATATTTTGTATTAAAAATACATATTATTGTATTGTAATAATAGAAATATACATTGTTATTAACTATATGTGTGTGTGTGTGTATATATATGTGCTGGATTTTTCAGTGTCTATGATTTCCATATTTTTTCTATGTGTATCCACTGCTTAACTCCCACTTAAAGGTGAGATTATGCAGTATATGTTTTCCTGTTACTGAGTTATTTCATTTAGGTTAATGGCCTCCCGCTCCATCCACGTTGCTACAAAGACATTATTATTTTTTATAGCTGCATGGGATTTCATGCTATATATATACCACATTTTCTTTACGCAATCAACCATAGATGGACACTTAGGTTGATTCCATGACTTTGTTACTGTGAATAGGACTGCCATAAACATATGAGTGCAGATGTCTTTTTGGTAGAATGATTTCTCTTCCTTTGGAGAGAGAAGCAGCAGTGGGGTTGCTGTGTCAAATGGCAGTTCTGTTTGTAGTTCTTTGAGAAATCTGGATACTGATTACTTTAGGGGTTGAACTAATTTATAGTCCAAGTAATGGTAAATAAGTGTCCCTTTTTCTCTACATCCTCATCAACATCTTTTATTTTTTGAGTATTTAATAATAACCATTCTGACTCTTATGAGATGGATTTCATTGTGGTTTTAATTTGCTCATCTATGATGATTTGTAATATTGAGCCTTTTTTCATATATTTGTTGACTCGCTATATGTCTTCTTTGAGAAGTGTCTGTTCATGTCCTTGCTCACTATTTGATGAGATTATTCGTTTCTTAGTGATGATTTGTTTAAATTCTTTATAGATTATAAATATTAGTCATTTATCAGATGCATAGTTTGCAAATATTTTTTTCCATGCTGTAGGTTATCTATTTAGTCTGTTGTTAGTGTCTTTTGCTGTGCAGAAGCTCTTTTATTTAATTTTAATTTGTATATATCTGCTTTTGCTGCACTGGCCTCTGATGCATTAGTCATAAATTCTTAAACTAGGCCAATGTCCAGAAGACGTTTTCCTAGGTTTTCTTCCAGAACTTTTTGATAATCCAGTCTAAAATATAAACTTTTACTCCATCTTGAGCTAATTTTTCTATTTGGTGGGAGATAATCGTCCAGTTTCATTATTGTACATTTAGCTAGCCTGTTCTTCCTGAGGCATTTATTGAATAGGATGTCCTTTCCCCAATGTTTACTTTTGTTTACTTTGTCAAGAATCAGTTAGTTGTAGGTATGTGGCTTTATGTCTGGTTTCTTTTTCTATTCTATTGATTTACGTGTCTATTTTTGTGCCTGTGCAGTGCTGTTTGGGTTACTATCTCCTTGTAGCGAAGTTTGCAGTCAGGTAATGTGATGTTTCCAGCTTTGTTCTTATTGCTTAGGATTGCTTTGGCTATTTTGGGCCTTTTTTTGTTTCCATATGAATTTTAGAATTGTTTTTGTCTAACTCTGTGAAAAACAATGTTGGTATTTTCATAAGAATTGTATTGAATCTGTAGAATGCTTTGGGGTGTATATTCATTTTAATGATATTGATTCTATTCATGTGCATAGTATGTTCTTTCATCTGTGTCATCCACAACTTATTTCATCAGCATATTATAGTTTTCCTTGTATAGATCTTTCACCTTCCTGGTTAAATGTATTCCTATATATTTTTGTGGCTATTTTAAATACGATTGATTTATTGATTTGGCGCTTACATTGAACATTGTTGGTGTATAGAAATGCAACTAGTATTTGTGCGTTAATTTTGTATCCTAAAACTTTGTTGAAGTTGTTTATCAGATGTGAAAGTCTTCTGGAGCAATCTTCGGATTTTCCAGATATAAGATATCTGATCAGCAAGCAGAGATAATTTGATTTTCTCTTTTCCAACTTGGATGTCGTTTGTTTTCCTGCCTAGTCTCTCTGGGAAGGACTTTCAGTACTATGTTGAATAAAAGTGATGAGAGTGGACATCCCTGTCTTATACTAGTTCTTAGGAGGAATGCTTTCAATTTTTCCTCATTAAGTATGATGTTGGCTGAGGGTTGTCATACATGGCTGTTACTAATTTGGAATATATTCATTTGATGCCTACGTTGTTGAGGGTTTTTATCATAAAGGGATACTGAATTTTATCTGCAACTATTGAGATGATCATGTGCTTTTTGTTATTTCTGAATATGTTGTAAATAACAAATTTTCATATGTTGAACCATCATTGCGTTTCTGGGATAAACACCACTTGATCATGATAAATTATGTTTTTCGTGTGCTGGTAGATACTGTTTACTAGTATTTGGTTGTGAATTTTGTGTCTATGTTTATCAAGAATATTGACCTAGGCCGGGCGCGGTGGCTCAAGCCTGTAATCCCAGCACTTTGGGAGGCCGAGACGGGAGGATCACGAGGTCAGGAGATCGAGACCATCCTGGCTAACACAGTGAAACCCCGTCTTTACTAAAAAATACAAAACAACTAGCTGGGCGAGGTGGCGTGCGCCTGTAGTCCCAGCTACTCGGGAGCCCGAGGCAGGAGAATGGCAGGAACCCGGGAGGCGGAGCTTGCAATGAACTGAGATCCGGCCACTGCACTCCAGCCTGGGCGACAGGGCGACTCCGTCTCAAAAAAAAAAAAAAAAAAAAAAAAAAAAAAAAAAAGGAATATTGACCTAAAGTTTACTTTTGTGTTGAGTTCTTGCTAGATTTTGGTGTCAGAATAATACTTGTTTCATAGAATGAGTTAGGGAGGAATCTCAACTCCTTTATTTTTTGTAATAGTTTTAGTAACATTTATACCAGATTTTGTTGTACTTCTGGTAGAATTTAGCTCTCGATCCATATGGTCCTGGGCTTTGTTTGGTAGATGTTTTATCACTGATTCAATTTTTCAATTTCATAACTCATTATTGGCATAGAAGATTCCTGGAAACATGCAAACTTCCAACATTGAACCAGGAAGAAACAGAAATCTATGTCTAATCTATTTCTTCCTGGTTCAATCTTGGAAGGTTGCATGTTTCCAGGAATTTTTCCATTTTCTCTAGGCTCTCTAGTTTGTGCATGTAGAGATGTTCACAGTAATTTTTGATGGTCTTTTGTATTGCTGTGGTATCAGTTGTTACATTACCTTTATTATTTCTAATTGTGCTCATTTGAATTGCTTTTCTTAATCTAGCTAGCTGTCTATCAATTTTGTTTATACTTTCAAAAACACAAACTTGTCATTTTGTTGATCCTTTGTATTATTTGTCCTCAATTTCATTTAGCTCTACGATGATTTTTGTTATTTTTTTCTTCTGTTGTCCTTGGGTTTGAATTGTTTTTGTTGTTCTAGTGCCTTGAGGTGTGATATTAGGTTGTTAACTTGAAATATTTTATCTTTTTGAAATACAAGTTTAGTTTTATAAACTTTTCTTTTAATACTACTTTTGCTGCATTTGAGAAGTTTTGGTATGCAGTGTCTATATTTTCATTCGTTTCAAAAAATTTAATTTTTGCCTGAATTTTATTGTTTACCTAAAGTCATTCAAAAACAAGTTGCTTATTTTCCTTGTTCTTGTATGGTTTTGAGGATTCCTCTTGGTATAGATTCCTCGATTTATTCCACTGTGGTCTGAGGATGTAGTTGATCTGATATAGTGATAGATTTTTTTAAAGTATATTGAAACTTGCTTTATGGACAAGTATATGATTAGTTTTGGGGAATTAATCTGTGAATTTTCATCTGTGCATGAAATCTGTAAATTGACTATATTTCATGCACAGGTTAGAAAAATGTATATTGTGCCATTGTTGGATGAAATATTCTGATTTATCTATTAGTTTCACTTGGTCAAGAGCACAGTTCAAGACCAGAGTTTGTTACTTTTCTGCATCAAATATTTTTCTACTGCTGCCAATGAAGTATTGAGGTCCCCTCTATTATTTTATGAATATCTATCTCTTTCTTTAGTTATATTAGTATTTGTTTTATAAATCTGGCTTCTTTGGTGTTGGGTGCATATATATTTAGAATAGATAAACCTTCTTGTTGAATTGAACCCTGTATCATTACAGAGTGCCTTTTTTGTCTGTCTTTACTGTTGTTTGTTTAAAGTCTGGCTTATGTGGTGTGATACAAGAATAGCAACCTTGCTCTGTTTTGTTTTCCATGTATGCGAAATATATTTCTTCACTCATTTACTGTGAGTCTGTGGATGTCATGACACTTTAAGTAGGTCTCTTAAAGGCAACATATGGTTGGGTCTTGTGTGTGTGTGTGTGTTTTTTAATCCAATTTGTCATTCTATATCTTTTAATGGAACATTTAAGCAATTTACATTAAAGGATAAAATTGATATGTGAGGTTTTGTTACTGTTATAATGTTGTTAGCTAGTTGTTAGCTAGTTGCTGTAGTCTCAATTGTGTAATTACTTTATAGGATCTGTGAAGTTTATACTTACATGTGCTTTTCGATAGAAGTATGATCTTTTTATTTCCATGCTGAGAACACATTTGAGTATTTCTTTCTAAGTGCAGTCTAGTGGTGGCATGGTGACAAAGTGTTTCAGTGTTTCCTTGTATGGGAAATACTTTTTTTTCTGCTTTATTTATGAAGCTTTGTTTGGCAGGGTATGAAAATTTGGGCTGGCATTTCTGTTTCTTTAAGAAGGCTCAAAATAGAACAACATTCTCTTCTGGTTTCTGTGGAGAAATCTGTTGTCAGTCTGATGGGATTATCTTTGCATGAGATTTGTCCCCTTCTCTATCTGCTTTATGATTTTTTTCAGTAAGTTTGACCTTGGATAGTCTGGATGACTATATGTCTTGGTGATATTCATCTTGTGTAGTATCTTGCAGTTATTCTCTGAATTTTTTGTATCTGGATGTTTATCTCTCTAGTAATATTAGGATAATGTTACTGAATTATTTTCCCAAATATGTTTTCCAAATTGCTTACTTTTTGTTCTTCTCTCCCAAGAATGCACATAAATCATAGGTTTGGTCACATTACATCATTTCATATTTCTCAAAGGCTTTGTTCATTTTTTAAAATTATTTTAAAAATATTTTCTGATTGGGTTAATTTGCAAGACCAGTTTTCAAATTCTGGAATTCTTCTGTTTGATCTAGTCAACTTTGGAAGGTTTCAATTCTATTTGAATTTTCTTTAACTTTTTAATTCCAAAAGTTCTATATTTTTAACATAGCTATCTCATCTTCCTTATCCTGAATCATTTCTCTGTTTTTTTGTTGTTTGTTTGTTTGCTTGTTTCTTTTTAACGTTCTATTTCATCTCCTTGAGCTTCAATATAATCCATATTTTGGATTCCTTAGCTCTCATTTCAGAATTTTCATTTTGTTTAGGATCTATTGTGAGATAGATAGTCCAATCTGCTGGAGATGTTGAAACAATCTGTCTTTTTGTACTGCCAGAGTTCTTGCAATGATTTTTTTTTCCTCCTCTGAAGCAGTGTCACTTCTCAGTTTTGTGTTTGCTATCATTTAGATGGGACCTTTTTATTATTTATTCTTTTTTCCCTTGAGGTTATTACTGTGGTGTATCTTGTGTAAAATCATTTGGTTTTATTTCTGGATGCTTTCCAGGTGCACAGGCTTTGTATGGATTCCTTGGTTGTGGATAGCTCTTTTGCAGTATTTTTCTCAAATGCATCTTGTCGTAGCAATGCATTGAACATATGATCTATCTCCTGTGGGTCTGAGAATGCAGAAATCTCAGGAGCTAACATCATACACTGACACTATATCCTTTCAGTAGTACGTTTTGTATTTGACAGTGAAGCTTACTCTCCAGTACAGTAAATGGAGCTTTAGAGTAAGAGTCAGCTCTCTCTCTGGTAGCTTGATCATAAGCATAAGCATCCACTTTCCCGGGGAGCACTGAGGGGGAGATCATGTTGGAGTGCACTAAAGTCTCCAGGATAGGAATAAGGGGGTAAAGGCTACACCAGCTTCTCATTCTGGGCAGGCAGAAGCACAATCTGTTTCCCGTAATAGGGCTAATGACCTTCAATTCATATGGATACTGTTCTTTGGCTCCGAGTTGAAGTGTGACTAGAGTCTGTAGAAGTTCCCCTCTGGCAGCTACCATCAAAACAAACTCGAGGCAGAGATACATCCCTCAGTCCAGCACAGAAAGCTCTGTGACTCGTCTGCCTGCTGTTGCCAGGATTTTGTTGCTCTGTGTAGAAAGGGGAAGATGGGCTTCATCTTTTGTGCATGCCCACTCAGTATGGTCTTACTTGCAATGGGAGTGCAACCACTGTATAAAGCAATGGGAAGGTTGTCTCCAAGTAGACTCACACCAAACCCCAGTGTGAGAGCCTCTACTGCGTCTGTGACAGTGGATGAGGCAGCACAAAATTACCCATTCTCCACGTCTGTTCCCAGTCACTGGTGCTGCCACCCTCAATGATCGGTGTTTTGTTTACATTTCCTTTGTCCCAAGATGGCGTTGATGGTTTATGCTCTCCCCGCTCCATAGGGGTGGCCCCTGCTGAAGGCTAGGTCTTCAGGGATTATGCAGCTCCTCAGAGACTCGGCAGTCTCCTCTCATTGCCAAAGTCAGAGCAAGTCTTGGGGTATGTTTGCAGGATATCTGGTGATGCAGTGATAGAAGCGCTGAGGTTCCCTAGACAAAACAGTGGCTCATATTGGGTACACAAGCAGTATGTGTCTGACCATCTCGGTTCAGCCCTGAGAAGACAGTGGGTGCATTTGTGTGAACTGACCGCACAGTGCTCTATCCCTGGCAATTTCTCAAAGAGCCACCAAAAGCATTGCCCAGGGTAACTAAGACAGAAGGCCTGACAGTGGTCAGCAAATTGTTGCCGGCATGAGGAAAGTACAGAAGCACCCCAACCTGTCCTTTTCTTGGGGCTCTGAGTTCTTTGGGGGATTAATTTTGCAATATATTTGCTGTTTTCCTTTTAGGAACACCAGCTGTTTCCCCTGGGCCCTCAAAGAGATCCAGGCCTTCTTTCCTCAGCTTTCCATTCAATCATGGCTGTTAATTTGTAACTTTGATTTTTCTGAGGAGACCTGGAATCTGACATCCCTAATCAGACATCTTGAAAAACAAACAAACAAACAAAACAAACCTGTTACATGTTAGAAGAACAGTTTTTCCAATTAAAGTAACTAAAGTATTCTTAATTGCCAGTTTTCATATTATTTCTTTCAGAGCTTTGAATATTTCATACCATTCTTTCCTTCAGAGTTTCTGTTAAGAAATCCATTGATAGTATTCAGGACTCTCTTGTATGTCATGCAGTTCTTACCTCTGGATCTGGATTTTTTATCCAAATCTCTGGATTTTTTTTTATCCCAAAATTTTTACTCCTTCAGTGCTGGGCAGAGTCTACACCCATGAACTCAGCAGGAAGCAGTTATAGAAGACACATCTCCATCCTTTTGCAAACCCCTTGAGTTTAAAAATAAGTATCTAATCTCTGAGTAGGGAATGAGGTAGAAGGCAGGATTTTACTCTGAATCAGACTGAAGACTGGCTGAAACAGGGAAAAGGCACTCAAAGCACATCTTCATAAGATTTGCCCGCCAGTGCCATGTCAATTTGCCATTGCCATGGCAACACCCAGAAGTTACATCTCCACTCCATGGGAATGACCTTGAAATTATCAACCTTTTTCTAGAAAATTCTGAATAACCCACCCTTAATTTGCATGTAATTAAAAGTTGGTATAAATATAACTGCAGAGCTGCCCCTGAGCTTCTGCTCTCATTTCACTGCCTGTGGGGTAGATCTGCTCTGCAGGAGCAGTCATGGAGCTGTAACACTGCCACCCCAATGAAGTTGTTTTCTTTAACACTGGCTCACTCTTGAATTATTTTTTAAGTGAAGTCAAGAATGTTTCCATTCTAATCCCCAATTTTTTGGCTTACTTGCCTTACTTCACTATAACAAAGCACCAAAAACTGGGTAGCTTAAAGGACTATAATGCATTTTTTCACAGTTCTAGAGGCTAGAAGTGCAAGATCGAACTATTGGCAGAACTGCTTTCTGCTGACTACTGTGAGAAAGAATTTGTTTCATGACTCTTGCCTAACTTATGATGGTTTACTGTTGATCATTGGTGGCTCTTCACTTGTAGAAGCATCACTCATATCTCTGCCTTTATCATCACAAGAAATTCTCCTTGTGTGTTATCTAGGCCCAAATATTTTTATGAAGGACACCAATCATGTTGGATTAGGCTATCAGCCTACTCCATTATAACCTCATCATAACTAGTTACATTGTTAATCATTGTGTTTACAAATAAAGCCACATTTGGAGGTACTGGGAGCTGGGACTCCAACATAAAAATGTTGGAATAATTAAAGTAATAAACAGGCTATTTAATTACTTCATAAAAAGAAATGATAGCCATGTATATTGCTAAGAATGAAATAATTATCCTTATTGTTCTTGAAAAAATATGTTTCCTCTACTATTGTGCAAAGTAACTATTATCTCTTTCATCTTTGTTTTATGTCAGAAAGAAATTATCTCCTTGGCATAAGATTAATGAATGTCAACATTATATTTTACATTAAATGATTGACAAGGAGTTCAAATACATAGTTTGAGAAATGGTATAACTGAACAGCTGTATTTTTCAGAAACTATAATGAATAAAAGAAAACAATCATTTATTAAAAAAAAATTTGTTCTATATTACATCCAGAATCTATTAGTAACTTAAACAACCCAACAAGCAGAAAACAAATAAGTCCATTAAAAAATGCACAGAGCACATCAACAGATGATTCTCAAAAGAGCACATACAAGTGGCTAACAAACATATAAAAATATGCTCATCATTGCTAATCATCAGAAGAATGCAAGCTGAAACCACAGTGAGATACTGTTTCACAACAGTCAGAATAGCTTTTGCTGAAAAATAAAAGTAAATAAATAAATAAAGATATTGGCTTGGCTGCAGAGAAAAGGGAACACTTATACACTACTGGTGAGAATTTAACTTAGTTCAGTCACTCTGGAAAGCCATTTGGAGATTTCTCAGTGAACTGAGAGTTGAACTACCATTCAACCCAGCAATCCCACACCTGGTGTATACCCAAAGTAAAATCCATCATCCTACTAAAAAGACACATGTATCCATATGTTCATCATAGTGGCATTCGCAGTTTACAAAGGACATGAAATCATCCTAGTTGCCCATAAATGGTGAATTAGAAAAGGAAAATATGGTATATATACATCATGAAATACTATGCAGCCATAAAGAAGAAATAAGTTATGTCCTTTGCAGAAACATAGATACAGCTAGAAACCATGATCTTAAGTGAACTAATGTAGAAACAGAAAACCAAATGCCATAAGTTCTCACTTATAAGTAGAAGCTAAACTTTGGACACACACAATCATAAAAATGGGAACCATAGACGCTGGAGATTTCAAGAAGATAGAGGGAGGAAATCGGATAAATGTTGAGAAAAACTACCTATTGGGTACCATGCTCACTATCTACCTCAGTAATGGATTAATTTGTACTCCAAAGCACAGCATCCGACAATATACCATTGTAATAAAGCTTCACATATACCCCTAATTCTAAAACAAAAGTTGTAAAAATGTTAAAATTATAAAATCTATTCTTTTAGCAACAAAAAGGTAAAAATATTTTAAATAAAAACAAGTTAAAATCCAAACTCAAAAGACTTAAAGTAGTTGAATGGATATTTAAAAAACAAACAAACCTATGTGCTGTCTAAAAAATCCTTACATGAGATATAGGGACTTAGGCTGAAAGAGGAGGAATACAAAAAGATATTCTATGCAAACGTAAATAAAAGAAACGAGAGTGGCAATACTTAGACAAAATAGACTATAATTCAAACACTGTAACAAGAGACACAGGACATATAATGATGAATTCCTCAGGAAGGCCCAACAATTATAAACATGTATGTACATCTATTCAGAGGAACAAAAAAAATCAGACAGAATAAAGATATAAATAAACTGCAATACAATAATAATTGAAAACTTCAACACCCCACTTTTAATAACAAATACACGATCCAAATAGAAAATAAAGAAATAACAGACTTCAAATCATTAAAGACCAAATGGACCTATCAGCCAATCAAAACATTCCATCCAACAGCAGAAAAATTCACATTCTCAAAATGTCTTAACAAATTTTAAAATAATGAAAACATACTAAGTATCTTTTTCTCCACAATGGAATTAAACCAGAAATCCATAAGAGAAGGAAAATTAGAATACTCAAAATATGAGGAAATTAAACACATAATTCTGAACAATCAATGGGTCAAAGAAGAAATAAAAAGAGAAATCAGAATATCTTAAGATAAATTAAAATGAAGATACATAATACCAAAACTCCTGGGATACAGCAAAAGCAGTACTAAATGGGAAGCTTGTTGTGGTAAATGCCTACATTAATAAAGAAGATTGCCTCTGATCCAGGAGTCTTGTAAAAAATAAAAAAGGAAGATCAAAAATTAACAATTTAACTTGATACCTCAAAAACAACAATAACAAACTAAGCCAGAAGTTAGCAGAATAAAGAAAATAATATCAAAACAAAAATAATAATAATAAAATAAAAATTAGAACAAATCAATGAAACAGAGTTTTTTAAAAAATCAACAAAATTGACAAACATTTAACTAGACTAAGGAGAAAAGAGAGAAGACTAAAATTAATAAAATTAGAAATAAAAAGAAGATATAATTGTTACCACAGAAATAAAAAAGAATCACAAATATTGGTATGAGCAATTATACAATAAGAAATTAGATAACTTAGAAGAAATGGAGAAATTTCTAGAAACATACAACCTACTAAGACTGAATTCTTAAGAAATCAAAAACCTGAAATGACCAGTGACAATTAAGGAAATTTAATTAGTAATCAAATACCTCCCAACAACAACAAAACAACCTCAAGACCAGATGACTTCATGGATGAATTTTATCAAACATTTAAAGAATATATAAAACCAATCATACTCAAATTCTTCCAAAAAATTTAAAAGGAGGGAACACTTTCAAACTCATTTTATAAGTCCAGCATTATTCTAATATCAAAGTCAGACAAAGACACTACAAGAAAAGTAAGCTTCAGACCAATATTTCTGATGAACATATATACAAAAACCCTGAAGAAAATACAAGCAAAGCAAATTTAATAACATATTTAAAAATGTACATTGTGACCAAGTGGAATTTATCCCTGGGTTGCAAGGATGGTTAAACATACAGGAAGACATTAATGTGATACATCACATTAGCAGAATGAAGGATAAAAACCTCATACACATCTCGATAAATGCAAAAAAGTGTTTGACAACATTCAGCACACTTGCATCATAAAACTTAACAAACTACATATAAAAGAAATTTATAGCAATGTAGCAAAGGCCATATGTGACAGACTCTCAGCTAACATCATAGTTAATGTTAAAAAACCGAATGCTTTTCCTCTAAGATCAGACACATGACAAGGATGCATACTCTTGCCACTTCCATTTAGCATAGCACTGTAAGTTTTAACCAGAGCAATCAGGCAATAAATAGAATGAAAAGCCATCCAATTTGGGAGGAAAGAAGTAAAATATTCCCATTTGCAGATGATATGATCTTATATGTATGTAGAAAACCTGAAGATTCCACTAAAAACCTGTTAGACTACAGAACAAATTCAGTAAGGTTGCAGGACCTAACATCTACATACAAAAGTTAGTTGCATTTTACACACTAAGAGTAAGTTATTTGTAAGAGAAATTATTAAAATAATCCCATTTATAATAGTCTCAAAATATTTGTGTATGAACTTAAACAAGGAGGTGAAAGATTTTGAGACAGTCGGGTGGGAAGGTATCGCTGGAGAAACTCCAACCAGCCTGCCCACTGAGGTGGAGTCTTGGAATTTCACCACTTTGGCAGCAGGGAGGAGCCTGGCCCCTCCTATTTCAGTGTGGAAACTGAGATTCAAATGGCCTGGCTAGAAGCACTCTAGCAGGCACTCCTGCCTTGTGACATTCCCTATTTCCCCCTTTTCTTCCTTTTCACCCAATAAAACCCTGCTTTACTCATCCTTCAAACCGTCTGCAGACCTAAAATTCTGTGGCCATGGGACAAGCAAGGACCCTATCTTTAGCTGAACTAAGGAAAAGTCTTGCAATATTTTTGGTGCACAATGTGGGGGCTCGAGAAGTAGCGCGTCAACGGGGACTCAAAATCTCTCACTGTGGTTTTTCAGCCTTTTCATCCTTCGATTTCTGAGCTTACGGAGAACTGCGTCGTCCCCACACCCTGTGGGTCAGCTAGCCGCTCCCCACTCCAGGCCAGGGCTGGGTCACATGGCCCAAGGGTCTCACACAGCTGGCTGTGCTGGTTCCCAGCCTCAGGCTGCCTCAACCTTCCGCTTCCTCAGCCAAGGGGTTTTACTTTTCCATCAGACAGTAATTAAACTTTTCTCCCCAGTGGAGGAACCAGTTGCATAAGAGTAAGAGGTTCTTCCCCAGGTATTTTAAAACTGGTTTTCTTTCCTCTTCTCCATCCCGCCCGCAGTTAACTTTAATATATTTTTTTTCTTTTAGGATGCATTTTACCAGGCCATACCCCACTCCCCACCCCCAACTCCACCAACTATCACTGTGTGTGTTCTCTGCAAAGTCTTCCTTGTGAAATCAGTGCTTCATCTTGTTTTACATGCGGAGGTCATGGCTTGTAACTCACAGTGGCAAGGCTTTGTTTAGCAATCCTGCCTTAGGAAGTAAGTTTCTTTCTGGTTTGATATCCACATGTTTTCCTAGCCCTGTCTCTTAGAGGGCCCCACCCAGCAACTAGGTTTTCTTCCGCCTGTGTGTGTACTATGTGTGATATCTGTAAAAAGAGATATCTAACTAATTTGGCCTAAAGAAAGACAAGCGCTTGGATCTAATATTTTTTACAGGGAAGTTAAAAGCTGGAACCTTTCAGTTCATGTAATTTTAATCTTAGAGAAACAAAAACAGCCCTAAAGACTATTGGTCAAATGCAGGTCAGATGCAAGATTTGCTCAGTGTTTTGAGGTTACAAACTGCTTTTTGGGTTTTAGGAACTATTTGACTTGCTGGCTTCACGATTGGTAAGGCCAGGGGACATATGGAATTAACCATGCCCTTAACTAAGACGGCAAACCTTGGCTGCAGTCAGCACACAATTAAAGCAACTTACCAAGTTTTACCTTAAAGTTAAAACTTGCTAGGAGTTAATTGAAACTACTAGAAATAGATTTACATGCAAGTTGGCTAAGAAAAATAAAATGTATTTTTTAGTAAAAGGTTATAAGAAGGCATGGAAATGTAAACTTTTGCTTTGGGTTAAAGAACTGTTTTGAGTTAAATTAGGAAAAAGCCGAAGGTTCAAAGAAGTGGTGGAAGAATTGTAGGAATTAACCTTGCCAAAGAGTTTCTCTGTGTGAACACATTGACTAAATTCAAAAAAGGGTATTACATGTTTTTTCTGTAAATTGAGCATTGAAATAAAAGCATAACAAGGTTTTCCTAAGGTGCTAATGTGTTCTTTGGCAAAATTTATAAAGGGTTATGAAAGGTTTTTCCTTCTTTAAAATTTCTGAGTCATTTTATCAAAATAAATAACTTACAGTAATCTGGAATTCTATTTCTTAACATCAAGAGTTTTAAACTTCGAACATTTAACAGCCTTCCCTAAATCACACTTGAGTCACACAATTGTATTCTGTGGCACCTGGCTTTTTGGATACTTCAGAGGGCCCCTGAAGTGCCCAGAAAAGAGAGGTAAACAGGATTATTTGACACATTTAAGTACACGGGATGGCCAAAATGATGCTCAATTTTCTTTTTTTTTTTTTTTTTTTTTTTTTTTTTTTTTGAGACGGAGTCTCGCTCTGTCACCCAGGCTGGAGTGCAGTGGCCGGATCTCAGCTCACTGCAAGCTCAGCCTCCCGGGTTTACGCCATTCTCCTACCTCAGCCTCCCGAGTAGCTGGGACTACAGGCGCCCGCCATGTCGCCCGGCTAGTTTTTTGTATTTTTTAGTAGAGACGGGGTTTCACCGTGTTAGCCAGGATGGTCTCGATCTCCTGACCTCGTGATCCACCCGTCTCGGCCTCCCAAAGTGCTGGGATTACAGGCTTGAGCCACCGCGCCCGGCCGATGCTCAATTTTCTTTAGGTTATATCTTGGTAAATAATGCTAATATATGTTTCAAAAATGTATGGGATTTCTAAAATTCTAATGTCTGAGTATATGCTATTGAAAGGTGAAGCAAGCTGGGCTTCTGGGTCAGTTGGGGACTTGGAGAACTTTTGTGTCTAGCTAAAGGATTATAAATGCACCGATCAGCACTCTATGTCTAGCTAAAGGAGTATAAACACACCAATCAGCACTCTGTAAAAGCGCACCAATTAGCACTCTATAAAATGGACCAGTGGGCACTCTGTAAAATGGACCAATCAGCAGGATGTGAGTGAGGCCAACTAAGAGAATAAAAACTGGCCACCAGAACCAGCAACAGCAACGCACTTGGGTCCCCTTCCACTCTGTGTAAGCTTTGTTCTTTTGTTCCTTATAATAAATCTTGCTGCTGCTCACTCTTTGGGTCCTCCCTATGTTTATGAGCTGTAACACTCACCGTGAAGGTCTGCGGGTTCACTACTAAAGTCAGCAAGACCACGAACCCAACGGGAGGAACAAACAACTCCAGACACGCCACTTTAAGAGCTGTAACATTCACTGTGAAGGTCTGCGGCTTCACTCCTGAAGTCAGTGAGACCACGAACCCACTGAAAGGAAGAAACTCTGGACACATCTGAACATCTGAAGGAACCAACTTTGGACACACCATCTTTAAGAACTGTAACACTCACCACAAGTGTCCGCAGCTTCATTCTTGAAGTCAGCGAGACCAAGCACCCACCGGAGGGAACCGATTCCGGACACACCATCAGTCATAATTAGGGTTTTTATGTTAAGTTATTGTAAACCACGGAGATAATCAAACGTTTTTTCAATTGTGTATGTAACTGTAACTAGCCAGGCATTTTGCTATTCACAGACAATTGTTGTTTTAATTTTTTTCAAAGATGATTTCTAATGAGCTATAGAACTATAAAAGGTGCTCTCAAGTACAGGCTTCTGAAAACTTTCTAAACTGTAACATTGGAATAAAGGAAAATGTACAGGACTCAAGAAGAACTGAAATGTTCATGAATATTGAGCAAAACAAGAGTTAACTAAATGGACTGAACACAGAAAGCTGAAGAAACCTTTTGGATATTTGGTTGGAATATTGCTGAGCCTTGTTTTGTTTTTCATAGTGAAGGAAGCTTATTTTGAACTATTTACAATCTTTAATAATTGAGTAAGATATACTCCTATGAAAAAAATTTGAAGCATGTCTGTTACTCTCTGCCTGGTTACTCTAAAATTTAGAAACTCTTTGTGAGTATTCCTAACTTATGGCAATATAATTGCATCATTGCACTAAGAATCCGTTTTTCTTTTGGAACAGAACACAATTTGAGAAAGTGGTCATTTTACAAAGTCTTACATTGGAAGTGTATGCTTCTATTTAAACAGTCAAGCTCAATTTACAGAGTCAATAGAAGCCCAATGGGGAAACTGGCCTCATACTCTTGTCTACACAATCCTTGTAGAAGGTTCCTGACTTGTTATCAGTAAAGAATGTTAGTTTCCAACAGGTTTAGGAGCTCCAAGTTTATCTTGGAACCTTAAGAGGTGAGGATCACCCTACTTACAGGTATTTGAAGATACAAACCCATGGTTGGGCTTGGCTTTAAAAGGTCTTATTTGAGATTCCTTGTGGAGGAGAATTCAATCAAAGCTAATCCAAAAGGCCTGTGTAGAAATAATTATTCTTGCTGCATTTTATGCAAATAATCAGATGAAGTATAAGACTAAAGTCTATTTAAATAACTCAGTCCTATGATCATTTGTGTCTTAACAAAAATGAGGACTGGAGAGAGAGACATTATGTTCCAAAACTTATCATACATTTGTCACTAAATTCTAAACTCATTAGCTGTTTTTACGTTTTTGCCTACATTTTAGATTAATGCTGCTTGTTCCTGTGAACCTATCAGCAATCTCCAGCCGCAGCTCAGAAAGAACAAAAGGGATGCGTAATGTACAAATTGGTGTCAATATTCTAGTTCTGAGCAATTATCCTGCAAATTTTGCCAGGTGATAGAGTAAATAGGGAATAAATAGGGTGCCCATCACCTAGAGGTTTCCTTCTGGGAAAGTAAAACCAAGGAAGCTAACAAAAGCCAAGCACCATGTACCCAAATCCGAGCAAGCATAACTATAGCTATTTGTTATCTGAGTGTGTCGAAAGACATTCTTTCCTTTCCCTTGTTAGGGGAGGATTCAGTTCCACAGTTTTACCTTAGCGTTTAGCTTATCATAAGGAGTCCATGCAACCACCACTCACCCCCTGACACCCCCACCCCAAGATATATTTTTGTCCCAGACTCAATTCCAAGCTTCGGGTCAAAGCCCTAGGAAAGAAAATTGGACCTGAGGGATCCAGAGGCAAATGACAGCAGAGATTACAAGGCACAGTGCAGGTGAGTGTGGCTGGTTCGTGCTGATGAAACCCACCCCAAACTTCCTGTTTTATTAATAAAAACCATGTTAATACACATGGCATAAATGAGGTCTAGGGAACTCTAAGACTATTGACAGTAGGTTGGAAAGCGACACAGGTGAGAGTGGATAATTCTTATTCTCTAGGTCTCCCTGCTTCTTGGGTGCAAGTCTCATTGGCATCTATGGCAGCACCTGCCAAGGTCACTGGAACTCGGGAATGCAAGGACAAAAGAGGGAAAGAGGACACTCTTCTCTCCCTCCCTCATTTACCCCCAGGTATCTGCTAGGAAGAGAAGGGAACCAGGCATGCCTGCTCCCCTCTTTCTAGATAGGTAGCTGTTCATCTTCAGTCTGTACCCTTTCAAATGCATCGTGAGCCCCTGTGGCTCCTTTAAAAAAATTCCATCTTTTTATTCCTTTCTCCTCCTCAGTCCTCTCTTCACTGATAGATAATTGTTTCTCCGTACTATGGTAAGCTCCCTTCAGATGCATCCTCCAAATTGGAGAGAGTTAATTTCCCAAACCTTAAACTGATTGGCTTAAGATTGGGCCCAAGGGAAGGGAACCTAGAAGCCCAACATGCCAGCAAAATGGTAAAGTTTTTTTTTTTTTTTTTTTTTTTTTTTTTTTTTTTTTTTTTAAAACCAGTAGGGCTTTTGGCCTCCCTCTCCCTGTGCAAACTGGCAAAAGGCTTTGGGATCTTTCAGCTATCCTTACCCCTTCTCTTGTTTTGTTTTGATACATGTTTTCTAATAACCTGGTTCATCTGTTCTTGCCTTCAGGACATCACACTCAAAACAGTCATGCAACCTGAGCTTCTGACGATGGCCCCTTCTGCTGGGATCCTTTAGATAGGCCTTTGAGGGAGCTCTGACTACCTTTTCCCCCAAACAGCACCCCCTGTCAGCAGGAAGCAGTTAAGATCATCTTTGTCTTTACTCCTAATCTAAGGGCAGTTAGATGCACTTCTTTAGAGGGGGAGATGAGACAACCAGTTGGAAAGGAGTTCCTGGAGAAACTCCAGCTAGCCTTCCCACTGAGATGAAACCTCAGGAATTTCATGACATTTGCAGCAGGGAAGAACTTGGCCCTTTCTCCTCCTGTGTGGAAACTGAGATTCAAATGGCCAGGTGGGAAGCACTCTAGCAGGGACCCTGGCCTTGTGAGAGTCCATGTTTCCCCCTTTTCTTCCTTTTCACTGAATAAAACCCTGCTTTACTCACCCTTCAAACTGTCTAAGAGCCTAAATTTTCATGGCCGTGGGACAGACAAGGACCTCGTCTTTAGCTGAACTAAGGAAAAGTTCTGCAACAATTTGTACACCAAAATCTATAAAACATTAATTAAAGAAACTAAGGTAGACACCAATAGAAAAATATCCCATTTCCATAGATTGACAGAATTAATATTGATAAAATATGCATACTACCAAAAGCAATCTACGGATTCAATGCAATCCCCATAAATATCCCAATGAAATTTTTTACATAAAAAGAGAAGAATCCTAAAATTCAAATGTAACCATAAAAGTCTGTAGATAGTCAAAACAATCTTAAGAAAGAAAGAAATCTGGAGGTATCACACTTTGTCATTTCAAAATATAGAACAAAATTACTATAGTTACAACTGTGTGGTACTGGCATAAAAATAGACATATAGTCCAATGGAAGAGAATAAGTTGCCAAGAAATAAACTCATGTAAATACAGTTTCCTGACATTTCACAAGGGTGCCAAGGTTACCTAATCAGGAAAAAGTCACTGTATTCAACAAATTCTGTTGATAAAATAATATTTACATGCAGAAGAATGCAATTGAATACTTTTTATTATACCATATACAAAAGTGCACTCAAATGAATTAAAAATCTAAACAAAAAACTAGAAACTATAAAGCTACGGTTTTACAGAAAACATTGGGAAGAAAAATGTAGAGAAAACGGCAGATTCGGAGCCACTTCAGTTCTTGCCTCTTCAGAAGAAAGAATTCAACTGAGGAGCATAAAGCAGAAAAAAAGACTGAGTCAAGTTCCAGAGCAGAAGTGGAAGTTTATTTAAAAAGGCCTTAGAACAGGAAAGAAAGGAAGATGCACTTGGAAGAGACCCAAGTGGGCATGTGGAGGTAAAAGAGAAAGTCAAGTGCCCTGTTTAACTGTGATCCTAGGAATTCTATAAGTTCCCCTTTTTCACATGATTCTTCCGTTAGGGTGGGCTTCCCACATGCCCAGTACTTTCCTTACTCTTTGGAAATGAGCGTGCGCAGTGTGTTAAGGGAATTATGAGCCTATCCATCTGAGGTTTTCTTCCCTTTTCTGGTCGAATGTGCTCCCGGAAGATCCATACTTCACCATTTTTGTCTCTCAATGCTCTTGCCCAGGAAGTTGCTTCTCCCTTGGGCCTGCATTCAATTAACATTTTGATATTAACAGGTTTGGACCATCAGGAAATGACCTTCCTCTGGCACTACCAAATTAAAGAGGCAATGCAATAATTTCCAGACCACCACCTGACATTCTAGTGGGTTGGGGGAGAGCCCTCTCCTGCCCCACTCATGCCTAACTATCTGTAGCAATGTCACTAATTATCAGAGAAATGCAAATCCAAATCACAACCAGATACCATCTCACACCTCTTAGGATGACTATTATCAAAAAAATACCAAAATATATCCAGTGTTGTTGAGGTTGTAGAGAAGTGGGAACACGTGCACACTGTTGGTGGGAATATAAAATGTTTCTGATATGAAAAATAGTGTGAAATTTCATAAGAAGCAAATATAATGAAACAAGCATATGATACAACAATCCCAGTTCTGGATACATATCCAAAAGTACTGAAATCAGTATCTTAAAGTTATATCTGCACTTCCAGGTTAATTGCAGCATTATTTACAATAACTGAGGTATAGAAACAACCTAAATGTCTATCATCAGATGACTGGAAAAATAAAACATAATATATATGTACATTTCAGCATTAAAAAAGAAATTCTGCCATATGTGGCAACATGGGTGACCCTGGAGGGCATCGTGCTAAGTAAAACAAGTCATCTACAGAGGGATAAATACTGCATGGTTCTTTTTTCACTTATATTTGTAATCTAAAATAAACTTATAGAAGCAGAGAGTAGAATGGTGGTTGCCAGAGGCTGGGGAGAAGAAAGATAGGGAGTCCTTATTTAATGGCAATAATGTTTGCTATGCAAGGTAAATAAGTTCTATAGATCTGCTCCAAAACATAGTGTCTATAGTAAACAACACTGTATTTTACACTTAAAACAGTTCTTAAGAGGGTAGTTCTCATGTTGTGTTCTTCCCATACATGTGTGCACGTGCACACACATATGTACACACAAACAAGAAACATGAGAAAACTTGGGGAGGTGATGAAGACTTTTATTGTCTTCATTATTGTGATGGTTTAATGGGTGTATGTACATGTTCAACCTCATCAATTTATATAAATTAAATATATGAAGTTTTTGGAAATCAATTATAACTCAATAAAGCTGTTAAAACAAACAAACCAACCCTAGGTGATGCCATGAGATAAAAAAGAAGTGATATTGCTCTGACAACATAGGAGTTCTGTGATGGCTTTGGGGGAAAAAAAAAAAAAGCCTTTGCAAAAAATGTCCAGTAATTGACAATTTTCCTTGCTATATTCCTTCTGAAGCAGTTATGCCTGTGTCAATGTCTGTGAAACTTTCAGAAGCTTGTAATTTCACTTACGTTTTGTCTCCATCATTTTGAAGAAGCAGAAATAATCACATGCAGCAGCAAGAGTGCTGTGGAAAGTATAATGTTACCTATCATCACAATAGGAAAACAACTAAAAGAGAATTTGCAAATGAAGTTTTGCGCTCTCTCTCTCTCTCTCTCTATATATATATATATATGCATTAGATATAGCTATATATAGTTATGTAATACCCCATTACATAAAAGAAACAATGTTTGTATTACTAGTGTAAATAAGCTAAGAAGAAACAATGAACAGAAGAAAGGAAGGAAGAAAGGAGGAAGAGAAAAAGAAAAATGAGAAAGAGAAGAATGCAGCCAAAAGAGTCTAAGATGTCAACAGAGTCAAACTATCAGATCCTTTTTCAAGGTTTATGGACATTTACAAGGTGACTGATAAGGTGGGTTCATTGTGTCAAGAGTTAGTAGAAGAAAAACTCTTTAACTGACTCCTCCATTAAGCCTATTCTAAACCATTCTTTCACTGGTAACAAATAACAAGGGACGGCCGGGCGCGGTGGCTCAAGCCTGTAATCCCAGCACTTTGGGAGGCCGAGACGGGCGGATCACGAGGTCAGGAGATCGAGGCCATCCTGGCTAACACGGTGAAACCCCGTCTCTACTAAAAAGTACAAAAAAACTAGCCGGGCGAGGTGGCGGCGCCTGTAGTCCCAGCTACTTGGGAGGCTGAGGCAGGAGAATGGCGTAAACCCGGAAGGCGGAGCTTGCGGTGAGCAGAGATCTGGCCACTGCACTCCAGCCTGGGTGACAGAGCCAGACTCCGTCTCAAAAAAAAAAAAAAAAAAAAATAACAAGGGACAAACTCTAGACCATTTTGACCCATAAGGCTGCCCTTTGGCCAGAGATCAGGGCAGGTATAATTAGAAATTTCAAATCTCTTTCAATACGTTTTTTCCTCATGTCAACTATTTTAGAATTTCAATGAATAGCTCTATGTTTAAATTTCAAATCCCATAGCACTGCTTTAATAGAATCATCTTGCAAAAAGTTAATCCCATTCTTCCCTTTACTTGTCAAGCGTAATTATACAGTTTCTCTAAACAGAGAAAATTCCTATGCATGTGGTCTGTCAATTTCAGGGAAACAGTGAGCTCAATTACTCTTGTATAATAATGTATTTGCAACTACTCTTCATTACGTAGCCCTTATCAAACATATTTCTAAAAATGGTTATTTGAACTCCTTTTCAATGACCCCGTCCCATAAATTAAAAAGAACTTTAACCTAATTTTAAATTAAATGAGGAGGTAAAGCTTTTAATCTCTTTATTTTAAAAAAGTAGTCTAGAGGGCCATAATCTTTTTGCACATTACCGTGACAGTTGGACAAATGTACTGCTATTACATACTACAGTTTTCATAGTAAAGAGGACAGTAACAGTAACCTGACAAGGAGTCATTATAAACAAGGTGATTTGGCTAGTGATTCCTCATCACTTTTTAATTGATAATTTAAAATGTTCTGGTCTCTGGGCTCAGTTCAAAAGTGGAAAAGGCCAAATCTCAATGCGTGAGCGCAAAGAAAGGCACATATGAGTTTAATGAGAAACAAATTGCAAGGCAGTCAGGAATATACAAGTGAACTCAAAACAGGTTATTCCTCTTGTAAAATGGTATAGTGGAAAGAGATTTTCTTAAATCTAACCAAATGTAGGATGAGACTCCCTCACTGCATTCTGAGGAACTACGGAATTCAGCTCACTTTTCACTTGACAACTGGTAAAGAAGAGGGAAGGGAGTGGAAATACTATCTCCTCCCACCCCCCTATTAATTGTTGGCAAGATAGAACCAACTAGGCATGTTGAGTTACTAAGTTAAGCAACAGCAGGAAGACACTATTTTCCCTAAAGCCGAAGGGGAAAAAGGAGAGAATAGTATAGTAATATCAAAGCCCATCAGGAGTCAGATTGTAGTGAACAACTGTAAAGCAATGAGCAATTTAAAGAATAGCATCTCCTGTTAAAAAATGTAATATGGAGGCAACAATGGAGCAGGTAAAAAAATACTGTGGTGTAATAAAAAATGTATTTGGTCTTTGTTTCTGGTTTTAGGAGCTCCATGCTCCTACGGAGCTCTGTGCTTAACCTATGGGGTTACTGCCCCACAGGGTACTGCCACTAACGGAAGTTATAGAATTGAATTGAATTTTTAAACACTTGGTTGGTATTGGAGAATTGCAGAAATGGTGTGGAAAAAAATACATATATTTGTTATCAGAATAAAATCATATATTTGGTGTCAGAATTGATGTCAGAAAACATTAAAAAAAAAAACCCTCATGGCCTCTTTTTTCTCATTATCTTATCTCTTGCTTCTGTCTTCCTCTGGCTTAACACAACTGGGAACAAGACCAGCAAAGTAGCCCAGGTAGGATATTCTGACGTGGATGTTGCAGGAAAGAAATATATCATTTCTTCTCATGTTAGGTTTGTGACTGAGGGTCCTTCACCAAAGGGCAAACTAACATGAGAAAAACCTATAAATATATTTGATATAAGTTTTACATGACATAGGAATCCTTAGAAATAAAGACCCAAAGAAACAGGTAAACCTTTTGAAGAGTGATGAAGAGTGGACAGTCATGGAGAAATACAATTGGAGCCTGTGGGGTTTTAGAGACAAGAGAGAAAATGCCATGGTTGGAGAACTGAAAGATGTTAAATGTGAAGAATACAGAATACAGGGGTATTGGTGGGGATAGTGACAAGTGAAGAGATTGAACATATAAATGATGCAAAGATTATTAAGAAGCCTATAGAACTTGTTATAGAATTTAGATTTAATCATGAGAATAATCAAAAGTCATGGAGGAGTTTTTAGTAGATATAGTAATAATCACATTTGCCTTTTAATTTGTCAAAATTTCATTTTTTTCTTTTTTGTTTTCTTATTTTATTATTTTAACAAATATCAATAAATGTCAATTGATAAACTACTATGTGCCAGACACTAGGTGCTGAGAATACAGTGTCAAACTAAGCTTTAGAGGATGAATTATAGGGAGCAACACAAACAAAAAGACTAGTTGTGAGGTCATTCCAATAGCCCAGTTGAGGTTTGTTAGTGGCTGATAGGATGATGTTTCTGGAAATATAGAAAAGTTAAAGGTTCTTCAGGGTATTCAGGAGATATGTTTAAAAGAAATTGGTAATTGATTGGTTGAGAGAGATGATGATGGAGAAGGAGAACTTAAGAATGGCTTCCAGGTTTCTGGTTTTACTAGATAGATGTAGACCAGTATCTTTCATTGAGATGGAGTGTTGGAGTATAAAAAAATTTAGTTTTAACATCTTGAATTTAAAATGCAGGTCAGACATGTAAGAGAAGGTTAAGTGGCTCTAAAAATATACAGATTGAAAGCTTGAAAGATATCTCTTTCCAGCTAGTAATTTCTAATAATGTTACAGTTTCTTTTTAATCTTTGGAAACTGTCTCTCCAGACATTGTAGCTCAAATTGGTTAGGTTTACTATGCCTAGCACACCTAACAAATTATGTGGTATGTGCCACTAGTTGTATTGCATTAGTTTCTATCTTCATCAGAATTCTCTTACACCATTAGAGGTATGGATGAAAAGGGGGATTTCACTTATGTTGACACTGTATTTGATGTGACACAATGATGCCTCTATTTAATTCTAGTATTCTTCTAAACAATGGAATAGGATGCCGTACCCTAAGAGAACTGACCTTAATTTCTTAAGCACTTCCAAAATATCATCATTGCTCTTAAATAGTGTACAGTTCCAGGAGACCTGGAATATAATAATTATTATGTTCTATAGAATTCATATTTTAGCATAAAACACTAATTTTAATTTGGATTTAATTTTTATATATTAATTCACTTATTTTTCTTTATATTATTTGATCACCATTGGAAAAAGAATTCTTCACGTCTGTTTTATTTAGCTACAAAATGTTGGGATTATTCTGAAAATTCTTGAATTATATCTTTACCATAACCATAACACTAGCATTCATTATCTGAGCTGCAAAAATAAAATATCAGTATCCGCTTGATAAGTGAAAAGAAGAATATTTAATGTTAGAACTTAAAAGGGTTGGAAATCTAAATTTTATTGACGGCCTTTTTCCAGGAACTTCTGACATGCTGTTTCATTAAATCCTCACAACAACCCTGAAAAGTAGTTTCCCTATCCCTTTTACCAATGGGGAAACTATTTCGGGCTACATTCCTGATGACTCCCACTTGGTGAATCTATGGACACTTTAGTAGTTATTCCAATTTCAAAAGTCTATTGTAGCAGAAACTATCAGTGCTCTGTTTCCCCAGCCTGACTTCCAATATCAAACACCTGCATTTTGTCAGATGGCTGCCTCTTGCTAGTAGAACCCATTTTGTCCACGTGCATGGCTGACCAGAAGTACCTGGGAATGAATATTTTCTATTGCAACTTTGTTAAATGAAACATATCTTTTCTTATGAGATAGCAGCATATAACTGATATCTTGGTAGTACTTCATTTCCAACAAATCAGCTTTTTTTTTTTTTTTTCCTTTTTAGTTCTTCTTTACAGATGAGTTAAGAAAACTAAATATTACTTGAAACTTTAGGGAAAATGAGTGATACAAAAAGAGAAGTGACAAAGAAAATAACTGATTATGATTATTTAAAAACAAATTTATAAAACTTGGCCAAGGCAAGTGCTCATGTACTTAAAATTTTTAAATGTAAATTTCAATGTCAATTTAAAATTTAAATTTTAAATATAAATTAAATTTAAAAATGTAATTCATGGAAAAAGTAAAAAACTGGCTTATTATGAATTATTAAATAAGAATGTCTGTGGATTTTTTAAAGATATCTCTGGGATTGAGCTTTTTGCAAGCAAAATTTAATGCATGCTTTGCTTTAACTTTTGAAGAGGTTAAAAAGTCACCAGATTCTGGCCGGGCGCGGTGGCTCACGCCTGTAATCCCAGTACTTTGGGAGGCCGAGATGGTCGGATCACGAGGTCAGGAGATTGAAACCATCCTGGCTAACACAGTGAAATCCGGTCTCTACTAAAAAATACAAAAAATTAGCCAGGCGTGGTGGTAGTCCCAGCTACTAGGGAGGCTGAGGCAGGAGAATGGTGTGAACCTATGAGGCGGAGCTTGCAGTGAGCCAAGATTGCGCCACTGCACTCTGGTCTGGGCGGCAAGCAAGACTCTTATCTTAAAACAAACAAACAAACAAACAAACAAACAAACAAAAACCTGATTCTGATTGTCAATCAAAAACTTTCCAGCAGTACACACTGCTCCATAGCAGTACCCGCCCACAGCAGGGAAGGAATAAATGGTGTCGGAAAATAAAGCAGTTTTATGATTCTTAAAATCCATTGAATTTTAACACAGATGCAAAGAAAACATCACTTTCACCCTTTTGTTTTAGTCTTTCATGCTTAAAACACGCTATGTTAAATTGCTTGAATGGAAATAGATAGAAAACTCCCTGACATTTTTTAAGCTATTGAGCTGGATGAAAAGGTTTTGTTTCTCTGGAGAGTTTTCATGCCATCTTTTATGGTAACTGCTGCGAGTAAGAACAGACATGCAACTTTTTCATGTCATCTCTTGATCGCTCTCAAAAGAATTCCACGCAATAGCAATCCTCCATAACCTTTTGTATAATCTTCATGATAGTGTTCACCTTTGTGAAATATTCAATTTGTGAGGCAGGTGGGAATAAAGAAGGTATTTGCTGCTAACTACTAGTAACTATTCAAAAATAACAAAAGGGCTATAAACTCTCTGCTAATTTTATGGCATTAAATCAAAATTAACCCAGAAGTTGAAACTGTTGATTGTCATGACAAGTTTTTCAGTTCCTAAAATTATTGTTTACAGTAGTACCATTGATAGAGTGCTTTTTAATGACATATGTGTTTTTGTTTATACACGGCACTTATACAAATGACTCACAAGTTATTATAATATAACTTAATATAATATATAATATATAATTTAATATAACTCAAGTTATATTAAAAGTTATTATTTAGAATGACAAAGTTATTCTATTAAAAAAAGTTTTCCTATTTTAAAAAATACCTATAATGGTGTTTCATTTTCAGTTTGCATTTATATTTATGAAATTCATTATACCTTTGAAGTTTATGATTTTGTTCTTTTAAAATCTCCCTATTAAGAAACTGCTTAATAAATTCCAAATGCAATTAGAAAGCAAAAATTTTATAATTCTAATTAGACTTAAAGCTATGATTTTATTTTTATTGTTAAATAGAAATAAAAGTCAATTCGAATATAGGAGATCCTGTCTTATGTATAGAACCTTCTGCCATAATTTTGTGTCTGTAGAAACCTATGGTTCAGTGTACCTTTATGGATCATTTATTTAAATTTCAATTGCATACTCTAATTTTCAGAGATTGAAATGCTGTTAAACATTTTCATATAATAAGAAAGGCACAATGAACCTAAGACCACCTTGAGGATAGTGGTTGCAGATTTGCAGATTTCAAATTCAAACTACTGTGAAATGTAGTTTATTGTGTAAATGTATCAATGTAACCTAATTCCCATAATCGTATTATAGAGTAACTTATTAAAAGCCTACTTACACTACCATGGCACACTATTACTTGCTCAAATAAAGTATTTTGCTATTGTAGTCAAGGTATATTAGTATATTGCATTTTCATATTTATTTGGAGAAAGGCTAAAAACAGTAAATATTTTTATACTGATATTTAACCCTTAGACACAGGTCCGTGTTTAAGTGAGTAAGAGTTTGTCTTACTATAAAATTATAAAAAAAAAAAAAAAAAAAAAAATCCAAGACCAAGCCTGATCAACAGCTTGCAATGGGAAATAGCAAATGCCTGTCTGAGGGAGGATGGAGGATGGGAGATGTGGGAGTCAATTATCAGCTCACTTCAGAATAATTACTTTTCCTCTCTGAGTTTTTTGTTTATCATAACCATTGCTTCAATGCCTTTTAAAATATGACATTTGTACCTCATTTGATTTATCCAATTCTTGCAATAGGAATTTGGGCCTTTCACCATATACTGTATCTTATTTGAAACTAAATAAATGTAGCTACATTTGAATGTGCTTTGTTTTACTTAAATATACCTTAGGGAAATAAAAATACAAAACATAAAATGAGGGAAGATATTTGCAACACACATATTGCAAATGACTAATATTTCGATTATATAAAAAAGAAGGCTAATAAAAGGCAAAGAAGATGAAGCATTGGAGAGTAAGTGAAACAATTGGAATTTTCACAAAGCACTAATGGAAGAATTAACTGCTATAGTCATTTTGTTAAACTACTTTGTATTATCTACTAAAGCTTAACATGTGCACATCCTAAGACCTAACCACTCCTACAATAAAAATGCACACATATATTCATGAAAAAACATACACAACAATGTTCATCATGGTATTATTTATAATAGACCCAAATGGAAAACCACTCAAGTACTCATCAATACCAGTTTGGGTATATAAATTATAGTATATTCACAATGGAATATACACATAAAGTAATGAGAATTAATGATCTACAGCTATACAGAGCTGCTCAGATAAATCTGGCAAGCATAACAATAAGAGTAAGAATGCTTGTGAAACCAAAAAAAAAAAAAAGAAAACAAAAGAGCAAATAAAATATGATTCCAAGTATGTAATGTTCAAAAGCAATAAACACCAAGCTTTGTTTTAGAATTCAGGAGAATGATTACTATCAGGTTAGTATTGTTACAGTCTTGCAAATGCACCTTAATGTAGCAGGTTTCTCCATTCAGTATGATACTAGCTGTGGGTCTATAATATATGACTTTTATTATGTTGCAGTATTTTCTTCTATTTCCAGCTTTTTGAGGATTTTTATAACAAATGGATATTGAATGTTATCCAACACTTTTTCAGCATCAGTTGAAATTATTAAATGGTTTTTGTCCTTCATTCTGTTGATAAGATATACCATGTAGATTGATTTGCATATGTTGAACCATCCTTGCATTTAAGCTGTTTCTTCTTTAGGGGTCACCATAATTGCAGTAACTCTGTGGTTCTTACTGACTCACAGAGTTTCCACCTTGATAGTTTTGGATAAGATCTGGAGGAATTATCTAGATTACCAGGCTGAGACTCCTATTCTCTTCCCTTACTTTTTCCCAAACAGAGTCTCTCTCTCTCTCTCTCTATTTTGAGACACCTGGGGCTGCAGGTTTTGTGACACAAACACCTCTGTAGTCACCACCAGTGAGACTGTGCTGAGTCAGATCTGAAGAAAGCATAGCATGGGATCTTACGCAAGGCCTGCTGTAATCACTCACTGGCTACTGCCTATGTTTACTTGAGGCACCAGGGGTCTACAAGGAGCATATGGCAAATCCTGTCAGGTCTGTGTCCTCACTTCAGGGTAGCAACTTCCCTTAAACCCCAGGTCTGTCCAGAGTTGCCATCTGGGAGCCAGGGACTAGAGTCAAGTTCCTTAGAAGTTTACCTGGGGTTCTGTTGTACTGAAGCTGAGCTGTCACTCAAAACACTAGATGCAGTCCTACCCCCTTTTCCGTTGCCTTTCCAAAGGCAGAAGATCCTCACCTCATGGCCACCACCACCAACACCATAGGCCTATGGAGAGAATTGCCAGACCATCACTGATACTCCCTTAAGACCCAAGGTCTCTTAAGTCAGCTTGTGGTGACTGTTGCCTGGCCTGGAACTCACCCTCCAGGGCAGTGAGATCCCCTGTGTCCTAGGACAGCTCCAAAAATGCTGTCCAAGAACTGAGTCCTAAAATTTGGGACCTCAGGAGACTGTCTGGTACTCTTCCCCAATGTGTGCATGTTGGTACTTAAGTTACAAGACAAAGTCTGCTTTACTTTTCCATCCGCTGTTCTTAAGCGGGTGGAGTGTCTTCCCATAGCCACCAGAGCTGGGAATATACTGAGTCTCACTTGAAGCAGCAAGTCTCAGAGTCTCATTCACAGCCCTCTATATAGTATGTGGATATCACTGCTGGTTATTCAAGGCTTAAGGGCTCTTCAGTTAGCAGGTGATACATCCTGCCAGGACTGTTTCCTTCCCTTCAAGGCGGCAGGTTCCTTTCTGGCCCATGGTGTGTTTGGAAATGTTGCCTGTGAGTTAGGACCTAGAAAGGGGGTCTCACAACTCTGACTGATGCCCTGTCCTGCTGTGGCTTTACTGGTATCAACAATACAAACAAAATCCTCCCCTCTATTTCTTCTTTCTCTCCTCAAGTGGAGAGAAGGAGTCTCTTTTGGCGCCATGAGTTCTGCAGCCTAAGGTATTGTTTTCTTTTTTTTTTTTTCATTTTTTATTTTGAAATGAGGTCTCGCTCTTGTTGCCCAAGCTGGAGTGCAATGGCAACCTCAGCCTCCCGAATTCAAGCAATTGCCCTGCCTCAGCCTCCTGAGTAGCTGAGATTACAAGCACCCACCACCACCATGCCCGGCTAATTTTTGTATTTTTAGTAGAGATGGGGTTTCACTATGTTGGCCAGGCTGGTCTCAAACTCCTGACCTCAGGCGATCTTCCCACCTTGGCCCCGAAAGTGCTGGGATTAGAGGCGTGAGCCACTGAGCCCAGCCCAGTCTAGGGTTTTTGGAGGGGTGATGCTAACACTCCCTTAGCCTCCCCAACTAGTGTCTCAGTAGGTAACATGCCCCTCTAGTCCACTGTCTCTGGACCCAGTTCAGCACTAGGACTCACCATAGGTGTTTCAGTCCTTGTGGCCTACATTGGTTTTCAAGTTTATTTAACACCTCAAGCCACTTTAGCAAGTGGTGGTGAGGGATGTGGGAACTCAAGTTCCCAATGCTGGTATTGGTAATTCCCCTCTGGTTAGGGCTGTTTTAAATGCTCCCTCCCTTGGTGGGCATCAGCTGAGTTTGGCGTGTTTTTTTTTTGTTGTTTTTTTTTTTTTCCATTATAATAGGACAACACTGAGTTTAATACTTCACAAATGTCATGATCTCCCTCATTGTAGTACACTGAAATGTTTCCACACCATGCCACCACTGCCATGGGATGGTGAATGGGTGGTGTTTTGGCTATTCAAGATGTTTTACCTACCCTTTCACTGCCTCTTTCAGTGATACAAAGTGGAAAACAGGTACTGCGTGTGCTTGTTTGATTTTTGGTTCTTATGAAGGTTTCTTTTGCGTATATATTTGTTAAATTGGTGTCCTTGCAAGAGAGGCAATCAGTGGACCCTTCTATTCTGCCATCTTGCTCTGCTTCAAGTCTCATCTCGAACCGTTTTTGACCAATTTCAACCCAAGTAGTATCTCCAGCTCTGAGAAAGTTCCAAGTTGGCTAGATAAAAACAAACAATAATAATTCTTTGAGAACGAGGTAGTACGTTTCCCTCCACTACTAGAAAACCAGTACCAAACATTTCTTCCAAGAATGTGGCCTATTGTCTTCAAGGTCATCACCAAAGTGAGTAGTAGAGGATGGTACCAAAGTAAATAAAAATGCCACAAAGCTCTTTTACCAAGACTCAGCTGTTATTATTTTCTTCAATAGTCACTCTCCTGGTTTCTGTAAGTTTTTATTACATTTGGGAGTTCTGAGAAAGATGATTCTGATTGTTTTTGCTAGCTTATTCTCTGCTTTTTGGGTGGGATGGAATTTTTGCGCCTCCTTTTTGGCTATTTTTTTTCTAATATCATGTTACCTTAATAAATTAAAAAGAATAGAAATCATATAATATATGTCCTTAGACCACAATGGAATTAACATTTAAATCAATAGGACAAAAGCTGAAAACTTTTAAAATATTTCAAGATTAAGCACTAAACTTTTAAATAACAAATGTGTCAAAGAAAAACACACAAGGTAAATTTTAAAAAATATATTATTAGGTAAATCAAAAGAAAAATACAACTTATAAAAATTTGTGGAAGACATCAAAATCAGTGAAGAGTGGAAAATTTATAGAATTAAATGCAGAAATTAGAAAATAACAAACCTCTGAAATCAGTAATCAAAGTTCATCTTACAAAACTAAATAATAAAATGACAGTGATAGCCTAAAGAAAGTAAAATAATAAATGACTTAAAGTCTATAAATCAATAAAATTAAAAGCAAAAATAATGTATAGAAAAAGGCAAAACCAAATCTGGTTTTTGAAAAGATAATACAATCTTTTAACCTCTAGCAAGGCTAGCCAAGAAGAAGAACAAAGAAATAAATTAACAATATTTTTTAAAAAATAAAGTCAGTCTACTAATCACAAATAATTGACAGTAACTCCCAAGAAGCTATAAGCAATTGTAACATTGTCACAAAATATACTGTTAATATACAAAATTTGATGCCTAGGAATACATCTAACCAATAAAGTTTAAAAATCTCCACACACACACACACACACACACACACATACAATAAAACATTGCTAAAGAAGTCATAGGTGACATAAACAAAAGGAAAAGTCTTCTATGTTCCTGGATTGGAAGAATTAATGACATTAAAATGTCCATACTGTCCAGAGCAACTACAGATTCAACACTATTCCTATCAAACTACCAATGTAATTTTTTTTCACAGAATCGGTAAAAACTATTCTAAGATTCACAGAGAAACAAAAAACAGCCCAGAGAGCCAAAGCATTCATGCAGAAAAACGTCAAAGCCAGAGGCATCACATTACCCAACTTCAAACTACACTATAAGTCTACAGTAACCAAAATACCACAGACACCTAGAAGAATGGAAGATAATATGTAACCCACAAATAAAACTGCACACCTACATTTATTTAATCTTCAACAGTCAATAAAAATAATCAATGAGGAAAGGACTCCCTATTCGATAAATATTGCTGGGATAGCTAGCAAAGCATATGCAAAAGAATTAAACTGGACTCCTACATTTCACCATATACAAAAATAAACTCAAGATGCATGAAAAATTTAAATGTAATACCTCAAAGTATGATAATCCTAAAACAAAACCTAGGAAACACCATTCTGGATATAAACTTTGGGAAAGAATTTATAACTAAGTCCTCAAAAGCAAATGCAGTAAAACCAAAAAAATGGGCAAGTGGCACCTAATTAAAGAGCTTATACACAGCAAAAGAAACTATAAACAGAGCAAAGAGACAATCTACAGAATGAGAGAAAATATTTACAAACTATACATCTGACAAAGGTCTAATATCCAAACTTTATAAGTTATTTAAACAACTAAATAGGCAAAGAATAAATAAACCCATTAAAAAATGGACAAAAGACATAAGAGAAACTTCTCAAAAGAAGACATACAAGTGGCCAACACACATATGAATAAATGCTCAACACTAATCATCAGAGAAATACAAATCATAGCCACAATAAGGTACTTTTTAATACCAGTCAGAATGTCTGTTATTAAAAAGTCAAAAAACAACAGATGTTGGTGAGGCTGCTGAGGAAAGGGAATGCTTGTATGCTGTATTAGTCAGGGTTCTCTAGAGGAACAGAACTAATAGGATATATGTACATATGAAAGGGAGTTTATTAGGGAGAATTGGTTTGTATGACCACAAGGTGAAATTCCAGAAAGGCCATCTGCGATCTGCAGAAGAATCCAGTAGTGGCTCAGTCCAAGACCAAAAGCCTCAAAAGCAGGGAAACTGACAGTGAAGCCTTTAGTTTGTGGTTGAAGGCCCAAGAGACCCCGGCAAACCACTGGTGTAAGTCCAAGAGTCAAAAGGCTGGAGAACCTGAAGTCTGATGTCCGAGGGCAGGAGAAACAGAAGTAAGCATCCATCAAAGGAGAAAGATGAAAGCCAGAAGACTCAGAAAGCCAGTTTATATTCCACTTTCTTCTGCCCACTTTTTTATAGTCCTTCTGGCAGCCTATTGACGGTGACTACCATGTTTTGGGTAGGTCTTCCTCTCCCAGTCCACTTATTCATATGTCAATCTCCTCTGGCAACATCCCCACAGACACACCCAGAAGCAATACCTTACCAGCTAGGTAGGAATTCTTCAATCCAGTCAAATTGATACCTAATATTAACCATCACATACACCATTTGTGGGAATGTATATTCGTTCAGACTCTTTTGAGAGTAGTTTGGAGATTTGTCAAGGAACTTGCTATAATTTGACCCAGAAATCCCATTACTGGATATATATCCAAAAGAAAACAAATATTTCTATCAAAAAGACACATGCAAGTGTATGTTTATCACAGCATTATTCACAATAGCAAAGACATGCGATCAACACAGGTGTCCTCTAACAGTGGATTGGATAAAGAAAATGTGGCACATATACACCATGAAATACAATGAAGCCATAAAAATGATGGACACGGATGCATCTGGAGGCCATTATCATAAGCGAATTAGCACAAGGACAGAAAATCAAATACCACATGTTTTCACACATAAGTGGGACTAAACATTGGGTACTCACAAGCATTAAGATGGCAACAATAGACACTGGGGACTACTGCAAGGGACAATGGTTGAAAAACTGTTGGGTACTCTTCTCAGTGCCTGGGTGATGGAACCTTTCATACTGTAAACTTCTCAGCATTACATAATATACCAAGGTAACAAACCTTTTGTGTACCACCTGAATCTAAAATAAAATTTGAAAAACAAAACAAAAAAATGGAATTTTTTAACAGAAATGAACACTTGGAATTATATGTAAAAAATATACTTTGCTTTATAACTTAAAAACAATGCAAAATCACCTAGGAGTATATTTAATAAAATATGTATAGTACTTGTACACAGAAAACTACAAAACTCTAATGAAAAAATCACAGATATAAATAAATGAAGAGATATTTCATATTTATGGATTAGAAAACTCAACATTGTTACAATGTGAATTTTTCCCAAATTGATGTATAGCTTTGACAACAATGTGAAATAAAATTTCAGGAAGATATTTTGTGGTTTTTGAAAAATTAATATTAAAGTTTATATGAGATGGCAAAGGACTCTTTTTTTTTTTTTTTTTTTGGAGGTGGAGTCTTGCTCTGTTGCCTGGATTGGAGTGCAGTGGCTCAATCACGGCTCACTGCAACCTCTTCCTCCTGAGTTCAAGTGACTTTCCTGCCTCAACCTCCTGAGTAGCTGGAACTACAGGCATGTGTGGCCATGTCTGGCTAATTTTTATATTTTTAGTAGAGACAAGGCTTCACCATGTTGGCCAGGTTGGTCTCGAACTCCTAACCTCAGGTGATCCACCCACCTCAGACTCACAAAGTGCTGGGATTAGAGGTGTGAGCCACCATGCCCGGCCAGGACTCTTAATAGCCAACAAAATCCTGAAGAAAAAGAAAAAAATTGCAGGTATGACATACCTAACTTCAGGCACAGTATAAAGATACTGTAATTGAGACAACATTTCATTGGTAAAATAATAGATATATAGATTAATGGGACATAATAGAGAATTCAGAAATACACACATAGAAATATAGTCAACTGGTCTTTGTCAAGAAAAAAGGAAATTGAATGGAGAAAGAATAATTTGTCAACAAAGAGTCCTGGAATAATTGGACATACATTATGTAAGAAAAAAAAGTAATCTAGGCACTATCTTTATGCCTTTCACAAAAATGTAATCAAAATGAATCAGACCTAAAGGTAAAATGCAAAGCTATAAAACTGATAGAAGAAAACAAGAGAAAATATAGATGACCTTTGGTTTTATATGATTTTTTTAGTCACAACACCAGAAACAGAATTCATAAAAGAAAAATTGATAAATTGAACTTTTTTAAAATGTAAAATATCTGCTGCATAATTTATGTGGTTCAGACATTGAAAGGAGAAGTTAAATACTAGAAGAACAATATATCTAATAAAGGACATGTGCCCAAAATATACAGAAATGCTGGTAACTGAACAATAAGAAGCAAACAACTCAATTAGTAAATGGACAAAAGACTGTGCAAACATGCCATGAAAGAAGATGGTAAATAAGCAAGTGCAAAGATGTTCCAGTCATCTGTAATTAGGTAAATGCAAATTAAAAGAATGGGATACCACTATACACTTAATAAAATAGCTAAAATTATAAAACTGACTATACAAAATGTTGACAAGGATGTTGCTGTGGTTTGAAAGTTTGTATCTCTCAAGATTCATGTTGAAACTTAATTTCCAGTGTAACAGTATTAAGAGGTGGGGCCTTAGGATGTTATTAGGCCATGAGGGATCTGCCTTCACAGATGGGATTAGTGTTCTTTAAAATAGGCTTGATGTAGAGACTATGGCCCCTTTTATTTTTTTATTTTTTTGCCCTGCCATACCTTCTGCCTTATGAAGACACAGCGTACAAGGCACTATATCAGATGCAGAGACCAGGGCCCTTACCAGGCACCTAACTTGCCAGTTCCTTGATTTTGGACTTAGCCTTCAGAACTGTGAGGAAATACATTATTATTTATAAATTACTTACCCAGTCTCAGGTATTTTGTTGTAGCTCCCCAAATGGACTAAAACAAATATGGAGCAATGGGAATTCATTTTTTGTTTTCTTTTTTCTTTTTTTTTAATTATACTTTAAGTTCTAGGGTACATGTGCGCAATGTGCCGGTTTGTTACATATGTATACTTGTGTCATGTTGGTTTGCTGCACCAATCAACTCATCATTTGCATTAGGTATTTCTCCTAATACTATCCCTCTCCCAGTCCCCCACCCCCTGACAAGCCCCAGTGTGTGATGTTCCCCACCCTGTGTCCATGTGTTCGCATTGTTCAAATCCCATTTGAGAGTGAGAACATGTGGTGTTTGGTTTTCTGTCCTTGTGATAGTTTGCTGAGAATGGTGGTTTCCAGCTTTATACATGTCCCTGCAAAGGACATGAACTCATTCTTTTTTATGTCTGCATAGTATTCCATAGTATATATGTGCCATGTTTTCTTAATCCAATCTATCATTGATGGACATTTGGGTTAGTATCAAGTCTTTGCTATTGTGAATAGTGCCACAATAAACATATGTGTGCATGTGTCTTTATCGTAGAATTATTTATAATCCTTTAGGTGTATGCCCACTAATGGGATTGCTGGGTCAAATGGTATTTCTAGTTCTAGATCCTTGAGGAATCGCCATACTGTCTTCCACAATGGTGGAATTAATTTACACTCCTACCAACAGTGTAAAAGCATTCCTATTTCTCTACATCCTCTCCAACATCTGTTGTTTCCTGACATTTTAATGATCGCCATTCTAACTGGCATGAGGTGGTATCTCATTGTGGTTTTGATTTGCATTTCTCTAATGATCAGTGATAATGAGCGTTTTTTCATATGTCTGTTGGCTGCATAAATGTCTTCCTTTGAGAAGTGTCTGTTCATATCCTTTGCCCACTGGGAATTCTTAATCATTACTGGTGGGAATGCAAAATGGTTCAGCTAGTTTGGAAGACAGTGTGGCAGTTTCTTACTAGTCTAAAATAATCATACCACACGATCTAGCAATGGTGCTCTTAGGTATTTATCCAACTGAGTTGAAAATTTATGTCCATACAAAGAAGTGCAAAAAATGTTTATGGAAGGTTCATATATAATTGTCAAAAATGAGAAAAAAATAAGATTTTCTTCAAGATATGAATGCATAAGCAGACTATAATACATCTATAGGTTGAAGTATTATTTGGCAAAAAATAAAATATATTAACTATAAAGCAACCAAAAGACATGGATAGACCTTAAAAGGATAGTATAGTATAAAATAAGTCAATCTGAAAATGCTTTATACTTTAAAATTCCAATTATGTGACACTTTTTAAAAAGCAAAACTATAAAGACAGTAAAAAGGTTTATGGTTGCTAGAGGTTTTTTGAGGAAGGTAGAGAAGGCAAAGGTGACAAAAAGCGAAGTTTTAGAGAGATAAAATTAATTACTGTGATACTGTAATAGTCAACACATGCCATTATGTCTTTGTCAAACCCGTAGAACTTTATACTATATAGAGTAAACTTTAAATGTATGCGTATATAAAAATAATTAAGAAGGTCAGAAGGACTGGGAAAGAATGCAGATTGTAACAAGATCTAACTGTATTATCAATGTCTGAAACAGGGTAGAGGAATAAGGTACTGACCTAAGTTACTTAGAAAATGAGCAGAGAATGCAAAGCTAAATAAGAAAATGGACTTGCCGGTAAGTACTGTACTCTTGTTAACCATGTTAGTATTCATAGGAGTGTGTATTAGTCCATTCTCACATTGCTATAAAGAAATACTGTGACTGGGTAATGTGTGTGTGTATATATATATGTGTGTGTGTGTGTGTATGTATATTTATATATAATATATATGTGTGTATATATAATATATATTCAGGTACCTCACAATTATATATATAAATTACAAATAGATATGTGTGTGTATATATAAACTATATATATATAAACTATATATATATATGTAGTTTAGTTTGCTCATGGTTCTGCAGGCTGTACAGGAAGCATAGCAAAATCAGCTTCTGGGGAGGCCTCAGTGAACTTACAACCATGGTGAAAGGCAAAGGGTAAGCAAGGCATCTCACATCATGGAAGCAGGAGCAAGGAGTAGGGGTGTGCTACATACTTTTAAACAGCCAGATATCAGGATAACTCACTCACTATCTCTAAGACAATACTAAGGGAAATGGTGCTAAACCATTCTTGAGAAATCTGCCTCCATGTTCTAATCACCTCCCACCAGTCCCACCTCCAACAATGGGGATTACAATTCAAATAATATAATATTTAGTAGGGACACTGATTCAAACCATAATGTTCTGCCTTTTGCCCTCCAAATTTCATTTCCTTCTCAGATTGCAAACTACAATCATGCCTTCCCAACAGTCTCCCAAAGTCTTAACTCACTCCAGAACTAACTCAAAATTCTAAAGTCTGAGTTCTCATTTAAGACAAGGTTAGAAGTCCCTTCCACATATAAGCTTGTACAATCAAAAAATGTTAGTTACTTCCAAGATACAATGGGAGTATAGGCACTGCGTAAATACTTTCTTTCAAAATGTGAGAAATCAGCCAAAAAAACCAAAACAAACAAACAAACAAACAAACAAACAAAATACAAAAAGGAGGGGACTCCAGGCCCTATGCAAGTCCAAAATCCAGCAGGGCAGCCATTGAATTTTAAAGTTCCAAAATTATCTTTGAACCCATGTTTCATGTCCAGGGCAGTCTGATGCAAGGAGTTGGCTCCCACAGTCTTGGACAGCTCTGCTCCCTTGGCTTGGCAGAGTTCAGTCCTCATGGCTGCTCTCATGGACTGGTGTTGAATTCCTGTGGCTTTTCCAGGTGCATGGCGCACCTTTCAGTGGCTCTACCATTCTGGGGTCTGGAAGATGGTGACCATTTTCTCATGGCTCCACTAGGCAGTGCTCGAGTGGAAACTCAGTATGGGAACTCCAACCCCACATTTCCCCTCCACAATTTCCTAGTAGAGGGTCTCCATGAGGGCTCTGCCCCTGCAACAGGCTTCTGCCTGGATATCCAGGCTTTTCAATACATGTTCTGAAATCAAGGCAGAGGCTTCCAAGCTAAACTCTTGCACTCTGTGCACCACAGGCTTGACACCACTTGGAAGTTGCCAAGGATTATGGCTCACACCCTCTGAAGTAGTATCTTGAGCTGTACCTTGGCCCCTTTGAGCCACAGCTGGAGCTGGAGTGGCTAGGATGTAGGGAGCAGTGTCCGGAGACTGTGCAGGGCAGCTGGGCCTATGGCCTGGTCTACAAAACCATTATTTTATCCTGGACCCTGGGTCTTGTGATGGGAGAGGCTGTCATGAAGATCTCTAAAATGCCTTGAAGGTCTTTTTTTTTTGTCTTGGCTATTAGCACTGGCCTCCATTTTACTTATACAAATTTCTGAAGCCTGCCAGAAATGCTTCCCAGAAAATGAGTTTTTCTTTTGTACTACATGTCCAAGGTGAAAATTTTTTAAACTTATATTCTGCTTCCCGTTTAAATATAAGTTCCAATTTCAGGTCATTTCTTTGTTCATGCATATGAACATAGGCTGATAGAATCAGCCAGAGAACTTCTTGACCACTTTGCTACTAAGAAATTTCTTCCACCAGATAACCTAAATCATCACTCACAAGTTCCAAAAATCACTAGGGCAAGGGGCACAATGCCTCCATGTTCTTTGCTAAAGCATAACAATTGTGACCTTTGCTCCAGTTCCTAATAAGTTTCTCATCTTCATCTGAGACCACCTCAGTGTGGTCTTTATTGCCCCTATCACTATCAGCATTTTGGTCAAAGCCATTCAACAAGTCTCTAGGAAGTTCCAAACTTTCCCTCATCTTCCTGTCTTCTTCTGAGCTCTACACACTCTTTCAACCTCTGCCTGTTACCCAGTTCAAAAGTGACTTCCACATTTTTAGGTACCTTTATAGTAACACACCACTCTTGGTACCAATATTCTGTATCAGTTTTTTCTCACATTGCTATAAAGAAATATTTGAGACTGGGTAATTTATAAGGAAAAGAGGTTTGGTTGGCTCATGGTTTTGCAGGCTGTGTAAGAATCATAGTAATATCAGCTTCCGGGGAAGCTTCAGGGAACTTACAATCATAAGCAGAATGTGAAGGGGGTATGAGACATCCTACATGGTGGTGGCAGGAACAAGAGAGAGAAGGGGGAGGTGCTACACACTTTATACAAGCAGATGTCATGAGGACTCACTATACCAAGACAATACCAAGGTGGATGATGCTAAACCATTCACTAGAAACCTGCCTCCATGATGAAATCACCTCCAACCAGGCCCACCTCCAACATTGGAGATTACAATTTAACATGAAATTTGATGGGAACACATTAAAACCATATCAGGGTGTTAGCCAACAATTCTGATACTGCTATACATGCATATTAAAATTGAACAATTACATAACTGTGTAGCAGATGGTGAGAGTCAGGTTGTGCTTTTGTACTGGAAAGTTATCGGAAAACAAGAACAGGCTGAAATAATCCATATGGTAATGCATTAGAGTTGGATGCATCAGAAAATAAACATGTTTAACTAAATGTAGAGACAGATGGTAAAATAGAGACATATTTATGCATATGTGTATATAAATAGGTTAGTATACACATAAATAGTTCTTTGCTCTGTCAGCAGAGTGCCTAAAAGATATAATATCCTAGCAGCAACAAGACAGCTAGGGCCTAGTTCTTGGTTCCATTTTCTCTTCAAAATATCCAGGACTTCTTTGAGAAATGGCTGATACTAGGATTGCAGTAGGAAATATAGAAGATGAACCTAAAGATTTGAGTAGTGCCAGAAAATATGGGCGTGTTCAAAAACAAAGTAACATTAATGGAGTTATGTCAAAGGGATACAGAAGTCAAATGAAAAAGCTCTAAGTAGCCAAACCTGGCACAATTTAATCAATAGAATATAAATAAAGTAGTACTGCAGTATAATACAAAGTCTAAAATAAACACCTATGAGTTCAAACAGAAATAAATGAATTATTGAATAAATTAAAATTTGGGGAAAGAGGCAAATCTTCCATTTTGGAATCCAGATGATTTATGTAAACAGTGTACTCTAAAGGAAGTAGAAGATAACTTCCCATTCCTTAAATGTGGACTGCATATAGTTACTGTTCTCTAGAGTGTACTATATCTTAAGGAAATAAAATGAATTTTAAAGTGGAGAAACCTTAAAACTAACACTTCAGCTAGGTAATCAAGATCAACATAACTACTCATAAATCAAGTACATACCTAGATATAATATGAGAAAAATTCCACTTTGTCCTGTGATCTTTTTCTTCTAAACTCGTAACATCAATCTAATCATGAAAATAGAATCATGGGGAATAAAACATCAGGAAAATTCTAATAGGGGAACATCCTGACCAGTGGTAGAGAAAAATATATGCAAATATTTGTATTAGAATTTTCCAGAGAAGCAGATCCAATAGGATATAAAGAGAGATGTGTAGAAAGAGATTTATTCTGAAAGATTGGGTCATGTGTTTATGGGGAATGAGAAGTCCTGTGATCCGCCATCTGCAGTCTGGAGGCCTAGGAAAGCCAGTGGTATAGTTCCAATTCAAGTCCAAAGGCCTGAAAACCAAGAGAGCTCATAGTGTAAGTATCTTCAGTCTGAGAGGGAATGCCTGAGATCCAGGGCACTGATATCCACAGGCAGAAGAAGATGGATATCCCAGCTCCTGAACAGTAAATTTGACCTATCTCCATTTTTTTTTTGTTTGTTTGTTTGTTTTTTTTGTTTTTTGTCGTTGTTCTTTGTAGGCCCTCACTGAATTGAATGAGGCCTGCTCACATTGCTGAGGGTAATCCTTTTTTTTTTTTTTTTTTAACGTAGTGTACTGATTCAAATGATAATCTCTTCCAGAAATACCTTTATAGACATGGCCAGAAATAATGTTTACCAGCTATCTGACATCTATTAGGCAAATCAAATTAACACACAAAGTTAACTACCACACTTTCTAAAACCACAAGGAAGAATGTATTCGGGACTATTGCAATAAATGTTAAGATCATCACGATAAGGGAGAGAGATTGATTTCAGCTCTGCATATAGCTTAGATATCTGGGAAGTTATAGCCAGTGAATCGTTAAGGGGTCAAAAGATGAAGAATTACCACAAAAGACAATAGGAAAAAGATATTTTTGCTAAACCAATTTAAGATTATTGCTGAACGCAGGGCAGTGTGACAAATATCAAGAGTGGGAAATACTTTCCAAAGTTATTTAGGAGTATTTTTGCTAAAACTAGGCTGTGCAGACCTGACCAGGATGGGGGCCAAGGTTGAGGCCTAGTCCAGAAGAAAGCTCAGAAAAACCTGACTGAAGTTTTATCAAGAAGAGAGTCTGTTACCAGTGCTCCTATCAAAGTAATAAAAAATAAAATCTGAGACAATGTTAAAGCCAAGAGTAACCTAAGGAAACAAGACAGTCAAAGCTAATGTGGTATCCTGAATGGAATCTTGAAGTACAAAAAGGCCATTAGGTAAACACTAAGGAAATCTGAATAAAATATGGAATTTGGTTAATTCATTAATTAAAAAATGCACTCACACTATTGTAAGATATCAATAATGGAATTGTGCAAGTCAGGGAATGGGGAGGTATACAGTTAATCTCTGTTCCATTTTTTTTATAAATCTAAAGCTACTCTAAAAAAATAGTCTATCAAGTAAAATGAAAAAAGAGAGAAACATGTATTTATGCCCTACTAACCAACTGATGGGTCTCCTGGGTATAGCTTTATTTTGTACAATTAATTAACAAGCCATTAGTATGCCTAGAACTATTCAAGGTTTCATGGAAGATTCTATAGACATACACTACGGCTTCTGCCCTCAGGAGGATTGAAATCAACATATCCTCATTATTCACCTATAGACTGTGGATGCAGCAACAGACCTAAGGAAATTAGGAAAGTTTGCCCTTAGACTTCTTGCCCTTTAGATGCTACTCCCCCTACCACCATATACTAGTCCACATACATGCCTATTTCTTCTGCTTTTTCTTACACATTATCTCATGTTGATGTTCACTCAAGTCGACATTCTCTGAGACTGATTTATGTAGGATTTGATACTGTCCTTTCTAACTCTTGACCTTCATTCTCATACCTGGTTACACGAGCTTCTTTTCCACTTTAAGAAAGGCAAGGTACACCAGAAGTTGTCTTTACTACGGAGATGTGCTGCTTTCCCCAGTGCTATATTCTGGACACTAAATTTTAATTTGAAAACTTTTTATGACTCTCATCTACATTTCCCTCTACTATTGTTTTCCCCTCCAAGCGAGACTCTTTGATCCTGCAGAGGTAAGAATGTCTTACTCTAGGTTAAAATAAAATAAAGCAAAAATCCAGCTCATGTTAATGTCCTAGAGTAATGACAAAGAAATCATCCCCTGCCAGGTAACAATGCAATTTAGATAATGACTTTCTAGAGACAGTGCACCCACTTTTATTTAATGGAGAGAAATTACCAGACTAATGACTGGACCCATTCTATATTTAGATACAAATACATGCCATCGTGTTACCATGACCTACAGTATTTACTACAGTAGCATGCTGTATACGTTTATAGCCCAGGAGCCTTAGGCTATACCATCTAGCCTAGGGCTGTAGTAGGCTATACCATCTAGGTTTGTTTAAGTACACTCGATAATGTTCACACAACGAGAAAATTGTCAAATGACACATTTCCCAGAAAGTATCCCCATTATTAAGTGATGTGTGACTATACTTGCGTGGTGTTCCTTTATCTACACCGTTTAGCTGAATGGCTACTCCACATGTGCACAGGAACAATTACTTATGAAAAACAGTAAAATCTCTGAACTTTTATATTTAGATATATCTAATATTGAAGAATATGTGGAATATTTAATTTTCTTCTAATTGGCAGGTTCAAGGGAAAGTAAATTATTTGTTCTAGAGAAACAAGTCATTTAGCTTTGTTTCCTTTGTTAGGGTAATGTCAATTTTTAGCTATTTCATTTATACTAACATTTAATTTTAAAAATTACATTAGGAACAGATGACTGAAGACATCAGGGTCATAGCCGTGTTTTTAAAATAAATAAAAATAACACCTAAGTTTGTAGTTTCTGGGTTGGTTTGTCATTGTGACAAGGTGATATTATCTAAAAAAAAAAAAAAAAAAAAAAAAAAAAACCCCGGAATATTAGTCTCTTGTACTAAACTTGACTGAAAGAGACCAACATATATCAAAAATATAATACAGGCATTACTAGTTAAAGGTGGAGAGCAAGAGAAAGGGAAGGGTAAAGTACAGTTGGAGGGCAAATTATCTATCTATCTATCTGTCTATATATATATATATATGAATAGTAAAAATAAAAAAAAGGTAGGAGAAAGGAGACATTAGATGAAATGACAAAAAGAGGGGGGAATTTCAAAAACCTATTAATTGAATGTCAGACTCTAATAAATGAACTTCATTGTATTATCTTTTTGTTGTATAAGTAGCTATGCTATTCCTACTGTGTATCAGGTACTGTTCTAGGTGCTGGTGATTGGTTTTCAGTAGCTGACACTTGTACAAGAGATCAAGCAGTGAAAAACAAATAAGAAATAAATATTAAAAATTAGAAACAACTTACATGTAAAAAATGATGGTAAATGATACAATAGACCGATAGGAACCCTAAGAGTTAGTGAAGGACCATTTGAGGAGGTGATATATATCTAAAATCTAAATGACACTAAGGTCCAGCAGTGTGACATCAGGGAGAAGACCAGTCCAGAAGTGGGAACAGGTAGTTCAAAGAGTATAATATGGGAACTCAGATAGTATACTTTTTTTAAAAAAGAGTATTGGTATTCCTGAAGAAAAGGGTTTAGTAGAAAAGTGGTTCAAGATGAAGTTGAAGAAGAAGGCAGAGGCCAGATCATGGGGGCCAAAGTATGTAATTTGGTTTTTATTCCATAATAAAGGGAAGAAAACAAAAGATTTACATGGCCATTGTGTTACACAATTCCCAGGGATACAATTCACCTAATATTTCTATGAATGTTTCCCCATGGAGATTATGGTGTAGCAGGCAAAGAAGTCCAAAGTAGACCAGTGTAGTATAAAATTATCTTGAGCTTAAGAAAGGTGAATGCATAAAAATTTTGATCTGCCTAAAAGCAGAGCCTCCCAAAAGGATGCAAAAGAACCCAATTGTCATAAATCTCCTCCCTTGGGGCAACCAAGGAAGACTGACTCATCATCAGAGATGAGTTATTCAGAATTCTATATAACTTTACATCACGCCCAAACAGACATGATAAAACGGTCATATTTATTCCATCTATACTCCTAAGACCCCTTTGTTTTTCCTAAAAATTATTTGTTTTTCCACAAGTGCACTATACCTCTCCTATTTCACCTATTAAGAAGTCATTTATTTTTCTGTAAGTGCCCTTCTCTCCTTCCACTTTTCCTATTAAGGCGGTATAAAAAGTCCCAAATTCTAAATGCTTCCTTGAGTCACATTTTTCTGTGAACTCTCATACATAGTACAGGATTAAACCTGTTTTTTCTCTTGCTGATCTGTCTTTTGTCAGCTTACTTTGCAGGCTCCAAAGTATAAAGCTAAGAAGGCAGAAGAAAAGTTTTTCTTATGGACACAGTCCTGGTAAGCTTGGGCATGAAATGATCTGATTTATGATGATTTTGTTTTAAATGTATTTGCTGTTGCTCTATGGAGAGCAGCTTATAGGAGAAGAAGCAAAGAGACTACATAACAGGATATGGTAGAGAGAGAAATAATAATAGCTTAGGCTAGAGAGATAATAGGGAGGAAAGCAGCTAGAATTTTAGTATGTATTTTGGATGTAGAATTAACAAAATTTACAGATAAATTGGATATAGAGAGATAGAGAGTAAGAAAAAAAGGAATCAAAGTTTTTTTTTTTTTTTTTTTTTTTTTAACTTTACAAATAGATTGAAATCTAGTTTCATTTATTGAGATGGGAAAGACAGAAAGATAAACTAATGGAAGTAAAAGGCCTGCTACTTTGGTTATTCAGTTTGTCCCCTGCATGTCCCTAGAGAAGCACCATTCTCAGCTTAGGCATTGCATATTTTGATATTTGTTTGGGAAACTTTTTACAGATTGCAGAGAAGTGTCCTATTTGAGTACTATCTGTATATTATACTTTTCTTATAATTATAATAATGGTATCTTAAACAGGATTCCATTTTTATAATTCATGTAAAGGGGCAGGATAAGAGAGTTGAAATCAATAGTTTTGTCCTAGCCATATTCAATGTAAGGTATATAGTAGGTATTCCAGGAGAAATGTCAAATAGGAGGATGGATCTTAGAGCCTAGAGTTCGGAGAATAGATAAGGGTTAGACTTACAGTTCTGGGAATCACTAGCATCTATAAAGCATTTAAAGCCTAGAAAACAGATACAATTACAAAGGGAGAAAATACAGGTAGAAGTGATATATTAATCATTTTTTATCTCTTAACTTTCTCTAATTAAAGAATAAAATTCTGAATTTAGAAGGTAACCCAGAGGACATCTCCATTCCACTCTAAAATTCACGAATCATCATTATAGCATCCCTGAGATGAAATCATATAATCTTTGAATATTTCCAGGTATAAGGAGTTTGCAGCTATGCATGGAAGCCCATTCCATCATTGAATTATTGGAATTTTAAAAAGACATCCTCACTTACAAATTCTGCACTGATGACAGTAGATATTTTCTGAAATGCTCGATATAATCAAGCAAAGAGATTTTGATAAGCTTCCTGGAATTGGAGCTCCCCATCTTGCTCCAGCAATCTGAATTAATGTCTCCATAAATTTACCATCAGTAAATAGTGTAGCATTAAAAAGATGCTGGCTTATTGTATGTTCTTATCAGGTTCTAAACATATGTAATAATATTATACATTTTTATTATCAAGACTTTATTCAATAAGGCTATTCTTTTATTCACTTAATATATTTCAGAGCTATGCCTTATAATGATTCATAATACCCAGTCAGATATAAAGTACTCTGTGAAGAAGTAGTAGTGTTCACTTTGTTGTAAAATTGCCTTTTGGTACCAAGAGAATATGCCTGCATTAAAAATATGTAAGGAATTTTCTCCCCAGGTGTTTGGGTTCAGGAATAAATTTTATATAACTAAAGTCACTCAGGGCAGAGCATTTGGAGCCTGCTCAGCAACTACTGTTGCCCTGAAGCCAGATGCATGATATGAAATGACCTATGCAGGTTCACTGCATTTGGCTGCTCGTACTGTGGCATAGAAGGGCAAGGGCACTGCTCCTATACAAGGGCACTGCTCCTATACACTGTGATGTTGTGATGTGACTGATGATCCTAGAGTTTTGCAACACAGGAGCCCTGGTCCCGAAAAGTAATCAGTCTTCCTCAGACCTAAATATTGGAAAAGGCAGAGAAGTGAACAATAACAACAATTAGTGCCAAATTTTATTGAACAATAAAGGAAATGCTTTACCTTGACATTTTTTTTTTGACCTTCATAGCCATTCCTGTGGAGTAGATAATATTTTCTGTTTCACAGATAAGGAAAGTAACAAGTACAAAATGACACATTCCTCTTAACAAGTTGTTTACATTCAGTAAACATTCAGTCTTTTAGGAATCATCACAATGCAATTTATTCCTCTTCAATGCAAAAACCTCTGAGTCATCTTTGACTACTTCATCTCTTTCGCCGTATTTAGTAAGTTATCAGTTCTTATCAATCACATTCCCAAATGTCTATTATTATTCTCGCTTCTGTCTACCTTCACTGTCACTGTCATATTGTTATATTTTTTCCCAATCTTTTTTTTAAGCCTTCTAACTTGTCTCTCTGTCATTAATTTTTCCACCTCCAAACTATTGCAGGAATACTTAGTTTTATTGCACTTCATTTTTTGTACTTCACAGATACTGCATTTTAAAATCTTTTATATATATATGTATATGACATTTTACATATTTATGGGCTACATGTGAGTTTTTGTTACATGTATAGAATGTGTAATGATCAAGTCAGGGTACTTGGAATATCTATCACCTTTAGTGTTTATCATGTTTCTGTGTTTGTATTATTTAAAATCCCCTCTTCTGGTTACTTTAAAATATACATAATACTGTTGCTAACTATAGTTATCCTAACCTGCTATCAAACATTACAATTTATTTCTCCTACCTAACTGTACTTTTGTACCCATAGCTAACCTCTCTTCATCTACCCTTCCCTCCATTAAGCCTTCCCAGTCTCTCGTAAGTATCATTCAATTCTCTATGTCCATGAAGTTGTCTTTTTACTTCCCACATAAGAGTGAGAACATACATTATCTGTCACTCTGTGTCTGGTTTATTTCACTTAACATAATGACCTTCAGTTCGATTCATGTTGCTGAAAATGACAAGGCTTCATTCTTGTTTATGGCTAAATAGTATTGGTAAACACTAAGTTTGATTTCATACCTTTACTATTGTGAATAATGCTACCATAAACCTGTGAGTGCAGGTATCTCTTTGATACGTTGGTTTCCATTCCTTTGAATAAGATACTCAGTACTGACTATGTTGGGTCATATAGTAGCTCTCTTTTTAACTTTTTGAGAAATCTTCATACTGTTTTCCATACTGGTTGTACTAATTTACAGTCACACCAAGAGTGTGTAAGAGTTCCCTTTATTAGGCATCCTCATGAGCAGCTGTTATTTTTTTTTTTTTTTGCCTTTTTAGTAATACTCATTCTAACTGGTGTGAGATGATACTTTGCTGGGATTTCGATTTGCATTTCCATGGTGATTAATGATGTTGAGCATTTTTCGTATGCCTGTTGGCCATTTTAATGTCTTCTTTTGAGAAGTCTATGCATGACACATAGCCATTTTAATTGATTGATTTGGTTTTTTTTATTGTTTAGTTGTTGAGTCCCTTGTTGGATAAGTAATATGAAAATATTTTCTCCTACTTAATAGGTTGTCTCCTCACTCTGTTGATAATTTATTCTGCTCAACCAAAGCTTTTTTGTGTAATGTAGTCCCATTTGTTTTTATTTTTGTTACCTGTTCTTTTGAGGTCTTATAAAAATTTTGCCTAGACCAATTCCTGAAGGGTATTCCCTGTGTTTTCTACTGCTATAGTTTTGACTTTTACATTTAAGTCTTTAGTCCATTTTGAGATTACTTTTGTATGTGGTGAGAGATGAGGTCCAGTTTCATTCTTCTGTATCTGGTTATCCAATTTTTCCAGGACCATTTGTGAAAGAAGGTGTTCCTTCCCCAATGTATGTTCTTGGCAGCTTTGTCAAAGAACAGTTGCCTGTAAATATGTGGATTTATTTCTCTGTTGTCTATTCTGTTTCATTGGTCTGTATCTATTTTTATACCAATATCATGCTGTTTTGGTTATTATATTTTTGTTATCTGTTTTTAATTCAGGTATTCTGATGCCTCCAATTTTGTTTTTATGCTTAGGATTGCTTGATTCTTCTGGCTTTTTTTTCCATATAAATTTTAGGATTTTTTTTCCATTTCTGTGAAAAATGATTTTAGTATTTTGATATGGATTGTATTGAATCTGTAGATTGCTTTGGGGAGTATGTTAATTTTAATGATATCAATTTTGATACACAAGCAGGGGATGTTTATCAGTTTGCTTGTGTCCTCTTTAATTTCTTTCATCAGTATTTTGTAGTTTTCCTTATAGAGAACACGCCACCTCCATTGTTAAATTTATTCCTAGGTACTTTATTTTCTTTAGCATTGTAAATGGAATTTCCTTCTCGATTTCTTTTTTGGATATTTAATTATTGCTGCATGGAAATGCTCCTGAGTTTTAATGTTAATTTTGTATCCTAAAACTTCACTGTATTTATCACTTCTAAAAGTTTCTTGGTAGAGTCTTTTCATGTGTGTAGACGTACTATCATGTCGTTTGCAAAGAGTGACAGTTTTATTGTCTTTTCTCCAATTTGGATGTGTTTTGTTTCTTTTATTAGTATATAGAAACTGGCCATGTATTTCACTTTTTTATTTTTAAATTTTCTAATTTTATTATTTCAATAGCTTTGTGGGTACAAGTGGCTTTTGGTTACATGGATGAATTGTAGAGTTATGAAGTCTGACATTTTAGTGCACTTATCATTCAAGTAGTGCATACTGTATACAATATGTCATTTTTTTATCACTCACCCTTTCTGACTCTCCCTTCTGAGTCTCCGTAGTCCATTATAGCAATCTGTCAGCCCTTGCATACCCATAGCTGAGCTTCCACTTATAAGTGAGAACATTCAGTATTTGAATTTTCACTTTCGAATTACTTTACATAGAGTAATGAGCTCCAGCTCCGTCTAAGTTGCTGCAAAAAGCATTATTTCATTCTTTATTATTGTTGAGTAGTATTCTATGGTATGTATATATATATCACTTTTTTTATCCACTCATTTGTTGATGGGCACTTATGTTGGCTCCATATCTTTGCAAATGTTAATTGTGCTGCAATAAACATAAAGTACACATGTCTTTTGGATATGATGACTTCTTTTCCTTTGGGTAGATACCAAATAGAGGGATTGCTAGACAGAATGGTATATCTACTTTTAGTTTTTTGATAAATCTCCGTACTTTTTCCCATGAAAGTTGTCCTAATTTACATTCCCACCAGCAGCATTCCGTTTTCCTCCCATCCATGCCAACATTTATTCTTTTTGACTCTTTAAGTAATAGCCATTCTGGTTGGGGTAAGGTGGTATCTTATTGTGGTTTTAATATGCATTCCCTAATAATTAGTGATGTTAAGCATGTTTTTATATGTTTGTTGCCCATTTGTATATCTTTTTTTGAAAAATGTCTATTTATGTATTCTGCCCAGTTTTAGATGGGATTACTTGTTTTTTTCTTGCTGATTTCTGTGAGTTCCTTGTAGGTTCTGGATATTAGCCCTTTGTTGGATGCATAGTTTGCAAAGATTTTCTCCCACTTTGTGGGTTGTCTGTTCGCTCTGCTGATTATTTCTTTGACTGTGCAGAAGCTTTTTAGCTTAATTAGGTCTCACTTATGTATTTTTATTGCATTTGCTTTTAGGGTCTTAATCATAAATTCTTGGCCCAGGCCAATGTCTAGAAAAGTTTTTCCTTGGTAATCTTCCAGAATTTGTATGGTTTAAGTCATTGATCCATCTTAAGTTGATTTCTGTATAAGGTGAGAGATAGGGATACAGTTTTATTTTTCTACATGTAACTACCTGGTTTCCCAAGCACCATTTATTAAATAGGGTGTCCATTCTTCAATTTAAGTTTTTGAATGATTTGTTGAAGATTAGTTGGTTGTAAGTATTTGGCTTTGCTTCTGAGTTCTCTATTCTGTTCCATTGGTCTATGTATCAACTTTTATACCAGTACTATGCTGCTTTATTAACTATAGCCATGTGGCATAATTTGAAGTCAGGTAATGTGATTGCCTCTGGATTTGTTCTTTTTGCTTAGGCCAAATCAATAACTAATTTCCTTTTACAATAGTTGCAAGAAATACCTAGGAAAATTATTAACCAAAGATGTGAAAGTTTTCTACAAGGACAACTACAAAACACTGCTGAAAGTAATCATAGAAGATTCAAACAAATGAAAATGCATCACATGCTCATGGATTGAAAGAATCCATACTGTGAAGATGACCATACTGCCCAAAGCAATCTAGAAATTCAATGCAATTCCTATCAAAATACCAACATCATTTTTCACAGAATCAGAAAAAAAAAATTCTAAAATTCATATAAAACTAAAAAAGAGTCCTAAAAGCCTTGCATTTATTTTTATTTATTTATTTATTTATTTATTTGCCTGATTTCTTCTAGCTAGCACTTCCAGCACTATGTTAAATAGCAGTGGTGAAAGTGGGCATTCTTCTCTTGCTCCAGTTGTTAGAGGAATTGCTTTCAACTTTATCCTAATACAATATTATGCTACCTGTAGCTTTGTCATATATGTCCTTTATTATTTTGAAGTGTGGTTATTCTTGGTCTAATTGTTGAGAGAGTTTACCCTGAAAGGTTGTTAAATTTTGTCAAATGTTTTTCCTTTGTCTGCTAAAAGGATAATTTTTTTTCTTCAGTCTGTTGATGTAATGTACCATGTATTGATTTGCATGTGTTGAACCATACTTGCATCTCTGAAATAAATCCCACTTGATCATGATGTACTTTTTATTGATGTGAAGTTTGATTCAGTTTGCTAGTATCTGTTGAGTATTTTTCCTTTTATGTTCATCAGGGATATTAGCCTGTGATTTTCTTTCTCGTGATGTCTTGATTTGCTTTTGGTATCAGGGTAATGATGGCCTCATGGAGTAAGTTAGAGAGAATATCCTCCTCTTCAATTTTTAGGAATAGTTTGTGTAAATTTGATATTATTAATTTTTCTTTATATGTTTGGTAAAATTCAACAGTGAACTCATCTAATCCTGGACTTTTCTGGGGAGAGGGGAGATTTTCTGTTACTAATATAATTTCGTTACTCATTATCAGTCTGCTCACATTTTCTTTTTTTTTTTTTTTTGATCCAGTCTTGGTAGGTTGTTTGTTACAAGGATTTATTTATTTTCTCTCAGTTTTTCACTTTATCAGTTTATAGTTGTTCATAATAGACTCTGATGTTCTTTTGTATTTATGTAGTATTAGTTGTAACATCTATTTTTTCATTGTTGATTTTGTTATGTAGGTATGCTTGATTAGTATTGTTAGCAGTTTAACAATTTTGTTTATCTTTTCAAAGAACCAACTTTTCATTAATTATTTGTGTTTCTTTAGTCTGTGTTTTCTTTAGGTTTCCTCTGATCTTTGTTATTTCTTCAGTCAATTTGGGATCTGGTTTGTTCTTACTTTTCTAGTTCCTTGAAATATGGCATTATGTTGCTTACTTGAAATTTGTCTTTTTTTAAAATTTGTTTATTGTTATAAACCTCCCTTTAGCACTGCTTTTGCTGTAGCCCACAAATTTGGTGGGTTGTGTTTCCATTTTCATTAAATATATTTTTTAAAATTTCCATCTTAATTTCTTCATTGGCCCAATGATCTTTTTTAAGAAGATGTCATTTAATTTCTATGTATTTGTATAATTTCCAAAGTACTTATTACTGATTTCTAGTTTTATTCCATTGTGAAATGAGAAGATAATTGATATAGTTTTGATTTTGTTTTATATTTGTTAAGACTAATTTTGTGGCATAACATATGATCTATCTTGTAAAATGTTCCATGTATTCATAAGAAAAATGTGCATTCTGCAGTTGTTGGATAAAACATTCTGCAAATGTCTGTTAGGTACATTTTCCCTAAAGTCCAAGTTAACTTCAGTGTTTCTTTGTTAATTTTCTGTGTAAATTGTGCATCAAATGCTGAGAGTGAGGTACTAAAGCCTCCTATTATTATTGTATTGGAGTTCTTATTTTTAGATCTAGTAATATTTATTTTTTAAATCTGGATGTTCCAATACTGGCAGCATATATAAAAATAAACAACAAGAAGAATTTTGGAAACTATACAAATATATAGAAATTAACATGCTCTTGAAAGAGATTATTGGGTCAATAAAGAAATTTAGATAAAAATGGTAAAAAATTAATATAAATGAAAATGGAAACACAACATACCAAAACTTGTGGGATACAACATAAAAACACATAAAAAGATAAATTTCAAGTATGCAATCTAATGAGGCATCTCAAAGAACTAGAAAACAAGAAAAAAAACAAACCAAACCCCAAATTAACAGAAGAAAATCAATAGTAATCAGAGGAGATCTAAACAAAATACAGACTAAAAATTGAATTATTATTTCCTTTTGCTGGATTAATACCTTTATCATTATATAATTATCTTCTTTGCCTTTTTTAGTGTTTTTGACTTATAGTCTGTAATAGCTGATATAAATATAGCTATTCCTGTCCACTTTTGGTTTGCATTTGCATAGAATATCTTTTTCCACCTCTTTATTTTTAGTCTCTATGTGTCTTTACAGGTAAGGCACGTTTCTTGTAAGCAGCATATTGTTGAACTATTTTTTGTTACCCATTCAGCTAGTCTATATATTTGAAGTGGAGAATTTAACCTTCAAGGGTATTATGGATATATGAGATTTTTTCATATCATATTGATAATCATTTTCTACTTGTTTCATATATTCTTTTTTGTCTTTTCTTTTCTTCTCTTATTGTTTGCCCTTGCAGTTCACTGGTGGTCTGGGGTGGTAACATTTGAGTCTTTTCTTTTCTTAATTTATGTGTTTGCTTTACTAGTGAGTTTTATACTAACATGTTCTTGATGGTAACCATCATCCCTTTGCTTTTAGAAGTAAAACTCCTTTAAATATTTTTTGTCAAGTCAGCCTAGGGGTGATGAATTTCCTCAGGATTCGCATGTCTCGCAAAGTCTTTATTTCACCCTTACTTATGAAGGATAATTTATCTAAATATAGTGTCCTTTGGTGGCAGATTTTTTTTTTTTTTTTTCATTCAGCACTTTGAATATATAGTTCCATTTTCTCCTGGCCTGTCTGGTTTCTGCTGAGAAGTCTGCTGTTAGCCTGATTGGAGCTCCTTTATAGGTGACTAGTTGTTTTTCTCTTGCTATTTTTAGAATTTTCTCTTTGTCATTGCCCTCAGAAAGTTAGACTGTAATGTTCCATGAAAAATACCTTTTTGCATTGTATCTGTTTGTGTATCATTGAGCCCATTGTATCTCAATGTCTACATCTCTTGCTACACATGTAAAGTTATTATCTATTATTTCATTAAATATGTTTTTGAAAACCTTCATTTTCTCCTCCTACCTTTCTACCTTTGAAGATACTGATAATTCATGTATTTGATGGCATTATGGTGTCTCATATATCAGGAAGACTTTGTTAATTTATTTCTTCATTATTTTTGTTTCACTGTGTTATTTCAAAAGATCTTTGTGCAAGTTATGAGATTCTTTCTTCTGCTTCATTTAGCTTATTTTTGAAGATTTTGAGTGTATTTTATTCTTTATTCAAGGACTTCTTCAATCCTAGAATTTCCATTTGGTTCATTTAAATATTTTCTTTTTTGGTAAATTTCTAATTTATATTATGCACTGTTTTTCCAATTCCTTTGATTATTTTAAGGAATTATGTTTTATCTTGCTGAGCTTATTTAGCACCATTTTGAATGCTTTTTTTTCTGGAAGTTTGACAATGTTTTTATTGAGATATATTACTGGGGAACTATTGTATTTCTTTCCTAGTATCACATTTTCTTGCTTTTTCTTGCTTTATTGGGCTTTACATTGATATCTACACATATTGTGTAACAGTTGCTTCCTCCAGTTTTTTGAATTTGCTTTCATAGGAGAGGAGAGTTTCCCCAAAATGGACAAATAGTGCCACTTGAGTAGGCCCCTTTGGCTTTGATTCTAGGTGTGTGCAGTTGTGTAGTCTGCATGTAAGTTTTTCTACTATAAACAATCTCAATGGTACCTGTGATTTCTTCAGTGGTCTACAGTGTGGCTATTAATGGAGGCTATGGTAAAATTTTCCTGGGGATGGGGATACCAGGTGGGCCAGTCTTCAGGCCCTAGTGATAGCAGTGGAGGGTTGAGTATGCCTGTTCTTGGGCCCCAGGACAGTACACACTGTTACCAATGTTAGCAGCACCAGCCAAGCCAGTTCTTGAGTCTCAAACAGGTGTCTGCAAATGTTGGTTGTGGCAACAGTGGGCTGGGTGAATGAAAAGCTTCCTTGGTCCCTGGGCAACTAGTTTGATGTGGGCAACGGCAGTAGTAGGTATAGGAGGATAGAGTGGGTAATGCGCAGTATGTGCTGGTCTTGGCAATTGTTGCAATGCAGGTTCAACACCCAAAGCCCTGGACAAGTAGTTCTCATGCTTGCCCACTCTAAGCAGCAGCAACAGCATGACAACACCATGTAAAGGTGTGGAATGGCTCCACTCTTTATGAATGAGCCAAAGCACAGAGGCCATGCCACCAGTGGAAGGACTGCCACTACTCACAACCCCAGGCAGGCAGCAATTTTGCTCATTCACCCCAGTCCTTGGTAGCAGCAGCAGCAGCAGTTGTGGCTGCAGTGGTGTGCAGAGAAGAAAAGGTGGCAGGGGGTGGGTACTTATCTCTACGGAGGAGACTGAGCACAGAGGCCACGGTGATGGTTGAGGTACAGTCACTTCCTCCAGCCTCAAAAGGGTCAACCCTCAGACTCACCAACCTGGGTTTCTACTTGCAGCAACTGCTGTGGCAGAGTGCAAAATGGGAGAGGGGATCATACTGTTTGCTTGCCAGTCCAAGCAAAATTTTGTGCCACTGCTGGGAAAAGCATCTCTTTTCACAGCACCAGAGCTCTGGGGCTCTGGAAAGCATGTGCTTTGGTCACCTTTTGGTGTGTTGCACTGTCCTATTCTCAGGAAATGGTACTCCCTATTGACTAGAGTCTTGAGAATCATGTGACACCTTTGGGTTCAGCCAGCGCTGTGCCACTGTAGCTCTCTGAGTTTACACTGTGGGATATATGTTGGAGCTCCCAGAATGTGGAGATATGGAGGCTGTGACTCCCCAGGGCAGGATGCAGTCCCATTATGGCTATGCTCTCACAATGGTGCCCTGATCCAACCACATAGGTGTCTGGGGTGTGAGTGACCAGGCACACATCCCCTGTCTGGTGTAATGCTCTTACAGGGTCTCCAGATTACTGACAATGGTAGTCAGGGTTTCTGTGGGTAGCAGAGCTCTCCTGTTGTTTGGATTGCAACAATTAATGGTGGCGATGCGGACTACTAACATTTCCTCATTTACTCTTTCCATGCAAGAGCAAGCTCCTCTAGGCTCCAGCCAATGTCAGCTGAGCTGGCTACTGACATCCATCTTTTTCTGTGCTTCAGGTGTTTCCCATGACTTCTGTGCTGGACTCTAGTGTCCCTCTCCTAGATGCTCTATTTGTAGCATAATTGTCTATTCATAGTTTGGTTCTTTGTTTTCTGGAAAACATAAATGTCTAATGTCTCTCGTCAGGTATTGTGAACCAGAATAAATATTGCATTTTTAAAAATGGAAGATCTATGTCAATCCTGCATCGAGCAATGTTATTGGCACCACACTTCTAACAGCACGTGATCACTACATCTCTGTGTCATGTTTTAGTAATTCTTGAAATATATTAAACATTTTTCATTATTATTAAATATGTCATAATGAGCTATGTGTGCAGTAGTGTACTCAGTGATCTTTAATATTATTATTATTATTATTACTGTTTACAGGCACCATGAACTGCACTCACATAAGACAGTGAACTTAATCAATAAATGCATGTGTTATGACTGCTCCATCAACCCACCACTCCCATTTCACTTTCCCTCTGTTTAGTCATCCCTCTTCTCTGAGAGACAAGAATATTAAAATTAGGCCAAGTAATAACTCTAAAATGGCTTCTAAGTGTTCTGGTGGAAAAAAAAACAAACAAAAAAAAAAACAGTAACATATCTCCACTTTAAATGAGAAACTGGAAATGATTAAACTTAGTGTGGAAGAAATATTCAAAGCAGTGATAGGCTGAAAGCTGTGCTTCATGCACCAAACAGTTAATCAATTTGTGACTGCAAAGGAAAAGTTATTGAAGAAATTAAAAGTGCTACTGTAGTGAATGCACAAATGATAAGAAGGCAAAACAGCCTTATTGCTGATGTGAAGAAAGTTTTAGTAATCTAGATAGATCAAACTAGCTATAACATTCCTTTAAGCCAAGCGTAATTCAGAGAAAGGCCCTCTCTTTAATCCTATCAAAAGCGAGGATGCTGCAGAAGAAAAAGTTTGAAGCTAACAGAGTTTGATTATTGAGATTTAAGGAAAGAAGCCATCTCCATAAGGCAAAGCAGGAAGGGCTGATGTGAAAGCTACAGCACATTATTCAGAGGATCTAGCTAAAATAATCGATGAAGGTGGCGACACTAAACAACAGATTTTCAGTACAGACAAAATAGGGTTATATTGGTAGAAGATGCTATAAAGGGCTTTCATCGCTAGGGAGAAGTCAGTGTCCGGCTTCAAATCTTCAAAAGGCAGGCTGAATCTCTTGTTATGGCCTAATGCAGCTACTGACTTTAAGGTGAAGCTGAATCTAATTTGCCATTCTGGAAATCCTTGGGTCTTTAAGAATTATGCTAAATCCACTATGCCTGTGTTCTATACCTGGAACAATGAAGCCTGGGTGAAAGCACACCTGTTTACAGAATTATGTATTAAATATTTTAAACTCACTTTTGTGATCTACGGCTCAGAAATAAGATTTATTTCAAAATATTACTACTTATTGACTATGCACCTGATCACCCAAGAGCTATAATGGAGGTGTTCATGGAGATTAATGTTGCTTTTATGCCTACAGACACAACATCTATTCTCTAGCTTATGGATTAGGGAGTAATTTAAGCTTTCAAATTGTATTATTTAAGAGATATATTTTGTAAGGCTCTAGCTGCCATAGATGTTGATTACTCTGATGGACTGGGGCAAAGTACATCGAAAACCTTCTGTAAAGAATTCACCCTTCTAGATGCCATTAAGATCATTTGTGATTAATGAGGGGAATTAGAAACATCAACATTAACAGGAATTTAGGAGATATAGACTCCAGCCCTTATGGATGATTCTGAGAAGTTTGAGCCTTCAGTGGAGAAATTAACTTCAGATGTGGAGGAAATAGCAAAAGAACTAGAAGTGGAGCCTGTAGATGTGATTGTATTGCTTTAATGTCATGAAAAAACTTGAACAGATGAGATGTTGCTTCTGATGGGAGAGCAAGGAAAGTGGTTTCTTGAGATAAAATCTACTTTTGGTGAAGAAACTGAACACAGTGAAATGACAACAAAAGTTTTAGAAGGTTATATAAACTTAGTTTATAAATCTGCAGCATAGTTTGAGAGAGCATTTACTTCAATTTTGAAAAATAGTCTATAGGTAGAATGCTATGAAACAGCATTTCATGCTACAGAGAAATCTTTCATAAGAAGAAGAGTTAATTGATGTTGCAAACTTCATTGTTGTTTTATTTTTAAAAATTGCCACCGCCACCTGACTTTAAGCAATCACCATCTTGAACAGTAAGCAGCCATCAACATCAAAACAAGACCTTGGACCAGCAAAAAAATCATGACTCACTGAAGGCCCAGATGATCACTAACATTTTTTAGCAATAAAGTATTTTTAATTAAAATATATACATTTTAGACACATTCTGTTGCATACTTAATAGACTAATGTATACTACAAACAACTTGTATATGCATTGGGAAACCAAAAAAATGTACATGGCCTACTTTATTGTGATACTTGCTTTATTGTGTTGGTCTGGAACATGACCAAAGACGAAGAGAAGCCTGCATGTACGGAGATCACATGACAGGAGAGGAAGATAGAGAGAGAGGGAAGGGAGGTGCCAGGTGCTATTAAACAATCAGCTCTCACCAAACCTGCAATATCTCCTAGGTATCCCTGTGTCTTTGTTCTGTACGAGTGATTGTTCTAAAACAAATATCTGAATTTCAGTTGTGTGGTAGATTGAATGCAGCATAGGTCAGTGGTTCTCAAAGTGTGGTCCAGGACTGCCAGTCGTTCACAACAGAAATTCAATGAATCTGTAAGGTCAAAAGTATTTTCTGTTACCACTGGCATACTTAGTCATTGGCCAAGAGCAGCCTAAGGAATGCAAAATTTTAGCACAATGTAAGTGGTGAATCCAGAGGTGTGGCAACATGGAATATCAGTCAACTATGCTCCCTGGAGCTGGCCATGTGAGTAAGAGATTTCCATGGCCACTACCACAGGGGTGGGAGACTATGCATGTGCTAAAGAACAGCGGGGTGCCCTTAGTGTGTGGTGATGATGGTGGTGGTAAGTGAACAATAGGCTCATCTTCCATAGTAAGTAGTCATCACATTATATACAGTGCTGAAAATCAAGGAATAATAGTATAAGTGTGTTATTATGAAACCTAGTAGTAAATACCACAATAACTAGCTAAAATAATTTTTGGTGACCACCTACAGTAAGTTTTTTTTAAAACATGTATGCCTATAACTTTGATATAGAATAAATAAAACATATTTGGACAGGTCACCTACTAGTGAAAACCTCTTCAGTGAATTCCCATTACCTTGAGAATAAAATCTGAACATATTGAAGGCAATGCATGGTGATCTATTTCCTACCTCCCTTTTGAGACATTTCTTGTATTTATTCTTCTATTGTCTAAGCTCTAGTCACTCTGGAATGACCTAACCCTCAAAACACACATTTTTTGGTAACATTAGCATTTTGGACATATGATTTTTTTGTCCTGAACTGCAGTATATAAAACAAAAAGGAGGTTTTCTACTTGACAGAGGAGATTCAATATTTTGAATCCACCAAACTTGATTTGAATCCACCAAAACTTACCTTAGTACTTGTTCATAGAAATGTAATGCTCTATCACACATTCTTTGTAGAACTCCTGTGCTAGGCACCTAGCAGTGTCAGAGAACTCAAAGAATGTGCACTAAATAGACTACCTAGAACAATCCTGGAACATACGGAAGCAGAGCTTTGGAAACCCAGAAACATAATGCTTTTACAACTCTTAGAATATTTTCTTTATGTTCTTCCTATTGTACCATTATTGTCTTAACCTGTTTCTGTTGCTGTAAAAGAATACCTGATACTTGGTAATTTATACGGAAAATATATTTGTTTGACTAATGGTTCTGCAGGCTATACAAGAACGATGGGGACAGCCTATGCTTCTGGTGAGTGGTGCGGGCTGCTTCCACTCATGACCGAAAGCGAAGAGGAGGCTGTAGATGCGAGATCACATGGCAGGAGAGGGATATAGAGAGAGTGGGGAGGGAGGTGCCAGGCTCTATGAAACAATCAGCTCTCATGCGAATTAATAGAGAGAGAGCTCAGTCGTTACTGTGTGGAGAGCACGAAGCCATTCATGAGGAATCAGCCACCATGACCCAACCACCTTCCACTACGCCCCACCTCCAACACCGGGGATCAGGTCTCCACATGAGTTTTGGAGTATCCAAACCACAGCAATTACCTATAAAATAAGGTAAATACTTAGATACTCCCTTACCATCTTCCAAGTTCTAAAATGTTTGAGTCTGTGAATGTCCAAACTATGTAAAATTCAACACCTCGAATGGGTACGTATTTTATTTTCCTTCTTGTAATGGCTGCAGAGTGATCCATTCACTTATTAAGCATTATTTAATACTTTATGATGTTATTTGAACTTTACTAGGTACTAGGGATATGATGTAAATGAGGTGAGAACACAAGGAACTTGACAAAGAGAAGCTCCAGATAGAGGGAGAAAGAATGGCAAAAGGTTGCAAATATATAGACAGATTAAGCATTCATGTTCATATATGTATAGTCTGTTTGTTTGTTTGTTTGTTTGTTTTTGAGCCGGAGTTTCGCTCTTGTTGCCTAGGCTGGAGTGCAATGGTGCGATCTTGGCTCACTGCAATTTCCGCCTCCTGGGTTCAAGCGATTCTCCTGCCCCAGCCTCCCAAGTAGCTGAGATTACAGGCAGGAGCCACCATGCCCAGTTAATCTTTTGTATTTTTAGTAGAGATGGGTTCCACCATCTTGGCCAGGCTGGTCTCGAATTCCTGACCCTCAGGTGATTCACCCGCTTCGGCCTCCCAAAGTGCTGGGATTACAGGCATGAGCCACTGTGCCTGGCCTCATGTTCATATTTTAATCAAACCACAGGCATCATTGTTCTCTCAAGTATAAAATCATTGTTCTCTCAAGTATAAAATCATTGTTCTCTCAAGTATAAAAGCAATGACAAAAGAAAACACAAACATGCACACACACAAACACACACACACATGATTATCAATATAATCAGAAAACATCTCCATTTTTATGAAGGTTTGTTCGAACAGGGAGCAACGTGTCAGAGAACATATTAGGTGAAGTGATCTTTATCAGTAAAGTCATTGTTACAAAAGAAAAAGCAGTGCCTATGGGATAGAAAGGATCATGGTCAACTGAAAGAGAAGAGGTATGCATAGAAGTAACAAGGAATGTTATGGAGTGAAGAAGATAGGAAGCAGAGGAATGAAAGCATTTAATTGAAGGAGAGCTTTAGATGTCCAGATTAGTAGGTGAGCTTTGACCTTACTATCAACAGGTAATCTCTCTAATTTTGTCACATCAAAGAAACCAGTTAGGCTTTTGCAACAATGTGGGGACAAGTCTAAGTGAAAATGGCATAGAAATGGAGAGCAAAGAAGAAACTAAACCACATTTCAAGGGAAGAATTCCTTTACTCAGTAAGTGATTTAATACAGTAAAGGAGAAAAATTAACAAATTTCCATGGAGGTGTTCTCTGAAGTCAAGAGGAAGATAGTACCAATGGTTACATTCAGGGATTTAAAAGGGGCCAGATTGGTAGGAAAGATGAAGAGGTAAGATCATTAAGCTAATTTTCAGGTGTTAACAGAGCCACTAGTCTTTTTTTTTTTTTTTTTTTTATCCTGGGTACAGCTAAGTGAAGATAGAAATATAAGTAAACATCTACACACTCCACTGACCTTAAGAGTTAATTAATTTAAAAACATACATTACCGGCCGGGCACGGTGGCTCACGCCTGTAATACCAGCACTTTGTGAGGTCAACGCGGGCAGATCACGAGGTCAGGAGATCAAGACCATCCTGGCGAAAAAGGTGAAACGCCGTCTCTACTAAAAATACAAAAAATTAGTGGGCATGGTGGCAGGCACCCGTAGTCCCAGCAACTCGGGAGGCTGAGGCACGAGAATGGTATGAACCCAGGAGGAGGAGCTTGCAGTGAGCAGAGATCTTGCCACCACACTCCAGCCTGGGCGACAGAGTGAAACTCCGTCTCAACAACAACAACAACAAAAAGACACATTATGTTCTTACTAAACCTAACAGTATTGAACTTAAATTATTTTTGTATTTAATGTTCAACCATCTTCAAACTGCTTAATAAATAGCAAACATGGCAAGTGCTGCCTAGATTCCTCACTAAACTTGCAATATAGGAATTAGTTATTATACAAATACTATTATACAGCTTCAGGTTACCATTTTAAAGAGAAAAGAAGATTTTTATTTAGAATCAAATCTTCTATCATATTATTTGTCTTGGCTTTGGGGCTGTATCTGAGAAAAAATGAAGCACAATTTTTTTTTTTGAAATATGCATACAATTTTTTTCTTTTTTTTTGAGACGGAGTCTGGCTCCATCACCCAGGCTGGAGTGCAGTGACACGATCTCTGCTCACTGCAAGCTCCGCCTCCTGGGTTCACGCCATTCTCCTTCCTCAGCCTCTCGAGTAGCTGGGACTACAGGCACCCATCACCACGCCCAGCTAATTTTTTGTATTTCAAGTAGAGACGGGATTTCACTGTGTTAGCCAAGATGGTCTCGATCTCCTGACCTCGTGATCCGCCCGCCTTGGCCTCCCAAAGTGCTGGGATTACAGGCATAAGCCATCACGCCAAGCCATGCATACAAATGTTTAACAGTTTTATATTTCTTATCTTTTCCCTGAACACGCTGATGAAGTCTATTTACACTTTTGTCAACGGCTGACTTTGGGGAATGAGGGCATTCATATTAAAAGAACAAAAATTATGGCATGACATGTATACACAATAAAGTTATTTTAGTAAAACATGGATATTATACTATATGAATGAAATGAAAATAATCCTCCAAACAGCCTTATTATTTCAGCTATTTGGATCTAGTTTTTGGATACATCCAAAAAAGTTAAATATTTAACTTCCATGTTTTATTTTAAAACATTAAAATAACAAAATAACATGGGGCCATTCATCTCAAATAGTCTTTCAGACTGAGTTGCAATGTGGTATCCCTATTTATAGAACTAAATTATTTGCTGATACCTGGCTCTCACTCTGCAAAAACTATTCTCAGTGTTCTCTTATTTTGTTCAGTAATAAAATCTATATGCAGGAATAACCAGCACTGAGTTCATTTACCTAAAATGAACTTAAAAAACACAGTATTTGTCCCCTCCTTTCAGTATACAGTATACTTGATTTTCTGATATTACTATTATTCAATGTCTGTGAACCTGCCTACTTTGAACTAAAACAGTAAAACACATTAAATCTACATTGACTAAAAGGAAAAATAAAAGCTCACCTGTGGTATGCATGTTTTCTTCATAATGTATTTATTTAAATGCAGATGACCTAGGATAATAAAAAAAAGTCTTCCCCTATATAGTCATGTATATTATAATGATGGAGTGATTAGACATTGCAATTTGGGCCACATTGGGTCAAGATTTTGGTTTCAAATCTATTATCAAATTTTTGTCTTTAGAGCTTTGTTTACATTCAAATTATTAGTTGCAAAGGATTCTACCTGACTTAGGGTTTAATAGAATAAAGAAGAAACTGAATATGTTTAGTAGTTATGGATGCAAGTCTAACAATGGATAGAATTTAACCACAAATCCTATACTGCTCCTTAAATACATAGAAGGTAACTGAATTGCAAAATAAGGGCCCCTAGAAAATCTGACTTTATAAAAGAATAATGAGGACAAGTCACTGGGAATATCCCTTAATGTGATGTTGGAAAAGCAGCAGTGGTGTTTAAAGTCTAAAGCACAGAACCTTCTGATATCTTTTTAAAGACACAGTAATTTTTGCAAGTATATAGAAATCTATAGTTTCTTCATGTTTTTTATATTGTTCTAAAAGCAACAACTAGCCTTGTTAAATAGTAAATATTTTTATCTACATCAGTTGAAAACAGTCACCATATATAAATCAATATTATATATTTTACTCAGACATGTTAAGAATCTAACTGTGATGTGAACAAATATCTTCTGCGCGAGGTCTCTGTATTAAAAAATAATAATTTATATGTGCATATTAAGAAGAGGAAATTCACCTTTAAGGATATGTTTATAGGAGAAATACAATTCAGGACAAATGTTAATAACATTGAATACCTTGTTTTCAGCTCTTTAATGTTATCGGTAGTTGATGTTAATGATTGCAGCTTTATGTGTTTCTTTTATCTTTTATCTCTGTTATTGGTTACATAAATTCATCTGGGGGTCAGCCTTTTACCTCGGAGAATCTGTCTATCTCACTGTTTCTGTGTGCATTTTAAGATCACAGAAGCAAATATAATTGGTAGTAGATTAGGTTCAATTTATAATCTCTATTTTTCTACTAATGCATCTTAGTATAATATTTGCGACACAAAGGGTATAAAAATAAAAACTTAAATTTGAAAATTATCTTTTAGGGAGAGCATGAGAAAGATTTTGAGGTGATGGTAGTATTCTGTATGTTGATTGTGATGATTGTTATACAATCTATACATGTTTGTCAAAGAAAAGCTAGAACTGGATAGCAGTTAAAGCAGTAGAACATATTTTACCCAGAAACTACTGCAATAAGGGGAAAAAAATATCTCAGAATAGAACTGGAATCAATTCTAAATACAATAAAGAAAAGTGGAAATGTACAGTCAAGAATGTAGGGGAGAAGGTGTAGTTGGAAAGAAATTACTAACCGAAGGCATCAGGGATAAGGGAGGATTCTGGCTAAACCTACCTAACACGATTCCAGGTGAGGTCAGACTAGCCATCAGATATCATTTGGAGGATTGTGGGGGATGAGGAACACAATCAGATGTACAGTAGGAGATTCTGGCTAAACTGGCTCAGCAGGATTCTGGCTAAATTTGGACAATGCAGAGAAGGACATGAAAACCCAGGAGTCAAATCCTGGTTGGGAGGACTGTTCAGAGAAGCTTGAATGGAGTTTCGTCAAGGAGACTCTTATTGAATATCAATCAAAATTTAATGTGCAATAATTTTAAAAATAAAATAAGTTTTTGAAAACCTATTGTATGACTTTTATTTTGTTTATTTTATTTTTTTATTTTGAGACAGTCTCACTCTGTCACTCAGGTTGGAGTTCATTTTTTTTTATTTTTAAAAGAATATATATTAAAGCAACTTTACAAATTCAGATTTACAGGGAATTAAGTGTTCACATTGGTTCAATAGTTTAATATTCTGATATACTTATGAATAACTAAAAATACACCTATACAACTTTTTAATGGCTCTTGTATTTCTTGAACAAACATGACTTAATTTTGCTTTGATAATTTATATTATCAAATAATTTCCCTGTTATTTATTCTCTTTTTCTAAAAAGCAACTGAACAACCAAGATAAATAGTAACTTTCTAATTGTTTCTAGTCACGTAATCCCAAATATTGTATAATGTATTTCACACACACACACACGTGTGCGCACACACGTATATATGTATCCCTATATATACATACAATATACAATATAATTTCATAATGTCTGAAATGTTAAGAAAACAGAAATAAGGCTTGCTATTAGTTGAAAGACAAGTAAAAAAATCAATTGATCTCAAAACAGAAAAGAAATAGTTGAAAAACAAATATTTTAGTAGTAAAATAGCATAGTTGGTTGGCTGGTCAACAAACAAATGTACACCAATCACTAACTTTTCTATGTATCAGAAATAATCGGTAGAAATATTAACTAGGGAAATAGCACATTAGTATAAGAACAAAATATGTTATATAACCAGATGGCATCTTAAATAAAAATATGTAAAACCTAGTTGAGGAAAACTCAAAATTAATTTGTAATTTGGAGACAAGAATACATTTTAGACATTTAAAAATGTTATGTAAAGATATGCCATATTTATTAACTGAGAATTAATGAAAACTCTTACTGTAAGAAGTGATAGAAACACAATTTCAAAAAATTAAGCAAAAAGTGAAATCTGTTGGTTTAATAGACAAACTACATGGTGGAAAGAAGTGAAACTAGCCTCAGAAATTATAGGAACTGTGGACTCAAATGCCATCAGGACTCTGATTATCTTATTTGCTTTCTCTCTGCCTGTTAGCAGCAACGGGATTGCCAATGGCACCTAACTCACAACCTTACAGGTCCAGAAACAAGGGAGGAAAGATATTTTCAGCACCAAATCTATGAAATAGATTTTTAGTTTATAGAAATGAGTGGAAATAAGGCCGGGCGTGGTGACTCACACCCGTGATCCCAGCACTTTGGGAGGCCGAGACATGCGGACCGCAAGGTCAGAAGATCGAGACCATTCTAGCTAACACGGTGAAACCCCGTATCTACTAAAAACATTTAAAAAATTAGCCAGGCATGGTGGTGGGCACCTGTAGTCCCAACCACTCGGGAGGCTGAGGCAGGAGAATGGCGTGAACCCGGGAGGCTGAGCTTGTAGTGAGCAGAGATCATGCCGCTGCATTCCAGCCTGGGCCACAGACTGTCTCAAAAAAAAAAAAGAGAGAGTAGAAATATGTTTGAACCACATTAATAAATACTTTATGAACTACCACTGAGACAACATGGTTGATTAGCATTAAAAAATGGAAAATTCCATTCAAATTGAAAGTACAGGCTGGTGGAGGAGAGGGGGAGGTTACCAAAATAAAGAAGCAACACATTCCTGACTATTAGGAAAATTGTGGTAAGTTGGACAACAACCCCAGATTCTGATTGTTGTACAGAGAAAGATTGCATATTGCAAGTATGTTAATACTTTAAAATCAACAGCAATAAGTTTAGTGCGATTTCAATAGGATTTTTGCTGGAAGTATGGCAGTAAGGAGGGAATTTTAATACAATTTTTGTTGAAGAGGGTGTGGCAGTAAGGAGAGAATTTAGGAAAAAAAAAAAAAGATCCTATAAGATATTTGGAGGGCCAGGTGCAGCGGCTCACGCCTGTAATCCCAGCACTTTGGGAGGCCGAGGCGGGCGGATCACGAGGTCAGGAGATAGAGACCATCCTGGCTAAGAGGGTGAAACCCCGTCTCTACTAAAAATACAAAAAATTAGCCGAGCATGGTGGCGGGTGCCTGTAGTCCCAGCTACTTGGGAGGCTGAGGCCAGAGAATGGCGTGAACCCAGGAGGCGGAGCTTGCAGTGAGCCGAAATCACGCCACCGCACTCCAGCCTGGGAGACGGCGAGACTCCGTTGCAAAAAGAAAAAAAAAAAAAAAAAAGATATTTGGAGGAATAACTACGGAATATAATCTTTTGTGTCATAACATCAGATCATTATGTTTTCAGATACTGACATATGGGACACTAATATATGACAAATTCAGTGGCTGAATTTAGCAATGAAAGATAGACTATTTTATGCATTATAATAACATATATGCTTTTTAAATCTAGAAATAAATGAAGATGAGACTCTATCTTATAGAGGAAACAAAAATAATTTCCAGATGTACTAAAGTTTAAAATGTAAATATTAAAAAAACTTGCTGTATGAATGTCTTCTTTTGAGAAGTGTCTGTTCATATCCTTTGCCCACTTTTTGATGTGGTTGTTTGTTTTTTTCTTGTAAATTTGTTTGGGTTCTTTGTAGGTTCTCGATATTAGCCCTTTGTCAGATGAGTAGATTGCAAAAATTTTCTCCCGTTCTGTAGGTTGCCTGTTCACTCTGATGGTAGTTTCTTTTGCTGTGCAGAAGCTCTTTAGTTTAATTAGATCCCATTTGTCAATTTTGGCTTTGTAAAGAAGACATTCATACAGCCAACAGACACATGAAAAAATGCTCATCATCACCTGCCATCAGAGAAATGCAAATCAAAACCACAATGAAATACCGTCTCACAGCAGTTAGAATGGCAATCATCAAAAAATCAGGAAACAACACATACTGGAGAGGATGTGGAGAAATAGGAACACTTTTACACTGTTTGTGGGACTGTAAACTAGTTCAACCATTGTGGAAAACAGTGTGGCGATTCCTCAAGGATCTAGAACTAGAAATACCATTTGACCCAACCATCCCATTACTAGGTATATACCCAAAGGACTATAAATCATGCTGCTATAAAGACACATGCACACGTATGTTTATTGCAGCACTATTCACAATAGCAAAGACATGGAATCAACCCAAATGTCCATCAGTGACAGACTGGATTAAGAAAATGTGGCACATATACACCATGGAATACTATGCAGCCATAAAAAAGGATGAGTTCATGTCCTTTGTAGGGACATGGCTGCAGCTGGAAACCATCATTCTCAGCAAACTATCTCAAGAACGGAAAATCAAACACTGCATGTTTTCACTCATAGGTGGGAATTGAACAATGAGATCACTTGGACACAGGAAGGGGAACATCACACACTGGGGCCTATTGTGGGGAGGGATAGCATTAGGAGATATACCGAACGTAAATGACGAGTTAATGGGTGCAGCACACCAACCTGGCACATGTATACATATGTAACAAACCTGCACGTTGTGCACATGTACCCTAGAACTTAAAGTATAATAATAAAAATAAATAAATAAAAAATAAATAAAAAATCTTGCAAGAAAATCCAAAATCCTACACGTAAAATTGAAGGGTGTTCGAGTCTTCCCCAACCAAGATAAGAAAATATAAAGTTAAAAGGATACATGTTTGAATTTTATTCTTTAAATACAACCCAGTCTCTTCTTTTGAGGCAGCCTTATCTCCTAAGGCATAACTTTATTTTGGCCTGTGAGCTCTTATTCACCTGGAGGTACTGGCTACTCAGATTGTGCTCATTTTTCAGGGCCAAAAGAACTACTTCCAGAGAGGAGGTGAACAAGTTATGCTATGAAAAGCCCAGGGGCCATAAACCCATAGTTAATCATTCACCTAACCAAACAACTCTTCAGTTAACGTGTTTCAATTTTAAATCCTCAGAAGACTGTAGTAGACCACTCACTGGGGGAATGGAGAAAAAGAATGGAGGCTGGTAAATAACATTCCAGTGAGTAGCAATCTTTCACCCCAGCAGTGTTTTATACGCTACTCTGATATTAGCATTATTTACCCTTGCATTAGCAGTGTAGAAATAAATGAAGACCAATGAAAACAAACAGAGGCTGTTTAATTAGAACTTGCTACAGTAAGGAAGTCAGCCAACATCACTTGATTTTGGCAGACTCAAAAATATGCAGGGAAGTGGAAAAACTATGATTAAAGAAAGGGAAAGCATCAATTATGTTCTGATTGGAGGTGGTTGGCATGAAAAAGCTAGAGGCATGCTAACTAGAAGTGGGGCATCTTAGGTGATTGATTGGTTTGGGGAGCATATTCAGCTTTCTCTTGTTAGTCCCTAGTCCAAAGCTGGGAATGAAAAACAGGGAAGCTTGCAGTCACCGACCAAGTCCTGACTCTTCCGGGATGATTGCTACGTAAGTGGTTTGACTTCCTGGGCTGCTTTCGGCACAGGCTATAGGTCAGAGTTCTGTTTTCACACATGATCTGGGATGGTCCATTTGTCTATTCAGTCAGTGGTCTGAGTTATTGCCTCAGGATTACTGTAGTGAAGAAGCAGATATTCATTATTCCCCAGGAAATGGCAAGGAGAATGGAAAAACAAAATTCAACATTCTTTTTCAAAAAATGTATTCATTTTCACACTCCAGTCTGAATGAGAATCATCTGATAGTCTTATTCTAACAGTTTACTGGCTACCACAGCCAAGTGTTCCGATCCAGTAAATCCACGGCAGGGCCCCCAAATTTGCATTTTGAACAATTTCCCAAATGACGTTGATGCTGGTTGTCTGGAATCACACTTTGAGAAACACTGCTCAAATTTATTATTTCAGAGTTGAACCTAATGCCTCTTGCTATAGACTATAGACACATGCCCTTTCTCCTGCAGAAAGTTCAAACAGTCTTCTTACACCTGGGTATTTTTCTCCCTGTTGTTTCAGATTTCTCTATTCCATATTCTTTCTATCATTTGCCAGAGTTCATATTTTGGGAGGAGAGAACCAAGAACCCATGTTAGTAATTCTTTTGTTAGTAACCAAAACTACTCTAGAGAGACAAAAAGTTACTTCTGTAATGCATACATAGTTCTTTTAAATTGACAAGGAAAAAATGTAAAAATCCCAATAGAAAAGAATGGGAAATAGATGACTACGCACTTCACAGATGATCAACCCCAAATGGTAAAGATTCCACGTGAAAAACATTTTCAGTTCTAATATCTGATAAGAGATGTCCCCAGGGCTTTTTAATAATGTATACATTTTAATTATAGGAAAAAAATGGAAAAAAAGGTTATTTTGATACATTTTATTTATTTATTTATGTTTGAGACGGAATCTTCTTGTCACCCAGGCTGGAGTGCAGTGGTATGATCTTGGTTCACTGCAATCTCCACCTCCCGGATTCCAGTGATTCTCCTGCCTCAGCTTCTCGAATAGCTGGGATTACAGGCATGCACCACCACACCTGGCTAATTTTTGTATTTTTCGTAGAGATGGGGTTTCACCATGTTGGCCAAGCTGGTCTCGAACTCCTGACCTCAGGTGATCCACAGGTCTCGGCCTCCCAAAGTGCTGGGATTCCAGGCTTGAGCCACCATGCCTGGCCAATTTTGATAAATTTTAGTAACTGGAAATGTGTAAGTTTTATGACAGAAATTACTGTGAACTGAAAGCCAATAAATCAATAAAGTGAAAATTCGTATATTTTAAAATTATATGTATTTATTGCCCGTTTATATAAAGCATTTTCTAATCCCTTACTAATTTATCTATTTAAAAAATACTTATTGAGCAGCTATTATGTGCCGGTCATTATTCCAAAAGTTGGGAAAACAGTATTGAACAAAATAGAAAAATATAATTTCTATTCAAAATATAGTGAAGAGACACAAACAAACAAATATATTTGTAATATTATAAGTCAGAAAGTGATAAATATTAGGAAGAACAATAATACCTAAAAAGACAGTGAGAGGTACTCTGAGGTGGTTATACCTGGGAGAGGAAGAGATTGCAATTTTAAATACAGTGGTCAGAGAAGATTACGCTAAATAGGTGACATTTTGAGGAAACCTCAGAAGGAAGAAAACTTTTTATGTCCTATGCCTATACAAAATATCTTAAAACGTTTTTAAAGTTACTTTTCACTCCATAAACACATAGCACATTGGTGAATGATCATTTGAGGCATTTATGTGTGTCTATCTCAACCAGTATGCAGAATGTTACTTTTTTTCTGATACAGTGTATTAGTTTGTTCACATGCTGCTAATAAAGACATACCAAAGAATGGGTAATTTATAAAGAAAAGAGGTTTAACGGACTCACAGTTCCACATGGCTGGGGAGGCCTTACAATCATAGCAGAAGGCGAAGGAGAAGCAAACACATGACTTTACAGGGCAGCTGACACAAGCACATGCAGTGGAACTACCCTTTATAAAACCATCAGCTCTCATGAGACTTATTCAGTATCACAAGAACAGCACAGGAAAAATCTACTCCCATGATTCAGTTACCTCCTACTGGGTCCCTCCCATGACACATGTGGATTATGGGAGCTACAACTCAAGATGAGATTTGAGTGGGGACACAGTCAAGCCATATCATATAGGGAGGACTTATTTCGCGTGGGACTTTCATCTTCTGCTTTTAAGAAACGGAAGGAAGATCAGAGCATTTTTCTTGAATTTGCTGTTTTTTAAGTGCCTTTAACTGAAATTGCCAGTATGCCAGAGTGGAATATTTTGGGACGTTGTATTCTGTCATGAAGTAGGTCGTACCTATATTATTAACTATATTTTATACATTTTGTAAAGTTATAAAATGAATACATTGAACATTTAAGAGATTAATGACTTGGCCAGTGTTAAAACATAGAAAGTCACAGAGCTTGAAATTTGAATGATCAGAATTAGAAATAATTGGCCGGGCGCGGTGGCTCAAGCCTGTAATCCCAGCACTTTGGGAGGCCGAGATGGGTGGATCAGGAGGTCAGGAGATCGAGACCATCCTGGCTAACATGGTGAAACCCCCTCTCTACTAAAAAATACGAAAAACTAGCCGGGCGAGGTGGCGGGCGCCTGTAGTCCCAGTTACTCGGGAGACTGAGGCAGGAGAATGGCGTGAACCTGGGAGGCAGAGCTTGCAGTGAGCTGAGATCCGGCCACTGCACTCCAGCCTGGGCGACAGAGCGAGACTCCGTGTCAAAAAAAAAAAAAAAAAAAAAAATAGCTGACCCTAAATTGAGTGCAATTTCCAATAATGTCTAAAAAAGTGATTGTATTATTTGTCTAACTGAAGGAAGTGTATAACTAGCTAAACTACTTCTTCAACACTTATTTAATTTCTATTCAAATCATTACATAACATTGTCAGTGCATTTATCCGGAGAATTTTTCTCACTTTGCACTGTTTGAGAGAAATGAAGGGATTTTCCTTATTTTATTCCTTCAGTCTTTCAATACAGAAAGGAAATTGTTATGGAAAACAATTTGCCTGAGAATACGATCTTCTGAGGCCAAAAACTTTGCTGAAGGCACTGTAGGAGTGAAACCTCCGCCTAAAACATATAATTTTCAATGCGCTTTTACTAGCCCTGTGTACATAAAAAGTTCTCGAAGCTAACAGTGAATATGTAATCTTGCCAATGGTGTTCTGTAGGAAAAACAGCATATGTTAGCAAATATATTATTATACAGTCAGTTAAAGTGGGTAATTAAATTATTATAGCAATTATTGTTTCACATGTAACTTCTGATGTCAAAATACAATGCTTTCAACTAAAAGAGAAAACTCAGTAGCTATTATATTAACAGTCATTGCTTACACAGAAAAAGCATCTCTTAGTTTTATACTTAGTACAAGATCAGAAATATCATACATGAAGTTTCTGCAGCTTTGAAGAATTTTTTTTTTAATTTTATTAGAATTATCTCAATTAGGAGGTTTTAAATTTAATGGGTGGACATATTTTTACAATTGCAGTAGAATGACTAATACATTTCTTAAAGTATACAACGTAATTAAAAGTTACTTTACCCAATTGGTAATATAGATAAAATTTCAATTTTTGATGTCATATTTTTGCAATAAATGAAGTATCATAAATCAACATAATAAAGTATAGAATATAATGCCACAAATTATTTTATTTTTTTTGCATTAATTTGACGTTTGATCATCAGCTGATTATATCCAGCTCATCAGTCCTGCCATGCTTCTGATAGATAAGAAAAATAACTTCAGTTCTAAATCTAGCTCGATCAAGTTCATTTATCCCTGTCATTCAGTCGATGTAAGAGGAGAAAAAGTCTGAATTAAATCCAATTTTCTGACTTAAAAGTAATTTTATGACTCACATCCACCTCTTCTCACAGCAAGTGAATTGGATATTAGTCATAATGACCTTTTCAAATATAACAACTTGAAAGAGTTGAACTTTTTAAATCAACTTCATAGTTAATTCCCAAGTATTGTATTGTCTGTCCAATGGAGAAATTAAGAAAATTTAGGCTTCCTGTACAGGGATAAAGACTGTTCACTGTCTAACTTGTGAATTATGCACTTGAAATCATTTCCAATAAACAGTATTTACATTTAACTAATCATTTCAGTAATAAGAATGCTACCTGTTCTTCCATAGCCTTATACTCCTCAAAAACATTTTATCTAAAGAAAGTTTATATTGGAGGAAATTAATGTGTTTTTACCTAATCCCCTTTCCTCAGTTTCCTAATCTACACATTGAAGATAATAACAGTAACTAACACACCTGTAAACAACTTAAAACTGTGCCTAATGCACAGTCCGCATTCAATAGATGCTGGTATGTAATATATTGCAGTCTAGGACCACAAAACAGTTTCAAGAAATCCTAGATTCTTCTTACAGTTTGTATAACTAGACTGGAGCGGTGTATCTTGGGGGCATATTCAATTAATACAACACGAAAATATTTTCAATAGTGACTACATTTTCAATCAAAATGGGAAATACCTAGCACACTAGTCATCACTAGTCACCCACCCAACTATCTATGTTCATATAACTTTTCCCTATTTAGAGAAGACTTGATCTCCAACCCTTATCTCAATGTAGCATGCCGCTACCATCTATTTGAATGTAGAACACAAAAAGAAATCTATTTTCCATCTTTGACTTAAATGATCAAATGGTAGTATGGAAAATTAAACCCACAAAAAGAAAGCCGTATATCTAGGTAGCAAATACTAATGATCCATTAATAAATGTTATTATTTATTAATAAATGTTATTAATTATTTTTCGATAATTAATAAATGTTATTGATCATTTATTGATAATTAATAAATGATATCAATTATTTATTGATAATTAATAAATGATATTAATTATTTATTAATGGATTCATTGCAAGACTCCCTCTCAACAAACACTAATATAAAGGTTTTAAAGCCTTTGGGAAGAGAGATACTTCAGGTTGAACAAAACAAGGAAAAAGGGAAGATAAGAGAGAGAGAAAAATAGCAGTAGATTAGTAAGGGGTGTCAAAGAGAAGCCACATACATAAATTCTCTGGAACAGAATATGGCACTCCTTTGGGATGTTCTAAAAGTTGTTTCAACTGGATTGAGATGAAGCGTCTATTAGTAAATATTTCAAAAGGATAACAGTTTATCACCTAGGAAAATATTCTGGTTGTGTTTTCTTATGACATAAAATTATTATCTTACCACTGTGACCAGCAATTGTCTATTTCATGTCGGTTTGTGTGTGTTTGGGTTTTCATATGAGTTTTCTGAGATCTAGTGCATGATTACAGGCTAAAACATGAATCAAAAAAACTTTAATTGGCATAAAATGTTCAATGTAATGTGCAGGAAAATTGTATTCTACAATAGTTTTGTTGTCTCAGAAGTTATGCAATATAAACTATTTGAAATTCATCCTTACCAAGTTATGCAAAATGTTTTCCTGTATTCATTCAGCTTTTAGGGTATTTTTAGCTTTCTTTGTTTCATGCATGTTTCACAATCTTTATTCTAACTTAAAGTTTTGTGAATATGATCTCGAAAAGAATGAAAAATATTGGGAAATGGTGCACGGAAGGTTGATATAGAGGGAAAAAAGTCTATTTCATATTTTTGAATCAAAGAATTATAGTGGCCTACTTTATAATAGATTTTAATTTCTATTAGGTGACATTTCGAATGGAAATAAAATCTTTATAACATAACAACAGTTTTGTTTGGTCTTGTTTTTTTAGAAAAGAGAATCATCGTTGGAGTTAAGCAGACGTGGGTAAGAATGTAAGCTTTGGCACTGAAAAGCTCAATGATATGGATAAGTTATTAACTTTCTTTTAGCAACATAATTGTAAGGAAGGTATAATAATTATAATTTTTCCCATCTGAAAATGTGTTTTCATATTTATATCAGATATGATATGTAAAACATTTTATAAACATTCATCTTCTTTTGATATCAGGTTTCAGAAGGAAACAGAATCTAGGGAACTCCACTGATGATAACAGGTGAAATGCTAACATATGCAAAATTAGGGAAATACAACCTGTATACAAGCAAGACAGCTTTAAAATCCTATTGTTCGATGATTCTGTTTGCTTGGAAAATGTAAACTTGACTCATGGTGCATCTCTATTACACATGTATGAGCAAATAAATGGGCTAAGAAAGAAAAAAAATAGGCCGGGCACGGTGGCTCAAGCCTGTAATCCCAGCACTTTGGGAGGCCGAGACGGGCGGATCACGAGGTCAGGAGATCGAGACCATCCTGGCTAACACGGTGAAACCCCGTCTCTACTAAAAAATACGAAAAACAAGCCGGGCTAGGTGGCGGGCGCCTGTAGTCCCAGCTACTCGGGAGACTGAGGCAGGAGAATGGCGTAAACCCGGGAGGCAGAGCTTGCAGTGAGCCGAGATCGCGCCACTGCACTCCAGCCTGGGCGACAGAGTGAGACTCCGTCTCAAAAAAAAAAAAAAAAAAAAAAAAGAAAGAAAGAAAGAAAGAAAGAAAAAAAATTAAATGTTGGCTGATTATTATCAGGGTTCTGTGGAATAAGTTTGTTTCATGTTTGTTTGGCATTAAAACAGAATGCCCATCTCTGCCTGGGTAAAATTTCCATTAAATTCAACAAACATTTATTAAATATATATAAATATAAATTTAATAATATATATAAATATAAATATATATTTAATAATATATAAATATATATTTAATAATATATATAAATATATAAATGTATACTGTGGACAAAAGCACTCTGTGAGGCAACTGTAGAAAGGAAGAAATGAACAGTAGCTCCTCAGAGCCTATAAACTTTGTTAGTTTATGATTATAAAATTCTCAACAACCTAAGTCAGAGTCTATAGAATGCATATTTTTAGTTTGGCTCAATATGCAATACAATTTAAAAAGTACTTATGATCCTGTCTTCTATATCATAAATGTACAGTTATCCTTTGGTATTTATGAATAATTGGTGCTAAGGCAGCCCTCAAGTAATAAAATCTGTGAATGCCCAAGTCCTTGTATAGAATGATGAAGTATTTGCATATAGCCTATGCATGTCCTCTCATATGCTTTAAATAATCTCTAGATTACTTAAAATACCTAATACAATGCCTACACATCACGTCATTCACATGGATTCAAGATAGTACTCAGAGTGTGGCAAATTCAACTTTTGCTTTTTGGAACTTTGTGGGAATATTTTGCTGAATATTTGTTTTTCTGATTTGGTTGAATTCACTGATATGAAACCCATGGTTGCAAAACCCATTCATACAGAAGGCCAACTGCATATGTTGTTTGTGAGCAATATGAGTATATAAAAATATATATAATATATGTGCAAATATACATATCATATAATTTCTCCTTTGCACATATATCCAAAACTGCATGTATAAAATTTCTTCATATATATGTATAATGTATACAATTTTGATATTTTACAAAGTTTCTTGAATTTTTAAAGCATAATAATTATAGCACATGACTATTTCCATAGTTCAATGTGTCTTGGAATAATTAAGTTTAGTTTTTCAGTCTTCGGCATAGGATTGTGTGTCTTTGGCCCTCTTTCATGATAGTTCAGATAATTTTTTCTCAATAGCACTTGTGTGCTAGAAAGTGTATAAGTATGTTAAGTCTTAAAACCTTCTTGAAATGTGGGCCAATAATTTATAGAACTAGTTTTATGTCACATTTAATTAGAATCTTAACTAGAATTATGAGCTTTATTAGATCACTCCAGCATCAATTACTTATTGCATAAAGTTATAGAGTCAGAACAGGTTGGTGAAAGCACAAGTAACCAAATAAAAAAATAAATAAATAAAGCTTTATTGAAGTAAAAGCCATTTATACTACAAATAAGAGCATCTAGAAAATAAAAAGACAATCTACACAATGGAAGGAAATATCTGTAAACCATAAGTCTTATAAAGATCTGATATACAGAATATAGAGATAACTTATAATTCAACAATAAGTAGTCAATCCAATAAAAAACAATGAACAAAGTGTTTTCTTTCAAATAAGCTATACAAATGGCCAAAAAGCCCAAAATATAAGCTTAACAATATCATTAGTCATTAAAAGCATGCAAATCAAATCTACAATGCAAAACTTCACAGCCATAATGATGAGTCTAATTTTAAAAAATTATAATTGCTTTTTGAAGATATGCTGACGTTGGAATGCTCATACGTTGCTAGTGAAAATGGCAAATTTTGCAGTTACTTTGGAAAACAATTTAGTAATTCCTTAAAAAGTTAACCATAGAGTTCCGATATTGCCCAGTAAGTGTACTCCGAGGTATGTATGCAAGAACATTGAAAACATATTTTTACCCAATATCTTTATACACAATTATTCATAGTCACATTATTCATAAGAGCAAGACAGTGGAAATAACCCAAATGTCCATCTAAAGAATGGATAAACAAAATATTTTATTATACAAACCGTAGAATATTACTCAATGATAAAATGGAATGAAGTACTGACAAATGCTACTACAAGAATAAACCATAAAAATATGTGAAGTAAAATAATCTAGACGCAAAAGGCTATCTAGTCCATTTAGCAATTTACATGAAATGACTGGACTAGGCAAATCCATAAAAACAGAAAGTAGATTAGTGGTTGCCAGGGTCTGGGTGAGGGTGAGAATGGCAGCCACTTTACTACTAATGAGTAAAGAGTTTCTTTTTGGGATGTTAAACGTGTTCTGTTATTAACTTGTGATTACGACTGTACAACTTTGTAGATATACTAAAAGCCACTTAATTTGTACAGTTTAAAAGGGTTAGTTATATTGTATGTGATTTCTATCTCAATTAATATAAATAAGTTGGTTTTCAAAATTTAACAGCAGAAGCCTTCCGATTTTTAAACAGATCTTACACAACCCTCCAATATATGCAGAAACAAATAAAAGTTGAGCTGCTCTTTTTGAAGTGGGAGATGTAGGATTCAGTGCTATCACACATGGCTTTTCCCTAGCCCACTAGAACAGCCTTTTATATAACAGCAAAAAATGCTGAAGTCTCACAGAGTTTAAAAACTATTGGGTAGGCTGGGCGTGGTGGCTCATGCCTGTAATCCCAGCACTTTGGGAGGCCGAGGCGGGTGGATCACGAGGTCAGGATTTCAAGACCAGTCTGGCCAAGATGGTGAAACCCTGTCTCTACTAAAAATCCAAAAAAAAAAAAAAGAAAAAAGAAGAAAAGAAAAAATAGCCAGGCGTGGTAGTGGGCGCCTGTAATCCCAGCTGAGAATTGCTTGAACCCGGGAGGTGGAGGTTGCCGTGAGCCGAGATCGCACCACTACACTCCAGTCTGGGCGACAGAGCGAGACTCCATCTTAAAAAATAAATAAATAATAAAAATAAAATAAAAACTATTGGGTAAAATGTCTTTTGAAGTCTCTTGTAGCTCTCAGAATCTGTTTATATAAATATAGTCTAGTTAGACAATTTCAGTTTAGTTAACAAGTCACTTAAAATGCAGTCTAATTCACAAGGTCACCAAATGCCTAATTTAGAAACAATTGACAACCACTTCATATGTGAAAAATAACATAAGAAATGCATAGAGTGATCTAACATTGTTTTAGTTTAAACAATCCACACTTGAAAACATTGAACTTCTTCCCACTTTAATGAATCATCCAAAATAAATATCCATTTTTTCTAGGTCATTAAATTATATTGATGTCATAGGAAATATATGTGGAAAATTAAGTGAAAATAACTGTAAAAAATATACATATACATATATGTGTGTGTATATATATGGTAATAGAGTTCTAACTGTAATATATTAAACACTTAAATCCATTAATATTATTTAATTTATAAAAAAGACATGGGCAAAACATTTGAAGAGCTTTTTCATAATAGATGTTATACAAATAGCCAATAAGCACTATATAGTAGTATTTGAAGGTGAATTCATTTTTTTAATGTTACTTATATTTAACTTTTAGGTTCGGCAGTACATGTATAGGTTTGTTATACAGGCAAATTACGTGAGGTGTGGGTTTGGTGCACAGATAATTTCATCGCCCAGGTAATAAGTGCAGTACCTGATAGGTAGTCTTTTGATCCTCACCTTCCTCCCATCTTTCACCTCAAATAGGACCCAGTGTCTATTGTTCCCTTCTTTGCGTCCATATGTACTCAATGTTTAGCTCCCACGTAAAACGTAAGAATATGCGGCACTTGGTTTTCTGTTCATGTGTTAGCTCACTTAGGATAATGGCCTCCAGCTCCATCTATGTTGCTGCAAAGAACATATTTTTATTCTTCTTTATGAGTGTATAGTATTCCACAGTGCATATGTACCATATTTTCTTTATCCAGTTGACTGTTGATGGGCGTTTAGGTTGACTCCATACCCTTCCTATTGTGAATATTCCTGTGATTAATAATCATATGCACGTGTCCTTATGGTAGAATGATTTATATTCCTTTGTATATATCAAATAATGGGATTGCTAGGTCAAATGGTAATTTTGTTATAAGTTCTTTGAGAAATTGCTAAACTGCTTTCCACAAAGGTTAAACTAATTTACGTTCCTTCCGGTTGTATATAAGTATTCCATTTTCTCTGCAACTTTGTCAGCATCTGTTATATTTTTACATTTTAATTGTAGCCATTCTGACTGGTGTGACATGGTATCTCACTGTGGTTGTGATTTGCATTTCTCTAATGATTAGTGGTGTTGAGCATTTTTTTCATATGCTTGTTGGCCATACATATGTCTTCTTTTGAAAATTATCTGTTCCTGTCCTTTGCCCCAGTTTTAATAAGGTTGTTTGTTTTTTGCTTGTAAATTTGTTTAAGTTTCTCATCGATTTTGGATATTAGGCCTTTGTTGGATGCATAGTTTGCAAATATGTTCTCCCATTCTGTAAATCATCTGATTACTCATCTGATTACTCCGTCTATGATAGTTTCTTCTGCTGTACAGAAGCTCTTTAATTAGGTCTCATTTGTCAATTTTTATTTTTGTTACAATTGCTTTTGTAGTCTTCATCATGAAATCTCTGCAAGATCTTATATCCAGAATGGTATTTCTTGGTTTATCTCCCAGGGTTTTTATAGTTTTGGTTTTACATTTAGATCTTTAATTCATTTTAAGTTGATTCTGGCATATTGTACCTTTGTTCTCATTAGTGTCAAAGAACTTCTTGATTTCTTCCCTAATTTTATTGTTTACCCAAAAGTCATTCATGAGCACGTTGTTTTTAATTTCTAGGTAATTATATTGTCTTAAGTGATTTTCTTAGTATTGTTTTGGGGTGGAGAGTTTTGTAGATATCTATTGGGTCCATTGGATCAACTGTTGAGTTCAGATTCTGAATATCATTGTTAGTATTCTGCCTCAGTGGTCTAATACTGTCAGTGGGGTATTGAAGTCTCCCACTATTATTGTGTGCTTATCTAAGTTTCTTCATCAGTCTCCAAGAACTTGCTTTTGAATCTGGGTGCTCCTGTATTGGGTGCATATATATTTAGGATAGTTGGCTCTTCTTACTGAATTGAATCCTTTTACCATTATGTAATGCCCTTGTTTTATTTATGTATTTATTTATTTATTTTGGTTTAACATTGATTTTGTCTGAAATTGTAATAGCAACCTCTGCTTTTCACTGTTTTCCATTTTCTTGGTATATTTTTCTCCATCCTTTTATATTGAGTCTCTGGGTGTCATTACATGTGAGACATACCTCTTAAAGAGAGCATACCATTGGGTCTTACTTCTTCTTCTTCTTTTTTTTTTTTTAGATGAGATCTCGCTCTGGTTGCCCAGGCTGGAGTGCAATGGCTCAATCTCAGCTCACCGCAACTTTTGCCTCCCTGGTTCAAGCAATTCTCCTGCCACAGCCTCCCTAGTAGCTGGGATTACAGGCATGCCCGGCTAATGTTGTATTTTTAGTAGAGATGGGTTTTCTCCATGTTGGTCAGGTTAGTCCTGAACTCCCAGTCTCAGGTGATCCACCGCCTGAGCCTCAAAAAGTGCTAGGATTACAGGCATGAGCCATGGCGCTATGCCGGTCTTACCTCTTTATCCAGTTTTCAACTCCATGCCTTCAAATCAGGATATTTAGCCCATTTACATTCAAGATTCGTATTGATATGCATGGATTTGATATTGTCATAATGTTTTTATTATGCAGACTTGGTTGTGTAGTTCCTTTATAGTGTCAATGCTCTATGTACTTGTGTGTTATTGTAGTGGCTGGTGAGGATTTTTCCTTTCATATCTAGCACTTCCTTCAGGACCTCTTGCAAGGCAGGTCTCGTGTTAACAAATTCCCTTACCATTTCCTTGTCTGAAAAGGATCTTATTTTTCTTTCGCTTATGAAGCATAGTTTGGCTAGACATGAATTTCTTGGTTGGAATTTATTTTCTTTACAAATGCTAAATATAGGCCCCCAATCTTTCCTGGCTTGCAGGGTTTCTGCTGAAAATTTAACTCTTAGCTGGGTAAGCTTCTCCTTGCAGGTGACTTGCCCCTCCTCTCTAGCTGTCTTTAATATTTTTTCCTTTCATTTTTACCTTGGAGAATCTTATGACAATGTGTCCTGGGAATAGTATCTCACAGAAGTTCTCTGCATTTTCTGAATTTGGATGTTGGCATCTCTAGGGAGGTTGGGGAAATTTTCAGAGACAATATCCTGAAATCTGCTTTCTCAGTTGCTTGGTTTTGCTTCCTTTTTCAGGGACACCAATGAGTGGTAGATTTGGTTTCTTTACATAACCCCATATTTCTCAGTGGTTTTGTTCATTCTTCTTCATTGACTTTTCTTTATTTTTGTCTGAATTAACCAATGTTTTTCCTGTCTGTGTCTAGTCGGCCAGCTTGCTCTACAAACTGAAGGTGAATTTAGATTAGCTAAAAAATGTATATTTTAAATTTCAGGGAAATAACTAAAAAGTTAACTTGATTTTTTTAAGAGAAGAGATAAAATAAGATCACTTAAAATTTTCAATTAAAATCAACTAAATCTGAAAAAGAAACATGAAGTATAATCTGCTTTACTCAAAGTCTAGCAATTTAAATGTTAATCTCATTTAAAAAATATTCACAGAAACATCTAAAATAATGTTTGAATCAATAGCTCAGTATTATAGCCTAGCCAAGCTGTCACATAACAATAACCATCATAAACTGTATGGGCTTAAATTTGATAATTTAGATAAAATGGACCAATTCCTTTGAAGACACATCCTACCAAAAACCCTCACATGGAGAAATAGCCTGAATAACCCTAGTGGTTAAATCATACAAATTTTTAATTAACAATGTTCTAAAAAAGGAAATTACCGGGGTCGGATGTTTTTATCAGTGAAATCTACCAAACACTTGAGAAAGAAATGATACAAATCCTCCACACTCTCTGCAAGAAAATAGAAGCAGAGAGAATACTTCCCCACTCATTCCATGGGGTCAGCATTACATTAATACCAAATTCAATTAAAGACATTACAAGAAAGGAAAATTATAGACTCATATTTTATGAACATAGATACAAAAACATTCAACAAAATATTAGCAAATCAAATCTAACAATATATAAAAGAATTATACACTATAACCAGTGGCATTTATTCTAGGTATGTGACACTTATTCAACATTCAAATATCAGTTGATGTATTCCACTACATTAACAGACTAAACAAGTAAAACCATATGATTATCTCAATTGACACTGGAAAAACACTTGACAAAACACATCATCCATTAATGGTAAAAATTCAGCAAACCAGAAATAGAGGGGAACTTTTCAATTTTATGAGGAACCATTATAAAAATTCTCCAGTTAACAATATTTCATTGTGAGAAACTATACACTTTTTATATAAGATTGGAATTAAAATTAAAATGTCAGGTTTCAAAAATCTTATTCACCGTTTTACCAGAATTCCTCATCATTGTAATAAGGAATGAAACAACAAGAAAATATATATGAATTAGAAAGAAATAAAAACTGTATTTATTTTCAGACCACTTGACAGAGAAAATATCAAAGAATCAATACAATCACTCCTGTAATTAATAAGCAAGTGTAGCAAGGTCACAGGTTATAAGATTAATATTCAAAAGTCAATTAATTTCCTATATAACAGCAATAAAAATTTGAATTTAAAATGAGAAGAAAATATCATTTGCAATAGAATCCAGAAAATGTGATACTTATCTATAAATCTAACATAATATATATTGAATATACATGTTTAAAAGTACAAACCCTTATGAAAATTATCAAATAATATATAAATGGAGAAATATGCTGCGTTCATCAGTTGAAAGACTCAGTATTGGCAAGATACCAACTCTTCCCAACTAAATCTATAGATTCAATATAATCCCAATCAAAACCCAAGCAAGATATTTTACAGATTGTAACATATTGATTTCAAATTTGTATGAAAGCACAAAAGACCTAGAAGCAGGGCAAAGAAATTTGCATGCTTTTCTCTGGATAATGTGTGTGGTTTTTCTTTCTTTTTTTTATTTTTTTTATATAAGGGCCTCATCTATGAGCCTAGTAATTAATAAAAAGAAATATTCCCTTTTTCTAATGCAAATCTTACACTGTGCACAAAAATTAATTTGAAATTATCATAGACCTGAATGTAAAACAAAAAACTTTAAACGTTCTAGAAGATAACAAGAGAAAATTTAGGTGATTTTAGGTTTGGCAATAGTCTCTAGTAAGTCTCTAGAGACATATTCATGAAACAAAAGAAATGATACAGTTGGACTTTATTGCAATTAATAACTGTTCCATAAAAGACAAGCCACAGACTGGAAAATAATACATATTTTAAGTAGACTACGTTGTTTGTAAGCTATAATTGATGAACTGTGTGACCTTTTGTCAAACATGAGGCTGCTTCTGTGTGTGTGTATATGTATTTCTTTTTTTGTTTTTACTGAAATGCACTGTGTATATATATGATTGGCAGTACTTTGGAAGGACTGTAGAATTGTGAAAAATAATTAGTAGCAATTTATTTTGTTGCCAAGGAAAGTATAGACAAAAAATGTTTCCTAAGTGATGTCTACCTTTTAATCAACTTATTAGTCCTATTCATTGGAAAACCTGGCGTGAAAATTTTTGTTTTGACTTGTTTCTATGCAGGATTCCTTTAAGAGAAAGCATCATTCCTTTTATTCATATTCAAATCCATGAACACTTAAATTACTCCCTATTTTACAAGTAAATAAATGCTGGATTCAATGGAAGGCTTAATAAAAAGACTATGCAATGAACGGGAACATTTATTAAAGATTGATAAATTCATCCACAGAAATACAAAATGAATTTAATGATATATACAAAAAGAAGATACTTGAGTACAAAAAGGTAAAATTCATTTCAACATTTACAATATTTTATTTGTGCTTCTATTTTATGGGTATTCTTAACAAAAATGTTTCAAGGGTAAGAAAATCATAGATGTTCAAAAATACATTTTAAATATTGAGAAAATATGTCTATACTAAATACTAATTATTGTTATTGAGTCTCTAACCAGTTATCCTCCTGTTTTCAGTTTAACAGGCTTCCAATTCTTTTTTTTATTTTTATTTTTTTTGAGAAGGAGTCTCACTCTGTCACCCAGGCTGGAGTGCAATAGCGTGATCTTGGCTCACTGCAACCTTTGCCTTCCCGGTTCAAGCAATTCTCCTGCCTCAGCCTCCCGAGTAGCTGGGACTACAAGCACGTGACACCACGCCCAGCTAATTTTTTTATTTTCAGTAGAGACAGGGTTTCACTAGGTTGACCAGGCTGGTCTCGAACTCCTGACCTCATGATCTGCCAACCTGAGCCTCCCAAAGTTCTGGGATTACAGACGTGAGCCATCACACCCAGTCAGGCTTCCAATTCGGTATAGAAAAAAGGTATGCATGATGAAAATTATTTTATGTAAAATAAAATGCTGTACATAAATATAATTTAAATGGCCACATGGCAAGATTTTTTCTAGATCTTACCTGAAATCTTTTCCACTTATTGAAGTCTATTGATGAACCCTGAACTGTCCAACTTAGTTTGATGACACTGCTATAGCCACGACTAGGTAATATATTTTCAATTTGGGCATCTAACATACAAATCAAGAAAGCTAGATGTATAAACACCAGAGGCATTTTGATGCCATAAGCTTCAAAATTACCTCAGGTGTATGCAACCATCTTTCACACTTCTTATCTTACTGACAAACACTTTATCAACAGCCCTTAGAATGTCTGCTCCCCTAAAATGAGAAAGTTTCTGATTTTAGTTTTTTAAAAAACATATATAATTATAAATTTATAAAAACATTGCAAGTACCCTACAACATAATACCAACATAATGCCTCACTGTTGTTAGTGTGAAATTTCTACAAGCAAGGGCATTTTCCTGCATAACCACAATATAACCATAGAAAGCAGGAAATTAAAACTGATACTTTGCTATCATCTTATCGTCAGACTTCATTCAAGTTTCATCAGTTGTCTCAGTAATATCCTTAACAATAGAAAGATCCAATTTAAATTCATGTGTTACATTTAGTTGGTGTAGGAGAGAAAACAATTTCTTTCGTTTCCTTTTTTGGACTCCTTAGTTGAGACACAAGAAAATTAATAAAAGTCCAATTGATAAAGGAAAAACAAGTAAAGGTGATTAATGCGTGCTATACCCATCAAATGAGAAAGGCCACAGTTCAAAAGTATTTCTCTCTCAAGGTGGTGGCTTAAGGGCCTTAAATAAATAGTATTTTAACAAAGAGCCGTAAATCCTACATAGTGAGAAGGCAAAGGACATAGCAGTTGCAGTCTTATAAAGGGTGGAAAAATGTGTAAATATAGTAACATCAGCTTCCAGATTCCTCTGGTGTTTCTAGTGCCTTCTCTGGGTGGATAATGAAATGCTGTCTTCAGCAAAGAAAGATTTATGTCCTACCTGCAGGCATATTAAGGTTGAGGTAGAGCGTTTCCCTGCATTTTCAAATGTCTTTAATTTAATAATCCCCAGTATTTTGGAAAAAAGTATTTTTGTTTCCTTTATTGACATGTCTCTTTACTCTCCTTTAGTTTGGAAGAGTTCCGACATCTTTCTTTGATGTTCATTACCTTTGCACATTGAACATTACAGACCAGAAATTTTGTAGAAAGTCTCTACAGTGGGTTGAGTAGTGTTCCCCCAAATTCACGTTCCCTGGGGACTCCAGAAAGTGACCTTATTTGAACATAAGATTTTTGAAGATGTAATGACTAAAGGATTGAGATGAGATCATACTGGATTAGGATGGGGTCTAATTTCTTAAAAGAAGAGAAAAAGACACACAAAGACACAGAGAAGCCGACTATGTGAAGATGGTTAACAGTGGTTGGAGTGAAGGGTCTACGAGTCAAGGAACACCAAAGATTGCTTGGGATCATTGGAATTTAAAGCAGGCAAGAATAAGTTCTACTCTAGAGCCTTCAAAGAAAGCATGCCTCTGCCGACACCTTGAATTCAGGCTTCCTAGCCTTAAGAATTGTGAAAGAATAAATTTCTTCTGAGTTAAGCCACCAAGGTTTGAAAACTTGTGATGGCAGCCCTAGAAGACTAATGCAGTCCCTTAATTTGGCTCTGTGTGATTCGGGTTATACATTTTTGGCTGAAAAATTACTGAAGTCATATTTTTCTCATTCTTCTTAGTTCATCTTCAGTGCACCGAATTTTGATTTATCCCATTCCTGATAATGTTCCTTCTACTTACTTGATTGAGGTGATATCTGCCAGTTTTCTCCACTGCAAAGTTATTTGTTTGCTTTTGTAATAAACAGGTGTTTTGTGGGGAGATGCATTAATACTGTGGAAATATCTGTTTTGAGAACTTTCTCCACTAGCTTTAAAATTGGAGCTGAAATAATTATTAATATCATGGCAATAAAAAGGTAATTTTCACTTCTAATATTATGTCTACAGTTTCACTAGTTGGTCTTCTACTGTTAAAAATGAGATTTTTCCTCTCTGATTAATTTATTCATTTATTTATTTATATCACTATAGGCTCATGAATTTTTATTTATTCAGTGGGTTAAATTTATTATTACCATTATTTTTTTTGAGGCTCAAATTATACCTAATTTCGCAGTGAAGCTCCTTCAAACTGGCTCCTATATTCTCTTGACATGCTCCCATCACTATTTGAGTACTTCTTTGCTTTCTAGCATAACAAAATGTTCCAGGCTCATCTTGTTTTTTAACCCTGTCTCAGTTTTGAAATTAACCATTTTTTCTAATAAGTCCTTCTTTCTGCCAGTGGACAATGGCATTTAGAAAGCAAGATCTCGCTGCAGGTATGCTCAATGCTATTAGGTAGCACCATTCCCAGACAAAGGTAGGAAATATATGTATGTGCAAACACACATGTACCTAAACTTATATCTTCCTCTACTCCATCTCTTTATATATTGAAAAAGATTAGAGTTCATGCCAATAACTTTAATTTCATTATAAAACCACAGTGTTCATTCTAATGTTCTGCCTTTTCGTAGCTGTCACTGCCTTTTCTGACAGTGAAAATTATGACCTCTGTTATCTTAAATATACTTACTTGTTTGCTTAATCTGCTCTCTGTATACACAATCGCCAGTCATTGCTTTTAACATTTTATCCCTTGTCCACCCACCACACGTTCCAGCCTGTTTGCCCACTTGGGTACTGATACCACATGCTGGGCCATTTGGTATCATAATTTGATACCAAATGGCCATAATTTCATCATCAAATTATGATACCAAATGGCCCAGCATGTGGCATCAGTACCCAGTACCATTATGTCCTTATCGCCATGCATGGATCACAATACTCTGTCAGATCTCTGCCTGGCTCTTCTCTCACTCCCCCAAATTGCACAGATGACAGCCTTGTTTGGCCCCACCTAATGGCTTTTAGATTGCTTTATTCAGGAAGAAAGGCAGATGAGTTTTGACTTTTAAAAACCTGTTCCATTCCTTGTCCGTAACTACTATCTCCTAGCTCTAGAGTCTATTTATACTGTACTGGATTGGTTTCCAGGTTGGAAATAAAACTTTTCTACTCAATACTCAATCTTGATCTATAAGAACCATTATTTTCTTTTAACATTGTACCTATATAAATATAGCAATTATTATATTTAGCAAATTCACTATTAACGTGTTTTCAAAAGCTGTGTGTTTACTTACAAAGGAGTTTCAATATAACCTGCTGAATTTGAGCAAATAATAATTCAATAAACTAGTCAAGATTATCGAATCAGTATGACCAAAGCCACTGAGTAGCTGCTGGTTTATATAGAAAGTTCTTTGCAACTGTAACCAAATTACCAACTTAAAAAGAGCACTGTTGGGCACACAACCATACTTCTTTCATATGCCTGACTCTTTGAGAGGTGATGAGTTACTAATTCTATGTACAAAATGTTTTGGGCTACTAATAAAATAAGAAATAAAGCTCAGTACCCATCAAAGGGATAAATGTTTGTCATAAAATCTTTTTGATTTCCTAAAAAAGATTAGGAAATCAAAGGTCTACATTCAAGAGAGTTGACATCACAACACATTATTTCCTAACACCCAAGGGAACATCATGAGGTATGGGAGGTATGGGGGCTCTTGGTTTTCCAGGTGTAAGTATTATGTAATTGCTCATGTGATAATAGAGAGTAATAATATGTCTGCTCTGTTCAGATCATTTGTATATGTTATCCTTCTTTGCTTTCTGTCCTCAAGTTTGGTTCTCTCGTTATAATACTGAAATAATTAAATCCAATATCCCATTTCCTTTCCTCAAACAAAAACAATTACAATAGCAGCAGCCCCAAATGAATATTAGTATAATTAGAATGTTCAATAGATTGAGGAGAGGTATAAAAATTGGCCATTTCATATTTTCTATATACAGATTTTTATAACTCATAAGGCTGAGTGTTACATAAAAAGGACATGGACTTTCAGATCCCAAAATATAAATCTGAAGCTTCCACTTAGTACCTGTGGACTTTGGGCAAATGACCTCACATCTCCAGGCCTCGGTTTCCTCATTTCAAAAATATAACAGACAAACACACTTTCCTAGATAGCGTTATTGATCAATTCAATGACACACTGCATGTAAAGTGCCAGGTGTTGCAGCCTAGTTCCTTTTGCTTAGAACTTGGGGATTACGTATATATCTAGGCCCTTGAAAAAGAGAATAATCCAGGAACAGTTTGGCTGTATTCCCATAGGGAGTGACTAACATTGCAGATTTTAATCCACAGGGACTGCAGAAAATGAATTGCCATCCAATTTAACATCAATATACAAATGATCCAAAAGGAGTGTGGGGAAAATGAAGAACATGGTTGGAATAAAGGGCTAAAGGATAGGCCAAAAGGATTCTAGGCTTCTCCAGCTTGTTTTGGTTCTTCATTTTTAGGTGTGAAAAATGACTGTATTTCCAGAAAGAACTGTCACAGATGGTACAGGAAAAAGATGCCTGGTGTAGAAAAGATAAATCAATGCCCTGGGAGAGAATTAGTAATTTAGGGAACTGGGAAGCACAAACTGAGATAGAAGCTCAGTTGGTTAAACTAAATATACCCAGTAGAAGTTAGACAGAAGGCTGTCTGTGGCGTATGCACAGATTATGACTTCAGATGCCCTGAGATTGAGGCCATGATCTCATTCAAAACTCCTGTGTATTCACGAAAAAAACTGTTTAATACACTTCAAAGTTTTACTCTCATTAATTGAGAAATTGTGCAGAGATGAACCTACAGAAGGTAAACATTTTTATACCTGTGTCAGTGAATGGCTAGGGAATGGCTGAAGTGATTTGGTTTTTATTCAAATTTCAAAACTGAATTATCACTGCTACTTGTAAGTATCCCATAAAATCCTAACAGGCTCCAATAGAAGGATACAGTTCTATGAGACTTACCGCAAAAACACTCTGCTTTGGCTGGGTGTGAAGGTTTCCGCCTGTAATCCCAGCATTTTGGGAGGCCGAGGCAGGAGGATCATCTGAGGTCAGGAGTTCGAGACCAGCCTCTAGAACCCTGTCTCTACTAAGAATACAAAAATGAGCCAGGCATGGAGGTTTGCACCTGTAATCCCAGCTACTCAGGAGGCTGAGGCAGGAGACTTGCTTGAACCTGGGAGTCGGAGTTTGCAGTGAGCCAAGATCATACCACTATGCTCGAGCCTGGGTGACAGAACCAGATGTCGCCTCAAAAAAAAAAAAAAAAAAAAGAAAAAAAGAAAAAAACCACTCTGCTTTAATGTGCTCACAAATTAGTTAGTGCTGCTTCTAGAGGTGTTGCCTACAAACATGGTCCCAATTCAGTTCCCAAGGGCAGGTTCATGGATCTCATGCAGGAATTCAGACCAAGTCACAGAGCACAGTGAAAGAAGCAATTTTATTAGAAACTATTCTGATACAAAGTGGGGAGTTCTCAGAAAGTAGGAAGAGGAACACCCCATCTTTTGTTAGTGCCTCTACTTAAAAGAAACTATAAGGATATATAATTAAACTTGGAATGTGTCTATGTGCTCACTAAAGTTAGGGGCTATTGGTGTTATCAATGAACATACTGATGACTATTAATCTTTTAACCTAAGCTTGCTCATTAATTTATCTTTAAGTACAGAAGGTTACATTCTTAGGACATCTGGACGCTTGGCAGGCTTGGTGGGAGATGCTCTGTATGTCCACAATTATTCTGTAATTATCAATGGTTGTCAGCTTGGAATGTGGCTATTTATTAAACCAGAGGCCTGGTACTTAGGGGTTCCTCTAACAGAGCTATCTTGTTTATAATCTAATTTACATTCAGGGAACAGTTCAAGTACAAGAGAATTGTTGGTAATTATGTACTGAAATCAGTTTCCGTTTAAGCTCAAATTTCTATCTAAGCTACACTAATAAGATTTAAAGTGAACTTGCTATTATGCAATAATCTGTTAAGTTATATATCATTTATTTTAATATTGTAGGAGATTGTTAATGTTTAATATTATAATATTTAATATATTGAAAAGAGGCAGATATTTTTGCGAGGTATATATAAATTTTAAGTGTATATTTTCTCAAAATATACATAAACATGAGTGACTATCTTTGAATACCTAATTATATATATGAACATATGTTCATATTAGCCTAAATGGCACGATGGATTTTTTTAAGGTCTATTTATATTTGAAGTGAAATCACAAACATTGATTTTACTTACTCCAAAAAGACCTCATTTTGGTTGTAACTCAATCAGCTTGACATAACTGAAAGAGAAATTCTCAAGTCTTTAAAAAAAGCAAGCATCAACGGAGGAACATTTTGGGATAAGAAACATTGTTTGATCAACAATGAAAATGCTTTCACAACTGAAGATTGTGCCTGAAAAACACTGAACATATTTGAAGACACTTTTGCAATGCAGACACACTTTGAAATGATTTTACATGTTTCTTCAGAAAGCATTCATTAGGCTTACACATCAAAGGTTAATGTCAAGGGTATGGAATCATGAAAAGGAGGAGAAATGAACTATTGAATTGAAAAGTTACTAAAGGACAGAAAACAAAGGAAAGCGATAAGTGGAAATTTAGAGCTGAAAATTACTTTTCATTTGATATTGGAACAAAAAAAATTAATCTCAGGAAGGATTTCTGAGATTTTCTAAAACATATTTCCCAAGTTGCAATATAAATTAATTTGAAAAGATGAGGGAAGCACTCACTTTTAAAGAGACCCATTTACCAAATATCTTTAACATGTTCTATGATCTCAAATTTGAGTTTTGACGAAATTATTTTGCCCTCTGTTTATGTAGCTCCAGTAATAAAATATGAAAGTAAACGGTTTAGTTATGTCTGAATGCAAACAGAAGACTGTACTAAAATGATCCCCAATACCTTTCTGGAAGCCAGTGTACTTGTCCTTCTTCACCTCACTACTGTCCTCATATTATTATTAATACTAAGTTTTAAGATACTGAATTATGTGCAGTTTATGGACTGTACCTATCTTTAATTTGATTATTCATGTATGAAACAAGGAGTTGAACTGGATGATCTTTATATTGTCTTCTATGCCTTAAAAAAGTTACTGATTTTTAATTCTAGTGAGAATTTATGAACAAATACCGAAGGATTAAGACAAGTTTTCAACATTTTAAATTGATAAAAGTGAGAAAGGCATAAAAAGTATGAGGGTTCAAAACAGAAACATTTATGCTGCTTCATTTTAAAAGCTCATTCTCCTTAAATTTGAAATAATCTTTGTAATTAATTAAATCAGAGCTACCATACCTTTCTTGAGGAAACTGAATAAAATGATTTGTATAAGTATTAATAAATATGAATTTGATATCTGATGAAATCTCATAAACCTTGGGTTATAGAAAAAATTTTTATCAACTGCTCGTTTATTTTTATATAATAATTATCCAATAAATATTATAATAATTCCTTCGCAGCTTTAGTTCCTTGACCAAATTCATGACAGACTAGGGCTGTCCTTGTGAAAACAAAGTCGGCTAGATACTTCTCTACACAAGTTCACAGGAAAAAAAAAGTCTGCTAGATTCCAATTATGATTCTGTCGAGATCAGGATTTATTTTTCTTAAGAATGAATGCATAGGCTTTTCATCTTACCTACACTCTTTGAAGAATAATTCTCTTGGAAATTATATGCACCTAAATAGTTTATAGAGCAACAAAAAGAAAACAAAAACTACACGTTAGAGAGGAAAGATACAGAGTAGCTTCTATGAATATTTAATGTGTGTGAATATTGAAATTATCAACAAGGTACCAAATAGGTAAGGTACACGGTGCTAACCAAAAGTTGATTATCTTGTATGGGTATTGATAGAGCCAGGAGGCAGACAAATGCCTAGCAGATAGGGAAGGCCCCCCAGAGAACTTCCTTCACACCCAGGTCATTGTGCACAGTGGGCTTTCCTAAACATGCCCGCAGTGAAAAGTTCCACTCCTTAGCACATGGGCAATAAGGGAAGCAAATCAATGTGGAGTGGCTCAGACTTAGGGCCCCCCATGGGCACTAAAAGAATGGGGAGTAGCCACGAGGAATTTGTGCCTTATGTTGAGGAGAAGCCTGGTCTCTTCAACTCCTGTGTGTGGAGGCCTGGTATTCAACTTTGATGACTTTTCACTTAATAAATTTCATCCTCAGCTTGCATCGTGTCCACGTGCCTACTTCTTTCTGGTCATGAGACAAGATCCTGGATTTAGCTGAGCTAAAGAGCAGAAAATCCTGCATCATGTTTGTGGCCTGTATAGGGACATGAGGAAGAGTAAGTAAAATGTGGACCCAAAAATCTCTTTCCCTTTCATTTCTAAGCTTCTTCAACTTTAGACTTATTCTGAGGGCAGGGAAACTGCCCTCCCACGTCGCTCTCAGGGGTCAGGAATGTTGGTTTCAGCAAAACCAAGTCTTTTCTATGGCATTTTCTTTCTTTTTTCCAGGACTGCAATGGCACTTATATTTTCTTTTACAATATTAGGGGTGTTCCACCCCAACAGCCACAGGCACACACACAGGAAGGATGGGAGAACAGCCCCTTCCTGCCCCACCTCCTCTTCCAGCTGGGGCACAAGGCCCTGTCCGCTGTGAATGAAGCATCAAACAGCCATGCAGGGCGTAACTGAGCCATAGCCACTGCCTGGGCCCCAGGGCAGTCTTGGGGGCCATAGACCCCACATGGCTGGCAAACCAGCATTCTCTGCTTCGTGTCCAAGGAGTCATCCCCTCCTCCAGCCCAGGGGTTCAGCTTAGTAAAACAGTAATTAAAAGTTTTTCTCCCTGTTGGAATAACCTATTTGCATAAGAATAAGAGGTTTTTGGGCCAATGTGGTGGCTCGTGCCTGTAATCCTAGCACTTTGGGAGGCTGAGGCAGGTGGATCACGAAGTCAGGAGTTCGAGACCAGCCTGACCAACATGGTGAAGCCCCATCTCAACTAAAAATACAAAAATTGGTGGGGTGTGATGGCATGCACCTGTAATCTCAGCTACTCAGGAGGCTGAGGCAGGAGAATCACTTGAATCCTTGGGGCGGAGGTTGCAGTGAACCGAGATTGTGCCACTGTACTCCAGCTTGGGCAACAGAGCAAGACTCCATCTCAAAAAAAAAAAAGTTTTTTCCCTCAGTCATCTTCCCTGCCCCATACTTAAGCTGTTTTTTTTTCCTTTTCTTCACCCTGTCAGGAGTTAACTTTTATGCGAGAGGTTTTTTTTTTTATTGTTTTGTTTTGTTTTGTTTTCCTTTGGAAGACGTCTTGTTAGGTCAGGACCCCTATTTACATTTACAAGACACCTATTTATCTCCCTTATTTGAGGAGGCAACAGCCAGTCTGGCAAGGGACACCTGGGGCTTGAAGAGTTTATGCACCCCTGAGGCAACTGTTTTGTCCCAAACTCAATTCCAAGATTTGGGTTGAAACCCTAGGAAAGAAAAGTGGATCTGATTGATCCAGTGGCAGATGACAACAGAAGTTAAAAGGCACAGTGCAGGTGAGCATGACTAATTCCTGCCAATTAAGCCAAGCCTCCCATTTCATGGATAAAGTTCATGCTAGTGTCCATGGTATTAATGAGCTCTAGGGAACTTGAAGACTACTGACAGCAGAGGGAAAAGGCAACACGTGGGTAAGAGTGTATGATCCCACTGCTTAGAGCCCGTTAGTGTGGGTGAAAGCCACTTTGAAACCCATGGCATCACCCTGTCGAGATCACCAAGACGCAGGGATAGGAGGATGGAAGAAGGAAAGAAGATGCTATTCCTTTTCTCCCTCATGTATCATGGCTATTCGCTAGGAAGAAAACGGAACCAGGGATGCCTGGCTCCCCTCTTTCTATTTGAGTAGTCAATCCATTTTCAGTCTATACCACTTTCGAATGCATCCTGAACCCCTTTGACTCCTTTGAAAAAAAAATGCCTTCTTTTTTCCTTTTTCCTTTTCTGTCCTCTCTTTACAGATGGGTAATTTTGTCCCCATGCTACAAGATACTCCCCTTAGATGAATCCTCAAAACTAGGAAAAGTTAATTTACCAAACCTTAAACTAGTTGGCTTAGAATTGAGTTTTGGGGAAGGGAACCCAGAATCCTGACCGGCCAGTAGGCTGGTTTTGTGAAAAAAACAAGTCAGACTTTTGGCTTCTCTCTCCCTGTGCAAAACAGTAAAAAGAATGATAAGGACCACTGTTTATATCCTCTGTAAAGTTTCCATTAATGAAGGAGGATTTATGAGGTTGGTCTTAAGCTGTAGTGAATCTGGTTTATTTTGTGCTATAAATTTGTCTTTCTGTGTCATTCTGTCGTTAAGAGGGGTACCTTAGGATACAACACAGGCTAAGGACCCCATAAGCTTGCTGCTCAAAATGACCCAGCAAGCTGGTCAGCAACCAACTTTGCCACAGTTCAACGAACAAACAAACTGGATGAAGTCTCCATCTTGTTTTATTTCCTGAGGAACTTGACCTTGTAATCACATGGTGGTACTTCTTCTTGGTGTAAGTCTTCCAGGGAACAGGAATTTTGGGGTTCTTGGCATAGTTCTCTCTAAAACTTATTGAGTAGTTAAAAGCCTTTGCAAGCCCAAAATTACCTACTCTAGACTCCTTCTGGGAAGGGGAATGAAGACCACCCAGTGCAATAGCTCAGTAGCTAAGGCTTTGTTCTTTCACAGTTGATGGCCCAAGTTCAATTCTCGGCATGGGTAAGGAGTCCTTTCTGATTTGATATCTGTGTGAGATTTACCATTTGTCGATTCTCCTCCCCTCCATGAACCATCTTGAATTTTCCTTCCTCTGGGCACCTGGAAGGTTATCTTTGGTAGAGTTCAAAAGCCAGAAATATTGGCCACTTTGCATGTCTAAAGTCAGGTAATAAGTGATTTAAAAAGACTTAAAGAGAGTTTGGCTTAATTAAAAGTGGATATTCAAGTTATAGGCATGTCTAAAAGACCTTTATGTTTGTTTCTCTTCTTGGATCTTGTTTTGCTGGAAAGAGGTTTTTTTCTCAATTGACTGAATTACTTTTCTCCACTTTGTGTTGCTATTCATGTTGCTATTCATAATGCACACATAAGATAACTTCTGATGACCTGGGAATCCCTGGAAAAAACAGAAAAGGCACCATGGATTCCACTTTGGGGGAAACCTGTTTTCCTTAGGGAACCACAGGAATTGGTTGAAAGCAGATATGTTACTCTCAAAATCTGTTTTTGTCTTTTAGCTATACCTGTTTATTGGGCCCTAGAAACTGCATGTTTTCCTAGCCTTGCTCTTAAAGGGTTCCACGTGGATGCCAATAATCCAATTAGGAGATTGGCAAACACAAAATCTTGTAACTACTGGATCTTATTCTGTCTGTCTGTGTAGTTACATATGTGTTGTGTGTTATGTCTATAAAAAAGAGCTCTAATTAATTGGCTTAAAGAAAATGAAGCACTTAGATCAACTATTTTCTGAAGGAAAGGTGAAAGCTGTAATACCTTTTAGTTCACGTAAGTTTAATCTTTGAGAAATAAAAACAGTCTTAAAGATTATCGGTAAAATGCAAATGTCAGTAAAATAAAAAATGTGGTCTAACTTATGCAGGTCAGATACTAAGTTTGCTAAGTGTTTTATGGTTGCAAACTGCTTCTTTGGCATTGATAACTGTTTGACTTGCCTGCTTTACAACTTGGTAAGACCTGGAGACATATGGAATTAACCACACCCTTAACTAGGCTGATAGGATTCAAACTTTACTGGCACCTAGTGCATAATTAAAACAACTTACCAGATTTTTCATTAAAGTTAAAAATTGCTGAGTGTTAACATTATAATATGTAACTGAGACCACTGAAAATGGATTTACATGGAAGGTATGTAAGGACAGTAAAATGTATTTTTTTTTTTTTTAGTAAAAAATTATAAGAAGGTATAGAAATGTAAATTTTTGCCTAGGGTTAAAGGATTGTTTTGAATTAGATGAGATAAAACTGAAGGTTTAAACAAGTTGTGGAAGGATTGTAAAAACTAAGAAGAAATTCTATGTGTGAACATATTAGCTAAATTCAAAAGTGTATTATATTATTTTTCTGTAAATTGTGCATTGAAATAAAAGCACAACAAGGTTCCCTTAAGGCACTAATCCGCTCTTTAGCAAAATTTGTAAAGGGTTGTAAAATGCTTATAAGAATCTTACCTCATAGTCAAACTGGTTAAGATTGGATAGAATTGTCTATAATGTTTTATTTAAAAAATTGGGGTTGACGTTAATAGTAAACTAATGTAAGGCTAAAATTTGACTTTCTCTCCCTTGTACAGGATTTTCATGCAATAGTAAATAATAATGAAAAAATTCCATTTGCCTTGCAGATAAACTGCCAAGACAAAGAGAAGAAAGGAGACAAATTGTTTGTAAAGCTGTTTTCCCTCTTAATGAGTAAAGGTTTTTGCCTTGTTTTACAATTTTTGAGTCATCCTTTTGGGGAAATAACTAATTCATGGTAATCTGGAATTCTATTTCATAATATTAAGTGTTTTAAAACTATAATATTTAATAGTCTTCTCAAAATCAAATTTTAGCTTCAGGGTTGTCTTTCCTGACGCCTGGCTTTTGGACGCTACAGAGGGCTCCTGGAGCATCCAAAAGAGAGGTAAACAGAATTATTTGACATGTTTAGTTATGTGAGATTACCAAAGTGATGTTTAGTCTTCTTCAGTTTACATTTTAGTGAATAATATTAATATATGTTCCAAAATTATATGGGATTTCTAAAATTCTAATGTCTGAGTATATGCTGCTATCAATCATAATTAAGGTTAAATTATTGTAAACCACAGTGATAACCAAATTTCTTGTCAATTGTGTTTTTAATTGTAGATACCCTGGACATTGTGTTATTCACAGACAATTGTCTCTTGACAATTGTCTGAGGCGGGAGGATCACTTGAGGCCAGGATTTCGAGACCAGTCTGGCCAACGTGCAGAAATCCTGTCTCTACTAAAAATACAAACATTAGTTGGGCATGTTGGCATGCACCTGTAATTCAGCTACTATGGAGGCTGAGGAAGGAGAATAACTTGAACTGGAGAGGTGGAGGTTACAGTGAGCTGAGATCATGCCACTGTATGATAAGTTTCAAAACTTATCATACATCTGTCATTAAATTCTAGACTCGGTTGTTTTTAAGTTTTTTGCCCACACTTTGAACTACCCACTACCCCTGCTTATTTTCATGGATCAACCAGTGATCTCTAGCTGCAACTCAGAAGAAACAGAAGGGATGTGTAATGTCAAAGTCTGGATTAATATTCTAGTTCTGGGCAATTATCCTACAAACCCGGCAAGGTGATAGGAGTAAATAGGCTGTCCATAACCCGGAGGTTTCTTTATACGGGAAAATAAGAACAAGCGTGCTAATCAAAGCCAAGTCCCACGCACCCAAATCTTAGCAGGCATAACTATAGCCATCAGCTATCTGGGCGTGCCATCAGTCTTGGGATTTTTGAGCTGTCCTTACCCACCCCTTTTTGTTTCGTTTTGATACATGTATTCTAATAACCCGGGTTGTCTCTTCTCACCTTCAGGCCATCAAACTCTAAATGGTCATTGCAAACAATGCCTCAGATGATGGCCCTTTTTACTGGGGACCCTTAGATAGGCCTCTGAGGAAATCTAACTGCCATCTTCCCAAAACAGCGCCCCCTGTCAGCAGGAAGCAGTTAAGATCAGTCTTCACCCCTATTCTAACACAGTTAGATGTACCTCTTTAGAAGCGTGAATGATAGAGGGAGGAAGCTGACAAATGCCTAGCAGATAGGGTAGGGCTCCCAAAGAACCTCCAACCTGCCCAAATCATTGCACACAGGGGGGTTGCCTAAATATGCCCACAGTCAAAAATTCCATCCCTTAACACATGCACAGTAATGGAAATAAATCAATGTAGAGTGGCTCAGACTAAGGGTCAGCATGCTCCGTGAAAGAATAGGGTCAAACCCCCAGGAATTTGTACCTTTTGTAGGCGAGGAACCTTCCCTTTGCAACTCATGTGTGGTGGCCTGGTATTCAAATTTGTGAGGTGGAGTCCTGTGTGCAGGACACCTCTCTTTACTGAGTGCTTTCCTTTCACTTAATAAATTCTGCCCTCCTCACCTTTTTGTCCGTGTGCCTACTTCTTCCTGGTCATGAGACAAGATCCCAGATTAAGGTTAGCTAAGGAGCAGAAAATCCTGCATCAGTATATACTGTACAGTGATTTTCAGTCATCAACATGCATCAGAACCCCCTGTGTCCCATCCTCAGAGACTGAGTGATGGGGCCCAAGAATTTGCATTTCTGGCATTTTCCTAGGTGATGCTGATGCTGCTGGTCTATGAACAACATTTTGGCAACCACTCATCTATGACACTGATTTCCAAATTTAAACACTAAACCTGTTTACATCAGAATAATTCAACAGCTGAGAAAAAATAAATTTCTTGTTTCCAGACCTAAAAGAAACTGATTCAGCATGTCTTCAGAGGATTGCAGAATGCTTTTATTTCCTAAACCATTGTTTTCCTGATTCTGATAATCAGTTAAGTTTAAGTGTTTTCCTTTTTATTATTTTCAGTCACCTGGTCTGTAGACTTGCTATATAGAGGCACGTAGAATCAATGTGTCTTCTCGTATCTTTTTCCAATTATATAGGGAGAAATAAAGAACAATGAAAATCAGGTAGAATAAACTTGATCATTTGAAAACCTGTAGGGAAACTTTATTATAAAATTTGCTTCTAGAATCACATGAAAGCAAAGGTTGCTGTGGGTGAGTTTCCACACAGATAGAAACTAAATGAAGAGCTTTATATTATTGATCAAATTAATTAAAAAACAATTGGTAGCTTATTTGCTTTTCAAATAAAAGGAAGACAAAGACAGATAGTGTGATGTTAGATTTAAAGATGTCACATAGAAAATGCCAGAGGTAGTTCAGAATGATTACAATATTCTGATGATAATAGAAAAGCAGAATAGTGAAACCCTATTAGAAATTGCTTCCCTATACAATGGATTTAGTGGATCAAGGTATTTCCCATGCATACAGAGGTATAATTCATCTTTCTCACACCTATATGGAGAATCTTCTACAAAGAATAAAGTAAAGCAATCATAAGCCTTTGTGATAGATGAAGTTTCTTTAAATCATTTTTAAAGACCTTGTTAGGTTTTCTATTTAAGCTTATTTTAAAGCTGGGTTCTTTTAAAATGAAAGACTTTTGATACCTTCTAAGAAGGCAGTTTTCAAAGAGTAACTAGTTTTTAAGGTAATTTTTTTTACAGCTAATAAATGTGCTATTATATTTAAATTTTAAGAACCATTTAGAAAAATAATTAATGATATGGGGAGAATAAAACATGTTTATCATTTTTAAAAAGTGGAAAATGGCTCCCCTCAGATTAGGGGCACAGTCATAAATGACTTGTGCTTGATGTTTACAAAATAATACTTTTTGTTGCTTTGTTTTCCCTCTTTCTATCATTTTTTCTCTCTCTCTTACTCACCATAACACACATACACATACACATACACACACACACACACACACACACGTGATTTAATTACAATGCTAGAAAGATAAACTAAGACCATCCATTGAATTACTTCAGGTAGTTCAAACTGATCTAATAATCAAACAAGTCTAATAATCAATTCTAGCTATAAAATCACTATTAAAATAAATTAGAGCTGATAATAGTAATGAATTCAGGCTCTATCTGGGTAGCACACTTTACAAGAGTGATCTATAAAAATATTTACCTTTTGGTTTAATTTTTAAGCCCAGTTGTCTTAGTAAGCCTTATATTTTCATTAAACATAGCTACACACTTTAAAAATAATCTCATGAAATAAATCAAAGCCATTATATAAGTAAAACAGTAAAATTATATTCAATTATTTACTTGTAAGTGTTTAACAGTTTCTGGAAAAGAAGCGTATGTATATTTTATATATATATATAATTTTACTAACATAAAAGATACATAGCACACAATGCAAAGTAATAAAGGAAAAAAACTATTGTAAATTCATATCGCCAATTGATTATTACAGAATGTTTCTGAAATTTTTGTTGAACTCTTGTTGCCATATCCTACTTTGGTATACTGGACAAATGAGTGTACTTTTGCCATGAATGTTGGTTGACATTACTGTTTAGGTTAATGAATGAGACAACAATGAAACAATAAAGGTATATGTTGAAACTTCACTCATTCATCAGTGACACTAACAGTTTTATCACAGAATTGGATAATGGTTTATTTAAAGGGGAAAAGCTTTCCTTTTGCCTTCTAAAGGTTTATTGAATATTAACTGATAATAGGCAGATTAACAGAAGAAAAAGGTATGCAAATTTATTTAATATGCATAAACATAGGATAATTTCAGAAAAAAATGATTACCCAATAATCCAATGATGCCCAAATGCTTATACACAATGCTACATAGTGGAAAGGGAGATGGGGAAAAGGAGAATTGTTTGAACCTGGCAGGTGGAAGTTGCAGCGAGCCGAGATTGCACCAGGGCACTCCAACCTGGGATGACAGAGTGAGAGTCTGTCAAAAAAAAAAAAAAAAAAAAAAAAAAAAAAAAAAAAAACCCCGAAATGGGTAGCTGTGGAGACAATAGAGTTAGTAGCTGAGTGGCAAAGTATCCAGTTAAGCCAGTCTCTCATTCCTAGGCATAGGTGAGTCCAATGAAATCAGTGTGTCTCATTTTAGAAGATGGCATTGCAGATGGTCTCTGAAAGCTAGGCCACTACATGGTCTAGGCAAACAGGTTTCAATAAGAGACATTTCTATGGAACTGAATGTAAAGCAAAGAGTAATATTTGGAGTAGTCTATTAAGTAGTTTCTGTGTCTAGTAGTTGAGAAAAGGTCTAGATTTTGCATCTGAGGTTCATTTTCAGTTGGAACAGAAGCAGGCAGTGTCTATCTGAAAGATTTTTTTAGTTTGCAGTTTACGTGTTATTAAGTTTGTCCAAATATAAGCTGTTGTGGTGATTTTTCTTCAAATCCAAGTTGTGTTGCTTTGGCTTGTAGGGCCTCAGGATAAAGGCAGTTTTAATTTCTAGTGATTCCAAATAAGAAAAATAGGTAAATAGGGCCGGGCGTGGTGGCTCATGCTTGTAATCCCAGCACTTTGGGAGGCTGAGGTGGGCAGATCACAAGGTCAGGAGTTTGAGACCAGCCTGGCCACTATGATGAAACTCTGTCTCTCCTAAAAATATAAAAATTAGCTGGGTGTGGTGGTGGGCACCTGTAGTCCCAACTACTCAGGAGGCTGAGGCAGGAGAATTGCTTGAACCCAGGAGGCAGAGGTTGCAGTGAGCAGAGATAATGCTACTGCACTTCAGTCTGGGTGACAGAGAGAGACTCCATTTCAAAAAAAAAAAAAAAAGAAGAAGAAGAAGAAGAAGAGTAGGCAAATAATTGAAAACCTTGGTTTAGATTCTCAAAGAAGACAGGAAATAATTAAGTCATTCAACATTCAGTCCAAATTGCAGGTAAATAATAAAACCTAAAAAACAATGACATAGAACCTAATAATGGCTGCATTATAGGTTTTGTCTAAAACATTTTTTTCTCTAAATCCCCCATAATTTAACCAAAGATAGTCACAGTCAGAATGGCGTGTTTGCTAAATGAGTTTTATTTTTGGACTGATTATGTAAGTTTAGCAAGATTGGTGATTGATAATATATGCTCTTTTTAAAGTTAGCTTTGTTGGGAGGTTTTCATAAGAAACCTCAGACTACACTTTTGGAAAAGCCACTTGAGGCTAATAAGCCAAAGCAAAAATTCAACGTCACTGTGCATGTATTATAAGTATCAGTTGCTTGAATATCTCTTTTCTTGAGGTCTGCAAATAACTTAAAATTCTGGGCATGTCAAAACTAACATTCTTCACTTACTGAAAGGCCAGCAACCCTATCTAGATAAAATGCCAGACCAGGTTTTCCAAAGGTTTCAATTGGCTTCATAAATCCAACCTCAGTTTCTGAAAGCCAACTGGTCGTATATGAAATATAACATTCTAGTCAAAGCCTTGGTAGTACCACCAGTGTCCCTAATTGTCCTGTTACAAAGAGAAGATATTTTTGAACTTATGAAAATGATTATATTGCCATAAAATAAGAGTATTTATAGTTTTCAAATTCTGAAAGAATTAGGACAAAAGTAAATACTTCGGTTCTACTCACAAAAGTATGCTTTGTCAATTTGCTACAAGCTATATATAGTTTAAAAAATGTTTCCCTCCATTTGAAAAGCAAATCATTTAAAAAATCAGCAATGTTTTCAACAAAACATTATGAAAAAATGTAGTTTTTTTTTTAAATCAATTGAATGTATTGTAATTAATTCTTATTCTGCTTAGTGCTGGGTTAGCAATTTTATGGGTCCAGTGTTTGTTTCTTTTTTATTATAATTCTTGAAATTTAGTCAAATCCTATAAATTCAAACATGTTAGAAACCTGTGCTTATGAGAATATTAAAATTATTTTTCTACAACACCTTCTAGAAAACACAATACTTTACAATTTGTAATAAGTTTTAAGAAAAGTGCATCAGAATAAAGCAATTTACTATGAATAAGACTTAAAATGGGCATTCTTAAAAGCCTGATGAGAAATCATTATAACAATAACATAATCAACAAGGAAATTTGGTTATTTTTATAGCACACAACAAATTTACATCAGAGTTATCACTGATAATGTATACCAAGTACGTTAGCCAAGATTCTCCAAAGGGACAGAACCAGTATGATATATGTATATACATAAAAGGGAGTGTATTTGGGAGAGTTGGCTAACATGATTACAAGACAAAGACACACAATAGGCTTTCTACAAGCCAGGGAAAGAGAGAAGCAAGTCAGTAGCATGGCTCTGTCCAACTCTGAAAGCCTTAAAACCAGGGAAGCCGACAGTGCAGCCCTCGGTTTGATGCCAAAGGCCCAAGTGGAAGACCACTGATGAAAGTCTCAGAGTTCAGAGCCTAAGAACTTGGAGTCTGATGTTTAAGAGCAGGAGCAGAGGAAGCAAGTGTCTGGTCTGAAAAGAGACCGAGAGTGAGAGGACTCAGCAAGCTACTTAACCCCTTTTTTCCACCTGGTTTAGTAATGCTGGAAGCTGATTGGATAGTGCCCATCCATATTGAGAGTGGTCTTCTTTCATTCCACTGACTCAAATGTCAATCTCCTCTAAACACACCTTCAGACAAACCAAGAAACAATAATTTACCAGATATCTAGTCATCTCCTAATGCAGTCAAGTTGACACTCAATATTAGCCATTACACAAAGACTTACCAGATTTCTAGGAATCTCATGCATTTCAGATCAAATATTAATAACAAATTTATACAAATATGACTCAGAGTTAAACATCAGTTCTTATTTGATAATACTTCCCATATAATTTTAACATATTAAATAAGCCTAATTATTTTAATATGACTCACTTTTCTTTCCATGGGCCCTTTTAGATTGTCCAAAAGTTAGCTTGTGGTCAAATAGACTAAATTTAGAATTTGGAATTTGATTTTAGGAAGACTGTCAAATATATCAAAGGTTTAAAACACTTGATCAAAAGAGGATCACAGGTCACTGTAAAATAATAGTCATCCATTTAAACAAAGTGATAATTATAAGTTTTTAAAAGCAAGTAAAGAAAGCTACATAGGAAAAGCAAAACCTTAACTCTTAATATTTAATTTTTGATAACATAAAATATCACTCTCTCTTTTTGCAGTTTAATCAAAATGTGAATATTTTACCATCTTTTATTAATACTATACTAAAAATTTAGTTTAAAAAGATCAAATTTTAGTTTTGCATCAGTTGTATTAAGACTCATTTAAAAAATTTTTATTTTATATTTTTTTTTATATTTGTTTTTATTTCAATAGGTCTTTTGGGAACAGTTGGTATTTGGTAACATTAATAAGCTGTTTAGAGGTCATTTCTGAGATTTTGATACACACATCACCCAAGCGGTGTACACTGTACCAGTGTGTCGTCTTTTATCCCTAACCCTCTCCCATCCTTCACCCTGAATCCCCAAAGTCCATTGTATCATTCATATGCCCTTCCTTCCTCATACCTTAGCTTCCACAATGTTTGGTTTTCTGTTCCTGGGTTACTTCACTTAGAATAATGGTCTCCAACTCCATCCAGGTTGATGCGAATGCCATTATTTCATTCTTTTAAGGGCTGGGTAGTATTCCATGTTATTTATATATCACATTTTCTTTATCCACTTGTTGATTGATGGGCATTTAGGCTGGTTCCATATTTTTGCAGCTGTGAATTGTGCTGCTATAAACATGCATGTGCAAGTGCCTTTTTCATTTAATGACTTATTTCTCCCTTGGTGCATACTCATTAGCGGTATTGCTGGATCAAATGGTAGATCCACTTTTAGTTCTTTAAACAATCTATCTCCATAATGCTTTCTACAGTGGTTGTACTAGTTTACATTCCCACCAGCAGTGTAAAATTTTTCTCTTTTCACCACATTCAAACCAACATCTATTATTATTATTATTTTAATTATGGACTTTCTTGCAGGAGTAAGGTGGTATCGGATTGTGGTTTTGACTTGCATTTCCCTGATAGTGATGTTGAGCATTTTTCCATGTGTTTGTTGGCCATTTGTACATCTTCTTTTGCTAATTGTCTCCTCATGTTTCAGCCCACTTTTTGATATAATTATTTGTTTTGTTCTTGACGATTTGAGTTCCTTGTACCTTCTGGATATTAGCCCTTTAATAGATGCATAGTTTGCAAAGATATTTTTCCCCACTTTGTGGGCTGTTTACTCTGCTGATCATTTTTTTTTTTGCTGTGCAGAAGCTTTTTAATTTAATTAAGTCCCATCTATGTATCTGTGTCTTTGTTACATTTTGTTGCATTTGCTTTTCTGTTCTTGGTCATGAAATATTTGCCTAATCTTTGCTAAGCCAAGGATTTTTCTGATTTTATCATCTTCTAGAATATTTATGATTGCAGGTCTTAAGTTTAAGTCTGTGATCCATCTTGAGTTGAGTTTTCGATAAGGTGAGAGATGAGGATCCAGTTTTCTTTTTCCACATGTGGTTTGCCAATTATCCCTGCACCATTTGTCGAATAGGGTGGCCATTCTTCACTTTATGTTTTTGTTTACTTTGTCAAAGTTCACTTGGCTCTAAGAATTTGGCTTTATATTTGGGTTCTCTATTGTTTTGCATTAATCTATATGTGTATTTTTATACCAATACTGTGCTGTTTTGGTGACCACAGTCTTAATAGTATAGTTTGAAGTTGGGGAAATGTGATGCCTCCAGATTTCTTCTTTTTGCTTAGTCTCACTTTGGCTATTCAGGCTGTTTTTTGGTTCCATATGAATTTCAGCATCGTCTCTTCTAGTTCTGTGAAGAATCATAATGGTGTTTTGAGGACTAATTCAATGAGAATTGAATTAGTAGATTCCTTTTGGCAGTATGGTCATTTTCACAATGTTGATTCTACCAAGTCATGAGCATGGGATATGTTTCTACTTGATTGTGTCATCTGTGATTTCTTTCAGCAGTGTTTTGTAGTTTTCCTTGTAGAGGTCTTTCACCTCTTTGGTTAGGTATATTCCTAAGTATTTTATTTATTTATTTATTTACTTACTTATTTATTTATATTTTACAGTTATTGTAAAAGGGGTTGAGTTCTTGATTTGATTCTCAGCTTGGTCACTGTTGGTGTATAGTAGTGCTACTAATTTGTGTACATTGATTTTGTAACTTCAAACTTTACTGAATTTATTCATCAGATCTAGAAGTTTTTTGGATGAGTCTTTACTGTTTTCTAGGTATACAATCATATCATCAGTGAACAGCAACAATTTTACTTCCTCTTCACCGATTTAGATGCCCTTTATTTATTTATTTTTGATGATTGCTCTGGCTAGGATTTCCAGTACTATGTTGAAAAGAAGTGGTGAGAGCGGACATACTCATCTTGTTTCAGTTTTCACGGGGAGTGCTTTCAACATTTCCCCATTCGGTATGATATTGGCTGTGGGTTTGTCATCTTTGGCTTTTATTACCTTAAGTTATGTTCCTTCTATGCCAATTTTTCTGAGGATTTTAATCATAAAGTGATGCTAGATTTTGTCTAGTGCTTTTTCTGCATATATTGAGATGATTACGTGATTTTTATTTTTAATTATGTTTATGTGGTGTACCACATTTATTGACTTATGTATGTTAAGCCACCCCTGCATTCCTGGCATAAAACCACTTAATTGTGGTTGGTTATTTTTTGATCTGCTGTTAGATTTGGTTAGTTAGAATTTTGTTGAGGATTTTTACATCTATGTTCACCAAGGATATTGGTCTGTAGTTTTCTTTTTTGTTATGTTATTTCCTGGTATTGGTATTTGGGTGATGCTGGCTTTATGAAATGATTTAGGCAGGATTTTCCACTCTCTCTATCTTTTGGAATAGTTTCAATAGGATTGAAATTCTTCTTTGAATGTCTGATAGAATTCAGTTGTGAATCCATCTAGTCCTGGACATTTTTTTGCTAATTTCTGTGCTACCATTTCAATCTCATTGTTTGTTATTGATCTGTTCTAAGTTCCTATTTCTTCCCGGTTTAATCTACGAGGGTTGTATGTTTTCAGAAAATTATCCATTTCCTCTAGGTTTTCTTGTTTGTGTGCATAAAGGTGTTCATAGTAGCCTTGAATGGTCTTTTATATTTCTGTGGTATCAGTCATTATGTCTCCTCTTTCATTTCTAATTGACTTTATTTGGATCTTCTCTCTTCTTTTTATAGTTAATGTCGCTAATAGTCTACCAAGTTTGCTTATCTTTTTGAAGAACCATCTTTTTGTTTCATTTATCTTTTGTGTTTTTGTGTTTCAATTTCATTTAGTTCTGCTCTGATCTTTGTTATTTCTTTTATTCTGTTGGGCTTGGGTTTGATTTGTTCCTGTTCCTCTAATTCCTTGAGGTGTGACTATAGATTATCTATTTGAGCTCTTTCAGATTTTTTGATGGAGGCATTTAATGCTATGAACTTTCTTCTTAGCACCACTTTTGCTGTATCCCAGAGGTTTTAACAAGTTGTTTCACTATTGTAATTAAGTTCAAAGTTTTTTGTTTTTTTTTTTTTTTTTTCATCTCAATTTTATTGTTGACCCAACAATCACTCAGGAACAGATCATTTAATTTGTATCTGTTTGCATAGTTTTGAGGGTTTCTTTTGGAGTTTATTTCTAATTTTATTCCGCTATGGTCTGAAAGAGTACTTGATAAAATTTCTATTTTCTTAAATTTATCGAGACTTGTTTTGTGTCCTACCATAGAGTATATCTTGGAGAACGTTTTATGTGCTGATGAATAGAATGTATAATTCTGCAGTTGTTGAGTAGAATGTTGTATAAATATCTGCTAAGTCCACTTGTTCTAAGGTGTAGTTTAAGTCCATTGTTTCTTTATTGACTTTCTGTCTTGATGACCTGTCTAGGGCTGTCAGAGGAGTATTGTAGTCCCCCACTACTATTGTGTGACCATCTATGTCGTTTCTTAGGTTTAGTAGTAATCGTTTTATAAATTTAGAAATTCCAGTTTTAAGTGCATATATATTTAGGATTGTGATATTTTCCTGTTAGACTAGTCCTTTTTATCATTATATAAGGTCTCTCTTTGTTTCTTTTTAACTGTTTTTGCTTTAAAGTCTGTTTTGTCTGACATAACAACAGTTACTGCTGCTAGCTCTTGGTTTCATTTTGCATAAAATATCTTTTTCCACGCCTTTACCTTAAGTTTATGTGGGTCCTTACGTGTTAGGTGAATCTCTTGAAGAAAACGGATATTTGGTTGTTGAAGTCTTATCCATTCTGCCATTATATATCCTTTAATTGGAACATTTAGTCCATTTACGCTAAATGTTAGTATTGAGATGTGAGGAATTATTCTATTCATCATACTTGTTTTTGCTTGAATGCCTTGTGGTTTTTTTTGTTTGTTTTTTCACTGTGTTATCCTTTTATAGGTCATGTGAGATTTACACTTTAAGCAGGTCCATTTTGGTGTATGCTGAAGATTTGTTTCAAAATTTAGAGCTCCTTTTAGCAGTTTTCATAGTGCTGACTTGGTAGTGATGAATTCTCTCAGCATTTGTTTGTCTGAAAAAGACTATCTTTTCTTCATTTGTTAAGCTCAGTCTTGCTGGATACAAAACTCTTGGCTGATAATGGTTTTGTTTAAGGAGGCTAAAGATAGAACCCCAATCCCTTCTAGCTTGTAGGTTTTCTGCTGAGAAATCTGCTGTTTACCTGATAGGTTTTTCTTTATAGGTTACCTGATGCTTTTGCCTCACAGCTCTTCAGATTCTTTCCTTCATCTCAATTTATATAATCTGATGACTGTGTGCCTAGGTGATGATCTTTTTGTGATGAATTTCCCAGGTGTTCTTTGAGTTTCCTCTATTTGAATGACTAGATCTCTAGCAAGATCAGGGAAGTTTTCCTCACGTAGTTTTCCGAAACTTTTAGATTTATCTTGTTTCTCGGGAACTCCAATTATTCTTACATTTGATCATTTAACATAATCCCAAAATGCTTAAAAACTTTGATCATTTTTTATTCTTTTTTTTCTCTTCATCAGATTGGGTTAATTTGAAAGCCTTGTCTTTGAGTTATGAAGTTCTTTTTTCTACTTGTTTGATTCTACTGTTGAAACTTTCCAGTGCATTTTGCTGTTCTCTAAGTGTGTCTTTCATTTCCAGAAGTTTTTGCTGTTTTTTATTTGTGCTATCTATGTCTCTGGGGAGTTTTTGTTCCACATCTTACATTGTTTTCTTAATTTCTTCAAGCTGGTTTTTACCTTTCTCTGGTGCCTCCTTGAGTAGCTTAATAATTGATCTCCTAAATTATTTTTTTCTGGCAATTCAGAGATTCCTTCTTGGTTTGGATCCATTGCTGGTGAGCTAGTGTGTACTTTTGGGGGTGTTGACAAATTTTGCTTTTTCATATTACCAGAATTGCTTTTCTATTTCTTTCTCATTTGGGTAGACTATGTCAGAGGAAAGATCTGGGGTTCAAGGGCTGCTGGTAAGCTTATTTTGTCCCATGGGGTGGGTGTGATCCTTTGATGTGGTGCACTCACCCTTCTTCTAAGGATGGGACTTCCTGAGAGCTGGACTGCAGTGATTGTTATTGCTCTTCTGGGTCTAGCCACCCAGCAGAGCTACTGGACTCTGGACTGGTACAGGGGAGTGTCTGCAAAGAGTCCTATGGTGTGATCTGTCTTTTGGTCTCTCAGGTATGCATACCACCACCTGATCCAGCAGAGGTAGCAGAAGACTGAAGTGGACTCTGTGAGTGTCCTTGGATGTAGTTTTGTTTAGTGTGCTGGTTTTCCCCAGTGCTTGTTGTGCTAGCAGTGAAGTTGTCATGTGGACAGACTCAAGACCTCTGGTTAGCCAGAATGTTCCCTGCAGTGGAATTAGCTGTTGTCTTCTCCTTTCTTGAAGCAGGGATGTTCTTTAGTGAGTTACTGTAATGGGTTGAGTTGGTTGGCCTTTAGCCAGGAGGTGACACTTTCAAGAGAGTATTATCTGCAGTAGTACGGGAGGCATACAAGCTTGCTCTAAGGTTTCCTGGATAGATATTTGGGTTTCTCAGGTGATGGGTGGTGCCATAGAGCTCCCAAGTGATTATGTCTTTTGTCTTCAGCTACCAGGGCTAGTAGAGAAAGAACATCAGCGGGGGTAGGGTAAGGCATGTCTGAGCCCTACTCTCCTTGGGTGGGGCTTGCTTTGTCCCAGTGTTTTTTCTTTATTATAGAGTTTGCTGCAGCAAGCTACTTCTTTCATTGGGTCTGTGAATTCTTTCAATTTTCTTGGTACTTTCCTGCAGTAGTGCTTGGAGCAAAAGTTCACAAAGTGAGGCTCCACACACTATTCTCTCCATCCAAGTGGGAGCTACAAGTTAGTCCTGCCTCCTATCTGTCATTGATCAAGGCTCATTTTTTAAAATCCTTACAATAAATTTATTAATTTTAGTTAGTTTGAACACATATAAAATTATTTTGTAAGTTTCTTACTTTATAAACCTTTACAACATTTGTATTCATTTTGGTTTATCTATATAATTTTTAATTTAAACATTTTTACAGGGGGAAGGGATAGCATTAGGAGATATACCTAATGTAAATGACGAGTTAATGGGTATAGCACACCAACATGGCACATGCATACATATGTAACAAATCTGCACATTGTGCACATGTACCCTAGAACTTAAAGTATAACAGTAATTTAAAAAAAAATTTTTTTTTTAAATTTAAAAAATTTTGAAACAACTTTTAAATACCAGGTAAACTGGACAAAATTACATTTTCTTTAACAAAAACCACATCCTTATGCCTTTATCTTACTTTTCTCCAAACAGACATATCTTACATTTTTGTAAATTTTGTATACTATAACTTTTACTTTTAGTTTTTAATTACATAATTACATAAAATAGTAATTTGAATGTTTAACTTATAGTTATCTTAGTAATTATTTGGTGACATATTATCTTAGTTAAAAATGATTTAGAATTAAGATAAATACCTATCACTTAATTTAATTTAGAAATACTTTAAAGGTATAGTTGTCAAAGAAACTTGAAAAGTCTTTTTAAGTAAAGAAATGTTAAATATGAATTCTAAGTTTCTCTTCAAAAATTTAATATGTCAGTATGTTCAGTTCTTTGCCTTGTACTTTTAACTTCCTCATAAAGCAACCCTTTTCCATTACCTACTCCACCCTGACTCATTCCAATTAGGTACTCCACCCTGACTCATTCCGATCACCTGCTCCACCCTGACTTATCCCGATTACCTGCTACTTGCTCCACCCTGACTCATTATTCTCCACCCTGCATAACCATGTTTTTCCTGCCAAGGCACTCACCCCTTCACTCTCTTTATGCCAATCGGAATTAGTTTAGCCTGTGTGGTCTAACCCTAGCCAATAGGGGAATGACACAGCAGCAGGGGCCACGTGGGTCAGGGATAAGAACCCCTTTCCCTCCCTTGTCCAGGTGTGTGCTCACCATTGCTCCATCTGTGAGGGTGCACCCTTCTATAGAAGTACCTTGCCTTGCTGATAATTGAAAAGAAAATTTTATATTCAAGCGCTATTTCTTTTGTGGCACCAAAACTTTATATATAACCGAACTAATGGTTTTTAGATGGCTCACTAGAAACAGTGGCGTTCAGAGACTCCCATCAAAACGAACCATAATAAGCATGTGAATCTTTCACCAGCAACCAAGGTATCCACGTTCTCTCATCAGAACTGACTAGGAGGCTGGCATGATCCACGGAGAGCAAGCAAGAGCAACGTAGTGCTGCAGCCCACCTGAGAGCCACATGGGGCAAGAGAGCCCCCACCACCCCAGCCAAGGGAGGCAGTGAGTGAGCATGCTACCTAGACAGGTAAACAGTGCTTTTTCCATGAAACTGCGCAACCCACAGATTAGAAGATCCCACTCGTGAACCCATGCCACAGGGGACTAACGTCCCAACCCCAGAGCCCTGAAGATTCTCAACAGCCTCTCAGCTGGAATCTGCTTAAGCCTAGCAAACCCCCGGGGGGAGGGGTGACCAATACCACAGCTGCAGCTGTCTGCAGTCTAAGCCATTTGAGCTCCTCAGGGGACGGGAAGCACAGCGCTGGCACTCTCACAACTGCCTAACACACTAAGCTTCCTGGGCAAAGGAAGGGATGCATCCATCTCTGTAGCCCCAGACCGTGCTTTTCCCCTGCTGGAGCCAGGGAAGCTGGATGGCTTGGTCAAAAGACCTATCCCCCAGAGCCCAACACACTGGCTATGGCAGATTGAACTCAGCTCTGGATCACGGGTACCTAGTAGATGTCTACAGAACTCTCTACCCCAAATCAACAGAATATACATTCTTCTCAATGCCGTGTGGCACTTTTTCTAAAATTGAGCACATAATTGGAAGTAAAACACTCCTCAGCAAATGCAAAAGAACTGAAATCATAACAGTCTCTCAGACCACAGTGTAATCTAGATAAAACATTATGAAAGGAGCATTGAATTTAACTTGTACTATAGACCAAACGAACCTTAAGTGAACATTTCATTCAACAGTTGCATAATACACATTATTCTCATCAGCACATGAAACATTCTCTAGCGTAGACCATATGTTTGGTCAGAAAACAAATTTTAACAAAGTTTTATTAAAATTTACTGCTGAATCTACCGGACTTTTAAAAAAGCACTGATACCGATTCTTCTCAAACTAGTCCAAAAAATAGAAAAGGGGGGAATTATTTCTTATTCAACAAAAACAGCACTATCTTTTTACAAAAATCAGACAAGGATGCAAACAAACAAACAAACTAACAAAAAGCTATAGGCCCCAATATCCCTCATAAACATAGATGTAAAAATCCTCAACAAGTCTGGCACATGGTGGCTCATACCTGTAGTTCCATCACTTTGGGAGGCCAAGGTAGACGGATTTTCTGAGCTCTGGAGTTTGAGACCATCCTGGGAAAATGGTGAAACCTCGTCTCTAATAAAATACAAAAAAGAAAAAAAAAATTATCCTGGCATGGTGGCATGCACCTGTAGTCCCACCTACTCAGGAGACTAAGGCACAAGAATTGCTTGAGCCCTGGAGATGGAGGTTGCAGTGATCCGAGATTGTACCATTGTACTTCAGCCTTGGCTACAGAGAGAGACTCCATCTCGAAAATAAATAACAAATAAAAATTCTCAAGAAAATACTATAACACTAATCAAACAGCACATCAAAAGTACAATAAACTATGATCATGTGCAAGTTATCTCAAAGATGCAAGGATTATTCAACATATTCAAATCAATAAATGTGATATATCACATCAACAGAATAAATGTGATATATCATATAATAACTACATGATGTGATATGTGTTATATCACATAACAATCGCACGATCATCTCAATGGATACAGAAAACACATTTGAGGAGATTCACCTCCCCTTCATGATAAATACTCCATAAATTATTTATAGTAGTTACATATGTCAACACAATAAAGGCCGTGTTTGACAAACCCACAGCAAAAATTATACTAAATGGGGAAAAGTAGAAAGATTTTTTCTAACAACTGGAAAAAGATAAGGATGCCCACTTTTACCACTCTTATTCATCATTGTACTGAATATCCTAGCCAGACCAATAAGAAATAGAAGAAAACAGGGCTTCCACAATTAAAATAAAGTCAAATTGTCCCTCTTTACAGATAATATGATCTTATATCTATAAAACCTAAATATCCCACAAAAAACACATCAAAACTGATAAATAAATTCAGTAAAGTTGCAGAATTCAAAATCAACATAAAAAATTGGTAACATTCCTATACATCAATAACAAACTAACTGACAAGGAAATCAAGAAAGTAATATGATTTTTAATAGCTATAAAAATTATAGCCTAGAAATGAAATTAAGGTGATGTAAGATCTCTCCAATGAAAACTAAAAAACACTGATGAAAATGAAAATTGAAGATTACACACACCAAAAATGAATACACATCCATTTTCATGGATTGGAAGAAATAATATTCTTAAAAGGAACACTTTACACAAAGTAATACACAAATTCAATAAACTCCCCATTAAAATACCAATAACATTCTTTACAGAAACAGATAAAACAATCTCCAAAATTCTTTGGAACCAAAAATAATCCCATATACCTGAAGCAATCTGGAGCAAAAAGAACAAAGCTGGAGGCATCACACTAACTGACTTTAAATCATATTTCAAGGTTATAGTAACCAAAACACCATGGTTTTGCTTTAAAAATTGACTCATAGACCAATGGAGCATCATAGAGTTTGATTATGTCCACACCAAAATCTCATCTTGAATTGTAACTCCCACAATTCCCACATTTTGCAGGAGGAACAAGGTGGGAGGTAATTGAATCATGGCAAAAGGTCTTTCTTGTGCTGTTCTTGTGATAGTGAATAAGTCTCACGAGATCAGATGGTTTTAAAAAGAGTAGTTTCCCTGTGCAAGGTCTCTCTCTCTTTACCTGCTGCCATCCATGTAGTGTGTGATTTGCTCCTCCTTGCCTTCTGCTATGATTGTGAGGCCTCCCCAGCCATGTGCAACGGTAAGTGAATTAAACCTCTGTTTCTTTTTTTTTTTTTTTTTTTTTTTTTTTTGAGACGGAGTCTCGCTCTGTCGCCCAGGCTGGAGTGCAGTGGCTGGATCTCAGCTCACTGCAAGCTCCGCCTCCCGGGTTCACGCCATTCTCCTGCCTCAGCCTCCGGAGTAGCTGGGACTACAGGCACCCGCCACCTCGCCCAGCTAGTTTTTTTGTTTGTTTGTTTTTTTGTTTGTATTTTTTTAGTAGAGACGGGGTTTCACTGTGTTAGCCAGGATGGTCTTGATCTCCTGACCTCGTGATCCGCCCGTCTCGGCCTCCCAAATTTGCTGGGATTACAGGCTTGAGCCACCGCGCCCGGCCTTAAACCTCTGTTTCTTCTCCATCTCGGGTATGTCTTTTTCAGTAGCATAAAAACGGACTAACGCAGAGCATATAGAAATAAATGCACATATTTACAACTAACTGATCTTGAACACAGTCATCAATCACATACATTGGAGAAAGGCCACTATTTTCAATAAATAGTGCTGGGGAAACAGGATAATCAGATGCAGGAGAATAAATCTGAACCCCTTTCTCTCATCATATACAAAAATTAACTCAAAATGTATTAAAGACTTAAATATAAGACATAAAGTTAGAAAACTATTAAAGAAAACGTAGGAGGAACACTTCAGGACATTGGTCTGGGCAAATATTTTATGGATAAGACTTCAAAAGCACAAGCAACAGAAACAAAATAGGCAAATCAAATATTTCAAATTAAAAATCTTTACAGCAAGGGAAACAATCAACAGAATAAAGAGACTACCTAAAGTATTTGCAAACTATTCTTCTGACAATGACTAATATCTGAAATATGCAAGAAACTCAAACAATAGCAAAAAATCAAGTAATTTTATTAAAAAGAGGACAAAGGAACTGAACAGACATTACTCAAAGGAAGACATACTAGTGACCAACGGCTATATGATATAATGCTCAACATCACTCATCATTAAAGCAAAGCAAATCAAAAGCACAATGAGTTATGATCTCACCCTAGTTAGAATGGCCATTATCAAAAAGACAAAAATGAAGGCGAAGATGCAGAGAAAAGGGAACTCTTTTAAACTCTTGGTGGAAATGCAAGTTAGTACAGCCACTATAAAAAAAAATTATGAAATGTTCTCAATAAAATGAAAATAGAACTACCATATAATCCAGCAATCCCACTACTGGGTATTTATCCAAAGGAAAAGAAATCAGTATCTTGAAGAGATATTTGCACCTCCATGTTTATTGCAGCATTATTCACAATAGTCAAGATATGAATCTAAGTGTCCATCAACATATGAATGGATACAGAAAATGTGGTAGATATACACAACAAAATACTATTCAGCCATAAAAGAGAATGAATTTCTGTCATTGGCAACAACATGGATAAACCTGGAGAATATAATAAGTGAAATAAGTCAGATACAGAAAGGTAAATACCATATATTTTCAGTAATATGTGAATGATAATAAGTTGAGCATATATAAGAGGAGAGTAGGATTGTGGTTATTAGAGACTGAGAAGAGAAGCAAGAAGAGACTAGGGAGAGTTTGGTTAATGAATACAAGGTTACAGCTAGATAAGAAAAATCAGTTCTAGTGTTCTATAGCACTATCGTGTGAGTATAGTTAACAGTGCTTTATTTTATATTTCCAAATAGGTAGAAGAAAGGATTTTGAATGTTCCCAATACAAATGAATAATAAATATTTGAAGTAATGGCATGCTAATTACCCTTATTTTATCATTACACATTGTATATATGCATTGAGATATCCCATTCTATCCCATAAATGCATATAACTTTTTCATGTCAACTAAAAATTTAAAGGTAAATAAATACATATAGGTGACTGGTATTTGTTACAGAAATTCAATTGAGGATTCAACACCAGAAACATGGGGACAACCACACATACATATATATGTATATATATGCACATGTATGTATATGTGCACATATATATGCACATATATGTATGTATGTGTATAAATGCACATATATGTATATATTATATACATGCATTTGTATATGTAAATATATATGTATGTAGATCAAAATCATGGTAACTGTTTTGTTTCAGTGGCATAAGATACTGGATGATAAAGTGAACAAAAATAAGACTCTGTGTACTAATGATAGTGGTCCTGGTGGTAAAAGAAAGAAAAGGCATTTTACTTGGCAAAATATTGGTTTAATAAAACATTAGATTTGTTCAGTGGTATCTAGGCTACATAGCTATATAATTAAGCAAAAAGACAAACATTATTAAATCTTTATAAAAACCAGCATGATGCATATTCATGCTAGGTTTATTAAAACGTAAATAGATCATAGTAGCTGAACTACAAAATGAGACTGTAGTACCTTATACCATTGGTATTTTTTTCACTTTAGTTTTCAATTTAGATTTCTTATATACTAATTTATTTGCACTCCACAAGAACTTGAGGTAGATATTGCAAAGTTTATTACCTTTATTTTATAGATTAAGATTGAAGATTTAGGAAGTTAGACAATTTGCCTAATCTCTCAGTGACTAAGACTAGATACAAACTCAGAACTGTTTACATCTTAGTCCATGTTTTTTTTTCTCTGCCTATACTTTGCCTTTACTAATCGTTGCAACGTACCGTCCTCATGAATAGACCAGTGGAAATCTCCCCTAAAATAGGGCTGCCAGATTTAGCAAATAAAAACACAGGACAGAGAGTTAAATTTAAATTTCAGGTAAATAATAGTATTTTGTATAAGTATGTCCCAATATTACATAGGACATATTTATCTTAAAGTATTTATTTTTTACTTGAGATTCAAATATAACCAGGAGTCATGTATTTTATCTGGCAATCCAAGCTTATAACAATATAGGTGATTTTATTCCTGGTCAAACACTACCTTTTTTTTTTTTTTTTATACTTTAAGTTCTAGGGTACATGTGCACAATGTGCAGGTTCGTTACATATGTATACTTATGCCATGTTGGTGTGCTGCACACATCAACTCGTCAGCACCCATCAACTCGTCATTTACATCAGGTATAACTCCTAATGCCATCCCTCCCCCGTCCCCCCTCCCCATAATAGGCCCTGGTGTGTGATGTTCCCCTTCCCGAGTCCAAGTGATCTCATTGTTCAATTCCCACCTATGAGTGAGAACATATGGTGTTTGATTTTCTGTTCTTGCGATAGTTTGCTGGGAATGATGGTTTCCAGCTGCATCCATGTCCCTATAAAGGACACGAACTCATCCTTTTTTATGGCTGCATAGTATTCCATGGTGTATATGTGCCACATTTTCTTAATCCAGTCTGACACTGATGGACATTTGGGTTGATTCCAAGTCTTTGCTATTGTGAACAGTGCCGCAATAAACATACGTGTGCATGTGTCTTTATAGCAGCATGATTTATAATCCTTTGGGTATATGCCCAGTAATGGTATAGCTGGGTCATATTGTATTTCTAGTTCTAGATCCTTGAGGAATCGCCATACTGTTTTCCACAGTGGTTGAACCAGTTTACAATCCCACCAACAATGTAAAAGTGTTCCTATTTCTCCACATCCTCTCCAGCACCTGTTGTTTCCTGACTTGTCAAACACTACTTTACAGTCAAATAGAAGTAGCCAATATTAAATAAGAGGTAAGCATTTATGTGGACATTTTGGTCACTGTAGACAGTAACCTGAAAAAGCAAAAACTAACTAAACCTTATTATCCTTCCTCTCTATTGCAAGTTGCAGAGGTATCCAAAATTTTAATATTCTCCACATAATATCTGTAAAGATACTGGCTGTATTTACACAGTGATAGTAGTTAGTGAAGCTTCCAGTTGCCAGTTTTATTTTTCACTTTTAGCTTAAAGTATAAGATATGGCTGTTCATATTAATCAAATTTGGTGGCTAATTGTTCAATTGTTACTTTTAGGTTTACTACTTCTAACTAAGCCACATGGAGTATGTTTCTTCTTTTTAACTTTTATTTTAAGTTCAGGGGTATATGTGCAGCTTGTTACATAGGTATACTTGTGTCATGGGGGTTTGTTGTACAGATTATTTCATCACTCAGGTATTAACTCTTGTACCCATTAGTTATTTTTCCTGATTCTCTCCCTCCTCCCAACCACTACCCCCACATAAGCGCCAGTGTGTGTTGTTCCCCTCTCACTGCAGTATATTTCAGGAGTGATTTACTGTGTCACTATTGAATGTTGTTTGGCATCTTTTGCTAAAATGTAACATATTTTCTAAATGTACTATGCTTATTTTTACAGGAAGTGTGATGTATTGCTCGTATTCAAAATCAGAAGAGGTGTGTGGTAAGAGAATTAGCATTTATGAGAAAATAGATCAGGTTTATGTGTTGAATTTTATTTCTGGCATTAAGACAGCCAGACTTAGCCTTTATAGGGATTTTGGTGTCCTTGGGCATCCTGACATGCCATTCAGGAGGGCCCTCTACTACTCTCCCTGAATGGTTCAACCTCTAGAGACTTATTTTCTAGGTCAAGACCAGGTAATTGTTCCATGGACTGGATCCTGACATATTCATAATCACTGAGCCTATCATTATAATTAATTGTATTGATGCCTTTAGTTGTGTTATACTTTTCAGATTTTTAAATGTTCTTTTAGATTACCTCTACTTGACATTTGAATAATTGATATTTTTAACTGAGGTAAATTAGTTAAATTGGTCAGATGTAGATTAAAAAACCCAAATGTTAAACCGCATTGTTCCTATTAAAATTCTATTTGCTAGTATTTGTGGAGTGAGGATTTGTTAGAATCAAGGGCTTAGTGATTACATTGAAACTTGAAGCCCAACTTCTATTCATTTTTAAACTTTACTTGAATGACTTGTTAATAATTTACATAAATATACCTACTATGGTGACATTTTAAAATCCTCTTATTTTTTAAAAAACAAAAAACAAAAAACCTACCATAAAAACTGTCTCCAGGACATACATACTAGGTCTGAGCATCCAAAATGTATTCTCAGAAGACGAAATTTTAGAATATTTGTTGTCAGTTCCTGCTGCATAAATATACTACAAGTATCAATTGTCATTGAAAAAGTAAGAAAGACTATCTCCATGCACCACTATGATTAATTTCATTGGAAAATCATTAGGAGCCTTAGTGAAATTGACAGTTAATCCAAAAAATTTTAAAAAGATACTTACCTGGTTTTCATGTCAGAAAGTTTTTGTTTCAATTTATCTTTCCTAGAGAAGAAATAGAATAATGTGTTTGTGATAAATTAAAACTAGAAATTATTTAAAATAAAATCTTTGACAGAATAAGGTTTCTAGTGAGATAAAGAATTCTGAACAACACATTTTTTCCTCTGTAAAAAATTATTCTATAATTTTACAAAACCCAGTGGTACTTTATAATTCTTCTTAAGAATTTCATTAATCAAAAACACCGTAAAACTGCTGACAAATCTACTGCAATACACATATGTGACATATATGTGACTACTGCAATACACATATGTGACAAAATATTTACATTCAAAATATATAATCGTCTACAAATCAGTAAGAAAATAACATAAATGTAATTTACAGAAATAAAAAAGGAAGAGCCAAAATTATAATATTTCACAAAAAAAAATCTCCAATGCCAAAAAACATACATGAGGATGTTCTCATTAGGAAAATTAAAATTTGAATTACAATGAGATACTATTACCTGGTTAAATGAAAAATACAGATAATAACATCAAATGGTGTCGAGGATGTGAAGTAATAACTAAACCACTCACATACTGCTGGTTTAAAGTATCAAGTGACACAATGACTTTGGAAAAATATTAGGTAAGGCCTACCGAAGTTGAGTGCATGCACACCCTATAATACAACAAATCCACTCCCAGGTTTAAACCCAACATATGTACATACATAAGTGTATTAAAAGTGATATACAGGAATTTTTACATCAGCACTGTTCACAACTGACAGAAAATAGATACAATTGAAATGTCTAACAAAAAGACTGGATATATAGATGAAAGTATAGCCATACAGTAGAATATACAATGATGAAAATAAAATAAATCCTGCAACATGGATGAATCTCAACAATATGATATTTAATAAAAGCCAGAAACAAGAGTGCATATTGCATGATTGTATATTTAAAGTTCAAAAGTTGGAAAAATCAAAGGGTCGTGATAGTCAGGATAGTCCTTACCCTTTTGTGTGGGAAGAAAACTGATTGGAAGGGAGCTTGAGAGAGACTCCTGGAGTGGCGCATATTTCTTGACATGGATGGTTGTTTCACAGATGTGTTCACTTTATAGACATTGATTGAGCTGTATAGTCATCACTCAAGTACTTTTCCAAATATATGTTACACTTGAATAAAAAATTTGAGAACAGGAAGAGTTCATAAAAAAGATCAAAGAAAACAAGGACAGTCTATTAAGACAAAAAATGATAACTACAGTTGTCATAAAAAGGCCATGAATATTCAAATAAAGTTTCTATAAGTCTACCTTTTAACTATATTATAGCTATTATCAGGCTATTATTGAATTAGCCTGAAACTGCCCATGGTACTCAGGTTATGCTCACACTAAGGCAATTTTTTTAGTCAATTGCTGTTGTGTGGAACTTCTCTACAGCCAAAAAAAAATAAAAAATAAAATTAAAAACAGGAATATTAGGTAGAATTTTACTGCTCATTTCTGCGCACTTTCATTACATAAACTTAGATAATTGACGTAAAATGGTTTTTGGATCCAGGTGTTCTGGTATATAATTATGTTACAGATTAGCAATCACAGAAATTCCATCTGATAACAATACACAGTTTAACTGTTTAGTAAGATCTTTATGGGAATCAAAATATTCCTATGTTCTTCTGAGATTTATTCCCCTAAAACATCATACATATAGAAGCATGGAAGGTAAGTCATATTTCTATAACTATTTTATGTTGATTATAGTTTGCAAGGACCAATGCAGAGTGATTTTCTTCTGTTTTTATATAAAATCTATTTTCTGGCCTTGACAAAGTGTTCATCATCAAGCAGGGAGAAGATGCTATTAAACTTTCTAGCCTAGAGAAAGACACTTCCTAGTGTATGACTGTATTCTACTTATGAATAATGAGTAGTTTAATATAACCTTTCACTTTACTTTGCCATCTGAGAAGTTTAATGAGAGAATACTCTTGCACAACCCCACAATCCCAACCTCTCTTTACTCTTAAGACTATAGACTTGAAATCAGTTGATATGTCCCACATGCTTTTACTTTATATAAACAGAATTTAGATTGTTCTAATAGATGGATCACATAGGAGAATCATAAAGTACACTTAACTTTTGAGGCAATTAAGTTAATAAAATTGGAAGGATGTGAGACATTCTGACTATATAGAGCTATGTCAAACTAAATATAATGAATATTTATATATAAATATTTGAATAATACTCAATATTTTATATAATATTCAAAAATATTTAGACAATTATTTCCTCATTCTTGGATAATAAATGCAAATCTGTACATTTTTTTTTCACATGCAAGTAACAATAGGGATCTTTTTATTGAAGTACATTTCTTGGAATTAAGAAATAAGTATTATACTGATATATGTATTACTTTTTAAAAGATCATATAGCTAATATACAAAGTCCTGTAACACCCAACTCCAACATCTGTAAGACAAATTGAGATAAAATTAATCAGATCTACCAACCTTATATTTCTCACCTAAAATCATAGAAACTCAGAGGTGAAAGGATATTAGAGCTCAACTACTATAACTGCTCATTGATTTTTATCTTAACTGTACAACAATTATATAAGTTACAGATGTTCTGTTTGCATACAGTGAGCACAAAACTCACTATTACTTCCCCAGAAATCTCACTACTTTTCAGACAGCTATAATTTTTATACATCTTTTTTTGTGTGTTGCACTGGAGACTGCTAGTAGATTACACAATATTCAGTTTCCTCTTCTTCCTTGTTAACATGATGCCTAAATCAGGGGCAGCTGCATAATTTTTCAGGGTCCAGCACAAAACAAAAATGCAGAGCCCTGATGGAGGGTGAGGAAGTCAATCTTCCTTTCTCATGGACCCACCATCCGAACTCATGGGAGATGAGCAACTTCCAAAAGATTGCAACCTCCCTGCTGGCTGTGCTTGGAACCTGGTTTGTGAGGAGGGAAGAAGCCCCCACTGAGTTGCCTGTTGAGCTGTCAGCCTAGAGTTGTGAAGGTCGCTGTTTTTTCTCTCCCCGAGATGCCATGGGGTGCAAACCCAACCTCAAAATTTTCCACACTCTTACTAAGCCCCCCACCTGGGGTAGAGGGCGATGGAGGAACATGGGCCTTTCCCTACCAATGTATCCCATTGCCGAGACCAGCTTGCTCATGGAGACCCTAACCCAGCAGCGCTAGAGGAATTAAAGACACACACACAGAGAAATATAGTGTGTGGAGTGGGAAATCAGGGGACTCACAGTCTTCAGAGCTGACAGTCCTGAACAGAGATTTACCCACATGTTTATTGACAGCAAGCCAGTGATAAATATTGTTTCTGTAGATTATAGATTGTAGATTAACTATAAGTATTCCTTATGGGAAACAAAGGCATAGGCTGAAACAAAGGGATGGACTCTGGCTAGTTATCTGCAGCAGGAACATGTCCTTAAGGCACAGATTGCTCATGCTATTGTTTGTGGTTCAAGAATGCCTTTAAGCGGTTTTCCACCCTGGGTGGGCTAGGTATTCCTTGTCCTCATTCCAGTAAACCCAAAACTTTCAGTGTGGGTGTCATGGCCATCATGAACATGTCACAGTGCTGCAGAGATTTTGTTTATGGTCAGTTTTGGGGCCAGTTTATGGCCAGATTTCAGGACCTATCCCCAACATCCCATACACTACCTGGGCACAGAGCAGCATAGTAGTGAGGCAAGGGTAGGGAAAGAGAGGCTGATAAGTTGTCCTCAGAAGCCAGGGAGAAGGCAATAGCTATGATTGCTTACAGGCCAATGTTCCAACGTATGGGCACATACTCCAATATCCTATTAGTCTCAACTTAGAAAAAAATAAATTCAAAGATTAAAATATCAAGAATTTTAAGCCAGCAACCTCAGTGCATTCAATCTCAAGTACAGGGTCATTCTGAGTTCATGGTCCTCTGCAACTGTTCTGGCGGCACACCCATGAAGGGTCACATTGTACCCTAAATTAAAGGATGAAAACTGTGTGTTGGAGCTGAAAGAAACTGGCCCAAATGATTTTATGAAGCCTACATACTAGCTCTAGGTTGCCTGTTTTCAAATGTCTTCTACAAAGAGAATGCCATCCACTCTAATTTTTATCCCGCTATATACTGGTCTCTCTTAACAACTGCTAAATGCAATTCCTAATGAATAGACATTATAGTTAAATTTACCTTCCTGTTGCTTCCATACTTTAGTCCTTACTGTATTATATGGGATACTAAATAAACACACAAATATATAACAGCCTTAACTTGTAAAGCTTGTTTTACAAAAAGCCTGTAACATTTTGTGTACATACCTTTAGAAACTGTTACTGATTTTGTCTTTATACTGTGTAACTTTCACCATTTCTACCAAATTATTCTTTATCCATTTTCCTTTACTCACTCAGAATTGAACTAAATGTCAGGCTATGCCTGTATGTATCAGAGTAGTAGTTCCCTAGAGTAAAGGGAAGAAAAGAGGTAATCCTCATGCTACCAAATGCCAACTCTAAATCATTTAACTATTTTTTATTCTCTCTGTTTTTGCAGTATTTTGCGTTGGCATTATGTATATGCTACCAAAGACTGAACTTATTTTTAAGATACCCTCATTCATTTTATTTTATTTGCACATTTTTGATTCTTCCATTATACCTTGAAATAAATTTGGCAACATTTAAAACATTAAATAGCTAATTTTACTTTTTTAATCTATATTTTCAACAATGAATATATTATTTTTGTTATGAACAGCTAAGTAGCAATGGCCCTATACTGCACTTTATTTATTTATTTTGAGACAGGGTCTCACTCTGTTGCCCAGGCTGTAGTGCAGTGGTGAGATCTCAACTAACTGCACCCTCCATCTCCCTGACTCAAGCGATCCTCCCACCTCCACCTCCTGAGTAGTTGGGACTAGAGTGTGGGCCACTACGCCTGCACAGTTTTTGTATTTTTTATAGAGATGGGGTTTCACTCCAGGGCTCAAGCGATCTACCCGTTTGACATCTCAAAGATTTGGGATTACAGAAGGGAGTCACCGCATGCCTGGCCTGCTCCTAAATTTTTAGTTTGACAATTATTTTAATTTATATTTTAAATGCAGAGGACTCACTTTCTAGATTGCTCCTTTGATACTTAGATATCCTGAAAGAGAGAAGATACCTGCATTGCAACACCGGCTGCACTACCTAAATGTGCATTTCATAGTGTATGAAGTCTGGTGCAAGGGTTGGGGTCTTGAAAAGGATAGTGGATAAGTAAGAATTTAGGTAAAATTAACTCTAAAATGCACTGCACAGCAATAGATATTTCACTATCACTTAACTGGAAATATTATCTAAGATTCCCATACTAATGCCACAATAATCGTATGACTTTTTAGTTATGACATTCTGCCCATTAACTGCCATTTTACTGTTCACTAATAAGATCAAGATTTAGTTCTAGTATCTTAGTTTCCTTTGGAAATCATGCAGTAATTTAAAACACATAAGCTGTAAGATATGTTTGCCAAATGTTGTACACTTTAATCCCGGTTCCCCAAAGCAGTGAAAACAGTGGTTTCAATTTTATGTGCCCCATCTGGAACTAACCCCTCAGGGTGTAGTAATGAAGTTTAATCTTATTTGGTGTTTCCAGTTAGTGCAATTACATAAAAATTTCCCCAATTATTTTATAAATCTCAGTTATGACATTAATATTCATTTATTCACTTCAAACCAAAACACACTGATGAGGTTTTATTATATTTACATAGTAATACCATTTAAATGTTGTCAAATAAATAATAAAACAACTGTCCTGAGAAAAGTGCTGTCTTAAAAAAATTCTAGTAGAATAAAAACCTCCACCTCTCTGAAATCTACTGGTGAGTCTGCCTCATTTCAATAAAAAGATTTCAGAGATACTAAAGAATAAAGAAGAATAGCCATATTCTATGTATGAATCCAGCACATGAGGTTATTAATGCAAAATATTATGAATGTCTTACATTCTAGATGAAATGAAAAATTGAAATAGTTATCCGAAAAACCTAACTCCTCAAAAGAAACTTTATTTTAGAGATATGCTTTGTTATTCAACAAATAATTTTCCAGTGCTTGCTACATGTAGGGTCCTGTGGAAATTATAGAAATTCACACATGTTCTATCTTGTTTTTCAGAAAGGGTAGAAGGATACATGTAAACAAAGACTTTACTTTCATCAGGACATTCACAGTTTATCTACACAATGAGCAATGATTGAACATTACTTATGAGACTAAAGTCAGCTTTACATATTCCTAAGTGAGAAATGAAAAAGAACTGAAAATGTAAACACTCTATGAAGCATAGTAGAGTTATTTAATCAAACATACACAAATATAAACACACACAAACATACATACACACATAGCAGTTTTAATGGTGATTTTTGGCTTCTCCATACATTTAATTTGCCTACTATATCAATTCACCTCTTGCTTTGGCCCATTTGTATGGCTATGAAGTAATACCTGAGGCTGGGTAATTTATAAAGAAAGGATATTTATTTGCCTTATGGCTCTGCAGGTTGTACAAAAAGCATGACATCAGCATCTGCTTCTGGTAAGGGTCTTAGGAATCTTCCGCTGATGGCGAAAGATTTTTGTCACTCAGGTAATAAGTGTAGTCCTCAATATGTGGGTTTTCAGTCCTCACCCTCCATTCACCCTCAACCCCCAAGTAGGCCCCAAGGTCTTTCATTCCATTCTTTGTGTCCATATATACTCAATGTTTAGCTTCTGCTTATAAGTGAGAGGATGTGTTATTTGTTTTCTGTTAGTGTGTTAGTTTACTGAGAATGGCCTCCAGCTCCATCCATGTTGCTGTAAAAGATATTATCTCATTCTTACTTATGGCTACATAGTATTCCATGGCATATATGGACCACATTTTCTTTATTCAGTCTACCATTGATAAACATTTTCGTTGATTCCATATTTTTGTTATAGTGAAAAGTGCTATGATGAACATATGTGTGCATGTGCCTTTAGAGTTAGAAAAATTAATATTCCTTTGTATATACATGCAATATTGGGATTGCTGGGTCAAATGGTAATTCTGTTTTAAGTAATTTGAGAAATTACCAAACTGCTTTCCACAATGGCTGACCTAATTCGCATTCCCATGAGCCATACATAAGTATTCCAGTTTTTCCACAAACTCGCCAGCATCTGTTTTTTTTTTTTTTTTTAACTTTATTTTAACAATAGCCATTCTGACTGGTGTGTGATAATATCTCATTGTGGTTTTGATTTGCATTTCTCTAATGATTAATGATGTGTAGCATTTTTATATGCTTTTTGGCCATGTGTATGCTTTCTTTTGCAATGTCTTCATGTTCTTTGCCTACTTTTTGATGGGGTCATTTGTTTTTGGCTTGTTGATTGGCTTAAGTTTCTTATAGATTCTAAATATGTGATCTTTGTGGAATGCATAGTTTGCAAATATTTTCTCCTCTTCTGTAGGTTGTCTGTTTAGTCTGTTGATAGTTTATTTGCCTATGCAGAAGCTCTTTAGTTCAATCAGGTCTCATTTGCCAATTCTGGGTTTTGTTTCAATTGATTTTGGCATCTTTGTTATGAAGATTTTGACAGGTCCTATGCACAGAATTGTATTTCCTAGGTTATCCTTCAGGGTTTGTATAGTTGTTGGTTTTATATTTAAGTCTTTAATCCATCTTGAGTTATTTTTTGTATATGGTGTAAAGAGTTCTAGTTTCAATCTTCTGCATATGGCTAGCCAGTTATCCCAGCACCATTTACTGAATAGGCATTCCCTTCCTCATTGCTTGCTTTTGTCAATTTTGTCAAAGATCAGATGGTTGAAGGTGTATGGCATTATTTATGAGCTCTTTATTCTGTTACATTGGTTTATGTGTCTGCTTTTGTACCAGTACCATGCTATTTTGGTTACTGTGGCCTTGTGGTATAATTTGAAGTCAGCCAGTGTGATGCCTCCAGCTTTATTCTTTTTGCTTTGGCTTGCCTTGGGTATTCCAGCTTTCTTCAGCTTCATTTGAACTTTAAAATAGGTTTTTCCAATTCTGTGAAGAATGTCGTTGCTAATTTGATATAAATTGCATTGAATCTGTACATTGCTTTGGGCAGTATGGCCATTTTAATGATATTGAATATTTCTATTCACAAGCATGAAATGATTTCTTTATCCATGTTTGTGTTGTCTCTGATTTCTTTGAGGAGTGTTTTGTAATTGTCATTGTAGATATCTTTCAGCTCCTTTGTTAGCTCTATCACTGTCTTTTATTATTTTATGGCTACTGTGACTGCTTCTCAGCTTGCATTTTGTTAGTGTATAGGAATGCTAATGATTTTTATACATTGATTTTATATCTTGAAACTGTTGAAGTTGTTTATCAAATCAAGAAGCTTTTGGGCAAATCCTATGGGAATTTCTAGGTAGAAAATCTAGAAAGTTCTAGATAGAATCATGTCATCTGCTAAAAGAGATATTTTGACATCCTTTCTTTTTATTTGGATACCTTTTATTTGTTTCTCTTGCATGACAGATCTAAGACTTTGGGTACTATTTTGAATAGGAGTGGTGAGAGGGGGCATTCTTATCTTGTGCCAGTTTTCATGGGGAATATTTTCTCCTTATGTGTATTCAGTATGATTTTGGCTGTGGGGTTTTCATAGATGGCTCTTATTATTTGGAAGTATGTTCCTTAGTGCTAAGTCTATTGAGGATTTTTAACATGAAGTAATGTTTAATTTTATTAAAAGTTTTTCTGCATCTTCTGAGATGATCATGTGGTGTTTTAGTTTCATTTAAATATTTAATCACATTTTTTGATTTGCATATGTTGAACCATCCTTGTGTCCCAGGAATAAAGCCTACTTGGTCATGATGAAGTATCTTTTTAATGCACTGTTGAATTTGGTTTGATAGTATTTTGAGAAAATTTTTCCATTTATGTTCATCAAGGATATTGGCCTATAATTTACCATTTTTGTTGTGTCTCTTACAGATTTTGGTATCAGGATGATGCTTGCCTCATAGAATGAGTTAGGGAAAAGTCCTTCCTTCTCAATTTTCTGAAATAGCTTTAGTGGGAATGGTACCACTTCTTCCTTACATACCTGGTAAAATTCAATTGTGAGTCTATCTAGTCCTGGGCTTTTCCTGTTTAATAGATTTTTTATTACTGATTCAATTTAAGAACTCATTATTGATCTATTCAAGGATTCAATCTCTGGTTCAGTCTTGGGAGATAACGTGATTTCTTGAATTTATCCATTTCTTCTAGGTTTTCTTTCTTGTGTGCATAGAAGAGTTCATAATAGTCTCAGGATTTTCTGTATTTCTATGGGGTTAGTGATAATCCCTTTGCCATTTTTTGTTACATTTGTTTGGATCTTCTCTCTCTCATCTATCTATCTATCTATCTATCTATCTATCTATCTATCTATCTATCTAAATATCATCTATCTATCATCTATCTAATCAAAAAACCTACTTGTGGATTCACTGATCTTTTGTATGGTTTTTCATGTTTCAATTCCTTCAGCTCTGATTTTGGTTATTTCTTGTATTCTGCTAACTTTGAGGTTGGTTTACTCTAGTTTCTGTAGCTCCTCTAGTTGAGATGTTACGTTGTTAATTTAAGAAATTTCTAACTTTTTTGTGTGGGTATTTAGTGCTACAAACTTCCCTGTTAAAACTGCTTTGGATATGTATCAGAGATTACGGTATGTCACATCAATTTTTTCTCATTAGTTTAAAATAACATTTTAATTTTAGCCTTAGTTTTGTTATTTGCCCAGAAGTTATTCAGAAACCGGTTGTTTAATTTTCATTTAATTGTGTTATTTTGAGCAATTTTCTTAGCCTTTAGTTTTATTTTCATTGAATTGTGGTCTGAGAGTGTGGTTGGTATGTTTTTGAGTCTTTTTTTTTATTTTGCTTAGGATTTTTTTTTTTTTTTCTGGCTGATTGTGTGGTTGATTTAAGAGTATGTGCCATGTGCAGATGAGAAGAAGGCATATTCTTTTGCTTGGGGGTGGAAAGTTCTATAGGTGTCTTTTAGGTTGATTTGGTAAAGTGCTAAATTAAGCACCCAAATATCTTTGTTAGTTTTCTACCTTGATGAACTAATACTGTCAATTGTGTGTTAAATTATCCCACTCTTATTGTGTAGTTATTTAAATTCCTTCATAGGTCTACAAGAACTTTCTCAGTGAATCTGTATGCTCCTTTTTTGAGTGCATATATATTTAGCATATTTAGATCATTTTACTAAATTGAACACTTTACCATTATGCGATGCCCTTCTTTGTCTTTTTTTTAATCTTTGTCGGTGTAAAGTTTGTTTTGTCTGAAATTAGAATAGCAAATTCTACTTTTCTTTTATTTTACATTTGTGGGGTAGATTTTTCCCCATCCCTTTACTTTGAACTTATGAGTGTCATTGTATGTGAGGTGGGTCTCTTGGAGATAGCATAACTTTGGGTTTTGCTTCTTTATCCAACTTCCCATTTTGTGCCTTTTAACTGGAGGCATTTATGCCAATACTAGGTTAGTATTGATATTTATGAATTTGATCCTGTCAATATGTAATTATATGGTTACTATGCAGACTTTTTGTGTGGTTGATTTATAGTCTTACTGTTCTATGTATATAAGTATGTTTTTGTAGTGGCTGGTGAAGGTCTTTCTTTTCCATATTTAGCACTCCTTTCAGGACCACTTCTAAGGCAGCTCTAGCATCAACAAATTCTCTTACCATTTGCTTGTCTGGACAAGATCTTGTTTCTCCTTCACTTATGAAGCTTAGTTTGGCCAGATATGAAATTTGTGCTTGCAAATTATTTTCTTTAAGAATGCCAAATATAGGCTGCCAATCTCCTCTGGCTTGTAGAATATCTACTGACAGGTCAGCTGTTAACCTGAAGGGCTTCCCTTTATAGATGACCTGCCCCTGCTCTCTAGTTGCCTTTAAAATTTTTTCTTTCATTTCAACCTTGGAGAATCTGATGGCTTAGGGATGGCCTTCTTGTGTAGTGCACCACAGGACTTACCTGCATTTCTTGAATTTGAACATAGGCCTCTCTAGCAAGTTTGGGGACATGTTCACAAATATCCTGAACTATGTTTTCCAAGTTGCTTAGTTTCTCTCCCTCTCAGGTATGCCAATGAATCATAGACTGGTTCTCTTTATGTAATCCTATATTTCTCAGAGGTTTTGTTTATTCATTTTTGTCTTTGTTTTATCTCTGATTGAGTTATTTCAAATAGTCAGTCTTCAAGCTCTGAGATTCTGTCCTCATCTTAGTCATTTCTGTGGTTCATACTTGCAATTAAATTATGAAATTTTTCTGGTGTATTTTTCAGCTATATCAGTTCAGTTGGGTTCTTTCTCGAAATGACCATTTAGTCCATCAGCTTATTATTTTATTGTAATCCTTAAATTCCTTGGATTGGGTTTCAACTTTACCCCTGTGTGTCAACAATCTTTGCTCTTATCCATATTCTGAATTCTATTTGTGTCATTTCAGTCATCTTACCTTGGTTAAGAACCTTTGCTGGGGAACTAGTGCATTCCTTTGGAGGTACGAAGACACTCTGGCTTTTTGAGTTGCCAGCCTTCTTCTACTGGTTCTTTCTCATCTTTATAGGCTGATGTTCCTTCAGTCTTTGAAGTAGCTGTGTTTTGGATGTGTTTTGTTTTTCTTTTATCCTTTTTGAGGTCCTTGGGGTTTTATTGTGGTATAAGGTAATTCCAGTTGACTGGTTTCATTTCTGGAAGATTTTTGTTGGACAAGGATCACTTCAAGACTCCCGGGCTGGATGCTGTGACTCTAGAGGTCTGGTATTGGGATTGGGCTTTTTCTCTAGTCCCTTGTGGTTAGGAACATGCTGCTCTGGAGGGTCCAAGATGTGCATGAACAGCTGGTTGTTACACTCTGATGGATGGTTCCAGCCAAAGCACTTCATAGGGAGGGGCAGAAAGATCTGTCCTCATTTGCACATGCCAACAGCAGAAGTGCAGTGGGATGCACCTCATTGGCTGCAGTGGGGTGCTGGTGGTTGCAGGGATGCTGGCCTACATGCAGGAGTTTGCAGTGGAAGCAATGGAAACACAGCATGGGAGGTAGGTGCCTCCCTGGTGCCCAAGTGCACATTAATGGTGGAGGCAGTGTTAGAGCAGGGGCATGCAAAGGACTGTGTGCACCCTTTGTGCATGCATTTATGCTGGCAACAGTGGCTTCTCAGGCCAGGGATGGGTCCACTTGTCTCACTGCATAGTTTTGCCTTGGCAGCAGTTTTGGCACAGGAGCAAGGCACTGGCAGGTGTCTGGTGGTCTCCATGCACACAAACACTCCTACTGCAATGGTGGCAAGGCAGGAGGTGTGGAGTGCACTCACAATGACAACAGTGACACAGCAGGGTGCATGTGTACCCACATGTTGTTAGGGAAGGGAAGACAAAGTCTTGTGGTATGCACACATGCTGTAAGGTCATCTTGGTGTTGGCTGTGGGAAATTGTATGCAGGCCAAGCAGAATGGGAGAGGGCATGAATGGGCAGGTGCATGCTTGCAGAAGCTGTTCTGATGGAGCTCTTTTCTGGTTAGGCATGATCCACCAATGTAGGGGCTATGATGTGGGCCCCCATGAGACAGCTGACCTCGGCAGCCAAGGCTGACCTGCAAGCATGCATGGCCAGGCTGTGGCTCTGGGAGAGGTCAGTAGACAGAGGAGTGCTCAGGTTGGACTGGCCCCTTCTCATGAACAAGACCACCCTGCACTCTTCAGGTTCAATAGTTTCCCTAGGGCTAAAGTCTCCTAGGGAAACAAGATGAGCCTTGAAGAATACACATCGCTAGCCATGCTGCACCACAGACATTCCTTCACCACACCCACTGTACTCCACACTGGCTGGAGTTCTGCCTCTATCACTTCTCTAAGTGGCTTCCTCTGCCATCTCAAATGTCTATAGGTGTCTTAGGGTCTCCTGCTGCAAGGATTCCAGAGACCTGTGGCAAGAGCAGATTGAACCTTGCATGCTCTACTCGCCCCTTCCCTAGGAGTTGCTGGTGACCAGGAGCAAGTCCTGGTGCATGGTAGCTTCATGCAGGGTTCCCAGCTTTCTCTCTCCTTAGCCCAGCATCTGTGCCTTTTCTCCATCTACTCTCAATGCCTTCTCTCTGACAATCTGCTAAGAGAGTGCCCATCTTCCCAATGTCCCAGTTCCTCAGTGGCTGATGTTCCTTCTGGTTGTGTCTATTTGGCTGTCTTTCCTCTCTCTCTCTGTAATAGTTTTTAATTTCCAAGCTACAATTCAGGTTCACCTGATGGCAGATACTTACATTTGACTAACTCAGAGTAAATTTAGACATTTCAAATTTTTTGAAGTCAACTGAATACCTTTCTCTCAGAGTTATATCTGCCATAGTTTATCAAATTTAAAGCACAAACAATTGTAAAATACATATTATTTTATCTAATTAAAAAGAATACTGAGAAACCATAACAAAATGCTATCTTATGTCTAAGAAAAAATTTATACTAATTTGAAAAGATGTTTAGACTTATTAGAGATAGTTTCTGTTGTATATCATGCTTATGGGTACATAAAAAGGGAGACTCAAGCACAATATTTTGGTTATAGTAATTCTGAAACTACTTCATATCACATGGTACCACTCTTCTCATTAACATTTATCTTGGAGTCATCAAAATCTATGTTTTTTAATATAATATTTTTGCTATCAAGTGTTTGGTTAATGCAACATTTCTTAGAATAATTTATAAACTAACCACATTAATTAATATTGGGCTGTTATGCTAGCTTTGAAATTATGTACAGTTAGATTGCCTTGATTCTCACTTTAGAAATGTTAAATACGTGTGATGCACCAACTCTTCCACTCTCTTCCTACAATCATTTGTCTCATAGGGGTTAAACTAAACACTCCACTATGGGCTCCCAGCCTCTGACATCTACTCTGCACGTGTTGGTGATGCTAATCCTTCTGATGTGATCACAAGTTCAGGCAATGACTACTGTATTATAGTTGCCACTTGAAAAACAACAATTGTAAAATGCCTTTCATTATAAGATACATCCAAATTTTAGATATGTAAAAATGTGAAAAAAGTGCATCTTAGAATCCATAACAATTTTAAGAATTCTAGCAAAATATTAAGACATCAATAGTGACATTTAGTAGACTGGAAGAAATATATACATACAGTTGACTATTTGTTAGGGCAAAATTTCCTGGAACCCCATATTTTTCTCACATCTCTGGTAAAATACTTGAATATATCTGCAAATATATTCTTTTTATTTCTCCTTTTTAAAGTTAGTAAGTATCCTAAGTAGTATTTTCTTTATAAAGACACATTTTTCTTTTCAAAGTAATTTCCACACTTCTGCTGTATAACACATGAAATAGTAGATATTCATTTTGTAGATTCAGGACAATATTTTTTCTCAAGCCATCTCATCCTAAACAAAGCCACAACATATTTCTACTTTGTTTATTTTTTGTTCTGCTGTGCACCAGGATACACTACATGACTCGACAACTCTCATAGGCTTTACTTAAAAATAAGACCCAGTTTTATTCTACCATAGAATTTCACAGTCTAGTTGGTAATTTCCAATGCTCCTCTACCATCCCATCATCTGAAGAGTGGAAAAGCATAGCATCTTTTGTCAAGGATACTTACTGACTAAAAAAAGAATGAACTTCCTTTCTACTTCTTTTCTCAATTGAGAGAAATATTTTCTGAAGCAACAAAACTCACTTATATGATTGTAATTTCTTCAAAATCTGATGTTTAACCCATTTTTTACATCAATTCCTCCAAGGACTTGTCTTATGATACTCAAAATCAAGATTTTAATATTCTAAATTTCTTTTCTCTACATATTATTCATGTCCAAAATGTCACTTATTTTTCTTTACATTCATAAGGTAAAAACCTATATTCAATGAAAAACTCAGCAATCTCATGTGGTTTAACTTAATATTATGCTTTTTTATATTTTTTAAAATTACACTTTTTTAAGTTCTGGGGTACATGTGCAGAAGATGCAGGTTTGCTACATAGGTATACATGTACCATGGTGGTTTGCTGCACCCATCAACCCATCATCTACATTAGGTATTTCTCCTAATGCTACCCCTCCCCCAGTCTCCTCACCCCCTGACAAGCCCTGGTGTGTGATGTTTCCCTCCCCGTGTCCGTGTGTTCTCATTGTTCAACTCCCACTTATGAGTGAGAACATGCAGTGTTTGGTTTTCTGTTCTTGTGTTAGTTTGCTGAGAATTATGGTTTCCAGCTTCACCCACTTCCCTGCAAAGGACATGAACTCATCCTTTTTTATGGCTGCATAGTATTCCATGGTGTATATGTGCCACATTTTCTTTATCCAGTCTATCATTGATGGGCATTTGGGTTGGTGTCAAGTGTTTGCTATTGTGAATAGTGCTGCAATAAACATATGTGTGCATGTGTCTTTATAGTAGAATTATTTTAATCCTTTAGGTATATACCCAGTAATGGGATTGCTTGGTCAAATGGTATTTCTAGTTCTAGATCCTTGAGGAATTACCACACTGTCTTCCACAATGGTTGAACTAATTTACACTCCCACAAACAGTGTAAAAGTGCTCCTATTTCTCCACATCCTCTCCAGTATGTGTTGTTTCCTGACTTTTTAACGATCTCCATTCTAAGTGGTGTGAGATAGTATCTCATTGTTGTTTTGATTTACATTTCTCTAATGACCAGCAATGATGAGCATTTTCTCATATGTTTGTTGGCTGCATAAAAGTCTTCTTTTGAGAAGTATCTGTTCAAATCCTTCACTCACATCTTGATGGGGTCATTTGTTTTTTCTTGTAAATTTATTTAAGTTCCTTGTAGATTCTGGGTATTAGTCCTTTGTCAACTGGATAGATTGCAAAAATTTTCTCCCATTCTGTAGGCTGCCTGTTCCCTCTGATGACAGTTTCTTTTGCTGTGCAGAAGCTCTTTAGTTTAATTAGATCTCATTTGTCAATTTTGGCTTTGGTCCCATTGCTTTTGGTGTTTCAGTCATGAAGTCTTTGCACATGCTTATGTGCTGTAGGGTATTGCCTAGTTTTTCTTTTAGAGTTTTTATGGTTTTAGGTCTTACATGTAAGTCTTTAATCCATCTTGAGTTAATTTTTGTATAAGGTGTAAGGAAGGGTTTCAGTTTCAGCTTTCTGAATATGGCTAGCCAGTTTTCCCAACACCATTTATTAAATAGGGAATCCTTTCCCCATTGCATGTTTTTGTCAGGTTTGTGTGATGTCATTTCTGAGGCCTCTGTTCCATTCCAGTGGTCTATATATCTGTTTGGTGCCAGTACCATGCTGTTTTGGTTACTGTAGCCTTGTAGTATAGTTTGAAGTCAGGTAGCATGATGCTTCCAACTTTGTTCTTTTTGCTTAGGATTGTCTTGGAAAGGAAGCCTCTTTTTTGGTTCCATGTGAAATTTAAAGTAATTTTTTTCCAATTCTGTGAAGAAAGTTAATGTTAGCATGATGGGGATAGCATTGAATCTATAAATTACCTTGGGCAGTATGGTCATTTTCATGATATTGATTCTTCCCTTTCATGAACCTGGAATGTTTTTCCATTTGTTTGTGTCCTCTCTTATTTCCTTGAGCAGTGGTTTGTAGTTCTCCTTGAAGAGGTCCTTTAAATCCCTTATAAGTTGCATTCCTAGGTATTTTATTCTCTTTGTAGCAATTGTGAATTGGAGTTCACTCATGATTTGACTCTCTGTTTGTCTGTTGTTGGTGTATAGAAATGCTTGTGATTTTTGAACACTGATTTTGTATCCAGAGACTTTGCTGAAGTTGCTTATCAGCTTAAGGAGATTTTGGGCTGAGACAATGGGGTTTTCTAAATACACAATCGTGTCATCTGCAAACAGGGACAATTTGACTTCCTCTTTTCCTGTTCGAATATTTTTTATTTATTTCTCTTGCCTGATTGCCCTGGTCAGAACTTCCAATACTATGTCGAATAGGAGTGGCAAGAGAGGACATCCTTGTCTTGTGCCAGTTTTCAAAGGGAATGCTTCTAGATTTTGCCCACTCAGTATGATATTGGGTGTGGATTTGTCATAAATAACTCTTATTATTTCGAGATACATTCCATCAACACTTAATTTATTCATAGTTTTTAGCATGAAGTGCTGTTGAATTTTGTTGAAGGTCTTCTGTGCATGTATTGAGATAATCATGTGGTTTTTGTCATTGCCCACCAATATTGTGCTTTAATCATTAGCACCACAACTAAGATAATTATCCTATCTTTAACATGGATTTTCTGGAAAGTCAGCCTTGTTATATTCATAGTGGGAAGTTAAGATCCAGAATAAACATGGAAGAGGGCTTCTTAGAGGAAATGAGGGATTGGTAGCATCCATTAAACCACAGAATGTACATGTGGATTGCCTTGTCTGTCTTTTTTCATCTTTCCTGTGTCTGTTTATGCTTATGTATTGAAATACATGAGTTTCATCTCTGAAAACTGCATCTCAATTGGTACGGGTTACCACCTCTGCTTTAATCAGACACCATGTGTTTTTTTCCATTCAGCATTAAATTTGCAAACAAAATTTACTTTAAAAATTTCTTCTAAAACATGTACTTAAAAATAAGGAAAGAAAAATAAACTGATGTGGTGATAAAGGCTGTACAGATTATGTGGTCATATATGCCCAGAGTGATTATTTGCTTAAAATCACAAGGTTTGTCGATTAGCCAGTAGGAAAATTGATACTGAAATTCACCTCTCATAATTCTTAGTTAACAGTTTATTCCAAAATCCAGGAGTAAGAAACAGTCCCTCCATTAAAGGAGGATTGTTGTCTGATTGGAGACATTGAAAACACACACACACACAAACACATACACACACACACCCTTAAATATAGTATGAATCATGTTCAAAATTTATTGGCTATTTAAGTTTTATCTCATGTAATATTTCTAAAATCGCCAACCCACCAACCCATGATGATTTTCTTAGTCATCTATTTCTGAAACAGTGCCATGAAACAAAGCATCCCCAAATTTAGTGGCTTGCTACAACAAATATTTGTTCTTATAATTATATTTCTCTTGTTTGACTGATCCAGGCTAAGCTCAACTGGGTTACTCTTCTTCAGTCTAGGCAGAACGCTTAATGCTATAGAATCGTTAGGGTTGGAATCAGGTTGTAGATTGAATTCAGGTCTGCAGTAAATGTTTCCTAGCATTCTTAAACCAACACCTACCTATGGCATATTCTTGTCATGGTGAAGGAAAAGAATACAAGAAGCCAAGTCAAACTATGCTAGCATATTTAAGGATTTTTATCATTGCCCATATGCTAACATTTTATTGACCAAAACAAGTTGCTTAGTATTGCCCAATATAAATGAGTGGGGGAAGTATTGTTCCCCCACAATGGGAGAACACTATAAAGTTATATGTCAAACGGCATAAATGTATAATCTCATTATAGAGAAGGGAAGACTTAGAGTCAATAATCCATATTCCTATGGATCTTTCTTTTCTTTAGACATCCCAAAGTGTTTCTATGCTTTAGTTATATATTACTAAATATTCTCACTCATCTTTAAAAAAAAAAATAATGGTAGGTACTCAAAATTATAATGCAGCAAATATGTGGTAGAAATGAGAATAAACCAAAGCTTCTCGGATTCCAAAGTTGTCAATGATAACTGTTGTGGTATAGTGTTGCTTTTACCAGCAAATCATTAGTTCATTGAATATTTTGATTTCTCTATTAACTAGCATAATATCTTGCTAAGAGAACTAACTCAACAAATACTTGTTGAAAGCTTTAAATTCTTTTGAGTAACAAACATTTTTATTTGAGCTATCAAAAGGAACTAGATACTGGAATACAGGCTCTATATGTTGGTTGAATCTAATCAGTACACACATACTATACCAATTATTTTAGAGAGAAAACATAATATAAAATATGTTAACCAGGTATTACAAAACTGTGAAGGTAAAGGAAGGACTATGAAGTATCACAGGAGTAGTAACTTCAGGCAGCAACTCCTAGCCCCTAGATTTCAGAGAACAAAATGTAGAGCTTTACATTATTAAAAGCTAGAAGGTTGGAGGAGTGCCTTCAAAAAGTTAGGATCAGACAGACTCAACGAGTGCCGGTACCTCTGAAATACCTCAGTTAGCCTGGTCATAGATAAGTGAAAACAGCAACTTGGAACCAATTGATGTTATAACCAATGTCACTGTCAGGGTGAAAACATTGCTGTGATATTATGAGGCAAAATAATGTGAACTATTTTTCTCCTTCAGTAATTTAGTCTCCCTTCTATCCCCACACCCCTCTACTGCAACTCTATTGCTCTCTCTCTCACTTCCTATTGACAGTCACTATAAAAAAATCACCTGGCAATAAAGAAATGTGGTTTGTCAAATCCCAGTTACAACATCAGAATACAAATATAGAAAGGTGGGTATAAAACTAAGAGAGAATGATTTAATTATTATTTGATATCCCCTAAAAATACACCATATTTATTTCAACTATAATTTAAAATTTATTAGACTTTTCTTTTTTAAAGGTGTTCCCAACAAGGGATAAAAATGCAAAGTAATTACTTTGTTTGAGAAAGTGCTTGTTCCTTAGATTGAAGGAGTAGCTTCTTACTTAAATTAAATTTCAAAGTTTAGTTCAAACAAATTTTTATACTCTCCAAATTTTAGTTTTCCTTTTTTAGTACCTTATAGGCAAAGGCTTTCTGCTGAAATCATTTTCATATCTAAATAAGTATAAAAAATTAAGAAACCTTTTTATTTGAGTGTACTATAAATGCTAAAGACTGAAATATGTAATACTGTACTGTGATTATAATAAGCAGAAACTCATAACAAACAGAAATATATAGCTTTTTAAAATAAAAATCTTGTCTTCTTGTTTTTGCAATCACCTTGGGCAAATCTTTATAAGGAAATCCTTCTCTGTTCAGCTATGTGGACTGTAAAATTATTCTTCTCAAACAAATGAAATGAAAGTGTTCTCTTTATTGTAAATAAAACTTTTTAACAGTTGAAGCAAAAAGAAGTATGAATTTTTTTTTTTTTTTTTTTTTTTAGTTTCTAGTCATTGGTATGACAAACAGTTTCCAAAAGCTGAAGATGAGACAGGTGTGTTTCATCATTATTTTAGAGCTCTTTTCTGATTATTTATGACTATATTTCAGTAACCATAAAACATATGCTAATCAGTGAATTTAATAAAACATCAACTAAATCTCTGGAAAAAGCAGTAAATAGCTAAATTACATTAAACAGCAATACAATTCAAGAGATTTAGCTATTTAAAACTGTCATATTCCCAGGGAGGAGAAGTAAGACAGAATGTGGCTAAGCTGTAATTTCCTGACAGGCTTTAGAGATAATTGAAATAGCCTATTTTGTCATTTTGTAAAAAGATATTTCACTCTTCAAGTAAGTTCAGCATGCAAATGGTGTTTGGAAAGTTTATAAGAGATAAATGAAGTAGCATATCTGAATCCTATATGTGTGTGTGTGTGTGTGTGTGTGTCTGTGAGAGAGTGTGTGTGTGTGTGTGTATATATACTCCTTCCCCTCCGATGAGAGTGGATGTAGTTTCCCAAAAGAGTACAAATAACAAAAATAACTGAGAGTAAGTTGCTAAAGTTTTTGTGAAACAACTCTTCTGAGGAATGTAAATGCAAGGAACTTTTATGCCCTGAAGGCTAAAACGTCATATAGACCAAACTTACTGGGAAATCTAAAGAAACCTGTCTGAATTAGGTTTCCTGTTTGGAGGGAGTATCTTTTTCCAGATCAGTCATTTATAATCAATGACTCAGTGGTCCCCAATTAAGCTTAGCTATATTTCCACCAATCTCTTGTAGTTTTGTCAAAACTAGTCACAGAAATTACCAAGAGTAATTATGGCACATATATTTCAGATGATTACAAATTGAGTAGTGAATAAACATTAATATATGCACCACTCGTCTGACGTTTGTATACCACATTTTCTTCTCTAAAATTGACTAACTTCTATCTCTTTCATAGTATCTCTGAGTACTTTCACTTATTCTTCATTTCTTTGACATCACAACTACACCTTTCTTAATTCTGACATTAAATTCGTAATACTTATATTAAACACAAATTTGTGGCAATAGGCATAATGCTTTTCTAGTGTTTTTCAATCTATAATAAACACATAAATCACCTGGAGATCTTGAAAACATACAGATTCTAATTCAGGGGTTTGGGCATTAAACCTGGGATTTTGTATTTCTAACAAACTTCCATGTTATATTAATACTGCTGGCTGGAGAACCACACTTTGGGTAGCAAGGCCTTAGAGAATCTGGTTCCAGATTCTGCCTTTTTCTTTTTAAATTTCTTTTAGGTCCTAGCATACATTTTTTTTTTTAAGTTTAATTTTGTGCTTGCTTGTACTCATTCTCTCTGTCTCATATACAACAATATTTACACAAACAAAATTGTGGTAACTAAAATATTTTTTATTCCTGTGTAATCAAATTTTTCCTAGACCTCAGCAACCTATGTATATTATTAAGCGCTACTGTAAGAGCAGTAAACAAAATTTTATTGTTTTTTTACCTCATGCATTCAAACAGGATATTATTAATAGTAATCTCAGAGTTGCCGTACAAATATTTATGGAGTCTGCAGCATTATCTAATATGCAAATGAGAATGTCTATTTCCATGGAGTATTATTCCTGCTCAACTCATTCTTAATGACTACATATCTGCTGGTCATCATTATCTCCTGCTGCTTCTGAAGTAACAAGAGTCCATGAGATGGAAATCCTGCAGTGTTTCATGTTGCAATAGGGAAAAATAGTTTTTTTCCTCCTTTCATATTAGAAGTATTAGAGTGGTATCAAAGCATTTTTGCTTGTATCACAGTATTTCATAGAACAATTAGTGGTAGATGACTATCAGTTTTGGCTTAGAGTCTCCTTACTCTCTAGATGATTCATCCTTTAATCCAATGGATAACTGGGAAGATAAATTAGGCTAAACTGTAAATAATATTATGTTTGTATAATGCTTCCTCACCAATTCTCACAATAAAGGCTTGATATTTGATCAGAAAAGTCGTATCTAGCTACTTTTCTGTCAATATATATCTTGGGATACTTTTTAGCACCTCTACTCAAGTAGACTTCCAGAAAACTCTATCCACCATTTTTTTCTAACAGTTCCCCAGACAAATCCACACACCAGTGAATCTCAGGCCATGAACAGTCTGGCAATTCAAGTTGAAAGTAAAATCACCACACACCTGTTCTTTAGATACCAATTTATTTCCTTTTAAATAATAGAAGTGATACATCCTTCAAAACACGTGTGATTAATTCTCATCTTAATCTTTTTTCCTTAAGCATGCTTACTAACCCACTCTTTCTAATTCACTTTTATGAGCAATCAATTAGTTTTTAAATATAGATCATTTTATCTCTTTATCTGTTCTTCCTTAATAAATTTTAATATTATTGAGAACAAAGGCCACACATAGACATCCATGTGTGTACATTTGTTATTTGCTGAAAGGGTTTGAAAAATCATTGTTGATTGAACTGTAATGAAAATATGTGAGCATAAGTAGATACTAAAGTTTTATTGGGCTAGGAGTTTTTTTATAGAGTTCCAAAATGCACAAGTCTGATAACAGGCATAAATATGAAGAGCTACGTTATTATAAAATATACTATATATAAAATATAATAAATATTTATATTATAAAAATAATTTAATGTTTATGCTTTGCTTACAATGGTAGCTATAAGAAAGCTATATATAAAAGATATGGATGTCTTATAAATGGCTCAGAAAAAAATGGTGAACATGTGAATGTTAGAAGTTTATTATATTTAACATGTGTAATAGTTGAGATCTCTGTAATAATATACTTGGAGCAAAAGTGTCATTCCATTGAGCAGTTTTTAAGGATAACTTTTCCTTTCCTTGAAAAACTATCTGTAAAGAAGATAAAAATAAAGGCATTTATTTTTCCTATCCCATCACCACCCGTTGTTTCCATGCAGATTATATTTACAGACGCATGGTTCATCATTCTTTATTGTGTAAAAATACCCCCACTGTATGTCAATTGAAAGAGACTGAATTATTTGTTGGCTTGAAGAAAAATATGTTATGAATCATGGTGCTGTTTGAAAATTACAGGTGTAAAAACAACAGGGAAAAATTTTGTTATCTGAACCCATGTGAGATATCATTTTGTGGAATATATTAATTTTTTGTAAATTTAGAACCTATTTTTGGTTTTTATCATATTTGTTTTGTGCAACTGTAACTGAATACCTGAGAGTAGGTAATTCATAATGAACAAAAATTTATTTCTCACCATTCCAGATACTGGGAAGTCAATGATCTAGGTCCTGATAGCTGGCAAAGAGCCTTTTTGATGTGTCAGACATAACATGGACAAAGTTATCACATTGCAAAAGGACAAAGAGAGGGTAAGATAGAGTAAAAGGGGCTGAACTTATCCTTTCACAGTGAACCCACTCCTGAAATAATGGCATTAAACTATTCATGAAAGTGTAGCCATTATGGGTCATTCACCTCCTTAAAGGCCCTAATTCTTAATACTGTTACAAGGGCACTTAAATTTCAACATGAGTTTTGGAAGGACAAACATTCAAACCACAGCAGTGTGCCCCTTGTCTCACAAGACTCATGTCCTTCTCACATCCAAAATACACTTATTCCATCTCAGTAGTCTGAAGAGTCTTAACTTGTTCTAGCACCAACTTAGAAGTCCAAAGTCTCCTCTAAACATCACGCAAGTGAGACTCAGGCATAATTCATGCTGAGGCAAATTGCCATCCTGTCCTGCAGTGAGCCTGTGAAATCAAGCAAATTATGTATTTCCAAACTAAAATGTTAGAACAAGCATGAACTAGACGTACCATTTAAATATACGATGTTTTTCGTGATAAGAAGCGTTGAGACATTGTTTCTGACATTATAAAGATAAGAAAGTTTTTTAACATATTTACTTTTATATCATACATTATCTTCACTTTCAAACCTCACAGTTACAGTTCTTGGTACATCATACCAATTTTGATCAAGTGGAAATTATTTCAACATCACAAGTCCATTCACAGGATGGCATTCTAGATACATAGGAAAAATAGGAAATTGATTGTACTAATAAAACATAGTTTTTTAAATATATGTTTAGAATTTCAAATTAGAATTCTGGTCTTAGTTTAGATATCTATTACTTTCTATGTGGCAATTTCATATTCAAAGTAAAGATGTAGCAATTCCAGTAGACCTATGATATTTGTGTATATGCTGGAAGACCCTTGTGAATCTACCAGTTGATAAATATTTTTGTAGCATATAAGTTATCCTATAAAATACAATAATTATTTTTTTAAATGAATAATCTTTTTAGATAATTTTAATTATTTTATGATAAACAGAAAAAAGTCTGATTGAATCTGAGTTCTTCATTCTAGACATATTCTCATACTACATATAATTTTATTCTAGTCTTATTCTCTCCATGATACTAACTTCAACTGTTAAAAACGCCACTTTTGTTACACTGTATTAGTTTCTCTATTGTAATTATAAGTACTAGCAGTTCACATTAATTTCAGGAGAATTTTTCCTCAAGCAATGATGTTTTCATCATATCAATAAAAATAACGTAAATTTTGAACAAAATAAATGAAATATAATTGAAATGTAGATGTTGGATAAGCATTTACATTTACTCATTGCTAAGATGCTCATTTCAATACACTTACCTGATAGGACCTAGAATAAAGTCTGTGATTTGAAAAACATTTTAAAAAACAATATATAAAATTGACATTTTTCGTACTGTACCTTCCTTCCATGGAAAATCATTCCATAGGGTTATACTAGACTGTACTTTGTCAACTTGGCTAAGCTAGGAACTATGTGTCTCAGATTCACATTGTGAAAATATATCAGATTAGAGTTAGCCAAAAACAGATAATTTGTGAGATTTGAAAAGCAGGAATGAAGAAGAAACCAATACTTTTGAAAATACAGGAAAAATGACAAAGTGATAAATGGAAACTTATGTCTAGTGGTCTCCATTTTCCAGTGTATTTTCTCAAATTTTGTATCATCCTTTCGTGAATGGTGCCACCAAGCACTTGACTACCATTCCCTTAGAGGCAATATGTTCAAGAGACCTCTCCACAGAGCTCCTTCTTCCTGGGTTCAGTTCAGTAGCCAGGCACATATAATCTCTGGGCTTTTCTTGCCATCTGTGATCTGCCTACTCAGACCACTACTTATTATGTGATGTGATTATTATGGTTATGTGATTATTATGGTTATATTACGGTTATTATTATGGATAGCAATTTTATCCCCCTTCTATAATTTCACTTTTCCAGAAATTTTAATGCAAGTGGTTATTTCTAATATCATGTTTCCACAATGATTTCCGTGTCTGTTCAATTATGGTTAATCTCTGATATGCACAGATTCTTTACAGATCTGCTGTGGGTGGAGGAAAGAAGTGGCTAGTGCTTAACAAAGTAAACAAAATGCTAGATTAAAAACAATTGCTAGCTGTTTAATGTTTGAAATTTTAATTTCAATGTTTTAATTTACTCATCAGTAAAATATCAGTAACAATAGTGTATATAACTAATTGAGTTACTGGGGGAAATCAAGTATCATATTACATGGCAGGTGTTTAGTATTTTAATACATGCAAACTAACTTGGTTATGTAAAGTTAAATAGGTTTATTTACTGTAGGACATATCGTGGCTTGAATATGCTGAAGCATATCCTTAGTAGAAGAAAAAAAAAGAGTGGAAGAAAGAAAGGAAAGAAAGAAAGAAGAAAGGAAGAAAGGAAGGAAGAAAGGAAGGAAGAAACAAAGAAACAAAGAAAGAAAGAGAAAGAAAGAAGAAAAAGAAAGAAAGAAGAAGAAGAAAATGAAAGAAAAAAAGAAAGAAAGAAAGAAAGAAAGAAAGAAAGAAAGAAAGAAAGAAAGAAAGAAAGAAAGAGAAAAGAAGGAAGGAAGGAGAAAGAAAGAATAAAGAAAGAAAGAGAGAAAGAGAAAGAAAAAGAAAGGAAAGAAGGAAGGAGAAAAGAAAGAAAGAAAGAAAGAAAGAAAGAAAGAAAGAAAGAAAGAAAGAAAGAAGAAAGAGAAAGAAAGACCTTTTTGTTACACAATAATAGCTACAAGAAGAATTTGTACAAAATAATGGCATAGCAATAGTAGTGGGAAAGATTGAACTAGACACAATTACTAAGGGAGTTTATTATAAGTAATTATAAAGGAAAAAACAAAGCTAATTAAAATTCAAACAGCTTTTAATTATTATCATGTGAAGACAATTCTGAATGACATCTACAATAAACAACACTTCCAGAGAAAAGCATTTGTTGGTCAAAATGCTAAACAATTGCTGCTGCTTATGTTGAATTTTAAGTACATATCTATATATCTTCATCTACCTATATACGTATCTCTCTGTAAAATCAGCCTGTTTGTATCACTTATACTTTCATAAACATTGTATTCTACGTGGAAGTTAACTCAGAGATCTAGTCATATAGGTGGTCTTAGCATGTGTAAACTCTAATAGACTTGTTTCTATGTAGTAAAAGAAAAACTTCAGCCAGATTAAATTTAAAAGAGTTTAATTGAGCAATAAATGATTCGCTAATCGGGCAGCCTCCAGAATCATAGCAGATTCACAGAGACTCCAGGGGTGCCTCGTGGTCAGAACAAATTTATATACAAAAAGGTAAAGTGATGTACAGGAATCGGAAGTTAGGTACAGAAACAGTGAGACTGGTTACAACTCAGCATTTGCTTTATTTGAATGCCGTTTGAACATTCAACAGTTTATGAGTGATTGAAGTATGGCTACTGGGATTGGCCAACACTCAGCTATTGTTACAGGTACATACTACTAAGTTAGGTTTTCAATTTTGTCTGACTATTAAGCTAGGTTACTGTTCGTCCACAAGAATTCAAATATAGAAGTACGGAGTTCTTTTCAGGCCATATTTAGTTTGCTTTAACATATGTGATGTCATATATTCCTGTAATTAATCAGTAGATTTTAAATTACAATGTTCAATTTTGTCATTCTATGGAGCCACTTGGAGTTTACATTTTTCTTTAAAATTTAAAGAGTGAAAATTTCACTACCAGTATCTATTTGTATTTCAAAAACTACATGGATATAATAAAGGAGTAATAATGTGTTACTTTGGTTATTTTGGGGGCCATATTCTTTCTTTATTTTATTTTTGACTGGTACTTTGTCTCATGATTAATTAAAATAATTTTATTAAATAGAAGCGGGAGCTGATAAAACAGGACCTACTCCAGATATCAAATATTCTAGATAGGTATGTCACTGCACACATTAGCAGTTTAGGAAATGATTAATTACTATATAAAATGCATTATGACCTATTAAAAATGTATAAAGACAGAAAGTAGAAAACCTGAGTTCTACTGAGGAATACATTCACATAATTATTTTATATTAAACATACCAAGTGTCATTACTGGTGTTAAAATATGAATATCTAGAAAATAAACAATAAACCATTCCTATAAAAAAGAAGGCAATTTCATCAAAGCCACAGTAATTCATCTGTAAAGATTGGTCTGTGGCTTAATAAAGACATAAAAACAAAAAGAGAGAAAAGGAGTTTTATCAAATGTAATTTTTTTAAAGTTTCAAAAACATTGAAGACAATGAGAGAAAAGATAAAGGTCAGCATGAGGAAAACATAAAGCATTTAAAATTTTTTCAAGTTAGGTTTAGAGAGCATAGATGAAAACATATAAGGAGTAGCTTCTGTGCTTGTGATATGTCATTTTATATTAAAGATGTTACATTGTATACTCAAAATGAGATTGGAAAACCCACATTTCAAAAACTCATTAATAAATTTAACAGAAAGAAAAATATAACACATAACAATTAAGTGGTACATAAATTTTTGAAAAATTAATTTTCTACTATGATCTGACAAAGATTTCAAACAATAATTTTAAAATAAATACACTTGTTCCAATTCTCAGAAATAATGTTTTCAACTCTTCTCCATTTGGTTTTATGTTGGCTGTGAGTTTGTCATAGATGGCATTTATTAAATTTAGCTATGTCTCTCATATGCCAATTTCGCTGAGTGCATTAGTCATAAAGGGATGCTGACTTCTGTCAAACGCTTTTACTGCATCTATTGAGATGATCATGTGATTTTTGTTTTTAATTCTGTTTATGCAGTGTATCACATTTTTTGAATTGCATGTGTTAAACCCTCCCTGCATCCCTGGTATAAAATTCCCTTGATCATGGTGAATTGTCTTTTTGTTATGTTTTGGGATTTGGTTAGCTATTATTTTGTTAAAGATTTTAGCATCTGTGTTCATCAAGGATATCAGTCTGTAGTTTTCTTTTTTGGTTATTTCCTTTCCTGGTTTTGGTACTTTGGTGATTCTGGTATCATAGAATGATCTAGGGAGGGTCCCTTCTTTCTCTGTCTTGTGGAATACTGCCAATAGGATTGGTAGCAATTTTACTTTGACTATGTGGTAGACAAAACTCCTCTTGAACATGGTACTGGAAGTCCTAGACAGAGCAATCAGACAAGAGAAAGAAATAAAGGGCATCTAAACCGGTAAAGAGGAAGTCAAACTGTCACTGTTTGCTGATGATATGATTGTTTACCTAGAAAATTCTACAGATTCCTTCAGAAACTCCTAGCACTGATAAAAGAATTCAACAAAGTTTCCAGATACAAAATTAATGTACACAATCTAGTAGCTCTTCTATATACCAACAGCGACCAGGTTGACAACCAAATCAAGAGTTCAATCCCTTTTATCATAGCAGCAAAAAAAAAAAAAAAGAAAAAGAAAAAGAAAATGAAAGGAATATACCTAACCAAGTAGGTGAAAGACCTCTACAAAGAAAACTACAAAATACTGCTGAAAGAAATCACAGATGACACAAACAAATAGAAACATATCTCATGCTCATTGATGGGTAGAATCAATATTGTGAAAATGGCCATATTGCCAAAAGCAATCTACAAATTCAATGCAATTCCCATCAAAATATCACCATCATTCTTCACAGATTTAGAAATAAAACAATCCTGAAATTCATATGGAACCAAAAAAGAGCCTGTATAGACAAAACAAGACTAAGCAGAAAGAACAAATCTGAAGGCATTACATTACCTGATTTCAAACTATACTACAATGCCATAGTCACCAAAACAGCATGGTACAGGTATAAAAATGGGCACATAGACTAATGGAAAAGAATAGATAACCCAGAAATAAACCCAAATACTTACAGCAAACCGATCTTTGACAAAGCAAACAAAAACATAAAATGGGGAAAAGATGCCCTATTCAACCAATGGTGCTGGGATAATTGAAAAGACACATGTAGGAAAATGAAACTGTATTCTCATCTCTCACTTTATACAAAAATCAACTCAAGATGAATCAAGAACTTAAATCTAAGACTTGATGCTATAAAAATTCTAGAAGGTAATGTTGGAAGAACCCTTCTAGACATTGGCTTAGGCAAGGATTTCAAGACCAATAACCCAAAAGCAAATGTAATAAAACAACAATACATAGCTTGGACTTAATTAAACTGAAGACATTTTGCATGGCAAAAGGAATGGTCAGCAGAGTAAACAGACAACCCACAGAGTGGAAGAAAATCTACACAATATATACATGTGACAAAGACCTAATATCCAGACTCTACAATGAACTCAAACAAATTAGCAAGAAAAAAAAGAAAAAAAAAAATCCCATCCAAAAGTGGGTTAAGGATATGAATTGTCAGTTCTCAAAAGATATACAAATGGTAAACAAACATATGATAAAATGCTCAACATCACTAATAATCAGGAAAATGCAAATCAAAACACAATGTGATACCACCTTACTCTTGCAAGAATGGCCATAACCAAAGAATAAAAAAAATTATAGATGTTGGTGTGAAATTAGTGAACAGGGTACCCTTCACACTGCTGGTGGGAATGTAAACTAGTTCAACCCCTCTGTAAAACAGTGTGGAGATTCCTTAGAAAACTAAAAGTAGAACTACTATTTGATCCAGCAATTCCACTATTGTGTATCTACCCAGAGGAAAAGAAGTAATTATATGAAAAAATATACCTGCACCAGCATGTTTACAGCAGCATAATTTGCAATTGCAAAAATGTGGAACCAGCCCAAATGCCCATCAATCAATGAATGGATAAAGCAACTGTCATATATATATATATATATATATATATATATATATATATATATATATATTTGAATACTATTCAGCCATAAAAAGGAATGAATTAATGGCATTCACAGCAACCTGGATGAGATTGGAGACTATTATTATAAGTGAAGTAACTCAGGAATGGAAAAACAAACATTTTATGTTCTCATTTATAAGGGGGAGTTAAGCTGTGAGGATGTAAAGGCATAAGAAAGACGCGATGGACTTTGGAGACTTGAGGGAAAGGGTGGGAAGTGGGTGAGGGACAAAAGACTACAAATTGAGTGCAGTGCATACTGATCAGGTGATGGGTGCACTAAAATCTCACAAATCACCACTAAAAAACGTATTCATGTAACCAAACATCACTTTATGGTTCGTATTTCTACCAACATTCTGTACACATTTATTGATAATTTTTTTTCTTTTTTTCTTGTTTGTTGTTTGTTTGTTTATTTATTTATTTATTTTGAGATGGAGTCTCACTCTGTTGCCCAGGATGGAGTGCAGTGACACCATCTCAGCTCACTGCAATCTCCACCTCCTGGGTTCAAGTGATTCTCCTGACTCAGCCTCCTGAGTAGCTGGGATTACAAGCACATGACACTATGCCCCGCTAAATCATGTATTTTTAGTAGAGATTGGGTTTCACTGTGTTGGTCAGGCTGCCATCAATCTCCTGACATCAGGTGATCTGTCCACCTGCACCTCCCAAAGTGCTGTGATTACAGGTGTCAGCCACCAGGCCAGCCTATTGATAAATTTTCTAAGAAGAAGCAGCTTTGTTTACAACTCCTTTTTTTCTAACCCTTCACCAGAATCACTTTTAAAAGTTTCTTCACTGAAATCTTAACATTTTCTAGAATGCACCATAAAACTCTTTCAGCCTCTACTTATTTCTTTCAATATTAAACATTTACAATTTGGTATATAAATGTGTATTAACATTTATAATTTTGAAATATATCATAGGTTGAGAACAGTATGTAAAATATACATATACAGTATAATAAAGAGTTTTAAAATGAAAATCTGCATGATCACTACATAGGTCAAGAAATGGAACATTTCCAGCACCACAGAAGACATGTGACTCTCTTCCTAGTTATAGCACATTTCCCCCACACAGTTATCAACTACCTGCCATGACCTCTAAAAAATGGTGACATTTCTGGTAACAATTTCCTTGGCTTTCTTTATATATTTTTGCCAACTGATGGAGCACTTAAAAGCATAGTTTTACCTGTTTTTGAAATACATATCAATGCAATTTCATGGTTTTCCATTTGCCCTCCAAAAAGTGTTATTTTGTATATATACCTGCTTCTTTCCATGAATATTGTTTACATCATATATTTATATTATTGCTAGAAACTAGCTTATTCATTCTCATTCATAAAAATTACAATTGACAAAAAATTTGAATTTTGGGAGGCAGGATTGAAATGTACCATCAGATCTCATGAGAGTCATTCACTATCACGAGAAAAGCACCAGAACAACTTCATATAGTCTATTATTTGTGAACATTCATATTACTCCCCAAGTTTAGGTAATGTGAATGATGCTTCTGTGAACATTCTTACAGATGAATCCTGATAAACATGTGTAGTTATTTCCTTAGGACTATATACCTAGGAGTGGAATTGATAGGCTAGGCTTTAGGAATATATTAAATTTACTAGATAATTCTAAATCTTTTTGAAATTGTTATACCAATTCACACGCTCACTAGCAATGCTTCAATGTTCTCCCCATCTATTCTAACAGTGTTGGTCAACTATTGGATTTGTAGTGGGCATATATTAAGTTTTCTTATTAATTCTCTCAAGAGAAGTTATATATGTTAAACATGAAATGATAGGCTTTGGTGCACTAAAAAGTTAATCTTGAAATCTCAGTGGTTTAATACAATAAAAGTTTATTTTTCATCCACATTACATATTCACTGCAGGTCAGTGAATGGCTGTTCCACAGTGTTATTCATGGACCCAGCCTGAAAAATAATCTGCCACCTTGTAACAGTGCTAATCTGTATTATATAGCTTCTGAGGTTGTCACTGAAGGGAAATAAAGGAATGCATGCAGCATACCAGCTTTAAATGGCCTTGGCCTAGATGTGGCTAACAATATGACCAGAAATAGACAAATTGCCCTCACTTTACTGAAAAGAAAGCTGAGAAATGTAGAACTTTATGCATTATTTACTGAGCACCAACTGATGCTGCCACGTATAAGATTATTGCATAAGTTTCACTTTAAAAATTCATAGATTCCAGCCAGGTGCAGTGGCTCACGTCTGTAAACCCAGCCCTCTGGAAGGCAGAGGCAGGCAGATAACCTGAGGTCAGGAGTTCAAGACCAGTCTGGCTAATATGGTAAGACTCCATCTCTATTAAAAATACAAAAATTAATCAAGCATGGTGGTATGCGCCTGTAGTCCCAGCTACTCGAGAGAATGAGGCAGGAGAATCTCTTGAATCTGGGAGGCATACACAATTTCTGTTTTGTTTATATTATTATTATAAAAATACACATTTGTCTCCTGTTATGAAAGATAATTTTGTTTTTACATTGCTTCAGTTTGTCATCATAAGTAAGTATACATGATTGTATTAGTCTGTTTTCATTCTGCTGATAAAGATAGCCCCAAGACTATGAAGAAAAAGAGGTTTAATGAACTTACAGTTTCACATGGTTGGGGAGGCCTCACAATCATGGCAGAAGGTATGGAGGAGCAAGGCACATCTTCCATGGATGGTGGCAGACAAAGTGATAGCTTGTGCAGGGAAACTCCAATTTTTAAAACCATCAGATCTCATGAGACTCATTCACTATCATGAGAACAGCACAAGAAAGACCTGCCCCCATGATTCAGTCACCCCCGCACCAGATTCCTCCCACGAATGTAGAAACTGTAGGTGTTACAATTCAAGAAGAGATTTGGGTCGAGCACAGCCTAACTATATGATTGTAGTGACTGAAACTGCCTCTGTGAAAATTATAACTGAGGAAATTATGACAGTGAAAGAGAGCAGATCTAACCAAATCTCTCTTGCTTTTAACCTTTAAGCTGTCCTTGTTCATTCTTGGGTGTAGGCTGAACTAACTTTCAGAATAAATTGAGTTAATGGTTTGACTCTGAAACAAAATTGTTAATAGCCTTTTTCCAAAACGACCCCCTTTTTGCCTGGGGATCATCTGCCTTTGAGGGAATAACAAAGTAGCTTTAAAAAGCTACAAAATTAGAAATTATAGTTTAGGGGTCATGCAACCTCTGGCTCCAACAATCTGAACCTTCCCAAATTGCTCCTAGGGATATGATCACTACTGTAAAACCTAAGATGAGTGCAAGAGATATTTTGCAGACCCTCCACTCCATGGATCAGCTGACAGCACCCAGACTGGTAATATGGCTCAACTGGTTTTGGCACCCTACCCAGGAACAGGAGACAGCAAGAAAACCTCACTTCAACCCCCTATGATTCCATCTCCAACCTGACCAATCAGCACGCCCCACTTTCCAGACAAATTATCTTTAAAACCTTTGATCCTCGAATTTTAGGGAAGACTGACTTGAGTAATAATAAAACTCTGGTCTCCAGCACACCCAGCTCTGCATGAATTACACCCTCTCCATTGCAATTTTCTTGTCTTGACAAATTGATTCTGTTTAGGTAGCGGACAAGGAGAACCAATTTGTCAGTTACAGTATTTCTTAGCAAACTTGCCAGAATATCAAGACAATATGAATATTATTATTATTTAAGTAGTGGGGTAAATAGATGTCCCCATTTTTTCTAGCTGAAACAGACTCTATGGTAGGGAAGTTTCAATTATTAGCTTATAAAGTGGCTATAGAATGATTTCATAGGTATCTACATTGCAAATTTAAAATTATGTTTATATCTAATTTTCACCCCACAGGAAACTTAAAGGTATAATTAATCCAGGATATACACTAAAATCAACAATCTATTGCAGACAAAATTTCAATTACCAACAGTGAATAATGCATACAGGGCTTTTACATGATAGGTCACTTATTCTTTTAAGCGCTTTAATTATTAGAACTCATTAGCACATTATGACCAAAGTCTTTTTAACATGTGTAGATTGCAATAAAAATCAGTTAAAGAACTAAAATTTGACGTATTGATTTTCTCCTGCTTCATTTGAAAACTAATTTAAATATGTATTTTACTTTCAAAGTTAGTTATTATATCATATTTCTCTGTCAAAATCCTTTTACAGTCTGTGTCTTGGTGGTAACCATAATGTGAATCAGAAATTCATCATGATCTTTTGAACTGGCCTAGAGCTCTAGCCTAATCTAATTGATTTAATTTAACGCTCTCAAATTTGAAGACTCAGATAAATATGATATGTAATATGACTATCAATACTACTCTGAAATGTGTAAGTATCCTAAAATACTTTGTCCGCAGTCCTTCCATAAGAACTATCATTTACTTGGAGCTTACTATTTGACAAAAAGTTTGAATACATTATTTTTACAATAACTGTATAAAAAAGAAAATAATATTTTTCCAGAGCATGAGATAAATTGTCTTACCCAAGTTTGCACAATTAGTAAATTACAGAGCCAGGATTTGAATATGTTTCTGTCTGGTCCCTAACTCTACCCCTTTCCAACTCTACCACAATTCATTTAGTAAAATACAATTTCCTTATTTAACTGTTCGTTTTTCCTTTGTCATTTATATTGATCCAGTTTACTGAGAAACCCAAAGAACATTGTCAGCTGGACTGCCTGTGGCTTTCCTAGGGCTTTACTAGGCAAGGGCTGCATTTGGTTAAGTAGGAAGAATCCCTTAATATGAGAATAAAAGAGGGAAAAAATAAAACAAAAATTTATCTTTGTTAAAACTCCAACAGTAGAAAACAGTAAAGAAATTGCTTCAATTTCAGAATCAGAATAATAATAAATCTGAAAATAAGAAATTACTATCATTCATTTATAATATTAAAATTAGTCTTAAGATAATGCTTTTTCCTTTAAAATACATTGCAAGTTTTTATCCTAATGTTTAGCACCAACAGTTTGTTGTTCTAAATTTTTCAACAAAAATTTTTCCACAATTTTATGCCCTACTGGAAATATAAGGAGATCTGAGTTTGACTTCAAACTAGAATATTCATTGATGTAGTTGGTCAAAGGAAATGTAATGAGCAGTAAAGTTTTTGTAGATATGAAAGGAGCTATCTCAACTAAACACAGTAATTACAGCCAACATCATTGATGCTTTTTAGACAATAAAGAAACTTTAAAATTATACAATTTTATTAGGCATATGATATGAGTTCTAATACTTGTGCATTTCAAGATTTTAACAGAGGGAAATGCAGTGTGGATACCTAATAGCAGACAATAGTAGCATCCTGTAGATGTATTATCCTTACAGGTAAAGAGTTGTCAAAAGAATTGTGACCTCTGCTTAATATATCAGAGGTGAGAGAGTGCAATTTAACTTCTCTCCTTGGAGAAAGCACATTTCTCTTTTTTTATTCCTCCAAAGTATTCATATTCTTTCTTAATCATGTCCACACATTAGTCTGTATTTCACAGAGATTAAGATAACATATTGTGCAGCTAAGAGTCATCTGCATTGAAATTTTGCCTTTGATACTTACTATTTGTGTGACTTTGGTGAAGTTCATTTACTTTGTCAAGCCGCAGTTTTCTCATCTATAAAATAAGGATAACGATTTCTCCTGCCTCCTGAGCTGTAAGAACTGAGACGATGTGTATACTCACACGTGTTTTACACATAGTGTCTAGAAAGTAGTGAGCTCACAATAAATTTTAGCTTTTTCCATTGATGGTTCTTATTACAAATAAAAATATTTCCTTAATTTTATTATGTTTATACATCATCTGGAGAAACTGGTTTGTAAAAGAATTGCATGTCACTTAACTATATAATAAAACTCCCAAAGTGAAAACATCAACTCCCCAAAGACAAGCAGGTTTAGATAAACAAGTATTACTAGGTTACTGAATAATACCTTCTACTCATTAATATAAATTATTTACTAAGACAATAAAAAGTATGAGGGAATTAGTAACTTAGTTCTCAAGTAAAAGCTATCTACATCTTATATTTAAAAGTGTTCAACCTTTGTCTTACTCTCTTGTTTCAATAAACATCATCTATATCACTCACCCAAGCTGGATATCTTGCAGTACTTAATAACAGAATGCTAACTCAGCACCCCCTACTAAATGGTCAGAAAATATTGCCTCCTGAATTTCTCCTGGGTCTGTTCACTTCCCTCTATTTTAATTGCCATTATCATGATTCAGGCCTACATCATATTTCTACATAGTCTGCTTCGGAGCCAAATGTCCTACTAAAGCAGAATGAAGATCTATGTATTTATGTGGGTTTATCTCTTCTACTAGATTTAGATTTTATGTAACAATTTACCGCTGATTCTTCCATATCTTGCATTTTTATGTCTAATAAAAGGTCATTGCATTAGATGATAAACCAGCACTTGTGAAATCAGGCCATTTCTCTATCTTGTTTTGTAAAGAATCCCGATTATCCATTACAATATGCCACTCTCTCTACAGAAACAGAATAAAAGCACTTGACCTTAATTTAATCTTATTTCACTGCTCTGTAATTTCCACATTTTTTGTCTTTTGCTTATATGGGATTATTGTTAACAATAGTAGCTAATATTTGTTAAAGACTTCTTTAAAAAAATAGCTCCTGGATTCATTGATTTTTTGAAGGGTTTTTCATGTCTCTCTCCTTCAGTTCTGCTCTGATCTCAGTTATTTCTTGGCTTCTGCTAGCTTTTGAATGTGTTTGTTCTTGCTTCTCTAGCTATTGTAATTGTGATATCAAGGTGTTGATTTTAGATCGTTCCAGCTTTCTGATGTGAGTATTTAGTGCTATAAATTTCCCTCTTAACATTGCTTTAGCTCTGTCCCATAGATTCTAGTACGTTGTGTCTTTGTTTTCATTGGTTTCAAAGAACTTCTTTATTACCTCCTTAATTCTGTTATTTACCCAGTAGTCATTCAGGAGCAAGTTGTTCAATTTCCATGTAGTTGTGAAGTATTGAGTGAGTTTCTTAATCCTGATTTCTAATTTGTTATCATTTCTGTTATTTTGCATTTGCTGAGAAATGTTTTACTTCCAATTATGTGGTCGATTTTAGAATAAGTGCTATGTGGCACTGAGAAGAATGTATATTCTGTTGATTTGTGTTGGAGAGTTCTGTAGATGTGTATTAGGTCTGCTTCATCCAGAGCTGAGTTCAAGTCCTGAGTATCCTTGTGAATTTTCTGTCTCATTGATCTGTCTAATATTGACAGTTTGATGTTAAAGTCTCCCACTACTATTGTGTGGGAGTCTAAGTCTCCTTATATGTCTCTAAGAAGTTGCTTTATGAATCCAGGTGATCCTGTATTGCATACATACATATTTAGGATAGTTAGTTCTTCTTGTTGCATTGATCCCTTTACCATTATATAATGTTCTTCTTTGTCTTTTTTGATCTTTTGTTGGTTTAAAGTCTGTTTTTTTGGAGACTAGGATTGCAACAGTCTTAAAGATTATTGGTAAAATACAAATGTCATTAAAATATAAACATGTGGTCCAAATTATGCAGGTCAGTTAATAGGTTTGTTAAATGTTTTAATATTATAAGCTGGTTCTTTGGCTTTTGAGAACTGTTCAAATTGTCTGCTTCACAATTGGTAAGGCCTGAAGACGTATTCAATTAACCATGCTTTTAACTATGCTGGAAGGAGTCAAACATTATCAGTGCCTAGTGCATAATAAAAACAACTTACTAGACTCTACATTAAAGTTAACTATTGCTAAGATTTACCATTATAACATGCAATTGAGACCACTGAAAATTGATTTACATGCAAGGTGTGCCACAGCAGTAAAATGTGTTTTTAGTAAAAGATTATAAGAAGGCCTTTGGGAGCCCAAGGCGGGTGGATCAGGAGGTCAGGGGATCAAGACCATCCTGGCTAACACGGTGAAACCCCGTCTCTACCGAAAATACAAAAAATTAACCGGGCGAGGTGGTGGGCGCCTGTAGTCCCAGCTACTCGGGAGGCTGAGGCAGGAGAATGGCGTGAACCCAGGAGGCGGAGCTTGCAGTGAGCCGAGATCGTGCCACTGCACTCCAGCCTGGGTGACAGAGCGAGACACTGTCTAAAAAAAAAAAAAAAAAAAATTATAAGAAGTCATCAAATGTAAATTTTTACCTTGGGTTAAAAGATCGTTTTGAATTGGATGAGGTAAAACTGAAGGTTTAAACAAGTTGTGGAAGGATTATAAAAATTAATCTTGCAAAAGAAATTATATGTGTAAACATTTTAAATTCAAAAGGGTAATATATGGTTATTCCATAAAGTGTCCATTGAAATAAGAGCACAACAACATTCCCTTAAAGCAGTAATCTGTTCTTTAGCAAAATTTGTAAAGGGTTATAAAAGATTTAACAGTTATCTACACACACACACACACACACACACACACACACACACAAATTACATTTATAAGAACTAAAAATTAGGTGAGCACTCAGAGTACCTGCTTTTAATTTAATAAGTTACTGGAAGAGACACTAAAGAGGTAAAAAAAAAAAAAAAAAAAAAAAAAACAGTCTTGAATCACTGATGCTAGCTCTCCCCCATCCACCAGCAGTGGAAGCGTAATGTGGACAGTGTTTCTATGCCCTGAGGAGAGAAAGATGCCAGCAAGTGTGAGGCATTTAACTCAGTGCTGCCCTTATTATAGCAGAAAAGAAAACTGAACCAAACTCAGCTGATGCCAGTCACAGAAGGTGCAATTAGACCAGCCCTAAGCAGAGAGGAATCACTGATCCCAGAGGTCTGAAATTGAGTTTCCACAGGCCTTGTCACCATGGGCTAAAGGGTTCTGGGATCCCAAATAAACTTGGAAGGCAGTCTAGTCAACAATGACGGCAACACCTAGGTGAGTCCTAAGGTTGAACTGGGCCCAAAGACAGTGGATTTGAGGGCATGCAATGTACTGAGACACAAGGCAGAGCAGATAAGGGAGTGCTGGCATTACCCCACCACTAGCAACAGGTTGCACAGCTCATGGCTCCAAAAAAGACCTCTTTCCTCAGCTTGGGGAGAGAATACAGAAGAATAGAAAGCCTTTTGTCTTGCATCTTGGATACTAACTCAGCCACAGCAAAATAGAACACAAGTCAGAATTGGGTGGCCTTTATTCCAAGCTCTAAACCACAGTCATTTCTAGACCTACCTTGGGCCAGAATGAATCCTACTGCCTTGAAAGGAATTACCCAGTCCTGGCAAAATTTATCATCTACTAACTGAAGAGTCCTTGGACCCAGAATAATGAGCAGTGATACCCAGGTAATACCTCAAGAGTCGTGGGTATGATGCTGAGACTCTCTGACCTCAGGTGAGACCCAGCACATTTCCAAATGTGGTGGCTATAGGGTAAGACTCCTGATTGAGAAAAGTGGAGGGAAAAGTAAATGGGGCTTTGTCTTGCACCTTAGGGACTAGCTCAGTCACAGGGATGTAGGGCATCAGGCAGGCTCTAGGGATCCTCAATTCTAGGACTTTGCTCTTAAACAGCATTTCTGAACCTTCCCTTGGCTAGAGAGAAGCCCACTGACCTGAAGGGTGAATCCCAGGACAGGCAGAATAAACCACAAGCTTAATGAAGACCCTTTGGGTCTTAAGGGAATATTGCCAGCAATCTTGAAGTACCTTCTATGAGCCTGAAATGGTGGTGGTCATGGGGAGAGGTTCCTCTGTCTTTGGAAAGGGGAGGGAAGAATGGGAAGGACTGTGTCTTGTGCTTGGAGTGCCAGCTCAGCCACAGTACAACAGAACACCAAGTGGACTTCTAAGATTTTTGATGCTAGTCTCTGGCTCCCAGATGGCACCTCTGGAACTTCCTAGGACCTGGAAAGACTTGACATACTGGATAAAAGTATATAAATATGGCTGTGCCACTTGCTTTGCATTGCCCTCTGCTGATTGTAGAGCTCCAGGGCTTGAGAAAATCTAGGCAGTAGTTAGAGAGTGGTTATGGCAGGCCTCGGGTAAGACCCAGTGTTGTGCTAGCCTCTGGTCTGACCCAGTATGGTCTTAGGGGTGGTAGTCACAGGGGCGCTTGTGTCACTCCACCCCCAGCTCCAGGTGGCTCAAAGCAGAGGTAGACACTACACTTGTTTGGAAAAAGTAAGGAAAGAGAAGAAGAGTGACTGCCTGGTAATCCAGAGAATTTTGTTGGATTTTGCCCAAGACTAACATGCCTGTATGATAAGAACCAAAGTGTTACTGAGTTTACGGTACCCTCTAAATCAGATACAGCATAGATTGCAACACACAAATCCTGATGAATATCTGGAAAGCCTTACCAAGCAGGATGTGTACAAGCAAGCCCAGATGTGAAGATTACAATAAATATCTAACTCTTCAATGCTCAAAGATGAATGTCTACAATAATGAGGATGATTCAGAAAAACAAATGGACTAAATAAACCACCAGGAAGCAATCCCAGAGAAAGAGAAGTAGGTGATATTTCAGCCAGAAAATTCAAAATAGCAGTGTTGAAGAAACTCAAATTCATGATAATGCAGACAAGGAATTCAGAATTCTATCAGATAAATTTAACAAAGGGATTGAATTAATTAAAAAGAATGAAGCAGAAATTCTGGAGTTGAAAAATATAATTAGTATACTGAAGAATGTGTACAAGTTTTTAAAATAGCAAAGTTGATCAAGCAAAAGAATTAGTGAGCTTGAAGACAGGCTATTTGAAAACAAACAGTCAGATAAGATGGAAGAAAAAGGAATTTAAAAATTTGAAGCATGCCCATAGGATCTAGGAAATAGTCTCAAAATGGCAAATCTAAGAGTTATTGTCCTTAAAGAAGAGGTAAGAAAAACAGATAAAGGCAGAAAGTTGATTCAAAGAGATAATAACAAAGAACTAACAGCTAGAGAAATATATTAAAATATCAACACTCAAGTACAAGAAGGTTATAGAACACCTAGCAGACTTGACTCAAAGACTACCTCGAAAAATTTTATAATCAATCTTTCAAAGATCAGGCATAAAGAAGCACTCTTAAAAGCAGCAAGAGAAACAAATAACGCACAATGGAGCTTCAATGTGTCTGGTAGCAGACTTTTCATTGGAAAATTGACAAGCCAGGAGAGAGTAGCATAATATATGAAAAGTGTTCTGTCTATTTTGTTAATCTTTTCAAAAAACTAGCTCATGGATTAACTGATTTTTTGAAGGGTTTTTCGTGTCTCTCTCTCCTTCAGTTCTGCTCTGATCTTAGTTACTTCTTGTCTTCTCTGAGCTTTTGAATTTGTTTGCTCTTGCTTCTCTAGTTCCTTTAATTGTGATAATAGGGTGTCAAATTTAGATCTTCCCCGCTTTCTTCTGTGGGCATTCAGTACTGTAAATTTCCTTCTAAACACTGCTTTAGCTGTGGCACAGAGATTCTAGTACGTTGTGTCTTTGTTCTCATTGGTTTCAAAGAACTTATTTATTTCTGCCTTAATTTTGTTATTTACCCAGTAGTCATTCAGGAGCAGATTGTTCAGTTTCCATGTAGTTGTGTGAGTTTTGAGTTAGTTTATTAATCCTGAGTTCTAATTTGATTACACTGTTTGTCTGAGAGACTGTTAGCTATGATTTCCATTCTTTTGCATTTTCTGAGGAGTGTTTTACTTCCAATTATGTGGTCAATTTTAGAAAAAGTGCAATGTGGTGCTGAGAAGAATCTATATTCTGCTGATTTGGGGTGGAGAGTTCTGTAGATGTCCATGAGGTCTGCTTGCTCCAGAGCTGAGTTCAAGTCCTGAACATCCTTGTTAATTTCCTGTCTCTTTGATCTGTCTAATAATGAAAGTGAAGTGTTAAAGTCTCCCACTATTACTGTGTGAGAGTCTAAGTCTCTTTGTAGGCCTCTAAGAACTTGCTTTATGAATCTGGGGGCTCCAGTATTGGGTGCATATATATTTAGGATAGTTAACTCTTCTTGTTGCATTGATTTCTTTACCATTATGTAATGCCCTTTTTTGTCATTTCTGATCTTTGTTGGTTTGAAGACTGTTTTATCAGAGACTAGGATCGCAACCTCTGTTTTTTTTTTCTTTCCATTTGCTTGTTAAGTCTTCCTCCATCCCTTTATTTTGAGCCTATGTGTGTCTTTGCACATAAGATGGGTCTCCTGAATACAGCACACCAATGGGTCTTGACTCTTTATTCAATTGGTCAGTCTGTGTCTTTTAATTGGGGCATTTAGCCCGTTTACATTTAAGGTTAATATTGGTATGTGTGAATTTGATCCTGTCATTATGATGCTGGCTGGTTATTTTGCCTATTCGTTGATGGAGCTTCTTCATAGTGTCGATAGTCTTTACAATTTGGTATGTTTTTGCAGGGGCTGCTACTGGTTTTACTTTTCTATATTTAGTGCTTCCTTCAAGAGCTCTTGTAAGGCAGGCCTCGTGGTGACAAAATCTCTCAGCATTTGCTTGTCCATAAAAGAATTTATTTCTCCTTCACTTATGAAGCTTAGTTTGGTGGATATGAAATTCTGGGTTGCCATTCTTTTCCTTACGAATGCTGAATACTGCCCCCCCACTCTCTTCTGGCTTGTAGGGTTTCTTCAAAGAGATCCACTGTTAGTTTTATCAGCTTCCCTTTGTGGGTAATCCAACCTTTCGCTCTGGCTGTCCATATTATTTTTTCCTTCATTTCAACCTTGGTGAATCTGATGATTATATGTCTTGGGGCTGCTCTTCTCAAGGAGTATCTTTGTGGTGTTCTCTGTATTTCCTGAATTTGAATGTTGACCTGTCTTGTTAGGTTGGGAAAGTTCTCCTTGAGGATATCCTGAAGAGTGTTTTCCAACTTGGTTCCTTTCTCCCCATCACTTTCAGGGTAGACTAATAAAGAAGAAAAGAGAGAAGAATCAAACAGACACAATAAGAAATGATAGAAAAAACAAGTAACAAAAATGTAAAGGAATCAGACTGAACTAAAGTAAGGCTGTATATTGAAAGTCATATTATAAAAAGCTTGCTTTCTTTAAGTGTTATTTATCTTAAATTATAATCGTTAAGTATTTCGAAGATAACTTTTGAATCATAACTTCAGCATAACTTCATTTGACTTCTAAATAATCTTGATACTAGAAGCAATACAAGAATCAATATTAAACATATTGTAATGTTAAAGATATGAAGGTTCTTCCAAAAATTTGTAAGGCTTTCCTAATTAACAGTAAACTCTGGTAATTGATATTATTGCATACTAAACACGAGTTGCTACTTTTTCCCCCATATGTTTTCTTAAGCATTTCTTTATACAATCACCTCCTGTTATTGCTGTAGTTTATTTTCTAAAGATGCCAAAGGAAACAAGATTTTCCTTTATTTATTTTAAATATCTGAAACCTTGTGCTTTATTTTTTGAAGCAAGGTTGGCTTGTGTAGAAATGTGAATGGTTTTTCTCCATTGTTGGTTAGAATTTTTTTTTTTTTTTTCAAGTGGATGGCAACTTGGTTGTATTAGTAGAATTTGGGTTTAAAAATATCAGACACATCTACCCAGTTTATTTTTTGCCTGTATTATCAGGGTGTATTTAATTGTCTTGTGGTTAGAAAAAAGTGAGAGAGCACAGAGGTTACTAAAGTCAAGCATTACGTACACACATACATGCTCTTGGAGGCAGCTATATCCTGCTTTGATTTTTATGCACATGAACCATATAGGGTATGTACTCATCTTACTACACCTCAACATCCCCAGTGCCCAAGAAATTGGAAAGTACAATATTTGATTTGAGACATTCTTCATAATAGATTCTTTATTATAAAAATTTACCTTATTTACATTTAATGTGATGATTTTTTTTTCTGGTATATTTCCCACTGTACTGTTTGGTTTTTGTTTTTCTCTTGTCTGTGAGTAGATTTAGTGAGCCAAACATAGAAACTAAAGCTATTGCCTTTTTCCTCTGGTCTTAAATATGTTTGGAAAAAAGACACTAAAAGATCAGGCATAGGGGAAAAGTACCCTGGTTGAAATTATTTTTGTAATTCTTAATGTTTTTGAGTTGGCTCCATTTGTCAGTTTTAAAAGCCTCAAAAATTATGTTTTAAAAAGCCAGTGAAATCCCATTTAGAGCAGACAGATTTGCTAGAAGTCATTGATACTCCAGTAGACTTTTGTTAAAATCAGGCCTGTTTCCTGAGTATGTGCCTCTTTTAAAAGAAGAAATAATTAGCTGTATAGTATTTCAGTACTGATTACTGAAGGAATGAATGGCAATTAGTGGACCTAAATTAGTATTCAGTGGTATATAAATATTTGAGGAACTAGGTACTGAATTAGATGCTCTGAGTTGGCACCCCAAAATGTTTGGAATTACAACTACGGTTTACTTAAACACATAACATGTTCAAGGATGTATAAATGTTTGGAGTCTAAGTATTTTGCTTTTGAACAGAGTAATCTATGAAATGAAATATTGATTTTTTTTATTTTTTAGAAGTAATACACATTTATGACTGTTGGTGGCACATAAAGCTATGCAAAATAATTCTTTATAAGTATCTGTAAGAAAGAATTGGCAGTTTAAATGGATTTTGCTTATTTATGCACTACAGAATGCAGCATACTGTGTTACCGTTAGGGCTGCTTAATATGTTTACCAATGTGAAAAGCAGGTCTTGGATATAAGTGTATGCCTGATTTGAGCTTTTAAAACTGTGCAGTAGGTATGTGATAATGTTTTACAATCCTATGTAGCAAGATAGGCAATTATGAATTTTTGTTGTTGTTGTTTTAAAGATTTAAGATGCATTGGGGTAGGGAAGAGCTGAAGTCAGGTATACCTTCTAGTATGTAGAGGGAAACAACATTTAGATATGAAAAAGGAAGCCGTCTGTTTACAGTTAACTTTATTTCATGGACTTTTACAAAAGGATGTTGTATTAATCACTTTTTCTAGTTTAAGGAATTTCAATTCCAGGGTACAAACCATTGATTTAAAAATAAAAAATGCATTTCCATTATTTTAGTACCAGTTTAAAATAAATGCTTACCATCAGCCAGTTGCTGTCACTGGGAAGACGGTAACTTGAAGCACTGACTGATAAATAGCCTTTATTTCCAAGTGTGACTTTTCTTCATTGTCTACATATTATGTCACATATTCTATTGGCACTGCTGCAATATGGATCAAAAATCTTGTGTCATAGGGGTAGAGGAGTGTTAGTATCTCCCTTGTCCCATTTGTTCTGTTACTACTTTATTGGACTGATCTGCCCTCATGAACTTGCAATCACCTAAATGGAAGTTTTGAATGTGTCACCTTTTGCTTAGTTATTTCAACCATGCTGCTGTATATAATCAGGTGTGGTACAGTTTGTCAGTTTGATTCTAGGTGTGAGTGGATGGAAATCATTACACTGTGCTGTTAACGATCCTTTTCTGCTTGCTGTTACCTAATTTTTACAGGTATCATAATAAAAGCCACACTATTTCTTTTGGGAGAAAGAGACTTATTTAATATAATTTTAAAAACTTTTCCAACAGAAAATGAAATATTATTGAAAATAATATCTATTTTTTAGCTTTCAGCAATTGATGGTGCTTTGTTTGGTGTCTGCTGGAAGTCTACTGCCATTATAGTGAACTTTGCTTGTTAGCGTCTCTAGATCTCTATTCTAAACAATCTATTATTGATGATAAATTCTGTAGGAGGATCTATTCTGAGCTGTTAACTTCCTGTAAGGGGAAAATGGATGGATTACCAGAAATACCATCAAAGCAGGGTGGGCTGTGGGTGGAGGGTTGGGGTATTTGTCTTGAGAATTAAAAACTATGAAACACTTTTGCACACAACTTACTTTAAAAAAAGAAACACATTTTTAAAGATGTTGACTTTTTCTCCCTTATTGGGATTCTTAAAAATAAATGCATGTATGTTTTCCCCTGGAAAAAAAAAAAGAAATGATAAAGGAATGATATCACCACTGATCCCACAGAAATATAAACTAGTATGAGAGAATCCTATAAATACCTCTATGCAAATAAACTAGAAAACGTCAAAGAAATTGATAAATTCCCGGACGCATACACCCTCCTAAGACTAAACCAGGAAGAAGTCGAATCCCTGACTCGTCCAATAACAAGTTCTGAAATTGAGGCAGTAATTAATAGTCTATCAACCAAAAAGTCCCAGGACCAGATGGATTCACAGCCTAATTCTACCAGAGGGACACAGAGAAGCTGGTACCATTTATTCTGAAACTATTCCAAACAATAGAAAAAGAGGGACTCCTTCCTAACTCATTTTATGAGGCCAGCATCATCTTGATACCAAAACCTGGCAGAGACACAACAAAAAAAGAAAATTTCAGGCCAATATCCGTGATGAACATCAATGCAAAAATCCTCAATAAAATACTGGCAAACCTGGCTGGGCGCGGTGGCTCATGCTTGTAATCCCAGCACTTTGGGAGGCTGAGGAGGGCAGATCATGAGGTCGGGAGTTCGAGATCAGCCTGACCAACATGGTGAAAACCTGTCTCTACTAAAAAAAAAAAAAAAAAAAAAAATACAAAAATTAGCCGGGCATAGTGGTGTGTGCCTGTAATCCCGGCTACTCAGGAGGCTGAGGTGGGGAGAATCACCTGAACCTGGGAAACGAAGGTTGCAGTGAGCCGAGATCATACCACTGTACTCTAGCTTCCGTGACAGAGCGAGACTCCATCTCAAAAAACAAACGAACAAAACAAATAAAATACTGGCAAACGAAACCCAGCAGCACATTGAAAAGCTTATCCACTACGGTCAAGTCAGCTTCATCCCTGGGATGCGTGGCTGATTCAATATGTGCAAATCAATAAACATAATCTAGGACATAAACAGAATCAATGACAAAAACCACATGATTATCTCTATAGATACAGAAAAAGCCTTTGATTAAATTTAACACCGCTTCATTCTAAAAAGTCTCAATAAACTAGGTATTGATGGAACATATCTCAAAATAATAAGAGCTATTTATGACAAATCCACAGCCAATATCATACTGAATGGGCAAAGCTGGAAGCATTCCCTTTGAAAACTGGCACAAGACAAGCATACCCTCTCTCACCACTCCTATTCAAGATAATATTGGAAGTTCTGGCCAGGGCAATCAGGCAAGAGAAAGAAGTAAAGGGTATTCAAATAGGAAGAGATGAAGTCAAATTGTCTCTGTTTGCAGATGACATGATTATTTGTTTAGAAAACCCCATTGTCTCCATCCAAGATCTCCTCACAAGTATTCTTATACACCAATAATAGAAAACAGAGAGCCAAATCATGAGTGGACTCCCATTCACAATTGCTACAAAGAGAATAATATACCTATCAATACAACTTACAGAAAATGTGAAGGACTGCTTCAAGAACTACAAACCACTGCTCAAGGAAGTAAGAGAGGATACAAACAAATGGAAAAAATTCCATTCTCATGAATAGGAAGAATCAATATCGTGAAAATGACCATATAGTCCAAAGTAATTTATAGATTCAAAGCTATCCCCATCAAGCTACCATTGACTTCCTTCACAGAACTAGAAAAATCTACTTTAAATTCCATGTGGAACAAAAAAAGAGCTGGTATAGCCAAGACAATCCTAAGGAAAAAGAACATAGCTGGAAACATAACGCTACCTGACTTCAAACTATACTACAAGGCTACAGTAACCAAAACAGCATGCTACTGGTACCAAAACAGAGATATAGACCAATGGAACAGAACAGAGGCTTCAGAAATATTGCCACACATCTACAACCATCTGATCATTGACAAACCTGATGAAAACAAGCAATGGAAAAAGGACTTTCTATTTAATAAATGGTGCTGGGAAAACTGGCTAGCCATATGTAGAAAACTGAAACTGGACCCCTTCCTTACACCATATACAAAAATTAACTCCAGATGGATTAAAGACTTAAACATAACACCTAAAACCATAAAAACTCTAGAATAAAACCTAGGCAATACCATACAGGACATAGGCAAGGGCAAAGACTTCATGACTAAAACACCAAAGCAATGGCAACAAAAGTCAAAATTGAAAACTGTGATTTAATTAAACTAAAGAACTTCTGCACAGCAAAAGAAACTATCATCAGAGTGAAGAGGCAACCTACAGAATGGAAGAACATTTTTGCAATCTATTCATGTGACAAAGGGCTAATATCCAGAATCTACAAGGAACTTAAATTTACAGAAAAAAAAAAACAAACAACCCCATCAAAAAGTGGGCAAAGGATATGAACAGACAATTATCAAAAGAAGACATTTATGCAGCCAACAAACATGAAAAAAACCTCATCATTGCTGGTCATTAAAGAAATGCAAATCAAAACCATAGTGAGATACCATCTCACACCAGTTAGAATGGCAATCTTTAAACAATCAGGAAGCAATAGATGCTGTAGAAGATGTGGTGAAATAGGAATGCCTTTACACTGTTGGTGGGAGTGTAAATTAGTTCAATCATTGTGGAAGACAGTGTGACAATTCCTCAAGGATCTAGAACCAGAAATACCATTTGACCCAGAAATCCCATTACTGAGTATATACCCAAGATTATAAATCATTCTACTATAAAGATACGTGCACATGTATGTTAATTGCAGCACTATTCACAATAGCAAAGACTTGGAAACAACCCAAATGTCCATCAGTGATAGACTGGATAAAGAAAATGTGGCACATATACACCATGGAACACTATGCAGCTATAAAAAAGGATGAGTTCATGTTTTTTGCAGCAAATGGATGCAACTGGAAACCACCATTCACAGCAAACTAACACAGGAACAGAAAACCAAACACCACATGTTCTCACTCATAAGTGGGAGTTGAACAATGAGAACACATGGACACCGGGAGGGAAACCTCGCAGAGTGCAAGTCTATACAAATTACTAGCTAGCAAACTTTTAGGCATTAGTAAGCACTTATTTCAGAGGCAAAAATGATTATGTTCTATTAAATAAGTCATTATAAAAGTAAATATAACATTTTAACGTTTTTATTATCCTTAAGAAAATGAATGATCTGTCTTTGTCAACTATGTGTAAAGTAAAAGTCTAATAGGGTGTCTTCCAAACTCCATTGTTCAATTAAAAATTTGTGAGGCTTTACATGGTGCAGATTGTATTTGCAGGGGTTTACCATATCTTAATATGAGAAGATTTAGCCTCTTATTTTCTCTATATAAATTATTTATATTTTATCAAGTCATTATAAGTTTCAATACATGCTCAGACTTGTAGTGACCCATGCCTGACAAATTTTCAATTAAATTTCAATAATATATGCATGGTATTTCTTAGGAACTTGAAGAGTAGTAGAATTGTTTTAGTTTGCTGTATTAATAAAGTTTAGTAATCAAAATGAAGTCTAGGCATTAAAGTTTTAGATCTTCATTAATATCACTTTTGTAAGCAGTTTCACATTAATAGCTTTATACCAAACTTGCTATAAAGGTGAATTTAGTTGTTAAGACGTTAAATATTAATGTTTTCATGTCTCAAGAGATTCAAAGGTGACATGTTAAGGTTTTGCTGCTATTAAATTTATAAAAAGTTACAGCTGTAAGTAAAATTTAAAGCATTTGAATCACATGTAGATTACATCATAAAACAATATTTTTTGGGTGCTATAAAAGTTGAATACTTGCTGGATTTAAACACATAGAGATACAAGATGATGTGGGCAGCATGCATAGATTTTTTTAAGCAATATTAAACTTAGCTACTAGTCCTTGTAAGACAAAGATAGTGTTTCTTTGATGATTGAGTACCAGCTTGGTCTATGATGCATAATTGTGTTTCAACACACAGTTGTGATTAATTTTCAAAATGCTGCTACTCTGTTGAACATCGTTAAAAAAATTATACTGAGAGGAAGACCCAATTTGTACCCTAAAAAGGAATATTTTATGGAAATGCTGTAAGAAAAAGGTAAGTAGTTACTTCTATGAATTTTAATTAAATTATTGTGAGATGATATGCAACAGCGGAGCAACTAAAAACTTAAATTTATTCATCTTTATTATCTGCAAACCAAACAACTAGGGATGCAATGTAGTATAGCATAACAGTTAAATACGCCTGCTTTGAGGCCTGGCCATTGACTGAGGGTCTGACTTTTACAGTTAACGATTATGCATCATTTGGAATATTATTGTGTTATAACTGCCTCATCTATAAATTTGTAAAAATAATAATACATATTTTAATGGTGTTATAAGGATAAATGAGATATTGCATTGACATTAGGCCTGGCACATAGTAAGCACTCAAGAAATTTAAACTATAATATATTAATGTAATATAGCTAAAAACGTAAATTATTTGGATAATCGACCTACTCTACTGGGGCATTCGCAAGGGTTGGAAATAGTTTTTATATGAAGAACTAGAAATAACTAAAGAGGTCAATATGAAGAATAGCAGGTAGGATATTAGCCTATGGCCTGGGTAGATGTTAATTTTGCACTGGCAGACCCTTGAGCTGTGGCCCAGTTGAGAATGATGCATGTGCATTTTTGTACATCTGTCTTTGGTTGGCTAGGAAAGAGTGACAGAGAGATAAGAGAATGAACATTAACAAGCTGAATCAATCAAAGGTTTAATAGGTAGCATAGCCAAATACATAATGAAAAAAATCATAATTATGATTATAACTAAGTTATTTGGTACTTTTCAAAATTCCTGACCATAGCCTTTATCACAAAAACTTGCCCCATTTAGCCCAAGGAGAAATTCTAACCCTGTAAATACATGGAAGTAAATTTTCCATCTATACCTATAATGAGTGAATGAAAATAAGAGAGATGTCTGCTGAGATAAAGAAATGAAGAATTTTTAGAAGGGTAGTTAATATGTAGATTAATATAAGTAAGGACAAAGAACATTTAATTAAATGCTAATTTAATTTACATTTTTTAAAGTACTATTTAAACAAAGTCAGGAACCAATACATTTCAAATATTTTTTAAGAAAAATTTTATTGCACAATTTCAAGAAACTTAAGACTTTTCTAGAATTTTGATAGATGAAATAAAAACTATGAAACTGACTGAATAAACCAATGGTAATTATTTTACAGCTCTCCAATATATTTTCATAGTGTAAAATGATGTTAGGGCATCCAAGATATATAATTATGAGTGTATTTAGTAATACTCTGTAAATTTGTAATAAAGATCAGTGTCTTACAGAAAAAAATTTATATATTAAACATAGCTGCTATGTTTGCATTGCATTTGCAAACATGTTTCAAGCTGTTGATAATTTAAGGTATGTCAAGCAATGGAAATTGAAGTCACTGGACAAGTATCTTCAAAATAGCCAGCAGCACAAGAAACATTTACATGCCAACTTAGTCAGACATTCTTGCCATTTGTGACATGTTGCAGTGCAAAAATGGCTTGTATGAGATCCTTGAACTAGTCAGAGAAGACAATGGCATTCAAACCAAAAATTGCAAAGTTGTCTCCTCTAGTAGGAAAAATGTATTGGGTAAATGAAGCAAAAAAAAAAAAAAAAAAAAAAAAAAATCTGTATATATTTTAAATATATTTAAATATACATATATTACTAAAAGCAACAGTTCTGATATCGCTTTGAGACAGCTATACTAGAAAGGCAAGAATTTCTTTATTTCTAATAATTATCCAGTCAACTGAATTATTTGATACTTTTCTAACAGGTGAAGCAAAAGCTGATGCTCAGATGACAGAAGCCATGAAATTGATCACAATAAAAAACATCACACTTGCTTGACAATTCAGAGCTTTAATATGGTACTGTCAAGTTGTAAAAATGTTTACCAAGATACAGGAGTCTTTCTATTAAAAAAAAAAAAAATGCTATTAAAACACCTAAATAACATTAAAGCAACTGATGTTCTATTTATTTTATAGACAGTTTCACTCATTAACCAAGGTTGGAGTACAGTAGTGAAATCATAGCTCACTGTAGCCTCATCCTCCTGGGGTCAAGCAATCATGCTGCCCCAGCCTCCTAAGAATCTGAGGCTATAGCCATGTGCCACCAGGCCCGGATAATTGTTTATTTAATTTGTTTGTAGAAACGGGGGTCTCATTATGTTGACCAGGTTGGTCTTGATCTGCTGGCCTCAAGTGATCATGCCACCTCAGCCTCCCAAAGTACTGGGATTACAGGCCAGCAATGTGCACCATATTGCTGATTTAAAGTGACAAATATGTGATATTTTCAAATGTATTGCAAAATGATATATGGACCATTCTGTGAACTGTGATCTGTGTTACTTCAGGAATGCATTTAATATTTCTGGAATCTAATCTTACAACAATGTCAATTAAATTAAGCTATTTCTTCATAGAGTTAAATATACAAGAGTGGTTTCCTTTTTTGATGAAATTATTAGCAAGAATATTATAATTATATAATTTACTGGATGTTTACTGGGGTAATCAATGTAGCACTCTAAGGTAAGCTTAGCTGAGAACAGTGAACAGAGCTCAGCAATATTTCATTTGTATTCAACGTCTATCTAGTTTGGATTTAATCACAAACAAAATGTATAAGGTAATTACCAGGGTTAATACATTGAATTTTAATACATAGATGGTGCCTAGAATTTTCTATTGATACGGAAGTGCTGGGAAAGGAAGAGCATAGTTCCTTTAAATAATATAGAAGCGGGGAAGGGAAGAGAGTGCCGTCCCTGACTACTCCACCACCGTGGACCTAGGTGAGGGTAGGCACTTCTGCCTTCATGCCCAAATGTTGCATTTTCCAAGACCACCTTGACTTGCCACACCCCCATCCTGGGCCTATAAAAACTAGAGACCGTAGCAAGGCAGACACACGAGTGGCTAAATGTTGTGAGGAGCACATCGGTGGAAGAAGATACAAGTGACTGGTCATCAAGAGCACACCAGTGGAAGGAACATGCCAACAGGCACTGGCAGGCCAGCAGGCCACTGAGCAGTGGAATGGTGTGGAGTTTGTCCAGAGCAGTAGAAGAGTCTAGCAGCCCAACTGTAAGGGAAAACCATCTCCCTTTGGCTCCTCCATCTGCTTAGAGCTACTTCCACCCAATAAAACCTTGCACTCCTTCTGTAAGCCCACATGTGATCCAATAATTCCAGCACACCAAGGCAAAAAACCCTGGGATACAGAAATCCCTCTGTCCTTGTGATAAGGAAGGGGATCTAATAGAGCTGGTTAACACAAGCCACGTATAGATGGCAAACTAAAAGAGCACCTTGTAACATGCCCACCAGGGCTTCAGCTGTAAACATTAATCCCTAGACAGTGCCATATGGTCATAGCCCCATAGCCTGCCCATCTGTATGCTCCCCTAGAGGTTTGAGCAGTGGGACACTGAAGAAGAGAGTCACACCCCCATTGCATGCCCTAGGAGAGGGAAGGGAAACCTTTCTCATATCACTGTGATCTCAGAATATCAATAGCTTCCAGAGTTACTCAGCTATTTCTTCCGCATTCACACTGGTTGTTGTCTACTACAGGCAGATAAGTAGTACTTATTCTGTCTGCATGAGATAATTTTATAGCCGTTCTTCAATGTTTTTAGTCACTTTAAGAATTAAAGCCTCAGAATCAAAATATATTTATTTTCACTGAATTTTTAGGCCATTGGTTGACAGTCTATTTTGTTCAAATTCACTCACCAGATGCTAATCTTTTGTTTTATACCCTGGTATTTAGAAAGTATTTTTGGTGTGTAGTTTTTCATAACTTTTACCTTAATTTTTCCTGGTACAATTCAAGATGGTTCACTGCTTTTCAGGTCTCAGAAAACAGAGTAAGAAAGCAAACAAATAAAAATCTCATGTGTTGGGGTCCGCGTGTTTCCTAAACAAAGGAATGAACACACAAGACAACACAAGACAAGACAAACATGGCGGCCACCTCGAATGGCGCGCTCTGCTTTATTTTATACAGTCGTTTGTGGAATGTTGCCAAGTCACAAGACACATTGTTGTTTTTCTGACCTTTCCCTGACTTTCTGGATTTTCAAGATGTTTACATATAAACAAGCCTCCAACGCCCTGCTTTGTTTGCAAGAGCAGGACTTATCGGCACATAAACAAGCCCCCAATGCCCTGCTTCGTTTACAAGAGCAGGACTTATCCGGAACGCCCTGCTTCGTTTGCAAGAGCAGGACTTATCAGGAACGTCTCGTTTTCGAGCACCTAGTCCTCTACACTCATGTCTACCTAACTACTTGCTGTTGTTACACTTCCTAAATATGTGTAGGTGTATATATACAGGCATATATACGTATATATATTTTTTGCTGTTGTTACACTTTCTAAATTTTTATATATATATATCTCCACTTCAAGAATCTCTCACAAGCCATTTTTACACTGCAGCATATGCTTGTGTGTGTGTGTGTGTATATATATATAGTGCCATTTTCCCATTTGTGACATATGCTGCAGAGCAAAAATGGCTTGTGAGAGATCCTTGAAGTGGTGAGATATATATACACACACACACATATATATGTGTATATATATAAATTTAAGAAGTGTAATAACAGCAAGAAATATATATATACACACACACAAGCAAAATATAATATATAATATATACATATATTCCTTGTGTGTGTGTATATATATATTCCTTGCTGTTATCATGCTTCTTAAATTTATATATATACACATATATATGTGGGTATATATATATTTTATATATATATATATACAAGGAATATATATGTATATAATATATATTTTTTTTTCCTGGATAAAATGTCTTAAGCTCTTAAATATCTTGTGAGTCAAGAAAATTGGAGGTATTATTTGGTAATGCAGTTTTATTTGATGTAAAATAAGTGTTTTAGGTTTCGCCAATATTCACACTCTGAGTATCTATGAAAATCATGTTAAGTATGAGTTTAATACAACAGATCATAAAATAAGACTGTCAGATCAATCATTTCATCATAGCGTCTGCATTGTTTTGCTAGACAAAATTGGGCCAGTCACTTTATTTTATAATTTATTGTTAAGTGCTAGTCAATCAAGTTTCCAATCATGACTTAAGTATGAAATATAAGGTTGCATTTAATTCAGTTTGGCTGTATGTGTATTAAGAGAAGTATTGGCAACAATAAGGACAATTACACTAAAAATACAAGCCATGATAAATGCAAGCCTATTGTGACAAAAGCAATAAGTGAGATGAGTGATAAGTAGTACTAATGTATAATTTGCAACTAAAATTTGTGAATTATGGTCAGAATTTCTTTTCGAGTAGCATTTCTTTTAAGGACACAATAGTAAAGACATTCTTTTGCTTTCTACTTATTATTTCTTGAGAAGTTTTCATGTCTCACTAATCTTCAGTGAAATACTAAATTTTGCAAAACAAAACAAAAATCTAAATTTCATGAAACTACTCAACATCAAATTGGAAATAATAAAAGAATAATTATATTATCATTGAAGTCCTGTGTTTAAAATCTGTATGCCGATTGTGGCATACTAAAGTTTGTAGGTTAAAGTTACATTGACTACAAAGAAGGAATGAAAATGGTTTTCTTTATACTAGTCTTATAATTTCTAAAGTGCACTAAGGAAGTCACGAGTAAAGTTAGAGCTTTAAGAACCATGATATTGAAGACTATAGAAATTAATTTAAAAATGCCTGTGTTATTATGACATATTATTGAATAGTATAATATTTTTAACTTTAAGTATGTACAGGGCTCTTTAAATGTAAATATTATGACCAAAACTGACTTCGTTGATATCTGATTATATTGTCATTGCAGAAATATATTTTTTCTTTGCTGATCTTTTTTATCCACTTGGTTAATCTTTAAAACTCATTGATATTTGTACTTTCTTGATGCATATATCTGCAATCTAATTATTAATGACAGGCATAAGTAAAAATCTATTTAGATTAAGTAAATGTTCTTTTGTACCAAGTGAAGAAAATCAACACTACATACTTTTTTCTTTTGTCTATATTAAAAATACAATAAATGTGTAAATGTAAAATATTGTAGACTAATGAGAGAATTCCCCCTCTGCTTCTACAATCTAGAAATTCTGGAAACAGTATAAATGAAATGTTAAAATGCATAAACAAACACCAAATTAATAGAAAATAATTCCCAGGCTTCAGAGGGTAAAAAGGAAGTGAATGTCAGAATAATGTGTAGGACAGTGAACAGTAACTAGCAAGAAAATAGAGTCTGAAATGTAAAAAAATATATTGAAGCACTTATCATTTAAAATTACACCTTAGCAAACATGGAGAGTTTTGCAATTTCATTGACAGGATTATTTGGTTTTAAAGCCCTTATAAGAAAAAAAGTAAGGTCTTGGACTGTAATATGATAGAAATGGAGCAGTGATCTTTTTTAAAACTCAAATCATATATAAAATATTTATCCACAGTAAAAAGTAAACAAACCAACACACAGAAACTTATTTTGTACTGGCTTGTGTTATAATTATAATAAAATTCTCCCCTTAAAATGTTTATGTATAGGCACACTTATATAAAAGTTCGTGTTTTAAATGTTTAATTTCTATGTAAGCAAGGAAATCTCAAGCTGATAATGGCAAGTTGGGCCCAGATTGGCAAATCAATGTTGGTGATAAATTAAGGTACATCCCGGGAGCAATAAAAACTCTCCTATGTAGTCAGAACAAAATTATTGCATATAAAATATTAGTTAAGAGTGTTTAAAATCCAACATTTACAGCGAAAATGAGAAAATCTGTTGTAAAAATAAACTGTCATTATAATTTTCTATGATAGAACCAGTTGCAGAGACTAAAAATACATATTTAAGGCCAGGAACTGTGGCTAATGCCTGTAATCCCAACACTTTGGGAGACTGAGGCGTGTGGAACACGAGGTCAAGAGATTGAGGCCATCCTGGCCAACATGATGAAACCCCATCTCTACTAAAACACAAAAATGTAGTCAGGTGTGGTGGTGCACACTTGTAGTCCAAGCTACTTGGGAAGCTGAGGCAAGGGAATCAATTCAACCCGGGAGGCAGAGGTTGCAGTGAGCCGAGACTGTGCCACTGCACTCCAGCCTGGTGACAGAGCAAGACTCCATCTAAAAAAAAAAAAATTTAAATAATTAAATTCAACATAGTGAATCGAGAACAATCATCTTCAAAAAAAGAGGGAATTAATTTTTAAAATACTTTTTAAGATACAATATAATCTTGTGAAACGAATAATAAAATAGCTAAAAGTAAAAACTCAACAGATGTGGTAAACACCATATTACATTCAATGAAATAACTAGTAAACTGAAAGTTGGGTCTGAAAAATATTACTCAGAAGACACTAAAAGACATATGAAAGACAACTGAGAGACAAGGGTGGCAGAATGGAAACGTCCAACATATGTTTAATAGTATTTCAATGACAAGAGGAAATATTGGAAAATATTATTTCTTAAAAAATGCCAGAATGATGAAAGACATCAATTGTAAGACTCAGAAACATAGTAAAATCTAAACAAGATAAATAACAAACAAACAAACAAAAAATCCACACCTTTGTAGCAAAATTTCAAAACATTATTAATATAGTGAACTTAAAAACAAAGATAAAAGATAGATATTTACAGGAGATGTTAGACTTACTGTAGACTTCCCAGAGTATTAAAAAAAAAAAAAAAAACGGAAAAGAATGGCGTACTATTTTCTCTGTGTATGTGAATACAACTGCCAAACTAAAGTTACTTACATGTTTATTTAAAGGCATGCCAGTTATCTACACAGTATAATTTATACCTTAAATAAGTAACTGGGTCACATTTTTCTTTGTATTGGCAAAGGATCCAGTGAAAGGGTAATATTTTCCATCTCTGCATAAAGTGAGATGCAAGCCTACACACATTTGCACAAACAGAGACTATCTAAAACAGGAACTTACACTTAAAAAGGAAGCAAAGTGTAGAAGTTTGGAAAATTTGCAGTCTGACAATGTTGTATAAAAAAAAAAAAAAACGAAAAACAACAACAACAAAACATTTTTCCAGGAGAAATTCAAGCCAGCTGCAGAAATTCACATAAGTAAAGGAGAGACAAATATTAATAGCCAAGACAATGGGAAAATGCCTCCAAGGTATTTCAGAGACTTTTATGGCAGCCCTTCCCATCACAGGCCCAGAAGACTAGGAGGGAAAAAATAGTTTTGTGGGCCAGGTCCAGGGCCTCACAGCTCTGTGCAGCCTCAAGAAATGGCATCCTTCCTCCCAGCCACTGCAGCTCTAGCTGTGGCTAAAAGGGGTCAACTTACAGCTTGGGCTGTTGCTTCAGAAAGTGCAAGCTCCAACTTGGCAGCCTCCACATGGTGTTGGGCCTGAAGGTGCACAGAAGGCAAGAGTTGAGGTTTGGGAGCCCTTACCTAGATTTCAGAGGGTGTATGAAAATGCTTGGATGCCCAGTGTATGAAAATGCTTGGATGCCCAGGCAGACGTGTGTTGCAGGGGTGAAGCCCTCATGGAGTACCTCTACTAGAACAGTGCAGAGGGGAAAATGTGGGGTTAGAGCTCCCACACAGTGTCCCCACTGGGGCACTTCCTAGTGGAGCCATGAGAAGAGGACCACTATTCTCCAGACCCCAGAATGGTAGATTGAGCGACACTTGCACTATGCACCTGTAAATGCTGCAGGCACTCAACACCAGCCCATGAAAGAAACTGTGAGGGCTGCACTGTTCAGTGCCACAAGGGTAAAGCTGCCCAAGGTGTCAGGAGCCCACTCCTTGCATCAGCATGCCCTGGTAGTGGGACATGGAGTTGAAGGATATTATTTTAGAACTTTATGGTCTAATGATGACTGTGCTGGGTTTGAATTTGCATGGGGCTTGTAGTCCCTTGTTTTGTCCAATTTCTCCCATGTAGAATGGGATCATTTAACCAATTCATTTACCCCCATTGTATCTTGCAAGTAACTAACTTGTTTTTGATTGTACAGGCTCAGAGGCAGAAGGGACTTGCCATGTCTCTGATAAGACTTTGGACTTGGGCTTTTGGTTTAATGCTGGAATGAGGTAAGACTTTAGGGGACTGTTGTGAAGGTATGATTGTATATTGAAATATGAGAAGGACATGAACTTTGGGAAAGGCCAGAGGCAGAACGATATGGTTTGGCTCTGTGTCTCCACACAAATCTCATGTTTAACTGTGATCTCGAGTGTTGGAGGTGGGGCCTGGTGGGAGGTTATTAGATCATGTGGGTGGTTTATAATGGTTTAGCACCATCACACTAGTGCTGTCTCATAATAGAGTTCTCACAAGACTGGTTGTTTAAAGTGTGTATCACTTCTCCCTTTGCTCTCTTCCTCCTGCTCCACTATGTAAGACATGCTGGCTTCCTCTTTGCCTTCTGCCATGACTGTAAGTTTTCTGAGGCTTCCCCAGCCATGCCTCCTGTACAGCCTGCAAAACTGTCAGTCAATTATAAATTTTTTTTTGTTATAAATTACCCAGACTCGGATAGTTTTTTTATACCAATGTGTGAATGAACTAACACAGTCTTTTTTTAATTAGGCTCACAGAATTATTTTTAAATTAACCCACAAAAAGCTCCCAAATCCTAACTAAATTTGCATTGCTTGCCATACATAGGCCATCTCCTATAGTTCCAGCTCTGTAACTCTTTCCCTGAGTGTAACTCAGTATGTGGCCCTGCATGGCAGCCTTCTCTTTTTTGGAACTTTAAGTAAGAAGGAATTCTGCTTTTCTTCTCTCCAGATGGTCATTGTGTTGTATCCCACCATCATCAGAATGTAACAAATATTTTTAAAAACCCTAAAGCAAGTGCATAATTATGTGTTGTATTTTCATTCTATATGAATATTATTCTTCTGCTTTTGATCTTTCTTCTCTTATGGATGGAAAAGGACATTTGTTTATGCCAGATTAAAAGCTAATGTCATGTGTCTGAAGCTGTGAGGATCTTCCCTAGTAAATATACATATAATATAGCAGCTGCAAAGGGAATTAATTTTTATTTGAGTTTGTGCTAATTCACTATGGTCTGCCAAATTTCATCAAATTTCTATAAGAGCCAAATTGGTAAACCAAATGGGCATATAATAATGAATACAATTTCTATGCTCATAATATGCTTAAACAAGGCACTAACCTATTAACCTCTTTTATGTGATATTGTTTACAATTTATTATTTTGGCTGAGGTGAAAGTTGTTAGAAATTTTCACTTAATCTTTTTATTATAATAGTTCTTACACATATTTCAAAAACCCAAAATAAGGATTCTGTTAATTACCAAGTATATTCATTCTAATTATGTATTTGAAGACTAAGGAAAACAAACACTAGATTGGTCCATAGATCCAGTGAACACAGTATAAACTGGAACTGGCCTAAGACTACATTGCCCAGTCTCCACATGTCCAACACGAACAAGGGGAGAATGATGAGGCCTCAGGTATCTACTTTAGATGTTATTTGTTTGTAAGAAGCCTGAGGAGGAGAGGTTGATTAGCTAACAGGAAAGTTGCTTCTGCAGAATGAGATAATAATTAAAGTTTTCATCATTACTATTGTTGGGAACCTGGCAAACAAAACAATTCTTCAATTGACACTTAATGGGATTTTTCTTGTGTTAATGGCAGACTAGAAGTAAAGAAGAATGCACAGTGATTGAGATCCAGAGTAAAATTACCTGAATTCTTGATTGAATAAAGAGATTTTTCTTTAATTATGTTAATCATGCCTGCAAAAATAAAAATCTATTTTTTTTTCTACAGCTAGATGGTAACATACCAGATCCTCAATTTTTTCAAAATATTATACAATATTCAAATAAAAATTATGTATATTTCAAGAAACAAGATGGATGATGACAATATAATTGCTCCAAAAGTGATTCAGATATTAAAGTTATTAGACAGAAACTCTAAAATAAATATAATTATTATTTTCAAGAAAATTAATAGCATTAATAATAGAGGAACTGAATGTAAAAACAAAATCAAGTGAAAAGCATAAAAGAGAAAAAAAAAACACAACAACTGAAATTCAAAATGTATGTATTAAAGAGTAGATTTAGTTTATTACCTTGATTGTGTTGGTGGTATCATGGGTGTTTGCATATGTCTAAATCTATCCACATCTATGCATTAAATATTTGCAGTTGTTTATATATTGATTATACTCCAACAAAACTGTTTAAAAGAAGAGTAGAATGGTTGTAAAGTTGAAGTGAAGAATATTGAGTTGAAGAAATGGGGGAAACTATACAGACTAAAGCAAGGAGAGAAAAAAAAGAGAAAATAGACGAAAGTGGATACAAATATCATGGTAGAAAAGACTAACACAAGTATTATTACAAAAAGAATATTTGAAGAGATAATATTCCAAAAGTGGCATAAAACATCATGCCACATATTTATGAAACCCAAGAAGCTCCAAGCAAAATGACTGCACTAACAATACCGAGTCATAATCAAAGTTATTGTGTTGAAAAACAGTGAGAAAAAGAAATATATATAAAGCATCCTGGAAAAAGATACTTTATATTCACAGAAGTAACAATGAGACAGGTAGTTGATGCTTTAATTGAAATTTGGTACCTGGAAGATAAAGGCATATAAAGTGGTGGAAAATACTGCTAAGTATTAACTATACAGTCAATATAAATATCTTAAAAGGTGAAGGGGTATAAAATGTTTTCAGATTCATAAATTAAAAGGAAAAAGAGTTGTAGATTATAGAACCATATTAAAAAGGATATTAATGAGTTTATACAGAAGCAAAATAATGCCAGAGAAAAGGCACAACAATTTAGAAAAAAAAAAATTAGGGAAAATTTATGGATAAATTATAACAAATATTAGCATACAGCACAACATTCATAATTTCTTGTGATATTTTTAATTTATGTAGAATTAAAATACATGCAGAGGTGGGGGAAGATGGCAGACAGAAGACAGGACTAACATGCAGCTCCCATTTGGACTGACAAAACAGCGTGTGAACACTCACATTGCAAATTTTTGCTGAAAGAACCATTGCAGGGACCAGGCGTGGTGGCTCACGCCTGTAATCCCAGCACTTTGGGAGGCTGAGTAGGGCAGATCACGAGGTCAGGAGATCGAGACCATCCTGGCTAACACGGTGAAACCCTGTCTCCACTAGAAATACAAAATTTAGCCGGATGTGGTGGCCGGTGCCTGTAGTCCCAGCTACTCAGGAGGCTGAGGCAGGAGAATGGCATGAACCCCAGAGGCGGAGTTTGCAGTGAGCCGAGATCTGCTATCGCAGGACTGTACTAGGAAAACGGAAAGAATTCACAGATCCTTTGAAAGGAGTGGCATGAGATAGGCAAAAAACTGTGAGTTCCTAAAGTGTAAGAGAGGAAAAACCTGCTTCCAAACACACCATCCCACTGGGGAATCTAAAAATACAGATCACAGGAGAAGGATTTAACTTTACCTAGAGCTGGAATGGATTTAGGAAGCCATGGAAAATATAAAAGTTAAAGCAACAGTGGCAAGAGTCTTATAGGTACTCCCATTCTCCAGCTGGAGCACAGGGAAGCCATCTTTGACTACATCTCACAGAGGCCCTCAGGAAAGGCACCCAGCAAAATTATGGAGGGGTCACAAGGTCTCAGAAGTTTCCAACTGAATTTTGCAATGATTTTGACTGGGAACTAACTTTTTTGAGCAGAATATGGGGGAAAACAAGAACTGTGACACATATGAGGGCAAAAGCTGCAGCCAATATTGTAGCCAGGCGGGTAGGAGCAAGGCTAGAAAGCTGAGCTTGCTTGATCAGTTCAGTAGGTTATGGCATGGAAAAAAGTCTGAGGTCTGCTTCAGCAAGCTGTCTGGATTTAACCCATCAGTTTTAGTGGAAACCAGGGCACTGTGGAAGCCAGACCGGCCCCACCAACTGCATGGGAGGTGGGTGAAGTCTTTGCTACTGACTAGCTACCACTTCCCTGGAAAACAATATTGCTAAGCAGAGGCAGCCATACTCCCCTCTAGGACATAATTTCAGTGGCCCGAGAACCACCCCCATCTCCCACGGTGGGCACAGCAAACTCTGACAAAGGAGAGTTTGAGCCCAGACCCACTTAATCTTGCCCCCACCTGATGGTATTTTTCTACCAGCCCTGGTAGACGAGCACAAAAGACACACAGCCTTGGTTGCTTTAGGGCCCTGCACATTGCCTGAGTAACCAGAATACCTCCCCTGGCCAACTTAGGGCAAGCTTATATTCTACCACAGCTGGTGCTCTCTTACAACTGCCACTGTTTGGCTGGAGGCCAACCAACTCAGGCCTTTACAGCAACTCATGACAGAACAACCCTGCTCCAAGGAAGGAGAAAATGACCATTAATACCACGCCTGAAACATACTGGCTAACAAGCGGCCCTGAGTCTGTCCATGTGACAATTTCACTGACTGCTAACATAACCAGCATTTAAGAAAGTCAGCACACTAAATATATCTACAATCAAAATTTCTCATGAAATCTATTTCACTCCCCTGCTATTACCACCAGATCAGGTCCTGGTATTCACAACTGAGAAACCTGAAGACACACGGCATCACAGGACTATTTGCAACCATTACCCAACACCAGTTGGAGCCTGGTGGCACTGCTGGGTAGCTAGACTCAGAAGAACAATAACAATCACAGTAGTCTGACTCTCAGGAAGCCCCCATAACTAGAGGAAAGGGGGGAGTACCATATCAAGGGATTACCCTATAGGACAAAAGAATCTTCATGTCTACAAGCACGAAGAATCAAATTAAGCTAATATAGATATTAAATCCTGATTTTTAAGAGGCAAAAAAAAAAAAAAAAAAACACCACCACCACAAACAAAAACCATAATCTAATCAAAAATAAATTCAAGAACAATTATAAGAAATAGTCTACCCAAATGAGAAGAAACATAAAAGTAATTCTGGTAATATCACAAAACAGTGTTCTATAACACCTCCAACATATCACAATAGCTCCCCTGCAATTGTTCCAAACCAAGAAGAAATCTGAATTGCCAGATAAAGAACTCAGAAGGTTGGTTATTAAGCTACTCAAGGAGACACCAGAGAAAGGTGAAAACTAACTTAAACAAACAAAGAAACAAACAAACAAAAAACAGAATATGGATGAGAACTTTTCCATGGAAATAGATGTTGTAAAAAAATCACAATTTTTGGAAATAAAAGATACACTTAGAGAAATACAAAATGCAGTAGAAAGTTTAAATCATTTAGTAGAACAAGTATAAAAAGGAGCTTGAAGACAGGCTTTGAAATCGTCCTAATTGGACAAAGACAATGAAAAAAGAATGAGAACAATGTCTCCAAGAAGTTTGGGATTATGTTAAATGTCTGAACCTAAGAATAATTGGTGTTCTTGAGGAAGAAGAGAAATCTCAAAGTTTGGAAAACTTATTTGAGGAAATAATTGAGGAAAACTCCCCTGGCCTTCAAGAGGTCTAGGCAGTCAAACATAAGAAGCTCAAAGAATTCCTGGGAAATTTATCACAAAAATATCATCTCCTAGGCACATAGTCAACAGGTTATCTAAAGTCAAGATGAAGGAAAGAATCTTAAGTGCTGGGAGACAAAAGCATCCAGTAACGTATGAAGGAAAACCTATCAAATTAACAGCTGATTTTCCTGGAGACATCTTACAAGCCAGAAGGGACCGTGGTCATATCTTTAGCCTGCTTAGACAAAATAATTGTCAGCTAAAAATTTTGTATTCAGCAAAACTAAGCTTCATAAATAAAGGAGAGATAAAATCTTTTGCAGAAAAACAAATGTTAACATAATTTGCCACTATCAAGCCTGCACTACAAGAAATGCTCAAAGGAGTTCTAAATCTTAAAACAAAATCTTGAAATGCAGCAAAACAGAACCTTCTTAAAGTATAAATCTCAAAGGGCCTATAAAACAATAATACCATTAAAAATACACGGTATTTAAGCAACAACTAGCATGATAAATAAAATGATACCTCACATCCCAATACTAACATTGAATGTAAATGGCCTAAATGCGCCATTTAGAAGATACAAAATTGATAAAAATCTACCAAGTGAGTTATCTGCTGTCACCAAGAAACTCACTTAACACAAAAGGACTTACATAAACTTAAAGTGAAAAGGTGGAAAAAAAATATTACATGCAAATGGAAGCCCAAAACAACCATTTGTAGCTATTCTTATACCTTTAAAAAAAGACTATAAAGCAGCAAGTGTAAAAAAGAAAAGACAAAAACAATATTATATAATGACAAAAAGATTAATCCAACAGGAAAATATCATAATTCTAAATATATAATTACCTAACCCTGGAGCTCCCAAATTCATAAAACAGTTGCTACTAGACCTAAGAAATGAGACAGACAGTAATAAAATAATAATGGAGGAATTCAAGATTTCACTGAAAGCCCTATACAGGTCGTCAAGACAGAAAGTCAACAAATATACAATGGACTTAAACCATACCTTAGAACAAATGGACTTAAAATATATTTATAGATCTATTCTATGAAACAACTGTAGAATATACATTGTTTTCATCAGCACAGGAAATATTTACCAAGATAGACCTAAAACAGGTCTCAATAAATTTAAGAAAATTGAAATCATATCAAGTATCTTCTCAAACCACAGTAAAACAAAACTGGAAATTAACTCCAAAAGGAACCATCAAAACTATACAAACACAGGGAAATTAAATAATCCGATCTTGAATAGTCTTTGGGTCAATGATAAAATCAAAACAGAAATTTAAAAATAAAATTAACTCAATGATATTAGTGACACAATTTATCAAAACCTCTGGGATACAGTAAAATTGGTACGAAGAGAAATGTTCATAGCATTAAATGCCTACATCAAAAAGTCTGAAAGAGCATAAATAGATAATCTAATGTCATATATCAAGGAAATAGTGAAACGAGAACAAATCAAACCCAAACCCAGCAGAAAAAAAGAAATAACAAATATCAGGGCAGAATTAAATAAAGTTGAAACAAACAAACAAACAAACAATGAAAGAAAAACTGGTTCTTCCAAAAGATAATCAAAATTAATCGACCATTAACAAGACTAACTAAGAAAAGGAGAAGATCCAAATAAGATCCATCAGAAACCAAATGGGAGATATTACAACCAATAAGACAGAAACACAAAAGATCATTCAAGGCTACTATAAACACTTTTGTGCACAAAAATTAGAAAACCTAGAGGAGATGGATAAATTCCTGAAAATATATAACCATCTTAGATTAAACCAGGAAGAAATAGAAACTCTGAACAGACCAATAACAATTAGCAAGATTGAAACAGTAACAAAAAATATTGCCAACAAATAAAAGTACAGGACCAGATTGATTCACAGATGAATTATATCATTCAAAGAAGAATTGGTACAAATCTTACTGAAACTATTAGAGAAAGACAGAACTCTCCCTAAATTATTCTGTGAAGCCAGTATCACCCTAATACCAAAACCAAAAAAGGACATAACAACAACAACGAAAACTACAGACCAATATCCCTAAAGAAAATAGATGCAAAAATTCTCAACAAAATGCTAACTAGATAATGTTGATATCAACAATATATCAAAAAGATAACGCATTTATGATAAAGTTGGTTTCATACCGGAGATGCAGGAATGGTTTGACATACACAAGGCAACAAATTTAATATATCATATAAGCAGAATTAAAAACTAAAATCATATGATCTTCTCAAAAGATGTAGAAAAAGCATTTGACAAAACCCAGCATCCCTTTATGATAAAAAGGCTCAGAAAAATGGGCATAGAAGGGACATACCTCAAGGTAACAAAAGCTATCTATGACAAACCCACAGCCAACACTACAGTAACTGGGGATAAGTTGAAAGCCTTTTCCCTAAGAACTGGAACAAGACAAGGATTTCTACTTTCGCCACTTCTATTCAACATAATACTGGAAGTCCTAGCCAGAGCAATCAGCCAAGGAAAGGAAATAAAAGGCATCCAAATCAGTAAAAGGGAAGTCAAAGTGTCACTGTTCCCTGATGATGAGTTTATACACTTAGAAAACCCTAAAGACTCATCCAAAAGGTTTCTAGATCTAGTAAATGAATTCAGTAGTCTCAGGATACAAAATTAATGTACACAAATCAGTAGCACTGCTGTACACCAAAAATGGTGAAGTTGAAAGTCAAAGCAAGAACACGATCCCTTTTACAACAACTGCAAAAATATAAATAAAATATTTAGGAATATACCTAACCAAGGAGGTGAAAGAGCTCTACAAGAAAAACTACAAAACACCGCTGAAAGAAATTAGTAATGACACAAACAAATGGAAACACATCCCGTGCCCTTGGATAGGTAGAATCAATATTAAAAAAATTGTGAAAATGACCATACTATCAAAAGCAATCTACAGATTCAATGCAATTCCCATCAAAATACCATCATCCTTATTGACAGGAGTAAAAAAAAAAATCCTAAAATTCATATGGAACCATAAAAGAGTCTGCATAGCCAAAGCAGGACTAAGCAAAAAGAACAAATCTAGAGGCATCAAATTACCTGACTTCAAAGTATGCTACAAGGCCATAGTTACCAAAACAGCATGATACTAGTATAAAAATAGGCACATAGACCAATGAAATAGAATAGAGAACCCGGAAATAAAGCCAAATACTTACAGCCAACTGACCTTTGACAAAGAAAACAAAACATAAAGTAGGGAAAAGACACCCTATTCAACAAATGGTGATGGGATAACTGGCAAGCCATACACAGAAGAATAAAACTGAATCCTCATCTCTCATTTGATACAGAAATCAACTCAGGATGAATCAAAGACTTAAATTTAAGACCTGAAACCATAAAAACTCTAGAAGGTAACATTGGAAAAACTCTTCTAGACATTGGCTTAGGCAAAGATTTCATGACAAGAACCCAAAGCAAATGCAACAAAAAGAAAAATAGATAAATGGGAACTAATTAAACTGGAAAAGTGGTGCATGGTGAAATAAATAATCAGCTGAGTAAACAGTCACCCCACAGACTAGGAGAAAATATTTCCAAAGTATGCATCCAATAAAAGACTAATATTCAGAATCTATAAGACACTCAAATCACCAAGAAACAAAAAATAAAATACCATCATAAAGTGAGCAAAGGACATGAATAGATAACTCTCAACAGAAGATATATAAATGACCAACAAACATATAAAAATGCCCAACATCACTAATTATCAGAGAAATGCAAATTAAAACCACAATGAGACACCTCATTACTTCTGCAACAATGGCCATGATTAAAAAATCAAAAAATAATACATGTTGGTGTGGATGTGGAGAAAAAGGAACACTTTTACACTGCTGGTGGGAATATAAAGTAGTACAACCACTCTAAAAAACAATATGGAGATTGTTTAAAGAAATGAAGGTAGAACTACCACTGGATCCAGTAATCCCACTACTGAGTATCTACCCAGAGGAAATAAGTCCTTATATGAAAAAGATAATTGCACATGCATGTTTATCATAGCGCAAATTGCAATTACAAAAATATGGAAACAAATGTTCGTCAATCCAGTAGATAAAGAAAATGTGTCATATATACACCATGGAATACGACTCAGACATAAAAGGAATGTAATAATGGCATTGGCAGCAAGCTGGATGAAGTTGGAGACCATTATTCTAAGTAAAGTAACTCAGGAATGGAAAACCAAATAACATATGTTTTCACTTATAAGAGAATTAAGCTATGAGGATCCAAAAGCATGAGAAGGATACAATGAACTTTGGGGACTCAGGGGAAAGGGTGGGAGCGGGGTGAGGGATAAAAGACTACACATTGGGTACAGTGTACACTCTTCAGGTGATGGGTGCATTAAAATTTCAGAAATGACTACCAAATAACTTATCCACATAACCAAAATGACCTGCTCCCCAAAAACTATTGAAATAAAATAAAATTTTAAAATATTAAATAAAATTGGCAATAAAAAAATAAAATACATGGCAAGAGTAACACCAAAGTCAAAGAAGGTAAATGAAACTAAGTATTTTAAGGTCTTTTAACTGTCCATCATGTATTAAAAGAAGTAACTTACATACTAATCAAAGAGAAAAATATGTAAATTATAACATTTTAGGCACCCTCAAAATAATGGTAAATTTACATATAAATAACAAACTCTTAGATAGCTAAGTAGACTTATAAATGATTGTTTAAAACAGTCTATGAAGGACAAAAGGTACATAGATAAAGAGAAACTGAAAAGCAAGTAGCAAAATCACAGATATATTTGGGCCTGTATTTATCAACTTACTACCACTAAATAAACCATTCTAGTTACAAGGTAGAAACAGACAGAATTAAAATTAAGTCATATTTAAAATGTAAAAAAATATGTTATTCATAAGACATGCAATTAAAAACACAGAAAGGATGAAAGTAACATAACAAGGCAAAAAAAGATATATTTCACAAACAACAACCAAAGGAAAGTTGGCATAGTTGTAGTAATATTAGACATAGTAGAAAGGCAAGAAGTATTTCATCAGAGATAAAGAGGAATGTTGCATTATGATGAAAGCATTAATCCACCAGGAATTATAACACATACAAATTTATATGCAACTAATATTATAGCTTCAAAATCATAAGTGTTGGGTGAAGTGAAAGGAGAAAATGGATAAATCTATAATCATAGGTGGAAATTTTGAGAAATATTTTTTAGTGACTAACAGAATAAACAAGAGAAAAAAAGAAAGAAAGAAGGAAAGAAAGATTTAAATAACACAATTACACATTGGGTATAGTGTACACTGTTCGGGTGATGGGCGCACCAAAATCTCAGAAATCACCACTAAAAAATGTATCCAATTAACCAAACACCACCTGTTCCCCCAAAATTATTGAAAATAATGAATTAATTGGTTAACACAATTCATAAGATTTAAACAGCATATTAAATAAATATTTAAATAACATCAAGAACAAGATTGATTTAATTGGCATATGTGAAACAGTGCACTCAGTAATAAGATAATATAGATTCTTTTTAAGTGCACACAGAAAATTTACTAAAATTGACCACATACAGGGCCTTGTAGAAAATCTAAAAAACTTTGAAAACCTGAAATCATACGGAGTATGTTCTCTGGCCACAATATGTAATAATTTTGCTACAAATTAATGACAAAGAAAATTAGAAATTCCCAATGATTGTAATTAAGACAGACTCTTCAATAAGCCATATATTGAAGAAAGCAATAATACAAATTAGAATATGTTTGCAACTGAATGACAGTGAGAGTTGTAAGATGCATCTAAGACCTGTTTAGAGGAAAATCTTACAGTTTTAAATACATATAATGAAAAAGAAGGAAATATGAGAAATTAGTGACCCAGTAGCCTCTTCAAAAATCAGTTACCTATTATTCTGTTTTAATTTTACACATTGTAGGAGTGTTGAGGTTGTATTTTAGATAGATCTTGATTTGCAATGTCCTGAAGATTTGATACTGAGGGCCTATTCTTATGCTTACTGTTCACCTGGACATCTTTGTGAAATACCTGTTCAAGATTTTGCCATTTCCTGAGTTGTTTATATTTTCCTAATCAATATTCCTGTTGTATATTAAAAATGTGAGCTCTTTAGTAGATATATGCATTACAATTCCTTCTCCCACCCTACAGCTTTATTATTTATTCTCTTAGTAGTATCTTTTGATGAGCATAAATTCTTAATAAAGTTTAATTCATCAATTAAAAAAACTTACCAAAAGAAGTATTAAACTATATCTAAAGAAAGTAAATAAAAATGAGAGCAAGATAAAATAAAATAAATAAATATACAATACAATTGATAAATATATATTTACATTATATTTAAGTAAAACTAATATATATAATCAATATGGTCAGATGAGAAGAAAAAGAAAGAGGATAATCCAATATTCAATAAACTTATGAAAATAGAATTATTCTCATCTATTAGATAATTGCAAATTAAAAATACCACGTAACATCATTTCAAATACAAATAACACAATTATTTTTTTTCTGTTTAATTTTCTAGGCTAATATTGTGATTTTTCTTTCAAAATATATTTTAGAATTGACTTTTTATGTCTTTTAAAAAGCATGACAGAATTTAAATTTGAATTATACTGAATTATTTCTTTTCATTTTAGGAGAATTGATACATTGACTACATTTAATCTTTCAATCTAGATATATGGTCTTTCCATTTATTTAGGTGTTGTTTTATACACTTAGAAAAGTTCTACAGTTTACCATATAGAGACTTTTCATGTGTTTTATATTTATTCCAAGAAAAATTGAATTATTATGTTAGAAAATCTAAGGCAGGTATTGTGAGAATTGGCTTTCATGTGTTCTTTTATATATTTAGAAAAGTTCTACAGTTTACCATATATAGACTTTTCATGTGTGTTATATTTATTCCAAGGTAAATTGCATCATTCTGTTAGAAAATCTAAGACAGGTATTGTAAGAATTGGCTACTCATGAAAAAAATGGTAGATATTCTGTCAATCAAAAATTTTCAAGTTTCCAATCCATGCAATCCAATCTCCATAGGAGACAAGAACAAGTTGCTTTAAAGAGAAACAATCAGATAATTGAAAGAGGGCTCTCAGATATTTTTTTAAAATGTTTTTAATTTATAAAAGTTTAAAAATATTTAGATAGAGTGGATGATGAAATAAGTCTCCCAGAAAGCAGGGAATGGTTATACTTTGCAAATATCTTTTTTGGTCACCCATATTCTCAACTTCTTTGGAGTATGCAGAAACTATATAGGTTCTGCTTCAGAGAATGTAAGTAGAAATAAACTGTCAGTTACAAACTGAAGCATGAAGGAGCCTATTTGTGCTCTCTTTGCCTGCAATAAAGATTATAGGAGACCGCAAATTTAGACGATAGTGCTATGAGATCACAGTTGCCCGAAATTTTCTGCGACTTCATTGAGGGCAACTCCCCTGGAGAGTGTCTAAGAAACTACAGTGGACTTTGCTTGAGAGAAATATGAACAGTAGTTTTGTTAAGCTACTGGGACTTGGACATAGTTTATTACCACAACGTAAAATAGATTGCTCCACTGTGAGGTAAGTCTTTTAAATGCATGTTCACACACACATACCCTTCCCCAGTAAATCTTGGATGTTTTAGAATTGTCTTTTTATGCCTTAGTGTTACACGATTTTATAATATTACAGTTTTATAATTTGTATGCATTAGTACTTCTTTTCTTTTACCCAGCCTGCTTATTTCTCTCCAATGGTCTCCTTCACTCGGAGCAACCAGGACATCCTTCAGTTTAGAGGGTCCACATCTGTTACTGTTTTCATAACTACTTCCATTGTGCTTCCCACTTGCTTTTTCTAAAGCCCAGTTGTCAAATATTGTAATTACTGAAAATATTTTTTAGGCTCTTATCTTCCCTATCATATTTTCTACTTTTTTTAAATGACAGAATTCCATTTTGGAACTTCATTTTCAAGAACTCCTAATCCATCTGAAAATTTTAATTTTTTTATTATGAATCATTCACTGTTAAGTTTTCCACAATACCTTGTTGTTCTTTTATATAATATGGAAATATAAAGCAAAGCAAAGCATTTCACGTAAACTACACTGCCAGTGGATATTTTGTGATTAATGGATGAACTAATCAAGCTGTTTTTCTCTAAAACGATTTAAAATTATTATTCAAAAATACATTGCCCTTTAGTGAAAAAGTTCAAAAAGCACTAGCGGAAATATTTGTATATTTAAAAATTTAAACCTGTTTCCTTATAGCACATATAGTCCTAAAAGGAACAACCTGAATGGTAGAATGCTGAACAATATTTTTACTTGTTCGTTTTATTTTATTTTTTATTAAGGACAGTATCTCTCTGTCGCCCAGGCTGGAATGCACTGGTGCAATCATGGCTCACCATAACCTCAAGTTCCTGGGCTCAAAACATCCTCCCATGTCAACCTCCTGAGTGGCAAAACGGCCTCTCCGCATACATGAAGAAAATTAGTGACCGGGCGCAGTGACTCTTGCCTGTAGTCCCAGCACTTTGAGAGGTGGAGGCAGGCATATCAACTGAGGTCAGCAGTTCTAGACCAGCCTGTCCAACATGACGAAACCCTGTTTCTACTAAGACTCCAAAAAAATTACCCAGGTGTGGTGTCACACACCTATAATCCCAGCTACTCTGGAGGCTGAGGTAGGAAAATCGCTTGAACCTGGGAGGTGGAGGCTGCAGTGAGCCAAGACGGTTCCATGACACTCCAGCCTGGGTGACAGAGTGAGACTCCATTTCAAAAAAATTAAAAAATTTTTTTTAAAATTAAAATTAGGCTTGGTGGTGTGCACCTGAGTAGCTAGGACTACAGGTGCAAACCACCATGCCTGCCTAATTTTTAAGGTTTTTATTTTTATTTTTTATTTTTTGTAGAGAGGCAGTTTTGTCATATCTTGGTCTGGATGGTCTAGAACTCCTAGATTCAAGTGATCCTCCCATCTCAGCCTCTCAAAGTGTTGGAATTACAGATATGAGCCACCACACTGCGCCTGGTTAATATATTTTAATTGGAGTTTACAATATCCTATTCTTATTAGCTATAGATTACAAAATACAATACAATATTAAGTGACAGACCCAAGATTGAAATATGACCATTAAAGGGTTACATAGTTAAATTATTTTTAAAGTAGTCAGAAACAAGTTCAGAAAATTTGGTTATTTTCTTGTCACACAGGCAATTTTAAAAATACATACATTGGCAAAAAAGACATAGATTGACACAGCTATTGAACAGTTCAATGAGATTTTTTGTCCAAATAACTTCAATATTTGTATTTAATTCTGTTCTCTCAATAAGAAAATCCTCTCTCTTTAATCAATAGTGTGTACAACATTAATTCAAACCACAACTTGCCCTCTCTTAGCAACTGCATAAATTGATAATTTCGTTATGATCTCTTCTGAGCTTTTGCTCTCCCTATGGTATAACCCTACAATGAAGCATGCCAGGAAACCATATTAGTTTTTGTGTACCTTTTCATAACACTAACATGTACCAAAGGGAATTTTTTAAATACAGGATTATTGTTTCACAACTCTTCAAAGGTTATGCCATGGTTTCTTAATGCTACATAACATGCATAAGTCAATATAAAACATTTTCAAATACACAATAGAAAAATAAAAAGTTTCTTTACAAACTGAGACGACAATTGTGGAAGCCAAAAAATATCCTGGTGATTGAGGAAAATTAGTTTATGACAAACACACACTCAAACACACACATTAACAAAAAGAATGCAAAAGATTACCGTCCTAGCTGGAAGTAAACTTTTATGAGCAGTGCATTCTTAAAAGGAAGACGCCTACATGCATACATTTATGAATGTTCAGTTATTATAGAACAAATGTGGAGAAAAAAATTAGGAATCTGCTTTAATATGATATCAAACCAAAGAACTGTAAGCAGAATAGGTTATTGTTTTTAAGTGAGGTTATATATCTTAAATTAGAAGAAATCTTCTCGAATTAAAAAGAGTATAGTTTATGTATGTAATATATTTTCAATTGGTATTTTGATACCACTCTGCCTGTAATCCAGTTTAAAGCCACTTCCACATTGTTAGGTATTTGTTACAGAAGCATCACACTTCCCATTACTAGACTCTATATTAGTTTGCTAGCGCTACGATTACAAAGTCCTACAGACTGGGTGGCATAAACAATATACATTTTTTGTCTTACAGATATGAAGGCCGGAAGTCCAAAATCAACTTATCATTAGGGTTACTTCCTTACAAGAGCTGAGAGGGAAATGTCTGTTTCTGGCCTTTCTCATTGGCTTGTGATGGCATCTCCTTATGTCTCTTAACATCGTGTTTTCTCTATGAACAACTTTATACAAATTTCCCCTTTTAATAAGGACATCAGTCTCATTGGATTAGAAACTTCCCCATGACCTCCCTTTTTCTTGATTAGCCCATTTCCAAATAAGGTCATATTCTAGGTACTAGGAATTAAGACTTCAACATACGAATCTGGGAATCACACAGTTCAACTCATAACAGGATCCATTCTCAAATAATTATCATCTTCCTATCATCTCATCTCTTTCTCAAACCTCCTTGTCACCAATTCTGCAATCTGTTTTTTACAAGCCTCTGGAAATGTAGACAAATCATAAGACAATGACAATGAAGCAGTAATATTTCCGAATGTATCTCCCTAGCTCCAAAAACTGAACAATCAAATGTAATGCTCAAAGTTCTGCTTACTATGAAAATTTCTCATCCTTTTTGGCTTTCTGAGTCACCCTCACAAGGCCCATAATACTGCAGCAATCAACTCAGCTGATACTGGTTTTGCCTGCAGAACTATCTTTAAATCAAGCTTGTATATTTTTATTCTTTCTTAACTGGCTTTAAGAAACTTTCCATGAAGCCACAGGTGTGTGTTAAGGAATATATAACAATGCCGCAAAGATAGCTATTATACTGAGAGTTTGAGCAAACAGTTCATGTAGCTTTCTTGTGCCTTCAGGAGCTTCATTATGAGTGACTTTATGGTTTGGTGTAACAAATGGCATCCAGTTTATCGTAGATAGTTCAGTTCTTAGGATCATATTAAATTCATGGTCAAGAATTTAGTTTCTGTAAGGGTCCAGTAGCAATTGTACACAATACTTGATCAGGTTTGTTATGCTATTACAAGACTCAGAGGTCTTGCACACATGTGAAATAATTGAGTTAAAATGGGAATCACTGTACCTGCAGCTTCCAAGTTTCTCATGAAAATACTAATCTCTGCAATTCACTCAGCAATGTGGCATTGTTATGGTCAACTATATCAGTAAGAAGGGCTGGATGCAAGGTCTTGCACTTAGACTTTTCTACCATAGTAATTCTCACTAGATTGACCAGGTACCCAATGTAGAATTATTTATTGTTTGACAAGTATTTTTATTCTAACTATGCATTCAGTAGGTGGAGAAATAAATACAGGATCCGTCTCTGGAGCCTCTGGTTCCACTCTGAGACAGACATAAACTAACAGACTATCTTCCAAAACATACAAGTACTGACACTATCCACCACACCAGGGGGTTGCTCTAGATTCTGTAGGTTAGCCTGAGGTCAGAGGCAATGCTAAATAAGCCCAGTCATAAGTGGAAATTGCAAATAAGATTTCACATCAAACCCACTGAAATACTATGGCAGGAGAGAACAGATGTGGTAGTAATAAAATTTGTAATAACATAAATTGCTCAGAACATGATAATTATTAGCAATGCATAATAACTATTAGTCTAAATAAGAGACTATAAGAAATAAGTGCTACATGACAAACCTTAAACAAACCAACAAACAAAAAAAGAAATCAGTGCTGTCAGGTGTAAACAATGTTAAGGAACAGGTATGTAGTTCTCAGCTCCTTTGATTAATGCTAGGGGATATTGAGAAAAAATGAATTAAAGAATAGGCTTCATCACTGGGCATGCAAGCTTATACTTGCAATGTCAGCTACTCAAGAGGCTGAGGTGGGAGGTTCAATTGAGCCCAGGAGGGAGAGACTGCAGTGAGTGAGCTGAGATCATTCCACTGCAGTCCAGCCTGGGTGAAAAAGTAAGACCCTGTCTGAAAATAAATAAATAAGTAAATAAAAATAAAAAAAGATCAGGCTTCATCAGGGAAGTGAAGATTAATCATTTTCTCATTTTCACAAGGGTTCTCTATGTATTTTTCCAAAACTTATGAATTTAGTCACTAGCAGTGACTCGTAAAAGCAGTAACTCTAAAGGAATGGGCTAAGAAGTTACTGAGGGTATACATTTATTTGTGACCTTATAAATATCAGTAGTGAGGAATGATTCTAATTGTTTTTAAAATTTAAATGTATGAGCTAATAAAAAAATCAGCAAATACATGAAAAGCTACAATGATTGAGATGCAACAGAAAAACTACAACAGAATTAACCACACAATGATATCTGAAATTGAAATGATAAAATATGGGATATAAACAAACTATAACTAAAATACTTAAATAAAATTATATTGAATTATATTGAAGTGAAGCATTTCCGGAATGGCAGTGTAAATACTTTGAAAGTGTTTCTTAATAAAACTACATAGAGCACTACAAAATTGTCAAAATCAACTTTTTCAGAAATCTGGAAATGGGGACCATTTATTCAAGGAATTAGCTGAACCTTGGTAAGAATAGTGACCTTTGTGGCATTTTAACTTACTCTATTTACATTTCTCTCTCCTCAGCTCTCCAGCAGTTTCTAAAATGAACAGCTCTTCTAATTGTGAAAAACAAGAGCATAGCAGCCACAAGTGGAGGCAGAAAGGGTTTAGTGCTCCTAAAAAGCCCCATCCCTAGAGAACTGTCACTATTTGACTTATCTGGCAGTTCAATGAAAAGCTACATTCTGAAGCATTTTCTTTAGTTTACCTTGCTCAGAGAACACTTTATGAGAACCACCCTGTCACCACAGAATTTTTTGTTTTTAAACCAAACTGTTCAATGTCACAGGTGAATGAAGTGATGTTAAGAACTGAGGCTATTGTGAATGGCAGTTCATTCATGATTTGGTTCTCTGTGTGTCTGTTACTGGCGTATAAGAATGCTTGTGATTTTTGCACATTGATTTTGTATCCTGAGACTTTGCTGAAGTTGCTTATCAGCTTAAGGAGATGTGGGGCTGAGACGATGGGGTTTTCTAAATATACAGTCATGTCATCTGCAAACAGAGACAATTTGAATACCCTTTATTTCTTTCTCTTGCCTGATTGCCCTGGCCAGAACTTCCAATACTATGTTGAATAGGAGTGGTGAGAGAGGGCATCATTGTCTTGTGCCGGTTTTCAAAAGGAATGCTTCCAGCTTTTGCTCATTCGGCATGATATTGGCTGTGGGTTTGTCATGAATAGCTCTCATTATTTTGAGATATGTTCCATCAATACCTAGTTTGTTGAGAGTTTTAGCAATCATTAAAAAGTCAGGAAACAGCAGATGCTGGAGAGGATGTGGAGAAATAGGAATACTTTTACACTATTGGTGGGAGTATAAATTAGTTCAACCATTGTGGAAGACAGTGTGGCAATTCCTCAAGGATCTAGAAATATCATTTGACCTAGCAATCCCATTACTGGGTATATACTCAAGGGATTATAATCCATTCTACTATAAAGACACACGCAAACATACGTTTATAGCAGCTCTGGCAAAGACTTGGAACCAACCCAAATGCCCATCAATGATGGAGTGGATAAAGAAAATGTGGCATATTTACACCATGGAGTACTATGCAATCATAAAAATGGATGAGTTCATGTCCTTTGCAGGGACACGGATGAAGCTGGAAACCATCATTCTCAGCAAACTAACACAGGAACAGAAAACCAAACACCGCATATTTTCACTCATAAGTGGGAGTTGAACAATGAGAACACATGGACACAGAGGGGGGAACATCACACACACTGTTGGGTGGTGGGGGACTGGGGGAGGGATAGCATTATGAGAAATACCTAATGTAGATGATGGGTTGATGGGTGCAGCAAACCACCATGGCACGTGTATACCTATGTACCAAACCTGCATGTTCTGCACATGTGTCCCAGAACTTAAAGTATAATAAAATATATAAAGAGAGAGAATAAATAAATAAATAAATAACTGGGGCTAACTCAAGGCTGACTAAAAATCTTAAAAGAAAGAGTTGGGATATAAGATGCCCATAGAGAACTTTTGAAAGTTCCAACATATTCCTCGGGATGCATAATTCTATGCACACTGAAGAGCTGTGCACATGTCCAGAAAAATACTGAGAAAGTTAAAATATTTAACCTATAGTTGACCTTAAGGTTTTAGGCAAACCAGAAATGTAGACTAAGGCAGAGTTGTAAAAAAAGTATTAAAAGCATGTCCTGCCACATGGAGAGAAACTCTCAGCAAAGTTTAGATGATGTATCGGTTCAAGTCATTTAAGGAAAGCTCTGTTCAACCATTAGCTGATCAGAAAGCTAAATAGAGAAAAACTTTAGTGGAAACACATGACAAGGAATACAAACTTAACAGAATTGGTACAAGAAAGCCACAAAACTAACCACAACGATATAAAAATTAAACAAGAAAACAAAAACAACTCCAAAGGAGGTAGGGGAAAATAATTTTAGTATTTGTCAATTTATATTATTTGAAATATCCAGTTTTCAACAAAAAATATGAGATATACAAATAAATAGGAAAATAAGATGTATATTCAGGGAATATAAAAGTTAATAGAAACTGACACTGAAAAAGTCCAGTTATTGGACTTATTAGATTTAGTTGACCTAATATAAGTATACAAAAAAAAAAAGTCAAAAGAAAATGATGGTAAAAGAGAGTAGATCAATGGTATTATGTTAAATAAAGAATATCAATAAAGAGATAATAATTATATAAACGTGCAAAATAAATATGCTGGTGTTGAATAGTACAAATATTGAAATGAAAAATAAATCACTGAAGTGGCTCAACAATGGATTTCAACTGAAAAAGATAGAATCATCAAACTTGAAAACTAGTCAATTGAGATTATCCAGTCTAAGAAACAGAAAGACAACAAACAAACAAAAAAAACCCAGAGCCCTAGAGACATGTGGGCCACGAATAAGTGTACCAAAATATGCAACATGGAAATCTGATGGACAGGAGAGAGAAAACACCAAGAAAAATACTTGAAGAAATGATGACCAAAAATTTTTGCCAAAAATGAAATATTAAATGTTCACATCTGAAAAGCTCAAAAAAACTGCAATTAGATGAACACAAAACCATTCACATCTGGATACATTACAGTCAAATTATAAGTCAAAGACAAATAGAGAATCTTAAAAGCAGCAAGATAAAACTCACTTATCATAGACAAAAGAACCTCGTAAGATTAACATTTGACTTCTCATCAAAAATTATGGAGGTCAAAAGACAGAGAGGAATGATATATTCAATGTGCTATAAGAAAAAGACTATCAACCAGATTTTTTTTATAACGCAAACTATACTTCAACATTGAGGGAGAAATGAAGATATTTCTAGATTTAAAATAAACAATAGAGAATTTATGTTTTGCAAACCTGTCTAAAAGAACTATTAAATGGAAGCTTTCAGATTGAAATGAAATGACAATAGACAAAAACTAAAATCTCCACGAATAAATAGACTGGTGTTGGTAAGTACACAGGTATTAAGTTGGTGCAAAAGTAATTGCCGTTGCTGTCATTAAAAGTTGCACCAACTGAATAAATTTAAGGCAGCATAAATGTATTTTTATTGTATTTTTTTTCTTGTAACTGATGTAAAGTGCATAAAGCAACAATTATAAAACTGTTTTTGACGAGCTAATAAGCTATGAAAATGTAATTTACAAGGCAAAGACAGTACAAAAGGAGAAAGAGAAAAAAGAGCTATAGTATAAAAAGATTTTGCATATTAGGAAATTCAGTTAGTATTGTGATAAGAGCCATATTGTTTTGCATTGTTTTTATTTGGATTAAAGACTTTTATTTTGGAGACAGAGTCTCGCTCTGTCACCCAGGCTGGAGAGCAATGGTACCATCTTGACTCACAGCAACCTCTGCCTCCCAGGTTCAAGCGATTCTCCTGCCTCAGCTTCCCGAGTAGCTGGGATTACAGGTGTGTGCACCACCACTCCCGCCTAATGTTTTTGTATTTTTAGTAGAGACAGGGTTTTGCCATGTTGGCCAGGCTGGTCTTGAACTGCTGACCTCAAGTGATCTGCCCGCCTCCACCTCCCAAAGTGCTGGGATTACAGGCGTCATATGTTTTATTTTGCATAACTCTCTAAACAGTTCGTGCCGAAGACTATCAGTGTTCTCCATATTATCAGAAATAGAGCCCTTAGCCTTCTTGGGTCTAATCATATTAAGCGGCCAACTCCAGAAACTCCAAAACCAAGAAAACAACTCCATCTTTAATATTGTGTTTTTCTAGAACCACTCCTGGTACCAAAATCTGTATTAGTCAGGGTTCTCTAGAGGGACAGAAAGAATGGAATGCATTTGTGTGTGTGTGTGTGTGTGTGTGTGTGTGTGTGTGTGTGTGTAGTTTTATAATTATTGCTTATGGACTTTACATCAGTTACAAGATAAATATAAATATATATGATATATGCATGTTAATATTATATATACGTATATAAAGGGGAGTTTATTAACTGTTAACTCGCACAATCACAAAGTCCCATAATAGGTCATGTGCAGGCTGAGGAGCAAGGAGAGCAAGTTTGAGTTCCAAAACTGAAGAACTTGGAGTCCCATGTTTGAGGGCAGGAAGCATCCAGCACGGGAGAAAGATGTAGGCTGGGAAGCTAGGCCAGTCTCTCATTTCACATTTTTCTGCCTGCTTATATTCTAGCTACACTAGCAGCTGATTAGATTGTGTCCACCCAGATTAAGGGTGGGTCTGCCTTTTCCGGCTTACTGACCCAAATGTTAATCTCCTTTGACAACACCCTCACAGACACACCCAGGATCAATACTTTGTGTACTTCAATCCAATGAAGTTGACACTTAGAATTAACCGTAGCAAAAGGGAATCATACAAGTGTCCTTATGTGTCTGATTTCTATAACTTAGTCCAATGTTTTCAAGGTTCACTTACATTATAGCATGTATCATTTCTTTTTGTGGCTGAATAATATTCCATTGTATGAATATACCATGTTTATTTCTTCATTCACCATTTGATTGGTATTTGGAATGTTCTCACCTTTTAGCTATCATGAATAATGCGCTATAAACATCAATTTATAAGTTGTTTGTGAGATATGTTTTTAATTATTTTGGCCATGTACCTAATAGTGAAATTTCTGGGTTGTGTGGTAACCCTAAGCTAACTTTGTAAGAAACGGTAAACTGTTTTCCAAAGCAGCTGTACCATTTTACATTACCACTAACAATACATGAGGGCTCCACTTTTGTCATATTAAGGACAATTCTTGTTATTGTCCATCTTTTTTATTATAACCATCTTATTGAGGAGTGAACTAATATTTCATTGTGGTTTTAATTTTAATTGCCCTGATGGCTAATAATGTTGAACACTTTCTTACGTGCTTAATGACTATTTAATACCTTTATCAGAAACATGTTTATTCAAATATTTTGCCTATTTTTAATTGTGTTTATTCATCTCTTTATTTTTTGGTTGCAAGAGTACATTCTAGATACATGTACTTAATCAGAAGTAAATTTTTCCTTCTGTGGGTTGTTTTTTGCTGCCTTGATGGTGTCTTCGCAGGACAAACTTAAAAAATTTAAATAAAGTCGATATGTTATTTGTTTTTGTTTTTGTTGTTGTTGCTTGTTCTATGGGTGCCATATTTCAGAAGATATTGCCTCATCTAAGGTAAAAAAGATATGCTTATATGTCAATGTAATATTTTTGTTATTTCAGCTCTTGTATTTGAGAATATGGTATATTTTAAGCCAACTTATTTTTTCTTATGCGATAGGATTGCAACTTTATTCTTTTGTTTTTTTTTTTTTTTGTAGATATAGAATCTACCCAGCATCATTTGATTAAAAAAATTTTTCTTTACATAGAATTATTTTGGCACCCTTGCCAACAATCAAGTCACAATAAATATCACGATTTATTTTTTTCTTATTACTTTTATTTTATTAATCTATATATAATCAATATATAATCAATCTTTTGCCAGTACCACACTGCTTTGATTGCTGTAGCTTTGTAGCAGACATGAAATCAAGAAAAGTGAGTCCTCCAACTTTGTTCTTCTTTATCAAAATTGTGTTGAGTAGTCTGAATCGTTTGCATTTATATAAGAAGTTTAGGATGAGTTTATCAATTTTTGTGAAGTCAGCAGAAATTTTGATGAGGATTGCATTGAATACATTGCTCATTTTAGTAACTACTGTTATTTTAAGAATATTAAATCTTCCAATTTATGACATATATTTTCAAATATTTTGGCCTTTAAATTATTTATATAGTGTTATATAGCTTTCAAAGTTCAAATTTTACACTTCTTTGGTTAAATTTATGCTGAAGTATTGTACACTTTTTGATGCTACTGTAAATAAATATATTTTCTTAATTTTTTTGAATTGTTCATTGCTAGGATATAAAAATATAATTGATTTCTATATATTTATATTTTATACTAAATTTGCCAACCTCATTTATTAGTTCTAATAGTTTATTTTGTGTGTCTATGTTTGTGTAAATTCCTTAGGATTTTCTATAGGCAAGACAGTGACTGCCTTTTATTTTATATTCTTTTCTGATTGCCCTGTCTAAACCTTCAAGTATAACGTTGAATAGAAGTGAAGACAGTGTACATCACTCTATTTTTCCTGATTATAGGAAAAATAAGGTAATTCACTTGCACTAGTAAATGTGATGTTTGCTGTATGTTTTTTGTAGATAAACTTCATTAATTCAAAGAAGTTTTCTTCTATTATGGTTTGTTGATTGCTTTTATTCTGAAGAAGTGTTACATTGTGCCAAGTGCTTTTTGTGCATCTATTGATATGATCATGTGAGCTTTGGTCTTTATTTTGTGATAGGGTGAAATATATTTATTAATTTTTTCATATGTTTGCACAGTTTTGCATTCCTGGGAAAAATATCATTTTTTACAAGTGTATATAATCTTTTCTATATGTTGCTGTATTTTGTTTTACAGCTTTTTTTTTTAGATTTTTGTGTTTATAGGAATAAGGCATATGGTCTGAAGTTTGGGTTTGGTTTTGGTTTTCTCTTGTGAAATCTTCATCTGGCTATAGTATCAGGCTAATAACACAGACCTCTCACAATAAGTTAGAAAATATTTTTCGTCTTTTATTATTTGGAAAACCTTGAGAAAGATTGGTGTTAATTATTATTTAAATGTTTGGTTTAGTCACATCTGTCTATTTTTGTTTTAATTGCCTGAGCTTTTGGAACCAAACTTAAAAATATTATTGCCCAAACTTATATTATATCATTTTTCTTTTATATTTTCTTCTAGCAATTTTATATATTCACATCTAACTTTAAATCTTTAATTCATTTTGAGTTGATTTTTGCATATAGTGCGTGATAAGGATCCAATCTCATTGTTCTACTTGTGGATACCCAGATTTCTCCTTTTTCCATTTTGTGTTTTTGGCACCTTTACTGAAAATCAGTTTACCATAAATGTGTGAGTTTTTTCTGAGCTCTCTATTTTGTCACATTGTTTAATATATCTATTTTGATGCCCATTACCATTCTGTTTTAAGTAAAATAGCTTTGTAATATAGTTTTAAATCAGGTACAGTGATAGTTCTGTCTGTGTCCTTTTTGCCCAAAATTGCCTTGGCTATTTAGGGTTTTTCCTGTGTTCATATAAATTTTAAAACTGTTTTTCTATTTCTTTAAAAAATTACATTAAACATTATATCGAGGTTACATTGAATCTATAGATCAATGTGGGTAATATGGACATTTTAGCAATATTAATTTTTCTTATTCATGAAGTTGGAATATTTTTCTACCTATTTCAGGAAACCTGTCAAGGAAATGTGTAGACAAGGTACAAGGCCAACCCTTCCAAAAGACTTTTATCAGCTCTATAAAGTCAATCTCAATTTCTCAAAGCAGTCAGAACTGAAACTATGCCATTCTAGTCAAAGTCTTGGTAAAATAACCAGGGTTTCCAATGGTTTCCTGCACAGACATACACACAAAAAAACAGATCCTTATTAAACTTATATAAATAACTATATTGACATAAATTAAAAATACTCAGAAATAGTTTTAAAATTCTGGAGAAATCAGGTAAAAAAAAAAATAGGATTCAAACTTGGCTCACAGTAGCATACTTTATTCAATTGTTAAAATCTCCAAATGTCCCCCCCCCCCCAAATTTTTTTTCTTAAATCTGAAACACAAACAGAAAGAATCAACAATGTTTCAAACAAAAATGTTAAAAAAAAATTATCTAATCAGAAGTCTGGACTGGAGAATTAAAAAATATTATTTCCATTTCCTATTAGTTCAATTCATGCAATTAACTCCTGTGTTACTCAACATTGGGCCAAGAATCCTCATGCACACATCAGCATTGCAATGAGATTATTTTAAGTAAGTTTTTTCTCTAATCTAGTGACACAATATCCAAAGTTATCAGAAACCTGCCTTCAAGAGCACGTATCAGAGTCCTTTTCATAAATTCCACTAAAGAAGCAAGTTTTGGGCTGTAGCTAATCATAAACCACATTTTTTGGGGGGTGGGATAAAAATAACACAATAATTGCTGGTTGACGATAAAAGTCTTAGAACAGTTATAGTGAAAGACACAATTGAAAAGGAAATTTGTCTATTTCTATGGCACAAAGCAATTTAACATAATAATCATAATAATTATAACATACACTAAGGCGTAAGAATTTTGCAGATTTTGTACAATTTTGGAACAGACATTAATTACATATTTATATAAATATAATTCACAGAAAGTTAAACTCCATTTCATGTTTGACAATGCTTCCTGGATGATTTAACATATTAAATAAGCAGATATGTCTCTCTTGGACTTCAATAACACTAATATCCAAAACAAATCATTTGAGGTCAAAAGACAGTACAAAAGTTGAAATTTTGATTTAAAAATTATAATATCAGGCTGGGCGCGGTGGCTCAAGCCTGTAATCCCAGCACTTTGGGAGGCCGAGACGGGCGGATCACAAGGTCAGGAGATCGAGACCATCCTGGCTAATCTGGTGAAACCCCGTCTCTACTAAAAAATACAAAAAACTAGCCGGGCGAAGTGGCGGGCGCCTGTAGTCCCAGCTACTCGGGAGGCTGAGGCAGGAGAATGGCGTAAACCCGGGAGGCGGAGCTTGCAGTGAGCTGAGATGTGGCCACTGCACTCCAGCCTGGGCGGCAGAACGAGACTCCATCTCAAAAAAAAAAAAAAAAAAAAAAAAAAAAAAAAAAAAAAAAAAAAAAATTATAATATCAGAGGTTTAAAACACTTGATATCAAAAAATTGGGTTACATGTTACTGTAAAATAAGTCATTCACTGAGCCAAAAAGGTAATTCAAAGATTTAAAAAGAAAAAAAAAACAACAACTTGATTTATTGATAGAGAGAAGAAAATTTCCCAAAAAATAAGAGCTGATCAAGATGGTGTGAAGCCAACTGAATCTGTCTCTCCCTGTTCCACTTTATTTTGTTTTTGCAGTTTACTGAAAAGGTACACTAATTTTTTTATTATCTCTTATTAATACTACACAAATATTTTGTTCAAAGGGAAAAACCATATTCTATCTTTTCATTAGTGTATTCATGCTAATCCTAGTTTTAATAAAACCTTATAAACAAATTCATCCAACATCAGTTTGAACACAAGGTAAGGTTATCATAAACTTTTATAAACTTTTACAATTTTTCCGATTATTTCTTTACTAACTTTCTATATCCATTCAGTTTTAACCATCATTCTTTTATTTCTTCATTTAAAAAATAATCCTTTAAAGCCTCTTTTCTTTCCTTTAAAAAAAACATATTCCCATGCATTTTCATAAACTTTTAACCCAAAACACATCTTACCTTTTTTATTTGCTTTGGATCCATAATTGCTTCTCTTATATTTGCTATTTTTAATTGCATTTATTTGTTACAATGTTAACTCTTAGTAATTCTTATTTTTAGTGAAAAATCTAAGAGGTAAGAAATTGTAATTATATATCACATGTAGAGCACAGGACAAAAGACAGAGCTGCAGGTAATACCTGACCCTTCACAGCATGGACAGGAGTCACAAATAGGCCAGGGACAACTCCACATGTCCCCAGGCATTTCTATGACAATTTGTATAGATCCTAGAATGTAATGGCTCTTAGATGGACAAGTTAAAGAATTATCAAAAATGTCACAAAAGTAGTTTATGACCTTAAAATAGCAAAACAGTATCTGACCTGCCTGACCAATTTAGGCCAAATGTCTATATTCAATTTTGAAGACATTTATTTTTATTTTACCAATAATTTTAAAACAATCTTTATTCACCAAAGATTACTAAAGTCACATGAACTAAAAGGCATTTGAGTTCAAGTTTCTATTGTTTTGGTGAAATATCTGATGTAAGTACTTATTTTTTTCTTTGAGCCAATTAATTAGAGCTCATTCATGTATTCTGATAGTGAAACATCACATATACACGACATCTATAAACACAGAGACATGAAAACACACAGACAGAAGCAGATGTTACAGATTTATAATATTCTTTATTTGTCAATTTTAAATAGTTTTTTTTGTTGTTGTTCTTTTCATTACTTGTTTTATTGCCCTAGGCAATTATCAGCTAGGCAACCCTAATTTTTGTGTTTCTAAAGCACAACTCTTAGATGAAACAAAGTAGAAAATGTACACCTCAAAGCATGTAAAGAGACAGAACTGAAGCCTTTGTAAAATGTTTGGATGGGTTATAGGATGATTCAAAGTGGATTCCAAGGTAACATAAAATCTTAGAAATTTACCATAAGACTTTATAAAAAGACCAATTTAATTCACATAGGTCATTTTCAATTTAGTCTCTATCTTATAACTGGATCACTGCTTATAAAGCCATTATACATACCAAGTTCAAGTTTTTTTAATAATACAAAGTAATTTCTGGTACTCCCCCAAAAGCTAAAGAGACAAGATAATGCAATGCAAAAGAGACTAAAGATGGTAAAAAGGAAAAATAAATAGGTGAAGTAAAAATAAATATTAATAAGAGAACAGTTTTCAAGAAAGAAAGTGAACACAGGTACCAAGCACCTAATTTTTAAAAAGTTTCAGTGAATTCAAAAAAATTCCCCAAAACAGGATCTAAAAAGATAAAATGTATAAAGGCCTTTTATATTGTTAAGTAAAGTCTAGATTAAAGTTGCCTCCTTACATATTTTGAGTCCAGCCTAAATTATTTTCTGTACACTGTGAACTATAGCAAGTGGAGGTGTAAGCACACCATAGACCACACCTGTGCCAATCACCGAGTTTTGGCCAATCATATGTAGCCAGCTGTTTGAACCATGTTCAAATAAGGCAAACACCAAGCTATAACCAATCCAGCTGTTTCTGTACCTCACTTCCATTTTCTGTACGTCACTATTCTTTTTCTGTTTGTAACTCTTCTTCCACCACATGGCTGCACTGGAGTCTGTGAGTCTCCCCTGGCTCAGAAGGCTGCTAGACTCATGAACTGTTCATTACAAAATTAATGTTTTAAAATTTTAATTCAGCGGAAGTTTTTCTTTTATCAGATGGTGTCAGAAGCAGGGTCCCAAGCAGAACTTCTAACAAACCCTAGGAGTGCTAAGTGACCAAAGCAAGGTAGCTGCAGAACCCATTTGTGTCCATTGATCTCTTAGAGCAGCTGGGGATCATGGTAAGTTCTCGCTCAGATTTCAGAGCTCTACAGATTTGTGTTTTGAGCTGTTCATGTTTCTCGGAGCAAATTTCTGATCCAAATTGGGTTTAGAAGTTGCGACAGAAACTGGCCTGGGTCCAGGGTTGGATTCGATCCAGTAATTAACTGGCTTGGTTCCAGTTACAGGCCTCTTACATCTGACTGGGTCAGAAACTGGTAGTAAGTGGTAATAGTTCAGGATATGTAATATTTGGCTTTTGAAAATTCACAGGGATTCTTATGTTCTACTCCCGTTTCATTTTTATCACATGCTTAGGTAGGAAAAAAGTCATTGGCTATATTAATCAAGGGAACCTGAGAACAAAGCCAATATCTTAGGTAAAAATGGGATCCTTAATTTCTGAAGAGATCAGTTTTTTTCTGGCTCATACATGCATAAGTGTGAGGTGCCAGAAGCTCCAAAGTCTCACAGAAATGGCAAAATCTTACTAAAGTTAACTTACCGTGGAACGTTCCAAATGAACAAAACTGCAATGAAGTGCGTTTGGAAATGAGGGCTCCCAAATTAGTCCTATCTAGAGATGACTCTTGATATTCAGAAGCTTCTAAAAAGATTTCAGTATTTTTATTTAAAGATATGATGAAAGGCAAATAATAAGCTTAAGTGACTAATTGATTAAATAAACAAAATATACTAACCTTTTAGCTTAGTTACTATCCTCATCCGAAGGAAATAGACTGCAGCACCAATTGGCTGAGTCAGGTTAAGTAATAGAGTACATTTTACATGGATAAAGGGTGGAATTGGGTTAGAGACCCTCCCTTCAATAAAATTTCTCTTTGTTAAAAATAGATTTGGCACTACAGGATGTTAACTGCTATTCTCTTTGGATTAATCTGCCTTGTACTTTTTTCTGACAGCTATGAGTGACAGGATTAGGCATGAATAGGACCATGGAACATGGGGAACTTTTTCTCTTAAAAAAGGAAAATTTGAGAGCAGATGTGACTGCTGGAAAAGATCTCTTCGTGACCAACAAGCAGCTGCCTGAACTTTTGATTCAGTATTGCTGCATTGGGTGGGTCTTTCTCTGTCCTCCCTGAGCTCCTTGCCTTCCCCACCCAACCACAGGCAATACTTTTCTTTTTTTCTCTCCTTTCCCTTTCCTATCTTTTCTGTTACTCAGGGCGGCCATCTTGCCGAGAGACCACATGTTAAATCTCCTGGTGGGAGGTTAGATTAAACATGACAGGACCAAACTGAGGGCAAGTTTGGGCATTTCCAATTTGATATTGGGTGCTAAGCGAAGTGGCTAATGTTTATTATTTGTCGCATGTATTTTACTCTGGCCGAAATTGAAAAGGTTAATTTGGTTACCCCATGCTACCCTTTGGACAGTATCTTACAAAATTGAGAGGCTTTTGCCTGTGGTTCCATGAAAAAGAAAGAAAGAAAGAAAAAAAAAAGATTTTCTTTTGTGTTGCATCTTGGCCACCAGAGCTATAGTGTGGCTGCTCAGGGAGGGGGAGGCGAGAAGCTTGGCATACTGGCAAAAGGGTAAGAATTTTTTACCAGTCAGACTTCTGGCCTCTCTCTCTCTCTCTCTGTGCAAACTGGTTGAGTGAATGATAAAAACAAATCACGATTTATCTGCTCTGTAAAGTTTTGGTTAATGTGAAAAAGGATTCTGAGGCTATTCTTAAGCTGTAGCATATCTAGTGTGCTTTGTGTGTCTTTCTGTATGGTTCTGTCATAAAGAAAAGTACCTTAGGATAGCATAAGGGCTTAGGACCACATAAGCTTGCTATTCAAGATGACCCGGAAAACTGTTCAGTAACAAACTTTGCTGCAGGTCCCTGAAACAAACAAAAAAACTGGATGTGGTCTCCATCTTGTTTTATGACCTTGGGAGCTTGACCTTGTAACTATGTGGCAGCACTTTCTCTTGATTTCTGCCTTCTGGGGAACAAGGATTTGGGGGTTCACATCATAGTTAGCTCTAAAAATTACCTTGAGTAGATATAAGCCTTTGCAAACTCAAAATTGACTGCTTTAGACTCCTTCTGGGAAGAGCAATGGAAACTGCCCAATGCTGTAATTCAGCAGCTAATCCAGGTTCAGTTATAGCATAGGGAATGAGCACTTACTGGGTGATATCTGTTTGACCTTTACCATTTGTTGATTCTCTTTTCCTCCAATAACAACTGCTAGCTTTCCCTCTTTTTTTTTTTTTTTTTTTTTTTTTTTTTTTTTTTTTTTTTTTTTTTTTTTCTGAGCTACCTTTGAAGACTCTAAATTGTGTAAAAATGGCTTACCACCTTTTTGAAAATACTTCATATACTCGTGATTGGGTCAGAACCTTAGTTGAGGTTTGGTTGTTTCACTTTTGAGGTTACTTCTGGTGAAATTAAAAAGCCAGAAATATCGACCATTTGGCCTGGGTAAAGTAGTATAATAAATAATTTAAAGGGGCAGTTTCTTACAGAGCGCTATGGTTAGAAGTCAGCTTAATTAACAGTGCATATCCAAGCTATACGTGTATTTAAAAGACCTTTATGTTTTTGTTTTTTTCCCCCTTCTTGGATTTTATTTTTCTGAAGAAAAAAGGGTTTCTTTTATTCTCAGTCAACTGAGTTTTTTTCTCCACTTTGTCTTCTTGCTACTCAATGTACACAAGAGAGAACCTAAGATAACTTCTAATAGCCTGGGACTCCTTGGGGAAAACAGAGAAGGAGCCATAGATCCCATTTTGAGAAAAATCTCTGTTTCCCTCATGAAACCCCAGGAATTGGAAGTGGATAGATCCCTTTCAAAATCTAAGGCTCTGTTTTGTTTCGCATTGTATTATTTCATGGTTTTGAGTTTTGGGGATATCAGAAAATACTTTGCATTATAGCTAGGTAGAAAATACACTTTTAGAAATGGCTATTGGCTGCCATGAGGGATACTCAGCTCTTTACGCATTTGGATTAGAGAAGCATGCTCTTGGCCACCTAGAAGGTATGAAGATATCGCCACCCCCCGACTGAGAGATGCCACTCCCCACTGAGAGATAAGACTCCTGTTGGGAGATGGATTGATTGCAAAATGGGCTAAGTGGCCTTGGGTTGCCATGCAATGAAATGCATGGTAAAAGCATTGTACTTTCTTCTCCCATAACATTTCCTTCTTTTTAAGAATCCAGGATGTGATATAAAAATGGGGCCATTAATTTTGGAGATCTTTGTCTTCCAAAGAAGCCTGCTTATTAGGCCCTAGGAGCTGCATGACTTTCCTGGCTCTGTTCCCTGAAGAACTCCACCGTGACACCAGTAATCCAATTAAGAAACTTAAAAACTGGCAAATAAAAAATCTTACAACTTCTGGATCTTCATCTGTCTGTCTGTGTAGTTATATATGTGTCGTATATGTGATGTTCATATAAAAAAGCTCTAATTAATTGACATGAAGAAAAATAAGCACTTAAGCCAAATATTTTGAAAGAAAAATGAAAACTATCATGCCTTTTAGTTCATGTGACTTTAATAATCTTTGGAAAATAAAAGCAGTTTTAAGAAGATTGTAGGTAAAATAAATTGGTCTAAGTTAGGCAAGTCAGATATTATATTTGCTAAATGCTTTAAGGTCATAAACTGCTTCTTTCACTTTTGAAAATTGTTCAACTTGCCTGCTTTACAGCTAGGTGAGGCCTGGGGGCATGTAGTAGAGTTAGCCATGCCTCTAACTATGCTGAAAAGAGTCAGACTTTATCTGCATTTTTGTATGTTACTTTAGGCTCCAAAACTAGTAAATAATTAAAATCACTTACAAGGTTCTTCACCAAAAATTAAAATTGCTGAGAAGTAACCTTGCAATATGTAATTGAGACTACTGAAAAACAGTTTTCCATGAAAGATGTGTAAGGAAAGCAAAATGTGCTTTTAGTAAAAGCTTATAAGAAGACATGAGAATGTAAATTTGTGCCTACTTTATAGGATTAAAGGATTGTTTTAAATTCAATAGGATAAAGCTAAAGGTTTGAGCAAGTTATGGAAGGTTTCTGAAATATTCATTGTAAAAGGGATTCTGTGTATGAACATATTGGCTGAATTAAAAGAGCTATAATTCAGTTTTTTCTGTAAACTGTACATTGGAATAAAAGCACAACAGGGTTTACTTAGAGTACTAATCTGCTCTTTACAAAAATTTGTAAAGGGTTTATAAAAAGCTTATTAAAATTTCACCTCATGGTCAAACTGATTAAGATTGATGGATTTGCCTATAAGGTGTTAGTAAAGATTGGTGTTGACGTTAACAGTACAATAATGCAAGGATGAAATTTGGTTTTCTCTCTTGAACAAGATTTTCATGTAATATTAAAGGATAACGAAAGATTTTTGTTTGACTTTTGAATAAACTACTGAAGAAAAAGTGAAAGACAAGAGACAGATTGTTTGGAAAGCTAAATCTTTCCTCCATCAATGAATAAAGTTAAAAATAATGTCTAGCCTCCTTCAGGTTATATGTTTCAGTGAATGACATTCATATATGTTCCAAAACTGTATGAGATTTCTAAAATTTTCATATGTCTGAGTACATGCTATCAATCATAATTATGGTTATGTTAATTTATTGTAAACTATAGAAATAACCAAATTTCCTTGTCAATTTTGTCTAACTTTGACTATTTAAAGTCATTTCCACAGGTAATTGCTTAATGCTGATGCAGTTTCTAAAAATATCACAAACATGCAAAATTCTAAAATATGATGTCTTTTAGGTTTGTGAAAGGATGAAAAGGACACCAAAACGCACTCTTGAATGCAGATTTCTGATAATTTTAAAATTGTATCATTTGGACTTCTTGCTAAATCAGACAATACTGAAATTGTGTATATGTACAATTTGAATGAACTCTATGGTCTAAGTCAAATGACCTATGATAATCCATTAGTTATCAGTGCTATGCACTCAAATTGGAGAAACAACTGGTATTCAAGAGGACATAAGTCCAGTGTTAAGCATGGACTCATGGAGAACCATGATGGCTGCCTTGCCTTTCCTGAGCCTTTAAAATTTTATTAAAAGTTCTGCATTCAATGACTCCTACTGGGAAAGATAAAATGATAAAATAGTTCATGAACAATATTTGGTTTGTCAAACCCATATTCCTGGGAAGACAATCAAAGCTTCAGGTACATTCAGCTACCTGATGAGCCATTTAAACATTTATGGAGTGATTTTATTAAATTGTCATTTTCAATGCATGTTTTCTGGTTGTATAAAAGCTTTCCCATGCAAGAAGGCTGATGTTATAATAGTAAATTATTATGCCACAGTGTATTTTTACCAGGTAAAGAAAGCTTTTTATGGTTCACTGAGGAAAGTCAACTTCTTCACAATCTAGAACACAAAGATTGGATTTTCTGAGAACATCAGAGAAAGAGTGCCCTTGCCACTCACGCTGCAACAAAACTTCAGGACCTCGAACCTTGAGTTCATAATCTCACAACTGAGAAGGATCCCTCCACACTCTTGGAACTGTATGCTCATTGGAATCCTTAAGGTAAAGCTAACAAGGAATGTTTCTCTTCAGGAGACAGCATCCTTGATGTGGATAGCTTTTTCCATGATCATGAATCAAGGCTATTCTACTATCATGAGACTCTTATCTTCAAATATTATTCCCTTGATTATGCCTCTATGAACAATAGAAGTGAAAAAGGGGGCTGTTGTATGCACTTATGAGGTATACTTTTATTTGTGAAGGATTTTGCAGTCAGCCTTATATGTGGATAATGTTATACCTTGATACATGAAAGATGAAGGTCCAATGGAGTGAGAAACTTTAATGGTACATAAATTGCCTCATAATTAGTCAGAAACAAACATTGTTTCACTCCTCTTAACCCACATCATGAGTTAAAAGAACATTGCCAGAAGGTTTTCAGTCTTCTAGAAGGGCTTCATTTGTTAGGTCATTTTTCCATGGTTTAGAGTAAAGGAAACAATGATTAGCAATGTATCCCTCATGATAGGCTCTATAGCAGGTGCTACTGTAAAGGCTATAGTTACATGAGAGACATTCAGTACTCTTGTGAAAGTTGTGCTAAATGGTATAATTACTCCAGATTACTTACTGACTAAACAGAAGTATTTGTGTAGCTGCTGGCACTTATGGCCTATGGAGAAAATATTGGCTATTATAGAGATTTATCTGTAGGGGATTAACAAAGAGACTGTTTAGTTAAGCGAGTAGACTCTTTATCTAGCTCATTCTTTGGTCTATTTGATTTTAGGTGGTTTGACTTACGACACTGGGTAAAAAGAATACTACAAATTGGCTGGGCACGGTGGCTCAAGCCTGTAATCCCAGCACTTTGGGAGGCCGAGACGGGCGGATCACGAGGTCAGGAGATCGAGACCATCCTGGCTAAAACGGTGAAACCCCATCTCTACTAAAAAATACAAAAAACTAGCTGGGCGTGGTGGCGGGCACCTGTAGTCCCAGCTACTCGGGAAGCTGAGGCAGGAGAATGGCATAAACCCGGGAGGCGGAGCTTGCAGTGAGCTGAGATCCGGCCACTGCACTCCAGCCTGGGAAACAGAGTGAGACTCCATCTCAAAAAAAAAAAAAAAAAATACTCCAAATTCTTGGTATTATCCTCCTAATAGTCATAATAGTAGTCTTCTTGGTGTGCTGCATTCTCTCAAAGGTTTTAAATGTTTGGATGCAGGCATCGCTACAATGTCAAATGGTCTCTCTTTAACTGGAATGGCAAGAGCTGAAAGAAATGTGTGACAATGAGGACACTATAGCCTATGAATGACATACTGGCACCAGAAACTCAAAATGATGATAACTGAGAGTGGCACTAAGGCCCTAAGTTTTGGTCACACTCTCATATAAGTGAGAACCCGACTAAAAATGGGGATTTTTTTTAAACAAAATTATAGGAGGCTATTGTTTTGGACTGAGCTCATGCACTAGGCCCCAACAGACCAAACCAAACTAAAATGGAGTTGCTCATGCTCAATGGGACATAATCAAACTAAGACTTTAAGGAAACACGTAGGCCCTAGAACAGACCAGGTTTTGTTTTTCTCCTGTAAACAGAATGTTCTGGCATAAAGAGGTACCCTCTACTCAGTCCTTGTTCCCACCTTGCAAAACCCACTATTTTACTGTTTCCTAGTGGGTTGCAAGACCAAATAAGTACATTTAAGATGGTGATAGTAATATCATTGTCTAAAGTTTTAGTCAATCTCTTAAAATTGAGAACGTTTCCTAAAGGGGGATATTGTGAAATCAAGCTTAGCCTAAAGCTACGTCCTTACATATTTTAAGTTTTGCGTATAGGTTTTTCTGTACATTGTGAACTATAACAAGTAGAGGTGTAAACAGACTGTAGCCCACACCTATGCCAATCACTGAGTTTTGGCCAACCATATGTAGCCAACTGTTTGAACCATGTTCGAATAAGGCAAATGCTGAGTTGTAACCCATCCAATTGTTTCTGTGCCTCACTTCTGTTTTTTTGTATGTCACTTTCGCTTTTCTGTCCATAAATCTTCTTCCACCATGTAGCTGCACTGCAGTCTCTGAGCCTACCATGGCTCAGAAGGCTGCCCGATTCACAAATAGTTTATTGCTCAATGAAACTCCTTTAAGTCTTTAAATTTAATTGGTCTGTAGTTTTTCATGTGTGTGTGTATACTTGGACATCGACTTTTAATGAAATTGACTTCTAACTGTAGATCTCTGTAAAAGTAAATAAACAAATAAGTTATTCTCTTATTACCTGATGTTAGCCGGGGCAAACAGCTGGCCTTTGTGGCTTTTAAACTTCTTTAGCAAAGGTATTCTACAAGTGAAACTAATATGCTTTAACCAGAGTTATGACTTAAACAAGGACATGTGAAGTCTCCAAAGAGAGGCAAATTAGTCCTCATAAAATTCAGAATCACCCCAAAGATAGCTCAGAGAAAGGAAAGTTTTGCTAGTCATAAACCAAATGCAATTCATAATTCTGTTGTGCTATATTCTTGAGGTTATCAGCTTCTCAGCTTATCATCTACATACACAGGTCGAGAAGCCCCATATGCCCCCACAGACAGAAGATAGGAAATCAAAAACTGTCCACAGAAATGAAAAGCATCAATAAATGGCAAAAAGCACACAAATATCAAACCAGAAAGGACTCATTCCCTGACCAGAAATCAAACCAAGGCCACCATTGTAAAAGGGCAGCACCTTAGCAACTGGCAGATAGCATAGGGAGGTCTCCATTGCTCTTCCCAGAAAGAAACTGATGAAGGAAGTTTTAAGCTTACAAAGAATTTTAACTTTTTTAGGTCATACTTTTGTTCCTTAATTTAGACAAGAGAATTCTAAAGGCTAGGCATGACACTATTATGTGTCCTTTTTTAAAAAAAAATGATTTTTTTATCAATTGTTTATGTAAACCAAAAATAAAATTTTCAGCACCTCAAGTGACCAAATAGAATCCCCTCATGGCCAAAGGAACCCTAAGAAATCTGAAAAAAACTAGTCCACGCCATGATGGGAAGGGAGAATCACACATGACTTCCTATACCCTTCTTCCTTTGGAGCTCAGGCACAAGTGACCAGCATTAATATTAAAAAATACACCTTAAGACTGACAAAACAGGCTCTTTGTAACAATAAGATTCCAAATTCCCAGTTGACTCTAGTATAACATCACATGGCAAATAAAGAAAGAATTAAAACTATTTTACTCAGTAATATGTTTCTTTGTCACATTTTAAATTGGCCAAAAGAAAAATCATCTTTTGTGGGCAAAAATGTGCATCTATAAATGACATATATTAACATAGCTAGATCTTTCCCCATTCAGGCCTTCCCAACCCTGAAGAGATTAACTCAGAGTCTAGCACCATTTAAAGGTCAAAAGAGAAAATATTTGTCATCTATTGTTTCTAAAAGCAGCCATCTATGCCTATGAGACATCATGTACATAATAAGAACCTTGGTCTCCAAAATTCTTTATCTTATTAACCCAGACGTTCTTTGTTATTTATTCCAGGTCTTTAGATAATAACCTAACTCTTTCAACCAATTGCCAATCAGAATATTTTTCAACCCACCTATGACCTGTAAACCCTCACTTGGAGTTGTCCAGCCTTTCTGGATTGAACAAATATGTACCCCATGTGTATTGACTAATATCTTATATATCTGAAACAACCTTTGAAAAAATTATAACAGTGAGGATATTTTGACATTTTAAGTGATTTGATCTAACCAATTCCATCTTGCTTTTAACCTCCAACCTGCCTTTGGTCATTCCTGGGTGTGGGCCAAGTTAATTTTGGGAGAAATTTTGTTTATAGTTTAAATGATAATAGCCCTTACAAAACTGAATCATCTTTATAAAAGCAATAAAAGTCCCCAAGGTTAGAATGATAAGAGTGACCTGAATTTTGTTAAGTATAGGTGTAGTTAGATGATTAGCAGCCACTGTCCCAGAAGTCACAAGATTTGGAACTTCCTCAATGATCCCTGCAAATAACATCACGGTTGTAGAACCTAAGATTGGCCTTTTGAGATGTGTTTTCAGACCTTTGCGTTTCCGATGATCAGATAACTCCACAGGGACCTGAAACTGCCTTTGCAAAATTATGACAGTTAAGAGAAATCTGACTTAGTTGGCTCCATCTTGCTTCTTATCTCCAAGATGTCATTCATCACTTCTAGGCATAGGTCAAGCTAACATTGGGAGGAATTCAGTTTTTTTAACTTAAAAGCAAGTATCTCTCTAACACTATCCCCAAAGCTTGCTCAGGAATTGAAAACCACATTTATAAGACTAATGAAAGGCCACAAGAACAGGATTATGAGAGGAGCCTGAACTCTGCTAAAATGTAAGTGTACTTTCTACAATCCCTTACTACTCAGGAGTCATGTGGCCAGAAGTCACGAAATTGCTCCTATAGATAACATCACGCTTGTAGAACATAAAATTTTTTTTCTTTTGTTTTTAATATATCTTTCAGACTGATTCTACCTAGACTTCTGACTCATTACTCATATGATCCTGTGGCCCCACCCAGAGGCCAACTCGGGGCATGAGGACTGTTGTGGACACCTCTATGAATTTATCCCCAACTAATCAGCAACACCAATTCTCTAGCTCCCTGCTGACCAAATTGTCCATAAAAACCCTAACATCCGTGCCTTCAGACAGACTCATTTGAGTGATAATTCCAGTTCTCTCAAGGAGGCAGTCCTTCTGTCCATTCAACTCTTTCTCTATTGTAATTCCCCTAACTTGTAATTCTCCTAACTATCTGGGCAGTGGGCAAGATGAACCTGTTGGGTGGTTACATCTCCCTAAAACATGTAAAACCAAGCTACAACCCAACCACCTTAGGCACATGGTCTCAGGACCTCTTAAGATTGTGCCTCGGGCCATTGTCACTCATATTTGGCCCAAAATAAGTCTTTTTAAATATCTTATAGACTGTGGCTTTTTATAATCAATATTTAGAATAAGACATCCATAAATCCTTTCTAATTTAGCATTTTAGTCTAATTTAAGGGACTTCATGGCCCCTATAAATTAGAATTTATAATCGCACTCTTAATTTCAATAGCAACTCAATCCAAAAGTCTGTCATGTAAAGCCCAAGTGAATTTCCAGGGTTTTTACCGTATTTCCTGGAATGGCATACATAAAACAGTCCACATGATCCCCCAAAATTTACTCTCAGAAATAGACTTAAGAGAGTAAAGATGACAAAATTTTCATAGGGATGGTGCCTGTTGAGACAAAACTTCCCTAAGAACTTATGTTTAGAATGAAAAATGTGTTGCTTAAAATCTTACATGTCCTGCAAACCCAATCTTTTCAGGATGGCTGCTTGAGCTGACCCTGAAAACTCATACCCTCTAGATGGCATCCACTAAGACAGTATCCCCACTTAGTCACAAATCAAGTTTTCAAGGACATAAGCCAAGACGAGAGGAAAACCGGGGACCCACAGAAACGTTTGTCTTAACAGACCCTGGTCTAGTCATAATTGCAAAGCTGATTAGTCTGCGGGACTGGCTCATCCAGCAGGCTTCTAGGGGTTCCAGGCCTGTGTTCTACCTTATGGTACTCCTCTTTATGGCAGAATGGCACAGAAAGACAAAGACAAAGGAAAATGACCACACAAAGAATTTATTTCTGAGAAGTAAAGGATCAAACAATGTGAGCATTCATACTACAAAAGTACCAAATGTACAGCAGAGTCACTACATCCCAAGACTAATCACACAAATGCTTTTTTCATGTTAATCAAAACCTTGAGACAAAACAGTGATTTTTACCTTCTGCTCAACTAGATTGCACAGACAGAGAGAGAGACCGGGAGCCTGATTGGTAAGAAGTCCTTACCCTTTTGCTGGCTTGTCAGGTTCCTGAGTTCTCTTCACTGTAGCTTTAATAAGAGCAGAGCAGGCTGGGCGCCGTGGCTCACGCCTGTAATCCCAGCACTTTGGGAGGCCGACGGGCGGATCACGAGGTCAGGAGATCGAGATTGTCCTGGCTAACACGGTGAAACCCCGTCTCTACTAAAAATACAAAAAACTAGCCGGGCGAGGTGGCGGGCGCCTGTAGTCCCAGCTACTCGGGAGGTTGAGGCAAGAGAATGGCGTAAACCCGGGAGGCGGAGCTTGCAGTGAGCTGAGATCCGGCCACTGCGCTCCAGCCTGGGCGACAGAGGGAGACTCCGTCTCAAAAAAAAAAAAAAAAAAAATTGAAAAAAGGAGTCCTTACCCTTTTGCTGGCTTGTCATATTCCTGAGTTCTCTTCACTGTAGCTTTAATAAGAGCAGAGCAGCTTTGTTTGTCTTGCTCACAGTACCATACTGTGAGTGCCACAGGCTCTTGGTCCCCTAAAGGTTTGCTGAAAAATCCCTGACATGAGACAGCTTAATTAATAGGAGGAAAGGCATACAAATTTACTTAACATGTATACGCGGGAGGCTTCAAAATGAAGACTCAACTTTTTAATGAGTAACAGAAGCTTATACACCACTTTAAGGTTACAGAAACAATGGGGACTTGGAGTCTGGTAAAACAGATTATGAGAAGGGGAAGAAAAGGTGTTCTATTGAGGGGAAATGTCAGAGAGACCCTAAGGCTTCTTCTTCAGTTCCGTATTTCAAAATGTCGTGTTTTGGGATGGTGGTTTCTGAGCCCCAACAGGAGTAAGTCTCAGCAATCTTTTAAGACTCAGGGAAGGGGCAGTAAGAATAAGACCTTTTAAATTTTGATTAAGAGATACCATGAAAAATTATGAAAGCCTACCTTTGTTTCATTCTCAAATATGAAAAAGATTTCATGAAACACACCCGGTTGTTTCTTCCTATGTTTGTATCTGAACAGCAACAAGCTCAGTATAACCTTGAAAAAGTGTTTCATCTACTGTATTATAGATAAAATCAGACACTTTTGAATTGTGAACTTTTTTTGCAACAAAAGAAATAGCAACATATTCACATAATGAAGAACGATCACCAGTATCATTCTTGCCTTAAAACAATGTTACCATCACACAAAGATCAAAAAAGAACTGTAGAAAACAGCTCAGAAAAAAATTTCAATCAACCAGTTGCAATTATTGTGCTTTTGTTACATCTGAAAAAGTGCAGAAGCCTCTACCAACCCACAAGTAATTGTAACTCAAAGGGTGGTTTTGCCAAGCATGGTGGCTCATACTTGTAATCCCAATGATGTTAGATATTTTTGTAGTACTGTAGTACAGTACACAGTCTCACTTTCCTCAGTTTCAGTTACTCATGGTCAACTGTGGTCCAAAAATATTAAATGAAAAAATTCCAGAAATAAACAGTTCATAAGTTTTAAGTTGTACACCATTCTGAGTAACATAATGAAATATTTCCTGGGACATGGATCATTCTCTTATCTAGTATATCCACACTGTAGACAGTATCTGCCTCTTAGTCACTTAGTAGCTGTCTTGGTTATCAGACAAAAAAATATACTGTGTAAAGGGTTCAGTACTATCCACAGTTTCAGGCATCCGCTGGGGATCTTGGAATGTATCTTTGCAAATTAGGGGGAACTACGGTCATTAATATTGTCGAAACCATCAAGCCTGTGATTAGTAAACTTGCCTCCTTCAACAGGACATAGATCATTTGGGATATTGTCTTATTTATGTCTAAAGTGAATATAGCCTGAGTTTCTTACTAGGCAGGAGCAGTGGAAACACAAAGTATAATTATATTTTAAAGTTAATTTCCCAAATGAACCCAAAAGTATATAAAAATCTGAAAAAATATTTATTTATATTTATAAACTCCATTTTAGTAATCCATTAACGTTTAATAAAGACTGAATATTTTTACAGTTTAAACGTTACTAGCTAGATTAGAAAATTAAAATTTATATTCTTTTTATTATTATTATTATTTTTTGAGATGGGTCTCACTCCATTGCCAGGCTGGAGTGCTGTGGCACAATCTCCGCTCACTGCAACCTCTGCTTTCCAGGTTCAAGCGAGTCTCCTGACTCAGCCTCCTGAGTAGCTGGGACTACAGGTGTGTACCACCACGCCCACCTACTTTTTGTATTTTTTAGTAGAGTCGGGGTTTCACCATGTTGGCCAGGATGGTCTCAATCTTTTGACCTCGTGATCCGCCCACCTTGGCCTCCCAAAGTGCTGGGATTACAGGTGTGAGCCACCACATCTGGCCTAAAATTTATATTCTTTACATTTGACTTCAATACACTGATGATAAAACAAACTTTACTTATCTGTTTTGTTAAGAAAAAGTACATTTTTTTTTCTGGATGTGGTTGCTGTTATGAACTAAATGTTGATGATGGATGTGATCTTAGAAAAAAAAATAATAACCTGTATAGTCTGTAGTAGTTTTGCTTCAAAGCATGCTCCTTCATATATGGAGTTCAGTGTTTGAGCCATAATTTATTGTGAAGTACTAAAACTATAATATAAAGTTTGTGGAGATATACTGGCTTACTAATCAATAAAAACATCAAAATTTAGGTGGCATTTATATAAAAACCAAAAGAGATAATTTCAAAACCAAAATAATAATAATTATTATTATTATTTTTTTTTTTTTGAGACAGAGTCTCACTCTGTTGCCCAGGCTGGAGTGCAGTGGTGTGATCTCAGCTCACTGCAAGCTCCGCCTCCCAGGTTCATGCCATTCTCCTGCCTCAGCCTCCCTAGTAGCTGGGACTACAGGCACCCGCTACCACACCCGGCTAATTTTTTGTATTTTTAATAGAGACGGGGTTTCACCGTGTTTGCAAGGATGGTCTCAATCTCCTGATCTCATGATCTGCTCTCTTTGGACTCCCAAAGTGCTGGGATTACAGGCGTGAGCCACCGCACCCGGCCATCAAAATAATTATTTTAAAGAAAGAGTATTGGTTAAAAAATTAATAGATGCAGATAGTCAATATTTTACACATAAATATTAATATTTATTTTAATATAGAACTTAACACTATTAAGATAAGAAATATTTGCATCTGCTGAAATATTGTTAAAATACTACATCAAAGATGGTTGCTTAAATGTTTGATGGATATGTGATCAAAAAAAGGCATCATTTTTCAATAACACTATAGCTCAACATACTCAGGAAATGAAAAATGACATAGAAGGCTAACTCAGAAAATACATACAGCTAGCTAAGTATTTGAAGTACAACTTGGCAAAGGCACAAATTGATAACATGTGAATTTTTTTCAAGAATGTAAAATTTGAACATAATAACAATTTGAAAGAAGATTGTTTTTCCCCATTTCTTTGCTGATGAACACATCTACTTTGAACTACATACATCTACCCAAAAAAAAGCACATTATCAGTAAATGTGACTTGGAGTTTAAATTTTATCTAAGAGTATATTCTGATGGAATTGCTAAAATGGCAGGAGTGTATCCAGATTAAAGTGCTGGCTTCTGAATTTAAACGCATTTCTATCGCTGAGAAAGTCTTGCTACAAAAACTGGTCAGCCGAACCAAATAGTTTGCTCAGTGAAGTAGTACAAAAATGTGAATTACATAAAATTAATGTTACAAATTTAAGATTATTATCTTTATTGTGTGAAAATTTATTAGCTAATCATACACAGTCATCTTGCATACTGAGGTATAGTTGTTACTAAACACAATCTCAGTGTTTCTGCAAGGTAAAAAAAAAAAAAATTGTTTGGTTCGAAATATTCAAAGAAACAAATTGGACAGTCAGACTTTCTTATTTATTTTATTTATCTGATATATTTAATCATTGAACAACTTCCATAGAAGGGAAGGGGAGAACATGTTTTTCAGTGGCACTTAAGTTCAAAGGGCAAAAGAGAAAGAAGCCTGAAAGAGTAGATTGTCCAATAAGAACATTCCAGACTTAGGTAAGGAGAAACTTTTATTCAAAAAGGCTGCTACAGGCCGGACGCGGTGGCTCATGTCTGGAATCCCAGCACTTTGGGAGGCCAGGGGCTCGAGACCAGCCTGATCAACATGATGAAAATACGTCTCTAATAAAATTACAAAAATTTACCTGGGCGTGGTGCCAGGCACCTGTAATCCCAGCTGCTTGGGAGGCTGAGGCAGGAGAATCACTTGAACCTGGGAGGCAGAGGTTGCAGTGAGTGGAGATTGTGCCACTGCATTACAGCCTGGACGACAGAGCAAGACTCTGTCTCAAAAATTAAAAAAAAACAAAACCCACAATAGGAAGAACTCTCTAGATCTCAGATATCTGCAAAGGTCTCAAAATCAAACAGAAAACATTTTTTATAGGGAGATATAAGCAGTACACTACATAAGGAGACATTGGACAAATGAGGGAGACTGAGCTGACTACAGAATATTTGAGGTTTAACAGGAAATGCATCGCACTGTGGTTAGCTGATTCTCCGTAAACTGCTAAAGGAAGCAGGATCTGCACTTGAGTGCTTGCTCAGATTTAGAGGCAAACCAAAGTTCAAGGGCTTGTGGAGAGAAGAGAAACTGACTAATGATCGGTCAGGAAAAAAACAACAACAAAAAAAGAGGATTATAAATCGGAAATAATGAGCATTTGGCCAGAAGTTTTATAGATTATTACACTGTGCTACACAATTGGACAATTATCAATAAGGAGATGATGATCTCCATACTGTATATTTATAAAAAGGTACCACCAAACACATTACAAATTTGGTAGAATGTACTGAATTGCATATTCCTTCAGAAGAAAATCCATACAGGGAAATTCATAAATTTGAAACATTTTAAATTCATTTATTTCCTTGAGAGATAATTTCAACTTATCAAAAACTTTATAATGTAAATTGGTGGATCTGGCTACCGATGAAAGTTTTAAGAACATTTTCAAAATATGCTCTTTTTGGCTTTGTTATGTATAAAACTTAAGTGTTAGTATCTGAAGTTTGCTGAAATTCCTAAAAATTTCTCTTCTATTCCCTTCAACATACATCTATGAGACTTGCTCTTTACTACAAATGTTATTAAAATAAAGTATATAAACAGTTTAGATATGCGTTATCCCATGAGTAGTGTTGTCAAACCAAATTAGATTAAATAATAAGCACACGACTGCTTCACATTGAAATCTTTAAAATTGATAAGCAAGGTATTATTTCAAACTGGGTGCATACGCATTTAATATTGAGAACTGCTATTATAATCATTTTTTAAAACTTTAGATATAATTGTGAACTAATAAGTTTTAAGTTTAATAAGGAGACTTTATATTAATTGATCATATGCACATTTTCAATGGACCATGTACTTTGATTCTCTATTTTATAAATGTTCTAATTATATTATAAAAATGTAATTTTATTTTTTGCTTAATATAAATTTTTCAGCTTGTATTTTGTAAGGTATGTATTTTATATTCTGCATTTTATTTTACAAAGAGTATAAATGAAAATAAAAAATTTAAAACTTACAAAAATATTTGTCATCAATAGGTTACATTGATTAAATAACAACTACAGAAACAACAAAAACCCAGGTGCTTCAGTGCCTTCAGTCTCAGGAGCACTGATAGAAGATGTCTTTACATGAGTTAGAAACAGTCACCTTGTCTGGTCAGATGCAGTCTTTCACCAGAATAACAGGTTTAGCAGGCAGAATGAGAACTGGATTTCACCTCCACTCCTCCCACTCTCAATATCCTGTTAAAAGGAAGAGCCTGTGCAGTTTTACCCGGCCCTGCATAGTGTATATGTTCTATGAGACATTTGACAATTGTGATCATTTCAGAGGAAATATTTTTTGTTCTTGTTAAAGTTCTCTTATATTTCCTCTGATCACAGAGTTTATCTTTGCCACAAGTGTGACTAAACCACTAGAAAAGCACATTGTAGAATTGTCATCGTGTGGCTGCCTCTGTGCTGATGCTTAGTTGAAAGATAGTAAAAAGAGTTGACATCACACTCTTTCACTGCATTGCACCAGAAACAATGGAGTCTGAAATGAACTTGGATCAAACTTAGATAGCAGATTCTGGAAAGAAATTATTAGATACATAGTCTAAGCATATAAAAGATTTACAATCAAACCATGTTTAGTGTTTGTACTTCTGAGTCACTGAAGCATGTCTGCTTGAAAAAGAAATACTTAAAGAATAATAAAGAAGAATTATTTTTTTAAAGATGGAGTCTTGCTATGTTGCCCAGTCTGGTCTCAGACTCCTGAGCTCAAGTGATCCTCCCACTTTGGCCTCCCAAAGTCCTGGAATTACAGTTGTGAGCCACCTTTCCCAGTCAAAGAAGAAAGATTATTTTATAACCTTCACAATCAGTAACATGGATTGTAACTTAGTGAAAGCAATTCAATTCATGGTTTGTATATATTACATATATAAGACACACACACACACACACAGACACACACACACACACATCTAGTCAGAAAGCACAAAAACCAATGAGTGACAACTGTAGGCTTCAGCTTTAAATTTTTCAAAAAATAAAGATGATATCTCCAATTTCAACTGAAACAATATGGTCAAGATATGGATTCGACAAAATCCTGAAAACTTTTAGAAAAAGTGAGAAAGAGAAAGATACTTTGTAAGCACAAAGCATGGGAAAGACAAAGAAAAAAAGATGTGAAGATTGTTTATTTGTTCTTTGAAAATGTATTCATTCATATTTTGTGAGCAATTGACTATTTTCTAGTCTGCCAAATTTAGAAACTGCATTTAAAGATTTTCATCTAAGTCAATTCTCATAAGCACTCAGATCTCTATTCCAACAGCATATAACAAAATAAAAACTTACACAAGTCAAAACAAGAAGATTTGTCTCAACATCTCAAGAAAAAAAGAACATTTAATTTATAAGAACCAATCAAATTGTAACTACTTTCTAGATCAATGTTTCTACAAAGAAAAAAAAAAGGAAAAGTTATTTTTTAAAAAAGAAAAAATACAAGAAAAAAGATGAGCTACTGAAGTGTGGAATGAGGCCGGAAAGTATGGGCAGGTAGTGCTGGTGAGTGACCAAAACCCTTAGGTAGTAAATACAGAATATTGGGAGAATGTGTGTATGTTTTAAAGTACCTCTCAAATAATGTTGTTATCCCTGTCCTAGAAGTAACAGTATACTCCCCTCACATGACAGTAGAATAATATTTTCTGATTCCTTATACATTTTGAAATTTCTAAATATTATTTGGTTAAAGTTAGTGATCCTTGGGGCAGGAGCTCAACTTACTTTTTAAAATACAGGCTCTAAATTTGGTAGACAGTTGCTAAAATATTAACTAAATAATAAGGAGATGGAGGAGTTAGCCAACTCAGTAAGGATTTATCATTCAGTAATAGGTTATATGTCCAACATCAGTATTTCTCACATATGGGGATAGAAACAAAAAATATGTTTAAGATAGGAATCCTGTTTAAAAAATAATGAAGAATTAAGTGGGAAAGGAAAATTAGCATATGGAGCCACTGAGAGTTGGAGAACAATTAAATGTATTTTAACATTTAATATGTCAGACAACTTGATGAAGAAGAGAATGAAAATGTAATGAACATCGATTTTTTGGAATCCTTTTGAATCTATTTGATGTTTTTCTCACACAACAACCCTAAAAGGGTGTGTTATTCTTTTTTTTATTAATGACTCTAGGTGCCAAAATACTGTGTAGGTATGTGTGTATGCGTGCACGTGTGTGTAATTAATATTCAGCTGACAGTTTCAGTCAGTAAATAGCCTAGGTCTCAGTCTGACCCTCCAACGCCACCCAGCACCTAGGGTTCCAACACCCCTCCCTGAAAACCCTTCTGACATCATCACAGGCCAGCGATAGCAGGAATCCCTAGAACTATGTTCAAGTGCTAGAACCTGCATCTCTTATATTTAGACCATTTTCTTGTGTGATAGCCAGCTCCCTAGATGCCCCCACTGATTCTCAAATTCTGGTATTTATGGCCTTGTTGTGACCCATAAAATATTCAGAGGTGACAGTGTGTAACTTCTGAGGCTAGGCCGTAAAGGGCATTTCATCTTCCTGATTACTTGCTCTAGGGAAAGACAGCTACGATGTCATTAGGAAAACTCAAGCATCCTTCTGCAGAAGCATACATGGAAATGTATTGATGGGGTTCAGGACGTGCTACCACAAAATATGGCATTGTGGCATTTGAGAAAACAGTAGAAGCAGGAAGATCACTCTCTCCTTCCCCTCACCTTTCTCCTCTGAAGCAGGTTATAAGATTCTCATTTGAGATGTCTCCACCCTATACTGGAGGAAAGAAACAGCCTTATTACTAAAGACACAGATATGCCAAGAAGAATCTGAACAAGCTGGTCTTGCTAAGTTCCTCCCGGTTTGCCACCGTTATATCACACCCTTTTGTCTTCTGATCACACTTTTTTGTTTTCAGTCATATTTCCCCATGACTATCTACTCTTCATCATCCCTGAGCATAAAAATACACATGCCCACCTGTTTCTTTCAGTCATTTCTGAAGGCTTTGATGCCACATAAAACTTACATTTAAAAAATGTGTATGCTTTTCTTTTGATAATCTGCCTTTTGTTACAGATGCCTCAGCTGTGAACCTTGCCATAGGGACAAAAGAAACTTCTTTTTCCCTGTAGTACTAAGACTTCCCACCAACAGCCAGCATTAACTTGCCAGCAATGTAAACAAGCCATAATAGAGCAGATCCTCTATTTCCAGACATGTTTCCTGTTGACAACTGCCCTCGTTGACATCTAACTGCAATCTTATTAGAAACATCAAACAGTAACTGCCCTGCCAAAACATTCCCAATTTTCTTACCTGCATATACTGTGAGACATAAGTTTTGAGTAATTTGTTATACAGAATTTCATAGCAAGTACAAATGTTCCTACCTAGAAGTAGGATGATGTCATAACAAAAGCTTAAAATGTCGAGGTGGCTTTGGGATAGGGCTATCGGAATAAGCCAGAAGGACCTTGAGAAGAATGCCACTGAAAGTCTTGTAAAAAAAAAAAAAAAAATTGTTCTCTATCTTCTTAGGTTTAGTAAATGGGGACCTGACAACAGACAGATAAACAGACAAATATATATATATATATATATATATATATATATATATATATATATTTTCTTCTTGATTAATTTTTAATTGTACATGTATAGGGGCATCACAGAAAAAGAGTAAATACCCAATAGTGGTGAGATTTGAGAACTTAAATACCATCTTAATAGGGGAAAGGGAGAAAAAGAAAGGTCACTTAATGGGAGAGCAAATAAATTTTAGTTAGGAAATATAAATGAGCCCTTAGGAAAATACATGGGAGATATATACATGAAATATACATGGGAAATAATATATTGTCTGTGACAATGTCTGGGTGTGGTACCAATTATTATCTCTTCTGCTGTGATAAAAGTCAGTCTTTCCTGGATGATGAAACTCCCAGGGAGGAGATTCATGACAAATGAGTTATTTTCTTTCTGAGGATCTGCTTTTAGGCAGATAAGGGGAATTCAAGGAAAGCCTCCTTCTGCATTTGCTGATCCTCAAATGTCTTGAGCTCAAAGTAATTCTTATGCTACTGTAGCACATTCCGGACTTTGTCAGCCTAAAAAGCCTTGAAGAAACTGTTAGCAGAACCCTGATAACTCTTGAAATAGCTGTTTTGGTAAAGGGTTAAAATAAAATTTAAAAAAATAAAGTTATTGGAAAATAGAAGAAAGAAAACTCCTGTTTTGTAATGGCAAACATTTAACCCACACCAGAGCCTGTATGATCATGAAAGACAGGGTATGTACCTAATAAAGTGGGTGATCTAGCCAAGGAGATTTCTAGGCACCGTGTTAAAGATGCCACCTGGCTTCTCCTATGCTACAATGTTGGGTTTCTTATATTCATCTGTATTCACGTTATCGCCAATGTGTGGACAAAGTGTTTTGGATCATACACAGATGATTTATTAATGTCTACATAATAACTGTGTTGGTTTCCTAATGACCCTGTCCTTACCAGTGGGGCAATAAAATAAAAGCTAGATGGAGGAATCTATACAAGTGGACCAAGTGTCCACAGGCAAGAGATAGTGAAAAAAATATTTTCTCTGCTTACAAGTTGGAGAAAGAAAGACTTGCATCTCCTTTCCTCCCAAAAGGAAGTAGATAATAAACTTCGCTCTTGAAAACAGAATGGAAAGAATCCTGGATTGTCATTCTAACTTTTTAAAATGTAAATACATTTTACCAAAGGCCTTGGAGTCAATGGCTTTTATGATTTGGAGTTTTTCCAAGGTTCTGGGCCTTATTTTCCCTTGAAATTAAAACACATACCTCTAGAATTAGGCTAATATTTTTGGAGTTCTCTCATTATCTATACAATTGTAAATTATCTTCTTAAGGTTGGCTCTTAGTCCAAGATCCTGAGTTTTTAGCATAATTTATTTCAGAATGCTCCAAGTCTGCATGAACTTATGAATATTCTCTTCATACCTCAAAATTTCTCCTTTGTTGTCCTCTTCTCCTTTGTTGTTTTGTTGAAAACAACACTTACTCAACTATTGACAGGACTCCAAGGGTAAGATGAGATCAAATCTGCATTATTGTTCTTAGCCACACCCTCCAAGAGTCTTGGGTTTCATCGGTTGAACAAATCTCATTAATGATAAAGGTTTATCTTAGAAAGTCCAGTGTCTTCCCACTTAAGTGTCTGTATTGACTTTGTCCAACTAGCCAGAAGCATACACACAAGGTACAACAGAAGAATCAATAATTTTCTCAGACTTCACTTTGATCTGCAAGGAAGAAATCTATAGCAAATTTTATTTATCAACTCTGGTCAGTGAGGTGAAGCTGCCTATTAAATGCCTTCCAGACTAAGATGGGGTCATGAATCACTTGCAATAAAATCCAGGACACCTTTCATACCACCTTTCTAATGGGATAAGTCTTATTGTAGAAAAAAAATTCTATAGAATGTATCTCTGAACACTTGAATGTGTTGCGATCTATCCCAAGGGACCAATCAGAGCTAGCGAGATGTAAGTTAATACATGCTTTTTACACAGAGGACACAAGAAGCACAATTCCAGAGGTCATATCTGTTACTCCTGGAGATAAAGAATTTACAACTGTTGGGGGCTCCTAGGCAAAACATACCTCAGTTGGGCAGCACAAATAGAGACAACCTCCAATCTAGTCTCACAATTCCCATTGGTTGGTAAATTTTGGAAGCCCCCAACCCGCGGCAGTTGAGTCAGACCATTTTAGTTCGGTCTGTGAAAGCAGTCAGTTTCTGGCAATTCTGCTTACCCATGATGCCAATTTATCTGTTCCATGAGATGTTGATGACATCTGTAGGTACCTTGTGTTGAAAAGTAGAAGCTGAAACCATCCCCATCTCACTTGCCAGGGATGGTTGGCTCAGCAGTAGCCTGAATTCAAAGCCCTCACGATGTCATGGAAAGCAGTTTAAAAGAACTCCTTCCAATCAGGGCAGTCAGTTGGCAGAATAGCGCAGATCAGTACTCCAGGGACACTTTCTAAAAGACAGAGCTTCTTAATGTCCCTTTTCCTCTACACTTCTTAGAGGTTTAAGTTTACCCTACCCCAATGGCATGGTTTTTGCTTTCCGTCCATTGTTATAAAACCTGGGTGTCCCATTTCATTAACTCTAACTTTATAGTTTTCCCAGTCATCTTTTACTTTTAGATCTTTTGTTCAAAACATTCTGGCGGAAGAGAAACAAAAGCCTTTTTACAGAATTACATTTTCATAAAACTTAAAGTCTGAATATGCCAGCTCCCTTTCCAGTCAACCTGACCTGGGGTTACAGTTATAAAAAAGCAAGAACACGCCAAGCCCAGGGAAATGATTGGGTTAAAATCCTGAATTGTTTTTTTTTTTTTTGTTTTTTTTTTTTTTCCAGAATAGGAAGCAGAGGGCATAGCTGCCCCTTTTTCAGGCAAAGCTAGGACTCTGCTGGGTTAATGTGGGCTTTCTTGCAAGGCTTTTCTTTCTTAAGCCCCTTTTTCACAAGTCATTGAGGCTGAGTTGATCCACCCCCAAAAGGGTGCTTCTCTTTTCCATAAGAGCTCATTTACATGCTTCAAAGCTACTTTTCAAAAAGATATGTATCTAGTAGCCTGCCTAAAATTCCAAGTGTACCTTTGTCAGCAGATAGGCTCTCCAGCTGTCTTCCTTTGCTTAGTGCCTTTCCAGACACAGAAATCATAGCAAAAAATCCATCAAGAAGACCCGTTGTGTCTCCCATACCTAGAGTTTAACAAGACTTTGTGTCTCTTTTTTGATGGTAAGAAGCCAGCAGTTTTTTATTTTTTTTATTTTATTTTTTTCCCTCTGTCCCACCAACAGGAAGCAAGAAGCAGTTTGTCCCACCAACATTTGTCTTTGCAGCTTTCCCTGTTAAGATCTATCTCTTAACATTTACAACAAGCATATAATATCCAACATTGATTGCCACCATACACACAGATGCAATAGCACAGAATACAATACAATACAAATCAGTTTAAAAATTATTAATTCTTCCTTCTATTTTGTCTGAAAGCTTTGCTCACTTCTAGCAGTTACATTTACCACTTACAGGGTTAAAATCACAACCGCCAAGAGAAAGTATTATCCCTAGCCCTAGCTCTGGGTAATGAAAATGTGAAGTGGAATGCAGCTGCAGTGAATTCTTTTAAACTGCGCCCCGCCCCCCTCCGTTTTTTTTCCCCACTGGCATGAGCCCATGTGTACTAGAAGGCTTCAGGGTCTTTTCTTTTGCCCTTTCACATGCTCTTTTGCTTTCATTCTACATTCCTTAGTATCTCATCCACCCCCACCTCCTGCATCCCATCGAGCATGTGTGATCCAAAGTGAAACAGTTATCCGTATTCAAATCCATTACTTCCCTCATTTTTCCTCAGCATAAATAGACAAGTCTCAATCCCTTGTAGAATCAAATCAACTGCAGAATCTGGTCATCTAAACATCAAAGCTAAGCTACTGTGTGCATTACAGCTAAAACTGCAGATAAGGGTATATGACTTGTCTCAGAGTACATTTTTTGCTCCCCTATGATCCCCAAACCTTTTTGAATATTGGTCTCAGCCTCTTCAAGGGTTTAAATATGATGATGTATGATGTTCAAGACTAGGTCATAAAGAACATGGACGATTCTGCTTCACTCTCTTGGGTAGCTCACTCTGAAGGAATCCAGCCGACATGCCTAAGAACATTCAAACAATGTTGTTGTGATGCCTACATGAAGAGACTGAAGCCTTCTATCAAAGTCAGCACCAACCTGCCAGCCAGGGAATTGAATAACCTTGGAAGCATATCCTTTAAGATGTAGTTTGGCTCTGTGTCCCCATCCACATCTCATCTTGAATTGTAATCCCATAATCCCCATGTATCCTTGGAGGAACCTGGTTGGAGGTAATTAAATCATGGGGTGATTTACCCAATGCTGTTCTCATAATAGTGAGTTCTCTTGACGTCTGATGGTTTTATAAGTGGCTTTTTCACCCCTTCATAGCACTTCTCCTTCTGTGAAGAAGAATGTGTTTGCTTCCCCTTCTACCATGATTGTAAGCTTCCGAAGGCCTCCCCAGTCCCGCAGAACTATGAGTCAATTGAGTCTCTTTCCTTTGTAAATTACCCAGTCTCAGACAGTTCTTTATAGTAGCATGAGACAGGCTAATAAAGTAAATTGGTACCTCAGAGATTGGGCTACTGCTATTAAGACACCCTAAAATGTGGAAGCAACTTTGGAACTGGTTAACAGGCAGACGTTGGAACAGTTTGGAGGGCACAGAAGAAGACAAGAAAATGTGTGAAAGTTTGGAACTTCCTAGAGACTTGGAGGGCTCAGAAAACAGGAAGATGTGGGATGGTTTGGAACTTCCTATAGACTTCTTGAATAGCTTTGACCAAAGTGCAGATAGTGATATGGACGATGAAGTCCTGGCTGAGGTGGTCTCAGATGGAGATGAGGAACTTACTAGAACTGGAGTAAATGTCATGCTTGCTATGCTTTAGCAAAGAAACTGATGACATTTTGCCCCTGCCCTAGAAATCTGTGAAACTTTGAACTTGAAAGAGAGCATTTAGAGTGTCTGGCAGAAGAAATTTCTAAGCAGCAAAGCTTTCAAGAGGTAATAGAGAATAAAAGTCTGGAAAATTTGCAGCCTGATGATGCAGTAACAAAGAAAAATCCATTTTCTGGGGAGAAATTCAAGCCTGCGGCAAAAATTTTCGTCAGTAACAAGGAACCAAATGCTAATAACCAAGACAATGTGAAAAACTTTTCCAGGGCATGTAAGAGACTTCGTGGTAGCCACTCCCATAAAAAGCCCAGAAGCCTAGGGGGGAAAAATGGTTTCCTGGGCCAGGTCCAGGGTTCCCCTGCTGTGTGTAGCCTCAGGACTTTGTGCACTGTGTCCCAGCTGCTCCAGCACTGGCTAAAAGGAGTCAAGCTACAGCCCAGGCCATTGCTTCGGAGGGTGCAAACCCCAAGCATTTGTGGTTTCTATATGGTGTTGAGTCTGCGTGTGCACAGAAGACAAACACTGAGGCTGGGGAACCTCCGACAAGATTTCAGAGGATGTATGGAAATGCCTGGATGTCCAAGCAGAAGCCAGCTGCAGGTGCAGAGCCTTCATGGAGAACCTCTGCTAGGGAAGTGCAAAACACAAATGTGGGGTTGGAGCCCCCACACAGAGTCCCCACTGGGGCACTCTCTAGTGGAGCTGTGAGAAGAAGACCACTGTCTTCCAGGCCCCAGAATTGTAGATACACCAACAGCTTGCACCGTGTACCTGGAAAAGACACAGGCACTCAATGCAAGCCCATGAAAGCAGCTGCGAGGCGGGCTGTACCTTGCAAAGCCAAAGGGGTGGAGCTGCCCAAGGCTGTGGGAACCCACTTTTGCATCAAAAGGACATGAATGTGAGGCACAGAGTCAGAGAAGATCCTTTTGGAACTTTAAGGATTAATAACTGCCCTACTGGATTTCAGACTTGCATGAATCCTGTTGCCCCTTTGTTTTGGCCAATGTCTCACATTTGGAACAAGTGTATTTACACAATGTCTGTACCTCCATTGTATCTAGGAAGTAACTAACTTGTTTTTAATTTTACAGACTCATGAGTGAAAGGGATTTGCCTTGTCTCAGATGAGACTTAGGACTTGGACTTTGAGGTTAACATTAAAATTAGTGAAAACTTTGGGGAACTGTTGGGTAGGCATCATTGTGTCTTGAAATGTGAGAAAGACAATATTTGAGAAGGGTCAGGGCAGAGTGATATGGTTTGGTTTAGTCTCTCCACCCAAGTCACACCTTGAATTGTAATCTCATAATTCCCATGTGTTGTGGGAGGACCCAGTGGGAAGTAACTGAATCATGGGGGCAGTCTTGCCCATGCTGTTCTCACAATAGTGAGTTATCACAAGATCTGAGTGTTTTATAAGGGGTTTTTCCCGCTTTGCTCAGCGCTTGTCCTCCCTGCTGCCATGTGAATAAGGAAGTGTTTGATTCCCTTTCTGCCATAATTGTAAGTTTCCTGAGGCCTCCCCAGCCTTGTGGAACGGTGAGTCAATTAAGCCTCTTTCCTTTATAAATTGCACAGTCTCAGGTATATCTTTATTAGCAGAGTGAGAACGGACTAACACACTTTTGCTTCAGCCATGCATTTAGATGACAGCAGCTCTGGTCAACATGAACTTGCAAATTTATGAAAGACCTCATGCTAGAATCGCCCTGCCAAGCCACTCCTGAATTCTTGATCCACAGAAATGATGGGAGATATAGATAACTTTTTGCTCTTTTTAATTAATGTTTTATAATAATTTACTGTGCAGCAATAAATAATGCACCATGCAGTGCAGTTTTCAAGGAAATATTATTTCTTCTGTAAATTAATGTATATCTAGTGAGCATGGAGTATGAGTGAGAAGTTAAGGAAATATGGAGAGCAGCATGTTCTACTAGAAAGAAGATAGTGTGTTGTACTAGAAAGAAAATTTGCTTTAGAGTGAAGGAAACCTGGATTCCAATTTCATCTCTGCTGGAGACTAGTTATATGGCTTTGATCAAATGATTTATCATTTTTAGGCCTCAGTTTCTTCATCATTATAACTAAAGTCTAGTTTCTACATAATCCAATAGAGTTGTTAGAGAAGGGGTCAGTTGCTATGACTGCATAAAATCCATGCTAAAACATAGTGGCTTAAAACAATATTTATTATTCCTGAGTTCCTGTGAATCAGATATTCAGAAGCAGCTTGGTTGGACATTCTCTCTTAAGTTTGCAGTAAAGTGGTAGCTGGGACTGGGGTCATCTCAAATGTTAATTCACTTACATGTCACACACAAGGGCTGACAATAGCTGGAGGATGAAACAGCCGATGTCCCTCCATTACCTTTTTATTTTTTTTAATCTCTGTGGTCTTTCTTCATGGGCACTTCAGCATAATGGGTTCACAGAAGACAATTGTTTCTGCATGATAGCTTCTTTAACAAAAGAGTTAACATCTTTTATGGCTTTTCCCGATAACTCACAATCAGCTTTATGTGGTCCTTTTATTGCAAAAGCAATCAACACACTAAAGTTTGAGAATACTACTATAGTTCATTCTAAATGGCTGCCAGGTTAATTAGGATTGACATATCTGGCTCTCACTTCATACACTTTTCATCAATTCTAATCCACATATGTTAATTATTAATAAGCATGAGTAGAACTATTTGTTAAAATAAGTAAATAAAAATGACTATTTTCCCATATCCCATGTAGATATAGAGTTTATATAACCTGAACTAAGTGCACAAATTTTTTCCAATTTTACCTTTTCTTCATTCTTGGCATTAAACACATTTTTATTTTCAGTAGCCTAACTGCATGTCTATTTTTACCTCACTTCAACTGAACATTTGATGGTGCTTCAGCTATCTGAAATACTGTGATAAATGCTTGTTTATTTAGGAACTGATTAGGCAGCTCTCAGACTCTTCAGTCCCCTGATCTCGTTCTTCTTCTAGTTCTCCTGTACAGTTTCCCTGCTCAGTATTCATTATTATCTTTTCAACAGAGTAGGCAAGTTGCAAAGGGTGATCGAATGGAAGTAAAACCTAATTAAATGATTTGTCTACGTGTTGGCAACTTTCTTGACAATGTGGTAGATATGGAGAATATGTTTCTTGCTTTGCTTAAAGAACCAAGATTTTTGGGGAAAAAATTATCATGTCGACAAGATCATCTGCCAAAATGTGTAAAGTGACAGCTCCCAAAGACAACAAAATATAACTCAAATAATTCTAAGCTGCTTCGGCTTTTTCCTTGATATAAATGCTTGCCATATGATGGATCTTTAAATATTTCCAAATATCTATTGCACATTTGTTGTTGAAATGTTCTTATCTGAGAGCATGATCACTGCATGCTACGGTGTAAAATGCTGCTGTGATTAGATAGATATATTGGAGAGCATTGTTATAAGCAAACCGACTCTTTAGAATCATTATTCTAAGGCTTATTAGCTTATTTACTTTAAAAGATTTGCTGCAGGATAGATTTTCATATTAAGTGCAACGAGATTTTTTTATTCAGATTTAAGGGGTAATATGAACTCTCTTCCTCATGCTCTCTGAAAGGCATAAGACAATTGTTCCCAAAAGGAATAATTAATGTTGAATGTACATTTTGAATGCTAATTAAAAATCCGTTAATCTTTACTGTTCTATGGTAAACAAAATCAGTTTTAATGTTTGTACCAAACTAATTTTATTGACAAAGTCTTGGCATCATCAAATGCCAAAACTTCAGATTTAGTGAAAAGCTTACAGTGTTTCATGAATTTCGAAATGTGTCCAAACACTTAATTTTGTGAAGCATCTGTTACAGACCAACTCATGGAATGCTAAACATTTCTGTATGGATTCCTCTTGGTTGGCTAAAAGTTTATTTAATTCCATTCAACATTTTTCTCAACATGACACTCTGGCAAGCCAGATTTCCAACAAGACACTGGCAATCAAAGCATGCCACTTTGTGTTTTATTTTCTATTTTCTCTAAATCTTAAAATGGATCATTGCTAGTTTAGCTAAATATTACTGAGAAGGGAATTAGGATGTAACGAATCTCTATCTATTTAGTAAAACAATATCTACTTGTAAATTTAAAATACTTATTTTAACCTTTCTGTAAGAACAAGCAGACAAAAGGGAAAGTCGTCACTACTATTAGTAAATCAAATAGACCTTTAGGCTTATAGATATTTATTTACTATTTTTATATCATCCATTTTTAAAGGTAAATAAAGTAAAAATGTACATTGTTTTTTTTTCTTTTAAACGGTTTCTACAAATACATGGCACAATAACTACAATGTGAATTCATTCCTTTTTGTTGCAATGTAATGTTCTCTGCAAACACTTTTCTTCTTAGAAACCAAAACTTAGGGACAATTTGAAGTATTTTGTTAATTTCAGTCAAATTCCAGAATGATGAAACATTCAAAGCTGATGAAGAGATCAGGTAATCACTTGACAAGACACAGTGGAGAGCTGGTGCTTGATTTGTATATATAAACAAAAATGACTGGGCTCAGTGGCTTAAGCCTATAATCCCAACATTTTAGGAGGCCAAGGTGGAAGCGTTGCTTGAGCCCTGGAGTTCAGGATTAGCCTGGGCAACATATTGAGACCATCTCTACAGAAAATAAAAATAAAAATTAGTTGGGCGTATGGTGTGTGCCTGTAGTTCCCAGTTACTTTGGAGACTGAGGTGGGAGGATTGTTTGAGCCTGGGAGGCCAAGGCTGCAGTGGTCAGTGATTGTGCCATGGCACTCCAGCCTAGGTGACAGAGTGAGAACCTGTCTCAAAAAATTCATTCATATATATGTAAAAATTCATATATATATGTATACACACACACACACACACATATATATATTTAACCCAAATAGTAAACTCCTTGTGTACTTTAGTTATCAGTTATAGAGCTTTATTTATTGAATGTTAAGTTATGATATCCCGTACTTTCAGTTCTGTTCACTACTCTCCTTTTTTAAATCTGTGAGGACGCTAATGTCATAATCACTCTCACAAAAATAAATTCTGAATTTTGAAAGCAATTTCACTTAAACATCAACATCTACTGGCACAAAAAGAGTCTTGCCTTATTTGTTATTTTATATTTAAATGAATGTCATCTTACTGATGGTTCATTATCCTACGAATAGCCACTTAGTTTCCAAGTAGACCCACATATAAACTTAAATACATAGATATCTTAAAATGCATTACAGCTCTTAATTATTCTAACTTATGATCACTTTTAAAACAAACAAACCTGCCTAATACTAATATTCCAGAAACTATTTATGAATTAGAAACTTTGCATTTAATAGTTTTCAGACATTCTGAAGAAGAGAAAGGAGATATCAATTATATATGAGGGGACTTTTACAGCATTACTTTGTATGCATATCATCAACAGATTAGTACAAATGCATTTCAAATTGATTTTGAATAACCAAATGTCATGAATTGTGAATAGTATATTGATATTGATGATATACTAATTAGAGACAAATTTCTAGATGTAGATGCAGATACAGATGTACATATATAATCACTTTAAATGGCCAATGAAATACCAGTGCTGGGACTTTTTTTATGGTTATCTTGGTATCAACTGTCCCTCTATTTTACTCTGTTTTGAGGAGCTTACTATTACTTTGGGTCATTTATAAGGGAATTTAAATATGAGTTAGTTTGGATGAAATTCTCAGATGACCCAAGGTCTGGAGAGTTTCCAGGGCCCTCACATTTGGTTGTACAGACTGTGTACTGCACAGCTTTAGGGTACTGTATTTCACATTGTAATCAACATGAATAAAATAAACTGCTAAACTTGTTAACAGACCTCACTAAGACCATAGGTGGCAGCCACACCGGATCCTAAAGTTGGTGTTAATAAAAGAATATCTAAATTAAAGAAATATGTAACAGAACACCAGGAACTAACAGAACGTTTCTTCACACAGTATGTCTGTATGTTCAGAAGTGGGTTAAAGGTTTTGTTTGCCAGGGTCCGTTCTATTTTCTCCAGGCATTAGCATGGCATCCAGGCATTGATTAGGCTCTTTCACAACTCTACAGGAAATAAACTTACTAAAAATTTCTCTCAAAAATAATCCTTGTATGATTGCTCTCAGTTTTCAGTTTCAGTTTATATTCATGCAATCCTATAAATTCTCTCAAATCAAATCATCTTTGCTCCTTCCCATCTTCGAATTCATTTGACTCCCTGCTAATCTCTCAGCGATCATGAATGGTGTCCAATTTCTGAATTTTTCCTTACCTTAAAAGTTTATTGTTGTATTATAAACCTGATTTTCAGGTCTTTTCTTTTGAATTTCAAAGCCCTATTTTATAAAAAGCAACTAGATATATTTTATTTATCAGAATATGTTTTGGGGAGCAAAGGGTCTCACTGGGTCACTCAGGCTGGAGTGCAGTGGTATAGTCATGGCTCACTGCAGCCTCAGACTCCTGGGTTCAAATGATCATTCTGTCTCAACCTCCCAAGTAGTTAAGATTACAGGTGCATGCCACCATGTCCAGCTAATTTTGTAGTTTTACTTTTTTGTAGAGATGAGGTCTTGCTATGTTGCCCAGGTTGGTCTTGAACTCTCGGCTTCAAGCAATTCCCTTGCTTCGGCCTTGCCAAGTGCTGGGATTACAGACATGTGTCACCATGCTCAGCCTTTCAGAACAATTTTTTCCCTGAAACATAAGGAAAAGTTGGGACAAAAGTCAATGATGGAGCAAACTTGCTTTGTGCACATCATATACCTATAGTTATGTAAGTTAATTTAAAAATAATTTCATACTGGGAAAAGATATAATCATATATTTTGTTTGACTTCATAAAGATGGCTTCACTTCTTGTCATTCAGCAATCTGAAGGAAGAATTATATCATTTTACATAGGAGGATCCAAGCACTCTAGGGCTAATATTCCAAATTCTTCTCCTCAATATTTAGAATGGAGATCTGCTGGCATGGGCCAAGAATGATCAGATCAAGGCCAACTTAAAGTCATTTTTATGAAGGAAACATAGCATATAATTTCATTTTACATTTTGTTTCTTACTATTGAATTTGAACTTTTTTTTTTTTTTAATTTGGGCCACTTGCATTTCTTTATTTTTCTTGTTTTAGTTACTTCTTGAAGTTTTTCTTTTTTGATTGATATTTATTTTGTTCTTATTTGAAAAGCAGTATGCATATGTATGATAGATGTACACACACATATACATACTATACATGCACATATATAGAAGGTAATTGTATAGATGAGAACTCTAAAATATCAGCAAGTAGAAAGAGAGTATACAATGGAATATTTCTAACATTAAATTAGATGAGCAAGAAAGTAGAAGATCATTCTGGGTTTGTGAATCTTTAGATATTAAAAATTGCACTTACACAGTTTTCTTTGAGTAGAGTAGGATTTGGAAAAATGATTGTGTGCCTGTAGCAAAGTCAAATATGACACGTGGTCTCCTACATTTCTCAGCCTCCTTGTAGTTACACCTCCTTGCAGGACCATGTGAGTAATTCTTGTCAATGATTTGTGAAGAGAAATTATGCACGTGTCTTTCAGGTTGGTTTTACCAATGGGTAAAAGTGAAATCATGAAACATCCTTGAGAAGCGTGACAGTGAAAACACAACAAACCAAAACATATGCAATTCGGCAAAAGAAGTGCTTAATTAAAAGTTATAGTCATGAGTGTAGTGGCTAATGCCTGTAACCCCAGCTACATGGGAGGCTAAGGCAGGAGGAACACTTGAGGCCGGGAGTTTGAGGTTAGTGTGGGAAACACAGTGTGATCTAGTTTTAAAAAATTAAAAAATTAGCCAGGCATAATGGCATGCACTTGTATTCCCAGATACTCAGTAGGCTGAGGAGGAATGGTGGGAGGATCCCAGAGGTTTGAGGGTACCATAAGCTATGATCACATCACTGCACTCCAGCCTAGGTGACAAAGTGAGACCCTGTCTCCAAAAGAAAAAGATAATAACAGTTATAGTTGTAAACATATATATTAAAAAGAAGAAAGATCTTCTCAAATCAATAACCTAAGCTTCCACCTTAAGAAGCCTGAAGAACCACTAAATACAAAGCAAGCACAAAAACGGAATAATAAAAATGAGAATTAAAATAAATGTAATATAGAAGAGAAAAACATAGAAGATTAACAAAACCAAAAGTTTGGTTGGTTCTATGAAGAAGAAGAAGAGGAAAGAAGAGGAGGAGGAGGAAGAAGAAGAAGAAGAAGGAGGAGGAGGAGGAGGGGGGGGGAAGGGGGAGGAAGGGGAGGGGGGGAAAGGGGAGGAGGAAGAGGAGAAGGAGGAGGAAGGGGAGGAGGAGGAGGAGGAGGAAGGGGAGGAGGAGGAGGAAGAAGGAAGAAGGAAGGAGGAAGGAGGGAGGAGGAAGAAGGAAGAAGGAAGAAAGAAGAGGAAGAGGAAGAAGAAGGAGGAGGAGGAAGAAGAAGCAGAAGAAGAAGAAGGAGGAGGAGGAGAAAGAGAAGGAGGATGAAGAAGAGCTAGAAGAAGAACAAGAATTAAATTACATCAGTAATGAAAGAGGGGATATTAGTGCTGACCTTACAAAAATAAAAAGGATTATTAGGGCATACGGTAAATAGCTGCATACGAACAAATTAGATAACTTAGATGAAATGAACAAATTATTAAGAACACACAATCAAAACTAACCCAATGAGAAGAAAATATGAATTGACCTGTAACAAGTAAAGACATTGCACTAGTAATTTTAAAACTACCCACAGAGAAAACTCCAAGGTCAGATAGTTTCACAGGGGAATTCTACCAAAAGCAAAGAATTATTATTGCTTCTCAAACTCTTCCAAATACTAGAAGAGAAGGAAACACATAGAAACTAATTCTATGAAGTCAGCATTACCCTGATAACAATGATAGACAAAGATATCAAAATAAAACTACAAATCAATTTAACTTATCAATAGAGATGCAAAAATCTTCAAGAAAATATGGCTATCAAAATAAGGCAGTTTATGAAAAGGATCATACATCATGACCAACTGGGATTTATTTCAGGAATGTAAACCCGATTCAATATATAAAAACGGAATCAATGCAATATATTCTATCAATAAAATTATGTAAACAAATTATTATCTCAATAGAGGCAGAAAAAAAATTTTGATGAAATCCAACACCCTTTCCTGATAAAAACTGTCAATAAACTAGAAATAACAGAGACATGTCTGACCGGGAGCAGTGGCTCACACCTGTAATCCCAGCACTTTGGGAGGCCGAGGTGGGTGGATCTCCTGAGGTCAGGAATTTGAGACTAGCCTGACCAACATGGAGGAACCACGTCTCTCCTAAAAATACAAAACAAACAAACAAACTTATCCTGGCATAGTGGCGCATGCCTGTAATCCCAGCTACTCGGGTGGCTGAGGCAGGAGAATCGCTTGAACCCGGGAGGCGGAGGTTGCAGTGATCCGAGATTGAACCATTGCACCCCACCCTGGGCAACAAGAGCAGAATTCCGTAAAAAAAAAAAAAAAAAAAAAAAAAAAGACATATCTCAATTTGATAAATAACATCCAAAGAAGTCACAGCTAATATAGTAAATTGTGAAAACCTAAACGCTATAATTTTAATGTTGGGAATAAGACAAGAATGCCCCATCTCCATGCCCGTATTCAATATTGTTCTGGAGATCTTAGTTAGGGTAATTATTAAAGATAAAGAAATAACAAGCATCTAGGCCGGGCGCAGTGGCTCAAGCCTGTAATCCCAGCACTTTGGGAGGCCGAGACAGGTGGATCACGAGGTCAGGAGATCAAGACCATCCTGGCTAACACGGTGAAACCCTGTCTCTACTAAAAAATACAAAAAACTAGCCGGGCGAGGTGGCAGGTGCCTGTAGTCCCAGCTACTCGGGAGGCTGAGGCAGGAGAATGGCGGGAACCCGGGAGGCGGAGCTTGCAGTGAGCTAAGGTCCGGCCACTGTACTCCAGCCTGGGCGACAGAGCGAGACTCCGTCAAAAAAAAAAAAAAAAAAAAGAAAGAAAGAAAGAAAGAAAGAAAGAAAGAAAGAAAGAAAGAAAGAAAGAAAGAAAGAAAAGAAAGAAAGAAATAACAAGCATCTAGATTGGAGAGAAAGAGGCAACTGTACCTCTCTTTGTACGTGACCTAATCTTGTATACAGAAAATCTTACAGAATCTACCCCCCCAAAAAAATTAAAAATTAGGACTAATGAATAAGTTCATTTAGCAAAGTTTTAGAATGCAAGATAAACATATAAAAGTCATTTGTATGTCTATAAATTAGTAATTAAATATCTGACAGTAAAACTAAGTAAATAATTCCATTTACAGCAGAAGTCAAGGAATAAGATACCTAGCAATGCATTTACCAAGGAAGTGTAAGACTTGTCCATTGAAAACTATAAACATTCTTGAACCAAATTAAAGATGTAAATAAATTAAATACGTATCATTTTCATGGATTGGAAAATTTAATATTATTACAATGGCAATATTACACAAATTAATATACAGACTAAATGCAATCCCTATGCTAACTGCTTTTTTTTTTCTCTCACAAGGGGACAGCTGATCCCAAAATCCATATAGATTTTTCAAGGATCACAGGATAACTAAAAGCAGGAAAAACAAAAACAAAGTAGTAGGATTCACATCTCTTGATTTTGAAACATATTAGACTGTGTGGTACTGTTGAAAGCATATATACATTTAGCAAATAAATATAATCGAGACCCCAGGAATAACCCCATACATTTATGTTCAATTCATTTTTGTTTAGCTATCACCTACAGGAAAGAGTCAGTTCATTTTTGATAAGGATACCAAGTCCATCAACTGAAAACGGTCTTGTCCCATGGTGCTGGGAATGCTGGATATACAATGCAAAAGCACAGAGTTGGACACTTCACAAAATGGATCGAAGGTGTAAATTTAAAAACTGAAATTATAAAACTCTTTGAGGGAGGCATAGGTTGAAATCTTTGTGATCTTTTATTGGGCAAAGTTTCCTTAGACGTTACACCGAAGTCACAAGTAACATAAACAAGTAGATAAATTGGATTTTATAAAAATTGAAAGCTTTTCTTTTCTCAAATAACATTATCAAAAAAGTATAAAGAAGGTCTATAGAATAGTAGAAAATATTTGCAAATTGTATACCTCTTAAGGGTCTAGTGCTCAGAATATATAAAGAATTTTTACAAGTCAATAAACAAGAAAAATGACCCAATTGAAAGCTAGGCAAAAAAATATACAAATAGTGAGTCAGCATATGAACAGATATTTGAGATCACTTGTTTTCAAGGACATAAAAAGCAAAATCAGTGACATGTTGCTTTACAACCACTAATCTGGGTATAATACTATTTTAAAAAGAAAAAAGAAAAGAACAAGTATTGAAGACAAAGAACAAGGTGAAGATGTGGAGAAGTTTGAACCTTCATACATTGCTGGTGAAAATGTAAAATGATGTAGACACTCTGAAAAATAGATTGGCAATAGCTCAAAAAATTAAAAATTAATTTATGATAGAACCCAGCAATTCTACTTGGTATATACCCAAGAAAATTGAAAACATATCTTCAAACAAAGGCTTGTACAGTAATATATATTTTAGTATTATTCCTGATAGTAAAAATGTGATATATCAATGTAATGGGATATTTTTCAGTCATGAAAAATGAAGTACTGATACTTGCTACAACATAAAAACATTATGCTAAGTGAAATAACTTAGACATAAATGGGCACATGTTGTATGTTCTCATTTACATAAAATGTCAAGAATAGACAAATCCATACAAACAGAAAGTAAATGAATGATTGCAAGGTCATAGACAGAGGAGAGAATTTGTAGTAACCGCTTATAGGTATGAGGTTTCCTTTTGAGGTGATGAAAATTTTCTACAAATATATAATGGTAATGGTTGCACAACATAGAGAAACTACTGAAGAAACGCGAAGCACATACTTTAAAAGCATTCATTTTATGGTATGTAAATTATATCTGAAAAAACAAATATGTATATATATGCACGTGTGTGTACATATATACACACACACGAATATATATATACGTGTAAGTGTATATGTACGTGTGTATATATATACGTGTGTGTGTATATATATGTGTGTGTGTATATATATATAGGGAGAGAGAGAGTATATATACTCAATGACCAAGTGATATTTATCTCAGGTATGTGTTTCTGCTTCAGCATCTGAAATTTAAACACTATAATTTACCATACTAATAGAATAAAAGCCCAAATTTACATGATCATATTCATAGATGCAGAAAAACATTTGACAAAACCTAACCAAGTTTTATGATAAAACTTTTACAAAACTAGGAATAGAAGGTAAGTTTTGTGTTCCAATAGAGGGCAATCTATGAAAAACATATGGTTAATACACTATTTAATGTTGAGATACTAAACTCTTTTTACTAATACGAGGAATAGGAAACAAATGTCTACTTTTGCCACCTCTATTTGACAACATTTTGGAGGTTCTAGCTAGGGTAGTTGGAGAGAAAAATTAAAGACAAAAGCTTCTAGACTGAAATGAAAGAAGCATAACTCTGGTTATTTACATATAGTATAATCTAGAATATAGAAAATCCTCAAGAATCCACACAAGTATTATTAGAATAGTAAATGAATTCAGGAAGTTTGCAGAATGCAGGCTAAAGATATAAAAGATACAAAAACAAACTCTTTCTCTCTCTGTATATATATATATGTATACACACACACTCACAGGGAAGAAGAGAGAGAGGAGACAGAGAGAGAGAGAGAGAGAGAAGAGAGAGAGAGCAGAGAGAGAGAGACACTCTGTTACCAAGGCTGGAGTGTAGTGGAGTAATAATAAATAGCTCACTGCAGCTACAACTTCCCAGGTTCAAGCAATCCTACCACCTCAGCCACTTGAGTAGCTAGGACAACAAGTGCATGTTATTATGCCTAGATAATTTTTTCATTTTTTGTAAAGACAGGGTTTCACCATGTTTACCAGGCTGGTCTTGAACTTCTGAGCTCAAGCAATCCCCCCACCTCAGCTTCCCAAAGTGCTAAGATTACATGCATGGGCCATCATACCAGGCCAACAAGTTATATTTTTATATACTAGTAAGGAATACTCCAAAAATAAAATAAAAAAAAAAAAACTAAGCACAAGATTTTATTTACAATAGTATCAAAAATAATAAAACAGCTAGATTTGGTGGTACAGGTGTGCAATCCCAGCATTTTGGGAGGCCAAGGTGGGAGAATCGCTTGAGCTCAGGAGTTCAAAACCAGCCTGGGCAACAGACTGAGACCATATTTTTACAAAAGGAAAAATTAAGATTAGCTGGGCATAGTGGCACAAACATGTGGTCCCAGTTACATAGGAGGCTGAGGTGGGAAAATCGCTTAAGCCCAGGTAGTCAAGGCTGCAGTGAGCTGTGATTGCACCACTGCACTCAGCCTGAGTGACAGAATGACAGCCTGTCTCAAAAATAATAATAAAAAAAAAATTGAAATAAATTTTATGAAAGAAATGTAAGACTGATAAACAGAGGATAACAAAGTACCTTCTCTGATCACCATGGAATAAAACTAGAAATTAATAAGAATGTTGGCAAGGATGTGGGCAAAACTGAATCCTCATACACTTTTGGTGGGAATGTAAATTAGTACAATCAGTATGGAGAAGAGTCTGGAGAGTCCTTAAAAAACTAAAAATAAAACCACAAAATGATCCACCCCACTACTAGATATATACACAAAAGAAGGGAAACTAGTATATTGAAAAGATATTTGTAATTGCGTTTAGTGCAGCATTATTCAAAAAAGCCAAGATTTGGAAGCAACCCAAGGGTCCATCAATAGATGAATGGATAAACTCAGCTCTGGACCAAGGGGACCTAATAGATATCTACAGAACTCTCCACCCCAAATCCACAGAATATACATTCTTCTCAGCACCACATAGCACTTATTCTAAAATCGACCACATACTTGGAAGTAAAATACTCCTCAGCAAATGCAAAGGAACAGAAATCATAACAAACAGCCTCTCAGACGACAGTGCAAACAAATCAGAACTCAGGATTAAGAAATTCACTCAAAACCGCAAACTACATGGTAACTGAACAACCGGCTCCTAAATGACTACTAGATAAATAATAAAATTAAGGCAAAAATAGCAATGTTATTTGAAACTAATGAGAACAGAGACAATGTACCAGAATCTCTGGGACACAGCTAAAGCAGTGTTTAGAGGGAAATTTGTAGCAATAAATGCCCATATCAGAAAGTGTTAAAGATCTAAAATCGACACCCTAACATAACAATTAAAAGAACCAGAGAAGCAAGAGCAAACAAATTCAAAAGCTCGCAGAAGACAAGAAATAACTAAGATCAGAGCAGAACTGAAAGAGATAGAGACATGAAAAACTCTTCAAAAAAATCAACGAATCTAGGAGGTGGTTTTTGAAGAGATTAACAAAATAGATAGGCTGCTAACCAGACTAATAAAGAAGAAAAGAGAGAAGAATCAAATAGTCACAATAAACAGTGATGAAGGGGATATCACCACTGATCCCACAGAAATACAAACTACCATCAGAGAATACTATAAACACTTCTGCACAAATAAACTAGAAAAACTAGAAGAAATGGATAAATTCCTGGACACCTATACCCTCCCAAGACTAACCCAGGAAGAATTTGAATCCCTGAATAGAGCAATTACATGTTCTGAAATTGAGGCAGTAATTAATAACTTACCAACCAAAAAAAGTCCAGGATCAGATGGATTCACAGCTGAATTCTACCAGAGGTACAAAGAGGAGCTGGTTACATTCCTTCTTAAACTATTCCAAACAATAGAAAAAGAGGGACTCCTCCCTAATTCATTTTATGAGGGCAGTATCATCATGATTCCAAAACCTAGCAGGGACACAACTAAAAAAGAAAATTTCAGACCAAGATCGCTGAGGAACATTGATGTGTAAATCCTCAATAAAATACTGGCAAATCAAATCCAATAGCACATCAAAAAGCTTATCAACTTTATCCACCATGATCAAGTTGGCTTCATCCCTGGGATGCAAGGCTGGTTCAACATATGCAAATCAATAAATGTAATCCATCACATAAACAGAACCAATGACAAAAGTCACATGATTATCCCAATAGATGCAGAAAAGACCTTCGAGAAAATTCAACACCACTTTATGCTAAAAACTCTCAATAAACTAGGTATTGATGGAACATATCTCAAAATAATAAGAGTTATTTATGGCAAACCCATAGCCAATATCATAATGAGTGCACCAAAGCAGGAAGCATTACCTTTGAAAACTGGCACAAGACAAGGATGCCCTCTCTTGCCACTCCTATTCAACATAGTATTGGAAGTTCTGGCTAGAGCAATCAGGCAAGAGAAAGAAACAAACAGTATTCAAATAAGAAGAGAGGAAGTCACAATGTCTCTATTTGCAGAGAACATGATTGTATGTTTAGAAAACCCCATAGTTTCAGCCCCAAACTCCTTAAGCTGGTAAACAACTTCAGCAAAGTCTCAGATACGAAACCAATGTGCAAAAACCACAAGAAGTCCTATACACCAATAACAGACAAGCAGAGAGCCAAATCATGAATGAATTCACATTCATAATTGTTACAAAGAAAATAAAATACCCAGGAATACAACTTACAAGGGATGTGAAGGACCTCTTTAAGAAGAACTACAAACCACTGCTCAAGAAAATAAGAGAGGACACAAGCTAATGGAAAAACATTCTATGTTCATGGATAGGAAGAACCATTATCGTGAAAATGTCCATAGTGCCCAAAGTAATTTATAGATTCAATAATTCCCATCAAGCTACAATTGACTTTCTTCCCAGAACTAGAAAAAACTACTTTAAATTTCATATGGAACCAAAAAAGAGCCCGTATAGCCAAGATAATCCTAAGCAAAAAAAAAAAAAAAAAAAAAAAAAAAAAATGCTGCAGGCGTCACACTACCTGACTTCAAACTACACTAAAATGCTACGGTAACCAAAACTGCATGATAATGGCACCAAAACAGATATATAGACCAATAGAAGAGAACAGAGACCTCAGAAGTGATACCATTTGATCTTCAACAAACCTGACAAAAACAAGCAATGGAGGAAGGATTTCCTATTTAATAAATGGGACTGGGAAAACTGGCTAGCCATAAGTAGAAAGCTGAAACTGGATCCTTTCCTTACTCCTTATACGAAAATTAATTCAAGATGGATTAGAGACTTAAATGTTAGACCTAATACCATAAAAATCCTAGAGGAAATCCTAGGTAGTACCATTCAGGACATAGGCATGGGCAAAGACTTCATGTCTAAAACACCAAAAGCAATTGCAACAGAAGCCAAAATTGACAAATGGGATTTAATTAAACTAAAGAACTTCTGCTCAGCAAAAGAAACTACCATCAGAGTGAACAGGCAACCTACAGAATGGGAGAACATTTTTGCAATATATCCATCTGACAAAGGTCTAATAACCAGTATCTACAGGGAACTTAAACAAATTTACAAGAAAAAAACAACTCTTTAAAAAAGTGGGTGAAGGATATCAACAGATACTTGTCAAAAGAAAATATTTATTGACCAAAAAACCATATGAAAAAATGCTCATCATCACTGGTCATTAGAGAAATGCAAATTGAAACCACAATGAGATACCATCTCATGCTGGTCAGAATGGTGATCGTTAAAAATTCTGGAAACAACAAGTGCTGGTGAGGATGCAGAGAAATAGGAATGCTTTTACACTGTTGGTGAGAGTGTAAATTTGTTCAACCATTGTGGAAGACAGTGTGGTGATTTTTCAAGGATACAGACCCAGAAATACCATTTGACCCAGCAATCCCATTACTGGGTACATACCCAAAGGATTATAAATCATTCTACTATAAAGACACATGGACATGTATGTTATTGCGGGACTATTCACAACAGCAAAGACTTGGAACCAACCCAAATGCCCATCAATGATAGACTGGATGAAGAAAATGTGCCATATATACACCATGGAATACGATGCAGCCACAAAAAAGAATGAGTTCATGTCCTTTGCAGGTATGTGGGTGAAGCTGGAAACCATCATCCTCAGCAAACTAACACAGGAACAGAAAATCAAACAATGCATCCTCTCACTCATAAGTGGGAGCTCAACAATGAGAGCACATGGACACAGGGAGGAGAACATCACACACCAGGCCCTTTCAGCAGGTGGGGGGCAAGGGGAGGGTGAGCCTTTGGCCAAATACCTAATGTATGCGGGGCTTAAAACCCAGATGATGGATTGATAGGTGCAGTAAACCACCATGGCACATGTGTTCCTATGTAACAAATCTGCACATTCAGCACATTTATCCCAGAACTTAAAGTAAAATTAAAAAAACACTTTTACTTACACATGATGGAGTACTATGCAGCAATAAAAATGATGCGATCCTGTCATTTGCAGCAACACGAATAAAACTGGAAGTCACTATGTTAAGTGAAATAAGTGAGACACTAAAAGACAAACTTTGCATGTTCTCACTAATTTGTGGGAGCTAAAAAAAAAATTAAAACAATTGAATTCGTGGAGATAGAGTGTAGAATGATGGTTACCAGAGGCTGGGAAATGTAGTGAGTGGTGGGGAGTGGGAATGGTTAATGGGTACAAAAATAGAGTTAGAGAAAATGAATAAGATCTAATATTTGATAGCACAACAGGGTGATTACAGTCAGCAAAATTTATTGTACACCTTTAAATAACTAAAATGGTAAAAGTTGACTGTAACACCCGGAAAGGATAAATACTTGAGGTGATAGATACCCTACTTACCCTAATGTAATTTTTACACATCATATGCCTGTATCAAAATATTTCAAGTACCCCATAAATGTATGCAATTACTAAGTACCTACAAAAATTAACATAAAAATTTTAGAATTCTCACAATTTTACCAAAATATTAGAAAGCAAGATAGGGAACTTTAAAAAATCCCCAAATTAAAAGGAAATTTATAAATAAAACAATAGAAACATCAAAAATTAATAAACATAACAGATTGAATTATATTTTAGATACAAACGTTCATATAATCTCCTCAAAATATTACCAAATTCCTATTAAATAATTAAAAGTAGTCCTATTTAATTATGTCCTTCACCCCAATTGAGGATTTTATTCTTCCCAAGTTTATACTTTTAGTCATTATATATAATAAACTTGCCCAAACCATTCTGTCTTTCTGTCACAAAAAGTGTTTCCTCATGCTTTGTCTGTAAGCTTATGTTTTAAGCTATAGGTTAGAGATTGGATCTTCTGAAAGAATCAAAGAATGATAGCTTCAGAGACTTAATGTAAAGAACTACACTAGGAACTCTTACCTATTGTTACTGTCAAAAATATTCATAACACTTGCTAAAAATGGTAAGGCAGACGTTATTCAAGAGAGGACGTAACAATATGTCTACAGATCACCACAGTAGGTCTTGCAGTGTGGGAGTAAGATTGGTCTCAACTCCTATTTCAGCAAAGACAAATGGGGGTTTATAACCAAAAAGCAAGTTGGGAGTTAGTGGATGGAGAATTACTAGGAGAAAATATTAAAGCCAAAGGGTTTCTGGTTAAACCAACATGATAGAATTATTGCTGAAGGCAAGCCAGGCTGGTAAGATTTTGAAGGGTGCTCAGGTAGCAAAAGTGGGTGAATTTTGCTAAACTAATTTAGCAGAATTCCTGCTAAAACTGTGTTCTATAAGAACAAAGTGAAAAGCTCAGGATTGGGCTTAGTAAGGGCAGAGGACTCAGAGGAAACTGACTCAGTATTTGGTAAAGAAAAAAAAAAGTCTAAAAATAAAGGATGGCAAATGATATCCTATGCTAATGGAAATAACAAAATAGCAAGAGTAGCTATGCTTACAAAAGAAAAAGCAGGTTTTAAGACAAAAACCATAAGAAGAAACAAAGAAAGTCACTGTATAATAATAAAAAGGTTAATTCAGCAAGAAAACATAACAGTTGTAAATATATACACACTCAACGCTGGAGCAACTAGATATATAAAGCCAATATTGTTAGATGTAAAGAGAGAGGTAAACTCCAATAGAGTAATAGCTAAAGACATCAACATCCCACTTTTAGCATTGGACAGATCTTCTAGACAGAAAATTAACAAAGAACCACCAAATATAATCGGTAGACCTAATAGATATTTATAGAACATTGTATCCAACAGCTGAAAAATACACATTCTGTTCCTCAATACATAAATTATTCTCAAGAATAAACCATATGTTAAGTTATAAAACAATTTTTTTTTTTTTTTCTGAAACAGGATTTAACTTTGTCACCCAGGCCAGAGTGCAGTGGCACAATCTCAGCTCACTGCAGCCTCGAATTCCCAGGTTCAAACGATCCTCCTGCCTCAGCACCATCAGTAGTTGGGACTAAAGACACGTGCCAACATGCCTGGCTAATTTTTTGTATTTTCCTTTTCCTTTTGTAGAGACAGGGTTTTGCCATGTTGCCTAGGCTTTTCTCAAACCCCTGAGCTCAAGAGATGCACCTGCCTTGGTTTCCCAACATGTTAGGATTACAGGTGTGAGCCACCGTGTCTAGCCAAACAAGTCTTAAAACAGTAATAATAATAATTACTATTATTATTATTATTATGTGAAGCATGTTATCTGACCACAATAGAATAAAACTATAAATCAATAATAAGAGGAATTTTGGAAATAATAGAAATACAATAAAATTAAGCAATATGCTCCTGAATAATCAGTGAGTCAATGAGGAAATTAAGAAGGAAACTAAAAATTAATTTCGAACACATGATAATGAAAACACAGCATACCAAAACCTATGAGATACAGCAAACTAGTACTGAGAAGGAATTTTATAGCTGTAAATGCCTACATAAAAATTAAATAAATAATTAATTAAATTAAATAAATGATGCACCTTAAAGATTAAAAATGCAAGAGCAAATCAAACCCAAAATTAGTAGAAGAAAAATAAAGTTAAGAGCAGTGATAACTGAATTTGAAGTGAAGAAAACAATACAAAAAATCCATGAAATAAAAAGTTGGTTTTTTGAAAAGCTAAGCAAAGTTGACTAACCTTTAGCCAGACCAAGAAAAAAAAGAGAGAGAGAGAGAGAAGATTCAAGTAAATCAAAGTAGAGCTGAAACAGAAGACATTGTGACTGATGGTACATAAATTAAAACGATTATTAGTGACTACCATTAGCAAATATGTGCAAATAAATTGAAAAATCTAGAAGAAATGGACAAATTCCTAGACACATACTACCAATGATGATTGAAACATGAATAAATCCAAAATACCAACAGATCAACAGCAAGTAATGAGATGGAAGCTGTTCTTAAACAGTCTCCCATTGAAGAAAACTCTAGGAAGATGAAAGCTGTTCTTAAACAGTCTCCCATTGAAGAAAACTCTAGGACCCAATGGCTAAATGCTGAATTCTACAAAATATTTGAAGAATAACTAATACCAATCCTACTTAAAACATTTTGAAAATTACAGAAGAAAACACTTCCAAGCTCATTCTGTAAGTGCAGTATTACCCTAATAGCAAAACCGAAGACACATCCAAAAAATAATAATGATACTTACAGGCCAATATTTCTAATGAATGTACATGCATAAATCCTCAAAAATATAAAATATTTGTAAACTAGAATCAACAATATGCTAAAAATATTATTAATCATGACCAAGTCAGATTTATCTCTGGCATGCAAAGATGCTTCAACACATGCAAGTCAATCAATGTGATACATTATATAAACAGAATGGACAAAAAAAAAATCATCATTTCAGTTGATACTGAAAAAGCACTGGATAAAATTCAATATCCTTTCATATAAAAACCCTCAAAAGTGCCAGGCATGGTGACTCACGCCTGTAATCCCAGCACTTTGGGAGGCCGAGGCGGGCGGATCACAAGGTCAGGAGATCGAGATCATCCTGGCAAACACTGTGAAACCCCGTCTCTACTAAAAATACAAAAAAATTAGCCAGGTGTGGTCACGGGCACCTATAGTCCCAGCTTCTAGGGAGGCTGAGGCAGGAGAATGGTGTGAACCCAGGAGGTGGCGGAGCTTGCAGTGAGCAGAGATCGTGCCACTGCACTCCAGCCTGGGCAACAGAGTGAGACTCTGTCTCAAAAAAAAAAAAAAAAAAACCCTCAAAAAACTAGGGGTGGAAGGAAGACACATCAATGTAATAAAAGCCATATATGACAAACTCACAGCTAGTATCATATTGAATGGCAAAAACTGAAAGCCTTTTATCTCAGATCTAGAACAAGACAAGGATGTTAACTGTCATCATTGTATTTCAGTATAGTACTGGAAGTCTAAGCTAGAGCTATAAGACAAGAGAAAGGAAAAGAAGAAGTCAAATTACACTTATTTGCAAATGATGTAATCTTGTATTTGAAAAAAACACTAAAGATTCCATGAAGAGAAATTGTTAGAACTGATATACAAATTTCTTAAAGTTGCACGATACAAAATCAACACAAAAAAATCAGTAGCATTTTTATATACCAACAGTGAACAAACTGCAAAAGCATTAAAGAATCGCTTCTGCTTAAAATAGCCACAAATAATATTAAATACTTAGGAATTAACTTAAACAATGAAGTGAAAGATCTCTGTAATGAAAACTATAAAACACTAACGAAAGAAATTAATGAGGACACCAAAAAATTAAAAAAAATATATGTTCATGGATGGAAGGAATTAATATAGTTAAAGTATCCATACTACTCAAAGTAATCTATGAATTTACTGCAATCTCTATGAAAATACCAATGGTATTCTTCTGAGATTTTTTTTAACTGTAAATTTATGTGGAACCACGAAAGACCCAGAATAGCCAATGCTATTCTTATTTATTTATTTATTTATTTAGAGATGGAGTTTCACTCTCATTGCCCATGCTGGAGTGCATTGGCGTGATCTCAGCTCCCTGCAACCTCCACCTCTGTGGTTCTACTCCCTCAGCCTCCAGAGTAGCTGGGATTACAGGCACGTGCCACAATGCCCAGCTAATTTTTTGTATGTTTAGTAGAGACAGAGTTTTGCTGTATTGACCAGGCAGGTAGTGAACTCGTGACCTCAAGTGATCCACACACCTCGTCCTCCCAAAGTACTGGGATTACAGGAGTGAGCCACTGCACCCGGCCTAGCCAAAGCCATTCTAAGCAAAAGAAACAAAGCTGAAGGAATAACATTACCTGACTTCAAATTTTACTACTGAGCTATAGTAACCAAAACACCAAAACACCATGGTACTGGCTTAGATACATAGACCAATGAAACAGAATAGAGAACCCCAAAACAAACCCACACACTCACAATGAACTCATTTTTCCAAGAATATACACTGGGGAAAAGACAATCTCTTCAATAAATTGTACTGCGAAAACTGGATATTCATATGCAGAAGAATGAAACCTGGCACTCATCTCTAACCATACACAATAATTACCTCAAAATGGATTAAATATTTAAATCCATGACCCCAACTAATATACCCACTACAAGCAAAGCTCGAGGAAACTTTCCAAGTCATTGGTCTAGGCAACGATATTTTGAGTAACACCCTATAATCAAAGACAACCAAAGCAAAAATAAATGAATAAGATTACATCTAGTTAAAAAGCTTCTGCATACAGCAAACGAAACAATCAACGAAGTGAAGAGACAGCCCAGAAAATGGGAGAAAATATTTTCAAACTACCTATGTGACAAGGGATTTATAACTGGAATATATAAATAATTCAAACAACTCTATAGAAAAATATCTAGTTATCCAATTAAAACTAGGCAAAATATTTCAATAGATATTTCTCAAAATAAGATAATCAAATGGTAAACAGACATATGAAAAGTTTCTCAACATTACTGATCATCAGAAAAATGCAAATCCAAACTACAATAAGATATTATCTCACCTTAATTAGAATGGCTTTTACCCAAAATACATGCAATAAAATCTAGCTAACTTCAATATGACAGGATCAAATCCACATATATCTATACTAACTTTAAATGTAAATGGGTGAAACACTACAATTAAAAGACATAGAGTGGCAAGCTGGATGAAGAACCAAGATTCATTGTTATACTGTCTTCAAGAGACACACATCGTACACAATGATTCCCATAGGCTTAAACTAAAGGCATGGAGAAAAATCTATAAAGCAAATGGAAAACAGAAGAAAATCAGGGGTTTTTAATCCTAATTTCAGAAAAACAAACAGACTTTAACAAAAATCAAAAAAGTCAATGAGGAGCATTATATAATGGTAACATGTTCAATTCAACAAGAAGATGTAACTATTCTAAATATGTATGCATCCAACACAGGAGCACCCAGATTCATAAAGCAAGTTTTGATGGACCTTTAAAGAGACTAAGACTCCCACACAATAACAGGGAGAGATTTCAACACCCCACTGACACTATCAGATTATCAAAGCAGAAAATTCACAAAGACATTTAGGACCTGAACTTAGCACTGATTCAAATTAATCTGATAGACATCTACAGAACTCTCCACTCAAAACAACAGTCTATGTTCTTCTAATCACCACATAGCATGTACTGTAAAATTGACCACATAATTGGACACAAAACACTCCTCAGAAAATGCAAAACAAATGAAATTATAGCAACCACTCTCTTGGATCAAAATGCAATAAATTTAGAGATCAAGACTAAGAAAATCACTCAAAACTATATAATTATGTGGAAACTGAATAACCTGCTTCTGAATGACTTTTGGGTAAATAATAAATTTAAGAGAGAAATGAAGAATTTCTTTGAAACTAGTGAGAAGAAAGATAAAACAGACTAGAATCTTTGGGACACAGCTAAGATGGTTTTAAGAAAATGTGTAGCACTAAATTCCCATATTGCAAAGTTAGAAAGATCTCAATTTTAAAACCTAAAATCATAACTAAAAGAACTAGAGAACCAAGAACAATTCAACCTCAAAGCTGACAGAAGACAAGAAAAAATAAAATCAGAGCTCAACTGAAGGAGACACAAAACCCTTTCAAAAGATAAATGAATCCAAGAATTGGTATTTGAAAAAATTAATACAATAGATAGATTAGTCTGGTATCATACTTCTATAAAGAACTGCATGACACTGGGTGATTTATAAAGGAAAACACTTGATTGACTGACAGTTCAGCATGGCTGAGGCGGCCTCAAAAAAGTTGCAATCATAGTGGAAGGTGAAGAGGAATCATTTCAGCTTCTTCATAGGACAGGGAAAAGAAGACCGAATGCAGAAAGGACTACCAAACACTTACAAATGATCAGATCTTGCAATAACACACTTACTAGCATAAACACAGCATGGGGTAAACCAACCCTATGATCCATTTACCTGTATTTGGTCTCTCCCTTGACATGTGGGGATTATACATTTGCAAGGTACAGCCCACCCACCCCTTTCAACTGCTTTCATGGGCTGATATTGAATGTCTGTGGCTTTTCCATTCACACAATGCAAACTATTGGTGGATCTACCATGCTAGGGTCTGGAGGATGATGGCCCTATTCTAATAGTTGCACTAGGCAGTGCCTCAGTGGGGACTCTGATGCCACATTTCCCTTCTACACTGCACTAGCAGTGGTTCTCCATGAAGAATCACCCCTGGAGCAAACTTCTGCCTGGACATCTAGACATTTCCATACATCCTCTGAAAGGCAGAGGTTTCCAACCTCAATTCTTGACTCCTGTGCACCTACAGGCCAAACACCACACGTAAGCTGCCAAGTCTTGGGGCTTGCACCCTCTGAAGCAATGGCCTCAACTTTATCTTGGCCCCTTTCATCCATGGCTGGAATGCAGGGCACCAAGTCTTGAGACTACACAAAGCAACAAGTCCCTGGGCCCAACCTATGAAACAATTTTATCTTCCTGGGACTCCCAGACTGTGATGTGAGTGGCTGCTGAGAAGACTTCTAACATGTCCTGGAGACATTTTCCACATCATCTTGGCAATTAACATTTGGCTTCTCATTACTTAATGCAAATTTCTGCAGCCAGCTTAAATTTCTTCTCAGAAAATGGGATTTTCTTTTCTAATTATATCTTCAGTCTGAAAATTTCCCAAACTTTTATGCTCTGCTTCTCTTTTAACCATAAATTTCAACGCAATGCTTTTAAGAAAACCCAAGTAGCATTGAATGCTATGCTGCTTAGAAATTTCTTCTGTTACATACCCTAAATCATCTCTCTCAAGTTTAAAGTTCCACTAATATTTCAGGCAGGGGCAAAATGTCGCCAGTCTCTTTGCAAAAGCATAGCAAGAATCATGTTTATACCAGTTCTCAACAAGTTTCTCATCTCTGTCTGAGACCACCTCAGTCTGGACTTCATTGTCCATATCACTATCAGCATTTTGGTCAAAGCCATTCAACAAGTATCTGGGAAGTTCCAAACTTTCCCACATCAGCCTGTCTTTCTTTTGGAATAATCTCTCCAGGAAGGCAAGTGTTATAATTTTCTTGTCCATTATTATACTCCAATACAAAGTACCAAAATCACAATACTTGCTCACATATTCATTGATTCAATATGAGAAATAAAATGTCACTTTCATTAGGACATAGTGGTGTGCACTGGTTGTCTCAGTTACTTGAATGGCTGAGGAGGTGGGATATATTAAGCCCAGGAGTTTGAGTCCAGCCTGAACAACATAGTGAGACACCCATCTTTATTGGAAATAAATTAATTAATTAACTATTTTTAATATTTTTAATTCATCAAGAAAGAAGCCATTAGAATAGCACTTCTAGTTTTTACAGATAATGTCATTTTCCAAAGAATGAGGAGACACATACATGCATGTATGTGTATGTGCATATACATATGAAGTGTGTATATATTTGCCTATAGTTACAAAAAGTTAGGTTAAACTCAATATGAATTAAAAAGTTAACTATAAGGGACGGATAAAGAGTTTCAGAAGGTATTAAGTCCCAGTCCCTCTCTACATGAAACAGCAGAGTTCCTGCAGATGGACAGAGGTGTTTATCTGATATGAATATCTAAAGCACTTAGAGGAGCATAATAGACAGGTGGATCACTCTCCCGATGAATTGATAGAAAAGCTGAGGTGGCTCCAACATTTCTCCCTGCAAAGAAATTAGCACATTTGAAATGATTTAGATTTGTATTCCCACCAAAATCTCATGTCTAATGGTAATCCACAATGCTGGAGGTGTGGCCTGGTGGGAGGTGATTGGATCATGGGGGTGGATTTCATCCTTTGGTGCCATTCTTGTTTTGTAATAGCGTTTGCACAAGATCTGGTTATTTAAAAGTATATAAGCACCTCCCTCACCACTTCCTTCTTCTGAACTGTAGGCTCCCCCTTTGCCATTCACCATAATTGTAAGTTTTCTTAAGCTTCCCCAGAAGATAAGCCAATGCCAGAATTACGCTTCCTGTGCAGCCTGTGGAACTGTAAGCCAATTAAACTTTTTTTCTTATAAATTATCCAGGTGCAGCTATTTCTGTATAGTAGTGTTAAAAAAAAAAAAAAAAAAAAAAAAAAAAAAAAAAAAAAAAAGACTGATATAGAAAATTGGCACTGAGGAGCAGGGCATTGCATAAGGATACCTAAGAATGTGAAAGAAGCTTTGGAACTTGGTAATGGGCAGAGATTGGAACAGTTTGGAGGGCACAGAAGAAGAAAGGAAGATGAGGGTAAGTTTTGAACTTGCTAGATGTTTTTTGAATTGTTGTGACCTTAAAATGCTAATAGTGATACGGACAATGAAGTTCAGGCTGAGGAGGTCTCAGATATAAATAAGAAACATAGCATACCAACATGGCACATTTATACATATGTAACAACCCTGTACGTTGTGCACATGTACCCTAGAACTTAAAGTATAATTTACAAAAAAAAAAGAAAGAAACATATTGGTAACTGGAGCAACTGCCACTTTTGTTATGCTTTAGCATAAAACTCGGAGGCATTGTGCCCCTGTGCTAGGAATCTGTGGAACTTTGAACTCAAGAGTCATTATTTAGGGTATCTGGCAGAAGAAATTTTTAAGCAACGGTGTTGAAGATGTGGACTGGCTGCTTCTAACAACCTATGCTCCTATAAGTGAGCAAATAAATGACCTGCACTTATGTTTAAAAGGGAAGCAGAGTGTAAAAGTTTGGATAATTTTCAGCCTGGTCATTTGATAGAAAAGAAGTATCAACTTTCTGAGGAGAAATTCAAGCAGATTGCATAAATTTTTATAACTAAAAGGAAGGCAAGTACTGATACCCAAGACAATGGGGAAAGGCCTCCAAGGCATTTCAGAGACCTTCTCAGGAGCTCCTCTCATAGCAGGCCCAAAGACCTAGGAGGGTAGAATGATCTTGTAGACCAGGCCCAGGGACCTGCTCCCCTATGCAGCCTCAGAACACGGCTCCCTGCATCCCTACTTCTTCAGCTCCAGTCTTGTCTTAAAGTGCCCCAGGCAGAGCTTGGACTGCTGTTCCAGAGGGTGAAAGCCATAAGCCTTGGTGCCTTCCAAGTGGTGTTAAGCCTGAAGATGCACAGAATGCGAGAGTTGATGCTTAGGAACTTCTGCCTAGGTTTCAGAGAATGTATGGAAAAGCTGGTATGCCCAGGCAGAAGCCTGCTGCAGGAGCAAAGCACATAGAGAGAACCTCTACTAGGGTACTGTGGAGGGAAAAATGTGGGGTTGGAGACCCCACACTAAGTCCTCACTGGGGCACTGCCTAGTGGAGCTTTGAGAAGAGGGTCACCATCCTCCAGATCTCAAAATGGTAGATCCATTGGCAGCTTGCACCCTGCACCTGGAAAAGCTGTAGGCACTTCATGATAGTCCATGAGAGCCACTGTGGGGGCTGAACCCTGCAAAGTAGCAGGGGTGGACTGTCCAAGGCTTTGGAAGCCCACCCCTGGCACCAACATGCTCTGGATGTGAGACATGAAGTCAAAGGAGATTGTTTTGGAGCTTTAAGATGTAATGACTGCCCTGCTGGGTTTCAGACTTGGATAGGGTGTATAGGCCCTTTCTTTTGAGTGAGTTCTCTCTTTCGAAATGAGAGCATTTACTCAATGCTTATACTCTCATTATATCTTGGAGATGTAACTAGTTTTTGGTTTTCACAGGCTCATAGGCAGAAGGGACTTGCCTTGTCTCAGATGAGACTATAGACTTCGGACATTTAAGTTAATGCTAAAATAAATGAACACCTTGAGAAATTGTTGGGAAGCCTTGATTGTATTTTGCAATGTGAGAAGGACATGAGATTTGAGAGGTACCAGAAGCAAAATGATGTGGTTTGGATTTGTGTCCCCACCCAAATTTCATGTTGAATTGTAATCCCCAATGTTGGAGATGGGGCCTGGTAGCCACAGCTGATTTTTACCTGTGAGAACCTGCTACTGAACTGAAGACTGAACTGTACTACCCAGGAAAACAAAATACTGAGAAAAAAGGGCAAATCACTGGTGAACAAGTTAAGATTTATGAGACTTCTGTCATTCTGGCTCCACAGGAGATGGTGAACTTATTCAAACATTTGATATATTACTACTTCCACCAGCATCTGAAAAAGCTATTGCATAAAGATTCTTTATAAAACAAATTCATATAGAGTCTTTGCTGCTGAAAACATGAAGAGACTAAGCTAGGTGACCATAGACTATACATATTAAAGTCACATATTAAAGAGAAAAAAAGAAAAAAAATTCAGTTGAATAAAAATAAATTTAAAACTAGTAAGAAGAAATAGTTTCCCAAATGAGAAGGAACCAGAAAAATAATTCTAGCAATATAAGAAAACAGTTTTGCAACACTTCAGAAAAAAATCATATGAACTATTCAGCGATGGATTCAAACCAAAATAAAATATTTTAAATACCAGCTAGATAATTCAAAATGTTGATTGTTAATTTGCTCAATGTGATCTAAGAGAATGCTGAAGACAAACACAAAGCAACTTAAAAAAAAAATCAGAATATGATTTTAAAATATCCTAAAGAGAAATATATTTAGAAAAAAAATAGAACTTCTGGAAATTAAAGACATACTTAGAAAATCACAAAATGCAGTGGATTGTTTTAACAAAATGTGAGACAAAGTAGAAGAAAGAATTTCAGAGCTTGAAGGCAAGACTTTTGATTTAACCTAATCAGATGAAAATAACAACAACAAAAAAATGTTAAAAATGAACAAAGCATTCAAGGAATATGGGATTATGTAAAATGTCCAAGCCTAAGAATCATAGGCATTTCTGAGGGAGAATAAAATTTAAAAGTTTGGAAAATATATTTTTAGAAAATAATTGAAATAAATTTCCTATGTCTTGCTAGAGATTTATACATCTAAATATAAGAAGGTCAGGGAATTCCTGAAAGATTTACTGCAAAAGGGATATCACCAAGCTGTGGTCATCAGGCTACAGAAAGTCAATATGAAGGAAATAATTTTAAGAACAATGAGAAAAAGTAATAAAATATAGAGAAAAATGTTTCAGACTAACCGCAGACTTCTCAGCAGATACCTTTCAAGCCAGAGGGATTAGGGTCCCTATATCTAGTCTTCTCAAATAGAGTAACTGTCAGCCAAGTGTTTTGTATCCAGCAAAACTAAGTTTCATAAATAAAGGAGAAATAAAATCTTTCCCAGACAAGCAAATGCTGGGGAATTTATCACCACTAAACCAGACTTATACAACATGCTCAAAGGAGTTCTGAATATTGAAATGAATAGTCAATATGCATCAGTATAAATAAATACTTAAAAATATAAAGCACACAGGGCTTATAAAACTGTAACCCATTAAAGAAAACAAAGCCACCAGGTAACAATCAATATGACAACTGTAACACTATGTAACATATCAATATTAATGTTCAATATAAAGAATTCAAATGCCCCACTTAAGAGATACACATTGGCAAAATTGACAATGAAATAACACAAACATGACTGGCTGCAGTTGCTCATGACTAAAATTCCATCACATGGGAGGCCAAGATGGGCCTACAGTTTGAGCCCAGAAGCTTGAGGCCAGCCTAGGCAGCATAGCAAGATCCTGTCTTTAAAAAAATATTAAAAAGTTGGATACGCATAGTGGTGTGCCCCTACAGTACCAGCCACTCAGAATTCTGAGAGAAAATCCATTGAGCCCTGGAGTTGGAGGCTGCAATGCGCTACAATTGTGCCACTTCACTCAGCCTGGATGACACAGTGAGACCTTGTCTCAATAAATAAACAAATAAATAAATAAACAAACACACAAAAAGCACAAATCAAATATCTGCTGCCTTTAAGAATCCCACCTAACTTGTAGATTCTTTTGACTCTTTTTTTCTGAGACAGAGTCTCACTCTGCTTCCCAGGCTGGAGTGCAGTGGCGTGATCATTGCTCACTGCAGCCTTCACCTCACAGGCTCAAGCAATCCTCCCACATCAGCTCCCAAATAGGTGGGACTACAGGTGTGCACCACCACACCTGACTAATTTTCGTATTTCTTGTAGAGAAAAAGTTCATCGTGTTCCCAGGCTGGTCTCAAACTCCTGGACTCAAGAGATCTATCCACCTCAACCTCTCAATGTGCTGGAATTATAGGTGTGAGCCACTGCACCCACCAGACTAACTTTTAGATTATTATAGACTCAAGGTAAATTGGTGAAAAAATATTTCATTCCAATAGAAACAAAAGTGAGCAAAAATACTCTCTTCTAAGAACAGAATTTATATCAGTATTAGTAAAAATAAAAAGGCGAAAAACGTCATTATGTAAAGATAAAAAGATCAATTAAATAAGAAAACGTAACGATCCTAAATATACATGCAACTAAATCTGGAGCTCCCAGATTCATAAAAGAAATACTACTAGACCTAAGAAAATAGAAAGACAGCAATACAATAATAGTGGGAGACTTCAACACTCCACTGGCAGCAGTAGACAGATTACAGAGGTAGAAATTTAACAATGAAACACTGGCCTTAAATTGGATTCTAGAACAAACAAAACTAACAGCTATTTGTCATAAACATCACACCTCAAAGTTGCAGAATACACATTCTTATCAGCACATGGAACATTTTTCTAAGATTCACCATATTATAGCAACAAAACAAATCTGAATAATTTTTTTTAAATCAAAATTATATTAATTACCTTCTCAGACCACAGCGGAATACAACTAGAAATAACTTCCAAAAGAAACTCACAAAACTATACAGATACATGGAAATCAAACAATTGGCTCCTGAAGAACTTTTGGATCAGCAATAATATTAATATGAAATTTTAATCATTTCTTTCTTTGAGATGGGATATTTCTCTGTCATCCAGGCTGGAGTGCAGTGGCACAATCATAGGTCACTTCAGCCTCGAACTCCTACCATCAAGCAATTCTCTTGTCTCAACCTCCTGAGTCACTGATACTTCAAGCATATGCCACCTTGTCTGGCTAATTTTCTTATTTTTATTTGTTGAAGGGACAGAGTCTTGCTATTTTTCCCAGGCTAGTCTTAAACTCCTGACCTCAAATAATCCTTCTACTTTTACCTCCTAGAATGCTGGGTTTACAGGCAGGACACCATGTCAAGCCCCTGAAATACACCATAAAATTGGCACAAATTATCAAAATATCTGGGATACAGCCGAATTCATGCTAAGAGAAAAGTTTCTAGAGCTAAATAGCTATATCAAAAAGACAGAAAAATCACTAGTTGACTATCTAACATTACACCTCAAGGATCTAGAGAAGCAAGAAAAAAACAAAAAAAGAAGCTAACTGAAGAAAATAAATACCAAAGATTAGAGAAGAACTAAATGATTGAAACAAGGCAATTACAAAATTTAATACAATTAAAAGGTGGCTCTTTGAAAAGATAAACAAGATTGATAGACCAACAGCTAGATTAACCAAGACAAAAAGAGAGAAGATTCAAATAGGCTCAATCAGAAATGAAAATAATGTCTTATATTACAAAAATACAAAAGATCTGAGACTACTATGAACACCTCTATGTACACAAACTAGAAAATTTATAGAAAATGAATAAATTCCTGGAAACACATAACACCCCAAAGCTTGAATCAGGAATAAATAGAAATCCTGAGCAGACGAAAAATAAGCAGTGAGACTGAATCAGTAATAAAATATCTCCCAACAGCAACAAAAAAAATCCAGAACCAGATAAATTCACAGCCAATTTCTACCAGATGTTTAAAGAACTGGTAGCAGTTACACTGAAACTATTTCAAAAGACGAAGAAGGAGAGAATTCTCTGTAACTCTTTCTCAAAAGCCAGTATCACATTGAAACCAAAGTTCAAAAGATCAAGGAGAGAATTCTCTGTAACTCTTTCTCAAAAGCCAGTATCACCTTGAAACCAAAGTGAGAAAAAGACATAAGAATAAAAGAAAACTACAGACCAGTATTCCTAATAAACATGGATTCAAAAATCTTCAAAAAATACCAGCAAACTGAATCCAACATCACATCAAAAAACAATTGACCACAATCAAGTGGGTTTATTCCAGATAGGTATGCAAGCATGGTTCAACATATGTAAGTCAATAAATGTGAGTGGACACAAAAACAGAATTAAAAACAAAAATCACACAATCATCTTAGTAGATGCAGAAAAAGCATTAGATAAAATCCAACACCCCTTGATAAAAACCCTCAACAAACTAGCCACTGAAGGAACATACATCAAAACAATCAGAGATATCTTATACAAATCCACAGCCAACATCACATTAAGTGGGGAAAAGTTGAAAGCATTCATTCTAAGAACTGGAACAAAACTAAAATGCCCTCATTCACCATTTCTATTCAATACAATAGTGGAAGTTCCGGCCCGAAAAATCAGGCAAGAGGAAAAAATAATGGCCAACCAAATTGAAAAAGAGGAAGTCAAGCCATCTCTGTTTTCCAATAATATGATCTTATACCTTAAAAACTCTTCCAAAAGATTACTAGATTTGATAAATGAATTCAGTAAAGTCTCAGATTACAAAATCAAGTTATGTAAAACAGAAGCCCTGTTATATACCAGAAACAACCAAGCTATTAATCAAGTAAAAAACTCAATCCAATAGCTGTAAATAAAATAAAATATGTAGGAATACATTAAACCAAAGGGGTGAAAGCCCTCTGTAAGAAGAAGTACAAAACACTAAAGAAATACATCATAGATGACAGGAACAAATGGAAAAATATTACATTCTTATGGATTGAAAGAATCTGTATTGTGAAAATGACTATACTGCCCAAGCAACCTAAAGAGTCAATGAAATTCTTCTCAAAATACCAGTGTCATTATTTTTCACAGACTTAGCAAAAAACAATCCTAAAATTCATATAGAACCAATAAATCACCTGAATAGTCAATGCAATCCTGATCCAAAAATAAATCTGTAGGCATCACATTACAAAATTAAAATTATACTGCAAGGCTATAGTAACCAAAACAGCATGCTAATTGTATAAAAATAGATACAAAGACAAATGGAGTAGAATAGTGACCCTGTAAACAAAGCCCAATGGCTACAACAACTAATCTTTGACAAAGTCAAAAAAAAAAAAAAAAATGTACACTGGAGAAAGGGCACTTTGTTCAATATGTGGTGCTGAGAATATTGGATGGCCACATATAAGAAAATGAAACTGGATCCCTATATCTCACTACACACAAGGATTAAGTAAAGTTAGATTAAAGACTTAAACCATTAAAATTTTACAAGAAAACCTGGGATAGGCTTTTCTGGACATTGGTCTATGCAAGGAATTTATGGCTAAGATTTCAAAAGCAAATCTAAGTAAAACAAAACTAAATAAATTGGACTTAATTAAACTAAAAACCTTCTGCACAGCAAAAGAAATAATAAATAGAATAAACAGGCAACGTATAGAATGGGAGAAAATATTTGCAAACTGTACACCCACAAGAGGAAAACTAATATTCAGAATCTACAAGGAAGTCAAAAAAATAGGAAGACAAAAACAAATAATCCCATTAAAATATGAGCAAATGACCTGAATGGACATTTTTCAAAAGAAGATATACACATGGCCAATAAACACACAAAAAAGGAACATATCTCAAAATAATGGGAGCCATCTAGGACAAATCCACAGCCAACATACTCAAGTCAGTAAATGTGATTGACTCAACATCACTAATCAAATGCCCAACTTCACTAATCATCAGGGAAATGAAAATTAAAACCACAGTTACATACCACCTTATCCCAGCCAGAATGACCATTATTAAACACTCAAAAAACAATGGATATTGGCAAAGATGTAATGAAAAGGGATCACTTATACATTGTTGGTGGGAATGTAAGTTAGAACAACTTCTATGGAAAACAGTATGGAGACGTATCAAAGAATAAAAAGTATATCTATCATTCAATACAGCAATCCAACAACTGAGTATCTACCCAAAAGAAAAGAAGTCATTGTATTTAAAAGAAATCTACACATGTACGTTTAATGCTGCACAATTCACTATTGAAAAAAAAAAAAAAAAAAAACTTGAATGGAACTGGAGGTTATCATTCTAAGTGAAGTAACTCAGGAATAGAAAACCAGATACTGCATGGTTCACTTATAAGTGGTAGCTAAGCTATGTGTTTGTAAAGGCATATAGAGTGGTATAGTGGACATTGGAGACTCAGAAGAGGGGAGGTTAGGAAGGGAAATAAATGAAAAATTACCTATTGTGTTCAGTGACAAGTACACTAAATGCCCAGACTTCACCACTATAAAATTCATCCATGTAATGAAAAACCACTTGTATTCCTGAAGCTAATGGAAAAAGTAATTATATAACTTTTGAATATACCATGCTTTGTATTTTTGCTTTGAAATCCATGAAAATACATAGAAAATGTTTCAATATAATTAAATGTTGAAATGCCATTCCTAAAACTCAAATAAACAGTTAATATAAATAAGTCTAACTGAATATCAAGTTGGAGGTATAACTACACAAAGAAAAAAAAAATAAGTTACTTTGAAACCTAGTAATTTGGCCAGATGTGATGGTGCATTCCTGTATTTCCAAAACTTTGGGAGGTCGAGGTGGAAGGATCGCTTGAGATCAGGAGTTTGAGACCAGCCTGGGCAACATAGGAAGACCACATCTCCACAGCAAAACAAAACAGTAATTGGACTGTATATCACTAATAAAATGCATCCTAAAAGCAAAGCATGCTGTTAAAAATAACACTCTTTTTAATTTCAACATGTTATTAATGGGAGTATTAGTGTTATTATTCTAAAAATTGCATGTGTATGTGTGTGTCTGTATGTATTGTGGGATAAAGCAAATTAGTAGTTACAGTGAATGAATTGCAAGGGAAAAAATGAAAGGAATGGGGATCTATATATCATTGTTCTCAAATTAATATGAGCATTAGCATCACATGCAGAGATTAAAAATAAAAAAACTGATGCCTACATCCTATGACAAGGGATACTGATTTAACTTGTCAGGTGTATAGCTTAGACATCAGGATTTTTAAAGACACACTCTCAATTGATTCTGACAAATAACTAAGATTATAAACTACTGCTATAGATTGAAAGAGACTTAAGAAACATTTTAACAGATTGCAATGTTTTATACACATTAATTTTCCTGATTAAAAAAAGTTAGAAGATCAATGATTAGGATAATTCAATGATATTAAAGTCTTTTAATTAATATTGTTCTAATTACTATAAAGCGTTCTGGTGATTTTTAAAGAGTCTTTATCTTTTAGGAATTTATATTAAAATATTTACAGATAAAGTAATGTAATTTACGTTTTATTTCACAATAATTGGGGGGTTGAGGGTAGAGGTAAAACAAGTTGATAATTTTTGAAACTCAGTGATGGGTATGTAGGGGTTATACTATTCTACACTTTTTATTAGTATAATTTGAGATAATATAAAGCAATAACAAATATAACCACACTTCCACTTTCTCCCTCTACTGCATCTATCAATCTTACCTATATTTTTTCCTAGATAGTATCCCATTTGTTGCAATGGTTGACTTCTATAAATCTCCTGTAACCCCTTTCTCAAATTTCTCTCCTCCCACTCTCTATTGAACCCACACAAATCAAACTTTTATTCCCACCACACTATAGAAACAACTATTTTCAAGTTCACTAATTATTTTTACAGTGCAAAATTGACCATATGACTTTCACTTTTCCTATACTATGGTTTGTTTATGTTCCTTCCACAATACGTATTTTGAAATCCTAACTCCTAATGACATGGTATTAGGAAGTAGGTCTTTTGGAAAGTGATTAAGTTATGAGGACTCTTGATAAATGCCTTCATAAAAAAGACCCCAGACAACTAGCTCACTCATTTTGCCATATGAGGACACAGTGAGAAGACGGCCATCAAAGAACCAGAAAGTAGACTTTCACCAGACACCACATCTGCCGGCACCCTGATCTTGGACTTTTCAACCTCCAGAACTGTGAGAAATAAACTTTTCTTGTTTATAAGTCATCCAGTTTATGGTATTTTGTTATAGCAGCCTGAAGGAACTAAGACATCCTGTAACTTGACATACCCACATAATTTGACAGTTCATCATTCAATTTTTTTTTTTTTTTTTTTTTGGAGACAGGGTCTTGCTATGTCAACCAGGCTGGAGTGCAGTGACACAAGGAGGGTTCACTGCAATCCCTACCTCCAGGGCTCAAGTGATTCTCCCACCTCAGCATCCCTAGTAGCTGGTATTGGTACAAACTGTGCCATTTTATAAGCTCACCACTATTTTGCAGACGTCAGTTACAGTGAAACATTTTACAGGGGTTTGGACCATGAGAAACATCCTGACTAACCACCTGACTACAAGGTGGACAAGGGTGCACTAAAGAAACATCCCTATTATATCTTGCTGGACAAAGTTCCAGGAAACATCACAATGACATTCCACTGGAACAAGGACAAGAATTGCCTCATCATGTGGATATCTTACCAATATTTTTCCAGGCAGCAAGCCATACTGCCCAGATCCCTCCCACCCACACCTATAAATTTCCCCAGCCTGTAAGCAGTGGTGGGCTCTGGCATTAGACTGGTACCCCACTTTTATAGGTTTTATGCTGGACACAAAGCCTGGATTTGCTCTTGGGTTGCCCTCTTTTGGTGTGTGTGTCTTTCTTTAACCCTCATCTTCCCTTCAAAACCTAACAGCTGACACCACAGGTGTGCTCCACTATGCCTGGATAATTTTTGCATTTTTTTTCTTGAAGAGACAATGCTTTATCATTTTGCCCAGGTGGGTCTTAAACTCCTGGGCTCAAGCAATCCAGCCAGTTCAGCTTCCTAAAGTGCTGGGATTACAGGTGCACGTCACTGCCTAGCCCACTCCATTCTTCATGAAACATTTTTCTTTATTTCACTTTTAGAACATTGTGCTCCCACAGTTGACTTTTTTCTCACCAGCTTTTTATTGTCAATCTTTTTTACTGGTCTCTTCTCATCATCTTTCACATACCTCAACCCTCTTTGTTTCAATAACCCTTACAAACTGGAATGTCTCTCTTCCTGAATCTCTTTTCCATCTATACTCACTACTTTGAAAAGGTCATTTCCTCCAACGGCTCTAAAAAATATCTGTATATTGAGTATTTCAAGTTACTATGACTATCACAGAATGCATAACAGTCTTTTATGCTCTTGAAATATCACAGCTTTATACTTAACAATGACCACCTTAATTTTGAAAAACAAAATTTTTTGTAAGCCAAAAATAAAATTATAAGGCCACCAACCATCTGAATGGACCCCTCCTCTTGGCCAAGGACATTCCAAAGTTAACCTGAAAAACTAGCTCAGGCCATAATGGGAAGGGGAAGCCAGAAATGCTTCATTATATTCTCATCCCTTTTAGAATTCAGGAAAAGCTGACCACATTAACATCAACATAGATCTTAAGTCTGATGAGAAGCAATTACAATATATTCTCTCATTGTAACCCAGACATTCTTTTATATTGATAATAACTCTTTCCACAAATTACCAATCAGAAAATTTTTAAGTCTATCTGTGATCTAGAAGCCCCTGCTTTGAGCTGTTCTGCCCTTCCAGATGGAACCACTGTAAATCTTACACATATTCATTGATGTATTATGTCTCCCTAAAATATATAAAAGTAAGCTGTACTCCAACCACCTGGGACACTCATCACCAGGACCTCTTGACGCTGTGTTACAGGCACGTTCTTAACCTTGGCAAAATAAACTTTCTAAATTAATTGAGATCTATCTCAGATACTTTTCAGTTCACATCTTATATACCCTGAAGAAAATAGGATTATAAGAAAGTAAAAAAAAAAAAAGAGAGAGAGATAATCAAACAAACCAGCACAACCTTAGCCATTGTATGTTTAACTAAAAAGTTAAAACCAAAACTATAAATCATTTAGTAATTCTTAATCAAAATGAACATGTATCCAACCTAAAATATGAACTATTTATGATAAATTTCATAGTACTCAACATTTTAATTTTGGAGAAAAAGACTGAAAATCGACTTACTAAAGATTCACAGTAAGAATTGATTAAAAAAAAAAGAAGTAGGAAAATAGAATTTGAAAATAAGAGAATTTAGATATAATAAATAAAAAGTTGGGATCATCAAAATACACATAAAAAGATGAGTATATGTAAAGTTTTCAGAGCAGATTTTAATGTAATTTAATATGAGGATTGGACATTTCAAAAGCTTTTTACAACTCTAATGAAATAAGATCCATTATAGGCTGCATAGCCCCGTGAACCACAGGATACATGGAATACCAAGAACCCGTTATTTTGAAGGGCTACTTCATAAGCAATAATAATCAGAGCCAATGAATTTTAGGATCAAATGCTTTGGCTACTTGCCATGAAATAAGGCCTTGTAAAGTTCACAGATGCCTTTGAATGGCATTTCTTTCCAATTTTCTGAGTGCTCTTTAAAAAGCAGCCAGAATGTTAAAGAATATAAAGTGTATCTTGTGCTTTATTTCTGCCTCTGTACGGCACTCCTCTTGCTTGTGTCCTGCTGAGTACTGTGCACATCATAAATCAATATTAATATAGTGCTATCTGATATATCCTGAAAACTATGACTAAGTCTTAAGGGGCAATGTTTCATAAATTAAATATTTTTATATGTATCACTTGTTATTTGTTCTGAACAGAAGCTTGTATGAATTGCTTTTATGGCATATCATATTATTGAATTTAAAATAATTCTCATGTCTTTTCTTTGCATATGCAACACTTTGTGAACGGTTAACCACTTCACAGGAAAAGAATGATTGGAACCTTAAAACAACACACAAAAAAATGTTTTGTGTCTTCATTTTTGCACTTACTTTAATTTTTATTAATGTATCACCACCATCTTAAGTATTTTGTGATCTATGTTTACACATGTCAAATTATTTTATATTTTTTGAGAGTCAATTGAAATTCCTTGACTTTATAACTATCATGGACAAAAAAAAAAAATGAAGTTCCCATTTTATACTTTCTAATTAAGGTGGATGTTGAAAATAAAACATGAAAAAATCATTTTTAAAACAATCTAGAAGCTACATCTCACTCTCCCAAAACAGATTTATTTTCTTCTAAGAATAATTTTCTTCTAGTTTAAATAAATAGAAAATAATAATTTCTTGTTTAGGTTGACCTTTACAGATCTCTCCTCGATTAAATGTGTCTATTTACAACTTAGATGTGAATCTGTTCACGTTCTGAATATTAAAATTGTTTTTATATCTTAGAAACATTTTACTTATTTACTTTTCATTATTATTATGTTTAAATGAGATCTCATTCTGTCATCCAGAGTGGAGTGTAGTGGTGCTCATAGCTCACTGCAGCTTCAAACTCCTGGGCTCAAGGAAATCCTCCCTCCTCAGCCTCCTAAGTATCTGGGACTACAGGCACATGCAACCCTACCAGGTAATTAAAAAAAAATTTGTTTAGAGTGGATCTTGCTTTGTTGCCCAGGCTGGTCTTGAACTCCTAGGCTCAAGCTATCCTCCCACTTTAGCCTCCCAAAGTGCTGGGATTACAGGCATGAGCCAGCGCATCCTGCCCCCTTAGAGGCATTTTTAAAATGAAATTTTTACTTTAGACTACATGAGATATCTGGATATACTAATAATTTTTTTTATGTTATTTTGTGAGAAATGTTTTAACTAGAACCAGATTTATAGAAATCATATGACAAGGTAACTAAGAATATGAAAACAATGTAAAAGAAAAAAAGAAACCCATAAAATGTTTTAAAGCTAAACAGAATTTAGCCTATTAAACAAAATTTATTAGCCAATAATGAAAAAAAAATAGTAATCACAGTAAAATATCACTTGTTATTGTTAAAATACTATTTTCCCCACGAGACACTACCTTCATTTTATCCCATTATATATGGTACTCTTCTTCCATTTTTCCATAAGAAGTTGAAAAATAGGTCTATCATTATTCCATTATGTTGTTTTTTAAGCATGACTTAAAAATAGTCTCATTTAATAAAATGGACCTCTAAGGCCTAGATACACTTCTTATCTATCTGTTATCTTCCACTCTCTTTACAGACATGATAATTGAAAATCCCATTGAACTGTTATACTTCATTTTAATTTTCAGGGTCAAGATAAAAATAATTTTCCTCACACTTTTTGATCACCTTTTTTTTAAAAAAAAAAAACTTTGTTTCTATCAAGCACCCTGTTCTTAGCAAATAATTTTTATTAAATTTTATCTTTAATTTTTGTGGGTACACAGTACTGGTATATATTTATGGGTTACATGAGCTATTTTGATACAGGTATACAGTACATAATAATCACATTATGGAAAACTGGATATCCATCCTCTCATGCACTTACCCTTTGTGTTATAAACAATCCACTAACACTCTTTTATTTTAAAATGTAAAATTAAATTATTATTCACTAAAATCCCCTTTTTGTGCAAATAGTAGGTCTTAATCGTTCTTTCTAACAGTTTGTTTTTGTGTGCATTAACCATCCCCATCTCCCTTCTGACCACGCCCCCCCCCACACACACACACACACACACACAACTACATTTCTCAGCCGCTGGTAACCATACTTCTATTCTCTATCTTCAGGAGTTCATTTGTTTTGATCTTTAGAACACACAAAGAACATGTAAAAACATAATGAACTCCAGTTCCATTTATGTTGTTGCAAAAGACAGAATCTCATTTTTTAAAAAATCACTGAATAGTATTCCATTGCGTAAAAGCACCACATTTCCTTTATCCATTCATCTGTTGATGGACAATTAGGTTGCTTTCACATTTTGGCTATTGTGAGCAGTGCTGCAACAAATACGGGAGTGCAGATATCTCTTTAATATACTGATCTCTTTTCTTTCAGATATATACCTAGCAGTGAGAATGCTGGATTTTATTTTAGTTATTGGAGGAACCTCCAACCTGCTCTTCATAGTGATCGTAATAACTTACATTCCCACCAACAGTGTACAAGGTTTTCCTTTTCTTCAAAACCTCACCAGCAGGTGCTATTTCCTGACTTTTGGATAAAAGTCATTTTGACTGTGGTGAGATGATATCTCATTGTAGTTTTGATTTGCATTTCTCTGATCATCAGTGGCATTGAACACTTTTTCATACGCCTCTTTGTCATTTGTATGTCTTCTTTTGAGAAAAAGTCTATCCAAGTCTTTTGAACATTTTAAAATTATGTTATTGAATTTTTTCCTGTAGAGTTGTTTGAGATCATTTTATATTCTGGATATAAATGCCCTGTCAGATGAGTAGCTTGCAAATATTCTCTCTCATTTTGTGGGCTGTCTCTTCACTTTGTTGATTGTATGCTCTACTGTGCAGAAACTTTTTAACTTCTATTTGTCCATTTTTGCTTTGGTTTTCCTGTGCTTGTGGTGTATTGCTCGATAAATTTTTGCCCAGAAAAAATCTCCAAAGACCTAGAGATTTTCCCCAAAGTTTTCTTGTAGCATAGTTTGAGATCTTAGATTTAAGTATTTAATCCATTCTGATTTGATTTTTGTATGAGGTGAGAGATGGGGATCAAGTTTTATTCTTCTGCATATAGATACACAGTTTCCCGAGCATCATCTGTTGCATCTTTTCTTCAATGTATGTTCTGGCACTTTTGTTGAAAATGAGTTCACTGTAGGTGTGCAAATTTTTTTTTCTGTGTTCTCTATTCTGTTCTATTGGTCTATGTGTCTGTATTAATACCAGTACCATACTGTTTTTGTTACTATAGCTCTGTAGTATAATTTGAGGTCAGGTAATATAATTCCTCCAGTTTTGTTCTTTATGCTTACATAGCTTTGGCTATTCTGGGTCTTTTGTGATTCCATACAAATTTTAGTTTCTTTTTTTTTTTTCATGTCTGTGAAGAATGCTATTGGTGTTTTGACAGAGATCACATTGAATCTAGATTGCTTTCAGTAATATGGACATTTTAACAATATCGATTCTTCCAATCCATAATCAGAAAATGTTGTTCTACTTTTTGTGTCTTTTTCATTTTCTTTAATCAGTTCATTATGGTTTTTATTGTAGAGATCTTTTACTTTTTGGTTAATTTCTACGTATTTAATTTCATCTGTAGCTATTGTAATTTTTTTTTAATTTTTCTTAGAAAATTTATTTATAGAATATTGATTGCCTGGAATTTTAAGAGAGTATGTTGTATTAATGAAAACAACTAGATGGAAAAGATTCCTAATTAAATTGCCAGTTTCAGGTACTGTGACAAATAAACGTCCATTCTACTTTAATAATCTGGCTTCCTCTATTATATACCCCTGTCTTTTGAATTTGTTGCGTATAAAGCATTTCCCAATATTGTAATTATTAATTGCGAACTTATAAATTTTAAAACTACAAATCTGAGAATATATCCTAAATACAGGGTTAACCCTTGATACCACCCTGTAATACTTTGAAATACATTGGTTTTCTCTTTTATAGATTGTTAGCTGCAGCTAAGACAATAACACATCTGACAAGTAAAATTGTGGTTTGAAAAGTAGCTCTCAAGATTCTCCCCCCCCCAAAAAATATTTATTCCTACTAGTCTATTGCAAATATTTAAATCATATCTCTTCTTTTGGGTTAAAGAAATATTCTACTTGCAGTTTTTGACCAAAGTATGAATATGCAAGAATTCCTCTTTAGAGTTGCTGAAAACGTATGGCTTCTCAGAATGATCTTGAAAACACTAAGAAAAAAACAGTTCTTATTTTCAATTTAGGCTATGAAACCAGAATATCTGGGGCTTGGATCAAGGCACCTATAATTTCAAAAACTCACCTAGGTGGTTTTGATGTATACCTTTGTCATAGCCTATTTGGGATGCTCTAACCAAATACTATAAATTTGGTGGCTTCTAAATGACAGAAATTTATTTCTCACAGTTCTGGAGGTTAGAAAGTCCAAGATCATGATGCCAACAGATTTGATGTCTGGTGTAGAATCACTTTCTTGTCTATAGAATGGAGTCTTTTTATTGTGTTCTCACGTGGTGGAAGGAGTGAACAAGCTCTTTTAGTTCTATTTTATAAAGGCACTAATCCTATTCATGAGGGGCACACTTACACTTATGATCTATTGCCTTCCAAAGGCCAGCTTCCTAATACAATTACCTTAAGGGTTAGAATTTCAACACATGAATTTTGAAAGGACGCAAATATTCAGACCACAACAGTCTCTGGTGTGTATTTCTGATGTATACTTCTGGTTAAGATCATTGTTGTAAACGATTATCAGTTATTAGCATCAGTGAGATAGTTATATGACTGTCAGGCCTTATCTAACTTCCTTCAAAATCGTAGCAATAAATATAGACAAATGTAATCACAGAAATGGCTGTTGTGGGACTATAAATAACTAAACATTGTCAATTGAAAATAAGGCAGACACTCTGCTTGTATAACCCATGCTATTTTTATATCTATTTTTATATTTCCTGCAGTAACATACACAACCAGAATCATAAAATAACATAAAAAGAGACCTCAAAATGTAAGTCAATCCTTTGCCTTCAATCAAGTGAAATATTTTATTGCCGTCCATTTTTACGATAATGTAACTGAGAGAGGCATTGTTTTGCTCGACTTAACTACAGCTTGAGATTTTAATGATTGAAGCACTTGCAGAGCCACATGATTCTGATTTCTTTACTTTAATTTCATTAATTTATGTAATCTTACTCTCTTAAGACTAAACAGGGCCAGTTGTAGTGGTGCATTCCTGTAGTCCCAGCACACTGGGAGGCTGAGGCAGGAGGGTTGCTTAAGCCCAGGAATTGAAGGCAAGCCAGGGCAACATATGGAGATCCTGTCTCTTAAAAGATATATATCTTTAAAGAGAGAGATATATAGTATATATACATATATGCATGTATATACATAGTGTTATGCTCAACTTACTACTGTTGTCTGTTCAACAACTTAGTTATATGTATATATAACTAAAGCAAATGTGTTCTGAATATAGCATATACCACAAAAGTTGATTTGATATCTCTTTATGTTTTCTAAACGTAAAACACTATCAATTCGAAGCTTCTCATTGCTTGAGGTGAAAAACTACAAATTGAAATTTGACTAAAGTTAGATAATTTACTTAAACATGTGTAAACACGTATCTATGAATAACTTCTCTTTATTTATAGAAAGTAACAACAAAATTTTAAAATTGCAATTTGTTATCCACCTCCAACTCAATAATAAACCAAGTATAGTTAATGTCACCTTAGACACTTCTATTTTTCTATTTTTCTAATTTGCCTCATATGACTTACAGCAAATTGCTATATTCATCTTTAAGTTTATGAATTTTGTATCTTAGAAAACAAAATTTGAAAATGCTTCCTAATTTGTCTTCATCACTCTCAGAATAAATTATGCCAATATTTAAATTATTATAATGTTGATAGCAAACCCTCGTACGTAACTTCCATGTCAGTCCATCGATGGATTCATATATTTTATTTAGATAATCTGGCAACTGCAAAAGCATTTCTCCTGTAACTGCATGATTGTAAGAATAACATTTGCAGACAGAGGAGAACTATTATTCAGTCAGGTATATTTTAGATTGCTGTGTTTTCCCTATTAATATATCATTCAAATTCACAACAAGGGTATAATAGGAAGAAAGTAGACACGACATATCAATGCCAGAAAAGGTAATCAATATAGAGATGCTTTGACTCATATGTCACTAAACTAAGTTAGTTTTTACATTACATTTAGAATTTCTTCTCATTCTGTGATTATACTCATTTGACAGGAAAAAATTTAAAAATTAAATTCACTCCCCTTCCAATATCAGGGGATGAATAGGAAAGGGAATTAGGTGCTGAGAGGGGCAGATAAATAGAAAACTTTTTGTAAAACATCTCTTACCAAAAAAAAAAAAAAAGAAAAGCACATTAAAAAATTGATGCTAAAAGTATAGGCTGGGTGTGCTGAGCCACATCTGTAATCCTAGCACTTTGGGAGGCTGAAGTGGATGGATTGCTGGAGCTCAGAAGTTCAAGACCACCCTGGGCAACATAGTGAGAACTTGTCTCTAAAAAAGAAAAATGATAAGTAAGAATGGCATCCAAAGTACTTGACAATTAGATTTTTTATGGATACCAGCCAATCATAACAGTCACTGTGACTAATCAGAGGCAATACTTGAAATTTTAAAAAGTGCTATTTGTACTTAGTAAAATACATGGTGGATGGTTCTAGAAATCTAAATTTTAAAATAAGATTAAATATTTATTGATTACTTGGCTTAAAATAATAAGAAAGCCATTGATTCAGTCTCATGATATAGAAAGCTTTTGGCATTATTTATTTCTGGTAAACACAAAATACTTCTGGCAATATTAAACATTCAATAAAGTGTCTCATTATTTTGAAGAAAAAGATATAACTAATTCTTAAAATCTGAATTAAAAATTTCTGATTAATTTTGAATAAATTTAAAATAAATTATTGGAACAAAGCCAAATTGGTGCTTTACTACCATTTCTTTCCTTTCCCCAGTTAGCAAATATTTACTTGCAAATACTTATTAGCAGCAGTCTGCTAAGATAGAATTTGTTTTATTTCAACATAAAACTTGGATATCCTCACTACTTCACATAGATTGATTGTATTAATTTAAAATGATGCTACCTTAATTTCATATAAAATAAAATTAGTACTTTTAAAAATCAAAATCCTTCAAAATGACAATAAATATTAAATAATAAAGGTGATTTTTTGAGAACTTTAAAAAAAAAAAAGATTTGGGATTAGCATGCACAATGAGGCAGAGACGGCCTTTGGAAGTGGCCAGGTTTTGCCCTTACGCACCAGTAGCCAGTCTGCAGAGAGAAGGAAGAAGCAGCCAGTGTGCATGAGGTGAGAGAATGAAGTCTCAGAAAGAGCCTGTGCTTGGCCTTGACAGCCCTTGAATTTTGGTTCTAGCCCCTCCTGGCTGTGAAACACAGATTGTGCTTCCAGTGAATGCCTCTTCTCTGTTTAAACTATAATAGCTGGAGTGCATCTCTGTTGCTTGAAACTGAAAGACCCCTGATGAACACATTGATTCAATAGAGGAAAGGAGACAATGGCAAGCAGAAAGTCACCACATAGTGTTCATGGGAATAGCAGAAATAAATGATCTGGTTACTTTTAATATAAAACACACAACTGGCCATATATAAATGCACATGAAGCTTTGATAGTTTAATCCATTTCATGAATGTGTGACTAGTTAATGTTTTCTGTTTTAAGAAAAAGTTATCAGGCTAGGCACGGTGGCTCATGTGTGTAATCTCCACACTTTGAAAGACCAAGGTGGGAGGACCACTTGAGTCCAGGTGTTTGAGACCAGCCTGGGCAACATACAGAGGCTATGTCTCTACAAAAAAAAAAAAAAAAAGAAAGAAAAGAAAAGAAAAGAAAAGAAAAGAAAAAGAAAAAGAAATAGATCAGCCAAGTGTGGTGGTGCATGCTTGTTGTTCCAGCTATTCTGGAAGCTGAGATGGGAGGATTGCTTGGGCCTGGAACATCAAGACTGCAGAAAGCTATGATCATGCCATTGCATTCCAGCCTGGGCAACAGAGCAAGACCATGTCTGAAAATAAATAAATACTTAAGAAGTTATCTGTGAAAGGGGAGAGGAGCATATTGTATATTTGTATATATGTATCTATGCATGCATATAATATCTTGCCCATGATGCTCTGCTTATAGATTTGAGGTCTTTAAATCACAAGAACCAGAAGATACTGTTCTAGTATAATTACTACAGCAACATTTTTCTTTTATACATTTTTAATGTAGGGGACTTTGACAAAGATTAACATTGTTAATGACACTAGAAGAGATGTTATCACTTCCTGGAACCCAGTGACAGATTAGTTTGACTACATAGGATTTGAAATATTCATAGTGATGAACAAATATCAACTAATAAATCTCTTTGATCAAGCTGTTGCTTCGTTTTAATCTTTAAAGGCCATCATGATTTTTTTTATATTTGTTATTTTTTCTTATATAATTATTTGGCTGTTAAAGCAAAGGCATATCTAATTTGGTGTTTCATAGAGAAATACTAGCAAAGACGGAAAATATTCAATATTTGGAAAAGGAACAGGTTTAGAGGAAGTAAATAGAATCTGAGAACCAATGATGTTAATTTTGTTAGACTCACATGTGATTATGTTTCGCTTCCCTGATTTTGCTTTATCTTTGTTAATAGTATAATTAAAAGCACGTTTGGCACGTTTGGGTAAAAATATCTCAAATTTTGTTATTTCTTTTTCTTTCTATACTATACTAGCACGGGGCAGGACTACAAAGTTGAATAGAAACAATACTAGTGGGAAACCTTGTCTCATTTTTTACTCTAGAAAATTACCTAAAAATCTCTTGGTAAAATATGTGCTATAATTTTAAAATTATTGATGTATAAACCTAATCAGAATATGGAAGTTTGTTATATTCCTACTTTGTTGAAAAGTATTTATATTGACAGATTTAACATTTTACCAATAGTTTTTTTTTTTTGAGGTGTGTTAGTTAATCAAATGATTGTTCTCTACTGTTAAAGTCAAATATAATTAGCCACAGAAAGATACACAACAGAGGTTGTGAAATGTCATAGTCTATGAATACATGCAAATTGATTTTTCTAAAATACGTGAGTAATTTTGATATCTTCCTTCAAAGTTTTACTTTTGAAAATCACACTTAGTCAAATAAAGTAAACCTCCTTTCAGACTACTTTAAATGAGAAAATATGAACCCTTGAAATAACACAAACACTTATCTAGATTATCTCATGTTTCTTGAAGTTCACCCTACTGATTATTTATTAAAAAGTAGATAATTTCTATAGAATTAAAATTCTACAGAATTTTAAATAGAATTAAAAATAAAATTATTTTTCAATATGCAGGTCTTCAAAATAATGGCATTGCCTGCCGTAAAATCTTTTTCTAGCAAATCATGTTAAGCCTTCTTCAGAGATAGCAAACTGCCTATAAAATCAGGGTGTATAATCTAAAAAACACGTTCTCTAGCAGGCACTAGAAAGCAAACACGATGAAATCAATTAAAAAATCTTAAGCCATTTTATTAAATGGACAAACTGAAAATGTGGCCAAATGGAACCACTTTTACTAGGAGATGAATGATCCAATACGTTCTGCTTGGTTATTAACATTCCCCACAATAAGTGCTTCTAACTCATTTGTTTTCTAACTAGTTGTTAGGTGATCTATAGCTCGAGTTTATATCTCTTAAACAAGTATAACCTTTCTAAATATCATTCAGATTAGATGACTTGAGTTTATGTATTCCAGCTTCATTAAAAACAAAAGGCAGTAACAGTAACAGATTAGCACCTATCCAAATGTATTCTTTTTACAAGTAACAGACCAGTTTTATTTAAACCAAGCTAGTTCTTTTGTCAACATCTGTCTTCATTTGAGTAAGCAGTAGTGGAGGCTGACTTTATTGATAAACTCTTGAATTATGTCTGCCTTACCCTATGGTTCTTTACAATAAATAACTTTATAATACCCACTTTGGCATAACACAGAGAATTCTTATATCTCAATGCTCATTAACAACCACAAGAAAAATATTTAGATACACACTTCTCATTTTTGGCAATGATTATGGAAATGATTTATGGAAACTTCTTTAATGTATGTATGTTCTAAGATCTGTATCATATACACATACATACCTACATATATGTAAAACTACATACATAAACACAGGCTCAGGCACAAGTGTGCACACTCACAAATGGGTATGGGTAGGAAAGCAGGAGAAAGAGAGACTATTCATTTTTTATTTGCCAGACTAACTCATGTTAGCATCCTCGCCAATGTTTATTTTTAATTGTAAGCATAAATAAGATTATCTGAAAAAGTACTCATAAATATGAATTTTGGCATAGATGGCAATGTTAAGCCTTTGTTTACTTAGATTGCCAAACACCTGTTTCATGTACTCTGACTTTGTTAACTTTGCTGCTCTGTCTTCCGCTTTCCAACATACAATGTCATCATTCTCTCTCGAAAACTTGATTTTCGGAAAACAGTAGCATTTCAACAACCTGGCTATATGCTCTAGGCACTTCATGCCAAGCTTTTTCAGAGAATGGCATTCAATAGAAGTCATTTGATACAAAAATAACTCCAAACAACAAAAGCTATCTGGCATCACTTTTGGGGATATGCTTATTGTAGAATAAGGCATTTGAGTACCTAATGTCATATGTAAATTTAAAATGTTCAGCATGATTTAAATATTTTCAAAATACTACAGGTCAATTATTATAATACAAATGATTTTAAAGTGCTCTCTGTGTGTGTGTTTATGTGTGTGTGTGTGTATGTTTTAACTCAGATACAAATAGTAGTTGAATATTCATATTTTTGAGTTTAAAAACCTTAACACAAAATATACTCTGCCTGATGAGGAGACGGTGGTAGTGATTGATGAGTTCTCTGTTTCATTTGCCTACTGTGTTCGGTTCAGCACTGGCAGAGAAGGGTTCTTTAATCATAACGATAAATCAAATCTCCTCAATAAAAACATATCAATACCACTAAAATTTTTTTTTTCTTGTAGGTGGTCTTCTTATGGAAACTCCTTTGGACAGCGATAGAAGTGGGATAAAAGAACAAGAATCATGGGTGGGAAAACTGAATGGCAGACAGGATGATCAGAGGGAGACCAAGAGATAAGGGGTTTCTACAAGCCCAGGAGAAATTATTTGTTGTGGGCTAAAAGATGACCCAAGGAAAACAGTGAAGGAATAATTTACACCTTTCCTTGGACTCCAAGGGTACATTACAGTTGCTTACTATTATTTCTATTATTTCTTCAAATGAGATTTTTTTCTGGTAAAGATGCATGTACATACACACAACTGAGTATCAAGTACATGTGACTTAGTATATTAAAACATTTCTTTCATATGTGTGATTCTTGCTTTATTTATATATTCACTGAAAAGCCTAGATCACTAGTTTTAGAATCCTGAAGATCAATTTTCCACTAACATAGCCCCTGCTAATAATTCTTGATGTACATACTCTCTGAGGTAGTTAATAAACTTTGCTTATGCACACATGATCATGAACAGACATATTTTGCAAGCATTTTAAATTTTAGATTATAGAAAATTGTTAATAAAGAGATAAGCTACATAATAATTAAATGGGCAGATTACTGATATAGGTTAAATATTCCACAAAATCTCCATTTGTACTTGATACATTAAAACATTCATTAGAATTCTCTATTATTGGGGAAAGACAAGTGAGGTAGAAAGGTTAGGCATGAGGAACTTGAAACCACTGGCTTGAATTCTAAAACAGCTAAGCTGTTGTCTACTCCTATAGTTGCAGTCAGACTAAGCCTGAGATGATTATAGCCGTATCCCCTAATACAATGGAACACGCATAAGGAAGATCATTACTTTCATTGTATGGTTTTACTCTGATTCAATCCTTGTCAATGTGGCTGTTTTTCATTATCTTCCATTCTCTTCTCTCCTCCTGCCGGTAATCACTAGTCGTAACTTTCTCTGAGCTATAAGTTCATGTTGTAGGACGTCAAAAAACCCTTCTCCGCCAATTCCTCTTTCACTAATATTTAAACAAAAAGTAAGCCTAAAAACTTGTGCCGCTTAGAATAAATACTTTTTTTCAATTCTAAAAAAAAATTTCATTAAAATCACATCAGAAATAAATTGATACATTTATAATATAAGGACCTTCAAGTGATTTAATTTGAAAAGAGGTTATTATTTATACTGATACTAAATTATAAATGGACCACAATTATTCATTTTTTTAAATGAATGTATACAATCTATTTTATTTTAACTGATTTTTTAATAATTTCCTGAGGCTTGGAGCAATTGCCAAAAATATATTGACTCCATCTATTTTTTTAAAATTTTCTTACTAACTGATATAATAAAGATAGTATATTGAATAGCTTGGATATAGGTTTTCAGAATTATACATTTCTCTATGAGTTGAATTAATCATTTTTAGAAAAAATAATATCACTTTCAGGGCATGTTATTTTGCATACCTGTGGTGATATATGTATTAAGAAAAACAATATCTTATATACGAAGTAAAACAGACTCAGAAACTGATTTGAAAACCGTTCAGAAAATGTTCACCCACTTGACCAAAACTAGCATATTCTAAATTGTGAACATCAGGAAAAACAATGATTTATTAATCAACATAAGAACAAGTCAGTTAAAAAAACACATATATTACTTTATCTCTGTAAATGAGAGACACATGAAAATACTTAATTCTGTCATCTCCTACAAACCTATGAAAAAAACAAAATGTAGCAAAGTATAGAAAGATATTAATATTCTATTGCTTCTCTAGCAGATGACCACAAACTTAATGGTTTGATGAAACACAAATATATTCTCTGACAGGTTGAGGGATCAGAAGTACAAATTGGGTTTTAAAGAAATAAACCAAGTTGTCTGCAGAGTTGCATTACTTCTGAGGCTCTAGGAAGAAGTCTGTCCTTTGCCTTTTTTAGGTTTCTAAAAGCTGTCCAAATTTTTTGCTTCATGGCTGCATCAGTCTAACTTCTAAGTTCTATTTTTACTGTCACATCTTCTTCTATAACTCTGATCCTCATCTTGTTATAAGGACCCCGTGATTACACTGATCCCACATGAGTATCCCAGGAAAATCTCCCCACTTCAACATACTTAACCACATTTGAAAAGCCCCTTTTGCCATGTGAAGTTCAACACTAACAGTTTAGGATGTAGGCATTTATTTCATTTTTTATTTTTATTTTATTTTATTTTTTGCTGAAAGAGAATAGGCATTATTTGGCTTACCACAACTCTGTACATCATTTCATTTTGAGAATGTTCAAATGTGTATAGTATATAACAAAAGCATAATCAGACTAAGTTTGATGCACTGTAGCCCAACATCACAGGTGAATAGGTCAAATGCATTATAAATAAAACATTTCCAAGATATAACTGATATCTCCCAGGGAAGCAATTCATTTAATGATGAGCTTGGCAACAGTTAATTAATCTTTAAATGCTCAATGGCACATGAATTAATTATCTTATTCAATGACAATACAGATTATAATTAGCATAAATAAAATATAAAATTGATAATCATATTTTTGTTTTTCTTTATATTTTTACTATGTTTAAATAGCCAGTTTTGATAACAAAAGCTGTGGACAATTTAGGATTTTTAATGAAACTATTTGTTATTTCAATTTTCAAAGACATCCACTGTTATACATTGTTCTTTGATTTCCAGTGTGTGTGTTCGTTTCTTTTCTTTCTTCCTTCTTTTTCTTTTCTGCACACAATATGTGTTTGTATATTTATTCATTTATCTTAAAACAAGATTGTAATCATGCAGGTTATAAGCTACTTTCTAACAAAATAAAATAAGAGAATGTTTCTATTTCATTATTCCCTAAAATTTAATTTTATTTGAATTATCAGTAATAACAGATTATTTTATATTTTAACAATTTGTTTAACTTTTTATACTATGAATCAAGCACTATAATAATTTTCCTAAACACTGTGCTAGGCAATGTTGGAAACCATAGTCACATTCTCCTTCCCTATTCGAAACTTTCTTTTTCAATGGCAATACTCAAATGTTGCTTGAGTATCCATTCTCTACACAGCTATGTATTCAGGATAAATGTTTTCTTCTCCAGTTCCAGAGAATAAATTACATAAGTGAAATGCAATTATGGTGATCTATTTCTCTTCCCAGTGATTGATTTAATCACATAACCCAATTTTGTCCAGTGAGACCTAAGGAGAAGTCTCTTGTAGAGCCTTTATAAAAGGTTGTTCTTACTACTGTTGCCCCTTGATTCTCTCTGGTAGAGCTATACTGGTATTCTTGCCGTGTAGATTATGCCAGAATGCTGTGAAGATAGCGTTTAGGAAAGTCTCCAAATCCATAACAAACATGTAAAAATAAATGGCTTAGACACAAAATAGTATATAACAGTATTATGTCCTTTATGTAAAGTTTAAGAATAAGCAAAACTAATCGATGGAGATTGAAGTCAGAGTAGTGGTTGCCATTGGGAAAAAATGACTGAGAAGGGACCCGGGAGAATTTTCTGGAGTGTCAGAAATGTCCTGTATCTTGAAACCAATGGTATGGAACTATATAGACATATGTAAAAGTGTCTGTTTAGAAGTAGTACATTTTAACTATTTTATTTATAGTTTATTCTTCATTAAAAAGTTTGAAAACAATGAATAACATTTTTATATATTATCTACGGTCACGTAAGGAAAAACAACAATAACATGGAAATGATTGTTCCAATTCGTAACAGAAAAAAAGAAACAATATTCTAATAGATGAACTTAACCAAAAATATACAAAGCCTTTCAGAAGAAAACTTCAAAACAGGAAATAAGTTAGATGTCATGAAGAGGCAATTAACCCAACAAGAATTACAAATGACCAATGAGTATATGAACAAATGTTCAACATCAGTAGTAATAAAAGGAATGCAAATTAAAGTAACACTTTTAATTTTTCATATTGTAAAATTTTAAATTAATGAGTTTTTGAAGTGATACCAAGGGTTGCCAGAGTTCAAGAAAGAATATACTTAGACACTATAGTATTAATGTATAAATGTATAAATCGATTGTATAATGTATAAATCGATTGTATAATGTATAAATCAAACCTTCCTTTCTGGTTGATGATTTCCACAATATGAATTGAGAACTTTAAAACATATTACAGTGAGGTTATACATCTAGTCACCCTACACTGTTTGTATTATTTATTTGCATAGCTGAGCCTGGTGTTCTCTGTAAGGACTCATTCCAACTTAACCTTCACTACCTAAGAAGGAAAATAAAAACTCAAGTTATTCTGATGTGGTATACTCATTTTGATCCAGAATTTTAAAAGTCTTTTTAGGCAATTAGCCTTGTGTGTTACCAAACCTTTCAGGTGTCTTTTCATTTCCCTTTCTCTTTATGATAGTGACCGACATAGAAGGTTTACATTACCCTGGCTCTTTGGTACAGGCAACATTTAGCTCTATGGTAGGCATTTGGTGTGTACTGGTGGTTATTTGTTGAGGTGTGGTTTGTCCAATCCCTTTGCTGGGCATTCTGATAAGATCCAAAGCTGGATTCTATTGCTAGTATAACTCACAATTTGTTTCATTTTTACTTAGACAGAATCTTGTAGTTCTTCCTCCTGACTTGGCCATACCTTCCCTCTGGTGGTTTTGGGAATTTCCAGCGGTCTGGCTGTGCATCTCATTTGGTTTGCAGCTCAGTTTTTCAGTATAATTTATTGTCGTTACCATCTGGCTTGCTCACCAAGGAGATACTCAGCCTTTGGATATGAAGGAGTTTCTGTGTCTTTTTTCTATTACATAGAGCTTAGACAGTTTGAGAACATAAATCCAGGCTCTCTCTCTCTCTGTCATCACTTTTCTGTAGATACAGTTACCCTATGAAAGGGGAACTTGTAAGGTGTTTTCTTCTCGGAGTTCTGAAAAGGAAGCAAGGAAAATGCTTCTCCACTGATCTCAGTCATCTGTTTTATCTTTTAAAAACCCTCTTCTGGCATTTCTCTTTCCTATAATGCACAGTACCAGAAAGTGAGGGCTTTTCTCTCACCTGTGTGACTGAGACATCCCTTATATTTCCCATTTTCCTTTCTGACCCTATTCTTACCCTTAACAGTAGATAAGATGAAGGGAGAGAAGTTGTTTTAGTAGTTGGGGAGAAAAATTAGGAGTTCCTTTAGAATATTATTAAATACTCTAAAGTATTCATGAAAAAAACTTAGTGATTCTATTTCTACTAATTACTTCTAAGGAAAAATTTGATATAGTACAAAAGATTTATAAAAATTACATTCATCATGATATTATCTATAAAACAATGTGAATATCAAACAACAGTACAGCAGTTAAATAAATTATGATAATATATACAGTATTCTATTCATCATTAGAAAACAGAAGACATTGGCATAATGGCTGAGAGCATAAGATTTATACGTAAGAACATCTAGGTTTGAATCTTAGTTACAAAATTTTGAGCTAAGTGACTTAAGACATGTCAGTATTCTCTTTTTCTTTTACTTTTTTCCTTTTTTTTTTTTTTTTTTTTTTTTTTGTTTGAAACTCAGGCTCACTCTTATCGTCCAGGCTGGAGTGCAATGGCGCAATCTTGGCTCACTGCAACCTTCGCCTCTTGGGTTCAAGCAATTCTCCCGCCTCAGCCTCCTGAGCAGCTGGGATTACAGGTGCCCGCCACCATGCCTGGCTAATTTTTGTGTTTTTAGTAGAGATAGGGTTACACCATGTTGGCCAGGCTGGTCTCGAACTCCTGACCTCAAGTTGTTCACCTGCCTCAGCCTCCCAAAGTACTAGGATTACAGGTGTGAGCCACAGCACCCAGCCAGTATTCTCTCAAATACTAAATTTACTGTTGGTGCCGTGGTGTTAATAACTACTTCTCCTGGTTTCCATTTGGGATAATGTAATAATATATATGTGTCTGGTAGAATACTATCAATGTAAAGTAAAAGAAGACCCATGAAAAATAATCTAATTATTGTGGGATTTATTAGCTCACAGAAGTCCCAAATTAGAATGACACTAAGTTTGTTTAAATTAGTAACTCAAAAATATTGTCAGAAACCAGTTTTCTTTTCATTTTATTGCTGTGCCATATTCAGTGTAAAAATAGTATTTCCTCTTGTGGTTGCAGGATAGCCTCAGGAGATCCAGACATCACATGCTAGCATGACCATGTCTAGTGAAAGAAAAGATGCATTTCCTCTCATGGAAGTTTTGCATTCTGATAAATGCTGAACATACTTTTGTAAACAGTTCGATAGTCTTTCATTACCTTGTAGCTCAGAAAATAATACCCCAAAATAAAAGTCTCAGAAGCAAAAGTCTTTTCTCTCACCTTCTGCCTTCCTGACTCTCAGTCCTGTTCTCCTCAGAAGCTAGCCATAGAAACTAGAATTTCTCTTCCCCAAGGTGGGTTTTAGAAACAGGAATTTCCTTTCTCCAGTGTAGACCATAAAACCTAAAAATATGACTCTGGCTGTCCCTTTGCCCTATTTGTGTAAAAACGGGCCATAAAGAAATTATCTGACCTACCTTATATGGATGTAGCTAGTAAGACTCTCATTCCAGAAAAGTCCTGCTACACACATAGAAGGAAGAAATGCATGCTTGGAGAGGCCAAAAGGAATGCTCTCAGATTCCTGGCCTTAAGTGATTCTCCTGCTCTGGCCTCCCAAAGTCCTGGGATTACAGGAATGAGCCACCATGCTCGGCCCACAATGAGGCTTTTGAACACTGGAGTGAAATAATGAATTTACATTGAAATATCCATCAATTCCTAATTTATATGTATGTATTATAAAGATGTGCTTGTTGAATTTTTGAAATACCTACTGTGCTGCCGGTCATGGTGACTTATGCCTGTAATTCCAGTGCTTTGGGAGGTTAAGGTGGGAGGATTCCTTGAGGCCAGAAGTTTGAGACCAGCCTGGGCAACATAGCGAGATTCCACTTCTACAAAAAAATTTTAAAAATTAGCTGGGCATAATGGCATGTGTCTGTAGTCTTAGCTACTCAGGGGGTTGAGGTGAAAGGATACCTGGAGTACAAGAGTTCAGGGTTACAGTGAACTGTGATTGCACCACTGTCCTCCAACCTGGGTAACAGAGCAAGACCCTGTCTCTGAAAAAGACAGAAACAAACAAATACCTACTGTGCATTAAATTATTTTTATATGTTTAACATATTCATCAGGAATATCATAGTAATAGATTTTCTAACATTATAATCATACTTACATTATTTTAATTACATTTTATTTCATTTTAGTTTTTTATTTTGAACAGCAGTTTACACTGACAGAAATGGTTGAGCTCTTAAAAACACCCCTTTTTGGTCATGATATTATTCTTTTAATGCCTTTCTGAATTGGGTTTTGCAATATTTTAATTTAGAACTTGGTATATTTCGTTATACATCTATTAATATTTTATTGCATTATGGTTCAAACATTTTTATAAGATTATTTTACTTGTGAGAAATGAATTAGAACGTTTTTATATTTTTCCATGCTCTAAGAGAGTTTACATAGAATCAAAATAGTATTCTTTGGAAGAATTTACGTAAAAAGATTCCTAGGCTTGTTACTTTTAATGTAGTGATTCTTTGATAACTTTTCCGATTTCTTTGACAGCTACTGGCTACTGATTTGTTCATGTTTTCTATTTTTCCTTGGGTAAAACTGAGTAATTTATATTTTCTACAGTATTTTTCATTTTCCCTAAATAATATATTATTAGCATAGTAGTATAAATTATATTATCATATAATGAACAAAACTTCAATTTTTGGAGTAATATACCTTTTGTAATTGCTAATTTTTAAAATCATTAATGGGCATTTTAAAATGTTGGCATCTGAGTTTTCTGAGTTAAAATCCTGTGCCTATGTAACCTATGCCAAATACATTTGATCATTAAAGTCACGATGTGTATACTAGGAAAGTTGTCTTAAATACTTGATTTTAAGTCTACATAACACAGTTCTAATTGAAGAATTTTACAGAGATGTTAATGTATCTACTTATAATGTCCAAAATCATCATCAAAGTTTGTTAAACTGTATAAAATTTAGTATACATTTCAAAGATACTTAACACTATATTATACTATCTGATTTGAATATATATTGGAGAACAACTATACAAGGGAGTAGTAAATTCACTATAATTTTGAGAAAGAAATTTTTCCTTTCTGTCATTTATTTTAACACACTAGAGGAATTTCATTTCAATAAATGTAAATATATATTTTCATATAAATAAGTATTATTTTAATGAGAAATAATTTGCATAGTTCTGTGAAATTAAATGATATCTTAGGAAATTTAAGAATATACAAGATACCCTTCAGATTTTTAATCAAAGGTAAAAAATCAATGACAACAGAGTACAATGCATGTATTTCAGTAATCAGTGACCCTTATACATTTCACACTTATCATAAATTAAGATTTCTGTATGATGATAAATTAATATCACATGGATTCCAAAGAATATTGATGTGTATTTGACAGCAAGCATGCAAAAATATTCACATTATATATTGACATAGTAGAAGAGTCATGAGTTTTCAGTGTATTTCCCCTAAGTCTTTCTGCTATTGTTTTTAGACAAATGAGAAGTCTCGAATGGATGAGTCTGATTGCATTATCTTCCAATAGCTAAAAATATGTTCCCTGTCTGTTGAGAAAGCAGTCAGTGATTTAAGGCCCTACCCACACAGGAAAACAAATTTGGTACCCATTTATCTTGAGACTAATTTCAAGAAATGATCATTGCATATGTATGTGTACAAGAGTATGTGTGTTATCTATTTTCAGATGTATCAATTATTTATTTAGAATTACTATATATATATATATATATAAAATCTCCACACATGGGGGCTCATGCCTGTAATCTCAGCACTTAGGGAAGCTGAGGCAAGAGGATTGCTTTCCCCCAAGAGTTCAAGACCATCCTGGGCAACATAGTGAGATCTTGTTTCTATTAAAGAAAAAACATAATAAAACAATAAAATTATATACATATATATTTCTCTAAGAATGAAAACTTGCTCATGTTGCCATATTGTCAGAGTAATTCATACTGAACTTGAGTATGCATGTGTGCTTCACCTTCCTCAAAAACTAGATATTAGAAACAATTTGCCGTTCTGTCCTGATGATTCTTTCAAATAAATCAGTTACCGGATTAAGATGCCTATCTCAATTTTCAATGTATAGCTTTGTTGGATTAACAATTTTTTGTTTTGCTTTATTTTCCTACTATCTAGACATAGCCAGAATGTGTAAACCTAATTTCTCAAACTGGCCAAGTGTACTGTAAAGCAGAGGATTCACAGAGGAGCACAGTCTGCACACTGTGGACCCATAAGGGAGTCACAGATTTGCAAGTAAGAGATATATTCTTTATAGACTTATTAAACACCACACACACAAACACACACGGGCACAAGCACACACATTCTTTTTCCTCAAACCATGTAAATGCTATGGTTGACAATATATTAAGGTGCTATTAAATTCATTGTAAATGTTACAAAACGTTTTGTCAGTTTTTTGAAAACAACCTTGAAACATAAGCTCTTTACTCTCAACCGTCCTCATCCACCTCAGCAAACCTGAAGATTAAGAATGGTGTATGTCGCAGGGTTGAGGCAGGATAAGACAGGGCACCAAATAGGACTCCATTGTAATAAATGGTCTAAAACCTACACAGCAGGAGAAATTGAGTACTGTACTTCTTTATCCTGATCAGGCAGGATATTAAAACTCCACCAATATGAGAAATGAAGGGGAATGGGCTCTTAATTTCCTATTGATACTCTTTCATATGGATTGACACTCATCTACAGATGCCTACTAGCCTTTGAGTCTTGGCAGGCTCTAGGCCCCAACTGTAGGTACTCTGTAAAGCCTATCACAGCCTACTTTGGGCCAGCCAATCAAATAAACTAATTTATTTTAATTGGATATCAAAATATTAACATACTAACTTACATTTGATTCTCTTAACCAAAGAACTATCCAAGAGTTGAAATTTTGGTGGATGTCATGGCAGGCTCTTTTGGGAAATAGACCTGGGGATTTTAGAAATTCTCAGTAACATCATAAAGTCAACCCTTCAATAATGCTAGAATCTGTTTGACGTGTTTTCTTTTCTATTTCTATTGTTTTAAATTTAAAATAGCATTCTGCCATTATAATTGAGATAGAGAGTACAAATGACAGAAGATACTAAGCTAAAACCGTAGCTGAATGTAGAGTTAGGTTAAGAGTACAGCTTTATCTCGTGAATTGTTTTACGTGATAAATGTACACATATTTGAATTCAAATTCCAAAGAAATGCTATAATGTCCTAAAATGTTTTAATGTCATAATTATAGACCAAAATGAAACAGCTATAATTAAATATGTTGCTTATATATTGAAATATTTTAATTTAAGAAATAGTAACATTGAATTATATTTTGAGCAGTAATTTGAAACCACCATTTTTAAATGAAGGAATGCTTTTTAAGCACTCATTTTATTTTCCGGTTTTTAATAGCTTTGAGATCCCAGCACTTTGGGAGGCTGAGGCAGGCGGATCACGAGGTCAGGAGATCGAGACCATCCTGGCTAACACAGTGAAACCCCGTCTCTACTAAAAAAAAATACAAAAAATTAGCCTGGCGTGGTGGCAGGCGCCTGTAGTCCCAGCTACTCGGAGGCTGAGGCAGGAGAATGGTATGAACCCGGGAGGCGGAGCTTGCAACGAGCCAAGATCGCTCCACTGCACTCCAGCCTGTGCGACAGACCGACAGACCGAGACTCTGTCTCAAAAAAAAAAAAATAGCGTTGAGAATTTTTCTCAACCTTAATAAAATAATCGAATTAAATGTTAGAGCCTGTAAACTTTAAACAGTAAAGTTGCAAGTAAAAAGCAATATAATTATACACTTGTCCCAGATGTACAAGTAAAATGCAATTATGGATTTTTATGTCATAGTGTAAAATAATGTTCTTCTATTTCCTTTTTAAAAATATATTTTCTAATGGCTAAAGCTTATCCAGCCACCTGCTATCATATTTTTAAATCAATTTTCTTTAACTCATAGTAATCTAATTTTTGCATAACGTTTCAAATATGAAATGGAATCCTTGCAACTCCAAAATTTACAATTAAAAAAGATAGATGAAAGCTGGCATCTCTCTAATTTTCAAACCAACACAGACACAGTAAAATTCATGTGTATTTAGTGATTGAACAATTATGCTGAAAACAATGTTGACATTAAAGGTCTGAATTTCGAAATCGTTTCAGGATTAATTGGTAACATATCTTTAAAATGAAATAAGCTTTTCATGTTTCCTAAAAGAGTCTTTTGTGTAACACTGTGATTTTTTTTTTTTTTTTTTGATAGCTCTTGTCATTTAAACAGCTACACAATGCAAGAGGTTCATTTTTACTCATGCTTTAGTAACATTGCAAACAATTACATTCTTAGATAATCTAGTTGTTCTACACCAATAATAGCTGTAAACCAAAAATAAAATTCTGAGAACCCAAACAATTGAATGGACTCCTCCTTTTGGACAAGAATGTTCCTGAACTAACCTAAAAAACTGGTTCAGGATATGATAAGAAGTGGGGGTTGGTCATCAGTTATGAATGATAAGTGGGGGTTGGGGGCCTCATTATACTTTTCTCCTTTTGAAATTGAGACACAGCTGAACAGCATTTAACTTTAAAACAGAGATCTTAAGACTAAAAAAACAGTCTTACAGATTCTTTGCAACCAGAAAATAACATAACAGGTAGCAGTCCCTAAAATAAATCAAAGTGTTTTATTCCAAAATACGTGTATTTGACATGTTTTAAATGGCCCTGCAAAGCTGTCTCTTGTGGGGAAAATCTACATTCTGTAGAGAATCCTTTTCCCTTTCCATGTCTTTTTCCTAATCCAGGAGGAAATTAACTAAGAATATAACCCTCTTAAGGTCTAAGAAAAAGCATTTACAATCTATTCTCTCTGAAGCCTACTACCTGGAGGTTTCATGTGTATAATAAAAACCTTGGTCTCCACATCCCCTAATCTTAACTAAGACACTCCCTTCTATTAATTCCAAGTCTTTAGATAAACTCTTTCAACCAATTTCCAATCAAAAAAATCTTTAAATTCGCCTATGACTTGGAAACACCTCTTACTCCACGCTTTGCATTGTCCCATCTTTCGAGTTGAAACCAAGGTACATGTTACATGTATTGACTGATGTCTTACGTCTCCCTAAAACATATAAAATCAAACCGTAACCCAACCACCTCAGATACACATTCTCAGGACCTCCTGAGACTGTGTCACTGACATGTCCTTAACCCTGGCAAATAAACTTCTAAATTAATTGAGACTTGTCTCAAATAGTTTTGGTTTACATAGCCTATGAGCAAAGTTAGAGTTACAATGGTTGTTTGGAGCCAGTTAGAAAACATAGAGTCTATTATTGACAGAAATAGTCATTTCTCCTTGGGAATAAAAATGGCCATTTCTTTTCTACTATTTATATGACCCTACTTATGACATCATATGTAGGCAATTTTTCAATTATTGACTTGTTGCTAACACTAGAGATGAGAAACTGACTCTGGTCAGATCAAGAATATCTGATAAACAATGACTATTTTTGAACTAAAGTTATTGTTATGCAGTATGGTAATTTCAGTGCTGATCGAGAGTCTCTAATACGGCATCAATAAAAAGTGCTTCTATTTAAGAGAATGTCAGATCAGGAATATCAAAGGAATCCTGTTTCTTGTTTCTTGGCTTAATAGAAGATTTCTGAAATCATTCCTAAACATAGATTCCATCCACTCTGACCACGTAAATGATTTGCTTGGAGTGATGTGGTTGATCTCACCAACTAAACTCAAAATGATAGTTTCTCACTATTGATCCATGTATTTAATCTCATATTTTAAGCAAATACATTTTGGGTAGTTTTTATACAAACAAGAGTAAAACACACGTACACTCGAGAGCATCACACACACATACACCTGCCAGGCTTACACTTTATACCCAGAAGGACATTGTAGGGGAAGAAAAAATAATTTTTCTTCTATCTTTCTAACTTTTCAACAGTACCCCCTATAACAAAATACATATTAACAAGAAAAAACACAAGTTTATTGACATGTATATTGTAGTGGCACTGGGTAAAATAATTTACCAAGACAGTTATAGCTAAAGGAAGACAATTATTAAAGAAAGAAGGGAAATATGTTGCTGCAGAGACAATGGGCAGTCTGCCTGAAGGAGTCAAGGGGCTTTTATTGGCTTTATAAGTTAACTTGATCCTTTAAAGCAGTTTGTAAGTATATCATTCCAGTTAAGGCTTTGGTAAAATAACCAGTGTTTCCAATTGTGTCCTGTTAAAAAAGAAAGGAGATTCTTAATGAACTTATGCACATAACTACACTGACATAAATTAAGTATACTTGCAAATAGTTTTTAAATTCTGGAGAAATTAGGTCTCCCAGAGCATTCAGTGATCAGAATTTTTAAGGATAATTTTGCAGGTAGGAGTTCAGGAAGTGGGGAGTTCTGAATGACTGGGTTAGAGATGGAATCCCAGGAAGTCAAAGTGAGGTTTCCTTGCTCTCTTCTATTACTGGGTGGGATTGCAGAATCAGTTGAATTAGATTACTGTTCTGGGTGGTGTCAAATGGGGTATCAGAATGCAGGGTCTGCAAAATATCTCATGCACTGATCATAGGCTTCACAACAGTGGTGTTATTCTCAGGAGCAATTTGGGGAGGTTCAGATGCTTGCAGCCAGAGGTGTGTGTCCCCTAAACTGTAATTTCTAATCTTGTAGCTAATTTGTTAGTCCTACAAATGCATACTGGTCCCCAGGCAAGAAGGTTTTGTTTTGTTTTTGTTTTCAGGAAAGGGCTATTATCAATTCGATTTCAGAGTTAAACTATAAACTAAATTCTTTCCCACGGTTAGTTTGGCCTATGCTCAGGAATGAATAAGGACAGCTTAAAGGTTAGAAGCAAGATGGAGTTGATTAGGTCTAATCCCTTTCACTGTCATAATTTCCTCAGTTATAATTATTGCAAAGTGGGTTTCCTAAATAGGTTAGAAGAATAAAGTCTTTCTGGACTCTGAAAAACAAACAAATTAGTAATATTTTAAACCAAAAGCCATAAAAATTATTTTGGTTTTTCATTACTTTAGATTATAAAATATAATTAACTCCTACTTTGCCTAATATTTATGAACACATTAACTCTAACATTTATGAACACATCAGTAGTTTTTTGTTTTTGTTTTTTTTTTCAATTTTGATGTAACAATCTTTAAAGTTGTTAGAAACCTGCATTTAAGAGTACCTGTTGGAGGTCTATAGCTGATTATAAAACCAACTTGAATATAATTAAGGTAAAACAATTGTGAGTGACAAAAGTTTTAAAACAATTTAGAAGTCTTAGAACAATTGTGAATGACAAAAGTTTCAGAACAGGCACGGTTAATATTTGGTTATTTTGGCGACACACAATAATTTAACAAAATAATTATAATTATTACTTTTAACATATACTGAGAAATATTACAGGAATTTAATACAATTTTGGAATACACACCAATAACCCATAATATAAATGCAGTTTAAAGAATGCTAAACACCACTTTATACTTGACAATACATCCTGTGTGATTTTAATATGCCAGATAAGCCAAATATGTTATTTTCTGGACTTTAGAGTATTTAATACTTGAAAACCCAAATAATTCCCTTTAAATTTTAGCCAACCAGAGAACTTTTTACAAGATTAACCCTTTCACCAGGAAACACATTTAACTTCTCTTTTATACCTGATATGGTTAGGCTTTGTGTCCCCACCTAAGTCTCATCTTGAATTGTAATCCTCATGTGTTGAGGGAGGGAAGTGATTGAATCATAGGGGCAGTTCTTCCCATGCTGTTCTCCTGATAGTGAGTGAATTTTCATGAGACCTGACAGTTTCATAAATGGTAGTTTTTCCTTCTCATTCATGTGCTGTCTTTTGCCTGCCACCATGTAAGATGTGCCTCTTCCCCTTCCACCATGATTACAAGTTTCCTGAGGCCTCCCCAGACATGTGGAACTGTGAGTCAATTAAACTGCTTTTGTTTATAAATTACCTAGTCTCGGGTATGTCTTCACAGCCATTTGAAAATGGACCAATACTATACCTTGCATGTAAAACTGTTTCTCCAATAGTCTTAAGCACATTACAGTGTTAACTCTTAGCAACTTTTATTTTTGATTAAAAACCTAGTAAGTAAGCAATTTTAAAGATGTATAAGATTGCAGAGCCCATAACTTTCCCCAGCCTAGCCAGGGGACCTGGCTAACTCTGTATGTTCTCAGGACTTACCTTGAATTTAGTGGCTGTAAAACAGACAAGTTAAACAATTACTAAAAGTTGTAGAAGCAGTTTATCGCCTTAAAACATTTACCAAACAGTATGGTAAATGGGTGCCTAATTTAGACCAAATGTATAAACTTGTAAGAAATTTATTTATTTTTATCAATGATCTTTTTAACTGTTTTTATTTTTTAAAGATTACAGTCCTGTGGCCTAAATGCATTAACCTTTTTATTTCTTTTTCTTGAAAATATGTTTGATTCAAGTGCTTACTTTTCATTTAAGCCAATTAATTAGAACTCATTTATAAAAACATCACACATACAATACAAATAATACACAGACACACAGATACAGAGAATTAAGACAGAATTCCAATGACTGATACATTTTTTGAGGTCAGCAAACGTGAACAAAAATATATATTACACGTTTTAAAACAGTATTGAAATAATTTTACCAATAATTTTAAAGTTGGTTTATTTGGTAAAGGTTCATGTGAACTTGAAAAGCATTTGAGTACTCATTTATTTATATTCCAATTTGGTAGCATGCTAAAAAAAAAAACAAAAAAACAAAAAAACAGACCATAACTATTGCATGTACTTTACATAGACATATTTAAACATATATGCATACATACACAAGGATTCAATAGTTTTTACCTCAGAACTTTAGCCATGACACAGCACTATAAACTTACCAACCTATAAAACTTAAGCTTTTTTTTTTTTTTTCCCAGATAAAATGGGAACCTGTTCACATGGCTAAACTTTGCAATCCAAGGAAAGCTGCGAAGCAAAATTTGGGTAAAGCAGTGTTTATGGCAATTTGGTTTAACAAAACCTTTTTTACTCTTTAACTTTAAATGGGTTTTTAATGTTTACACTGTAGTTTCGCCATAAATGATGAGTCTTATTTCAGCAGCAGTAACTTAGTAAACGCAGATTTAAAGATTTAAAGCAGGGAGAGTTTTTTGTTTGTTTGTTTGTCTGTTTTTTGAGACGAAGTCTCGCTCTTGTTTCCCAGGCTGGAGTGCAATGGCGCAATCTCGGCTCACTGCAACCTCCGCCTCCAGGGTTCAAGAGATTCTCCTGCCTCATCCTCCCGAGTAGCTGGGATTACAGGCGCCCACCACCACACCGGCTAATTTTTGTATTTTTGATAGAGACGGGGTTTCACAATGTTGGCCAGGCTGGTCTCAAACTCCTGACCTCTAGTGATCTGCCCACCTCGGCTTCCCAAAGTTCTGGGATTACAGGCATGAGCCACGATGCCCGGCCAGCAGGAGGAATTTTTATTTATTTATTTATTTATTTTTAAATAGCAAGATAGGAAGCTTTAGGAAACTGTACTTAAAGTGTAAGTTAAACATTTGAACTTCAAATTTTTCTTGTTGTTATTTGACAATTAGTTTAAAATGTGCACAAAACAGGCCATAATATGTAACTAGCTTGAGTTTTAAAGAGAATGATAAAATTAGGGGTTAGGATGGTAGATGTAGAGGACTACGTGCTCACAAACAGGGTGTTCCCGATAAGTCCTGCTCTTGCAAACGAAGCAGGGTGTTCCCAATCAGTCCTGCTCTTGCAAACGAAGCAGGGCGTTGGGGGCCTGTTTATATGTAAACATCTTGAAAATCCAGAAAGTCAGGGAAAGGTCAGATAAACAACAATGTGTCTTGTGACTTGGCAACATTCCACAAACGACTGTATAAAATAAAGCAGAGCACGCCATTCCAGGCAGCCGCCATGTTTGTCTTGTCTTGTGTTGTCTTGTGTGTTCATTCCTTTGTTTAGGAAACAGGCAGACCCCGACAGTAGAGACTTTTTTTTTTTTTCCTTTTACGTCTGGATTTTTAGATTGAACAGAAATGAGAAAAAATAAAAGGAGTGGAGAAGAAAGGGTTAAGTTTTACTGGAAGACTAGTGAGCCTTTCAGCCATTGCAGAGTGCAGGGTTAGCATCTTTGCTACTTTTGTTTATCCCCTGTTAGGGAGAGTCTTAGTATTCTAGATTTACATGGTGTAAATTTTACACCAGTAAATTTACCGGTTAAGGTGATTTATCAGTTAAGGTGAGCTATTTTAACCAGAGTAGAGTGCTCCTTTAGCTTAAGGCCATTAGGGATTGGAGTTTTGTCCCCATGGGTGCTTTAACTTTCAGGGCAGTTCCATTTCCTCTGGTTGAGCTTGTGGCAGAGAAAGCAAGCCATCTTGCAAAGAAAAATCAGATGTTTCCTTCTGAGGATTTGGGAGTCAAATTTGCTTCAGTTCTTTAAAACACAGCCTAGAGGTGAGTCTGAAGGATTGAATGGGGCTTGCCCCATGTTGGGACTGGAAAATGTACTGCTCGCAGCTAACGAACTGCACTTCCAGGGCATCTGCTAAGATAAAAAGGGTTTCACATCTGTCTGCTAGGAGACTTAGGGTGCACTTTCCTTTTTTTTTTTTTTTTTTTTTTTTGAGACGGAGTCTCCCTCTGTCTGTCACCTAGACTGGAGTGCAGTCGCACGATCTCGGGTCACTGCAAGCTCCGCCTCCCCGGTTCACGCTATTCCCCTGCCTCAGCCTTCCCAGTAGCTGGGACTACAGGCGCTGGCCACCACGCCCGGCTAAATTTTTGTATTTTTAGTAGAGACGTGGTTTCACAGTGTTAGCCAGGATGGTCTCGATCTCCTGACCTCGTGGTCTGCCCGCCTCGGCCTCCCAAAGTGCTGGGATTACAGGAGTGAGCCACCGCGCCCGGCCTAGGGTGCACTTTCTAAAGGGCCATCCTACCTATTAGAAAAGACTACCTGGCCGTTTGTGGGCTTTAAGCTGGATGCCCAGCCCAGGAACGCACTTACACTGAGTGATCAGCTCAGGTATGTGAAAGAAAGGGCAAAGAAATATTTCTGCCCTGTGCCGGCCCAGGAGAGGGGTGAGTAGGAAACTCACCATTCTGAGGCTGTTCGAGATCATCTAATTCAGCAACGTCCGAAACAGATGGCTAGCTGACTCCATAGGAGAATTTAGAATGAGAAAGTGAAGGTTTAAGTCACCTGAAATATGTGTGAATTTGCCCTGAACAAGCTTCCGCCGCTAATTGCATTACACGTAGGAATCATGGACTATAACAAGAAAAGATAGGAGAGAATTTCTCCCTCTTCCGACAGAGAAGCTATCTCTGTCCACTCTTTGGCCTTCAGGCACCACCCAAGAGTGGCCCCCGCCAGTTACCTTCAGTTACCAAAGAGCAACTAGGATACGGCCACTGAAAGACTGAAAAAAGTAAAAGAACTCAGGTTCCTCACCTGAATTGGGTGGTGGTGGTGGTCAGGCATTTCCACAAGGACATATTTCAGTCCCACTGGAGTGTATCCCGTCTCTAACAGTCTCTAACATCCTAACCCCTAACTTTATGCCAGAGACCCACAATTGCCTTTGTGCTGATGAAACCAGCTTTGCAAACATTTTAAGTGAGACAATTATTACAGTGAAAGAGATCTGAGCTAACTGACTCCATCTTGCTTCTAACCTCCAAGCTGTCCATGTTTAGTCCTAGGTGTAGGCTGAACTAACTCTGGTAGGAACTTAGTTTATGGTTTATCTTTGAAACAAATATGATAACAGACCTTTTCCAAAACAAAATCCTGCCTGGGGACTAGACTGCCTTTGCAGGACTAACAGATTAGCCACAAGATTAGAAATTATGGTTTAAGAGTCATGCAGCTGGAGCCTGCAAGATTCTAAACTTCCCCAAATCATTCCTGGAAATAACATCACTGTTGTAATATGCAGGATCCATGCTTGAGATATTTTGCAGACCCTGCATTCTGATGTACTAGCTGACACAGCCCAGACCAGTAATCTGGTTCAACCAGTTCTGTGATCCCACCCAAGAACAGAAGACATGAAGAAAAACTCACTTCAATTCCCTATAATTCCATCTCCAACCCGACCAACAAATCAGCACTCCCCACTTCCTGAGCCCCTACTTGCCAAATTATCCTTAAAAACTTCAACCCCTAGGCCGGGCGCAGTGACTCAGGCCTGTAATCCCAGCACTTTGGGAGGCCGAGGCAGGTGGATCATCTAAGGTCGGGAGTTCGAGACCAGCCTGACCAACATGGAGAAACCTCGTCTCTACTAAAAATACAAAATTAGCTGGGCCTGGTGGCACATGCCTATAATCCCAGCTACTAGGGAGGCTGAGGCAGGAGAATTGCTTGAACCTGGTAGGCAGAGGTTGCAGTGAGCCGAGATCGTGTCATTGCACTCCAGCCTGGGCAACAAGAGTGAAACTCCGCCTCAAAACAAAACAAAACAAAAAAAACTCCAATCCCCAAATTCTCAGGGAGACTGATTTCAGTAAGAATAAAATTCCAATCTCCTGCACAGGCAACTCGGTGTGAATTACTCTTGCAATTCCCTTGTCTTGATAAATCTGCTCACTCTAGGCAGTGGAGAAGGTGAACCCACTGGGAGGTTACACTTAGACACTGTCAGCCAAGGGTCCCAAGTTGGGAAAGGGAAAGATATAGGGAAAAGACTTCCCCATGAGAAGACAGAGTGTCCCCCCATATGGAGCAAAGGGATCCCCTCATGGAGATAGGTCCCTGTACAGGTCACCAAATGTTGTGGGTCACCAAATGAACGATGGCCACCGGCACAGGGCTAAAAAAATTTACCAAGACAGTTGTAGGTAAAGGAAGGCATATTTTTTTAAAGAAAATAGTCAAATACAAATACATTGCCCGAGAGACAATAGGCAGTCTGCATGAGAGAAGCCGACAACAAATAAACAAAGGCTCGTGGAAGATTTTATACAATGGGATTTGGGTTGATTGATAATGCAAAGTTAGCAGGGGGGTTAACTTGCATTCTTCTGTTTGTGGAGGTGTTTGAATTGAGGTATTTGATGGTATGCAGGAAGTTTGTGAGTTGTGTATGTTATCTGGGCAGGAAGGACAAATGTATCCTGGACTACTAAAAAAATAAAATAAAAGCAGATCTAGGCTGGGTGCGGTGGCTCATGCCTGTAATCCCAGCACTTTGGGAGGCCAAGGCTGGCGGATCACGAGGTAAGGAGATCAAGACCATCATGGCTAACACGGTGAAACCCCATCTCACTAAAAATACAAAAAAATTAGCTGGGCGTGGTGGCAGGCGCCTGTAGTCCCAGCTACTCGGGAGGCTGAGGCAGGAGAATGGCGTGAACCCGGGAGGCAGAGTTTGCAGTGAGCCGAGATTGCGCCACTGCACTCCAGCCTGGGCGACAGAGCGAGATTCCATCTCAAAAAAATAAAAAATAAAAAATAAAAATAAAAGCAGATCTATAGCTTGTCTGATTCCTCTATTTGTTTGCATGCCATGGACCATGAAAGAAAGCATTTTTAAAACTTATTTGCTCTGTTTGTTTCCCCCCAGTCTTGTCGGCCTGACTCCTTTTCCCTAATTAGGACTCCACATATATTTCATATATAAAAATTGTGAGAAAACTCAGCAAAAGAGAAACTTCCAAAGAGGTGGCATAGAATTCAGGTTTAAATGTCATCTTCAGGTAAAAGCAAAGAAAGAAGACTGTGAGGGAGATTATTTATGGAAATGTGACCAGAAAAATCACAGTAAACAAGGGTGGTATTGCAGATTTAAATTTGTGCCTTTTCAAATGATAAGATTCCATTGTCATTTAAAGTCATCCTTCTTTTTCTAATACAGAGAGAAATACACACCTACAAATAGAGATTTCCTTTATAAGTGTACATTTACCTTACAAAAGGTGGCTTCTACTTTGTTTTCAGAGCTATTCCTATCTTTTCTGTTTCTCAAAATAATCAGCACAACATAATCCTATGCTAAAGAGACATATTTTGATGTGGTATATTCCAGTCTCCTACAGTCACATTTTGGAATGGCATATTCTGGTCTCTTATAGCATGTCGATTTCAAATGTTGGAGTTATTTTAAATAAATTATGTCTGCTATTCCTGAATTGAATAACTCAGAATATGTCTAGTTTAAAAACATCTATACGTTTAGAATTTGAAGGCAGACTAACAAAACAGAACAAGCACTAAACTGGGAGCTAGAAAACCTTGTAAACCTGTATTAGTCAATCTCCCTGTGTTTTGGTTTCTCATATTAAAAATAAGAAGGTTGAACTACATTATTGTAGTTTGAAAAGTTTCTTTATTGATCTATTATCTGCAATTTTGTAATTTTATTTTATTTTTCTCAGTAATTACTATCTTTTTTAAAACATATAAGATGTCTATAGGTCTTTAAATAATATATTAGTATTTATAAAAACACTTGACTATTACAAACATTTTGTATCAGCAAAACTTAGTATTGTTTAAGAATGGAAGCAAAATTGGTTATTTTGTCTGTTAACCCAAAATATCTGAGACAGGTCTCAGTCAATTTAAAAAGTTTATTTTGCCAAGGATAAGAATGCACCCGTGACAGAGCCTCAGGGGGCCCTGATAATATGTGCCCAAGGTGATCTGGTCATAGCTTCATTTTATACATTTTAGGGAGACATGAGACAGCAATGAATATATTTAAGATGTACATTGGATTGTTCTGTAAAGGTGGGACAATTCAAAGTGGGGAGGGGGTCTTCCAGGTCACAGGTAGATAAGAGACAAATGGTTACATTCTTCTGAGTTTCTGACTGGCCTTTCCAAAGAAAGCAATCAGATGTGCATTTATCTCAGTGAGCAGAGAAATGACTCTCAGGCCTCTGAGCCCAAGCCAAGCCATTGCGTCCCCTGTGACCTGCACGTATATACGCCCAGATGGCCTAAGTAACTGAAGAATCACAAAAGAAGTGAAAATGCCCTGTCCCTGCCTTAACTGATGACATTCCACCACAAAAGAAGTGAAAATGCCCTGTCCCTGCCTTAACTGATGACATTCCACCACAAAAGAAGTGAAAATGACCGGTCCTTGCCTTAAGTGATGACATTACCTTGTGAAATTCCTTTTACTGGCTCATCCTGGCTCAAAAAAGCTCCCCCGCTGAGAACCTTGTGACCCCCACTCCTGCCCGCCAGAGAACAACCGCCTTTTGACTGTAATTTTCCTTTATCTACCCAAATCCTATAAAATGGCACCACCCCTATCTCCCTTCACTGACTCTTTTCGGACTCAGCCCTCCTGCACCCAGGTGATTGAAAAGCTTTATTGCTCACGCAAAGCCTGTTTGGTGGTCTTTTCACACGGACACGCATGACAATGGCTTTGAATAGAAGGGGAGGCAGGTTTGCCCTAAACAGTTCCCAGCTTGACTTTTCCCTTTAGCTTAGTGGTTTGGGGGTCTAAAATTTTACTTTCCTTTCACATTTTCCCTCTTTTCTTTTTAAAATCTATCAGAAAAAGCACTAAAAAAAAAAAAAAAAAAAAAAAAAAGAGTCTCTGGTCTCAGTTTTCATCTGATTTCTCATGGCTAGGATGGTTTATTCCTAGAAGGGTAAGTCTCACGTTGTTAGGAAAACTCGTTTTTAGAAGGTTGTGAAGTCTCACATCCTGTGAAGAGCAAATAGCAAGAGAAAGGGGAAAAACAACAACAAATGAAAGATAAAAATTCTGGAAAATCAATGTAGGCCATGTAACTCTGAAGTTCATATATCAGTAGGCAGGTATGAGGGTGGCTTATGTATGTAAACGAGTTGCTTTTATTTTCTTATGAAGTTTAAGTTGCCTAGCTTCAGTTTTCACGGCTTTAAGAAAGCCCAGCTTAGTTTTCAGTGACTTAAAATTAGAAAAAATGTTAAAAAATAAAAGAAAGAAGGAAAAGAAATGGAAAACATTATATTGGGGACTTGTAACCAGAAAAAGTTTTATAATTTAGTCCAAATTGTAGAAAATAATAAAAATTGAAAAGCCTTATGCAAGACTAAAATCTAGTAACGGTGTACTAAGTTGATTTTGAAACATAATTTTCTTCTCTCCAGTCCCCATCTTCAGTAAAGACTAATTATAGTACAAACTTATTTAGAAAATAAGTTTTAGTCTTATGATACTTGGCCTGAATATTTTCATAAAGTGAGAAAAAATAATTACTTGCCATATAGGTTCCCTTTTTTTTTTTTTTTTTTTTTTTTGGCTTTGCTGCAACTTAATTCCATAAAGAATCTCAGATTTGGCTTTAATACCTTAAGCCCATTCTGTGCCTACAAATACCCATATTAGTTAGGTGAATTCCTCCCTTTGAGACTACAGGAAAACTTGGGGCTCTTGGGCCTGTCAGAAAGTGACATTCTTTACCTACCATAGGTCAGGAATCTGTACAGGGCTGCATAGACAAGGTATGATGCCAGTTTTCTTCCCAAGGGGCTTTTATTGGCTCTATAAGTTAACTTTAATTCCTTAAAGAGCCTGTATCTGAAAGTATCCCATTCAAGTCAAGACACTGGTAAAATAACCAGTGTTTCCAATTGTGTCCTGTTACAAAAGAAAACAGATTCTCACTGCACTTACGTAAATAACTACATTGCCGTAAGTAAAGAATACTCACAACTACTTTCTAAATTTTGTGTAAATCAGGTAGAGAGAAATATGTTCCATATTTTGGTTATCTGAATATACTTTACCCAATTGTTAAAAGCTGCAAATAGCTCAAAAGAACAGTTTTCTTGGCTCTGAAAAACAGAGGATCAGCAACATTTAAAGCAAAAAGTCATAAAAGGCTTATGTCAGTCTTCTATTAGTTTAGTTCATGCAGTTAACTCCTGTTCTGCTTGAAACTCATGAACATTTTAACACTCCTTGGGAGCCTTGGAAGTTTTCTCTGTACTCTAGTGTAACAATCTCCAAAGTTATCAGAAACCTGCATTTGAGAGCACCTGTCAGAATCCTATAGCTGATTATAAAAACATCTTTGGAAAAGGATAAAAGTAAAAAGAACTGTGGATGACAAGCTTTAGAATAGGCATAGCTAAAGACACAATTGACAAGGAAATTTGTTTACTTCTATGGCACACACCGATTTTACATAATAATCATAATTACTACTGATAACATATGATAAGACATATTAGAATCACAGGAATTTCATATAATTCTAGAACACATAATAATAATACATTTATATAAATATAATCCCAAGAAGGTTAAACATTGTTTCATATTTGACAATATTTCCTGTATGATTTTATTATATCAAATAAGCCAAATATGTCTATTTTGGACTTCAGGAAACCAAAATCCAAAAATTAATGAAGACTGGAGTTAGAATTTGATTTTGGAAAGTTTGTTGAATATAAAAAGTTTAAAACACTTTATAATGCCAGAATAGAATCACAGGTCATTGTAAAATAAGTCTTTCATTTAGTAACAACTCATTCAAAGTAATAACCCACAGATTTCAAAAAAAGGTGGAAACCTTTATTATTTGAGAGAGGAGAATTAGGTTTCCAAACAATAATCTTTAATAAAGACAGTGTAAGGTCAATTAAACGTGTCTCTCAACATCTTGTAAACAATCTATAAGATTTAATCATCTTGACCATACAATATAATTTCTATTAACCTTCTTGTAATCTTTATAATTTTGTATTAAGGAGTGGGTTAATGCTCCAATAAAACCTTGTTAATCGGTCACAGAGGCCCAGATGCTGGTTTTGCATCAGTGTGGCTTTGATATTAATAGTTAATTTCTAGAGAAACTGAACTAATTTTATCTCTTAAAGCCAGCCCTTACAAGCTCATGTGCCCACCTCTTCCATGATAGTCCTTGGGCCCTGAGGAGTTGAACAGTTTTTTCTTTTCTTTTTTTTTTTTGGTGGGGGACAGAGTTTTATTCTTTTCGCCCAGGCTGGAGTGCAATGGCGCGATCTCAGCTCTCTGCAACCTCCGCCTCCCAGGTTCAGGCAATTCTCCTGCCTCAGCCTCCCAAGTAGCTGGGATTACAGGCGCCCTTCATGACGCCCAGCTAATTTTTGTATTTTTGGTAAAGATGGGGTTTCACCATGTTGGCCAGTCTGGTCTCAAACTCCTGACCTCAGGTGATCCGCCCACCTGGGCCACCCAAAGTGCTGGGATTACAGGCGTGAGCCACCATTCCCGGCCAAGTTGAACAGTTTTCATATTTGGCTCTGTGTCTCACAAACTCAGTTTATTTTGAATGGCATCTTCTACCAGGTCTGAAGATGAGACTTTAATTGCTGTCAGTGTTTAAGATTTTAGCAGGACACTGTGTCCTTTTTAGGTCCAAGAGTCAAAGTCCTGTAACTCAATGGCACAAGGACTTTAAACGCACATACGGAAACTTCCATAGATGTAATAACCTTAGTTAAAAAAAAAAAAAAAAATCTCAGTTTCTTTCTAAGCAAACTAAAACTTAATAATAATGGCATAAGAATTATTTCAACAAAATGTAAAATCTGTTTTTTTAGCCAGTTACCAAAAGACAAAAGAAAATAACTTCTGCAGTGCATAGAATACTATATTGGAAGAAAATATTTCATTTAGACCTTCAAGAAAAACATTGTTAGCATTAGGCCACAACAAACAGAACTTGAGGGTGTGGGGTGGTGGGGGGAACTTGTATGAGCTTGAGAATGAGTTGAGGGAGAGAGTCATTATTTCAGGCCTTTTGAAGGGGGAAAGAAAACTGAAAATGGTGAGACAATTAAAGCTTTTGAGTTAAAAAGTTAAAATATTTTATAGCTTATTAAGAATAAATTAATCCCTTAAGAAAATGTCATTGTTCTAACCAATTCTTTAGTGTATGAGTGTTTTTACATCAATAACCCAATCTCTAGCGAGGCTATTATAAATTATTTACCTTTACTTATAGACAACTTGATATGAAACATTTTATGACAGGCTTGGGTTTCTCTTTTATCCTAGGCATTCCTCTGTCTTAAATAACCATTTATTTTATTTTAAGACAAACATGTATCATACAAGATGCTTTCTCATATAAAATTATTTTCCTTTTAACCTTTCCTGCCAAAAATACCTCTTTATGACATTTTTTACATTGATCTTATTCACTGATTGCCTTTACCTAATTTTATAAAAAACTTTAAAATAACCTTTGGATTACACAAAAATTAGCTTTCTTTAAATAAAATCCCAGGTTTTTTTTTAAAAAAAATTTTCCTATTGTTTAAAGAAAATTGGAAATGACTCAGACATTTAAAGAATACCTATTATTTTGCTTAATATAACATTAGATTTTATATTATATGACAAGTTTACTTATAATTATTCCATTACATTTACCAAATTATTATTTTTTAATAGTTTAACCAGATTACTTATGAAAACTGTGATAGTTATTACTTAAAGCTGTTTCCTTGTTAACCACCTTTATAACCTGTGCATTTTAGGTTTTCCTAAGCAAAAATTTTAAGGTTAGATAATTTTTTTTTTTGCCAATAAGTCAGAATTTTGTCATTTTCATTAACTGAACAATATTAAATGCCTTATTAACTAAATTTTATGTAAACAAAGATAATTCTCTTTCGAGCTGCATTCACAGCTTTATAACACTCATGCCAAATTTTGACATCTAGCAGAGACAACGTGTATTAACAATTCTCAAGGCATTTCTAATTCTGTTTCACCAATATTTAAAAAAATAGCTTATTTATTAAATATTTACTTAAATCACAGGAACTTTAAAAAGCACTTGGCTTAAAGTCTCTATTTTTCTGGTAATGTATTTGATTTAAGCATTTTAAGCCAATTAATTAGAGCTATTTTATACATTTTTAGTAGTGAAACATCATATGCATGATACATAAATGTATAGATGTATTAGATACACAGATAGAAGTAAATCTTACAGATTCATAAGGCCTCTATTTTTTCCTCCTATTTTAGACTTCCAATTTCCTCTTTTATTACCCCAGGCAATTGTCAGCTAGAAGGCCCTAAATTTACATATTAAAGGACTCTTAGGTAAAAAATAGGATAGTGAAATTTACATCTCAAAATACAGAGAGAAAGTCTGGTCATGCTAGAGGGAGATTAAAGATAGAAGCCAAATCAAACATAAATTTATAGAAATCTATCATAGGATTGTAAAAGGAGATCAATTTTATTTAGATAGAGTCTACCTGCCTTTTAACTGGATTTCTGAGTTCTGAGCAGAGCCCACACTGAATCCTGGGTCTCCAAAAAGGAAGAATTATTATGAGGCTAGACCACGTGATGTTTATACGGTGCACTTTAGTTTTTTTGATTGTTTGCTGGTTTTTTAACAAATACATGTTTAAGTGTCTAAACCACACTCTTCTTTAAAAACTTGTAAGATACAATGAATTTCTCTGAATTTCTCTTCAAAGGTTCAGCCTGTTAACTTCCTTGTTCTTTGTTCTCAAACTCAACTTTCTTGTTCTCCCTGCCTCCTTACCTTTAGTTATTCTAAACAACCTTCCCAAGCGGGCGCGGTGGCTCACGCCTGTAATCCCAGTACTTTGAGAGGCCGAGGCGGGTAGGTCACCAGGTCAGGGGATTGAGACCATCCTGGCTAACACGGTGAAACCCTGTCTCTACTAAAAATATTCAAAAAATTAGACAGGCGTGGTGGCGGGCACCTGTAGTCCCAGTTACTTTGGAGACTGAGGCAGGAGAATGGCGTGATCCCGGGAGGCGGAGCTTGCAGTGAGCCGAGATCGTGCCACTGCACTCCAGCCCGGGCGACAGAGCAAGACTCCGTCTCAAAAAAAAAAAAACAAAAACAAAAACAAAACTAAAAAACAAAAAAAAACAAGCTTCCCATCAGCTCTAATCAATAACTGCCATGTGTTCCCTTAGTTACCCACTCTGCACCTATTCTACCCTTCGAAATCACGTGTCCTACCATTGTAACTCACACATTCCCCTTCCCTTCCTTATTTGGGAAAATATTCACAAACAGCCAATCAGGTCAGTTTAGATTGTGCGGTCCAACCCCAGCCCATGGGGGAGTGACATATAGGTAGAGACCCTGCATTAGAGATAAAAAACTCCTTCCCTCCTTTATTCATCATCTCTTATTTATCTACGACCTGGAAGCTCCCTCCCCTCTTCAAGTTGTCCCGCCTTTCCAGATTGAACCAATGTACAATTTACATATATTTATTAATGCCTCATGTCTCCCCAAAATGTATAAAATGAAGCTGTGCCCTGACCACCTTGGGCACATGTCATCAGGACCGCCTGAGGCTGCGTCACAGGTGTGTCCTTAACCATAGCAAAATAAACTTTCTATATTGACTGGCCCCTGTCTCAGATATTTTGTGTTAACAATTTGGTGACCACAAAGGGACTCTGAATGGAGGTGGCCTTGACTTTTGACAAATCTCCTATGGGTGCTTGGTACTAGTTTGAAATTCCCTTATAGCTCAAACTAATAAAAAAGCATTTGCTGAGGCCTGGGAGCTCCCCTCCCTCCAGAAAATCCCTGGTCTCCAAAATTTGGTTTAGATCTAAAGTTTATTTTTCTGTACAATGCCTTTTCTGGAGATTTACCTGCTTCCAACGAGGAAGGCAAGTTTTTCCGCTTTCATGACAATGCAAGGCAGGGAACTCCTTTCTGGAGTTTGAGCTCACTTCCAACAGAGAAGGCAAGTTTGAGTTTTTTCCAGGTTCCAGGATAGTAGATAGCAGTCTTCAGCCTGCAACTCCTCCCTAGGTAGATAGCTGAATTGAGGTTTTTATCTTAGCTAAAGTTAAGATGAACAACCAGCTGGTCTTAATTCCTCTTTACCATTACAGCACTCAGTAATTGTATAATTTATGCATCATTTGTTTTGCTTAATTTTTGTTGTTGTTGTTATTGTTGTAGTTTGTTTCTGTTTTTCCTGTTGTTTCAGTCTTTTTTGCATTGGTTTGACCAACTCTATCTGACATAATTAAATCCGATATAAAGTTCAAATTTATGGGAAACAAGGCCTCTGAAGTGGCTAAATTCCTGCACAAAAAGGTCGGGGCGGGGATTAGAAAAAAAAGCTAGCCAAAAGAAAAAAACAAAAAGGAAAGATTTTTAATTAGACTACTTAAGTGGCTTTGTTTACATAACAAGGCCACCTTTTTCCTAGCCAAACCAAACTGAAAGAGCAATGGTTGTTGCCCCATGCTGCAATTCTGCTGTAGCTAAGATTCTCCCTTCTTTTTTCCCATGACAGTCTGGGTTTGATTCCTAAATCAAGTCCTTTCTGAGTTGATACTTGTTTCTTTTGAAATATCAGCAGTTTGTCCTAGCTAAAATATGGTAATGAGATTTTAAAAGATTTTTTTAAATAAACTCAATGGTTAAAAGTCAGCTTCATTAAAAGCTAGCATCAAAGATGTGTGCGTGTGTGCATGTGTGTGTTCGTATTTATGAGGCTTTTATATTTTTTTCTCTCTTATGATCTTGTCGTTTTTGAGCAAAAGTTTTCTTTTTCTTCTCAGTTGACTAAATTATATTTTCTTCATTTACCTCTGCTGTCTCACTTTTCTCTTGCTTTTTTTTTTTTTTCTTTGCTTCATGAGGGACCTAAAATAGTTTGTAAGAGCCTGGGATTCCTTAAAGTAAACAGAGAAGGCATCAGGCTCCCTTCTAGGAAGAAACCTCTGTTTTTCCTTATGGAACCCTGTTATACCCAGTCCGTCTATTCCCCTAAGAAGACCACCAGAGACTGCAGTCAAAGCCAAGCGGCAAGGATCTTTATTACAGGTTCGAACCTGGACCCTCGACCGAGTGTTGAGCGAGAGCCCCAAGCAGGGTTAGGAGCTGTCTTTTATAGTCAGCAGTAAACAAGTACAGAGTCATAGGGGACTTTTGAACAACGCAAGTTTGGGATTGGTTGACATTTGAACAGTGCGAGTTGGCCGTTCTTGATTGGTTCCCGCCATCTCCCGCCATCTCCCGCCATCCGGGCTATTTCAGTTACTCTCCTGAGATGTTTATGACCTTTGGTAGGGACTTTCCTAACCGGTCTGTCCCGGCTTCAGTTCCAGGAGTGGACTGCTCCTCCCACAACCCCAAGTATGTAAACAGATAAGATCATCTCAGATCAAACTGCTTGCTTTTATATTGTGTTACTCGATTTCTTGACTGAAATAGTTATTCCAACAGAAACTACTCTTGCGTTTGTCCGACCCCTGCTGCGCCCCTACGTAGGCAGAGCCCAAGCTCCTGCCTGGCGGTGGGTCCGGGGTCCAGGCACCACGTCAATGGCGGCTCCACAGAACATGTGGTCCGGGGTACTGGCACCAGGTCAATGGCGGCTCCGCAGAACACGTGGACCGGGCCTCAGCCCATACCCCAAGCAGACAGCATTATGGAACATCTGCCTTACTTCTGCCGGGGCCAAGTGGTGCGAGGCTTCAGATGCGGCGCCAAGCAGCTGGGCATCTCCGCAGGTAATTTTCCTAAGCAAGTGGTAAAGAATCTTCCAGCTAATATACCCACTGGCATTTACCCTTCATGTATGATCATCCCTGTTATCTAATAGGGTTCTTCATCCTCCAACATCCCCCAGGTGATGTCTGACTACCTGGCTTGCCCTCAGCAATGGTCTTGTTTTGTTGGTTTAGCCAGAATCTCCCCCTTATATCTGATGTTTCAAATTGATTCAAATTTTAGTAATTGTTTTATCCGCAGACACCTACCCTCTTCTTTGGATATAAATTGCCACTTTTTTTTTTTTTTTTTTTTTTTTTTTAATCAGAATGGAGTTCAATCTCTCTCCTCTACTGCAAAATCCTATTGTGGTGGTAACCATACCTACTATGATAGTGTTTCTAGATATAATCTGCCTTACCGTTCTATAACAAGTGTCATAAATAATCTTTTAACATCACCTAGCATTATATACAAACAAGGAAAAAAAAAAAAAAAAACAGAATAAGTATGATTAAAATTAAGATAAGAGAAGAAAGAAGGGAGGGAAACCTCTTTCTTTCCTGCATAGAAGCCATTAAGGTAGCTCCAAAAACTTCGGTACGCTCCTACAGTAGTTTTGGTAGTTTGAAAACACGAATTAACGTTTCTTTGAAGGTGATTAAAAGTTAATAGTCATACAGGTCTGCGACAATACTTTTCATACAAACATGACTTTATAGTAGCAAGGGAGCTACAATTACCCTCTTAAATTTTTAAGTCTCAGACTTTATGGGACTACTGGGACACTGCCTTCTAACATGTGTGTTAAAACTATCTTGATACATAATATGGTAATAGAAAAGAAACAAAACAAAATTCTGCAGGTATTAGAAGTCTTATATTCTTTTCCAGCCTGCTTTTATTGGGTGGAGATGGGGGATGTCAATTATAAGTAAGCAGGTATGCAAAGATTTCTATTTTTGCTTTACAAAAAGGGAAAAATAACAGATTTACACTTATGTCAGTGATAAGTCAGAAAATGTTCTCAAAGTGGAGAATGGCTGTGTTTTCTTGAACTTCTAAAGATAAAGTGTTTGGTATGAGGTGAAAATCTGTCATAAATATAGTAATAACTTGTGATATGCTTCAATTTGGACAGAATGAGGCCTTCTTCTGCATTTAATTCATTCAGTGTTTACACTTTCTGAGATGACATCTGTACAGTATAGCATTAAACTGTCACAATCAATGCAATAAAATATTAATATGGAAATAGGTATTTTAAATGAAAGAAGATAACTGAATAACTGCTGCAAATTCTCACTCTGGGTGATATACTTGGAAAAGTCACACTTTGAGTACAAAAAAAACCCATTTCTTTAAAATATCATATTTACCATATTTACCTATGACTTGTTCTTTCATACATTAAATTAGCATTAATATACTTTAGCAATTAAAAATACTACCTAGCCAGGCGTTGTGGCTTACGCCTGTAATCCCAGCTTTGGATTTGGGAGGCCAAGGCAGGCTGATAACTTGAGACCAGGAGTTCCAGACCAGCCTGGCTAACATAGTGAAATCCTCTCTCTACTGAAAAATACAAAATTAGCTGTATGTGGTGGCACATGCCTGTAATCCCAGCTACACGGGAAGCTGAGGCAGAAGAATCACTTGAACCTGGAAGGCAGAGGTTGCAATAAGCCAAGATTGTGTCACTGCACTCCAACCTGGGTGACAAAGCAAGACCCCAAGTCAAAAAAAAAAAAAAAAAAAAAAAAAAAAAAAAGTACTACAAACCATGTTTAGCAGGGATGAATTTTATCTTTGTACTTGTTATGATGAAAAGTTTTCTTAAGCAATTATGAGAAAATACCAAATAAAAAAGCTTTTAACTTACTGAAGAAAATTTCCTGGTTTTTTTTTTTCTTTTTTTAAAGAATTTAGAACTTTAATAATTTATAGGCCGGGCGCGGTGGCTCAAGCCTGTAATCCCAGCACTTTGGGAGGCCGAGACGGGCGGATCACGAGGTCAGGAGATCGAGACCATCCTGGCTAACCCGGTGAAACCCCGCCTCTACTAAAAAAAATACAACAAACTAGCCGGGCGAGGTGGCGGGCGCCTGTAGTCCCAGCTACTCGGGAGGCTGAGGCAGGAGAATGGCGTAAACCCGGGAGGCGGAGCTTGCAGTGAGCTGAGATCCGGCCACTGCACTCCAGCCCGGGCGACAGAGCAAGACTCGGTCTCAAAAAAACAAAAATAAAAATAAAAATAAAAATAAAATAATAATAATTTATAGCAAAAAGGTCTACTGGTGATTACAAATGACTTTTACTTCTCCATTCAAGGAAACCTGGTGAGACACCTTTATTATTAGTAGTATTTTCGTATGCACTTTGATGTGATAAAAATATATTTATATTATGTTATTCTAAAATCCAACCCTCTGAATGGTTGAAAATAGCTTTGTCTTACTTTAGACATAATTTTCTATAATTATACTAAAATCATCTAATTTCGTTTGCTTCGTAGTAAAATAGAAACTAAAGTTTCTCTAGAACTTTATCAAATGTAATTTAATAAAGTACTGAAAATACTGTTAAAATATATTACCATCAATTATTAAATAATTAAAAATAATTATCATCAATTATTAAAAAAATTCTTGGCCGGGCACGGTGGCTCACGCCTGTAATCCCAGCACTTTAGGAGGCTGAGGCAGGCACATCACGAGATCAGGAGATGGAGACCATCCTGGTTAACATGGTGAAACCCCATCTCTACTAAAAATCCAAAAAAATTAGCCGGGCATGGTGGCGGGCGCCTGTAGTCCCAGCTACTCGGGAGGCTGAGGCAGGAGAATGGCGTGAACCCAAGAGGCAGAGCTTGCAGTGAGCCGAGATCGCACCACAGCACTCCATCCTGGGAAACAGGGCTGTACTCCATCTAAAAAAAAATATATATATATATATATATATTTTTTTTTTATTAAGATGCTATGTGCAAAGATATTGTAAAGTGTAAGGATAAGCTTTGATTTTCTGCTCTTAGACTTTGGAATTGGGTTAAAATATAGCTTCCTTTTGGCTCGTAGTCTTTTCATATTATAACAAATTATTATAATCATTTGACAACTTTGTATATTAAGTACTAGAAACAATGCTACCTAATATTTATTGAAAATGTCTATGTTCCAGTGACTTTCTGAAGTACCTATTTAAGTATTTTTATCATTCAATTCTTGCAATGGGCCAGTGAGCTAGGCGCTATTATTAGCTCCATTTTACAGATGACTAAACAAAGGCAGAGAGAAGTTTAGTAACTTGCTTCATGAGACAGTTAATTTTATGTGTCAATATGACTTGGCCATTAGGTGCCCAAATATTTGATTAAACATTATTCTGTATGTTTCTGTAAGGATGTTTTTGAATAAAATTAACATTTCAATCAGTGGACTGGGTAAAGCAGATTGCCCTTTAAAATGTAAGTGGGCGTCATTCAGTTTGTTGAAGGCCCGAATAGAACAGAAGTGTTACTCTCTCTCACCTAAATGAGAGAAATTCTCCTGCCTGAAGATTTTCAAACTGGGATATCAGCTATTCTTGATTCTACAACAGTTTCGGACCATCAGACGGGAACTGAAACATTGACTCTGTGGATTTGGACTTGTCAGCCTATATAATTGCATGTGCAAATTCCTGATAATTAATAAATAAACATCATAAATAGCCTGTTTATTCTGTTTCTCTGGAGAATCCTGACTAGTACATCTTAGGTCACACAGTAATTAAAGAAGGGCACTAAGCTTTGAACTCAAGGTATCTGTATTTATTTGCCTTCTTTTTTTTTTTTTTTTTTTTTTTTTTTTTTTTTTTTGACGGAGTTTCATTCTTATTGCCCAGGCTGGAGTGCAGTGACGCAGTGACCCGATATCGGCTCATGGCAACCTCCGCCTCCCGAGTTCAAGTGATTCTCCTGCTTCAGCCTCCCGAGTAGCTGAGATTACAGGCACCCGACACCATGCCTGGCTAATGCTGTATTTGTGTTTGTAGTAGAGTCGGGGTTTCTCCATGTTGGTCAGGCTGGTCTCGAACTCCCGGCCCCAGGTGATCCGCCCGCCTCGGTCCCCCAAAGTGCTGGGATTACAGGCGTGAGCCACCGCGCCTGGCTATTTGCCTTCTTAAACCTTCCGTTTTATTGTGTTTTCTAAAACAATGTAAGATAATTACTGATTTGATCTTCAGTTGACAGGTTGTCAAATCTTTATAATTAATTGTATCATAAACCCGTTGCCACCCCAAATACACTCTTCTCAAGGTAAAAATCCTAAGTCATCTTAATTCCTACTTTGACATATTTTTGAAAATGTACCTTATGCTGCTCTTGATAATGCCTTGTCCACATCTGCCATGTTCTTACTAACAAGTAGTGCTCAGAACTGGACACGCCTGATGTGCTCAAACCAAGAAAGCATATATTAAAATTATAAACTCCTTTTATTTAATCCCTATTTCTTTTAATAAAGTCTAATAATTTATCTGTTTACTTGTTTATTTAGCAGTCACATCACACTGTCTACAGTTACTAACATTTTGGTCAATTAAAAATCCTTGTTTCCCTTCCTCATCATTCAAAAACAAATTACTTTCCAACAGTGTCTTTCTCATCTTACACTTACATATTTTTAAAGGATAAAATATGGAATTTCCATTCATAGATGAGAAAACTGAGTGCTGCTCATGTAACTTTTCAGAGGAACAGCCAAGAGTAAAATTCCTATCTTTTGACTATTATCCTAGTATTTAATCAATTATTTGCCAATGTTAAATTATTTTATAACGCATTAATATGTGTCAGTCTTATTTTGTTTTCTTAAAGGTAATTTGCCTATTATTCCTAGGTACGTTTTATATTTTCTCTTTTTCTTTGATTTTTATAATGTTTACTATTTTCTTATCCTTCTTGGTATTTGTAAGACTAATCTATGGCTCGATAGCGCTTGCCAGTTTTTGGCAAACTGCCAACGGTTATTTTTCCAAATATTGTTTGTTGTTTCTGCACATTCCTCTCTCTCTTCTTTTTTTTTTTTTTTTTTTTTTTTTTTTTTGAGACGGAGTCATGCTCTGTCCCCCGGGCTGGAGTGCTGTGGCCGGATCTCAGCTCACTGCAAGCTCCGCCTCCCAGGTTTACGCCGTTCTTCTGCCTCAGCCTCCCGTGTAGCTGGGACTACAGGCGCCCGCCACCTCGCCCAGCTAGTTTTTTGTATTTTTTAGTAGAGACAGGGTTTCACCGTGTTAGCCAGAATGGTCTCGATCTCCTGACCTCGTGATCCGCCCGTCTCGGCCTCCCAAAGTGCTGGGATTACAGGCTTGAGCCACCGCGCCCGGCCCCTCTCTCTCTTCTTTTATGTTTTGGTAAAACATAAAAGTAAAATTAAATTTACATTACGCCTTATCTCTATTACAGATAGGTAGGTAGGTAGGTAGGTAGGTAGATAGATAGACAGATAGATAGACAGACAGACAGATAGATAGATAATATATGCAACCCTGCCTCCCATTTTGGTGCCTAAATAAGATGGATGCAAAGATGAAAAGCTACATACCTCCCTGACATTTTGCCTACAAGGAAATTTCTTTGGGGCCTCAAGATCTTTACCCTGAAACATTTCTGTTAAAGTTCATCGTGGCAGTGTGATAGCTTATCTTCACATGTGCAGGGACATACGTAAGAACTCAGAGTAATCCCTCTGCCCACATGAGAGAAATGGATATCTAATTGTTTCCTCTGCCTTATTGTCTACTTTATCTTTTGTAAAAACGCAGATTCATTGAGCCAGACAAAGGCACGAAGAACTATTTTTCCCTACCTCGCCCCACATAAAAATTCTGTATTTCTCAATATCCCACCCTTTTCCCTTTCAATATTGAACCCCTCAAAGTCATCTTCAGAGAAAACCACATAACTTTCTCTCAGGAACATGTGCTTAACTTTGACAAATAGACCTAAAATGATTGAGACTGTCAATCATTTTCCTTGATTGACTGTATATAATAGTATATATATTATATATAATAGTATATATTATATATAAAATACATATATTGACTATACATTATAGTATATATATAGCCAATCAAGGAATATATGTTATATATACCTTTATATATGTATGTATAGTATACACATAAGTATCTTTTTTGCATTTAAATCAGTTTTATTATTGTCTACTATCGTAATCCATTATTATTTTCTTTTGCTTGTTAATTTTTTATGTGTCTAATTATATTGAATGCTGAAGATTCTACATTAAAAATTGGCAAAATAATTTTAGGCTTTATAATTGTATCATTATTCAGATAGGATTTACGTTTTCTTCTGGCAAGTGTTTGAATATACTGGTAATCCCAGATCATCTTTATCTAGTTTCAGGAACTAAGTAATTTGAAACCAGACATCAGACATTGTTACACTAAATATTTCGGGTTTACATTTACATCTAGGACACAACATTTCAGTAGTGCAATTCAAATCATGGTGGGTTTTTAGGGCCTTTATTTCGTGGTAGGTGCCGAACTTCAGTTGAGGTTTTTGTTTCTTTAAATCTGAATAAGTGTCAAATTCTGTTCATTTTCTTGACTACTTAGCAGCCTCTTTAAGAAAACTAGCCATAAATACCAAGCTTTTTCTTCTGGTTTTTCTTCAACACTGAGATTATTCTGAATAACTTTCTACTACCTTGGTAGCACTCAAATGACTTTAAATTGCTATTTATTTTTAAAGTTTACTCTTGCTTTTCTGACTTCAGTGTAAAGTTTGGTATTCTTAGGAGTACAGCATGATTAATTTTTATATGTGTGTACAATCCTATTACCACTACATGTATTAAAGTAAAGACTCTTTCCACTCTAAAGAAGAAATGGTAATATATTCCTTTTCCTTACCCATAGCAAGATTCATGGCTGAGGGCCCTATAAAAAAGGAGAGATTAACAATAAAAGAGCATGCAAATGTATTTGTTATAAGTTGTATGTTACACAGAAATGAAGACCCAAAGAGGTAAAACTGTGTGTTTGTATGTGTGCGTGTGTGTGTGTCTGTGCTTGTATGTATATACACATATTTGTACACAATATATATATACAAATATGTGTGTTTATATATATTTATGCACACGCACATATATATACACACACTCACACATATTTGTTGTTGTTGTTTTCTTAGAAACAGAGTCTCTTTCACCAAAGCTGGAGTGCAGTGACATGATCATATCTCACTGTAGCCTCAAACTTCTGAGCTCAAGTGATTCTCCCACCTCAGCCTCTCAAGTGTGGGATTACAGGGGAGGGTCCCAGCATTTGACCCCAGAAAACTGTACATTTTTATAACCGGTCATGCAGAAGTATGATTGGAGGACAAAGGGTGTGATCTAATGGTAATAAGTTATGAAAACCTAGCAAGGTCTATCTGTTAATATTTTTCTTGGCTTCTTTGGGTGCCGTTCCTTTCCTCTGGGTATAGGTAGGATCTGTTGGGAATAAAGATCTACTTTAGAAAAAGGTCAGATAGTTTTTTTTTTTTTTTTTTTTTTTTTTTTTTTATAGCCTGCTTTAGGGGAGAAAAGAAAGAAAGTCAAAGGAAATGAGACAACGACTTTCCTACTTTTGCCGTTTCCTTAAATGCCAAGGTGTCATATTTTGGAGGACTATGACCTGAATTTTACTCCACCATGACAGAAGTCTCCTCGTGTCACCTCTCAGTTGATACCCCCTCAGAGGGAATCACTATTCTGACCTCTAGTACAATAGAGCAGTTTTGCTTATTCTTGAACTTCAAATAAATGGAATCATACAGTATTAAGCTTATAGTGTCTTGCTTCTTTTACTCAAGTTTATATTGTTGAGATTCATTTATGCTGTAGCTTATAATAGTTTATTATTTTCTTTTTTTAGACTGGGTTTGCTCTGCCACCTAGGGTGGATCGCAGTGGTGTGATCACAGGTCACTACAGCCTCGACCTCCTGGGTTCAAGCAATCCTTTTGCCTTGGCCTTCTGAATAGCTGGGACCACAGGTGTGCACCATCACACCTGGGTAATTTTTTATTTTTTTTTACTTTTTATAGAGACAGGGTTTCACTATTTTGCCCAGGCTGGCCTCTAACTTCTGGGTTCAAGGGATCCTCCTGCCTCAACCTACCAAAATGTCAGGATTACAGATGTGAGCCACTTTGCCTTGCCAATTTTTCTATTGCAGTCTTGCATCCCATGGTATAAATATATAAAAATGTATTTATTCATTCTACGATTGATAAAAGTTTGGGTTGTTTTCAAACTTTTTGGCTGTTTACAAAGCCTACATTAATATTTTTGTACATTATTTTAGTCGCTAAAAATAAAAGTTTCTGTTAGGTAATGTGGAATTTTTGTATGATAACATATACTTATATTGATATTTAATACATGCTGCTAATAGCTTTGGAAAGTGATTATAACACTTTACACTCCCATGGACAATGTATGAAAGTTTGAGTGTCTCCACAGTCTTTCTAAGACTTTATATAACATATTCTTTTAAAAATATTAGTGTTTGTAGGCTGGGCGTGGTGGGTCACGCCTGTAATTCCAGCACTTTGGGAGGCCGAGGTGGGTGGATCACGAAGTCAGGAGTTCAAGATCAGCCTGGCCAAACCGCTGAAATCTCATCTCTACTAAAACTGCAAAAATAAAAAGCTGGGTGTGGTGGCACGTGTCTGTAATCCCAGCTATTCAGGAGGCTGAGGCAGAGAATTTCTTAAACCCAGAAGGTGGAGGTTGCAGTGAGCCAAGATGGCACCACTGCACTCCAGCCTGGGCACAGAGTGAGACTTCATTTAAAAAAAAAAAAATATATATATATATATATATATATGTGTGTGTGTGTGTGTGTGTGTGTGTGTGTGTTTGTAGTGAAAGAATAGTGACATTTTATTGTAGTTTTAATTTGTATTTTTCTAATGAATAAAAAATTCAGCAACATTCACATGTTTAATAGCTATCAGGAAATATTTTTTGAAGTGCCTACTTAAGTGTTTGGTTCATTTTTTAAAAATTGGATTGTCTTTGTCTTACTTATTTGTCGTATTTTAAAAATATGTTCTTATTACTATTTTTTGTCTCATAAATATAATACAAATATCTTCTCCCACTCTGCTGTTTGATGGTATCTTTGATATAAAGAAGTTAGGTTTAATGACATCTAACTATTTAATATGTTTTTAATGGTTAGTGTCTTTTGGGCTCTATTTAAGAAGTCTGCATTTTACATTTGCAAAGATATTCTCCTGATTTTCTAGAAGCTATATTGTTTTATCTTTCACAAGTCAACCAGTTATCTATCTCAAAATATTTTTTGCGTATGATAGATGTGGATACGGTTTGGCTCTGTGTCTCCACCTAAATCTCATCTCAAATTAGAATCCCCACGTGTCAGGAGGGACCTGATGGGAGGTGACTGGATCATGGGGGCAGTTCCCCCATTCTGTTCTCATGACAGTGAGTGAGTTCTCATGAGATCTGATGGTTTAAACATGTGTGGCAATCCACCTTTGCTCTTTCTCTCCCCTGCCTCCATGTAAGAAATACCTTGCTTCCCCTTCAGCTTCCACCATGATTGTAAGTTTCCTGAGGCTTCCTCAGCCATTCAAAACTGGGAGTCAATTAAACATCATTTCTTTATAAATTACCCAGTCTTCTGTAGGTTTTGTTTTGTTTTGTTTTGTTTTTGTAACAGGGTCTGGCTCTGTCACTCAGGCTGGATTACAATGACATAATCTTGACTCACTGCAACCTCTGCCCCCGAGGCTTAAGCCATCCTTGCACTTCAGCCTCCCAAGTAGCTGGGATTACAGGTGCACACAACTACACCCTACTATTTTTTGTATTTTATTTACTTATTTAAGTTTTTTTTTTTTTTGGAGAGATAGGTTTTCACCACGTTGGCAAGGCTGGTCTTGAACTCCTGAGCTCAAGCAATCTGTCTGCCTTGGCCTTCCAAAGTTCTGGCGGTTACAGGCATGAATTGCTGCACCTGGCCCAGTCTCAGGTAGTTCTTTATAGCAGTGTCAAAATGGACTGGTACAGATAACTGATACCGGGAGTAGGGTATTGCTATACAGATACTTGAAAATGTGGAAGTAACCTTGGAAATGAGTAGCAGGACAAGGTTGGAATAGTTGGGAGGGTTCAGAAAACGACAGGGAGATGTGGGAAAGTTTGGAACTTCCTAGATACTTGTAGAATCTTTTTGACCAAAATTGGGAACTGGAGCAAAGGTCACTCTTCCTTTGCTTTAACAAAGAGACTAGCAGTTTTTTGCCCCTGCCCTAGAGATCTGTGAAACTTTGAACCTGTCAGAGATGATTAAGGGTATCTGGTGTAAGAAATTTCTAAGCAGGAAAGCATTCAAGATGTAACCTGGCTGTTTCTAAAAGTGTACAGTCATATGTGTTCACAAAGAGATGATCTGAAATTGGAACTTATATTTAAAAGGGAAGCAGAGCATAAAAGATTGGAAAATTTATAGCCTGACCATGTGGTAGAAAAGAAAATCCAATTTTCAGGGAAGAAATTTAAGCCAGCTGCAGAAATCTGTGTAAGTAACTGGGAACTGAATGTGAATAATCAAGACAATGGGGAAAGTATCTCCAGGGCATTTCAGAACTCTTCAAGGCAGCCCCTCCCGTCACAGGCCTGAAGGCCTCCCTAGAAGGGAAAAATGGGTTTTGGGGCTGGGCCCAGTGCCCTGCTGCTCTATGCAGCCTCAGGACATGGTGCCCTGCATCCCAGCTGCTCCAGCTCCAGTCGTAGGTTAAAGGGGCCAAGGTACAGCTCAGGCAATTGCTTCAGAGGGTACAAGCCCAAAGCTTAGGTGCTTTCCATGTGTTGTTGTGCTTGTAGGTGCACAGAAAGACAGGAGTTGAGCTTTGGGAGTCTTTGCCTAGATTTCAGAGGAGGTGTGGAAATGCCTGAGTGTCCAGGCAGAAATCTGCTGCAGGGCTGCAGCCTTCATGGAGAACCTCTACCAGGGCAATGCAGAGGGCACATGTGGGCTTGGAGCCCTCACACAAGGTCCCCACTGGGGCACTGCTGTGGGAAGAGGGGCACCATCTTCCAGACCCCAGAATGGTGGAATCACTTACAGCTTGCACTGTGCACCTCGAAAGGCCATAGGCACTCAACAGCAGTCCGTGAAAGGACAAATGGAAGCTGTACCCTTCAGAGGTACAGAGACAGAGCTGCCCAAGGCCTTGAGAGCCCACCTTTTGCATCAGTATGCCCTGGATATGAGACATGCAGTTAAAGGAGATTACTTTAGAGCTTAAAGATTTAATGACTGCCCTGTTGGGTTTTGGATATACATGAGGCCTATAGCCTCTTTGTTTTGGTCAATTTCTCCCATTTAGAAAGGGGGCATTTACTCAATGCTTGTACCCCACACTGTATTTTGGAAATAACTCACTTGCTTTTGATTTTACAGGCTTATAGGTAGAAGGGACTTGTCTTATCTCAGATGAGACTTTGAACTTGGACTTTTGAATCAATGCTGGAATGAGTTAAGACTTCGGGAGCCTGTTCAAAAGGCATGATTGTGTTTTGCAATGTGAGGACATAAGATCTGGAGAAGGGGCCAGGTGTGGAATTACATGGTTTTGCTCTGTGTCCTCACCCAAATCTCATTTTGTATGGTAATCCTCACATGTAGGATAACGGACATGGTGGGGGGTGACTGGATCATGGGGGTGGTTCCCTCATGTTCTTTTCCTAATAGTGACTGAGTTCTGATGAGATCTGATGGTTTCAAAGTGTGTGGCACTTACCCCCTCAATCTGTCTCTCTCATGCCACCGTGTAAAACATGCCTGGCTTCCCTTTTACTTTCTGCCATGACTGTTAGTTTCTTGAGGCCTCATTTGCCATGTGGAATGGTGAGTAAATTAAAACTTTTTTCTTTATAAATTATTCTGTCTCGGGTCATTCTTTAAAGTAGTGTAAAAATGAACTAATACAGATGTTAAGGATAAGTTTTACTTATTTTTTTTCTTTTACAATATCAACAGCCAATTGACTTGATACCATGTATTAATAAAATTAACCTATCCTTTACTTAATTTCATGGATTATTTCTTGTAACTAAGATGTCTATATATTTGTGGATCTGATTCTGGACTCTATTCTCCTTCCTTGGTCTTTTATTTTTTTATTTCTTTTGCCAGTAATACACTTATATTTATGAACGTTATATGTCTTGATATCTAATATGGACTGAATTGTTTTCCCCCACCATTCATACCTTGACGTCCTAAGCCCGAATGTCACTCCATTTGGAGGTAGAGTTTTTAAGGAGGTATTTAAGGCTAAGTGAGGTCTTAAGCATAGAATCCTAATCTGATAGGACTGGTGTCCTTACCAGAAAGGAAGGGAAATCAGAGAGTGCGCTTTCTGTGTTTCTGTCTCTCTGTATATACTTATGCACAGAGGAAAGAAAGTGTAAGAACACAGTAAGAAGGCAGCTGTCTGTAAGCCAGGAAGAAAGGCCTTATCAGAAACTAACCTTGCCAGCATCTTGATCTTAGACTTTGAGATAATAAGTTTCTATTGTATAAACCACCTAATCTGTGGTGTTTAGCTATGGCATCCTGAGCAAACTACTACAATACTGTAGTTTCTCCTTATCCACAATTTTGCTTTTCATGGTTTCAGTTACCTGTGGTTCAGTAAAATAAAATACTCAGAGAGAGAGAAAGAGAGAGAAAGAGAGAACGAGAAAGAGAACAAATTCACATAACTTTTGTTACAGTACATTTTTATAATTGTTCTATTTTGTTATTAGTTATCATATTGTTATTAATGTCTTATTATGCTTAATTTATAAAACACATGTTATCATAGATATATATGTATAGGAGAAAATAGTATGCATAGGGCTTGGTATTAGTCATAATTTCAGGCATCCATTCTGTGTCATAAAACATATCCCCTGAAGATAAGGAAGCACTACTCTACCCGTTAGTAACATTCCTTGCATTTTATTCTTTTTCACATATATTTGAAAATCAGATTTTCAGTTTATGCTCACAGAAACATACAAACTTTGTGGGATTTCATTAATATTACATTGAATCTATAACTCAAAATAAGAATTGTTATGGTAGAAATACTGTCTCATGAATTTGCTATATACCTCCATTGGTTTAGGTTCTCTTTAATGACTGTCAGCAGTGTTTGAGTGTTTTCAATGTAAATATATTTGGTATATTTGTTTATATTTATTCCTATATACTTAATACTTTTAATCCTATTATATATTATATTTTTAATATTTTAAATTGCTTATTGAAAATATACTTACAATGAACTTTTATATATGCACCTCACATCATGTACCATGGCTAAATTTCCTTATTAATTCTACTAGTTACTTTGTGGATTATTTTGGGTTTTCTATATATAGAATCATGTCATCTAGAAAAGTGACACCTTTCATCTCGTTGCACTCGAAAGGACTTTCAGTTAGTTCATTGCTGAAAATAACATGTAGTAGTGCAGAGCTTTGTATTGTCTGTGAATTCAGGAAATGACCATACAATATTTCATAATCATATAAAATATTACTGATAGCTTTTTTAGATACTTTTAAAAAATTGATCTTTTGTAATCACTTTTATGAGATTTTTAAAAATAACAAAGAAATTTTGGATTTTTCAAATGCTCTTCCCACATCAGTTGAGGTAACCATATTGCTTTTATAATTTATTCTGCTAATGTAGTAAATCATATTAATTTATTTTCTAATATTAAATCAATCTGCATTATGGTAGTTGTAATTAAATCTATTTTATATATCATAGATTTGATTTACCAATATTTGCCTTTGGCGTTTTGTAACTATACTGATGAGAGATATTTGTCTGTAATTTTTTTATGGCCTCATCAGACTTTTATCTGAAAGTTATTCTAACTTTATAAAATTAAGTGGGAAATGTTCCGTGTTTTTCTACATTCTGGAAGAGTTGGGTAAATTTTGCTATTTTTTTAAGTTAAATATTTGGAAGATTACACCAGTAAGTCATTTGTGTGCGGATCTTTCTTTATAGAAGAAATTTATTTGTAGAAATTTAATTATCTAGTGTGCAAAAGACTATTCAGGTTTTCCTATTTCTCCATGTTCTTGTAAGGTGAATTTTGAAAAAGTTTATGAATTTGTGAATTTATTCAGAATTGTAAGTTTTATTAGCAAGAATCTGTTCATAATATTCATTTTTTAAAAATCTATAAAATTTTTAATGATGTTCTTTTAAAATTGGATACTGCTAATTTATTTTCTTTCTCTTTTTTTGGTGAGTCTTGCAAGAGGTGTAGTCCTTTTTAATCTTTCAGAAAACAAATGGTTTTGCTAATTTTCTCTAGTATATATTAACTTTCTATTTTATGTATTTTTCTTTTAAATTTATTATTTTCTTCTTTCTACTTCATTGCATTTTAATTTCCTGTTAATTTTTTATGATCTTGGAAAGGAAGCTTAGAATATTTATTTAAAAATTTTTTATTTTATTTTATTTTATATTTAGAGATGGTGTCTCACTATGTTGCACTCTTTGGCTTGAACTCCTAAGCTTAAGCAATCCTCTTCCCTCAGCCTTCCAGGTAGCTGAAATTATAGGCACACACCACCATGTCTGGTTTTAATTTTTATATTGTAACTTAAGGCCATAAATTTGTCTATAATTCTTCTATAGCTGTGTTCCACATGTTTTTATATGTCTTATTTTAATTTTCATTCACTGAAAATATGTTTCAATTCATGTTGTGATTGGTTTTTTGAACCATGGATTATTTAAATATGTGTTTTTTAATTTTCAAAAAGTGATAATTCTTAAAAATTCTCTTTATATTATTGATTTCTAGGTTTATTTCACTGTGGTCAGAGACAATAATCTCTGTGATTTAATTCTTTGACAAATATTAAGTGTTACTTTAAACACCAAGTATGATATATTTTGGTAACTGTTCCATGTGTACTTCAAGAAAATCTCTACCTGGCATATGTTTGATGGAGAGTTCTTTATAGGGAATTCAGTTCAAGTTTTCTGTATTATTTATAATTTTTTGTTCTGCTTCTTTTGATCGGTTACTGTGTGTGAAAGCCTCCTACTGGGATTGTAAATTTGCCTCTTTCTCTTTTCAGTTGTGTCAAGTTTTACTTTATATATTTTGAGTATAAATTATGAGGTACGTAAACCTTTAGAATGGTTTTAGCATCCTTTTCAATAGATCCTTTCATCACTAAGACATCTGTGTCTTAATTTCTGTAACACTTTTTGACCTAAAGTTTAATTTGTCTATATTAATTTAGCTACAACAACTTTTATTTGCTTTTATATCATTTTCATTCCTTTAAACTTTGCTCTTTCATAAACACAACCAAAAGCCCATAATTTTTGTTGTTTTAAATTACATTAAATCTGAGAATCTCTGTTTGTTTTTGAACAGGTATTTGGTTTCTGTTTAATTAATTGTCAATAAACAATTTCTGTTGAAATAATTGTCATTGTCATAGCATCCTTTTTTCTTTGCATTTTTTTCTTGTCTGACGTATTCTATTTATGATTCATTATAAAAATGTTAACTTTATGCTTTTATACTATTTTATTACTTCTTGTAACTGGAAAACAATTCTCATATTTGTTTCTTTTGCTGAATTTCTTTCCTTATTATTTATATCCTCAGATGACACGACATTTTTACAGAGGCCTCCTTCAGTGACAGTAACCTCTCTTTATTCCCCCATAAAGAACCCATATATAATAGTTTTCCTACAGAAGATTTTTTCCCCTGTTATATTTTCAGTGGTTTTATCTGCATGAGATGGTTTTTCTCTTCATTGTTACTGTCTAAAATTCACTGTTGCACTAAATGAGTCGTGTTAATTTGGAACTTGCACATAGGGCAGCCTTACACTTTCAATTTCTTATAAGATGTGTGTGTGTTTTTTTTATACCTGAGAACCCAAGAGCTGCTTACGAGTAGAAATTTTCCAATCCTTTTTCAATGGTTGAATTAAAATAAAAGGTCCTGGTTTAATTCAGAGTCTCAGGACCCACATTCCACATTGGGCAGGCCTGAAGCCGTGCATTTGCTTTATTTCTAGATGTTGAAAACCAAGCCCTTTGCCATTTATCTAATATCCATAAGGACCACTATCGTATTTGCCTTAATTTACTTTTCTGGCTTTAAATTCCTGTTTTGTTTCTAGCACTTGGGAGTTTCTTTGTCTTTTAATCTCAGCTATAAATCTTGTAAAATATATCTATCATAGTCAATGTATGTATTTCTAGCAGAAGAGGAATCTGCATCACTTTAGTCAATCATGTGTTGGAACTCAACTTTGGTATTTTATGCAGACATAGCGTCTTTTCTAAAACTTTTTTATATATCTTGCATATCAAAAAATTTCTCACTTAAAATTCAGCTAATAATGAAGAAATTAGGTGATTAATATTGTATCCAGTAAAATAAAACATAATCGGAAAACTTTAATTAATGCCCCCTTATATGTACACGTGATATTTACAAGTACAAAAGGTTTTTTAGAACCACTCCAACAATTAGGAAGCAGAAAGACTAATAAAAGTAAGATTTTCCAAGAGCAGCATGACCTATTACGAACTGGAAAAGTATCTGCTTTGCATGTTTTGATAAAAGTGTATCAGCAAATGGTGACAACACAGCTCAAAATTAAGTATTGCTAATTACTACATTAATTTAAAACTGCATCAAAAAACAAAGTAATCTAATTAACGTTAATTGCAAATCCTGACAACATGAATATAGAGATTACAGCAGGGGAGCTATATGGGTAATTTTTTCACATTATTATCAACATGTATTAAACAAGACACTGCATGTCTTTGTTCTCAAATGTTAGGTATTTTTCTCAATTTGAATCATCTGTATAAGATCACTGTTATTTAGCTAATCTATTTGTACGGAAATAATATTATTCTATAGTTCTGCAGTGCCCAAACACTTCCTATATTCTGCCAAGCAGACAGCACTTTTAGGAAGCTGGCAACCTGAACAGAAACACAAGGTTCACTAGATTTTATTTGTTTCACCTTTTTTATTGGTAAGTTACTCCATTGGCTTAAGAAAAATTAAGATACCCTTTTATTTGTATTTGAATTCTATATTAATATGTGCATAAATTGTTTAATCAATTTTGAGATTGTGAACAAAGATGTTTTAAGGATATTTTCTGTAATCATACTTCGTTAAAAAACAAAAACTAAACATACTCCGGAGCTCAAATAAGTGAAAGTTGTACCAAATCTGCCTTTGTTACTTTTATATGATGCGCAACTAAACACTCTTCCACTATTTTTTGGTCTCCAGTTATCTAAACAGCAACTTAGCTTTTTATTCAGGATTAAATAAAAATTGCATAGGATACCTGGAATCAACACAAGTGGCTGAAAAGTTGAAATACATTCTAATGAATGTTTCAAGTTTATTTCATAGTGTATCAATGGAACGGGCAGGAAAAGTGCAAATCTAAAATGTGACCAATTCTTTGAATCAATAAAATGGGCTCTATGTGCAATAAATTTTCCTTTTTTTCTCTCCTATTGTGCTTTTTATTTTAATTTACTTAATTACCTCTAGCTTTTTTCATGTATCTTTCAGTTACACTTTTTGGTATGATTCTGGATGGTAAAGATTATCTCTATCCAACTCCTGGATTTTGTTATGCACAGGATATGTATACACACATACACATACACACACACATCTGAAAAATCGGAAATTGAAGAAATTAAAGAGATATAGTTTTGGTGACCTACTATAGAGTAGCTTTTCCACTTTAAATATCTATAAGGTTTAACAGAGAAAAAATAAATACACATGAGTGATGATAGTGCATATATGTAATTTGAAAGCCCTGAAAAAAATGTATAGCTTATATACACATCAATTATATTAACTAATCTTACATAGTTTAAAAAAAAAAATTTCTTTTACTTTATTTTGCAAGAAGTCAATTAAGAAAAAGAATATAAATAATAAATTAAGAGTAAGTAAACTTGGTTCCTAGTCCTTACTTTGGTATTGTATTAGTCTGTTTTCATGCTGCTGATAAAGAAATACCTGAGACTGGGCAATTTACAAAAGAAAAAACTTTAATGAACTTACAGTTCCACGTAGCTAGGGAGGCCTCACAATCATGGCAGAAGGTGAAAGAGAAGAGTTTCTCTTAGTGGCAGACAAGAGAAGAGAGTGTGCAGGGAAATTCCCCTTTTAAAACTATCAGATCTTGTGAGACTTATTCATTATCATGGGAAGAGTACGGGAAAGGCCCATCCCATGATTCAATTACTTCCCACCAGGTCTCTCCCACAACACATGGGAACCCAAAATGAGGTTTGGGAGGGAACACAGCCAAACCATATTATTCTGCTCTAGTCCCTCTCAAATCTCCTGTCTTTACATTTCAAAATAAATCATGGCTTCCCAACAGTCCCCCAATGTCTTAACTCATTTCAGCATTAACTCAAAAGTCCACAGTCCAAAGTCTCATCTGAGACGAGGCAAGTCCCTTCCCCCTATGAGCCTGTGAAATCAAAAGTAACTTAGTTACTTCCTAGATACAATGGGGGAACAGGCATTGGGTAAATAACAGCTGTTCCAAATGGGAGAAATTGGCCAAAATAAAGGGGCTACAGGTTCCATGCAAGTTCTAAATCCAATGGTGCAGTCAAATCTTAAAGCTCCAAAATGATCTTTGACTCCATGTCCACATCATGTTCATGCTCATGCAAGAGGTGGGTTCCCATGGCCTTGGGCAGCTCTGCCCCTGTGGCTTTACAGGATACAGCCTCCCCACCGGATGCTTTCATGGGCTGGTGTTGAGTGTTTTTGGCTTTTTCAGGCACACTGTGCAAGCTGTTGGTGGATCTACCATTCTGGGGTCTGGAAGATGGTGACCCTCTTCTAACAGCTTCACTAGGTGGTGCCCCAGTAGGGACTCTGTGTGAGACCTACAATCCTACATTCTCCTTCCACATTGCCTTAGCGGAGGTTCTCCATGAGAGCCCCTCCTGCAACAGACTTCTCCCTGGACATCTAGGCATTTCCACACATACTCTGAAATCTAGGCGGAGGTTTCCAAACCCCAATTCTTGACTTCTGTGCACACACAGTCTCAACACCACGTGGAAGCTGCCAAGGCTTGAGGCTTGCACCCTCTGAAGCCACGGCCTGAGCTCTACATTGGCCCCTTTCAGTCACAGCTGGAGCACCTGGGATGCAGGACACCAAGTCCCTAGGCTGCACATAGGGAACCTGGGTCTGGCCCATGAAACCACTTTTTTCTCTTAGGCCTCTGGTGCCTGTGATGGGAGGGGCAGCCATGAAGACCTCTGACATGCTCTGTAAACATATTTCCCATTGTCTTGGGGATTAACATCCAGTTCCTCGTTACTGATGTAAATTTCTGCAGCTGGCCAGAATTTCTCCTCAGAAAATGGGATTTTCTTTTCTATTACTCTGCCAGGCTGCAAATTTTCTGAACTTTTATGCTTCACTTTCCTTTTAAATCTGAAAACCTTTAACAGCATCCACGTCACCTCTTGAATGCTTTACTACTTAGAAATGTCTTCTGCCAGATATCCTAAATAATGTCTCTCAAGTTTAAACTTCCACAAATCTCTAGGGCAGGAGCAAAATACTGCCAGTCTTTTTGCTAAAACATAACAAGAGACATCTTTGATCTAGTTCCCAACAAGTTCCTCATCTCCATCTGAGACCACCACATCCTGAATTTCATTGTCCATATCATTATCAGCATTTTGAGCAAAGTCATTCAATAGGTCTCTAGGAAGTTCCAAAATTTTCCACACTGTCCTGCCTTATTCTCAGCCCTCCAAACTGTTACAACCTCTGCCTGCTATCCAGTTTCAAAGTTGCTTCCACATTTTCGTGTATCTTTTCAGGAGCAAGGAATATTTCCAAACTCATTCTATGAAGCCAATATTACCCTGATAACAAAACCTTTCAAGAAAACACCAAAATAACAAAAAATAAAGTTTTGCTCCAGTATTAATAATGAACATTGACACAAAAATTCTCAACTAAATACTACCAAACCAAAATATTAAAAACACAATTCCTCACAGTCAAATGGGTTTTATCTCAGGAATGCCAACATAGTTCAACATAAATCAATCAATGTGACAAAACATGTTAACAGAATGAAAGACAAAAACTATATGACTAAACTGATGCTGACAATGCATTTGATAAAGTTCAACATATCTTATGATAAAATCCCTCATAAAACTCGGTATAGAAGAGCTGGGCACGGTGGCTCATGCCTGTAATCCCAGCACTTTGGGAGGCCAAGGCGGGTGGATCACAAGGTCAGGAGATCGAGACCATTCTGGCTAACACGGTGAAACCCCATCTCTACTAAATCATACCAAAAAAAAAAAAATTAGTTGGGCGTAGTGGCGGGCACCTATAGTCCCAGCTACTTGGGAGGCTGAGGCAGGAGAATGGCATGAACCCGAGAGGCAGAGCTGGCAATGAGCCAAGATCATGCCACTGCACTCCAGCCTGGGCAACAGAGTGAGACTCTGTCTCAAAACAAAACAAAACGAACAAACAAACAAAATAACTGGCTATAGAAGGAACATACCTCCACATCATAAAAGCCATATATGACAATCCCACAACTAGTATCATATGGAATGGGGAAAAACTGAAACCTTTTAAAAAAATGATTTGGAATACAACAAATATGCCTATTTTCACCAACTGTTATTCAACATTGTACTGGAAGTCCTAGCTGGAGCAATCAGACAAGAGAAATAAACAAAGGGGATACAAATTGGAAATGAAGAAATCAAATGCTCCTTGTTCCTAGATAATATGGTCTTATATTTAGAAAAACCTAAAGACTCCAACAACAACAACAACAATTCAAACTGATGAATACATTCAGTAAATTTTCAAGATAAAATATCAACATACGAAAATGAGTAGCATTTTTATATGCCAACAGTGAACAATCTGAAAAAGAAATAAAAAATGTAATCCCATTTAAAATAGCTACAAATACAATTAAATACCTAGGAATTAACAAATGAAGTAAAAGATCTCTATAATTAACATAATAAAACAATGATTAAAGACATTGAAAAAGACTCACAAAAAAATAAAGATATTCTATGTTCATGGATTGAAAGAATCAATCTTGTTAAAATGCCCATACTTCCCAAAGTAATCTACAGATTCTGTGCAATCTCTATCAAAATACCAATAACATTCTTCACAGAAATAGGCAAAACATCCTCAAAATCTATATGGAACCACATAAGGCAAGAACAGTCAAGGTTATCCTGAGCAAAAATAACAACACTGGAGTAATAGCATTACCTGGAATTAAATTATATAACACAGCTTTCGTAACCAAAAAAGCACAGTCCTGGCATAAAAGCAGACACACAGACCAATGCAAAAGAATAGAGAACTCAAAAACAAATCCATAGACCTAGAGTAAACTAATTTTCCGCAAATATGCCAAGAACACACATTGGAGAAATGACAACCTCTTCAATAAATGGTGCTGGGAAAATTAAATAGCCTATTCAAAAGAATAAATCTAAATCCCTGACTCTCATCAAATATAGAAATCAAATCTAAATAAGTGAAATAGTTAAATTTAAGACCTCAAAGTATTAATCTACTGCAAAAACAAAACAAAACAAAAAAATTGAGAAATCTCTTCAGGACATTGGACTCAGCAAAGATTTTTTTGAGTAACACCCCACATACACAAGCAACAAAAGCAAAAATGAACAAATAAAATCACATCAAATTAAAAGCTCCTGTACAGAAAAGGAAACAATTAACAAAGTGAAGAGACAATCCTGACATTTGCAAACTACCTGACAATAGATTAACAACCAGAATACATAAGTAACTCAAATTACTAAATAAGACAAAATCTGTTAATCAAATTTAAAATTAGGCCAAATATTTGAATATACATTTCTCAGAAAAAGACATACAAATGGCACAGAGACATACAAAAAGGTGCTCAACATCATTGATCATCAGAGAAATGCCAATCAAAACTATAATGTGATATAATCTCACTCCAGTTAATATGGCTTATATCCAAAAGATGGGCAATATCACATGCTGGTGAGGAAGTGAAGAAAAGGGATCACTTGAACACTGTTGGTGTAAATGTAAATCAGTACAATCACTATGAAGAACAGTTTCAATATTATTTAAAAAATTAAAAATAGAGCTACTATATCATTCAGCAATCCCACTCAATTCTAGGTATATATTTAAAGAAAAAAATCAGTATATCAAAGAATTATCTGCACTCCCATGTTTATTACAGCAGTATTCACAACAGCCATGATTTGGAAACAATCTAAATATCTATCAGCAAACAAATGGATAAGGAAAATGTAGTACATATACACAATGGAGTACTATTTAGCCAAAACAATGTTTAAGATTTTATCCTGTTATTTGCAAAGACATGGATGAAACTGGAAATCATTATGTTAATTGAAATAAGCCAGACCCAGAAAGACAGTCACCTGTTCTCACTTACTTGTGGGACCTAAAACCCAAAGCAATTGAACTCAAGAAGATAGAGAATAGGATGGTTACCTGAGACTTAGAAGGTTAGTGAGAGGATGGACTTTTGAAAAGTTGGAATGGTTAATAGTTACAGAAATAGTTACAAAAAATAATTATGATCTAGTATTTAATAGCACAACAGAGTGGCTATAATAAAAAATAATTTAATTATGCAGTTTAACGTAACTAAAAGAGTATAATTTGATTGTTTATGACACAAATAATAAATGCTTGAGGTGATGGATACTCCCTTTACCCTGATGTGATTATTACACCTTGTATACCTATATCAAAATATCCAGTATATAGCTATTTTTTACTCACAAAAAATTAACAGTTTTAAATAAAAACTCAACAGGAGGTTTTCACAAATGATTTTACAAAAAGAAAAAAAAAACTAAATGCATTCTACTATAAAGCATACATAAATTAAAAAAAAATTATAAATATATACATTCTTTGGAACCCAATAAATATAATGCCACCATGAAAATTAGATTTTTTTTAAGAGTTAGAAAATAACAAAACTCTTATTCAAAACATTGGATCTTTAATAATTGGATATTGCCAAACTATTTGTGATTATTCTTTTGAATGTATGACAGACATGACATTCTATTTATTGCTAAATATAACAATTCACATCATATAAAGGATTGCTAAAATGTTTCTGGACTTTTAGTGGGACAAAATAAATAACTACAATGTTCAATGTTTATTGGTAATCTGCCATGTTCTTCAATTTTTTAAAATTAATGACTACAAAATTAAAATTATTTTTCGTCACAAGCTTAATTTATTTTATGCAAAGCTGGTAAATTCAGAATCCTAATAAACAGCACAAAACCAAAAATGTGCAATAAAAAAAATGACTCTCAGAAAATCTCATTAAAATTTAATTAAACCCATTTCTTTCCAGTATTTAGTTGTTCTATTTTGTAGTATTCTTTCACTCTGTCACTTCTGATATTTGCCTAGAGGATACATCACTGATAGATTGTGCTAATCTCATCAAGATTACTTTGAATTATTTGCAAAATATTTTTTCCAGCCAATTTTTTTTCACCTCTCTCTCTAAAAAGTAGAAATCTGAAAATAATCTGCTAAGGAGTCTAGTAGGAATGCTCTTGGCCCTTACAAATCTCAGGCAGAGAAACTACATTAAGTCACTGCCCATACATAATCCTAAACACATTGGCCCCTAAGAAAGTGTGTCTGGTGACAAAGTTGCCAGACAGTCTACAACGCAAAGCAATTTTTAGTTCAGTGGCCAAGAGAATTTAGTTCCACTAGCCTTGAGTTTGTGCAAAACAGCTCCAGCTGTCACATACAGTGAAAGAAGAATGAGAAGTTTTTTGTTGTTTTTGTTTGTTTGTTTTTGTTTGTTTTTCTCTATTACAGAATATGAGAGCAAATGAAAAGCAATTTTTTAAAACATCAATGCTGTGTGTGGGGGGGGGCACCTGTATGTTTGTGTGTATGTGTAAAAACTCTTTATTTTTGTGATCTATACTTGGAGAGAAAATACCATTGACTACTTATCCATTAACATCCATCTTAATTCTTATGTAGGGAAATTTAAAACTGCCTGCAATTAATTTTTAGTTGATTTCAAATGAAATATCAATCACTTACTAGATTCAAAATTATTGGATACCTCTAATGCTAAAATGATATAAGGGGAATTACTTTGGCTAATCATCTTCAGAATTAGAAGATTTTTACACTTTTCATGGTTTCTTTCCCTTTGTTCTTGTAGTTAAAACTCATTTTGTTCATACATCCTGCATTTTTTCTCTCATTTCACACAAGGTCATCTGAAAATCAGTTTCTAAAAATGATTTGCAATATGCTTGGCCTAATATTAATCAGGTTATTGAAATATGGAGATCTCACTATCACTTACCCCTCATGCAAGTAAATGGCTATTTATACATGTATGTCTTGTTGATGACTCCATAATTTTCTTCAGAGTAAGGTGAAGTATCAATCATTTTTGTAATACCATTATCAAACATGACTTTTAGCATATAATATCGGGGGAACCAGCCCCCAATATTTCAATGTAGGGTCTTTCTATTTTCCCTAAGTGTTAGCCGGTCTGAGAAATACACATAAAGAGTATAAAGAGAGGAATTTTACAGCTCGACCTCCAGGGGTGAAATCACATATTGGTAGGTCCGTGATGTCCCCTGAGCTGCAAAACCAGCAAGTTTTTATTAGGGATTTCAAAAGGGGAGGAGGTGTATGAGAAGGGAATAGGTCGCAAAGATCACATGCTTCAAAGGGCAATAAAGATCACAAGGCAAGGGCAAAATAAGAATTACTGCTGAGGGTCTATGTCCTGCTGTGCACATATTGTCTTGATAAACATCTTAGATAACAGAAAACAGAGTTTGAGAGCAGAGAACCAATCTGACCTTAATTTCACCAGGGTGGAGTTTTTCCCCACCCTAGTGAGCCTGAGGGTTCTGCAGGAGACCAGGGTGTATTTCAGTTTTTATCTCAACCACATAAGACAGACACTCCCAGAGCAGCTGTTTATAGACCTCCCCCCAAAAAAGCATTCCTTCCCCAGGGTATTCCTTACTGGGAAAAGAATTCAGAAATATCTCTTCTACTTGCACATCCATTTATAAGCTCTCTGCAAGAAGAAAAATGTAGCTCTATTCTGTCTGACCCTGCAGGCAGTCAGACCTATGATTATCTTCCCTTGTTCCCTAAAATCGCTGTTGTTCTGTTCTTTTTCAAGGTGCACTGAATTCTTATTGTTCAAACACACATGTTTTACAATCAATTTGCACAATACGGGTCCTGAGGTGATGTATATTCTCAGCTTATGAAGATAACAGGATTAAGAGATTAAAGTAAAGACAGGCGTAAGAAATTATAAGAATATTATTAGGGAAGTGATAAATGTCCATGACATCTTCAGAATTTATGTTCAGAGATTGCAGTAAAGACAGGCATAAGAAATTATAAAAGTATTAATTTTGGCAACTGATAAATGTCCATGAAATCTTCACAATTTATATTCCTCTGCCATGGTTCCAGCCAGTCTCTCCATTCGGGGTCCCTGATTTCCTGCAACAATATAACAAGTACTTTATAAATGTAGGAATAATAAATGAATAAATTAATGCATTCATATTCATAGAAAGTTATATAGAAAATTCTATAAATAAGGCAGAAATGTACCACTAAACATCATGAATAGTTAGTCATTTAAGACTGCTTTCCCTATTAATTTAAAATAGAAATACTTTAATTGAATGACTGATATATCTAATTAGTCAATATTTTTCTTTAAGGTTTGAATCAAAAGTTACACTTTGAAAAGTCATTTTTTGGTAAGTCTTTGTAGGTTAGCAAAAAATGACTTTTGGCCAAGCTCACAGACTCGAACCTGTAATCACAGCATTTTGCAAGGTTGAGATGGGAGAATGGCTTGAGCCCAGGCCTTTCAGATCAGCCTGGGAAACATAGTACAACCTCATCTTTATTGGAAATAATGACTTTTCTTCAGCCTTCTAGTTCCTTTGGCTAGACAATGAATTAAATTGACATAAGACAGATTAACAAGGGAAAAAAACATATTTAATTACATATATCTGCATGGAAGTCTCATAAAATATGAGACTCAAAGAAGGGTCAGATTACTGATATTTATATAGCATCCTGAGCTACAGAGAAGTATAGGGACTTGGTGATTCTGGGTGGTGGTGGCAACGAGTTATGGGAGGATAAGGGTAGGAAATGTATGGTGAATAAAAGTTGTCTTGTTATGCGAATAAAAAGCCTCTCAGGTAATAAAATCTCTTTTGAAGCAGCTCTCAGAAGAACAAGTGAGTGTCTGTCTAGGCCTGAAGTCACTATAGTCTTCTCTCCTTTGATCCAAATTTATCTTCCCTGGTTGACAAGATTTCTGTGGAGGGGATTCATGATAATTGAGTCCTTTTTGGAAGATCTATCTTTAAGCAGTTAAGCAGAGCTCTGAGAAAACCTCTGCCTGCATTACCTGTTCCCCAAATGAACTTAGTTCAAAGTAATAAACATACCAAATCATCATATTTTATGGTGGCATTTTCTAAATTTCTTCATTTTTGTTATTCCCAATTCATTAGGCATAGTTTAGGACATAGGAATGACTAAATTTAATAGGTCGTTTAAAACTTATCTTAATTAAATATATTGATATTTTCTTTCAGAAACACTTTCAGAAGGTTAGTAGCAAAGATAAATGACAAGATTTAATTTCAAGTCTTTTTTGTCCTACCTACCACCCAATGTAAAGAGTATGAGTAAACAAATGGTCTGAAGGCTGGCAACCATAGGCTAGCATTAGTAAATTTTATCATCTGAAAATGATTTACGATTGTTTCTATTTTCTTATTATAGTTCAAATTATCTCCCTTTCACTAAGGAGAATACAATGTTTTCTGAAAAATAGGTTGCAGATCACTTTATGGCTAAGGAGACAATAGAAAGGGATATAAATTTCAGGAGTAAATTATGGACACTTTTTCCTTTTCCTGAATGCACATTTCTAACCTTTACATCTGGGAAAAGAAGCACTCATATTATTTAAAGTATAAACATTAACAAATTAGCAAATCACTAGGCTGCCTTAATGTAATTTTAGAAAAAAAATTAGAAAATATGTATTATATAAGATGTATCGTAATTAACCTTTTAAGAACATTCAATAAAACCAAAACTTATCTTTAATCACTCTATAAGAATACATTCAACACATTTGTAGTAGCAAACAGAAATTATTAATATTAGTTTATGTCAAATTCTGTAGTCATGACTACCTCTGCTTGAGTTGAATTTGATGTGCAAAAATTTACAATTTTAAAATATCCATTACTTATTTATTTACGAATCTTATTGTGAGCGGCCTATATAGTGTACCGTTTGTTCATATGTGATTAGAGAAACATCTTAGGGCACATTTGACAGATCAAAATTCACAAAGTTTATACTTTGATGGAAATTTCAATATATTTGAAACTATATTTTAACTTTATTAAATCTATTTTTAATGTATATTTTATGTATTTTTTGTGATAGCAAATGCAATTCTGAAGGCTTTTTAACACTGGCATTGACAAAAGAGTCTGTTATAAACTCCAGTTTGAATTGTGTTAATTTGTCTACATTCATACATATGTCCAATTACCTACCTGTTAATTCATTTACTCAGTAAGTCACCATCCTTTTTCTGGGCACCACACTAGGTACTAGAGGTATAAAGATGAATAATGATTATATATTTTTTCCCCAGAATCTTACTTCTTAGCATGGGAGACGTTGGAATAAATAAAACATGAAGTGCGTTATAGGAATGCTGTGAAAGCTCAGAAGAAGACTAGTCCAAGAATGGTCCTATACACATTGTACTCGATCTGGTTCTTAAATCATAAGCTGGAAAATTTTATGTTAAGAAAGTTGGTGGAAGTAAAATTTTATGAACAAGAAAGGGCATGTGCAAAGGCCCTAGATATTTAGATGAAAAACTTCAAAGGGCAATTAAAATTGCTTTATGGTTGTATCATGAAATGACCAATTTTATTAGCTAATTAAATGTGAGGCTTTAGAGACAACAGAATTTGAATTTGGCTCTCTAATTTAAAAGAGTAAGGAGATTATGATAAAGTTAACTCTTTTAAAATGGGTAAAGAATTGAGGAAAGTAGTAAGTTTTGTTTTGCACATAATTAGTTTGGCAAATTTGAAAACAGTCAAGTGGAGATGTCCAGACAGTCTTTGCAAATGTGGGACTGTAAACAGTTTTTGTGTATTAGGAAAAACAAGTTGATTTGAAACTGAAAGCAGGTCTAGTCACTCAGTGCCATCTAATTAACAAGAGATAGGTCTTGTACAAAGAAAGTGACTTATTCCAAAGCTAGTTTAGGGGAAGAAGTAAAGATTTCTTGCCTTTAAGGATACCACTTCACTTTTAAAGCAGAACATGGACATTTTAAAAGTCAGGAGAGGAAGTGAGCAAGGTTGGCGAATTTGCATGCTACCTTGGTGCATTATGTGTTGGGCAGTCAAATTGGCATCTTCATGGGCAGAAATAGGTTGTAAAGGTCACCAAAATCTCTCCAGGGGAGAGAGAGTAGCAGGCATGCTTTTGACTGTCATCATTTGAGGCAACCTCCTGGTGGGTGTGAGTTCTGTAGAACATATCCTTTGTTCTAAAAATTGATTGTTATCTCTCAAAGCAACCTCCTGGTGGGTAGGAGTTTCATGTTGCAGCACATAGATGAACTTGCCCAGTGGGGAGTGTCTGGTGAAGGGAAAGTGAAATATTATATTTGCATGTCTAAAGGGCTAAGTCGAAAGATTTAGCCCTTTAGGACAGGGAGAATAGAGAAAAGAGAAAATACTGGAAAAAAAGTCACACGTTTTCCTGTTTGTTTCTGACAAACAATTGAGAAGTATTATACTAGCAAATGGAGCAGGATTTCTCAACCTCAGCATTTTAAAAATTTTGGTGCAGGTAATTCTTTATGGTGGGGGCCAGTCCTTTGTATAATAAGACATTTATCAGCCTCACTGACTTTAACACACTAGATGCACTAGCACTGGGCTCAAAGTTCAAAAAAGAAAACTCCCAAAATTTCCAAATATGTCCTAGATATTGTGGGGGTGGGGTGGGGAAGAAGTAAAATAATTCCCAGTTGAGAAACACTGCTCTAGAAAGATGTCCATTCTTAAGAATAAAGAAGATAAGATTAACACTTATTATAAGACAGGCTATACATAATTTTGGGATATACAAAGGAGATAGGAATCTGTGGGACTTTATAGGAATCTGGGAATCTGTGTGACTTATGGACAAGTTTCAAAAACAAGCAGGTTTTTAACTTGATCACAATAAAACAGAACATATATACATATTATATGTATATATGTGTGTGTATATATATGTAAGCATTCATATCTATTTAAAGTTTAGTAAATTAATGGGCCTTGGAAGGCAAAGAAAAAAAAAGATGCTGACAAAAGTAATACATTGTCCGATTCCCAATAAAAAGTTACCAGAACTATATAATTTTAGGATGTCAATAAATACCTATTAAAAATTTGGAATGAAGCAAACACTGAGAAGTAAAGTACTGTGTAGGATTTCCTGTCTAGATAAGATAGCAGAGCTCCTCTTGTCCTCCTCCTCCCTGCTGAGTGCAACTATAAACCCTGGAATTAACAGAAGAGACAAAGGAGAACTCTGAAAGATGGTAAGGGAAGTGTGAACTTGTTTAGGACCTGAGAACTGGAAGAACATAGGAGCAGGGCTTCTTATGTGCCCCCTCTACAAAACCAACTGAAGAGAAGCACACAGGCCAGCATTTCCTGACACCAAACCAAGGAAGAGAGGACAGACCAGGTAGGCTAACCACTCCCCTGGACCAAATGGGAGTCCAAACAAGAAAGCCAGACTACACCACCTACAAGGAGGATCAAAAGGGACGATAAGCTGCCAGGGAAATGCCCTTCTTTCTCATTGTAGTCATTATCATTATCATTGTGCCTGAGACATTTTGCCCCTGCTTAGAGATACAGAGACAGAGACAGGCTTATAGAACTGACAAAGGCGATAAGGTGGATCCTGTCTCAACAAGCCACCCCTGCTCAGAAGTGGTTTCTGTTCCACACAAAAAGAATCCTGAAATAATAAGCACTCAGACAGGGAAACACTCTTCTGCAGTGTGGGCTGGAGGCTTCCTTCCCCCTCCTAGAGGTACCAGACTGCCCTGTCTTATTATTATGCTTTAGTCTGTCAGGCAGCATCAGCAAAGAACCACTGAAAGCCTCAGTAACACCAGATAATTCAAGCAGAATAAAGGAACATCATAAAGTCTCCAGAAATTTGACTTCTAATAGAAACACAACCCACAGAAGTAGGCCAAAACAATCCAATTAGAAAATGGGCCAAAGACACACACAGACATTCTACCAAAGAGGATATATGGAAGACAAATACACATGTGAAAATATATTCAACAGAATATAACTTAGTTGACAACATAGGTCAATTGGAATAGTCAAATGGATGATTGAATTATTATATTAAAAATAGTATTTTTATTTTAACTGTCAAGGTGGGGTGGACAAACAAAAACAAAGATATCTGGATGAAGAGTCAGAAGACCTAGTTTTTGTTTCAGTTTTACCATGTGTTAGTTGCGTAATTTGGATGTTCAATAAATTTTTGCGGCATTAAATTAGGGCAAATTACATTCTTATAACTTGTTTCCTTATTTGTAAAGTAAATGTAACAGAGTGTTGCAAAGTACTATAGTTGAAACTGAACAATATATATATTTTTAAAGTTATCTGCTAGTAGAGAGGAAAAATTGCTATTTTAAAAATGCCTGCAAATGTTTGTTCTGTGGACATAAAGGCAAATTACTCTCAGTGGTAGATTGCTGTCCCTCGTAATGGAGAGCCACTTACTCCATCTTTTGTTTGTACCAAACTAAATCTAGATTCTAATATGACTTGGGAAAATAAGGCTAAATTGCTTTGCATAATAATATTGCAATTTTGAAAATCGGATTAACTTTCTTTGGAATTTATAGTTGTAGAGAGCAGGACTTGAGGCAGGGGAGACATACTCAAGGGTATTCACAAGAGATAAAGGTGAGATAGTTAAGGTTGTTAGATCTGTAGACTCTAAGAAAGGTCCATTCAGTTTTAAGTTTCTGTGTGCCATGATTCCATTCCATTACAACAAAGACTTCAGTAAAAATCTCATTTAAAATTACAAATAGATCTTGGCCTTTGCTATAGAAAATTGAGGTGAGAGTGTCAGCCCACATTTGCAGTGAAGATATATAAGGAAGACTCACAGTAGCTTGTGGAAAACAGCTTTCAATGCATAAGTGTGACCTGCACAAGTGTAAAGTTTGGCTAGAGTGTCAAGGGACACCCAAGATGGATTTATAGAGTAGTTAAATGTTCTATGGAGAGTCCCATTAATATTTTTGGAATAAACTCAAGTTAATAGCAAGCAAACAAAACAAACAAACAAACAAAAAATATCTCTTGAAGTCAAACAGCATAAGATCTTGTGTTTTGATATAAAGAGAAAAGAAGTATTTTAGATACTGAGCATTTATGTAACTTGGATATATGAAAACTCCTAGAATTCCTAATTGTATGAACCTTACATATATAAGGGTCAAAGTAAATAATGTATGTATAAAAGTACTTTGCACATGGTAGATAACTAAGCAAAGACAAAAAAATCAATTAACATACTATGTTATGGACAATACAATTTTTCAATGCTGACTTCTAAAGTATTTTTTAGTAAAATATTTTGTAACATTAAAAGGGAAAATTCAAGGTAGATGAATCATTATACACTAAAACTCCCTTGCATTGTAAAGTAACAAAAAGGGCTAGCTGAAAGGCTAAGAACTGTATTAGTCTGTTCTCATACTACTAGTAAAGACATACATGAGACTGGGTAATTGATAAAGAAAAAAAGGTTTGAAGAACTCACAGTTCCACATGGCAGGGGTGGCATCACAATCATGGCAGAAGATGAAGGAAGAGCAAAGGGACATCTTACATGGTGGCAGGCAAGAGAAAGCATGTGCAGGAGAACTCTTCTTTGTAAAACAATTTGATCTCATGAGACTTACTTACTATCAGGAGAATAACACAGGAAAGAACTACCCCCATGAATCAAGTAACTCCCACCAGGTCCCTCCCGTAACACATGTGAATTACGGGAGCTACAATTCAAGATGAGATTTGGGTGGGGACACAGCCAAACCATATCAAGAATATACTTGATTAAAGGTGGGTTTGTTTGTGATGCCTTTTCTTTCTCTTTTCTAACAGTTTTGACTCATAGTAATAAACTTTCTTTCACCATCCACCTAAGCATATATTTAAGCATATATTTATGTTTCTTCTTTTGTCTGCTCTTCAGGCCACAAGTACTTTTCAGCTACCTAGAACTCTTAATTGGCCAGGGCTTACTCAGCCAAACCAGCCTTACCAACTGCAGACTCTTCCTTCTCAGATCTTTCACCCTGATATAGTTCGGATATTTGTCACCTCCAAGTCTCATGTAAAAATTTAATCCAAAATGTTAAAGATAGGGCTTAGGGGGAAGTGTTTGGGTTGTTGGGGCAGATCCCTCATGAATTACTTGGTGCCATCCTCACGGTAACAAGTGAGTTCATAGTTTGTGCAAGAATTGATTGTTTAAAAAATCCTGCACCTCCTCTCCCTTGCTCCTTCCTGCCATGTGATATGCCTGCTCCTCTTTCCCTCTGCCATAATTGAAAGCTCCCTGGGTCCCTCACCAGAAGCAGATACTGGTGCCATGTTTCTTGTACTGCCCGCAGAACGATAAGTAAAATAAACCTCTCTGTAAATTTCCTAGCCTCGTATATTCTTTTAGGGCAACGCAAATGAAGTAAAGCCTCCCCTAAAACAACTTTCTATTTTAATCCACTGACTTTACTTGTAGCTTGATAATTAATCTGATTTAATATATGCATAAAATATTTATAAAATATTCAAAATGTGCAACTTATATATAAAATATTTATAATATACAACTATATTTAATTGTAGCTGAAAATTATATTATGTAATATAATTTTATATACATAGGGTCAAGGAAGCTACTCTTTTACCATATGCAGAGCTAGGATCTTTATCATGATGATGATGATGATGATGATGATAATGATGATGACTTTAGAGACAGAGACTCACTTTGGCACCCAGGCTGGAGTTCAGTAGTGTGATCATAGCTCACTGCACCCTTGAACTCTTGAGCTCAAGCAATTCTCTTACCTCGGTCTCTCCAGGATCTGGGACTACAGGCACATGCCATTGCACTGGGCTAATTTATTTTCTTTTTATTTTTTATGAAGATGAGGTCTCACTTTCTTGCCCTGGTAGGTCTTGAACTCTTAGCTTCAAGTGATCCTCCCCCCTCAACCACCTTAAAGAGGACTATGTCAATCTAAATGATTGTGCTTCTCTTGGAAAATTTCAAATTTTTTGGAGCAGAGGATGACATGAACAGTTTCTTCAAATTATGTCATAAATCCATCAACCCCAGCTCCTAATAAATATTATGTTTTTATTTTAAAGTCAGCATTTGTCCATATTTTGCTGGTTTCGCTGCTGTCTTTATTCTTTTGTTTTGAGTCACATACATTTTTTCTCACCCTTACTCTCAACTCTTGTCTATGAATTGTAAAAGGATTAGTAAAAACAGATGGTGACATTGGAAGCCATTGTCTGCTAATTCTTAAAAATATAACCTAATTGTCTTGTTCGTGATCTTTCTCATTATCTCTCTTGACAAAATTAAAGCCTAAATTTAGTACTTTGGATTCATGTATGCTTACCATTTTTGTCCTTAAAAGGATACTTACATCTATTACAGAACACATACATTCTCAAATCCAATTAAAGTATGCCAGTTACATAAATATAATTAGACTACCAGGTAATGTTAAATAGATTTCCACCCTGGTCTTTCACAGACCTCTATACATACACTGGAGTCTATTCTTTGCTGTTTCAATTTGTGGAACTTGTTTTCCTTTATAGAACCTCTTCTCAAATGTTCTCTAATCACTATGCTCTATAACTTTAATCTTTGTATTACTTACATCCTCAGGAAGTGGATACCTGGTAACTGAAAGCAAATCTGCACAATCTTTTTGTTCTCCTGAAATGTTGAAAAGCATTTAAAACTATTCCTATGTGATAAACAATGAAATTGAATTCCAAGAGGTTAAATAACTTGTCTGAGTTTGCAAAAAAAGACAATCACTGAACTACATTTGAATTCAGGGCTGATTTTCAAAGTTTATACCCTTCATAATGGATCAGTAGTTTTAAAGTTGTTCATTATGGGAGTTCTCACAAAGCCTACTAGGTGCATTTATAATTTTGCATGTGTATGTTGAAGGGGAGAGAATGAAGGCTACCACTCCTCCAACAAATAACATTATTATAAATCTAGCATGTTACAGAATATTTTTGTATAGCATAATTTACAAACTCTGAAAAATGAACAACTATTTTGTATAAAATGCTTAAACAATTTTTGGATATAATTTGATGTGATTAAGGGCTTTTCTAGGAAATTGTCAAAGGAGATTGAACCAGAGCAACTCCATCTTGAATAGGGGCTGGGTAAAATAAGGTTGAGACCTACTGGACTACATTCCTAGATGGTTAGGCATTCGAAGTCCCAGGATGAGATAGGAGGTCAACACAAAATACAGGTAATAAAGACCTTGCTGATAAAACAGGTTGCAGTAAAGAAGCTGGCTAAAACCCATAAAAACCAAGATGGCAAAGAGAGTGACTTCTGGTCATCCTCACTGCTACCCCACCAGTGCCATGACAGTTTACAAATGCCATGGCAACATCAGAAAGTTACCCGACATGGATTAAAAAGAGGAGGAACCCTCAACTCCAGGGAAATGCCCACCCTTTCCCAGAAACTCATGAAAAATGTACTGCTTGTTTATAACCACAAAAATGGGCAACCAGCAGCCCTGGAGTAGCCATTCCTTTATTCCTTTATTTTCCTAATAAACTTGCTTTCACTTTACTCTACAGACTTGCCCTGAATTATTTCTTGCACGAGATCCAAGAACCCTCTCTTGGGGTCTGAATCAACACCCCTTTCTGGTAATAAAATTATTGTTGCTTGATACCTCTGTTAGGCCCCAGAAAGAAAGTCCCATGCCCTGGACCCTGTAGTGAAGGAAAAAAATTGCATCCCTCCACCCATTTCAGTTATTTGGCTTGGGTATAAATTAAGTTAGCATAAGACCGATGAACAGAAAAAAATAGCTTTTTAATTACATGCACATTCACAAGAATCCCACAGAAATATGAAATTCAAAGAAAGGACAGATGATCAGGACTTGTATAGCATCCTGAGCTATAGAAAAAAATAGGGGCATGTGGCTTCTGAGAGTGGTGACAAATTTTAGGAGTTTTAGAAGAGGAATGTATGGCAAACAAAGGTTGCCTTTTTATGCAGATAAAAGTCCTTCAGGTAATAAAGATCGTCTTAGAGGAGCTCTCTTCTTGATACAGATATTCTTACTAGTAACAATTCTGTTTATAGATGTAAATTTTTTTCATAAAATAGCAGCTTTTCAGATCTACTACTGTGTCTGCAGTCTCTCAAAATAAGCAGATGAAAATAATAATCAATATGGCAAAGAGGTTGACAACCAAAATAAGTGATTGAGGCATAAGTCTCAAATGAATGTTTATTGAGCCAGCTTGAAGTTGCACCTAGGAAAAACGCAAGTTACAGAAGCATTGGTGGCTGTTTTCCCAAAAGATATTATCAGGAGGTTTTGCATTTATATGTTATTTTTCAAAGCTGGGGGCGGCAGTGAGAAAAAATGATTACATACTTGTAAGACTTTAGTTAGTGTCCAGTAAACCCACATTTTACATAAGATAAAGTGAACATCTGAAGAAAAAGTGTTGGGGTCCGCGTGTTTCCTAAACAAAGGAATGAACACACAAGACAACACAAGACAAGACAAACATGGCGGCCGCCTCGAATGGCACGCTCTGCTTTATTTTATACAGTCGTTTGTGGAATGTTGCCAAGTCACAAGACACATTGTTGTTTTTCTGACCTTTCCCTGACTTTCTGGATTTTCAAGATGTTTACACATAAACAAGCCCCCAACGCCCTGCTTCGTTTGCAAGAGCAGGACTTATCGGGAACACCCTGCTTCCTTTGCAAAAGCAGGACTTATCAGGAACGTCTCATTTGCCAGCACGTAGTCCCCTACAAAAAGGGAGTAGGGGAAATAGACTTCTCACAGAGAGATGTAAGAATGATTAATCTCATCTAGTCTCAGGGAAAGATGAAGAAATGATTAATCTAATCTTGTCATTGTTCTGAATCTGGAAATATAAGCTAGTAGTTTTTTGAAAGGGCTAGTTTCTGTTTAATTCTTAGGGAAGAAAGCCTAATGGCTGTTAGCGAAGGAAGGGGTGTAATGAAGTGTATCTAATCTCCCATCTTGTCATGGCCATGAACTCAGCTTCCAAGGTTTCGCTGGGGTTTCTGTGGACAAGAAGGGGTCTGTTTAGTCAGTTAGGGGTATAGAATTTTATTTTTATTTATCAATGTGTATTTGGGGTTGTATGTTTTGGTCTCCTGCAGTCACATTTTGGGGTGCTATGTCCTCAGCCCTGCTTTAGAGGAGCCCATTCTGAATATTTTATGGCAACATCACTTTCCACAGCATGAAGAGACCACAGGTCAAGTGAAAAGGGGCACCCGGGTCTGTAGCCTCTACTTGTTTCTTAGACTACTCTCTACTATAAAGAAGTTCAGGAAATGTAACAAAAGTATGTCATTTTTGTATGCTACTTACTTTGAACTGAGGATACTTTGGGGGCAGTAGTAGCAGGAAGAAGCCTTGTCTGTCCAAAGACAAATCCTCCAATAAATACTCAATTGTCACCCATTCCTTCCCCTGCGGTTTTGTTAAACAGGGAAGATTAACTCATTACAGGTGAGTAAAACTAGAAGTTGGCATCACACTCAGATAAACTGATGCAAACTATCATATTGAAGTGACCTTGTTGTCTGGGGTACCAGCCAGGGTTCACTGTCTCACAGCCATGGAGATCAAGGACGTGGACACACAAAGGGTGAGGTTTAGAGCAGAAATTTAATATATGAAAGAGAATAGCTTCCTGGTACAGAGAGGGGTCCCAGAAAAATGGGTTGCTGATTCACATTTTGGATATAGAGGCTTTTATAAGAAATCAGTAGTGTGGCTGGGCATCTCATTTGCATAAGGTGTGCATTTCTGATAGTTCCACCCCATTCTCCTAGTGTGCATGCAGGCTCTTAGCTTGAGTTATTCCATGTTCCTTTGCTCCACTTACTGCAAATGTGTCAGGGGATGGAATTTTCCATTGTGGGCATGTCTTTGCAAGTCTCCTCTGTATACTTTCTCATCCATGTGGCTGTGGGGATGTCTTAGCCAAGCCCCCTGGGCAAGTTCCTTTATGTGTTCCTGCAACTTGATTTTTCAGGCTGTGTTTTTGTTTGAAAGAATTTAACTAAGGACCCACCCTAACTGTCTGCCTGACCAGTTTCTTCTTTTCTCCTCTCTCAATATATTCTCCTAAAGTCCCATTCATTTTTTTCCCAAATCATATATTCTCCTGTAAGCTCCCTATATCTCCTCTCCCCTATGAAGAGTATATGTTACCTTCTACATCTCACTGGATTTTGGAATTTTCACTTTTATTTTTGCTCTGATGCCCCTGTGCTTATGATACATTTGTATGCCTTTTCTGCTGTTAATTTGTCTCTTTCAGGTTATTTCATAGATGCAGTTATCAAACCCTCAGAGAGTAGAGCAATAGAGAAAAACCTTTCCTCCCCTAAATATGAAATCCAAGACATTATCTGCCCAAATGGCTCTGAGTTTAAAACTTACATTAGCTTTTTCCCTGGATCCATCCAACTAAGGTAGTGTGTATAGCCCTAGGTTTGAGGTTTAGCTGAATGCAAAGGTGAAAGTGTGGACATAGCTTTGACATGCAAACTGAGGTGTCAACACACCTGCATTCAAGATTACTTGATGTATAGTTCACAAAAACCAGGGATGGGAAGAGATGAGAGACAGGTTATGGATGGTTCTCCTGGAATTGCCATATATGGCACATAACTCTAAAGAATCTGAGAATTCTGAGCCAGAATCTGGTCTTCCAGGTCTTTATGAAACTGTATCTTGTCAAGAAGATATTTTGCTAAACAGTTAGCTTAATTTATAACTTGTAAATATTTATTCATATTGTTTGTAAAACTCCATGTGTACTCTTGCCTCAGGCCCTGGAATATATTGCGTGATTTTGTTGGTTCTTTCCTCAACTGGCCATTAGCTTAATTTCAGTATGATGTCAAATAATATCTAAATGGAAATTATTTCCCTGGAATACAATTTATTATAGCAATAATAAATAATAATGATTTTTTTTCTTTCTTTTTGTTAAGACAGGCTTTTATTTTGTTATCCAGGCTAGAGTGCCATGGTGCAATCACAGATGACTATAACCTTGACCTCCTGGGCTCAAGAGAGTCTCCTGCCTCACTCTCTTAAGTAGCTGAAACCATAGGCATGTACCAAATGACCTGGTTATATTTTTTAAAAATTTAGAGACATGGTCTCACTATGTTTTCCAGGCTGGTCTAAGTACTGTGGTCAAACCATTTTCCTGTCTCAGCCTTCCAAAGTGTTGGGATTACAGGTTTTAACCACCACATCAGCCCTAACAATAATTTTCTAATAATTCTATTTTTCTATGAAAATGTTCTAGTGGGAGGTTATATTTGAATTGACCTTTTTTTTTTTGTTTTTATTTGTAATGTTTATAGGTACATTTTAGGTGTATATATTTATACGGTATATAAGATGCTTTGATACAGGCTTGCAAATGTGAAATGAGCCTATCATGGAGAATGGGGTATCTATCTCCTCAAGCATTTATCTTTTGAGTTAAAAAACAATCCAACTACAATCTTTATTTTAAAACGTACAATTAAGTTATTATTGACTATAGTCACCCTGTTATGCTATTAAATATTAGGTCTTATTTATCCTTTCTATTGTTCTGTACCATTAGACATCTCAACTCTTCCCCAATCTTTGACAACCCTTCCTAGCCTCTTGTAACCATCCTTCTACTCTCTATGAATTGACCTGTTTTAGGTCTCCCCTCTTACAAAATTGAAACAATACTCTGACATGTACTTATAACTATTTTGAATAAATAATTTTAAACCACTCAAACCTGAATTTCAACCAGAAACATTCTGTTTTTAATTTATTTTAAAAAAATAATAGTAGTGTATGGTTTTCCTAGCTAAACCAAGTTATTGAAATCTTCCACACTAGAATATCCTGTGCTTATGTAATAAATTGGTAGATGAATGGATTATTAGGGCTTGATAAACCATACTCCAAGATGAAGATCCCAGAAACAGCTTAAGAAGCAAATTTTTCTCTCTGATTTTTTTCTACCCTCCTGTCTCTGACCCCCTCATTCTTGCCCAAGGATAGAAATAGAAACTAGAATCCCTTGTCTTCAATGCAAGTCTTAGAAACCAGAATCTTTTTTTTCCCAAAGCTAGTCATAAAACTAAAAATATTACTCTAACTCTCCTTCTGCCTTTCTTTGTAAAAACTGGTCACAGGACATGATCTGAGCTATGATGTTTGGTTGAAGGTAATAAGACCCTCCCTCCAGAAAAAATTCTGCCCCACACACAGAAAGAAAGAATACCGCATAGAGAGGCCAAAAAGCATGTAAATGGACAGAAATGGCTAGGTTTCCCCTTTCAGTCTGTTAAGATTATCTAATCATATTTCTACATGTCTATACCTATGCATCAAAATGGACAACTTTCCCTGTGTCTTTGGGTCTTCAATCTGAAGCCTCTCATTTCTTAAAAAGCTACAAACACATAAATTTGTATAAATTTTCTTCTATGAATCTCCTTTTTGCCAATGACTTTCAGTGAATCTTCAGAGGTAAAGGGGGAAGTTTTTTTCTATAGGATAAATTTTTAAAAAAAATCTCTGCAGTGAAAGTATTTTGTCCTATGCAAGGTTTACATTCACAATCTACAGAAAATGAGGTTAGTCCTTTACTTCCTGTATCATAACAGTGTAGTAGAGTAGGCAGAGACTAGATTTTAGGTTAATGCAGACCTGTATCAGAGGTGTATGAACCAAAGCGACTCCATCTTGAACAGAAGCTAGGTACAATGAGGCTGAAACCTACTCTCAGATGTTTAAGGCATTCTGTCACAGGATGAGATAGGAATTTGGCACAAGATACAGGTCATAAAGACCTTGCTGATAAAACAGTTTGCAGTAAGGAAGCCAGCTAAATCCCATCAAAACCAAGATGGCCAAAACAGTGACCTCTGGCCATCCTCACTGCTACACTCCCACCAGTGCTATGGCAGGTTACAAATGCCATGGCAACGTCAGGAAGTTACCTATATGGTTTAGAAAGGGGAGGCATGAATAATCCTCCCCTTGTTTAGCATATCATCAAGAAATAACCATAACCATAAAAATGAGCTACCAGCAGCCCTTGGGACTGCTCTGTCTATGGAATAGCCATTCTTTTATTCCTTTACTTTCTTAATAAATTGCTTTCACTTTACTCTACAAACTTGCCCTGAATTCTTTCTTACATGAGATCCAAGAACCCTTTCTTGGGGTCTAGATCAAGATCCCTTTCCTGTAACATCTTTCTGGTGACCAAGAAGCAACAATACTGAGGAGACCTCTCCCACTCAAAGGAAATAGACTGCAGCACTGATTGTCCAACTTTGGGTAAGTGGGGTGCATATATCCAGGTAAAGAATGGGATTGGATTAGAGGCCCAACTTAAGGGAGTTGAGTGTCTCCTAGGATAGACTGGGTTAGAGGCCCCTCTTAATAAAAGGCAAGGATGCATGAAGGACCTTGGGTTAGAGGCCCAATTTAGGAGGATTAGAGTCCCTTCTAAGATTTAAGGGATTAGGGAATCCTTTCAGTAAAGTCCCACTTGGTAAAATCTCTCTTGGCTAAGAACGGATTTGGCACTGTGGGATGTTAACATCTATGTAAGACCTATGTAAGACCTGGGACACATGGAGTTAGAAAGACACATGGAGTTAGAAAGACCCTTACCCTTACCTGCACTTTTGCCTGATGTGTCCTAGGCTAGGCTCCACACCTAGAACATAATTAAAATCACAAATTTCTCAAGGTTTTCACCAAAAGTAAAAGTTGCTAAGAGTTAAAATCGTAACATGTATTTGAGACTACTGAAAAAACAGTTCTACACATGAAGCATGTAAGGAAAGTAAAATATATTAATACTTTTGGTAAAAGAGTATAAGAAGTCATGGAAATGTGGATTTTTTTCTGCCTAAAGTGTTAAAAATTGTTTTAAGTTAGGATAAAGCTGAAGGTTTAAAAAAGTTGTGGAAGGTATGTGAAAAATTAATTGCAAACAAAATTAATTCTGTGCATGAACATTTTGGCTAAAGTTAAAGGGGTATTATTCATTTTTTCTATAAATTGATCATTAAAGTAAAAGCACAACACGTTTTTCTTAGAGCAAAAATCTGCTTATAATTGGCTCTTTAACAAAAAAATTTTAAAGAGTTATAAAAGGTTTATAAGAATCTTATCTTATGGTCAAACTAATTGAGATTAAACACATTTGTCTAAAAGGTTTTCTCAAGATTTAGTTTGACATCAATAATGCACTAATGCAACAGTGACATTTGGCGTATTTGGCATAAAATTCATACTGAAAGCATTGTCAAATATGAAATTGTGTTTAGTGTTCTTTGGGCTGTATTTGCATTAATACGTTATTGGTATACGATCCAAAATCATGGGAAACTCCTGTAATTCTAATATGGCTTAGTGTATGTTATTAATAGTTATAATTGTTATGTAAACTTTTGTATGCCACAAAGGTAACCAAATTTCCTTGTCAATTTTGTTTTTGACGGTGGCTGCCCTAAGGCTTTTTATCATCCACAGATATTTGTTGTCTTGTTTTAATCCTCTTTAAAAGGTGGTTTATAGTCAGCTGTAGAACTCTAACAGGTGTCATTAAATGCAGATTTCTAATAACTTTAGAAATTGTGATATTAGAATAAAAGGAAAACCTTTCAGGATTCATGGAGGGCTGAAATGTTTATGACTGTTAATTGCATAAACTAAAGAAGTCTGAAGTAATCTTTTTAATTTTTTGTGAAACTCTTGTATTATTCCATTTTCACACTGTTGATAAAACATACCCGAGACTGATCATTTTACTGGAACCTCCAGCACATCGCAGACACCATACAGGGAGGAGCCCACTCTCCTTCCCTGTAAGACTTTTGCCTCTACTCTTCACAGAGTAGGGTCCCAGATTTGGTCCCACAGCACAGTCACATCACCCCAGTTAAACATTCCCATTGGAAGTGGCTCTGTCTCTCTGGGGTGGTGTTCTTAGAGGCAACTGGCAGCCCCTCTGCCACTACCAATACAGTGGTACTATCCTTACTGCCCTGGGCTGAGGAAGAAACAGAGAGCCTGAGCGCTTGGACCTCCAGCACATTGCAGTCACCCTACAAAAAAAAAGTTTAGACTGTTTTCCTCATAAGCCCCTCAAATCTCCTACTCTTCACCATACAGGGGTTCCTGTCTTGGGCTCACAACACACTCTTCCCACCCTAGGCTGATCATTCCACTTTACCAAGGCTCTGTGTTTCTCTGGAGCGGAGCCCTAAGACACTAGTGAAGGGTGCTTTGCCATTGCCACTGCCAGGGTCTCCAACTTTGCTTTCTCTAAGCTGGGGGGTAAGCAAAAAGTCTGAGCTTGCCCCAGGCCTGCAGTGCACAGACTGGAAGTGCCAAGCCAAGGTCTGTGGTCAGCATTGAAGTAGGAAAGGAATCCACACTCTCAGAGCACTGAGAGGGAGCATGGCTGCAAATGTGAGGAAATACAGAGAAACCATCAGACATCTGATGTTTCAGATGTCTCTGAAAACACGCAGAAATGAAGTAACACACAATCTTTCAGCAGAAACCCTACAAGCCAGAAGAAATTAAGGGTCCTATATTCAGCAGTTTTGAAGAAAAAACATTCCAAACAATAATTTCATATCTAACCAGACTAAGCTTCTTAAGTGAAGGAGCAATAAAATTATTTGTAGATAAGTAAATGCTAAGACAATTTATTACCATCGGACCTGCCTCACAAGAGGTTCTTAAGGGAGTGCTAAATGTGAAACCAACAGACCATTAGTAGCCACCACAAAACCACACTCCAGTACATAGACAATTGAAACTATAAAGCTAATACACAATCAAGTCCAAATAACAACCAGCTAATAATACGACAAAAAGATCAAATCCTGACATATCAATATTAACCTTGAAAGGAAATGAGCTAATCATTCCCACTTGAAAGCCAAAGACTGGCAAGTTGGATAAAAAAGCAGGACCCAACTGTATGCTATCTTCAAGAGACCCATCTCCCATGCAAGGGCAACCATAGCCTCAAAGTAAAGGGATGGAGAAATAGCTATCAAGCAAATACAAAACAAAAAAAGAGCAGATGTTGCTATTTTTATTTTAGAAAAAAATAGACATTATATGAAAAACAATAAAAAGGAAGGGCATTTCATAATGATATTCAATTCAACAAGAAGACTTAACCTATACTAAATATGCACTCAAAACTGGAGTACACAGATTGATAAAACAAGTGCATAGAGACTTATAAAGAAATATAAATAACCAAACAATAATAGTGGGATACTTCAACACCCCACAGACAGAAATGGACAGATCATTGAGACAGAACACTAACAATGATATTTGGGTTCTAAACTTGACACATGACAAAATGGGCCTAACATACATCTACAGAACATTCCAGCCAACAGCAGAATGTACATTACTTTTATTTGCACATGGCACATACTTTAAAATTGGTCACTCAACCATAAAGTGGATCTGAAGAAAATTTAAAAAAAAATCATACCACCCATACTCTCAGACCATAGCACAGTAAAAATAGAAATCAAAACCCAGAAGATTTCTCAAAACCATGCAATTACACGGAAGTTAAAAAATCTGCTCCTGAATGACTTTTGGATAAACAATGAAATTAAGGCAGAAAACAAGAAATTCTTTGAAACTAATGAAAGCAAAAATAAAGCATAGCAGAATCTCTGTGACACAGCTAATGTGGTGTTAAGAGAAAATTTTAAAATTTTATACTTTTGAACACCCACATCAAAAACTTTGAAAGATCTCAAATTATTAAACTAACGTTACACCTAGAGGACCTAGAAAAACAAAAACAAGCCAACCCTATAGCTAGCAGAAGAATATAAATAATCAAAATAAGGCCTGAACTAAATGAAATGGAGATGAGAAAAGTCATACAAAAGATCAGCAAAACCAAAAGTTGGTTCTTTGAAGAAAATGAATAAGATAGATATTGTGCTAGCTAAGCTAATTTAGAAAAAAAGAGACAATATCCAAATAAACAAAATCAGAAATGACAAGGAGAGCATCACCACTAAGCCCACAGAAATACAAAATCCTCAAAGACTATTACAAATACCACTACACACACAACTTAGATAATGTAGAATAAATGGATAACTTTCTAGAAATATACAAGCCCCCAAGACTGAAAAAGAAAAAATTGAATCCCTGATAGATCAATAATGAGTTCCCAAACTGAATTGGTAATAAAAACCCACTAACCAGGAAAAGCCCTGAACCATATGAATTCATAGCCAAATCTACCAGACATACAAAAAAGAGCTGGTACCATTCCTGCTGAAACAATTTCAAAAAATTGAGGAGGAGGGACACCTCCCTATCTCATTCTATGAGACCAGCATCACTTTGATACCAAAATCTGGCAGAGATACAACAATAAATGAAAATTTCAGGCCAATATTCTTGATGAACATCAATGCAAAAATCCTCAAGAAAATATTGGCAATCAAAATCCAGCATCACATCAAAAAGCTTATTCACAATGATCAAGTAGGCTTCACCCCTGGGATGCAAAGTTTGTTCATTATACACAAATCAGTAAATGTGATCTATCACGTAAACAGGACTAAAGACAAAAACTACATGATCATCTCAATAGATGCACGTAAAGCTTTTGATAAAATTCAGCATCCTTTCATGTTATTAATCCACAACAAACTAGACATTCAAAGTATATACTTCAAAATAATAAGAGCCATCTATGACAAATAGCAAGCATCATACTGAACATTCTAAAGCTGGAAGCATTCCCCTTGAGAACCAAAAGTAAACAAGGAAGCCCACTCTCACAACTCCTATTCAACATTGTACTGGAGGTCTTAGCTAGAGCAATCAGGCAAGAAAAAATAAATAAAAGGCATCCAAATAGAAAGAGAGGAAGTATCTCTCTTCACAGAAAATGTGAATTGTAGATCTAATAGACAACTTTAGCAAAGTTTCAGGATACTAAATAAATGCACAAAATTTAGAAGCATTTCTATACACTAATAAAATCCCAAGATAGGAACCAAATCAGGAATGCAATCTTATTCACAATAGCTGCAAAATTATCAAAATAACTAGGAATATAGCTAACTGGGGACGTAAAAGATCACTACAATGACAATCACAAAACACTTCTGGAAGATAAGAGAAATGGCACAAATAAATGGGAAAACATTTCATTCTCACAAATAGGAAGAATCAATATTGTGATACTGTTAAAAGGGCCATACTGTCCAAAGCAATTTACAGATTCAATGCTGTTTCTATCAAACTACCAACAAAAATTTACACAAAACTAGAAAAAAAAATCTAAAATTCACTTGAAATCAACAAGATCCTGAATAGCCAAAGTAATCCTAAGGAAAAAAAAAAAAAAAGCTAGAGGTATGGAGGTATCATGTTCCGTGGTTTCAAACTATACTATGAGGCTACTATAACTAAAATAACTTGATACTGGTACAAAACAAAAACAGGCACATAAACCAATGAAATAGGTTAGAGAACCCAGAAATATGGCTGTACAACTACAGCCATTTAATCTTAAAGAAAACCAACAGTGATGAATAATAAAGAAGGGACTTCCTAGTCAATAAATGGTGCTAGGATAACTGAATAACCACATGCAGAAGATTAAAACTGGATCCCTACCATTTACCATATACAAAAATCAGATCAAGATGTATTAAAGACATAAATATTATCCCAAAATGATAAAAACCCTGGAAGACAACCCAGGTAATACCATTTTGGACATAGGAATGGGCATAGATTTCATGACAAAGACACCAAAAGCAATTACAACAAAAACAAAAATTGAGAAGTGAGACTTAATTAAACAAGAGCTTCTGCACAACAGAAGAAACTATCAACAGAGCAAACAGACAGGATGGGAGAAAATATTTGCAAACTATACATCTGAGAAAGGTCTAATATCCAGAATCTATAAGAAACTTAAACAAATTGAGCAAAAATCAAACAACCCCATTAATGCTTAGCTCTCACCTACAAGTGAGAACATGTGGTGTTAGGTTCTATTCCTGTGTTAATTCATTTAGTATAATAGCCTCCATCCATGTTGCTGCAAAGGACATGATTTCATTCATTCTTATGGCTGCATAGTATTCCATGTAATTTCCTGACATTTTAATGATCGCAATTCTAACTGGTGTCGGATGGTATCTCATTGTGGTCTTGATTTGCATTTCTCCAATGACCAGTGATGATGAGCTTTTTTTCATATGTTTGTTGGCCACATAAATGTTATCCTTCACCTACTTTCTGATGAGGTTGTTTGCTTTTTCTTGTAAATTTGTTTAAGTTCCTTGTAGATTCTGGATAGTAGCCCTTTGTCAGATGGATAGGTTGCAAAATTTTTCTCCCATTCTGTAGGTTGCCTGTTCACTGTGATGACAGTTTCTTTTGCTATTTGGAAGCTTTTTAGTTTAATTAGATCTCATTTGTCAATTTTGGCTTTTGTTGCCATTGCTTTTGGTGTTTTAGTCAGGCACTATGCTGATGACCTGTGTGACAAAATTACCTGCACAATAAACCCCATGACACACAATTTACCCATGTAAGAAACCTACACATGTACCCCCTTGAATCTAAAATAAAAGTTGAAAGAAAAAAAAAAGTGTTATACTTCTATCAGGGTCAAAACTATTTATATTAGGATTAGAAGTTACTATTGAGTTTGACAGGATGTATTAATAATCCAAATTTATACAAGGTTTACTATTACATTGAGAACAAAATGCCAGTTATGGTGGTTTGAGAATCAATTGAATGAAGAAAAAATAGCAAGAGAATATAAAAGGTTTTCATAAATTTCATGGTAAAAGACATAAGAAATATAGGATGATACCATAAAATTGAGAAATAACCTGAAAAATAAAATTTCCTAAGGCAAGTTAATCCACTGCAGCGTAATTAGGTAAGAATAGCTTGCTCATGTGGTTCAAGCCAAACTTCTAATTCTAATACTGTCACAACATTTTGGCATTATCAATATTCCTTAATCAACCAATTTTCTTGTTCTGAACACGCCCCTTTTAAGTGAGCAGCTATATAATTTTAATACTTTTTTTCTCTCTCTCTTTCTCTCTCTCTCTCTCTGTTAATTTTTTCAGTGTCCCTGTGGTGAGTCATGTTCACTAAAAATAAATTTTACTAAGGCATTATGCTACTTATGATAATGATTCTGTCAAATGTTGGAAGCGAAAGAAAATAACAATACCTTTACCACTGAATATTCCACGTTACCTCCCTACTGCTTCACAAAATAATATTGAAGAATTATCATTCCTCTTACTTTTTATGCTGATCTTGTCCAGTATGCCATTTCTTTATTTTCTCCTATTCAAATTTTATACATCCTTCAATGTTGAACTAAAGCCTCATCTCTTCCATATAGTTTGCTGTGACTATCTCAGCCAACTTTCTGCCTTTTTTGACCTTATATAGTTCTTAAGTATACTACTGAGCACATGGCTCATAATTATATCCTATTGTCTGTTTCTTTCACCTTGAGTTATATGCCCATGTCTCTTCTCACCAACTTGATTGCATCAACTCCTCTATGGCAGTGAGCTAATCGTGCATCTTTAGTTCTGAGCTTCAACTCCCACTACAAACCTTCTTTCAGTTACTACAACTATACAGAGCACAGGTTAAGGCACCAACAACTTATTAATCATTGAATAATTTTAACATCTTGATGAAAAGAGAAGAGCAAGTAGAGACACAGAATGTACCTAAATAGACACTTTTCTTTATCAGTGCTTTTAAATTCTGCTACATAATAACTTTAGAGAAGAAAGACAATAGTGTATATATGTGCATAAGCTGAGATTTCGAAGATAATATAATAATTTTAGGAGTTACTTTAGCAATTTTATCAGCAAGAAACATATCATATTTCTGGCTTGAAATGTACAATTGAGAGTTCTTAGTCTTCTTAAATAAATTTGATATTTTTCCCTACAAAGGGAGATTTATGAAGTTTTTCTGAACCTCTTGAAAAGAACGAATTCCAAAGGTTTGTATCTTAATGCCTGATTTTACCTGCTATACAACTGGGCTATCGTTTAAGCACGACCTAATCTAATCTAAAACAAAAATGATCAACATTCAAAAAGGTTAATTTGAATAATTTCATATGGCCCTGAATATAACAGATCATTTTGATACATTACTTTAGTTTTTTTTTTAACTTCACGTTTGAAACTGTAAAATTTAAATTACAAGTGCACAGAACTATGCAAAACATTTGACACAACTAGAAAACTTGTCTAGGTTCAAAAATTTAAACAAAACATAGGGATACATGATGCTGAGTTGGCATTTTGAATAAATGTGGGGAATTCCTTAGTAATAATCTCTCACAGCTTTGAATTGGGCAAATTTTGTTTTATTATCTTCCTCTCTTTTGGTGAATCTCACACATATATTTTTGGCTTTTTGACACTTCTTCCCTCATTAAAAATATCACCTTATATGGATGTCGTATAATCTCTTGATTCTTCTGGCTTTCCATGTGAAGTAATACAATGTTACAGATCTTTCCTCTGTTCTTCTCTATTAGAATTTCTCTGTGTCTCACACCATCAGGGCCTTTCTCTCTGAAAATTAGAAACACAATGTTAACCAAATACATTAATTATTCTGTGCAATATCATATTTTAACCTAATCAAGGTACCTATCATGAAGGATTTCCTTAAGAAATTAATCTAATAGACTTGCAGCCCCCAGCAGAGGCTTTGGTTGGTGGGGAAGTGGTGTGTTTTTTGGTAGAAGCAGTATGGGTATGTGGTATTCTTCAAACCTGTGGTTGATATAGTAAGGGGTTGTCAAAAAGCTTCCTTTGACAACTACACTAATGATGAACCAGACTGGTAGCACTTCTAAGTTAAGAATCCCCTAAGTTAGACAAAATTTAAGGAATAGCACGAAGGTAAAAAGTAGAGCCTAACAAAAGGCTAATTTTCAAGACTCAACTACCCTCTATTGTTATGGTTCTCAAAATTAGGTATATATGCATCATATCATTTGGACAGCTTGTTATAAAGAGCAGTTTCAGTCCTCTCCTCTCTGAGATTCTGATTGGACATGCCTGGTGTCTAGACGAAGAATCTGTATTATATGTTCTAATGACAAAGATGGTCACAGTATAAGTGGTCTGAGAAATGTACTCGTACAAACTCTGCTGTATAATAAGTGTTCCCCATCAATAGATCCAAACCAAGATGAAATATCTGAAATGCCAGATAAAGAATTCAGAAGGTTGATAATTAAGCTACCAAGGAGATATCAGAGAAAGGCAAAAGCATCTTAAAGAAATTTAAAATAAATTACAACCTAAGGATAATTGACGTTTCTGAGGCAGAAAAGTCTAAAAGTTTAGAAAGTTTATATGAGAAAATAATTGAAGAAAACTTCCTGCCTTGCTAGAGATCTAGATGTCCAAATAAAAGAAGCTCAAAGAACTTCTGGGAAAATCATTGCAAAAGGATCATCACCAAGGCACATAGTCATCACGCTATCTAAAGTCAACATGAAGGAAATAATTTTAAGAGCTGTGAGAAAAAAAGCATTAGATAACCTAAAAAGGAAAACATATCAGACTAACAGCAGACTTCTCAGTAGAAACCTTACAAGCCAGGTGGGATTGAGGTCATATCTTTAGTTTCCTTAAACAACATAATTGTTACCTGAGAATTTGGTATACAGTAAAACTAAGCTTCATAAATGAGGGAGAGGTAAAAGTCGTTTTCAGACAAACAAATGGTAAAGAAATTTGTCACTACCAAATCAGCTCTACAAGAAATTCTAAAAGGAGTTCTAAATGTTGAGAGAAAAGCATGATATGATACAAAATACAATCTCCTTAAAGCATAAATCTCACAGGACCTATAAAACAATATCACAGTTAAAAAAATGTAACTAGGAAACAACTAACACGATGAATAGAATGCTGCCTCACATCTCAATATTAATACTGAATGTAAATGGCCTAAATGCTCCACTTATAAGATAAGGTACAGCATGGAAGAATGGATAAAAATCTACCAAGTATCTGCTGTCTTCAAGAGACTCACCTAACACATAAGGACTCATATAAACTTCAAGTAAAGGGGTGAAAAAATATATGCCCCACAAAAGGAAACCCAAAGTGAGCAGAAGTAGCTATTCTTATATCAGAAAAAAAACAGACTTTCGGCCAGGCGCGGTGGCTCATGCCTGTAATCCCAGCACTTTGGGAGGCCGTGGTGGGCAGATCACGAGGTCAGGAGATCGAGACCATCCTGGCTAACACGGTGAAACCCTGTCTCTACTAAACATACAAAAAATTAGCCAGGCGTGGTGGCGGGCCCCTGTAGTCCCAGATACTCAGGAGGCTGTGGCAGGAGAACGGCGTGATCCCAGGAGGCAGAGTTGACAGTGAGCAGAGATTGCGCCACTGCACTCCAGCCTGGGCAACAGAGTGAGACTCTGTCTCAAAAACAAAACAAAACAAAACAAAAAACCACAAACAAACAAACAAACAAAAAAGGACTTTCAAGCAAAAACAGTAAAAAAAAAAAGAATATTATATAAAGATAAAATAATTTGTACAGCAGAAAGATATTACAATCCTAAATTCATATGTAAATAGCACTGGAGCCCCAAATTTATAAAACAATTTCTACTAGACCTAAGAAATGAGATAGATAGCAGCACAATAATAGTGGGGGACTTTAATACTCCACTTACAATAGTAGACAGATCTTCAGGAAAAAAAAAAAAAAAGTCAACCGAGAAACAATGGACTTAAACTATACCCTAAAACAAATGAACTTAACAGGTATTTTCAGAACAATCTCCCAATGTCTGTAGAATATGCATTGCTCTCATCAGCACACGGAACATTTTCCGAGATAGATCATATGATAGGCCACAAAACAAGTCTCAAAAATTTTAAGAAAATCAAAAACATTATTTTCCTTTTTTAAATTACACTTTAAGTTCTGGGATACATGTTCAGAATGTTCAGGTTTGTTACATACATATACACGTGCCATGGTGGTTTGCTGCACCCATCAACCTGTTATCTACATTAGGTATTTCTCCTAATGCTATCCCTCTCCTAGTCCCCCACCCCCTGACAGGCCCCAGTGTGTGATGTTCCCCTCCCTGTGCCCATGTGTTCTCTTTGTTCAACTCCCACTTATGAGTGAGAACATTAGGTGTTTGGTTTTCTTTTCTTTTCTTTTTTTTTTTTTGAGGCGGAGTCTCTCTCTGTCGCCCAGGCGGGAGTGCAGTGGCCAGATCTCAGCTCACTGCAAGCTCCGCCTCCCGGGTTTACGCCATTATCCCGCCTCAGCCTCCGGAGTAGCTGGGACTACAGGCGCCTGCCACCTCGCCCGGCTAGTTCTTTGTATTTTTTAGTAGAGACGGGGTTTCACTGTATTAGCCAGGATGGTCTCCATCTCCTGACCTCGTGAACTGCCCGTCTCGGCCTCCCAAAGTGCTGGGATTACAGGCTTGAGCCACCGCGCCCGGCCAGGTGTTTGGTTTTCTATTCTTGTGTTGGTTTGCTGAGAACGATGGTTTCAAGCTTCATCCATGTCCCTGCAAAAGACATGAACTAATCCTTTTTTATGACTGCATAGCATTCCATGGAGTATATATACCACATTTTCTTTATCCAGTTTATCATTGATGGGCATTTGGGTTGGTTTCAAGTCTTTGCTATTGTGAACAGTGCTGCAGTAAACATATGTGTTCATGTGTCTTTATAGTAGAATGATTCATAATCTTTTAGGTATATACCTAGTAATGGGATTGCTGGGTCAAATGGTATTTCTAGTTCTAGATCCTTCAGGAATCACTACACTTGTCTTACACAGTGGTTGAACTAATTTACACTCCCACCAACAGTGTAAAAACATTCCTATTTCTCCACATCCTCTCCAGCATCTGTTGTTCCCACGATATTGATTGTTTCCTTAAGTTGACAAGCAACTTTGGCAAAGTCTCAGAATACAAAATCAATGTGGAAAAATCACAAGCATTCTTATACACCAATAATAGACAGAGAGCCAAATCATGAGTGAATCCCTATTCACAATTGCTGTAAAGAGAATAAACTACCTAGGAATACAACTTACAAGGAATGTGAATAACCTATTCAAAGAGGACTACAAACCACTGCTCAAGGAAATAAAGGAGGACACAAACAAATGGAAAAACATTCCATGCTCATGGATAGGATATAAATATTTTTAATATTTCATTATAAATTCTTTGATTTATGAGTAACAGGAGTGTATGCATAATTTCAAAATTCGTATTTAAAAACATATTTATTGTCATTGAGCATTTGTTAATTGATATTTATGCCAATAATATATTCTGTTGGATACCTTGCCTTTTTATATTGCTGACATGTCTCTTATTTTATTGGTTACTCTTGAAGTTTTACCATGCATTCTTAACAAATTATAAACTTGACTTTCTGCTTCAATCATGCAAAATTCTTATAACACCTATAATACAAATCATCCACTTCAAAACAAACTTTAAAATAAATCACAAAATTATCATTCTTTTATTTTAAAAAATTTTGATTAATCTACATGGAATCTACTAGCAACCTCTTTTTTTATTTTTCACTTTTATAATGAACTTTTACTGTCATTTCCCTTCCTCAAATTACATTCTTTAAAACTTGCTTTAGTGAAAGGTTTACTGGTGGTAAGCTGTTTTAGTTCTTATCTATATGAAAGTATATTTGTCATTATTGAAAGATAACTTTCAGAGTACTCAATTCTAGATTAAAAGCTATTTTTCTCCCAGCATTTGATGATATTATTTTATTTTATCTGTCCTTTGGCTTCCATTGTTGCTGCTGAGATCTCTGCCATAAATCAAATGGTAAAAATGGAGGTTAAAAAAAAAAAAGGAATGTTCAGGAGTAACTACTGCAAAGCCTATATAAAACCTTTACATTACCCATATAAAAGGCACCCCAGAGATTGGATTTTGTTCATTTTTGTTTGTTTGTTTGTTTCTGCTTATTAAAAAGACAATACTATTAAGTTCTGAAGGGGAAAACAATTCAGATTTTACTCTTTTTAGTAATACTATGTGGTATCCATTTGTTATCATAATTTCATATTTAAGAGTTATTCATCTTTATTAAGTGCTCTGGCAGAGGAAAAATGCAAACAAATAAATGACAAAGCTGGCAATGTACATTTCCTGCTTAATCTTCCAATTAATTTCTAAATTAGGATGCTAACTACCTAAAAACCATCAAGCACCCGCTAGACTTTGAATTTCCTTTATTACTTTCCTGTATCTACCCTCTGATATATTCAGAGTATCACTGGATATAAATCCCAAACTGCACTATATTTCGAACAGGTTTCTTTCTGAAGACCAATAGCTATGAAGTATGCAGAGCATTAAGCCACCCTAGCAGGCAGGAATACAATAAAAGCAGGTAGTTTTTATTCATCTTCTGTGCTGAGTATGTTTGTGAAAAATCAAATTATTTTCCCTCTAGGGTATCTTCATTGGGATAGTTAATCTAATTTCTTGCTGCTTTTTGCTTTTCTCCTTTCATTTTTTTTTTCTGACTGCTATGTTTAGAGGATTTCAAAAAATATTTTATGCTGCTGAATATAGGTAGATTTATTGAGGAAGTTACACTGACTAAATTCTCATCTTATTCCTGTTCTTCTCCACATCAAAGGGTTAGGCAAAGGAGAGCTTTTGCTGAAAATCCGCTTTAGTTACTCCAAATGTTAAATTATTTACCACTTTTGTTTTGTAGAAAATATTTTGATAGAAATGAAAGCCCCAGCAATAATGTGTGATTACTTTCTAAAGCTTACATGTTGACTGGCAAGAGATACAATATGAGGATGATTCTACGGAAGTCACCTCTTGAAGAAAAAATACATGCTGTATTAAGAATCTCATTAAACATGATTTGTTCTGACATAGATCCAAGAATACTGTAGGTCATATCTCGACCTTTTACAATTTACTGGACACAGTCAAAACATCGGAGAATATAGCTAGTTTCTTCCTTTGATATCAACCTTAGAAATAATTACCTTATGTTACACTTTCTAATCCTATATGGTATAAGACATCAACAAATTTAAATGTGACATTAATTTTTCATCTATACTCAGACTCTGTCTCTACAAAATCATTTATTTTCTCCTGAATGTGAATTATTAGCTATTTTTGCTCTACTTTGAATAAATTCCTGATCGCAAGGCTCAAAATAGGGTTTTTGAATCACTAATTATCAGGCAAATAAAAATCAAATCCCCAGTAAAATATCACCTCACTCCAATTAGAATAGACATTATAAAAAAGAAAAAAAAAAGTCACCAAACACTGGCACAGATTCAGAAAAATTGGGAACCTTTATTGTTGGTAATGTAAATTAGTACAACCATTCTTTGTTGTTGTTGTTTTTGGTTTTTTTTTTTTTTGAGACAGAGTCTCACTGTGTCACCCAGGCTGGAGTGGGCTGACTGCAATCTCTACTGCCTGGGTTCAAGCGATTCTCGTGCTTCAACCTCCCAAGCAAAACCCTTGGGGTTTTACCACCACACCTGAGCCTCCATAAGTGCTAGGATTACAGGCATGAGTCATCATGCCCAGCCAGATAAGAAATTATTAATAAGCTCTGGTGTTCTATTGCCCAGTAGGTATACTATAGTTAACAATATTGCATATTTCAAAATAGCCATAAGAGAAGATTTTGAATATTCTCACCATAAAGAAATAATAAATAGTGAAAGTGGTAAATATGCTGAATACACAGAGTGGTTACATGTATCAAAGCATCACACTATACCCTATAAATATGTTCAATTATGTGTCAATTAACAATAAGATAAAACAAATAAAATAGAGTTTTGTCCAGGTACAGAGGCTCCTGTAATCCCAGCACTTTGAAAAGTCAAGGCGGGCAGATTGCTTGAGGCCAGAAGTTTGAGACCAACGTGGGCAACATTGCAAGACCCGTCTTTGTTTAAAAGCAAACAATGAAACAAAAACAGGGTTTTCAAGACTCAGTTTTTGCTTGTTTTCTGTTTTCTCTTTTGTTCTTATGGATATAGCATCATTGACTTGGTAGGCCACAAGGAAAAGAAGAGCAAAAAAGACATGACGAAGTCAGGTTTCTAAGTGCAGGCCTACTATCAACTATAGGAAGTTACTTGGTTAATAATTTTCTAGATGCCAATGTCTTCTTTTGTAAACAAAGTGTTGAACTACTGTGTTTCTAAGAATTCCTAAATGTACACAACTATCATTATCTGATATCTAAAAGTATAAATGTAAAGCAATAATAGTTTATACTGAAATTAACATAAGAAAAGATGGATAACAATTACTGCTAAAAATGTACGTAGAAAATAATATGTTAGAGAGAGCCTAAGGAAGAAAACATAGCTTTTGGAAGCATGATTGGATAAGGCTTAACAGCATAAACTATGGTCTCAAACACATTTGAATTTGTATCTGGCAAATGATAGTAACATTAGGGCAATAAAATTAAAGTAAGATATCAAAATTAATGTAATTTTTTTTGTTGTTGTTCTCTGAGTGAGATAGAAAACCACTGGAGAATCTTGAGCATAGAAGTCATATGATTTGACCCATATTTTTAGAAGACCATTCTGGCTGAAGTGTCAAGAATAGACTTGGAGCGGGGGGCAAAAGCAGAAATAGACCATTTGGAAGATCAAATTATTTGGGAGATCACCCAATTGGGGTGTGAATAAGAAAAATCCAGAATAATGATAGGATTTTAGCCTGAGCAATTGGGTAGTTGGTGATACAGTGTTAGTGATATACAGAAGAATGAAGAAGAAATAATTTTGGAGAGAAACAGCATAAGTTCTGTTTATATATATTAATTTGACATGCAGATTATACATTCAACTAGAGATGTCGACGAAGTAGTTGGATATATGAGTCTGAAGGTAAAGAGAGAAGTCTGTGCTAGAGATATAAATTTAGGAGTCAACAGTATGCAGAATATATTTACATCCATGAGACTGCTTAGGGTCACAAAGGGACTTGGTAGTGACAAAATAGAAAGGGTTCTAAGACTAAGGGTCCTAAGACCATATCTCAAGAACAGCTGATGGTATCAGTGCCCTGCCCATATCCCCTTGACATTCATAATTTTTGTGTATACCAGCCCACTTTCCAATGGTCAGCAACTATGCATCTTTACTTTGTCTCCTTTTAAAGATTACCTCTGGACACTAAAGTCTAATCTGTCCTAACACACAGAAAACTAAAAATTCACTCAGGAGCACCTTCCAATCCATGAAAAGAGTTGTGAAATACCTTTTTTCATTCACCCCTTATGTGGGACAACAATATGGTGTATGTTCTACACTAACTCTCATAATGACTATTGGGAAAAGCTTCCTCTAAGATACAATAAAAGCTTGTTTGATAACTCACCCTACATTAGTTGTTTTCTTTCCATGCTTTATTTCTCTGTGTGCTTATTGGCATTCAAACAGGATCTGCTCCAGGAAGAAAAACAAAAAAACAAATAATACTGAAATATTGCAATATTTAGATGTTGTATAGATAACAAGAGCCATCAATGTAGCTGAAAAAAAAAGTGGTTGTGAGATAGGAGAAGAACACTTTATCATCTGTATTAGATGCTACTGATAGGTCAAGTAAGATAGACTGAAAGTGGCTATTGAATTTAACATTATAGAAGTCATTGATAGTCCTGAAAAGAGAGCAAAATTTTGATTCAAATGAGTCTAAGAAAATAAGGAGTGCATTTGTAGAGAGCAATATATCAACTATTTGTTCAAGGAGTGTTGCATGAGCAAGGTAGATTAAAAAACAAAACAAAACAAACAAACAAAAAAACCAGTTAGTAGCTACAGAAATACATGAGTAAAAAGGCTTTATTTCATATTATTTTTCAGTACATCCCCCTTATCTGTGGTTTTGCTTTCCATGGCTTCCATTACCTATATTCAACTATGGTCCAAAAACACTAACTGGAAAAATTCAGAAAGAAAAAAAATATAATTTTTAAATTGCATACTTTTCTAAGTAGCATGATGAAGGCTTGTGCCATCCTGCTCCATCCTGCCCAGAATGTGAATTACCACTGTGTCCAGTTACTCCATGCTGTCTATGGTACCCATCCATTAGTCATTTAGTAGTCATCTCCATTATCAGATTGATTGTCTGGTATTTCAGTACTTGTGTTCAAGTAACTCTTATTTTACTTTATAATGGCCTTGAAGTGCAAGAGCAGTGATATTCACATAGTTAAAATTGCTCTATTTTATTATTAGTTATTAACATTAATCTCTTAATGTGCCTAATTTATAAAATTAAACTTTATCATAGGTATGTATTATGTATAGAAAAACATATACTATACATAAGAATCAATATTGTTGGTGGTTTCAGGCATTTACTGGGAATTGTGGAATGTATCCCTACATAAAATGGGGAGAGACTACTCTATTTTTTAAGATTATAGGATTAACAGGATATTTGCATGCTAATGAGAATAATCTAGTAGAGAAAAGTTTTGATAATTAAGAAAAGTGGGAATATTGATAGAGTGATATGCTTGAGTAGTTTACATTACATGGGCTAGAGTGCACAAGTGGAGTAGCTGGTCTTCGAAAGGAGAACAGAATAGTTGAACATAGTAATGTAAGGAAAGGTAGAGTATATTAGAATACATGCAGGTAGATGTGGTGAGACATGAAGGAATATCTGAAAATTACCTCAAGAATGCAATATGGGATACCTGGGCAACGATGAAGCTGGTTCTGGTGATCAACTTCATCTCCCAGCAGGATGGGCTGCATTTGAAATCATTTCATAGGTGACTGAAGTTTTCTTTCCCATTCTGTAATTCAAACAGAAGGGGCTACACCTTTGCAAAGATATAGATACCAAGCAGTTCCCTTTCCAAGATACCTCTTTCAAACTGTTGTCACCTAAGCCTAGACATCTTGACACTCCAGTAATCTGAATATACTTTCATTAGATAAGGTGTCTCGCATGTTTGGTGCCACTTAACAAATTACCACTGACTTAGTAGGTTAAAAGTACAGCATATATATTATATCGTACTTTTTTTTTGTAGGTTGAAAGTCTGGGTGGGCTCAGATAGATTATTTCCTTAGGATTTTACAAGGTGAACATAAAGATGTCAGTAGAACTAGGTTCTTATTTGGAGGCTCTAGGAAAGAATTCACTTCTAAGCTCATTGAGGTTAACATAATTCACTTTCTTTCAGCTGAGGTCCTTGTTCCCTTGCTGGCCGTCACCTGGAAGCTATATTTAGCTCTTAGATCCTTTCTGTGTAACCTTCTCCATCCTTAGTGCTAGCAATGGGATATCTCCCTTGAGTCGAATCTTTCTCAGGTTTCACCAATCTTTCTGACATGCTCCTCCCCTACTCTTTTGAAATTGGCCAGAAAGCCCTCTGCTTTTAAAGGAGGCATCTGATTAGGTTAAGCCCACTTAGATCTTTCTTGAGGTCAAATTATTAGTAAATTTAATTACATCTGCAAAATCCTTTTTTCCACATCATATAAGAGAATCGCAAGACTGACATCAGGGGACCTAGATAATTCTGCCTACTACAATATGGATTCTGGTTTCCATGATATAGTTCTCTCCCACATGCAAAATACATTTGCTCCATAGTAAGTGTCTCAACCTTTTTTTCCCAATATGAGCTCCAGTTCAAAATTTCATCATCTGCATCTAAATGTCAGTATCTTATTAGCTCAAGTTGAAAATTTTCATCTAGATTATCTTAGCTCAAAGTTCAAAATCGCATTATGTAATTCAGGTGCTCAGGTGGAAATAAGGCTCCTGGACATGAAAATCATCTCCATATGAGGACTAACAAAAGAAATGAGACAAGTTGTTTTTCCTCACTACTCCCAACGTACAATGGTGGGACAAGCGTAGGAAAAGAGCTTTAGACATTGATTCAAAAAGGGGGGAAAAAAAGGTAAAAAGGAGTCTTGTATCTAAGCAGGTGGAAATCCAACCAGGCTGTAGCGGGAAGTCAGGGACTCTGAACCTCGGAGGGACCAGCTGGAGTCATGGCAGAGGAACATAAATTGTGAAGATTTCATGGACATTTATTTATCAGTTCCCAAAATTAATACTTTTATAATTTCTTACGCCTGTCTTTACTGCAATCTCTGAACATAAATTGTGAAGATTTCATGGACATTTATCAGTTCCCAAATAATACTCTTATAATTTCTTTTGCCTGTCTTTACTGTAATCTCTTAATCCTGTTATCTTCGTAAGCTTAGAATATATGTCACCTCAGGACCACTATTGTACAAGTTGACTGCAGAACATGTGTGTTTCAACAATATGAAACTGCAGAGCAAGAGTGAGCAGGGTCATTACACTGGAATAAAAATCTACTGCGTGTCTTATAGATTACTTAAATCTCACTATGCCTCTCCATGAGATGATGAAAGGACTGTGAATGTCATATGCTTCTCTTGATACTCTTCTTGTTGACCACCATTTTGTAACTTTTATCAATAAAGCCTATTTCTTAATTTGTTTTGTATCATATTAGTAAATTAATTATTAGTCCCTTTGGTGGCAACTGTGAAGAGTTGCATATCAGCTTGGTAGATGTGGTGGAAGGGGCTGGATATCCTCACCTGATTTATTCCAATTTCTTACTGAAATGAGAGGTAAGAGAATTAACTGAATGGCAATGTGGTGAGATTTTGAAGATTTGAGGTGAAGAGAAAGTTTGAAATAGTCTATAGTAAGCAGAAGAGAGTATGGGCCTGGAAAATATAATCATATTGCTGGGCAGTGTGAAAAGCACACTGATATTGTTTGGCTCTGTGTCCCCACCCAAATCTCATCTTGAGTTTTAATCTCCATGTGTTAGAGGAGGGGCTTGGTGGTAGTTAATTGAATGGGGTGGTGGAATTCTCCCTTGCTGTTCTCGTGATAGTGAGTGCCTTCTCATGAGATCTGATGGTTTAAAACTGTTTAGTGCTTCCCCCTTCTTTCACTCTCTTTCTCTCTCTTCTCTGTCTCTCTCTCTCCCTCTCTCTCTCACCACCAAATGAAGAAGTTCTTGCTTCCTCATCAAATTCTGCCATGACTATAAGTTTTCTGAGGCCCCCTAGCCATGCTTTCTGTTAAGACTATGGAACTGTGAGTCAGTCAATCCACTTTTCTTCATGAATTATCCAGTCTCAGGTAATTATTTATATCAGTGTGAAAATGAACTAATACAGAGAATTGATACCAGGAGAGTGAGGCACTGCTCTAAAGATACCTGAAAATGTGGAAGCAACTTTGGAACTGGGTAATGAACAGAGGTTGGAAGAGTTTGGAGGGCTCAAAAGAATACAGGAAGATGTGGGAAAGTTTGGAACTTCCTAGAGACTTATTGAACAGTTTTGACCAAAATGTTGACAGTTATATGGACAATAAAGTCCAGACTGAGGTGGTCTCAGATGGAGATGAGGAACTTATTGGGAACTGGAGCAAAGATCTCACTTGTTATGCTTTAACAATGACACTGGCATAATTTTGCCCCTGCTATCGAGATCTCTGAAACTTTAAACTTGAAAGAGGTAATTTAGGATATCTGCTGGAAGAAATTTCTAAACAGCAAAGCATTCAAGAAATAGCCCAGCTGCTCCTAATAGTGTACAGTCACATGTGTTCACAAAGAGATGGTCTGAAACTAGAACTTATGTTTAAAAGGGAAGCAGAGCATAAAAGTTTGGGGAATTTACAGCCTAACCTTGTAGTAGAAAAGAAAAACCCATTTCCTGGGGGAGAAATTCAAGCTGGCTGCAAAACTTTGTATGACTAAAGAGAAGCAGAATGTTAATAGCCAAGACAGTGGGGAAAAAATGTCTCCAGGGCATATCAGAAACCTTCACAGTAGCCCATTCCATCACAGGCCCAGAGGCCTAGGAGGAAAAAAATGTTTCATGGGCCAGGGTCAGGGCCCAATTGCTCTGTGCAGCCTCAGGATATGTCACCCTACATTCCAGCCACTCTAACTCCATCTGTGGCTAAAAGGGGCAATGGTACAGCTCATACCATTGCTTCAGAGGGTGAAAGCCTCACACCTTAGTAGCTTCCACGTGGTGTTGGGCCTGCATGTGCACAGAAGGCAAGAGTTAAGGTTTGGTAGTCTCCACTTAGATTTCAGAGGACATATGGAAATGCCTGGATGTCCAGGCAGAAGTTGGCTACAGGGAAAAGCCCTCCTGAAGAACCTGTCTTAGCACAGTGTAAAGGTGAAAAGTGGGGTTGGAGTCCCACACATAGTCGTCACTGGGGCACTGCCTAGTTGAGCTGTGAGAAGATGGCCACTGTCTTTGAGACCTCAAAATGGTAGGTCCCCTGACAGCTTGTACTGTGCACCTCAAAAAGCTGCAGGTACTCAATGCCATCCCATGAAAGCAGCCATGGGGCTGTACCATGCAGAACCACAGGGGTGGAGCTTCCCAAGGGCTTGGGTGCCCACCCCTTATATCAGTGTGCTCTGGATGTGAAACATGGAGTCAAAGAAGACGATTTTGGAGCTTTAATATTTGATGGCTGCCCTGCTGGGTTTTACATTTGTGTGGTGACTGTAGACCCTGGTTTTGGCCAATTTCTCTCTTTGGAAATGGGAGCATTTACCCATTGCCTGTACCCCTATTGTATCTTGGAAGTAACCAACTCGTTTGTGATTTTACAGGCTCATAGGCAGAAGGGACTTGCCTTATCTCAGATGAGATTTTGGACTTGGACTTTTGAGTTAATGCTGGAATGAGTTAAGACTTTGAGGGACTATTGGGAAGGCATAATTGGTTTTGAAATGTGAAAAGGACATGAGATTTGGGAGAGTCTAGGAGTGGTATGACATGGTTTGGCTGTGTCCCCACCCAAATCTGATCTCAAATTGTAATCCCCAGGTGTCAGAGGTGGGGCCTGGGGGGAGGTAATGGAATCTATGGGGGCAGACTTCCCCCTTGCTGTTTTTGTGATAGTGAGTGATTTCTAATGGAATCTGATGGTTTAAAACTGTGTTGTGATTCCCCCTTTGCTCTCTCTCTCTCTCTCTTCTGCCACCACGTAAGATGTGCTTGCTTCCCCTTCACTGTCTGCCATGACGGCAAGTTTCCTGAGGCCCCCTAGCAATGCTTCCTGATAAGCCTGTAAAGCTGTACATCCATTAAACCTCTTTTCTTCATAAATTACCCAGTCTCAGGTAGTCATTTATAGCAGTGTAAAAACAAAGTAATACACACACTCATTGTCAGTGATCATGTATTTAAAGTGAATCCGGTCAGTTCAACGTGTCTCACCTCACACTATACCAGGCAAGGAGAAAAGATGGTATTCATGCCATTAATCCCCTAATAGATACAAATATAAAACCATTCAATGGCTTCCCACGGCTTTTATAATGATGGCAAAATTCTGTAATGTAATCCACAAAAGCTCTCATTTTCTAGTCCTTTCCTACCACTCTAGCCTCATGTCATATCACACTCATTTTTGCTTTCTTATGTTACCATCACATGAAGATTATTTCTTGTCTTTAAACCTGTTGTACTGCATCCCTTCTCAGAAATATCTACTTTTTATCCCTGGAATGTGAATACCTCTACTTTTTGCCTAATAGATGCATAGCCATCTTTCAAAGTGTAGTTAAAATAGAACTTGCTCCCTAAAGCATTTGTTGGCCCTCCCCAGGATAAATACAAGTTTGCTGTGCTTTATTTTTACGTATATTGTCTTAAAATGCAAGCTGCATGTAGTCAGGGATACTGACTCATGCCTATACAAAGTATTTTCCAAATGCTTTTTGAATGAATCCTTTTTCTCAGTTCTACCTTATCTATAATCTGTTACTAGTAAGAATAACTAATTCTTGTGACAAGTTTTTAAATCCTAACCACAGAGTTTTTAAATAGAAAAAAAATTAAAAAGGAGAGTTTGTATTTAGAACAGAACTGTCTACAATCTGGAGTGAGAGGGATGTGGGTTGTGAGTAAAGGAAAATATATTCTATATTTAGGGGGCTAAAATATAAAATTAGCTAAAATAACAAAGTTATTTTTAATCAAATTAGAAACATAAGAAGGTGTATTTTGGGTTTTGAAAGGCATCATGAATTATAAAATGTTATCTGTATAATCAGAAAATGTCATATCCGATGATGTTAAATCTAGGAAGAAATACAAATATCAATCACTGTGGCATATATTCATACTCTTTCAGCTTTATAGAAAATAGAAGTTGAATTTGATTATCTCAGAATTTGCATGATTTACTGACCTTATATGACCTGTGCGAAACAAAGTTTAAAAAAATATATACCCTACTATCATATTAGGTTAACTAAATTTTTAAAGTTCTGTCTCTTGGTTTCTACCAAATTTCATTCACATTCATTACTCCATTTGTTTAATATTATATTTAGAGGAATATATGCTACTAAGACAGAATTTTAAGTTTCTAAGATACATACATAACCTCTGAATGAGCATACATTTCTTTGTGCAATAGTAACTGATAAAGTAAGAAGGAGAGTAGGATATGTAAGACTTCACAGTCTGTCTTAAAGATCAAAGTACCTAAAACACAATCCTTATTTGTATTTTTAACAGTAAAATTCCTTCAAATGGGTACAAAATTAATTATCCATCATTTCACTATTAGTTGAAGAGTCGAGAGGTTGGAAATGGAATATCTGCTCATAGAAATGAATTTGAAAGAAAGGATGATGTTTATTGGGATAATAAGGACCGGAGAGCTCATGGGTGAATTCTGTCACTATTTTCTCTATCTGTCACTTCCATTAAAATGTGAGCTGCATAAGTATCTTCCTACATATGGCGATTCCTGGTTTATAGTAAGTTCCAAATATTTCTGGTACTGGCCTTTCTTGTTTCCATAAAATAAGAAACATATATTCTTATACTTTCTCACCACTTTTGTCCCTTCTTGATCAAAATTCTGATACCATTCCTTTCCTTGGCTAACAGAAAATTGTCTTTTATATAATATCTGGGGATCGTTATTGGGCTTTTTAACATTGCAATTATACAAACAGATTATGCTCTTGCTTTGATAAGTCTAAAATGTGTTTTATAGTAATTGTCTCAATAATCTTACATAATTCTGAATAAATGCTTCATTTGCATTAGTTTTCACAATTTTTGAAGTACTTTTACATAATAATATCTAAGCGTCACAAGAGCCCTTTGAAATACAAAGAGAGCGTATTTTATCTGCATCTTCCATTTACAGTTAACTAAAATTCAGAAAAATTAAGCAATTTAACCCAGCAGCTCCTCATTTCCTTTGCTTGCCTCAGTAAGTAGAAAAGGTGAAACTTAATCTCGTATTTTATTCTCCTAGCTCAGTGTCCTGTCTACTTTCCTCCTCTGTACTCCTCTACAATAAGTGATATTTTCTCAGAACACATACATATACATACACACACACACACACACACGTACATACACACACATATACACATATACATATACACATATATGTATATATATAGAGAGATAGATAGATATAAAATTCTTTTGAGACAGAGCCTTACATTGTTATTCAGGCTGGAGTGCAGTGGTACAGTCATAGCTCACTGCAGCCTCTACCTCCTGGGGTCAACTGACCCTCTTGTCTCAGCTTCCTGATTACTTAGAACCATAGGCATGCACCACCATGTCTAACTTATTTTATATTTATTTATTTATTTATTTATTTATTTATTTATTTATTTTGAGATGTAGTCTCACACTGTTGCCTGGGCTGGAGTGCAGTGGCATGATCTTGGCTCACTGCAACCTCCACCTCCCAGGTTCAAGCAATTCTCCTGCCTCAGCCTCCCGAGTAGCTAGGATTACAGGCACCCACCACCAGGCCTGGCTAATTTTTTTTTTTTGTATTTTTAGTAGAGAGGGGGTTTCACTATGTTGGCCAGGCTGGTCTCGAACTCCTGACCTCGTGATCCACCCACCTCAGCTTCCCAAAGAATTGGGATTACAGGCGTGAGCGACTGCATCCGGACATTTTATCTTCTTGTAGAGACAACATCTCGCTATATTTTTCAAACTGGTCTGGAACTCCTGGCACAAGCAATCCTCCCACCTTGGTCTCCCACAGCACTGAGATTGCAAGCATGAGCCACCGTGCCTGGCTGTCAGAATAATTTTTAAATGAAAAGAAAACAATTGAAAATTAGATTATATTGCAACTTCAAAATTTTAACAAATCCAAACACTTTTTACGTTGCCTCTGACTTTGGTTTCATACCAATGTCCTCTTCATTTAACTTCTACTTGCTGGATATTTACTAAACTATACTTCAGGCATTATTTTTAAACACGGATGATGTAGTTGTAAATGAGATCATTATGACCTTTACCTTCATGAAATTTACAGTCTAGTAAAAACTTAAGGAGTTCTATAGGCATTTAAAATAAACTGAGGTAAGAGTGCAATGAGAGAGAAAGAATAGATGTTATATGAGTGCATATAACCTACATATGGTGGCTCAATAATAGCTTATCAGATAAAGTGCTTTAAAACTGAGACCAAATTCTACATAGGACAGCATTTTTGAAAGCATGTGAAGTCATTACACGTACTCTAGAAGCATATGCATGGTCCTCAGATTGTACTTACCAATACCTTATAGTGCTTGTCATTGTAATCCATAGCATGATATTGGTGATGATATTTTGGGTGTGCAGAAAAGCCTGGCAGTCAATTAATTTCTATTAATGCTGCAATGAGCTATTCGCTGGAGTCAATTCCTTGCTTTTGTTAGCTCAGCTGAAAAATATTTCTCTGACTTAGGTTCCTAGAAATTATTAACTTGAAAAATAGCCCCAGTTGCTAGGTGTTTCATCTTCATTATTTACCTAAAGCATAGTATAGTATAAAAGTGACAGTTATATGGCTGTGACTATCACATCATTTCAAGAAAAAAGTATACCTTAGAATTATAGAAAAAGAGTAATGACATAAAGATAACAAATAAATATGTGTATATTATGTATGCATATATATAGTGCCTAATTTATGCCATTTACTTTACATATATTACCTAATGAAATTTAACTCTATAATTCTAGGAGTCAGACAATATTATCCCCATTTTACAGAGAAGAAGAAACTGATAATAAAAGACATTAATCATTGGTCGAATGTGATTGGTGATAAGGAATAGAATCAGAATTAAAACCTGGATTTGTCAAAAGTTCACATTTTTCCACCACAGCACAGAGAGCTGGATGTATATGTTAGAAATCAACATGTCAACAACTATATTTTATTGATCTGGAAACTGAGGTACAAATTAAGTAATTTACCCAAAGGCACAAGTCATGGGGTATGAAATAAATGAGAACATGGGTCTATCGACTTCATGTCATGGGTCTTTCCACTAAAGGTACAGTTTTTTTTTTTTTTCACCCCCACAATAGATCACCTTTCAGATCTGAAGTAAAACTCATAATAAAGCAATATTACCATGAGTCTCTAAACACATGCATCTAGACCTTATGATTTTCCTGTGTTGGATAATATTTGCCTTTTATATTCCTATTAAAAGTACATTGGGGCTTAAATAAGCATTCATGTTTGAAGTTCCAATGGGGGCTAATATTTGATTCCTGTTGAAATAAGTGCCCTGGAAAATATGTAGAAGATAATCTCTGTTCACCAGGAGCATTAAATATAGAAACTTTGGAACTTTTTTCTTCCATTCTCTGTAGAACAAGAACAGGTCATTACTGACACACATAAAATACATCACATTTTCTGTTCTACTGATGTTGTAAATTCAATGCCAATTCTCCAGCCACATTGGTTATGAGCATACAGCATACCACGTAACCTCAAATTTCTAATGGTGAAAAGTTTAAACATGAATGGATATTGCTGAGTAATGCTGCTTTCTTTGATATTATAGCTGAGTATCTGTCTCAGATGATTTCTTCAGCATGTTAGAGCAATGAGGAATGGTTTTAGTCTCATACTAAGGTAAAGTGAAGACCTTGGTCACATAATATACATATTCCATTTTTTCAAATTTCTGAATCTTGAGTAGCTTTTCCCTTGTAACTAGTTTATAGTTTCTAAAAGAAGTTATTGTCCAAGGCTGTAAGAACTTAAGAATTCTCTGATAAGCATGTGAATGAATGGAGGGAGACTGAAAAAACAAATTAAAACAATGAGGTATGATAGGGGAGCAGCTGCATAAGAAAATCAAAATAGGAACAATAAAGTTTATTACAGTTATAATGCAGGTTATTCTGACTTTGAGGAAGCATCATACGGTGTACTTCTCAGTCTATTTCCAAAACATTCTATTATTATTTTGTCTGTTTTATAGGTCTCTGCAATCTCTAGCACTAGGGGGTTTCTGGATTTGGATCACATAACAGTGGACAAGTTGATGTAAAAATAACTTTAAAAATGTTAAAGCAGAAGACCACAGTGATCTTAGAATACTGAGACAAATGCTCTCATTACTATAAATGTTTGGATGATAAATTATTGTAATAAATGAAACTTTAGGTGGTTTGAAGGGGTAGTCTGAATGAAAATGAAGTGTCAAGAACACACCCACCTTGATACAGGCTGCAAGGCGGTCCTATAATTGTAGCCTGCCATTGAAACCTATAACATCCAACAGAACACTGTGCTAGAGGGCCAAGGACAAAAATCCTAAATTCCTTAGTAATCTGCTTCAGTTACATAGTTTGTGCTTTTTCCCTGGCTCCTCACTATCCCAGTGTGTGCCCAAAGGTCCAGCCAAAATTCTTTATTATCCAGGCAGCCAGGAAGAATTGTCTTGGTCTCACATCGTCTCTGCCAGACACAGACAAAAAGGGGTCAGGGCCTCCCTCAATCTGTGGCTTTGACCTCCACCATACAAGGCAGCTGGTGCCTCCTGAGCCCTACGGAGCTCTCATGCATGACACTTGGAAATGCTGAACAGGAGAATGAAGTATAGTAATAAAAGCTAAAACTGAGGGACTATATTGGCTTAAAGTGGACAAAGAAGAAACATTTAAAATCACTCTAAGCTAGTCATTTGGTATGGTTTTAGTGACGCAACAGAAATAGTAAAAGGGAGTGTGGACCTCAGCTGGTCCTATTGCCTTTTTCCTCACTATTCCCACCAGCTAATCATTATTTGCCTGCAAGTCTGGCAATCGTTTGGCTTATGTGAGAAACGAGTGGGATACCATTGTCACACTCCCATGTTCTCAGGCCACCTTATGTTCTTTCTGAGCTAAGGCTGGAAATAAATAACTTCCATTGCAGTGTCTTTTTTCTTCCTGAACTCTTAGCTCACTTCTTTTGAATGCCTTATCTTGTTCTGATAGGCTACAAACAGGATTTTATGTATTTATTTTGTTTCTAGATAATAACGCAATGTGACATCACTTACATACTTATTTTGCTTTTATACTCTTATTTCTAATATGTCTATATAGTATATATTATATATAATATATATTAGTGGCATGTGAAAGTCTTTATTGCATAATCTAAACCCAAGTAATTATTCACATTAATAGTTTGGTGTATACTGTTGCAGATCCATCCCATGTTTATAGACACATAAACATAAATGCAAATTGGATAAATTAAAAAGAGAATATAAGAAAGAAGTTAGCAGGTGGACTGGGTATAACTATACTAATGGAAACAGAAAGAATGTTGATATACTTATAGAACAATATTACCCCACCAATATTGTACGTTATCATTATACAACCTCTCTATAAGTGAAAATATTTTTGCCCTTATATTAACCTTCAGTCCTTCTCTCTCTTTCAATGCCCATGATACATCTGTATTTTTAATTGTTGGGGTTTGATAACAACTACCTTCTATTCTGTAATCATAAACAATTATATCTCTTTTTAAATTATTTTCATAGCTAACATTATACTGAACAGCGAAAAGTTGAAAGCATTCCCCCTGAGAACTCGAACAAGACTAGGATGCCCACTTTCACCATTTCTATTCAACATAGTACTGGAAGTCCTAACCAGAGCAATCAGACAAGAGAAAATAAATATAGAGCATCCAAATTGGTAAAAAGGAAGTTAAACTGTCACTGTTCACTGAAGATATGATCGTATACCTAGCAAGTTCTAAAGACTCATCCAAAAAGCTCCTAGAACTGAAAAATAAATTCAGAAGAAGCTCAGAATACAGAATCAATGTACACAAATCAATAGCGCTGCTATATACCAACAATGATCAAGCTAAGAATCAAATTAAGAAATGAATTGCTTTTACAACAGCTGCAAAAAAGAAAAAAAAAAACAAAAAACAAAAAACAAAAACCTAAAGTACTTAAGAATACACTTAACCAAGGAGGTGAAAGGTCTCTATAAGGAAAACTACAAAACATCGCTTAAAAAAGTCACTGATGACACAGGAAACACATCCGATGCTCATGGATGGGTAGAAATGATATTGTGAAAATGACCAGAATGCCAAAAGCAATCTACAAATTCAATGCAATTCCCATAAAAATACAACCATCCTTCACAGCACCGAAAAAAAAAAAAAATCTTAAAATGCATATGGAGCCAAAAAAAGAGCCCACATAGCGAAAGCAAGACTAATCAAAAAGAGCAAATCTGGAGGCATCACATCATCTGATTTCAAATTACTACAACACTATAGTTACCAAAACAGCATGATACCGGTACAAAAATAGGCAAGTAGATGAATAGAACAGAATAGAAAACCCAGAAATAAAGTCAAATACTTACAGCCAACTGCTCTTTGACAAAGCAAACAAAATATAAAGAGGAGAAAGGACACCATATTCAACAAATGGGTGTTGGGATAATTGGCAAGCCACATGTAGAAGAATGAACTGGATCCTCCACTCTCACATTATACAAAAATCAACTCAAGATAGATTAAAGACTCATATATAAGACCTGAAACCATAAAAATTCTAGAAGATAACATCCGAAAAACTTCTAGACATTAGCTTAGGCAAAGATATCATGACCAAGAACAGAAAAGCAAATCCAACAAAAACAAAAATAAACAGATGTGACCCAATTAAACTAAGAGCTTCCACACAGCAAAATAATAATAATATTATAATTATTTTATATAATTATAAATAATAATTATTATATAAAATTATAATACATTATTATATAATAATAATTATTATTATAATCAGCAGAGTAAAAAGACAACCCACAGAGTGGGAGAAAATATTCACAAACTATGCATCTGAAAAAGGATTAGTATCCAGAATCTACAAAAAATTCAAACAAATCTGCAAGTAAAAAACAAATAATCCCATCAAAAAGTGGGCTAAGGACATGAATAGTCAATTCTCAAAAGGAGATATACAAATGGCCAACAAATATATGAAAAAAACACTCAACATTACTAATTATTGGGGAAATGTAAATTAAAACCACAATGAGATAGCACCTTACTCCTGCAAGAATTGTCATAATTAAAAAATTCAAAAACAGTGGCGTGGATGTAGTGAAAAGGGAACACTTTCATACTGCTCGTGGGAATGTAAACTAGTACGGTCACTATAGAAAACAGTATGGACATTCTTTAAAGAACTAAAAGTAGAACTACCATCTGATCTATCAATTCCACTACTGCATATCTACCCAGAAAAAAAGGAGTCATTAAATGAAAAAGACACTTACACACACATGCTTACTGCGGGACAATTCACAATTGCAAAAATATGGAACCAGCCTAAATGATCATAAACCAATGAGTGGATAAAGAAAATGTGATATATATGTATATACAATGGAATAATATTCAGCCATTCAAAGAAATGAAATAATGGTATTCACAACAACTTGGATGGAGTTGGAGACCATTATTCTAAGTGAAGTAATTCCAGAATGGAAAGCCAAATATTGTATGGTCTCACTTATAAGTGGAAGCTAAGCTATGATGACACAAAGGTGTACGAATGATATAATGGACTTTGGGGATGCAGGGGGAAGAGTGGGAGGGGTGTGAGGGATAAAAGACACCACATTGGGTACAGTGTACAGTGCTTAGGTTACAGGTGAACCAAAGTCTCAGAAATCACCACTAAGGGACTTATTCATGTAACCAAAAGCCACCTATTCCCCCAAAACTATTGAAATTAAATTAAATTTTAAAAATAAAAATAAAAAATGAAAACAAACCAATATGTAAATAAATGCAGAGACTAATATGACCATACAATTATTGCAGGCTCTTAATTAGTATTTATTTTTCTGGAAATTTTGCAATAGCTGTTTTGTTCAAAGAACATTTCAGGTGAGAAAAGGATTAATAGGTTACTTCCACATGTGTTTATTTTTACTTATTTGTTTCACTTTTACTATTTATTTGTAATTATTGTGTTTTGTGGTAAGATGTTTTAATTCTACTTTTTTGCACTTTCTGAGATACTTATAACACAACAGCCAATTATTATATATTTTTGATAGAGGTATGAAGAGAGGTTGTTGTATTGTATGCTTATAAGATGTAGCATTCTAAACATATCTATTAGAACAAATTATATTAATATACAATCAAAACGTCTACCAACATAATTATTAATTGTCTGCTGAATCAGGTGAGAACTGAGAGTGACTGTGAAAGTTTCATACTCCTTTAATTGTGTTTATTTTTCTTTCATTTTGAATTTCCACCATATTATTTTATACATGTAAAATATTTAGCAGTTTGACTTAGAGTCAAATTCAATAAATGTTGGTTATTATCATTATTATTATATTTCATGCTTCATATGTTTTATATATAAATTCTTCATTTTATATCATTGGGAATGGTTTGCATCATCATTAAAAATGGTAATCACTTCACAATGTATATGTATATCAAAATATTACATGGTACTTCTTAAATATATACAGTTTTTATGGGTCAAAACATTTTTTAAAGCAATCTACATTTTGTTTACAAAAACAGTTTTCATATATTTTAAATTAACAAATAATAATTGTATATATTTTGGGGTGCAATATCATGTTTTGATATATGTATACAACGTGGAATATCTAAATCAAGCTAATTAACATATTTGTCACCCTACTTACCATTTTTTTTGTGGTGAGACATTTAAAATTTGGCATCTTAGCTGTTTTGAAATATATGATATATTGCAATTTGAGCATTCAAATCCAAAAATCTAAATCTAAAATGCTATAAAATTTGAATCTTTTTGAGTGACACATGACACAAGTGGAAAACTTTACACCTAATCTCATGTGATGGGATGCAATCAAATCAGAATCAAAATTTTGTTTAATGTATAAAATTACTTAAAATATTGTATAAAATTACCTTCAGGTTATATATATAGGGTGTATGTAAAAGTTAAATAAATTTCATAATTTAGATTTGGGTCCCATCCCCAACGTCTCTCCACAGAGTTTTCCATAGAAGTTGTACTAGTTTACTTTTCCAACGATAGTATGTAAGAGTTTCCTTTTATTCACATCCTTGCCAACATCTGTTCGTTTTCTTCTTTTTAATAATCACCATTCTAATCGGTGTCAGATGATACCTCATTGTGGTTTTAATTTGCATTTCTCCAACAACTAGCGATGCTGAACATTTTTTCATATGCCTGTTGGCCACTTTTGTGTTTTCTTTTCCTTTGCCCATTTTTTCATGGTATTATTTAGAGTTTTTTGTGGTGATGTTGTTAATGTTGCTGTTAATTTACAAGTTTCTTGTAAATTCTGAATATTAGTTCCATGTCAGATGCATAGTTTGCAAGTAAATTCAATTCTGCAGGTTGTCCATTCACTCTGTTGATTATTAATTTTGCTGCACAGAAGATTTTTAGTTTATATATTTTTGTTTTTGTTGCTTGTGCTTTTGTGATCTTACTCATAAATTCTTTCCTAGACCAATGTTTGAAAGAGTTTTCCGTAGGTTTTCTTTTAGTATGTTTATAATTTTAGCTCTTATATTTAAGTCTTTCATTCTTCTTACATTTATTTTGTAATCAGTTTTAATATTCTGCACATGGAAGTCCAATTTTTCAAGAATCATTTATTGAAAAGGGTATCATTTCCCCAGCATATGTGCTTGTCAGTTTTTTAGACGATCAGGTGGTTTTAAATATTTTTAGGTTCTCCATTCTGTGCTATTAATCTATGTGTCTATTTTTACACAAGCATGATGTTGGTTTTGTTACTATAGCCTTGAAGTGTAATTTAAAGTCAAATAATGTGATATTTCCAGCTTTGTTATTTTTACATAGGATTGCTTTGGCTTTTCAGGCTCTTTTTTGTCTCATATACATTTTAGAATTTTTTTTTTTTCTAACAATGTGAAAAATGGCATTGACATTTTGATAGGCATTGCATTGTAGCTGCAAATGGCTTTGGGTTGTATGGTCATTTTAAAGGTATTAATTATTCTGATCCATGAGAATGGGAAGTTTTCTCTCTGTGTTATACACAATTTCTTTCATCAGTCATTTGTAGTTTTTGTTGTAGAGACCATTCACCTCATTGGTTAAATATTTTCCTAGGTATTTTGTTTGTTTATGTTTGTAGTGATTGTAAGTTTTGTTGCTTTCCTGATTTGGTTGTCAGCTAGGTCATTATCGGTGTATAAAACTGCTACTAATTTCTGAACTTTCATTTTGTATCCTGAAACTTAACTGAATTCATTTATCAAATCTAATAGTTTTCTGGTGGGGTCTTTACATTTTTCAGGTATAAGATCTAATCATTAGCGAATAGGGATGATTTGACTTCCTGTTTTCAAGTTTTGATGCCTTATATTTCTTCCTATTGTCTGATTGGTTTGACTAGAACTTCCAGTGTCATCTTGAATAGAAATGGTAAAAATAGGGATCCTTATTTTATTCCAGTTCTTAGGGTAAATGCCTTCAACTTTTCCCCATACAGTATGATGTTGGCAGTGGGTTTGTCATACATGGCTGTTATTATTTTGAGATATGTTCTTTATAGGTTTATTTGTTGAGGGATTTTTATCACAAAGAAATGCTGGATTTTATCAAATGCTTTTTTTTCTCACCTACTGAAATGATGATATAGTTTTTGTCTTCAAATCTGTTAATGTGAGGCATCACATTTATTGATATGCATATGTTAAACCATCTTTGCATCCTTGGCATAAAATCTGTTTTATCATTATGTATTATCTTTTTGATATGATGTTGAATTGGTTTTCTAGTATTTTGTTGAGAACTTTTATGTGTATGTTTATCAGGGTTATTGGTCTATAGGTTTCTTTTATTGTTGTGTCCTTGTCTGATTTAGGGATCATAATGGCCTCATAGAATGAGTTAGAAAGAATTCTCTTCTCCTTGTTTTCTTTTCTTTTCTTTCTTTCTTTTTTTAACAATATCAAGAGAATTGTTGTTTGCTTTTCTTTGTATATTTGGTAGAATTTAGCTGTGAATCTGTCTGGTTCTGAGGTTTTCTTTCTTTGGGGCTATTTTATTCCAGATTCAATCTTGGAACTTGTTATTGGTCTGTTGAGGTTCTCTATTTCTTCCTGATTCAGTCTTAGGAGGTTGTATGTTTTCAGGAATTTATCCACTTTCTCTATGTTTTCTAGTTTGTGAGTGTGTTGTTCAAAATGGTCTGGTGATCTTTCGTTTCTCTTTGGTGTCAGTTGTAATGTCCATTTTGAATTTCCAAATTTGTTTATTTGTATCCTCTGTCTTCTTAAGTTTTATTGCTACTGGTTTATCAATTTTATCTTTTTGAAAAAAATCATTTTGTTAATCATTGTATTTTTTGTTTCAGTTTCATTGGATTCTATGATCTTTCTTTTCTTCTGTTTATAGGTTTGCTTTGTTATTTTTTTATTTTTTTATTTTTTTGGAGTCTTGCTCTGTGTCTTAGGCTGGAGTACAATGGCTGGATCTCAGCCCACTGCAACCACTCCCTTCTGGGTTCAAGTGATTCTCCAGTCTCAGTCTCCCAAGTAGCTGGGATTACAGGCCCTCGCCACCATGCCCAGGTACTTTTTGTATTTCTAATAGAGACAAGGTTTTGCCATGTTGGCCAGGCTGGTCTCAAACTCCTGACTTCAGGTGATCCACCTGCCATGGCCTCCCATAGTGCTGGGATTACAGGCATGAGCCACTGCGCCCAGCCTAGGTTTGGTTTGTACTTACTCTTCACTCCTTGAGAGGTGATGTTACGTTGTTAATTTGCAATCTTTCTACTCTGTTAATATAGTCATTTAACGCTATCAACTTCTCTCTGAAGACTATTTTGTCTGTATCCCACAAGTTTTGGTATGTTGTGTTTTCAATTTTATTAGTTTCAACAACTTTTAACATTTCAATTTTAATTTCTTTCTTGGTCCAGTGATCATTCAGGAACATGTTGTTTAATTTCCACATATTTGTATAATTTCCAAAGTTTCTCTCAGTATTGATTTCTAGTTTTATTCTATTGCGATCATAAAAGATACTTGATATAATTTTACTTTTAAAAAGTTTGTCGAGATTTTTTTTCTCAACAAATATGGTCTGTCTTAGACAATTATCTATGTGCTAGTGAGATGAATATATATTCCCTAGTTTTCGGGTAGAATAACCTGTAGATGTCTGTAAGTTCCATTTGTCCTAAAGTTCAATTTAAGTTCAATGTTGCCTTGTTGATTTTCTATCTTATCTGTCTAATGTTGTAAGTGGGATATTAAGCTTCCCTACTATCAGCTAATTGGTCTCTCTCTCTCTCTCTCTCTCTCTCTTTAGGCCTAATAACATTTGTTTTATAAATCTGGGTTCTCCAAAGGATTATAAATCATGCTGCTATAAAGACACATGCACATGTATGTTTATTGCGGCACTATTCACAATAGCAAAGACTTGGAATCAACCCAAATGTCCATCAGTGACAGACTGGATTAAGAAAATGTGGCACATATACACCATGGAATACTATGCAGCCATAAAAAAGGATGAGTTTGTGTCCTTTGTAGGGACATGGATGCAGCTGGAAACCATCATTCTCAGCAAACTATCGCAAGAACAGAAAACCAAACACCGCATGTTCTCACTCATAGGTGGGAACTGAACAATGAGATCACTTGGACTCGGGAAGGGGACCATCACACACCGGGGCCTATCACGGGGAGGGGGGAGGGGGGAGGGATTGCATTGGGAGTTATACCTGATGTAAATGATGAGTTGATGGGTCCTGACGAGTTGATGGGTGCAGGAGGCCAACATGGCACAAGTATATATATGTAACAAACCTGCACGTTATCCACATGTACCCTAGAACTTAAAGTATAATAAAAATAAATAAATAAAAAATAAAAAATAAAAATAAAAAAATAAATCTGGGTTCTCTGGTGTGGTGTGTGTATAAATTGAAAATTGTTATTTTTTTTTTCTAAATTGATCCCCCTTATTATTATATAATGACATTCCTTGTCATTTTTTACTGTTTTTGAATAAAATTATGTTTTATCTGATATAAATGTAACTACTTCTGCTCTCTTTTGGTTTCCACACACATGGAATATATTTTTCAACTACCTTACCTTCAGTCTATTTGTGTTTTTATAGGTTAGTTCTTATAAGCAGCATACAGTTGAACGACTTTTTAAAAATATTCTACTAATTTATATCTTTTAAATGGAACATTTAATCTATTTACATTCAAGGTTAATAATGATATTTAAGGTTTTGTTTCTGTCATATTGTTAACTGCATTCTAGTTGTTTCATAGATCCTTTTCTTCTCTATGGTTTGGGGAAATTCTCCCATACTGACATCTGATTCATTTATCTTCTTTGTTCATATGTTTTCATCATGGTGAATATTGGTCTTTCATTTCCATGTTTAAGACTCCTTTGAGTATGTCTTAGAGGGCTGGTTTGATGGTGAATAATTCCCTCAGCATTTGCTTATTTGGAAAATACTTTATTTTGCCTTCATTTATAAAGCTTATTCTTGCTGGATATAAATTTCTTAATCAAAAGGTTTTTTGTTTTGTTTTGTTTTTTCCATACCTTGAAAATGTCATTCTATCCTTTTATGGCCTGTGAAGATTCAGCTAAAAATCCATCATTTGTATGTATTAGTCTGATCTCACACTGCAATAAAGAACCACCTAAGATTGGGTAATTTATAAAGAAAATAGGTTTAATTGACTCACAGTTCCACAGGTTGTACAGGAGGCATGGCTGGTGAGGCTTTAGGACACTTACAATCATGGTGGAAGGTGACCAGGAACCCAGAACATCTTACGTGGTGGGAGCAGGAGGAAGAAAGAGAAAACAGGAGGCAGAGGTGCTACACACTTCAAACAGCCGTATTTCAATGAGAACTCTATCACAAGATAGCACTGGGGGGATGGTGTTAAACCATTAGAAACTACCCCCATGATCCAATCACCTCCCACTAGGCCCCACCTCCAACACTTGGGACCACAATTCAACATGAGATTTGCATGGGGACATATAGCCAAACCATGTCATAGTTTAATGGTGTTTCCTTTATAGGTGATGAGACACTTCTCTCTTGCTGATTTTGAAATTATTTTTTTCACTTTGACTTTAGGCATTCTAGTTATAATATGCAGTGTGGCAGTCTTTTGTGGAATGTATTTGGCTAGGAATCACTGGGTCTCATATATCTGGATATCTAACTCTCTTGCTAGACTTGGGATATTTTCAGGATTTATTTCTTTAAATATGTTTTCTAAACTTTTTAATCTGTGCTATCAGAAATTTTTATAATTTGAATGTTTGGTCACTTTATATAGTCCTAAACATCTCAAAGGCTTTGTTAATATTTTTATTCTTTTTTTCCTTATTTTTGTCTGAGGGTACAGGTTTAAGAGACACTTTCGTTACAGGTACTATAAGACAAAATGTTTACTGATGCTGTTTTCCCCATACTACGTATGTTTTTGGATGAAGGCAATATTATAATCAGGAACGTGCTTCTAAATTTTGAGTTGTGAATATTTTGAATACGTATATTGGACAGTCTTCTATCTGTCTCCCTAAAATGTTTAGAGTCCTCAAGTTATTTCTGTTTAACAAGCAGATACTGAATACTGTCTGATTACCAAGCCTACTGTCCAACTTTCTGGGCACAGGGAGCCACAAATTTTGCAAAAGGAATGCATTAAACCCTCAGGTGAGGAGGGCCTGATTCAGACTCTTATAGCCAATTAGAAACAGCATTAACAGTCTTCTAGCAAAGTCCCACCCATTCTTCTGCAGCAGTGATATAACCTTAAGGCAACATTCCAAATAGTAGCTCAAAGTAGGGGAAAATTAAGAAAGAAAAGAAATATGACTTTGTTTTAAAATGCTTACTTTCTTAAGATGACTACAAAGAACCCAACTAATACTGTGGCTCTGTCACTGTCAAATAATTTGTATATTCCCCAACTGACAGTTAGGCTTAAGATGATTTTTAAGATATTAGTACCCGAATCATATTAACTGGAGACTGAACCATTTATTTGAATACCATTTTGTTTTGAATTGAAATATTAGGCTTTCTTCTATTTCTTAGTAATCTTCCACTTAGTAATAAAGCACATTTCAAAAAATTATGAAGAGACTAATATAGACAGCCATACTAAAATAATACCAAGCCAAACCAGAAAATTATATATAGACTAGTTCATATATCTTTTTCTCTCTCATTTTCACACTATAATTTATATGCATGATTTATATTTGTATTCAATATATACACACACATGCAGAATAGTTTGAAATGCACCTTATTATCTCTCTATAATACTATCAAATTAGTGGCAAAACTGGTTTGAGAACTGATAAAGAAAATATGTGAAATACTACAGAGTACCTCTTAAATACAACTAATACCTCATAAGATCTTTATTTTTTTTGCCAATAAGAACTACATTTATTGCATATTGGTATATACTTAAATGTGTCTATAAACATATAACAAAACTGAATCTCCAAAATACCAACTCTTCAATGAGCTGTGTGGTAAAGCGCTCATTTTTCACCTGCGTGGGTTTAATACAATTGTCAGACATTTTAATGAATACACACATGCATATGTGTGTGTGTGTGTACGTGTATCTCTTCTGGTTTAGCTTGCCATAAAATCTCTATCAGTAATAGTAACCTATATAAAAAAGCAGCTTTTATATTTTCACCTTATTATTTATAACATCTAATGTAAGACAGATTAATTATATTAAGACAAATGCTAGCTCTATATTAAGGAATACACTAAATGTTGTTCTAATATTCCAATTTATTTGTGCCCTGAGTGCTCTATAAAACTCAAACACAATCATTTAATTTATATAAAATAATAAAACAAGGAATTATAACTATTGTAACTAAAGTTTCGACTATGTTATTTTTACATTTCAGGTCATAAGATACCTTAGATACAACTAAGATAATCATGAACCCATCAAATGATGGAATTTGATGATGAAGCACCATGATATTTTGAAGTATGTGGCCTCATATATAATTTATCAATTCATTTTTTTCAAAGTAAAATTTATCAAGACTTAACACTTTTTTTGTGAATATCTTTCTGCTTTTGAATGTTTGTAAATAAATCCTTAAGTTATATTTTGATAGAATTAATATTATAAATAAAAAAACTGTAAAACACCAGAAATAGATACCATTTTGGGAGGTGAATGGAAATTGGGTGGGGGGGGGGCGGATTGCCTGATACATGTACCAATAATACATAAAATTAATATAATTTGGTTTACTAGTAACATGCATTTTAAATACTGGTTATCACTAATGATTACTATGTAGAGCACTTAAGTTTTAGCATCCAAAATATTCTAATGCAAAATGGAATTTACAAAATTTGTCAGTGGACTATAATGTTCTGTCAAAAATAATAAAAATACCCTCTAATTCAAATTATAGATTCTAAAATGAAATAGATTAGTAATGTCAGAAAAATAAATATTCAAAAATAGTTTGCCAAAAAAGAAACCATGTGTCTTATAATTTACCATTTTTCCCCAATGAAAGAGTATATTTTAGGTCACAATATTGGAGCTATATAACTTACACAATATACAGAATTGAATATTTAAAGAATGAATTCTCAAGATTTTAGTTAGTATTAATGTATATTACTTTAAATACCATAACAGAATCCCATTCATAATTAAATGTCTGAGGTAGTTATATTTATTTTTTCTTGAATTATGAAAATTATTTATATATTCAATCTTAGTATTATACATTCATTACTGAGCAGGAAAAAAAAATCTGCAGGATACAAATTATTCCAAGGAATAATTAAAATGTTTTCTTCTATTTTATTTTTTTTAATAAAATTATTTATAATGACACAAAAATCCACATTGCTTCTGGGTGAGCTTGCACATCACAGCTATGTCTGTATAAAGTAAAGCTACTTGTTAACACTTATATTTTCCTTGCCTGTAGAGCTATAAACTCTAATGCTGTAATGATTCCTTAATGAAAGAGATAAGTAATAATGAGATAATAAGAAATGTAAGTTAAATTATTGATTTAAAAAATAATGTAAGCTGCAACGGGGCATACTCCACATTTTAAAAAACTCTCAGAGGCCGGGCGCGGTGGATTACACCTGTAATCCCAGCACTTTGGGAGGCTGAGGCAGGAGGATCACAAGGTCAGGAGATCGAGACCATACTGGCTAACACGGTGAAAACCCGTCTCTACTAAAAATACAAAAAAAATTAGCCGGGTGTGGCGGCGTGCACCTGTAGTCTCAGCTGCTGGGGAGGCTGAGGCAGCAGAATGGCGTGAACCCGGGAGGCGGAGCTTGCAGGGAGCAGAGATCGCTCCACTGCACTCCAGCCTGGGTGACAGAGCAAGACTTCATCTCAAAAACAAACAAACAAACAAACACACAAACAAAAAACTCTCAGAGAGATATGAAACCAGAAACAGCTTAGCACAGCTTAGCACCTAAACTTTAGCCTGCAGTCGTGTGGTAATAAAATTATAGGCTGTGTTTGTTACTGGCATTGTAAATATATTTATTTATCTGTTGTTCTTACTCGTAAAATAATGGGTTCTTCAAAAAGCTCATTTTAAATTGCAAAAGCTTTAAAACTCATAAAAGTTTCTTCTGACACTATTGCCCAAAAATAGGGGATAGTGATACATACTGACAGTCGGCTTGGTGGAATTTGTAAATGTTATTCATAATTCATTCACAGAATATGAAAATTCTGAGAGAAAGGCTTGGCTGGAATATGCTTGTGGGCAAGCAAGCAAGGGTCTAATTGCCTGTGGGCTGATTGGAAAACCTTGAGATTTATTTTACGGGAATCTGAAAGTATGCAAGTACTATATTATTCCTGAAAATGTTCTACGAGCTGTCACCCTGTGAATCTATCCAATTTATTTTTGATATAGCTCTACTTTCTATATAGGTGATTTTGTTTCCTTTTAAAAATAGGATTTATTTAGTATGATTATTTTAGTTTTGCATTTTATATATATATATTTTAAAGTGCTTATTCATACTACTTGATACTGCTGAAAGTTTAGAAATGGATTTTTATTACAGTTGATATAACTCAGTAATTTTTCAGAATTATTGTAGTGCCAGATAATAGTAGTTCAGATTGGCATAGTGCTTTCTGCTTAGACTATATTTTCTGTCCTTCTTGTGTGAGAATGCGTCATTGAAAGAAGGGGATCTTGACAAGGAATTTGCAAATCTGTTCCTTCAGTGAGGTCCAAGCAGGATAATCTAGGGCCTTCCTAGAATTTGCAAGATGCGCGTGCACACACACACACACACACACACACACACACACGTCGAGAGAGAGAGAGAGAGAGAAAATGATAGAAAATTAGAGTGACAATTAAGTAACATTTTGGTTAATATAACACCTTATCAATGCCTAGAGCCTCAAGAGGTGGACATTAGTATTTCCAGAATGAGTGCTACAAAGATGAGTTTTCTGTGTATAAGCTATTATTTCTCTGGTATGTCAGAGATAGTTATAATTGCAAAATATTTTCTGGTAGAAATAATCAATAAACATTGTGCCTTTGTTATTTTGTTTTGTTTTTAAGGTATATGATCTCTATCTTCTCTAAAATGTATGCCCTTTAGGAATTTCAGGCAAATTAACAAGATTTGCTACCGTGAAATATATGTCTTTTTATATACTTCAGTTCTATTCAAATTGATGATCTAACTATGTTTATTTCTATAGATTGCACACATGGTACTCAGACAGTGGTTTATGGTAAGGTTCTGTTCCAAATGACTTGTTGATATAAATGCTGCAGAAGTGGGAATTGAAGACAGAGGAACTGACACGTGTGTAATTGCTTAATCTGACTATTCTAGAACAGTACATAGTTGGATACTTACTTTGAAACCTACATTCAATCTTTCAAGGTATCAGCAAAGTGCCATGGTGTAGTAGATATTGCTTAGGCTTTTGAACAGGCAGAATTGAATGTGCCAGTTATTAATTTTGTGACAATGGGAATTTAATTAATTTTTATGTGCTTCAGTTTCTTTATCTACAAAACAAAGGTAATAATAATCACCTTGCAGATTTCTTGTAGAGATTGTTAATGTATATACAAGTTGTGACACAATTGTTTGAACGTAGTAGATTCTGAGTACATGGCAAATGCTATCATTTTACTATAATATATAAAAATAAGTCAGTTCTTAATTGGAAAAAGACTTTCTCTAATCATTTTAAGCATCAAAACAGTATGTACAGGATAATTTAGAAGCCATATACGTGCTCAGACAAGAGGCATGTTCAGTAAAATCCTGAGAAAACTTTAAGCTTTCACTTCAGGATTATCACTAGTATCAGTCCAAGCCTAGCTAATGATGGGAAATTCTCCAGCACAAAGCTAGTGTGGAGAAATTGGGAATGGCGGTAGTTCTTTTCTGTTGCTCGTTTGATTTATTTTAGCTCCTGGCATTAAACGGAATCTGTGTCAAAACATTAGCTGAATGCTAACTAAAGAAGCAGATTTCACTGAGCCCACATAAAACGAAATGTTGTTTGAAAAAATAGTTTGGAACAGTTGCAAAATAGTGAACTACTACAGTCTTTAACCATAAAAAATGAGATTATTAGCTGTTTTATCATTACAAACATTGGAGATCAGAAGGAAGTTGGACATTATATTTAAAGTTATGTATATGTATACAGAGAAAGAGACTTGAAAAAGTTCATGAAAAATTAAAAGATAAAAGTAAAACATATAAACTTTATTTCTCAGTAGAAATTTTATTAAGTTCAAGACACTTTTGTAAGGGATGATACCAGCCACTTAGTCCATCTCTAAAGAACTGAGGGTCCTGGAAATTTACCAGTGTCAATGTAGTCGTTATTACATTATTAACTGAAGAAAAATAAGTGCTCTCTTCCAGGTTGTTTTAAGATCAAGAAATAAAAAATATGTCAGAAGTGTTCAAAAATGGTAAGGTGGATGCCTAATGATTTACCTTTGAAACTCTCACAAAATTGCCCTTGTTTTATGAGAGAAGTGAGCAAGAACATTGTCATGGTGGAGATAGACTCCACCATGGGAAAGTGGAGCTTTCCCAGGCATTGTGTGTGTGCGTGTATGTATGTGCATGTGTGTGTGTTAAATATTTGGGTATTCTCAAAACACTCTCATATTAAGCAGACTGATAGTTCTTTGGCCCTCCAGAAAGTTAACAAGCAAAAATACATTGAGCATTCCAAAACACTGTTGCCCAAATCTCTGCTCTTGAGTGTTCTACTTTTGCTTTTACTGGATCACTTCCATGCTCAATAGTGATTGGTTTGTTTGCGCTTTGTCTTAAGGATTGTAATGATAAAGCCATGTTTCATCTCCTGTTACAATTCTCTGAAGTAATGCTTCAGGATGTTGAGCTTACTTATTAAAAATTTTTCTTGAAAGCTCTGCTCTTACTTGCAGCTGATGGGGATGTAATGATTTTGGCACCCATCAAGCGGGAAGGTTGCTCAACATTAATTTTTCAGTCAGAATTGTGTAAGCTGAACTAATTGATATTTCTATTGTGTTAGCTATTATTTCCACTGTTAATTATTGCTCTTCTTTAATTAGAGCACAAACAAGATACTTTTTTTTTTTTCTCAAAAATTGATGTAGATAATCTGATACTCGGGGCTTCATCTTCAACACTTTCTCTTCTCTTTTTAAAATGAGTCTATTTATTTGTAAACTGGTAATATCTTTGGGGAATTGTCACCATAAACTTTTAGGAAAACATCAGTGATTTTATCATGATTTCACCTAGGCTTCATGACACATTTGTTGTTCATTCTTGCTTCAATTTTAGCAAAATTTATGTCGCTCTTATAGGGGTTCTTTTCAAATTGATGTCTTATAATTCTTGGTGCCTTAAACTAGATCCTGTGCAGACATGTTCTAACAACTTAATATGAGTTTATTTATGTATAAAAATTTTTGAAATCCATGCATTGTTTTTTCATAATATACATTTCTATGAACTTTTTGAAGACCCATCATATATAAATATACATATATATGTATGTATATATATTTTTAAAGTTATATATTTGAAAGAAATAAACTGGCAATATGTGAACCTATGGAATAGAATAAACAGCCCAGAAATAACCCCTAAGTTTTCTAGTCAATGACTCTTTGACTAGAATTTCAAGACCATTCAAAGTGAAATATTCTTTTTAGCAGGTTGTCCTAGGAAAACTGCATATACACATTCAAAAGCAATTGGACCATTATCTTATACCATATATAAAAATTAACTGAAAATGGATCAAAAGCTAAACTTAAGAGTTAAAATTATAAAACCCTTAGAGGAAAATATGCAGGAAAATTTCTATAATATTGGATTTGATAATAATTTCCTGGATATGACATCAAAAGCAGAGTCAAGAAAAAAAGTAGAATAATTAGAACGCGTCAAAACTAAAAACTTTTATTCATCAAGTGATCCTATCAAGTCAGTGAAAAGGCAACCTACAGAATGGGAGAACATATCATTAAATAAAATATTGAATAGAATATGAATATGCAGAATAAACAACTTGTACAACCCAACAACAAGAAATCCAATATAAAAAAAGGCATTGAACCTAAACACACATTTCTTCAAAGAAAATGAACTTATGCCCATTAATTGTGTGAAAAGATGCTCAACGAAACTAATCATAAGGAAAATGCATATCAAAACCCTAATGGGATACCACTGAACACACATCAGATGGCTATGATATGTGTGTGTGTGTATATATATATGTATATATATTTCATATATATATATATGAAAAATAAATGTTGAAAAGCATATGGAGAAATTGAAACCTTTCTGCTTTGGTGGTGGAAATAGGTATGGTGCAGCTCCTGTGGAACCAGTATGACAATTCTTTAGGAAGTTACACGTAGAATTACCATATAATCCAAATATTCTACTTGCAGGTATATAACCAAGAGAATTCAAAGTAGAGACTCAAAAAGGTGCTGGTACATGAATGTTCGTTGCAACATTATTCATAATAACCAAAATTCAAAAAAATTAAATGTATATTAACATATTAATGGACAAATTAAATGTGCCATATACATACAATGGAATATTATTTAGCCTTAAAAATAAATCAATTATAAGACACGACACAAATAATCCTTAAAACTGTTAGGCTAAATAAAATAGGTCAGATACAAAATGACAAATATTGTGTGATTCCAGTTATGTGAAGCAACTAGAATGGTGAAATTCACAGATAAAGTAAATAGTGGTTGCTAGGGGTTGGGGGTATGGAGAAGTGGAGAGTTGTTGTTTAATGACTAAAGAGTTTCTATTTGTAATGATGAAAAAGTTTTCTAAATATAGTAGTGATGATTTTACACCACTGTGAATGTGTGTAACGCCACTGAATTATTTGATTGTAACTGTTGTTTTAATGTTTTATATATGTAAATATAGTTACACACAGTTATATATGTATATGGTTATACATTGTTATACATACTGTTGTATTTTATCATTATTATTGCTTTAAAGCTGCCTTAATTGCTATAAATACTATGGAATCAAGGAGAACAGACCACCATGATTTTATTTAAGTAAGGTTTCTGAAGATCATAGGGCCATTAACATTAGATTGAGAGAAGGGAGATTAAAAGTTCAAGAGATTAAAATATAGTAGCTGAACAATAAAGTTGGAAGACATCAAAGACAAATGTCATCACGTAACAATTATTTTTATTTTCAAATACACTGATTATAACTTTAAACAGAGATTGTCCAACAAGAAGACTTAACAATTCTAAATACATATGCAACCAACACTGGAGCACTCAGATTAATAAAACAAGTTCTTAGAAACTTACAAATAAGCTTAGATATTTGCACAATAATAGTGGAAGGCTTAAACACCCTACCAACAGTATGAGACAGATCATTGAGGCAGAAAACTGACAAATATATTTGAGACCTAAACGCAACACTTGAACAAATGAACCTAACACACATCTACAGAACATATCACCCAACAACAGAATGTACTTTCTTCTCATCTGCACATGGTACATACTCTAAGAACGGCCAAATGCTTGGCCATAAAGCAATTCTCAACCAATTCAAAAATTTTTTTAAAAAAATCATACCAACCACACTCTTGGACCATTGTCTCATTAGAATAGAAATCAATGCAAATAAGATATCTCAAAACCATCCCTTTACTGGGAAATTAAACAACTTGCCCCTGAATAACTTTTGGGTAAATAAAGAAATTAAGGAATTAATCAATAAATTATTTGAAACTAATGAAAACAAAGATAAAAATATGAAAATCTCTACAACGCAGCTAAAGTAGTATTAAGAGAAAAGTTTGTAACACTAAATGTCTACATCAAGAAATAGAAAGATATCAAATTAGCAATATAATATTACAACTAAATCAAGAGAAATGCAACAGCAAACTAACTCCAAAGCTAGTAGAAGAAAATATAGCCAATGTTAGAGCTGAACTGAATGAAAATAAGTCATGAAAATTTATACAGATCAATGTAAACAAAAGTTGTTTTTTTGAAAGAATAAATACAACTGATAGACCACTAGCTATACTAAAGAAGAAAACAAAAAAGAGTAGATCCAAATAAACACAATCAGAAATGACAAATATGACATTACCAATGACCTCACAGAAATACAAAATAATAATAATAATAATAATAACCCTTAGGGACTATAATGAACTTGTCTATGCACACAAACTAGAGAACTTAGAAGAAATTGATGAATTTCTAGAAACATTCATCCTTCCAAGATTGAAACAGGGAGAAATTAAATATCTGGACAGACCAATAACAAGTTCTGAAATTCAATCCGTAATACCTACCAATCACAGAAAGCCCTTGATCAGATTTATTCACAGCCAAATTCTACCAGACGTATAAAGAACTAGTACCAATCCTACTGATGCTATTTCAAATAATTGAGGAGACACTCCTCCACAACTAATTTTAAAAGGAAATAATTATTCTTACATCAAAACCTGGCCGACACAGAAAGGAGAAAGAAAATTTCAGGTGAGTATCTTTGATGAACATACATGCAAAAATCCTCAACAAAACACTAGAAAATCAAACCCAGCAGCACATCAAAAAGTAATTTGCCACAATCAAGTAGGCTTTATTCCTGGGATGCAAGGTTGGTTCAACATACACAAATAAATAAATGTGATTTATTATATAAGGAAAACTAAAATCAAAAACCATATGATCATCTCAATAAATCCAGAGGAGTGTTTTGATAGAATTCAATATTACTTTCTGTTAAAAAATCCTCAGCAAACTGGGTTTTGAAGAAGCATATCTCAAAATAATACAAGCCACTTATGACAAACCCTCAGCCAATATTATACTGGATAGGCAAAAGCTGGAAGCATTGCCCTTGAGATCCAGAACAAAACAAGGACGCCGTCTCTCACTGCTCCTATTCAGCATAGCACTGGAACTCCTAGCCAGCCAGAACAATCAGGCAAAAGAAATAAATAAAAGACATCCAAACAGAAACACAGGAAACCAAAGTGTCTCTCTTAACAGACGATGTAATTCTATATCTAGAAAACCCCATAGTCTCTTTCCATTTCACTATCAGCATTTTGGTCAAAACCAATTAACAAGTGTCTAGGAAGTTACAGACTTTCCCACATCTTCCTTCTTCTTCTCAGCCCTCCAAACTGTGCCAATCTCTGCCTGTTATCCAGTTCCAAAGTTGCTTCCACATTTTCAGGTTATCTTTATAGCAGTGCACCACTGCCAGTACCAATGATCTGTATTAGTCCATTTTCACACTGCTGTAAAGAAACTATTTGAGACTGGGTAATTTGTAAAAGAAAATTAAAAAAAAAAAAAAAAAAGGAGGAGAGAGGAAGGAAGAATGGAAAAGAATTTGTCTTGCAGTTTGGGTGCCAGCTCACCTGCAGTAGAATATGCCACTAGTTAGCTTTCTAAGGTTTTCAACTCCAGGCTCTGGCTTCTCTACGGCATCTCTGGACCTACACAGGGCCTGGGGCAACTTGCCACTCTGAATGGAAGGTCACCAGCCTGGCAGGCTCCACCACCTGTTGATTGCAGAGCCTTAGGGCCCTGAGCAAACATAGGCAGAGGCCAGGTAGTGTTTACACTAGACCTTGCACAAGGCCCAGTGTTGTACTGGCTTCAGGTTTGACTCAGCATACACCAGAGGTGGTGGTCAGAGAGGTGCCTGTGTTACTCCTCTCACAGCTCCAGGCAGCTCGGCAGAGAGAGAGAGAGGCTCTGTTTGTTTGGCAGAAAGTAAGAACAAGAGTCTCTGCCAGGTAATCCAGAGAATTCTTCTGGATGTTGATTAAGACTACCAAGGCAGTATTTCTGAGTCTGTAAAAAACACAATGTTTCTGGGCTTGAGGTGATCCCTAATGCACATATGGCTACAGTGACTGAAAACTTAGATCACAACACCCAAGTCCCTTCAAATACCTGAACAGCCTTGCCAAGAAATGGGTGCAAACAAGCCTAGACTGTGAAGACTATAATAAATACCTAACTCTTTAATGCCCAGACACTGTTGAACATCAGGACCATCCAGAAAAATATGACCTCACAAAAAATATTGAAAAAAGCACCAGGGGTCAATCTTGATAGCAGTGTGAAAATGGACAAATACTATATTGTAGGTGTACTTAATTCTTTCTTATTCTTTTTTATATTATCTCCTATGACTGTTTATTTTCAAATAGCCTGTCTTTGAGCTAATTATTTCTTCTGCTTAATCAATCCTGCTATTAAAAGACTCTGATACATTCTTCAGTATGTCAAACGAATTTTCAGGTGAAGAATTTTTGCTGGACTCTTTTCGAATTTTGAGTATCTTTGGTACATTTATCTGATAGTATTTCTAATTCTTTCTCTGTGTTGTCTCAAATTTCTTTGATTTTCCTCAAAACAGCTCTTTTGAATTCTCTGTCTGAAATGTCACATATCTCTGTCTCTCTGGGATTGGTCCCTGATACTGGGTAATTTGTGTAGAAAGGAGGTTTAATTGAGTCACAGTTCCACATGGCTGGGGAGGCCTCAGGAAACTTACAACCATGGCAGAAGGCAAAGCGGAAGCAAGCATATCTTACGTGGTGGCAGGAGAGAGAGAGAGAGAGTGAGAGAGAGAGAGCGAGCAAAGGGGGAACTGTCAAACAATTTTAAAACTATCAGCTCTCGTAGATCACTCACTATCACTAGAACAGCATGGAGGAAACCACACCCGTGATCCAATTACCTCCCACCAGCTCCCATCCTCAATAACATATAAATGGAAACAAAACATGTTGAAAAGAGGAGGATGATGTTAAAGTGTAGAGTTTACATTAATTTTATCTTTATTTGTTTATGCAGTCAGTGATAAGTTGTCATCAGTTTAAAATAAGATGTTATTTGCAAACCATGTGGAAACCTCAAATCAAAAAACATAAAATGGATACACAGAATCTAGAAATAAATTAGACAAATCAAAAAGCAAGAAAAACCTCATTAAAAATGGGCAAAGTATGTGAACAGGCACATGCAAATCAAAACAACAAGTATATACAGGCTCACGCCTGTAATCCCAGCACTTTGAGAGGCCGAGGTGGGCAGATCACGAGGTCAGGAGTTCCAGACCAGCCTGGCCAACATGGTGAAACCCTGTCTCTTCTAAAAATACAAAAATTAGCTGGGCGTGGTGGCAGGCACCTGTAATCCCAGTTACTTGGGAGGCTGAAACAGAAGAATCACTTCAATCCAGGAGGCAGAGGTAGCAGTGAGCCAAGATCACACCATTGCACTCCAGCCTGGGCAAGAAGAGTGAAACTCTATCTCCAGAAAAAATAAGTTAAAAAAGGCAAAAAATAACAGATGTTGGTTAGGCTGTGAAGAAAAGGTAATGCTTATATACAGCTGGTAGGAATGTAAATTAGTTCAGACCCTGTGGAAAGCAGTCTAGATATTTCTCAGAGAACTTAGAAAAATGATTTGACCCAGCAATCCCATTAAGGAGTATATTTCCAAAGGAATATAAATCATTCTACCAAAAAGATACATCCACTTGTATGTTCATTGCTGCACTTTTCACAATGCCCAAACACAGAATCAACCTAAATGCCCATCAATGGTTGACTAGATAAAGAAAATGTTGTACATATACACCATGTAATACTATGCAGCCATAGAAAAAAATGAAATAATGTCCTTTGCAGCAGCATGGATCAAACTGGAGGCCATTATCTTAAGCAAATTAATGCAGTAACAGAAAACCAAATACCACCTGCTTTCACTTATAAGTGGGAGCTAAAAATTGAGTACACATGGACACAAAGAGGGGGACAATAAACACTGATGTCTACTTGAGGGAAAAGGGTGGGAGCAGCGTAAGGGTTGAGTAACTACCTATTGGATAGTACGCATACATTTGTATTCCAAACCCCAGTGACACATAATTTACCCACATAACACACTTGCACATGTACCCTCTGAACCTAAAACAAATATTGAAGATAAAAAAGAACAAAAGACATCACACTCTACCTAAGTGTTTATCCTCCATCGTACTTTATTGTGTACTTCCGAGATGTTATAATAGACGTTTTTCTTGCTGCCATATATATTTCATGTTAGATAACAGTGAAGACATTGTCTTATGGAAATCTCCTTATTTCCTTGCGTTTCTTTGGTGAATGCATTGAAAGTTCTTCAAAAACAAAGTTGGTTTTAGCAAATGTATTTCCCTGGACTGGGTAATTGAAAAAATAGAAATTTATTTTTCATAGTTCTATTGACTGGGAATTCCAAGATTCAGTTGCCAGTAATCTTGGACTGTGTGTCAGTTAAGGGCTTGCTCTCTGTTCTCAAGATGGTATTTGTTGCTGCATTCTCACATTGTGGAAGGGACAAACTCTGTGCCCTTATATGGTGCCCTTAATATAAATTTTGGAGGTGCATAAACATTAAAGCCATCGCACTTCTGTATCAGTGGTTCTCAAAACCAGCTACACAGAAAAGTCACCTGAAGAAATTACTTTAAAATAGAGATTTTTTATTTGTATCCCAGTGTTATTAATTTTGAATCTTGGAAATTGGGCCTGGCAACGTATATTTTTATCATATATTTAAGGATTGTGAGCAGCCATTCGATCATCAGTCTACACAGCTTTGTTTTGAACATGTAAACATCAAAAATATTATTATTATTGAGACAGAGTCTTACTCCCTCACCTAGGCTGGAGTGCGGTGGCATGATCAGTGTTCACTGCAGCAGCCTCAACCTCCTGGGCTCAAAGGATCCTTCCACCTCTCAGCCTCCTGAGTAGCTGAGACTACAGACATGCATTACCGCACCCAGCTAATTTTTGTATGTTTTGTAGAGACAGGATTTTGCCATGTTGCCAGACTGCTCTAAAACTCCTGGGCTCCAGAAATCCACCTGCCTTGGCCTCTCAAATGGCATGAGCCACCAGGCCTGGCCCAAAAATATTATTTGCCAGGATTATCTGTGTTTGAATAAATGTGTAAGATGATCTAGACCTCTAGCTAACCCTCAAAGGGCTGGTAAAATGTGTGCTAAACTATGAATACTGCATTGGTGAGAAAATGAGAAAAAATATACCATGTTCTAAAGAATGGGGTGTTGCTTTACAAAGAAAATGACATAGTGAAGGAGCCTGAATAGCAGGATGACAGCACTGGGCACTTGGAATAAATTCAAAGCTTACAGTAGACTGCATAACAGTATCCCACAGAGAAAGACATTTACTTACTTTATGTCATCTGCCAAACACGTTGGAGAAATTTCCCATGGAAATGTCATGATGCATTCTGCTAAAGCTTGCTGCTAAAGGTTGAGTGAGTCATGACAATTTAACTATTTTAGCTATCACAACATTACTTTGTAAATCAGAGTCATTTTTTTCCATTTACTTAAGCAGTTATATTTTACTTGAAGTCTCACAATAATCTAGTGAGAAAAGCAATGTGATAAGTATTGCTTTGCAAAGACAAAACTAAAGTCTTGAAATGTTTAGTGATTGGATAAATATGCACTTAATTCACTGACAGAAACTGGCTTAACCTAGAAACTGGTGTCGTAACTGCATGCCTCATATATCATCCTGGACTCATTGGTGAGAGGAAATCCCATTGTTACTGCCACTCTTATTTATATTTTTCCTTTCTTTCCATAGAGCTTCTTTCCATATGGGGAAAAGTATTCTTTAAAAGTCAGACAATTGTAGAACTCAAAATAAAACTAATTCCTTTATTTCACAAGCACTCTGAATATTGTTAAGCCTTTTATTTTGAATATGTATGGTGTCATTGTAACTTTACTAGTTGTTTCTATGAACCTTCTCTTTACCTTCCTTTAATGTGGAATGCCACATTGCTATTCTGTTGGTTCATAATTTTCTATTAAATTCTGCAAGTATTTTCAGGGTATTTATAACAACAAATAACCAGAATAAGGTAATAAGTTTAAGTGAGAGTCATGATGATGAGCTATTTGAAAAAGTTTGGGATTCCTAGACACAAAAGCAGCAATAGTAAGTTTGTGGCTCTCTTCCTTGGTTGGCCAGATTTTTGAGTTGATAGAAATTGGGCTTTTCTGAACATTATTTGTGATGCATATATTCAATGGGCTCCTGTGTATGTTATATGTGGATGAAACTATTATCTTGCTCTAGACATCAGACCTTTAGACCCTTAGGTATTGTCTCCTTCATAATTGAATAAAATTTTTAAAAAGTGTGAACTCCTCTATTAAGATATTGTTTTAAAAAGTTTCTTATTCAATATAGACATATAGAAATAATCATGTTTTATATACGCATTTACAATTGTACATACAATAGTGATTAGATTCCATCTTTAAATAAAAATTATTTTAACTCAATTAATAAAAGCTTATGTTTGTCATTGAATAATAAAAATATTTCTAGAGAATACCTCAAAATAATTTGGTAAAGAAATAGTGTAATGACAGGTGTGCCTTCTTACTAACTTACCTTAAATTACTCTTTATTACACACTCATGAATAACTGCTAATCAGTGCACAGTATGTGAATATTGTCTCCCTCTATCTCTAAATATTTTATTGTACTGTAATAATTTATTTTTGTACCGAAGTGACCACAGGTAACTGCAACTACAAAAAAACAAAATGCCAGATAAGGTTGTGGGGAGGACTACAGCAATGTCTAAAAAAATTCTAAATTTGAGAAGATAAATGAACATTGAGCTTCATGAGTACATTTTCAAATAGATTGAACATAAAAAGATCTACACCAAGACCAAGACACATTAGGAGGAGACAAAGAGACAATTTTGGAGGCAGGAAAAGAAAAATGATGCATCAAATACAAGAAAATATCCATAAAATTATAAGTGATTTTCTCAGCAGAACCCTTACAGGCAAGAAAAAGGTAGGATGGTATACTCAAAATATTGAAATAAAAGTCTTCCATTAAAGAATACTATACACAGCAAATCTGTGCTTTAGAAATGAAGGAGAAATAATAACTTCTTCATCAAACAAACACTGAAGAAGTCAAACAGTAGATCTGACTTACAAGATATGCTAACGGCAGTTCTCTAAGCTGAAATAAAAGGGTTCTAACTAACAACTTTAAAACAACAGTGTGTAAAACTCACTAATACAGGTACATTTATAATCAAATTTTGAAGTTTCTGATATTGTAATGATGATAGTGCATAAATCACTTTCATCTTAATATAAAAATTAAAAGACAAATGCATTAAAATAACTATAACCACAATAATTTGTTAATGGATAAACAATATTAAATATATATAAATTTTAACATCAACAATCTAAAATGTTAGGAAAGAAGAAGTAAAACTATAGAGATTTTGCATGCAGTCACAGTTAGGTTGCGTCAGCCTAAAATGAGATATTATAACTATACAATGTTTTATGCAGGACTCATGGTAACCAAAAAAGAAAAACCTGCAGTAGATATATAAAAGATTAAGAAAAAGAAATCATATCACACCACCACAAAAAGTCATCAAATCACAAAGAAAGTCAGGAAGAGGGAAGAAAAAAAGAAAAACTACAAAGTACAAAACAGTCAAAGAACAATTAGAAAAACGTCAATAGTAACTCATTGCCTTTCAAGTATTACTTTAAATACAAATGGATTAAATTATCTAATAAAAAGACACACAGTAGTTGAATAGGAAAAAAAAAAACAAAAAACAAAAAATAAGTGCAGATAACTAAAGCAAAAAAAAAAAAATAGTGCCACATAAAACTGGAAATCTTTTTTATAGCAAAGAAAATCAACAAAACACAAAACATATATCTGATAAAGGGCTAATATCAAAATATACGTGGAACTCATACAACTCAATAGGGATAAAAATAATATAAAAATAATAATCCAATTAAAAATGGGTAAAAGACCCAAATAAATGTTTTGACATTTTTCAAAGAAGACATGCAAATAGCCTACAATTACATGAAAAGGGGATTAACATAATTAATCATCAGAGAAATACAAATCAAAACTGCAATGAGATATCACCTCACACATTTTAGAATGGCAATTATCAAAAATACAAGAGATAACAAGTATTGGTGAGGATGTGGAAAATAGGGAACCCTTGTACACTGTTGCTGGGAAAGTAAATTTGTACAACCATTATGAAAACAATATAGAGATTGCTTTAAAAATTAAAGATAAGACTACTGTATGTTCCACCAATTCTACTTCTGGATATACATATACAGAAAACAACATCAGTATCTTAAATAGATATTTACACTTTCATATTTATTGCAATATTATTTATGACAGCCAAGACACAGAAACAACCAAAGTGTTCATCAACAAACTAATGGTGAAGGTAGTGTATGAATAAAATGGAGTATTATTCATCTATACAAAGGAAGAAAATTCTGCCAGTTGTGACAACATGGATGAAGTTGGAGGGTACTAGACTAAGTGAAATAAGCCAGTCAAAGAAAGATAAATACTAAATGATCTCATTTGTATGTGGAATCTTAAAATTCTAACTCACATAAACAGAACAGAATGATCGTTTCCAGGAGCTAGGGGTGGGAAAATGGGAATGTATTTTATAACTTTCAGTTATAAAATAAATAATTTCTGGGGATGTAATGTACAGCATAGTGATTATAGTTAATAATGCTGTATTGTATACTTGAAATTTGCTAAGATAATAGATATTAAGTGTTCTCAGCACACACACACACACGTGCACACACACGGTAATTATGTCAGATAATGGATGTGTTAACTAACTTGATTGTGATAATCATTTTATAATGTATACATATATCAAATCACATTGTAATCAGAAATATATACAAGCTGGATAGGTTTTGAAGCTTCTCTCAACTTTGTTATTTAATGTTTTATAATTGAGGAAACTGCGTTCTAGGACAGTCTTTGCTATGGCCAATAATGCCTTGTAGGACAGCATCTGCTTACTTCTTAAAATAATATAAATTTGGGTAAACGATTTCTTCCTCATTCCGTTGAGAAACTTCATGACTTAGTATCAAAGAATAGTGACAATTAGCTATCAGTATTTACTAAAATATCCAATAGGATGATTTTGGATTCAGATTCAGCTTATTAAAGAACCAGATTACACTTTGATAAAAATGTTTTCATTCATATTTTTAGTTATAAATGTGATTTCCAACTGTGGTTCACCCCTGTGTGCTGATGAAATGAATACAAGAATTGTATGTTGTATCTAATAAAAATACTCTGTTGATTGAACTTCAGAATTATTGTTCTATGTAGTATTATCCTTCTAAGCTGGTTTTTCAGTTTTGGTTCTACTGCTATCTAACCCTATTATTTCTCCTTGCCTGGGATTCTTCTTGTGTTTTGTTTTCCTTTCATTTTCTTGAATTGTCTTATTTATTACATTTTCATTTCAAATGGGAGAACATAATGCCAAAAAGTATTCCAGGATAGCTACTGAAAACATGTTAGGTAAAGAAAAAAAAAACTAACTGTAAGAGATGTTTAAGAACATGATGATCTATTACAAACCCTGCAAATAATATCATATGGGTTCCTGCCAACTCCTAAATAAGGTCACCCTCAAGTTATCTCAATCTATTATACTACCTGATATTTCATATTTCATAATAAATGATTTTGGGTAGCAGGTTATTTTCACTTTCAACTGCTCTTTATTAAAATACAAATGCCCCTGGGAATATAAATATTTTCATTCTTCATTGCTCTGCACAGCAGCATAAATTACTATTTATTTGAAAGTAAAGTACTTTAGAAATAGGATATAGAATTAGCTTTTAGAGATAAGATAGAAGTTATTACGAAAGAGTTATTACACAGTGGGCCTGCTTTCCTGGATCTCATCTCTGTACGATCTTTTAAAATTTCTTTCACATTCCATAACTGCAAGTGAGAGTTTTCTATAACTTGGCAGGCAATACTTTCTAATCTTTGATGTTGAAAATCAGTTAGAAGTGCATGTACAGAAAAGGCCTGAGATTATATAATTACTAAAGGGCCGCCTAAATAATAACTCTTATACCAATAAATCAGAGATCTGCCATACTTACTTTCTGTTGTGGGATAGGTTCACCCACAATGATCTCTGGTAACACAACCTCTTATAAGTGCTGTCATTGTAATTCAATTTTCTGTGTTGCACAATTGAGAGGGATGAGCATACATCCACTCAGTCATTTATTCCACATTTATTGGGAGTTTATAATGCACCTAGATGCTGAGGTGAAAATAATGACCAAAATAGATACAGTCCCGCTTTTTAGAGCTTATAATTTAGCAAAGAAAGAAACCGAACAAGTAGAAATGTAATAGATGCTATGAAGAATTCATCACACATTCACTTATGTATCCATTAACTGAGCACCTATCTATATGTACGTGGCACTATATTTTGTGGTTGGGATACAAATACTAATAAAATGTAGTTTTTTCTATTAAGGAGTTTATATTCTGTGCTAGCAATGGTATAGTCAAGTAAATGAACGATGGCAATACAGAGCACTGTATCTATTACTACAGCAGCATATGTAGTGTCATACATTTAACTCAGACTAATGGGAGTGGGAAGATTGTGAGGGGAAGTGTCCTGAAAGAGGCAATATATAAAGTGAGTGTTACAAAATACACAGATGTAAACAAGGGGAAGAAGTGAGGACAGCTCAACAACCTAACAGAAAGAGGATGACCACTTGCAAGGTAACCCAAGGTAATAAAGACAACTAAACTATTTAACAAGTGTGTTCTAGCCATTACTAAAAAGTAACATTATAAAACAAGTGAGAAAATGACAATCTTATATAGCATCAAATCATATACAATTCATAGACCACAAATGAAGCACTATAAAACAAAACCCAATATCAGAACTATAACATGAACAATGCACAGAGTATATAAATTTCATGATAGGCTAAAGTTAGAAAGCATTCACATTCTAAACTAGTCATTTCTGTCATATGTATGCAAAATCAATCCCATTAGTACTGAACTATACATATACAAATTATTAAGATGGCAAATTTTGTTATATGTATTTTAGACAAACAAGGAAAAATAATAAATATAAATAATCTTTTTTTTTTTTTTTTTTTTTTTTTTTTTTTTTTTTTTTTTTAGAGACGGAGTCTGGCTCTGTCGCCCAAGCTGGAGTGCAGTGGCCGGATCTCAGCTCACTGCAAGCTCCGCCTCCCAGGTTTACACCATTCTCCTGCCTCAGCCTCCAGAGTACCTGGGACTACAGGCGCCCGCCACCTCACCCGGCTAGTTTTTTTTGTATTTTTTTAGTAGAGACGGGGTTTCACCGTGTTAACCAGGCTGGTCTCGACCTCCTGACCTCGTGATCCACCCGTTTCGGCCTCCCAAAGTGCTGAGATTACAGGCTTGAGCCACGGCGCCCGGCCAATATAATCTTACTAGGATTTACCCCCGGGTCATAACTGCTTTCTTTTACAACTTTGAACAAGTCATTTAACCTTTTTGAACTTTATATTTTTCCAACTGTAAAATGAAGTTAACTGTTCCAACTCTCTACCTCATCTAATTGTGAATAATGCAAAAATGCTATGTGATTTTTGCATGAAAGACACTATGCAAATTCAAGGTCATAATATCGTCTGAGATATAAAATTCTATCATGCTTAACATTGTAAAGTAAACAAGCTTAATGACTACATTACATGCAAGCTATTCTAATTCTTACAATGACTGGTTTGTACGTGTTATAATCATATGTATTATACAATTAAAATACATACCCCTAATACAAAAAACAAACAAAATTAAAATATACTAGGTACATATAAAATTTTATTCAGGTAAAGTTTCTGTATTTGAACAACTATTTTCACATTTGTTATTACCATATAAGCAACTTATTAAGTGCACTTATCATTAAATTAAATTCACTTTTCAAAAGTTCATTATTTATTAAGCATAAACATTAAAGACTTAGTTTATACATTATTGAACATGGGAAGTGCTATTTATATTAATATTTGGAATATTTTCCTGAATTTTACAAGCTTTTCTTATTTCATTGTATAACAGTCTCAATTACATTTTAGTGCAGGAAATTAAATAATTAAATTAAACATCTGAATATACAGAATACATTATTAGAATAATGACCTATTGCTCTCACATCTTTGTCCATCCTGTAGTGGGAAATCAGGAGCAAGAAGTTAGCAGTTATAATAATCAATGGTCATTATGTACTGCTGATTAAAAGCAACTCTAAGTTTTGCTAGATTCATGTTTATGATGTCTTAGTTTAGAAATAATGTATTAGACTAAAAAGAGCTCTACAGCTTTTTGGGGATTTAGAGTTTCTAGAAATTTTTCTAGGTCAACAAATCATGTTGTGTGAGGGTCCCAGGCACCTCATGGAACCAAAAAGGAGCCTGCATAGCCAAAACAAGACTAAGCAAAAAGAACAAATCTGGAAGCATCACATTACCTGATTTCAAACTATACTATAAGGCCATGGTCACCAAAACAGCATGGTATTGGTATAAAAATAGGAACACAGACCAATGGAGCAGAATAGAGAACCCAGAAGTAAAGCCAAATACTTACAGCCAACTGATCTTCAACAAAGCAAACAAAAACATAAAGTGGGTGTATTAGTCTGTTTTCATGTTGCTGATAAAGAAACACTCAGGACTGGGCAATTTACAAAAGAAAGAGGTCTAATTGGATTTGCAGTTCCACGTGGCTGGGGAGGTCTAAAAATCATGGCAGAAGGCAAGGAGGAGTAAGCCACATTTTACGTAGATGGTGGCAGGCAAAGAGAGGGCTTGTGCAGAGAAACTCCCGTTTTTAAAACCATCAGATTTCATGAGACCAATTCACTATCACCAGAAGAGCATGGGAAAGGCACACCCCCATGATTCAATCATCTCCTGCCAGGTCCCTCCCATAATGTGTGGGAATTATGGGAGCTACCAAATGAGATTTGGGTGGGGACACAGAGTCGAACCGTTTAAGTGGGGAAAGGACACTATTCAACAAATGGTGCTGGGATAATTGGCAACCGACATGTAGGATAATTAAAGTGGATCTTCCTCTCCCACCTTATACAAAATCAACTCGAGATGGATCAAGGACTTAAATCTAAGACCTGAAACTATAAAAGATCTAGAAGATAAAATTGGTAAAGCCCCTCTGCACATCAGCTTAGACAAGGATTTAATGACCGAGAACTTCAAAGCAAATCTAATAAAAAACAGAGGTAAATAGGTGGGACTTAATTAAATCAAAGAGCTTTTGCACAGCAAAAGGAACAGTCAGCAGAATAAACAGACAACTCACAAAGTGGGAGAAAATCTTCACAATTTATGCATATGACAAAAAAAAAAAAACCTAATATCTGGAATCTACAACGAAATCAAACAAATTAGTGAGAAAAAAACCCACAAATGATCCCATCAAAAAATTAGCTAAGAATATGAATAGACAATTCTCAAAAGAAGATACACAAATGGCCAAAAAATGTATGAAAAAAAATGCTAAACATTACTAATGATCAGGGAAATTCAATCAAAACCACAATATGATACCACCATACTCCTGTAAGAATGGCCATAATAAAAAATAAAAATAAAAAAATAGATGTTGGTGTTCATGCAGTGAAAAAGGAACACTTCTACACTGCTGGTGGGAATGTAAACTAGTACACCCACTACAGAAAGCAGTGTGGAGATTCCTTAAACAACTAAAAGTGGAACTACCATTTGATCCAGCAATCCCACTACTAGGTATCTACCCAGAGGAAAAGAAGTCATATAAGAAAGATACTTGCACATGCATGTTTATAGCAGCACAATTTGCAATTGCAAAAATGTGGAATCAACCCAAAGGCCCATCAATACATCAATCAATCAATGGATAAAGAAACTGTGAGATACACACACACACACACACACCACACACACACATGTGTGTGGTGTGTGTGGTGTGTGTGTGCATCAGCCATAATAACAAAGAATTAATGGCATTTTCAGCAACCTGGATGGGATTGGAGTTTATTATTCTAAGTGCAGTAACTCAGGAATGGAAAACCAAGCATCATTATATTCTCACTCAGAAATGGGAGCTACACTATGAGGATACAAAGGCATAAGAATGACACAGTGTGGACTTTCAGGACTTAGGGGGAAAGGGTGGGAAAGGAACGAGAAATAAAAGACTATAAATTGGGTTCAGTGCATACTGCTCAGGTGATATGTGCACAAAACTTTCACAAATCGTCACTAAAGAACTTACTCATGTAACTAAATACCACCTGTTCCCCAAAAACCTGTAGAAATAAAAAATTAAAAAAGAAAAAAGATGTATATGTGAACAAGGAAGACAAATATACACAGAAGATGTACAAAGAAGAGACCAAAGAGACAAAGGACTGCCCTAGAGACGATGGAAGACAAACCTGAAAACCAGGCTGGAATTCAGTATTCTAATAAATATGATTACCGTCTTCTAACAGAGTCTTTCACTTTTAGTATTCAAAGATTTGCATCCATGAAAACTATAACTATAATACTAGTAAAAGCAATATTGATGTTTTAATATTACAAATTAAATACATACGTCTGCAGCTGTTTTTCAAAGATTCCTCAGATTCTTATTATTAGGAACCAACAGAGGTTATGGGAGGTATAGTTTGGCTTCAAACTGATTTCAGTTTTACATGCATTTTAATTTTACTAACTAGTTATCAAGTTAATTATCAAACCTCACATTTTCATTCTCAGTATTAAGTTACACATAGAAGTTATTTTGCATTTTAGCTCTGAAAGTGTTGAAATATGGAATGTGACTAGGTGACTTTGCTTTATATACATATGGTACTCAACCTTTTGCTTTCAGTGTCATCTTAGTCTGCCAGATCTCTAATTTTTTGGTAAGAAAATGGACCAACAGGGTATATTCGCAATCATGAGTCTTTTTAGTCCCTGCAAATACTTGCTGATGTATGTCAGGGTTGGCAGATTTACACAGCAGATGAGGATTCTGCTGTCAATCATACTTTTCCCATTAGAATTGGTATTAAATAAGCTTTCGCTCATCCACTTTTCCTTTTGAAGAAAGTTAATATTCTTTGGCATTAACAAGAGAATGTCATCAATATTTAACTCAAAACATAAAATTACATAATTGTAATGAATGGTTTCATCCTGTATTAAAGCGACTAACAATACTATGAGGAGTATTTCCAACAGTCTTTTTTTATTGTTACAAAATGTTCATAATATAGAATTTACCATTTTAACAACTTTTAACTATACAGTTTAGTGACATTAAGTAAATTTACGTTGTTGTGGAAGAATTACCACCATCCGTCTCCAGAACTTTTTTCATCTTCCCAAACTGAAACTTTTTACCAATTAAACAATAGTTCACCATATCTGCCTTCATCCAGTCTCTGGCAAGTACCATTCTACCTTTCTCTATGAATTTGACTACTGTACAAATCTCATATAAGTAAAATTTCCTACTATTTGTCCTTTTGTGACTGCCTCACTTCACTTAGCGTAATGTCTTCAAAGTTTGTTTATGATGTAACATGTGTCAGAATTTCCTTTTTTAAGGGTAAATATTATTCCGTTATGTTCACATACTGTATTTTGCTTGTCCACTCATCCATCAAGGGACATTTTAATTCCTAACACTTTTTAGCTTTTTGAACCATGTTTCTATGAACATGAGTGTGAACATATCCATTTAAATTCCTGATTTCAGTTATTTGGGGATATATTCTCAGAAGTAAAGTTGCTGGATTATATGCTAATTCTAATTTTAATTTTTTGAAGAACTGCCATACAGTTTTCTATAGAAGTTGCACTATTTTCCATTCCCAATGACAATGCACAAAATTTCTCATTTTAAAACATAGCCTTTTATTTAAAAATATCTTTATAGGTATGTATAAAACAGTTAAGACAAGTAAATGACCTGCTAGACTCTCTGTTCTCATGTTCCCTCTAACCTTCAATGTTTGGTCTATTTCACCCACAAAGATAAATTTAGATTTGAAGAGTTCACCTAATCCAGGAGAATCTAATGGTATCTAGGCCAATGATCCAGCAACAAACCAGGCAAGGCAAATGATTTCTTTTTATGACTTTGCATCCCAGTTGTACTCACTGGTATTATCTCACTTGTGCTTTAGTTTTATTTTTTTATCAACCAATAAATTTCTGCCTTTCTGCACTTAATTCCTGAAACAGTGTCCCAATGCCTGAATATTGACCATTCACTGCTCTGGTCCATTTTCTTTGTCAACTAGATCCACTCCCTATAATACATACCCTGCTGTTTATTCCCATATCAACATAATCATAAGACATAAAATTTAATGCTAATAATTTTGACCCTTTATTTCCTTTGTAGAGCAGGTATTCCAATTGTATCTTTAACAGAAGGCTTTGAAAAAATTCAGCATTGTTACTTAATTTCAAATAACCTGGGAAATTCTCAGTGGAATCACACTAAGACTATTTCTTGGTATACTTGAAGAAGAGATAGAATATCCCCTGGCTATGTCCATTCTTCTACCCAAAATGTTTGCTTCTAGGCTGAAATAAGCTTTTGAAAACCACCACTATCAAGAGTACACTCTTGTGAAAACACCAAACATCAACCTAGTCATGTCTCATGACCTGGTCTAATGGTCCTTATTGTCATGTACAGAATCCCCACAGTATATGAAGGCTTTCCGGGAGTAATGCATTCACAGATAGTTTTACATTTATCAGTTTAGACAATCACATCTTCGAAATATTCTGTTTTCTGATGTTGAGCTTCCTGAGAAGGCACCGCTCATGAAGAGAAAATTTCTGTTTCTATATATCCTATTTCACAATTGCCTTTCCTCCACTTTGCAAAAGACAGATAACACTCTTACCTCTTACCATTCTCATATTTTATTATGGTGCACTGCCCCTTAGTGTAGAAAGCAAACAAGAGACAACTCAAAATAATGCAGTCCTTGTTGAGAATTAATGACTCTAATTTTCATAAATGTGTTTAATGTAGTTGCTGCCGTGGCATCCATTATAGGCCTGACACAAGTTTTTGAGATACACTTTCCCCTCATGTTTGGCCTAGTTAAAACTTCTCCTCCTTGTGTGCTTGTGATACATTCCCCTTGTTCCTCATCTCACTGAAGCAAAACTCAACATATCCCACAGCTGCTGACCACAATCAAACCTAATGATCAATACCTGAGTTATGTAACTAAGCTCCTTTCCTTGCACATGCTTTCTTTAAACTAGTCAATCCACAATCCCTGTGAAACAAAACAACAACAACAACAACAATCTAAGGAATAAGGCTTATGATCCTTATTAAAGGCATAGTCTCACAGGTCCTCTCTTTCTCTCTTTCTTACTCCCCACCTACTAATTGAGCTCCCTGCTCAACTAGTGGATGGGCCCTGAACTTCTTATCAGTCCTCTCTCACACCCAGTGGGTACCACTAACCTCTCTGAGATATGTGAGTAATACAATACATTTCCTCTGCTTTATTGTGTCTCACCCAACTGACACGCCTGAACCTGATGTTCCCTGTAGTCAGGACTTTCCTGTAGAGTGGCTATCTTGACACAGCCACTCTCAAGAGAGAGATCTCAAGACCAAATTAAAACTTAAAAAAAATTAACAATAGAAATCACAAAGCTAATGATAGGTTAACATTCTTTTAGGTCACATTATTTATAGTTCTTTACTTAAAGTTATCTTATATATAATTAAAAATAAATTTTGATGATGCATCACTAGAAGATCTTTGACCTACAAGTCAAAAAGTGATTACAGAAAAGAGTGACACTGCTATAAAAAATTTCCATTTCTTTACATGTATGAGTTTTCTCAGTGCTTCTATATGAGTTTTCTCAGTGCTTCTATCAATCAAAATTGAAATTAAAAATAGAAATTATGTTTAACTTAGTCTCATTCTAGCAATAAGCAATAAGTAATAATCACTCACAGGTACATAAACTAATTGAAAATAAGTCTACCCATCTCATTAGGAAATGCATTTCCAATAAAAAATTAATATTTACTACTACATGTTTAAATATTCTCTCTCTCTCTCTATATATATATATATGTGTGTGTGTGTGTGTGTGTGTGTGTGTGTCTAATGAATAATTTACTACTGCTAATTGTAATGATAACTTAATCCAGAGTAAAATGCCTTAGTCCTTAGAGGCTTAATGTTACAGGACATTTTTTAAAAGTCAATTTATACACATGTTTTATTTCCAAAGAGTATGTTAGGGTCATATATAAAATACTCTCAGACATAAAATACATTGTCATAAGATAAAATTTTCTGGGGGAAATGAAATGGAAATACAAGTTCAATAAGCAGGATAAAAATGTAAAATATCTAGCTGATAAAAATGAACTTGTTCACTCATTTTTAAATGGACAATAGTTTGTATTATATTGATGATGTGGAATTTATATTACATTAAATTCATTTAAAATAGTAGTGTAATGTTTCGTTTTAAAATTTAGTATTTACAATATTCTAGGGATTACAAGTATTGCAACTATTTAAACCAATGATCACAAATTTTAGATGTCCACTTAAAAAGATGTGAGGGAGAACATTTACAAAACCCTTGTAGAAGGTATTGCAAGAAAAATATTTGAAGATCATTGATCTTGCCAAGTCTTCAACATTGGGTGTATATTTTTTCAAAACATTGAATTTATATTACCTATGTTTTTCACTGTATTCTGTCTCTACCTTTTCTGAGCACAGAAAGATGACTGCCGCTGTCCTAAGTAGTTCTCCAGGCTTCCAAATTTATATCACTGTATCTTCATTAATAGAGTAACTAATTTGCTACAAAAGTAGATCCTGCCTGCAAAGGATGCAATGTATAGCTACATAGTATATACACTGAACAACACTAAGGGATCATTTACATAGGCTGTAATGTAATAACACCTTTTGAAATTTTGCTACATGGCATCCTCCCCCTACATAAAAGAAAATCTGAACAAACAAAATCTCATAGAGAAATTCACTTAAACCTCTCAAACTCACCTGTGTGACCCTTTCCAAAGTGATAAAATTCTCTAAAATATTCCTTTGGAGTGTAAGCCGTAATTTCTTCTGTGACCTAAGGTAGATACAACTAGCTGGTTTACTGCTCAGTAGTAATGTGTAATAAATCAGTGTTAGTCAATAAGGAAGCAATTTGTCAAGTAATTCTATAGTTCCACTTTTTAACTTCTGAGAAGTTATTTCTCGCCCTGGAAAGTTCATCATTCGTGCCGAAGTCTCCCAAATCTTCCAAGACAATCACTTCATTCTTCCTTTGAAACGTACCTATACATAATGGCTGCAAAAGGTGGGGGATATAATAAGAGCAAGGTCTGTCATAAACGAGGTTATTTATGAGTTATCAGGTCCAGTTAGAAGAGCCAAAGTAGGATATTGAGTTAACACGGTCCTTCCAACAGATTCAAAATAGTGATGGCTACAATTTCTAAAGAAATTGAGACAGATAGAAAGTGCTTAAAGATGAGTGGGATAAAGTCTTCAGGTTACTTTACCACATGCATTATCAAGGGAGGCAAGTTTGACCTGAAGGGGATGACCTTGGAAGATGAAAGCCTTACATATTATAATGGTTTGTGTTCCTCCAAAAGACTATACTACTTCAAGAATACGCAATAAATCTGCAGTATTAAAATTTGGTGGGGATGAGGGAAAACTGGTGATTAGGAAAAAAAGTTTAAAAATACTCCTTATGGGACAATAATGAAAAAAGATTGAGTTTTTAAAAACAGACATTTTCTGGTACCTCTCTTTCCAAAATAATGAAATATATTGTTGAGAAACCAGTATCTAAATTGGAAGTACAAAATAAGACATGATTACTTCTTTTACCTAAAACTTTGTCAGTGTATAATCTGTGGTACCCTGGAGTCATAGATTAATAGATTCTTCTTCTACACTGAACTAATTGGACTTAACAAAGACCAGCCTTGAAAACTGAAACACAAGCTTCTAAAGTTGTACATGAAAGGTTTTAGGAAACTTACCCCATTATGTCTAACTTCTTTTAGAAATATTCAGATTGTCTCATGGTAATCAAGAAGAAAAAACTGTACCTAGGCCTGGGACTAATATCTTCACTTATGACACTGAGTAAAGGGTGAGAACAATAATGTTGACCCATAGAGGGAAAAGTGTTAATTTTAAACACAGGCCATGGGGTCTGCTAGCTATCTTCCAGTAGCCATTCTATTTTTATCTCTTTTGTAATAGAATCCTCACATTTTAACTGGACTCATGGCCACCAGTTAAAAATATTTGTAAGTCTCCATTGCAGTAGAGGCAGCCAGGTAAATTGAAGTCATGTGGGCAACTTCAGAGTAGTATCCTGAAAGAGTAGGGGATTACCCTTCATTTTCCCTTTTCTCCCTCCCCCTGGCTAGAATACAAACATAAAGAATGGAGCTACAGCAGAAATCTTCAAACTATGAAATGAAAGTCACAATTGAAAATGATAGAGCATTAAGGCAGTAGCGATCCTGACAAAGTAAAGCAACCATATTAGCTCTGTACTGTTTACATTCAGACTATTATTTAGACTTCCATCCTGCTTTAAGTCATGATTCTTTCAGTATTTGTTACAGCTTCTGAACTTGGATCCTAATTAATATAATCATACCTAGATTTGATGGTTTATGTCACTGCTTATTAATTATATAGCCTTGGACCTATTATTTGGTCTCCTTAAAACATGCCATTATTTTCTGTAAAATTAAGGTAATAACATTCACTTCACAGGAATTTTTAGAGGATGAAGGAAGATACTCTATTTAAGGTACATAACACAATAACTGACCCAAGAATGAACACATATTTCCTCTTCCTTTTTAAATTTACCCACAACTGGACATGCAGCTCGATACACAGATTCAGTATTTCATTTTGTGGTTATTCCCAAGTGAACAAATAATTCAGGTTTGTTGGTTCACCTCCACTCAAATATTCCGAAGGTCCAGAGTTTTATTTATGACATTTTTAATTCCATGCACTTAGTCTTTCTTGTTTTTCCACTATCCTGACCTCTCCCTTTATCCACTAGTAAGACCACTCTTTATTTTTTTGCCACAGCCTTTTGGGTCTGAGAGTCATTTGCATATTTGCCTACTTTAGTCTGGTACTTTCTAGGTTCCTAGTGCCCACAGAGTCATATCTACACAAGCACATACACACAGCATATAAAGATATTGGAATGCATTTGGTCAACCAATCATCACTTTTAATGTAAGGTGAAACTGTAGTGAATTACAATTCAATGATGTAATTTAATCAGCAATAAACTCTGTAGATAAACTTCCCAGTGACAAGCAAACTTCCTGACCCGATGGACACTGGAACACATACCACTGTCATAATTCTAAATAATAAATGACTTCCATCACCTGTGAAGTAGTAGGCATTTTAATCTTAACTTGAAAATAAAAATAAATTTCAGGCTTGAATTGAATATGGATAGAATTGTATAGAAACTGCATTTCTACTATTAAAGTGACACAATTTTTCAGGCCTGGAATAATATTTGTGATGTACATATGTTATCCCCACATTTTGAGAAGCCAAATTTTAGCAAAATTCTTCCGATTAATTTCAACCATTAACAACAGCATTGTTTTCCCAGGATCTAAACAGAAGGCTGAATTGACAGATGTGTAGTAAAATCAAGTAAATTCAATTTTAATGTATTTATTCAAATCAATTATAAGAAATGAGAAATAAATCTGTGCCTATGATGCTCTGTACTATTTTTGCACTTGTTTCAATTTCAGAAACATTGCCATCTGCTGTATTAAATAGAACTATTTGGATAATAAACTCTCTGTTCTACTAATATCTCTCCTTAGGATAGTAGGGCTTTTGGAGATAAAATTCCTTCCTATATGTTAGAAGGCAGATATTATTCACAAAAATATGAGTACTACTGAAAGTTTATTTTATTTCATAATATGGTATAAAGAGAGTCTGCTGGAGTGTGATTTGTTCTGTAATTTTAAATTTATACAATATAAGAACACAACCATGAAACGCAAATACATTCAGGGAGCTAAATGACAGGATCAAAATAGCATGTCCTTTGTCAAAGATAAGTATCGACAAAGGAGAGCGGAAAATTTCAAACCAATAATATTGATTCTGAAACGATAATAAGAAACAGTGAATCCATTCACAAATGCAATGTGGTAAAGTGATTCTGTTCTCTGACCCCTTCGCACACACATACACACATAGGAACGCACACAAAAAATAAAGAAAATGCTACTTTGAAAATAGTAAGAAATAGCACTTTCAGTATTTTAATTGTAAAATGAAGCTTTCCCATAAGGAAAAATATTCAAAAGGATTACTGTATATCAGTTACTATATTAGTGTATGTTATGGATTAAATCGTGTTCCCCTCAAATTTATTTGTTGAAATCCTACCCCCTAGTACCTCAAGATGCGACTTTATTTGAAAATTGGGTCTTCAAAGGGTAATCAAGTTCAAATAAAGTCACTAGGGTGGGACCTAATTCAATATGATGTATAGGCTTAGAAAAAGAAGAAATTTGAACACAGAACCCTGCATAGAAGGAAGACCATGTGAAGAGACATAGATATGATACTGATCTGAAAGTGAAAGAGAAAGCCATCAGGAGAAAGGCTTCCTTCCTTTACATCCCTCAGAAGGAACCAATCTTCGCCTGCTTTGATTTTGCACTTTAGCCTCCAATATTCTGAGACTTTTCAGTTCATTTCTGTCATATAAGTCACCCAGTCTGTGGTAGTTTGTTATAGGGGCCTGAGCAAGCTAACACAGTGGCTAAAGACAACTACAGTGTGTCTGTGTAAACCATGACATACTAGTCAAACAAATAATCTTTCAAGTTTAATATCCACTGTTTTGGTCACTGGGCAATAAATATGGTTGTCAACCTCAAAAAGTTTCCTATAGAAAGTTTTCATGTTTCTGGCATCTACTGATTCATCTAAAACTTTCTTGCATGTAATATTTTCCCTCGTTCTCTTTTTGTGGTAGTATACTGCAGAAGTTTATTACTCTATTTGTAAAATAAAAATTTCATTTATATGTTCTGCATGCATATTAAATTTCAAAGGACATCTTTGCTGTGCTATTATGAGAAAAAAGATACAAGTTTAACCTATCTTATGTCCATATGAGCACAGAATTTCTTCAGTTCTGCCTTCAAACTTTCTCTTTTTAACTGATACTTTCCATTTTTTATCTATACAAAAATGGAAAACCCCTCCACACACATAATTATTATTGACTTTGCTATTTTCAACTGTGGGTTTGTTTTTTGTTACATTTTACTTTTAGAGAAGCATTTATTTTGGAGTTCTATTTGTATTTCACTTATGCTTAGAGCCAAAGCAGAGAGCTATGCCTTTAGACATTTTGCCTTATCCAAAGTACCTTGGTAAGATTTCTACCACTTTTCCTTTTGGCTTTTCTCACTTTCCTTCTGCTGCTGGGTGCTACTCCTATGTTCTTGCTTCATCTCCACATCCATGACATATTCATTAAGTGATAGATACTTAAAGAATATTTTCTTTGTTTCACAGGTATTATTACTGAATGAAACACTTGATTGCTGCTATTGCAAATACTGCAATATGTAATGAAATATGTGCTTGTTTGCTGCTTGTTGCTGCTAGGACTATTTCTCCTAAGACAATAGATGGTTGGGAAATTTTCATATTTTTTCAAAGATAAACGAAGTTGATATTAATTAAAGCATTGCAAACAGATTTTACTCAGCAACTACTGACAGTAGATAAAGAGCTGAGCTCCACTCAGATTTGTTCAGAGGTGACTGAAGAGTTTAAAAGAAGAATGAGAGAGAAGGGAGGGAGAGTGAATGGCGGATTAAGTGAAATATTAGAAAGGGTTACTCAGTGTAAGTATGATGAAGCCAGCTGTGTCTGCTTGCTGGCAACAATCAAAGTTAAGATTCTATCCTGGCAAAGAGACTGGACAACAGAGATCCTATCTTTCTGAATTATTACATTTGAAATGATTGATTTTCAAATCCTTGAGAAAGACACTCCGGAATCTTAGGAGATGTATATACATCTCAAGGAGACAGAGTAAAGATTTACAGTTGTAAGCCCTTTTTGGTAAATGTTCTTAGAAGGGGAAGTAAGAGGCCTATCACCAGGTATGGAATAGAACAAACAGAAAGTTCTCCTGCAGCATTGAGCTTTCTAGGGAAGGCTTTGTTTTTTTTCCAATTTTTGTTTTTTAAATTGATGAATACACACTGTACATATTTATGGTGTACAACATGGTGTTTTGAAATACGTATACATTGTGGAATGACGAAATCAAGCCAATTAACATATGCATTACCTCACCTACTTACCAGGCATGTGAGAACACTTCAAATGTACTCTCATCAATGTTCAAGGGCACAGTACCATGTTTTTATAGTAACCAGGTTGTACAATAGATCTCTTTTTAGTAGGGGTCTTGGATGATCTTAGGGACATGGCCTTATGCTATTAGAAGCCACGCCAGGGTTTGGTCATCTCTTAGTACGGAGGTTTAGACTGAGTGAGAGAGTTCTGCAAACCTTACTCTGTCTATTTTCGTAGACTTACAGCTTGAGTTTAACAGCCGAAGATTGCCCATATCTTGTAGATGTTGTTGACGTAAGTGGTAGGATTTTGAAGCATTTGGTTAAAAAAGACTGCTTGACTGTTGGTGGAAATTGAATTAGTAAAGCCACTACGAAAAAAAGTATGAAAATTTCTCACAAAACTAACCCAGCAATCCCATTACTCAGCATTTATCCAAAACAAAGGAAATTAGAATATCAAAAGGATAATACACCCCTATATTTATTGCAGCACTATTTAGAATAGCAAAAATATGAAATCAACCTGTGTCCATCAGCGGATGAATGCATAAGGAAAATGTGGTATGTATACACAACGCAATACTATTTGGTCATTAAAAAAAGAATGAAAGCATGTAATTTGCAACAACATGGATGAAACTGCAAATCATCATGAAATAAGTCAGTCACAGAATGACAAATATCACATGTTCTCATTCACACGTGGAAACTCTAAAAATTGATCTCATTAAGATAGAAGAATGATAGAGAACAGAAGTTGGAAAGTGTATTTGTGTTGGGGGGATGAAGAGAGATTAGTTAATGGATACAAATGTACAGTTAGATAGAATAAGTTAAATGTTTGATAGCAGAATAGAGTGACTATAGTTAACAATAATGTATTGTCAGTTTCAAAACAGCTAGGACAGAATTCAAATGTTCCTAACATATGCAAAAGATAAATATTCAATGTGAAGGACACTCTAAATATTCTCAATTATCATTACATATTCTATACATATAACAGAATATCACATGTACCCCATAAACATGTAAAAATATTAAGTATCAATTTAAAAAGTAACTAATTCTGAAGCTTCAGTTAACATCAGTCTACAGAACATGTAAATTTAAATTTAAATATTATTTTTATTTATAAATTTTACTTCCTGTCAAGTAAAAGTGAAAAATCAACATATGTTTATTAATCACCTGCTTACTAAACTGGATTGTAGGACATGAAACATTTACTGAGTGCCTTCTATATGTCAGACATTATAAATAATTTTTACTCCATCTGTTTCTTCAATACTTACAACACGTCAGGCAAGTATTGTGCTTCTATTTTATAAGCAAATAAACTGAGATGGAGAATGCATAAATATTTAATGTCATTCAGCTGATAAAAAGCAGAGACTGATATTTGGTATAGTTCTCTTTAGCTCCAATGTGGATACCAAAATTATTTTAAAAGAAATATAAAGAGTGGTCTCCATTCTCAAACTGACATATATTGAGTTGCCTCCACAACACTAAGTTCAGCTGTAAATTCTTAGCCCTCATCTCACTCTTTCTGTACTTGACCAAGTTAATTAGTCCTTCCTTTATGAAAATGGGGAAAAAATTAAATTGTGACATAACACACACTTAGAGAAAATGTACATGAAATGTATATTGAGAGTTTAAAATACATTCATAAACACCTGTAAACATCAGAGAGAACCTGGCTTTTTCTCAGAGTTCTATCTTTTATGGTACTATTTCTTCTCACATCTCTTTGCAGTTTTACCAACTATATTTGCATTCCTACATACTACCCTTTATGTTTTGTCTGTTACTGAACCTTACATAAACGTAGTAGAATTGCTTACATTCTCCTGTGTCTTGATTTTTCGCTCTATATTATGTTTATATGATTTATCCATTTTGATTTGCATTTTTACTCTTGTATAATATTCCCTAGGCTCAATATATCAAAATTTAGAATACCATTATAGTTTAATATTTCAAATGTACAGTTTCTGATAATTACAAATAATATCTCTAAGAATATTTTTGTAACAGTAGTCTCACATTAATGTTCAGGGCCTTTTCTATATGTGTAACTCACAGTCGAACTGACTAGTATTAGGATATACATATCCTCAAATTTTCTGGAAAATAGCAGTTATTTTGTGGTGGTTGGTCATGGAAATTTAAATTCCTACCAGCCGATTACAAGAGATTGTGTTTCCCTACATCCTTAATACCTGATAGTGTTATTTTTGTATTTATTCACTTTTAAAATTTATTTTGCTAATGAGCAAACATGGGGGTATACACAGCTGTCTCATTTTGATTTTAATTTACATGTCCCTGAATACTAATGATTTTTTAAAATTTATTTGTATTTATTTATTTATTTATTTATTTATTTAAGACAGGATTTTACTCTGTTTTCCAGGCTGGAGTGCAGTGGCACAATCACAGCTGACTGCAGCCTTGACCCCTTGGTCTCAAGTGATCCTTCCACTTCAACCAACTGAATAGCTAGGTGGAACTGCTGCTATTCCACCATACCCATCTAATTTTTCTAATTTTTCTTTTTGATTTTTTTTTTTTTTTTTTTTTTTTTTTTTTGGTAGAGAGGGGGATCTCACTATGTTATCCAGGCTGGTTTCAAACTACTGGGCTCAGGAGATCGTTTTACCTCGGCCTCCCAAAATGCTGGGATTATAGGTGTAAGCTACTGTACCTTGTCGACCAATGAATTTAAGAATCATTTTATAATTTAATTTTATACATTATTTGGATATTTTCTTTCATAACCTATATCTTCATGTCTTTTGCTATTTTTGTGTTAGGATCTCTCTCTTTTTCTCTCTGCTTGGGTGGAGTGCAGTGGCTTGATCTCTGCTCACTGTAAGGTCCGCCTCCGGGTTCAGGCCATTCTCCTGCCTCAGCCTCCCGGCTGGGACTACAGGTGCCCGCCACCACGCCCAGCTAATTTTTTGTATGTTTCGTGGAGACGGGGTGTCACCGTGTTAGCCAGGATGGTCTCGGTCTCCTGACCTGGTGAACCGTCCACCTGGGCCTCCCAAAGTGCTGGGATTACAGGCGTGAGCCACCACGCCTAACCTATATATTTTTATACTAGTCCTTTTTTGGTCATAACTTTTTCAAATACATTCATTCACTTCATGGCTTGTCTTTTCATTCTTTTTTGCTGTCTTTTGGTGAACAGAGGTTCTTCATTTTTCTCCACTCGGTTTCAACCATGTTTTCCTTTATGGTGAATGCTTTACATGTTTTGATTAGGAAATGTTACCCTACTCTAAATTCAATATAATATTTTTCTTTAATTTATTCTAAGTCTTTACATTTTTACCTTTCACTATTGTGTATTACCAGAACTGAAATTGATATTTGTGTATGGTGTAATAATGGGATCCAATTTCATTTTCTTTCACATATTTAACCAGGTTTCTCACCACAATTCATTGAAAAGACTCTTCAATTCCCATTGCTTTAAGTGCCATTTTGGTCATAAATAAAGTATCTATATATAGGCAATCTATAATCTCCTTACCTATTTTTCAGTACTTCAAAAAATACGTAATCTGTTGAATTCAGTATTATATAGACATTATTTATGTAAAGTCTTCTAATTCTTGTTTAAAGCTTCTTTATCTTTACTACTTGCTCTATGAATTTTTGAGAAAAATGTATTATAATCACTGACCGATTTTTTTTGCTATTTCTCTATTGTCATTTTCACCTTATTTACTTTGAAACCATATTAAGTACATTAAAATTGAGAATTAATATTTTCTTGGTGAGATAAATATTGCAGTGTTATGAAGGGAAGTTCTTTAATGCTAACAATGTCTTTTGTCCTAAGAATATTTTGTTTGATATTAGTATAGCTTTCTTGTCACTAATACTTTCATAGAATTTTTTGATAATTATTTTTGCAACATTTCTGTGCCTTTATGCTATAATTATTTAAAATTTTACCTCACAATATAACTTCAGAATTTGGTTAATTTTTACTTAACACAACTAATAATATTGAAAGTAATGTTATTAATAATTCAGCAGCACATTAAAAAGCTAATTCACTAAAATCAAATAGGTTTCATTTCTGGGACACAAGGTTGGCTCAACACACACAAATTAGAGAACATAATTCATCTCATAAACGGAGCTCAAAACAAAAGCCACAGAATTTTCTCAACAGATGGAGGAAAGGCTTATGATAAAATTCAACATCTCTTTATGTTCAAAACCCTAAATAAATTATACATTGTAGGAACACACCCTAAACCAATAAGGGCCATCTATTACAAACCCTCAGCCAACATCATACAGAATAGGCAAAAGTTGTAAGGAGTCCCCATCAAAACCAACACAAGACAAGGATATCCTCTCTTACCACTCCTATTCAACACAGTACTGGAAATCCTGGTCAGAGCAATCAGGCAAGAGAAAGAAGTAAAGGCATCCAAATAGGAAGAGACGAAGTCATACTATCCCTGCTTGCAGACAACATTATTCTATACCCAGAAAACCCCATAGTATCTGTCCTAAAGCTCCTAGATCTGAAAAACAACTTCAACAGTTTCAGGGAAAAAAGAAAATCAATGTACAAAAATTACTAGCATTCTTATATACCAACAACCTCAAAGCTCAGAGCCAAATCAATGATTTTATTTCATTCACAATAGCCACGAAAAAGAACAAAATACCTAGGTATACAGCTAAACAGGGAGGTAAAGTATTACTACAATGAAAATTAGAAAACACTGCTCAAATAAATCAGAGATGACACAAACATGGAAAAATCATGCTCATGGATAGGAAGAATTAATATTGTTAAAATAGTCATATTGCCCAAAGAAATTTACAATTTAAATGCTATTCCTGTCAAACTACCACATTTTTTCATATAATTAAAAAATAAAGTCTTTTAAAATTTACACAGAACCAAAAAAGAACCTGAATATCCAAAGCAATCCTATGCAAAAAGAATAAAGCTGGAGGCATCACATCACTTGACTTCAAACTATATTAAAAGGCTACAGTAATCAAAACAGTGTGGTACTCATAAAAATACAGACACATAGACAAATAACAGAACAGAGAGCCTAGAAATAATGCTGTACACTTACAACCATTTGATCTGTGACCAAGCTGACAAAATCAAGCAATGGGTAAAGGACTCTCTATTCAATAAATAGTGCTGGGATAACTGGTTAACCATATGCAAATAATTGAAATTGAAACCCCTAATACAACTGAGTTGTATTAAAACCAACTCAAGATAGATTAAAGACTTCACTCTAAAATGTAAAACTATAAAAATCCTGAAAGCAAACCTAGGAAATACCATTCTGGACATATGACCTGGCAAAGATTTTATAACAAAGATGCCAAAAGTATTTGAAACAAGAACAAAAAATAGACAGACAAATGGGATCTAAACAAACTAAAGAGTTTTGAACAGCAAAATAAACTATCAACAGAGTGGAGAGACATCCTTCAGAGAGGAAAAAATATTTGCAAACTATGCATCTGGCAAAAGTTTAATATCCAGAATCTATTAGAAACTCAAACAAATTTACAAGTACACACACACACAAAAGCATTAAAAAGTGGGCAAAGTACATGAACAGGCACTTCTCAAAAGAAGACATACATGCAGCCAAAAAGAATATAAAAATGTTCAACATCACTAATTATTAGAAAAACACAAACCACAATGAGTTACATTTCACATCAGTCAGCATGACTATGATTTAAAGTCTAAAAACAACAGACGCTGGTCAGGCTGTGGAGAAAAGGGAACATTTATACATTGCTGGTGAAAGCGCAAACTAGTTCAGCCACTGTGGAAGACAGTGTGGTGGTTTCTCAAATATCTTAAAACAGAATTACTGTTGGATCCAGCAAACCTGTTATTAGGTATATACCCAAAGGAATATAATTTATTCTACTATAAAGCATATGCACACACATGTTTATTGCAGCACTATTCACAATAGCAAAGACATGGATTCAACCTAAATGCCCATCAGTACTAGACTGGATAAAGAAAATGTGGTAAATATATATCATGGAATACTATGCATCCATAAAAAAGAATTGGATCATGTCCTTTGCAGCCATATGGATAGAGCTGGAGACCATTATCCTGAGCAAACTAACCAGGAACAGAGAACCAAATACCTTATTTTCTCACTTATAAAAGGAAGTTACACAAGAAGAACACATGGACACAAGTAGGGGAAAAACAGACACTGGGGCCTACTTGAAGATGAAGGGTGAGAGAAGAAAGAAGATTAAAAATACTTATTAAGTACTATGTTTTTCTGTGTGACTAAATAATCTGTACACCAAACTCCCATGACATGCAGGTTACCTATGTGACAATCCTGCACATGTACCCTTAAACCTAAAGTAAATGTTAAAAGAAAGAAAACAGTACATTTAAAAAGAAAAAAAGAAAGTAATGTTACTAGAAAGGGGAGCGTTTCTGGATTCTCATGCAGGAAACAATTCAAAATGAGTCAGAGCTCAGTGAAAAAAGCAATTTTATTAGAAATTACTCTGTTACAGAGTAAGGCATCCTCAGAAAGCAAGTGGAAAAATTCACCATCTTTGTTTTAAGTTTCTCTTATATAGGGGACTTGTCTATGTAAAAACTAAACTAAGCTGTGTCTATGGGTGGGTGGACGGACAGCCTGACAACATTTATTATTTTATTGACTTAAGGAGAACTATCCTTGACAATTTATGTGTCAGTATATGAAAGCATATCTATAATGATCTTGAAAGCATATATTGTTATGGGCCTTGGGACACTTTGATTTTCAGTTATTTTAAGAGTTTGTCCTTGCAGGCATTACCAAGCTGCTTCTTTAGCTGTAAACATCTTAGGACCATGGGTCATGACTGCCAAGACATATGCCTTGCTAGTTTTAAGATGGTGTCACTCTGGCTCTCTTAGGTTCCTACTTCCCTAACTTTCCCCTCTCTATTTATGAAAGCATTCTTAATCTTAAGGGGAGCTGAAGGGCAAGACTCATTCTTCTGTAACTTATTCCTGCTGACAGTGGAAATTGATCACTGGGACAGAGTCCTCTATAAGTTTAGTGTGAGCCTCTTCAGGGAGCTATAAAGTTTCTTGCATGTGTGATATCCCTATAGATTCTAGAAAGTTAATATACTAGGTTAGTAAGTAGACGAGCAAAGAAGCAACTGAGCTATTTTATCTTGTAACCATATACAACAAGCACAACAGAAATAAAAAGCACAATAACTAATAATAATGAATACTATAATACTAAGCATGCCAAAAGAAATGCTTTCCAAATGCTGGAGAACTGATGAAACCATGCCATTATGAAGTCTTGAGACAGGGAATCAATCGCTAAGATATGAATTTCCAGGGATCTTATAGCCTGGGATATATTATGGGAGTAATCAGAAATATAAACACAACATTTAGTTTTAATCAAGGCACAAGTTCCCCCTGGGCTGCAGTTAAAATATATAAAGTAATACAGTTTTGTAGACTTACTTGTCTTATCTGCAACTATTCTTCTGTTAGAAGGGTGATGATAGCCTGATTAGTGTTTATTGAAAGCTGCAGCAATGTGTTCTTCTAGGGCTTGGACCTGAAATTCAATGTCCACAGCTGCTGCCTGAGAAGAGAATATTGTCATAGGATAAAACCACCAAGAAACCTGCTTTGTTGTCTATAAGCATTGACTGTTTCCCAGTTGGTATCGAGGGAACATAGATGTATAAAGGATATGTTCTGGAAGTTAGGGACAACTCCAAGTACATTATCCAGTTCAATTGTAATATAGGACAGCCAAATATGAGACCCACATGCCCACAACAGTTCCCAAGAAGAAGAATGGGCACCTGTATTAGTCTGTTCTCATGCTGCTAACGAAGACATACCCGAGACTGGGTAATTTATAGAGGAAAGGGGTTTAATTGACTCACAGTTCCATATGGCTGAGGATGCCTCACAGTCATGGTGGAAGGCAAATGAGAAAAGTCACATCTTACATGGTGGCAGGCAAAAGAATATGTGCAGGGGAGCTCCCCTTTATAAAACCATAAGATCTCATAAGACTTATTCACTACCATGATAACAGCACAGGAAAAACCCACCCCCATGATTCAACTACCTCCCACCAGGTCCCTCTCACGATTTGTGGGGATTATTACAATTCAAGGTGAGATTTGGGTGTGGACACAGAGCCAAACCATATCAGCATCTAACTATAGAGATTTATTTTGACATTCCATCTATATTTTGTCAGTTAAAAGGAGGTTATATTATGAATGTCAGCCTAGAAGCAGCTGTTGTCTCTCAAAGCAAAAGGGTACTTCACCTGACACCTGAATTTGAGTACCCATAACCAATTAAACCAATTGTATATGGTATAGCATAAAGTAGAGATGGCGGTTGTTAAAAAGGTTACATACCTGTAGGAGGGATTAAAGATGTTACTTATCTGTTTATTTGCAAAACAGCAGCTTTAGGTCTACTAGGGCTTCACAAGGGTAGATAGTGGTGTCTTTCTTAGGCGACTGCAGGGACTCACATAAAACAGGTCCAATGGTGTAGCCATCTAGTAATTCCCTAAAGTTAAACATCTGTGGGTGTGCTTAACAATATCCTTTGTAGGGACATGGATGCAGCTGGAAACCATCATTCTCAGCAAACTATCGCAAGAACAGAAAACCAAACACCGCATGTTGTCACTCATAGGTGGGAACTGAACAATGAGATCACTTGGACTCGGGAAGGGGAACATCATACACCGGGGCCTATCATGGGGAGGGGGGAGGGGGGAGGGATTGCATTGGGAGTTATACCTGATGTAAATGACGAGTTGATGGGTGCTGACGAGTTGATGGGTGCAGCACAGCAACATGGCACAAGTATACATATGGAACAAACCTGCACGTTATGCACATGTACCCTAGAACTTAAAGTATAATAATAATAAATAAAAAAACAATACCCTCGTAGTACCCTTCCATTTTGGTTGTAATTGATCTTTGGGACATTCTTTTTTCCAAGTTTTTAATAGTACTTGCAGTCTCTTGATTAAACAAGGAAGCTATGAATGTTTATGGAAGTGTTCCTGACACATGTATGTTGAACAAACATAAATGTAACATAAGACTCTGGTTATATTTGGGTGGAGACTTAACCCTTGCCTGGCATGGTCTTAGATCCAGTTTATAACTTGATATTTATTGTCATAAAGAGTCTGTTCTGTCAGTGTTATGATCTCTATCTTAATGTTAATGCTGAAAAGTTGTGCCTGCATCACAAGGGAGAAAAGGTATAGAGATGTGGGTTCGACCCCCAGCTTTCCATCATGGCAAGAGCTAGTTTTTCCTCAGCTTTTTTTTTTTTTTTGGAGGGGATTTCCTTTGGCCTTGTGGTGGCGGGGGGGGGGGGGGGGGGGTTCATTCTGTTGGAGGGCTTAGGATCTTATTTCATTTTATTTGTATAACTTTATATTCCCTCCTTTTTTTTTGTCAAAGTAGACCTAAGGCAGAATTGATGGGCAAGCTTTTATTTTATCCCAAATCTATGTGTGAGTGGTGTGCTACCTGTCCAAGGTCAAGCATATCCCTCAGAAGGAACCTGTAGCCAAGAGACTTAAACTCAGAAGACTTATAGCCAATTAAACATTCTAAGCCAGATGGCAGTGGAGGTGGGCAGGCACTCATTAACGTTAACATCCTATTTAAGCAACATAAGTGCCAAAAATCAAAAGCCAAGAGGCAAGGATATAAAATTGACTTATCTATATATTCTATTCATTGAGCTACCATAATCTTGGCTTGTAGCAATTAGCTATATAAAACACAAGCATTTTGGCCAGCTGTTGAGGCATATGTGTGCCCATGCTTGATTTGGAAGGTCTGAATTGATTTTTTTGCTCGAAACCATCTATATGACAGTCTCTAGGCCTGGAGGGGCTGAATAATTTGCAATTCTGGAGGCCAAAAAAAAAAAAAAAAAGAGAGCGAGAAATACACACACAGAAGGAATTCACAACATTTTAAACAAAAAGGTCTTAATCCCTTTCTAGTTTTGAAAATGACAGAAAAAAATCCCATCAGTAATCAAACATTTAAGTTATTTAGTATCAAGTCATAGAATAAATTACATTAATTCAGATGGAGGTAATATTATTAAATGAATCTTCATGTTTTTAATACAGGCCCATCTCTGTGTCTCATAAAAGTGGCTTACAATGTTTTTCATTCTTTTTAATTTTTTCTAATTTTCAATTTCTGTGGGTACATAGTAGGTATATATATTTATGGGGTACATGAGATATTTTCATAAAGGCATGGAATGTGAAATAATCACATCATGGAAAAATGGAGTATCCATCCCTTCCAGCATACATCATTTGTGTTACAAACAATCTAATTATACACTTTTAGTTATTTAAACATCTGAAATTAACTTATTGACTATAGTCAGCTTGTTATGCAATCAAATAATAGGTCTTGCTCATTTTTTCTATTTTTTTACCTATTAATTATGCCCACCTCCCCACAAGACCCCCCACTATGTTCCTAGTCTCTAATAACCATCCTTCTACTCTCTATGTCAATGAGTTAAATTGCTGTGATCTTTAGATCCCACAAATAAGTGAGAACATGCAATGTTTCTCTTTCTGTGCCTGGGTCATTTCACTTTACATAATGACCTCCAGTTCTATCCATGTTATTGCAGATGGTAATGGATTTACATATGTTAAGCCATCCTCACATCCCTAGTATAAATCCCACTTTTTCATGATGAATAGTCTCTCAAATGCATTGTTGAATTTGGTTTACTAGTATATTGTTGAGGATTTTAGCATCAATATTCATCAGACATATTGACTGGTAGTTTTTTTTTTTTTAATGTGTCTTTGTCTTGTTTTAATATCAGAGTAATATTGGCCTCATAGAATTAATTTGGAAGTACTCATTTCTCCTCCATTATTTAGAAAAGTCTGAGTAAGATTGACATTAATTCTTCTTTAAATATTTGGCAGAAATCAACAGTGAAGGCATTGGGGTCCCAGGGCTTTTCTTTACTGGGAGACTTTTATTATGGCTTTGATCTTCTTACTTGTCATTGGTCTGTTCATGTTTTGGATTTTTTTTCTGGATCAATCTTGGTAGGTTGCATTTGTCTAGGAATTTGTTCATTTTTAAATAGATTTTCCAATTTATTGGCATATACTGGTTTATAGGAGCCACTAATTATCCTTTGTAATTTTGCAGTATCAGCTTTAATGCCTTCTTTTCATCTCCAGTTTTATTTATCTGAATCTTCTCTCTTTTTTCTTAATCTGACAAAAGTTGTCTGTTTTATTTAACTTTTCAGAAAATCAACTTTTTATTTTATTGATCTTTTATGTCATTTTCTCTATTTCAAATTCATTTATTTCTGCTCTGATCTTTATTATTTTTCTTTCCTTCTACTAATTTGCTCTTACTTTTCTAGTTCTTTAAAATTCATCATTAGATTGTCTATTTTAAGTTGTTCTTATTTCTTATGTAGGCACTTATAGCTACAAACTTCCTTCTTAGTACTGCTTTACTGTATCCCATAAAGTTTGGTATGTTGTATTTCCATTGTTATTTGTTTCAGAAGTTTTTCAATTTTCTGCTTAATATCTTCATTAACCCACCAGTCATTCAGGGGCATGTTGTTTAATTTCCATGTGTTTGTATAATTTCCAAAATTTCTCTTTTTATTGATTTCTAGTTTTACTCCATTGTGGTCAGAGAAGATACTTGTGATTATTTCAAGTTTTTAAAAGTTTTAATACTTGTTTTGTGACCTACCATATCATCTATCCTTGAGAATAATCTATATGCGGATAAAAAGAATGTGTATTCTGCAGTTCTTGGATAAAATGTTCTGTACATATCTATTAGATTAATTTTTTTCCTATAATGCAGATGAAGTCTGATGTTTCTTTGATGATTTTCTGTCTAGAAGATCTGTCAAATAACTGAAAGTTGAGTGTTGATGCCTCCAGTTACCATTGTATTGGAGCCTACTTCTCTCTTTAGTTCTAATAATATTTGCTTATATATCTGGGTGCTCCAGCATTGGATGCGTATATATTTAAAATTATTATATACACTTGTTAAATTGACCATTTTATCATTACATAGTGGTCTTTTGTTTCTTCTTAAAGTTGTTGTCTTGAAATCTGTTTTGTCTGATATAATTAAAGCTACTGTCATTCTTTTTTGGTTTCCATTTCCATGAAATATCAATTTGTTTTCAGTTGTTTTCTGTCTATATGTGTCTTCTTAGGTGGCATGTGTTTCCTGTAGGTACCAGAACAATGGGTCATGTTTTTTAATACATTCAGCCACTCTGTGTCTTTTGATTGAAGAGTTCAGTCCATTTAAATTCAATATTATTATTGATAAGTGAAGACTTAACTTCTGCCATTTTATTATCTGCTTTCTGGTTGTTTTGTAATTTTCTCTTTCTTATTTTCTTCCTGCCTTTCTTTAGTGAATGTACTTTTCTCTGGTGATATGATTTATTTTTTTCTTTTTATTTTTTTTGTATCCATTGTATGTTATTTGGTTTGAGGTTATTATGAGGCTTGCCAATATTGTCTTATAATCCATTATTTTAAGCTGATAATGACTTAAAACTCTTTGAATGAGGAGCAAACAAGGAATAATAAAACTACATCTTAACTTTGCCCTGTCATTTTTTTATCTTTTTTTAAATTTAAATCTTATTGTATTGTATATGTCTTGATGAGTTGTAGTTGATTACTTATTGCTCATTAATATGTTTTTATTTCTTATTGAAGTGTTGGGAAAAAGCTGAGGATTGGGAAGAAAGCTGAGGCAGGGCTAGCATGACTGACATAATGTCCTCTGGAATACGTCTAGACTTGCAGGCTCCTTGCTCCTAGCCCTCCTAGGCGCCTATCCCCATTATCTCAAGTAGCAAAACATGTGCCATATAAATGCTAAACCATCACAGTTGTAGATCATGCGCCTGCCCTTTCGACCTCCACATTCTCACCACCTGTTTCTTTGTTGGATTACCAATAAATAGTGTGAGCTCCCAGAGCTCGGGGCCTTCCCAGTCTCCACGATCGCGGTGCTCCCTCTTGTCCGACTTCTCTCTCTCGAACTGTTTTTTTTTTGTCAATACTTTGACTCCACCAGACTTCGTCGCCCTCATGACCTGGTGTTGGATCTGGCCACTTCAAAATTCCTGGCCCAACGTGGGGTGACAAAGACCCCAGTGAAGGAATGCCAGAGCATGTAAGAGTGGAGGACATATCATCAAAGGACACCCGAGGACGTCTAAAAGAAGCTAGAAGCTGGATGGTAAAGCTGAGCATTCGGGAGAACCAGGGTAATGGACAAAGTGAAAGCAGACTTTCTGCTTATTTAAATTTCTTAAGGCATTTATTACTAAGAGGGGGAGTGAAAGAGTGAAAGCTAGTACTCAGAATTTGTTATCACTCTTTAGTGCAGTAAAGCAGTTTTGCCCATGGTTCCCACAACAAGGGACTATGGAGTTGGATCAATGGGAGAGAATTGGCAGAGATTTTTAAAAAGCGTATAAAGATGGAGCAAAAATTCCAGTCTCAGTTTGGTCACTGTGGGTGCTAATAAAAGCAGCTCTTGAGCCATTTCAAACAGATGATGAGACTTTGTTACCCCCAAAGATGTTACTTTGTGCTGGATCTGGCCACCCCAACATTGAAGAACTCCCTTAAGCATTTCTTGTAGAATAGGTCTGTGTGTTGATGAAATTCCTCAGCTTTTGTTTGTTTAGAAACGTCTTTCTTTCTCTTTTATGTTTGAAGACTATTTTTTACAGATATACACTTCTAGTGTAAGTGTTTTTCTTTCAGCACTTGAAACATGCCATGCCAGTCTCTCCTGACTTCTAAAGTTTCCACTGAAAAGTCTGCTGCTGGACATATTAATGCTTGTTTCTTTTTTCCTGCTGTTTCTTTTAGGATCCTTTATTCTTGATCTTTGGGAATTTGATTATTAAATGCCTTGAAATGGTCTTCTTTGGGTTAAATCTACTAGGTGTTCCATAATCTTCATGTACTTGGATATTGATATTTCTCTAGCTTTGAGAAGTGTTCTGTTATATCTTGGAATAAACGTTCTACTCCTATCAATTTCTCTACCTCTTCTTCAAGGCCAATAATGCTTAGATTTGCCTTTTTGAGACTATGTTCTAGATCCTGTAGGTGTGCTTCATTGTTTTTACTTTTGAATTCTCTCACTTTGTGTTTTCAAATAGCCTGTCTTCAAGCTCACTAATTCTCTTTTCTCTGTGATTCTGCTTTTAAAATACTTTGCATCCTTCACTGTGCCAGTTGCATTTTTTTTTCAGCTGCAGATTTCTGTTTTATTTTCTCCCCCTGTGTTATCTTTAATTTCTTTGAGTTTCCTCAACACAGCTATTTTGAATACTCTGAAAGGTCAAATATCTCTTTTTAGCCAGGATTGGTCCCTAGTGGCTTATCTAGTTCATGTGGTGAGTCCTGGAGTCAGGATCCCCAAGATCCTGCTTGGTGCTCTACCCCACTGTGACCAAGCTGGTAGCTAAGATGTAAGACAAAGTCCCCTTTACTTTTCCCATTGCTTTTCTCAAGCAGAAGGAGTATTGCCCATAGTCACTACAGCTGGCAATGTGCTGAGTCTTACCTGAAGCCAGCACATCTCAGAGTCTCACCCAAGACATAGTACCTGGGTATCGCTGCTGGTTATTCAGAACGTATGGCTCTTCAGTTAGCAGGTGATAAATCCTACCAGGACTGGATTCTTCCCTTCAAAGCAGTAGGTTCCTTTCTGGCCCAGGGCATGTTTAAAAATATCATCTGGAAGCTAGGGCTTGGAATTATTGCCTTACAACTCTGCTCAGTGTCCTGTCCTGCTGTGGCTGAACTGGTATCCAACATGCAAGACAAAGTCTTCCCTACTCTTTCTTCTCCTTTTCGTAAGTGATAAAATGGGGGCTCTTTAGGAGCTGTGAGCTGTGCAGCCTGGAGTGAGGGGAGGGATAATACCAGCAATTTCTTTGTTACCCAGCTGGCATCTCAGTAGGTTATGTGCCTCCATAGTCTGCTGGTTCTGGGCCCAGTTCAGCACTAGGAAGTGCTTAAAAGTTGCAGTCCTTGTAGCCTAGACTGCCTTTCAACTTAGTTGAGAGCCCCAGAGCACTTTAATCTGTGGTGGAAAGGTTTGCAGAAACTCAAGTTTCTACCGCTGGCATCAGTAATTTCCTGCTGGCTGTGGCTGGTTTAAACGCTCCCTCTGTGGGGAGTATCAGCTGAGTTTGGTCCAGCTTTTCTTTCTGCTGTCACAGAACAGCACTGAGTTCAGTGCCTCACAATTGTTGTGCTCTTCATTTCCCAGTTCCTCAGAGAGGCTCTCACAACCCAGCAACTGCTGCCAGGGATGGGGGAACCGTTTGCATTGGTAATTCAAGATTTATTTTTTTTCTACCTCTTCAATTCCGCTTTTTGCAATACAAAGTTAAAACCAGGTACTGTGAGTACTGTGAGTGCTAACCTGATTTTTTGGTTCTTATGAAGGTGCTTTTCTTTTGTAGATAGTTGTTAAATTGTTAAATTGATGTCCTTGTTGTGAGGGGAGGAATGATTGATGAAGCCTCCCATTCTTCTTCCTCTGCCCCCTCAGTAGTCATCTGTTAAATTAGCACTATCTTATATATGACAGCATTTATACAGCATCAATCTTTCATGTCTACCTTCAGTTTCCTATAGTTTTATCATAACACTGTAGAGTAGATAGGTCAACTATTCTCTCATTTTTTAAGGAAAATAAACTAAATTCCAAATATGTTAGTCACATACCCAAGGTTACAGATAGCTGTTGACTGGTTAATGGTGGCTAAGTCTAAAGTAATATACAGTGTAATAGGAAAAGTTTATTTCTTAAAGATGAATCATTGGGAACAAATTTTTGCTTTTTCTTTTAGAATATATATGTGTGTGTATATATATGTGTGTATATATAAGCACTAAAGCATATTCTCAATGTGCAAAGAGGCTGCAGTAATACTATGGATAAGTAAAATGAGTCAAACTCTGATTTTGAGGAAAAAACAGAGTAATGAAGACAATGGAAAGATTACAGCATTTACACTAAGCCTAAAAAGCACAGCTATTTCTCAGGCCCCACAGATTGTTGGTAATAAAATAACGCAGGTGTGTGGCTTACAGTTATTCTAATTTTTCCACAGTCAAGACTTTTATGTGCAATATTCTACTTTTAAAATGCTGACAGCAAATTTATATTTAAAATACTACTCAGGCCAACGTTGCATGGGTGCAACCAAATGTCTTTTGGCAATTACCTTAAGAAATAGAAACCATTATCTTTGGCATAAATAAAAAATAAAACATAAAATAAAAAGCTCACCTATTTAGAGTATTTTAAATAAAGATACAGATGTATCACCATGTCAAAGATTGAGTCAGGTTCCTCCTCAATGGTTCAACAGCCAGTTATATGAAAACCCCAATATCAGTAAACTACAGGAATCTCAGAATACTAATATCATATCTAATTCTATTCTAGCCTCCCTGCGGTCAGATGAATGTAATTGTAAAACTTCCAGGTCAGTAAGTGGAGAGAGAGAAAAAGAGAGAAAATAAAATATACAAAAAATTATCCCACCCAGAGTAAGTTGATACACCAATACTCCAAAATATATAAGTAAATCTAACACTGTTGGGATTCACTCAGGATGGTAGCAGAAATATTAAAGGGAATTATTAGGGAAAGTTATAGGGGATAGTCACATACCTTTTTGGAAGGTCGAAAGGTTACATAGCTTGTAATAATTGAACAGGCTGAAGGTTCTTACCTTAGAGCATTAGGTCGTAGGGTAAATACTAAGGACAATAGAGGCTTCCCCAGTTAAGTCTGTTTACCCTACCTCCATTAACCTTTGAGCCAGATGGCCCTGGGATGGGTGGTTGTCGGGGGAATGTCTACCAGGAATATTGCCCCCTAATAGTGTTTACTTTAAACCCAGGTACCTAAGCTTTAATCATTCGTAGAACTACGCTCTTAACCATGTTAATTATCCACACGTGTGTTGACTCAGAGCTTCTGTTGTTAAATGTATACTAAATAAATGCCTGGAGTGCAAACTGCTCAGGGCTGGCCATAGTGAAAAAACCTCTTGGTGTGCAGGCGGTCAGACACTCGGCAGGACTGGCAAAACAGAATATCTCTGTCAGTGTACGTTTTATTCATCATTTGGGTCAGGGTCTGAAGGCAGACCCCCGCAGCTAATGCCCTCTTGTGAGGAGCAATAGGTCAAACGATGAGAAACAGATACAACAAAATAAGAACACAAATTGACAGCAGGAAAAATCATAGTATGATAAAATCTAGAATTTTTTAAAATATTATGATTAGTGATACTGTTGGGCTCTGTGTCCTCACCAAAATCTCACCTTGAATTGTAATCCCCATAATCCCCACATGTCAAGGGTTGGACCAGGTAGAGGTAATTGGTTCATGGAGGTGATTCCCACATGGAGTTCTCATGATGATGAGTGAGTCTCATAAGATCTGATGGTTTTTTAAGAGTCTGGCATTTCCCCTGCTTGCACTGATTCTCTATCTTGCCACCTTGTGAAGAGGTGTCTTTCACCATGATTGTAAGTTTCTTGAGGCCTCCCCAGCCATGTGGAACTGTGAGTCAGTTAAAACTCTTTTCTTCATAAATTACCCAGTCTTGAGTACTCCCTTATAGCAATGTGGGAGCAGACTGCTACATTAAATTGGTATTAAGAGTGGGGCATTGCTACAAGATACCTGAGAATGCAGAAGTGACTTTGGAATTGAGTAATGGGCAGAGGTTGGAACAGTTTGGAAGACTCGGAAGAAGACAGGAAGATGTGGGAAAGTTTGGAACTTTGTAGACACTTGTTGAATGGCTTTGACCAAAATGCTGATAGTGATATGGACAATGAAGTCCAGGCTGAGCTGGTCTCAGATGGAGATGAGAAACTTGTTGGGAACTGGAGTAAAGGTCACTCTTGCTATGCTTTAGCAAAGAAACTGGTGGCTTTTTGCCCCTGCCCTAGAGATCTGGGGAACTTTCAACTTGAGAAAGATAATTTAGGGTATCTGCTAGAAGAAATTTCTAAGCATTAAAGCATTCAAAAGGTGACAGAGCATAAAAGTTTGGAAAATTTGCAGCCTGATGATGCAATAGAAAGGAAAAACTCATTTTCTGGGGAGAAATTTAAGCCTTCTCCAGAAATTTTCATAAGTAACTGGGAGTCAAATGTGATTGCCAAAATATGGGGGAAAATGTCTCCAGGGCGTGTCAGAGACCTTAGTGGCAGTCACTCCCATCAAAAGCCTAGAAGCCTAGGAGAGAAAAATTATTTCCTGGGCCAGGTCCAGGGCCTCCCTGCTGTGTGCAGCCTCAGCACTTTGTGCCCTGCATCTCAGCCACTCCAGCCATGGCGAAAGGGGGCCATGGTACAGCTCAGGCCATTGCTTCAGAGGATGAAAGCCCCAAGCTTTGGCAGTTTCCATCTAATGTTGGTCCTATAGGTGTGCAGAAGACAAAAATTGAGGTTTGAGAACCTTCACCTAGATTTCAGAGGATGTATGGAAATGCCTGGATTTCCAGGCAGAAGTCTGATTCAAGGGTGAAGCTCTCATGGAGAACCTCTGTTAGGGCAGTGTAGAAGAAAAATGTGGGGTTAGAGCCCCCACACAGTTCCCACTGGAGCACTGCCTAGTCGAGCTGGGAGAAAAGGGCCACCATCCTTCAGACCTCCGAATAGTAGATCCACCCACAGCTTACACTGTGTGCCGAGAAAAGTGGCGGACACTCAATGTCAGCTATGAAAGCAGTTAGGAGTGCAGCTGTACCCTGTAAAGTCACAAGAGTGGAGCTGTCCAAGGCCGTAGGAGCCCACTTCTTGCATCAGCATGACCTGGGTGTGAGACACAGAATCAAATGAGATAATTTTGAAACTTTAATAATTACCCTATTAGATTTTGGACTTACATGAGGCCTGTAGCTCCCTTGTTTTGGCCAACTTCTCCCATTTGGAACAGGCGTATTTACCCAATGCTTGTACCCTCATTGTATCTAGGAAGTAACTAATTTGTGTTTGATTTTACAGGCTCATAGATAGAAGGGACTTGCCTTGTCTGATATGGTACTTTGGACTTGGACTTTTGAGTTAATGTTAGAATAAGTTTAAAACTTTGAGGGACTGTTGGAAGGGCATGATTTTGTTTTGAAATGTGAAGACATAAGATTTTGGGAGGGGCCAGTGTCAGAATGATATGGTTTGGCTCCGTGTCCCCATCTAAATCTCACCTTGAATTATAATCCCAATAATCTCCATATGTTAAGAGTGGGACCAGGTAGAGGTAACTGAATCATAGAGGTGATTTCTCCCATGCTGTTCTCATGATAATGAGTCTCACCATATCTGATAGTTTTATAAGTGTCTGGGATTACCCCTGCTTGTACTCATTTTCTATCCTGCTGCCTTGCGAAGAGGTGCCTTATGCCGTGATTGTAAGTTTCCTGATGCCTCTCCAGCCATGTAGAACTGTGAGTCAAACCTCTTTCTTTATAAATTACCCAGTCTCAGGTATTTCCTTATAGCAATGTGAAAACAAACTATTACATTTAGGATACACCCAAAGTGATAATATGTGAACAAAAAATTACAGAATTTTATACAGGTAGCTGTACTTTACATTCTCTCTAAACCTCTCAGAAACCTTTTTGAGATAGATATCCTCTACATTTTATAGACAAGCAACTGTACCTTAGAAAACTATTTGCCCAAGAGATGAAAAACAAGGAATAGAATGCCAGTCTGTGTGACATCATACATGTTATGCACATTTAATTCATTGACTCTCCAGTGTGCTATTTATAAAAAAATTCAAACAGTACAGAAGAAATTCTATCATCGTTTTATATTTAGCATTTTGCATCTTGAATCAAGTAAATCTGCTGCCTTAACTCATGAATGAAAACATTATTTCTTTTTTATATTTTATTTATTTTTATTTATTTACTATTTCAATAGTTTTGGGGAAATAGGTGGTGTTTGGTTGTATGAATAAGTTCTTTAATGGTGATTTCTGAGATTTTGGTGCACCCATCACCCAAACAGTGTACACTGTACCCAATGTATAGTCTTTAATCTCTCACTCCTCTCCCACCTTTTTCCCTGAGTCCCTAGAGGCTGTTATATCATTCTTACACCTTTGCATCTTCATAGATTAACTTCCACTTATATGTGAGAATATATTATGTTTGGTTGTTCACTCCTGAGTTACTTCACTTAGGACAATTGTCTCCAACTCCATCCAAGTTGCTATAAATGCCATTATTTCATTTCTTTTGATGGCTGAGTGATATTCCATGTTATATATAGACACCACATTTTCTTTATCCATTCATTGATTGATGGGCATTTAGGCTGATTCCATCTTTTTGCAATTGCAAATTTTGCTGCAATAAATATGTACGTGCCAGTGTTTTTTTTTTATATGACTTCTTTTCCACTGGGTAGATACCCAGTAGGGGGATTTCTTGATTAATGGTAGTTCTACTTTTAGTTCTATAAGGAAACTCCATTTTGTTTTCCATAGTGGTTGTATTAGTTCAGAATTTCATGAGCAGTGTAAAAGTGTTCTGTTTTCACCTCACCCATGCCAACATCTATTTTTTGATGTTTTAATTATGGCCCTTCTTGCAAGACTAAGGCAGTATTGCACAGTGGTGGTTTTGATTAGCATTTCCCTGATCATTAGTGATATTTAGCATTTTTTCATATGTTTGTTGGCCACTTGTATATCTTCTTTTGAGAATTGTCTATTCATGTCTTTAACCCACTTTTTTATGGGATTCTTCATTTTGTTTTTGCTGATTTGTTTGAGTTCCTTGTAGATTCTGGATGTTAGTTCTTGATTGGATACATTGTTTGTATTTTCTCCCACTTTTGGGGTTCTGTTTACTTTGCTGATTATTATTATTATTTTCCTATGCAAAAACTTAACAAAAACATCAAGTGCGGTGAAGAACACTGTGATGGTTAATACCAAGTGTCAATTTGATTAGAATGAAGGATACAAAGTATTGATCCTGGGTGTGCCTGTGAAGGTTTTGTCAAAAGAGATTAACATTTGAGCCAGTGGGCTGGGAAAGGCAGACCCACCCTTAATATGGGTGGGCAGAATCTAATCAGCTGCCAACTCAGCTAATAAATGAGCAGGTAAAAAAAAATATGAAAAGAGAGACTGGCCTTGCCTCCCAGCCTATCTTTCTCCCGTGCTGGATGTTTTCTGCCCTTGAACATTGGACTCCAAGTTCTTCAATTTTGAAACTTGGACTGGCTCTCCTTGCTCCTCAGCCTGCAGATGGGCTATTGTGGGACCTTGTGATTGTGTGAGTTAATACTTAATTAAACTCCCTTTTATATATCTATTCCATTAGTTCTATCCCTCTAGGGAACCCTGACTAATACAGACTTTGGTACCAGGAGTGGTTCTAGAAGAACAGAATATTAAGGATGGAGTTCTTTAACTGGTTTTGGGGTTTCTGGAGTTGGCTGCTTAATATGATTGAGCCCCCAAATGCTAAGAACTCTACTTCTAAATAGTATGGGGAACGCTGATAATCCTTTGCCTGAACTGTTTGGAGAGTTAGGCAAAATAAATGCATTTGACACTCCTGATTCATTGCCTGTGAGAGGCAAGCAGTTTAGTGACTATACATAATACCTTTGTCCATATGTGGAGAACCAAGGAACATAATGAAACTGGTTGATTGCTCCTAAGTTCAGTGGAAAAAGTGATGAAAGAAAATGATAAACTCAGGGATTCTATATCTGGACTTCAGAAGCAGATACAGAGCCTCAAGTCTGCTAAAATTGCCCTCAGTGAGAGCCTTATCTCCTGTAGAGAAATAACTGAAACTGTGGAAAAAACAGACACAAGCTATTATCATGCAAGTGTCTGACCTGCAACAAAAGGTTCCCGAACAGCCTCACCAGGTGTCCACTGATAAAGTGAGGGCATGGATTGGAAGATAAGGGGACCCTGCAACTTGGAATGGGGATGTGTGGGAGGAGACTGATGAATCTGGAGCCACTGAGTTTATAAACTCTGAACCTTTCTTGCCAGAAGATACAGCTTCCCCATCCCCTCTTTGACCCATGCTGCCATAAACCTTTCCACTTGTTTGAGGAGATAAACCCTTCACTGCCTGAGGCAACAGTGATGACCTCTCCTGAGGCAGTTGCCAGGCAAGATAATGTTGATTCTCCTTAGGAGCCACCCCCAACACCCCTGTTTGCTTCTAAACCTATAACTAAACTAAAGTCCTGGAGGGTCACTAGAGGTGAAGTTAAGATTGTGACCCATGAGGAGGTACACTACACTTGAAAAGAACTGCTTGAGTTTTCTAATTTATATAAACAAATCTGGAGAACAGGCATGAGAACAGATATTAAGGGTGTAGGATGATGATAGAAGGAACATAGTGTTAGATCAGGCTGAATTTATTTATTTGGGCCCACTAAGTAGGGACTCTGCCTTTGATGTTGCAGCTTGGGGAGTTAAAAAAGGTTCTAATAGTTTATTTTCTTGGTTAGCTGAAATACAGATTAAAAGATGGCCCACTGTGAGTGAGCTGGAAATGCCTGGTCTCCCTAGGTTTAATGTAGAGAAACGGATCCAAAGGCTTAAGGAGATTGGAATGGAGGAGTGGAGTAATAATTTTAGACCTACTCATCCCAGCTTGGAGGGTCCAGAATACATACCCTTGACCAATGCCTTGCAAAATAGCTTTGTGAGGGCAGCACTTGCATCTTTGAAGAGCCCTGTAATTGCTCTTCTCTGTAAGTCAGATCTAATGGTGGGAACCATAGTCATTCAACTACAAAATTTAAATACAATGGAATAATTGGATCCTGAGGTGGCCAGGACCAAGCGGCAGTATTCAGCCATCAAAGGCAAGGTGGGTGTAACTACCATAATGAACAGCAGAGGCAAAGCTGCAATCAGAATTGTCTCACTCATGTAGAGCTGTGGCATTGACTAATTAATCATAGTGTTCCTATAAGTGAAATTAATAGGACGCCTTCTAGATTGCTATTTAATTTATACAAACAGAAAACTTCTAGGTCTAATGGACAATATACTAATTTGAATTATAAAAACAGAATCACAGCTTCTCGATCAATTTCCAGACTCAAGCCAGTTTACAGACCAGAACCCCTTGAATGAAGGGGAGGCCAGGTCCCCTTGAGGAAGGACCCCACTACATTACCAACAATTTATGCAGTGAATCTTTCTCCCACCCTTCTGCAAGGAGACCTCTGGCCTTTTACCAGGGTAACTGTGCACTGGGGAAAGGGAAATGATCGGCAATATCTGGAACTACTGGACACTGCCTCTCAGCTTACGTTGTTTCCAGGGGATCCAAAATGTCACTGTGGTCCTCCAGTTAAAAGTAGGGGCTTATGGAGGACAGGTAATTAATGGAGTTTTAGTTCAGGTCTGACTTATAGTGGGTCCAGTTGGTACCCAGACTCTTCCTGTGGTCATTTCCTCAGTGCCAGAATGCATAATTGGCATAGACATACTTAGCAGCTGGCAAAACCCCTACAGACACCCTATTAAACTGTACTGGAATAATTGGCAAGCCGTATGTAGCAGAATGATACTGGATCCTCGTCTCTAAACTTATAAAATAAGTCAACTCAAAATGAATCAAATACTTAAATCTAAGACCTGAAACCATAAAAATTCCAGAAGACAACATCAGAAAAACTCTTCTAGCCATTGGCTTAGGCAAAGAGTTTATGACCAAGAACCCAAAAGCAAGTGCAACAAAAAGATAAATAGTGGAGGCCTAATTAGACAAAATTATTTTAATGTATCAGTGAAAGCTTTCAACTTTTTCTCTATCCTTGTAACCATATATATACTTTTTTCACATGTATATAATTTGATCTTGGTTACTTCATGAGAAATAATCCTGATAAATATTCACCGGGAAAAAAAGGCAAACATAAAGCAAAAGCAGCCATTCAAAAACACTATTCAGGTAACTGGCAACCATTAAATATCAGCAGTCAGGAAGCTTTGGGCCAGATGAGCACACAGTTGTATTCATGGTGCAACACAGAAATTGGCTGAGAGATGACAATGTGTTGATGGAACAAAAGCTAGCACTTATGACTGAACAACTGAATGAGCAACCTGAGGCATCTCTGCTCCATGGCTAGAACTTGAATGCGTATCTTAGAAACTCGATGATTCATCAATTTTAGTTATGATTGATGTTGTTATAGCCATTATCATCATCATTATTGTGACTGATGTCATTATTTACATCATTTCACAAAGAGCTAATATTGTGACACAAACTGCATTAAGTTCTTCATATATATTATCTAATTTAATCCTACAGCAACCCCATTAAAATGAAGTCTTTCAAGCTTGAAAACGAGAGTTTAAGGAGAGATTGAAAAAAGAAAATCCTGAAGTACTATCATTTCAATTCTGTATTTCCCACAAATATATTTTATTTGTGTCAAGTTCAAAAAAATCAAGGAATTTAGCAAACAGAAATGATTTTCTTCTGTCAGAAAACCCCTACAAGTTATTCAGTGGATGTAGATAAAGTGTGAATTTTAGTGAATGGTATTGCACATGTTATTATAGATAAATTCAATGATTTGGCTGTTAATTCCTTTCCCTTATGCATATAGAAAATATCTTGCTGGAATTGTCATAGGAACAAATATTAAAGATGTCAAGCTTACACATGATTCTAGAAGAAAAAAATCTATTAATATATGGATGGTCAAGGTCTTAATGTATAGTGAATGCAGAAATAGTATCTCAAAAATGCTTGTTCATAATTTTGAATATAAAACTTTAAATAACATGGATGATCAAAATGGATCTATCTTCCAGTAATCTGAATGAGTGTGTATTAAACTCGTGGAAAATGCTTAGTCCATTTGTACTGCTCTAACACAGTGAGACTCAGTGTTTTGGGAAGTCAGGGACCCCAAATGGAGGGACCAGCTGAAGCCATGGCAGAAGAACATAAATTGTGAAGATTTCATGGACATTTATTAGTTCCCCAAATTAATACTTTTTAATAATTTCTTATGCCCGTCTTTACTGCAATTTCTGAACATGAATTGTGAAGATTTCATAGACGCTTATCACTTCCCCAGTCAATACCCTTGTGATTTCGTATGCCTGTCTTTACTCTCTTAATTCCCTCATCTTTGTGAGCTGAGGAGGATTGTCACCCAGGACCCTGTGATGATTGCGTTAACTGCACAAATTGTTGGTAGAGTATATGTACTTGAACAATATGAAATCTGGGCACCTTGAAAAAAGAACAGGATATGGCCGGGCGCGGTGGCTCAAGCCTGTAATCCCAGCACTTTGGGAGGCCGAGACGGGCGGATCATGAGGTCAGAAGATCGAAACCATCCTGGCTAATATGGTGAAACCCCGTCTCTACTAAAAAATACAAAAAACTAGCCGGGCGAGGTGGTGGGCGCCTGTAGTCCCAGCTACTCTGGATACTGAGGCAGAAGAATGGCATAAACCTGGGAGGCGGAGCTTGCAGTGAGCTGAGATCCGGCCACTGCACTCCAGCCTGGGCGACAGAGCGAGACTCTCTCAAAAAAAAAAAAAAAAAAAAAAAAAAAAAAAAAAAAAAAAAAAACAGGATAACAGCAATGTTCAGGAAACAAGAGAGAACCTTAAACTCTGCAGGTGAGCCAGGTAGAACAGAGCTATATTTCTCTTCTTTCAAAAGCAAATAGGAGAAATATCGCTGAATTATTTTTTTCAGCAAGGAACATCCCTGAGATAAGAGAGTGGCCCCTGAGGGTAGGCCTCTGAAATGGCCCCTTTGGGGGCTGATGTCTTTTATGGTCAAAGACGAAGGGATGAAATAAGCCCTGGTCTCCTGTAGTGCTCCCAGGCTTATTAGGACAAGGAAATTCATGCCTAATTTTGGTCAGACAGGTTGTCTGCTCTTAAACCCTGTCTCCTGATTAGATGTTATCAATGACAATGTGTGCCCAAAACTTCATTAGCAATTTTAATTTCTCCCCGTCCTGCCTCCATTTGCTTTGTGATATTGTATTACCTTGTGAAACATGTGATCTCTGTAACCCACACCCTATTCGCACACTCCCTCCCCTTTTGAAAATCACTAATAAAAACTTGCTGGTTTTACAACTCAGGGAGCATCACGGAATCTGCCAACATGTGATGTCTCCCCTGGACATTTTTCTCTCGTACTCTTGTTTTATTAGACCAGCCGACGCTTAGGGAAATAGAAAAGAACCCACGTTGAATATCGGGGGTGGGGTTTTCCCCGATAACTCGGTAATCATAAAGAACATAAATTTATATTCTCAGAACTCTGGAGGCTGGAAAGACTAAGATGAAGGTTTCAGCAGGTTCAGTTTTCTGGTTAGAGCTGCTTTCTGCTTCCAAAGAAGTCAGAAGAGCATGTTAACCTAACACTGTTAGGCCACTTTTAAAGGGACCTTAAATTCCACTAACAGGGTAGCAGGCCTCATGGCATAATCATATAATAAAGGTCCCATCTATTTAATCAAATTGTCAACACCCAAATTTTGGAGAGGACACATTCGAACAATAATATCCATCTCTGGCTTCCCAAAATTCTTGTCCTTCTCACTTGCAAAATACATTTATTCCATTTAGCCCCAAAATTCTTAACTAATTTCAACATCAACTTTAAAGCCTAAGTCCAACATCTTAGCTAAATATCATATGAGTTCCACTCAAGGTGCAATTCATCCTGAGGAAAATCTCCCTCCAACTGTGAACCTATAAAATCAAACAAGCTATGTCTTTCTAAAATCCAGTGGCAGGATAGGCCAAGAACAGACATTTCCATTCCAAAAGGGAGAAGTAGGAAAGGACAAAGGAGAAACAGGTCCTAGGTTAGTCCAAACCACAAGGCAAAAATTATTAAATCTTGAGGCTTGAATAATCTGTGCCATGCCACACCTTCCATACAAATTGGAGTGGGGGCAGGGTCCTTAAGGCTCCAGGTAAACTCACCCCTTTGTTGGACACAGCCCATGACACAGCTCTCACAGGTTGCAGTGAGATACCTGTGGCTCTCCCAAGCTGGCATTGTGTGTTGGTGGCTCTAGAGGTCTGGGGTCTCAGGAGTGGCCCTAATCCCACAGCTCCACTCTAAGTATTGCTCTAGAGAGCTTTCTGCAACAACTCTGCTCTAGTGGCAGGTCTCTGCCCAGGCCCCAAAACTGTCTGAGGCATTATTTGACATTTAAGTGGACCATGCCATGCCTCTACAGCTCATGTACTCTGCACACTTGTAAAATTGGCACCACATGGAGTTAGCACCCCATTAGCATCAAATTACCACCAATGTGCATTACTGTGCCTTCTGAAGTGCTAGCCTCAGCCATGCCTGGGCCCACTTGAACTACAACTGGGGCAAGGAGCACTAGGCCAGAATGCAGGAAACAAAGACCTAAGACGACTGTGTGACCCAGAAGTAGATCATCTTGGAACGATTTAGCACCAGCTTAAGCACAAACATGTACTGCATAATGTGTGACAGTGTTGTCCCCTTTTAAGATCAAAGAGCCAGCAGTTTCTATTGTCTGGTGAAGGCTACTTTCCTCTTCTAAAGTAATACGGAAGAGTAAGCTAGACAAACACCGCATAAAGCCTCTTTTACAAGAGTCTTAATCCCATCCTCAAGGGAGCAGCCCTCATGGCCTAATCACCTCTTAAAGATCCAACCCGTTAATAAATTCTGCAACTCCTGAATTTAGGAGGGGAAACATTTAAACCATAGAAATCTATATATCAGTATCTCTTCCTGTGATTATGCCAATTTTTTTATGTAAACCAATATGAGAAGAAACAGCCAAATAATAGTCAAAGGGCAGCTTGAGACTAGGATTTATTTGCTAAACGTGGAAAGCTGACTTGAAACAAAAATAGGATATGCTGAATAGACAGTCTTACAGCAATCAAATTCAAATATCCAGAAAAATGACAGAGTATTTCAAGGAGAAATACTGCTTACATTATTATGCAGTGATAAGACTTCTTAGTGTAAAGTTTTGTTTATTCAAAGATTCTTACTTAGCATAGGTGTGGAGTTAATATATTTACCTAGCATTGTCTCAAGAAAAGGGTGTCATGGAAAATATATTTTAAGAGCTATGTACCCATAGATCAGAAACATAAAAATCTACCATCTCAATATATCAACAAACTTTCATTTAGTGACAAACATCATTAGAAAATGATTACTTTCAGATAACATTTTCAGTGCTAAAATTTCAAATAAAAAGTATGTTTGTAAATATTAATAGTAAATTTAAGGTGATAAACTACAATATTTTGAGAACTTATTAATGAATGTACAGAGGTTATAGCTATCAATATTTTTAAATAAGTCATTCTGTAATAATTACAAATTAAAATTATTGCTATTCATAAAAGAAGAAATATATGCCTAGGCTTAGGCAAATGATGTTTTTTTTTACTCATGCTAATGTACTGCACTCTTTTTTTTTTTTTAATACTTTAAGTTCTAGGGTACATGTGCACAATGTGCAGGTTTGTTACATATGTATACATGTGCCATGTTGGTGTGCTGCACCCATTAACTCATCATTTACATCAGGTATAACTCCTAATGCCATCCCTCCTCCCCCACCACAATAGGCCTCGGTGTGTGATGTTCCCCTTCCTGTGTCCAAGTGATCTCATTGTTCAGTTCCCACCTATGTGTGAGAACATTCGGTGTTTGGTTTTCTGTTCTTGTGATAGTTTGCTGAGAATGATGGTTTCCAGCTGCATCCATGTCCCTACAAAGGACACAAACTCATCCTTTTTCGTGGCTGCATAGTATTCCATGGTGTATATGTGCCACATTTTCTTAATCCAGTCTGTCACTGATGGACATTTCAGTTGATTCCAAGTCTTTCCTACTGTGAATAGTGCTGCAATAAACATATGTGTGCATGTGTCTTTATAGCAGCATGATTTATAATCCTTTGGGTATATACCCAGTAATGGGATGGCTGGGTCAAATGGTATTTCTAGCTGTAGATCCTTGAGGAATTGCCACACTGTTTTCCACAATGGTTGAACTAATTTACAGTCCCACCAACAGTGTAGAAGTGTTCCTATTTCTCCACATCCTCTCCAGCACCTGTTGTTTCCTGACTTTTTAATGATTGCCATTCTAACTGGTGTGAGATGGTATCTCATTGTGGTTTTGATTTGCATTTCTCTGATGGCGAGTGATGATGAGCATTTTTTCATATGTCTGTTGGCTGTATGCATATGTCCTGAATGGTATTACCTAGGTTTTCTTCTAGGGTTTTTATGGTATTAGGTCTAACATTTAAGTCTCTAATCTATCTTGAATTAATTTTCATATAAGGAGTAAGGAAAGGATCAGTTTCAGCTTTCTACTTATGGCTAGCCAATTTTCTCAGCACCATTTATTAAATAGGGAATCCTTTCCCCATTTCTTGTTTTTCTCAGGTTTGTCAAAGATCAGATGGTTGTAGATGTGTGGTATTATTTCTGAGGACTCTATTCTGTTCCATTGGTCTATATCTCTGTTTTGGTATCAGTGCCATGCTGTTTTGGTTACTGTAGCCTTGTAGTATAGTTTGAAGTCAGGTAGTGTGATGCCTCCAGCTTTGTTCTTTTGGCTTAGGATTGTCTTGGCAATACGGGCTCTCTTTTGGTAACATATGAACTTTAAAGCAGTTTTTTTTCCAATTCTGTGAAGAAAGTCATTGGTAACTTCATGGGGATGGCATTGAATCTAGAAATTACCTTGGGCAGTATGGCCATTTTCACAATATTGGTTCTTCCTATCCATGAGCATGGTATGTTCTTCCATTTGCTTGTGTCCTCTTTTATTTCACTGAGCAGTGGTTTGTAATTCTCCTTGAAGAGGTCCTTTATATCCCTTGTAAGTTGAATTCCAAGGTATTTTACTCTCTTTGAAGCTATTGTTAATGGGAGTTCATTCATGATTTGGCTCTCTGTTTGTCTGTTACTGGTGTATAAGAATGCTTGTGATTTTTGCACATTGATTTTGTATCCTGAGACTTTGCTGAAGTTGCTTATCAGCTTAAGGAGATTTGGGGCTGAGGCAATGGAGTTTTCTAAATATACAATCATATCATCTGCAAACAGGGACAATTTGAATTCTTCTTTTCCTAACTGAGTACCCTTTATTTCTTTCTCTTGCCTGATTGTCCTAGCCAGAACTTCCAACACTATGTTGAATAGGAGTGGTGAGAGAGGGTATCCCTGTCTTGTGCCAGTTTTCAAAGGGAATGCTTTTGGTTTTTGCCCATTCAGTATGATATTGACTGTGGGTTTGTCATAAATAGCTCTTATTATTTTGAGATACGTTCCATCAATACCAAATTTATTGAGAGTATTTAGCATGAAGGGCTGTTGAATTTTGTCAAAGGCCTTTTCTGCATCTATTGAGATAATCATGTGGTTTTTGTCTTTGGTTCTTTTTATATGCTGGATTACATTTATTGATTTGTGTATGTCAAACCAGCCTTGCATCCCAGGGATGAAGCCCACTTGATCATGGTGGATCACCTTTTGGCAAACCTCTGGATTCAGTTTGCCAGTATTTTATTGAGGATTTTTGCATCAATGTTCACCAGGGATTTTGGTCTAAAATTCTCTTTTGTTGTTGTGTCTCTGTCAGGCTTTGGTATCAGGGTGATGTTGGCCTCATAAAATGAGTTAGGGAGGATTCCCTCTTTTTCTATTGATTGGAATAGTTTCAGAAGGAATGGTAGCTCCTCCTTGTACCTGTGGTAGAATTCAGCTGTGAATCCATCTGGTCCTGGACTTCTTTTGGTTGGTAGGCTATTAATTATTGCCTCAATTTCAGAGCCTGCTATTGGTCTATTCAGGAATTCAACTTCTTCCTGGTTTAGTCTTGGGAGAGTGTAAGTGTCCAGGAAATTATCCATTTCTTCTAGGTTTTCTAGTTTATTTGCATAGAGATTTTTATAGTATTCTCTGATGGTAGTTTGTATTTCTGTGGGGTCGGTGGTGATATCCCCTTTATCATTTTTTATTGTTTCTATTTGATTCTTCTCTCTTTTCTTCTTTATTAGTCTTGCTAGTTGTCTATCAATTTTGTTGATCTTTTCAAAAAACCAGCTCCTGGATTCATTGATGTTTTGGAGGGTTTTTTGTGTCTCTATCTCCTTCAGTTCTGCTCTGATCTTATTTCTTGCCTTCTGCTACCTTTTGAATATGTTTGCTCTTGTTTCTCTAGTTCTTTCAATTGTGATGTTAGGGTGTCAATTTTAGATCTTTCCAGCTTTCTCTTGTGGGCATTGAGTGCTATAAATTTCCCTCTACACACTGCTTTAAATGTGTCCCAGAGCTTCTGGTATGTTGTATCTTCGTTCTCATTGGTTTCAAAGAACATCTTTATTTCTGCCTTCATTTCATTATGTACCCAGTAGTCATTCAGGAGCAGGTTGTTCAGTTTCCATGTAGTTGAGTGGTTTTGATTGAGTTTCTTAGTCCTGAGTTCTAGTTTGATTGCACTGTGGTCTGAGAGACAGTTTGTTATAATTTCTGTTCTTTTACATTTGCTGAGGAGTGCTTTACTTCCAATTATGTGGTCAATTTTGGAATAAGTGCAATGTGGTGCTGAGAAGAATGTATATTCTGTTGATTTGGGGTGAAGAGTTCTGTAGATGTCTATTAGGTCCACTTGGTGCAGAGTTGAGTTCAATTCCTGGATATCCTTGTTAACTTTCTGTCTCGTTGATCTGTCTAATGTTGACACTGGGGTGTTGAAGTCTCTCATTATTGTATGGGAGTCTAAGTGTCTTTGTAAGTCTCTAAGGACTTGCTTTATGAATCTGGGTGCTCCTGTATTGGGTGCATATATATTTAGGATAGTTAGCTCTTCCTGATGAATTGATCCCTGTACCATTATATAATGACCTTCTTTGTCTCTTTTGATCATTGATGGTTTAAAATCTGTTTTACCAAAGACTAGGATTCCAACCCCTGTGTTTTTTTGTTCTCCATTTGCTTGGTAGATCTTCTTCCATCCCTTTATTTTGAGCCTATGTGTGTCTCTGCATGTGAGATGGGTCTCCTGAATACAGCAGACTGATGGATCTTGACTCTTTATCCAGTTTACCAGTCTGTGTCTTTTAATTGGACCATTTACTCCATTTACATTTAAGGTTAATATTGTTATGTGTGAACTTGATCCTGTCATTGTGATATTAGCTGGTTATTTTGCTCATTAGTTGATTCAGTTTCTTTGTAGCATTGATGGTCTGTACATTTTGACATGTTTTTGCAATGGCTGGTACCAGTTGTTCCTTTCCATGTTTAGTGCTTCCTTCAGGGTCTCTTGTAGGGCAGGCCTGGTGGTGACAAAATCTCTAAGCATTTGCTTGTCTGTAAATGATTTTATTTCTCCTTCACTTATGAAACTTAGTTTGGCTGGATATGAAATTCTAGGTTTAAATTTCTTTTCTTTAAGAATGTTGAATATTGGCCCCCACTCTCTTCTGGCTTGGAGAGTTTCTGCTGAGAGATCTGCTATTAGTCTGATGGGCTTCCCTTTGTGGGTAACCCGACTTCTCTGTCTGCCCTTAACATTTATCCTTCATTTCAACTTTGGTGAATCTGACAATTATGTGTCTTGGAGTTGCTCTTCTCGAGGAGTATCTTTGTGGCATTCTCTGTATTTCCTGAATTTTAATGTTGGCCTGCCTTACTAGGTTGGGGAAGTTCTCCTGGATGATATCCTGAAGAGTGTTTTCCAATTTGGTTCCTTTTTCCCCCTCACCTTCAGGCACACTCATCAGAGGTAGATTTGCTCTTTTCACATAATCCTCTATTTCTTGGAGGCTTTGTTCATTTCTTTTTCCTCTTTTTCTCTCTAGACTTCTCTTCTCACTTCATTTCATTCATGTGATCTTCAACCATTGATACTCTTTCTTCCAGTTGATGGAATCGGTTACTGAAGCTTGTGCATTTGTCATGTTATTCTCATGTCATGGTTTTTATCTCTATCAGTTCATTTATGGCCTTCTCTGCATTGATTATTCTTGTTATCCATTCTTCCATTCTTTTTTCAAGATTTTTAGTTTCTTTTCACTGGGTACGTAGTTGCTCCTTTAGCTCTGAGAAGTTTGATTGACTGAAGCCGCCTTCTCTCAACTAGTCAAAGTCATTCTCTGTCCAGCTTTGATCCGTTGCTGGCAATGAGCTGCATTCCTTTGGAGGGGCAGATGTGCTCTGATTTTTTGAATTTCCAGCTTTTCTGCCCTGCTTTTTCCCCATCTTTGTGGTTTTATGTGCCTTTGGTCTTTGATGATGGTGACGTACTGACGGGGTTTTGGTGTGGGTGTCCTTTCTGTTTGTTAGTTTTCATTCGAACAGTCAGGACCTTCAGCTGCAGGTCTGTTGGAGTTTGCTTGAGGTCCACTCCAGACCTGTTTGCCTGGGTATCAGCAGCAGAGGCTGCAGAAGATAGAATATTGCTGAACAGCGAGTGTTGCTGTCTGATTCTTGCTCTGGAAACTTTGTTCAGAGGTGTACCCAGCCAGCCGTGTGAGGTGTGAGGTGTCAGTCTGCACCTAGTGGGGTATGTCTCCCAGTTAGGTTACTCAAGGGTCAGGGACCCACTTGAGCATGCAGTCTGTCTGTTCTCAGATCTCAACCTCTGTGCTGGGAGATCCACTGCTCTCTTCAAAGCTGTCAGACAGGGTCATTTACATCTGCAGAGGTTTCTGCTGCTTTTTGTTTAGCTATGCCCTGTCCCCAGAGGTGGAGTCTACAGAGGCAGGCAGGCCTCCTTGAGCTGCGGTGGGCTCCACCCAGTTCGAACTTCCTGGCAGCTTTGTTTACCTACTTAAGCCTCAGCAATGGCGGGCACCCCTCCCCCAGCCTCACTGCTGCCTTTCAGTTAGATCTCAGACTGCTGTGCTAGCAATGAGGGAGGCTCCGGGGGTGTGGGACCCTCCAGGCCAGTTGTGGGATATAATCTTCTAGTGGTACTGCACTCTCTTGATTACTTGTCTTACTGTTGGATAAGTTGATGCTATTAAAAAATGTTTGTTAGCTCTACAAAATGAAATTTTTTGTGGGGTTTGCTGTAGAGTTGTTAGTAAAGATACTAAGTATGTGTTATCACATATAATAACTATCTACTCATCGGATAAGTGGTTTTTCGGGTACCCTAAGAGCTTCCTTAGATATCTAAGAGAAATATCTATAGAGAAAGTTAAACAATCTCATTCTTCTGACACTTAGGAAAACTATAAATGTAAATAAAATGCAGACATAACTAATTTTGCCATCAAGTCATGTATTTTTTTACTGCTTATTTAGAATTTCAGTAGCTGTCAGACCAACAAGAACATTGGAATTCATGGATCCTAAATTTTAAGCTCATCCTTATTTAGAAAGATGTGGTTAAGATAGTTTTCTTATTCTGAAAATATATTACTCATTTTTATATAAACATGTCTTTATGTGTCTGTGGACTCTGGTTCCTTCTATAGTGTTTGGCTACTGGTATATAAGTTTTAGGAAAAGCTGTGTAGAATTTTATTTGAAAGTATACATAATAAATTATATAAGTTAAGCTTGAATGGTAGAAACTAATGTCCTCAAAGATTACATTTTGATATTTTACAATTTTAATCATAAAACTTTAAGAGAAAACAAGAAAATAAAACAATAATAGTGTATTTGAATTGGTAGTATGGATGTAGGTTAAACTTATATTTGTGTAACTAAAATTGACATCTAATTGTTTACTCCTGTATGACATGTAAGAATTAGTCAGAAAATAATTGTTCAGGAGTGACAGCAATATGACAGAATAGGAGTCTACTGTCATATTTTCACAGAAACATCAATTTTGGCAATCACAGACTGATAAGAGTACCTGTGTGGGAGTCTAGGGTAGAAGTTTCAGCACACCACTGGAGAAAAATAATATTCCAATAATAAATGCACTGACAAGGATAGAAAGAATACATTTACTTACCCACATCACCACTCTTCTGAGGTGACTCAGCTAATTACCAATGGATATAAACTCAGCCCACAATTTCTCTCACAGAGAAAAGTGAGAGGCTAGACAGTGAGAGTCTGGCTTCCAAGTCAGGTGGTATACTGCCCAAGAGGGCAAGCATTCTTGCTTCACTCAGTACTGAGGTGATCAGCATGATTGAGGGGTTAGGAAAAGCTGGAAACAGAAAAGGGAGGCAGAAAGTCATAGCAACCAGGGCTTGGAATTTCAAAAACAGTCATAAATTCTACTAACTGCTTCATAGACGTAAACAGAAAGCCCCCTTATGAGCCTTACCTGGAGACCCCCCAACTGGTCCAAAGGCACCTCAAAGCTCTACTCACTTCACACTCTTCCCCTCAAACATGTGGCTTGCTCCCCATATGCATTTGCACAGACAGTATATGTGAGCTTCTGAAAACGACTTATGAGCACATGTAGACAGCCAATTTGACACTGTGTGATTGGAAGAAGACACACAAAGTTGAATATTTAAGGGACTACTCTATGGAAAACTAGTAAGAGACTCTCAGCATCTGTCTTGGCTTTACAGAACAGGGAGAAGATATACAATCTTAAGAATCCTTCCCCCACCACCAAGGATAAATAAAGGTGTAGAACAGACATATTCACAGAAAAGATGTGAGAAAATTTCAGAATCCCTGACAAGACTTACTGGTAAAGGCATGTTTTTTTCTAAAGCCAGTCAGTAAAGAGGTGACTGCTTCTTCAAATGGGAAGATAGCAATACGAGATTTCAAGAAACAGGTAAAATCAAGGAAACATGACAACACTAAAGAAACACAATAAATGGCATTGGTGGTAAGGCAGTGAGCATAGCTGCCTTCCAAAGAACATAAAAATCACCTAGTAACAAACCTCAAAGGAATTGAGATCTAGAATTGGATTGGTAAATAATTCAAAATAATAGTTTTTAAAAAGCTTAACCAGATACAGGAAAACCTGGATAGAGAACTTGGCAAAATCAGGTTACTAGGTCCTGGGGCATGAGAATAATGGGGAAACTTTGGCCAAAGTATACAAACTTTTAGTTACAAGGTAAATAAATTTTAGAGATCAAATGTGCACCATGTGATTATGGTTAATTAGTGTATTGCATACTCGAAATTTGCTAAGACTAGATCTCAATTGTTCTCACCACACACACACAAATTATAACTATGTGAGCTGATGGATATATTAACTAGTTTGATTGTAACAATAATTTTACAACGTATATTTATACCAAAACATCATGTTATACATCTTAGATATATACAATCTTTATTTGTCAATCACACCTCAGTAAAGTTGGACAAAAATATAGCTTAATAGGTCCTTTCTCTTGTGAAGTCACCTGGAAGCCCTCAATTAGTTATTCATTTCATTTGCTGTACTCACTTCATTTCTTTACAATGCCTAGGACCTTGTGTATACTCAGAAAGCATGTGTTACATAAATCATATTAACCTGAAAAAGTTAACTAGAAAAAAAGTACTGTTTCACTATATTTTATATTTGAGAAAAGATACGCTATTTAAGCTATTTGATTTAATGGCTCCGAATTTTTAAAGCACTGCAGATTAATTAAATAACATATAGAAGGTGCTCAATAAATAGTTGTCAATAGTGTCTGGCTTTATTGTGAGCAATAATGTAGCCATACATATTTGAAAAAAACAAGATTATTAAATATTTAAGATATTGAAAAATCTTATTGATTACATATTGACTTTTTAAGTTAAATACATCTTATCAAATGGTATTTGCAGGCATATTACACATATATTTATACATCTAGTTAAGTAAAAAGAAAAAATGTCTGCTATGTAGAAATATTAAAAGTGCCAATTTAACCCCACCCCAGCTAATGTGCATGTTCTCCATTGCACTGCTATGCCTGCTGGCATGTATGAGCAAGCATTAATCCTGCTGCTACAGCCCTGAAAAAGTGCTTTGGCTAGAAACACCCAACACAGTGTGATAGCCAGTGGAACAGGAACAATTTGGCCCCTCCAACCCAGTAAGTTCCTAAAATTGAGGGGCCAGAGAACAAAGCCACAGCCTAATACCAACATCCCAGATTTAGAACATGCAGAGCAGAAGTGATGAGCTGAGATTTGACCATCTAAAATCTTCCCGAAAAAAAGCCAGTCAACTGAACTCACTTTATACCACAATCAAACCCTCATGAGCTTCAAAAAACATCAAAACAAAAACAACAACAAAAACATCCAAAGGACAGAAACCTGAAAGACTGAGGAAACACCATCCCACACAGATGAGAAAGAACCAGCACAAGAACTCTGTAAACTAAAAAAGCCAGAGGGTCTTATAGACTCCAAAAAACGGCACTAGATCCCCAGCAATGGTTCTTAACCAGGCTGAAATTGCTGAACTGACAGAAATAGAAATCAGAATAGATATAGGAAAGAAGATCATCAACATCCAGGGGAGAGTTGAAACTCAATCCGAGGGATTGAAAAAAATGTAATGAAATGATACAGGAACTGAAAGACAAAGCCATTTTAAGAAAGAACCAAACTGATATGACAGAGCTGAAAACGCACTTCAAGGATTTCCTAGTATCATCATAAATATTAACAGCAGAATTCATGGAGCCGAGGAGAGAATCTCAGAGCTCAAAGACTGGTTCTCCAAAATAACTCAGTCAGATGAGCTAATTAAAAAAAAAAAAAAAAAAAAAAAAACTAAAAACGAATAAAACCTCTAAGAAATATGAGATTATGTAAAGAGACCAAATCTACAACACATTGGCATCCCTAAAAGAGAGGGAGATAAAGCAGGCAAATTGAAAAATATATTTTAGAATATCATCTATAAAAATTTCCCCAACCTTATTAGAAGGGCCAACATTAAAATTCAGGAAATGCATAGAACTCCTGAAAGATATTGCACAAGATGAGCATCCCCAAGACAAATAGATATCAGTTTCTCCAAAGTAGAAATTTTTAAAACAATGATAAAGGCAGCTAGAAATAAGGGAAAGGTCACCTTCAAATGAAACCTAATAAAGCTAAAAGTGGACCTTTCAGTGAAAACTCTATAAGTCACAGAAGATTCTAGGCCTATCTTCAGCATTCTTAAAAAAAAAAAAATCAACCAAAAATTTTATTTCCAGCCCAAATAAACTTCATAAGCAAATAAAAAATAAACTTCTTTCCAGAAAAGAAAATGCTAAGGTAATTTATCACCACCAGGCATGCCTTAAAGGAGGTCCTTAAGGGAGCACTAAATATGGAAAGGAAAGACTGTTACTAGCCACCACAAAAGCACACTTAAGTACATAGACCCATGATGCTATAAAGCAACCACACAATCAAATATGCATAATAACTAGCTAACAACATAATAGTATCAGCTCCACACATACCAATATTAACTTTTACAACTAAAATGTAAATTGACTAAATATGCCGATTAAAAGGCACAGAGTGGCAATTCAGATAAAGAAGCAAGACCCAATCGTATGTTGTCTTCAGGAGACACACAACACAAACCATGGTGTTTATAAGTTCAATGTAAAGGGATGGAGAAAAATCTACAAAGTAAATAGACAACAGAAAAAAGCAGGGTTTACTATACTGATTTTAGACAAAAGAGACTTTAAACCAACAAAAAAGACAAAGAAGATCATTAGATAATGGTAAAGGGTTGAAATTAATGAGAATATCTAAGTCTCCTAAATATATATGCATCAAACACAGTAGTACCCAGATACATAAAGCAAGTTATTAGAGATGTACGAAGAAACTTAATCACACAATGTAGAAAACTTCAACACCCCACTGACAGTGTTAGACATATCATCAAGGCAGAAAATTAACCAAGATCTTTAGGGTCTGAACTCAATACATGACCAATTCGTCCTAATAAACATTTACAGAACTCACCATTCAAAAATTACAGAATATGTATTCTCATCTATACATGGTTCATACTCAAGTCAACCACATTTTGTCCATAAAGCAATTCTTAGCAAATTGAAAACAAAAAAAAAATCGTACCCAGCACAGTTTTGATAGAAATCAATACAAAGAATATTTCTCAAAACCATACAATTAGCAGGAAAATGTAACAACTTGCTCCTAAATGACTATTGAGCGAACAATGAAATTAAGGTAGAAACAAATTATTTGAAACTAATAACCATAATACGACATATCAGAATCTCTGCAACACAGCTATAGAAGTATTAAGAGGGAAGTTTTAGTACTAAATGCCCACATAAAGAAGTTAGAAAGATCTTAAATTAATAACTAAACATCACATTTAGAGGAACTAGAGAAACCAGAGCAAATAAAACCCAGCACTAGCAGAAAACAAGTAATAAGCAAAATCAGAGTCTAAAGAAAACTCAGATCGGAAAAACTACACAAAAGATCGTCTACTTTTTTCTTTGAAAGAATAAATAAGACTGATAGACAACTAACTAGACTAGAGAATAAAATTCTAAGCAAAAAGAACAAAGCTGGAGGTATCACATTACCCAAGAAGAAAAAAAGAGGGAAGATTCAAATAAACACAATCAGAAATGATAAAGAGGACATTACGATCAAACCCACAGAAATTAAAAACTTTCAGAGGCTACTAAAAATTACACTTCCCAATATTGAATCAGAAAGAAATTGTATCCCTAAGTAGCCTAATAAGGAGGTCCAAAATTGAATCAGTAATAAAAAGTCTACTGGCCAGAAAAAGCCCAGGGCCAGATAGTGAATTTCTATCAGATGTATAAAGAAGAGCTGGTACCATTCCTACTAAAACTATTACAAATAATTGAGGTAAAGGGACTCCTCCTTAACTCATATAAGGCCAGCATTATCCAGATATCAAAACTTGGCAGAGAAACAACATAAAAATAAAGCAAATATTCTTGGGAAACATAGTTGCAAAAATAGTCAACTCAATACTAGAAAACTGAATCCAGCAGCGTATCAAAAATCTAATACACCACATTCAAGTAGGCTTTACCCCTGGGATGCAAGTTTAGTTCAACATACACAAGTCAATAAATGTGATTCATCACATAAACAGAACAAGTAAACCAAAAAACACGGGATCACTTTAATAGATGCAGTAAAGTTTTCAACAAAATCCAACAGTACTTCATGTTAGAAACCCTCAACAAACTAACCATTGAAGGAACATACATCAAAACACTGAGAGCAATCTGTGACAAAATGACAGTCAACATCAGACTGATAGGAAAAAAGCTGGAAGCATCCCCCTAGGGAACCAAAACAAGAGAAGGATGCCACTCTCACCACTTCTATTCTACATAGTGGTGGAAGTCTTGGCCAGACAAGATATCAGGCAAGATAAAGAAATAAAACACATCCAAATAGAAAGAGAGGAAGTCAAAATATCTCTGATTGTCAATGATGTGATTCTATGCCAAAAACCCCATAGTGTTTGCTCAAAAGCTTCTAGATTTGATAAACAACTTCAGCAGAATTTCAGGAAATAAAATCAATGTACAAAAATTAGTAGCATTTCTACATATCAACAATGTTCAAGATAAGAGAAAAATCAAGAACACAATCCCATTCACCATAGCCACAAAAAGAATTAAACATGTATAAATGCAGCAAACCAGGGATGTAAAAGATCCCTACAATGAAAATTACAAAAAACTGCATAGAAATCAGAGATGACAAAAACAAATGGAAAAGTATTCTATGCTCAAGAATAGCAACATTCAATATTATTAAATTGACCATATTTCCTAAAGTAATCTACAGATTCAATGCTATTACTTTTAAAAATTTATTTATTGTACTTTAAGTTCTGGGACACATGTGCAGAATGTGCAGGTTTGTTACATAGGTATACATGTGCCATGGTGGTTTGCTGCACCCATCCACCCATCATCTAGGTTTTAAGCCCCACATGCCTTAGGTATTTACCTAATGCTCTCCCTCCCCTTGCCTCCCTACCCCCCAACAGGCCTTGGCGTGTGATGTTCTCCTCCCTATGTCCATGTGTTCTTATTTTTCAACTCCCACTTATGAGTAAGAACATGCAGTGTTTGGTTTTCTGAGTTCCTGTGTTAGTTTCCTGAGAATGATGGTTTCCAGCTTCATCCATGTCACTGAAAAGGACATGAACTCATTCTTTTTTATGGCTGCATAGTATTCCATGGTGTATATGTGCTATGTTTTCTTTACCGAGTCTAACATTGATGGGCATTTGAGTTGGTTCCAAGTGTTTGCTATTGTGAATAGTGCTGCAATATACATACATGTGCATGTGTCTTTATAATAGAATGATTTATAATCCTTTGGATATATACCTGGTAATGGAATTGCCAGTTCAAATGGTATTTCTGGGTCTAGATCCTTGAGGAATCTCCACACTGTCTCCCACAATGGTTGAACCAATTTACATTCCCACCAACAGTGTAAAAGCATTCCTATTTCTCTACATCCTCTCCAGCATCTGTTGTTTCCTGACTTTTTAATAGTCATTATTCTAACTGGTGTGAGACGGTGTCTCGTTGTGGTTTTGATTTGCATTTCTCTAATGACCAGTAATGATGAGCTTTTTTCAACTGTTTGTTGGCTGCATAAATGTTTTCTTTTGAGAAGTGTCTGTTCATATTCTTCACCCACTTTTTGATGGGGTTTTTCTTTCTTGAATGGGATCTAATTAAACTAAAGAGCTTCTCCAAAGCAAAAGAAACTATCATCAGAGTGAATAGGTAACCCACAGAATGGGAGAAAATTTTTGCAATCTATCCATCTGACAAAGGGCTAATATCCAGAATCTACAAGGAACTTAAACAGATTTACAAGAAAAAACTCAATGCTATTTCTATTAAACTACCAATGACTTTCTTTGCAAAATTAGAAAAAAACTAATTAAAAATTCATATGGAACCAGAAAACAGCCAGAATAGTCAAGGCAATCCAAACAAAAAGAGCAAACCTAGAGGCATAATATTACTCAACTTCAAACTGTACTACAAAGCTCTGGTAACCAAAACATTATGGTAGTGGTACAAAAACAGGCATATAGACCAATGCAACAGAAGAGAGTGCCCAGAAATAAGCCTACATGCCTGTGACCATCTGATCTTCAACAAAGCTGACAAAAACAAGCAATGGGGAAAAGATGCCCTATTCAATAAATGGTGCTGGGATAACTGGTTAGCCATAGGCAGAAGATTGAAACTGGACCCCTTCCTTACACCATATAAAAATTAGCTAAAGAGAAATTAAAGACTTGAATGTAAAACCTAAAACTATAAAAAACTAGGAAGATAGAAAGATAACCTAGGAAATACCACTCTGTGTATAGACTCTTGCAAAAACAATTTATGAAAATGCCAAAGGCAATTGCAACAAAAAGAAAAATTGACAAATGGGACCTAATTAAACCAAAGAATGTCTGCACAGCAAAATTATCAACAGTGTAAACATACAGCCTACAGAATGGGAGAAAATACTTGCAAACTATGCATCTGACAAAGTTCTAACATCCAGAACATATATGGAACTTAAAAAGCAGAAAACACAAAACCCCACTAAAAAGTGGGCAAAGGACACGAACAGACTCTTCAAACCTATATGTGGGCAAGCAGCATATGAAGAAATGCTCAACATTACTAATCAATAGAGAAATACAAATCAAAATGACAGATGCCATCTCACAGTAGTGAGAATGGCTATTATTAAAAAGTAACAGATTTTGGCAAGGTTGCAAGAAAAGGGGATGCTTATCCACTGCTGGTGGGAATTTAAATTAGTTCAGTCATTGTGGAAAGCAGCATAGCAATTTTCAAAGAATTCAAAACAGAATTACCATTTGACCCAGTAATACCATTACTGCATATGTACTCAAAGGAATGCAAATATTTCTACCACAATGACTTATGCATGCATATGTTCATTACTGTATGATTTACAATAGTAAAGACATGGAATCAACCTAAATGATCATCGGTGGTAGACTGGAAAATAAAATGTCATACATATGCACCATGGAATACCATGCATCCATAAAAAGGAATGAAATAACGTCCTTTGCAGCAATATGAGTGGAGCTGAAGGTCATTATCCTAAGCGAACGAATGCAGGAAAACAAAAAAGCCAATACTTCATGTTCTTACTTAGAAATGGAAGCTAAACCTCAATTTTTATTTTGAACCTTGGCTATCAATGGAAAGATGCCTAAGGTAATAAGTAGAGTAGACTACAGACAGATTCACTACAAGTGATTTTTTTTGTTCATTTTAATTGTTTTCTTTAGTTTTTCCATAAGTTATTGGGGTACAGGTAGTATTTGGTTAAATGAGTAAGTTATTTAGTGGTGATTTGTGAAATTTTGGTACACCCATCACCTGAGCAGTATATACTGCACCATATATGCACTCTTGTATCCCTTGCCCCCCCCTTCCCCCCAAGTCCCCAAAGCCCATTGTATCATTCTTATGCCCTTGCATTCTCATCGCTTAGCTCGCACATATCAGTGAGAACATATAATGTATGTTTTTTTCATTTCTGAGTTACTTCACATAGAATAATAGTCTCCAATCTCATCCAGGTCACTGCAAATGCAGTGAATACATTCCTTTTTATGGCTGAGTAGTATTCCATCATATATATACACATACATCTATATGTGTATATACATCTCATATATATGTATATATATGGGTGTATGTGTGTGTGTATAGGTGTGTATATATAGGTATATATGTAGGTGTGTGTGTATATATATATATACACAGACACACACACATACTAGTTTCTTTATCCACTCGCTGATTGATGGGCATTTGGGTTGGGTCCCCGATTTTGCAGTTATGAATTGTGCTGCTATAAACATGTGTGTGCACTATCTTTTTCATATAATGACTTTTTTTTCCTCTAGGTAGATACCCAGTAGTGGGATTGCAGGATCAAATGGTAGTTCTACTTTTAGTTCTTTAAGGAATCTTCACACTGTTTTCCATAGTGTATACATTCCCACCAGCAGTGTGGAAGTGTTCACTGATCACCATGTCCATGCCAACATCTACTGTTTTTTTCCCCTTTATTTTTTTGATTATGTCCATTCTTGCAGGAGTAAGGTGGTATCGCATTGTGGTTTCGATTTGCATTTCCCTGTTCATTAGTGATGTTGAGCATTTTTTCCTATGTTTAATTAAGAACTTAAATCTAAGACCTGAAACTATAAAAATTCTAAAAGATAACATTGGAAAAACCCTTCTAGACATTGACTTTGGAAAGAATTTTATGACCAAGAACCCCAAAGAAAATGCAATAAAAACAAAGATAAATAGTTGGGACTTAATTAAACTAAAGTGCTTTTCCATGGCAAAAGGAACAGTCAGCAGAGTAAACGGACACGCCATAGAGTGGGAGAAAATCTTCACAATCTGTGCATCTGACAAAGGACTGATATCCAGAATCTACGATGAACTCAACAAATCAGTAAAAAAAAAATAAACCCATCAAAAAGTGGGGTAAGGGCATGAATAGGCAATTTTAAAAAGAAGATATACAAATGACCATTTTAATTGTTTTTCTTTTTGCTTTCTTTTCAGATGGAAGATACCCAATATATCAGTAGAGAGAGAGAGAAAAAAAAAAAACCTAAAAAAAAAAAAAAAAATAGTAGATGGAGCCATGCCCTAAACTTCTTTCCTCTCAGTAAACAATTTGCCCAACTTCCTAATGAGAACAAGGCAAAAGATCAGATTCTGAAAAGATGAAAAAATTAGTCTTAGTCTAGAGAGAGGTTAGTCTCCTGAAATATTATAGGAAAATGTGAGAATGGATTCAAATAACGATATTTTATTGGTGAGAGGACAGTATTTAGAATGAATTTTTACTGTTTTCCATGACTGTCTATTTTTTCTATGACTTTGGAAACAATCTTGCTGAAAGAAATAATTTAACTTGAGGGACAGCTTCTTGAGAGTACGATAGCTTTAAAAGAAAATTTGAGCTTAGAAAAAAGACTAGATAGAGACAACAAAGGACCAAAGACAAACTCATAATCAGGAAATATCGGCTACACACTAAGTATTACCATATTGAATATTGACATAAATAAATCAGTTCTCTAAACGTGTGACTTAGGAGTTCATAAATGGCATCAAAATTATAATACTAGTGTTTTAAAATCATGGAAAGCTCAAAAAAGAGGGACTATACCATTACAGCTACAAATATATGGATGAAAATAGAAACCCTCATTTAGAAAATGTTGCAAATTAAGAAGAAAGAACTTCATTCAAAATAGTCAGATTTTAATTGCTATGTAGCCACAACTGCAGATGTTAGTGGAATGTGCTTGTTTTGCTTTGTTGTCAACGTTTTCACAACTGAAAGGATAAAACTGGGTCTTGGATCATTTCCTCTGGAAGGAACAAGCCCTCATGTCTTGGGGACACTAAAACTGCCTAAGGTAGAGGTCCATATGTAGAGAAAGTGAGGCCTCCTGTCAACACCCAGAACCAGGCATGAGAGTGAGCCACCTGGGAAACTGTCTTTTAAACTGTCTCCTGAGACAGAATCCAGCAACCTACTTTGGTTTCACAGTGTCTCACCATTATACTGCTTTCTTGGTGAGCCATTCTTGTATTTACCCAGAGAAATAAAGAGAAGTAAAGATATAAGGAAAGTTATTTGTTTTCATCACGATTAAGGAAACTTTTTTTTTTCCTTTTTATCTTTTGCTTTCCAAGAAATGAAAGATATTCAACACTAGCTCATGAAAGAGAAAGAAAACAAACTTGATATTCTACTTTCACTAGGGTTTTACGCCATGTTCCCCCATGCTACCTTTTAAATCAGTTTTTCTTTGGCCTTATAATATTGGGATGTTCTTTTAGGCTTATAAATTTTGTGTTTAGAAACCTAAACCAAAGAAATAGAAAAAAATAAAATATTTCCTATTTTTGTTTAATCTCCCTTTGATAATCTATTGAATCATTTTCCTGAAAATTACATAAACTTAAGATGTCTTCTTATTGTATTTAATTTATTATGATTGGACCCTCTTTTAATGCTGCATAAAGTAGATTAATCCTGGAAAATTTCTATAATTGGAAAATAAGGGATATTGTAAAAATAATACACTAAAGAGAAAAATAACATACTGAAGAAACATAAAAAATCTATGTACAAACAATATAAATCTGCTAGAAATATACTGAATATCAAGCAAAAGTTCTATTTGAATCAGCATTCTAAATGTGAGTCACTTCAAACGCACATCTTTGATTTTCAGTATGTTTTATTTTTTTAAACTTTAGTATCCTAAGACTCTGTTCATGGGCTAGTCTATTCCATCACAATCTTTTAATCTACATTTCATAAGGAGGCAACAGTGAGTGATTGATAATTCAGCATCTCTTGCTAGGAATTCAGTATTTGCTCATACTTCAGACTTATAAAAATGATAATTCTGATTTTTGAATTCAGTCATTTGGAGCACAACCTGATTCTGTTTATAAATCTCCTTCTAAAATGTGTTTGCTAGAATCTTTTTGCTTAGAAGAAATTCTCCCGTTGATTATAATCGTCTTATCTCCAGATTTTCATAATCATAAAGAGTTTCTGAAAAGCTGTACTTCAGTATGTCTTTGAAAAATTATTGCTGCACACTTTAGAGTTGTATTTAAAAAGCCATATTGAGATTAATTGTAGACACTCCTGAAAAGCAGAAAGAAATAATCAATATAATTTTATAAACCAGGTGATTGCATTTATTTTCTTTATAACTTCGTGGTTATGACTATCTCTATCCAAATGTGACAAAAACAACATATTGGCAAAAATATTTTTGCTTAGGTAACCTATGTTGTAAAATAAAAAGTGCTTTTTGTGGTTAATCCACACAATGGAATATGGTTGGTGTACCAATAAAAATGAATGACTACTGAAACATGCAATAACATTAATAAATCTCAAAAGTATTGTAATAAGTTTAAGAAGCTAGTCACAAAAGCCTACACACTATAAAATTACACTTGCAAGTAATCCTTGAAGGGGAAGAAGTATGATGATAAAATCCACATCAGTGGTTGACAAAACAGAGGAGATTGATTTCAAAGGAGCACAAGGTTCTTCTCATAGAGATCTTTATCCTCCTTGGTTAGATGTATTCCCAGGTATTTTATTTTTTGTGGTGTTCTTGTAAATGTGATTGCATTCTTGATGTGGCATGCAGCTTTAACTTTATTGGTGTATAGAAATGCTACTGATATTTGTACATTGATTTTATATCCTAAAACTTTGCTAAAATTGTTTTATCTGTTCTAATAGCCTTTTGTTGTAGAGTCTTTAGGCTTTTCTAGGTGTAGAATCATGTTGTGAACAAAGAGAGATAGTAGGACTTCTTATTTTGAAATATGGATGACTTTTATTTATTTTTCTCGCCTGATGGCATTGGCTATGACTTCTAGAACTATGTTGAATAAGAGTGGTAAAAGTGGGCATCCTTGTCTTGTTCCAGTTCTCAAGGGAAATGCTTCCAATTTTTGCCTATTCAGGGTGATGTTGACAGTGGGTTTGTCACAGATTTTTTTTATTATTTTGATTATGTTTCCTAAGTCCCTAGTTTATTGAGGGTATTATTATGAAGGAATGTTGTATTGACCAAAAGCTTTTTCTGAATCTATTGAGATGATCATATGGTCTTTGTTTTTAATCATGTTTATGTGGTAAATCACATTTATTGATTTGCATGTGTTGAAACAACCTTTTATCCCAGGAATGAAGCCTACTTGACCATGGTGAATTAACTTTTTGATGTGCTATTTAATCCAGTTTGTTATTACGTTGGTGCAAAAGTCATTGGCTTTCTTTTTTTTGCCACTAAAGGTAAAGTAATGGCAAGAAACCAAATTATTTTTGCACCAACCTGATAGTATTTTGTTGAGTATTTTTGCATTTATATTTATCAAGGATATTGGCCTGTAGTTTTCCTTATTTGTTGTGTTTTTGCCAGGTTTTCATCAGGGTAATACTGGCTTCATGGAATAAGTAAGGGAATTTCAGATGACACAAACAAATAGAAATACATTTCATACTCATGGATTGAAAGAACCAATATCATCAAAATGGCCACACTCCTCAAAGCCATTTTCAGATTCAATGCTATTTCTATCAAACTACCGATGGCAATTTTCACAGAATTGGTAAAACTATTCTAAAAAAATATGGAAACAAACAAACAAAAAATAAGCCTGAATAGGCAAAGCAATCCTAAGCAAAACAACAAACAAAAAGTTCAAAGCTGGAGGCATCACATTATGGGACTTCAAAATACACTATGAGACTTCAGTAACCAAAATAGCATGGTACTGTTACAAAACTAGATATGTAGACAAATGTAACAAAATAGAGAACCCAGAAATAAAAGCTTCACAACCACTACCATCTATTCTTTGACAAAGTTGAAAAAAATAAGCACTGTGCAAAGGACTTCCTATTCAATAAATGATGCTGGCATAGCTAGCAAGCCATAAACAGAAGAATAAAACTGTACCCCTACCTTTCACAATATGCAAAAATTATCTCAAGATGGATTGCAGTTTTAAATGGAAAGGATATCAAACTATAAAAATGCACAAAGAAAACTGCAGAAACACCACTCTGGACATCAGCCTTGAAAAAATGATTCATGACTAAGTCTTGAAAAACAATTGCAACAAAAACAAAAAATGGAAAAATGTGACCTAATTAAGCTAAAGAACTTCTGCACAGCAGCAGAAACCACCAACAGGGTAAACAGGTAAGCTACAGAATGGGGGAAGATATTCACAAACTATAGATCAACAAATGTCTAATATCCAGAATGAATTAGGAACTTAAACAATTGAACAAGTAAAAACTTCAGTAAAAGTGGGCAAAAAAAATGAACAGACACTTTTCAAAATTAGACATACAAATGGCTAAACAAGCATTTGAAAAATGCTCAATATCACTAATCCTTAGAGAAATGCAAATCAAAACTACAATGTGATACCATCTCAAACTAGTCAGAATGGCTACTATTAAAAAGTCAAAAAAAAAAAAAAGTCAAAAAAAAAAAAAAAAAAAAAAAGCAGATACTGGCAAGTCCATGGAGAAAAAAGAATGCTTATACACTGTTGGTGGGAATGTTAGTTAGTTCAGCTTCTGTGGAAAGCACTCTGGAGGTTTCTCAAATACCTGAAAACAGAGCTATCATTCAACACAGCAATCCTATTACTGGGTCTATAACCAAACAAATGTGGATCATTATACCAAAAAGACATGCATGTGTGTGTTCCTCATGGCACTATTCACAAAAGCAAAGATATGAAATCAACCTAGGTGCCCATCAATGGTGGATTGGATAAAGAAAATATAGTATATGTATACCACAGAAGGCTATGCAGTCATAAAAAAAATTCTTTGCAGCAACATGGATGCAGCTGTAGGACATTATCTTAAGCAAATCCATGCAAGAACAGAAAACCAAATACTACATGTTCTCTCTTATAAGTAGTAGCTAAACATTGGTCACTCAAGGACATAAAGATGGTAGTAACAGACACTGGAGACTGTTAGACGGGGAAGCTAGGCAAGGGCACAAGAGTGGGAAAACTAGTTGCCGGGTATTATGCTCAGTACCTGGGTGACAGGATAATTCATACCCCAAACATCAGCCTCACATAGTATACCTGGGTAACAGTCCTCCACATGTACCCGCTGAATCTAAAATAAGTTGAATAAACCCCACAACATTTTGCATGTGCTGTCACTACTCCATGCAGAAGGAATTAATTTATTCCTATGTAACAATACTGGGAGAGGACTTTTGGAAGCTTATACCTGATTTCCTCGAGATTTTGCCACATGTACCTTTTTTCATTGTTAATTTTGCCTTCCATCCTTTCAATGTAATAAATAATAGCCATGAGTATCTTTTAAAAATGAGCACGAGAGAACTTTTAGGGTTAATAGAAATGCTCTATATATTATTACTCTGGTGGTAATTATGTGGTCATTTGTCTAAGTTCATGGAATTATTCACCCAAAATTGAATTTATATATAAATTATACCTCAATAAAACTAATATTTTAAATATGTGTCTTTGGACAAATATCTTAGTCTCTATCAATAGATTGCACAAAAAAGGAACTAAAATTTAAAGGAGACTTTAGAGATATATCAACCATTTGCAATATATGAAGGTATTTTGGAGACAGATTCAACAAAACTAATAAATTGAGAAAAATTACGTTTATGAGGCAATGGAAAAATTTACACTGACTGCATATTTTATAATATGAAAGAATTGATAATTTTATTTTTAAAGCATTAAAATAGTACCACGATTATGTTAAATAATAGAGTCCTCATCTTTGAGAGGTATTTACTGACATATTTACAATTCCTGGAAATCGCTTCAAAATAATATGGGAAGTAGTAGAGTAATAGATTAGATTCAATGCTATTCCTATCAAAGTACCAACAGCATTCTTCACAGAATTAGAAAAAAATCTATTTCAAAATTCATATGGATAAAAAAAAGAGTCCGCATAGCCAAGACAATTCTAAGCAAAAAGAACAAAGCTGGAGGCATCATGTTACCCAACTTCAAACTATAATATAAGGCTACGGTAATCAAAACACCATGTAACTGGTACAAATACAGGCACATAGACCAATAGAACAGAATAGAGAGCCCAGAAATAAGGCCTCACACCTACAACTATCTGATCTCTGGCAAAATAGATAAAAACAGGCAATGGGAAAAAGACTCCCTATTCAATAAATGGTTCTGGGATAACTGGCTAGCCATATGCAGAATATTGAAGCTGGACCCCTTCCTTACACCATATACAAAAGCAACTCAAGATGGATTAAAGACTTAAATGTAAACCCAAAACTACAAAAACCCTGGGAGACAACCTAGAAAATACCATTCTGGACATAGGAACGAACAAAGATTTCATGACAAATACATCAAAAGCAATCACAACAAAAGCAAAAATCGACATGTCAGATTTAATTAAGCTTAAGAGCTTCTACACAGCAAAAGAAACCATCAACAGAGTAAACAGATAACCTATAGAATGGGAGAAAATATTTTCAAACTATGCATCTGACAAAGGTCTAATATCCAGCATCTATAAGGAACTTAAACAGATCTACAAGAGAAAAACAACCCCATTAAAAAGTGGGCAAACTACACCAAAAGACACTTTTCAAAAGAAGACATACATGTAGCCAACAAACATATGAAAAAAGATCAATATCACTGATCATCAGAGAAATGCAAATCAAAAACACAATGAGATACTATCTCACAGCTATCAGAATGACTATTATTAAAAAGTCAAATAGGCCGGGCGCCCCGGTGACTCACGCCTGTAATCCCAGCACTTTGGGAGGTTGAGGTGGGCAGATCACGAAGTCAGGAGGTCGAGATCATCCTGGCTAACACGGTGAAACCATCTCTACTAAAAAAATACACACACACACACACACACAAAGAATTAGCCAGGCGTGGTGGCGGGTGCTTGTAGTCCCAGCTACTCAGGCGGCTGAGGCAGGAGAATGGCGTGAACTCGGGAGGCAGAGCTTGCAGTGAGCCAAGATTGCGCAACTGCACTGCAGCCTGGGCGACAGAGCAAGACTCCATCTCATTTAAAAAAAAAAAAAAAAAAAAAAGTCAAATAATAACATATGCTGGCAATGTGGTAGAGAAAAGGGAACACTTATACCCTGTAGGTGGGAGTGTAAATTAGTTCAACCATAGTGGAAAGAAGTAGGGCCATTCCTCAAAGAGCTAAAAGCAGAACTACCATTGGACACATCAATCCCATTACTGAGTATATACCCAGAGGAATATAAATTATTCTACCATAAAGACAAATACAAGTTTTCATTGCAGCACTATTCACAATAGCAAAGACAGGGAATCAACCTAAATACCCCTCAATGACAAATTGGGTAAAGAAAAATGTGGTACATATACAACATGGAATACTATGCGGCCATAAAAAAGGAAGATCATGTCTTTTGTGGTAACATGGATGGAGCTGGAGGCTGTTACCCTTAACAAACTAACAGAGGAACAGAAAACCAAATACGATATGTTCTCACATATACGTGGAAGCTAAATGTTAACAACTTATGAACACAAAGAAGGAGACAACAGGCACTGGGGTTTGCATGTGATTGGAGGGTGGAAGGAGAGAGGAATAGAAAAGATAACTATTAAACACATTGGAAGTGACAACACTTATTTAGGTTTCTCACTTTAATATGATTGTGTTTCATTAACGAATTATGAAAAACAGAGTTTATAGAGATGCTTTTATTAATTTATTATTTATAAAATAATTTTATATCTGCTTTTATGGTAACCATCATTATACTCTCTATCTCCATGAGTTCAATTGTTTTAACTTTTACCTCCCACAAATGAGTGAGAATATGTGAAGTTTGTCTCTTTGTACCTGGCTTCATTTGTTTAACATAATGTCTTCCAGTTCCATCCACGTTGTTGCTAATGACAGGATTTCTTTTATGCATGAAGCCAAATTATATTCTTATGTATAAATATGTTCATATATATGTGATTTATGTATGTGTGATATATATGTAATACACACATATATATGCATATATATATATATCACAGTTTTTTAATTCATTTATGGATCCATAAGTGTTTAGGTTGATTACATATCTTGACTGTTGATAATAATGCTGCAAAATACATGAAAGAGCAAATATTTCTTAGGTAATAGTAATTTTATATCCTTTAAGTATATGTCCAGTAGTGGGGTGGATGGAATATATAGTAGTTATCTTTTTAATTTCTTGAGAAATCTCCAACTGTTTTCTATAATGGCTGTGCCAATTTACATTTCCACCAACAGTGCACAAGGATTCCCTTTTTTCCACGTTTGAACCAATACTTATTTACTTTCTAAATAATAGTCATCTTAAAATATGTAATATGATATCCTACTGAGGTTTTAGTTTATGTTTTTCTGATAATTAATGATACTCATCTTCTTATATACCTGTTAGCCATTTATATATTTTATTTGAAGAAATGTCCATTCAGGTTCTTTGCCCACTTTTTTTGACTTTTATTTTAAGTTCAGGGGTACAAGCGTAGGTTTGTTACACAAGTAAACCTGTGTCATAGGTGTTTGTTGTACAGATTATTTCATCTCCTAGCTATTAAGCCTAGTATCCATTAGTGATTTTTTTCTTTGCCCATTTTTTAATGTGTTAATTTACTTTGATATTCAGTTTTATGGGTTTCTTGTCCATTGTTGACATTAATTTTTTTTATTAGATTTATCATTTGCAAGTATTTTCTCCTATTCTTTAAAGTCCCTTTTGATTTTGTTGATTGTTTGCTTTGCTGTGCTAGACATTTCAGCTGTTACAATCCTCCTCGTTTATTTTTTGCGTTTTTTGCCTGAGCTTATGGTACCATCTTCAAAAAACAATTGCCAAGACCAATCTCAAGTATTTTTTTTTCCTGTTTTTTATTTTATTTTATTTTTTGCTAGGTGTTTTATGGTTTCAGTTCTTACCATTAAGTCTTCAAGTGTAGTTTATTTTTGTGTATGGTGATAAATAAGGGTGCAATTTTATTCTATTTTTTTAAAAAAAATATTTTAAGTTCTGGAGTACATGTGCAGGATGTGCCAGTTTGTTACATATGTAAACGTGTGGTATGGTGGTTTGCTGGTCTAATTTTACTCTGTTGCATGTAAATAACCAGTTTTTCCAGTAGCATATATTGAAGACACTGTTCTTTCTGCATTGTATATTAGTGGCGTACTTGATGGAAATTAGTTGATGTTATGTAGGGATTTATTACTGGGCTTTTTATTCTATTTCATCAGTCTATCTGTCTGTTTTTATGCCAATACCACATGTTTTAGTTACTATAGCTTTATAACAATTTGAAACCATAAAGGGTGATGCTTCTTGTGTTTGTTTGTTTGTTTGTTTTCCATTGGCTGCTTGGGTTCTTTAGTGGTTCCACATGGATTTTATAATTGCTTTTTCTATTTCTCTAAGGAATGTCATAGTAATTTTGATAGGGATTGCATTGAATCAGATTACTTGGAGTTACTTGGAGTAGTGTGGACATTTTAACAGTATTCTACTTTACAAAAATGAGATATCTCTCCATTTATTTATGATAATTCCTTCATTGATGTCTCAGAGTTTTCAGTGTGCAAATCTTTCACTCTACTTAAATTTATACCTAAGTGTTTTATTTTTTGATGCTATCATTAGTGGAATTGTTTTCTTCATTTATTTTTTATTATTTTAAGTGTATTAAAATTAACTGTTTTTTGTATTCTGATTTTGAAACCTGCAACTTTACTGAATTTGCTTATTAGTTCTAATTATTTTGGTCAAAATTTTGACATATATATTTATATATTATATATTTATATTATATATAATATATGATACATGCTTATATATATAATATATAATATATGCTTATATATATATGATTATATCATCCACAAACAATTTTACCTTTTTCTGACTTGGATGCCTTTTATTTCTCTTTCCTAATCTCTATGTCTAGAATTTTCACTACTGTGTTGGGTAGAAGTGGCAAGAGGGGGCATCATCATCTTGTTTCTGATCTTAGAGGACAAGCTTTAACTTTTTCATTATTTAGTATGTTAAAACGGGCTTGTCATATATGACCTTTATAATAGTGAGGTATTTTCCTTTTGTACCTATTGAGAGGTTTTTTTTTATCATAAAAGTATGCTAAATCTTGTCTAATACTTTTTATGTTTGCATTGAGATAACCATATAATGTTTATTCTTCATTCTGTTAATGTAGTGTATCACATTTATAGATTTGTGTCTGTTAAACCATCCTTGCATCCCAGAGATAAATCCCATTGGATCTGGGTGTGATTGTTTAAATGTATTGTTGAATTTAGTTTGCTAGCATTTTGTTGAGGTTTTTGCCATCTATATTGGTCAGGAATATTAACCTGTAAATATTTTTTTCTTGTAGTGTTCTTATCTGTCATTAACATTATAGTAATACTAGATAGGCCAGTTCTTATTTGACAGATTTCTTTTTCTGAACTAAATGAGAATTAGAATAATTTACTTTTGAACCTGGATCCTTTATATTTTTATATTTTCTCTAAACTTAATAACTTGATTGTGTTTTTATTTTCAGCTTATTTGTTTCTATACATATCTTATTATAAACAAGTAAGATAAAGAAGTTGACACTTTCTACCATCTTCATGGAAGATGTTTTTTCCCCAAACCTACCAGTTCATTAGATATACTTTAGATGTCCATATAACCAGAAGTTACACTGCAGCCAAAATTTATGTTACTAAACAATAGGGATTGTTTGTTTACTAGAATTGTGTAACTATTTCATCATATTACTTTTAGCTTACACAGCCTCTTTGATTTCAGTGTCTCCTCAAAATTTTTCTTGTTTCCTCCTATAATCTGGTCTCAAAACTAACATGCTGTAGAATTTGTCATAATAACATTCAACTTTAAAGTTTAGTTCTGTTTACTAATTGTTCAAATAACCCACTTCAAATTGATTTGAAACCACAATAATTATTATTTTGCTAATTAGTCTGTTGTTGTGGTAGAGCTTTCAGGGAATGAATGACTTGTCTCTGCTCTACGTGGCATCAGATGGGGTTGCTTGACTAGAACTAGAGGATTTATTTCAAGATGGCTTACTCACATGAGTGGCATGGCGAAGCTTACTCTTGGTTGAGAATTCAACTTTGGCAGCTGGCTAGGGTAGGGGCTGATTATGTTATGTGAGATGGCTTGATAGAATTCTCTATTTACCAAAAATTAAATGAGCTTGCAAGTAAAATATCAGAATTGTTCATAAGCTCAGTCATGACTGTTTTCTATTACAGAAACCAGAAAATTGTGACACATGGACCAAATTTAGTTCACAGTCTTTTTTTTATATAAAATTTTATTTGAACATAACCATGTCCATTTGTCTATGTATTGCCTATAGCTGGTTTTGCAATGCAAAGATAGTGTTGAAAAGTTACCACAAATACATTATAGCTCTCAAATACTAAAATATGTACTATCTAGTCCTTTACTGAAAAAACTAGGACCCCAGCCCTCTAGGCCATGTGACTGTTGTCACAAAGGAAGATTCTGAAATGGCAGAGGTTAGGTGGTGACATTTCATTGTCAGAAGAAAGAGGGGTGGAATTATTATAATGAGCAAATTGAGACTGGCAGCCATGAAGTCTTTATTCATTAAAAAAAGAAAGAAAAAAACAAAAAAAAACTATAGAACCATTTAAGAGAACACTGTGTCCTTAGGAGCACAATAGATAGACAAGTATATTGCTCAGTTATTACAATCAAAAGCAAAGTTCAATGATCAGAAGCCTGAAACTCTTTCCTCCAGAGCCCTCAATCAAAGTTACAATTTCTTCCCCATTTTAAAGACCTGAGCTGGTTTTCTTACTCCTTGACTAAAGGAAAGGCTGGGTTCCCAGTAAGAAGAACTCAAAAACACAACAGTTATGTGTATTAAAGATTCCCTCAGTCTCTCCCAAGTGTTTTGATTTCCTTTCTTTCAAATATCCAAATACTGGAGAAAGGGCAATATCCAGACATTTCAAGAATAAATGGGCCCAGAGTCTGAACTAATATTAATACTTGAAAACCTGAGGTGTCACCATGGCCCTCCTGTTAGAGTGAGTGCATATAGAGTCAGTTAATAAATAGAGTCCAAGCCTAAGTTTCAGTAATAGGCCATCTACTGTCCATTCGGTGGTCATTTATTTGGTCCTCAAATTCATAATTAAAATAAATATGTTTGATAATTGACAGAACAACCTCATTGGCCTTTTGGCTTATGAAGTAAAAGCTGACTTGGTGTAAATATCAAAATTGTTCAAAAGTTCAGAGGGTCTGTTTTCTATAGTAGAGGCTATATATAGGTGTGTGCTTTGACTTGTGGGAGAAGCCAGAAGGAATTCAAATGACACAATATCAAGTTCTCTTCCTCACTCTGCCCTTGCAGATAAGGTCCCCTAGTCAAGCAATCCTTATCAAACAGACCAGGTAGAATTTTTTGCTTATTCTTGAGTGACAAATTTTAGTTTTCTGTCAAACTTGTGAGATTATTCAAACTAGCCAATTACCTCCTCCCATAGGAAACAGGAGCCACCTCATCCTCTGGATACTACAAAGCTTGGCTCCCATAGACCCTGGTTGTTCACTCTGTTGCCAAGTGCAACACCATATGACCCTGCATGGCATTGATATTCTCCTCCCTTAGGCTTTGAGTACAAGGAATTAATAAACTGCTGTTGATCTCATTTGCCCAGTGTGAGGTGTCATCTATTTGGTCATTCACATAATCTTAGAATCTTTCCCTTACCATTACAGTAAATAAGAGTTGATTAAAACATGATTTTAATAGAGAAAGGTAAATGAAAACTCCTGCAACTGCCTTCATCCGCCAAACTAATGTGATAAACAAAAACTAAGATCACACTTGGGCCATTGATTGTATTGGGATAAATAGTGCCTTCCTAGAATCAATGTCTACTCAGAACCTGTGTATATGACTTTATTTGGAAAAATGGCCTTTGCAAATGTAGTAAGATGAGAATTCCAAGATCAAGGCACCAACAGATTCAGTGTTTGATGGGGGCCTGCTTTCTGGTTCATACATGGCACCTCCTTGCTGTGTCCTCACATGGTTGAAAGAAGCAAGCAAGCTCTCTGGGGCCTCTTTCATAAGGATGTTAATCACATTCAGGAGGGCTCTGCCCTCAGAATCTACTCACTCCCCAAAATGCCACCTCTTAATTTCAGCTCCTTGGGAGTTAAGGATTTCAACATAGGAAATTTGGAAAAATACAAGCATTCAGACCATAACATATGACTATAGATATTTGAAAAACTCATTGAACTGTATAATTAAAATAGTTTTATGTTACTGTATATAAATGATACATCAAAAAAATTCCTTTTTAAATGGGCAAATGAGTTGAGCATATGTTTTTCCAAAGAAAGTATACAAATGGCCAGGAAGCATATAAAATTGTGTTAAACAATTAATCTTCAGCAAAATGCAAATTAAAGTCACAAAGAAATACCACTCTACACCTGTTAAAATAGCACAACCAGAGATATAATAGAAAGTGTTGGTGAGTATGTACAACTGGAACCTTCATGCATTGCTGATGGGAAGGTAAAATGGTGCAATTAATTTGGAATGTTTTTCTCTGAGTATGTGTGTGTATATATATATGTGTGTGCGTATGTGTGTGTATATATATATGTGTGTATATATATATATCTTGTGATTCAGCATCCCACTACTCAGAATTTTCTTGAGAACTAAAAAGACGTTTAAACAAATCTTATCTTGTATTAATATGCATAATTGCTTTATTCATAATCACTTTAAACTAGAAACAACCCAAATGTCTATCAATACATACATGGATTAAAAAGTGATGTTGCAAGGTTGCCAACTATAAAGTTAGAGGGATCACAGTCCATGTAAGACTGCCCTCAATTCTGACATTGATTACTAGTTTGGAGGCATTCTGGAAACCATCTTCAGGATTGATAATTCACTAGAAGGACTTGAACTCACTGGAAGCTGCTATGCTTACAGTACAATATGGGAGTATAATATGGTTTATTACAAGAAAAAGATAAGGATCAAAATCAGCCAAGGGAAGAGTCACATAGGATAGAATCCAGGAGGGTTTCAAACATGGAGCTTCCTGGTGTCTTCTCCCCATGGAGTTATGGAGAGCATTACACACCAAGCATTGATTTTTGAAGATATGTATATAGTATCAACAATCAGAGAAGCTTACCTTACCCTCAGTATCCAGAGTTGTTATTGCACTAGGTTACACACTACCCACATGCCTGAACTTTAGTCTTTAGTCTCTCTGGAGGTAGAACTAATACAACATGGCTCAAAGTCTACACTATGAATCACATTGATAGACTATTCAGTGGCTATGACCCTCAGAAAAACAAAGACACTCCTTTTGGGCATGACATTTTAGGTACTTGGATATCACCTCCCAGTAGCTGAGGGCAAAAGATAGACATCTCTTTGTATAAGGTTAATTCTTTACTACACAGATGATAGAGCTATATAATAGAACATTGCTGAGCAATAAAAGGGAAGAAACTGCTGATACATGGAACAATACAAATTTGTCTACAACTATAATAAGCAAAAGAAAAAGACAGACCCCCCCATACATATTATGCAATTGCATTTATATGAAACTTGATAAAAATCAAATCTAAACTATAGTAGCAGAAAGAAGAACAATGAATGTGTGACCTGGAAGTGGAGATGGAGATTGACTGGGAATGGTCATAGATAATTTTTAAGGTGACAGACCTGTACTATACTACAGCTTTTTGTATAATAAATGGGTTCATGCATTTGTCAAAACTCATAAAACTGTATATTAATAATTTGTGCAGTTTATTATATGTGAAGTATACCTCAACAAAATTTATTTTTAAAAAGACAAGTTCTTGGTATGATGTGTTTATAGACAGAGCCTATGGCCCTGGATGTGACCATGTGACCAGAACCTCCTATCATGATCTGGGTCCTGTCATACCCGGTCATATGATAAGGAAGACCATCCTAACACAGAAATGGTAAGTCAAGGATCTATCATGAGGAGGGTCAGGGTCACAAGTAAGAAGTACAAGCAATTGGCACAGACTCTTATGTCACTCTTGTACCAGTTCCTCTACCTTAGTTTATATTTATAATCATAGGTGAGTTTCCCTTATGACCATCTGATCAAAAAATATATGTTATCCTCCATGAACAGCCCCCATTAAAAAGTCACTAGACAATGAACTAAGCAAAATGACTCAATAAATAGATCTGAGATAGCTTCTATTATTGTCAATCCCAATGCCAGCACAATGGGTATATGAACAGAGTAGCCATGGTGACAGGAAAAGGGGATACATATGAGCATGGGCTAACACCAAGATTGATCTAGATGCTATCACTACCAAAAGGCCCACCTGTTAGAAATAGAGACTAATGATGAGCCTCTAAATAGCATTACCTGTGAAAGATTTTAATCATCCACTCTATGGAAAATTGTTCACATTGAACTTCTTTCACTCTTCAAAAAACATCAATTAATCTTGTCTGAAATCAACACAAGTTCAGGTATGGGTTTGTTTTTCCTTCCCATAGAGCCTCAGGCAGCACCCATGTTTGAAGGCTTACAAAATATTTAATCCACTGCTATAAGATCTCAAATACCATTTCTTCAGAATCAGAGATATAGTATCAGCAAAAGATGCAAGGTAGAGGGCATACAACCATATGATACACTGGTCACATCCTATACTGCACCACTCAGAAGCTGCTAGCTAACAATAGTCCTTTGAAGGCACAGCTGTGGTGTGAGATTGAAAAGTAATGTCCCTCAAAGATAAGGCACCATCCTCTATGATGTAGAATACACCTAGATGGAAGGGACTTGCCTTGTCTCAGATGAGACTTTGAACTTTGGACTTTTGAGTTAATGCTGGAATGAGTTAAGACTTTAGGGAACTCTTGGAAAGGCATGACTGTATTTTACAATGCTGGAAGTCACGAGATTTGGAAAGGAGTCGGGTGGAATGATATGGTTTTTTAGGTGGGCTACAAATTAAACTGACATAAGACAAATTTACAGGGAAAAATTTTTCAATTTATAATTTTGAAATTTTTTATTGGCTTAGATAAAACAAGTGCAGTTTTGCTACATGAATATATTGCATAGTGGTGAATTCTGGGCTTCTAATGTAACCATCATCCAAACAATGTACATTGTACCCAATAGGTAATTTCTCATCCCAAACCCTCTTCCCACCCTCCCATATTTTGAAGTCACTAGTGTCTATTGTTCCACTCTCTATGTTCATGTGTACATGTTGTTTAGCATCTACTTATAAGTGAGAACATGTGATACTTAACTTTCTGAGTTATTTCACTTAAGATAATGGCTTCCAGTTCCATCCATTTTGCTGCAAAAGACATAATTTTATTTTTTATATGGCTGAATAGTATCACACATTATATATGTACCACGTTTCCTTTATTCAATTATTGATGCACATTAAAGCTCATTTTATTACTTAGCTGTTGTGAATCGTGCTGTGATAAACATACAAGTGCAGGTGTTTTTTTCATATAATAATTTATTTTCCTTTGTATAGATACCTAATAGTGGGATTGCTGGTTTGAACGGTGGTTCTATTTTTAGTTATTGGAGAAATCTTCATATTCTTTTTTATAGAGATAATGCTAATTTATATTCCCAACAACAATGTATAAGCATTTTCTTTTCTCCGTATCCTCATCAACATCTGTTTTTGTTTTTGTTTTTAATAATACCAATTCTGATTGTTGTAAAATGGTATCTCATTGTGGTTTTAATTTGTATTTATTTGATGATTAGTGATGTTGAGCATTTTTTCACATGTTTGTTGGCCACTTGTGTATCTTCTTTTGAAAACTATCTGTTTGTATCCTTAGCCCAATTATAATAGGATTTTTTAATTCTTGTTGAGTTAGTTGACTACCTTGTAGATTCTGAATATGAGTCAATTGTTAGATATATAGTTTGAAAATATTTACTCCCATTCTGTAGTTTATCTAGTTACTGTATTATTTCTTTTGCTGTGCAGACACTTTTCAGTTAATTAAGTCCCATTTGTGTATTTTTCTTCCTGTTGCATTTGAATTTGAGGTCTTAGTCATAAATTTTTTGTTTAGCCTGATGTCCAGAAGAGTTTTTCTTAGGTTTTCTTCTAGAATTTTTATAGATTTAGGTCTTACATTTAAGTTTTTCCTCCAGCTTGAGTCAATTTTTGTATATGGTAAGAGATATGGGTCCAGTTTGATTATTCTGTATATGGCTATCCAACTTTCCCAGCACCAATTTTTTGAATAGGGCACTCTTTCCCCAGTGTATATTTTGGTTGACTTTGTCAAAGATCAGTTGGTTATAGCTATGTGGCTTCATTTCTTGGTTCTCCATTCTGTTCCATTGGTCTATGTGTCTATTTCTTTACCAGTGCTGTGCTGTTTTAGTTACTATAGCCTTGTAGTATAATTTGAAGTCAGGTAATGTGATGCCTCCAGCTTTGTTATTTTTGGCTTAGAATTGCTTTGGCTATTTGAGCACTTCGTTGGTTCTATGTAAATTGCATTATTGCTTTTTCTAATTCTGTAAAAAATGACATTGGTAATGTGACAGGAATTGAATTAAATCTGTAGATTACTTCAGGCAGTATGGTCATTTTAATGATACTGATTATACCAATACATTATTATGAGATGTTTTTCTATTAGTATCATCTACTGATCATACCAATCCATGATCATGAGATGTTTTTCCATTAGTTTGTATCAAAATAGATGAAAAATATTATCTATTTTTCTTCTTTTAATAATTCTCCTTGTAGAAATAATTTCCCTTCTTAGATAAATGTATTTTGTATTTTTTTTGTAGATATTATAAATGGGATTGAGTTCTTGATATGGTAATAACCTTGATTGGTATTGGTCTATAAAAACACTACCGATAGTTGTATGTGGATTTTGTATTCTGAAATTTTACTGAAATCACTTATCCAATCTAGGAGGTTTTTTTTTTTTTTTTTTTTTTTGGCATCTTTGGACTTTTCTAGGTATAAGAAAATATGATCAGCAAATAAAGATAATTTGATTTCCTCATTTCCAATTCAGATGCATTTTATTTTTTCCTCTGTCCTGATTGTTCTAACTAGGGCTTCCAGTATTATTTTGAAAAAGTGTGATGAAAGTATACAGCCTTGTCTTGTTCCAGTTATGGGGAAGGCTTTAAATTTTTTATACAGTATGACGTTTCCTGTGGATTTGTCATTTATGGCTTATATTATTTTGAGGAATGTTCAATCTATGCATAGTTGACTAAAAATTTTTATAATGAAGGGATACAAAATGTTATCAAATGCCTTTTCTGTATATCTATTAATATGATTATATAATTTTCCTTCTAATTCAGTTTATATGGTGAATTATATTTATTGATCTACGTATGTTGAACAATCCTTGCATCCCTGGAATAAATCTCAACTAATCATGGTATATTATCTTTTTGATGTGCGTTCGACTCAGTTTACAGTATTTTGTTGAGGATTTTTGCATCTATGTTCATCAGAGACATTGGCCTGTAAATTTTTGTTGTTGTGTCCTTGCCTGCTTTTAGTATCATGGTGGTATTGGCTTTCTAAAATTAGTTAGGAAGGATTTCCTCCTTAGTAATTATTTGGAACAGTTTCAGTAGGATTGGTACAATGTCTTCTTGTGTGTAATAGGATTTGGCTATGAGTTTGTCTCGTCCTGGTGATTGTTGTTGTTGTTGTTGAGAGATTTTTTTAAATTACAGATTCAAACTCAGTACTCATTATTGGCCTGTTTGGGATTTCTGTTTCTTCTTGAATCAATCTTGGGAGGTTGTGTGTTTCCAGGAATTTATTCATTTCCTTTAGGTTTTCTGGTTTGTAACCAAGGTATAGAGATGCTCATTGTAGTATCTGATGATCTTCTGTATTTCTGTAGTATCAGTTGGAATGTCCCCTTTTCATTCCTCTTTGTGCTTATTTGAATCATTTCCCCTTTTTTATATGTTAATCTCGGTGCTAGAGTTCAATTAATTTTGTTATTTTTCAGAGAACAATTGTTTTCTTGATACTTTGTAATTTTTTTTGGTTTCAATTTTATTTACTTCTGCTGTAATCTTTGTCAATTCTTATCTTCTGCTATCTTTGCATTTGGATTTTTCTTATCTTTTAAGTTCCTTATAGTATAACATTAAGTTGTTAATTCGTGACCATTATACCTTTTTTATGTTAGTATTTAATGTTACAAACTTTCCCCCTAGCACTACTTTTGCTATATCCCAGAGGAGTTTTGTATGTCATATCTCTATTTTCATCCATTTAAAAACATTTAAATCTTTCTCTTAATTTTACCATTGACCCAAAGATTATTCAGGAGCAGGTTGTTTAATTTCCATGTGTTTGTATAGTTTTGAGAATTCATCTTGATATTGATTTTTGTTTCATTTTACTGTGATATGAGAAAATACTTGACAAGATATATATTTTTTATTTACTGAGACTTGTTTTGTAGCCTAACATATGGTCTATCTTGGAAACTATTCCATGCACCAATGAAAATAATATATATTCTGTGGATGTTGGATAAAAAGTTATATAAATGTCTTTTAGATTGATTTATTCTAGAGTCCAATAAAAGTCCAATGTTTCTTCGTTGATTTTTTACCTTGATAATCTCCCTAGTGTTATCTGTGAGGAGTTGAAGTCTACCACTATTATTATACTACTGTCTATCTCTTTTCTTAGTCTAGTAGAATTTGTTTTATAAATCTGAGTGTTCTGATCTTTGGTGTGTATATATTTAAAATTATTATATCTTCTTAATCAATTTATCCCTTTATCATTATATAGTGACATTCTTTGTCTTTTTAAATTATTGTCTCAAAGTTTGTTTTATTTGACATAAGTATAGATACTTCTACTCACTTTTGATTTCCATATACATGGAACATATTTTTTCACCCCATATACATAGAGTCTATAAAAGTCTTTATGCATTAGGTAGGTGATGTGGTTTGGTTGTGTCTCTACCCAAAATCTAATTTTTATTGTAGTCCCCATAATCCCCATGTATCAAGGGCAGGACCAGGTGGAGACAATTGGATCAAGGGGGCAGTTTCCTTCATGCTGTTCTCATGATAGTGAGTGAGTCTCATGAGATCTGATGGCTTTATATGCATCTGGAATTTATTCTGCTTACACTCACTCCATTCTGCTGTCCTGTGAAGAAGGTGCCTGCTTCCCCTTTGCCTTCCACCATGATAGTAAGTTTCCTGAGGCCTCCTCACCATGTAGAACTATAAGTCAATTAAACCTCTTTTCTTTATTAATTACCCGGTCTTGGGTATTTCTTCATAGTAGTGTGAAAACAGAATAATACAGTAGATTTCTAGTAAACAGCATATGGTTTTATCCTGTTTTTATTTTTAATATATTCCAGCAATATTCATTTTATTATTTTATTGCTAATAAAATTTATGTTTATTTTTAATTTTGGATTCAGCAAGTACATGTGCAGGTTTGTTTCATGAGCTTATTGCTTCATGCTGAGGTTTGCATTTCTAATGGTCTCATAACAAAAGTAAAAATCATAATACCCAATGGGCAGCTTTTCCAACCTTGCCCCTGTTCCTTTTTCTGTCCTTTTGGAATCCCCAGTGTTTACTATGCATATCTTTTTATCCATATATACCAGATATTTAGCTCCAACTTTTAAGTGAGAGCATGTGATATTTGGTTTTCTCTTTCTGTATTTATTTCCTTCTAATAATGGCTTTCAGTTGCATCTATGTTGCTGCAAAAGATATAATTTTCATTCTTACCAACAGTTTATAAGCGTTCCCTTTTCTCCACAACCTCACCAACATTATTATGTTCTAGTAGCGATGAATTTCCTTAACATTTGTTTGTCTATGAAAAAAACTTTATTTCTCCTTCATTTATGAAGCTTAGTTTAGCAGGATACAGAATTCTTGGCTGATATTTTTTCTTTGAGAAGATCGAAAATAGGACACCAATCTCTTCTGGGTTATAAGGTTTCTGCTGGGAAGTTCACTGTTAGTCTTATGGGATTTCCTTTTTCTGTGATTAGACACTTTTGCCATTTTTTAGAATGTTTTTCTTCACATTGACTATAGATTGTCTAAGTCTATACGCCTTGGTGAATTTCATCTTGCAGTATGTCTTCCTGGAATTTTTTTGGCTTCTTCTATATGGATGTATAAATATCTAACAGAACTATGAATCAGTTTGCTACCTATTTCCTCAAATAGACTTTCCAAACTTTTTACTTTTCTGTCTTCTCTCTCAGTAATTCCTATGCCTCAAAGGTTGGATGTTTTACAGAACCCCCTATTTCTCAAAATCTTTGTTCATTTTTAAAATTTTTATTTATTTTTGCCTGACTTGGTTAATTTGACAGACCTGACTTCAAGTTCTGCAATTCTTTCTCCTGTTTTATCTATCGTATTGTTAGTGTTTTCAATAATATTTTGTAATCTCTTCAATAAACTTTATTTCCACATATTTTTCTCAAAATATCTCTTTAGCTAATTTTTTATTCATTTCCTAAATTGTCTTGCTGACTTCCTTTTGTTGGTTTTTAACTTTCTCTTGGATCTCATGGAGCTTCTTTAAAATCAATATTTTTATTTCTTCATCTTGTGTTTCAGATATTTCATTTTGTTTAAGATCTGACGGTGGACTGTTAGTGTGAGCCTTTGGGAGTGTTGTCATGCTCTGATCCTTCATGTCACCTGAATTGTTTCTCTCCTTGCTTCTCACGTAAGTAAACCATCTTTTAAAATTATTATTTAATTTAGTTTCATTTGCATGAATAATTTTTTTCCTTGAGGATGTGACTATAATGTATGTTGTGTATGCTTGTTTGACATTGATTTTTGGTGTTTTGAGTGGAAAAGGCTCAGTATAGATTTTTGGCTATAGATAGCCTTTGTTTAGTGGTTTTCTCAAATGCTGGTTGTAGTAGTGATATTTGAGCAGGCTCACCACCTTTTGCAGAACTGGCAGAGCAAAATTCTCAGAAAGTGTATCTTCTGTCCAAGAATTTTTCATTTTTGCCGGCAGGTTTTAAATTGAGTTGTGTAGTTTAACCTCCCAGCAAGTAGGTTGCACTTGTCGATAAGAGCCAGTTGCCAAAGAAGCAGATAGTTATATGTGTAATCCTTGTTTACTTGGAGGAACTCTGCCTTGCCTAATGTGATGGAGTAGTTGTGGAATGCCCAGTGCCGTGAGCTCCCAGCTTTGCCTCAGAGATGGGGACAAAGCTGAGTAGAGCTGGACCACCCAGCTTACCCTCAGACACCTCAATGGCAAGAACAAGCATCAGCCTTGACATTGGTCGTGGTACAAGTTCCTAGTAAAATATACTGAGGTCTCTGCAGGGTGAGGGAGGAATTCCCTAGTTTCATGGCCTGGGCAGGCAAGAGGAAAATACTCTTTCCTGTTATGCTACTGTCCTGGGCCTTGAGATTTAAAGTATAGACAGACACCACATCTATCTTCAGGCCATAATGTAGCTGAGAGCCATAAAATATGTCTGCCTTGTGGTTCTCTGCCAAAATGCCTTTCGTGCACAATCTCCTTTCTCAACCTGAAACAAACAATTTTATGTCTCTTCAGCTGTAGGGATGATGTTCCTCCACATAGGTGGTGGAGGGTGGGGACCCTAACTTTCATGCAAGGCTGGGCCTGGTGGGCATACTACCAGTGCAGTGGAGCCATGCATCATAGCGCTAGAACAGCCATCGACAGGTGCAGCCATGCCCATCTTCTGTGGGGGCAGCCATGGCTATGTCCTCAGCAGTGAGTGGGAAGGGAGGAGAAATCCCCCTCCTAGTTTTTGTGCCTGAACACTTGGATCTCCTGGCCACTGAGGCTGAACCATACTCCTTCCCCTGAGCTGAGCACAGGACCCATGTCTCTTCAGAAAGAGTCATAGTCACTCTCAGCCAATAACCAGGAGCTCTTGGCCACAGGAAAACACATCTTGTTGTTTTCCTTGTCCCGAGGGTTTCTCCCTTGCTGTACTGCACTCACTCTTTCTTTAAAAGAAGCACTCACTGAGAGGTAGACTAATACAAATTCTGCAGCTCTCCAGGGTCTACCTTACCCCACTCCATGTACCTGCCACAATTCAAGCAGGTGCTGGGAAATATCTGTGGTGGTTCCAATGTTGTGGAGAAATAAGGGCTGAAGCTTACTGGACAGACCACAGTTCTGCAATAGGTACACTCCTAATATAGCACCTGGCACTGAAGGTTTGTTCTGGCGTACGGCAGGTGAACCTGTATGAGCTGGTAGCCCAGTGCAATGTCCTCAAGAATTTCCAAACTCGCCACCGACACCAGTGCATGGGTTTGCAAAGGCAGAGGAGTTTACTGACAATCTGGAAATTACCAGTCTCCTATAGGGTGCAGTGTGTGAGAAACACTCACTTACCCTTTCTACTAGAATATCAAGTTACTCAGGCTTCAATCTCTCCCAGACTCTTGCATTGTTCTTTTTCTGTGCCCTGACTTCTTCCTGTGAGTTCTCCAATAGGCTCCAGCACTCTCAACTTTATATTCTATTTGATTTATAATTATTCATCTGTAACTTTGATTCTTCTTTCTCAGAAGAATTGGTGCTCAAGGTCTTAGTTTGCTATTTTGAAAAAAAAAAAGCTAATTATGTCCTTATCTATTAGAGTTTCACAAAATATGAGATTCAGAGCAGGGACAGAATATTGAAGTTTATAGAGCATCCTGAGCTACAGGAACAAATAAGGCCTTGGAGCTTCTGAGGGTTGGTGGAGACACATTATGGGAGGGTGAAGCAAAGAAATATATGGTGAATAAAGGGTGCCATGGTATGCAGACAAAAGTTTCTCAGGTAATAAGAATTTTCTCTGAAAAGTTCTCATCCTGACAAATTTCAAACTAACAACCTGGAAATATAACAAAGAAATATATTCGGAGATGGCATATTTGGGTTGATTACAGTCATATTTTAGGGTGATGTGTTTTGAGACCCAACTGTCACAAAAGGTGATTCAGGGATAGAGCATAAGATGTGGGATCATCCTACCTAGATCTGCACGATATTAAACTGAGGATACAAGAAACCTAGATCAGGTAATAGAGGAGGGAGATGGTTTAGGTGTAAACAAATCTCAATCCTCAATTTTATGTGTATTGACATTGGATGATAATTTTCCTTTACATTCTTTTTAAGTTTTTTTTAAAATTTTTTTATTATTTTTAATTGTTCTGGTTGCACAGTAGGTGTTTAATTATTATTTTTAATTGTTCTGTTTACATAGTAGGTGTTTATGTTATGGTGTGAAAAGGAAATAAAAAGTTGGAAACCCAATACACTATGCCAAAAGGAAAAAATAAACTTGAGTCATGCAAGAAACGACCTTTCCTTTTATTTCTAATCAGATAGCTACAGAGAAAAGATTAAACATTTCCACAGGTAGCTAATCTATGTTCATCTTATCTTATGTAATAAACCTATTTACTGAGTTTGAGATGAAAATATAACTGACTCCTCCTATGGCTCCTTTTCTCTTGCAAAATGTGGATTAATATGCCCTTCCTCTTTCTCCTCCGGCTCACTTTTCTCCTTTAAACATCAAAGCCCTCAGATTCATCTTTGGAGAATGGCACACTCCACAGACTATTTCTGTGATTCCATGTTTCTCTTTTTGTTTTTTTTCTTCTGGGCATGTCCTTAATCTTGGCAAAACCAACTTCTAAATTGATGAAGACCTGCCTCAGGTACTTTTTGGTTTACAAATTGGAAACCATGAAGGGACTTTAAGTGGAGATGCCTGTGACCATTGGCAAATCTCTTATTGGTGCTTAGTACCAACTTGGGCTATCTTTATTGCTCAAACCAAAAAGACAATTTGCTGAGGTCTGAGAAGTCCCTCCTCCAGAGAATCTCCAATTTCCCTAAATTTGGTTGAGATATAAGTTTTATTCTGCTGTACAACTCCTTTTGTGGTGTTTTACTAACTTCCAAAAAAGAAGAGAGCTTTTCTGCTTCTATGATGATGGAGGGCAAGCAACACCTTTCTGGAGGTTCAGCTCACTTCCAACAGGGAAGGCAAGTTTAAAATACTTCCTGCTTCCTGCTTCCGCATTTCCTAGGTAGGTAGCTGAATTGGGGTTTTATCATGACAACTTTTATTAATGACCAAAGGCTAAGATTGGCATACACCTCGTTTTAATTTATCTTTACCATTAGGGTTCTCAGTAATAACTTTGTTTTTTATTGTTAGTTTGGTTGTTCTGCCATCAGATTTGACCAATTCTACCTGACTTGGTCTAATCCAAATAAGAATTCTAAGTTTTGAGGAACAAGACCTCTGAATTGGCTAAAATTCCTCACTGCTGCAAAAAAGAAAAAAAAGACATTTGCTTGGTTTCTCTATTCACTTACTTTTAAAAAAATGTTCTTTCATTTATGTTATTTTCACCCTATTTCCTCTTCCTCTTTTGCGATCTTTGGTATCAAGAAAAAAAATACAGAGAATGCACCTAATAAATCAGGCCTTTTAAAGAACTCAGAATAAAAATGCCACCCACTCATTTTTTGGAGGTGTTGTGCTTTCTTTGTGAAGTTTCAGGAGTCATGGGTAGATTCTTTTCAGGTCTAAAGCTCTGCTTTCTTGTATTGCATTATTTGACCTCTTTGGCTTGTACCGTGAGAGGATTTGACCTCAGTGTGTGTCATGGTGAATGAGAGCTACAGTGTTAGAGTTGGCTGAGGACAGTTTAGAGAAAATAAAACTTACTACAGGAGGCCACCAAATTCTTTGCATGAAGTTATTATTTGTATCAAATGCCTTTTTTCCATTATTTTACATTTATGCAATTTATTAGCTTTGATCTAAAGCAAGTCTCTTCTATAATATATAGAGTTGATTACTACATTTTCTTAATCTTTTCTGCTAATCTACATCATTTCATTGAGAGACTTTAATCTACATATAAACTAATTACTGATAAAATAGAAATTACTATTGTCATTTTGTTCTTTGTTATCTATAAGTTTTATGACTATCTTTTGCCCTTCATTCTCTTCCTTCTGCTTTCCATTGTGTTTATTTAATTTTTGTTTGTGGCATTATTTAATTCTCTTCTTAATTTCTTATGTGAATCTTCAATAGACAACTTATTTATGTTTGCCATAAAATTACATGTAACATTTTAAAGTTAGAAAAATTAATTTTAAACTGATACCAACTTAACTTCAATCACATACAAAATTCTACTCATTTATAGCTCTGCCTACCCAGGTTATGCCATGGTGGTCACAAATTACATCTTTATATATTGTATGTACCTTTTAACATGGATTCATAATTATTTTCATTCTTTTGCCCTTTAGATACTATAATAAAAAAGAAGTTAACCAAAGTTTTAATAATACTGATTATATATTTATCAAAATACTTACTTTTACCAGAAAACTTTATATTTTTATATGCTTCAATTTACTCTGTAGCATTATATTATTTCAGCTTAAAAGACGCCCTCAGCATTTATTAGTGTCATATCTAGTTGTAACTAATTAAATCAGCTTTTTTTCTGGGAGTATCTTAATTATTCCCACATTTTTGAAGGATAGTTGTGCCAGATATAGAATTTTTATTTGAGAGTGTTTTTATAATTTTAATTTTGTGTGGGTTAATAGTAGGTATATATATTTATGAGGTACATGAGAAACTTTGATATAGGTATGATATGTGAAATAATTGCATTATGGAGAATGAGGTGTCCATCCCGTAGAGCATTTATAGTTTCTGTTACAAAAGATCCAGTGACAAGACTCTTTTAATTATTTTTAAATATACAATTAAGTTACTATTCACCAGAGTCACCTTATTGTGTTATCAAACAGTAGGTCTTAGGCATTTTTTTTTAACTATTTGTTGTACCCATTAACTATCTTCATGCCCCCCACACCCAGCTTTGCACTACCCTTCCTAGGTTCTTGTAAACATCCTTCTATTCTCTATGCCCATGAGTTCAGTAGTTTTGGTTATTTTAATATCCCACAAATAAGTAAGAATATGCAATATTTGTCTTTCTGTTCCTGACTTATTTTACTTCACATAGAATTTTCCAGTTCTATTCATGCTGTTGCAAATAAATGGATCTCATTATTCTTTATGGCTAACTAGTACTAAGTTGTGTATAGGTACCACATTTCTTTATCCATTCACCTGTCAACGGACAATTTGCTTGCTTCTAAATCTTGGCTATTTTGAACTGTGCAGCAACAAATATGGGAGTGCAGATATCTCTCTAATGTACTGATTTCTTTTGAGCATCTACGCAGAAGAGGGATTGCTAAATTACATGGTAACTCTCCTTTTCGTTTTTGAGGAACCTCCAAACTGTTTTTCTTATATTTGCACTAATTCATATAAAATGCCCTTTCTCCACATTCTCTTGAGCATTTATTATTGCCTGCCTTTTGTATATAATCCATTTTAACTGGTTGAGGTGGACATCTTATTGTAGTTTTGATTTGCATTTCTCCGATAACCAATGATGCGGAGCACTTTTTATATGCCTGTTTGGCATTTGTGTGTCTTCTTTTAAGAAATGTCTATTCAAATCTGTTGCTCATTTTTTTTAATAAAATTTGATAGAGGCAAGGGACGGCCAAATGCCTAGGCAAATAGAAAAGAGTCCCCCAAAAATCTCTGACTACTCCCTCCCAAAACAAGTCTATACATCAGATGCTTTGTTCAGAATGGGGAACCTGCACAGAGCACTTGTCTACACGGAACCCAAATGCACTGGGGTAATGGGGTTGAGCCATCAGGAATTCATACCTTATGCAGGGGAGGAGAACTGACTTCTTCAACTTGTATGTAGTGACCTGGTATTCAATTTTGTGAGGTGGAAACCTGCATGCAGGACTCCTCACTTTGTTGAGAGTTTTTCTTTCACTTAATAAATTCCATCCTCCTCACTCTTCAATGTGTCTGTATGCCTAATTTTTCCTGGTTGTGAGACAAGAACCTGGGTTTAGGTGAACTAAGGAGGAAAAAAAATCCTGCATCATTTTGGTGGCCTTCCTGGGGACACATTAGAAGGGTGAGTAAAATGCAGACCCAATAATTTATTTCACTTTTATTTCTGAGCTTTCTTGTCCTCAGATTTTTTCTGAGGGCAGGGGAGACTGCCATCCCCATGTCACTCTCAAGAATCAGGAATGTTGGCCTCAGTCCAACCCAATTTTTTCTACGGCATTTTCCTTTTATTTATTTTTTTCAAGACTATAATGACACTTATTTTTCCTTTTGCAATATTGGGCTGTTCCACCCACACCCCAATGGCCACAGGTGCATGCACAAGATGAACAGGCAAATGGAAGCTCTCTGCCCTCTCTCTTCCTTCCCTGCTTGGGCTCATGGCTATGTCTGCTGCATGTGCATGCATGGTCCAATGGCCATGCAGGGCAGTACTGAGCCACAGCTGCTGCCCAGGCCCCAGTACGGTCTCAAAGGTCAGAGGCCCCAAGCAGCCAGCTGGCCAGCATTCCCTTCCACAAGCCCACAGAGTCTTCCCCTCCCCTGGCCAAGGGGTCCAGCTTGGTCTGATAACAAAAGTTTCTCTCCTTTTTGGAGGAACTATTTGCATCAGAATAAAAGGTTCTTCCCCTAAGCAAATTCCCTGCCCTACATAAGCCGTAAGCTGATTTTTGTTGGTTTTTTGTTTTTTTGTTGTTGTTTTTGTTGTTGTTGTTTTTCTCCACCCTGTCAGCAATGAACACAGCCCTACACTTAAGCTGTGTTTTTCTTTTTTTTTGTTGTTCTTTTCTCCACCAGGTCAGGAGTTAATGGGTTGGTGCAAAGATACTTGTAGTTTCTGTCATTACTTAGAATGGTGGTAATCATGATTGGTTTTGCACCAACCAAATAACACAGCCTGGTGAATAGAGTGGGTTTTTCTATGCCAGATGTTTTTCTTGAAAAGTGTTTCCTTAGGCCAGTACCCCCAATTCACAAGACATACTTTTTTCTCCCTTGTTGGAGGAAGACACAATTCCACAGCTTCATCTGGGACTTAATGAGGCCATGCACCCCCTGAGACACAGTTTTTATCCCAAACTTAATTCCAAGCTTTTCATTGGAGCTCTAGGAAAGAAAACTGGATCTGAGGGATCCAGAACAGATGACAGTGGAAGTCAAAAGGCACAGCACAGGTGAGCATGACTAATTCCTGCCAATTAAGCCAAGCTTCCCATTTCATGGATACAGGTCATGCTAGTATCCATGCGATAAATGAGTTATAGGAAACTCGAAGGCTACTGACAGCAGGGGGAAAGGCAGCATGTGGGTATGAGTAGATAATTTTACCCCCAGACCCCCTGTTAACATGGGTGAAAGCCAAATTGGACCCATGGGTGGCACCGTGTCAAGATAGCTGGGACTCAGGGATATAAGGATGGAAGGAAGAGAAAGGATGCCTCTTCTATCTCTCCCTCACATACCCTGGGTATTCACTGAAAATAGAAGGGATCTAGGAATGCCTTATTTACCTCTTTCTAGATAAATCACCATTAAGCTTCAGTCTATACCGTTTTCGAGTGCATCCACAGTCCTGGGACTCCTTTAAACACACACACACACACCCCTTTTTCTTTCTCTGTCCTCTCTTCAAAGATGGGTAATTGTGTCCCCATTCTACTGGAAATTCCCCTCAGATGCATTCTCCAAGCTAAGAAAAGTTAATTTTCCAAACCTTAAACTGGTTGGCTTAGAATTGAGCTCAGGAGAAGGGAACCCAGAAGGCTGACATGACAGAAAAAGGGTAAAAGGTTTTTACCAGTCATACTTTTGGTCTCCCTCTCTCTGTGGAAACCAGTAAAAGGAATGGTAAGAATCACTATTAATATTCTCCATAAAGTTTTAATTAATGAAAAAGGATTTATGAGATTGGTCTTAAGCTGGAGCCAACCTGGTGTGCTTCACATGTCTTGATTGAGGCTTGTTGGTTTCAACTGTGAGGTGACTTTTGATAAAGTTCAAAAGCCAGAAATACTGCCCACTTGATATGGCTAAAGTTAGGTAATAAGGGATTTAAAGGGACTTTCTTAAAGAGCACACTGCTTAATTAAAACTGGATATCCAAGCTATAGGTATATTTAAAATACCTTTATGGGTTCTTTTTTTGTTTTCTTGAATCTTCTTTTTCTGGAAAAACATTTTTTTTCTCAGTCAACTGAATTATTTTTCTCCATTTTGCCTTGCCACTCTTAATACATGCACGAGAGGCCCTAAGATAATTTGTGATAGCATGGGACTCCTTGGGAAAAACAGAAAAGGCACTACTGATTTCATTTTGGGATAAACCTCTGTTTCCTTATAGAACCCCAGAAATTAAAATGAATAGATCCCTCTCAAGACCTGTTTTTATCTTCCAGTTAAACCTGTTGATTAGGCCCTAGAAGCTACAAGTTTTCCTAGCCTTGTTCATAAAGGGCTCTACCCAGAGGCAAATAATCCAATTAGGAGACTGGCAAACCAAAAATCTTATAACTACAGAATCTCCTGTCTGTCTGTGTAGTTATATATGTGTTGTGTGTAGTGTGTATGAAAAAGAGCTCTAATTGGTTGGCTTAAAGAAAAATAAGGCCAGGCATGGTGGCTTACGCCTGTAATCCCAGCACTTTGGGAAGCCGAGGCAGGCAGATCACGACGTCAAGAGATCAAGACCATCCTGGCCAACCAACACGATGAAACCCTGTCTCTACTAAAAATACAAAAATTAACTGGGCATAGTGGTGCATGCCTGTAGTCCCAGCTACGTGGGAGGCTGAGGCAGGATAATCGCTTGAACCCAGGAGGTAGAGGTCACAGTGATCTGAGATCACGCCATTGCACCCCACCCTGGGTGACAGAGTGAGACTCTGTCTCAAAAAAAAAAAAAAAAGAAAAGGAATTAGATCAAATATTTTTTGAACGATAAAAGCTGTAATACCTTTTAATTCACACAACTTCAATCTTTGAGGAAAAAAACAGTCTTAAAGATTATTGGTACAATGCAAATGTTGTTAAGATGTAAATAGGTGGTCTAAATTATGCAGATCAGATACCAGGTTTGCTAAATGTTTTAAGGTTGTAAACTGCTTATTTGGCTTTTGAGAACTGTTCCACTTGCCTGCTTTACAACTTGGTAAGGCTTGGGGATACATGGAATTAACCATGCCCTTAACTATGCTGGAAGGGGTCAGACTGTATCATCACCTAGTGCATAATTAAAACAACTTACCAGATTTTACATTAAAGTTAAAAATTCCAAAAAGTTACCATTATAACATGTAATTGAGACCACTGAAAATGGATTTACATGCAAGGTGTATAAGAATAGTGAAACGTGTTTCTAGTAAAAGATGATAAGAAGGCATGGAAGTATAAATTTTTGCCTAGGGTTAAAGGATTGTTTTAAATTAGGTAAGATGACACTGAAGATTTAAACAAGTTGTGGAAGATTTCTAAACATTTATCTTGCAAAAAAAAATTCCATGTTTGAACATATTAACTACAATAAAAAGGATATTATATGGTTTTTCCATAAATTATACATTGAAATAAAAGCACAAGTTTTCCCTTATGGCACTAATCTGCTCTTTAGCAGAATTCGTAAAGCATTATAAAAGGTTTATAAGAATCTTACCTCATGGTCAAACTGTTTAAAATTGGAGAGAGTTGTCTAAAAGGTTTTATTAAAAAACTAGGGTTGACATTAATAGTAAACTAATGTAACAGTAGAATTTCACTTTCTCTTCCTTGTACAAGATTTTCATGTAATAGTAAAGGATAATGAAAAATGTTCATTTGTCTTGCAGATAGTCTGCCAAGAAAAAGAGAAGATGGTACACAAATTGTTTGGAAAGTTAAGTATTTCCTCTTAAGGAGAAAAGGTTCTTGCAGCCAGACTCGGTGGCTCATGCCTATAGTCCCAGCACTTTGGGAGGCCGGGGCAGGCGGATCACGAAGTCAGGAGATTGAGACCATCCTGGCTAACATGGTGAAACCCTATCTCTACTAAAAATACAAAAAAAATGTAGCCGGGCATGGTGGTGGGTGCCTGTAGTCCCAGCTACTCGGGAGGGTGAGGCAGGAGAATGGTGTGAACCTGGGAGGCGGAGCTTGCAGTGAGCTGAGATTGCACCACTGCACTCCAGCCTGGGCCATAGAGCCAGACACCATCTCAAAAAAAAAAAAATAAAAAAATAAAAAGAAAAAGAAAAAAAGAAAAAAAAAAAGAGTAAAGGTTCTTTCCTTGTTTTAAAATGTTTAAGTCATTATTTTGGCCAAATAAGTAACTTATGGTAATTTGGAACTGTATATTATAACATCAACTCTTTTAAACCTCTAACATGTTTAACCATTTTCTTCCAAATTAAACTGCAGTTTCATGGTTGTCTTTCATAACCTCTAGCTCTTGAATGCTACAGAGGGCCTCTGGAGCATCCGGAAAAGATGTGAACAGGATTATTTGGCATGTTTACGTACATGGGATTGCCAAAATGATGTTTAGTATTCTTCAGGTTGTATTTTAGTGAATAATATTAACATATATTCCACAATTGTATGGGATTTATAAAATTCTAATGTCTGAGTATATGCTATCAATCACTATTAAGGTTTCTATATTAAGATATTGTAAACCATAGAGTTAACCAAATTTATTTGTCAATCCTGTTTTTGCCTATAACTACCCTGGATATTTTGTTATTCACAGGCAATTGTTGTCTTGTTTTGATCCTCTTCAAAAGATGGTTTAAAATCAGCTATAGAACTTTGACAGGTGTTCTCAGATGCAAGTTTCTGGAAACTTTGGAAATTGTGATGTTAAAATAAAGAAAAATATAGAGGACTCATGAAGCACTGAAATGTTCACAAATATCAAACAGCACAGGAGTTAACAGAATAAAATGAACTAACAGAGAACTGAAGTAATCCTTTTTTAACTTTTGCTTAAAATGTTGCTATTTCTTGTTTTGTACTTCAGAGTCAAGAAAACTTTTATTTTGAGCTATTTACAGTCTTTAATCATTGAGAAAGTTATACTCCTATGAAAAAAATTTGGAGCATGTTTGTTTCTCTATGCCTGGCTCCTCTAGAATTTGAAAACGATCTGAGTATTCTTAATTTATGGCAATATAGTTATTTGCATAAGTGCAATAATAATGCATTTTCTTTTGAAACAGATGCAATTGGAGAAACTGGTCGTTTGTCCAAGGCTTTGGCTGCAAGTCCATGCTTCTCTTTAAGGAATCAAGCTTGACATGCAGAGCCAATAAAAGCCCCTTTGGAAAACTGGCTTCATACCTTGTCTAAACAGTTGCCATACAGGTTTCCTAACCTGTGGTGAATAAAGAATGTCACTTTCTAAGAGGCCCAGGAACCCCATGTTCTTGAGGCCTCAAGAAGAGAGAAGTTTACCCAGCTCATAGGTATTTGAGGGTACAAAATCATGGCTGGGATCCGCTGTAATAAGTCCTGTCTGATATCCCTTGTGAAACAGAGTTCCATCAGAGTCGCTTTAAAAAGCATATGTAAAATTAACTATTTTTGCTGCACTTTATGCAAATAATCAGGCCAAGTATAAGAATACATTTTATTTTGCAGACTGCTAATTCTTTTCATGATTTACTTTTAAGGAAAATGAGGATGGGAGTGAGAGAAATTACGTTTCTAAATTTATCATACATTTGTCATTGAATCTTAGACTCATTAGTCATTTGTAAGTTTTTTTGCCCACATTTATTTCAGACTTTTAAAATTATACTTTAAATTCTGGGGTACATGTGCAGAACATGCAGGTTTGTTACATAGGTATACATGTGCCATGGTGGCATGCTGCACCCATCAACACGTCATCTACATTAGATATTTCTCCTAATTCTATTCCTCCCCTTGCCCCCACCCCCTGAGAAGCCCCGTGTGTGTGTGATGTTTCCCTCCTTGTTCCCATATGTCCTCATTGTTCAACTCACACTTATGAGAGAGAATATCTGATGTTTGGTTTTGTGTTCCTTTGTTAGTTTGCTGAGAATGATGATTTCCAGCTTCATCCATGTCCCTGCAAAGGACATAAACTCATTCTTTTTTATGGCTGCATAGTATTCTATGGTGTACATGTTCTTTATTCAGTCTAACATTGATGGGCATTTGGGTTGGTTCCAAGCCTTTGCTCTCGTGAATAGTGCTGCAATAAACATACGTGTGCATGTGTCTTTATAGTACAAGGAGTTATAATACTTTGGTATATACCCAGTAATGGGATTGCTGGGAGGAATGGTATTTCCTGTTCTAGATCCTTGAGGAATCATCACACTGACTTCCACAATGGTTGAACTAGTTTACACTTTCACCAACGGTGTAAAATCATTCCAATTTCTCCACATCTGCTCCAGCATCTGTGGTTTCCTGACATTTTAATGATCGCCATGACTGGTGTGAGATGGTATCTCATTTTGGTTTTGATTTGCATTTCTCTAATGACCAGTGATAACTGACTTTTCATGTTTGTTGCCCGCACACATGTCTTCTTTTGAAAATTGTTTGTTTATATCCTTTGTCCACTTTTCGATGCGGTTGTTTCTTTCTTGTAAATTTGTTTAAGTTTCTTGTAGATTCCTGGATATTAGTCCTTTGTCAGATGGATAGATTGCAAAAATTTTCTCCCATTCTGTAGGTTGCCTGTTCACTCTGATGATAGTTTCTTTTGCTGTGCAGAAGCTCTTTAGTTTAATTAGATCCCATTTGTCAATGCTGGCTTTTGTTCCAATTGCTTTTGGTGTTTTACTCACGAAGTCTTTGCCCATGCCTAAGTTTTGAATGGTATTGCCTAGGTTTTCTTCTAGGGTTTTCATGGTTTTAGGTCTTACATTTAAATCTTCTATCTATCTTGAGTTAATTTTTGTATAAGGTATAAGGAAGTGGTCTAGTTTCAGTTTTATGCATATGGCTAGCATGTTTTCCCAACACCATTTATTAAATAGGGAATCCTTTCCCCATTGCTTGTTTTTGTCAGGTTTGTCAAGGATCAGATGGTTGTAGATGTGTGGTGTTATTTCTGAGGCCTCTGTTCTGTTCCATTAGCTTATATATCTGTTTTGGTACCAGTACTATGCTCTTTTGTTTATTGTAGCCTTGTGGTCTAAAGCCAGGTCAAGTGATGCCTCTAGGTTTGCCCTTTTTGCTTAGGATTGTCTTGGCTATACGGGTTCTTTTTTTGGTTCCATATGAAATTTAAAGTAGCTTTTTCTAATTCTGTGATGAAAGTCAGTGGTAGCTTGATGGGAATAGCATTGAATCTATAAATTACTTTGGGCAGTATGGTCATTTTCACGATATTGATTCTTCCTATCCATGAGCATAAAATGTTTTTCCATTTGCTTGTGTCCTCCTTAATTTCCTTGAGCAATGGTTTGTAGTTCTCCTTGAAGAGATGCTTCACATCCCTTGTAAATCTTATTCCTAGGTTTTTTATTATCTTTGTAGCAGTTGTGAATGAGAGTTTGCTCATGATTTGGCTCTCTGTTTGTCTGTTATTGATATATAGAAATGCTTGCGATTTTTGCACACTGATTTTGTATCTTGAGACTTTGCTGAAGTTACTTATCAGCTTATGAATTTGTGGGGTTGAGACAATGGGATTTTCTAAATATACAATCATGTCATCTGCAAACAGAGATACTTTGACTTCCTCTCTTCCTATTTGAATGTCCTTTATTTCTTTCTCTTACCTGATTGTTCTAGCCAGAACTTCCAGTATTATGTTGAGTAGGAGTGGTGAGAGAGGGCACCCTCGTCTTGTACCTGTTTTCAAAGGGAATGCTTCCATCTTTTGTCCATTCATTATGATATTGGCTATGGATTTGTCATAAATAGTTCTTATTATTTTGAGATATATTCCATCAATACCTAGTTTATTCAGTGTTTTTAGCATGAAGGGGTGTTGAATTTGATCAACGGCCTTTTCTCCATCTATTGAGATAATCATGTGGTTTTTGTCATTGGATCTGTTTATGTGATGGATTACGTTTATTGATTTGTGTGTGTTGAACCAGCCTTGCATCCTAGGGAAGAATTTGTCTTGATCATGGTAAATAAGCTTTTTGATGTGCTGCAGGATTTGGTTAACCAGTATTTTACTGAGGATTTTTGCATCGATTATCATCAGGGATATTGGCCTGAAATTTTTTGTTTTTGTTGTGTCTCTGCCGGGTTTTGGTATCAGGGTGATGCTGGCCTCATAAAATGAGTTAAGGAGGAGTCCCTCTTTTTCTATGCTTTGGAATCATTTCAGAAGGAATGGTACCAGCTCCTCTTTGTACCTCTGATATAATTCAGCTGTGAATCTGTCTGGTCCTGGGCTTTTGTTGGCTACTAATTAATAGCTATTTTTGTAGGCTATTAATTTCTGCCTCAATTTCAGAACTTGTTATTGGTCTATTCAGGGATTTGACTTCTTTCTGGTTTAGTCTTGGGAGGGTGTATGTGTCCAGGAATTTTTCCATTTCTTCTAGATTTTCTAGTTTATTTGCATAGAGGTGTTTATAATATTCTCTGGTGGTAGTTTGTATTTCTTTGGGATCAGTGGCGATCTCCCCTTTATCATTTTTTATTCTTCCTATTTGATTCCTATCTCTTCTTTATTAGTCTGGCTAGCGGTCTGTCTATTCTGTTAATCTTTTCAATAAATCAGCTCCTGGATTCATTGATTTTTTTAAAGTTTTTTTTGTGTCTCTATCTCCTTCAGTTCTGGTTTGATCTTAGTTATGTCTTGTCTTCTGTTAGCTTTTGAATTTATTTGCTCTTGCTTCTCCATTTCGTTTTATTGTGAAGTTAGGGTGTTGATTTTAGATTATTCCCACTTTCTCCTATGGGCATTTAGTGCTATAATTTTCCCTCTAAACACTGCTTTAGCTGTGTCCCAGAGATTCTGGTATGTTGTGTCTTTGTTCTCATTGATTTCAAAGAGTTTATTTATTTCTGCCTTAATTTCTTTATTTACCCATTAGTCATTCAGGAGCATGTTGTTCAGTTTCCATGTAGTTGTGCAGTTTTGAGTGAGTTTCTTAATCCTGAGTTCTAATTTGATTGCACTGTGGTCTGAGAGACTGTTTGTTATGATTTCCATTCTTTTGCATTTGCTGAGGAGTGTTTTCCAATTATGTGGTCAATTTTAGAATAAGTGCTATATGGTGCTGAGAAGAATGTATATTCTATTGATTTTGGGTGGAGAGATCTGTAGATGTCTATTAGGTCTGCTTGGTCCAGAACTGAGTTCAAGTCCTGAATATACTTGTGAATTTTCTGTCTCATTGATCTGTCTAATATTGACAGTGGAGTGGTAAAGTCTTCCACTGTTATTGTGTGGGAGTCTAATTCTCTTTGTAGGTCTCTAAGAACTTGCTTTATGAATCCAGGTCCTCTGGCATTGGGTACCTATATACTTAGGATAGTTAGCTCTTCTTGTTGCACTGATCCCTTTACCATTATGGAAAGCCCTTCTTTGTGTTTTGTGATCTTTGTTGGTTTATAGTCTGTTTTATCAGAGACTAGGATTGCAACTCCTGCTTTTTTTTTCTTTCCATTTGCTTGCTAAATCTTCCTTCCATCCCTTTATTTTGAGCCTATGTGTGTCTTTGCACGTGAGGTGTGTCTTCTGAATACAGCACACCAATGGGTCTTGACTCTATCCAACTTGGCAATCTGTGCCTTTTAATTGGGGCATTTAGCTCATTTACATTTAAGGTTAATAATGTTATGTGTGAATTTGATACTGTCATTATGATGCTAGCAGGTTATTTTGCCCATTAGTTGATAAGAGTTTCTTCATTGTGTTGATGGTCTTTACATTTTGGTTTGTTTTTGCAGTAGCTGGCACAGGTTTTTTCTTTCCATATTTAGTGTTTCCTTCAGGAGCTCTTGTAAGACAGGCCTGGCGGTGTCAAAATCCCTCAGCATTTGCTTGTCTGTAAAGGATTTTATTTCTCCTTCACTTATGAAGCTTAGTTTGGCTGGATATGAAATTCTGGGTTGAAAATTATTTTCTTTAAGAATGTTGAATATTTGCCCCCAATCTCTTCTGGCTTGTACCATTTCTGCAGAGAGACCAGCTATTAGTTTGATAGGCTTCCCTTTGTGGGTAACCCCACCTTTCTCTCTGGTTGCCTTTAACATTTTTTCCTTTATTTCAACCTTGGTGAATCTGATGATTGTGTCTTGGGGTTGCTCTTCTCGAGGAGTATCTTTGTGGTGGTCTCTGTATTTCCTGAATTTGAATATTGGCCTCTCTTGCTAGGTTGGGGATGTTCTCCTGGATAATATCCTGAAGAGTGTTTTCCAACTTGGTTCTATTCTTCTCATCACTTTCAGGTATACCAATCAAACGTAGGTTTGGTCTTTTCACATAGTCCCATATTTCTTGGAGGCCTTGTTCATTCCTTTTCCTTCTTTTTTTCTCTAATCTTGTCTTCACGCTTTATTTCATTAAGTTGATCTTCAGTCTCTGATCTCCTTTCTTCCTCTTGATCAATTCATCTATTGATACTTGTGTATGCTTCATGAAGTTCTTGTGATGTTTTTCAGCTCCATCAGATATTTTATTTTCTTCTCTAAACTGGTTATTCTAGTTAGCAGTTCGTCTAGTCTTTTCTCAAGGTTCTTACCTTTCTTGCATTGGTTTGGAACATCCTCCTTTAGCTTGGAGGATTTTGTTATTATCCACCTTCTGAAGCCTACTTATGTCAATTCATCAAACTCATTCTCTGTCCAGTTTTGTTCCCTGACTGATGAGGAGTTGTGATCCTTTGGAGTAGAAGAGGTGTTCTGGTGTTTGGAAATTTAAGTCTTTTTGCACTGTTTTTTCCTCATCTTTGTGGATTTATCTACCTTTGGTCTTTGATGATATTGGTGACTTTCGAATGGGTTTCTGTGCGGATATCATTTTCTTGTTGATGTTGATGCTATTCCTTTCTCTTTGTTAGTTTTCCTTCTAACAGTCAGGCCCCTCTGCTGTAGGTCTGCTGGAGGTCCACTCCAGACCCTGTTTGCCTGGGTATCACCAGTGGAGGCTGCAGTACAGCAAAGATTGCTGCCTGTTCCTTCCTCTGGAAGCTTCGCCCCAGTCATCAAACTATACATTTATAATCTATGTATTTTTTGGTATTTTTATTATACTACAAAACTAATTTTACATAAAAGCAAGAATGATAATATAGTAAAAGCATAATATGAACAACTTTATAGTAATATGAAAATTTAGGTAAATTCCTGTCAAAACAATGTAAAAAAAGACAAATATTTGTACATTTTTATACAAATTATTAATACTTATTGTTAATACTTATTAATATTAATAATATCAATAATATATTATATTAATATAATTATATAACTATATAAAAATATATTAATATATTAATAGTAATTATTAGTATTATATTATTAATATTAATGCTTATTAATAATGCAAATTAAATAAATATTCTAAAAAATAAAACTCCAGGCCCAGTTAGTTTCAGTAATGATGTTTTTGAGATATCTATTTAAGGAATAATATTATTTTGAACCATTTGTCCAGATTATACAAACAGGAAGTTCCTATAAATTTGTTATATGAAGTCAAATAAACCTTGATATAAAAAATTTCTTAACCATACACAAAAGGAAATTTACAGGCCAAGATCTCTCATGATTACAGACACAAAAGTTCTTAAAAATTTAGCAAAACATATGCATTACTGTGTTTTAAACTAGCATAATACATTGTGTTCATCAGTGCTATGTTGCCAAACCTTATTTGTTTTAGGTTCCACTACTATTTTATACATATTTAATCTCTGTAACTGTATACATTTTATTATCTCTCTTTAGTGTTTCTATATTTAACACATTGGTAAAGTTCTTTTTAATGTGTCTTTCAAAACTCTAATTTAAATTACTGAAACTAAACACATAATTAAACATTTATCTCCATTCCTGCTTGTCAGCAATAATGTTCAGCTTTCAAATTTTCCAGTATTGCAGCACTGGTGGCATATGTTATACCATATATTAGTTATTTTTGTACATACACTGCCTCCTGGCTACATTTCAACTGACTTTAAGAGCGTTTGTGCAAAGCCTGCAGTATGTGAGACAAAAAATATATATATATTATAAAGACATTCAGTATATTCATGAGAAGTAATAACCTTCCATATCTGCTTATATATGCAGAAAATAAAACTGGAATTCTACCTCTTGTCATGTACAAAAATTAACTCATGGTTGATTAGACTTGAATATGAGACCAAAAGCTGTAAGAATCCTAGACTAAAATCTAGAAAGTACCATTCTGGACAACAGCCTTAGCAAGGAATTTATGACTAAGTTCCCAAAATGAATTGCAATACCAATAAAAAAATTGACAAGTCGGACGTAATTGTACTAAAGAGTTTCTGCACAGCCAAAGAAACTATCAGTGGAGTCAAGAGACAACATACAGAATGGGAGAAAATAGTTACAAACTATCATCTAACAAAAGTCTAATATCCAGAATCTACATGGAATTTAAACAATTCAACAAGCTAAAAACAAATAACCCCATTAAAAAGGGGGCAAAGGACATGAACAGACACTTCTCAAAAAAAAAAAAAAAATTCATGCAGACAACAAGCATAGGAAAAAGTACTCAATTACTAAGCATTGGATAAATGTGCATAAAAACCACAGAGATACTATTTCACACCAGTCAGAATAGCTATTGTTAAAAAGCCAAAAAATAAGAGATGGTGGTGGTGTTGCAGAGAAAAGGGAACTCTTATGTACTCTTGGTGGGAAGGTAAATTAGTTCAGCCACTGTGGAAACCAGTTTGAAGATTTCTTAAAGAACTTAGAACTACCATTTGACCTAGCAATTCAATTACTGGTTATATAGACCCAAAGGAAAAGAAATTGCTCTACCAAAAAGACACATGCACTTATACTTTCATTGCAGTACTATTAACAGTAGCAAAGACATGGAATGAACTTAGTTGCCAATCAAAGGAGGACTAGATTTTAAAATGTGATACATATATACTATGGAATCCTAGGCAGCCATACAAAGAATAAAATCATGTCCTTTGCAGCAACATAGTTGCAGCTGGAAGCCATTTTCCTAAGTGAATTAATGCAAGAACAAAAAACCAAATACCTCATGTTCTCACTTATAAATGGGGCAACGGATCAAGTACACATGAACACAAAGATGGAAACAATAGACACTGGAGACTACTAGTGGGGGAGGATGGAAGAGGGATGAGAGTACTATCAGGTACCATGCTCACTCCCTGGATGGTGGGGTCATTTGTACACCAAATTTCAGTGACACACAATTTCCCCATGTAACAAATGTGCACATGTAACCCCGAACCTAAAATAAAAGTTGAAAAAGATAAAGATGGAAATCAAAATATTTAACAACTGTTACATCAGGCATTCTGAGAAACAAATCTTAATTGTTGCAGGTCATAAAGCTAAAAAGTGGTTGTTGAGGCTTTCTGTTGTTTCAATTATTAATGTTTTAGTATGTATTTTTAGATGGTACATGGAGTTTCAGGTAGAAACTTCTGTTAGTTAGGCATTCAGAGGCTCAAATAATAGTTTTGTTCCAAAAGATTTTTTTAAAAAAATTAATGTTTTACCAATCATATTGATGTACACACTGTGATCAAATATGCATGTTTATTTTCTCTGCAAATGTTATTTTATCAATATTAATTGGTGAAGCTAACATTTAGTGATAGATATTTGAACAACTTTTGAAAATATACTTGCATATGGTTTAGAAAATACTTTTCTAAACCAAACAAAAAGTGGGAATGGTTAGTGGTGCCATGTGTTTCAGGAAGAGAGACAGAGGAACATGTGAGCATTCTGGAAGAAATGGTTAGTGCTTCACTTGTACTATAGAACCTGAGGAATTGAAGGCTGTGTTTGGTGATGATGCTGGTTACAATTATATATATATTTTTTGTTGTTGTTATTGTTGTTTTGAGACAGAGTCTCGCTCTGTCGCCCAGGCTGGAGTGCAGTGGCGCAATCTCGGCTCACTGCAAGCCCCGCCTTCCAGGTTCACGCCATTCTCCTGCCTCAACCTCCTAAGTAGCTGGGACTACAGGCACCCGCCATCACGCCTGGCTAATTTTTTGTATTTTTAGTAGAGACGGGGTTTCTCCGAGTTAGCCAGGATGGTCTTGATCTCCTGACCTTGTGATCCACCCGCCTCGGCCTCCCAAAGTGCTGGGATTACAGGTGTGAGCCACTGCGCCCGGCCTATATAATGTTTTTAATTTAGAGCATACTATATGTTATCATTTAGACTTTGGCCTATGGCAATGTGGAATTGATGTGTTTCTTAAAAATATTAACATGAATGTTTGTGTTTGGCTCTTCTTTATTTTATTTTAATTTCATTTTAAAATTTCTTGTATTTAAATTTTTTATAATTTTTACTTTTATGCTAATCATAATACTTCAGCTCAGGAAAACTGAGCTGTTGTTCAGGCCACACTGCCTCTTTCTCTCCCCCATCTAGTATTCCCCCCATCTACTTTTTCCATTTTGTGGTTACAGGTATTCAACGTTTAGCTCCCGCTTATAAGTGAGAACATACAACAGTTGTTTTTCTATTCTTGCATTAATATGCTTAGGACAATGGCCTCGAGCAGCATCCATAGTTCTGCAAAAAGCCTGATTTTATTCTTTTTTATAGATGCATAGTATTCCATGGTGTACATGTACCATATTTTCTTTAGTCCACCATCAATGAGCATGCCGATTGATTTCATTTCTTTGTCATTGTGAATAGTGCTATGATGAACATGCATGTGCATGTGTCTTTTTGGTAGAACAGTTTATTTTATTTTGAATATATACCCAGTAATGGGATTACTGGGTTAAATGTCTGCTCTATTTTAAGTTCTTTGAGAAATTCCCAAACTGCTTTTCACGGTGGTTGAACTAATTTATATTTCCACCAGCAGTTTATAAGCATTCCCTTTTCTCTGCAATTTCACTGGCATTTTTTTTCTTTTTATTGATAGCCATTCTCACTGGTGTGAGATAGCAACCCATTGTGGTATTAATTTGCATTTTTCTGATGATTATAGATTCATTTGTACAACTTCTTTTGAAAAGTGTCTGTCTGCAAAACAGATATATAGACCAATGGAACAGAACAGAGCCCTCAGAAATAACACCACACATCTACAACCATCTGATCTTTGACAAACCTGACAAAAACAAGCAATGGGGAAAGGATTCCCTATTTAATAAATAGTGCTGAGAAAACTGGCTAGCCGTGTGTAGGAAGCTGAAACTGGATCCCTTCCTTACACTTTACACAAAAGTTAACTCAAGATGGAGTAAAGACTTAAATGTAAGACCTAACACCATAAAAACTCTAGAAGAAAACCTAGGCAATACTATTCAGAACATAGGGATGGGCAAAGACTTCATGATTAAAACACCAAAAGCAATGGTAACAAAAGCCAAAATAGACAAATGAGATCTAATTAAATTAAAGAGCTTCTGCACAGCAAAAGAAACTATCTTCTGAGTGAACAGGCAACCTACAGAATGGGAGAATATTTTTGCAATCTATTCATCTGACAAAGGGCTAATATCCAGAATCTACAAAGAACTTAAATTTACAAGAAAGAAAACAAACAACTCCATCAAAAAGTGGGCAAAGTATATTAACAGACATTTCTCAAAAGAAGACATTTATGCAGCCAACAGACATATCAAAAAATGCTCATCATCACTGGTCATCAGAGAAATGCAAATCAAAACCACAATGAGATACCATCTCATGCCAGTTAGAACGGCCATTATTAAAAAGTCAGGAAACAACAGATGCTGGAGAGGATGTGGAGAAATAGGAACACTTTTACACTGTTGGTGGGACTGTAAACTAGTTCAACCATTGTGGAAGACAGTGTGGCAATTCCTCAAGGATGTAGAACTAGAAATACCATTTGACCCAGCAATCCCATTACTGAGTGTATATCCAAAGGATTATAAATCATGCTACTATAAAGACACACACACGTGTATATTTATTGTGTCACTATTCACAATAGCAAAGACTTGGAACCAACCCAAATGTCCATCAATAATAGACTGCAGAAAGAAAATGTGGCACATATACACCATGGGATACTGTGCAGCCATAAAAAAGGATGAGTTCATGTCCTTTGCAGGGACATGGATGAAGCTGAGAACCATCATTCTCAGCAAAATATCACAAGGACAGAAAACCAAACACCACATGTTCTCACTCATAAGTGGGAGTTGAACAAGGAGAACACATGGACACGGGGAGGGGAACATCATGCACCAGGGCCTGTTAGGGGGTGGGGGGCTGGGGGAGGGATAGCGTTAGGAGAAATACCTAATGTAAATGACGAGGTGATGGATGCAGCAAAGCAACATGGCACGTGTATACCTGTGTAACAAACCTGCACGTTGTGCACATGTATCCTAGAACTTAAAGTATAATAATAGAAAAGTGTCTATCTGTTCATGTCTTTTGCCTATTTTATATTTGTATTATTGGGTTTTTTTGTTTAATTTTCCTATAGATTCTAGATATTTGACCTTTTTCAGATGCATAGTTTGAAAATACTTTTTCCCATTACGAAGACTGTCTGTTGACTCTGATGGCAATTTATTTTGCTCTCAGAAACGCTTTAGTTTATTTAGGTCTCAATGTCAATTTTTGTTTTTTGTTGCAATTGTTTTTGAGGACTTAACCATAAATTCTTCACCAAAGCTGGTGTCCAGTAGAGTATTTCCTTGATTTCCTTTTTTATTTTATTATTATTAATTTTTGAGACCAGACCTCTCTCTGTTGCTCAGGTTGAAGTGCAGTGGTGTGATCTCAGCTCAGCTTACTGCACCCATACCTCCCAGACTCAAGTGGTCCTCCCACCTCAGCCTCCCAAGGAGCTGGGACTACAGGCACATGCCATCATGCCCTGTTAATTTTTGTGTGCTTTCTGTGGGCGAGGTCTTACCATGTTGGTGTTGCCCAGGCTTGTCTCGAACTCCTGAGTTTAAGCAATCTGCTCACCTTGTCCTCCCAAAGCACTGAAATTACAGGCATGAACAACCACTCCCAGCTAAATTTCCGTGTAGAATTTTTATAGTTTCACATCTTATATTTGTCTTTAGTCTATCTTGAGTTAATTTTTATGTATGGTGAGAATTAGTAGTGCATTTTTACTGTTTTGCATATGGGTATCCAGTTGTCCTAGTACCATTTATCAAATATGGAATCATTTCTCCATTGCTTATTTTTGTTGATTTTGTCAAAGATCAGATTGTTCTAGGTGTGTAAGTTTATTTCTCAATTATTTACCAGTCTAATTACATATTTTTTATCAGTGGCAGGTTTTTTTGGTTACTGTAACCTTATAGTACAGTGTGAAATGGAAATACGTGATACTGTTGGATTTGTTCTATTTCCTTGGGATTGCTTTGGCTATCTGGGCTTTTTTGTTGTTGTTGTTTCAAATACATTTTAGAATAGATTTTTCTAATTTCATGAAAAATGACACTGATATTTTTATAAAGATAAAATTGAATCTGTAAATTGTTTTGAAACTGTAGCCATTTAAAAAATATTGATTCTCCCAATCCATGAGAATGAAATGTTTTTCCATTTATTTTTGTCATCTCTGATTTCTTTCAGCAGTGTTTTGTAGTAATCCTTGCAGAGATCTTTCATCTTTTGGTTTGATGAATTCCTGAGTATTTCATTTTTGTGATTTTTATGTGGCTATTATGAGTGACTTTGTATTCTTGATTTGCTTCTCAGTTAGAATATTATTGGTGAAGGGAAATGCTAGTGATTTTTTGTAAGTTAACTTTGTATCCTGAAACTTTATTGAATTCATATTCCAGTTCAAGGAGAATTCTAATGAGTCTTTTGGGTTTTCTATGTATAGAGTCCATAGCATCAGCAAAGAGAGATAGTTTGACTTCTTTTCCTATTTCTATGCGTTTTATTTCTTTCTGTTGCCTGATTATTCAGACTAGGACTTCTAGTACTATGTTTAAATAGGAGTGGTGAAAGTAAGCATCCTTGCCTTGTTACAGTTCTCAAGCCGGATGGTTCCAGCTTTTGGCTGTTCAGTATGGTGTTGGTAGTGTTTATTATAGACGGCTCTTTCTGTTTCAAGGTTTGTTCTTTAGATGCCTAGTTTGTTGATGACTTTTATTATAAAGAGATGTTGGATTTCATTGAAGGCTTTATCTGCATCTACTGTGATGATCATGTGTGTTTTTATTCTATTTATGTGATGAATCATATTTATTGATTTGCATATATTAAACCTTGTATTTCAGGAATAAAGCCTATAAGATCATGGTAAATTAACTTTTTGATATGTTGCTAGATTCAATTTCCTAGTATTTTGTTTATGATTTTTGCATCAAAGTTCATCAGGGATATTGGTATGAAGTTTTCTTTGTTTGGTAAGTCTCTGCCAAATTTTGGTATCAGCATGATGCTAGCTTCTTAGATTAAGTTAGGAAGAAGTTCCTCCTCCTAAGTTTTTTGAAATAGATACAGTATAATTGGCATCACTTCTTCTTTGTACTTGTGGGAGAATTCAGTTGTTATTCCATTTGGTATTCTGTGGTTTGTAGGATTCTGTGGTTGGTAGGATTTTTATTAATGATTCCATCTCTGAACTTGTTGTTGATCTATTCAGACTGTCACTTTCCTCCTGGTTCAATTTTGGGAGACCATGTGTCTCTGGGAATTTGTCCATTTTCTCTACATTTTCTAATTAATTTGCATAGAGGTGCTTATAATGTTCTCTGAGGTTCCTTTGTATTTCTATGAGATTGGTTGTAATACTATTTGTCATTTCTAATTCCACTTTTTTGGATCTTCTGTTTGTTTTTTCTGTGTTAACGTGCCTAATGGTTTATCAATTCTGTTTATTTTTCAAAGAACCAATTCTTGGTTTAATTGATCTGATCTTTTTGTGGACTTTTTGGTCTCAAATTTTTCAGTTCATCTCTGATTTTAGTTATTTTTTTATCTTCTATTGGTTGAAATTTGCTTTATGGCTGAACATATAGTCTATCTTAGAATATGCTCTGTGTGCAAATGAGAAGAATTCATTGTCTGTAGTTGCTAGGTGATGTAGTCTTTAGATGTCTGTTTTGTCCAATTAGTCAAGTGTTAGATTTAAGTCCAAAATTTATTTGGTATTTTTCTGCTTTAATGACCTGCCTAACAATTTCAGTGGAGTATTGAAGTTCCCCACTATTATTTTGTGCCCTTTTAAGGCTTTACATAGGTCAAGAAGAACTTGTTTTTTGAATCTAGGTGCTCCAGTATTGTGTTTGCATAGATTTAGGGTAATTAAGTCTTTTGTTGACTTGAACGTTTTATTATGCAATTCCTTTCTTTGTTCTTCTTGACTGTTGCTGGTGTAATCTGTTTTATCAAGAGTAGTGACTCCTTTTTTATTTTCTGCTTGCATAGTAGATTTTCCTGCATCCCTTTACTTTTAACTTGTGTATGTCATTACATGTGAGGGGCAACAGTTGAAAACACCAGACTGTTTTGTCTTGTCTTTTTATCCAACTTGTCACTCTATTCCTTTTAAGTGGGGCATTCAGGCTATTTACATTTAGGGTCAGTATTGATATACAAGATTTTGATCTTGTCATTGTGTTGTTGGCTGCTTGTTTTGTAGACATGATTGCATAATTGTTTTATATTGTCTGTGGGCTATGGGCTTGAGTGTGTTTTTGTGTTAGCAAGTTTCAATCTTTTGTTTCCATATTTAGTACTCCCTAAAGAAACGTGTGTAAGCCTGGTTGGATGGTTATAAATTTCCAGCAGTTCATATAGTGTGAAAAGATTTGTATGAGAGGAGATTGGAGCTAGGAAAGTCAAGTTATAGTTCGCTCTAGTTCACATGAGAGATAATAAGGACTTGAACTAAGCCAATATGGAGAGTAAAAGACACAGATGGTAAAAATGGAATGGATTCAAAAAAATTAAAATAGTACGACTTATTAGATTTTTCAAAAGTTGGATATAAGGTAAGTGAGAAAGTTAGGAGAAAAAAATGTTGACAATGAAGCTTAAAAGGGAGATAACAAATATAAGGCAAAATAAACACTTTTAGACAAACATTTTGGAATATAGTAGCATTACATATCTATTTATTGAAGAAAGCAAGACAAATTGGTACCATCTAGTTATAGAACAAAATGACGTTTCAATATAAAAAATTAAAATTAAAATATATTTCAACTTGATAGTCATGGTTCTGTAATATTTGTTATTTCAAGGGAACTTTATTTCTATTTATTTATAAAGATAACATGAATCTCAAAGTAGATTTTTATAGTCCAGGAATCTACTTCTAAACCACTAGTCACAGGCTTTCATACATAATATTATTCTGGTTGACCTCTCAACATTGAGGTTGTTTATATTTTATAAACTTTAATGAGTAATGTTTTAATTCATTTGACTAATAGCAAATATGTCCATGTAGATTTTCACCCCATTTTCTTTAGATTTTAAAATGAAATCTACTTCTGCCAAATGAATAAACTTCTAAGGATAAAGAAGCAAACTCCTTTAGTCTAAATTGTAAACTATATTGAATATTAATTAAACATTAATAGGTTTGAGTAAAATTGAGCTAGTTTTGTGGGCACTAGACTATAATCCATATTCTGATATAATAGCTGAAAATGTATGTAATGGCCAGTAGAAATATATAAGCACAGTAATTTGTATCTATCAGATCAATTTACATGGAATTTAAATAATTTATTTTTACATTAAACTGAATAACATTGTACAATTAATAAGTATCAAAATCTTATTTGGTTATGGTTAGAACACTCAACATGAGATCTACCTTCCTAACAAAATTTTAAGTGTACTTATACACTATTTTTGCTATAAGTACAATGTTATACAGTAAATCTCTAGAGTCTATTAATCATAATTAATTGAAACTTTACATCTGTTGTAGTAATGCTCCATTTACCCTTCCCTTCAGGACCTGGCAACCACCATTTCAGTTGCATTCCATGAATTTGACTATTATAGACATACCATGTAAATGAAATCATGCAGTATTTGTCCTTCTGTGACTAGCTTATTTCACTTAGTATAATGTTCTCAAAGCTTATCTATATTAGAAGCATTTATGGTGGGTGGCTCTCATGGCAAAGAACAAAAAGGGCAAGTAAATATAGCACCTTTAAAACAGCCAAGTACTTGTGTTGGGACTCATGAGGGAAATAGCTCAATCCGCAAAGAATGGAGAAAAGCAGGGCATGGTGACAGCCCACCTGAGAATGACAGGGAGCCAAGGGAACCTCCTTCTGCCCAGGGAAGCAGTGAGTGAACCTGTGACCCCTGGAAACCATGCATATCCCACAAATCTTTGCAATCCTCAGGTAAAGAGATCCCCTCCTGATTCCCTTCACCAGAGTCTTTGTTCTGACACAAAGCTGTGTGGAGTCTCAGTGGAGCAGCTGCTCAGGCATGCACAAAGACCCAGGGGCTTTATGTACTCTGGCTCTGGGTTCCCTGGAAAACGGGACTGTAACTCAGGCAAGGTGGGAGGTTGGACCTCCATACATACTCCTAGTATGGGAGCTGAATCCAGAGGGCCAAGTAGTGATGGTCTGTGGGCCCCACTTCCACAACACCTCACAGGATAAGGCCCACTGGTTTGGAATTTCAGCCAGCCACCAGCACAAGTGCTGCACCTAACTGAGATGAAATGGAGTCCTCAAGGGGAAGGATGGGCCGCCATCTTTGCTTTTAGGGTGACTCAGCCATTCCAGCCTGTGGGCCTTGGAGTGTCCAAAATGACTGGGGGTGGAAAGGATCTCCCAGCACAGCACAGCACAGCTGCTCTACCAAAAGTGGCCTAACTGCTTTTTTAAACAGGTCCTCAATGTGTGTCCACATTGGGCTTCCCAACTGGGGCCTCCAGTTCCCTGGCCCAAGAGATTTGATTTCTCCCTGGGATGGAGTCCTCAGAGAAAGGGGCAGGCTGTTTTAGGTGACTTAGACATTCCACCTACAGCCTTTGGAGTGCCCAAGCCCACCAAGACAGAAGCAGTTCCCCGGCACAGCACGGGTGCTTTATGAAAACATGGCCAGACTGATTCCTTCCGTGGGTTCCCAATCCATTCCTCTTCACTGGGCAACACCTCCCAACTGGAGTCTCCAATCACTCCTGCCAATATTCTCTTGCCAACAAAGATTTAAAAAGTTCCTGGGACAGAGCTCCTAGAGGAAAGGGCAGGCCACCATCTTTGCTGTTTCAGCAACTTAGCTGTTCCAGCCTCCAGGCTTTGGAAAGCCCAAGGTGACTGAGGGTGGCAGTGATACCCCAGCACAGCACAGTTGCTCTACAAAAGCATGGCTAGTCTGCTTTTTTTTAAGTGAGTCCCTGATCCCCTTCCTCCTCACTGGATGAGACCTCCTAACTGGGGTCTCTAGCCACCTCCTGCAGGTGCATTTGGGCTGGCAACAGGTTCGTACCACCCAGGGATGGAGCTCCCAGAGGAAGAGAAAGGCTGCCATTTTTGATGTTTTGCAGTCTTCAATGGTGATAACTCCAGGTACTGAAAAATTTGAGATAACTAGGGACCAGATGACTAGGGACCCCAGAAAACCACAGCAACCCTACAGAAAAGTGGCCATACTATTAAAAGGGGGGAAAAAAAATCCAAACAATTTTTTCTGGATTTATCTATCTTCAATCTTTGAGGTCAACAACCTCAAAGATAAGCCCAGAAAGATGAGAAAGAATCAGTGCAAGAATGCTGAAAACTCAAAAAGTCAGAGTGCCTTCTTTCTTCCAAATGATTGCATCACCTGCCCAGCAAGGGGTCAGAACTGGGCTGAGGCTGTGATGGCTAAAATGACAGAAGAAGAATTCAGAATGTGGATAAAAATGAACTTCCCTGAGCTAAAAGACCATGATGTAATGCAAAGCAAGGAAGCTAAAAACTGTGATAAATCGTTGCAGGAGCTGAAAGGCAAAATACCCAGCATAGAGAAGAATATAACTGACCTGATAGAGCTAAAAACACACTAAAAAAATTTCATAATGCAATTGCAAGTATTAATACCAGAATAGACCAAGTGGAAGAAAGAATCTCAGAGTTGAAGACTGTCTTTCTAAAATAAGACAGGCAGACAAGAATAGAGAATTTTTTTTTTTTTTAACTCTAGTTTCTGATAAGTCAGGCTTTCAATCAATGAGGATCAAAAAAGACATAGAAAGGGCATTATATAATGGTAAAGGGTTCAATTCAACAAGAAGATCTAACTATCCAAAATATATACACACTCAACACAGTAACACCCAGATTCATGAAACCAGTTCTTAGAGATCTTCAAAGAGACTTAGACTTTCACATAATAATAGTGGGAGATTTTAACACCCGACTAACAGTGTTAGATAGATCACCAAAATAGAAAATTAACAAAGATTTCCAGAAACTAAACTCAGCTCTGGATCAAATGAACCTGATAGATATCTACAGTATACTTTACCCCAAAACAACAGAATGTACATTCTTCTCATCACCACATGGCACTTAAAACTGTTCACATAATCAAAAGTAAAACACTCCATGGCAAATACAAAAGAACTAAAATTATAACAGTCTCGTGGACCACAGTGCAATAAATTTAGAGATAAAGACTAAGATAATCACTCAAAACTATGTAATATATGGAAATTAAAGAGCCTGCTCTTGAATAACTTTTGAGTAAATAATGAAATTAAGGTAAAAATCAAGAAGTTCTTTGAAATTAAAGAGAACAAAGATAAAATATACCAGAATCTCTGGGACACATGTATGGGGGTGTTAAGAGGGAAATTCGTAGCACTAAATACTGACATAAAAAAGTTAAAAAGATCTCAAGTTAACAACCTAAACTCAAAACTAAAAGAACTAAAGAATCAAGAGCAAACAAATCCAAAACCTAGCAGAATACAAGAAATAACCATAATCAGAGCTGAATTAAAGGAGAAACAGACATGAAAAGCTATTCACAAGGTCAACAAACCCAGAATCTGTTTTTCTGAAATAATTAATAAAATAAGAAAATAAAATAATTAATAAAATAAAGAAGAAAAGAGAGAAGACTCAAATAAATACAATTAGAAATGATAAGGGGCATATTACCACTGACCAAACAGAAATACAAAGAACCATCATAGAATATTATAAACACTTGTATGCACATAAACTAGAAAATCTAGAAGAAATGTATAAATTGCTGGACACATACACCATCCCAAGACTGAACCAGGAATAAATTGAATCTCTGAACAGACCAATAACAAGATCTGAAGTTAAGGCAGTAATAAATAGCCTAGCAAACAAAGCCCAGGCCCAAATGGATTCACAGCTGAATCTACCTGATGGACAAAGAAGAGCTGGCAACATTCCTACTGAAAATATTCTAAAAAACTGAGGAGGGGCTCCTTCTTAACTCATTCTACAAGGCCAGCATCATCCTGTTACCAAAACCTAGCAGAGATACAATAATAAAATAAAATTTCAGGCCAATATTTATCTATTTTATGTTTTTACTTTATTTCTTTATTATTTTATTTATTTTAATTTCCATAGGTTTTGGGGGAACAGGTGGTGTTTGGTTACATGAGTAAATTCTATAGGGATTTGAGATTTTCGTGCACTCATCACCCGAGCAATATACACTGTACCCAATTTGTAGTTTTTTATCCCTCCCACTCTTTCCCCCAAGTTCCCAAAGTCTATTGCATCACTCTTATACCTTTCCATGCTCATAGCTTAGCTCCCACTTATGAGTAAGAATATACGGTTTAGTTTTTAATTTCTGAGTTACTTCAGTTAGAATAATTGTCTCTAATTCCATCCAGGTTGCTGAAAATGCCATTATTTTGTTCCTTTTTGTGGTTGTAAAGTATTCCATGGCGTGTATATGTGTGTGTGTGTGTGTGTGTATATATATGTGTGTGTGTATATATATATGTATATATATGTGTGTATATATATGTATATATGTGTGTGTGTGTGTGTGTGTATATATATATCTAACAATTTCTTTATCCACTCATTGATTGATGGGCATTTGGGCTGGTTCTATATTTTTTACAATTGTGCGTCCTGCTATAAACATGCGTCATCAAGTATCATTTTTCTATAATTACTTCTTTTCCTCTGGATGAATACCCAGTAGTAGGATTGCTGGATCATTCTACTTTTAGTTCTTTAAGGAATCTGCCCCACCAATTAGACAAGAAAAGAAGAGAGAAGATCCAAATAAGCTCAAATAGAAGCAAACAGGAGATAGTACCATCAACACAATAGAAATGCAAAAGATCATTCAAGAGTACTCTAGACACCTTTATGCACATACACTAGAAAACCTAGAGGAGATAGATAAATTTCTGGAAAAATATAACCCTCCTGGCTTAAAGCAGAAATAATTAGAAACCTTGAAGAAACCAATAACAAGCAGCGAGATTGAAATGGTAATAAAAAAAATTGCCAACAAAAAAAAGTCCAGGACCAGATGGATTCACAGCTGAATTCTATCAGGCATTCAGAAAAAAATTGGTACCAATCCTACTGCCACTATTCCAAAAGATAGAGAAAGAGGGAACTTTCTCTTAATTATTCTATTAAGCCAATATCACCCTAATACCCAAACCAGGAAAGGACATAACAACAACAACAATAGAGACCAATATCCCTGATGAATATAGATGTAAACATCCTTTAAAAATTAGCTAATTGAATCCAACAACATATAAGAAAGATAATCCACCATGATCAAGTGGGATTCATAGCAAGGATGCAGGAGTGGTTTAACATATGCAAGTCAACACATGCGATACACCAAGTAAAATGAAATTAAAAACAAATATCACATGGTCATCTCCATAGATGCACAAAAAGCATTCGACAAAATCCAGCATACCTTTATGATTAAAACCCTCAACAAAATTGACATGGAAAGGACATGCCTTAACATAATAAAAGTCAGCTATGACAAACCCACAGCCAACATACTACTTAATGGCAAATAGTTGAAAGCATTCCCTCTGATAACTGGAACAAGACAAGGGTGCCCACTACTTCTATCCAACATGGTACTGGAAGTCCTAGCCAGGGAAATCGGACAAGATAAAGAAAGAAAGGGCATCCTAATCGGTTAAGAAAAAGTGAAAGTGTTTCTGTTTTCTGATGATACGATCGTATACCTAGAGAACCCTAAAGACTCCTCCAAGAAGTTCCTAGAAATGATAAATTCAGCAAAGTTTCAGTGTACAAAATTAATGTACAAAATCAATAGCTCTGCTATACACAAACAGCAACCAGAGAATTAGATCAATAACCCCTTTTACAATAGCTGCAAGAATAATAAAATACTTATAACTATGCCTAACCTACGAGGTGAAAGACCTGTACAAAGAAAAGTACAAAACACTGCTGAAAGAAATCATAGATGACACAACCAAATGGAAACGTATCCCAAGCTCATTGATGGGTGAAATCAATATTGTAAAAATGACCATACTGCCAAAAGCAATCTACAAATTCAATGCAATTCCCATTAAAACACCACTGTCATTCCTCACAGAACTAGAAAAAGCAATGCTAAAATTCATATGGAACCAAAAAGAGCCCACATAGCCAAAGTAGGACTAAGCAAAAAGCACAAATCTAGAGGCATAACATTACCTGACTTTATACTATAAGGCCATAGTCACCAAAACAACATGGTACTGATATTAAAATAGTCACATAGACCAATAGAACAGAAGAGAGAACCCAGAAATAGTCCCAAATGCTTACGGCGAACTGATCTTTGACAAAATAATAACATAAAGTGGGAAAAAAATCACCGTAATCAACAACTGCTGCTGGGATAATTGGCAAGCCACATGTAAAAGAATGACACTGGATCCTTATCTCTCACCTTATACAAAATCAACTCAAGATGGATCAAGGCCTTAAATCTAAGACCTGAAACCATAAAAATTCTAGAAGTTATCATCAGAAAATCTTTTCTAGACATTGCTTTAGGCAAAGCCTTCATGACCAACAATCCAAAAGCAAATGCGACAAAAAATATGATAAATAAGTGGGACTTAATTAAACTAAAAAGTTTCTGCACAGCAAAAGAAACAATAAGCAGAGTAAACAGACAACCTGCAGAGTGAGAGAACATCTTCACAATCTATACATCTGACAAAGGACTAATATTGAGAATCTACAAGGACCTCAAACAAATTAGCAAGAAAAAAATAAACAACCCCCTAAAAAAAATGGCTAAGGACACAAATAGACAATTCTCAAAAGAATATATACAAATGACCAACAAACATGAAAACATGTTCAACATCATAATGATCAGGGAAATGCAAATCAAAACCACAATGCGATACCACCTTGCTCCTGCAAGAATGGCCATAATCAAAAATATCAAAAAATAATATATGTTGGCAGTGATGTGGTGAAAAGGGGACACTTTTACACTGGTGTCAGGTCAATATTCTTAATGAATATCAATGCAAAAATCCTCACAAAAGTACTGGAAAACCAAATACAGGAGCACATCAAAAAGCTTATCCACCATGATCGAGTAGACTTTATTTCCGGGATGCAAGGTCAATTCAACATATGCAAAGCAATACATGTGATTCATCACATAAACAGAACTAAGGACAAAAACCACATGATTATCTCAATAGGTGCAGAAAGGCTTTTGATAAAATTCAGTATCCCTTCATGGTAAACACTTTCAATAAACTAGTTATTGAAGGAACATACCATGGTAAACACTTTCAATAAACTAGTTATTGAAGGAACATACCTAAAAATATAAAGAGTCATATATGACAAACCCATAGCCAACATCATACTGAGCCAGAAAAAGCTGAAAGCATTCCTGTGGAAAACCAGCACAAGAATAAGATGCCCTCTCTCACCACTCCTATTCAACATAGTATTGGAACTTCTGGCCAGGGCAATCAGGCAAGAGTAAGAAATAAAGGGCATTCTAATAGGAAGAGAGAAATTCAAACTAGCTCTGTTTGCAGATACCATTATCTTATATGGAGCAAATCCCGTGGTCTCAGCCCAAAAGCTTTATTTATTTGTTTGTTTGTTTATTTATTTATTTTTGAGACAGTGTCTCTCTCTGTCATCCAGGCTGGAAGGCAGTGGCGCAATCTTGGCTCACTGCAACCTCCACTTCCAGGGTTCAAGGATTCTCCTGCCTCAGCCTCCTGAGTAGCTGCGATTACAGGTGCCTGACACCATGCCTGGGTAATTTTTATATTTTTAGTTTCACCATGTTGGCCAGACTGGCCTGGAATTCCTGACCCCAAGTGATCTGCCCACCTCAACCTTCCAAAGTGCTGGGATTACAGGCATGAGCCACTGCACCAGGACCCCAAAGCTTCTTAAGCTGATAAGGAACTTCAGCAAACCCTCAGGATACAAAATCAGTGTGCAAAAATCACTAACATTTCTATACACCAACAACAGTGAAGTCAAGAGCCAAATGAGGAACAAACTCCTATTCACAATTCCCACAAAAAAGAATAAAATACCTAAAAATACGGCTAATAAAGGAGGTGAAAGATCTCTACAAAGAGAACTACAAACAACTACTCAAAGAAATCAGAGATGACACAAACAAATAGAAAAATATTCCATGCTCCTGGATAGAAGGAATCAATATTGTTAAAACGGCCATACTGCCCAAAGCAATTCATAGATTCAAAACGATTCCCATGAAACTACCATTGACATTCTTCACAGACATAGATAAAACTATTTTTAAATTCATATGAAATCAAAAAAGAGCCTGTATAGCCAAGGCACTCCTAAACAAAAAGAACAAAGCTGGAGGCATCACACCACCTAACTTCAAATTATATTACAGGGCTACAGTAACCAAAACAGCCTCGTACTGGTACAAGCACAGACACATAGACCAATGGAACAGAAATAAGAGAATTCAGAAATAAAACTGCATATCTACAACTATTTGATCTTCAACGAACCTGACAAAACAAGCAATGGGGAAATGATTCCCTCTTCAATAAATGGTGCTGGGAATAATTAGCTAGCCATATGCAGAGAATTGAAACTGGACCACTTCCTTACACCATATACAAAAAGATGTACTCAAGATGGATTAAATACTTAAATGTAAAACCCCAAACTATAAGAACACTGAAAGACAGCCTAGGAAATACCATTCAGGAGATAGGCACGTGCTACGATTTCATGACAAAGACGCCAAATGCTGTTGCAACAGAAGCAAACATTGACAAATGGGGTCTAATTAAACAAAAGAGATTCTGCACAGCAAAAGAAACTATCAACAGACTAGACAACCTACAGAATGGGAGAAAATTTTTGCAAACTATTTATGTGACAAAGGTCTAATATCCAACATCTATAAAGAACTTAAATTTACAAGAATAAAACAAACAACCCTGTTAAAAAAGTGGGCAAAGGACATGAACAGAAACTTCTCAAAAAAAGACATATACATGGCCAATAATCAAATGAAGAAAAGCTCAACATCACTGATCATTAGAGAAATGCAAATCAAAACCACAATGAGATACCATCTCATACCAATCAGAATGGCTATTACTAAAAGCCAAAAAATAACCAATGCTGGTGAAGTTGTGTAGAAAAAGGAACGCTTATACACTGTTGGTGGGAGTATAAATTAGTCAACCATTGTGGAAGACAGTGTGGCAATTTCTCAAAGACCTAAAGACAGAAATACCATCAGACACAGCAATTCCATCACTGGGTTTATACTCAAAGGCATATAAATCATTCTGTTATAAAGACACACACACACACACCTGTATGTCCATTGTGGCACTATTCACAATAGTAAAGACATGGAATCAACCTAAATGTCCATCAGTGATAGACTGGATAAAGAGAAGGTGGTGCATATACACCATGGAATACTATGCAGCCATACAGAAAAATGAAATCATGTCCTTTGCAGAGACATGGATAGAGCTGGAGGCCATTATCCTTAGCAAACTAAAGCAGGAACAGAAAACCAAATATGGCATGTTCTCAATTATAAGTGGGAGCTAAATGATGAAAACACATAGACACAGAGAGGGGAACAACACACACTGAGGCCTATCAGAGGGTGGAAAGTGGGAGAAGGGAGAGGATCAGGAAAAATAACTAATGGATACTAGACTTAATAGCTGGGTGATGAAATAACCTGTACAACAAACCCCATGACACACGTTTACCTATGTAACAAATCCGCACATTCTGCACGTGTACCCTTGAACTTAAAAGTTATAAAAAAGTTTATCCATGTTCTTACATATTGCAGAATTTTCTTTTTAAAGGCTGAATAGTTCTCCATTTTATGTATATACTGGATTCTTTATTCTTCTCTTGATGAACATTTAGGGTCTGTCTATATCTTGGCTATTATAAATAGAGTGCAATAAATAGGAGGTGTTAGTATCTTTCTAAAATACCAGAAACGGAATTCCTGAATAATATGTTGAGGAGCCTCCATGTGATTTTTCATATTGGCTGTACCATTTTGCATGTTAACAAACAGTGTGCAAGGGCTCCAATTTCTCTACACTTCACCAACATTGGTCTTTTTTTAGTAACCTATATTATTAATTCATTTTGCTCAAATAAACAGAATAACAACCTACCTTCATTATATGACGTCTTCTACTTTTGTAACAAGAATGTCATTTTGAAGCTACTAGTGAGGAACTTTTGATGGCCAAGAGTTCATAAATAAACAAAAATCATGTTAAATGTTGTTATTATCTTTCCTTTTTTATTATATATGTGTTCATTGAAATTTATTTCAGGTCTCCATGAGGAAAACTCTTTGTTATTGTCCTTGGCACAAGTTTACTAGTAATGAATTATCTCTCTTGTTTTTATTTATTTATTTTTATTTCTATTTTTTTTTTTTTTTTTGAAACACAGTCTCTCCCTGTTGCCGAGGCTGGAGGGTGTTGGAGTGATCTAGGCTCACTGCAACCTTTGCTTTCTGCCTACAAGTGATTCTTGTGACTCAGCAACCTGAGTAGCTGAGATTATAGGCATGTGCCACCACACCCAGTTAATTTTTGTATTTTTAATACAATTCCTGGCCTGAAGTGATCCACCCACGTTGGCCTCCCAAAGTGCTGAGATTACAGCATGATCCACCACTCTTAGCCTCTTTTTTTTTGTGTATGTGTGGGTTAAATGCCATTATTTCACTTTCATTTTTATTTTATATAAATTTTTATTTTTAATTTAAGACAGAATGTTGTGAAGTTACACAGAGTGGTCCTATGCACCTTTCATTAAGCTTCCTTCAAAGACAGTGTTTTGCTATACTATAGTACATTCTCAAAACCAGGACACTGACTTTGATAAAATGCTATTACTTAAGGTACAGACCTTATTTAGATATTACTATTGTTTACATACAATCGTGTGTGTGTGTGTGTGTAGGTCTCAAGTGTGTACACTTACTTTACTGTCACCATTATTAGGATTCACAACTCTTCCATCATCACAATTAAAGATGCCAGTGGTACCCCTTTATAGTCACACTTTCCACAACCTTAATCCCTGGAAGCTACTGATCTGTTGTTCATCACTAAAATGTAGCCACTTCAACAATGTTATTTGAATAGAATAATAGAGTATGCAATCATTTATGATTTCCTTTGATACATTTAGCATAATGTCCTCAAGATCCATTGTGTACTAATAATCTGCCCTTTGATATTGCAGAACAGAATTCCATTGTACTGATGTCCAATTTTTTGATCTATTTGCTCATTACAGGCTATATATGTTGTTGCCTGTATCTGGCTATTACAAATAAAACTTATAAATCTTAATTAACAGGTTTTTTTGGTGTGAAAATAAGTTTGCATTTTTCCAGGATAAAATCCAAGGAGAGTGGGATTAGTGTTATGGTAGTTGTATGTATAATATATATACAATTATATACATATGTGTATATAAATATGTACATAAATTGCCTCTCCCCACTCTATCACAGCCATATATATGTATATATATAAAACTTTTAATATGTATTCACAGTAGCTGTACCATTTTACATTCTCATCAGCAATATATAAAAGATCCTGAATCCTTCCTTCCATTTGATATTGTCAGCATTTTTTTCAAACATTAACAATATATAGTGGTATCTCATCATAATTTTAATTTGTATTTGTTTATTAATGAATAATGCTGAACATTGTTTCACATGATTGTGATACATATTTTTTTTTTCTGTGAAGTGATTAAACTTTAAACATTTTCTAATTGCTTTGATGTTCACTTTAGTGAGTTATTTATATTGTATATCCTGGATATGAGTACTTCATCAAATATGTGATTTGGAAATAGTCTCCATAATTTCTGGCTTGTGTTTTTCTCCACTCAATAGTTTTTGTTTGTTTTGCAAAGCACAACTTTTGAATTTTTATAAACTCTAATTTATGAATTTATGGATTATGCATTTGACATCATATCTAAAATCTATTTGCCTATGTCACAAATAGATTGTCTTTTATTTTTAATTTAATTTTTTACTGTACAGTCACCACTATCTAATTCAAGAACATTTTCATCATGACAAAAAGAAGCACTGTATCCATTAGCAATTCCTTCCCACTCTACCTCCATCTTAGCTTTTTATGGGCAGAGTTGTGTCACCCCCAAAATTTATACGTTGAAGCCCTAATCCCCAGTAACTCAGAATGTGACTCTATTTGGTGATAGAGTCTTTGAAGAAGTGATTAATATTAAGTGAATTTATTAGGGTGACCCATAATCTAATATGACTAGTGCCATTTTAAGAACAGAAGATTACAATACAGATGCACGCATAAAACTTGTGACTACCTCATATGGACCACATGACAAACTGTGTGTGACATGGATAACCATGAGAGAATGTACAGCAAGATGGTGGTCACCTGCAAGCTGAGCAAGGAAACCTCAAAAGAAACCAAACCAGCCAAAAATTTGACTTAAATTTCTAGTCTCTAGGAAGTGTAAGAAAAGGTTTTAAGTCATTCATTCTGTGGCGATTTGTTAAAGAAGCATGAGCAAAGTAATACATAGCCTCTAGCAATGACTTATCTGCATTCTGTCTCATACATATGTATATATAATATATATACACACACATATGTATATAAATTTGTCTCTATAGTCTCTCTGTATATATGTGTGTATATATATACACATATATATATAAATTTGTCTCAATAAATGTCAGTTATAGGCATTCCATAAAATTGAGATCATATAATATGTGGCTTTTTATGTTTGGCTTTAAGTGTATAAAGTCATTTGCCTATTTTGTTAGGTTTACTTCTAAATATTTTATTTTTTATGCTATAGAATTTTAAAATTATCTTAACTATTTATTGTTAGTATATAGAACTAAGTTTTGTGTCTTGATTTTGTTTCCTACAACTGTACTGAATTTTTATATTCGTTCAAACAGTTTTTGTTATTTTTGTTATTATTTAACCTTTAGAGTTTTATAAATATAAAATCCTGTCGTATGTGAACAGAGATAATGTCACTTTTTTCTTTCCAATATGGATACATTTTATTTCTTTTTCTCCGAATTGCTCTGGCTAGGACTTCCACTTTTATGTTGAATGGAAATAGCAAAAATAAAAACTCACAAATCGAATTACAAGAAGGCTGCTTTTTCTATCTTTCAATATGTTTACCTTTACTGGAAGTCTTTATACTGTTGCATGAATTCTTGTTACTGTATAGTGTCCTTTTATATCAACTCAAAGTACTTTATTCTTTATTGTGAGGCATACCTAGTGGTAATGATCACTCAGCTTTTATTTATTGGGGAATTTTTTTCTCCATTATTTATGAAGAAAAGTTTTGCCAAATGTAGAGTTATTGGTTGAGATTTTTTTCAACATTTAAATATATACCACTACTTTCGGGCTTCCAAGCTTTCTGTTGGAAAACCAGATGGAATTTTTATTGATAATTCCTTTTAAGTTATCAGTCACTTTACTCTTGATGCTTTCAATATTCTGTTTTTATGTTTGGCTTTCAGCAGTTTAATTATAATGTGTTTCGGTGTGGGTCTGTTTGAGTTTATCCTACTTGTGTTGAGATTTTCAAATTTGTAGATCTATGTTGTTTCTCAAATTAGTCAAGTTTTTGGCCATGTTTTTTTCAAGTAATCTTTCTGTTCCTTTCTCATTTTCTTCATTTGTAAAACTTTTATAATATTGCCCTTCTTGACAGTGTCCCATAAGTCTTTTAGGCTGTTATGAACTGAATTGTGTCCACCCCCAAAAATTAATATGTTGAAGCACAAAGTCTTCATGTGACTATATTTGGAAATCAAATCTTTAAAAAGGAGGTAATTCATGTTAAATGCAGTAATAAGCATGGGACCTTTTATGATTTGCCCGCATGTTGGCCTTCTGGGTTCCCTCATCCTAACCCCAATCCTAAACCAACCAGTTTCAGATTTTGGAAATTATCTTTCTAGTTTGTAGGACGCATTTCAGGTGAGCGTCCCATACTATGGCGACACAGTTACCTATTAGTGAAGAGAGGACAGAAAAGAAGAGAAAAAAACGTGCCTTTTAAAGGAGTCCCAGGGGTTTAGGATTCTAAAGGAGTACAGACTGAAGATGAATGGCTACCCAGCTAGAAAGGGGAGAGCAGGCATCACTGGCTCCACTCTCAGATAGCCGGGGTAAGTGAGGTAGAGTGAGAAGAGCGTTCTCTTTGCCTCTTCCATCCTTGCACCCCTGAGTCCTGGTGACCTTGGCAGGCACGGCCATGAGTGCCAAAGCAGCTTGTACCCATGAAGCAGGGAGGGACTAGAGAAGAGGAATTATCCACTCTCACCTATGTCTCTTTCCCACCTACTGTCAGTAACCTTAGAGTTCCTTAGACCTTATTTATGCCATGGATACTAACGTGGCCTATATCCATGAAACAGGAAGCTCAGGCTTGGCTTAATTGGCAGGAATTAGCCACGCTCACCTGTGCTGTGCCTTTTAACCTCTCTTGTTATTTGCCTCTGGATTCCTTATGTCCAGTTTTATTTCGTAGGACTTTGACCCGAAGCTTGGAATTGAGTCTGGGACAAAAATGTATCTCGAGGGAGGAGGTTGCACGCATTCCTTATCATAAACCGAATGCTAAGGTGAAACTGTGGAACTGAGTTCTCTTCCAATGAGAGAGAGGAAAGGATGTCATGTGACATACTCAGATAACTTGTGGCTATAGCTATGCTTGCTAGGATTTGGGTGCCTGGTGCTTGGCTTTGGTTAGTTCCCTTGGTCTTACTTTCCCAAAAAGGAAACCTCTGGGTCATGGACACCTCTATTTATTCCCTATTTATTCCATCACCTGGCAGGATTTGCAGGATAATTTCTCAGAAGTAGAATATTGATGCAGATTTCTACATTACCCATTCCTCTTGTTCTTTCTGAGCTGCAGCCAGGAATTCCTGGTTGGTTTACAGGAGCAAGCAGGGTTAATTTAAAATGTAGGTAAAAACTTAAAAACAATGATTGCATTTAGAATTTAATCACAGAAGTGTGATGTTTTGAAACATGATGGCTCTCTCTCTAGTCCTGTTTGTTAAAAAATAAACAAATTATGATAGGACTGAGTGGTTTGCAAAATACACTTTAGTTTTATACTTGGCCTGATTATTTGCATGAAGTGGAGCAAGAATAACTATTTGTACATAGGCCTTTTGGATTCGCTTTGATGGAAGTGTGCTCCACAAGGAATTACAGATAAGACTTTTTAAAGCCAAGCCCAGCCATGGGTTACATCCTCAAATATCTGAGTTAGGTGATCCTCTCCTCTTACGGTCCCAAGATAAACTTGGAGCTCCTAGACCTGTTAGAAAGTGACATTCTTTACTGACCACAGGTCAGGAACCCTGTACAGGGACTGCAGAGACAAGGTTATGAGTCCAGTTTCCCCACTGGACTTTTATTGGCTCTGCAAGTTGAGATTGGCTCCTTAAAGGGAAGCATACCCCTCCAGTTAAAGCCTTGGTTAAATTAACCGTTTTTCCAATTGTGTTCTGTTGCAAAAGAAAAATGAATTCTTATTGCACTGATGCAAACAACCATGTTGCCATAAGAATATTCACATATAGTTTCCAAATTCTAGAGGAACCAGGCAGAGAGAAACAAAAATGCTTCCAATTTTGATCATAGGGATATAGCTTGCTTAATTATTAAAGGCCATAAATAGTTCAAAATAAGTTTCCTTGACCCTGAAAAACAAAACATGGATTAGCAATATTCCAAGCAAAAGTTAAAAAGGTTGCTCCAGCTTTCTGAGTTTAGTCCATTTAGGTAACTCTTGTTTTGCTTGATATTCGTAAACATTTCAGCAATTCATGTGTCCTGTACATTTTCCTTTATTCTAATGTTACAATCTCTAAAGTTAGTAGAAGTCTGTATTTGAGAGCACCTGTTAAAGTTTTATAGCTCATTATAAGCCATCTTTGAAAATGATTAAAAGAAGACAACAATTGTCTGTGAATATCAAAATGTCCAGGGTACAGTTACAAACACAATTGACAAGTTTGGTTGTCTCCGTGGTTTACAATAATTAAACATAAAAATCTTAGTTATGATTGTTAGCATACACTCAGACATCAGAATTTTAGAAATCTCATAGATTTTTGGAACATATATTAGCCTTATTCACCAAAATATAACCCAGACAAAATTGAACATCATTTTAGCAATTTCATGTACCTAAATATGTCAAATAGTTCTGTTTACCCCTATTGTCTGGACACTTTAGGGGCCCTCTGAAGTATTTGAAAAGCCAGGTGCCAGGGAAGACTATTTTGAAACTGAAGTTTGATTTTGGGAAGGCTGTTAAATATTGAAGGTTTAAAACACTTGATATTATGAAATAGAGTCCCAGATTATCATAAGTTATTTGTTTTGGCAAAATTATGACTTACAGATTTAAAGAAGCAAAAACCTTTTATAACCCCTTTGAATTTAGTCAATATGTTCACACACAGAACCTCCTCTGCAAGACTAATTTCCACAATTCTTCCACCACTTCTTTGAACCTTCAGCTATTTCTTAATTTAACTAGAAACAATCTTTTAACCCTAGACGAAAATTTACATTTCCATGCCTCCTTATAACCTTTTACTAAAAAACACATTTCACTGTTTTTACACACTTTGCATGTAAATTGATTTCCAGTAGTTTTAATTAACTCCTAGTAATTTTTAACTTTAAGGTGAAACTTTAAGTTGCTTTAATTGTGTGCTAACTGCAGCCAAGGTTTGCCTTTTTAGTTAAGGGCGTGCTTAATTCCGTAAGTCCCCAGGCCTTACCAATTGTGAAGCAAGCAAGTCAAATAGTTCTCGAAACCCAAAGAGCAGTCTGTAACCTCAAAACACTGAGCAAACCTTGCATCTAACCTGCATTTTACCAGTAGTCTTTAAGGCTGCTTTTATTTCTCAAAGACAAAAATAATGCGGACTGAAAAGAACCACAGCTTTAATCTTCCCTTTAAAAATTATTAGATCCAAGCACTTGTCTTTCTTTATGCCAAATTAATTAGACCTCTTTTTACAGACATCAAACACAGTACACACACAGACAGGCAGAAGAAAACCCAATCCCCGGGTGGGGTTCTTTGAGAGACAGGACTAGGAGGACATGCAGATGTTGTGTATATACCATTTTTTTTTTTTAATGTAATCCATTGATGAACATCTAGTTTGATTCTATGTCTTTGCTATTGTAAACTGTGCTGTAATGAACATACGAGTGTATGTGTCCTTTTAGTAGAACAATTTATGTTTCTTGCTGTTACTGGTTTAAAAGCTAGCTCTGTTTTAAGTTATTTGACAAGTCTCTAAACTGCTTTCCATAGTGGCTGGATGTTGATTATTTTTCCATATGCTTGTTGTCCTCATGTATGTCTTCTTTTGAGAAGTGACTGTTCATGTTATTTGCACATTTATTAATGAGGTTGTTTGATTTTTGCTTGTTAATTTAAGGTCTTCAGACATTCTGGATAATTGACCTTCGTTGAATGCATAGTTTACAAATAGTTTCTCCCATTCTGTAGGTTTTGTTTTTACTCTACTGAAAATGTCTACTGCTGAGCAAAAGCTATTTAATTAGGTCCCACTTGTCAATTTTTGTATTTGTTATAATTGCTTTTGGAGACTTTGTCATGAAATCATTGCCAAACCCTATTTCCAGAATGGTATGTTTTTCTGATTTCTTTTAGTTTTTTGTTCACGTTTTCCTCTAGACTCTTGAATATATTTAAGATTCTTCTTTTAATGTCTTTGGATGTATTGATGGAATCTGATGGTCATGTTTCTTCGCGTACCTTTTCTGGAGAATAATTATCTTTTTATGAATGGACTATATTTTTTTCCTGTTTTTCTTGTGACTTTTAATTGGAAATTTGGCATTTCAATCACAGCCACCTTTCTTGGTCTTTGCAGTCTGGCTTCATGCCTGGGAAGACCTTCACTAATTAGCAGGGAATGTTTTGAATCTTGCCTTTTTAAGTATCTTAACTTTTCAAAGAGTAACATCCAGCTACTTCTTAGGGATTTAGATGTTCTATTGTATTCCTCTATCAGTAATCTCATCCATACATCTGTGGACATCAAGTCCTCCATAGCTCTCATGAGCAGCTGCTTGCATTGCTTTTTGTGATATTTTTAACCTGATATCTGATAGATACCACATTTCCCCATCTGAGCAGCTCCAAGTCAGGTGAAAAAAAAGATCCATTCACAAGACTGCCCCTACAGAGGTAAGAACATTGCAAACATGTATTTTTCTGCTACCCTCCTGCTGAAGGAGGGAACTGAGAAATAGACCTCTTCTTCCCAACTATGCCACAACAGGGAAGTGGTGGGGAAGGGCAGGTATACATGCCATAATGTTTTATTGTATTTTGAATGTGGCTTTCTCTTGATTCGACATTTACTCTATTGCTGAAGACTTTTGACTGCCTTCCAAAGTTCATATTATAGTCAGTCTCTAGTTTTCTTGTTCTTGTTGCTTTCATGAGAGGAATGTTATATGGGAGCTTCCTAGCCTGACATTTTGGTGATACCACACTGGCGATGATGTTTTTAATGTAACACCAATACCGCAATCAAGGAAAAAAATGATATTCTGGACTTCATTCAATTTAAAACCTTTTGCTCCATGAAAGGCATTGATAACAAAATGAAAAAAGTCACACACTGAGACAGAGTATTTTGAAACATACATGATAAAACACTTGTATACAAAAGCCCTTAAAATTTTATGATTTAAAAAAATACACAAAAAAAGGTCATTTAAAAATTATGCAAAGAACTGAACAGGTACTTCATCAAAAAAGCTATGCAGATTCCAAATAAGCATATGAAAGAATGTTCACAGTCATTTGCTATTTAGGGAATTAGAATTAAATACACGAAATTTACTGCCTTGTATTTGGTCCCATTAAAGTAACTGGTATTGGATTTTATTTTTTTCTGTAAAAACCACACAAAGCAAAAACAAGAGACTGGACTAATAGATTAAATATATGAACAATTGTTTCTAGACATTGTGAAACAAGCAACACACACTGGGTTGTAAGTGCACAAATATTTAGGCTTATAATGCCTTCTTTATTAATTTGCTTTTCTTTTGAAACATGTAATTACCTTCTTTTTCTATGGTAATTATTCTTTTTTGAAATCTTTGTCTTACAGTAATTCAACCATTCCAGCTTTTGTGTGTTCAGTCTTTGCATAATATATATTTTTCCAGCATTATACTTGTAAACTCTCTCTTTAGTTTAAACCACTTTAAAGTGGGTTTCTTATAGAATGCATAATTGAATACAGATTTTTAATCTGAAAGTTTTTAGCTTTTAATTGCTTTGTAAATTCCACTGCTTTTTCGTGCAATTTTTGGTGGTGGGACTGATACCTATTATTTTGCTATTTATTTTCCATTTTTCACCTGTTCTTTGTATTTTTACAATGTATTTTGTTATTTCCTATTATATGATTACTTTTTATGGTTATATTTTATATTTAATTTTATTAGTAAACCTTTAAAAATCGCCTTTTCACTGAATTTAATTATATCACACATTGGTCATAAAAGTCTGCCTTAAAATAATAATATATTCCATGTATATATTAAGAATTTTATGTTATATATATCAAATTTTCCCCTCCCATTTGTTTGAAGGTTTTTATACATTTTATTGCACATATGCTCGAAACCCACACTTCATTATTACTACTTTTGTTTTATGTGGTCAATTATCTTTTAGAGAAATTACCAAGAAAAAATATATTTTATGTTCATCTTCGTTTTAGCCATTCCCAGAGCTCTTGATTTGTTTCGTATAAATCCAACTTTCTGGATAATAACACATTTATTTGGATTAAGTAAATCAGTCAACATTTCCTTTAGCATGAATCATTTGTAATTAATTATTTAATCTCTTGTTTCCTGAATAATATTTTTCTTGAAGTTTTAAAAGTTATTTTCTCTGGGCGATGGTTCTAAGAAAATGTGTTTTATAAGTTTTTGAAGATATTTAATTATCTTCTGACTTTCATAGTTTTTTAATATTCTTCCATTATTCTTTTTAAACAGTTTGCATTGACACAGTTGCTCATATTTTTGGATAATGTAATATTTTGATACATGTATACAATATGTAAGGATCAAATCAGGGTTATTAAGATATCCATGACCTCAAACATTTATTTTTACTTTGTGGTGAGAGCATGACAATTATCTTCTAGCTCTTTTGAAATACAAAGTAAGTTACTGTTAACCATAATATTCTCATACTACTGAATATTAGAATTATTTATTCCATCTAACTGTGTTTTTGTACCCATTAACAGACTTCTCATCATTGCTTTCTTTCCCCTTTTTCTTCCTAACCTCTGGTAACCACCATTCTACTCTGTGTCTCTGTAAGATCCACTTTTTCAGATTCCACATATGAGTGTGATGATGTGATATTTGGTTTTCTGCCTGATTATTTTACTTAACATAATGACCTCCAGTTTCATCCATGTTGCTGCAAATTACGTCATTTTATTTTCTTATGGCTAAATAGTGTTTTACTGAGTGTATATACCACATTTTCTTTAGCCATTCATCCATTGGTGAACACAGATTAATCTATATCTTGGCTATTGTGAAGAGTGCTGCAATAAACACAGATGTGCAGATAGATGTATTTGATATACTGATTTTCTTTTCTTTGGATATTTACCTAGCAGTGAAATTGCTGAATCATATGTAGTTATATTTTTTAGTTTTCTGAGAAACATTCATATGATTTGGCTGTGTCCACACCTAAATCCCACTTTGAACTGTAATAATCCCCAGGTGTCAAAGGTGGGGCCAGGTGGATATAATTCAATCATGTGGGCAGTTCCCCCATACTGTTACTGTGAAAGGGAATAAGTCTCACAAGATCTGATGGTTTTATAAATGGGAGTTCCCCTGCACAAACTCTCTCTTGCCTGCCACCATGTAAGACATGACTTTCCTCCTCCTTTGCCTTTCACCATGATTGTGAGGCCTCCCCAGCCATGTGAAACTGTGAGCCATTTAAACTTCTATTCTTTATAAATAACTCAGTCTTGGGTATGTCTTTATTAGCAGAATGAGAACAGACTAATACACACATCTACAGTGTTTTTCCTAATGGCCATACTACTTTCCCAACAACAGCATATGAGGGTTTTTCTTTCTCTATATTCTCACCAGCATTTATTTATTTTTGTCTTTTTGAAAGTAGCCATTTTAAATTAGGTGAGATAATATTTCATTGTAATTCTTATTTGCATTTTCCTTATTAATAGTCATGTTGAGCATTTTTTTTTTAGACCTTGTGGCTATTCATAAGTCTTGTTTTGAGAAATGTCTATTCACGTTTTCTATCCATTTTTTTAAGTGAGATTATTATTATTAGCAGTAGTTAATTATTATTGCTGTTGACCTGTTTGAGTTACTTATATATTCTGGTTATTACTGCCTTGTTGGATGGATAGTTTGTAAATATTTTCTATCATTCTATCAGTTATCTTTTCACTTTGTTAATTGTTTCCAATCCTAAACAGAAGCTCTTTAGCATAATGTTATCCCATTTGTCTATATTTTGCTTTAGTTTCCTGTGCTTTTGAGATCTTATTCAAATCATAGTTACTCAGGTCAGTGTCCTGTAGTTATTCCTGAATGTTATCTTGTAATAATTTCATAACTTGAAGTCTAACATTTAAAGCTTTAATCCATTTTAATGGATTTTTTGCATAGGTACAATATGGAGAACTAGTGTTCTTCTACATATGAATATCCAGGCCTCCCAGCACCATTTATTTAAAAGATTGTCTTTTTCCTAATGTATGTTCCTGGCACCTTTGTCAAAAATGAGTTGACTGTGTGTGGATTTATTTCTGAGTTCTTTATTCTGTTTCATTGGTCTGTGTGTTTATTTCATGCTAATACAATGCTTTGTCTAGTTTTGGTTACTATAGCTTTGTAGAATAATATGAAATCAGATAGTAGAATGCCACTAACATTTTGGTGGGGGTTTAGAATTGCTTGGATATTCATAGTCTTTCATAGTTTCATACACATATTAGGATTTTCTTTTTATTATGTAGAATGTCATTGGTATTTTCATAGCTATTGCATTAACTCTGTAGATTGTTTTGGGGTAGTGTAGCCATTTTGAGAAAATTAATTTTTCCAATCCATAAGCATGGAAAAATCTTTCAGTTTTTTGTGTGTCCTTTTTAACTTCTTGTATTAGTGTTTTATAGTTTTCTTTGTAGAGATCTTTCACTTCTTTTGTTAAATTTATTCCTAGATATTTTATTTGTGTGTGTGCCTATCTTAAAGTGGACTGATTTATCCTTTTTTTTTTTTTTTTTTTTTTAGATTTAATGCTGTTAACATATAGAAATGCCATGGATTTCATATTCTACAACTTTCCTGAATTCACTTTTCAGTTCTAAGATTTTTGTGGTGAAATCCAGATTTTTCTCTATATAAAATTATGTTGTCAACAAACAAGGATAATTTGACTTTTTTTTTTTTTTCCAATTTAGAGGCCATTTATTACTTTCTTTTGCCTAATTGCTCTTCTTAGGACTTCTAGTACTATGTTAAATAAAAGTAGTAAAGTAGCTATCTTTGTCTTATTGAAGATCTTAGTTGAAAGTATTTCAATTTTTCACCATTCAGTTTAATTTTAGCTGTAAATTTGTCATAAATGACATTTATCATATTGTTTCTTCTAAACCCAATTTTTAAGCTTTTATCATGAGGGGGAGTTTAATTTTATTGAATGCTTTTCAAGCATCTATTAAAATGATTATATAGTCTTTCTTCTTGATTCTGTTGATGTAATCTATCATATTTATAGATTTTCATGTGTTGAACCATTTTTACATCCGGGGAATAAATTCTACTTAAACATGATGAATGGTCTTATAAATGAATTGTTGAATTCAATTGTCTGGTATTTTGTTGAAGACTTGTGTCTATTTTTCATCAGCAATATTGGGCTTTTGTTTTCTTATTTTTATTATATTTGTCTAGTTTTGGTATCAGGGTATTGCCTGTCCATGTAATGAGACTAGAAGTATTCCCTCGTCTTTAATTTTTGAAACAGGTTGAGTATAATTTATGTTAGTTTTTTTTTAATATTTGGTAGCATTCAGCAATAACATAATTAGGTCTCGAGCTTTTCTTTGACAACTTTTGTTATTCCTTTGATCTTTTTACATATTATTGACGTGTTCATGTTTTCTATTCATGATTCCATTGTGGTAGGTTGCTTTTATCTAGAAATTTAACTGTGTCTTCTAGGCTATCCAATTTGTTGATGTGTAGTTGTTCATAGCACTCTAATCACCGTTTGTATTTCTGTGGTATCAGTTGCAGATTTTCTTGTCTCTGATTTTATTTATTTGGCCCTCTCTCTTTTTATTTTGTTTTGATACAGGGTCTTGTTCTGTTGCCCAGGATGGAGTGCAGTAGCATGGACATAGCTCACTGTAGCCTTGACCTTCAGGGCTTGAGTGATCCTCCTGCCTCAGCTTCCTGAGTTGCCAGAACCACAGTTGTGTGTCACCATGCCAGACTAATTTTTGTAAAGTTTTTGTAGAGATGGGACCTCACCATGTTGCCCAGGGTGTTCACAAAATCCAGGGCTCAAGCAATTTTCCCACCTTGGCCACCCAAACTTTTGGGATTACAGGCATAAGCCACTGTACCCAGCTTTTTTTTTTTCCTTAGTCTAGTAAACAGTGGTTGATTTTGTTTAACTCCTAAAAACATATTTTCATTTTCTTGATCTTTTGTATTTTTTATGTCTTAATTTTATTTATTTATAATAAAATTTATTTCCTTCTATTAATTTCTAGTTTGGTTTCGTTTTGCTTTTCTAGTTCTTGAGATGCACTTTTGCATTTTTTTATTTGAAGAATTTCTATTTTATTGCCATAAAATTCCTTCTTAGTACTGCTGTTATTGTATTCCGTAGGTTCTGGTATGTTGTGTTTTCATTTTCACTTGTTTTAAGAAAACTTTTAATGAATTTCTTAATTTCTTCATTTACCCATTTGTTGTTCATCAGCATGTTGTTTAATGTCCATATATTTTTACAGTTTCCAAAATGTTTCTTGTTGCAGATTTCTAGTTTTATTATCTTGTTATCAGGAAAGATACTCGATAATGTTCCATGTGCTGATAAGAATGTGTATTTTCTAGCAGTTAGATAGAATTTTCTATAAATATCTTTTAAGTCAATTTAGTCTAGAGTATAACTTAATTCAAATGATCATTGTTGATTTTCTTCCGGGATAATTTGTCCTTTGCTGAAAGGGGGGGTGTTGGAGTTCCCTATTATAATTGTATTGCAGTCTGTTTCTCCTTTATGATCTATTAATACTTGCTTTATATATTTTGGTACTCAGATATTTGATGCATGTATTTACTATTGCTATGTCCTCTTGCTGCATTGACTCTTTTATCATTATATAATCACTTCCTTTGTCTCTTTTTGCAGATTTGACTTCCAACCCGTTTTATTTGATATGAGTATAGCTACTCCTGCTCTTTTATCATTTCCATTTGCACGGAACAACTTTTTTTCATACCTTCACTTTCAGCTTATATTTGTCTTTATATGAGACATGAGTTTCTTACAGGCAACACATAGTTGGGTCTTGTATTTTTAGTCCATTCAGCCTTTAAATATATTTTAATTGAAGAATTTGGCACATTTACATTCGACGTTATTATTGATAAATAAAGCCTTACCGTTACCATTTTGTGTCTTGTTTTCTAGTTGTTTGCCACTCCTTTCCTTTTTTCCCCTGTTTTCTTTTGTGTTTAAGTGATTTTCTCTGGTAGTATATTTCAAATCATTTATTGTTATTTTTAGTGTATTTATGACAGTTTTTTTGTGTGTGTGCTTACCAAAAGACATGAAATAAATTCTATATTTATAACAAGTTATTTTAAACTGATATAAACTTAACTTTAATTTTCTTGCACTGAATCCTTTTCATTGGAGGGAGATACTGCTTCTTCTTTTTGAATTTGCTATTTTTTTGGATGAAATTTTTAATTTTTTTTCCCTTGAAAGTACAACTGTGGCGTTTGTTGTGTACAATTGTTTGGCTACATTTCTGGGTGATTTCAGGGAGCCAAGGCTCTGTATGTGTTCCTTGGTTGTAAGTAGCTTCTATGAAGTAGCTTTCTCAGATGCTGCCTGTTGTGGCAATGTATCGGATGTACAAGCCCACACACTTTCTCCTGAGGGGCCGAAGGTGCAGAGGTCTCAGGAAGCTTGTGAACTAGCACTAAACCCTTTTTTAGTAGGTTTTTTATTTGGTGTTGTATTCAAGCTGTAGTCCAGTAGACGGCAATTAAAAGTAAGGTTTGGCTCACCCTCAGGCTGATGTCCAGTGAAAGCACCTGCCCTGATGTAGAGTGCTGGGAAGAGATTGTGATGGAGTGTGCTGAGGTCTCAGGGTAAAGAGCAGGAGTCTACACCAGCTCCTCATCCTGAGGCAGCAAGAAAGTGACTTGATCCCCTATCGTGCCCCTGTTGCAGGGCTCACAGCCTTCACTTCAGAAAGATTCCGTCCTGTGATTTCCAGCCACAGTGCATCTTTGGGTTGTGGATATGACTTAGGGATTACCACAAAAATGGGCCAAGGACAGAGCCATTTTCCCAGTTGAGGGCAGCACATTTTCTGACTTGTTTGTCCCCTGTTGCCAGGATGGAATTGCTCTGTGTAGGGAGGGACAGTTGGAGCCTGCACTTTGTGTAAGCCTCAGTGGAGCAGGCTTACTTACAGTGTGGATAGAGCTGCTGCAAAAGGTGCAAAAAACACACAATATATGGGGAGTGGAAGAGGGAGGTAACCTCTCCACATCTGTTCCTGGGTGTCAGTGTTGCCCTCTTCACTGATTGGCACTGTACCTGCATTTCCTTTTCCCAAGAGGGCTTTGGTAGATGAGTTCATTCCTCCTTACGGGTGAACCATAACAGGAGTTAGGTCTCCTGTTTTCTGGGGTCCCACAATTTCCTGTGGACCCCCTGATCCCTTGTGTTTCCACAGTTGGAGTAAGCTACAAGCTATGTTTGGGGGGGACATGGTGTTGCAGTGACTCAAGGGCAGAGAATCTTTGAGCAGGACAGAGGTCCATCATGAGTGTATAACCCATATGGTACCCACCATCTCAGTTTGGTTTTGAGATGGGCATGCCTTCAGAAGCTGGCCACCTACTTCTCTGTCCCCAGGAAGTACCCAAATTGTCACTGATAGCATTGCCTTGGGTCACAAGAGCAAAAGGGTGTCTCAACAGTTTGGCAGTCAGCAGATTGTCAGAGGGGTGAGGGAAACAATCACTCTCACCCATATTTTCCACAGGGCCCTGAGTTCCTCAGAGATTAATCTCTACCAGACACTTGCTGCCTTCCTCCTCTGTACCCCAACTTCTTCTCATGGGCATTCCAAAGAGTCCTGGCTCTCTTCACTCAGCTTTCTGTTCAGAACATGCCCATTTGCCAGTAATTTTGATCTTTCTGAAAACTGGCATCCCATGTCCCTAATAAACCATCCTGAAAAAATTAATCTGCAAACATCATTATTTTAATTTTTATTTTTACATTTTCATGGGCACATACTAGGTGTATATATTTATGTGTTACTTGAGATAGTTTGATATAGACATGAAATGTGTAATAATTATATCAGGGTAAATGGGATATCCATTACATCAACCACTTTTGTGTTACAAGCAATCCAATTATAACTTTTAGTTATACTTAAATGTACAATTAAATTATATTTGACTATACTCATCCTGTTCTGCTAGCAAATACTAGCTCTCTATATTTTTTCTACTCATTAACTGTTACCACTTCCCCCACACACTACCTTTCTAGCCTCTTTTGAACATCCTTCAAATCTCTATCGCCATGTGTTTACTTGTTTTAATTTTTAACTCCCACAAATAAGTGAGAACATAGGAAGTCTGTCTTTCTGTGCCTGGCTTATTTCACTGAACAATATGACTTTTAGTTTTGTGTATATTGTCGCAAATCACAAGATCTCATTCTTTTTTGCAGCTAAATATTAGTCCACCGTGTATATATACCATATTTTCTTTTTCCATTCTTCTGTTAAGGAATACTTAGGTTGCTTCCAAAATCTTGGCTATTGTGAACAGGGCTGCAATAAACATGGGAGTGCAGATATCTCTTTGATATACTGATTTCCTTTCTTTTGGGTGAGTATCTAGCAGTAAGATTGCTGTGTCATATAGTAGCTCTACTTCTAGATTGTAGGGGAATCTCCAAAGTATTCTACATAGTGGTTGTACTAATTTACATTCCCACCAACAGTGTGTGAGGCTTCTGTTTTCTCCACATCCTTGCTAGCATTTGTTATTGCCCGTTTTATGGATAAAGCAATTTTAACTGGAGTGAGATGATCTTTCACTGTGGTTTTGATTCACATTTCTCTGATGATCAATGATGTTGAACACGTTTTCATATACCTGTTTTCCATTTGTATGTCTTCTTTTGAGAAATGTCTATTATGATGTTTTGCCCATTTCGTAATCAGACTATTATTATTATTATTTCAGATGGCGTTTCTCTCTTGTCACCCAGCTGGAGTGCAATGGCATAATCTCTGCTGACTGCAACCTCCACTTCCTGGGTTCAAGCAATTCTCCAGCCTCAGCCTCCCAAGTAAATGAGAATACAGGCGATGGCCACCATGCCCAGCTAATGTTTGTATTTTTAGTAGAGATGGGGTTTCACCATGTTGGACAGGCTGGTCTCGAACTCCTGACTACAGGTGACCCATCCGCCTCGGCCTCCCAAAGTGCTGGGATTACACACAGCCATAATTTTTTTTCCTATATGATCTTCCTATATATTGTGGTTATTAATCCCTTGTCAGATGGGTGGTTTGCAAATATTTTCTCCCATGCTGTGGGTTGTCTCCCCACTTTGTTAAATGTTATTTTTGTTTTGCCGTAGTTTTTTAAAATTGACATTATTTCATTTGTTCATTTTTTGCTTTGATGGCCCATGCTTGTGGGGGTATTTCTTAAGAAATATTTTACCTGTCCAATGTTTTGGAGAGTCTCCCCAATGCTTTATTTCAGTAATATCATAGTTTGAGGTCTTAGATTTAAGTCTATAATCCATTTTTATTTGATGTTTTGCATGTGACATGAAATAGGGCTTTTATCTGATGAAGCTGAAAAGGGATCCAGAACTTGAAGGTCAGCTCTCTAAACTAACTCAGGCAAAAATAAAAGACAATAAAGAAGAAGGAACAAAACTTCTGATAAATATGGGATTATATAAAGACTAACTCCACATCTTATTGGCATCTCTGAGAAAGACTGGGAGTAACCCAGTAATTTAGAAAACATATTTCATGATATCATTTATGAAAATTTCCCCAAATTCACTAGAGAGATCAACAGTCAAATTCAGGAAATGCAGAGAACCCCTGTGGAATACTACACAAGACACATATTCATTAGTTTTCCCAAGGTTGAAATGAAAGAAAAAAATGTTAAAAGATAGCTAGAGAGAATGGGTGGGCCACCTTCAAAGGGAACCCCTTTAACCTAACAGTGGACCCTTTAGCAGAAACCTTAGAGGGCAGAAGAGATTTGGGGGCCTATATTCAGGATCTTTAAAGAAAAGAATTTCCAACGAAGAATTCCATATCCAGCCAAACTAATCTTCATAAGTGAAGGAGAAATAAGATCTTATTCAGAAAAGCAAATACTAAAGGATTTTATTACCACCAGACTTGCCTTACAAGCGGTCCTGAAGGGAGTGCTAAACATGGACAGGAAAAACTCTTACCAGACACTACAAAAACATCCTTAAGTACATAGACCAGTGACACTATTAAACAACCATATAAGCAATCTGCATAATAACCAGCTAACAGCATGATGATAGGATCAAATTTACATATATCAATACTAACTTAGAATATAAACATGCTAAATGTCTCAATTAAATGACAGAGTGTGGCAAGTTTAATAAAACAGCAAGACCCAATAGTATGCTGTCTTCAAGAGATTCATCTTATAGGCAATGACACCTATAATATGGGGATGGAGAAATTCTATCACACAGAAAACAGAAAAAAGCAATGGTTGCTATTCTAGTTTCAGACAAAACAGACTTTAAACCTATAAAGATCAAAAAGGACAAAGAAGGTTATTACATAATGGTAAATGGATCAATTCAACAAGAAGACCTAACTATCTGAAATATATATGCACCTAATACAGCAGTACCCATATTCATAAAGCAAGTTCTTGGAGACCTACAAAGAGACTTGGATAACCACACAATAATAGGAGACTTCAACACCCCACTGGCAGTATTAGGGAGCTAATCAAGGAAGAAAACTAACAAAGATATTTATTAACTGAACTTGACGCTTGACCAAATAGACCGAATAGACATTTACAGAACACTCCACCCAGAAACAACAGAATATGTATTCTTCTCATCTGACCATTTCATATACTCTAAAAAATCAACCACCCAGTCAGATATAAAACAATCTTTAGCAAATTCAAAAAAACTAAAATGATACCAACCTTACTCCCAGATCGTAGCAAAATAAAAATAGAAATCAATACTAAGTAAATTACTCAAAGTCATATAATTACATGAAAATTAAACAACCTGCTCCTGAATGACTTTTGGGTAAACAACAAAATTAAGGCAAAAATCAAAAATTCTTTGAAACTAATGAGAAGAAAGATACAACACACCAGAAAATCTGGAACATAGCTAAGGCAGTGTTAACGTTTTCTTTTATCATTCAATACTTAATTCTACATATTCTTCTCCAAACTAAATTTCTCCCTCAGCCAAAATATTCCCTAAGGTTGTATTTATCTTAGTCCATAGACCGGTACAGTTACACACTCTTTACCTCTCAACTTCAACCCATACATACCTTCCTAGTGTCCTCCCATTTCACATAGCCCCTACTTTTTCTTTACATGTAGCCTTATTGTATAATAAGTAAAACTTCTCTCTGTAATACTCTTAAAAGACTCTGTCAGTTGCAGATGTCCAATCTCTTCCCTTCTATCAATTTATGCTTCTATCCTCCGACAATATTTTTCCTCTTAAACTGGAGTTTCCTTTTTCTCTATAAGTTGTAGTGTATCATAGCTTGATGTAGGCACCCATGTTTGTACTCTTTTCTTGCTGACTATTGATCTTGGCTCCTAAATTTGTGGATCAGCATGTCAATACCCAGATATCTTGCCATCCCTGAAGTTGTTAGTTACTACTTTCAAACTTTGAGTGCAACTCTTTTTTCAGAGGCCATTGTCCTATCTAAATTTTTTATATATATATATATATATGAATGATTATATATACAAATATATACTTTAGACTATATATACATATATAATATTTTTATCCACTCATGTCTATTGTACATTTATTTAATTTTTAAAAAGTCAATTTAAATAAAATCATTATGTACATAATACAAGTGTCACTTGGATATGGAAGACGTCTTGGGTGGCAAACGCAATTCATTGAATTTAGCAAATACTATTTTTTAAAGTGCCTGACAATGTTATACATTTATCCAAGACTCAGTAAAGCTAATTACTTTTCCTTCTAAAGTTTAGATTTAATAATTAAATATATTAGGATTACATATATAGGACTAGAAAATTGAAGCTTCAAGTTACATCTGCCATTTCCTCCACAAAGCTGGGGGATTTTTAGGGTACTCTTTTTTTTGTAGCTCATTTTCAGGAAAGAGATACAATATAGATAAGAAAAAAAGAGTGAGAAAAAGATGAAGAAACAGTATCATGGGTAATTTTTAAATTGCTAGAAAGTCTGTCCAATTTCAAACCTAACATGGATGAGGGATGTAGAGAATAATTTCTGGGAGGGAAATTTTGTGAGGGGAAATTTTCTGTTATTTCTTCTTTCTTGTGAGGAACAGTGAATCTGATATATATATATATATATATATATATATATATATATATATATATATATATATATATTTTTTTTCCCCAATACCCAAGTTGTTCTAATGTAGTGTACTTGGGAAATACGCACTGTTGTGTATATCTATCCAGATATATAATATATAATTTTCTAAATGTGTTCCAAGTGTAAAGGATGCACTATTTTATGTCCAAATAAGAACAAAAGGCTCAGTCTGAAATAGTCTTTAGTGACATCTACAAAAGCCTGTGATAGCTTTTTTTTTTTTTTTTTTTTTTTTTACCTTGTAGCTATGATGTTTAAAGTTAGTGATTATCCATTTTCCTCTTCTGTTTCATTCAACACAGATTTCCCAGGTGATTTACTCTTATTAAAACAACAGTCTATGCCTCTTAATCACATTCAAGCTAATGATTTTGACGTTAGGTTGTATTATTTCTGTCTGTATCTGTTAATTGTTCTTGCCTCTTTTCTTTGTTACAAATTGTCTCAGATCAGTTTCACTAGGAAAAAGACTCTGAGTAGAGACTTACCTTTAGTATGATTTGAGGAAAGGGAAATGCCATGGGCAAGAACAACTGTGAATGTGAAAGAAGCAGGATTACTCATAGCGGGAATTTGAACATAAAGCACTTAAAAGTCTTTAGATAATTTTGGGGTTGGGGGCTGGAGTTGAGGTGGCACTTCAGAGATGTTCTAAAATGAGGCAAGGTGGCCAAGTTTTTCACCCTATCGTTGGCCAGTAACTGGAGGTGTGCTGGCCCTGAAAAGAAATGTAACCTTGTGAGTGACAGTTCCCTTGGTTCAAAGCAATTATTAGGGATTCCACTGTATTCAGAAGGCAACAATTCTTGATGTTTGGGCAATGAGGGTCTCAATTTTTAAGAAGAGTATCTGAGTAGCATATCATAATATCCACTATAAAACCATGTCCTCATTTTTCTTTTCATTAACAGATTTTTTTGAAAATTTCTTTTATGCTTTTTTTTGGAGATGGGGTCTTACTCTGTGGCCCAGGCTGGAGGGCAGTGACACAATTACAGTTCACTGCAGCCTCAACCTCCTGGGATCAAGGGGTCCTCCCACCTCAGCCTTCTGAGTAGCTGGGACCACAGGCATGTGCCACCACCCCTAGATAATATTTTTATTTTTATTTTATGTCTCACTCTGGTGCTCATTTTTATTTTTTATTTTGTGTCTCTCCCTATGGTTCCCATGCTGGTCTCAAATTCCTGGGCTTAAATGATACTCCTGCCAGCCTCCCAAAGTGCTGAGATTACAGATAGGAGTCACTGTGCCTATTTCTGTATGGTTTGTTTTTAATATCATCAATTGTCTCAGAGTCTAAGATAAAGCAAATATATATGATTAATTCTTTCTATATATATGTGTGTATGTACATATATATGTGTACATATGTGTGTATGTACATATATATGTGTACATATGTCTGTACGTATATGTGTACATATGTGTGTACGTATATGTGTACATATGTGTATGTATATATGTACGTGTGTACATATATGTGTATGTGTTTACATATATGTGTGTATATATGTGTGTGCATATATGTGTATATATGTGTGTACATATATGTGTGTATGTGTGTGCATATATATGTGTGTATATGTGTGTGTACGTATATATGTACATATATAAATATACAAATATATCAGATACATATTTGGACAAATGAATGACTCATATTTCCCTGGACAAATATGTGTTTATAATAAAGACTAGATTCTATAGATTATTCAACAGCATAACTATGAAGAATATATTGAGAATATGTATTTGTTGTTACTCCATACTGTCTGTTGATATAATCACCCCCTAAGTGAAATCATTTAAAAATGTTTATAGTATAAGTACAGTTTCAAATTTTCACATAGTACATACTTTTTATGTTATTTGTGCAATGATATTTTGAATTATAGCATCTTTATTGAAAAAATCCAGTAAAACATCAGGAATAACTGAAAGGACAAACAGCCAAATGCTTAAAGATCCAAAATGCCATGCAATTCCAAATGTTTTGAAATCTTTTAGTAACTTACATATCAATATTGAACTTCTAATTTTCTCTACTCTCTATTAATTAATAAGTAGCCTAGTGTCTCTCAGTTAAATAATGCAAGTCACTTGCTTGCTTTTATTTTTGTGTCGTTCTTATTCTGACTGTCAGGTACTTCTGGGTGTTACTAAGAAGGAGCGAGTGTTACCGTGAGACTATCTAGCAGAAGATAGTTTTCTCATAATAAGTTAGTGAAGGTTGTTGTGTTTATATTCTATAAGCACAGATTCAGAAGCGAGACAGATATGTAACTTCCTCCATTCACAGAAGTGGCTCTTTCATGAAGCTGAGAATGAGAGATTTCAAAATTATCCCAGTATTTCTTTCATTAAGCTGTGGGCTTAGACATTCACACAAATACTTTATCCCAGCTAATAATGTTAAGCTCTCAAAAGATGGTGTAGTTTGAGTCTATTGAAAGAATAGAAAGTGTCATTTAGTAAAAAATAATAAAAATTGTTTAATGGAATTTCATTCACCCAGCTCTCTTTCCAATATCAAAAATGATGATAGGTTTGACATTTTATCCTGCTTGCCAGCTAACAAGTTAACTTGCTGCGGTTTCAAAAGACATGGGACACTGGGTCAGAGAGAAAGGACTTGATTACTCAAGGGGCAGAGAAGGCAGCATGACCTTCATATTTGCATTGATTTCTCTTGCTCTTCAAGTCACATAAGGGTAATGCGGAGTGGCACAGGTAAATACTACACACAGTGAGTTCGTGTCACACACGAGGAACCTAGAGCTTAGGAAACTATCAATCATGTAAGGGGGCTGCTTGCAAACTTGCCCAACCTTTGCCCTTGAAGGAGACATTATCTTTATTATACTGGTTAGGAAAGAAATCTATCCTCTGCCCTTGGGTCCAGCAGGGAGACAGTATCTCCAGCTTCCGAGGTTGTTTGCTATACAAATACCCATTAAAAGACTGGATGAAAAGCTGTCAGTGTCTCTTCACAAGACATGTAGCAACAACATGATACATTTTCTCTACCTACCTACCCATTCACTAGCATGGGCTATAATGAGTCTTAGAAAAGTTGGAGATTTTCAGATCTGAACCATGTTTAGGCTGATGTTTCCTTTCCTCTTCCCGAACCCAGGTAATTAGAATACAGCAAGGACAAGAAGAGTAAATAATCCTTTATCAAATCCATAGATAACCCTAATCATCACTTTAGTGCGCAATAACTGGTTCTTATTTCCTAGCTGGGTACTAGATACAAGAAATTGTAAATGCCTGGTTCCTCAAGTTTTACTGTTTCAAAAAAGAAAGTTTTATAAAATTAATATTCGTTGTTAGCGTCATACTATTCAAACATTTTAATAAAATGTATGGGTTGATTTAATATAATGATCTAAATAGTTTTCATTTCAAATAGACAATTGAGCAAATAACTACAGACTATATTTTTGTATATTGATGTATATTAAACTTGAACACTAGAAGTCTAATTATTAAAGTCTGTTTTATAGGATATGAATAACTATAGTGCTGGATTCTTAGTGCATAAGTCCACAGTTTGTGGGCTTTTATCCCAAACCCTGATGCAACAAGGAATCCAAAAATCACACGTCATAGATAGTTACTCTATCTGTCCCTTTATTTCTATTGATTGAATTATCCAGGATTGGCTCTATGTAAAACTAATGGTATCAAACAATAAGTAGGCCCATTAAGAGTGAGAATAAAATCAAAAATTGTTTGGGAATTCACTTTTTAAACATAATTTTGGAAAATTTCCCTCAATGCTTTTCATGCTTTCAATTTAACTTTTAAGGTATCTTGCATAAGCCAGTATAAAATTACTATCACACATGTGAGGCAGTCTGATTTTTCCATAAACCTGAAATTGTTCTGGTTAAATATGTCTAAAACATAATTTATGAGGAAATATACAATGCACTGATGACACTGAAATGATAGGAGGCAAACAAAAAACACTTTGTTGTAAGATAAACTTTCGAAATATAATTTTAAATTCTAACTAGTAAAAAATTGAGAACATTAAAATAGTAAAAGGCTGCCATCTTCAGGGTTCTATAATTTATTTCTCCTAAAAAATGTATTCTACTTTGTGTTGAGTATATCATTTTCTGGTCATTGTCATGTTAAAAGTAAGCTAATATTTTAGATGCTAGTTACTATGTAAATATGAAGTAAAGTATCTTATACCCATATTTTATTTCAAAAAGTGAAACAATTATGAAAATTATTAATATAACCATAAATATACATGCTTGTTCCTACATCTTTAAGAAAAAATAAAGATATCTGTAAAGTGTTGAGTTGATTTGTAAATTAAAGAAAAAATAGAACACAGAGACAGGCACTGTGGCTCATGCCTGTAATCCCAGCACTTTGGGAGACCGAGGTGGGTCGATCACTTGAGGACAGGAGTTTGAGACCAGCCTGGCCAACATAGTGAAACTCCGTCTCTAATAAAAATACAAAAATTAGCCAGGTATGGTGGCACCCGCCTCTAATCCCAGCTACTAGGGAGGCTGAGGCAGGAGAATCACTTGAACCCACGAGGTGGAGGTTGCAGTGAGCCGAGATCGTGCCACTGCATTCTAGCCTGGGCAGCGACAGAGTGAGACTCTGTCTCAGAAAAAAAAAAAAATGAATAAATAAAGTAAAAAATAGAACACTTTATTTTTTTGAACATTGGACTGAATTATTCATGCTTTTTTTTTTTAAAGTAAAAGCATGGTTCCTCCACTTTGGTACTTATGAAAATCTTTCAAGTGGGCTGCTAGAGAAGGATAAATCTAGAATTGTTTAGTTTACATTTTTCGAATTTCTCCATTCTGACTTAATTCTAATTTTAATATGTCGTTTCTAAAGTTTTAGCTAAATAGATGTCTTTGTATTTTTGAAAAATAGTGAAAATGTAAATACTATCGAGTTTAAGTTTCTTCTGCATTAAAATTATGTTTTCAAATTCTGTGGAGGTTTACCAGCAAATATATTGATTCTGTGGATGGTAATATGTCAGTGATAAAACCCGTTTTTTAAATAGCAAGTGCTATTTTTCTTTCATCCCTAGTTAGGAAAAGTGAAAAAAAGAAGAATGTTTCTTTTGTATTTTTGTTAGTTTCTACCTGATGGCTTATATTTATGTAAAATTATGTTTCATATTCAAAAGCAAATGGGATAAAAAATGATGTCTAATATATTTTTAATGGAGAAATATTTTATTCAATTTTTTGAATTATCTTTGCTTGATTGTTTAATCCAATCCATTGCTCACACTGAATAATGGTATCTGGAAGCATCAGATTTTCCTCCAGATGAACAAATTTGACCTCTTGTAGATGTAGGTTAGGTATCCTCTGCTTCAAGTTTAGAATTTCTATAATACAGCATATCCATGGATGAAATAAATTCTATATGCTATTTCAAATATAAATACATACATATTAAATAAGGCATAATGTGCCAAAAGTGTTCTGTTCAATTCCAGTTATATCATGCAGTGACAATAGCATGCGTTTACTCTGTGACCTAGTAAAGTCATTCAATTCTCTAGAAACTCCTTCCATACATTTAATCAAGCCATGAAAATTAAAAAATTTAAGATTGTTGCAAAGATTAACTAACACATAAAATTATGCTGGCATAGTGCTTCACATACAATGGGTACTCAAAGTATAAGTTGTATTATATAATACATACATATTATATAAAATTCATGATTGCATATGTATTACATATTATATTCCTATATTCATTACATATTAAATATAAGATATGGTAAAAATATGAGGTATAGTTATAGATTCTAATTTTAATATTTGAGTATGCAGATCAAATAAAAGAAGCATAGATGTTTGAGCTGCAAGAACAAGATAAGGAACGTCTTAAATATGTGTAGACATTTGTGCATGTTGTATGGAGGGGAAGGTAAAATTTGGGTGGTGATTGTGAGCAATGGTGAATGTGCTATACAAGCAAAAAGATTTACAGTTATGCAGTATCAATTTAATATTTGTTCACTTTTACTTCAAACTATTTCACTTCTATCAAATGCTTTTTTATGAGTTTTGTTTTTATTTTGTATCATCAAAATGACCCAGGTATTGTGTATTTATAGTATGTTGAATCTTTTTATTCCAGACATAGGAATTTTTATCTAATTACAAATATACAATACAACTTTCTATGTCTCTTCAAATTGGTTTTTATTGAATATATGGAGAACATTTCGGATATTACATTTAGCAGAATATCTGGAAACACCTGGTAGAACTTTGGCCCTCCAATATATCTTTGCTCTCTTAGTCAGGATCCTGTTAACTTGGAATCTTTTATGTTAACAATAGCTATATCTACCAAAACTGATGTTAAGACAGTGAAAACATTTACTTCGTTCAATTGCTCACTCAGTATAGATGACGGGTCTGATATTTCAATGATGTACTTGTAAAAGCAAAGTATAAACAGAGGTTTCCTCTCTCGCCATAGGTATTTCTTGCTGAGAATTACTATTAGTTTGTGTTCCTTTCTGCCTCTCCCTCTAATAATACTAAAATTTATGTTCATGCAATTTTGTCTTACTTTAGTAGTCAAATTATGAATTTTAGAAGTTACATTTTAAAATGAATTTACCCCCAATTTAACTTAATTCCCAGGAGAGCAGCATGAATGATGTGTTAATTCGAAGTAAGTGTCAAAAAGCCTTCCACAGATGGGACAAAAGTATTTCCAACCATTATTGGTGCTTATGATCATAACCTTCCTGGTATGGTTGTATCTCAATATATCCACAAAACCTTTTCTATTAAAAAGACTTTGAAGTTGCACATGTGACACAAGGAGCACAGATCTCACAATAGCACGGAATCTATATTTCCCTTTCGTGTCAGTTGATTTGCAAAATTTTCCTGATGTCATTCTCTCAGTGAGGGGACGGTGGTAGCGCACCCTCAAAGGCCTTCTAAATATTATGGTTCTCTCGTGATGGGTGAAACTATTTGGATGGTAAAGACATGCTATATAATTTTGCTTTACCCACATAGTATCCTGACATTCTTCAGCCTGAGAGAAATATCTCTCACATAGCAGACGGAGAATCATACTTCTTATCTCATGATTGTTAATAAATGGGACTCGCCATGAAGTTGAAAGTCGAAAACGAATTTTGCGATTTACGGGGCAATTGTTTGCTTTCATCTCAGCTTTCTCTGAGTGGGATTTTGATCTATCATTTAAGGGCTCGTTTTGGTCAATTTTCACTAGGAGGATTCTCAGATTGTTACCTCTTCCTAATTCTGACATAAGAGAGATCAATTTTCTAGGAATGGGGATCTGAAGGAGAAGAGGCTCTTCTTTTATATCTTCTTCTCGTTGATCTTTTTGGATCTCTGTTTCGAGCTCAGTGTTTGCTGCTGCTTGAGGAACAGCATCTTCCTGGGAGGTTGCTGTGCCTGGCTCCCTGTTTATTGAGTTGGTTTCTACCTGATAGATCATATTGGGATCAGCAGATGGAGACTCTATGTCTGTACTACAGTCATTAGAAGGCTCATTTTCAGAATTTTTGTCAGCATTTCCAGCTGTATCACTTCCTTCTTTAGTAGGAGAACTCATCCTGGGTTCTATTTATGAGAAAGAAGACAAAGATTTACTACATGTATGTATATTCCATTTTATAAGAAGTCAGTTCTTTGGTCATGGCAAAAAGCCTGTGAATGTGCTATTTCTGTGCCTTCTCACAACTATAAATATTGTATCAGAGTCACAAACCCACAGAATAAAGTGAAAACTGAGAGCAAATGTAAGCCTCCTATTAAATATGTTTTCTCATAACTTAGTTATGGAATTTGAATAAACTTGGAACAACATAACCTCTCATTTGGCTATTTTAGGTATATACCCTATGCACTAGAACACATTTAGTTCTGGATAGAAGGCCCAATTATTTCCTTTCAGATGGTGAATTATAAATAATTTTCATTGAATAAGATGGATCTGAATTACCTACCTGAGAATTTAAAACGAGGCTGAAATAGGAGGAAGGTATTATAAGTGTATACATTTAAAAGAGAATTAAGACCTATGTGAAAATGAAAATGATATGGTTGAATTTGTATAAGGTACAAGCTGTTCTTCCCCTGTCATTTTTACTTTTCTTAAAAACCTACCTTTTTAAAAGTAACATCTAGGCCAAGCGCGGTGTCCCATGCCTGTAATCCCAGCACTTTGGGAGGCTGAGGCGGGCGGATCACCTGAGGTCAAAACTTCAAGACCAGTCTGACCAACCTGGTGAAACCTTGTCTCTATAAAAATACAAAAATTAGCTGGGCATAATGGTGGGCGCCTGGTAGTCCTAGCTACTCAGGAAACTGAGATGGGAGAACTGCTTGAACCTAGGAGGCAGAGGTTGCAGTGAGCTGAGATCATGCCATTGCACTACTGCCTGGGTGACAGAGCAAGACTCCATCTCAAAATAAATTAATTAATTCAATAAATAAATAAATAAAATAAAAGTAATGTCTGTACAAAGAAGTACAATTGTGAATCATGAAAAGGGAAAGTAGGGTAGAGAAGAAAGTAGGAAGCTGATGAGTGAAATTCAAATTCTGAGTTCATTTATTAAAATATCTTCCAAATTCACCAATTTCTGTTCATTCTCAATGCCTCAGCACTAGTCAAGCTGAAATTTACCTCATGCTTGCTTTACTACTGATAGTGGCAGATTTCACTGATGGCAAACTACACTCACCACTCTCCTGTCACCCCTCTCTCCTCATACTTTTTACTTTCTTTATGTCTTTTACCTGCGCAAACGCTTTCAGTTACCCTAATACTCCGAACTCTGTGCTTCCAATTCTGCTCTACGAGAGGACTTTGAACAATCAACTTGGCAGATTCCTTCAGAGCAGAATTATGGGCAGGGAACATTCTAACTGAAGTCCATGGTGGAGAAAAGCGAATGCAAGTGGGCTGAAAAGAAATCTGGTGGAGTTTGAGAAATTGACTAATGTGGTTTTTATTTTTCATGGCTAGTTTTTATGAGCTAACACAGGCAGAATATATGGATAAGTTAGGATTTAAAGATGTAGAATTACGTGGAACCTTATCTCATAATTGCAGTCTTCAGAGACCCTCTACAATCTGACTCCATCTCCCTTAACCAACTTTTTCCTCTATTCACTCAACATGCTTTCTCTGTTCCAATACTCCTGAACTTTTAGCATGTCATGCTCACTATTCCCTTCAATTTAATCTTCAATTATTTTTTCAGAGTTTAATATTAATTCAAGGGTGACGACTTTTCTATAAAACATTATATTTTTATTGAAGGTAGTGACCTACTGTCAATAATAGAAAATTAACAAGGATATTCAGGACTTGAACTCAGCTCTGTATCAAGCAGACCTAATAGACCTCTACAGAACTCTCTACCCCAAATCAACAGAATATACATTCTTCTCAGCACCACATCACACTTATTCTAAAATTGAACATATAGTTGGAAGTAAAACACTCCTCAGCAAATGCAAAAGAATGGAAATCATAACAAACAGTCTCTCAGACCACAGTGCAATCAAATTAGAACTCAAGATTAAGAAACTCACTCAAAACTGCACAACTACATGGAAACTGAACAACCAGATCCTGAATGACTACTGGATAAATAATGAAATTAAGGCAGAAATAAGTAAGTTCTTTGAAACCAATGAGAACAAAGTAACAACAAACCAGAATCTCTGGGACACAGCTAAAGCAGTGTTTAGAGGGAAGTTTATAGCGCTAAATACCCACAAGAGAAAGCAGGAAAGATCTAAAATCGGCACCCTAACCTCACAATTAAAAGAATTAGAGAAGCAAGAGCAAACAAATTCAAAAGCTAGCAGAAGACAAGAAATAGCTAAGATCAGAGCAGAACTGAAGGAGATAGAGACACAAAAAAAACCTTCAAAAAATCAATGAATCCAGGAGCTGGCTTTTTGAAAAGATCAACAAAATAGATAGACTGCTAGCCAGACTAATACAGAAGAAAAGGAAAAGAATCCAATAGCTGCAATAAAAAGTGATAAAGGGAATATCACAACCGATCCCACAGAAATACAAACTACCATCAGAGAATACTGTAAACACCTCTACACAAATAAACTAGAAGATCCAGAAGAAATGGATACATTCCTGGAAACACACACCCTCCCAAATCTAAACCAGGAAGAAGTCGAACCCCTGAACAGACCATTAACAAGTTCTGAAATTGAGGCAGTACTTAATAGCCTATCAACCAAAAAAAGTCCAGGACCAGACAGATTCACAGCCGAATTATACCAGATGTACATAGAGGAGCTGGTACCATTCTTTCTGAAACAATTCTAAACAATAGAAAAACAGGGACTCCTCCCTAACTCATTTTATGAGGCCAACATCATCCTGATACCAAAACCTGGCAGAGACAAAACAGAAAAACAGAATTTCAGGCCAGTATCCCTGATGAACATCGGTGCAAAAATCCTCAATAAAATACTGGCAAACCAAATCGAGCAGCACATCAAAAAGCTTATCCACCATGATCAGGTTGGCTTCATCCCCGGGATGCAAGGCTGGTTCAACATACACAAATCAATAAAGGTAATCCATCCTATAAACAGAACCAATGACAAAAAACACAGGATTGTCTCAATAGATGCAGAAAAGGCCCTTGACAAAATTCAACACCTCTTCATGCTAAAAACTCTCAATAAACTAGGTATTGATGGAACGTATCTCAAAATAATAAGAGATATTTATGACAAACCCACAGTCAATATAATACTGAATGGGCAAAAACTGAAAGCATTCCATTTGAAAACTGGTACAAGATAAGGATGCCCTCTCTCACCACTCCTATTCAACAGAGCATTGGAAGTTCTCGCCAGGGCAATCAGGCAAGAGAAAGAAAGAAAGGGCATTCAAATAGGAACAGAGGAAGTCAAATTGCCTCTGTTTGCAGATGACAAGATTGTATATTTAGAAAACCCCATTGTCTCAGCCCCAAATCTCCTTAAGCTGATAAGCAACTTCAGCAATGTCTCAGGATACAAAATCAGTGTCCAAAAATCACAAGCATTCTGATACACCAATAATAGTGATCACAATTAAAGTTTATCTTGTATCTTTGTCTGTCTTGTGCTGTTTCTGAGTCATGGAGTGGTATACATTTCATTTCCCCCCAGCTTTTAAGTATGTCATTCTTTTGCTTCTGTTACTATGTGATACTTTCTTATCCTGCTTTATTTATCTTTATTTTACTTATGTTACTTTGTACGTGCATTGTAAAACTCTAACATTTAAATATATGTTTTTCTCAACACTCATTTCTCTATTCTGTAGTCTATTTTTGCTTTACTTTCTTCTTCAGAGTCCTCACACACTCTGATCATTTCACAGGCATATTTTTGGGTCCTTGCTAAGCTTTGCTGAGTTTTATGTTTTTAATATTGGCAATTAGAAAATCTCTCTACATAAACATCTCAGCATCAGTAGTTAGCATCAAGGTAAAACAATAAACAGAGTCTACATTTTAGAGGCTTTCTAAAGTAAATTGAACTCACAAAATTTGAGGACAGTATGACTGGCTGCTTCTCGGTAAGGCCGAAATGCAGAAATTCGGTGAGAACTGAAGTTGCTGGCGGTCATCTAAGGCTTGTCAGATGCACCCTGAAAACAAATCAAGATATTTTTATAAAAGAAAGGAGAAAATAGCTCCTGCACCTTCTTTCCCCAAGAAAAGCATCTATGTTGCTCTGCTGCTTGGTAGAATCTTTCACTTCCACATTTCAGGATAACTATGAGATTCATTGTTCCCTTCTACATTCTGAATAGGATTGTATATAAGAAATATTCAATGTTCATTGTGAATATACTCATACATTTATCACATATATTTATGTCATTCAACTATGTTAAGACTGGTTTTTCAATAAACACAATGTATGTGATATCTAAAAGCTTATTGCCTTCTGAAATATAATTACATCACAAAGCTATACACTTAAGGTTATTATTACTCATTAAAAGATAAACGCTCCCTGGAATTGCACAAGAAGGCTATATGTATTCTGTCAAACCTCTCAATCTTTATTATTTAATGTTTGGGCATAGGTTTGGAAATAGCCAAGAGTCATATGTCTTTCTTATTTAATCATTTTTTTTTTAAATAACTCAGCCAAATGACTGTGCTTACCACCGAGTCTGCTATTTTCTTCTGTTTTCTGATATTTTTAAAGTATTTGGTGTTCTATACTTCATTTACATAGAGCATTATAAATATATGTATTAAATATAAACATTAAAATATATATACATTAAATATAAATTTTAATATATATTAAAAATAAACCAAAATGCTTCAGTGTATGTACATACATACACACACACCCACACACACACAGAGAACATTTCACTGTTTATTATACTGAAACCAAAATCATTTTTCCACAAAGATAAATGTAGATATATCTGCCTGATAGTTTTTAAAATTATAATGTTTAAAATCCTTAAAATAAATGACTTTTGAGTTGATAATCAGGGCCCTGAGGAAGCACAATATTACACTTTATTCTAAATACCAGGGTTGTGTTTTCAAATATTCTCTTCTGATTAAGATTTGTACATAATGACCTGTTGAAATTCAAAAGATATATATGGAGTTTTAAAAGAACCTGACTGTTTTGAATCTTTCTAAATCAGTTTTGATTATTCTTTATATTGACAGTAGTTTATTTGTATTCTATTTATACTGTATCCTCTAATGTCCACATGCTCTGGAGAAAGACGTGTATTACTTCCAACAAAACTTTAAATACTTTACACTAAATTACATTAATGACTCATAAGCTCAGTCAAACTTATTTACGTAAATGTCCCATCTTTACCTGCTGACAAACCCCTCCAACACACAACTTCACTTCACCTCAGATGGAAGACTTCAACCAACATATGCCTTCTGATTCCCATGCACTCATGACTGGCAAGAAATCTCCACCATATCCTAATTTCCTCAATTGAGGGACCTTATCTTCTGTTTCTTTCAAATTTGTTAATTTTACTTTAAAATGATTCCATCACTCAAAATGTTGTGACAAATGAAACCAGGAACTTTTCTGTATATGTTCATATCAAACATATGTGAACATCTTAAATCCCTTACCCAGAGGGACAACTCTCAGAATAGTATCTACATCAACAAATGATAAATCAAGAAACCAAATCTAACTTTAAAATATTTCTTAAATATATTCTAAAATGGATACACAAGCTAAGAAGTACTTATTAAGATCCCTTATGCTTTCCCTTTCACTATCAACTCACAGTTTATCTTCATTCTCATTCATCAAAATCCTTAGGAAAGGTGTGCTTCACGGGATCCTGCTTTCTTGACCCCTTCTCTTCTGCCCTCTGCCCTCTGCCTCTCCACTTATCCCTCTTTCACAGCCCTTTTGACTGCATCACAATGCCCACAAAACATGGAAACCTAGCAACCTAGAACCCTCTTCAGACTGTAGGGGGAGGGAATAACTGACATGGCAAATTTGAAATCTTCTTTAGATGACAGGCAAAGAGTTAAGGCTGGCAACACCCATGAGTTTATAACTCTTGCCTTATCACACGCAAAATCCTAACTATATGCAGTGTGCCCAATATTGAAACAGTGTTGAAGACAGGATTGCCAGATGTAATACAAGACACCAGTAAAATCTGAATTTCTTATAAACAATACTTTTTTAGTATAAATATGTACAAAATATGACAAAATATGTTTAGGGATACTTTTTGTGGTTGTTGTTGTTGTTGAGACAGAGTCTCTCTTTGTCACCCAGGCTGGAATGCAGTGGTGCGATCTTGGGTCACTGCAACCTCCGCCTCCCAGGTTCAAGCAATTGTTCTGCCTCAGCCTCCCGAGTAGCTGGGACTATAGGTGCCTGCCACCATGCATGGCTAATTTTTGCATTTTTAGTAGAGATGGGGTTTCACCACATTGGTCAGGCTGGTCTCCAATGCCTAACCTCGTAATCCACCTGCCTTGGCCTCCCAAAGTGCTGGGATTGCAGGCGTGAGCCACTATGCCTAGCCCCCCATAAATTTTTAATAAAAATGTTGTTAATCTGAAATTTAAATTTAATTGGGTATTTTGTATGTTTATATGCTAAATCTGGTAACCCTAAATGATGATAATATATGATTGATTGCTCCATTTTATGAGGTTGGTTTACAGACTTTACACCATTTTCCTGTTCTTCCTTTTGTTAGTTTTCTGAACTGATTTTCCTTTATTTTCTTAGCTTTCAAATATCAAAAAATAGGGAGCTATATATTATTTGATTACATAACCAAATATAATGTGTTTTTTTTTTTTGACACTTTTCAACGTACTTTTATTTTCATAATTTCTCCAGCACACTTCTAATTTCCACCTTCTGTTGGTTTGGGGCAAGATGAGAGGGTTTCCTGGTACATGTGAGCCCCAAGAGACTCAGAGCAGGTATTAGAGGTAAGTGTCTCTTATCTTCACAGATGGAATCTATCCAGGAGGAACTGTCAAAAGTGAGTGATAAGACATTCTTAAACCAAAGGGTCAATATTGGGCCTAGAGAGAGACTGGGACTCAAATTGTGCCATCAAAATTGAACTGTTAGTTCAGAAATAAAGAAGTAATAGAATAAAGAAATAAAAGACAAACCTCAGATAAGGACAGGTGAGCACATTCGTTCTCTTTCAGGTATGAGCTTGCACGAACATGCTAAATACTATAAAAGGGGCCTAAGCAAATTACACTGTTGATTCGCTTTCCTTATTTTATTTAATTAGGTATTTTTGCATCTAATACTTATTTTCTTCCTTTTTTCCTCGTGTCTATTGCTGCTATGACATTTAGTTGTGAGGGCTATAGAGTGTGAGCTAAAAATATAATCTCTAAGGATTCAGATTTGTTATGATATTCCTAGAAATCTTGTGAGGAAGTTCTTCCAGTAGTTTATTTTTGTAAAAAACTAAAGAGCTTCATGAGAAACCATTTACATCAAAGACAGAGCCAGAGCACCTAAGCCTAGGCTAAGCAATTAAGCAGTGATTTTGAATATAATAGAGTCTATCTATATCTCTATCTCCTATCTATCTATCTATCTATCTATCTATCTATCTATCTATCTATCTATCTGTATCCATCTATCTCTACCTACCCACCTATCTATCTACTATCCTTGTTTTAATCCAGTCCTTTTAGAGATATATGTTGGAAACTTAAGAACCAAATAATACAGAAAAGGTGATCAATTTTTGTTTATGACACAAACTTTCTTCACTGAGTTGACTGTCAAAACACATCATAATTTAAAATAATAAATGGTTACCCACCAAAAGTATTGGTCTGAGAGGACAACAATATCTTAATCGATAGCCAGAAAAAAATGAAGGAGGTCTAACAACTGGTAAGACAAATTTACACAAAGCCAAAATCAAATGCTGCTCTTTCACACACACACCACAGGACATTACGCTATGTACCTTAATTTGGGTGAAATAGCCATAGCATTAGAATCAGGTTGCTACAGTAAAGCTTAGAGGAACACAAACCCAATACCAGCAATACCAGGAAAAGGAAAGAACAAATCTTGTGTGTGGAAGCCAAAAGGGCCTCATTCGGTAACAGAAATGAAACAACCCCTGGGGATTTCCTAAGTTAGTAGAAGAGAGTTGAGAATAATATACATTAAGCATTTGTGGATGTAAAATATTGTTGATGGGAGCCTATAGTAACATTTTTTTCTTTACATTATTGAGCTGAATTTATTTTTTCTTTTACATTTTTGAATAATCCCACACTATTCTGATTTCTTCTTTTCCAGACATTTGTGTAGTTGCTAACTACTGCATATTTCTAATATTAAAATGCACTATTTGCAATTGTCATTATCTTAGGCATGTCATGTATTTTGCGTGAATTTTCTATCAGTGGAGTATGGTACAGGATGAGGCAATAATTGTCTTTTGCTGATGATAATTATACAAGTAGTTCTGTGTCACTAATTTAGCTAAATTTTGGTAACTCCATATATGGTTTATGAACAGAAATGGAGCGAAGAGAATAGATGTTTTCCTTCAACTTTTATCTGAAGAATTAATTTATACTACTTCCTAAACAAATCTCTTTACTTTTTATATGCTAACAAATCAGGCTTTTTAGCATTTGATACACATTGGCTGCAATATTTCCTCCTTTTCCTTGATAAATGCCTTTGCTTCTCTCTCCCAAACTACTTCAACATCCTACAAAAAATAGAATTCAGAAACAATACAGCTCTGGGAGAGAGCAGAAATTCTCTAGGAAAAAAAAAAAAAAAAAAGGTTAAAGACAAGAACCATTTCTAGGTGTCTTATATCTTTGTCTCTGAACAAAACTGGATTCAGAGTGGCACAACCAGGACCATGATCAGCTCTTATAAATCATTTCTTCAAGATATGCTAAGGTTGTTTCTGGAAGCAATGGAAAAAAGTAATTTGAAAGTAACTTCTGTCTTACAACTGTAGCCAAACCTTTTTGTCAGATAGTTTCAGTGAGTTCTTTGTATCCTTCCTCTTTCCTCCCCATTCACTTCCACAGATATAGCCTGGCACAAAGTCATTATTATTATTATTATTATTATTATTATTATTATTATTTTGAGACGGAGTCTCGCTCAGTCACCCAGACTGGAGTGCAGTGGCACGATCTCAGCTCACTGCAAGCTCCGCCTCCCAGGTTCACGCCATTCTCCTGCCTCAGCCTCCCTAGTAGCTGGGACTACAGGTGCCCGCCGCGACGCCCGGCTAATTTTTTGCATTTTTAGTAGAGACGGGGTTTCACTGTGTTAGCCAGGATGGTCTCGATCTCCTGACCTGGTGATCTGCCTGCCTCGGCCTCCCAACATGCTGGGATTACAGGTGTGAGCCACCGCACCCGGCCCATTATTTTTAAATATTGGGACACGAGCTTGAAAATAAAACTCATACATTATGCAAATGATGTTTAAAAATGTAAACCTGTTGTCCTTATTTGGTCACATCAATCTATGACAAAATATAATTTTCAATGCCAAGTATATGGATCCAATGTTTACTTGCTCACATATTGCATAAGAAACATAGATGATTTTACATGTTGCTCCCTAGATCAAATACAATCTGATAAGGTCCACATGCAGTAATGGCAGGCATATAATAACTTCAAAAGCAATCTGTTTATACTTTAATTGTGCTTCTGTTTAATTTTCTGCAACTCATGCTGCATTTAAAAAAAATAACATTTTAAGGTTGTCTTAAGTCTACTATTTTGAGTAAGTCCAAAGTGTACACTGGAGTCCAACTGCATCACATTTAAAGCAAAGACTGTGTGCAAAATAAACTCAGTCACATTTTACAAAAGGGGTCAAAAGAGCAGTTGAGTATTTATGTGTGTAAGTATGTCTGTATGTTAGTGGATAAAAGTCTATTAATTGAACCACAAAGTTAGACCCAGACAGATGCAATTAGAAGCAGTTTATATGTAGTGAAAGGAAATGACAGGAAGGAAATTTACAATGTATTTTGTGTCCGTTTAATGGCCAGTAGTTGATGTAACAACATTATGGTTATGAATTCCTAAGAGAAGCTGAGGTAGTTGGTTAGTGAAGACTCTAAGGCATTGGATAAAGACATTTGAAACAAAGTACTTTGTTTCTTCATAATTTTGTATATTATGCAAAGGATGTGGACTTTCTTTACATTAGACATACTTGCTTGTCATGTGTGACACTATGTCAGTATGTAAGGAGCAAAAACACAAAATAAAAAGATAAAATCTGCAGAGTAGTAGAAATTGTAAAAAAGGCTAGAAGCTGTACTCAAGCTGTGAGTCCTCCTCTGGAAATCATCAATAATCTTGTTCTACTTATTCCACAGCTCCCCAAAAAGATTCCAAAGTCAAATTTCACATCTCACTGTGTTTTATTACTAATAAACATTATTTAATCCCATTTTTAATGCTGTCATATCAGCAACTTTTACTCTGATTTATATAATAACAACCACTTCCCATGGGGAATTGGAGCAGTTCCAGGATAAATAAATTCAATATATGTTATCATCTATATATATACTATATAGAGTTAAAGCGAAAGAGTCCTCTAAATTATGGATCTTTCAAATTCATGTACTCCAAATTTTAAATAGGTTAATCAGATACATAACAACTTCATAGACCCATTAGTGATTACTGTACAAACAATAATGTAAGTATTGGAATACATGTACATTCACTCATGCACACACACGAGGGGTCCTTGAAAAGTTTATGAGAATGCATATTACATAAAATTATTCATGAATTTTAATATAGTTTGAATATTTGTTCCTTCCAAATCTCATGTGAAAATTTTATCCCTGCTGTCAGATAACATGTCCAAATTTCATTTTGAAATTTGATTGCTGAGCCTAATGGGAGGTGTTTGGGTAATGGGGGCAGATCCCTCATAAATGGCTTGGTGCTTACCATCTCCTTGGTAATGAGTGAATTCTTTATTAGTTCACTTGAGATCTGGATGTTAAAAGAGTCTGGGACCACTCTCCTGTCTAATTCTTGCTCCTTTTCTCACCAAGTGACACTGTTGGTATCTCTTCTCTTTCCACCATGATTGTAAGCTTCCTGCGGGCCTCACCAGAAGAAGACAATGATGCCATGCTTCTTGTACAGCCTGCAAAACTATTAAGCAAATAAATTTCTTTATAAATTATCAAGCCTCAGTAATTCCTTTATAGCAACACAAAATGGAATGACATAGATAATTTGTACCGAGGAGTGGAACATTACTATAAAGATACCTGAAAATGTGGAGGTGGATTTAGAACTGGTGATGTGCAGAAGTTGGAGGAATTTGGAGGACTAAAAATAAAAACCAGAAAGACGAGAGAAAGTGTGAAACTTGTTAGAGACTGCTTAAGTGGTTGTGACTACAATGGTGCTAGAAATATGGGTAGTAAAGGTCAGGCTGATAAGGTCTCGGATGCAAATGAGAAAGTTATTGGAACCTGGAGCAAAAGTTACCTTTATTATACCATAGAAAAGAATTTGCCTGCATTGTGTCCATGTTTGAGGACTTTATGGAAGGTTGAACTTAAAAGTGATGATTTAGGGTATCTGGCAGTGTGTGTGTGTGTGTGTGTGTGTGTATAAATATGTGTGTGTGTGTGTGTGTGTTTGTATGTAGTAAAGCACTCAAGAAGTGATGTGGCTGCTTCTAAGAGCTTATGATTGGATATGAGAGTAAAGCAATGACCAAGTTGTTACTTATAATAGTTCAAATGGAAACAGAGCCTAAACATTTGAAACATTCACAGGGTAGCCATGTGGCAGAAAAGGAAAAACTGTTTTCAGGTAAGAAAGCCTGTGGAGCAACCACTTGCTGGAGAGAACAGAGTGTCTAAATAGGAGCCAAGTGCTAACAGTAGAACAATAGGGAAAAAAAAAAAATTCTAGAGACATTTCAGAAATGTTCAAAGCAACCCTTCTTATTACGGGCCCAAAAGCCTAATAGAAAAAACTGGTTTCAGGAGTCAGGTTCAGAGCACTATTGCCCTGTGCTGCTTTGGGCTGCTGCTCCCTACATTTCCACTGCTCTTGTTAAAGGGCTCTGGGTACAGGTTTGGCTGTTGCTTCACAAGGTACAATCTATAAGCCCTGATGGCTTCCACATGGTGTTAAGCCTGCAGGCACAGAGAATGCAAGAGCCACAGAGGCTTGGCAGCTTCCGCCCAGATTTCAGAGGATGTATGGGAAAGCTTGTGTGCCTAAGCAGAAGACTGCAGTAAGGGCAAATTCCCTGCAGAGAGCCTATACTAAGTCATTGTCAAAGAGGAAAAGTGTGAACTTGGAGCCCCCACAAGTTTCTCCACCAGGGCACTGGCTAGTGGAGCTGTGGAAATAGGGTCATCACCCATACTGAAGAATGGTACAATTACTGACAGTGTACAGCCTCAGCCTTGTAAAACTGCAGACATTTGATTCCAACCTGGGAGAGCAGCCAGGTGGGCTGTGCCCAGCAAAGCCATGGGGATATAGCTAGACAAGGCCTCAGGAGCTCACCAGTGTCCCCAGGATGTGGGAAATGGAGACAAGGGAGATGATTTTGAAGTTTTAAAACTTAATGTCAGCTGGTCACGGAGGCTCACGCGTGTAATCCCAGCACTTTGGGAGGCCATGGCAGGCAGATCACGAGGTCAGGAGATTGAGACAATCCCGGTCAAAATGGTGAAAAATGGCTATCTCTACTAAAATGAAAAAAAAATAGCTGGGTGTGGTGGCAGGTGCCTGTAATTCCAGCTACTCAGGAGGCTGAGGCAGGAGAATCGCTTGAACCAGAGAGTCGGAGGTTGCAGTGAGCCAAGATGGCGTTACTGCACTCTGGCCTGCGACGGAGCGAGACTCCATCTCAAAAAACAAAACAAAGCAAAACATTAATGTCTGCCCTGCTGGGTTTCAGACTTGCTTGTGGGCCGACTGCCCCTCTTGTTTGCCTGATTTTCTGCTTTTGAAATGAAAATGTTTACCTAATGCCCATGCCACCATGGTATCTTGGAAATAAAAAACTTTAAAAAAATATCTTACAGGCTTATAGGTAAAAGATAAGACTTGCGTCTCAGATAAGACTTTGAACTTTTGACTTTTCAGTTGATGCTTTAAATAAGTTAACACTTTTAGGGTCAAATGCAGGGCTAGTACCTATAATCCCAGTACTTTGGAAGGCCTAGGCAGAAGGATCACTTGAGATCAGGTGTTTGAGACCATCCTGGACAACAAAGTGAGACCCTCGTCTCTACAAAAAATAAAAATAATAAAATATCCAGGCATGGTGGCACACTCCTATAATCACAGGTAGAGCTACTCTTCATTGTTATTAGAAATTACAAATCCATTAATAGTATCTTGTCTTACAAAAATATTATAGGTTTTATTTATTGTAATATTTCATATCTGTTAACATGTTACCTTTAAATCATTATAGTGAAGTAGTCTAAAAACTATAGTTTACAGAAAAATTATAAAAGAAGATGTAATTAACATTTTCAAAGGTACTAACTTTTTAATTAAAGAACTAAATAAAAATCTTTCTGGCTATCAATCATATATTTCTTCTATTAGACTACACATTGTTTCCATTTCAGATGAATTCTTCTGGGGGATAAGATGAATTCACACTCAGCCTCAATTCCAGCATCTTTCTTGTGTTTCTTTGTATATTTTGTAGACTGGAAAGCTAAAAACTACATTTGTAATGTCCTTTGGAACTAAAAATCTAGATATAAGTTAGGTTCCATCAATTGGAAAGTCAGTTTAAAATTCTTTTCTAGAGGCTTTGTGGGGAGAACGACTTTTCTGACAACCAGATTTTAGACTTTTGGCATTCAGAACTCTGAGAAAACAAATAAATTTAATTTTGCCTTGCAGATTGTGGTAATTTGTTAAATCCCCCTAGGCAACTACTACAGACAGAAAATGATATATGGATACTCTCATGGATAATCTGAAAACTAAAAAGAAAATGAAAATAGTGAATACCAGGTTAAATAAAATATATTGCCTTTTAATTACATAATTTTTAATGCAAATCCTTATTTAATGCAAATATTAGAGTATTTTATTGTGGAATTAATAACTATTGAAGTAATATATAAAAGGGAGCATAACATATGAGGAGTATCAATAGACCCATAGAGTTGCAAAAATTATGGAGCTTATGTGAGGTTATAAGGTAATACCACTGAGTAGAACGAGAAAAGTTAAGGATGCAAATTGTAATCTATGCAGCAACCTTATAATAGAATGCAGAGATGTAGCTAAATGCTAAAACATATGATACGGTTTGACTGTGTCCCCACCCAAGTATCACCTTGAACTGTAATAATCCCCACATGTCAAAGGTGGGACCAGGTGGAGATAATTGAATCATGGAGGTGGTTTCCCCCATATTGTTCTTGTGGTAGTGAGTGAGTCTTATGAGGCTTGATTGTTTTATAAATGGGAGTTTCCCTGAACAAGCTGTCTTGCCTGCCACCATGTAAGACATGACTTTGCTTATCCTTTGCCTTCTGACATGGTTGTGAGGCCTCCCTGGCCATGTGGAACTGTGAGTCCATTAAACCTCTTTACTTTATAAATTACCCAGTCTCAGGCATGTCTTTATTAGCTGCATGAGCACAGACTAATACAACATAATTTCAATTGTATTTTAATAAATTATTCATTTAACCCAAAATAATGCCAGAAAATAAAGAATAAAGTAACAACGAAAAAACAACAGCTACAAAAGAAAAAACAGCAAAATGTTAGACCTGATTTTAATCATACCAATAGTTCCAGTAAATAAAATTATGTCACTTAATGGAGAGTGTTTTGAGTGAATAAATATAAATATCTAACTCTGTTGTCTATAAGGCATGTTCACAGATAGGTTGAAAATACATTGATTGAAAATCGGTCAAAATTCCCATGCTGATCAGTACTGGGATTGCATCTCTGTATAGCCACTGCACTGTAGTCTAGGAAACATAAGGAGATCAATCTCTAAAATCAATAAACACTTTAATAAATTGATAGGTTATAGTGACGATATTATCAGTTGGAATATACTTAAAGACAAACTGTATTATCAGTGATAAAGATGATCAGTTCATAAAGGTAATTTCAATTCATCCAAAAAACAAAATAGTCCCTAATGTGTATGTATACACTAACATAAATTCAAAATCATAAAGCAAGTAGACTGAATTCAAGGGAGAAATTGGCAATTATGAAATCATAATTACACCACTTCCTTGATTTGGAAGTGTGAGTCACGACATCCTTCCTGTGCAGAGATCCTGGTGCAGGGAGGGCCCCTCTCTGTTCCATACCCAGGCGTACCTCCAGGCATTTGGTGGGCCTGCTTGTCCAGATTGACAGCCTAAGTCACACAATATCTTTTGTGCAAAGATATGGGAGCACTGAGGTCTCCTCCACTGCATGCCCAGGCAGATCTCCAGACAAGTGGAGCACCCACTCACCTTTTTTAGCACTCTCAGTTGCCCACCCTTCCTGGGCAGAGTCCATGATGCAGCCACGTTCTCTCTGCTCCATGCCCAGGCATTTCTCCAGCCATGCAAAACACCTGCTCACTTGGATTGGCAGCCTGAGCTGCCACACTCATCCTGCACAGAAATCATTGTGCAGTGGGGCCCTCTTTGCTACACACCCAGACATATCTCCAGGCACTCAGAGCACTTACTCACCTGAACCAGTAGCCTGAACTCACACCCTGTTTTTGCAGAGATTGTGGTGAAACATGACCCTCTTCACTCCATGCACAGGCATATCTCCAGGTATTTGGAGCACCCACTCACCTGAATCAGCAGGCTGAGTTGACCCACCCTTCCCGTACAGAGACCATGGTGAAGTGAAGCCCTATATGTCCCATGCCCAGGCATATCTCAGGTACTTGGAGCATATATTCACCTGATTTAGCAGCCTGAGCTGTTCCACTATTCCCTTGGGGAAAAAAATGCAGTTCAGTGGGGCCATGTACACTCCACACCATGGCAGATCTTTAGGCATATAGAGCACACACTCTCCTGGATTGGGAGCATAGGCCACCCACCTTCCCCAGACAGAGAACTTAGGGCTGAGAAGGTTTCCAGCTGCATGGATGCTTGGCCTGTGAGTGCTTGGAGACCACCATCAAGATTCTCCCTTGGTGATAGTACTTGTGTCTGCCACCTGGGGACCTGTAGGTGGGCATGCTGAGTCCAGCCCCACCCATCTTGACTTCTAATTCCATGGGGCTGAGAGGATAGCTCAGAACACTGTGCACTCCATGGATTAGTTTATTCCCTGAGGCAACACAGAGCTTTCCCAGTAAGCAATAATTAAGTATATACCTAACTGCATTGGCCACATACAGCTCCTCCACATTACCACCATTTACTGGCTTGTAGGTCAGAATGCACAGCCCAATATGAAACCTGATGACAGAAGTGCACAGGGCTAAGAAACAAAGCCGAAATACCCTACCCAACATTCTCTGTAATCACAATCCCCAGGGATGGAAGGAAAGGAAAAAGAAAACAAACAATAATATTGTAGGAAAAGAATGAAAAAAAAAAAAACTTCTACCCTCATGAAAATAATAACAAGATGTAGAAGTGCTAGCATCACCAGATGAGAAGGAACTAGTGAAAAAATTCAAGCATCATAAAAAAATCTAAATGTAGTGACACCACAAAAGGATTATACTAGATCTTCAGCAGTGGTCCTTAATCGAAATGAAAACTCAGAACTGACAGATCAATAATTCAAAGCACGGATTGCAGGGAAACTCTATGAGATCCAAGACAAAGTAGAAAATTAAAGACACAGACACACACACACACACACACACACAAAACTTGCAAGACAATCCAGAACATGAAGAAACACATCTTGTTTTTTTCTTTTTTTTTAGATGGAGTCTCACTCTGTCTCCCAGGCTGGAATGAAGTGCCATGATCTCGGCTCACTGCAGCCTCTGCCTCCTGGGTTCAAGCAATTCTCCTGCCTCAACCTCCCTAGTAGCTGGGATTGCAGGCACCCACCACCACACTCAGCTAATTTTTGTATTTTAGTAGAGTAGGGGTTTTACCATGTTGACCTGGCTGGTCTCAAACTCAACCTCAAACAATCCATCTGCCTTGGCCCCCCAAAGTGCTGGGATTACAGCCGTGAGCCACCACGCCTGGCCAAGACACATATCTTAAAAAGAAATCCATCAAAGCTTCTGGAATTAACAAACTCGCATAAGGAATTTCAAAATACAATTGAAAGCTTTTTCAATAGACTAGACAAAGCAGTAGAAAGAATTTCAGAACTTGAAGACCAGTCTTTCTGTTATCAGAAAAAAATTTAAAACCCAGCCAGGAAAAAAAAAAATTTTTTTTAATAATTAAGAAAATGAACAAGTCTATAGGTAATATGGGATTATGCAAAGTGACCAAACCTATGAATTATTGGCATTCCTGAGACAGAGCAAAAACAGGTAAACAATCTGGAAAACGTATTTAAGAGAATAGTTCAAAAATATATTTAATCCTGCTAGAGAGGTGGAAATCCAAATAAAGCCAGAGGACACTTGCGACATATTATACAAAATGAACATTGCCAAGGTATATAGTCACCAGACTGTCCAGGGTAAATGCAAAAGAAGAAAATTTCAAGGAAGCTAAAGAAAAACATCAAACATATACAAAGGGAATGCCGTCAGACTGATAGCAGATTGCTCAGCAGAAACTTTACAAGCCAGGAAAGGTTGGGGGCCTATTTTCAACATTAAAAAAAAAAATAAATTGCAACCAAGAATCTCATATCCCAACAAGCTAGGCTTAATAAGTGAAGAAGAAATGGAATCTTTTGCAGATGAGCAAGTGCTAGGGAATTCATCAGAAGACCAGAATTACAAGACCTAGTTAAGGTATTCTCGACATTAAGTCAAAAGAATAATACTTGCTACCACAAAAAAGCATCTATGTAACCCACAGAACCAATAAAGTAATGACAAAATAAAAACTATGAAGCAACCAGCTATCAACTTAACGACAGGGTCAAAACCTCACGTATCAATATTAACCTTCAATGTACATAGTATAAACACCCCACTTAAAAGGCACAGAGTGGTAAGTTGAATGAAAAAAAAAAAATGCCCATCTATCTACAAAACATCTGTCTTATATGAAACAACATTTATAGATCCATTATGCAAACAGTAAACAAAATAAGCAAGAGTAGCTATTACTATATCAGGTAAAATAGAGTTTAAACCAAAAGCAGTTAAAAGGACAAAGTAGGGCATTACATGATCACAATGGGTTTAATTCAACAGGAAGACTTAAATATCCTACATATATAAGCACCCACCATTTTAGAACCCAGATTAATTTAAAAAGTACTTCCAGACCTACAAAAAGACTCAAACAGCCACACAATAATAGTGTGGGACTTCAACACCCCACTGACAGCATCATTCGGATTATTGTGTCAGAAAACTAATACAGAAATTTTGGACTGAATTTCTGTATTGAACCTAAGAGACATCTACAACATACTCTACCAATTAACTACAGAATATACATTCTTTTTATCACCGCACATAACATACTCTGTCGACCAAGTCATTGACCTCATAGCAAGTCTCAATGAATTTTTTAAAAATTAAAATCATACCAACAATCTTTTCAAACCATTGTGGAATAAAAATAGAAATCAATACCAAGATTCCTCAAAACCATAAAATTATATGGAAATCAAATATTTTTGTCCTGAGTGAATTTTTGGTAAAAAATTAAAGCAGAAATAAAAAATATTTCAAGTAAAAGAACAGGCACAACATACCACAATCTCTGTGATGCAGCAAAAACTTAAGAGGAATGTTTACAACACTAAACATCTACATCAAAGTCAGAAAGATCTAAAATTAATGATCAACATCACACCTAGGGGATCTAGAAAAACAAGAACAAACTAACTCCAAAGCCCACATGAGAAAAAATAAAGTCAGAGCAGTACTGAACAGAAGTGAAACCTAAAATTTCATACAAAGAATAAATGAAACTAAAAGTTGGTTCTTCGAACACATAAACAAAATCAATAGAACACTAGCTATATTAAAAAAATAAAAGAGAAAAGATACAAATAAGCACAATCAGAAATGGCAAAGGTCACATTACAACTGATCTCATGGAAATCCAAAAGATCCTCAGAGAATATTATGAACATCTCTCTATACACAAACTAGAAAATTAATAGGAAATGGATAAATTACTAAAAGCACACAATCTTCTAAGATGGAACTGGAAAAAAAAATGAGACTGTGAACAGGCAAATAGTAAGTTCCAAAACTGAATTAGTAATAAAAAATCCTGTCATCCAATAAAAGCCACAGACCAGATTAATTCACAGTCAAATTCTAGCAGATGTACAAAAAGACATGGTACCAATCCTATGGAATATCTTGTAAAATCTCAAGGAGAAGGGACTGCTTCATAACTCATCCTGTGAAGCCAGAATCACCCTCATATCAAAACCTGGCAAACACACACACAAAGGAGAAAACTATGGGACAATATTCTTAATGAAGATAGATGCAAAAATTTTTACAAAATATTAACAAACTTAACCCAGCAGCACATCAAAAAGTATGTTCATCATAATCAGGTAGGCTTGTTTTATGGGATGCTCTGTAGGTTTAACATAGACAAATGAATTAATTTTATTTACCACATGAACATAATTAAAAATATATACAAGCATCTCAATAGATGTAGAAAGTTTAAAACATATACAAGCATCTCAATAGATGTAGAAAGTTTTTTTTTTTTTTTTAGTTTCCAGATCTTATATTTTTATTTTATTTTTAAAGTTTTTATTTTTAATTTTTGTGGGTATAGAGTAGGTGTATATATTTCTAAGGTACATGAAATGTTTCGATACAGGCATGCAATGTAAAATAATTATATCATGGAGAATCAGTTATCCATCCCCTCAAGCATTTATCCTTTGGGGTTACTAACAATCCAATTACACTCTTTGTTATTTTGATATGTACAACTAAGTTATATTGACTATAGTCATCCTGTTGTGTTATCAAATAGATTTTATTATTTCTTTCTGTTTTTCACACCCAATAATCCTCCCTATCTCCCCCACATCAACTCCACAACTACCCTGCCCAGCCTATGGTAACCCTTCTACTCTATATGTCCATGAGTTCAATTGTTTTGATTTTAGATCCCTTAAATAAGTGAGAATACATGATGATTGACTTTCTGTGCCTGGCTTATTTCACTTCACATAATGATCTCCAGTGTCATCCACGCTGTTGCAAATGACAGGATCTCATTGTTTTTTTAAGGCTGAATGGAACTTCATAGTGTATGTTCTTTTCCTTCTGTTATTGGGCACTTAGGTTGTTTCCAAATCTTAGCTATTGTAAACAGCACTGGAACAAATATGGGGGTGCAGATATCTCTTTGATATACTGATTTTCTTTTTTGGGGGTTGGGAGTGTGGATTTAAACCCAGCAGTGGGATTGCTGGATCATATGGTAGCTCTATTTTTAGTTTTTTGAGGATGCTGCAAACTTTTCTCCATATTGGGTATACTAATTTACATTCCCATCAACAGCGTCTGAGGAGTCCCTTTTCTCCACATCTTTGCCGGTATTTGTTATTGCCTGTCTTTTGGATATAAACTATTTTAACTGGAATGAAATGGGAAATACATAATAGTTTTGATTTGCATTTCTCTGATGGCCAGTTTTGTTGATATCTTTGTCATATGTCTGTTTTCCATTTGTAGGTCTTCTTATCAGAAACACTTATTCAAATCTATTGACCATTTTTTGATCATATTATTAGATTATGTTTCTTATAAAGTTGTTTGAGTTCCTTATATAGTCTTGTTATTAATCCCTTGTCAGATGGGTATTTTGCAAATATTTTGTCTCATTCTGTGGATTGTCTCTTCACTTTATTAATTGTTTACATTGGTGTGCAGAAGCTTCTTATCTTGATGCAATCCAACATGTCCATTTTTGCTTCTGTTGTCTGTGCTTGTAGGATATGGCTCAAGACAATTTTGCCCAGACCAATGTGCTGAAGAGCTACCCCAATATTTTCTCGTAGCTGTTTAATAATTTAAGGTTTTCCATTTAAGTCATTAGTACATTTTGATTTGATTTCTGTGTATGCTGAGAGATGGGGTGTAGTTTCATTCTTCGGCATATAGATATTCATTTTCCCTGCCACCATTTATTGAAGAGGCTGTCTTTTCCCCAGTGTATATTCTTGGCACCTCTGTTGAAAATGAGTTTAGTGTAGGTGGGTGGATTTGTTTTTGGGTTCTCTGTTTTTTTACATTGGTCTTTCTATCTGTTTTTATACCAGTACCATGCTTTTTGGTTATTGCAGCTCTGTAGTATAATTTGAAGTCAGGTAATGTGATACATCCCACTTGGTTGTGATGAATGATGATTCTAAAGATGATTGCTCATCTATACCATGATCATTCTTAATGTATTGTTGAATTTGCTTTACTAATATTGTGTTGAGGATTTTTGCACCAATATTCATTGGAATTAATGGCCTGTAGTTTTCTTCTTCTTCTTTTTTTTTTTTTTTTTTTTAACTGTCTTTTTCTGGTTTTGGTATCAGGATAAAACTGGCCTTGTAGAATATATTTGAAATTATTCCTTTCTTCTCTATTTTTCAGAATAGTTTAAGTAGAATTGGTACTAATTATTCTTTAAATGGTTGGTTGAATTCAGCAATGAAGCAATCAGTTCCCGGGCTTTTCTTTACTTGTAGGCATTTTATTATAGCTTCAATGTCATTATTGTTATTGTTATGTTCAGGTTTGGGATTTCTACATGATTCAGTCTTGGTGGGTTGTGTTTGTTTGGAATTTGTCCACTTCTTCCAGGTTTTTCAAATTATTGGCATGTGGTTGCTCATAGTAGCCACTAATGATCCTTTGAATATCTGCAGTATCAATTGTAATGTTTCCATTTTCATTTAGGATTTTATTTATTTGAATCTTCTTTCATTTTTGTTATGCTGGCTAAAAAATTGTCAGTTTTGTTTCACTTTTGAAAGAAACAACTTTTTATTACATTGTATTTGTATTGTTATCTTCATTTTAATTTTATTCATTTCAGCTCTGATTTCTATTCTTATACTAATTTGGGGTTTGGCTTACTCTTTCTTCTCTTATTATTTAAGATGTACTGTTAGATTGTTTATTTAAATTTTTTCTCTTTTGTGATGTAGGCACATATAGCTATAAACTGCTAAAAAGTAAAAGTATAAAAGGACTGCTTTTGCTATATTTCATAGGTTTTGGTATATTGTGTGTCTATTATCATTTGTTTTATGACATTTTTCAATTTTCTTCTTAATTACATCATTGACCCACTGGTCATTCAGCAGCTATTGTTTAAATTCCATGTATTTGCATAGTTTCCAAGATTTCTATTGTTGCCAATTTCTAGTTTTATTCCACTGTGGTCAGAGAAGATACTTGATATCATTTTAATATTTTGAGTATTTTGAGACTTGCATTTTGACTTAACATATTGTCTCTCCTTGATAATGATCCATATGTTGAGAAAAAGTGCATGTATTCTGCAGCCATTGGATAAAATGTTCTTTATATATCTATTAAGTCCATTTGGTCTATAGTACAGATTAAGTCTGATGCTTCTTTGTTGACTTGAATATATATCCAATGCTGAAAGTGGGGTGTTGAAGTCTCCAGCTATTATTGTGTCAGAGCTTATTCCTCTTTTTATTGCTAATAATATTTCTTTATATATCTGCATGCTCTAGTGTTGGGTGTATATATATTTAAAATTGATATATCCTCCTGCAAAATTGATCTCTTTATCATTATATAGTAACCTTATTTGTTTCTTATAGTTTTTGTCTTGAAATCTATTTTGTTTGATATATATATATATCTGATAGTAATATGGACAATGAAAGACAACTGATGAGACCTCAGATAGAAATAAGCAATGCATTGGGAACTAGAGCAAGTGTCATGCATGTTATGACTTAGCAAAAAGTTTGGCTGCATTGTGCTCCTGCCCTAAGAATCTGTGAAACTTTGAACTTGAAAACAAAAATTTAGGGTATCTGGGGGGAAAAATTTCTAACTGGAAAAGCATTCAAGATGTGACCTGGCTGTTTAGCATCCTATGCTAATATGTATAAGCAAATAAAATATGTAAAACTCAAACTTATATTTAAAAGGAAAGCGGAGAGTTAAAGTTTGGAAAATTTGCACCCTGGCCATGTGGTAGAAAAGAAAAGCTAATTTTTAGGGGAGGAATTCAAGCAGGTTGCAGACACATGCATAAGTAAAAAGGAGTCAAGTGCTGATAGCCACGATGATGGTTAAAAGGCCTTGAAGACATTGCAGAGAACTTTGCGGCAGCCCCTCCCATCAGAGGCCCAGAGGCTTAGAAGAAAAGAATGGCTTCCTGGGCCAGGCCCAAGGCCCTGTTGCCCTGAACAACTTTAGTACATGGCTTCTTGCATCCTCTGGCTGCAGCCTTGACTCAAAGGGCCCTAGGTACAGCTAGGGTTGCTGCTTCAGAAAATGCAAACAGTAAGGCCTGGCAACTTCCACGTCATTTACGCCTGCAGGTGCACAGAATGTAAGATTTGAGGCTTTGGAGCCTCTGCCTAGATGTTAGAGAAGGTATAGAAAAGCTCGGATGCCCAAGAAGCCTGCTGCAGGAGTGGAACTCTCATGGAGAACCTCTACTAGGGCAATGTGGAGGGAAAATGTGGGGTTGGAGGCCTCACACAGAGTCTTCACTGGAGCACTGCCTAGTGGAGCTCTGATAAGAAGTCCATCATTCTCCAGAACCCAGAATTGCAGATCCATCAGCAGCTTGTACCCTCAGCCTGGCACACAATGCCAGCCCTTGAGAGCAGCCTTGGGTTCTGAACCCTGCAAAACCACAGTGGTGGAGCTACCCAAGGCCTTGGAAGCCTACCACTCAACTATTCTGCCCTGAATCTGGGACATGGAATTGAAGAATATTATTTTGGAGCTTTAAGATTTAATGACTACCATCCTGGGTTTCAAAACTCCATGGGGTCTGTAGCTGTTTTCTTTTGGCCCATGTCTCCTTTTTGAAATAGGAGTATTTACACAATGCCTGTACCCCTATTGTGTCTTATGAGTAAGTAACTTGTTTTTGACTTTACATGCTCATAGGTGGAAGAGACTAACCTTGTCTCAGATGAGACTTTGGACTTTAGACATTTGTGTTAATGCTGAAATAAGTTAAGACTTTGGGAAACTGTTGAGGAAGGCATGATTGTAATTTGCAATGTGAGAAAGAAATGAGATTTGGGAGGGGCCAGGGCCAGAACGGTATGTTTTGAATTAGTGCCCCCACAAAATCTCTTGTCAAATTGTAAACCCCAATGTTGGAGGTGGGGTTTGATTGGAGGTGATAGAATAGTGGGGATGGATTCCTCATGAATGCTTTATCACCATCTTCACTTGGTACTGTTCTCATAATATTGAGCGAGTTTGTATGAGATTTGATTGTTTAAAAGTGTGGAGAACCTCCCCCTTTCCTCTCTCTTGCTCCTTCTCTGGCCATATGAACTGCTTCTCCCTCTTTGCCTCCTGCCATGATTGTAAGTTTCCTGAGACTGACCCAGAAGCTGAAAAGATGCCAGCATCATGCTTCCTATACATTCTGTGAAATTGTGAGCAAATTAAACCTCTTATTTAAATAAATTGCCCAGTCTCAGATATTTGATTATAGCAATGTGAGAACAAACTAATCACAATGTTTTTTTTGTTTTCATTTGTTTGTTTTCTGTGTACTTACTATTTCCGTCAGTTTTATACCTTAAAGTGATTATTTACTGCCCATTAACATCTTTTTCTTTCTGATTGAAGTACTCCCTTTAGCATTTCTTGTAGGACAGACTCAGTGTTAATGAAATCCCTTAGCTTTTGTTTGTCTGGGAATGTCTGTATTTCTCCCTCATGTTTGAAGTACATTTTACTCTTTCGGGATAAATGATTATTTTTTCCTTCAGCATTTCAAATATGTAATGTCAGCCTCTCCTGACCTGTAAGGTTTCCAATGAAAATTCTTCTGCCGGATGTATTAGATCTTCATTATACTTTATTAGTTTCTCTTCTCTTGCTGCTTTTGGGGTCTTTTCTTTACACTTGATTTTTGGGAATTTATTACACGCCTTGAGGTAATGTTCTTTGGGTTAAATCTCTTTGTTGTTCTTCTTGTACTTGGATGCTGATATCTTTGTCTATGTTTGGGAAGTTCTGTTATTATCACTTTGAGTGAATTTGCACCCCTATCTCTATCGCTACCTCCTCCTTAATGCCAGTAACTCTTAGATTTGCCCTTTTGAGGCTATTTTCTATGTCCTGTAGGCGTGCTTTTTTTATTTATTCTTTGTTCTTTTGTCTCCTCTGACTGTGTGTTTTTAAGAAGACTGTCTTTAAGCTTATTAATTCTTTATTCATCTTGATCAAATTTTCTCTTAAAAGACTCTAATTCTTTAGTATGTCAAATGCATTTTTCAGCCCCCACATTTCTTCTTGATTCTTCTTAATTATTTCAAGATTTGTGTTTAATATATCTGATAAAATTATGAATGTCTTCTGTGTTATCTTGGATTTCTTTGAATATTCTCAACACAGCTATTTCAAATTCTTGGTCTTAAAGGTCACATATGTATGCTTGTTCACAATTGGTCACCGGTGACTTATTTAGTTAATTTTGTGAGGTCATGTTCTCCTTGATGGCAATGATGCTAGTAGATGTTTTTCAGCATCTGGGCATTGAAGAATTCAGTATTTATTGTGGTCTTCTCAGTCTGGGCTTGTTTGTACCTATCCTCCTTGGGAAGTCTTTCCAGATATTTTTAGAAACTTGGATATTGTGATCTAAGCTGTGTCTGCTTTAAGGGGCACCCCAAGCCCAGTAACACTGTAGTTCTTGCAGACTCCTAGAGATATTGTCTTGATGGTCATGGACAAGGTACAGGAGAAACCTCTGAAACACCAAGCAGAGACTCTTGTTCTCTTCTCTTCCTTTCTTCCAAACAAATGGAGTCTCTCTCTCTGTTCTGAGCCACCTAAAACTGGGGGTTCAGTGACACAAGCAACCCTGACATTCTCTGGCTACAGCCAATTATTGCTCAAATCCTGCAGCTCTACGATCAGAAGGTGGCAAAGTCAGCTGGGCCTGTGTCCCTTCCTTCAGAGCTGCAAGTTCACCCAAGCCGTGGGTGGGTCCAGAGGTGCTGTTTGGGAGACAGAAACTACAGTAGAAAACCTTAGAAGTCTACCAGTTATTCTGTTGTACTGTGCTAAGCTGGCATTGAAACTGCAAGATGCAGTCTTTCAAACTCTTTCCTTTTGCCAAAGGCAGAGGAACCTCATCAAGTAGCTGCTGCCAGTACAGACCATGGGGACTGCTGTCAGACTACCACCAGTGTTCCTTAAAGCCCAAAGGCTCTTAAGTCAGCTTGTGGTGAATGCTGCCTGGACTAGGACTCACCCATCAGGGCAGTGGCCTCCCCTCTGTCTCAGGGAAGATCCAGAGATGACATCCAAGAGTCAAGTCCTGGAAATGGAGACTCAAGAGCCTGCATGATGCTCTACCCCTCTGTGGCCTTGCTGGTACCCAAAGTCAGCAAGTTTCAGTATTTCACTCATGGTCTTAGACATAGTACCTGAGTATTGCTGCTGGTTATTCAAGGTCTAAGGACTCTTCAGTTAGCAGGTAAGGAAGTCTGGAAAGATTGGGTTCCTTCCTTCAAGGCAGCAGGTTCCCTTCTGACCCAGGCTGTGTCTAGAATTGTTGTTTGGGATGGGGTCCAGATGACTCTGACCAATGTTCTATCCTGCTACTGCTGAGTTCATTTCCAAGATGTAAGTAAAAGTCCTCTCCACTCTTCCCTCTCCTTCATAAAGTGGATAGAAGGGGTCTCTTTTGGAGGTATGAGGCATGCAGCCTTGGGTTAGGGGGAGGGCTGATGCCAGCACTTCCTAAGCCTCCCCATCTGGTGTCTCAGTAGGTCATGTGTCCCCCTAGTTCACTGTCTGTGGACCTATTTTAGCACAAGGACTTGCCTAAGAGTTGCAATCCTTCTAATCCAGACTGCCTTTCAAATTTACTTAAGAGATCCAGTACACTTTCGCCATTGGTGGAAAGATTTATGGGAGCTCAAGTTACAACCATTGGGATCCATTATTCCCCGCTAGCTAGAGCTTGTTTAAATGCTACCTCTATGGGCAGCCATCAGGTTAGGTGCGTTCAGTTTTCCCTTCTGCTCTAATAGGAAAGCGCTGAGTTCAGTGTCGCACAATTGCTCTGCTCTCCCTACTCCAGTACCCAGAGATGCCCTCATTACCACACTGCTGCTTCTGGTGGTGGCAGAGGGGTGGCATCCATGATTCAAGACTGTTTTGTTCTATCTCTTCAGCGCCGTTTTCAGTGATATGATGTCACAGCCAGGTACTAAGAAGGTTCACTTGATTACTTGATTTTTAGTACTTATAAAGTTGTTTTTTTTTTTTTTTTTTTTCCTGTGTAGATAGTTGTTAAATTGGGGTCCATGTGAGGAGGATGACCAGTGGAGCCTTCTATTCTGTCATTTTCCTCTACCTCTTCTTTGAAAGCACTTTCAATAAAATCAACATCCCTTCATGATAGAAACCATCAACAAATGAAGCCAAAAAGAAGCAAGCCTCAAAATATAAAAAGCCATTTATGACAAACCCACAGCCAACATTATACAAAATAGGAAAAAGCTGGAAGTTTTCCTCTTGAAAACTGAAACAAGACAAGGATGCTCATTCTCACTACTACTCTTCAACATTCTGGAAGTTCTTCTGAAAAAGATCTGGAAGTTCTAGTCAGAGAAATATGACAAGATAAATAAATACAAGGAATTTCAAATTTTAAAAATGTCAAATTATTTCTCTTCACTAACGATACTATTCTATACCTAGAAAACCCAAAAGACTCAACCAAAAGGCTCCTGGAACTGATAAATGACTCAGTAAAGTCCCACGATTAAAAAAATCAATGTACAAAGATTAGTGGCATTTCTATTACACCAGTAATAGTCAAGCTGAGATCAAAATTAAGAAAGCTATCCCATTTACATCTTCCATAAAAAGTAAAATGCCTGGGAATACATCTAACCAAGGAGATGAATGAATTATATAAAGAGAACTACAAAATACTGCTAAAAAAATTCACAGATAACAGAAAAAAAGAAATGGAAAAACATTCTGTGCTCATAGATTGGAAGAATAAATATCATTAAAGTGGCCATACCACCCAAAGCAATCTACAGATTCAACGCTATTCCAATCAAACTACTAAAGTCATTACTTTTCAATGAATTACAAAAACTAATTCCAAAATTTATATGGAACCAGTAGCCTGTATGGCTAAGGAAATCCAAAGCAAAAGCAAACAAATGGAAAACTGGAGTCATCACATTACCTGACTTCAAACTATATTATAAGGCTAGAGCAATAAAATGGTACTTTACCTACATGGTACTATTACTAAAACAGACACTTAGACCAATGGGAAAAAAAGTAGAGAACCCAGAAATAAAGCCACAGACCTACGGCCATGTGATCTTCGACAAAGTCAACAACAATCAGCAACTGAAAAGTGACTCCTTATTCAATAAGTGGTGCTGGGATGACTGGCTAGCCATATGCACAATGAAACTGGATTTCTATCTTTCAGCACATATGAAAGTTAGCTCAAGTTGGATTAAAGAATTAATCCAACTATGAGTCCTATGAGAAAATAAAGAAAAACTATTCTGGACATTGGCCTTAAAAAAGAATTTGTAAGTCCTCAAAAGCAATTGCAACAAAAATAAATATTCACAAGTGGAACCTAATTAAACTAAAGAGCTTCTGCACAGCTAAAGAAACAATCAAGAGAGTAAACAGACAACCAACTGAATGGAGAAATTATTCACAAACTATGTGTGATGGTTAATACTAGATGTCAAGTTTACGGGATTGAGTGATGTGTAGATGGCTGGTAAAGTATTGTTTCTGGGTGTGTCTGTGTGAGTGTTGCCAGAGGAGATAGATATTTGTGTCAGAGGACTGGGAGAGGATGACCTACCCTGAATGTGGGTGGGCACCATCCAGTTGGCTACCAGTGTGGCTAGAACAAAGCAGGCAGAAGAGAGTAAAAGCTGGCTTGCTACCTCTTCTGGCTCTCTCTTTCTTCCTATGCCAGATTCTTGCTTCCACTCCTCCTGACCTTGGACATCAGACTTCAGGTTCTTAGGACTCTGGGACTTGTACCAGTGATTTCCTGGAGGCTCTTGGGCTTTGGCCACAAACTTCAAACTGCACTGTCAGCTTTCCTGACTTTGAGGCTTTTAGACTTGGACTGAGCTACTGACAGCTTTTCTCTTTCCTCAGCTTGCAGACTGCCTGTTGTGTGATTTTGCCTGGTAATCATGTGAGCCAAATCTCCCTAATAAACTACTATTGGTGATTCCTCTCTGGCATATCCTGGCTAATACCCTATGCCTCTAACAAACATATAATATCCAGTATCTATAAGAAACTTAAAGAATTCAATAAGCAAAATACAAATAACCCCATTAGAAAGTGGGCAAAAGACATGAACAGACACTTTCAAAAGAAGATGCACAAGTGGCCAACAGACATAAGAAAAAATGTTCGGTATCACTAATCATCAGAGAAATGCAAATCAAAACCAAATGGGATGCCATCCAATACTAGTCAGAATGACTATTGTTGAAAAGTCAAAAAACAAAAGATGCTGGTGAGGCTGCAGAGATAATGAGACACTTATACACTGTTGGTGGGAATGCCAATTAGTTTAGCCACTGTGAAAAGCAGTATGGAGATTTCTCAAAGAGCTTAAAATGGAATTACCATTCAGCCCAGCAATCTTATTACTGAGTATATTTCCAAAAGAAAATGAATTGTTCAACCAAAAAGACACATGCACTTGTATGTTGACATGGCACTATTCACAATAGCAGAGACATGGAATCCACCTAGAGCCGCATCATTGGTGGTTTGGATAAAGATATTGTGATACATATACACCATGGAATATTAAGCACTCATTAAAAAGAAGAAAATTATATCCTTTGCAACAACATGGATGCGTCTGGAGGCCATTATCTGAAATGAATTAACACAGGAACAAAACTTAATACCACATGTTCTGACTTATAAGTGGGAGCTAAACATTGGGTACTCATGGATATAAAGATGGTAAAAGTAGACACTGAGAACTACTAGACAGGAGAGGGCAAGAGTGAGGCAAGATTTGAAATACTAACTTATTGGACACTGTGCTCTCTTTCTGGGTGATAGGAACAATCATGTATCGAACATCAGCATCATGCTGCACATTTACCCTCTGAATATTAAAAAACACCTTGGAATTAAAAAAAATTATAATTGTAGAATTTAACAAGACTTTGTCCATAATTAATGAAACATTCTGAAACATATCATAGATATTAAAAAAATAGTATGAGCAATTTTAACCCAATTGGTATCTATAGAACATGGCATTCTAAAATTGCATAATACACATTTTTGAAGTGTACATTATATGTTAATTAAGATGGACCTTAGTTTGTTCCATAAAACTAATCTCAATTCATGTATAAGGATTTAAATTGGAGAGACTGTTCTCTTTTAAAAACAGGATTGATTAGAACTGTATAATATTGGGAGACAGTTATTCATGGGTTAATTGCCTTTATTCCTTTATTCTGAGCAAAGGAATTAACCATTTTTATTATTCTCTATCTTACCAAGGATGCCTACTTGCAAACAGCCTGTGCAAAAATATAATTATTACCTTCATGGTAGATGGAACATTTATTTTCTGACTAGCAGAATTAAAAAACAAACAAAAAAGGTATCACTTCAGGGCAAAGACTGGGCATCTTTTCCAGCCATCACCTACAAGGTTAGGGTTTCCTAGACTCTGAGTTCTTCAGCTGTGAACATAATTTCACTACTTGCACAGCATCCAAATGGGTCTGCCACCACATGTCCTCTGTATGGTAGGGAGAACAAGGGGGGGGAACCTTGCAAACATGAAGGTCATGCTGCCTGCTCTGCCATTAGTAATCTATTCTTTTGTCTCTGACCTGGGACTCTTGTCTTCTCTCAGCATCTATTTTCTCTCTCAGTGTCTATGAAACAAATTAATATGTGTGCTTTTAGGTAGAGTAAAATCTAAAAGTCTTCACAATTCTCGTTAGTTTTGGTAATGAAGATGGTATCTAAATGGTGACATGACTTTCTGCAAGAGAAAAGATTCACAGACATGAGAAATCCTTCTGGGATCGGGTAGCACATGTTCTTGACAAGAGGTGAGTAAGTTAAGGGTAAAGGTATCTTGGTGTTCTACCTTTTAATGAGGCTGAGTTTGGATAGGTAGGATAAAGACAGGCTGCCTAAATTTTGTTTTTCACTATTCTTCAGGCAGAGAGAGAAGGCTTCCATGTGTCTCTAATGCTGATACAGAGCTTTAGTTTGACCAATAAAACAGTTCATTTGCTTGCATTGTTAAGAGGTGAATAGGCTCCTGGAAAAAGTAAATTTGTGTTAATTACTGGTGCAGTGTCGTTCTCTTTGTTCATGCCCTCTAATCTCTCGTTCTTTCTCTACCACAACCTCAGTTTAAGGAAAACAAGAACAACAACAACAAACGAGTATTCTGCAAACTTGAGAGAATGTGTAGACTAAATCTTTTATGATTATGTTAGATTCAGGTGCCTCAGTCATCATCCTATCTGTGTCCATGGAGAATAGAAACATCCTAATTCAACAAGTGATCTTTGTGCAGTATTTATAGTAGGGGAGGAAAACGAACATAAACTTGTGGCTGAAGCCTTTTGACTCATTCAATGTATTTCTTTCAGTTTCTTCTAAATCTGAATATATAGTAGAAATGAATATGCTTTATTATTGCACTTCGTGCCATAAAGAATTAACTTTTGGGAGTAACAGCTACAAATAGAGGAGTGCTAGGAAGACAAACTCCCCTTCTATTTCTACCAGTTGAGTTTGTCAGTATTTAACATAAGTGTCTCTTACTTCTAATGTCCAACATTTTCAATATATAGAGAATATCCTGCCAATTAAGAAAACTCAGTCTTAATAGCACTGACTGTGATATTATTTTACCTCTGCCAAAAGGATAATCTGATAAACCTCGTCAAGCACCTACTTGCCTAATATATTATCTTGGGACAACGTGAGTGAATTCACAATACTCAATCCCTATCACATGCCTTAAAAAGGCTTTCTCTTCACTTCCTCTACCCTTCTACCAAAACAAGTCCTAGCATCTTATTAAGCTTTTTGAGTCCTAGAAGCTATACCCAAAAAGTCAAGGTTCTCCAGAGAAACAGAACCAGTAGTGCTGAGACAACTGTAGAGCTGTGTATGAAAGAATGAAGTTGACCCCTTACTTCACACCATATACAAAATAAATAAATAAATGAAAACAAAACAAAAAAACTCAAAATGAATCAAAAACGTAACTTCAATGTAAAAGTTAAAACTGAAAAAGAAAATTCCTTGGCAAAAAAACAGGGGTAGCAATGTTAGTTTCATATAATGCAATTGGTTGAGATATATTATAGCTCACTTGATTTATGGATAACTCTAGTTACTTCTTCCTGCCTTCACTTTTTTTTTCTTTTTCTTTTTATTCTTTTTTTCTCTAGAGTATCCCACAATCTGAATTTTTGTGGTCTCAATATTCTAGTGCTATTATATAATATCCTGTAAATGTTTCTGGCAAATTTATGTCCTACATGAATACTCAGACTCAGAGACGGTTTTTGACTCTTAATTACTTCATAGGTGGTGTTGCATTCTTTCATTATTAAATGTGTGAAGTCTAGTTGCTCTTTTGTGAACTTAGCAGCCATTTATGATCAATGTCCAAGTAAATTAATTCATTAAAGTTCACAAAATTGTGGTACTAAAATTGTTTCAACAATAAATATAAATGTATTCCAGTTTCCTCTTGCTGAAACTGATTTGTATATCTTAATTGTTAAGTTTGGTCATTGCTTTGTGAAATTGATAATTTTGGTACCTTTAGAATCATGTCCATTGGTTATTTTTTTACTTGTATTTATTTACTTTTTATTTGTTTAAATCATTGAATGGTACAGCATCATATGTTAAAAGACCCAAGGCCAGGTGCAGTAGCTCATGCCTGTAATCCCAATGCTTTGGGAAGCCAAGGCGGACAGCAGAAGTTCGAAACCAGCCTGACCAACATGGTGAAATCCCATCTCTACTAAAAATATAAAAATTAGCTGGCTTAGTGGTGGGCACCAGTAATCTCAGCTCCTGGGGAGGCTGAGGCAGGAGAATCTCCTGAACCCAGGAGGCGGAGGTTGCAGTGAGCCAAGATCGTGCCATTGCACTCCAGCCTGGGCAACAGAGCAAGACTCCATCTCAAAAGGAAAAAAAGAAAAGACTCAAAGGAAAGAAGATAGGCAAAATGAGGACTAATAAAATATTTTGCAAACTTATATAATGAATAACTTAATAGAGAATATATAAATAACTTTTATAATTGGGGATGGTTAATATGTTTAAAAATATGTAGTTATAAGGAATGACTAAGACCTCGTATTTTATATACAGCAGAGTGGCTACAGTTAATAATAATTGAATTGTACATTTTAAAATAAATAAAGTATATATAATTAGATTGTTTCTAATAGAAAGGATACTTAGCAGATAAATAACCCTTTTTCATAATGTGATTATTTCTCATCACATGACTGTGTCAAATTATTTCATATACCTTATGAATATATATATATATATACACCTACTCTGTACCCACAAAAATCAAATATATAAATACATGCATTAATTTTAAAAATAAAATTATAAAATGAAAACTAAAAAAAAGCCTGAGAATGGAGTGTAAAGCCTGCAAACACAATTTTGGAGTTGAGGGGAATTACGTAATCCCTACATCATGTCTTCTTTAAATTTTCTGGTTTGCTTTATGACCACAATTCTGTTTTATTTACACTTATACATATCAGGTATTGTAGGAGAGAGGAATTGAACAGAACAATTGACTTTTTGTTGCTTAAAATTTAAAAAAGGAAATGGATTCAAGAAGAAGGTAGAAGTGATAAACTCTTCAAAGCAGTGTGGGTTTTTCTCGTCATGGATATCACATTACTAAAATGCCAGGAGAAGGCATTGCTTATCATATTTTCTACATGTTACGCACCCCTGCTCCCCTAAAGCACATATACAACGACCTCCTAAAGAAAAGGTCTAAGGACTGAGTATTATGTCTAAGGCTAAAAGTCCATGGTCAAGATGCCAGCTAATTTAGTTTCTAATGAGGGTTTTCCTCATGGCTTGTAGACAGCTTCCTTATCTCTGTGTACTCACATGAACTCTTCTCTCTGAATCTGTGGAACTTTCTGGTGTTTGTTTTATAAGGACACTAATCCTGTTGAATCAGCAGCCCATCCTTATGAACCCATTTTAGAGTAACTATCACCTTATGAGCCCTATTTCCAAATAGACTAACATTTGGGGTTAGGTCTTCAACACAGGGAGTGGGAAGGAGCACAATTTAGTCCATAGTGAAGTCCAAGATGAAGTGTAACTTCATCTTGGACTTCATAAGCATTTTATTTTTTTTTGCTTTACAACTTTAAAAAAATTTTATTGATACATAATAGTTGTACACATTTATGGAATATGTATATAATTTTGATACAGGCATATACTATATAATGGTCAAATATGAATCATTGAAACATCCACCACCTCAAACATTTATCATTTCTTTCCATTGGAAACACTCCAAATCTCTTCTAACTATTACAAGCATTTAGTTTTTGAAGCCATATGAATAGATAAGATGGTCTAGGAAAAACAATTATTTAAAGAGAGAAGAGTGGAGTGCCTTTTGCAGAAAACTGAGGAACATCAAGATGTAATGGAAGATCAGAATACAAGTAGAACACAAAATATAGAGTAGAAGCAGTTTGGAGGTAATTTTATTATTCAACCCATCATTATGTGAAATTTATTAAATAGTAACTACTGTTATCATCAGAGCAGGTCATACATTTCAGATTAGTGACTCAGATTACTGCATAGTCCCTGCACACACAGGGTTTGTGTTCTAGTGAGGAAAAGAGAAAGAATAAACAAGTCAATATATAATACACTTTCAAATATTAAGTACAAGGAAAGCAAAATCATAGAGTGTGGTTATCAATAATATGCGAGATATGGGATGTTTTATTCAAAGTGATCAGGGGAGATCACTCTGGATAAGTAACATTTTAACAGAGATCTAATTATAAAATGAGGGTAGGAGCCATGCAATATTTTAGAAAACGGGAACCTTGCAGAAGCAACCTCATGTGCAAAGATCCAGAGATGAGAGAGTACTTGGTATGCTAAAAAGAAAACAAGAAATATAATGTGAGTGAAGTTGGGGAGTTAGTGGGAGAATTATAGAGAGTATAGTTAGGAGGTAGTCTGGAGCACGTCGTACTAGAGACTTATAAGCCAAAGCATGTTTGGGGTATTCTATTCTGAGTTTGATGGAACTTACTTTATTAAAATTTTTTTTAAACCATACTTTAAGTTCTGGGATACATGCGCAGAATGTTCAGGTTTATTACATAGGTATACATATGCCATAGTGTTTTGCTGCACCCATCAACCCATCATCTACAGTAGGTATTTCCCCTAATGCCATTCCTCCCCTTGTCCCCCACCCTCCAACAGGCCCCTGTGTGTGATATTCCCCTTCTTATGCCCATATGTTCTCATTGTTCAACTCTCACTTATAAGTGAGAACATGTGGTGTTTGGTTTTCTGTTCCTGTGTTAGTTTGCTGAGAATGATGGTTTCCAGCTTCATCCATGTCCCTGCAAAGGACATGAACTCATTCTTTTTTATGGCTGCATAGTATTCCATGGTGTATATGCGCCACATTTTCTTTATCCAGTCTAACAATGGTGGGCATTTGGATTGGTTCCAAATCTTTGCTATTGTGAATAATGTTGCAATAAACATACATATGTGTGTGTCTTTATAGTAAAACGATTTATAATTCTTTGGTTATATACCCAGTAATGGGATTGCTTTTTCTAATATTTCTAGTTCTGGATCCTTGAGACATCGCCACACTGTCTTCCACAATGGTTGAACTAATTTACACTCCCACCAACAGTGTGAAAGCGTTTCTATTTCGACACATCCTCTCCAGCATCTGTTGTTTCCTGACTTTTTAATGATCACCCTTCTAACTGGCATGAGATGGTATCTCATTGCGGTTTTGATTTGCATTTCTCTAATGACCAGTGATGATAAGGGTTTTTTTTAATATGTTTGTTGGCCGCATAAATGTCTCCTTTTGAAAAGTGTCTGAACAGGAACTTACTTTTTTAAAAAATCAGCATGCCTCCTCTAGAAAATCAAATGAATGTGTGTACAGGTAGCGAGGCCAGGAAGAGTTGTAAGATCTAGTGAGTTCTGATAGAAAGTACTATCAGATTATAAATAGTGCAAGTTCATGTGATGCTGGCTTGAGCCAGAGTAATATTAAAATAAAAGTGGAGTCATTGGTGTTGGGATATATTTTGGAAGCAAAATGAAAAGATATGTGAATAAATGGGATATAAGATGTGATGCAGAGAGGAGGTGAGGGTGACTTAAATTTTGGACGTGAGTAATTTGGTGTATAGCAGTAGCATTTACATTAGAAGTGAAATAGTAGTATAAGGGTATATGTGCTAATTTTGAAGGAGAAAGCAATATTAACATATTGGACCTGAGAAGTTTGAGGTTTCCATTAAAGTAAAGAAGTCTAGAGCTCAGGCAAAAGAGAGGGGCCAAAGATATATATTTTGGAAATTATCAAAATGAACACGCTATTTGAAATGATTCAAATGAGAAGAACACCTATGGTGAAAGTATGTACAGAGAAAATAAGGGAGTTTAGTGGTTGAAGAGATGGTCTAAATTTTGCAAAGAAGGCTAAGGTGGAACAACTAATGAAGAGGGAAGTAAAAAAGAGGACGATGTTCTGGAAGACAACAGAAGAAAAATGTCAAGAAAGGGTGACAGATCAACTGTGTCAAGTGTTGTGAGACTAGGTAAGATAAAAACAAAGGTGACTCTCGTGTTTTGCCTTCTAGAAGCTTAAATAATTGTTAGGAGAAAAGCATAATGAATATAATTGTGCCTCACCTTGAGGAAAGCAATCAAAATTATATCTAGGCAAATAGTATACTGGTCCATAGATTGATATGTACAGGATTATTTCCAGAAATATTCAACATTAGTATTAGTAACATTATTTCATATTAATATAGTTGTATTGATATTTACCATTGACACTTGAATAGGAATATATCCTAGATAGGTAGAAAAGAATGAAGAGATTCTTTCAGGAAGGAAGGTAAGAATTAAGAAATAATATATAGATGGACTGAGCCACAAGTTTAACTTTCACGTTCTAATATATAAGAACCAAAACAAGAAAATTTCACTGAAATACTATGGACTATAAACTCTTCATTTATAATTTCTTTCTCATCCTAATGCACTTTTCTACAGCAACTCTCTAGAAAAGAAAAAAGAAAACGGAACATTACTCTTATTTTTCCCAAGGCTAATCAGAAAAAACGGATACATTTAGTTAACAACCCAAAAAACTGTTAGCTATCTTATGCTGTATAAAGCGGTGCATTGTTTTCTAATCACACCCAAATATTTAGTTGCGGTATGCTCAAATTTTTCACTGCAGAGAATATAACTCATTCAATTCCAAGCATACAACTCATCTGTTACTATAATATATGTTTGATTAAAATGCAGGCCATTGTAGCTCCTTTATCTTCACGAAGTGCCAAAAGAATTTATAAGCATGGAAATGGTATTCAAAACAGATTAACATTTATATTGGTTCTAATTCACCTCCTAGGTTTAATATCTTCATTTAAAATTGCCTCTGGTTAAAGATTATGCAGGCTCACACACTTTAAGGATGTAGAGCTTAAAGCCATAATGACTACTTCAAATTAGTGCTATTCATTATCAGTTCCTTATATTTACAGTAGTGAATTGTTTGACATATAACAAGGACAGATAAGAGTATCTGATTAAAACTATCAGGCAATGTTGTAAAACTTCCAAATTGAAGCTTATAAGGCAATATTGATCTTTTTTTTTTCTCCACCAGTATTTAAGAATTTGCTGATGCTAAAGATCAAAAGGATATTTTTTTCCCTAAGCTTTAAAAAGCAACCAATCTAAAAATAGAATATTCTAGATTGTATACATCATTGATGCCATGTTTGCCCAACTACATATAAATTTAGAAGATTGTCTTTTAAAAAGATTGTGTAAGAAGTAACTTTATTAAACTAATCCATTGACATTGATCCTGAGGAAGTGATTCCTAAGTTAATTATTTACACAGCAAGTTAGAAAAAAATCTTCTCTAAACCTCATTCTTAAAACACTCGCTACAAACCATATTAGACATTCTATTTACTATAGTTTTTAATGTCAGATTTTACCTTGCTTGTTTTGTATGAGAAAATATTAAAGATTATGATATATACTTTTTCAAAATGCAGCTTATTTTACATTGGGCAGACAGCTATCACAATAACCATGAAATGTCAATATAATTTGGAAATCGGACCTAAAGTACATAAAAAACTTATGATTGGGATTGTTTAAAATATATTATGAAAACATAGCTTTTATAGTGTGCTGATATGAAAAGGAGAATCAGCAAACATGCACATGCTAACTTGTTATTATTTAAATTTACTTTTATATCTTTTTTTTTTTTTTTTTTTTTGAGACAGAGTTTCGCTGTCGTTGCCCAGGCTGGAGTGCAATGGCACAATTTTGGCTCACCACAACCTCTGCCTCCTGGGTTCAAGCGATTCTCCTGCGTCAGCCTCCGGAGTAGCTGGGATTACAGGCATGAGCCACCACCCTGGCTAATTTTGTATTTTTAGTATAGACAGGGTTTCTCCATGGTCAGGCTGCTTTTGAACTCCAGACCTCAAGTAATCTGCCTGCCTTGGCCTCCCAAAGTGTTGGGATTAGAGGCGTGAGCCACCACGCCAGGCCCATTTGTTTTAATATTAAATAAGCTTATATCATAGGAGTATATTTAGTAAACCCTGATTTGATAGTACTCTTAGTGACCTACTAATAAAAGTGAAAAACAAAAACATTGGCTACAGAAATCAATATGACTTGAATATCATTATACAGTATTTTCTTAGATATTCAATGGTGATTGAAGGAAAATATTTCACCATAAATGAGGGCAAGTCAGCAGTCTAAAACAGAGGTCATATTTGTACCTTTCAGAAAAAAGAAATTAACTGAAATAATGCACTGGATAAACCTGATGAGAAGTCAAAACGTTCACTCATGCTGAAGTAGTATGAGAAAAAGTTGTATACACCTGTCGAGTATCAGTAATTGCATTCTGAGATTATAATTAACCTAAGAAAGTGGTAAATACGTAGTTATATATAAACAAATATTTACATCTTGAAACACTAATAAATTTGCTTTTCTAGGATAAAGAAAAAAATCAGCAAATAAAACCTAAAATTTATTAATGAAGAGGGTAATTATTGTTGTTCCAATGTTCTTAGGAACTTGTATTGGTTTTGCATTGAAGTTCACTATTTTGATTCTATATGCATGTTAAACTGTCAAGGACAACCATCAAAAGAGAAGAAAGAAAGATTGTAACTTCCAAACAAGCAGAGAGACAAAAAATAAAATGAGAAAAAATTAGGGAAAAAGGAGGTTAAAAGAGATACAAATGGCAGGAAATTAAAATACAAAATTAAATGGTTGAAATAAATTAAAATACTTCAGTAATTTACCTAAGTATGAAGACTTCAAGGCTCATTACAAAATATAATCTCACCATAAGCTTTCTAAAAGAAACTTGTTTTTTTGTTTTTTTTTGGTTTTTTTTTTGAGATGGTCTCTCTCTGTCACCCAAACTGGAGGGCAGTGGTGCCATCTCGGCTCACTGCAACCTTCCCCTCACAGGCTCCAGAGATCCTCCCGCCTCACCCTCCCAAATAGCTGGGATGACAGGCATGGGCCACCACACCTGGCTAATTTTTATATTTTTTGTGGAGACAGAATTTTGCCATATTGCCCAGGCTGTTCTCTGACTCCTGGACTCAAGTGATCTGCCTGCTTCAGCCTTCCAGTGTTGGAATAAAAGGCATGAACCATCCCACTAGGCTTCCAGAAACATATTTAAATATAGGGTATATAAAAGTAAAACATGAAAAAGTAAAAAAGAAAGCTTAGATACAACTGTTAATAGCACAGTGAAAAACAAATCAAACTCTTCAAGGAAAAAACATTGATAGAAATAAAGAGGGACTCCACAATGCACACACATTTTCAATTAAGAATATATAGAGGATATATAACACACACACATGTATCTGTATAGCTGGTGTACTGGAGTCTCCTGTTGTTGGCTTATGAGAGCTGATCGTTATCTTTTTCTCAGCTCAGCATTATTGACCTCAGCTTATATCTTGGGGAGATTATTTGTGCTACAGAAATGGATAAACACTATAAATCAGGGTATCTTTTTCCTTGAAGAGAGCTGAACTTCAAACATTTACCAGTATGCCACTCATTTGTATTCATCTAAAAATATACAGAGTGGAAATTGACACGACTAGAGCTACAAGGAAAAAATAAAGACATCAATATAGTAGGGGATTCTAACACTTCTTCCTATAATTGATGTTTTAAACAAATAGAAAATCACTAAGTATAAAAAGGATTTTAATGACACAACAATCTCACTATAATAGATATATTCAAAACACTGCAACGATAGTTGAAAATACATAATATTTAAAGCATATACTGTACATTTATGAAACTAACCACATATAAAACCACAGACTGAGTTCCAATAAATATCAAAAGCCTAGTATCATACATTCCACATTCTTGGATGATTATGCAATTAAGTTAGAAATCTAAAAAATAAAGATAACTTTAAAAATGTACATATATATGAAACTAATAAATGCACTTCTAAGTAACTTACTATGAAAGAAGAAATTATATTGTACATCAGAAAATATTTACAGCTGAAAACAGAAAACTACTTATAAAAATATGTCCAAAGCAAGTTTACCCTAGAAGGCAGGCTGAAAATCAATGAGTTTCCAAACACAAAAGGATCAAAACTATTTATTAAGAAATAAGAAAGGCAGGGAGCGGTGGTTCACGCCTGTAATCCCAGCACTTTGGGAGGCCGAGGCAGGCGGATCACGAGGTCAGGAGATCAAGACCATCCTGGTTAACACGGTGAAACCCTGTCTCTACTAAAAATACAAAAAAATTAGCCGGGCGTGGTGGTGGGCGCTTGTAGTACCAGCTTCTCGGGAGACTGAGGAAGCAGAATGGTGGGAACCCAGGAGGAGGAGCTTGCAGTGAGCAGAGATTACACCGCTGCACTCCAGCCTGGGTGACAGAGCGAGACACCCTCTCAATAAATAAATAAATAAATAAATAAATAAATAAATAAATAAAAGAAAATAAATTTATAAAACAGGAAACTAATATATAATAGAGAATATAACTTAATCCAAATATCTTCCATTTTAAAAGATAGATTGACAAATTTCTGCCAAGATGGATGCAGAATAAAAGAGAAAATAAGTATTTTTAGAAACAAGAAATAGAAAATAAAACTTATTCTGCATAAATATAAAAGAAGATGCAATGAAGAATATGACAATAAATCTGAAAATCTATACAGACTACATTTCTAAAAAATATTTTCTCAGAAGAAAACACTCTCTAACATGTAAAGAGACTAGAATATCCTTGATATGAAATGGTATAAATAGAATACAAATTAAGCCATTACCAATATTTTTTTAGGCATTATGCAAGTGAGAGTAGTGACAGACTAAACCTTCAAGAGCAGTAGGAACTGACTGCCTGACACGAAATGTCAAGGTATCAAAATCATTAAATATGAGTAGAGTTATTTTAGAATCATTTCATTACAATTATGACTTTATTCATTTTTAAAATTTTTGGATTAATTTAAATTATTTTATAATACATAAAATATTGCCTATAATCTCCAACTTAACATTTTATACTTGCTGAATTACATTCTGATAATCATGTTCAAAATTACACTTTATTAAAATAGCTAAAGCATGACCATTCTAGGATGATTGTGGTTAACTATAATTTATTGTATATTTTCTAAAAAGCTTGAAGAGAGGATTTTGAATGTTCACAACAGAAAGAAATGATAAATGAAGTGATGAGTATGCTACTTATCCTCATTTGACCATTACATCTTGTATACACATATCAAAATATCACTATGTATCCCCAGAATATTTAAAATTATTACATGTCAACTAAAGATAAAATAAGTCATGTTCAAATCATATACAGTTTCATGATATATATGCATATGTATAAAATCATATATAAAGATATATAAAAATCATAAATTATATCTATAAAGAAAGAAAGGGCATCCAAATAGGAAGAGAGGAAGTCAAACTATTTCTGTTTGCAGATGACATGGATCCTGTATTTAGAAAACCCCATAGTCTTGGCCCAAAAGTTCCTTAAGCTGATGAAGAAATTCAGTAAAGTCTCTAGATACAAAATCTATGTACAAAAATCAATAACATTCCTATACAACAACAAGAGTCAAGTTGAGTACCAAATCAAGAATGCAATTCCATTTGCAATTGCCACAAAAGAATAAAACACTTAGGAATAAAACTAACCAGGAAGGTAAAAAATTCTCTACAAGAATAACTGCAAAACACTGCTCAAATAAATCAGAGATGACACAAACAAACGGAAAAATGTGCCATGATCTTGGATAGGAAGAATCAATATGGTTAAAATGGCCATAATGCCCAAAGCAATTTATAAATTTAATGCCATTTCTATCAAACTACTAATTATGTTCTTCACAAAACTTGAAAAGAATGCTATTTTAAAATTCATATGAAACTAGAAAAGAGCCTGAATAGTAAAGGCAATTCTAAACGAAAGAATAGAGCTAGAGGCATCATGCTATCTTACTTCAAAATATAATACAGGGCTACAGTAACCAAAACAGCATGGTACTGGTACAGAAACAGACACATAGACCAATGTAACAGAATAGAAAACCCAGAAATAGTACAGCACACATACAGGTATCTGATCTTTGACAAAGTCGACAAAAACAAGTAATGGAGAAAGGATTCCCTATTCAACAAATGATGCTGAGATAATTGGCTAGCTATATGCAGAGAATTAAAACTGGTCTTTTTACTTACACCAGATAAAAAAAATAATTCAACATGGATTAAAGACTTAAATGTAAAACCAAAAATTATAAAAACCCTGGAAGACAACCTAGGCAATACCATTCAGGACACAGGCAGGGGCAAAGATTTCATGATGAAGATGCTAAAAACAATTACAACAAAAGTAAAAACTAACACATGGAATGTAATTTAACTAACGAGCTTCTGCACAGCAAAATAATCAACAAACAGCCTACAGAATGGGAAAAAAAATTTGCAAACCATATATTTGACAAAAATCTAATATCCAGTATCTGTTAGAAACTTAAAGAGATTTACAGCAAAAAACAAACAAAAAAAAAAAACAACAAAAAAACTCCATTAAGATTGGGCAAAGGACATGAACATTTTACAAATATATATATATATATATATATATATATGGCCAACAATCATATGAAGAAAAGCTCAACATCACTGATTATTGAAGAAATGCAAATCTAAACCACAACGAGATACCATCTCACAGCAGTCATAATGGTGATTATTAAAAAGTCAAAAAACAACAGAGGCTGACAAGGTTGTGGAGAAAAAGGAACACTTACATATTGTTGCTGGGAGTGTAAATTACTTCAACCATTGTAGAAGAAAGTATGGTGACTCTCCAAACACCTAAAGACAGAAATACCATTAGACCTACAAATCCCATTACTGGGTACATACCCAAAGGATTATAAATTATTCTTTTATAAAGACACATGCACTCATATGTTGATTGTAGCACTATTCACAATAGTAAATACATGGAATCAACCTAATGATAGACTGGATAAAGAAAATATTGTACATATACACCATGGATTACTATGCAGGCATCAAAAAGAACAAGGTCATATCCTTTGCAGGGACATGGATACGGTTGGAGGCCATTATCCTTAGCAAACTAACACAGGAACACAGAGCTAAATACAACATGTTCTCACTTATAAGTGGGAATTAAATGATATGAACACATGGACACATAGAGGGGAACAACACACACTAGGGCCTATAAGACAGTAGAAAGTGAGAGGTGGGAAAGGATCCAAAAAAATAACTAATTGATACTAGTCTTAATACCTGGATGATGAAATAATCTGTACAACAAACCCCCATGACACAAATTTACCTATGTAACAAACTCTATGTATGAATTTACCTATATTACAAACCTATGTACCCCTGAACTTAAAAGTTAACTTAAAATATTCATGATACAAAATTTTCAATTTTAATTTCATTTGCCGTTTTAATCTACATTTGATTTTATTATTTGTATTATGTTTTAATTTTTAACTTTTATTTTAGGTTCAGGGGTATATGTGAAGTTTTGTTACATAGGTAAACTTGTGTCACGGAGGTTTGTTGTACAGATATTTCCTCACCCAGGTATTTAGCAGAGTACTCAATGGTCATCTTTTCCGTTCTTCTCCCTCCCTCTTCTCTCGACTCTGAAGTAGAGACAATGTCTGTTTACTTCTTCATGTTCATGAGTTCTCATCATTTAGCACAAATCATTGCAACAAAAGTAAACTTATTATTAAAGAAATGCAGTATTTGGTTTTCTGTTTCTGCATTAGTTTGCTAAGGATAATAGCCTCCATCTCCATCCATATTCCTGCAAAATACACCATCTTGTTCTTTCTTATGGCCACACAGTGTTCAATGGTGTATATGCACCATTTTCTTCATACAGTCTGTCATTGATGGGCATATAGGTTGATTCTATGTCTTTGCTATTGTCAATAGTGCTGCAATGAACATTCACATGCACGTGTCTTTATGGTAGAATGATTTATTGTGTCTATTTTTAAATAAAATAATTTTAAAATACTGATAATCTAAATGAGATTCATCAGTTCATATAGTCATTCAAGGCAAAAATAACCTAAATATAACCAAATAATTTAGGATAAAAAATATGTTTTTAAGAACAGTTTGCAATATATGTTTATCTTAATCAGGTACTGATGTTTTCAGAAACCTGGCAATAATAATTTCCTTAAACTAAGTTCCCCATACTATGACAAGTAAAACCTACAGTGAGGCTGATTAGATGAAAATCTGTTTCTCTCTTAAGAAGAAATCTGATAATCGGAAGAAATTGATAGTTTTCAGATTAATAAAGGAACAAGAGTTACATACATGCAAAAATAACATAGTAGAAAAGTTCTAATGATAAGCAGAGATATACACAAATTGGTGTTTTGTATGTTTTATTGGTATTTTGTGTGGTTTGTTCATATTTTTTGATATTTTATAAAACACTTGAAAAATTGTGGCTAAATTGGATTGTATTAATATTCTTTCCTGCGGGTAATCTATACTCCTGTAAAAATTAACAATTATATTTTATGATCATTATGGTTATTTTCTTTTTCATCTTATTGTAGTGTTACAAACTGGAAGAAAACCTCCCAAAGTGAAGATTTTCGTGTAGACAAAATTTCTATTTTTCCCTGGCAAATATTTAGGAATGGACTGACTAGGCCATATTTTAGGTTATGTTTGACATTGTGTTTTAAATTTCCATTTTTCAGAGTGGTTGCAGCATTTTACACTGCTACTAATAATGTATGAGAGTTTCAGTTGCTCTGCATTGTCAGCATTTTCTGTTGCCATTGGTTTTTAATTTTAGCCATTTTAATAGATGTATGGTGGTATGACATTGTGTTTTCATTTTGCATTTTGCTGACAATGATGTGTAACATCTTTTCACATGTTTATTTTCCATCTATCTATCAACTTGGGTTAAACGTCTGCTCAAATCTTTTGCCCATTTTTATGTAAACTTTTTATTTTGAGACTACAGACACACATACAGTTGTAGGAAATAATACAGAGACATGCTCTATACCAAACACTCACTTTTCCCAATGGTAACTTCTGGTATACTTATAGAATAATAACACAACCAGAAAAATAACACTGATAAAATCCATTGACCTTATTCAGAGTTCTCATTTTATATGCACTTGTGCGTGTGCACACATGCGTATGCACATGCATGTGCATTTAGATCTATGCACTTTTATTAAAAAACAATTTCAATAATTTTGTTACAATGATTCCTCATGACACTCTATTGTAACTTCAGACACCTCGCTTTCTTCCTGAAGACATCCTTGTGGCCACTAATCTCTTCTTTATCTCTGTAATTTTGTCATTTTGAGAATGTTATAAAATTGAACAGTAAGTATGGAAACTTTTGAGATAGGCTGTTTCTCACTGAGGGTATTTCATTAAGATTTTTCCAAGTTATTGTGTAAGTCAAGAGTTTGTTTCTTTATTGTTGAATATTGTTTTATGGTATGCATATATCACAGTTTGTGTATGTATTCACTCACCGAAGGGTAGGGCATATGGCTTGCCTCCACTGTTTGGCTATTATGAATTAGTCTGCTATAAATATTCATGTAAACGTTTTGTGTCAACATAAATTTTCATTTCTTAGGTAATGCTCAAAAACTACAGTTGATGGGCATATGGGAAGCACATGATTAATTTCTAAGAAACATGACATGCAATTCTCCAGATTGGGGGCATTTCTTTACGTTCCCACAGCATTGCATGAATGATGCAATTTCTCTCCATCTCCACCAGGATATGGTATTGTCACTATGTTGTTTCTAAGCCATCTGATAGGAGTGTAAGGACATCTCATTGAGGTTTTAATTTTAATTTTCTTGTAACTAGTAATGCTGAACATCTTTCAAGAGCTTATTTGCCGTTGCATGTTTCCTTCAATAAAATGTCTGTTTATATGTTTTGCCTTTCTTATTAGAGGTTTTTTTAGTTTCTTTTTTTTTTTACTCTTGAATTTTGAGAGCTCTTTAAAACTCTACTCACAAGTACTGTGTCATATATGTAATTTGCAAAAACATTTCTGTCAATCAGGAGCTTGTCTGTTCATCCTTTTAATAGGACCACTTCACAGCAAAAGCTTTTTAATTTGACATAGTCTAATTTACAGATTTTTCCTTTTATGGCTCATGTCTTTAGTGTCAAGTGTAAGAATTATTTGCCTTGCTCCAGATTTTAAGCATTTTCTCAAATTAATTTTTGAAAAACTTTTGTTGTTGACATACTATGTTTAATCTGTGATCTATTTTGAGTTAATTTTTACAACAAGAGTAAGGTTTATTGAATTATCTTCCCACATTGACAAAAGAAAATCGACATCACTATGTGGCTTTCTCATTTTTCTTTCTTTATTTCTTCTTCTAAAAAATAATGGGATACATGTGCAGAACGTGCAAGTTTGTTACATAGGTATACATGTGCCATGGTGGTTTGCTGTGCCTATTGACCTATCCACTAAGTTCCCTCCCCTCAGCCCCCATCCCCTAACAGGCCCTGGTGTGTGTTGTTCCCCTCTCTGTGTCCATGTGCTCTCAATGTTCAACTTCCGCTTATGAGTGAAAACATGCGGTGTTTGGTTTTCTGTTCCTATGTTAGTTTGCTGAGGATGATGGCTTCTAGATTCATCCATGTCCCTGTGTAGGACATGATGGGCATTTGGGTTGGTTCCATGTCTTTGCTATTGTGAATAGTGCTGCAATAAACATATGTGTGCAAGTGTCTTTGTAGTAGAATGATTTATATTTCTTTGGGTATACACCCAGTAATGGGATTGCTGGATCAAATGGTATTTGTGGTACTAGATCCTTGAGGAATGGCCACACTATCTGCCATGATGGTTGAACTAATTTACATTCCTACCAACAGTGTAAAAGTGTTTCTGTTTCTCCACAGCCTTGCCAGTATCCATAGTTAGCTGACTTTTTAATAATCACCATTCTGACTGGCATGAGATGGTATCTCATTGTGGTTTTCATTTGCATTTCTCTGATGATCAGTGATGTTGAGCTTTTTTACATGTTTGTTGGCCACGTTAATGTCTTCTTTTGAAAAGACATTTGCCCACTTTTTCATCCGGTTGTTTGTTTTTTTCTTGTAAATATGTTTAAGTTCCTTGTAAGTACTGGATATTAGACCTTTGTCAGATGCGTAGATTGCAAACATTTTCTCCCATTCTGTAGATTGCTTGTTCACTCTAATAATAGTATCTTTTGCTGTGCAGAAGTTCTTCAGTTTAATTAGATCCCATTTGTCAATTATGGCTTTTGTTGCAATTGCTTTTGGTGTTTTAGTCATCAAGTCTTTGCCCATACCTATGTCCTGAATGGTGTTGCATAAGTTTTCTTCTAGGATTTTTATCATTTTTGGTTTTACATTTAAGTATTTAATCCATCTTGAGTTAATTTTTATAAGGTGTAAGGAAGGATCCAGTTTCAGTTTTCTGCATATAGCTAGCCAGTTTTCCCAGCACCATTTACTGAATAGGAGATCCTTTCCCCGTTGCTTGTTTTTATGGGGTTTGTCGAATAACAGATGGTTGTAGATGTATGGTGTTATTTCTGAGGTCTCTGTTCTGCTCCATTGGTCTATATGTCTGTTTTGGTATCAGTACCATGCTGTTTTGGTTACTGTAGCCTTGTAGTATAGTTTTATGTCAGGTAGCATGATGCCTCCAGCTTTGTTCTTTATGCTTAGGATTGTCTTGACTATATGAGCTCTTTTTTGATTCCATGTGAAATTTAAAGTAGTTTTTTCTAATTCTATGAAGAATGTCAATGGTAGTTTGATGGGAATACCAGTGAATCCATAAATTACTTTGGGCATTATGGCCATTTTCATGATATTGATTTTTCCTATTCATGAGGATAAAATGTTTTTCCATTTGTTTGTGTCCTCTCTGATTTCCTTGAGCAGTAGTTTGTGGTTCTCCTTAAAGAGATCCTTCACATCTCATGTTAGTTTTATTCCTGGGTATTTTATTCTCTTTGTAGTGATTACAAATGGGAGTTCATTCATGGTTTTGTTCTCTGCTTCCCTATTGTGAGTGTAAAGGAATGCTTGTGATTTTTGCACACTGATTTTGTATCCTGAGATTTTGCTGAAGTTGCTTGTCAGTTCCAGAAATTTTGGGGCTGAGATAATGGTTTTTCTAAATATAAAATCATGTCATCTGCAAACAGAGACAACGTGACTTCCTCCCTTCCTATTTGAATACCCCTGGGCATAAGCCCCTAGAAAGAGAGGTGGCCGCAGTCTCTGTGGAGCACCAGAATGGTAATTCTGTGGAATATGGGCAACCAAGACAAATGAGTTTCCCCCCAGCAAAGCACACCCTCTCTGCCAAGGGACAAAATGCTTCGTTAAATGGGTTCTGCTCCCAATGCCATCCTACTGGGTGAGACCTTCCAACAGGGGTTGTCAGACACCCTATACAGGAGCAATCCTACTGGCATCAGGTTGGTGCCCCTCGAGGTCAGAGGTCCCAGAAGAGGTAACAGGCACCCATTTTTGCTGTTTTCCAGTCTCCTTAAGTGACATCTCCAGGCACATGAGAGAATCCATTGAATAGGGCCCAAAGTGAACCCCCAGAAAACTGCAGCAGCCGTACTGAAGAGAGACCTGACTATTGAAAGAAAAACAAACAAGCAGAAAGCAACAACAACAAAAATGCCCCCACAAAAACCCCATCCAAGGGTCAGGAGCCTCAAAGACCATAACTAGACAAATTCATGAAGATGAGAAAGAATCAATGAGAAAGTGCTGAAAACCCAAAAGACCAAAATGCCTCTTCTCCTCCAAATGATCACAACGTCTCTCCATCAAGCACACAGACCTGGACAGAGGATCAGATGGGTGAATTGACAGAAATAGGCTTCAGAAGATGGGTGATAAAAACCTATGCTCAGCTAAAGGAGAATGTTCTAACCCAATGCAAAGAAGCTAAGAATCGTGATAAAAAGTTGGAGGAATTCCTAACTAGAATAATCAGTTTATAGAGGAACGCAAACGACCCGATGGAGCTGAAAAGCACAGCACAAGAATTTTGTGAAGCACACAAAAACATCAACAGATGAATTGACCAAGTGGAAGAAAGGATATCAGAGTTTGAAGACCACCTTACTGAAATAAGACATGCAGACAAGAATAGAGAAAAGAGAATGACAAGGAATAAACAAAGCCTCCAGGAAATATGGAACTTCATAAAAAGACTGAACCTGTGAGAGTCCTACAAAGAGACTTAGATTCCCACACAATAATATTGAGAGACTTTAACACTCCACTGTCACTTTTAGACAGATCAACAAGACAGAAATTAACAAGGATATTTAGGACTTGAACTCAGATCGGGATCAAGTGGACCTAGTAGATGTCTACAGATCTCTCTATCCTAAATCAACAGTATATACATTTCTCAGTGCCACATGGCACTTATTCTAAAATCAACCACATAATTGTAAGTAAAACACTCCTCAACAAATGCAAAAGAAAGGAAATCATAGCAGTCTCTCAGACCACAGTGCAATCAAATTAGAACTCAGGATTAAGAAACTCACCTAAAACCACACAATTTCATGGAAATTGTAAAACCTGCTCCTGAATGACTCCTGGGTGAATAAAGAAATTAAGAGAAATATGAAGACGTTCTCTGAAACCAATGAGAACAAAGAGACAACATATCAGAATCTCTGGGACACAGCTAAAGCAGTGTTAAGAGGGAAATGGATAGCACTGAATGCTGACATCAGAAAGCTAGAAAGATCTCAAATTGACACCCTAACATCACAATTAAAAAAGATAGAGGGCCAACCTAATCCAAAAGCTAGTGGAAGGCAAGAAATAACTAAGACTGGGGAAGAATAGAAGGAGGTAGAGACACAAAACCCCTCCAAAAAATCAACAAACCCAGGATCTTTTTTTTTTTTTTTTTTGAAAAAATTAACAAAATACACTGCTAGCTAGGCTAATAAAGAAGAAGAAAGAGAATACTCAAATAGATACAATAAAAAATGTTAAAGGGGATATCACCACTGACCCCACAGAAATACAAACTACCATCAGAGAACACTATGAACACCTCTATACAAATAAACTAGAAAATCTTGATGCATACACCCTCCCAAAACTAAACCAGGAAGAAGTCTGATCCCTGAACAGATCAATAACAAGTTCTGAAATTGAGGCAGTAATTAATAGCCTACCAACCAAAAAAAAACAAAAAAGGCCCAGGACCAGACAGATTCACAGGTGAATCCTACCAGAAACACAAAGAGAAACTGGCACAATTCCTTCTGAAACTATTTCAATTGAAAAGGAGGGACTCTTTCTTAACTGATTTTATGAAGCCAGCATCATCCTGATACACCAAAAAGAGATACAACAAAAACAACAACAACAGCAAAACTTCAAGCCAATATCCCTGATGAACATCAATGCAAAAATTCACAATAAAATACTGGCAAACTGAATCCAGCAGCACATCAAAAAACTTATCTACCATGATCAAGTCACCTTCATTCCTGGGATGCAAAGCTGGTTCATACATGCATCAATAAACATAATTCGTCACATAAAAAGATCCAAATACAAAAACCACATGGTTATCTCGATAGATGCAGAAAAGGACTTTGATAAAATTTTTTTTTGTTTTGCTCTTACCATTTTCAGTAGGAAATCTGTGATTATTGTTACATTTGTTTATATGTCAGGGGTCTCATAGCCAATCCCCACACTTTCTGTTTCACTAGAATGACTCAGAGGAATCTAAGGCAGTTGTATTGATGAAACAATTTATTACAATGGTCAGCAAGAGAGAAATTTGGAGTGTAAATATATTCAGACTCTACATGTATTTTTTTTTTTTTCCCTCCTCTGAGGGTCCACATTTGAGTGTGTGTTTTCTGCAGCAATAAAAATGCAGTAATACATGTGTAATGTTTCTGCCCTGGGAAGTCCATCAGAAACTCAGTGCCCCCAAATTTGAATAGAAGCCAGTCATGAAGGCATTCTTTGCCAGCCACAATTATCACAACTTCAGACTCCAAAAAGTAAAATAAGTTTTTAGTGTTTGAGGAAGGCAAAACAAACTTACCAGTTTAAGGAAACTTCTGGCATTCGGGTTCACAGATTACAGCCAAAATATAGCCCTGTAAGTAAACTCTTCAAAAGATCAACCCTGCTATGTTAATTCCTATTTGCACTTTGTCTAATATGTCCTTACTTGAAAACTATTATCAGAAATGTTTCAGGTGGCAAGATAAGGCCAATCTGCAGTATTAACATTAGTCACGTCTTCTAATGGCCCTGAGTTTCACCAGATAAAACAGATCCTATTAATGATATAGATCTTTATTAGGAACCAGGTGGCCTTCTCATGTTTCTATATTAACCTTTTCCCCTGTCCTAAAGCATTAATTTAGACACAGATAATGTGCTAATAATTTATACAGACGTCAGCTTAGCATGCAAGGCACATGTCTATGGCAAATTGTAATATCTATAACAATTCTGGTGAGTGAATTGATGTTGATCTGAATACTTTTCAGAGCTAAGGCAATGACATGGTCACTTAGCTAAAGCCACGGAACACACACAAGAATCATAATTCCAGAAGACACACATGATACCTCCAGCACAGGTATCCTTTGTAAATACTTTTTTTTATTGATATGTAAAAATTTGAAATATTTTTGGAAAGCATGTGATATTTTGATACCTTTATATGATGTGTAATGTTCGAATCAGGGTAGTTGGGATATTTATCACCTCAAATATTTATCTTTCTTTGTGTTGGGAGCATTAAAAATCTTCTAGCTATTTTGAAAACTACAATACCACTTTTTTTAATCCATTTATCCATTGACTAATTCTTAGGTTACTTTCATATCTTGGCGATTGTGAATAATGCTGGAATAAACACGAAAGAGAAAATATGTCTTGAATATACTCATTTCCTTCTTTTGAATATATACCCAGCAGTAGGATTATTAGATAATTTATTATTAGATATGAAATTTAAAGTAGTTTTTTCTAATGCTGTGAAGAAAGGCAGTAGTAGCTTGATGGGGATAGCATTCAATCTATAAATTACTTTGGGCAGTATGGCCATTTTCATGATATTGATTCTTCCTATCCATGAGCATGAAATGTTTTTCCATTTGTTTGTGTCCTCTCTTATTTCCTTGAGCAGTGGTTTGTAGTTCTCCTTGAAGAGGTCCTTTGCATCCCTTGTAAATTGCCTTCCTAGATATTTTATTCTCTTTGTAGTAATTGTGAATGGGAGTTCACTCATGATTTGGCTCTCTGTCTATTATTGGTGTATAGGAATGCTTGTGGTTTTTGCACATTGATTTTGTATCCTGAGACTTTGCCAAAGTTGCTTATCAGCTTAAGGAGATTTGGGGCTGAGACCATGGGGTTTTCTAAATATACAATCATGTCATCTGCAAACAGAGACAATTTGACTTCCTCTCTTCCTATTTGAATACGTTTTATTTCTTTCTCTTGCCTGATTGCCCTGGCCAGAACTTCCAATATTTGTTGAATAGGAGTGGTGAGACAGGGCATCCTTGTCTTTTGTCAGTTTTCTCTCAGCATTTGCTTGACTGTAAAGGATTCTATTTCTCCTTCACTTATGAAGCTTAATTTGGCTGAATATGAAATCCTGAGTTGAAAATTCTTTAAGAATGTTGACTATTGTCCCCCACTCTCTTCTAACTTGTAGGGTTTCTGCAGAGAGATCCACCATTAGTCTGAAGGGCTTCCCTTTGTGGGTAAGTCGACCTTTCTCTCTGGCTGCCCTTAACATTTTTTTCTTCATTTCAACCTTGGTGAAGCTGATGATTATGTGTCTTGGGATTGCTCTTTTCGAGGAATGTCTTTATGGTATTCTCTGTATTTCCTGATTTGCATGTTGGCCTGTCTTGCTAGGTTGGGGAAGTTCTCCTGGATAATATCCTGAAGAGTGTTTTCCAACTTGGTTCCATTCTCCCCGTCACTTTCAGGTACACCATTAAAACGTAGGTTTGGTCTTTTCACATAGCCCCATATTTCTTGGAGGCTTTGTTCATTCCTTTTCATTCCTTTTTTCTCTAATCTTGTCTTCATGCTTTATTTCATTAAGTTGATCTTCAATCTCTGATATCCTTTCTTCTGCTTGGATGATTCAGCTAATGATACTTGTGTATGCTTCACAAAGTTCTTGTGCTGTGTTTTTCAGCTCCATCAGGTCATTTATGTTCTTTTCTAAACTAGTTATTCTAGTTAGCAATTCCTGCAACCTTCTTTCAAGGTTCTTAGCTTCCTTGCATTGGACTATAATATGTTCCTTTAGCTTCAAGGAGTTTGTTATCACCCAACTTCTGAAGCCAACTTCTGTCAATTTGTCAAACTTATTTTCCATCCAGCTTTGTTCCCTTGCTAGTGAAGAGTTGTGATCCTTTGGAGGAGAAGAGGCATTCTGGTTTGTAGGATTTTCAGCCTTTTTGTGCTGGTTTTTCCTCATCTTCATGGATTTATCTACCTTTGGTCTTTGATGTTGGTGACCTTCAGATGGGGTTTTTGTGTGGACTTTTTTTGGTTGATGTTGATGGTATTCCTTTCCGTTTGTTAGTTTTCCTCCTAAGAGTCAGGCCTCTCTGCTGCAGGTCTGCTGCAGTTTGCTGGAGGTCCACTCCAGACCCTGTTTCCCTGGGTATCACCAGCTGAAGCTGCAGAACAGCAAAGATTGCTGCCTGTTTCTTGCTCTAGAAGTTTCGTTCCAGAGGAGCACCCACCAGATGCCACCCGGAGCTCTCCTGTATGAGGTGTCTGTTTACCCCTGCTGGGAGGTGTCTCCCAGTTAGGAGGCACAGGGGTCAGGGACCCACTTGAGGAGGCAGTCTGTCCTTTAGCAGAGCTAAAGTGCTGTGCTGGGAGATCCGTTGCTCTCTTCAGAGCCAGCAGGAAGGAACGTTTAAATCTGCTCAAGCTGCGCCCACAGCCACCCTTTCCCCCAGGTGTTCTGTCCCAGGGAGATGGGAGTTTTATCTATAAGCCCCTGACTGGAGCTACTGCCTTTCTTTCAGTGATGCCCTGCCCAGAGAGGAGGAATCTTGAGAGGCAGTCTGGCTACAGCAGCTTTACTGAGTTGTGGTGGGCTCGCCCCAGTTTGAGCTTCCCAGAGACTTTGTTTACACTGTGAGGGGAAAACTGCCTACTCAGGCCTCAGTAATGGTGAACACCCCTCCCCCCACCAAGCTGAAGCATCCCAGGTCAAATTCAGACTGCTGTGCTGGCAGTGACAATTTCAAACCACTGGATCTTAGTTTGCTGGGCTCTGTTGGGGTGGGATCCACAGAGCTAGACTACTTGACTCTCTGGCTTCAGCCCCCTTTCTAGGGGATTGAACTATTCTGTTTCACTGGCATTCCAAGCGCCACTGGGCTATGACAAAGAAAAAAAGAAAAACTCCTGCAGCTTGCTCATTGTCTACCCAAAAGGCCTCCCAGTTTTGTGCTGGAAACCCAGGGCCCTGGTGGCATAGGCACCCGAGGGAATGTCCTGGTCTGCGGGTTGTGAAGACCGTGGGACAAACATAGTGTCTGGGCCAAAGTGCACTGTTTGTCATGGCACAATCCCTCACAGCTTCCCTTGGCTAGGGGAAGGAGTTCCCTGACCCCTTGTACTTCCCAAGTGAGGCAATGCCCCACCCTGCTTTGGTTCACCCTCCATGAACTGCACCCACTGTCTACCCAGTCCCAATGAGATGAGCCAGGTACCTCAGTTGGAAATGCAGAAATCACATGCCTTCTGCATTGATCTCACTGAGAGCTGCAGACCGGAGCTATTCCCATTTGGCCATCTTCTGGCTTTACTCTTATACTTTACCTTCCCACTAACAGTGTATGAATGTTTCCCTATTTAGATATCCTCATCAGCACTTGTTATATTTTTGTCTTTCTAATAATAACCATTTTAAATTAAGTTAGACAGTATCTCTTTGTGGTTTTTGATTTGCATTTCCTTGATGATTAGTGATGTAGAGCTTTTTAAAATATACCTGTTAGGTATTTGTGTGTCTTCTTCTGAGAAATGTCTATTTAGGCTTTTTATACATTTTATGAATTGGATTATTTCTTTTACTTTATTGAGTTGTGTGAGTTCTTTTTATATTCTAGTTATTAATCCCTTGTGGAATAGATCGTTTATAAATATTTTCTTGCATTCTGAAGGTTTTGTTCTCACTTTGTTGAAAGCTTCCTTTACTTGGCAGAAACTTTTAAGCTTGATGCAATCTCATTTGTCTATTTCTGATTTTGGATTTTGTTGTCTGTTCTTACAGGCCTCACCCAAAAACTTTTGCCCAGATCAGTGTCCTGAAGTGTTTTCCCAAATTTTTCCTTAAGTAGTTTCTTAGTTTCAGGTGTTCCATTTAAGTTTTTGTTTGTTTGTTTGTTTGTTTGTTTAGAGATGGAGCCTTGCTCTGTGGCCCAGGCTGGAGTGCAGTGGCATGATCTTGGCTTGCTGCAAACTCCCCCTCCTGAGTTCAAGCAGTTCTCCTGCCTCAGCCTCTCAAGTAGCTGGGACTACAGGTGCGGGCCACCATGCCTGGCTAAACATTTAAGTTGTTAATCCATTTTGACTTGATGTTTGTATATGGTAACAGATGAGAAATCCAGTTTTATTATTAAGTATATGAATATCCAGTCTTCCCAGCACCATTTATTAAAGAGACTATCTTTTCCACATTGCACAGTTTTGGCACCTCTATTGAAAATTAGAGAGTTGTAAAAGCATTGATCTGTATCTGTGTTACCTATTCTATTTACATTGTTCGATTCTATTCCATTGCTCATGCTTTTTCTTATGCTAGCACCATGCTGTTTCAGTTAATATAACTATTGTATAATTTGAAATCAGGCTGTGTGATTCCTCTAGCTTCTGTCTCCAACCGCTATTGCTTTTTGGCCTCTGTGGTCGCATAAAAGTTTTACTATTTTTTTTTTTTTTTTTTTTTTATGTGAAGAAAGTCATTGACATTTTCATATGAATTGTATTGATTTTCTTTTTTATTTCAAATTCATGGGTACAAGTTTGTTACATTGATATATTCTGCAATGCTGAGGTTTGGTCTTCTCTTCAATCTGTCAAATAGTGAACATAGTAGCCAATAAGGAGTTTTTCAACCCTTGCATCCCCTCCCTGTCTCCCTGCTTTGAAGTCCCCAGTGTCTATTGTTTTCATCTTTATGTCCATGTGTACCCATTGTTTAGCTCCCACATCTAAGTAAGAACATGTGGTACTTAATTTTCTATTTCTGTTTTAGCTCCCCTAAGATAATGGGCTCCAGCTGCATCTATGTTGCTGCAAAGAACATGCTTTCCTCATTTTTTTTTTTTTTTTGGCTGCATAGTATTCCATGGTGTACGTGTACCACATTTTGTTAATTTGATTGAATGTTGATGGAACCTAGGTTGATTCCATGACTTTGTTATTGTGAACAGTGCTGCAATAAACATGAAAGTGCAGGTGTATTTTTGATAGATTATCTATTTTCTTGGCTCTAAACTTAGTGATGAGACTGCTGGGTGGAATTGTGGTTCTACTTTTTATTCACTGAGGAATCTCCAAACTGCTTGTCATAGGGCAGAACTAATTTACCTTCCCACAAATACTATTATTGAGAGGTGAAGCCAGCTGGGCTTCTGGGTCGGCGGGGACTAGGAGAACTTTTCTGTGTAGCTAATGGATTGTAAACGCACCAATCAGCACTCTGTAAAAACACACCAATCAGCACTCTGTAAAAACACACCAATCAGCACTCTATAAAATGGACCAATCAGTGCTCTGTAAAATGGACCAATCAGTAGAATGTGGGTGGGACCAAATAAGGGAATAAAAGCTGGCCGCCTGAGCCAACAGTGGCGACTTCTACCCTGTGGAAGCTTTGTTCTTTCACTCTTCACAATAAATCTTGGTGCTGCTCACTCTTTGGGTCTGCACTACCTTTATGAGCTGTAACACTCACTGGGGAGGTCTGCGGCTTCACTCCTGAAGTCAGCAGAGACCACAGACACACCAGAAGGAAGACCTTCTGGACACATCTGAACATCTGAAGAACTAAACTCCGGACACGCCATCTTTAAAAACTGTAACACTCACCACGAGGGTCTGTGACTTCATTCTTGAAGTCAGTGAGACCAAGAACCCACCGTAAGGATCCAATTGCAGATACATTATGTGTTCCCTGCACCCCTGACAATATCTATTATTTTTTGACGTTTTAATAATAGTTATTCTGGCTGGCATGAGTTGTTATCTCATTGTGAGTTTAATTTCCATTTCTTCAATTATTAGTGATGTTGAGCTTTTCTTCCAATGTACTTAAAAGCCACTAGTATGTCTTTTTTTTGAGAAGCATCTTCTCATATCCTTTGCTCACTTTTTCATGGGGCTATCTGTTTTATTTCTTGTTATGTTTAAGTTTCTTGTGAATTTAGGACATTAGTCCTTTGCTAAATGAATAGTTTGCAAATATTTTCTACCATTCTGTAGGCTGTGTTGACTGTGTGGATAGTTTGTTTTGCTATGCAGAAACTCTTTAGTTTAATTAGATACCATTTGTCAATTTTTGCTTTCATAGCAAAATGTGGATCCAGTTTAATTTTCCTGCATGAAGCTAGTCAATTTCCCAGTACCACATATTGAATGAGGTCTCCTATCCCCCTGTTTATGTTTATCATTTTTTTTGAAGATCAGTTGGGTGTAGGTATGTGGCTTTGTTTCTGGGTTCTCTATTCTGTTCCATTGGTCTGTATGTCCATTTTTGTAACAGTGCCATGCTTGTTTTTTGTTTTGTTTTGTTTTCGTTTTTGCTTTTGTTTCTCTGTTGCCTTGTGATATGATTTGACTGTGTCCCCACAGAAATCTCATCTTGAATTGTAATTCCCATAATCCCCACATGGCCATGTGTCATGGGAGGGACCTGGTGGAAGGTAATAGAATCATGGGGTGGTTACCTCCATGCTGTTCTCGTGATAGTGAGTGAGTTCTCACAAGAGCTGATGGTTTTGTAAGTGGCTTTTTGTCTTTTGCTTGGCACTTCACCTTCCTGCTACCACGTGAAGAAGGGCATGTTTGCTTCCCTTTACTCCATAATGATAAGTTTTCTGAGGCCTCCCCAGCCCTGCGGAACTGTGAGTCAACTAAACCTCTTTTCTTTATAAACTAGCCAGTCTCAGGCAATTCTTTACAGCAGCATGAAAACAAACTAATCACGCTTTAATAAAGTTTGAAGTGAGATTACATGATGTGTCTTGCTTTATTCTTTTGTGTAAGATTGCTTTGGCTATTTAGGCTCTTTTTTGGTTTCATATAAATTATATAATTATTTTTTAATTCTGTAAACATTATGTTGGTAATTTGATAAGAATAGTGTTGAATTTGTATATGTCTTTAGATAGTATATGGATTTTGATGATATTGATTCTCTCAATTTATGAGCATGGAATTGTCTTCCTCCTGTTTGTGTCATCTGTAATTTCTTTCATCTTTCTTTTGTAGTTGTCTTTATAGAAATCTATCAACTACTGGCTGGGCAGGGTGGCTCATGCCTGTAATCCCGGCACTTTGGGAGGCTGAGGCAGATGGATCACGAAGTCAGGAAATCAAGATCATCCTGGCTAACACAGTGAAACCCTACCTCTACTAAAAATACAAAAAAAAAAAAAAAAAAAAAAAAAATGAGCTGGGTGTGGTAGGAGGCACCTGTAGTCCCAGGTACTTGGGAGGCTGAGGCAGGAGAATGGCATGAACCTGGGAAGTGGAGCTTGCAGTGAGCCAAGATTGCACCGCTGCACCCCAGCCTGGGAAACAGAGCGAGACTCCACCTCCAAAAAAAAAAAAAAAAAAGACAGAAAAAGAAATCTATCAACTACTTGGTTAGATATACTGGTAGGTATTTTTTGTAGTTTTTGTAAATGAAACTGCATTCCTGATGTGGTTCTCACTTTGAATGTTACTGGTGTATAGAAATGCTACTGACTTTTATACATTGATTTTGTATCCTGAAACTTTACTAAATTCATCTATCTAATCTAGGAGTCTTTGGAGCAATCTTCAGAATTTTCTAGGTAGAGAATCATAATCTCAGTGACCAGAGATAATTTACCTTTCTTTTTTCCTATTTAGATGCATTTTATTTCTTTATCTTGCCTTATTATTCTGACTAGGACTTCCAGTACTATGTTGAATAGGAGTGGTGAGAGTGAATATCCTAGTGTTGTTCCAGTTTTCAGGGGCAATGCTTTCAACTTTTGCCTCCTCAGGATGATGTTGACTTTGGATTTTCTCATAAATGGCTCTTAATATTTTGAGTTCTAGTATTTCAATGCATAGATTTTTTTAGGGATTTTGTCATGAAGAGATACATGATTTTATCAAATGCTTTTTCTTCATCTATTTAGATTTTATGCAGTTTTTTTGATTAATTCAGTTTATTTGGTAAATAATATTCATTGATTTGTGTATATTGAGCCATCTTTGTATTTCAGAAACAAAGCCCCACATTTTTTATGAATTATCTTTTTGATCTGCTGCTGGATTCTGTTTGTCAATTTTTTTTTTTTTTTTTTGGTGGGGGGAGACTTTCATTTCTTTGTTCAGACAACAGCAAAGAAATAAAACCAGAAGCTTATTGTCTTTGGTTTTAATTCCTTTATTGTGTCATTGCCAGATTTTGTTATCAGGATGATACTGGTTTCATTAATTAGTCAGGGAGAAATGCTTCCTGGTCAATCTTTTGGAATAATTTCTGTGTTATTGGTATCACCTCTTCTTTGTACATCTGGCAGAGATTGATTATGAATCCCTCTGGCAGAGGGCTTTTGTTGGTGGGTAGTTTTCTTATTACAAATTCAATTTCATAACTCATTATTGGTCTATTTAGTGTTTCATTTTTTTTTTCTGGTTCAATATTGCAGTTATGTGTCTCTAGGAATTTACCCATTTCATTTGGATTTTCTATTTTGTGCATATAGAAGTGTTCATGGAAGTGTCTGAAAATCTGTTCTGTTTCTGTAAGAAGATTTATAATGCCATCTTTGTCATTTCTCATTTTACTTATCTGGATTCTCTTTTATTTCTTTTACAATCTACCTGGTGGTCTATCAATGTGGTTTATTCTTTCAAAAAACTAACTTTTAGTTTTATTTATAATTTGTATGGTTTCTTTGGTCTGAATTTCATGTAGTTCTCCTCTGATTTTAACTATTTTTTATGATAGTTTTGAGTTTAGTTTATCTTTGATTTTCTAGTTCCTTTATGTGTGACATTGGTTTGTTAATTTGAGAGTTTTCTAACTTCTTCATGTAGGCATTTAGCACTATAAATGTTCCTTTTAACATTGCTTTGGCCATATCTCAGAGACTTTTGTTTGTTGTGTGTCTATTTTTATTTGTTTCAAATAATTTTTTGATCTATGACTTAATTTCATTCTTTACCTGGAAACAATTAAGAGGCAAGTTATTTAGTTTTCATGTATCTAAATATGCAGGTACTGGAATGTCAAAGGTCACCATTCATATTCAACTCAAATAACAATATCCCAATATATATTATAATAAACTCTCACTGGTCAAAGACAAAGAGAATCCTGCAAGAAGTGAGAAAAAATGAAAAACAAACAAACAAACAAACAAAAAACACATAAGGGAGATTCAATATTCCTAGAAGAAGACTTTTTAGCAGAAAACTTACAGGCCAGAAGGGAGAGGGGCAATATATTCATAGTACTGAAGAAAAAATATTGTAATAAAAAAATGCTGAATCTAGACAAGCTGTCCTTTAGAAATAAAGTAGACAGGACAACTTCCCCAGACAAACAAAAGCTGAGGGAATTTATTAATACCAGACATGTCTCATAAGAAATGCTAAAGAAAGTTCTTCAAACTTAGAAGTATGTTAAAGTGATTGCTACACAAATATTGTCATCATCGTGTGTAACCCATTTATATCTTCAATAAGAAAATTAAAGAAAAAACTATTAAAATGATAACTACAACAATTTGTTTAGTGATAAACAATATAAAAATGTGAATTTTGACATCAAAAATTCAAAATGTGAGGGCAAAGGAAGTTAATGTTTACAGGGTTTTTTGTTGGTTCATTTATTTTGTTGTAATAAAAGTTAAGTTGCTATTAAGTTATAAATAACTTTTTATAGCTCTAGGATTTTTATAAGCTTCATGTAACTGCAAGGGGAAAGCCTGTAGTAGACACACTACAAATAAAAAATAAACAGTGAATCAAAACATTAGAATGTTTTTCTCTGGTAGACTAGAGAAAATTACATAACCTCAAAGAAAGTTAGTAGAAAAGGAGTAATAAAAGAGAGGAGTCACAAAACAACTAAAAAACAGGTAACAAAATGACAGTAGTAAGTTGTTAACATTTAATAATAATATTGAATGTAAATGGAATATTCAATTAAAGACATAATGGGGCTGATTTTGATTATAAAACACGACTCAACAAGATGCTTCCTACAAGAAAATCACTTCACCTATAAAGACACACATAAAATAAAAGTTAAGGGATGGAAAAAGATATGCCATCCAAATAGAAACCATTTAGGAGCAGGCGTAGCTATGCTTATGTAACATAAAATGGACTTTGTCTAAAACTGTAATGAGAGACAAAAGAGTCATTATATAATGATAAAGGTGTCAATTCAGAAAGAGAACATAACAATAGTAAATATATATGTACTTAACACTGGAGCACTAGAATATATAAAGCAAATATTGTTAGATCTAAATGGAGAGCGATACTGCAGCACAACAATAACAGAAGACTTCAACACCTTACTTTTAGCAATGGACAGATCATTTAGGCAGAAAATCAACAAAGAAACATCACGGTTAAACTACTCTATACCCTAGAACAAGTTGAGCTAACAGAACACTTCAGAACACTGTATTCAACAGCTACAGCATACACATGTTTTTTCTCATCAGCATGTGGACTATTTCCCAGGATAGACCTTATGTTCAGCCACAAAAAAGGTCTCAAAAATTCAAAAAATCAAAATCATATCAAGTATGTTTTCTAACCACAGCAGAATAAAACTATGAAATCTATAGCAAGCAGAGCTCCGGAAACTGTACAAATACATGGAACTTAATGTGCTCCTGAATGACCAATGGGACAATGAAGAAATTAAAAATAAAAATGTAAAAGTTTTTTAAACAAGTAAAATAGAAGCTTAACATAGCAAAAACTATGTGCTAAAAGCAGCACTAAGGGTAAAGTTTATAGCAAATCAAAACAAACAACAACAAAAAAAATCAAAACAATGGAAGGATGTCAAATAAATAACTTGATTATGTACTTCAAGGAAATAGAAAGGCAAAAACAAACCAAACCCAACATTAGTGTAAACAAGTTTGTACAAAATTTTTGTATACCTTGTAACAAATATTTTTTGTATCTAGAGCATTGATTCATTTATATTTATTATTAAGATTATATATTATGACTTATTTTTGTCTTTTCTGTTTGTGTTATTTTTCTAATTTATTTATCTTTCTTAAATGTTTCTGGATCTATAGTTTTTCTATGCCTTACTACACATTTGGTTTTGGTAGTGTTCTTTTAGTGACTATTTGTATTATTTTAAAATGCATACTTAATATAACAACATGAAAAATTAATGTACATCTTCAACTTTTTCCAGTTCATATATGAAACCACTTCTTGAGTTTCAATCACTTATTTTAGGATGTATTGATAACCTTGTCATCTACCCTGTGCAATACTGCCTCAACTACCATGGGGTTCCTTAGCCATTGGGTTTATAACCTGTAAATCTGTTTCAGATGTGCCTTTGATTAGTCAACAAGTAATTGATTATGTACAGGAAATATCATTGTAAAGAAAAAGTAATACATCAGTTATCATCTTTGATTAAGCCTTTTTTGTTTTATTTTTATTCTCAGCATCCTAGTCCTTAATATCCTCTGATAACAGTATAAATGAAGTATGAAATAATAATTGCAAATGCACCAATTACTTCCAAACCAGCATGAAAGTTGTTCAAAATAACTTATTTTTAGATACATTTCTTCTGGGAAAAAAATGTATTCTGCAATTAGCATTTCTAAATGTATCTTTATATCATGCCATGGTTACTAAAACATTTTACATAAAACATAATTTGAAGAAATAAAGAATGCCCTTTAAGATGGGAGGCTGAGAAAGAAGAATCACTTAAACCTGGGAGGCAGAGGTTGCAGTGAGCCAAGATCTTGCCACTGCACTCCAGCCTAGGTGACAGAGTAAGACTCTGTCTCAAAAAAAAAAAAAAAAAGATATAGATTATTAAGTGAAGTCTTCTCATTGTACAATAGATTTCTTGAATTTATTCCTCCTATATGAGGACATTTTGTGACATTTTGTATTCTTTGACCAATATTTTTCCACCTCATTCCCCTGGCCCCAGTTAACTACCATCCTGCTCTCTACTTCTAGGAGTTTATCTATTTAAAATGCATATGTAAGTGAGGTCCTATAGTATTAGTATTTCTTTTCCTGGCTTATTTGACTTAATATAATGTCCTCTAGCTTCATTCATGTTCTCATAAATAGCAGAATTGAATTCTTTTTAAAGGCTAAATAATATTCCATTGTGTATATATGCCTCATCTTCTGTGTTCATCTGTTGATGGACACTTAGATTAGTTCTATATCCTTGAAATTGTGAACAATGATGCAATAACTATAGGCCTGCAGATATTTTTTCAACAGACTTATTTGTGTGTTTTTGGAAAATCACTAAAAGAGTGATTTTAAGTGTTCTCACCACAAAAAAAGTGATAAACATGTGAAGTAATGCATAGGTCAATTAGCTTGATTTAGCCATTCCACAATATTTCAAGCCACCTTATTGCACATGACAAATTTATACAAGTTTTGTCAACACAATAATTAATGTTTTAAAAGACAATAAAACATAAAATAGTCAAACATATAGCAAAATTTGAGACATAAATCTAATCATATCAATAACTGCAACAAATTCTAATGGACTATATCCTCCAGTCAAAGAGGAGAGATGTTCCAACCAGATAAATAAATCAATGCAAAATACTATGTTTTATATGATTCTATTAAAATTAAACATCCAGGAAAGACATCTTTATAGAGACATAATGCAGATTGTTTGTGGGTGGCTGGAAGGATTAGTGACAATAGACTGCAAATGAGTACAGGGCAACTTTTTGAAATGATGGGAATGTTCTAAAAGGGATTTATAGTCATGGCAGCATAACTCATTTATTTACTAAAACATTGAACTGTACATTCATAATTCTGTGGCATGTGAATTGTAATGAATAAAGCTATTAGAATATAATTCATTAAAGCATTCCATGCAGTAATCAAAGAACATCACTGAAAATCAAGAGGGCAATTTTCAAATGATCTCCCAGTCTGCCTTCCTCCCATTGGCAGGATTAACATTTAGGCCACAGATTACACATGAAATTCTTTGTATTATTCAATTACTTCATTATTTTTAATTGAAAACTCATTCAAGGTACACATTTACCTTGCTAATTATGTTGCCAGTAAAAGTGATGATATGCAAATGTGCTATAGTGGATCTAGTTCTGTAGTTGATAAGAGCATACAGCCTTTTGACTAATAGATAAATCTGCTCACTTACATATAAAATATAGTACTGTGGGATAAATGTGTCTTTCAAAATTCATATGTTGAAACTTAACCACCAATGTGATAAGTTTGAAGTGGAGCCTTTAGGATGTAATTAAGTCATGAGGGCAGATCTTTATGAAATGACATGAGGGAGTGGATTGATCTTTTTTGTTCCTTCTTCCATGTGAGATTGCAGTGTTTTTCCCTTCTGGAAGATACAACAAAATGATGCCATCTTTGAAGTGGAGACTCAACTGGAAACTCAATATACCAAAAACTATGTGCTAAGCAAAAGCAGTATTAGGATTGCTGTTTTTGGCAGATACTCAATCTGCCAGCACGTTGACCTTGGATTTCCAGAACTGTGAGAAATAAATTTCCATTCTTTATAAATTACCCAGCCCTGGGTACTTTGCTACAGCAATACAAACAGACTAAGATGGAAAATTTTCTACCTATGAACTCTAGTAAAAACATCACTTGGATATAAATATATTAAAACCTTTTTGCAAAAAGACTATAAAACTATTTCCCCCACATGTAGAAGAAAATGTGCCAGAAGATCATATTTAAAATTATATTCTTAATGGAAATTAATTACCCAGACACAGTTGCCTTGTTACCAACAATTCTAGTAATCTGTTCATTAACTTGTAAAAGTTTTATGACTCATAAAACCTTCATAAATAGTCCATTCATATCTAATATAAGCCTTAATTTTACAAACAATCATATAACTTTTGCAAGGCACCTTCAAATCCATATTTATGTAACCCACTTTGAATTATAATTTTGTAATGCTGAACTGTCCATATATTTTTATAATCAGTTTATACCCAGCAAGATACTAGATACTCTGCAAAAGTTTGCTACTGCTGCTACTACTGCCGTTACTGCTGCTACTACTATTATTACTGCTACTACTGTTATACTACCACTATTAATACTAATGGCTAGTATTTGTTTTGCTCTTATTATATTCCGGACATTGTGCTAAATGGCATATTATTTAATTTAATTCCTATTGTGACTCATCTATGTGAGTGCAAAGTTACAAATACTATTTTATCCATATTGTGACTCATCTATATAAGTAATCTTATTTCACCATTTTATAAATAATAAACCTGGGTTTTAGAGTAAATAAAGTGGATAAATAAAGTATGCTACCCCCAGATAATGGACTATTATTTAGAGCTAAAAGTAAATGAGATATTAAGCCATGAAGGACGTGGAAGGAGCTTAACATGCCCACTTATCACTGAGTAAAATAAGCCAATTTGAAAAGGTTACATACTATATGATTCTAGCTAGATTACATTCTAGAAAAGGCACAACAGTGTTGGAATATTGGAACCCATTAAAAATTCAGTTTGCCAAAGATTAGGGAAAAGGAAAAGCTGAGTAAGTGGAAGACGAAGGATTTCCAGAGTGGTCAAACTACTCTGTATTATACTATAATGGTGGACATATGTCATTATACATTTGTCCCAAACTGATAGAATGTACACACAAAGTGAATCCTAATGTAAACTATGGACTCTGAGTAATAATGATGTGTCAATTTAGGTTCATCAATTATAACAAATATATCACTCTGATGGGGAATTTTGAGAATGGGGAGGTTATGCATGTATGGGAGTAGCGGGTATATGGAAAATCTCAATACCTTCAGCTCAATTTTGGTGTGATCCTAAAATTGCTCTAAATACTAAAGTCCATTAAAAATATCTGAAGAGAGCTAGAAAAAAATGAAATTAATGATCAATGAAAGAAGACTAACTGATTATAAACAAATTTTGATTATTTTTATCATACACCACATTCAACATATCAGGAATTCTATCAACTCTACATCCACAATATAGTTAGAATCAGCCCTCTCTTTAGCTTTTCCACCTCTATCTTTCAATATAAGTTATTATATTATCTTAAGTGGAATACTGTAAAAATATTTTAGGTAGATTTCTTGATTCTGCTTTCACCCTCTGAAAATTAGTTCTGCAATCATTAGCCGCAGGAATTTTCCTGAAATAAACACGTCTTGTGATTTCTCATTTTCCAAACCCCAATGTCTTCCCATTGTGCTCAGCAAAAATACAGTTTCTTATTATTTTATCAGGTTCTATTCACCGCCAACCTCTAAGACCTCACTTGTATTCACTCACCCTCATATGCATTATATTTTATTTACAACAGTCTTTTATTTTTCTTTTTTTCTTATTTATCAAACATACCGATATAACTCATGCCTTACCTTTATTCTTTCTGCCTGGAATTCTCTGTCCCCGTATCTTCAACAGGCTGGTCATTTCTTGTTATTCGAGTCTCAGCACAAATGTCACCTAATCTAACTTCCCCTGCCCCCTTATCATTCTCTATCAGCTCACCCTATCTTATTTGCTTAACTACCTGAAATCTTTTGATTTATTGGATAATTTGTCGGCTTGTGCACCTTACTATAACAAATGAACTCTAAGAGCAGGCAGTCACCTTCCTTGTATGTCCACTGCTGTATTCTTAGGTCATTTTATGGCTCTGCTACCTAAAACATTTTAAACATACACAAAGATAATTAAACACACAATTTAGTTGTAAACTAGTTCAATTATTTCAAGGAACATTTTATACTATATATGAAAACTTAAAATGAGCTAATATTTTAACCAAGAAATCTGAGTGCTACATTTTTTTAAATATACTCTTTTATATATGTATAAACAAATGTATAGAATGATGTTAATCACAGAAACGTCTGCAATAGTAAAAACAAGACTAGAAACTATGTAAATGTACATTAGTACTAACAAAATAATATTATTTTTACACAAGGGGACATTATGCAGCTGTTTAAAAAAACATGTCGCCATTCAATGGTATTGTATAGTTTCATATGATTCATCCATGTTGTTGTATGTATCAACACTTCATTCCTTTTTTATTACTGAATTATATTTTATTGCATGGCTAAACCACCTCTTCATAAACATTTCAGTTTGTTCTACTTTTCAGGTATCATAAATAAAAATGCATACCACTCTGCACGGATGCTTGCATAAATTTTGGACACATACATATATCCTGGAAAAATCAACAAGAAAATGTTGAAAACATTTACCTCTTTTGTACAAGGCTAGAAACTATAGTTGGAAAGAGAAATGCACACACATTTCATTGTTTATATACGTCTATGTTTTAAAACATACATGTGTTTAATATTCATAACCATTAAAATAACAAATCTATTACTTTGGGATATAAGCACTCAACTTTCAAAACTGAATGGATTGCCGATCATTTGGTTTTTGTTAGCTTTGGCTTGTTTTTAATAACTTCTCTACTTTTCTTACAACACGTGAGGTTGTAAACAGGGCAGAGGCTCTGAAATTAAACTATGAGCAAGCTTTATCGTGATTTATAAGATTTATATTCTTTTGAATATGATCTCTTACCTGGCATAAATGAAAGTTGTTTCACTTTTTAAAATTATAAATGAAAGTCAATGTAATCTACATATATGGTAATTAAAAAGCAAACATTTCCTCTATATATTGTGTAAAGACAAATATGCATCTATGATTACTGGTTAATTAATAATAAAATTGTGAGAAGTGAATTTATTCAATCAAGACTATGTCATATTAAAATCAAATTTCATGTATTTATCATTATTAAGTTTTTATTAATAATAGTCTGTATATCATAAATTATATTAAAACATATTTATTAGTCAAGTACTCAATCTTTGTAATCTTTTTCATTTATTTATCTCTTATTATTTGAACCAAGGATAGATGAAGAAAATATTTCAGAACAATCTTGTATGTGCTTCATAGTTATAAGAGATGATGAATGAGTTTCCAAAATGTGATTTTAATTGGTTCAGGGTCCTTCTCATTTACAAAATTTAAAAGCATAAAGACATATTTTTTCTTTACAAGTTAGAATCACACCATTACAAATAATATAGAAATCTAATTGGCATTTTTGTTACAATACTTGAAGTTGAGTATTTGCTATGTATGCATATTTATGTGATAAAAAATTATCTAATGTTCATTATACTATATAAATGTGTGACAGTAGGAGAAAAGCATAATAATGATTTTTTATTTTGTACAGTAGTGAAGATGCAATAAATTTAAATTTACATGAAAATAAAAACTAAAGAGAGAAGCTATGCTAAGCTACAAAAAAAAAGTTTTGGCATCTTTCATTGCTTATTTTAAAGTAGTTGTGCTAATTGTTTTAAAGACAGTCTTTCTCATGTTTTTGAATTGTGAAAGTCACATTACCGAATCACTTTTCTTTACACCCATTGAGAAAGGACTTGGGTTAGATGAGTAGTGAATAATGTAATGTGGCATTTTAATATTGGCTAGACTTTTATAAAGACTTTCCCCTTTCTATGGAAGAAGATGTATATGGGGTAAATGTCAAAACTATTTTATCCACACTAAAGTTCTTAGTCCTAATATTTTCTAAGTTATACCTAAGGGCTTACATTTTGGGAGAGCTATACTTAGTTGACAAAATAATTACAATTAGATGTTTTGTTAACCGAGCTTTAAGTTGATTTGCTTGATCAAATTTATTATTATTTGACCTAATTAAGACACTTTAAACTCTTAATTAGAATGTTTATCAACATTTTGATATTCTCTTTCTCAACCCTTGAATAACCCCAATGCTTTCTACATAAAAATCTTAGGATGTCATATTTCTAAATAAATTTCATCGTTGATCTCAATAGAAATATAACTGAAACATTATTTAATCACATTGATACATAAAGCAAGATCCTAGAAGTATGGCCTTACTAGGCTTTCTGATCACACTTTGCTCATCTGCAAATTGGAATGCAAAGTAAAAATTGAATGACTAGTCAAGGGACTTGGATTTGTTTTCCATTGCTTTTGTGGCGAATTACCATGCAGTTAGTGGTTTACAACAACATGACTGTTTCCATGGATCAAGAATCCATGCCTCATATGGCTAGGTCCTTTTACTCAGGTTTCACCAGGCGGAAAACAAGGTATTGGCTAGGGCTGTGTTCTTACCTGAAGCTTAGGTTCTCTCCCAGTGGTTGTTGGCCCACATTAGTTGATTGTAGCTATTTTTTGGTAACTATTGGTCTTTTAGCTCTTAGAGGTCACTGCATTTTCTTATCACATAATCCCTATAAGCCATGCTATTTACAACAATGCTGTTTACTTTCTTACTGGCTAGCAGAACAACATCCCTCTAACATATTCTCCTCTCTGATCTGCCAGAAAAGAGCCTGATATAATTGTAACCTACTTAGAGGAGTGATCTTCAACCACCATTGACCACATAATGTAATCTAATCAAAAGACAGACTATCCTATCATAGTCACAAGTTTCACCCACATGAAAGTATAGGGCATTATACCTGGTGTATACACCAGTAAGTGGGAATCTTGAGAGCAGTCTTAGAATTCTGCCTACCATAGGTTCAAATCAGTTTAGTTTCAGTTTAACTGAATTTTGATTCTCTCCCTACTATGTGAATACATTAACATGGTATAATTACCTCTGTCATACTTCTAAATTTGCTAGTACATCTCATTTTAAGTAGGATTACCCCTAGATACACTTGTGAAGAATAAATTGTTTTAAATATCTATTCTTCCAAACTTTTATAGGAAGTTCAACAACCATTCAAAACTTAAATTTTAATGGTTTTTATTATTAATTGACAAAATTTACATTGATCATGTATTAACTTTGCATTTAAAGATGTAGTAGAATGATCGTGGGCTGTGGAGCCACATATACCCCAAGTACAGTTCTGCCTTTTATCATTTAGCAAATTACCTTCTCCACAAGCTTCATTCATTTCCTCTGAGACTCAGTTTCCTTACCAAAAACATGAAGAAATAATACTTTGCTCTCAGATTTATTGTGAGAATAAAATGTCAATGAGTGTGAATGTGTTTGGTAAACCCTTCTGCTTATCATAATATATGTACTCAATATATACACTCGGCAAGCCAGTATTTAATATCTTACTACTACTCTCAACTACCTAGAGGTTGGATTGTTGATTGTTACTTATGGAGGTTGCCTTTAAGCAATTATTTCCCATTTGCTCAACTTTATATGACGGCTGTACAGAGTAGATTTTTCCAGGAAGCTTCATCTGCCAACATGAAACCAAATTTCTATTAGTTTAGATTTGACTCTTATCATCATTGCAATTTTAAAGTTTCAATTTAATGGTTTAACGTAAAGTAAATGGTGTGCATATATATTTATGCATCAGAAAACCATTGTGTGAATTCATAAGATTTACAAAAATAATTAATTTACTCTTCTGAAGAGAAAGGTTATATTACATATCAGAGTGAAATAACTGAAATTTTTCTATTTCTTTCCATTATTATCCAAATCATAGAACAAAGTAAAAGCAATTTTACAGGAGGTCCCCAAGTAAAAGTAAACACACCTATAAAAATTATGATGCTTTCTCTTAAAGATGCTTTGTTCTGAATTATGAAATACTATTAATAGTTTAAAAGAATAGAGATATTATCACTTTAATTTAACTTTTAATTATCTAAAAAATAAAAATCTCATTCTTTTTTGCGCTATGTGCCATTGAGTATTGTAATAATTTGGTAGGTCAAATTATTATCACTTATTAAATGTAATTTTAATTTGGTTTCTTTTGTACTACAAATCTTTGTGAGATTTGGTTTCATTATTTTTATAATCTAATATTGGCATGTTCTGACAGAAAAAAAAAAAACACACCTAAATAATGTGTATTTTAAAAGTCAGATGATGCCTTAGGTCCACTGTTAATGGTTTCTCCAGTGATCAGAGAAATGTTAACAATTTTACTTTACTATTCTGTCCTTGAATAAAAAATGGAAATTCTACATATATCTATGTTTGCATTAAAATATCTCATGTGATTTTCAATTCTATGTAACTTTTGTGGAGTACAATAGGGTGTTTCTAGCTCACTGCAGCCTCCAACTCCTGGGATCAAGTGATTGTCCTACCTCAGCCTCTAGAGTAGCTAGGACTACAGGCACACACCACTAAACCCAGCATTATTTTTTTTTTTTAAGAGATGGGGTCTTGCTACCTTGTCCAAGATGGTCTTGACTGCTGGATCCAAGAAATCCTCCTGCCTCAGCATCCCAAAGCACTGAGATTTACAGGCACAAGCCACTGTGCCCAGCAATTTTCTGTAACATTCGATATGTATATCTTACCCATCTTTTTTATCTATTTCTTTAGAAATTTTTTGTGGCTTCTGTTCTCTCTCCATTGAATATGTCAATTCCACATTTGACATTGTAATATATAGGAGAAATATTGCAATAAAGCACATGTGAAAAATTAACTTTCAGGATCTTTTTTCCGCACCGGCAAAAATGATTATGGAATTATGCTGCAGAAAATTTCAGTTCTTTGTCAACTGATTGCAATATAGTCTGTTTTAAAATTTTGCTTGCTTTTCTTAATACAAATGATGATCACAGTATCTGTTTTATTTTCCAACTTTTTAAGTTATTTTAATAAGATATTGTGGGCATTCTTCTGGGTTAGTAGATATGGTTTTTAATCATAATGATTCATAGCTGGTTTTTGTCCTATAGTTTGACTTTACCATAGTTTATTCTATTATAAATTCTTAGTGGTAGCTGTTTCAATCACTAGAAGCAATATCGTGATGAACATTTTAGTACATGTATCCTCAACTACTGTTTTTTATTTTTTCAAATTTTGTTTTGTTTTAAGCTGAACTACAATGAAACTGCTTGGTCAAATGTATTTGTAGTTTTAATTTTACTAGATATTTCCAAATTTCTTTCTTGAGTGGGTCTAAAGATGTACATTCCAAGCAGTACTCCATGAGAAACATGTTCCCTTGGTATTCATTATTATGAGATCTTATTTCTTAAATGTTTTACAATCTTTTTAGTGAAAAAGCATGGTATATTAATGTTTAAAATTACTTTTTTATACCATGATAAGAGTACTTCTTGTTGTAAGAGATATATATCTAATTTAAATATCCTGAAGAAAGAAATGAGAATCAATTGAATCATATTATTGAAAAGTCCAGGAACAGATACTAAAGCAAGACAGGATGAAATAATATGACAAGAACCTGGCTTCTTTTTTTGCTCTTGGTTATATAGTTTTATGAGTTGATTTCGGTGTCACGCAGTTTTTAAAATTATGCTTTACTGGTGCATTAACTTTCAAGAATAATGATTTCTATTTAAACATGTTTTATATCTACATTTTCAACAGTTATTTAGACCATTCTATATTTAACTGGTCTTAGTTCCCAGTGCCTGTTCCATTATGTCATGAGTGTGTCATTGTTTAAATGTTCAACTTTTATTTTAGATATAAGTGGTACACGTGCAGGTTTGTTACAGGGGTATATTGCATGATGCTAAGGTTTGGGGAACAGACTCCATCACCTAGAAGTGAGCATAATACCCAACAGGTAGTTTTTCAACTCAAGCCTTTCTACCTAACTCCCCCTTCTAGTTGTCCACAGTGTCTATTTTCCCCACATTTATGTCCATGTGTGCCCGATGTTTAGCCCTCAGTTATAAATGAGAAGATGCGGTATTTTGTTTTCTGTTCCTGAATTGATTTATTTAGGATTACGGCCTGCAGATACATTTGGATGGCTTTAAAGGAAATGATTTTATTCTTTGTATGGCTACATAGTATTCCATGGTGTGTATATGTCACATTTTCTTTATCCTATTCACATTTGATGAGCACCCAGGTTGACTTCACGTCTTTGCTATTGTGATTAGCATGGCAGTGAACATGCGAGTGCATGTGTCTTTTTGATAGAATGCTTTATTTTCCTATAGGTATATACCCAGTAATAGGGTTGTTGGGTCAAATGGTGGCTCTATTTTTTTTTTTTTTGGATTAAAAGTGAGAAATTTATTATTTTTAGCCAATAGAGAATATACAGACAATCCCCACTTAGGACTTACAACAGTTTGATTTACAATTTTCAACTTTCTGATGGTGCAAGAGTGATACACATTCAGTAGAAACTATACTTTTTTGAATCTTTTTCATCTTTTTCTGAGCCAGCAATATGTGGTAGGACACTGTTTTGCAATGCTGGGTAGCAAGCCAAGTTGCATGTCCCAGTTAGCCAGTGATTGATCATGAGGGCAAACAAATTATACTCTGTGGTGTACTGTGTTGCCAGATGATTTTGCCCAACTGCAGGCTAACGTACGTGTTTTAAGCACATTTAAGGTAGGCTAAGGTAAACTCTGATGTTTGACAGGTTAGTGTATGGATTGGTAAGGTGGATAAAAAAAGGAGATGGAATGACAGAGCATTTGCATTTCACAACAAGATTCTGATCAATATGCACCAAAAAAAATGACATTAGAAGGAAGGTATGTCCTATGTTCACCCCTAGTCTTTACTACTGTTCATAATGGTATACCTCAAAAATCACCAAATAAACATGTACAGATGCTCTTTGACTTACAATGGGGTTATGTGCCAATAAATCCATAGTAAATTGAAATTATAGTAAATGGTAGCTCTATTTTAAAGTTATTTGAGAAATCTCCAAACTGCTTTCCACAATGGCTGAACTAATTTACATTCCCATCAATAGTGCATAAGCATTCCCTTTTCTCTGCAGTCTCACCAGCATCTGTTATTTTTTGACTTTTTAATAATAGTCATTCAGACTGATGTGAAGCGGTATTTTATTGTATATTTGATTAGCATTTCTCTGACGATTAGTGACGTTAAGCATTTTTTCATATGTTTGTTGGCCACTTTTATGTCTTCTTTTGAGAAGTGTCTGTTCCTTTCTCTTGCCCATTTTTTTTACTGGGTTTGGTTTTTTGTTCTCAATTTATTTAAATTCCTTATAGATTCTGGACGTTAGACCTTTGTTGGATGCATAGTTTACAAAAGTTTTCTCCCATTCTGTGGGTTGTTTGTTTACTCTGTTGATAATTTATTTTGTTGTACAGAAGCTCTTTAATTTAATTAGGTTGCACTTGTTAATATTTGGTTTCGTTGCAATTGCTTTTGGGGATTTAGTAAAATAATCTTTGCCAAGGCTGATTTTGAAAAGGATATTGCCTAGATTTTCTTCTAGGACTTTTATATTCCTAGATATTATATTTAAATATTTAATCCATCTCAAGTTAATTTTTATGTATAGTGAAAGGTAGGCATCCAGTTTCATTCATCTGCGTATGGCTAACTAGTTATCCCAATATCATTTATTGAATAGGAAGTGCTTTCCCCATTGCTTTGTTTTGTATGCCTTGTCCAAGATCAGATGGTTATAGGAGTGTGCCTTTATGTTTGAGTTTTCTATTCTTTTCCATTGGTCAATGTGTTTGTTTTTGTACCAGTACCATGCTGTTTTGGTTACTATAGTTTTACAGTATATTAATAGTTTGGAGTCAGGTAGTCTGATGCTTTTGGATTTATTCTTGTTGTTTCAGATTGCTTTGGGTATTTAGGTTTTTCTTTAGTTCTATATGAATTTTAGAATAATTTTTTATTTAATTTTGTGAAAAATGTCTTTGGTAGTTTTATAGGAATAGTGTAGAACCTGTAAAGTGCTTTGGACAGTATAGCCATCTCAATGATATTGATTCATTCAATCCATGAACATGGCATGTTTTGTTGTCATTGTTGATTTCTTAATTTTTCTTCATTACTTTCTCAATTCCAATATATTTTCAAGTAACACTTTTATTCAGAATGCTGCATGAGTATCATACTGTTTAAACTCTTATATATCCAAGGATGTGCATTATGTTCACGTGTGAAAAACAGAATTGCTTTACAATTTAAGGTGAATGTCCCCATCAAAATTAATATAGTCACATCATCATCTAGTATTTCTCTTTGCACAGGAAACATATAGAGATAAAACTAAATATATTACATAAAACAAATGAAGGGGGAAGAGCCTATTATAAAATCATCAGATCTCATCAGAACTCACTCACTGTCATCACTATCATGAGAACAGTATTGGGGAACCACCCCCATGATCTGGTCACCTCCCCTCAGGTCCTACCCTCGACATGTGGGGATTATAGGGATTACAATTCCAGATGTGATTTGGGTGGAGACACCGAGCAACCATATCACCTCTCCAATTGTTATGGGCAACCTTCGTCCTTTTATCTAATGTGGTGGGTCAAATTTGTGTGTAAAATTCCCGGTCAAGTTCCTGGTGGACATGTACAATACACTTCTCTGATATTTGAACTATAAAAATGTTTAATTCAAAGGAAGAGATAGCAAAGTAGCAAAGAGATTTTTTTTTTTTTTTTTTTTTTTTTAGATGGAGTTTTGCTCTTGTTGCCCAGACTGGAGTGCAATGGCACAATCTTGGATCACCACAAACTCCGCCTCCTTGGTTCAAGCGATTCTCTTACCTCAGCCTCCCAAGTAGCTGAGATTGCAGGCATGCGCCACCACGCCCAGCTAATTTTGTATTTTTAGTAGAGATGGGATTTCTCCATGTTGATCAGGCTGGTCTCGAACTCCAGACCTCAGGTGATCCACCCACCTCGGCCTCCCAAAGTGCTGGGATTACAGGCGTGAGCCACAGTGCCCAGCTTCTTTCTTTTTTTCTTTGCACAAGAGCATTAATATGACTACATCAAAAATTATCACCTATTTAGTACCCAATTTACTGCCAAGTACAAGTTTTGGGCCTCTAATTTAAGGAATAAAGAATAATGTGTTATAAACTAGCTTGCTGACTACTTTCAGTTTGTGTTTCATTGCCAGAGAATATTAGATCATTCTTGGCATATTGTTTTGCTTGCTTTGCATTTGTTCTCTTATTTAAAAATAATCTTCATTGACATTTGTCTTTTTCTATGAGAAGAAATGTATATATTTTGTATTAATTTTAAACAAGCCCTAATTATCTATCTAGTTGTAAGTCTTTATTTTCCCTAAGTCTTCATAGCAATTTTACTTGGAAGAAAAGAGAGTTTGTGAAGAGGATTGTTCCTGTACCTCATAAAACTTATATACCATTCTATGTCAAATAAAATTAATTATAGTCACGAGAGAAAAATTTAAAATACACCTTCTCAATAAATGGAGTTGAAAAAATATTCACTGTAAAGAGTTATTGTAAGTCAGTTTTTGAAAAATAATTTGCAGGAATTTAACTCAATATGCATAACTCAAAGGGAACAATCTTTCCCTTGTTTGTATAGGGAACAATCTATTTTTGCCAATTGAGTTATATTTATAGCAAGCATCTAGAAATAATAACCACAGTGAAATTAAAATTATTGATATTTAAAAACATGACACTATTTTGAAAATGTGGCACTTGCATTGCATAATTTAAATGTCTACAACATATAAATATTTAATTATTCCATTTTATATTTAATTGCTATATTAAGTTAATTCTGAACTCCTGTAGCATATGTTCATTACAAAAGTGTAATATATTTTGATGAGTATATTGTCAAAACCCTTTAATAATTCATTTTTATTAGCAGTATAGGACTGTGCTGACATTTCCCCAGGGTACATTGGGTGAGGTTAAGCAGTCTAAATGTCACAGTTAGTAACGTTGTTAAGACAAAGCCCTTGTAGTAAAATTGCATGTTAGTTCCCTGTTTTACTGCCCTTAACAGTAACATTACAAATAGGCCTCTGTTTTAAATTATGCATTGCATTTATAAGAATGAAATAATAGGGTACAACATTGTGACTCTTAGATGAACATACTCACTGTCGAATGAGAATATTTGAAAGAAGTAGTAATAATCAGTAGTTGGAGGGCAGATATGCAAAAAAAGAAGTAGCAATAATGGATATAAAATCAAATGATAAGTTTCATTTACACTGTGCTTTCAGGAAAGAGAAAAAACACACATCACAGACATCTAATGCTATCCAGTTCAGACTAAGCAAATAAATTAGAAGACAAAGAATTTTTGCATTTGAAATGTTCATTTCCTAAATTTCTTCTAATGTCCTTTATTTTTAATACTTGTGAAATGGTCTTATGCTATAGCATGCACTTTCCTCACTCTTTACCTGTACCTGAATGTCTGTAAATAATACATTAATAATGTATTGTTTTAGTAGGTGAAATAACATTTTAAAAATAAAAAGGTTAATATTAATTTTGCTTATTACTAAAATAATATTCTAGATCTGAGGTAGAGGTATCAAAGATTCATATCAGAACAATCAGTGCATCTACTCTAATAATGAAATATTTGCATTAATTTGTTATAACTCAATACAATCATCATGTTCTGAATTCATATACAATAAGAGTAAATAAATACTGTGTACAATTTTGAAAGAATTTCAAGTTATATGATATTTTAATTTACTATATTTACTCAGCCTACTTTGGATCTTTCTCTCTTTTTTCTCTATTAGTCTGGCTTGTGGTCTATCAGTGTTATGAATTCCATCAAATAATTAAATTTCTTTGCAGTGGTATTTTGTATGAAATTTGCCTGTCAGTTACATTTAGTTGAGCTTGATTTTCATTATTCATTTTCTTCTGCTAGCTTTGGGGGTGGTTTGCTCTTGTTTCTCTAGTTCCTCTAGGTGTAATGTAAGTTGCTAATTTGAGATCTTTCTAAGTTTGGTATGTAGGTTTTTAGCACTAAAACTTACCTCTTATTACTACTTTAGATGTGTCTTAGAAATCCTGGCATGTTGTATTTTTGTTTTTGTTAGTTTCAAATAATTTATTGCATTCTGCCTTAATTTTATTCTTTACCCAAAAGTTATTCAGGAATAGGTTCTTTAATTTCTATGTAATTGTATGGCTTAGAAAGATCTTTTCAAAAGTGATTTCCACTTTTATATTGCTGTAGTCCAAGAGCATGGTTGGTATAATTTTGACATTTTTTACTTTGTTGAGAATTGTTTTATAGCCAACCATGTGGTTGATCTTAGAGTATGCGCAATGCGCAGATGAACAGAACGTATATCTTGTTGTTGTTGGGTGAAGTGTTATGTAAATGTCTGCTGGATCCATTTAATAAAATGTTGAGTTTAGGCCCTGAATAGTTTTGTTAATTTCCTGCCTCAGAGACCTAATACTGATAGTGGGGTGTTAAAATCTCCTGCTAGTCTTGTATGGAAATAAAAGTGACTTCATAGGTCCCTAAGAATGTTTTTTATTTTTTTTTTTAATAAATCTGAGTTCTCTGGTATTGGGTGCAGATATATTTAGAATATTAAAATGTTCTTGTTTAATTGAACTGATTGTTATTATCAATATTTAATGCTCTTTTTTGATCATTGTTGGTTTGTATTCTGTTTGGTCTGAAATAAGAATAACTTCCCCTGCTGAATTTTGTTTTCCATTTGCTTGATCAATTTTTTCTCTATCACTTTACTTTCAGCCAATGGATTTTCCTGCATGTGGGATGGATCTTTTGAAGACAGCATATGGTTGGGTCCCGCTTATTTATTCATTTTGCCATGTGGTGCCTTTAAGTGGATGATATAGTTTGGATATATGTCCTCACCAAATCTGATGTTAAAATATAATTCCTAATGTTGGAGATGGAACCTGGTGGCTGGTGTTTTGGTCTTGGTGGTGTATCCCTCGTGAATGGTTTAGCACCATACTCGTGGTGCTATTCTTGTGGCATTGTGACACATGATTGGTTGAAGATGTGTGGCATCTCCCACACTCTTGCTTCTGCTTTTGCCATGTGACATGCCTGCTCCCACTTTGCCTTCCACTATGAGTAATATTTCCCTGAAGCTTCTCCAGAAACTGAGCAGATGTCAGTGCCTTGCTTCTACAACCTGCAGAAATGTGAGCCAATTAAATTTCTTTTCTATCTAATTTACATAGTCTTGGGTATTTCTTAATAGCAGTGCATACATGACCTAACACAGAAAATTGGTATTTTGGAGTGGGGCATTGCTATAATGATATCTGAATATGTGGAAGTGACTGAAACTGGGTAGTGAGAAGAGTTTAGGAGAGTTTGGAGGACTCAGAAGAAGACAGAAAGATGAAGGAAAGTTTGGAAGTTCTTAGAAACTGCTTAAATGGTTGTGACCAAAATGATAATAGTGATATGGAGAGTGAAGGCGAAGCATAGGAGGTCTCAGATGGAAATGAGTAACTTATTAGGAACTGTAGCAAAGGCCACCCTTGTTTGCTTCAGCGAAGAACCTTGATGCCTTGTTTCTATGCTCTAGGGATCTGTCTCAGTACGATCTTAAGAGCAACAACATAGGGTAACTTATGGACAAAATTTCTTAGCAACAAATTGCTCAAGACATAGCATGGTTGCTTCTCACAGCATACACTTAGATTTGGGAACAAATAATTTACTTAAAGTTAAAAATTATTTAAAAAGGAAGTAGAGCAGATACATTTGAAAAATCTGTAGCCTGACTTTGTAGCAGAGACAAAAAGAAAGCATTATTAGTAGAGAAATCCAAGTGGGTTGCAGAGCAACCACTTGCTAGAGTTATTTGCATGACTAAAAAGAGCCATATGCTTATAGCTGAGGCAATAGGAAAAAGTTCTCCAAGGCAATTCAGAAGACTTCCAGCTTACCCCTACTATCTAGCTCTCCCTTACTTCCAGCTCACCGTTACTATCATAGGCCAAGAGGTCTAGGAGAAAAGAATGGTTTCATGGGCCGTAGACAGGAAACCACAGCCCTGTGCCACACCAGAAGATTGCTTCTCATATATGTGACTCCCTGGTTCTAACTACATCTGAGAAAGCCCTAGGGATGACTCAAGCTTCTGCTTCAGAGGGTGCAAGTTCTACACTTTTGTGGCTTCCATGTCGTGTTAAGCCTGTATGCATGCTGAGTTCAAGAGTAAAGAAGGTTTGACAGCCTCCACATAGATTTTTAGAGGATGTATGAGGAAGCCAGCATTCCTAGTCAGAAGCCTACAACAGGGGCAGAGCTTTCATAGAGATACTTTACGAAGGCAATGCCAAGTGGAAATGTGAGGTTGGAGCCCCCACACAAGTTCTTAAATGGGGCACTCCCTAAAGGAGCTGTGTGAAGAAAGCCACCGTCATCAACAATCCAGAATGGTAGATCCACCTGCAGCTTGCACCTTGAACCTGGAATAGCCACAAGCACTGAACTCCAACCATTGAGAGAAGCTGCAGATGCTGTGCCCTGCAATGCCACAGAGGTAGAGCTTCCCACGTCCTTGGGAATCCACTTCTTGCATCAGTGTGCCCTGGATGTAGATATAGTGACAAATAAGGTTATTTTGGAACTTTAAGGTTTGATGACTTCCCCGCTGCGTTTCAGACTTGTGTTGATTTCTCTCTTTTGCTATAGGAATGTATACCCAGTGCCTGTACCCCCATTGTACCTTGGAAGTAAATACCTGTTTTTTATTTTACACGCTTATAAGTGGAAAAGACTCGGCTTGTCTCAGATGAGACTTTGAAGTTGGACTTAGGACTTTTGGGTTAAATGTAGAATGAGTTAAGACTTTTGGGATTATTGCAAAAGCATAATTGTATTTTGCAACATGAAAAAGACATGGAATTTGTGGGGCCAGAGGATATATGTCCCCACTAAATCTCTTAATGAAATTTAATCTCCAATATTGAAAGTATAATCTGATAGGAGATGTTTGCAACATTAAGGGGCATCCCTCATAAATTGTTTAGTGCCATCCCCTTGGTGATTTCCTCAGGATAGCGAGTGAGTTCTCATGAGATCTGGTTATTTGAAGATTTGTGGCACCTCCGCTCCCCCCACAACTTGCTGCTGTTTTTGCCATGTGATGTGCCTGCTCCCACTTCACCTTATCCCATGACTAAAAGTACCCTGAGGTCTCCCCATAAACCAAACAGATGCTGAAGCCATGACTGTACATCCTGCAGAACCATAAGCCAATCATACCTCCTTTCTGTATAAACTACCCAGTCTCAGGTTTTCTTCTATAGCAATTCCAGAACAATCTAACACATGCATTTAGCCCATTCATGTTCAAGGTTATTTTTCATATGTGAGAACTTGGTTATATCATGATGTTGTTAGCTGGTTGTTAGGTAGACTTGATTGCATAGTTGCTTTACGGTATTAACAATCTATGTACTTAAGTTTGTTTTTGTGGTATCTGGTAATGGTCTTTCATTTTCATGTTTAGCACTTCCTTAAGTAGCTCTTTTAGGGCAGGCCTGGTGATAGCAAATCCCTTAGCATTTGCTTGTCTAAAAAGTGTTTTCTTCTCCTTTACTTACGGAGCTTAGTTTGACTTTTTAGTTTTTGTTTTTTGTTAAGGACGCTGAGTATGAGTCTGCGATATCTGTGATATCTTCTGGCTTATAGGATGTCTGCTGAACAGTAGCCTGATGCGGTTCCCTTTGTAGGTGACCTGACCCTTCTCTCTAGCTTCCTTTAATATTTTTTTCCTTCACATCGACTTTAGAGAATCTGATGACTGTGTGTCTTGGGGACTGCCATCTTGTATAGTATCTCACAGAGGTTCTCTTAATTTCTGGAATTTAAGTTGTTGACCTCTCTGATGAGACTGGGGATATTGTAATGAACAATATCCTCAAATACATTTTCCAATTTGCTTTCTTTTCCTCTCTCTCTTTCAGGGAGGCTAATGAGTTATAGATTTGCAGTTTTTACATAATACCATACTTCTTAAGATATTTTGTACATTATTTTTATTTTTTTCTTTATTTTATCTGACTGAGTTGATTTGAAGAACTTATCTTCAAACTCTTAGATTTTTTTCTCAAGTTGACCTTATATGACCGTTAATACCTCTGATTGATTATGAAACCCTTGTGGTGAGTTTTTAGCTCTAGAAGATTAGGTTAGTTCTTTCTTAAAATATATATTTCAACTTTCAGCTGTTATATTATTTTACTGAATCACTTAGATTCCATGGATTGAATTTTAACTTTCTATTGAATCTCAATGAGCTTCATTGCCATCCAGATACTGAATTCTACGTCTGTTGTTTCAGCCATTCCAGTATTGTCTATGCAGATAGATAAACTTAGATTATATAAGACAAATACTAGAGAGAAGAAATAAAGGAAGAAAAGTGAACAGAGCCTCAGAAAAATGTGGACAATATTATGTGCACCAATATACATACAATGGGATAACCAGAAGGAGAAAGAAGATAAAAAGTGAAGAAAAAAATATTCAAATGATTAATGGCTGAACTAGTGTGGAACTTTGGAGGTAAGGAGACCCTCTGGCTTTGTGAGTTGCCAGACTTTTTGTGTTGGTTCTTTCCATCTGTGTGGGCTAATATTCCTTAAATCATTAAAGTTACTGTCCCTGGAATGGTGCTTTTGGCTTTTATATTCTTTGATGCTTTTGAGGGTTTGATTGTAGTGTAAGTTAGGTTCAGTCAGCTGACATTATTTATGGACAACTTCAGTGGACCAAGGTTCGGCTCAGCGGTCATGGGCTGCATGTTCTAACCCTGTTTGGCTAGGTCCAAGCATGTGGCTTTGTTCTATGGTACCTCAGGGTCAAGCAACTCTTATGCTGGAGGGAATAATGTGTTTCTTGTTTGCTGGCAACAAGACACCAATGTGGTGTGCTGTCAGAGGTGCTTCATCAGGTCAGGGGAGGCAGAATCTGCATGTGTGTACTGTTGGTGTTGTGGCAACACAGTGGGGTACGCGTGTGTGGTGAGGTGGTAGAGTCTACATTTGCTATCATGCTGGCAGTGGCAGGGCAGTGATATCTGCTCATGAATGTGCTCTGGCGAGGGCAGGGTGGTGAGGTTCATGTGTGCCTACCACAGCAAAGTAGTTGTAGGAGGCTACAGGTGAGTGTGCACCAGCGATGTGGTGGGGGTAGGCTGTGAATGAGTGTGTGCCTGCAAAGCAGTGGCAGGCAGCTGCAAGTAGGTGTGTGCCAGTGGGAACCTACCTGCAGAAACTCTTGTCTGTTAGTTGGAATCTGCCAGCCAAGGAGTTATGGTGGCAGCTACCAGGAAACACCTCTATTGGGAATCCAAGGCTGTATTGTAATTGGGCATGGCCAATCTGGGACCCCAGGAGTGGCTGGCAGGCTGGGGGATACACAGATATGAGTGGCACCATCCCACAGTTAAGACAGTCCCTCTCTGTCCAAGTTCTGCAGTCAAAAAAGGTCATAGCCACCTGGAGGAGTGCGGTGAGTCTTGGGGAATAGACATCGCTGGTTTTGCTTCAGTGAAACCATTTTCACACCAAGCCCTCTGGACTCCACACGGACTGGATTCCTGTCCCTGTCAACTTTCCAGGCAGCTGGCCCTGACAGTTCAAATGTTCATGGGGCTGATGAATTCTCTTGCACCTGGGATTCCGGAGGTCCAAGGAGAGAGTGGGCCATGCTATGCCAATTTACTTCACCCCTTCCCTAGGAGCTGCTCCGGTCCAGGAACAAGTCCTGGCACTCAGCAACTCTCCGCCAACCGCATCAGGCTACCAGTGGACCGTTCAACAGACATCCTATAAGCCAGAAGATATCACAGATATCGTAGACTCATACTCAGCGTCCTTAACAAAAAACAAAAACTAAAAAGTCAAACTAAGCTCCGTAAGTAAAGGAGAAGAAAACACTTTTTAGACAAGCAAAAGCTAAAAAAAAAGGTTCCTTCCCCTTCGGCCCAAGGTCTGTGTTTTCTCTCTGTCCACTCTCAATGCCTTCCTTCTGAAGATCTGCTCAGAATGTGCTGGTCTTCTTAGTGGCCTGATCTCTTAATGGGGTGAAACTCTTCCTGGTTGGCCATCTTGACTCTTACATGATAAAAACACTTAAGCAACTGGGAATATAAAAAAGTGCCTCAAAACAATAAAAGCCCTATATAAAAAATTCAAGAAAACATCATATACTCAATGATGATGGGCTAAATCTTTTAATTTAAATTTAGAAACAGAACATGACACCTGATTTTGCCAATACTATTCCACATAATATTAGAAGTTATATCCAGAGTAATTAGGAAGAAAAAAATATTAAAGGCTTCCAAACTATAAAGGATGAAGTCAAATTGTTTCTGTTTGCACATGACATGTACTTATACAAAGCAAACCCTAAATACTCTATGACAATCTTAGAAAAAATAGACAAATACTGTAGGATGCAAAATCAACACACAAGAATTAGTTGCATTCCTTTACAATAACAATAAAAATTCTGAAAAGGAAATTAAGAAAACAGTTCAATTTGCAATACCATCAAAATGTATAAAATACTTGAGGATCACGTTAACTGTGTAGGTAAATGACCTATATACTGAAAACTACAAAGCATTGCTGAAGGAAATTAAGAAAGATACAATAAATGGAGAAACATCCTGAGTTAAGAAATTGAAACATTTGATATTATCAAGATGTCAATACTACCCAAGGAAATTTGCAAATTCAATGCAATCAATATCAACATACAAACAATGATTTTGAAGACATGCAAAAATTCAATCCCAAATTTATATGGTATCTCAAGGGACTTCAACCAGCCAAAAGAAAAAAAAAAGAAAAAAGCAACAACAAAAAACCCTCTGGAAAATGAAGAACAAAGTCACAGGACTTACACTTCTTGATTTTACATCTTTTTATAATGTTACACTAAACAAAGCATTGTGCTGACATAAAGAGGCATATATACTAATGTAATAAAATAAAAAAAAAAATCCATAGAAAAGCTTGGATCTAGACCTAGAAATACCATTTGACCCAGCCATCTCATCACTGGGTATATACCCAAAGGATTATAAATCATGCTGCTATAAAGACATATGCACACGTATGTTTACTGCAGCACTATTCACAATAGCAAAGACTTGGAACCAACCCAAATGTCCATCAATGACAGACTGGATTAAGAAAATGTGGCACATATACACCATGGAATACTATGCAGCCATTAAAAAGGATGAGTTCATGTCCTTTGTAGGGACGTGGATGCAGCTGGAAACCATCATTCTCAGCAAACTATCACAAGAACAGAAAACCAAACACCACATGTTCTCACTCATAGGTGGGAATTGATCAATGAGAACAGTTGGACACAGGAAGGGGAACATGTTGTGGGGTGGAGGAAGTGGGGAGGGATAGCATTAGGAGATATACCTCATGTAAATGATGAGTTAACGGGTGCAGCACACCAACATGGCACATGTATACATACGTAACAAACCTGCACGTTGTGCACATGTACCCTAGAACTTAAAGTATAATAAAAAAGAAAAAAAAAAGAAAACTAAATAAAAAAGAAGAGCTTTTAAGGACATTGTCAAATGCTTTCCAACAAATGTTCCAAGATCTTTCAATAGGGAGGAGTGTTTTCAAAAAGTGCTTTTTGTAAAACTGAATATCCACATTCAAAAGAAAAAAATTGGACCTTTACCTTGTGACATATAAAAACTGAAAATAGGTCAAAGATCTAAATGTAATAGCTAAAATTATAAAATGCTTAGAAAAAATATATAAGAGGACTGCTTCATGGCATTAGATTTGGAAATACTTCCTTGGACAAGACAGCAAATGCTCAGGTAACCAAAGGAAAAAAAATGAATAAATGTTTTTGACCAAGTTAAAAACGTTTCTGCATCAAAGAACACTATGAAAATAATGCAAAGGCAACCAAAGAATGGGAGAAAATATTTGCAAATCATCTACTTTGTAAGGGAATAATATCCAGAAAATATAAAATATCCCTACATCTCAACAACAAATCAATCAATCCAGTGTAAAAATGGGCTAAAGACTTGAATAGATTTTTTTTCCAAAGAAAGTATGCAAATTGCCAACAAGCACATAGAAATATAATTATCATCACTAATCATTAGGAAACATAAAACATCAATAAGATTAAATAGCACATAAAGTAAAATTTGTTTTATAAAAAACAGTCAACCAAAAACAGAAAATAACACAATGTTGGTGAGGATGTTGAGAAATTTTTAGTTTAGGCACTGCTGGTGGGATAGAAAATGCTGCAGCTGCTGAGGAACTCAGTCTGGCCCTTCCTCATAAAGTTTAAGATTCAGCAATTTTACTCCTAGGTTTATACCCAAGACTACTGAAAGCAAACATTTGAACAGATATTTTTACACCCATTAACATAATAGCATTTTTCATAAAGGCCAAAAAGTGAAAACAACCCAAATTTCCATTTACAGATAAATAGATGAGGAAAATGTGGTGTACATTTTTGGTATACACAAAATAGAATATTATTGAATATTGTTTGGACTTAAAAGGAATGAAATTCTGATACAAGCTTCAGCATGGGTGAATCTTACAGATGTTACACTAAGTAAATTTAACAGACACACAAAAAACAAATATTGTATGATACTTCTTTTATGAGGTGCATAGAGTGATCAAATTCATAGAAATATAATAGTTTGGTGGTTGAAAAAGTTGCAGAGATGTTAATTGGAGAGTTATTGTTTAATGCGTTACAAGTTTGTAAAAACAAAAAAATTATGGAGATGAATGGTGTTGATATTTTCTCAATAATGTTAATGTACTATATAGCACTGACTGTACATCTAAAAATTGCTAAAATGGTAAATGTATGTTGTATATATTTTACCACAATAAAAAATCTACTTCAACAAGTTTCAAATACAGATTGTATATTTGCCTTATGTTTTCTGTGTGTATTCACATTTGCATGAATTCCTATTATTTACTTTCTGTAATCTACATTTCTTAATAGCATAATTTTTTCTGTTTTTAATTTTAATTCCCAGTTTGGATTACTTAACAATGTGTTAGTGGATGTCTGCTTTACTAATTAATTGCAGCTATGAAAATAGTTTCATTATCTTTGAACATGATTGATGCTTTCAGTAGGCAATAGAGTATTATTGAGTACAAATTTATTGTCCTAAATATTACTCTCATTCTATTGATTGAATATACTTGTATGTGTGTACATGTGTGCATGTGTGCATAATGGAAACAAAAGGAGGTATACATTTTTAAAGAACAAGTAATATCAATTTATTTATATGCATCTTATACCTCATAGACATAAATATAAACATACAGGTAAATAAGCACATAGAAAATAGAAACTGTTAAGATACACGGTAAAGGTAAATGTGATATTTCATTCATAATGATGTTTAGGTCTTCTGCATGTCCATTCTATGCTCAATAAATTGTAAACTGAACATACAGAAACTATTTTATTTTGGTACATATTTTATAATTTCTATATATTAATATATATATACTTCTGTAAACATAAAGATATATACTTTATAGCATGCTATCTGCAAAAGTGGCACACCTGAAGAAAACTAAAGATGTATTTTCTCAATTATGAAATAATTTGGGAAAAATTTAAACATGTATGCCGTAAGGATCATGAGACAAATCATGAGAAGGCTGGATTCTATTCTAGGTAGAAATTTTATAAAGTTTTTTTTTTTTTTAATTTGTACAATTTGTACCTTGTAGATAATGACCATTATCCCAGGTTTGTAATAATCAAATTAAATAAAGGGTGTAAAAATACTTTGAAATTTGTAAAAGATTTCAAATATTTTATTGAACTTTAGCACTTCCAGAGACAAAACTGACAAACTATAAACTTTATTTTACTTTTTGTCCCAAAATGTTCATATTTGGAAGAGCAGTATTTTAGCAGGTGCTTTTATTTTTGTATTACATGTTTTTAAATTAACCATAATGATCTTTCTAGTCTTTGTTCTATCAATATGTCTTCTCAAAAAGGAAAATTCTTTTAAAAATAACTCTTTTATTCCATGATTGCTACCATCTGTTAGCATCTGGGAATTAAAAAATAGGACATTTAACTTATACTATTGCTTCTTCACAAGTTAAAATTAGTGAAATTATTTCCTAATTGTCATGATTTAAGTTCTACATTCTTAAGAAGTTAGAATATAATTACATATATTATTACTGTGTCATGAAAAGCACAAATTGTTTATAAAACATGAAAATAAGTGTACATTAAAAAGGACAGAATAATGAACAGATAAACAATGGAAAATCCTTGAAGAGGAAATAAACAGGTACAAAACAACATAAGTAAAATATATGAGACACTCTATATGGACTCTTTATTACATGCATGAAAAATTCAAATGACAAATTAGGGTATTTAACTATTATTAGAGAATAGTGAAATTATGCATTTATATTTCCATCTAAATGGCCACCATGAGGACTTTTAATACAATATAGTAATAAACATCATTTGGGAATACAGACTTTACTCAAGATTACCATCCATAATATACATGGCTCTTCTTTTACAATGCAAAACAACCAGAGAAGAAAGTTAAAATCAGTAGTAATCAATGCTGATCAGAAGTCAGGACCCAAATTTGGACTCTAGCTTATATGATGTGAGCTAAGAGAAAGTGTCCCTGGAACACTAGAAATGGATCAGAACATATAAGAATCTTGAATAAAGCAAGGTAACTTCAGAAAATCATTGGCAAAATACAGATATTGGTTGAGGAGATATTATATCAACACATTATTAATTTAGAATAATATTAGTTGAGACTCATTACTTAGAGGAAGACAGTGTATTTGAAACTACTTCTTCAAAGTAGTCTGAATTAGGTTTTTTTAGTCTGAGGAGCAATTTATGCCCTAGAATATTATTGAATAACACAGACCAATCAGTCAGTATTTAGGGTAGCTAAACAGCTAGGTGTGATCTAAGGAAGAAACAGTCAAAGAGCCTAGCCGAAACCACTGTTTTCCCAGACAGAATATGGGCCTACACAAGGCTGTGTCCCCTGTGGAGTAACATCAGACACAACACTATAGTTTTGGTGGGTGGGTTGATAAAGAGGGTATGTCAAAAGTTCAGCTGAGCAGGAGAGAGTGAGACTGTTGAGTTGCCAGATGTCCAAGTAGCAGATTAAAATAACAAACCAAAAATGAAACTAATAATTAAGCCTTTAATCACTTACTGTATGATACGCAGGAGGCTAAAAGTAGAAAATATGCTGACTTCCCCTTTGTTCAGTTTTTTCACATGGAATGGCATGCTAGTTCAGGGACCAGTCATCTCACCGTTAAAGAAGTTGAAAATAAAAGGGTCTTGCATTTTTATGGATTCTAAGCCGGAAAGGGGGGTGATTGGAGTGGAAATTAATGACCACTGAGTCAGATTAGAGAAAAGTATCTTCAAGGTTTCTCTCTTTCCTCCCCGCCTCTAATATGGAGGCCTTGATTGACACATCTGAAAACCTTAACAGTAGGCTCCAGATAAGGAAACTCCTGGATGAATGGGCTTTAGCTAGGATGCAAATATGTGTAGAAGCAACGCTGCGCACAAGCGCTTGAGTTGAGTTTACTTCCTTCAGAGACTGCAATGCGCTGGCTGTGCACTAAGTTTGGTATGACATGGAAGGCACCTTTTTCTCCAGTGAGGCTTCCGGGTTAAACAATTCATGATTGCCTCTCACATGGCTCAAAAAATTACACACAGGTTTTAACCAGCAACTGGACTCCTCAGACTTTACTAAAACAATCCAGAGTACCACTAAACAAACTAAGAAGCAAATAACAAAAACAAGCCCTGTGGTGGTAGGGACTGGTACCCAAAATTGCTATAATACATTCTCCAAAGTGTCCAGTTTCCAACAATAAAAAATTGCAAGCCATGCAAAAAAAAAGAAAAGTGTGACACATTTCAAATGGAGGAGAGTAAATAGGAGAAACTTCCTGTAATTAGAAGCAAATGTCAGATTAAAGAAAGCCTTATATGTTGTCATTATAAATACTTTCAAATGAATAAAGAAAACTGTGATTATTGAAGTAAAGTTTTGATGACCATGTCCATGTCATTCTAAATAGACAATATCAAAACAAAGTTTTAATTTTTTTATGTTTCTATTTTTATATTTTTCTTCCAAATTTTGTGTTAGATTTGAGGGTACATGTGCCACCTTGTTACATGAATAATTGTGTGTTGCTGGGATTTAGTGCACAAATGATTTCATCACCCAGGTAGTGAGCGTAATACTGGATAGATAGTTTTCAATGCTCACTCTCCTACCAGCTTCCACCAATCAAGTAAGTCCCAGTGTCTATTTTACCCATCTTTGCTTCCATGTATAATTAATATTGCGCTCCCACTTAAAAGTGAAAACATGTGGTATTTGGTTTATTGTTTCTGTGTGAATTTGCTTAGGACAATGGCCTTGAACTCCATCCATGTAGCCGCAAAGGCCATTATTTCATCCTTTTATATGACTGCATATTACATGGTGTATATGTACCACATTTTCTTTATCCATTCCACCATTGGTGGGCATCCAAGTCAATTCCGTGTCTTTGTTCTTGTGAAACATGCTTCAGTGACCATATACAAACATGCGTCTCGTGGAATAATGATTTATATTCCTTTGGGTATATACTCAGTTATGGGATTGATTGATTGAATTTTAATTCTTCTGTAATTTATTTGAGAAATCTCCAACCTGCTCTCCACAGTGGCTGAACTAATTTACATTCCAACCAGCAGTACGTAAGTGAAGTCGCGCTTATTTATCCAACTTGCTACTCTGAGCCTTTTAAATGAGACGTTTAGCCCATTTATGTTCGAGGTAATCTTGATATGTGAGGATTTGATCCTAGCATCATGTTGTTTGTTGGTTATGTAAACTTGGTTGTATAGTTGCTTTATGGAGTCAGTGTTCTATGTACTTGAATGTGTTTCTTTGGTGGCAGGTAATGATCTTTTGTTTCTATGTTTAGTACTCCCTTATAGACCTCTTGTAAGGCATATATTGTGGCAATAAATTTCCTTAGCTCTGCTGCTTTTCCGAAAATCATTTTCTGTCTATTTATCTTATGGCAATTAGTTTGGCTGGATATGAAATTCTTTGTTGGAATTTATTTCTTATAAGCATGCTGAATATAAGTTTCTAATCTCTTTTGGCTTGGAATGTTTTTGCTGAAAGCTCTGCTGTTAGCCTGAAGGGGTTCCCTTTGTAAATGACCTGCCTCTTTTCTCCAGCCCCTTTATCATGTTTTCTTTTGCATTGACTTTGGAGAATCTGATGCCTATGTGTCTTGGAAATAGTTGTGTTGTGTAGTATCTCACAGGAGCTCTGTTAATTTCCTAAATGTAAATATCAACCTCTGTAGTGAGGTTGGGGAAAGTTTTGTGGACAATATCCTCTAATATGTTTTTCTAGTTGCTTGTTCCCTCTCCCCACTCTTTCTAATTAGTCATGAGGTTGGTCTCTTTATATAATCTGATATTTCTTGGAGGTTTTGTTCATATTTTAAAATCATATTTTCTTTATTTTTGTCTATGTTGATTCAAAGAAAGAGTCTTTGGGTTCTGAGAATCCTTCCTCATCTTGGTCTGTCCTGCTGTTAATACTTCTGATTGTATTATGAAAATCTTGTAGTGAGTTTTTCATCTCTAGAAGAACAGTTTGTTTCTTTCTTAAAATGGCTATTTCATCTTTTATCTTTTGTATTATTTCACTGGATCCTTAGAATCCTTGGGTTGGGTTTTAACCTTCTCCTAAATCTTGGTGGTCTTTGCTGCCATCCAAATTCTAAATTCTATATTTACTGTTTTAGCCATTTCAGTCTGGTTAAGAATCATTGCTGAGAAGTTAATGCAGTTGTTTGGATGTAAGAAGACACTCTAGTTTTTGAATTGCCAGATTTCTTGTACTGGTCCTTTCTTATCTGTGTGGGCTAATGTTTCTTTTATCTTTAAGTGACTGTCCTTTGGATGGGGCTCTTTGCTTTTATATTCTTTGATGCCTTTGGATTTGACTGTAGTGTGAATTGGGTTTAGTTGATTGGCTCCAATTCTGGATAATTTCAACAGGTCAATGATCAACTCAGCACTCCTGGGATGCAGTCTTTAATTCTGGTGGGCTGAGATAAGATCTATGCCTTTTTTTTTTTCTGTATTCTTGAGGTTAAGCACCTGCTGCACTAGTAGGGCTGAGTCATTCCCAGTCTAATAGCAACGATGCTCTGATGGGAGTTACCAGTAAATGCGTTCTGGCAGGGTGGTAGCAGGTCCTGTGCATGTGTTCACCTGTGTCAGTGTGGCAGTGGGATTAGAGTACACATGTGTCAGTGAAGCAACAAGGTGAGGCTGTGGTTGAGTTCACCAGCAAAACAGCATGGAAGATTGTAGGCAGGTTCCCATCACTGGAATTCTGTCTGCAGAAGCTTTCCACATGTTAGGTGGACATGATGACCACTGGCAAGGGCCTAGGCTGGATAGCTGAAGTTATACTGGAATCAGGTGCAGCCAGGTAGGAATCCTGGGACAGGCCAGCAGACATGGGGATGATCAGATAAGACTGGACTTTTCCCATAGTTAGTATAGCCTTTCTCTGTCCAGGCATGGTAGCCAAGAAAAGCCCAAACCACCTAGAAGAGTATGTCAAGCCTTAGGGGATGGGTATCCATGGTTGTACTTCACTGCAGACCTCCCTGCATCAAACCTCTGGGCTCCATGCGTGCTTGAGTTCTGTCTCTATCAACTCTCTGGGTAGGTTTCCCTTTCAGCTTAAATATCTATGGGAGTCATGGGGTCTCCTGCAGCTATCATTCTGGAGATTCATGGTGAGAATGGGCCACTCCATACCTCTTTCACTTCCCCAGGAGTTTCTCAGGGTCATAAAAACATCTTGGTGTTTGGACGTCCAAAACACATGGATATGCATGTTATCTTCTAGGAGTTTTATAATTTTGTTTTGCATTTGAGTGTATGATCCATTCTGAATTATATGTATGTAGGTCTATTTCTGCGTTCTTCATTGTTTTCCATTGGTCTATTTGTCTATTCTTTCATTGATATACCACATTATCTTGATTATTATAGCTTCATAGTTTGTCTCAAAGCCAGGTATTGTCAGTTTATTGCTGGTTCTGTTGAAGTTTAAATATGTTCTTACTAAGTGATTCTCTGCCTGCTGGATCTGTCAATTATTGAGAGAAGCAGTGAAGTATTTAAGTGTAAGAGTGGATTCGTCTATTTCTCTGTGCATTTCTGTTTGCTTTTGTGCAGTGTATTTCAACATGTTGTTAGGCACATTTCCATTAAGGCCTGTTATGTCTTTTTGAAGAATTTACCCTTGCATGATTGTGTAATGCCCCCATTTGTCCCTGATACATTTCCTTGCTCTGAAATCTGCCGTGTCTATAGGACATAGCTCCTCCACCTTTGTTAATTTCTTTAACTGATAAATTATTTTTAGAGCAGTTTTAGGTTCAAAGCAAAATTTTGTTAAAGTACAGTATGTTTCCATATACTCCTAGTCTAAAAACATGTGCAACCTCACCTACAACTGACATCCCATACTACCATGATACACCTTGGCACATCATTATCTCCCAAAGTCTGTAGTTTACTTTAGTGTACACACTTGGTTTTGTACATTCTATGGGTTTTAACAAATGTAGATGACGTGTTCAGAACTGTTGTATTATACATATTTTCAGTGTCCTGAAAAATCTCTGTGCCCTGTCTATTCTTTCCCTCTTCCCAGCAACTTTTGACAGTCTCCATGGTTTTGGCATTTCCAGAATAAATGTCCTATAGTTGAGAAAAATAAGGTAAGGAGCCTTTTCAGATTGTCTTGTTTCACTTAGTAATATATATTTAAGTTTCCTCTCAAAACTAGCTTATTTCTTTTTAGCACTGAATAATACTTTATTATCTGAATAAGAGTTTACTTATCCAGTCATCTATTGAAAGACATCCTGGTCACTTCCAAGTGTTAGCACTTATAAGTGAAGCTGCTATAAATATTGCTGTGCAGGTTTCTTCATGAACATGAAATTTCAATTCATTTGGGTGAATAATAAGAAACAAGAGTGCCGCATAGTGTGGTAAGAGTATGTTTCTTTAGTTTTGTAAGAAACTACCAAAATGTGTTCTGAGGTGGTTGTACCATATTACACTAGTAATAAATGATAGTTTCTTTTTATTCACATCCTCATCAACATTTGCGGTTATTATTACTTTGAATTTTGGGTATTGTAGTAACTATGTAGTGGTATCTCATTGTGGTTATAATTTGCAGTTCCCTAATGACATATGATGTTGATCATCATTTCATATGCTTATTTACCATCTCATCTGTTTTTGTGAGGTATTTGTTCAGGCCTTTTACCCATTTTTATTTTTATTTATTTATTTATTTTTATTTATTTGTTTATTATTATTATTATTTTATTTTTATTTGTTTATTTATTTTAGGTGGAGTCTCGCTCTGTCACCCAGGCTGGAGTGCAGTGGCACAATCTCAGCTCAATGCAAGCTCCACCTCCCGGGTTCACACCATTCTCCTGCCTCAGCCTCCCGAGTAGCTGGGACTACAAGTGACAACTACCATGCCTGGCTAATTTTTTGTATTTTTAGTAAAGATGGGGTTTCACTGTGTTAGCCAGGATGGTCTCGATCTGACCTCATGATCTGCCCGCCTTGGTCTCCCAAAGTGCTGGGATTACAGGCATGAGTCAGTGCGCCAGGCCGCCTTTTACCCATTTTTAATCAAGATCTTTAATTTATTACGATTTATTTTTAAGTGTTCTTTGTGTATTTTGCAGTTTTTTATCAGCTATATCTTTTGGAAATATTTTCTCCTGTTTAGTAGCTTGTCTTCTCATCCTCTTGATATTGTCTTTCACAGAGCAGAGGTTTTTACTTTTAATAAAACACACTTTATCAACTATTTCTTTCATGGGCTATGCCTTTTGAACTGCATCTAAAAAATCATTGCTATAACCACGGCCACTTAGATTTTTGTGTGTGTGTTATGTTCTAGGAGTTTTATAGTTTTGCACTTTACATGTAAGACTATGATTCATTTTTCAGTTAATTTTTTAGAAGTTAACTGTGTCTAGATTGATTTTTTTGCATATGGATGTCAATTTGGTTCCACATAATTTGTTTTAAAAAATATTTTCTCTATTGTATTACCTTTGCTCCTTTGTCCAAGATCAATTTATATATTTATGTAGATCTATTTTGGGGTTCTCTACTCTCTTCCATTGGTGTGTCTGTCTATTCTTTCACCCATACATGCCATCTTGATTACTGTAGCTTTATAATATGTCTTAAAGTCAAGTAGTGTTAGTCCTCTGATTTTGTTCTTTTTCAATATTGACATGACAATTCTGGGTCTTTTCCAGTTAATATCAATTTGCTGATACCTGCAAGATAATTTGTTGACATTTGGTTGGGATTGTATTGAATCTGTAAATCAAATTGCATTGAATCTATAGAATCTATAGATAAGAACTAACATTTTGACATTGTTGAGTCTTTTTATTTATGAATATGTAATAGCCCTCCATTTTATTATTAATGTATTTCATCCAAACTTTTTAGTTCTCCTCACACAGATTTTGTACATATCTTGCTAGATTTTACCCAAGTATTTCATTTTAAGAAATTCGAATGCAAATGGTAATTTTTTAAAATTTTTACTTCCACTTCTTCCAGCTGGTGTTCAAAAGCAGTGGTAAAGGGGGCCAGCTATCTTTTGATTAGTGTTAGCAGAATAATTCTTTCTCCATACATTTAATCTGTATGTGTCTTTATGTTTAAAGTGAATTTCTTGTAGACAACATATAGTTGGGTACTGTTTCTTGGTCTACTTTGGCAATCACTGTGCTTTAATTGTTTAAAAATTTTATTAATATGGTTGTATATATATCTACCATATTTGTTAATTATTCTATTGGTTGCTCTTGTTCTTTCTCTTGTTTTTTTTTTTTTGTCTTTCGCTGTTTCTTTTTTTTTAATTTTTACTTTATTTGGTTTTAATTGAGCGTTTTACATATATCCATTTTCTCTCCTTTCTTAGCATATTAATTATACTTCCAATTTTACTTAGCTAGCAAGTGATCTAGAGTGTGAAAGATACAATTAAAATTAATTCATTTTCAAATAACACTCTACCACTTCATGGGAAGTTCAATGACCATATAACTACATATTGCCAAAGTATTTTGGGTAAAATGTACCTCAGTATTTCCTTCCTTTTATTCTTTATGTCATTGCCATCATATATTTTACTTATCCACAAACTATAAACATTAAATATGTTGTTGCTATTATTAAACAAACTGTTATCTATTAGATTTAAAAATAAGAGTTTTATTATTCCTTCATTTACCTTCTGTAATGGTCTTTTTTCTTTATGTGATATGAATTTCTAATCTATATCATTTTCTTTTTTCCTGAATAACTTCTTATAACATTTCTTGTACACAAGTCAAACGGCAGCAAATTTCTTCAATTTTTATTTGTTTGAGAGCATCTTTATTTCTTCTTCACTGTTGAATGATAATTTTTCAGGACACAGTGTTCTGGATTGGTGGATTTTTTCTCTCAACACTTTAAATATTTCACTACCTTCTCTACATCTTTACATGGCTGCTAAGGAGAATTCTGATGTAATTCTTATCCTTTCTTATTCTGATGTAATTTCTTATCCTTGTTCCTCTATAGGCAAGTTGTTGCCCCCAAATCTGGCTTGTTTCAAGATTTTGTATTTGTCTTTTATTTTTTGGAGTTTAGGTATAATATGCCTCAGTGTAGATTTCTTGTGTTGCTTAGTGTTGTCTGAGCCTCCTGAATTTGTGGCTTTATATCTGACATCAATTTTGGAGACTTCTCAGTTATTATTGCTTCAAATATTTATCCCATTCTCTCTTCTTCTGGTGTTTCTATTCCATATGGTACACTTTTTGTAATTGTTCTACAGTTCTGAATATTCTGTTATTTTTTAGTCTTTTTTTCCTTTTCTTTTCAGCTTTGAAAGTTTTTACTGACATATCAGCAAGTTTTCTAATTCTTTTCTCAGCCATGCCAATTCTGCTAATGAGCTTTTCAAAGGAATCATGCATTAATTTTTTTTTTTAATTCCTGACATTTGTTTTTTATTGTTTTCTAGAATTTCCATCTCTATGCTTATGTTACTCATCTGTTCTTTCTGATCTACTTTTTCATTAGAACCTCTCACATGAAGGGTCCTAGTTTAAATTTGGAATTGAAATTGAATTTTAAATTGAATTTAAATTTCCAGTGATAACTCTGACATTCTTACCATATCTGAGTTGCTGTTGATATGATTTGGCTCTGTCTCCCCACACAAATCTCACCTTGAATTGTAATAATTCCCACATGTCAAGGGCAGGACCAAGTAGAGATAATTGAATCATGGGGGAAGTTTTCCCCATGCTGTTCTCATTATAGTGAGTGGGTTCTCATGAGATCTGATGGTTTTAAAAGGGGCTTCCTTCTTCACTCGGCACTCATTCTCTCTCCTGCCCTGTGAAGAGGTGCCTTCTGCCATGACTGTATGCTTCCTGAGGCCTCCCCAGCCATACATAACTGTGAGTCAATTAAACCTCTTTATAAATTACCCAGTCTCGAGTATTTCTTCATAGAAATGTGAGAATGGACTAATACGGCTGTGACGTTTGGTCTCTCTTCGAACTGTGATTTGTTCGTTTGACTATGCCTTATAGATTATTGTTGACAGCAGACGCGATGTACTGGGAAAAACAAGTAAACAAACGAACAAACAAAAAACTCCAGTAAATAGGCTTTTAGTTATGTTATAACAAGGAATGTGGGAAAGAAAAGTGTAATAAAATCATATGATTAGGTGTAGGCTTTTTAGTGAGACTTTGTCCCTGGTCTGTGTCCCTTACTAGTGCTTCTCAGGTTCCCCTTCCCATCCTTAGGGAAGGAACCCGATGGCTAGAGGGACACATATGTGGGTTTTTCTCTGCCCCCATGTGGAAGGCTAGAGTGGGTCAGAGTTACGTATTTCCCTTTTCCTAGTTCAGTTATGCTCTGATAAATCCCAGTAGGTTAGGGTCCGGTAAAATAGTTTATTTTCAGAAATGGCCTTTAAAGATAAATTAAATGCACTGGGTCCATTTCAAAATGGCTTCTTTTCCCCACCTCCTACTGAAATCAAGAGGGGATTTTTCTTCAATGATCCCTTTAAGAATCTGGTAGGACTCAAGGAGGTAATACTCACGAAAGAATGACCTTCTATGTATGATGTTCTCTCTCTTCCCCTCACATGTGGTCCTTCTGGATTTTCTGATTATCAGACTTTTAAACAATTAGCCTCTTAACAATTTGTCAATTATAACAGTTTAGATTTGTCTTACCCTGCTTCTGGTTCCCCAGGTAAAATGCTAGTAATATGGGAAACAGAATGTCAGGTATAAGGGATATTTTCCTTCTCTGTACTATCCTTGCATTTTCTCTGTGGATCTAAACTATTTTACAATGTAAAAATTATTTTAAAAATAATATGTACTTTGAAATAGCAATTAAGTTTTTGGAAAAATGTCAGAAGATGAAATGTTTTAGGCTGTTTCTCTTTGCCCAAAACTGTTCCAGATTTAACACTGAAAATTATCTTAGTAAACACCAGTCCCAGGCAAACCATTGCAGTTGTTCACCTTAAATGTGCCCCAGTAACTAATAATATTCCAGACAGCTAGGCCTCCGAGGGATTTTCCTGCCTAAACTGAATTAATTTATAATTTCCGTATGTGATTATTAGCCCTTGTATGTCTTGACACATTCATGGTTTCTAGGTTTTTTCTAATAAAATATTTTATATAATTACCCTATAGTTCATGTTAGCAACTTGCCACTATATCTGCTCACCAAAGTCAGTCGAAGGTTTGAAGTACATTTGCAGTGAAGTAGTTAGAAATTTATTACTAATATACTAAACATCTTCTGGTTTGTTACTACAGTCTTCCAAAACTGTCCAGGTTTGGGTGCTTGTTCAGCGTCCATGAGGGCACATGAACTATTGGCATATATCAACATCTGAAGCCACTATGAACAACAACAAAAAATTCATCCTTTTAGTTTGTGTTTTATAGTTTTTAATTATTCTTGCTTATAAAACACCACTTCTTTTTTTTTATTTTTATTTTTTTAAATTTATTTATTATTATTAAACTTTAAGTTGTAGGGTACATGTGCACAACGTGCAGGTTTGTTACATATGTATACTTGTGCCATGTTGGTGTGCTGCACCCATCAACTCGTCATTTACATCAGGTATAACTCCCAGTGCAATCCCTCCCCCCTCCCCCCTCCCCATGATAGGCCCCGGTGTATGATGTTCCCCTTCCCGAGTCCAAGTGATCTCATTGTTCAGTTCCCGCCTATGAGTGAGAACATGCGGTGTTTGGTTTTCTGTTCTTGTGATAGTTTGCTAAGAATGATGGTTTCCAGCTGCATCCATGTCCCTACAAAGGACACAAACTCATCCTTTTTTATGGCTGCATAGTATTCCATGGTGTATATGTGCCACATTTTCTTAATCCAGTCTGTCACTGATGGACATTTGGGTTGATTCCAAGTCTTTGCTATTGTGAATAGTGCTGCAATAAACATACGTGTGCATGTGTCTTTATAGCAGCATAATTTATAATCCTTTGGGTATATACCCAGTAATGGGATGGCTGGGTCATATGGTACATCTAGTTCTAGATCCTTAAGGAATCGCCATACTGTTTTCCATAATGGTTGAACTAGTTTACACTCCCACCAACAGTGTAAAAGTGTTCCTATTTCTCCACATCCTCTCCAGCACCTGTTGTTTCCTGACTTTTGAATGATCGCCATTCTAACTGGTGTGAGATGGTATCTCATTGTGAAAACACCACTTCTTAATGTGGCTATGTTTTAAATACCATATTTTATTCTAGAATAGGGTAAGCCTCATGTAGCTTTGGAAGCAGCAAATTATTCTTGAGGAATTTATTTCTGTCATTGAACACACTAGTCTACTATATTCATATGGTAAAATAAATTAAGGAGGTTATTTCTCTGTTTACAAAATGTTATTCAGAAGTGTGTGTATGTACATGTATGTGTTTCCCATTAACATCTAAAAATAGTAGCTATGCCTAATAGGTGCTCTTAATCAATTGTCAACTATATCATTTCTGCTTATTTCTCTAATTTTGAAACTGTAACAATGAACCTGGCTTTGAGTAATTACTTCTGTTTACATCAGATTTTCCTAAATGTGTCTGCACATTTAAACTAGTTGAACATCTTTCAAAAATTCCAAAGTCCAGACCACATTCCAGACCTTCCTCTTTCGAAGTGTCACACATATATAAGTATTTTTTGAAGCTATCTGTGTTACTCCAGAGTGCAGGTAAATTCGAGAACCACTGAGTTACATGCCAAAATAGTTTTTAGGACAATTTAAATAATCAAATGTGTATAGATGAAGTGTGTGGAGATAAGTTTCATACCTTTAAAATCACTTTTATTGAGAGTCAAACATATCTTAATATTGTTAGCTTGTGAAATATTTACCATCTTATTCATCATCAAATGTCAGAATATGGATTTCCTACTATGGGCAGCTTTCTGTAATAAAGTAAAAAATATTATATTTTAATGAACACTAATATCCTCTTTACATTCTTATTCTCGGTTTTGTGAACATAGGATAGAACTGTGTGCATATTCATAAGGCAATAATTTCCTAAAGCTACTTCTTATGAGTTAAGAAATGATCTGTTTAACTAGTCTAGATCCATTTACTCTCTCAGAGATCAAAAACCATACCAGAGAAACATCTATGAAATGATAGTATATATTTTTGTGTTCTACAGTGTGGGAACCTGTTAGTTACAGGAAAAGAAATTAACTATTGAGTCATGTAGAAGTTTTTTACAATAAAAGTTTTATTCCTGCAGGAACTACAGGACAATTAAATGAAATGCTAACAACAAATTAAATGCTTTATAGGTCAGTCATCCCATTAGGCCTCTTTAGGGAAGCTGTTCTCATATAAAGCATGCCATAACCTATTTGCATAATGATTCCATCTTAACTGTGCCTTCTGCTCTTTTATGCCATGTTGTTTATCCTTATGCATGGCTGATGTAGGAGAGATGTAAAAGTTGCTATTTACGGCAAATAAAATTTGTAGAATCTAAGCATAGTAAACTAAGCATATTAAACCTGATAGTGAGACTTTAAAAACCATAGATGTGATCTGGTATAAAATACATTAAAGCTATGCCTTCACAGTCAAAGAAAATCAGATAATTGAAGTAATACTATTAGGTAATTTGGACCAAACAAACAAAAAAATCTTTGTATGAAAGAAAGTAACATGTGCGTGCCTTACTCTTAAACATTGTTCATCTACACCAGCTTGAACAAACTTTGGATTGTTCAACCCTTCATTTCAGATTGCTTATGTGCACACAAGCAAAATGTAACACATAGATTTAGCAATATTTTGGTCCTGTATTTATAATGTATTTTATAGTGAAAAAATATATATATAAAATATTTACTTACATAGTTGACCTATCTTGTTAAATTTTTGTAAAATAGGAGAAGAAATAATTACCTGAATATCAGCCCTACTAACTTCACCTGCTTTCATTTATTTTCTTGTTTGTTTCTAATCCTCATTTACTAAATGTGTGAGATGTACTGATCAGAAGAGAGATTAATCAAAGTAGGAATCTCTTTTGTTGACATTTACAAATGTTTATATTATGTATTTTTCATAGAAGAAATCATTTTAATTCAGATATATTTTGCTTTGTATTTCAGGTTTTATAATTTAATAGCACTTGGTGAAATTATGCTGCCTAGTGTATTTTTTTTTTTTTGCAATAAACTCCATTGTTAGTTTTGCTAGTGAGCCAAGGTGATTCTCCAAAGAGATAAACTTCAGTATATATTTTTCATGTAAACTTTTAAATTTTAAGCAACAGAACTCCAATTCTTAAAAATACAAATTTATTGCAGTCAGAATTTAAGTAATCTTTCCCTAGTAGATATATAGACATTACCTTTGGCCAAAACACATGCGGCGGGGGGCATATGGTTAGCAAAAGGATTGTGATGGCTAATTTTATGTGTCAACTTGACTACTCATGGAGTACCCTGATATTTAATTAAACATTATTCTGGGTGTCTGTGAGTATGTTTTTGAATAAGATGACCTCTGAGTTGGTAGATTAAGTAAAGCAGATTGCAACCCTACTATGAGTGGTCCTCATCTAATCAGTTGAAGTCATGAATAGAGCTAAAAGGCTGACTCTCCAAGGGTAAAGGGCAACTCCTCCTGCCTTGCCGTTTGAGCTGGGAAATCGCTCTTTTGTTTCTCTCTGTAGACTCAAACTGAAACATCAGCTCTTCTTTGATCTTGAGCCTGCTGGTTCTCAGATTGGAACTTACATCATCAGCTCTCCTGGGTCTCCAGCGGGCCAACTGCAGGTCTTGGGACGTCTCAGCCCCCATAACCATGTGAGACAATTCCTTATAGTAAATCTCTCTCCTCTCTCTCCACACACACGCACGCACGCACGCACACATTCTAACAGTTCTGTTTCTCTGGAGAACCCTGACAAATACAAAGAAAAAACATTTTTGTGTGTAACATAGTTATACAGTAAAATCTTTCTCTGGTTCACTTCCTCCATGCTCCCACCTATATACCAGGAGTAGTAAAAAATACGACAGGTATGATTGGATTACTTATACCACTTTCTTCCTGAAAAGAATGCCTATTTGTAAAATATTTTTGCCTTGTTGTGTTGTTCCTGTTTATCATCTACTTTCCTCTTCCAAATTTTTTTTTTGTAGAAGAAACTGTTTTTTTTAAATTACAAAATGACCTTTGATCACTCCAACCATATTCTAATAAGAATGCAAATAATAGTCCATTGCTTAGTTTCCATGTAATCCAGATATTTCTTACCATAGTTTCCTATCTACCTGATCACAAAGCTTCATTTTCTTGGTTTATTGGTTAATCTAAAGGGTTATGATGAAACTGAACATGGACCAATCAGATTCTTAGCTTATGCTTTACAAAAGTGAGAAAAATGTTTTCTTTACTCTTTACTCTCTGAGACCATTAATGTAGGAATAATGTTATCTTAGAGCAGATTGAGGTCATACCACACTTCATTCTACCAACATAACCGGCTACCTAAATTGCCTCAATTCTATGATCTATATCAGTGTTCTATTGATGAATTTCTTGTTTTATGTATAACAATATGAGTTAGATGTTGTTACTTGTAATCCAAATGTTTCTTACTAACATATCATCACTGATAAATTGGGAACATGTTGATCTCATAGTTTATAGCAGGTGCCACAAATTGGTACTCCCTAATCCAAACCCAATCTATAGCACTGTTGTACTGTAAATCATGTCTCTGGAAAATAAAGAATAAGAACTAAAAAAAACAAGAAGAGTTGTATCATTTGCTTATTTCCATGGTGTAAATACTTTCACCATGGTTAATCTAAAGCTACCAATGTAATGTCATTAAAAGTAGAGTTGGAAAAACGTGCACCATTAGTCATTAGTTCTCATAAGCAGATGTGGGTGTGTGTGAGTGTATGTGTCTGTGTGTGTGTATAATCATTCTGGCTTCACTGATGCAGAGATATGTTTAGGAGAATAGGGGAATGATTTTGATCAAGATAGTGTTTGTTCACATTGTCAGCCATATGTACATTCACTGTTATTATGTTGAAAAAAAATTAGAAAAAAGTTAACTTTCAAATTTTTTTCTCCAAATTAGATTTGGCTGCATTCACAGATAAAGCATTTGCTGGAACTGCATGTCCTCCCCAGGGTTCTCACTAGCCCTATTAATGCCATGAAGTGTCAGTTGCAATTTATGTTCTTATACATAATCCATATTTGCACTATGTATTTTGCTTATAAAAGCATTTGAACTTAGATTACTGCCCTACACATATTGTTTGCATTAACAGTTTCTTAGATCAGGATCCAGAATTTCAAATGTTAATGGGTTTTCCAGTTTTGCTATTTATACATAGTTTAAAAATTAGTGAAATATCTATTGAATTTCCTTTTTAGTTTTATTAAAAAAACAATTCCTATAAAATGTGTAAAACATGTGTTAGGGCATAGAAGTTAAAATCTACATTATCTATTCCTAACTGGCTTTGATCCCTAACAATGAATTTTAGATGGCAAAAAAAGTCACAGGTATATGTCTAACATAATATTGCATCCTCTCTTTGGCCCATTGCTTTGTTCTTAGATAAAGGTAGTAGCAATGTGATATTTCTATTGCTATCAGTTGTCTTGGAAAATATGTTTAAATTCTAAATGGTATTAAATGATATGAAAGATTATTCCATGTGGACAAAGTTTATCTGGGTATTTGCAGATAAACCCAACTATAAGAAAGTCAATTATTACATATTCATTAACATTTAATTTTGTTAAATTAAAATTTGGTGAGCTTACAATATAACTGTTTTTCTCTGTAACACACAGTAACATAATACCCTGAATTTGTTGTATGTTTTGTGTCAACCTCCAAATGACTTGAAAAGGCTTGGAATACCAATCCTATATTATACAATCCTAAAGAAAAGTGATCTCAAATAAGTACTGCTGGTATACTAAATCCCGTTGAATATATATTTGCTCTGCTACATAAATGTTAAACCTGACATGAAGGTATAGTGTACACTTCTGGGGATTAGCAGAATTAGAGGATTCTGAAACCTAATTCCATAGCTCCTAATTACTAGTTAAGAAGTTTTGGAAAAGCAGTAACTTATGCTCTTTACCTTAGTTGTTTCTTTTGTAAAAAGAATAACATAATAGAACCCAAACTGTTGACTTTATATGAGGATTTCAAGATATAATATATTCAAACTTTGTATCATAGAACTTGATTATAGTTATATCTCAACAATATTAACTATTATCCGTGTACACCATTATAACAATATTTATCAGATCGGCAGATGAATGCTTAATCACTTCTATGGCAACAACTTTACTTTTTCTACAGGAGGCTTCCTTTATATTCTATGATAGTGGCCCTTCACCATGACTGTACATAGGAATCAAGTGAGAAGCTTAAGTATAAGCCCCACACCTCTTCTTGAGAGATCTTGATTTAATTTGTCCGAGGATGAGGCAAGACTCCAGTATTTTTTTTCAACTCCCCAGGTAATTATAATATGCAGCTGAGATTCAGAACCACTGCTCTAAGCAAATCAGAAGCCCCATATGTTATGAACCATCTGCTTATAAAAATTACTGATCATGAGACTTCAAGTGCATTTTGTTGATAAAATGTACAATCTCAATTTCATACATATGGAATTATTAGAGCAGATCTTTCACAGTCACCAATTTAACGTCACAGTTTCACTTGCTTGCATTTAACTCTGAAAGCTCCATGACTGGCTCTCATGTGTTCAGGTACTAAAGCATTAATTGGATCGACTGGAAGGGAAAGCTTGTATGAAGAACTGAGACGATTACTGAGCTTAGCAATAGCATAGTATCTCCAATATGTCTGAGACAATAAGGCATTATTTTTCAATTTATATTTCTATATGTATAACCCTGAAGAAGATACACACACACACACGCACACACACACACACACAGAGACCACACATAGTAAGTTTTTCGTGAGCTGTCACTTTATGTCATACTGTCCTTTAGATTTTGGATACAGTTACTCAAACATTTTTCTACATCTCAATGAAAAGCCTGGTGTTCTACCAAAAATTTTTGTGAATTCCTACTAATCTTACCGTCTGAGAATCACTTCAGCTCTAACTTCTGACCTCAAAGTCTAAAGCCCCGTTACATATCTTGGGGAAGAACCCATTACTTTGTTCTGGTGTTGACAGAAATGTGGAACTCATTCCTTCAATTTGAGGATTGAATTCTGTATTTTTTATTTAAAGAAACAAAATATGATTTTTAAATCCTTTTCCTCAAAATAAAGAACAGTATCCAAAGATAAATCCAAAAACTGCTGACAGCTTTAAAATTAAAGGTTGTTCCAACTTCTAACCATTAGTTTCCTAAAATTCTGAGGGTTCCGATATCAGGAAACTCTACTGGCTTTCAAACCTCCATGGAACTTTTGTGGTTCTTTGAAAAGCGTGATCATTTCCCAGAAGGTGCCTCTCTAGGCTCAAGGATGAGAAGACAGATTTTTCTATGAGTTCTCCCATTAGGAATAAATTATACTGATGAATCTGCTATTCTATTTTTTTCTACTTTAAATAAAAACACTATATAACCTTTTTCCATAATTAGATAAGAAAAACTTTTCAACCGGTGACCCCTTTTTTTTTTTTAAAACTTAACAGCCTTTTTCAAATTCCAGAACAAGACTCAATCTCATTCTTGTAGCTCCTGTTATCACACTTAACTATCAAAACTTCTATCTATCAGTGGAGATACAAGTTCTAGCAGTGGCAAATGAGTTACTTTTTTCCTTCAGTGTATCATACTTTGGTTACATATTGAGAGGAAATCTGCACATATTTAATCCACATACCAACCTCAAAGAAAATACCAGTGTAGAGTCAGTGTCCCCACCCAAACTAAAAATATGAGAGATAATTACTTAGTTGAGTATTAGACATGTGCAAGTAATGCTACATGCTGTTTATACTGATTATTTAGAGACATAGAAACCTAAATGAAATGGTTAGTATTATCAGCATGTAGCGGTTATTACTGTCAGTGAGTAAACTCCCTGGATGTGGGAAAAGGAACATTTTCATTCTCTACAACTTGAACGTGCCATGTAGTTGACAAATCTCAGAGCATTTCCCTAGATTTGAGTGACATAGTGAGAAATTCAGTTACTGAGAAGTGTTTCTTCCATTACACTTGTGTAAATACGTAATTCCTTCTGGTTTCTATGGGACAACCTTGGTCATAGCAATTAAAGTGATTATTTACCATAAGTTTTTCCATTATCCCTTTTCAAAGGCAAGACGTTTGTGTATAATACAGAGATGTGCTGTTTCAAACGGTTTCCAAATAGGTTGTCCATATTAGCAATATTTTCCATTAACTATGGTAGCAATACACTTCATATTTGATTTTCAAGATTGCTGATCTCTTAGACAAAAATTAGATCTAGTATTTATTTTAGAATTATTCCCCATATTCTGTGGCCAGAGCCACATAAGGATATCAGAATCAGAAAATGGCACTAGTGGGAAAAATCATTTGTATCCTTTGTCTTCACAAGGAGTCTTCATGTATATTTTTAAATCAGGTTTTGGTTTTGTGTAATCTCTAGTCAAAATTCTGTGGTCCCTACAAAAGGCTCTTGTTCTTTTCTCATATTTTTTTTTCATTTCCTTTGACTCCTCTACTCTCTACTTGGTTATAATGATTTAACCATGGGTAAGTACTTGACTACAACTGTCTATGGTGGAAATATTATTAATTCCTACTATTATTTCTACAGAAGAATGTCCACAGCTTGATTTTTCCAAATGGATTGACTGGTGATAGCTTATTGGATAAGCCTAAACCAGAGAACATCAGGATCCTTATTGTTCATGAACTTGTAGCAAACATTATTATTTCTGTGACTATCTTACCCACCATGACCCGCTGTGAGTATAAACACACAGACATGTGAATTGTTCTTAGTCCATACTTGAAAAGACAAACCTTATTTGATTTTATCTGTACTTTCCTACTTTCTAACCAATAACTGTGAAATAGAGTAGATAACCTCAGTAACACATAATCTGTAATTATCAGCTCCCATTTTAAAACCCTCTTGTAGAATATTCAAGTTTAAACGGCTAGAAAGGGATTGGATTGGGATTGCTTTTTTATCTGCAAGTCATTCATCTGTCCCTTCTGTATTAAAATTCTGTCACTAAGAGGTTTTCAATTCCCAAATTTATTCATTTATTCATTTATTTGTAGTACCTATGCAATTGCATACTGTAAAATGAATCTTTCGTGAACCAATGGAGAAATTTCATTTTGTAAAAAAATTCTTTCATCAATATTTTCTTTTTAGTTTTCACCATGTAAATATTGCCCAAATGTTCCATTTCTCTAGGTATTTCATGTTAATACAATTTATGTGATATTTTTATTTGAATTTTTAAATGTTCACAATAATATATAAATGTACTATTAAATATGAATATTGACATTGTTCCCTGTGAAATTATTAGACTTAATAGGTTAAGTAACTTTTGAATATTTAATTTTCTACATACTTGATGATATTGTGTAACTATAAAGACAGTTTTGTTTCTTCGTTTCCTTTTTTTTTTTTTAATCATTGTATAGGCTAATACCTCCAGTATGGTATTGAATATAATGGTGCACATAAACAACCCAGCCTCATATCCATTCTCAGCAGGAAAGCATTTGTTATTTTGCCAATAAGTATGATGTTAAGTGTTTTGTGGAATCCTATCATCAAATATAGGAAGTTCCTGATAAGATTGTTGAATTTTTATCATGAAATGGTGTTTAATTGTGTCAACCACTTTTTCTTTATCTATTGAGATTATTATATTATTTCTTAAATAAGTTGATGTCTTGGTTCATTCAGGCTGCTATAACAGAATACCACAGCCTGGGCGACTTACAAAAACAGAAATATATTTCTCACAGTTCTGGAGCCTTGGAAGTCCAAGATCAAAATGCCAAAAGATTCCACGTCTAGTATGAGCCTACTTCTTAGTTCAGAGATTGCATTTTTAACATACAAATTTTGGGAGGACCAAAACGTTTATTCTGTAGCAGACAGGGAAAAAGAGAGAGACAGAGACAGGAATATAGAACTATCGTGTGTTCATGATATAATGAATCAAAATGATTTCCAAATGTTTAATTGATGTTAAATTTGGGTGATAACTTTCACTTGGTTATGATGTGTATCCTTTTCCTATATTGCTGAATTTAATTTGCTATAGTTATGTTAAAGACTTTTAGTCTTTTTCATGAAGCATATTAGATTATAGACATCTTTTCTTGTGTTATTTTAGTGTGGTTTTGGTGTCAAAGTAATGCTGACCTTATAAAATGACTTGGAGAGGTTTTCTCCTATTCTTTGTCCTAGCAGCAGCAGATCAGTAAAGAAATGGAAAATCTGAACAAAATTATAAATCAACTAGCTCTAATAGGCATAAAAACACTTCATCCAGCAACTTGCAGAATATACATTCTTCCTAAGTGCATATAGAACACTCTTTAAGGCAGACTATATGTTAGACCATAAAATAAGCTTCAATTAATGTTAAGGTATTAACATACAAAGAACACCCTTCGCAATGGAGTAGAATTAAAAATTAATAACAGAATAAGTTTGGAAAATTCACAAAGTTTAATGGAATTAAATAATATACTATGAAACAATGTTAAAAAACAAAGGGGAAGGTATTGTAAAATACTTTGAGATGAATGAAAATGAAGACAAAATATGCTAAAATTTATGGAATGCATGGAAAGCAGTTCTCAGAGGGAAATGTATATCTGTAAATGCCCTTAGTTAAAAAGGAAGAACGATTTCAAATCAACCACTTAACTTTCCACGTTAAAACACTGAAAAAAGAGTAAACTATGCCTAAATAAAGCAAAAAGGAAGAAATAATTAAATTAAGAATAGGAAAACAGTAAAAAAATAAAATAAAATCCAAAGTTTGATCTTTGAAAAGATTAATAAAATTGATAAGAGTTTTTCCTATATTGACAAAAACAGTAAGAGTAGACTCAAGTTACTGAAAACATAAATCCCAAAAGGGACATTATTGCCAGCCTTAAAGAAATAAAAAGAATTGTATTTGAATACTGTAAACAACAATGTATGCAAGCAAATTGAATAACTTAGATGAAATAGACAAATTGCAGAGAAATATAAAATCAAGGTGTCCTTAGAAATGCTTCCTTCAGGAGTCTCTGAGGGGAGAAACTGTCTCACTACTCTCTCTGAGTTTCTGGTGATTGACCGTAATCATGTCATTTCTTGCCTTGTAGATTTATCACTTCATTCTCTGCCTCCATCTTACATTGTCTTCTTCTCCTTGTTTCTCTGTGTGCTCTTCAATTCTTATAAGAATACCGGTCATTGAATATAGGGACCACCCTAAATCCAGTATGTTATCAGGTTGAGATCCTTAACTAATTACATTTACAAAGACATTACTTAGAAATAAGGTGACCTTCTGAGGTTGCGGGTGAATAAATTGTCTTAGTTTTTATTGTCTGAAAGAGTTTTAGATCTGGTTTCATATTTGGAACCATTTTCACTGGCTACCAAATTTTAGGTTAATAATTGTTTTTCTTTCATTTCTTTAAAGATGGGCTATTGTCCATAAAGACTTGGAACCAACCCAAATGTCCATCAATTAGACTGAACTAAGAAAATGTGGCACATATACACCATGGAATACTATGCAGCCATAAAAAAGGATGAGTTCATGCCCTTTGTAGGGACATGGATGAAGCTGGAAACCATCATTCTGAGCAAACTATTGCAAGGACAGAAAACCAAACACCACATGTTCTCACTCATAGGTGGGAATTGAACAATGAGAACACGTGGATACAGGGTGGGGAACATCACACACCTGGGCCTGTTGTGGGGAGTGGAGTGCGGGGAGGGATAGCATTAGGAGAAATACCTAATGTAAATAACGAGTTAATGGGTGAAGCACACCAACATGGCACATGTATGCATATGTAACCTGCACGTTGTACACATGTACCCTAGAACTTAAAGTATAATAATAATTTTTTTTTAATTCAAACTTCTTTATCCAGAAAAAAAAAAAAAAAAAAAGATGGGCTGTTGTCTTCTGACTTTTGTAGTTTCTGTCAAAAAGCCTGAGTTCATTCTTATATTTGTTCTTTTATGCCTTTTATATCTTTCTATTTTGTTTGCTTTTCAACTTATAAATATTTAAATATATTGTTTGTAGGCTTTTAATTTTACCCTTGACCCCATCCTACAAATGTCAGGCGTGGTCTGCTTCATCAAATTATTGTATGGAGACTGAAAGTTTTGTACTAGATTCATATTTTTAGTTCTGTATTTTATTCAGTAAGAATGCAAATAATTAGAATGAATAAGTTTTAAGCTCACTTTCATCTTTGTAACGATAAATATATGAGAGCAGACGGAGAGTTTGGGGAGAGCAGGTAGTAACTATAAAATCCTGGGACACCTGTAGAAAATTATCATGAAAAGGAAGAAGAGCAATGAAGACAAAAACAGATGTGTGATAATTGGACAAATTCATTCATTCTATGTATTTGCTTATTTCACTTATATTTTTAATATATGTACTAAGTTAATGAAGAAATAGCAAGGCATAATTGAAATGAATGAATAAAGCCAAACCTTTACTATCCCCAAATATCATTTCTAAGGCCAGTTATACAATAAACCACTAAGTATAAAATATTATTATGGATTAGCTTTCAATTAAAATGATGATACTTACAAAATGACCAAGATTGATTTCTGTTCATATGGAGTGTGTGCTTTTTTGTAAGCAATACTGATCTATGTGCAAAAAAAAAAAAAAAAATACCTCGTTGATTTCTGTAACATTTTTAAATAATCAAGAGCTAAGTATAAAAGTTTTGCCTAAGCACAGCATTCCCGCATCAGTTCAAACGTTAATTCTTTTACATATCAAAAGGGTGCCCTTTGAGGCCAGCTGAGAGCAGAGGATTTATTTTATAAAGCCCACATTCGCTGGGCATGCATAGTAAATATTGTCATTAAGAATTTAGTGTAAAGGAGCTACACTACTGTTCAAAAGGGGCACTGAGGTGAACATGATAATGAAAACAGGCGGTTAAGAGGTAGTCGCTTCCAGCAATTTTTGGATTGTGCTTTTCCTATTTCTTGCCTTTAAAAAAAAAATCAACCTGAGAAGGTTGCAGATAAGGTTGGGTGAAGAGAAAGAACTGATGTACGGGTCAAGAGCTCGGAGTTTAGAGGAGCCTGACCCAGAAAGGACAAGTTAGTGTTGTTACAGCTAACAAAAAAGCAGAGTGCTTGTTAAATAAAGCCGGTGACAAAATCTAGAGTGTAACACTTTGGGGAAAGCTGATAATTAACCCTCCATAACCTCTATTATTTTTCTGTGTGTGATTAGAATAAGTTGCCAATAACAGATGGAAAATTGATCAAAACAATTTTGTATTGAGATGTAAATTGCAAACCAGATGTGGTATCTGAACGTGTGAATGGGGAAAGAAATCACCACCAAAAAATGTTAAAAATAACAAAAATTTTCGAACATTTTAGCAACATATTTCCTGTGGTGGAGGGGCATTAACCATTTCCTTTCTCCACATCCTGACCAAGCAGTATGAGAAAGTTCCAATCAGCCTTAAGGAAAACGAATCCTGTCTTTATCCACTTGCAGCAAACTACGTACCAGGGAAAATAAATTTGTTAAAATAATTAAATGTCATGTATTGATTCTATAGCAAGAGCTATTTAAAGTAAGCCTGGATTAAGTAGCATTGGAATGGGCACAGAAAGCAATAAAAATAGCATATGGTTCTTGCACAAATAGGTTAGCTATGAAAAAGTCTAAAGAAATATTTTGATTTAAATCCTGCCTATCTAAGGCACAACAAATATATTCTGAACCTCCTTTCCTCATCTCTTGGCTAACTCTGACAAGCCATAATATATGCAGTTGGATTTTGTGCCAATTTGTGTGTGTGTGTGCATGTGTGAGTGTGTGTGCATATGGTTACATAAGTGGTACGCTTACAGATCAATTTTGTGATTATAAATATAAGTAAAGAACTGTCTAAAACTCTGTTCACGTGAGCTAAGAGCTGCATATCCATCTAGAGAGCTCCAAAAATTATTCAGTTCATCAGCCTGTCCCTACTGACTTTATTTGGCTTAGAGTCAAACTGGCCTTGAAACATAGCCCCTGAAAGTGTCATTCTTACGATAAATCAGGTTGACAGAACATTCGAGTCATCTGAGGGATCTCTTGGTCATTTTTGTCAGTAAAATCTTCCCTTTCCAGTCTTTCCTATCCTTTCTGTCCTTGAGAAACACAATTCTCACTTTTATTTTGCTGAGCAATTTAACTCTCCACATTTTATTTAGCTTTGGAATCAACTTTGCGTATGGAAATAGTCATTATTGTGCAGCTAACCAGTGAGAGGAAGCTTAAAACATCCATTTCTTTCTCCCCAAACAGAAAAAATAATTATAGAAATATATTTCCTTTCCAAGGTAAAATACGCCATTTTTCTTAGAATGCAGACACAGTTACACCAACTCTAATTTTGACATGTCATTTTTTCTATTACGAATGCAGACAGTTATATTCTATCATGTATTCATATGATATACATAAGAAACAGCATAGTATGGCACATGAGAGTATGAACTCCCTTTGAATCTTGGCTCAGCCACTTCCTTGCTTTATGACTTTGGCAAACTATTTAATCTCTCTGAAGTACAGTCTCAGGTTCCTCATCTATAAAAGAACAATAATTCTGAGCTCATAGTGTTCTGTTGAGGGGATGCCTGGCATTCATAGTAAGCACTCAGTAACTGTTATTATCATTGCTTAATTTTTAATTTTTGTGATTACATAGTAGGTGTATATATTTATGGGTAACATGAAATATTTTGATATTGTCATGCAATGTGTAACAGTCACATCAGGGAAAAAGGGTATCCGTCACCTCAAGGACTTAACCTTGATATTTCACAGAATCCAATTATACTCTATTACCTATTCTAAAGTATACAATTAAATTATTTTTTACTATAGTCACCCTGTTGTGCTAGCAAATACTAGATCTTACTTATTATTTCAAACTGTATTTTGTACACATTAATTATTCCCCTTTCCCCCAATCCCCGAACTACTCTTCTCAGCCTCTGGTAAACATCCTTCTACTCACTAACTCCATGAGTTATATCATTTTGATTTTTAGTTCCCAGAAATAAGTGAGAACATACAATGTTTGTCTTTCCGTGCCTGGCTTATTTCACTTAATGTCCTCAAGTTCGATCCATGTGGTTGCAAATGACAGGATCTCATTATTTTTTATGGCTGACTAGTACACCATTGTGTAAATGTACCACATTTCCCTTACCCATTGTATTAGTTCATTCTCACATTGCTATATAGAAATGTGAGACTGGGTAATTTACAAATAAAAGAGGTTTAATAGGTCCACAATTCTGTAGGCTGTATGGGAAGGATAGTCGCTTTGGCTTTTGGAGAAACCTCAGGAGGCTTCCAGTCATGGCAGACAGTAAAGGGGGAGCAGTCATCTCACATGGCAGGAGCAGGAGAAAGAGGGTGAGAGGGGAGGTGCCACACACTTTTAAATGACCAGATTTTGTGATAGCTCACTCACTTTGACAAGGACTCATGAGAAAATTGCCCATGTGATTCAATCACCTCCCTCCAGGCCCCACCTCCACCTTGCAAATTGCGATTTGACATGAGATTTGGTGAAGACACAAATGCAAAACATGCCATGCATTTTTTTACTGATACACATTTAGGTTGCTTCTAAATCTTAACTATTGTGAATAGTGCTGCAATAAACATGTGAGTGCAGATACCTATTTGATATACTAATTTCCTTCCTTTTTTGTATGTAGCGAACAGTGGGATTGCTGGATAATATGGTACCTGTGTATTTAGTTTTTTGATGAAACTCCAACTTTTCCATAGTGATTGTACTAAATGATATTCCCACCAACAGTATATGTATGAGGGTTCCCTTGTATCCACATCCTCTCCAACATGTGATTGCCTCCCTTTTGGATATAAGCTATTTTAACTGGAATGATATAGTATCTCATGGTAGTTTTGATTCATATTTCTCTGATGATCAGTGATGTTGAGGACCTTTTCATATATCTATTGGCCATTTGTATGTCTTAAGAAATGTCTCTTCAGATCTTTTAACTATTTTTTATTGGATTAGCATAAATTTTTCTATAGAATTGTTTGAGCTCCTTATGTATTCTGGTCATTAATCCTTGTCAGATGGGCAGCTTGCAGATATTTTCTCCCATTCTATGTGTCGTCTCTTTGTTTTGATGATTGTATTTTTTGCTGTGAAGAAGCTTTTTAACTTGAGGGGATCCCATTTGTCCATTTTTCCTTTGGTTGTCTGTGTCTGTGACACATTGCTCAAGAAGTCTTTGCCCACTCAAATGGCTTGGAGAGTTTCTCCAAAGTTTTGTTTTAGTAGTTTCACAGTTTGAAGTCTTAGATTTAGGTCTTTATTTCATTTGGATTTAATTTTTGTATATGGCAAGAGATAAGGGTCTAGGTTTTTTCTTAAGCTATGGATATCCAGTTTTCCCAGCACTATTTATAGAAGAGACTGTCTTTCCCCAGTGTTTGTTCTTGGCACCTTTGGCAAAAATGAGTTCACTGTAGGTGTGTGGATTTGTTTCTGGGTTCTCTATTCTGTTCCATTGGTCTATATGTCTGTTTTTATGTAATTACTATGCTTTTTTGGTTGCTATGCCTCTGTAGTATAATTTGAAGTCAGGTAATGTAATTCCTTCAGTTTTGTTCTTTTGCTTAGGATAGTTTTTGTTCTTCTATGTCTTTTGTGTTTCCATATAAATTTGAGGATTTTTTTTTTCTGTTCCTGTGAAGAGTATCATTGATGTTTTTTATAGGGATTGCATTGAATCTGTATATTGCTTTGGGTGGTATGAACATTTTAACAATATTGATTCTTCCAATCCATGAATATGGAATAACTTTTCATTTTGGCGGTCCTTTTTAATTGCCGGCATCAATGTGTTACAGTCTTCATTGTACAGATCTTTCACTTATTTGATTAACTTTATTCCTAGGTATTTTATTTTATTTGTAGTTATTGCTAATGGGACTACCTGCTTGATTTCCTTTTTTATTGTTTGCTGTTGGCATATAGAAATTCTACTATTTTTTTTATCCTGCAACTTTACTGAATGCATTTATCACTTCTCATCAGTTTTTGGTGGAGCTATTAGGTTTCTCCAAAGGTAAGATTATATCCTTTGCAAACAATGAAAGTTTGACACCCTTCATTCCAATGTGGATACCATTTATTTATTTATCATGTCTGATTGCCCTAGATAGGATTTCCAGTACAATGTTAAAGAGCAGTGGTGACAGTGGGCATGCATGTTGTGTTTTAGATCTTAGAGAAAAGGCTTTCAGATTTTCCCTATCTAGTATGATAGTAGTAGCTGTGGTTCTTTTGTATATGGCTTTCATTGTATTGAGGTACACTCCTTCTATGGCCAATTTTTGAGAGTTTCTATTATAAAAAGATATAGAATAATATCAAATGTCTTTTTAATATCAATTGCAATGATTATATCGATTTTGTCCTTCATTCTGTGGATATGATGTTCCACATTTATTGATCTGCATATGTTGAACCATCCTTGCATCCCTGGGATAAATCCCAGTTGGTCATGATGAATGACCTTTTTAACATGTTGTTAAATTTGGTTTGCTAGTATTTGACTATTTTCACATCAATATTCCTCAATGGTATTGGACTGTAGTTTTCTTTTTTTGATGTGTCTTTGTATAGTTTTAGTATCAAGATAATAATGGCCTTGTAGAATATGTTTGAAAGTATCCCCCCCTTCCATTTTTTTTTTTTTTTTTTTGAATAGTTTGAGTAGGATTGGTATAATTTGTTCTTTAAATGTTTGGTAGAATTCATCAGTGGAGCCATTGCTTCCTGGGCATCTCTTCGCTGGAAGCTTTTTTATTATGGCTTTGATCTTGTTACTTGTTATTGATCTGGTCAGGTTTTGAATTTCTTCACGGTTCAGTCTTGGTAGATTGTATGTGTCTAGGAAATTGTCCATTTCTTCTAGATTTTCCAATTTGTTGGCATGTAGTTGCACATAGTAACCACTAATGATCCTTTAAATTTCAGTGGTATCAGTTATAATGTCTCTGTTTTATCTCTGATTTCATTTATTTGGATACTCTCTGCTTTCCTTAGTCTCTCTAAAGGTTTGCTAATTTTGTTTCACTATTTTTAGAAAAATAAGTTTCACTGATTCTTTTCTATTGTTTTCTTCATTTCAATTTTATTTTTCTATGATCTTGTTTTTTTTTCTTCTATTAATTTTTGGTTATGGTTTGTTCTCACTTTTCTAGTTCTTTAAGATGTTTTGTTGGGTTGTTTATTTGAAGTTTTTCGTTTGTAGTGTAGTCACTTAGAGCTATAAATTTCTCTCAATATGAATTTCACTTTATCCCATAGGTTTGGGTATGTTATACTGCCATTATCATTTGTTTCAAGAAAAGTTTCAGTTTCCTCCTTAATTTATTTATTGACTCATTGTTCATTCAGGAGCATATTGTTTAATTTCCATGTATTTGTATAGTTTTGAAAGTCCTCTTTTTACTGATTTTTAGTTTCATCACATTGTGGTGAAACAAGATATTTGATTCTTTTTAAGGTTTTAATACTTGTTTTATGACCTCACAAATGGTCTCTTCTTGAGAATCATCCGTATGCTGAGCAAAAAAAAACAAACAAAAAAACAAAAAAACAAAAAAAAAAGCATATTCTGCAGTCATTGGTTAAAATGTTATGTAAATATCTATTTGTTCTATAGTGCAGATTAAGTCTGACATTTCTTAGTTGATTTTCTGTCTGGAAGATCTTTGTTGATTTTCTGTCTGGAAGATCTTTCCAAAGCTGAAAGTGGAGTGTTGAAGTTTTACGCTATTATTGCATTTGGTTTATCTCTCTCTTTAGCTCTAACAATATTTGTTTTGTATATCTAGTTGCTTCAATGTTAGGTTCATATATATTTAAAATTATTATACGTCCTTGCTAAATTGTCCCCTTTATCATTGCATAGTGACCTTCTTAGTGTCTTCCTATAGTGTATCTTGAAATCTACTTTTTCTGATAGAGCTACTCCTGCTCTATTTTGGTTTTCCTTAGAATGGAATATCTCTTTCCATACCTTTGTTTTTAATCTGTATGTGTCTTTATAGTTGAAATGTGCTTCTTGTCAGCAAAAAATTGTTGGGTCTTGTTATTTAATTCATTATGCCTCTCTACGTCTAATGATTGAAGAGCTTAGTCAATTTATATTTAATGTTGCTGTTGATTAGTAAGTACTTAATCCTGCATTTTGTTATTTGTTTTATGGTCTTTTGTGATCTTCTCTGAGGCTTTTACATACTATTTTATAACCCATTGCCTGCTGATAACATCTTAACACTGCTTGTATAAACAAATAAAAAAGCAAAAAATAAAAACTCTGGATCTTAAATTTATCCCCTGACTTTTTAACTCTTTTTTGTTTTTATTTATGTCTTACTGTATTGTCTATGTTTTGGAAAGTTGTTGTAGTTTTTATTTTTGATTGGTTCATTGTTTAGTCTTTCCACTCTAAGATATGATTAATTTACATTACACAGTTACAGGGTTATAATATTCTGTGTTTTTCTGTGTGCTTACTAAGACCAGTGAGTTTTTCACCTTCAGATGATATCTTGTTGGGTATAGTTTGCTCTCAATTTTCTAATTCTTTAAGATGCATTGTTAGGTTGTTTATCTGAAGTTCTTCTTTCATAATGTAGGCACATGGAGCTATAAACTTCCCTCCATACTGCTTTCACTTTATTCCATAAGTTTGGGTATGTTATACTTTCATTATCATTTGTTTCAAGAAAATTTGTTTCTTGAACTTGCTGATTGTTAACTCCCCTTTCTTTCTAGTTGAAGTACTTTCTTTAGCATTTCTTGTAGGACAGATGTAGTGCTGATAAAATCCCTCAGCTTTCATTTCCTGGGAAAGTCTTTATTTCTCATTCATGTTTGAAGTATATTTTTGCCAAATATACTATTCTAATGTAAACTTTTTTTTTTCCTTCAGCACTTTAAATACATCATGCCACTCTCTCCTGGTCTGTAAGGTTTCCAGTGAAAAGTCTGCTGCCAGACATATTGGAGCACCACTGTATGGTTTTCATTTCTTTTTTCTAGTTGCTTTTAGAATTCTTTATTTTTGACTATCGGAGTTTCATTTGTACATGCCTTGACACAGTATATTTTTTTTTTGGTAAATCATTTCGATGTTCTATAATTTACTTGTATTTGGAATATTGATATATTTGCCTAGGTTTGGGAAGTTCTCTGTTATTATCCCTTTGGAAAAATCTTTCTACTCCTATCTCTTCTACCTCCTCTTTCAGACCAAAAACTCTTAGATTTGCATCTTTAGTGCTATTTTCCTAGATTCTGTTGGCATGCTTCACACTTTTATTATTTTTTCTTTTGTGTCCTCCAACTATGAATTTTCTAATAGCTTTCTTCAGGCTCATTTTTTTTTTCCTACATGATCAATTCTGCACATTAAAAGACTCTGGTGCATTCTTTAGTATGTCAATTGCATTTTTCAGTTCAAGAATTTCTACTTTTTTCATTTCTTTCAATCTTTTGTTAAATACACCTGATAGAATTTTGAATACCTTCTCTCTGTTATTTTGAATTTCCTTGTCTTTCCTCAACCAAACTATTTTGAATTACCTGTTTGAAAAGTCATATATCTTTGTTTCTCCAGGATTGGTCCTTTTGCTTTATTTGTTTCATTTGATGAGGTAATGTGTTCCTGTATGACCTTTTTTATCTTCAACTTTTATTTTAAGTTCAGAGGTACATGTGCATAATGTGCAGGTTTGTTACATAGGTAAATGTATGCCATGGTCGTTTGTTGGACCAATCATTCCATCACATAGGTATTAAACCTAGCATCCATAAGTTGTTCTTCCTTATGCTCTCTCTCCCTCTACCCAACCCTGACAAACCCCAGTGTGTGTTATTCCCCACTATGTGTCCACATGTTCTTTTCATTCAGCTCCCACTTATAAGCAAGAACATGCGGTGTTGTGTTTTCTGTTCCTGTATTAGTTTACAAAGAATAATGTCTTTCAACTCCATCCATGTCACTGAAAAGAACATAACCACATTTCTCTTTATGGCTACATAGTGTTCCATCATGGATATGTACCACATTTTCTTTGTCCAGTCTATCATTGATGAGCATTTAGGTTGATTCCATGTGTTCGCTATTGTGAATGGTGCTGCAATGAACATACGTGTGCATGTATCTTTATCATAGAATGATTTATATTCCTTTGGGTATATACCAAGTAATAGGATTGCTGGTCAAATCATATTTTTGCCTCTAGGTCTTTGAGGAATTGCCACAGTCTTCCACAGTCGTTGAACAAATTTATACTTCCACCAACAGTATAAAAGAATTTCTTTTTTTCCTACAACTTCACCAATATCTGTTGTTTTCTGACTTTTTAATAATAGCCATTCTGACTGGCATGAGATAATATCCCATTGTGGTTTTGATTTGCATTTCTTTAATGATCAGTGATGTTGACCTTTCTTCCATATTCTTCTTGGCCTCATATATGTCTTCTTTTGAAAAGTGTCTGTTCATGGCGTTTGCTCACATTTTAATGGGGTTGTTTTTTGCTTGTAAGTTTGCTTAAGCTTCTTGTAGACTCTCGATAATAGACCTTTGTCAGATGGATCAATTGTGAAATATTTCTTCCATTCTGTCAGTTGTCTGTTCACTCAGATGATAATTTGTTTTGCTGTGCAGAAGGTCTTTTGTTAAATTAGATCCCACTTGTCAATTTTGGCATTTGTTGCGATTGCTTTTGGAATTTTTGTCATAAAATCTTTGCCATGTCTATGCCCTGAATGGTATTGCCTAGATATTCTTCTAGAGTTTTTATAGTTTTAGGTTTTACATTTGTCTTTAATCTATCTTGAGTTAATTTTTGTATATGGTGTAAGGAAGGGGCCCAGTTTCAATTTTTCTGCATATGGCTAGTGAGTTCTCTTAACATTGTTATTAAATAGAGAATCCTGTCCCCATTGCTTGTTTTTTCAGGTTTGTCGATAAATAGATAGTGGTAGGGGTGTGGTCTCATTCCTGAGTTCTCTATTCTGTTCTATTAGTCTGTGCATCTGTTCTTGTACCAGTACCATGCTGCTTTGGTTATTGTAGCTTTGTAGTGTAGTTTGAAGCCAGGTAGTGTGATACCTCCAGTTTTGTTCTTTTTGTTTAGAATTACCTTGGCTATTGGCGCTCTCTTTTGTTCCATGGGAATTTTAAAATAGTTTTTTTTTTTTTTTTTTTTTTTTTTTTTCTCCCCCTAATTCTGTGAAGAATGTCAATGGTAGCTTAATGGGAATAGCATTGAATCTATAAATTACTTTGGACAGTATAGCCATTTTCACTATATTGATTGTTTCTATCCATTAGCATGAAATTTTTTCCACTTGTTTGTGTCTTCTCTGATTTCTTTGAGCAGTGGTTTGTAGTTCTCCTTGAAGAGGTCCCCCACTTCCCTTTTAAGCTGTATTTTTAGGTATTTTATTCTTTTTGTAGCAGTTGTGAATGGGGAGTTAATTAATGATTTTGCTCTGAACTTGCCTGTTGTTGTTGTATAGGAATGCTAGAAAATTTGCACATTGATTTTGCATCCTGAGACTTTGCTGATTTTGTTTATTATCTTTAGAAGCTTTGGGACTGAGACAATGGGGTTTTCTAGATATAGGATTATGTCATCTGCAAACAGAGATAATTTCACTTCTGCTTTTCCTATTTGAACACCATTTATTTATTTCTCTTGCCTGATTGCCCTGGTCAGAACTTCCAATACTATGTTGAATAGGAGTGGTGAGAGAGGGCATCCTTGCTTTTGATGGTTTTCGGTGGAATGCTTTCAGCTTTTGTCCATTCAGTATGATATTGGTTGTGGGTTTATCATAAACGAATCTTATTATTTTGAGGTATGTGCCTTCAATACCTAGTTTATTGAGAGTTTCTAACATGATGGCATGTTGAATTTTATTTAAGGTCTTCTTTGTATCTATTGAGACAATCATGTGGTTTTTGGTTTTGGTTCTGTTTATTTGATGAATCATGTTTGTTTATTTGTGTATGTTGAACCCATCTTGTCTCCTGAGGATGAAGCTAACTTAATTATTGTGGATAAGCTTTTAGATGTGCTGCTGGATTTGGTTTGCCATTATTTTGTTGAGGATTTTTGCATCGATGTTCATCAAGGTTATTTGTCTGAAATTTTCTTTTATTGTTGTATCTTTGCCAGGTTTTGATATAAGGATAATCCTGGCCTCATAGAACAGGTTAGGAAGGAGTCTCTCATTTTCAATTTTTTGGAATAGTTTCAGTAGAAATGGTACCCGATCTTTTTTGGACCTCTGGTAGAATTCAGCTGTGAATCCATCTGGTTGGTCCTGGATTTTTTCTTCTTGGTAGGCTACTTATTACTGTCTCAGTTTCAGTACTCATTGGTTTATCCAGGAATTCAATTTCTTCTTGGTTCAATCTTAGAAGGGTACATGTGTCCTGGAATTTATTCATTTCTTCTGTATTTTTCAGTTTATGTGCATAGAGGCATACCTAATATTCTTAGATTTTTTTTTATAATTCTGTAGTGTCGATGGTGGTGTTCCCCTTAACATTTTTTATCATTTTTGATCACATTTATTTGATTATTTTCTCTTTCTTTCTCTATGAGTCTAGCTAGCAGTCTATCTATGTTTTTTAATTTCTCCAAAAGACCAGATCCTGGATTCATTGATTTTTTTAAAGGTTTTTCATGTTTTCTATCTCTTTTAGTTCAGTTCTAATTTTGGTCATTTTTTTGTCTTCCGCTAGCCTTAAGGTTCATTTGCTCTTAGTTATCTAGTTCTTTTAATTGTGATATTAGTTTATTAACTTGTGACCTTTCTAGCTTTTTGATGTGAACATTTTTGTGCTATAAATTTTCCTGTTAACACTGCTTTAGCTGCATCTCAGAGATTCTGGTACAATGTCTCTTTGTTCTCATTTGTTTCAAGAAACTTCTTGATTTCTGCTTTAATTTCATTATTTACCCAAAAGCCATTCAGGAGAAGGTTATTCAATTTCCATGTAATTGTTTGGTTTTGAGTGAATTTCTTAATCTTGATTTCTTGGTCTTGAATTTGATCGTGCTGTGGTCCAAGAGACTCTTTGTTACGATTTCAGTTCTTTTACATTTGTTAAGGAGTGTTTTACTTCTGATTATTTGATCAATTTTAGAGTAAGTGCCATGTGGTGATGAGAAGAATGTACATTCTGTTGTTTTGAGGTGGAGAGTTATGTAGATTCCTGTCAGGTTCATTTGATCCTGTGCTGAGTTCAGGTTCTAAATATCTTTGTTAATTTTCTGTCTTGATGATCTGTCTAATGTTGTCAATGGGGTGTTAAAGTCTCCCACTCTTGTTTTGTGAGGGTATAAGTCTCTTTGAAGACCTCTAAAAACTTGCTTTATAAATCTGGGTGCTCCTGTGTTAGGTGCATATATATTTAGTGTAGTTTGCTCTTCTTGTTGAACATTTTACCATTATGTAATGCTGTTATTTGTCTTTTTCTATCTTTGTTGGTTTGAAGTCTGTTTTATGAGAACCTAGGATTGAAACCCCTACTTTTTTTACTGTTTTCCATTTGCTTGAGAGATTTTTGTTCATCCCTTTGTTTTGAGTCTATACGTGTCTTTGCTTGTGAGATAGGTCTCTTAAAGACAGCATAAAAATAGGTCTTGGTTCTTAATCCAACTTGCCACTCTGTTTTTTAACCAGGGCATTTAGCTCATTTACATTTAAGGTTAGTATTGTTATGGTGTGAATTTGATCCTGTCATCATAATGTTAGCTGGTTATGTTGCAGACTTGCTTATGTGATTGCCTCATAGTGTAACTTGTCTGTGTACTTTAGTGTGTTTTTGTAGTGGCTGGTAATACTTTTTTCTTTCCATATTTAGCACTTCCTTCAAAAGCTCTTGCAAAGTAGGCCTGGTTGTGATGAATTTCCTCATCATTTGCTTGTCTGAAAAGGGTCTTATTTCTCATTCACTTATGAAGTTTAGTTTGACCAGATATGAAATTAAGGGTTGGAAATTCATTTATTTCATAATGTCAAATATTGACCCCCAGTTTCTTCTGGCCTGTAGGGTTTCCACTGAGAGGTCCACTGTTAGTCTGATGGACTTCCCTTTGTAGGTGACCTGACCTTTCTCTCTGGCTGCCCTTAACATTTTTTCTTTCATTTTTACCTTGGATGATCTGATTATTACGTGTTTTGGGGTTATCTTTCTGTTCAGTATCTTACTGGTGTTCTCTGCAGTTTCTGAATTTGAATGTTGGCCCACCTTCCTAGGTTGAGGAAGTTTTCCTGGATGATAGCCTGAAATATGTTTTCTAACTTGGTTCCATTCTCCCCATCTCTTTCAGGTACCCCAGTCAGTCATAGGTTCAATCTCTTTATATAATTCCATATTTCTCAGAGGTTTTGTTCATTCTTTTTATTTGTTTTTCTCTACTTTTGTATGCCTGTCTCATTTCAAATAGTTTTCAAGCTCTGAGATTCTTTCCCCTGCTTGTTCTATTCTGCTACTGATACTTGTGATTGCCTTGTGAAGTTTTCATTTTGTGTTTTTCAGCTTCATCTGGTTAGTTATGTACCTCTCTAAACTGGAAAATGCCATGATTCTGGCAGACTTGTAAAGGTGCTGTGTTGATGGTCTTTGACAAGATCTGGAATAATTCTTTGGATTATCAGACAGAGATTCTTGTTCTTTTTCTGTTACTTTCTCTCAAACAAATGGAGTCTCTCTCTGTGTGTTCTTAGCTGCCTGGAGCCGGCAGTGGAGTGTCACAAGCACCCCTGTGGCTACTGCCACTAGGGCGGCACTATATCAGATATGAAGACAGCACAGTTCTAGGTCTCACCCATGGCCTGCTGTAACCACTCCTGGCTACTGCCTATATTTGCTCAAGGCATTGGTGTTCTGCAGTCCACAGGTGGTGAAGCCAGTCAGGACTGTGTCATTCCCTTCAGAGTAGAACGTTTTCCCTGGCCTGAAGGGTCCAGAGGTACTGTCTTGGACCAGGGACTAAAATCAAACAAAAAAAAAAAAAACCCTTAGAATTTGACATAGTGTTCTGTAGTACTGCAGCTGAGCTGGCACTGAAATCACAAGACAGTTTTTTCCCATTCTTTTCTCACCTTTTCAAAGGCAGAAGAACCTCACCCAATGGCCACCTCCACCACAGGCACACAGGGAGTACTACCAGGCTACCAACAATGTTTGCTTAAAGCCCAAGGGCTCTTCTGTAAGCTCATGGTGAGTGATACAAGCCTTGGAACTTACCCTTCTGTATGGTGAAATCCCCTCTCACCCAGGGCATGTCCAGAAATTCCATTCAAGTGCCAAAGCCTGAAATTGGGGACCCCAAGAACCCACCCACTGTGGCAGGGCTGGTACCTAAAGTGCAAGACAAAGTCCCCTTTACTTTTCCCTCTTCTTTTCTCAAACAGAAGGAATCTCTCTTCATAGTCATGATAGCTGGGAATATGCTAATTCCCACCTAAAGCCAGAAAGTTTCAGAGTGTCACCCGAGGCCTACTATGTACTACCTGAGTACTGCCACTGGTTATTCAGGGACTAAAGGCTCTTCAGATAGAAGGTAATAAATCCTGACAAGACTGACTCCTTCCCTTCAAGGCAAAGGGTTCCCATCTAGCCCAGTGTGTGTCTAGAAATGTCATCTGAGCACTAGGACCTGAAATAGCATCCTTGTAACTCTGATCGATGCCTTATCCTACTGTGGCTGAGCTGGTATCCAAGATGCTAGACATGTCATTGTTAACACTTTCCTCTCCTCTCCTCAAGAGGAAGAAAGGGGTCTTTTTGAAGCCATGAGCTATTTAGCCTGCTGTTATTGGGGTGATGAAACCTGCACTCCTCTAGCCACACTGGCTTGTGTCTCAGTAGGTCACGTGCCCCACTTCCCACCCCAGTTTACTGACTCTGGGCCCATTTCAACACTAGGACTCTTCTAGGAGTAGTAGCCTGAACTGCCTTTCAAATTTATTTAGGGCCCATGAGCACTCTAGCTTGAAGTGGCAAGGCTTGCAGGAACTCCCGTTTTGACTGCTGGGATGGGCGACTCCCCTCTGGCTGGGGCTGCTTTAAATACTCCCTCCATGGGTGGGTGACAGCTGAGTTCAGTCCGGTTTTCTTTCCTTCTATAACAGGGCAGCACTAAGTTCGATGCACTGTCACTCCATTGCTGCACTCTAATTTCCCACGTGCACAGATTCTCTTTCCATGCTGCATGGTCATTGTCAAAAAATTGGGAAGGGATGGCATTGACAAATCAAGACTGTTTTCTCTATTTCTTCAGTGCTTTCTTCAGTGATATAAAGTTCAAACCAGGTACTCTGAGTGCTCACCTGATATTTGGTTCTTCCGAAAGTCCTTTTTTTGTGTAGATAGTTGTTAAATTGTTGCCCTTGCCAGGGGGATAATTGGTGGAGCCTTCTATTCTGCCATATTTCTTGACCTATCTCCTATTATCTTTTTTGACCTTGCAGTCTGTGTTGTTCAAGAACACTAGGTTTGGGCGCCAAGCTGACAGATTAAAATATTGTTTGTTCCTTGTAGTTTACGTATGACTTTGGTTGATTTCTTAACCCCTTTGTCCCTGAGTCTCCTGTAAATAAGAATAACTGTAAATAGGAATTATAGTAGTAACTACTTCATAGTATTTTTGAGAGAGTTAAATTAAATAAATATAATGTAGTTAGAATAGTTTCCAGAGTTTAGTCTGCACTATATAGCTATTAAATATTATTAGTATTATGTCTACTGTGAAATGTTGGAGTCATATTTTGTCTCAGTATCCTCTTTACTAAGATTCTCAGGAAATTGTTATTTGCATAAAGCGTGGTTTTACTTTTCCTAAGCAATTGTTTTATTTTCATCTAATCGATGTTGTGTATAACATATCAAATTGTTTTTCTAATTTTATATTTACTATTATAAACTTTATAACAAAATATGAGGTTCATCTCTAATGCATTTATGAACACTAATGATAAAATCTTTTAAAATGTCTGATTAATAGGTTTGCTTTCCATCCTTTCCCTTGATTTTATCTGAGTTTACTGTTTAACTGCTACATATTATTATTTCTGTTTTTTGTTCTACGTTATGCATTTTTAAATAGCATAATTCTACCTTTGAACACATAGAGGTATGTGTAAAGTGAAATAAACCAAAAAATAAAAGATGGGTAGGCTTTAACAGGATAACTTTAAATAAAAGTTTGCTTTCTACATTCTCTTGGAAATGACATAGTGTATTTTTAATGAACAGGTGAGAAAAAGGAGAATAATAATTTTGGAGTGAAATCTAGGCTTTTCTTGTTTTCTCACAATGAAAATTAGTGAGTTATACCCTCTTTTCACAAACCGTGTTTTATTTTTACAAGAGTAGAGAAGCAACACAAAAGCAAGATAAATTCTAATTTATTAGACATATAATTACTAATTTTTTCATATGTAATTTATTTCCACCATTTATGAGATAATTTAAACCATACCTGTTGTGTGTGGCTGACATATGGCTCACTAGGGAAGTTATTTCATCTTTTTTTATTTGAGACAGAGTCTTACTCTGTCACCCAGGCTGGAGTGCAGTGGTTCCGGCTTCAAGCAATTCTCCTGTCTCAGCCTCCCATGTAGTTGGGACTACAGATGCACACCACCAAGCCCTGCTAATTTTTGTATTTTTAGTAGAAACGGAGTTTCACCATATTGATTAGACTGGTCCCGAACTCCTGACCTCAGGTGATCCACCCTCGGTCTCCCAAACTGCTGGGATTACAAGTGTGAGTCACCACGTCGGGCCCTATTTTTTCTTAAAGATTACCTCGACGTAATTAGAGATCTATTTAGAATAAGTAAAAATTATTTTTACTGCATTTAAAATATTTTTTCTAGAGTAGTATTTCTTCTTTTTCCTTCTAACACTTCTAGCAATGTTTAAGTTTAAATGGTGTTCAAAAATAACTCTTTGAAGATTAATTTTTTTAAAGCAACTGAAAATGTTATGGCATTTAAAAATTACTGCTGTAATAGATTCATTATATAAGTAGAACATGGCTGGGTGTAGTGGCACATGTCTGTAATCCCAGCACTTTGGGGGTTCAACATGGGCAGATCACCTGAGATCAGGAGTTTGAGACCAGCCTGGCCAACATGGTGATACCCTGTCTCTACTAAAAATACAAAAATTAGCTACACATGGTTGTGGGCGCCTGTAATCTCAGCTACTCAGGAGGCTGAGGCAGGAGAAGCACTTGAACCCAGGAGGTGGAGGTTGTAGTGAGCCTAGATTGCGCCACTGCGCTCCAGCCTGGGCAACAAGGGTGAAACTCTGTCTCATAATTAAATAAATAAGTAAAAGGTAGAACATTTCCAGGTGATTTTCCTCCTAATATTTTCCTATCTGTAATGTTTTCTGAAATACTTTAAAGCTTGAGCTGCCATTTGCTGGGGTAAAAGTCTTTAGTACTCTGTCTCTAAGATCCATTCCTATATGTTACCACTTTTTATTTTAATATTTCTGCACTTAATAATAGTAAATAATTTGTTTCTATATTATGGAATTTATGTATTAATGATGCTTTTCGTTTTCCTAAGGTAGAATTAAAAAAAAAATTCACTGATTTTTCTCTATAGTGTTATTTCATTCCTAATAATAATTGTTTTGAAAGCTATTTTCTTATCTTTATTCCATATTGAATATGAATAATGAATAAAGCAATAAGATAAAAATTAGAAGTGATTGATATTAACCTAGACATAAAGGCATAGCTTTTTAAAATAAAATTTTAAAATGAGATGAAATTTATGCAGCAGAAAGTACCATTTTAAAAGTAAAATTTAGTGGGTTTTAGTATACTCAAAATGTTGTGGGAACACCCCCATTATCAGATCCCAAAACATTACCATCATTCCATAAAGGAATGCTGCACGTGTTAGCAATCAATCCCAATATACATATTTCCCCTATCTGCTGTCTTTATAGATTTGTCTATTCTGGACTTTTCACAAAAGTAAAAGCATACAATACATGAAACTTTCTTTCTGACTCCTTTTATTTAGCATAATGGTTAAAAGCTTCTTTCATATTATAGAATAGATAAGTATTTAATAGCTTTATTTTCTTTGTGATAAAATACATATAAAAATTGCCATTTTAATCATTTTTTAACTGTGAAATGGAGAGGTATTATTAACACTCACAATGTTGAGCAACTGTCACCACTATCTATTTTCAGTCCTTAGTTTCATATCTCATTTCAGACGTTTGAGTCTACTCTCTTTTTGTAAGTCACTTTCCTAAAGGTTTATCAACTTTGCTGATGCTTTTGAAGAACTCTTAGTTTCACTGATTTTCTCGATTGTTTTTCTATTCTCCATTTTATTTATCTACATTCTAATCTTTATTATTTTCTTCTGTTAATGTTGGGTTTGGTTTGTTCTTTTCTTTTTCTAATTGCTTAAGGTATATAATCAGATTACTAATTTAAGAATTGTTCTCTTTTTGTCTTTTTCTATAATTGGCACATAATAATTGGTTGTATTTATGGGATATAGAGTGATAATTTAATAGATATATACAATGTGGAATAATTGAATCAGGATAATTAGTAGATCTATCACCTGAAACATTTATCATTTATTTGCGCTGTAAACATTTGAAATAATCTTTTAGCTCTTTGAAAAACTATAATTAATTATAATTAACTGTTGTCACTCTGCAGTGCCACCTAACGTTAAAACTTATCCAGTCTATGTAGCTGTAATTTTGTATCTGTTAACTAAATATTCCTTATCCTCCCTTCTACTTCCCCTTCCTAACCTCTAACAACCACAATTTTATACTCTATTTCTATGAGAGTAAAATTGTACTTTCTCTCAACTTGTTTATTAGCTCCCACATATGAAGAACAATATGCAGTATTTATCTTTATGTACCTGACTTATTTCACTTAAACATAGTATGCTCAAGGCTCTTCTATGTTTCTGTGAATGACAGCATTTTATTCTTTTTTAACGCTGAACGAAAATGGATTGTGTATGTGTACTACATTTATTTTATGTATTTATCTGTTGATTGATATTGAAGATAATTTTATATCTTGACTATTGTGAATAATGCTGCAATAAACATGAGAGTGCACATATCTTTTTGATATACCAATTACCTTTTCTCTAGATAAACATCCACCAGTGGGATTGCTGGATTATATGGTAGTTCTATTTTTACAGTTTCGAGATACCTTCATACTGTTTTCCATAGTGACTGTATTCATTTCTGATGATAACAACAATGTGTAAAAGATCCATTTTCTCCACATAATCACCAGCATGTTATCTTTTATCTTATTGAACATAGACAATCTAACTCTAGTGAAATACCTCATAATGGTTTTGAATTGTATTTTCATGATCATTAGTGATGTTGAGCACTTTTAAATCAATTTCATTTATTATTGTTACATAGTAGATGTGAATATTTTCAACATATATAATAATTTAATATTTATATAATTTATAGAGAGTAATGTAATTAGAAAACTCAACTTAAATATTTGTTTTTTATTTATGATAGCAATTTAAATTATTATTTTCTGGCTATTTTTGAAATATACAATCGATTATTATAAAGTATAATCACCTTACTGATTTATCAAATACTACGTATTATTTCTTCTATCAAACTATATAATTGTGCCCATTAATCAACCTTTTTGTTGTCCCATTCCCTTCCCTGCTCAGTCTCTGATAACCACAATCTACTCTGTAAGATTCACTTTTTTAGCTCCCACGTGACAGAGAACATGCAATATTTGTCTTTCTGTGCCTGACTTATGTCACTTATAATGACCTCTAGTTCCATCTATGTTCCTTCAAATGACAAAAATTAATTCCTTTTATGACTGAATAATATTTCACTGTGTATATCTATCCCATTTTTGTTCTTCATTGATGAACATTTAGGTTGATTCCATATTTTGGCTATTGTGCTGCAATAAACATGGAAATGTGTGTATCTATTTTCTATATTGATTTTTTTTTCTCTTGTATATACACCCAATGGTTTCATTGCTGGATCATGTGGTAGTTCTATTTTGAGTTATTTTCGGGGGAAGCTCCATACAATTTTCCATAGTGGATATGCTATTTTATATTTACACCAACAGGGTGTAAGTGTTCCTTTTTCTTCACACCCTTGCCAGCATCTTTTATTGCCTGTGGTTTTGATAACAGGCATTTTAACTGGGATGAGATGCCAACTCACTGTGATTTTGATTAATATTTATATGATGATTACTGATGTTGAGCATTGTTTCCTGTACTCATTGGCTATTTGTGTGTCTTCTTTTGAGAAATGTATATTCAGATCCCTTTTTTTTTTTTTTTTTTTTTTTTTTGAGATGGAGTCTCACTCTATTGCCCAGGCTGGAGTGCAGTGGTGCGATCTTGGCTCACTGCAACCTCCTCCTCCAGTATTCAACTGATTCTCCTGCCTCAGGCTCCTAAATAGCTGGGACTACCGGTGCATGCCACCACACCCAGCTAATGTTTTGTATTTTTAGTATAGATGGGGTTTCACCGTGTTAGCCTGGATGGTCTCAATCTCCTGACCTCATGATCCGCCTGTCTTGGCCCCTCAAAGTGCTGAGTTTACAGGAGTGAGCCACCGCACCCAGCCCCTTTGTTCATTTTTAATCCGATTATTTGGGTTTTAATTTTTGTTATTGAGTTGTTTGAGCTCCCTATATGCTCTGATTATTAATCCCTTGTCAGATGAATAGTTTGCAAATATTTTCTCTTCTTCTGTGGGTCCTCTTTGGACTTTATTGATTATTTATTTTATTGTGCAGTTTCTTTTTTAGCTTTATGTGATTCCCCTTTGTCTATTTTAGCTTTGCTTGCCTGAGGTTTTGAGATCTTATACAAAAAAATTTTGCCCAGAGCAATGTCCTATATTGTTTTCCTATTGTTTCCTTCTAGTAGTTTCATAGTTTCAGGTCTTACATGCAAGTCATTAATCCATAGTAATTTGATTTTTGTGTATGATGAGAGATAGGGACCTAGTTTCATTATTTTGCATATGAATATCCAGTTTTCCCAGAACCATTTATTGAAGAGCCTGTTCTTTCACTATTGTATGTTTGTGGCACATTTATCAAAAATGAGTTGGCTGTTAAGTATGTGGATTTATATGTGTGTCCTTTGTTCAGTTTTATTGGTCTGTGTGTCTGTTTTTATGTTAGTACTATGCTGATTTGGTTATTATAGCTTTGAAGTATATTTTGAAGTCAGGAAGCATGATGTCTCCAGCTTTGTTCTATTTGCTCATGATTGCTTTGGCTATTCAGGGTCTTTTTTGGTTCCATATAAATTTCATAATTTTTTGTCTATTTCTGTGAAGAATGTCATGTAGACTATGTATCCATATGTTATACATAGGAAACAGGATGGTATGGTACCTGAGAGCATAAACTGCCTTTGAGCCTCAGCCAAGCCACTTTCTTGTTTTATAACCTTGGCAAACTATTTAATCTCTCTGAGGTACATTCTCAATTTCCTCATCTATAAGAAAGAGAAAATAATTCGGATTATTTTTGTGGGTCCATATATTTTGTGGTACCACATAAATTTTAATATTTTTTCTATTTCTATGAAGAATGCCATTGGCATTTTGATAGATACTGCATTGGATCTGCAAATTGCTTTGAATAAAATTATAATTTTAACAATATGAATTCTTCAATTTAAAAACATGAAGTGTCTTTTTATGTTTTTATATCATTTTAAATTTCTTTCATCAGTGTTGTATAGTTTTCCTGGTACCCATATTTTACTTCTTTGCTTAAATGGATGCCTAAGTATTGTATATTTCTTGTAGCTATTGAAAATGGGATTGCTTTCTTGATATCTTTTTCAGATTTTTTGCTCTTGGCTCATATAAATGCTAGTGATTTTGTATAATTTTGTATTCTGCAATTTTATTGATTGTATTTATCTGTTTTAATAGTTATTTTGTTGGACTGTGCATGGTGGCTCACGCTTGTAATGCTAACACTTTGGGAGGCTAAGATGGGTGATCACTTGAGGCCAGAAGTTTGAGAAAAATCTGGCCATAATGGTGAAACTCCGTCTCTACTAAAAATATAAAAATTAACTGGTCATGGTGGCACATGCCTGTAGTCCCAGCTACTTGGGAAGCTGAGGCACGAGAATCACTTGAACCCAGGATATAGATGTTGCAGTGAGCTGACATTGTGCCGCTGGACTCCAGCCTCGGTGACAGAGACCCTTTCTCCAAAATAAATAAATAAATAAATAAATAAATAAATAAATAAATAGTTATTTTGGTGGAGTCTACAGGTTTTTCCAAGTGTTAAGATCCTGACATCTGCAAACAAGGCTAATTTGGCTTCTTTCTTTCCAATTTGAATGTCTTTCTTTATCTTACCTTATTGCTCTAACCTGAATTTTCAGTTATAACGTTGAATAAAAGTGAGAAAAGTGGGCATATTTGACTTGTTCAAGATTTTAGAAAAATTGCTCTCAATTTTTTTCTGTTTGGTATGATGTTAGCTGTGGGTTTGTCATATCTGGTTCTTGTTATTTTGAGGATTTTTTTTTTTTTTAGACTTAGTTCATTGAGGGTTTTAATCATAATGGAATGCTGAATTTCGTTGAATAATTTTCGAGCATGTATTGAAATAATCATAGGGTTTTCTTCCTTAGTTCTATTAACATAATGTATCTCATTTACTAATTTGCATGTGTTGAATCATCCTTATGTCACTAGGATGAATCCTACTGGATCTTGGCAAATTATCTTTTTAATTTGTTGAATTAGTTTTGTTAGTATTTTGTTGAGGAATTATGCATATGTTCATCTATTGTGTCTTTCTCTGGTTATTGTATTGAGATAATGGTAGTCTTTTAGAATAAGTTTAGACCTATTCCTTTCTCTTCAAATTTTTGATGAGGTAGAGTAGAATTGTCACTATTTCTTCTTCAAAAGGTTTGGAGAATGCAAGAGTATAGCTGTCAATTCTTGGATTTTTAAACATTTTTGATGGGAGAATCTTTATTATGGCATCAACCTATGGCATCATCCCCATTACTCATTATTGGTTTGTTGAAGTTTTCATGGTTCAGTCTTGGTAAGTTGTATGAGTCAAGGAATTTATCCATTTCTTCTAGGATTTTCAATTTGTTGGTATATAATTGTTTATAATAGTCTGTAAAGTTTCTTTGTATTTCTGTGGTCCCAAATGTCATAGCTTCTTTTTTTTTCATTGGTGATTTTTATATATTAAGTAGGGCCTTCCCTCTTTTTTCTTAGTCTAGATAAAGGTTCATAGATTTTATCATTTTAGAAAGCAACTTTTCATATCATTGATCTGTATTTTTGTCAAATTGTATTTATTTCTGATATAATCTTTATTATCTTTTTCTTTCTATTAATTTTGTGTTTGTTCTTACTTTTCTACTTCCTTGAGGTACCTCACTTGGTTGTTTATTTGAAGTCCTTCCACTTTTGTATATAAGCATTTATTGCCATAATCATCCCTCTTAGTACTGCTTTTTCCCTATCCCATAGATTTTGGTATGTGGTAGGTTTTTGTTTGTTTGTTTGGTTGGTTGGTTTTTCATTTGTTTCAAAATGTTTTTAAAATTTCCTTCTTCATTTTTTTTTATTGACTCATTCATAAAGAGCATGTTGTTTAATTTTCATGTGTTTATGTATTTCCGAGGTTCCTCTTGTTATTGATTTCTAGTTTTTTTTCCATTATGATCAGAAAATATACTTGATTTAATTTCTACTCTTTTGAATTTGTTGAGACTTGTTTTGTGGCCTAAGATATGGTCTATTTTAGAGAATGTTCCATGTGCTGATGACAACAAAGTGTATAATGCAGCAGTTAGGTGAAATGTTCTGCAAATATCTATGTCTATTTGGTTTAGTGTGTAGTTTAACTGATGTTTCTTTGTTAACTTTATGTCCGGATAATTTGTCCATTCCTGAGATTGAGTTGTTGATGTCCCCTGCCATTATTGTGTTGCAGACTATCTTTCCCTTTAAATCTATTAATGTTTGCTTTATATACTTAGGAGTTCCAATAGTAGCTGTATAGAAATTTATAATTGTTATATCCTCTCACTGAATTGACTTCTTTATTATGTGGTGACCTTCCTTGTCTCTTTTTACAGTCTCAGATTTGTAGCCTATTTTATCTAAAATAAGTGTAGCTATTCCTGCTCTTTTCAGGTTTCTAGTTGCATGGAATATCTTTTAACACTCCATCACTTTTGGTCCATGTGTGCCTTTATAGGTGAGGTGGTTGTAATGCAGCCAGCATATAGTTGGGTCTGATTTATCCATTCAGCCACTTTGTGCCTTTTAATTGAAAAATTGATTCAATTTACATTCGGTGACAGTATTGATAAGTAAGGACTTACTACTGCCATTTTGTTGCTTTATTTCTCTTTCCTTCATTCTTTTATTTTTAAAGGATGATAACTTATCTTAGATCACAAATAAAAAAATAGAAAAAAGAAAAAAAACTCTACACTTTAACTCCATTTTTCACATTTAGACTTAAGTTGTCTCAATTTTCATATTTTCATATTGTCTGTCTCTTAACAGGCTGCTGTGGTTATTACTGTTTTTGATAAATTTGTCACTTGGTCTTTATAATAAAGTTATGAGTGGATTGCACACCAAAATTACAGTATTAGAGTAGTCTGGATTTATCTATGTACTTAGATTTGCCAGTGGGTTTTATACTTTCAAATGTGTTGTTTTGTACATTAACATCTTTTTCTTTTAGGATGAAAAACTCCTTTTAGAATTTCTTATAATACACGACAGGTAGTGGTGAATTATCTCAGTTTTTGTTCATCTGGGAAATACTTTATTTCTTCTTCATATTTGAAGACTAGCTGACCAGGCGAGGTGGCTCACTTCTATAAACGCAGCACTTTCGGAGGCCAAGGTGGGTAGATCACAAAGTCAGGAATTCAAGACCAGCCTGGCCAAGATGGTGAAACCCCGTCTCTACTAAAAATACAAAAATTAGCTCGACATGATGGCGGAGGCCTGTAATCCCAGCTACTTGGGAGGCTGAGGCAGGGAATTGCTTGAACCCAGGAGGCGGAGTTTGCAGTGAGCCGATATCGCACCACTGCATTCCAACCTGGACACCAGAGCAAGATTCTGTCTCAGAAAAAAGAAATAAAAGAGAAGAATAGCTTTCCTGGATACAATATTGTTGGATGACAGTGGTTTTGTTTGTTTGTTTTTTGCACTTTGAAAATGTCATCATACACCCTTCTGGCCTGAATGGTTTTCAATGAGAAGTCTGTTAGATGAATTGAAACTCTTTTATGTTATTTTCTTATTTTATATTGATGCTTATAGGATCCTCTCTTCGTGCTTGACATTTGATAATTTGATTATTATATGCCTTGGAGTAGTCTTATTTGACTTTAATTATTTTGGTGTTCTCTGACCTTCCCGTACCTAAATATTTATCTCTTTCTTAAATTTTGGAAAATTTTATGTTACTATTTCTTCTGATAAGCTTTGCACCATGCTCTAGTTTAGTTCTCCTTTGAACACCAATAATTCTTAGAGTTGGTTTTTTGAGATAATTTTTGACTTTTTTACTTTATCTTCATTTATTTTTATTTTTCTCCTGACTGTATTTTAAAATCACCTCTTTGAGCTCCCGGATTATTGTCTATGCTCGATCTATTCTGCTGTTGAAAGCCTCTAATAAATTTTTCAGTTAAGTAAATGTATATCTCAGTTCCACAGTTTATGCTTGATATTGTCTTATTTCAATATCTTTGCAAAATTTCTATGATTAATTCCTGATTTTTTATGTTATCTCGGAGAACACTATTTCTTTAAACTGCTATTTTAAATTCTTAGTTAACAAATCACCATCTCAGGGTCAGTCACTAGTTTCTCGCTTTGTACATAGGAGAATGTCATAATTCCCTGTTTGCTGTTGTTTGTGTGGAGGTATGTGTATTTCTTTGCGTTGAAATATTAATTATTCCAGTTTTCTCTGCGTGACTTGTTTTTGTTGTTGTTGTTGTTAGATATGTTTGCTTAGAGATTTTTTGTAATTTGCCTATTGATTTTTCTTCTTTTCTTTTCCTTTCTTTTCTTTTTTTTTTTTTTTCTGCTAGGTTGATGCCTTCATTAGGGCACTAGATGGAGCCTTAAGCCCAGATTTGCTGCAGTTCTAGTAAACAGAATGTCTTTCATCCAGAATGAGAGAGGTAACAGAAGAAACATCCCAGTAGTGTGGGAAAGCTAATTAGGGGTTTGTACCCAGGGGAACTATGGGACAAAACTTTTAAAATGTGATGATACTGAACAGTTGCTCTGAATTGATGTCTCCTTTGGGTGAGTTACAAAGCAGTGTTTTCAGGGCTAGGAATGGTTGTCCTTCCTTCTCCATTTTTCTCTCACTGTCTTCAGGAATATTTCTCCCTTCAGGCACTCCCAAAGCTTCCCGTGGGTTGAGGCAGGAATGTGTTTTTTTGCCAGTGAAGCTGAGATCGTGAGGATGGTGGTGCCCCCTCTTGATCCTACTTTTTCCAGTGTAGAAACCATCAGTCATACGGAAGATTTTCATGTGTTTGGTGCTGGGAAGACTGGAGGAATGGTCATCACAGATATGGAAGTCTGAATCTCTTGCATATGCTGTGAGGTTTCTTGACTTCACTGTGGCCCTGGGACACATCTTCCTGTGTGAGGTCTGGGCTATTATTGCTGGAGGGAATGTTGATATGTTTGTTTTTGGTTTTTCTATGGGGGTGGTGAGGCCAGCTTTCTGCTATGCTGCCATTTTGAAACTAAAAGTCAGCGTTGAAAATGTTTTTATGTACTTGGTCATTTGTATTTATTCTTTGAAAAATGTCTATTTGCCAAAATTTTTTTCTAGAATTTTTATTGTATTTATTTATTTATTTATTTTTGCTGTCCAGTTGTTTGAGTTCCTTATATATTCTGGACATTAGTGCCTTGTGAATGAATAGTTTGCAAATATTTTCTCCTATTCTTCGAGTTGTCTCTTTCCACTGTTGATTGTTTCCTTTGCTGTTCAGTAGCTTTTTAGTTTGACATAATCTCATTTCTCTATTTTTCTTAATGCCTTCGCTTTTGAAGTATTACCCATGAAATCTGTACCTAGGACAATGTTCTAAGACATTTCCCCTATGTTTGATTATTTTACCATTTGTGTCTTACATCTAAGTTTTTAATGCATTTTGAGTTGTTTATTATATATGGTAAAAGATGGAAATTTAGATTTATTCTTCTGCATATCGATATCCAGTTTGTCTAAAACTATTTAATGAAAAGAGTGACATTTTCCTAATGTATGTTCTTGACTCCTTTGTTGAAAATCAGTTAGTTATAAATATGTGAATTTATATTTGGTTTCACAATTCTGTTTCATTGATATATGTGTGTTTTATTACAATTCCATGCTTTTTACATTTTTGTTCCTTTTTTATTGAAGTGAAAAATACATATATAATTTATTATTTTGCTGTTTTGAAATGCACAGTTTAGTGGTAATATATGCTTATGTGCTTATTATATATATGAAATCTTCTTTGTTTCGTTCATTTCCACCTTTGATAACCATTAATCTACTCTTCATTTTCATGAGATTCACTATTTTAGCTCCATCATGAGTGAGAAAATGTGATATTTGTCTTTCTGTGCCTGACTTATTTCACTTCATATAGTGATCTCCAGTTCCATCTGTGTTCCTTAAAATGACAGGATTTCATTCTTTTTTATAGCTGAATAAAATTTTATTATGCATATATGCCATATTGTCTTTATCCACTTATTCGTTGGTGAGCATTTATGTTGATTCCATATTTTGAACTATTCTAAATAATGCAACAATAACATGGAAATACAGACATCTCTTTGATGTACTGATTTCCTTTCTTTTGACTATATACTCAGTAGTATAATTGCTTAATCATATGGTCGTTTTTTTTTTTTTTTTTTTTTTTAACAGAGTCTTTCTCTGTAACCTGGACTGGAGTGCATTGGGGTGATCTTGACTTACTGCAACCTCTACCTGCTGGGCCCCAATGATCCTCAGACTCCCTAGTAGCTGGGACTACAGGTGCATGCCACCATGCTGGGCTAATTTTTAAATTTTTTTGTGGAGATAGGGTTTTACCATATTGCCCAGGCAAATCTTGACATTGGGCTCAAGCAGTTCACCCACCTTGGCCTCTTAAAGTGTTGGGATTACAGGTGCGAGCCACTATGCCTAGCAGTATATCTATTTTTTCTTCTTTGAGAAACCTCCATAATGTTCTCCGTAGTCACACTATTAATTTATATTCTCAGCAACAATGTACAAGAATTTTCCTTTCTCAATACTCTTGTGAGTTACTGTTGCTTGTGTTTTTGATAAAAACTATTTTAACTGGAGTGAGATGATGTCTCACTATGATTTTGATTTGCATTTTTCTGATGATTTGTCTTTTTTAGCATTTTTCATACACATGTTTGTGGTTTATGTACTTTTGAGAAATGTTTATTCAGATCTTTTGCTTTTTTTTTTTTTAATACAAAGTTTCGCTCTTGTCACCCAGGTTCAAGAGATTCTCATGCCTCAGCCTCCTGAGTAGCTGGGATTAAAGGCACCCACCACCATGCCCAGCTAATTTTTATATTTTTAGTAGAGATGGCTTTTCACCATGTGGGCCAGACTGGTCTTGAACTCCTGACCTCAGGTGATCCACCCACCTTGGCCTCCCAAAGTGCTGGGATTACAGGCATGAGCCACCATGCATGGCCTTTTGCTCATTTTTTAATTGGATTGTTATTATTATTTTGCTCTTGAACTGTTTGAGCCACTTATATATTCTCATTATTAATCCTTTGTCAGATCAATAGTTTACAACTGTTTTCTTCAATTCTATAGATCGTCTTCGTTTTTTTTTTTTTTTTTTTTATTGTTTCATTTGTTGTGTGAATGCTTTTTAGCTTGAGGTAATCTTATTTGTCTGTTTTTGCTTTGGTACCCTGCACCTTTCAGGTCTTACACACAAAATAATTTGCCCAGACCAATTTCCTAGAGTGTTTCCCCAATGTTTTCTTCTAGTAGTTTCCTAGTTTCAGGTAGCAGATTATAGTTTCTAATTTACTTTTCTTTTATTTTTGTGTATGGTAAAAGATGGCAGTCTAATTTTATTTTTTGGCATAGAGTTAATCCATTTTTCCAACATATTTGTTGAAACAACTGTCCTTTTCCCGTTGTGTGTTCTTGGCACCTGTGTGGAAGATGAGATTCTTTTTGCAACGGGAGTAATTTATATCTGTGTTCTCTATTCTGTTCTGTTGCTCTCTGTGTGTGGTTTTTCTGCCAATATCATGGTGTCTTAGTTACTATAGCTTTGTTTTATTTACATATATATATATATATACACACACACACACACACACATACATACACATATATATAAAAAATACTTCAAGTTCTGGGATACATGTGCAGAACGTGCAGGTTTGTTACATAGATACAAATGTACCATGGTGGTTTGCTGGACCCAACAAACCATCATCTACATTATGTATTTCTCCTAATGCTATCCCTCTCCATGCCCCCCACCCCGCAACAGGCCCCAGTGTGTGATGTTCCCCTCCCTGTGCCCATATGTTCTTATTGTTCAACTCCTACTTATGAGTGAGAACATGCAGTATTTGATTTTCTGCTCCTGTGTTAGTTTGTTGAGAATGATGGTTTCCAGCTTCAGCCACGTCCCTGCAAAGGACGTGAACTCATCCTTTTTTAATGGCTGCATAGTATCCCACAGTGTATATGTGCCACATTTTCTTTATCCAGTCTAACATTGATGGGCATTTGGGTTGGTTCCAAGTCTTTGCTATTGTGAATAGTGCTGCAATAAACATATGTGCACATGTGTCTTTATAGTAGAATGATTTATAATCATTTGGATATATACCCAGTAATGGGACTGGTGGGTCAAACAGTATTTCCAGTTCTGGATCTTTGAGGAATCACCACACTGTCGTCCACAATGATTGAACTAATTTACAGTCCCACCGAGATTGTAAAAGTGTTCCTATTTCTCCATATCGTCTCCAGCATCTGTTGTTTCCTGACTTTTTAATGATTGCCATTGTAACTGGCATGACATGGTATCTCATTGTGGTTTTGATTTGAATTTCTCTAATGACCAGTGATGATGAGCTTTTTTTCATATGTTTATTGGCTACATAAATGTCGTATTTTGAAAAGTGTCTGTTCATATACTTTGCCCACTTTTTCATGGGTTTTTCTTTGTTTTTTGTTTTTGTTTTTGTTTTTGTTTGGGTTTTTTTGTACATTTGTTTAAGTTCCTTGTAGATTCTGGATATTAGCCCTTTGTCAGATGGATAGATTGCAAAAATTTTCTCCCATTCTGTAGGTTGCCAGTTCACTCTGATGATAGTTTTTGTTTTGTTTTGTTTTGTTTTGTTTGTTTTTTTGTTTTTTTTTTTTTTTTTGATGTGCAGAAGCTCTTTAGTTTAATTACATCCTATTTGTCAATTTTGGCTTCTGTTGAAATTGCTTTTGGTGTTTTAGTCATGAAGTCTTTGCCCATGCCTATGTCATGAATGGTATTGCCTAGGTTTTCTTACAGGGTTTTTATGGTTTCAGGTCTTACGTTTAAGTCTTTAATCCATTTTGAGTTAATTTTTGTATCAGGTGTAAGGAAGGGGTCCAGTTTCAGTTTTCTGCATATGGCTAGCCAGTTTTCCCAATATCGTTTATTAAATAGGGAATTTTTTCCCCACTGCTTGTTTTTGTCAAGTTTGTCAAATATAAGATGGTTGTGGATATGTGGTGTTATTTCTGAGGCCTCTGTTCTGTTCCATTGGTCTACATATCTGTTTTGGTACCAGTAGAATGCTGTTTTGGTTACTGTAGCCTTGTAGTATAGTTTGAAGTCAGGTAGCATGATGCATTTGACTTTTGTATTTTTTGCTTCAAAAATTATTTTCTTGTCCAAGGTGGCAGTGGGTTCTTAAATTACCTGCAATTTTTTCCAAGTGGTGTCCTTTTTGTAGACATTATTTTTTATTGAAAAATGTCTGACTTAAATGAGACAAAGGCAAGCTCCTCATTTTAGTCCATCAAGAAACTGCCAGTTAGATCAAAACAGGCAAACACTATTTTCAAGAAACCAAATATGATCTGCTCCAGAAACCAAAAATAAAATTTAAAGACCCCTAAGCAGGTGATGGACCCTCCCCTCAGGCAAGGGCATTCCAAAGTTAACCTGTAAAGCTAGTTCAGGCCATGATGGGAAGGATAGATTGCACATGGTTCATTATTTCCTCCTCCCTCTTGAAATTCAGGCACAGCTGTCCAGCATTAACATTAAAAAAGAACTTTAGACTGACAAAGCAGATTTTTTTTGTAGTGATAAAATACCTAATTCCAGCTTGACTCTAGTACCACATCACATGACACATAGGAGGACTTGAAAGAAGTTAAGGTATTTTACCCCAAATTAGATTTATTTGACATATTTTAAGATGGCCATGCAAAGCTGTCTCTTGTGAGGAAAATCTACATTATGAAGAGAATCCCTGTTCCTTTGCAAGACTTTTCCCTGATGCAGGAGAGAATTAACAAATGTCTTGGAACTTTTTTGGTCTGATAAGAATTCTGAAGCCTGCTACATAGAAGCTTCATCTGCATAATAAGCTGTTGGTCTCCCAACCTTTTATCTTAACCCAGATATTCCTTTCTATTGATTCCAGGCCTTTAGATGATAACTATTTCAACCAATTGTCAATTAGAAAATCTTTTAATCTGTCTATGACCTTGAAGCCTCCACTTAGAGTTGTCTCACCATTCTGGACTAAATTAATGTATATCTTACATGTATTTATCGATGTCTTTTATCTCCCTAAAATTTATATAACCAATCGGGAGCCTGACCGACTCAGGCCCATGCTCTCAAGATTTCCTGATGACTGTGTCATGGACCATCGTTCATGTATATTTGACTAAGAATAAATCTCTTCACATGTTTTACAGAGTTTGACTTTTTTATGAACAGCTCTCTCCTGCCTCTGGTGTGCAACCATACCAGAAACACAGTCAGTCATCTTTATACTGTCACCATATCTGTAAGAAGGTTGGGGTAAGATTACATTAAATTGCCACAAAGCTCTAATGTGTTTTAGTAATCTTTTTCTGTTTAAGCATTTGCTTGGCTGCTGTAAACCTCTGACTGTTACCAGAGTTCTTATAATGTTGATTCCAACAATTTTGACAGATTTTTATTTTATTTTCTGGCATTTCTGGTGACTGGTGAGTAAAGGTACATAAAGTTTATTATTCTGCCAATTTTGCTGATGTCGTTTCTTTTTACCTTTACTTTTGAAATAAGTTTTGCTTTATATAATATTCCAAATTGACTTTTTCTTATAGAACTTCGTATATTTCATCTTACTGTCTTCCAGTCTCCACTGTCAGTGAGTGGAAAATCAACTGTTACGTTCATGGGATTTCTTTGTCTGTTATTTTTTTTTCCTCTTGCTGCTTTCAAGATTTTCTCTTAGTGTTAATCTTTCAGGATTTTAAATTAGATGCCTTTGAGGATTAATCTCTTTGTATTTATTCTACCTGAATTTCAATGAGTTTTTATGTGTACATTTGTTTTTCATAAAATATGGGAAGATTTCAGCAATTATTTCTTCAATGTGTTTTGTTTCTTTCCCTATCATTTCTCTCCTAACAGTGCCATTAGATGTATGCTAATTTATGTACCAATGTTCTGCAATAGTGAGATTCTGTTCAGTTTTCCCACTTTTTTCTTTTTGTATTTGAATTACATAATGTTTATCAATCCATCTTTGATTTCACATATTCTTTCTTCTGTGTATGAAAACCAATTGTTGAATAACTGCAGTGAGTTTGTCATTTCAATTATTGTACTTTCAACTACAAAATTTCATTTTTTTAAACTTTTGTTTCTTTACTGATTTTTTTTCTATTTGAGGAGTGTCAACAAAAAGAGTCAAACTCTGTAAAATATTTGAAAAGATCTCTTTTGAGCCAAATATGAATGACCATGACCTACGGCAGAGCCCTCAGGAGATCCTGAGTCCATGCACCCAAGGTTATCAGGGTGCAGCTTCGTTTTATACATTTTAGGGAGACATGCAACTTCAATCAAATAAATTTAATAAATACATTGGTTTGGTCCAGAAAGGCAGGACAACTTGAAGTGGGGGTTTCCAGTTGATTGGTACATTTAAAAGTTTTCCAATTAGCAATTGGTTGAAAGAACTATCAATAGAAAGAATGTCTAGGTTGTGACAAGAGGTTGTGAAGACCAAAGTTTTATCATTCAGATGAAGCCTCCAGATAGCAGGCTTCAGGGAGAATAGACTATTACTGTTTCTTAACAGACCTAAGGTCTGTGTTGTAAATTCCAGAGAGGTATAATGAGGCATGTCAGATTTCCTCTTCCCATGATGGCCTGAACAGGTCTTTCAGATTAAATTTTAAAGCCCTGGCTTGAGAGGAGGTCCATTCAAATGGGTGAATGGCCTAGAATTTTATTTTTGGTTTACAGGAGGCATTGCCGTCATACCTTCCTTTGCTTTCTAAAACATGGTTTCTCTTGGTTCTTTGAACACATAAATAATTTTTGCTTTGAAAGTTTTGTTAATTGTAACATTGGGACTCTCATTCAAGTGGTCTTGTTACCTGCCTTTTTAAAATTCTGTGTTTGTGTAAAACTTGCCTGTTTCTTTGTGTTTTGTGATTGTTTGTTAAAAATTTTGGACAATATTTTTGTAATAAATGTAGCAAATTTGAAAAATAATCCCCTCACCAACAAAACTTAAAAGGGTTTTCTTAAAGAGCGTTCAGTGGAGGAGGATAAACAAAGCATGGCCACGTGGTTACAGGTCATGATTCAAAGGAGGTGAAACAAGATGGAGACCTGCAGCAAAGTTTGCTACTGACCATCTAGAGAGACATGAAACGTACACTACAGCTTAACACCAACCTCACAAATCCTTTTTCATAATTAAAACTTTACAAAGACTATTAACAATGATCCTTATTATTCCTGGCCTAGTAAAACATCTTTTAAAAAGGAAAAAAGCATCCCTTAAAAGTTAACTCCTGACCTGGTAGAGAAAAGAAAAAAAAAAAAAAAAAAAAAACAGAAGCTTAAAATCCAGGGCTGTGTTAACGTCTGACAGGGTAGAGAAAAGGAAAAAAAAAAAAAAAGTTAAGGGTTGAGCCTGGGGGAAGAACCAATTATTCTTTCCCCCCAAATAAGGAAAAGGCCAACAACATTCTTGACCCCTGGGAGTAACAGGGTGGGGAAGGAGACATAATTTCCTCTACCCTCGGAAGAAATCTGAGACCACAAAGGCTTAAAAGTGAAAGGGAAAAAGATTTTTGGTTTGCATGTTACTCATGCTTTCTCATGTCCCCATGTTTGGGCACCAAAATGTTGCAGAACTTTGATCTTTAGTTCAGCTAAAACCGAGTTCTTGTCACATGACCAGAAAAAGGCACACAGACACATTGAAAGGTGAGGGGAATGTATTGGGCAAGAAGGAAAATTAAAAACTCTCAGCAAAGCAAGAGGGGTTCCTGCTAACAGGCCCCCATCTCACAGATTGATTCCAGGCCACGCACACAGGAACTGAAGAGGTCAGACTTCTCCCCGCTACAAACAACGTGAACTTCCCATGGCTCCACTCCTTCTTCCCAGTGTGCAGGCCAGTCAGAGGTTCTCTGGGTACCTGCCCCCTTAACTTCCTCCTGCATATATCACAAGCTCTGGTCTCCCTGATGTACTTACTGACACTTCATTCTACAAGCAAGCAAGCTGGAATGAGGATAATCACATGTCTTGTATTTACCTGCCACAAGTGATAACCCTTTGGTCATGCCTTCCTGGAATTTAGCTCCTGCAACGCATCTCGGGAGTGATGAGAAATGCAAGCACCCTATCCTGGGAAAGTAGCGTAACGCATAACTGGAGGCTGGAGGACATAAAGCCCTGTATTTTGGGCCACAACCACCTTTATTAAAATTTCTATCATGTTAACCATGTGGCAAGATAGTAGAAAGTAGATCTCTAACTCTACAAACTATAGCCATTTTTTAAAACCCTCAACAAACTAGACATTGCACAAATATGCTTCAAAATAGTAAGAGCCGTCTATGACAAACCCATAGTCAACATTATACTGAACGAGCAAAAGCTGTAGTCATTCCCCTTGAATTTCAGAAGATAAGGATGCCCTCTCTCACCACTTTTATTCAACAGAGTAGTGGAAGTCCTGGCCAGAGCAATCAGGCAATTGAAATAAAATAAAAGGCATCCAAAAAGGAATAGAGGAAGTCAAGTTATTCCTGTTTTCAGAGTATGTAATTCTATACCTAGAAATCCCATAGTCTCTGCCCAAAACCTACCTGATCTGACAAACAATTTGAACGGTTTCATGATACCAAACAATATACAAAAATCAGTAGCATTCCTATACCCCAACAACATCTAAGCTGAGAGCCAAATCAAGAATGCAATCCCATTCAGGATAGCCGTAAAAAGAATAAAATACCTAAACGTACAGCTAACCATGGAGGTAGAAGAGCTCTGCAAAAACAATTACAAAACGCTGCTCAAAGAAATCAGAGATAACAAAATGAAATGGGAAAGCATTTAAGGAGGAATCAATATTGCTAGCATGGGCATACTACCCAAAGCAATTTAGAGATTTAAAATGATTCCTGTCAAACTATCAATGACATTCTTCAGAGAGTTAGTAAAAACTATTTCAAAATTCATATGGAATCAAAAAAGAAAAAAATAGCCCGAATAGTTAAAGCGATTCTACATAAAAAGAACAACACTGAAGGCATCACTTCACCTGACCTCAAACTATACTTCAAGGGTACAGTAACCAAAAAAGGATATTGGTACAAAACAGACACATAGACCAATTGAATAGAATAGAGAGCTCAGAAATGATACCATACACCTACAACCGTCTGGAATTCATTGAGGTGGACAAAATCAAGCAATGGGGAAAGGACTCATTTAATAAATAGTGCTGGGATAACTGGCTAGCCATATGCAGAAGATTGAAACAGAATTGCTCCAATACATTACCCCAGCAGTCTGAGAACTGCTTCACAAAGCCCACCAGGAATGCAGCTTGCCCTACACATGGGGAGTTAGAGCACAGAACTGCCTGATAGAGCCCCCACCTGGCTGTGCCCCTCTACCTGCCCTGGCATATTAACACAAATGGTAAAAACTCTCGGGAGCTTTATGGCCCTGTCCATCACCAAGAAACCAGAATACCTTCCCTGGGCAACATAAAGCAAGCTCAAATCCTACTGCTACTACTGTAGGTGGTGCTCTTTTGCAAGTGCCACCTTCTGGCTGGAGTCAAACTGACTCAGTCTATGACAGCATCACTAGGTAGAATAACACTGCTCCCAGAAAGGAGAAAACCAGGGCGTGAACTCAGATATCACCATTACCGCTAACACCCTGGCTAAGTAGAAGGTTCTGAGTCTGTCTACTTGACCAGTTCACCATTATTACAACCAGCATTTGAGAAAGCCAGCACACTAAGGCTACCTATAATCAGGAAAATACACAGAGTCTGCATCACTCTCCTATCATTCCCATCAGAGCTTGTGCTGGTACCCACTACTGGGAGATTTGAGGACAGGTCACATCACCAGATCCCTTGCATAGTCCCTAACACGAGCCTGGTTGTGGCAGCCCCACTTGTGGCTAGATCCAGAAGAACAATAGCAATCAGACAGAATGTCATCAAAGAAACAGTGGACTTAAACTACACTCTAGAATAAACAGACTTAACAGCTATTTACAGGACATTCTACCCAAAAACTGCAGAATATACATTCTTCTCATCCACACATGGAACATTCTCCAAGATAGACTCTACGGTAGGCCAAAAACACAAGTCTCAATACATTTAAGAAAATTGAAACCATATTAACTATCTCTTCAGAACACAGTGGATTAAAACCAGAAATAAACATCAAAGGGAACCCTCAAAATTATACAAATACATGGAAAATAAATAATCTACTTTGGAATGATTTCTGGGTTAGCAAGGAAATCAAGATGGAAATATACATTTTTTAAATGATAATAGTGAAACAAGTTATCAAAACCTCTGGGATACAACAAAAGCAGTGCAAAAAGGAAAGTTAATAGTTAAATGCCTACATCAAAAAGTCTGAAAAAGCACAAATTGACAACATAATATACCACCTCAAGGAACCATAGAAACAGGAACAAACTAAACCCAAAGACAGCAGAAGAAAAGAAATAACAAAGATCAGACAACTAAATAAAGTGGAAACAAAAAAATACCAAATATAAATGAAACAAAAAGCTAGTTCTTTGAAAAGATTAGCAAAAGTGTGAGACCGTTAGTAAGACTGATAAAAAATGAAGAGAGAAGATCCATATAAGCTCAATTTGAAATGAAACTGGAGACATTACAACACATGCTCCAGAAATACGAAAGATCATTTGAGACTACTATAAACACCTTTATGCACACGAAATACAAAACCTAGAGGGAATGAATAAATTCCTGAAAACACACAATCCTCCTAGATTCAATCAGAAAAATAAATAGAAATCCTGAACAGACCAATAACAAGCAGCAAAATTGAATCAATAATTTTTAAAAAGCCAACAAAATTCCCAAAACCAGACGGATTCACAGCTAAATTCTAACAGAAATTCAAAGAACAATTGTTGCAAATCTTACTGAAACTATTCCAAAAGATTGAGAAATACGGAATCCACGTGAAATAATTCTTTGAAGCCAATATCACCCTGATACCAAAACCAGGAAAGAAAATAATAATAAAAAACCATAGACCAATATCCCTAATAAACTCTGATATACAAATCCTCAAGAAAATACTAGCTAAGTGAATCCAACATCACATCAAAAAGATAACACATCATGTCCAAGTGGGTTTTGTCCCAGGAGTGCAGAGATGGTTTAACATATTCAAGTCAATAAATGTTATAGATCACATACACATAATTAAAGACTAAAGTATAGGATCATCTTAAAAGATGCAAAGCATTTGACAAAATCCAGCATCTGTTTATGATAAAAATCCTCAATAAACTAGGCATAGAAGAGACTTACCTCAAAATAATAAAAGCCATATATGACCTACCCACAGCAAACATCATACTAAAAGGAAAAAAGCTGAAAAATTTCACCCTGAAAACTTTGAGAAGGATGCCCATTTTCACCACTTCTATTTAACACAGTACTAGAAGTCTTAGAGCAATCGGGCAAGAGAAAGAAATAAAGGACATCCAAGTATAAAAAGAGGAAGTCTTACTAGTGCTATTCACTGATAAGATTCTATACCTAGAAAACTCTAAAGGCTGTTTCAGAAGACTACTAGATCTGATTAATGAACTCAGTAAAATCTCAGGATGCAAAATCAATGTACACAAACCAGTAAAAATGGTAAATACTAAAAATGTCCAAGCTGAGAATTAAATCAAGAACTCAATCTTGTTTACAGGAGTTAAAAAAAAAATCTAGGAATATACTTAGACAAAGAGGTAAAGTTCATGAGTTCAGGAGTGCACTCATGAAAGCATCAAGGAAAGCAACAACAACACAGGACTTGGGAAAGGACCCAACCTTTACCTGAACAACAGTCACTCTTACAAGGGATTCAGAAAATGGTTCTTAATTCCTTTCTCATTGGTAGCCAGGATTTTGCCTTTCTCAAGCACTTAGGAAGTAAGCACCAGGCTACGTGCATGTTTTGGGGAAGTACTTTCTCTACTAATGGATGGCCAGGTGATCACTCCAAATAATCTCTCATCAACAGCCTACATGCAGTACACTGGAATCTTTATCCTTCAGGGCCTTGGCTTGATAGTCTACCAAAGGGACAGCCAGTTCCAGACGTTGTGTTCTTGTGGTCCCTACTATTAATGGCATATCAGCTTGCCATTGTCCATTATACAACTTTGTTGGTAGTCCCTCTGCCTTAGAATGAGTGGTGGAAGTCCCAGAGACCATCTGCCAGATGCAGGCCCCACTTGTTGCCATTTCATGCCAGCATATAATTAATTAACAATAGCTATCTCCTCAGTAGTGAGGATGACACTTTAGGTGGAAGGAGGTGCCAGTACTTGAGAGAAAGCATAGAACACAATGCAAATCTAAAGTGCAAGCTGGCAGTTCCATCCCAGGCACCCTTCATGGTATCAGGAACTTATTCATTAGCAAAAGAGCAGTTAATTAAATCTGTCCATATGTTCTTCGTCCTGATTGAGCCATTTGGTTTACGAAATAAATTGTTCTGTTCACCTACTCTTCACCCCATTGGTGAAAGAGGGATCCCATTCCCTAACAGTACAAGATTGTTGAACACTGACCCCTGACACTAGACAGATGAGATAAACACTTGTTTATTAGTTACATCTATTTACAACCCTGTGGAAGTAGGAGACCACACACCATACAGAGTCACAAGGAGGGTGACACTGGGTAACAGACTAAAAGAGCAGGCCTACAGAATGCCTTCTTTCTAATAACAGGAGGACGGGGTGCTCCTTGGTCCCTGTGTAAAGATGTTATTGGCTTCTTTGAATAATTTTGCCATTTGTCGAATATCTGAAACCTGTTAGGTCAAGGGCTGAGTGGGGTGCAGCTGGTTTGGCCGATGAGGAAACTATCCTGGTGGGAAATTTTCCCACAGTGTGGGGAGCCATATCAGGTTGGGGGAACACATGGCTAGGACTTTGGGACCCTGTGAAACTCAAAGATGTCAAAGTAGCACTTGAAATTATAGGTCTGACAAAACAGAATATGCTAATAAATTACCACGGACATGGTGCTTAAAACAACAGAAATGTATTCTCTCTAACAGTTCCAGTGGCTTCATGTTCAACATCAGTATCACTGGGCAAAAATCAAGGTGCGGTCAGGATCACACTCTGGAGGCACTAGAAGAGAATATTTCCTGTCGTGTCTACTTCTAGTGGATGCTTGCATTCCTTTGCTTGTGCCTGCACTGCTCCAATTTCTGCCTTCACATTGCTTTCACGTGTTCTGTGTGTGTAGTGGTTTAATCTCTCTCTGCATCTCTCTTATAAGGAAAGTTGTGATTGAATTAAAGGCCACACTGATAAACCAGGAGAATCTCTCCTACTTCAACATTCTTAACCTAATTACATCTGCAAAGGACCTTTCTCTTATAAAGTAACATTTAGAAATTTCAGGGATTAAAACTTGATATCTTTGGATGGTCATTACTTATACTGCCAAAATTAGTTGGGCCATTTAAAAAATCTGTTCTAACAATCTCTGACTTTAAATTCTTGTGTGTAAACATTTACAATAATGTAATAATTGATATGTTCAGATTTAGGTACACCATTTTATTATTTGTTTTCTACTTGTTTCTTGTGATTTTTGTTGCAATATTTCCTTGTACTCTGTTTTTGGGGGTTATTTAAACATTTGTTCTAGTCCACTATAATTTATCTAATCTAATCTAATTTTGACTATATCGCTTTATATAATTTTCAGTGGTTCCTCTAAGGATTAAAAAATAAATACATAATTTTTACTGTATATTTAAAATCAATATTTTAAAACTGGAATTGGAATATCGATACTTTATCACATTTAGGTCTTCTTAACCCTCCTAACTTTATGGCAACATTTTTTGTAAACTTAGTTATCTTCTCTGATTGGCATCATTAAAATAACAAGACTTTGAAACTTGTAATCTGTAGATGATAAGCCCCTTACCATGGTCTTCTTTGATTTATCTCAAAAATATTTTGTAGTTTTCAATGTAGCAAGCTTGCATATAATTCTTTAAATTTATTCAGAAATATTTGATGTTTTATGATGCTATTATAAATGGTGTTACATGCTTTTAAAATTTATGCTTTATTTAATTGTTACTCGTATATTAAAAAACAATTTATTTATATTGACTTCTATAGAGCAAGTTGGCTAAATTTACCTGTGAATGCAAATAATTCTCCTATAGAAGCTCATGAATTATCTATGCACAGAAGTACATAATCTTCTAATACAACCATTTAAAAGTCTTTGTTCTATTGTATTTTTATTCATTTTGCTTATGTTTTCCCCTTGTTTTACTATGAATGATATAATGGACAAGTTTGTTCTTTTTTGGATCTCAAGAGATAATCTTTCAATATGTCTTCGACATATTACCTACTATTTTGTTTGTATTAGTGCTTTACTGGGTTAAGAAAGCTTTCTTCCATTTCTTATTCCCTTAAAGTCATATATCATAAATGAGTGTTTCCTTTTATCTATTATTTTTGCATCTATTGAGATACGTATTTGGTTTTTCTGATGTGGATGTTGATGATATAATACAGCATCCTTTTTTTAAAATGTTGGACAACTTTATTATTTCTGAAAAAAAATTCTATTCATCATGATGCATGACCCAATTTATGTATAACAAGTTTATATAGGTATTAGAGGAGCTAAATTTTATTTAGAACTTTGGCAACTATTTGAATAAAAAAACTGATTTTCCTACTTTGCCATATTCTTGTTGAGTTTTGTTATCAAACTTATTTTGACTTTATAAAAAGAGCTGATAAGTTTACCCTCATTTCTTTGGAAGAATTTATTTAAGATTGACTTTTTTTTAATATTTGGGAGAATTCTCTGGTGAGTTCACTCTAGTCTGCTTTCTTTATTGAAATGTTTTTATAGTAGATTCAATTTCTTTCATGGCCATATGACCCTTCACATTAATTTTTTTCTTGTATTAGCTACTGGAAGTTTTCTCTTCCTAGGTGTAGACTTTGTGAAATTAAACAATTCAAACTTAATGCTGTTAGAACTTTAAATTATCTGAGCTTTGATAGCAATGTAACTTAGTGGTCTGAGTCAAGTAGCATGCAGTTGCAATTTCTGCTTCTCTGATTATACATTAATTCCTCTCTTTATTCTTGTACTGTAGATGATTAGAAAAAGCCAGAGCTAGATAGATCCACTTCAAGTTTATTATCCCTCTTTATAGAATGTTAAAGCAATCTTCCTTAGAATGCAGCAAACTGTAATCACTCAACTTTCTGTTACATATGTATTGGACTCCTACGGATATTGTTGCAACCCTGTTAAATTCTTATATGTCGCCTATATATGTAAAACCTCAACTTCCTCACTGACTATATATATATATATAAATATATAAATATATATAAATATATATATAAATATATAAAGATATATATATAAATATATATATATATATGGCACCAGTGCAGATTTCTTACATGTATATATTGCATAGTAGTGAAGCTTTTAGTGTACCCATCATTGGAATAGTGAACATTGTATGCTACAGATAATTTTTCAACCCTCACCCACCTCTCATGCTCCCATCTTTTGTAGACTCCAATGTCCATGTTTCTATTCCATATGTCCATGTATACAAACTGACTCCCACTTATAAGTGAGAACATAGTGTGTTTAATTTTCTTTCTCTTTTTTTTTTTTTTCACTTAGGATAATGGTCTCCAGTTCCATCCATGTTGCTGCAAAAGACACAATTTCTTTGTTTTTTAATGGCTGAGTAGTATTCCATAGTATACATGTATAACACATTTTCTTTTTCCGATCTTTCACTGACGGGCACTTAGGTTGATTTTATATCTTTGCTATTGTGAATAGTGCTGCAATAAACCTAAGAGTGTAAATGTCTTTTGATATCATAATTTATTTCTCTTTGGGTGTAACCCCAGAACTGGGATTGCTGAATCAAATGGTAGTTCTATTTTTATTTGGAGAAAACTCCATAGTGTTTTCCATTAAGGTTATACTAATTTACCAACAGTGTATAAGCATTCCCTTTTATCTAAAGCCTTGCCAACATTTGTTGTTTTTGGACATTTTAATTATAGCCATCTGAGTGGTGGTATAAGGTTGTATCTTATTACGGTTTTAATGTGCATTTCCTCAAGTTTTTTGCTCGAATAAACTCTGTACATAATCGTATTTTCTGAATCTAATTACATATTTGACAACTTCAATTACATTTTTAAGTTTCTTCACATAAATGTGTGAACAAATGAGTTGATAGTATCCTTTTAATATTTTTTGTGTGTGTGTCTGCTGGATGTGTAGTGAGGTATATACATTTATTTCTTCTCCATCAGTGTTGCTCAAAGTTTACCAATTTTATCCTCCTTAAAAAAAGCAGAGGCTCTGTTAGTTATTTTATGTCTTAGGGTATTTAAAAATTCTTTTTCTTTAGTTTTTGGACTTCAGGTGCAGATACCTTTTTCCTTTAATTAATGCCTTTTCAGACAGTCTCATGTTCAATTACTATTCCTTCCACAATTCAGTTGATTTAATCAAATATGCAAAAGACTTTAAAGGGAAACCTATCTTTTTTTCCTGCTGATAATTAACTTCTTAAATTAAGGTTTCGTAGGTGTTATATGAATGTTGGTTTTATCATGATTATTAAAATTTATTATACCAAATGGTATAAAGTTTATAGTGTAAGTTAAAGAAATATTAAGTTTATAACCTATTTTACAAGTACTATTGTTTTGCAATAATTATTTAATTAATGCCTTTATAACATTGTTACTAGCTTACTTAAGAGTTTTCTTATGACTGAAATCACCACAGAGAAAAATCATGAATTTCTGATATTGAAATGTCAAAAATCTCTGTCAAATAGGATTTTTTGAGACCTCATGATTAAAAATCAAGGTTTGTAAATGAGACATATGTCTGCAGTTAATATGCTATTTGCTTACAAAAGAAAATAAGTACCAAGTACTAACATTTAAACTTCGAAAGGTAGTTATTGAGAATATTAGGTTATTTATGTGATAACACTCTATATTGGGATTCTATAATTCAATATCTTCTAGAAGCTGTTTTGTTCTATACTTAAATAAAAGTAAATTTTAAAGCAATTACAGTTTAATGAATGTAAATGACAACACATAGAGAAATAATTTCTTAACAATTATTTATTTATTTAGAAATTAAGAATTTTTGAGATAATCTCATACAATACAGTCACCTCCGAACATTAAGAAGCTAAAGGAGACACTGTTCTTCAAATTGCCCACTTGGATATCTTCCAAGTGCACTTTCCTTTCTTTCCTGCTCTAAAGCTTTTTAATAAACTTCCACACCTGCTCTGGGAAAAAAAAAAAAAAAAAAGGCTAAGGGAGACAACTAGTCCAATTTCATTCCTGTAGTATACCTCTCATCAGCAAGTAGTCATCTATTCAATTAATATTTATTGGTATTTTAATATGTGCCTGGCATTGTGCTCAGTATTTTTATATATGGCATTTTATTTAATTTATTCCTCACATAAAATAGATTTTAATGATTTGTAATGAAGAAAGTGAGGCCAGAGTAGTTAACCGAATATGATCACACCTTTGTTAAATGTCATCATAATTTCTACCAGCAAATATATTTTACGTTGCATTTTATCATACTCTGTGTGTGTGTGTGTGTGTGTATAGATGATGAGAATTAGTGTAAAACATTAAGTACATATTATTATTTAAGTCAATTGCATTGGTCAATCAACAATCCATCAGTAAATCTAAGCTGAGTTTCTGATGTTTCAAGACCACTTTTCTTAAGGACTGTGGTGTACAAATTGTAGACTGGTAAATGTAATTTAATTGACCATTTCCTTCAAAGTGACCAAGTATTTACAATGACCTGCTTTTTACCCTGTGCTTTCTCACCAACTTTTGATGAAGTTTCTCTTTTATCTTTAGGACCCTGAACTCTGCTTACTTGCAAGCCTGAACAAGCACAAAAACAAACAGACACAGTCGAATGTAACCTCTTTGCCTGGTTTTCCTGATCATAGCAGAATAGTTTTTGTGAGAACTCATTGGTTATTTTCCCTTGTTTGTCCAACTTCCCCTCTAATGATCTTGCTTATCTCTGCTTGTCTCCTTTTTACCCTATTAAGGAAGATCATTTTTCTGCTTGATTTTGAAATGTTCACGGAGTTTTTGAGATCTAGAGCAGTCTCCCATTGGAATAGTCTTTCTTTTTAACTGAAGTGTCTTCCTATCTAAGTACCTGTTTGTCTTTATTTGACGTAAGTGTAAAGAAGCCCGTGAAATTGTAAAGGGATTTTAAATGGCTTTAGTTTTGCTGTATTCATACTGTCTAGGGAATACAAACTATATTTTTCTAGGATAAACCGGAAGGGCAGATAGGGAAGAAATAGTTGTACCAAAGTCAAAAAATAAAATTACAACGAATTTAGCTGTAGATCTAATTGGCTTTTGTTTGTGATTCACGAAGGAAGGCAGCCTTTATTCTACAAAATAGAACGAGAGATCTCAATGGACAATAGCAGAACACTGGATTATTTAAATTGGGAGCAAGGAAACAGAACAAAGAAAAAAAAATCTAATTCGTTAACATTAGGTTACTTTTTGTAATGAATAAAGCAGAGGGAAGTTTCTTATTATTGAATGAGGTAAACTGGAATCTCTTCTCTTCAAGAAAAAAAAAAAAAAGGTCACTTTGGATATCCATCTGTTACAGTAAGTAGCTAGTAAAGCATGAGCAGGGCAGGAAAGGGCCTATCCACAACCAGAAATGTCAGTAGACAATAATGCAATGGTCAGGTGGTTTTTATTGTCTCTATGAAATAATAATTTGTCATAGCTAGTTCCAGGGAAAGGCAGTCTCCCTATAGATTTAAAAAAAAAAAAAAAAAAAACAACTGAAACTGGTGATCAGCAGCTTCCGGATAAATTCTCAGGAGGTGAGCGAGTAGGCTCAGACATGCGCGTTAAGAGACAAAATGGCAGAGTTTAACGGTATATGATGTTTTAGGGGCATTCCACCAGCAAAGGGAAGAATGCCTTGGGAGAGCATGTGTACAAGTCCAGTAAGCACACTGCACATACTCACCTCCCAAGTGCTAGCAGGCCACTACGCATGCAGGTAGCTCACTTCAAGGGAAGAATGAAGGGAAAAGGGATACAAGATGCTGGAAGTAGGCCAGCATATAAAACCCTAAGTCCAAAGTGAAATGGAGAACTTGTCCTCCAAGATGCCCACTTGGCCCTCTTCCAATAATACTTTACTTTCTTTTAATTCTTGTTCTAAACTTTATTAATAAACGTTCACTCCTGCTCTAAAACTTGCCTCAGTCTCTTTTTTTTTTCTGCCGTATGCCCCTCAGTCAAAGTCTTTCTTCTGAGGAGGCAAGAACTGAAGTTGCTGCATACCCATACAGATTCACCACTGGTAACTTGGATACCCATCCCTGATAACACGTTTGCTTCCTAAAAGTTTCGTTTTGACTAGTTTGCACTTAGTATGAGTGACTCCACTTTGGTTTGCTCTGGAATGTTGGTGCCTAGTGCAAGAGCTCAGCTCAAAACAATGGCCTCTTGTAAGTTTTGTTTTACCTCAAATAGAGAATGTCAAAGCTGTGTCCTCATTTATTGAAGATTTATGAGGTAAGAAATAGAAGATTCTCTTTTCTGAAGACAGCAAATGCTCATTTTATTTGCAGTTTCAGAAACATATATATATATATTCTCTTTTGAGATGGGGTTTCGCTCTTGTTGCCTAGGCTGGAGTGCAATGGTGTGATCTCAGCTCACTGCAAACTCCGCCTCCAGAGTTCAAGCGATTCTCCTGCCTCAGCCTCCCTAGTAGCTGGGATTACAGGCATGCGCCACCATGTCCAGCTAATTTTGTATTTTTGGTAGAGACAGAGTTTCTCCATGTTGGTCAGGCTGGTCTCAATGGTCTCATGGTCTCAACCTCATGAGACTGGTCTCAACTTCATGATCCGCCTGCCTCTACCTCCCAAAATACTGGGATTACAGGCGTGAGCCACTGCGCCGGGCCCAGAAACACATTTTTAAAATCATTATAAATAACAATTCTATGTGGCTACATAAAAATACGTCTACTATTAACCAAGAAATACAATTAATTTCAAAACTTCATGTTACATGGGAGATTAGAATTTAAATAATAAGAAAGCAAATATCTCCTTAAATAGCTTTAACTATTATTGTCCTGTATCTCAGTAAAAATTTACTTTCTGAAAATATTTGAACAGATTTATTCTGAGCCAAATATGAGTGAGTGATGGCCTGTGACACTGCCCTCAGGAGATCCTGAGAACATGTGCGCTCAAAGTGGTCAGAGTACAACTTGGTTTTATACCTGTTAGGGTGACCGTGAGACATCAATCCATACGGGTAACATGTACATTGGTTTGGTCCAGAAAGGCAGGATAACTGGAAGTGGGGGCTTCCAAATCAAAGGCAGATTCACAGATTCTTGTCTTCTTGGAAGTAATAATTAAGTCAAGAGACATATAGTGATAGATAAGCAGCAGCAAACTTATTTAAAGGGACGATAAACTCTGAAAGCCAAGTCAGAGCAGGCCCCTTGAGAATGAGTGTCAGCTGACACTGGGGAACCCTCTTTATAAGAATCTTACATAATTATTCATAAAAGTGGCATGAAGGGGTGTTGCTAGCACGCATGTTTTGGGCGGCCCCCTGGGTGTGCATGTGCTGTAACCATACATGCTAATTGCATATGTCATATGTCTTATTAGCATGTTAAATCTCAACCGGGGGGTGTTTTAATTATTATAATGAACAGAAGGTTACTTTTAAGGTGAGGCAAGTGGAAGTGCGCATGCTCGCTACTGAGGAAAGTCCCTACTGAAGTTATTTCCTACTAGGGCCAGGTTAAGTCCCAGTTTAGGGCCAGATAATCCTAACCACAATTACATATGTGACTATTGTTTTTGTTTTTGTTTTCTGATTTTTTTAGTGGGGCACTGATTGCTAGTGCGGCAAAGTTTCCAGGGCTTCGTGTCTCCAGGGTTCCCTTTCCTGCTCATGTCTACCTATCCGCCTGCTCTAGCAGATGTGTTCTTACACATTTATCACTGGGGTTCCAGTGAAAACTTAATGTCATGAATAAAGCATTGGTTGGAGAAAAAAAAATGACATGTTTTTAAAATAAGATTAAATGTGTTTCATAAAGTGTTAATTTTCTTATACACGATTCTATATTATACATAAATTAGTTTGGTCTTTTTCTGGGAGTGAAAGGAATTCATATATTTTCTCTGTCAACACATTTTAAAAAATATATGACATGCACTATTTATGCCCAAGTTATTTCATTATAAAAGTTTGAAATGTTTTTAAAAAATATCTTCATGCTTTATTCTTAGCATTGGTGTTCTAAAGTAAGGGAAATAAAGTTTTGGGAAGATTATTAGTTTTAATCCACAGGATCAGCATGTATTTCTTAGAGTAAAATTGTAAGATAGTATGATCAAAAAGCAAATACTTACAAAGCCTTATTTTTTCTTCTATATCCCAGTGTTTATGAGATCATGACCCAGATTCTCTTTTGCCACTCATTATAGACCTAGTTAGTCCCATGTTGCTGGCATTCCAAGCTACATTCACAATAGTAGAAAACATAGCAGCAACTCAACTCTGAGAATAAAGACACAGGACCAAAATATCTATAGTTTTACCATTTTTAATATCAAAATATATGACTAACTCCAGAGGTCATACAAATTAAATATATTATTTTATTGTATCGAAACAGTGCATGACTAGAAACAAATCTACCAATTAGGAAAAAATATGGACCAGTATATCAGCTATAATTAATACAGTAATAATGAAAAAGTGAATAATTACAATAATAAAAACAAAAAGCAGAAGAAAATTGTAGCTACATAGAAATTGAGTTTGTTAATACCTTTTATTAACATTGTTACATCCAATGAGAACACGTGGACACAGGGAGGGGAACATCACACACCGGGGCCTGTTGCAGGGTGGGGGGCTAGGGGAGGGATAGCATTAGGAGAAATACATAATGTAAATGATGTATTGATGGGTGCAGCAAACTACCATGGCACGTGTATACCTATGTAACAAACTTGCACGTTCTGCACATGTATCCCAGAACTTAAAGTATAATAATAAAATAAAATAGTTGAATAAAAAAAAAACATTGTTACATCAAAGCAGAAGACGGTGAATGATAGAAGACAAAGCAGCAATGAAGAAATACAGAAAATATTTCAAAAATCCAAAGCTCTACTGCTTGATAGAGGCACAGAATCTTCACAACAACATAGAGTTAAATTAAAATAAGGCTTTATAGCAGCAGTGATGTATATCTTGAAAGTGTATGTGACGATCTAGCAGTAGTGATATATATCCTGAAAATGTACATATCAATCTATTTTTAAAGGTACCTGTTAAAAAATAAGCTTCAAGAAGCCCTTAATTATCAAAGTGTCATAATTTAACATCCTGAACTTTGTACATACTCACAAGCATGTAGGTAAATGTGTACGCACTCATACAACAAGCTTCAGCCCAGTATGACTATTAAACAGTACACACACACACACACACACAGTACCTGACCACCTACAATTGCATACAACAAAAATTTTTTGGTTGTGTTACCATTATCAGCAGCTACACATTTAAAGAATAATATTACCCAGTGAACAGTCTGGATCTTCAGTGAGTGATTTCTTTATATCTGAAATGCATATTTTTACAATTGTTAGAAAATATACAACGACAAGAGAAGAAACAGGCAGGCACAAAACCAGCAACAAAAAATTTTCATTGAAATTTATAAAAAGCAATCACTAATACAGCCCAATAGATCTCAGAAACAAACAGGTTTAGTACTTTAATATAAATGCCAGGAAATTAAGTAACTTTTTTTTGTTTAAAGGAATGAACTAAATATTATCAAAAGTAAAAAGTAGAACTTACTACTGTAAATTTCAGCAAAATACAGTGCCCAATTAAGATTGGGAATGAGATCTAAATTCTTGTTTAACACTAGTGGCATGGCATGGTACACAGGGTTTTTTTTGTTCCTGAAAGAGGTTTGGTGGAATCAATGGCCTTGGTTTTTTAATTCATCAAGGACAATGCAGGCCGGGCACGTGGCTCAAGCCTGAAATCCCAGCACTCTGGGAGGTGGAGGCGGGTGAATCACGAGGTCAGGAGATCGAGACCATCCTGGCTAACACGGTGAAACCCTGTCTCTACTAAAAATACAAAAAATTAGTTGGGCGTGGTGGCGGGCGCCTGTAATCCCAGCTACTCTGGAGGCTGAGACAGGAGAATGGCATGAAGCCGGGAGGCGGAGCTTGCAGGGAGCTGAGATCACACCGCTGCACTCCAGCCTGGGCAACAAAGCCAACTCCGTCAAAAAAAAAAAAAAAAAAAAAAAAAAAAAAAAAAAAAAAAGGACAATGCAGTGCATATATATTTTGAAAACAAAAGAAAAAGGAAGTCCATAGAAATATGAGTTGTCTACAGAATTTTCCTTTGAAAGATAATGTGATATTTCTTTCTTTTGGCACACAATATTAATTTATTATATCATTGTATAACATGCTTTACTTAATTATTTAAAGCTGCCTCTCTCAAATGAGCACAAACTTCTTACGAACAAGAACTTCATAAACTGTTGGTGGGAATATAAATTAGTTCAGTCATTGTGGAGAGAAGCTTTCCAATTTTTCAAAGAACTAAGAGTTTAACTGCCATTCAACACAGCAATTCCATTTTTTTTTTGTTATGTATGAGAAGGAAAATAAACTGTTCTACTGAAAAGACACATGCACCAACATGTTCATCACGGCACTCTTCACAGTAGCAAATACATGTAATCAGCCCATGTGCCATCAATGATAGATGGGATAAAGAAAGTATGGTACATATACACTGTGGAATATTAAACAGCCATAAAAAAGAATGAAAACATGTCCTTTGCAGCTGCATGGATGTAGCTGAAGGCCATTATCCTAAGCAAATTAGCAAAGAAACAGAAGACCACATATTGCACGTTCTCACTAGCAGTGTGGAAGCTAAACATTGGGTATATGTGAACATAAAGATGAGAACAATAGACACTACAATAGGAAAAACAAGAGTGAGGAGGCAAGGTGGGGGTAAAGGTTGGAAAACTACCTATTGGGTACCATGCTCACTACCTTGGTGATGGATTCAGTCATACTCCAAACCTCAGCATCATGCAGTATTCTTTTGTAACAAATCTGCACATGTATTCCTTGATTCTAAAATAAAAGTTAAAATACAATAAAAGGACAATTGTATTTTTTTAGGTCGTGTTTTGGGGCCAAGGTGGCTGACAAGAAGCAGCTGGTATGTGCCACTCTCGTGCAGAGGAGATAGAGTGGTAAGTACAAACTAGCTCTTCATGTGAATTGTCCAGGAGGTCACGTTGGCATTCATCAAGGAAGCAATGGTGACCTATGGAGAGCAGATAGGAGTGAGGCAGGAAAGTCACCCACCAAGCACTGGCACAGAGGGAAGGGAGGCTCCCCATCATGGGGAAATGATCAGTGAGTGAGAGCTCCTGGGGACCCACATTTCTGCTGTGGACTTTTGCAATACTGGGCACTTGAGAGTCCCCCCTGACTTCCACCCTGCCTGTCCCTCTGCCCCTGGAACTTCCAGAATGGCATAGAGAGCTGCATGGAATTTGGATAAACCTACCGCTCATGCCCCAGGAAGCCCCAAGGGCCCTGGATTGCTGAGCACCCCATCATCAGCTGCCATAGCACCACCACCAAGGGAGGCCAGGCTACCTTGCATGCCTCCAGTATAGGAGATGTATCCACAGTGCTAAGGAGTGGACAGACTGCAGGCCCTACCACCACTACACCTTGCCAGGCAAAGCCCGCTGACCTGAGACCCAAACACAACCACCCTACCCTGCCTGAGGACTCCAGCAGGTCACAGCTCTCCAATTTTTCTGGGATAGAGTTCCCAGTGGTAACCTACAGGACTGCCTCAATTGCCGCTGCCATGACCTCCACCCCTCAGGCTGGGGTGAGAATTACGAGTCCAAGAACCATCGTAGTCCGCCAGCATGCCGCAGCTGTGGAAAAGTGGCCAGGCAGTTTTCCACACAGGCCTCTGCCCCTGCTACCCTTCAATGGGCAGGGCCTCCTTACCTGCGCCCCCAGTGCAGCTGCCATAAAATCACCTAATCACTTCAATCAGCAGTGGCTCTTTATTTATCTGGGGTGGAATTCCCAGATACAACTGACAAGCCCTATGCCATTGCCACTGCAGCAGTACCTGTTCTTGCTTCCCTTGGGCTGGGGAGTGAACAAAGACGCTGATTGCTTTACTCACATCTACAACATGCTGCAGCTGCCATGCAAAGAGGAGGTCAGTCTCACTTCCTTCTGAGCCCCAACCTCCTGCTCTTCACCCGTCAGGACCCCTAGAATTTGGCCACAGCACGGCTTCCCCACCTCTGTGGGATAGGGCTCACGAGACAAGTGACAGACTCTTTGCCATTGCCACAGCCAAATTTCCCACCCCACTGCCCCAAAATTGCGGAGGGAAGAAATAGCCAGAGCTTGCCCAAGAACTGTGATATACAGGCTTGGAGGGCCAAGCCAAGATCTGTGGCCAGTACTTCAGTGGGAGAGGAGCCCATAGTCTAGGACTGAGAAAGGGCATGGCTGAAATCATGAGGAAATAGAGGAGCCGGGGGAGGGGTAGGGGAGGCGCTGAGTAGTGACTTATCTGCTTGCCATTATTAAGCACAATCTGATGGGTCACAGCCCAAACTAGATCAAAAATACATGGCTAATATAACCCCCTATTAAACCAAGGGCAAGAATTCAGCCACAAAATAATACATATACTGCACAAAGACTTGGCCCTCTGAAAACATCCAGAAATGAAGTCAAATGACAAGACTCAAATTACAACACAGCTAAAGGAACATTAGGCTACACAGATGAGAAAGAACCAGCAAATGAACTCTAGCAACTCTAAAAGCGAGAGTATCTTCTTATCTCTGAAGAACCACACTGGCTCCCTAGCAATGGTTCTTAGAGTGAAATGTCTTAAATGGGAGACATAGAATTCAGAATCTGTATGGCAATGAAGATCATCAAGATTCAGGAAAAGTGTGAAACCCAACCCAAGGAATCCAAAGAATCCAGTAAAATCATTCAACACTTAAAAGACAAAATAGCCATTTTAAGAAAAAACAAAACAAAAAGCGATCTTCTAGAGCTAAAACATATACTATGAAAATTCATAATACAACCATAAGCGTGATTATGAAATTATGAAATACACCAAGCTGAGGGAAGAATTTCAGAGTTTTAAAACTGGTACTTCTACTCAACCCAGTCAGACAAAATAAAAACAAATTAGAAAGAATGTACAAAACATCATTACAATATGGGATTCTGCAAAAAGACCAAATCCATGGCACACTTGCATCTCTGAAAGAGAAGGAAACAGAGCAAGTAACCTGGAAAACATGTTACCCTGATAGCAAATCCAGACAAGGAAACATCAAAAAAGAAAAAAAAAAAAAAAAAAAAAAGGAAAGAAAAAACACTACAGGTCAATATATCTTATGAATATTGTTGCAAAAATAAAAAAAAAAATCCTAGCAAAACAAATTCAACAATACATTAAAAATATTACTCATCTTGACCAAGTGGGATTTATCCCTGAGATGCAAGGATGGTTTAATATATGCAAATCAATCAGTGTGATACATCATATCAACAGAATGAAGGATACAAACTGTATGATTATTTTAATTAATGCTGAAAAAACATTTGATACAATTCAACATCCCTTCATGAAAAAAACACTCAAAACCTGGAGATAGAAGAAACATTCCAATACATAACAAAAGCCATATATGACAGACCCATAGCTATTAATATTGTTATACTGAATAGGAAAAAGCTGAAAGCCTTTTCTATAAAATCTGGAACATGACAAGGATGCCCACTGCCACCAACCACTCTTATTTAACATAGCACTGGATATTCTAGCTACAGAAATCAAACAAGTGAAACATATAAAAGGCATCCAAATTAAAAAGAAATTAAATTATTCTTGTTTCCAGATGATATGATCATTTATTTGGAAAAACCTAAAGACTCCACGAAGAAACAGAACTAATAAAAAATTCAGTAAAGATGCAAGATTCAAACTCAACATAAAAAAGCAGTGGCATTTCTATATGCAAAAACTAAACAATATGAAAAAGAAACCAAAAAGCAATCCTATTTACAATAGCCGTACATAAAATTAAATTCCTAAAAATTAATGAAAGAACTGAAAGATGTCTATATTAAAAACTGTAAAACACTGATGAAAGGAATTGAAGAGGACACCAAAAAATAGATAAATAATCCATATTCATTGATTGGAAAAATCAATAGTATTAAAATGTCCATACTACTCAAAGCAATCAACAGATTCAATCCAATCCTTATCAAAATACAAATGACATTCTTCACAGAGATAGAAAAAAAATCCTAAAATTTATGTAGAACCATAAAAGACACAGAATAGCCAAAACTATCCTAAGCAAAAAGAACCAAACTGGAGGAATCACATTACCTGATTTCAGATTATACTACAGAGGTACTGTAATGGAAACAACATGGTATTGGCGTAAAAACAGACACATAGATCAATGGAACAGAATAGACAAACCAGAATCAAATCCACACATTTATAGTGAACTGATTTTCGAGAAAGGGACTAAGAACATACACTAGGGAAAAGATAGTCTCTTTTTCTCTTCCCATCGTTGGCTGAAAAAGACAGTCACTTCAATAAATGGTGTGGGAAAAACTGGGTATCTATATGCTAAAGAATTAAACTAGACAAGTATCTCTCATCATATACAGAAACCAAATAAAAATGGATTAAAGACTTTAATACCTCAAATCCTGGAACTAATACAAGAATACTTTGGAAAAAATCTCCAGGACGTTGATCTGGGCTTACATTTTTTGAGCACTACTCTAGAAGCACAGGAAGCCAAAGCCAAAATGGACAAATGGGATTACGCCAAGTTGAAAAGCCTCTGCACAGCAAATGTTAAAATCAACAAAGTGATGGACAACACACAAATGGGAGAAAATATTTGCAAACTACCTATCTGACAATGGATTAATAACCAGAATATAAGGAGTTCAAACAGCACAGTAGGAAAAAATAATCCCATTAATACATGGGCAAAGATTTAAATAGACATTTCCCAAAAGAAGGCATACAAATGGCAAAGAAGCATGTGAATAGTTGCTCAATATCATTGATCATCAGAGAAACATAAATCATATCTACAATGAGATCTCATCTCACCCCAGTTAAAATGGCTTATATCCAAAAGACAGGGAATAATAAACGCTGGTGAGGATGTGGAGAAAAGGAAACCCTCGTATACTGTTGGTGGGAATGTAAATTAGTAAAACCACTATGGAGAATAGTTTTGAGGAGGTTCCCCAAAAAGCTAACAATTGATCTACCATGTGATCCAGCAACCCCACTGCTGGGTGTATACTCAATGAAATGAAATCCGTGTAGTGAAGAGATGCTTGCACTTCTATATTTGCTGCAGTACTGTTTACAATAGCTAAGATTTGGAACCAACTTAAGTGTCCCTCAGTGGATGAATGGATAAAGAAAATGTGGTACATATAAACAATGAATTACTATTTAGTCATAAAAAAGAAAGAGATCCCGTCATTTGCAACAACGGGGATGGAACTGGAGACCATTATGTTAAGTGAAATAAGCCAGGCACAAAAAGACAAACAGCACACATTCTCACTTATTTGTTGGATCCACAAAAAATCAAAACAATTTAACTTATGATACTCTATTGAGTTGCAAACAGTCCAGTTACACTCTGGTTACCAGAGAATCTGAAGGGTAATGGGGGATGGTGGGGGAGGTGGCGATGGTTAATGGGTACAAAAAATATAGAAAGAATAAAAAAGACTTACTATTTGGTAACATAATAGTGGGACTTTAGTCAATAATAACTAACCGTACATTTTAAAATGACTTAAAGAGTGTAATTGGATTGTTTGCAAATCAATGAATAAATGCTTGAGGAAATGAATACTCCATTCTTCATGATGCAATTATTTATTTCACATTTCATGCCTGTGTCAAAGCATCTCATGTACCCCATAAATATACACGCATGCTATGGTACCCCCAAAAAATTTAAATTTAAATTTAATTTTTAATTTTTAAAAAATAAGAAAAAGTAGTTTAATAAAATCAAAGTTTCTCATAAACATCCCTCAGAAAACTAAAAGTAGAAAAGAATATTCTGAAGCTGATAATCCTTACCAATAACATAAACTGTCGCTTAACACATATTTTGTATGTTATATGCATTATATACTGTATTCTTACAATAACATAAGCTAGATAAAAGAAAATATTAAGAAAATCATAAAGAAGAAAAAATGGATTTGTTATTCATTAAGTGGATGTGTATCACCATTCATCATAAAGATCTTCACCCTCGTTGTCTATGTTGAATAGGTGTAGGAGGAGGAAAAAAAAGGTTGATCTAGGTGTCTCAAGGGTAGCAGAGACAGAACAAAATCTATATGTAAATGAACCTGTACAGTTAAAACCCATGATGTTCAAGGATCAAATGTACATGAACAACTGATTTTTGGCACAAGTACAGAGAAAATGCAATGTAAAACTGATATTCATTTTAACTAATGATGTTAAACTTCATATAAAAAGCAAAACAGTTACAATTTACTAAAATTATATGAAAAATGACAAAGTTGAAGAACTTACTTTGCCTAATTTCAAAATTATTTAAAGGCACAATAATCACCCATGTTTGGTTATACATGCTTGTAGTTCCAGAAGCTCAGGAGGCTGAGATGGGTATATCCTGGGCAACACAGTGAGACTCCTTCTCTAAAAATGAAAATAAAAATGCAATATCCAATATATCATTTTAGTAGAAGGATAAATATATAAATAAATGGAAAAAGAGAGTCTGGAAATAGAACTACTCATATATTAATTAATTTTAAATAAATGTGTCTGGGTACTTAAAAGGGAAATAGAATATGTTTTCAAAATGGTATTACATCAACTTGATAGCCACATGGAAAAAAAACAAACTTTACATCACACCATTCCCAAAAATAATTTGAGATATGTCTGTACCTAAATTTAAAACTTGAAACTATGTGAACTGTGGAAGAAAACATAAGGAAAAAAAAGGTTTTCTATCTTGGGATAGGCAACTATTTCTTTTCCATAACACAAGCACACATGCACACAAACAAACACAAAACATAAAAAAAAATGTAAGTTAAACATCACCATAATTTCAAAGAATTTAAAATCAAAAGATGAGAAAGATAATGAAAAGCCAAGGTGTTTAGACTGAAAGTACTCATTCACAACACTTCTATCCAATATTTGTATCCAGAGTATATAAAGCACAATTACAACTAAGTAATAGCAAATGAAACAATCTAATTTAAAAATGGGCAAGATATTTAATTAAACATGTTGCTAAACAGAAATGAATGGCAAATAAGCACATAACAAGATGCTCACATTATTCGTCATAATGTAAAAGGAAATTAAACCAAAAATATAATACACACACACACAAGTGATTCTAATTAAAACAACTGACAATTCTAAGTATTAAACAGGATATGGAGCAATTTGAAATCTCATATATTGCTCTTCACAATGCAAAGTGAAATAGACCCTTTCAACAGAACTTGGCAGTTTCTTACTAAGTTAAGCATCCACTTACCATATTACCCTAAAATTTTACTCCTAGGAATTTACCTGATAGAAATGATATATGGTCGGGTGCAGTGGCTCACGCCTGTAATCCAGGCACTTTGGGAGACCGAGGCAGGCAGATTACAAGGTCAGGAGATCGATACCATCCTGGTCAATATGGTGAAACCCCGTCTCTACCAAAAATGCAAAAATTAGCTGAGCATGGTGGCACATGCCTTTTATCTCAGCTACTTGGGAGGCTGAGGCAGGAGAATCAATTGAACCAGGGAGTCAGAGGTTGCAGGGAGCCGAGATCATGCCGCTGCACTCCAGCCTGGTGAAAGAGCCAGACTCCGTCTCAAAAAAAAAAAAAAAAAAAAAAGAAAAGAAAAAGACATGTTAATATATGCCCTTCAAAAGGCATAAACTGAAATGCTCACATATTCCTTATGGCTTTATTCGTAGTAGCCTGAACCCGAAACTAACCCAAAAGCAAATGATGTAGAAAATAGATAACTAATTTGTGGCATGTCCATGAAGTGGTACGTTACTCAGCAAGAAAAAAAAAGGAATAAAAAATTCATACATGGAACAATGTGAATTAGCTTAAAAGCCTAAAGAAATGAAATACTTAAAATGCGACATTTCATTTTCTGAAATTCCTGAAAAGGCAAAACTATAGTTTCAGAAAGCAGATCGACTATTGCCAGAAACGAGAAGGGGAAGAGGTTGATGAGGGTTGATCACAAGGGATCTGGTTTATTTCAGTTAGCATAATGTCCTCCAGGTTTATGCACAATGTCACATGTAGCGAAATCTCCTCATTTTTTAAGACTAAATAATATTCCAATATATGTATATACCACATTTGTTAAACCTGGTCATCTGTTGATGAATATTAAGGTTGTTTCCATACCTTGGCTGCTGTAAACACCACTGCAACAAAGATAGGAGTACAGATAACTTTTAGATGTTCTAACTATGATTATTTTAGATATGTACCCAGAAATGATTTTACTGGATCATATGGTAGTTTTTTTTTTTTTTTTTTTTTTTTTTAAGACTGAGTCTTGCTCCTGTCACCCAGGCTGGAGTGCAGTGGCACGCTCTCAGCTCACTGCAACCTCTGCCTCCCTGGTTCAAGCGATTCTCCTTCCTCAGCCTCGCAAGTAGCTGGGATTACAGACCCCGGCCACCAAGTCTGGCTATGTAGTTCTACTTTTAACTTTTTGAGGAAGCTCTATAGCGTTTTCCAAAGTGGCTGCACCATTTTATGTTCCCAGCAACAGTGTACAAGGAAGGGTTCTAATTTATCCACAAGTGTTGGGGTCCGCGTGTTTCCTAAACAAAGGAATGAACACACAAGACAACACAAGAGAAGACAAACATGACGGCCGCCTCGAATGGCGCGCTCTGCTTTATTTTATACAGTCGTTTGTGGAATGTTGCCAAGTCACAAGACACATTGTTGTTTTTCTGACCTTTCCCTGACTTTCTGGATTTTCAAGATGTTTACACATAAACAAGCCCCCAACGCCCTGCTTCCTTTGCGAGAGCAGGACTTATGGGGAACGCCCTGCTTCGTTTGCCAGAGCAGGACTTGTGGGGAATGCCCTGCTTCGTTTGCGAGAGCAGGACTTACGGGGAACATCCTGTTTGTGAGCACATAGTCCTCTACACACAAGCCTACCAAAACTTTTATCCTTTGATTCTTTTATAATAGTCATTCTAACATGCCTAAGAATATCTCATTGTGATTTTGATTTTCATTTCCCTGATTAGTAGTGATGCTGTGCATCTTTCTGTATGCCTGTTCACCATTTGAATGTCTTCTTTGGAAAAATGTCTATTCAAGATTTTGCCCATTTTTTTAAAAGAGAATATTTTCAGAGTTTTAATTTCACAACAACATTGAGAAGAAGGGACAAAGATATCCTATACAACTTCTGTCACCGCACATGCACAACCTCCCCAGTCATCAATATGCCCCACCAGGGTGGTACAATTTTTTACAATAGAGGAGCCTACATTGACACATGATATTACCAAGAGTCCATCAATTACGTGGTTTCACTCTTGGTCTTGTATATTCTGTAGGCTTAGATGAAATTATGACATATGTACACCATTATAATGTCATTCAGAGTATATTTAATGGTTTAAACATTCTTTGTGCTCTACCTATTCATCCTCCCCTTGCCCCAACACTGGCAACTACTAAAATTTTTATTGACTCCATGATTTTGAGTTTTTTGGAAGTTATATAATTAAAGTCATGTAGTATGTAGCCTTTTTAAATTGTCTTCTTTCACCTAGTAATACGAATTTCATTTCCCTCTGTGTCTTCTCATGGCTTGATATCTCATTTTGTTTTAGTACTTAATAATATTCAATTATTTGGATGTACCACAGATTATTTATTTATTTGCCTACTGTAAGATATATTGGTTGCTTCCAAGTTTTGGAAATTATGAATAAAGTTGCTGTAAATATCTGTGTGCAGGACTTTTTGTGGACTTCAGTTTTCAGCTCCTTTGGAAGTTGAACATGCACACGAGAGAGATTGTTGCATCACAAGGTAAAATTATATTTAGTTTTGTAAGACTCTACAAAACTGTCTTCAAAAGTGACTGTACTAGTTTGCATTTTCACAACAATGAATGAGAGTTTCTGTTACTCCACATTCTCATCAATATTATGTGTTGTCTGTGTTCTTGATCTTGGCCATTCTCATAGTTATGTGGTGGTATTTATTGGTTTTTATAAATTTGCATTTCCCTAATGACATATAATGTGGAGCATCTTTTTATATGCTGATTTTTCATCTGTATATCTTCTTTAGCAAGGTGCCTATTAAAGTCTTTGATCTGTTTCTTAATCAAGATATTTTTGTTATTGAGTTTTAAGAGCTCCTTATATACATTACATATTATCCACTTATCAGATATATGATTTGCAAATATAGGTTGCTTTTTCATTCTGTCAATTGTTTCTTTTGCTGTGCAGAAGGTTTTTAGATGGATATACTTTCACTTGTCTGTTTCTGCTTGTGTCTTGTGCTTTTGGTTGCATATCCAAGAAATTAGTGTCAAGACCAATGTTATGACAGGTTGTCCCCGGGAGTTTTACATTTTCAGGTTTTATATTCCAAACTTTTATCTATTTTGAGTTAGGGGTGTGTATGTGTGTGTGTGTGTGTGTGCACATGTGTGGTGTGAAAAAAGGGTCCAATTTCATTCTTTTTGCATGTGGATTTCCAGCACCGTTACTAGAATAGATTATCCTTTCTTTATTCAGTATTATCGACAAACTTGTTAAAGATCAGTTAACTGTATACAGCATTCATGGGTTTATTTCTGGGCTCTCTATTTTTTTTCAACTACATTGTAGGTTTTTTTAAATGCCAATATCATGCAGTTTAAATCACTGTAGCTTTGTAATAAATTTTAAAATCAGAAAGTGTGGTGTCTTTAGCTTTGTTCTTTCTAAAGATTTCTTTGGATAGTCAGGATCTTATATGGTCCCATTTTACAGATAAAATTGACAAACTGTTAACTAGGCTAACTATTAAAAACAAAAACAGAGAGAAGATGCAGATAAATAGTATTATAAATGAATGAGGGGACATTAGAACTAAAGCCACAGAAATGAAAAGAATTATAAAAGGGTATGATGAATATTTATTTGCCAACAAATTAGTAAAGTCAAAGAAATGGATAAATTCTTAAAAACATATAATATATTAAGACTGAATCATGAAGAAATAGAAAATGTGAACAGACCAATAAGAGAAGTTTATTGAATTAGTAATCAAAAACCTCCCAACAAAGGAAAGCCCAGGACCAGATGGATTCACTGATTTATTCTACTGCACATTTAAAGGATAATTAACACCAATCCTTTTCAAATTCTTTCAAAAAATTGAAAAGGAAAGAGGACTTCCATACTCATTTCATGAGACCAGGATTACACTGATGTCAAAGCCAAATAAAGATATTACTAGGGAAATCAACTACAGGCCGGTATCCCTGATCAACTCCTATAAAAATATCAGAACTTAAAGTATAACAATAATAATAATAATAATAAAAATATCCTCAACAAAACACTAGCAAACTAAATTCAACAATGCATTAAAAGGATCATACTCCATGATCAAGTAGAGTTTATTCCTGGGATAAAAGCATTGCTCAACATATGCAGATGCATCAACATAAAACATTGCATTAACAGAATAAAGAAAAAGTACATGATTATCTTAATAGATGCAGGAAAATCATTTGATAAAATTCAATAGCCTTTCATGACAAAAACTCTCACAAATGAGAATTCTTAAGTGTCAAAAGTGATATTTATAAGTCTCTTTATCCCTTCTCCTCAATCATTTTAAAAACCAAAAAGCAATGTTTATTTTTATACCTGTCTTCTTTCTTTAACACTTTATTTTTAATTTATTTAATATTTAAATTTATGATCCTGACACATAATATTTGCACATATTTTTAGGGTACAATGTGATATGCGAATACATGTATACATATTATAATGATCAAATCAGGGCAATTATCAAATCCTTCACTTTCAAAACTTTCTCATTATGAAATATAACATACACATATAATAATTCACAGAACAAATGTTTAGATGTCCATAATTTACTTATAATGTAAACACCAATGTCCCACCAAGTGTGTCAAGAATTAGAATATTGACAGCTCCCAAAAGTTTCCCTCATACTAGTTTTAAATTACTATCCTCTTCTTTCCCTGCAAAGATTACCAGTATGGTGCCTTTTGTGGCAATCATTTATTTGCTTTTGCTTATAATGTTACTTCTTAACTGTGCATCTTGAAACATTGTAGTAGTAGCAGTAGTAGTGGTAGTTTTTCTATTTTTTGAATTAATCATATGTATATGTATGTGTTTGTGTGTGTGGATGCATATAATATATATATATCATAGTATATATGAGTTTTTAATATACATACACAAATATATACTTATATATATCTAGTGTATATCTACATGAATAATACACTGCATAAATCATTATATACATACAGTAAGTATGTATGTAATATACAGTATATATTTATATATGTATGTAATATAACATGTAATATATATCATTTATGTATATTCGTATATAAGACATATATTTGTATATATCAGTATATATGTGTATAATACAGTGCATTATATTTTACAGATAGTATGTATATATAAGTTTATAATACATGTGCATTATATTTTACAGATAGTATGTATATATAAGTTTATAATACATGTACATATATAATAGTATATATGTATAAAATACAGTGTATATTTTATATTATATATTTCATACTGTATATGTGTATATATATAATCTGTGCCTTATAATTTTAAAATTTAGAACTCTTATAGTTCTATCTCCATTATCTAATTTGTTCTGTTGATTTTCATCAGTATCTTCGCATCTCATATGCTCATATGTCTGGTCATTTCTTACTGCATGCTAGATCTTTCACTTGCAAAGTTGTTCGAAAAATCAATTTGATATTTAGTCTGATGTGATCTACCTCATACTAAACAGATAGAATATACTTTTTCTTTTATCAGCTTCCAGAGATCACTAGACCTACGAGACACTGCAAACATTAGCATTCCTGGATAGCTTTAATCCAATTAAAGAATTGAAGTGGTCTAAAACTAGTATAAATTTTCTGGGAGGCGTCCTACTTTTTATTCACTTTTCAACATGGAAATCAGCACTTTTGAGTCTGAAAGCAAATGAATTGTGTTCACCAGGCCACTGAGGCAGAGTCTCTAAAATGGTCTACTCTGATCCCTGCCCTTGGTGGCATGCCCTCTTGTAATTATCTCCCCTTGAGTTTTAGCTAGAACAGGTGATTCACTTGTAATCATTAGAATATGGCAAAAGAGTTGGGATGTTCCCTCCTCGATTAGGTTCAGTTCCAAGAAGATTGTGACAACATTAGGCTCACCTCACTAAGCATCCAGATAGACAGAGCGATAGATTGATAAATAGACTAGATGGATGGATGGATGGATGGATGGATGGATGGATAGATAGATAGATAGATAGATAGATAGATAGATAGATAGACAGACAGATAGATAGGTAGATAGATACAGAGGTATATATCTCAGCTTTTGTAGGTGTGCTCAGGAGAGGTTACTTAATTTGTTATTACCAGTTTGATTTTTATTTTTTATACAATTAATTCATAGTTTATCTCCCTAATTAGAATTAATGTTTTTGCAATCTACTCTCCTTTGAAAATCAGAAATCTGACAGAATCATACCTATAATCTTATACATTTTAAATTTATTGATCTACAAATTCAAATAATTCAAATTTATGTTTGTCTATTTTACTTCATAGTTTAATCCAAATAAAAACCGTAACCCTCTAAAACATTAAAATGAACAAATATTCCCTAAAACAAAACTTAGATAAGTTGCAAAAGGGTTTTACTTTCAAGAGACTGATCATAGTCATACAATAAATATTTCAGAAATGAAAAAGCTCATGCTTTGTTCAAAGTAGAGTTTTTATTTGCACAACACCTGTCTGTGCTGCTTATGTCATGTTTACATATGCACTCAACACAATATTCAAATTTAGAAAAATAATCAAGTAATTTTCTTGTGTGCAAATTTCCTACAAAGTACATATTAATCTCTACTTACTTCAATATCTACTTTGTAATTCAGAAATGAGTACCCATTTCCCCATCGTTCCTCAAGAAAAAAAGCTTATATTGTTACACACCATAGGTGGCTCCACTTCAGTGATTTCACTGAGTAAAGGTGAAGTCTTTTGAGATTGTCTATAGGTAGATATTACAACATAAATGCAAATAGAAAAATTCATTGATTCGCAAATCTTGGGAAAAAGTCAAAGGTTACTTTAAATATTATTTCAAAAGTTGTAGTCTGTTTTGATGTTTGTATTTTGAAGCTTAACTTATATAATAAAAATATTCTGTTTTCAGGATCATTTTTGTACTACTTAATAAAATTTCTTTACATATGTATTGCAAATTGTCTTCTATAAAAAGGCTAGAACAGAACATTGAGTATCTTCAAGTTTGTTAAAGCATAATCAGTGAATTACTACCATTTTTTTCTGGAATGTTTGATATATATAGCATGAAACTCCTAATTACATAGCTATCATTTTAAGTCTCAGCACACATCATTCAGCTGATGTATGTATCACTGCAGAAACGAACAAATAAAAATATTTGTATGTGTATATTAACCAATAACATCTTAAATCTAGAGTTAATTGAATCGTTAATTTAAATTTAGTCACAGGATACACTGTAGATTCATGAATATTTATTTACAATTTTGACAAGCTATAATCTTGGTAGCTTTCACCCTTCCAACAAACAAAAATACTGATACACTTACTGAGAACATGGAACTGATAATAGTACTTCATTTTATGAATGCAAATGTTAGAGAAGCCAATATTTATCTCTTGATTTTAAGCTTTTAATAAGACTGAATTTAAACTCTGTGAAGTAGAATTTCAAGTCTAATTATATCTTTATTAATGGCATGCCTTTTATACACATTAACCTAATTGTCACACAATTATATAAAGATGTCAGTGTAATTACTGTTGAACAGTTTTGATAGAAATGTAGTTAGGCTTTCCTAATGTTGTTATTGTCCGTTATTTATTCCCCATTGGATTTATATTTCGTTACTTATAATATTAAAGATAGACAGTATTAATGTACCACAAAAGCTGAAACACAAAGAAATATTGTTCCTTGTTCTAGATTCCACAATTTTTGAATATACTAAATATCTAATAATAGACTGACAACACTTTATAATATGCATCAATTTTCACATTGAATGGTATAGGATTTTTAGGATGCAAACCTGGATGCACATGTAAACCATCTATTAAATAGCTTCTTAGGTCTAAGAAATTTATATGTTCTAATGACTGGACTCAGCTTATTAAAAGTAAAAGATAATCATTTATAGAAATTTTAGGTTGAGGCATTTCTATTTTATTTAAAGTAAATATATGAATAATGGACTAACTGTTAGCCACGTATTTCAGAATACCTTATAAACTTTCTTACAAAGAATAGAAACATAAAATGTATTATATACAATATATAATATATACTTAAATTACATATTTTAATTTCAAACATGCTCTAGATTTCTAATCCTGCAGGAATAAAAAGTTGGATAAAAGTTTTTAAAGTTTAGTAACGAAAAATTCTAATCTATATTATGAAGAAGAATGCTTAGATACAGTTATTTTTCTTATTTACAATTTAAGTAGCTCTTAAATTGGAGCCGACACAAGTAAAGTTAACAGAGTTCAAGCACATGTTTTGTTTGTTCATTTTACTTCTGAGCAGTTTTAGCTGGGGTACATCATTGTGCTGTTTTTGATAGAAGTGCGAAGGGGACATAGCTTGATAATTTGGGGGAACATATTTCTTATAAACCTTCTCTACCATGAAGGAGAACACTCTTTATTGCCTACTTACCATAGTAGTAATTCTCAAAATAATTTATATAAAATACTAAACATTAAATGATAATTTGGACCATTAAGTTCACGTAATTTCTGATATTTAATTTTTCTCTTTATGATCTGTATGATATGTAACATTAGTTTTAAGATCTCGTATATGCTTGCAAATGTACAATGAGTGGTAAGGGACCTGATTTGTGACTCTGTACCTCATCTTTTCATGTCAGGTGTTTATTCAAACTTCAGAGGCCGTCAGAGTAAGTGAAACTGACCCAATAGTACAATAGATAGGTGTTTTTTGTTTGTTTGTTTTATGAACATATAAATTAACTCGTCGGATCTTAAAGCTGTTTTTGTTTTGTTTTGTTTTATTGAGATGGAGTCTCGCTCTGTCCCCCAGACTGGAGTGCAGTGGCGCGATCTCGGCTCACTGCAAGCTCCGCCTCCTGGGTTCACGGCATTCTCCTGCCTCAGCCTCCCGAGTAGCTGGGACTACAGGCGCCCGCCACCACGCCTGGCTAATTTTTTTGTATTTTTAGTAGAGACAGTTTCACCGTGTTAGCCAGGATGGTCTCGATCTCCCGACCTTGTGATTCGCCTGCCTCAGCCTCCCAAAGTGCTGGGATTACAGGTGTGAGCCACCTCGCCCAGCCAGAACTGTTTTATCTGAGTTCCTTCTTCAGGAAAGGATCCCCAGGCCTCTGAAAAAAAAAAAGTATGGAAGAACTGAAGCTTATCAGATCACTACATCCAAACTATGAAATGCCAGACCCCTCATTCATTATGATTGCTTCCTTGCCACTCCCTAATTCCTGTTTTCTTAAACATTGCAACATTTCTTCCGTGATATATAAAGCACTGGCTTTAGTTGGTCAGGGAGACGGATTTGAGACTAATATCCCATCTTCTCAGCTGTGGCACCCGGTTAAAACCTTCGGGATAGTTCAGTATTTCCTGCTTCCCAGGATTTCAATAAAATTTAAGGTTACTAAGGATAAAAATTATATTAACATGTAAGTCTGTATAAAATATACCAAAAGATGTATTTTTAGTGAGAAAAAGAAAGCTTTTGTCTAATTCAGAAGTTATCAAAAAGTTAATTCAAATTATGAACTTAAAAGTGTTATTTATGAAATATGGTAGTAACGACCCAGTAAGTAAGTGAGATAGATTTGAAGAAAGTTACGAACATGAAGGTGTATTTTTGGTAAGGAGGATTATAAAGAAGAGAATAATTTATACGAGAAAAGATCTCGTATGGTGAATTTTTGTCCTAAAGTAAAATGACTGTTTATTAAAAATAAATCTAGGACAAAACAAAGTTTAAGGATATTATAGATGGTCTGTGTAAATCATATGTAGTTTTTCCTGTTTCTCTGTGTGTCTGTTTTCAGGTACATACAGAGAAAATAGGAAACTGAAAAAGTTTAGATAACAAAATATTTTTTTTTTTTATTTTTAAACTTCAAAATAGTAGATGTTTATTATAGAAAATTTAGCGAACACAGATGAGCAAAAAAGGAAACAGAAAGATCACTGATGTTACAGAATTTTCCACTTTTTGTTGTTCTGTTTTATATATATGTAAATGAACATATGGATGTTTTATTTTATTTTTTATTTATTTATTTTTTTATTATTATACTTTAAGTTCTAGGGTAACAGTATGGCGATTCCTCAAGGATCTAGAACTAGAAATACCATATGACCCAGCCATCCCATTACTGGGTATATACCCAAAGGATTATAAATCATGCTGCTATGAAGACATATGCACACGTATGTTTATTGCAGCACTATTCACAATAGCAAAGACTTGGAATCAACCCAAATGTCCATCAGTGACAGACTGGATTAAGAAAATGTGGCACATATACACCATGGAATACTATGCAGCCATAAAAAAGGATGAGTTTGTGTCCTTTGTAGGGACATGGATGCAACTGGAAACCATCATTCTTAGCAAACTATCACAAGAACAGAAAACCAAACACCGCATGTTCTCACTCATAGGTGGGAACTGAACAATGAGATCACTTGGACTCAGGAAGGGGAACATCACACACTGGGGCCTATCATGGGGAGGGGGGAGGAATGGCATTGGGAGTTATACCTGATGTAAATGACGAGTGGATGGGTGCTGACGAGTTGATGGGTGCAGCACACCAACATGGCACAAGTATACATATGTAACAAACCTGCACGTTATGAACAAAATATTTTTTAAACCTAATAGAAAAGTTGAGAAATTTGGCTAATTAACATTGCTCATAGTTAATGCCCTTAGTCTTGATGAAGGCAAAATAATCAATAATGTAAAAAATATATTGGCAGTTTCACAATTTCTGAAAATATAGCTAAGCATGAAGCCAGGTTTAGCATGGAGCCAAATTTCACATACATTTTTGTATCGCTTCACACTGTCTTTGATATTCTACATAGATAGTATGACCACTAGGGTACTTACTGGTCATGTACCTAAAGTGAATTTCTTAATTGCATCTTAATTACACAAATTGTGTAGTAGTAGTGGTGAACTTAAAGATGTTAAATTGTGTATTGGGACTAAAATATTTACCACATGATTCTTTTTTTTTTTGTTCTCTCTTTGGGTATCACTGTAACCTCCAAGATAAACTAAATAGGAGAATATTTGGGGGTTGCGTTTCTGTTTATTTCCTGTTTTTGTTTCTTATTTTTCTATTTATTTGCTGTTTGTTCTCCTTTGGGCTTTACTTGATAGGATGATTTATGTTTTTTTAATTTCCAATGGAAGGCCTTTGTTTGGTTCCATGAATAGTCATTTTGATTTCTATGCATTTCTAACAAGACATCATTTGTTCAATTCATCTTATATTCCTAAGCTACATTTGTAAAACCTGCAAAAATTGATAGAACATGCCTGCCATTTAAAATTTAGTTGCTTTTACTTACCTCTGATGATCTAGAGAGCTACAAGAGCTTTATACTTACTGACCAAAAAAAAAAAAAAAAAATTAAAAGACTTATTTTTATATGTTCTGAACAGAAATAATACATTATATATTTGTTATTTGAAAAAGTAGATGAGATTAGAAATGTTTAAATAGTGTTTATTTCCAAGATAGTTCATTTAAATCAATATTTTGAGTTGGTTTCCTCTTACTTCAATAAAAGAAAAAAGCTGTGATACGGATATAAAGGTTTAGTGTTCAGAAAAGATTGGCTTTGTCCTTGAGGAAATTATATTGAGATTTTTCTCAAACTACTTTAGTTGTGTTTACCATTATTAAAATTAAGTAACATTTACTTAGATTAAGTGTTAATAAAAACTGAGACTTTCTAGTGATTTTTGATCCCAAGCCATTTTTCACTGATGGGCAATCATGTGCATACTTGAAAAAAAATATGTACAAGTGTTCTACTGGCCTGAAGATTTTAGTGGTGAAAGTTATCTAATAAGTTGTCAGTAATGTATCCAGAAACCAGTCTTGGAAATGCCTAATGATGCTCATTTAAATAGCTGGAACAAAATACAGAAATTACTGTGTGCTTGTTCTTACTTCGTTCCTGTTTTTTATTTGTTTGTTTGTTTGTTTGCTTGTTTTTGACAGTCTTGCTCTGTCACCCAGGCTGGAGTGCACTGGCGCAATCTCGGCTCACTTCAACCTCCACCTCCCGGGTTCAAGTAATTCTCTGCCTCAGCCTCCCAACTAGCTGGGACTACAGGCGCCCCCACGCCTTGCTAATTTGTTGTATTTTAGTAGAGACGGGGTTTCACTGTGTTGCCCAGACTGGTCGCGAACTTCTGAGCTCAGGCAGTCTGCCTGCCTCAGCCTCCAAAAGTACTGGGATTACAGACGTGAGCCACTGTGCCTGGCCCATACCTGTTTTATTGTATAATATTTAAGTGAAAGATTATTTATTCTCATGTTGAACTTTCTAAACTAATATTTGTATTTTTTTTTTTCTGATGGAGAGAAAAGTTAGATGTCTTTCTTTGATAAGTTTGGCATAGAACCCATCATTTTTTAATGCTTTTGATCACAGTTCTATCACTAGAATACTAGCAATTAGACATATGCAAAGAATAACCTACCTAATATGATACAGTGGTTTGAAGTGCTATAGGTATTAACTCTGAAACACCAAATCACATTGTTTTAATTTGTAACATGTAAGACAGAATGATAGGACTTTCTGTAGAATAAATATCCTATTAACTAATCCTTGTGCTATTAAGTGACAGGACTTTGAATCCTGGGTCTGAAGAAACCACCAACCCTTGATAAATTTTGTGCATTGACACCTGTCAAATCCCGTTTCTAACTCTAGAGAAAGTGGCAATCAAAATGAACTGCTTTTGTGAGACACAAGCCTGGAAACTAAAACTATTTAATTATTCTGGGCCCAGGGACTATCACAGAAGAAGGGGTACATGAGATTGTTATAAGTGATTAGTTCATTGTGTTTATATATTAAGCATTCATATCAACAGCACACTGATGCAAGGCCAGTGTCTGAGCCCTTGGGTCAGAATGACAGGGTTTTGTTTTTGGAGCATTGATGTGCATTTTCATAAAAAATTGTAAACGGTTATAAAAAAATTATAAGGCTGGGCATGGTGATTGACATCTATAATCCCAGCTCTTCGGGAGGCTGAGGTCGGTGGATCACTTGAGGCCAGGAGTTTGAGACCAGCCTGGCTAACATGGTGAAACCCCATTTCTACTAAAAATACAAAAACAATTAGCTGCGTGTGTTGGCGTACGCCTGTAATCCCAGCTACTCTGGAGGTTGAGACATGAGAACCACTTTAATCCGGGAGGCAGAGGTTGCAGTGAGTGAAGATTGTAGCACTTCACTCCAGCCTGGGTGACAAAGTGAGACTCGGTCTTAAAAAAAAAAAAAAAAGTTTATGAACATTTTACATATGGTCAAACTGATAAAAATTATAAAACATTTGTTTATGAGGTTTTATTAAAATTGACTTTAACATTAATAATGTCCCATACAAAGGTAAAATTTTGGTTTTCTCTTTTGGACAAAATATTTGTGTAATATTAATAAGAGAAAATATTTTGTTTACCTTTAGAACAAACTACAGGGAAAAAAACGGGAGTGGGGAGAGACAGATTAAGTTGGCCTCATGCTATCTTTATTAGGTCTTATTGTTTGATAAATTGAGTCTCCTTTCTATCAAAAGGTAAACATTTTTTGTTTTATCCCTTTTTCCAAATGAATGCCTATTTTATAGTTACCTGTGATTCTATTTTGTTATATCATGTGTCTTAAAACTTTGATATTTGGAAAACTTTCCAAGAGTGAAATGTCAACTTCTAAATTCAGGCTTTTTGACCTCAACGTAATTTTTTTAGATATTAGAGTCATTGAAGTTCAAGGGAGACATATTAAATTTAATAGGTTTATTTGTTATGTTAGAATTATGCAGGAAGCATTATCACTCTGAGGTAGTGTTTAGCTTCCTTTGAGTTATATTTATATGGATGTATTGTTAATATGCATTCCAGGATTGTATGAGATTCCTAAAATTCGGATATGTCTTAATATATATTATCAGTAACAAATGTATTATATTAACTCGAATGCCACAGAAATAATCAAATTTCTTTGTCAACTGTGTCTTTAACTATGGCTGTCTTAAGACTTTTGTCATCCACAATTGTTGTTTGCTTTGATCCTTCTCAAAAAAGGACTTATCACCAGCTACAGTCCAGAACTTGTTTCTTTGAGGAAGTCCATGAAAAGGACTCTTGAATGAAGGTTTCTGGTAACTTTGGAGACTGTGCCATTGGATTAGAGAGAAAACTTCCAAGGCACTAATTGAAAGGCTGATGTGCTCAGAAAGATTGCTTACCCAATAAGGCAGAGCAGAACTTTATCACATGGGCTAAACTAATGAAGATCTGAAATACATTTATGGCTTTGCTGTTTGAAATATTGGTGATTCTTTTTGTTTTGGATTTTAGAGTCTGAGGAATTTTATTTCTGCTGAGCTATTTTTAGTCTTTAAGTATACTTTACATATGTTGAGTATACTTTTGTAAACCAAAGTATAGATACATAGATATTTATCTATGTATATGTGTTTGTACATATATGTATACACACATATATACATATATATGTGTGTATATGTATGCAATGCATACTTAAGTTGGGAAACCTACAATTTTGTTACATAAACATGAAAAAAGTTCTTATTGTATATAAGCTTAAATAAATATGTTTATTTCTTTTCCCAGTTAAATGAAACTCTTTTTAATGTAATGTTTATATTTGCCTGTTGTAAATATATATATAATATACTTATTATCTGTAGAGAAATTATCTTAGTTCAGAATTCAGTTGACAATTTAGATGTATTCATATTGAAGGTAATTTATTTTTATTTGGACATGAATGGAAATATCAACAGTCTACATAAAAAACTTTTCTAATTTAGCATTTGTCCTTTCTTTTCATGCTCCATTTATTGGTTATCTGAATCTTCAATTCGAGCTTTAAAATGTGAACCAAAGTATTGACCTCACGTTTTTTCCTAGGAGAACTAGAGGTATTGGTACAAATCATATACAGTCTTCACTTAAGGTCAATAATTATGAAGGCATCATTTTTCCCCATTTAATTGTTTTCATTGTAACATTTCATTTTGAGGGAAAAGGCTAAATAAGTGAAACAACTCAAACTCGTTATTTTTATAATTCATTATACAAGTTAAATAGGACTTTAACTTGTATAATGTTGCACTCTATAAGAGTTGCACACTTATAAATTGAGTCATTTTCTACACTAATCATCTGGTACCTGGCTTTAGACTACCCCAGGAGGTTCTATTTTGAAGTCTTAGTTTTTCCTTTAAGAGCTACTGGTCTTCAGACAGACAGAAGGTTAAATGAGACTGAAGTAGGAGCAGCTGGGAATTGTTAACTATATACTATTTAAAAGGATCCAAAAAATAGAAAGCGTATTCAGTCTCTCGTCAAGCTCTAGAAGCTATGTGAACTAAAGTCTTTAAGACTGATAAGGGATTTTCTCGTCTTCAGCTGAAGTTTGGATTTGAACTTCTCTTAGATAAACATATGAAACTTTCTTACATTGTATTCTGGCATGTCTTTTTAAATTATAACAGACACAATATTTGTAGAACATCGGCAGCCAACATTTCTTTAACTAAGATAAGTGACATATTGTGAAATGTCTTTTCACATTAAGTGGAGAAAGCACAATCTGGTGATTTCATTCCTAACAAAAAAATGTAATTTGAAGATTACAGTATATTGAGGGGTTTATTCTTCTCCACTATGCTTTGTGTCTCAGAATTCCTACTAGCCTATCTCTCAATTGTTCATTAGTACTTTCATTCTTTTTTTTAAAAAAATAGCAAGCATGGATAATTAATGAAAAATTACAACTTCAGGGTTGTTTGTAAACATTACTTGTAGTTCAAGTTTGATTCCACTATTTTTATTATCAAATAAGTATTCTACAAATGTCACTTCTGTTTGGCATTATTTGAACCTGCCTCAGGAAAAAAGCAACACCAAAACAGATAAAGGATATGTGTCTTTGCAACATGCCATCAGATTTGTGAGTGTGAAAGGCAGAAAAAAATATTCTTCTCACTTGTATGATGGAGTTAAGAGGATAAAGCTACAATATATTACATCGGTAACGGAGAGAATAAACAAAATACATCAATTTGAATTTTAAAACATGTATGTTTGCACAGCATTTCAGATTAATTTTCAGCACAAAAATTATGTGATGTTTGCAGTGCATAGCGATTTGTGTAATGACTAATGTGTTGTCAACATTTGTGCATGGACTGGGAGTGAAAGACTGTCTTTACACATTATAAAGTAAACATGTTATGCTTATCAGTTAAATTATTAATGGTTTTAGCTTTCATTATTTATTCTTAATTTTTGTGATGTTAAAGAAACTCATTTTATGAAATCTTGTATTTGATTTTTTATTTCAAGCTTAGATTTTGTTTAACCTTTTTATTTAAGCATTTTTAGCATTCACGCTTTATTGCATAACTAGTCTTTTATTTTTAAAATTATCTCTATAATCCTTTACTTTTTCTCTAAATATTTTGTACAAAATTTGGTGAAAATTGCCACTTGGGGATTACTTTTTGTCAAAATGGCTTTGTTCATTATAATTGCAATAGACAACTATTAGAAGTGAATGTTCAGGATTTAATTAATTAACTATATTGATGGAAAGTTTATCAAATCAGGATTCCAAGGCAAAATACCTCTGAAAGTGGGTGAAGCCAAAGAAAAAGCACTATCAGAGGGAAAAATCAGTTTCTGGTGGTTAGTCCCCGTAGCATAATCCCCACCTCATGGTGTCTACGCCGTTTAGTAATATTCTTTCCATTAAGTGTAAGACCAGTCACTTGCTTCTGAAGAATAAAATACAAACAGTGATGGAATGTTACTCCTGTGGTTACTTTATGGTATATAACACTCTATCTTTCTCCCCTTTGGGGTTTGAAAATGTAAGCTGCCATATTGTAAAAGGGCCTATGGAGAGAGACTCATAGCAAGAATCTGCAGGCAACCTCTCAGAACCGACAGAAGCGGCCCACCTCATGCACATCAAGCAACAAACTAGAAGCCTCCTGTCCTACAACCTCAAGAAAATAACCAGAGTGACCTTGGGAGTGAATCCATATGTAGTTGAGCATTTAGATGAGAACCTAACCGTAGCCAACATATTCATTACAGCTTTGCAGAAGACACAACAAAATTGTGTCTTGACTCCTGACTCACAGAAACTGTGATTTAGTATGCGTGTGTGTTGTTTTAAGTTAGTAAATTTTTGGTAACTCCTCATCCAGAAATGAAAAGCTAATAAATAAGGTGGAATTATTAAATAAAGCAAATTAGCATAGCCATTGCCATGCATACTTATTTTTGTATTGAGAACATGTAAAAAACGCTCTTAGCAAATTTGAACCATACATTATATTATTTTCAACTATGGTCATTATGTTCTGCAATAGATTACTAAAACTTATATTTATGTCTCACAGAAACTTAGTACCCTTTGGCCAATCTTTCACCTTTCCCCCATTCACTTCTCCTCAACCTCCAGCCTCTGGTAAGCACCATTCTCCACTCTACTTCTATGAGTTCAACTCTTTCAGATTTCATTATTTCACTGTGTATACATATATCAAGACATCATATTATACTCCATAAATATATACCATCATTATTTATCAATTATCTTTAAAAAACTAATGCACATTGTTTAAGTCTGAGGTATATAAAATTATTTAAAATAATAAGTTAAAAGAAAATAGCAGTGACCATACTGATAATGCAATATGAATTAAAATCGCAATGTAAGACACATGTTAACCCCAGTAATGTTCTGGGATAGGCTTATATGATGTAATACAAGAGAAAGTGAAAGAAACCTCCTACTTCATAGTAATTATCATACAGGATGTTTTCATAAACATCAAAATTAATTCACGCTTATGTCTATAAAATGTGAGAGTACTGCCAGAGGAAATAAGAAAAAATAATTTAGCCATATATATACTCTATTAGGAAAAACATAAAATGTCTGAAAAGTAAGAAGTGTTCATGTTTTAAATTTTTTACTCTGCTTTGACTCATAGAAAGGTAACATTAAACTGCATTTAAATTGTCTTGTTCAAATAATTTTATCTTTTACGATGTTACTCTCGTATATATGCAAGCCCTTACAAAATCCATGTTCAGTCCTAATCATAGATAAATGCTATTTCTAAATGCTATTTCAGATCAATACATACTTTGCACTTATAATTTAATTCTTAAGGCTACTACTGTGTAGTCTGGTTAAAAATATATATATAGGCAGGTGATGTAACAGTATCTCACAACTTAGTTTGTAAAATTTAGTACTTGCCAAATCAGGGGCGTGGTGCTGTCTTGGGCAGATTAACTGTAATTCACCCAAATAGAAATTGCTTATCATGGAGATTTTCAAAGAATGACTTAATAGAGAACGCGCTTATGTTAATGACTAAAAGTGAAATTTCTTTATTTAAAAATATTATTGTGAAAATGTTAAGAACAGGACTAGCCAAAGTGTTTGATAAGGTCATTCCTCTTACTGGACTATATTAAATTTTCAATTTTGAGACAAAGGCAGAAATTCAGCTGTCAATGAGGGAATAATTAGGTTATCTATATCAACTGATTTCAGGCTATCCTTGTGTCTACAGCTAAAGGTGTTTCAAGTTACCTAGCAGCTCATACATCCCAAGAAGACAAATGGGGACTCCCACGAGTATGAGTTCTAGGTAACCTGACTCCCAAAGTGTGGTAGATTGCTTGCAGGAAAGCCTACTTCTAAATAATGAACTCAAATAATCCCTTTATCATTAATCTTTCCTTTTCCTGGCAGAAACTAATTTGGTTACTGACTCCTTAGCTTTTACTTGGTTTCAGAGATCCAGATTCCCTGTTTCAAATCCCAAAGTTGCCATTCCAAATATGGGAGTACACATAACTGACCCGGTTTCTGAAGAGAGCCACAGTGAGTACACTAGTACCCTGGCTGTTCAAGTTCTTAGGAGGGTAGGCAGCTACCACGCATAAGCAGGAAAGCACACGATGCTTGGAATTAATTAAACAATTAAATGTTTACCTAGGGGACTGTGTACAACCAATGTTCATATAAGTGTAATTCTGTTTATGTGTCTTTTAAAAAATGTTTTAGTTCAGTGATACATGCACATGTGTGTTATATAGGTAAACTTGTGTCATGGGGGTTTATTGTACAAATTATTTCATCACCCAGGTATTAAGCCTAGAGCCCATTGGTTATTTTTCCTGATCTCCCTCGTACCACCCTGTACCATCCAGTAGGCCCTAGTGTGTGTTGTTCCCCTCCGTGTGTCCATGTGTTTTCATCATGTTGCTTCAACTTATAAGTAAGAACATGTGACATTTGGTTTTCTGTTCCTGCATTAGCTTGCTAAGTATAATGGCTTCCAGCTCCATCCATGTTCCTGCAAAAGATATGATCTCATTCATTTTTATGGCTGCATACTATTCCATGGTATATATGTACCACGTTTTCTTTTTCCAGTCTATTATTAATGGGCACTTAAGTTGATTCCATGCCTGTGCTATTGTGAATAGTACTGCAGTGAACATGCACATGCTTGTGTCTTTACAATAAAACAATTTATATTCCTTTGGGTATATAGACAGTAATGGGAATGCTGGGTCAAATGGTGTATCTATCTTTAGGACTTTGAGGAAATGCCACACTGTCTTCTACAATGTTTGAATTAATTTATATTCCCACCAACAGTGTATAAGTATTCCTTTTCCTCCACAACCTCGCCAGCATCTGTGTTTTTTTGTTTGTTTGTTTGTTTGTTTTACTTTTTAATAATAGCCATTCTGCCTGGTGTGAGATGGTATCTCATTGTAGTTTTGATTTTCATTTCTCTAATGATCAATGATGTTGGACTTTCTAAATATGATTGTTGGCTGCATGTATGTCTTCTTTTGGAAAGTGTCTACTCATGTTCTTTGTCTACTTTTTAATGTTTTTGTTTTTCTTATTCATTTATTTATGTTCCTTATAGATACTGGATATCAGCCCTTTGTCAGATGCACAGTTTGCAAAATCTTTCTCCCATTGTGTAGGTTGTCTGTCTACTCTGTTGATAGTTTTTTGTTTGTTTGTTTGTTTTTGTTGTTGTTGTTTTTACTGTGTAGAAGCTCTTCAGTTTAATTAGATACCATTTGCCAATTTTTGCTCTTGTTGCAATTGTTTTTGTCATCTTTGTCATGAAATATTTGCCCGTGCCTACATCCTGAATGGTATTGCCTAGATTGTCTTACAGGGTTTTTGTAGTTTGGAGTTGAATATTTAAGTCTTTGTTTCATCTTGGTTAATTTTTTTATATGGTGTAAGGAGAGTATATTAGTCCCTTCTTGCACTGGTATAAAGACATACCTGAGACTGGATAATTTAAAAAGAAAAAATCTTTATAGTTGGCTTATGATCTTGCAGGCTGTACAGACTTCAGCTTCTGGGGAGGTCTCAGGAAACTTAAAATCATGGCACAAGGGAAAGGGGAAGCAAGCGCATTCTAAATGGTGGCATCAGGAGAAAGAGAGAAAAGGGAGAGGTACTACACACTTTTAAACAACCATGTCTCATGAGAACTCTATCGTGAGACAGTACTAGGTGGATGGTGCTAAACCATTAGAAACTACTCCCATGATCCAATCACCTCCCATCAGGCCCCACCTCCAACACTGGGTTACAATTCAACATGAGATTTGGGTAGGAGTACAGAGTCAAACCATATGAGAAGGGGTTCAGTTTCAGTCTTCTGTATATGGCCTACCAATTATCCGAGCATCATTTATTGAATAGGACGTCCTTTCCCCCATTGTTGTTTTTGTCAGGTTTGTCCAAGATCACATAGTTGTAGGTGTGAAGTCTTATTTCTGGGTTTCCATTGATCTATATGTCAGTTTTTGTTTGAGTACAATGCTGTTTTGATTACTGTAGCCCTATAGTATAATTAGAAGTTGGGTAGTGTGATGCCTCCAGCTTTCTTCTTCTTGTTTGGGATTGCCTTGACTATTCAGTCTCTTTCTTGGTTTTATATGAATTTTTAAATAGTTTTTGTCATTATGTGAAGAATCTCAGTGGTAGTTTAAAAGCAATAGCATTGAATCTAAAAATTGCTTTTGACATTGTAGCTATTTTTACAACATCGATTCTTCTTATCCATGAACATGGAATGTTTTTCCATTTGTTTGTGTCCTCTCTGATTTCTTTAAGCAGTGGTTTGCAGTTCTTCTTATACACATGATTCACTTCCTTAATTAGTTGTATTGCTAGGTATTTCATTATCTTTGTGAAAATTGTGAATGGGAGTATATTCCTGATTTGGCTCTTGGTTGGACTGTTGTTGATGTAGAAGAATGCTAGTAACTTTTGGACAGTGCTTTTGTATCCTGAGACTTTTCTGAAATTGTTTATCAGCTTGAGACGCTTTTATGCTGAGACTATGGGGTTTTCTAAATATAGGATGATGTCATTTGCCAACATAGATAGTTTGACTTCCTCTCCTCCAGTTTGAATGCCCTTTTTTTCTCTTGCCTGATTGCCCTGGCCAGGACTTTTAGTGCTGTGTTGAATAGGAGTGGTGAGAGAGGGTATCCTTGTCTCATTCCCATTTTGAAGGGGATTCTTTCAGCTCTTGCTCATGTATGATATTGGTTGTGGGTTTGTCATATACGGCAGTTACTATTTTGAAGTATGTTTCTTCAATATCTAGTTTATTGAGAATTTTTCACATGAATGGATGTTGAAGTTTATCAAAAGACTTTTCTGCATCTGTTGAGGCAATCGTGTGGTTTTTGTATTTAGCTCTGTTTATGTGATGAATCACATTTATTGATTTGCATATGTTGAGACAACTTTGCATCCCAGGAATAAAGCCTACTTTGTCATGGTAGATAAATTGTCTGATGTGCTGCTGAATTTGGTTTGCCAGTATTTTGTTGAGAATTTTTATATTGATGTTTATCAAGAATATTGGCCTGAAGTGTTTTCTTTTTGGTTGTATCTCTGCCAGGTTTTGGTATCATGATGATGCTGGCCTCAGAACGAGTAAAGGAGGAGTCCTGCCTCATCAATTTTTTGCTACAGTTTCAATAGGAATGGTACCAGCTCTTCTTTGTATATCTTTCATAATTCATCTGTGAATCCATCTGGTCCTGGGCTTTTATTGGTTGATAGGTTATATATTATTGCCGCAATTTCAGAGCTCATTATTAGTCTCTTCAGGGATTCAATTCAATCTTCTCTCTTTTCTTCTTTATTAGTCTAGCTAGTGGTCTATCTATTTTGTTAGGCTTTCCAAAAACCCAGATCCTAGATTTGTTGATCTTTGAATGTTTTTTGTGTCTCAATCTCCTTCATTTCAGCTCTAATTTTAGTTATTTTTCATCTTCTACTTCCTTTGAAATTTGTTGCTATTGGTTCTCAAGTTCTTTAATTGTGATATTATATTGTTAATATGAGTTCTTTCTTTTTGATGTGGGCATTTAGTGTTATAAATTTATCTCTTAACACTGCCTTACCTGTGTCCCAGAGATGCTGGTATGTTATATCTCGGTTCTCACCAGACCTGCCTTAAAAAGAGTTCCTGAAGGAAGCACTAAATATGGGGTGAAAAAAGACCATTACCAGCCACTACAAAAACACACTGAAATACACAGACCAGTGACACTATAAAGCAACCACATAAAAAAGTCTGCACAAGAACCAGCAAACATCATAATGACATAATCAGATCCACACATATCAATACTAACTTTAAATATAAGCGGGATAAATGCCCCAACTAAAAGACACAGAGTGGCAAGCTGGATAAAGAACCAACAGCCATTGTTATCCTGTCTTCAAGAGACACATTTCAAATGCAATGACACACATAGGCTCAAAACAAAAGGATGGAGAAAAATCTTCCAAGCAAATGGAATACAAAAAAAAAAAGCAGGGGTTGCAGTCATACTTTCTGACAAAACAGACTTTAAACCAACAAAGATTTTAAAAGGCAAATAAGGGTATGATATAATGGCAATGAATTCAATTTAACAACAACAACAACAAAAATCTAACTATCTCAAATATATATGCACCCAACAGAGAAGCATCCAGATTCATAACGCAAGTTATTAGAGATGTTCAAAGAGACACAGACTTCCACACAATAATAGTGGGACACTTTAACACCCTCACTGATGATATTAAACAGATTATCAAGACGGAAATTTAACAAGTATATTCAGGACCTGAATTCAGCAATACATCAAGTGAACCTGATCGACATCTACAGAACTCTTTACCACCAAACAACAAAATATACATTCTTCTCATTGCCACATGACACATATTCTAAAATCAACCACATAATCGAAAGTGAAATACTCCTCAGCAAATGCAAAAGAACTGAAATAATAGCCATTAGTCTTTCAGAACACAGCATAATCAAATCAGAAAGCAAGACTAAGAAGTTTACTCAAAACCATACAATTACATGGAAATTGAATAACCTGCTCCTGAATGAATTTGGGGTAAATAATTAAATTAAGGCAGAAATCAAGAAGTTCTTTGAAACAGATAAGTGTAATTGACCAATGAATTCCATAGCAATATCCCTACACAACTTGAAGAGATTAAAACCATTTTGTGTTTAAATTAATATTATTTTTTTCTTAATAACGCTTGAATACATAATTGGTCCTTATCTTTTTTTTTTTTTTCCCCCAGTAAATTATTTTATGTGACATGAATCCCAACATCTGTATTGGCTTTTACTTAATGAAAAAAAAAATTGTTGTAGAGTATTGTGAAAGGAAATCAAATCTTGAGACCCCAAAATCACTGAGCTAAAAGGAAAAGTCAAGCAGGGAACAGCTTAGGGCAAACCTGCCTCCCATTTTGTTCAAAGTCATCCCTCTGCTCATTGGGATAAATGCATATCTGAATGCCATCTTGGAAAAGCTAATTATAAAGTCTAATCTGAAATCCCCCTCCCCACTTCAAGTTGTCCCATATTTGCTTCCAGTTGTCCTGCCTTTCCAGACCAAACCAATGTTTATCTTACATAATTGATCGATGTCTCATATCTCTCTAAAATGTGTAAAATCAAGTTGTGCCCTGACCACCTTGGGCACATGTCATCAGAACCTCCTGAGTCTGCGTCATGGGCATGAATGCTTAACTTTGGCAAAATAAACTTTCTAAATTGACTGGGACCTGTCTCAGATATGGTGGGTTCACAGGATGCTGATGACTTACAATTATTCTAAAAAATGTTTTTGGGAAACCGCACCCTTTCACTACTAAAATAATTCTATGCATCAAAGTTGGTTGGTCCTCTGACAAGCCTCTGCCATGAAAGATGGAAGGTCTGCAGGGCCCTGAATCTAGTGCTAAGCAATCATCTCTTTTTTCTTTTTTACTGCTAAATATTCATATGACTCACCTTCTCACGCTATTTCTTTTTCCTCACACATACTCTACTTCTTGCAGAATGAGATTTCTATTTTACTGTTTTACTAAAATGCCATTTTTGAAAGTCAACTTTCCTCTCCTTTTTGCCTCTGGAACACTTGTCACTTTCAAAAACTTCACTCTTATTAAAGCGTTCTGATTCTTTAGCTTCATGGACACTAGGACGTATCTCATGTTTTCAGAGAGTCCTCTTTTGATGGCTAACACACATACATGCACATTCATATGTACACACACATTCATATGTACACACACAACACACAAACACTCACAAGCATGTATGTCATGTAACTTGGGTGTCCATACAATACAATTTAAATTTTGTGGTTCACCTTCACTACTGTTTTGAGACACCAGTATTCCTGATGGCTGAATACTGTTCTCTTGTGCCTTTATATTCAGTTTATAATTTCAACTCCTGTCCTTTTAGGTCATGTATATTTTTCTCCTTTATATTTTTGCTTCCATTCTAACTTCCTGAGCACCACATACAATTGTCTTTATTTTCTAGTGTCTAGTGATTTGTTAAACATTGTAAAACTTGCTACTTCTCAGAGTAAACAGATATAATGAGGGTGCCTTTAGTCTCTGTTGTCGTATTTCTAAATTTCGTTATAGCTATTGTTCACTTAGGAGATTATTCCGTGGTGGGAACAGGACATAGATGCCCATTCTCAGAGATCTCATTATATATAAAATTCCCTTGTTTATTTTCTAACTTTTTCTTCTTCCTGCTCTTCTCAGAGGACCTTTGTAGATTTGTGAAGGGGAGGAATTGCGGCAGAGAAGTGATTCTGCTTGATTATATATTTTATCAAGCCTTCTTGGTTTACACTTGGAAAAGAAATGGAAACTTTGACATTTTAAAAACAAATATAAAAATGTAATGTCTTTACAAATCTGAATCTTCAGTGGCAGCTTCCCAAAAGCAATGGCTATCACTATTTCAGATTTCTGAAAAGTGAAGGCTCATGGAATGAACAAGTATACGGGAACAAATTTTATCTATATAATACTATATATTATGAACATAAACATATATGTAATCATAGTGTTAGTCACATAGTATTTGTTCAACAAATACTTTAATAAAAATTCTGGTGCAGTTGCAAAGCATTTTGTTTTAGAAAAAGGTTTAACCTGGACGTATTGTTGTTGCTCTTTCTATCAAAATATTTGGAATAATCATTGTATTTAGATTGCTTGAATATTCTAGGTATAGGTCAAAACTTGCAGTAAATATTCTTTCATTATTATTAACAAAAGCATAGTGTTTAAAAAATTATTTACAGAACATTTAGGCATTTTCATTGATATTCTATCATTTTCTAATATAGAAATTCAAAGAAAAAATCAAACTCCTGTGGAGGAATAGCTAGTACAAAAATCTAAAATAATCATTATTTTATTATAATAAAAAGTCGCCTTGAATTCTTCAGATTTTTACATTACTTTCAAGCTGAACCTTGTAAACGAAGAGTTTGACAGAACTCTTTAATGAAGGGTAATTACAAAAACAAAATATGGTTTCTAAACTGTAAAATTGAGAACTAGACGTAAATATAGTAATCTTATTCTAGTCTCTTTAGAATTTTTTATATTTTATTGAAATAATTGATGTTCATAGTTATATAGATCAAATAAATACTCTTTTCATGCATTTAAAATATTTTTGAGTATCTAACATGTGATAAGAAGTATTGTATTGACAGTAGATGCAGTAGTGGGCAAAGTAGTTATAATCCTCATGGAGTTTTCAGTTCAGTGAGAAAGATAAAATTTAATCAAACACTACTACAAACATATATTAAAACTATGACAAATGGGTGGTATTTATTAAACAGTTACTTCATTACTAGAACAATTTTTGAAGCAAAACCCCCACATAAGTTACTAACATTGTTTATGACTTTTTAACTATTTAGGGGATTATGAATATATAGTCCACCGTCACTCATAAAATGCAATTGTATCTTCTTATTTTATGGCATCATAAATCTCACTGAATCCTCTCAATTCCTTTCCCCTAAAAGAAACCCTTGTCCAATCCATACCTATCACACTTTGCTCCAACTTGTCCCCTTAAATGCCTTTTATTGTTGTTGTCGCCACAGCAAATCATGTTATCCCACCATGCACATTATCTTATGAGACAGTTTCTTCATCTTGATCTGTTCTTTTTTCAGCCTTTTGGATAAAAATGTGCTTGACTTAAAAGTGTATCCAAATGGACACCATATCTTAGGTGAAATATTTTGTTATTGTTGATGAAGGAAAAGATTTGGGCATTTGCAAAAGACTATAAACTCCCAGCAATTAATACGGTTTTGATATCACAGTCTTCCCTTTGTTCCATAAGGAAAGCTCCATGCTTAAATGTACACCAAAACTCTAAATCCTAACCCCCTTCCACGCCGTTTACTTCTTATTCTCCTTAGAGTGTGTAAGAATCTTATTGGTGCCTCAGGAGGTAGTGCCATGGAGAACCTGGCTAAGTACAGTACACCATAGAAAGCACTGGTTAAAGTAGGCACTATAAACCTCTTATATGAAGCATCACTAGTCATCATTATTCCTTGGTTCATTCCATACATAGTTGGACCTATGTAATTCTTTGGATGAATATGTATCTGATGATATTAGGCTCACTTACAGTAACATTGATAGAAGACAGTTGCTGCTAGGTGGTCACTAAAGAGCAGTTATAAATGTATCATATGAATTCCAGTTGCTGTCTACTGTGCTGTTTACTTCTCTAGGACATAGAAGTCTCCAAATGAAATTTATATTTGTGGCGTTGGCACAGATCTCAGTTTATACCTTGTGAAATCTTACACAACTATTAGCATCTCTATGTCTTCATACATGTCCATCTTTGTATCATTTCTGTGGTGCTATCTTCAAGTTAAAATCTTTCCTCGTATGTATAGCTTCCAAAATTATTGCTCATTCATTGCCTCTTACTGCCCAGGGTTAATTATGATTTTGGTCTCTTATTAAACCTACCTAAGTAGAGTCAACGCTTTTTAGAAAAAAGGAAGTGAGAAAGAGTTGGTGCCAGCCCAAAGCTACTGTTAAGGAGCATACAGTGAACTGAGAGCTTGACCAACAAACTCTTCACTTCCTCTATGTGCTTGCAAACCACTCTCAGAAGAATAAAAGGAAAGTACCTACTGGGCTTCAGAGGGGCAGACATTTTAAGAATAAATGAAATTAATAACTATTTCAGTATCCTATAATGACCCCTATTAAAGAAAAGCAGATCAGAGAAATAAATAAAAAAGTAGATTAGAAGAAAAAACAATTCTGGTTTTAAGAATAAAGGATTCATTGCAAATTTGTTAATGCTAAGCCAGGGCTGTCGTCCTTTGAGATATTAAGTTCTGAATAGAAATACAACAAAGAAAACTAAAGTATTGCATCCCAGAAGGATTTATATTGGGTTGAGTATCAATGTAGAATTAGCAATGAAGAGTTATTCTTATCCAAAGTGGATGAAAAATAATATATGGAGAGGTGAAATATGAATGTGGCATAAGCATACATCATTTTCTTTCCCATTATTTTCTCATCTTCTTATAGTGATTTCTTAGCTAGATGGGAAATAGTAAACTTGATACATGATTAATGATGCTTTTATACTTTCTTAAAGAAGAAAAAAGGAAATAAAGTCTTGTCCTTACTTTATCAGGTTAAGAGAAAACTTACAGGTTGAAAAAATAAAACAAAACTAGCCTATAAAAAAGAATTAAATTTGGATCCTTTTAATCTCCAAATAAATTTTTTATGTTCATCAGTAGTTGCTAAATAATAAGGCTTTTAAGTCACTAATGTTCAAGACCTACTTGACTACTATTAGAATAACATTAGAAGTATTGAACAATGTCTTTAAAAATGTGTTTATGTTGATAATACTAACACTGAGTAAAATTAGTCCTATAATATAGTAGGGGTTTTATTTTATTATTAAGTCCACAGAGAGTTTTACTGCTTTGGGACTCCCTACCAGACAGTAACTCATGTATGGTAGAAAGACTTTGTTCCTCAGTTCACCCCAGAACACTATAAGGTTTTAGCTTCTTCAGGGTTTCAGTAAATTAGTGTTGGTAACTGAATTTGGCATGAGCGTTCCTGACGCTACACAGCAAGTATAGTAGTAACCATAAAGAATATCAGCAAAAAAAGAAAATTTATAGTAGTCAATTTGCAACTACTTTGGCAGTTGGGTCCAACGGAGACAGTATTGCCCAAAACATGAGTCATGGTAGTAAATTACACTTTACATAAGCAAATGTAAACTACTTCCTGGAAATGCCTAGACATATTTGTAGAGGGACTTTTCAGAGTGGTGTGGTCTTGCATTAGCACAAGATATTGGGGCAATATCCAGGGAAATATATTGAATTATGTTGATGATCCATTTTTAACTATAGAATGGGAGGTAATGCTTAGGTTTTATCTGTCTATCTATCTATGAGTCTTCAGGTTACAACCATCACCTATTTTGTATATAGTTCCTCTTCTTTTCTTCTCCGTTTTTATTCTTCTCCCTTTTCTCTTCTGAAAAATCCTGTCTTGGGTTTCCAAATTCACTGACTTCTGTGAGGAATCAAGAAGAGATACGATCTAGATAGTGCGTCATCTAGGAAAAAGAAAGTGATATCTAGGACATTATTTGCCAGTCCAAAATACGCAAAATGCTACCCATAATTTTACTACTAAACATGGTTAGCCATAAGTAAGCACCGAGACATCTCTATACCAAATTTTAAAATTCCCATGGTTCACATGAAGGAAAAATAAGCTCGAATAAATTTTGGGGAAAAAAAAACATCATTTAAATAACTTTGGGTATATAAACTTCTCAGTACTTACAGGGGAATTTGAAAAATCATTTATGTTAACTGTTTCTTAGGAAACAAGTATTCTCAAACCCCAGCTTTCATCCGCATAAAAAGCAGTGGCTTTGAGAGGCTTGAGTTTTTCTCTCCAATCATAAGTTTACCATAGTTTAGATATCAGATTAAATCTGCCTGATTTTGTTTGCACATGAAGGATAATTTTTGTGTTAAGTTTGTAAACATTTGAATTAAAAGAATAATAATTGTTCAGAACTTTCAAATTGTACAATTATTTGAATAGAAGACTATACATTTTGGGTGATGATTTAGAACAACTATTTTACATTACACAATCATAATTAGAAAATATTTGCATGTGTTCTGTCAACTAATGGCAAAAGGGAAAAAATTATAATTTACTATGCCTTTAAATAGTATTTCCATTCAATAAGGAGACATCAGAATTGTATATAATATTTAAAATGTATTCTAATAACTCTGAACAATTTCTCAATATAAGCAGATAGTACTGTCACAGTTAAGCCCTATAAACATAAAATTATGAAAGATGGTCAACTGCTAATATATAGCTCAGAGGAGCAGATTAAGAGAAATGCAGTTCAGTTGTGTTGGGTTTATACCACAGTTTTGCTGACAGTTTGTTGTCTCTGTTTTGTTGTGATAAAGAATTACAACCGTTGTGTAAGTTTACCTTGTGTATGTAGGCAATTTTTCATGAAAATGTCAATGTTGTCTAGTACTTGCTTTTATTTCAAGAATATATGTATTTTATGGAAATATTTCAGGAAAGGCGGTATTAGTCAATCATACAAAATTTTCTTCTTGCAAACTTGCATCTCGAAAGTTTCAAGTGCTTCTTATTTTACAGAAGAAAAAGAGAAAACATAAATTATTACAAAACCTGAACTTTGTGTGGGTCAATATAAAATTTAAGACAACATCTACTCTGAGTCTGGAGGTCTCCAAGGGTAAATCAGTGTTTCAGGCTGACCCATTATTCAGATACCCCATATAGTAAACATGGTTTCCAAGCCACCACTGCATGGGAAAAAAGATCTGGAATGTCATGTACCTGGTCTTAAACCTGTGGTTTCCAGAAGTGATACATACCATTTATACTCTCAGCCCATTGGCCATAACTAGTCACCTGACCCAGACTAGCAAATGTAGATAAGGACATAGATATTCCCTGAGTACTAGGACAGTACTCTTGTAATGTAGCTTATATATGAAGTACCAAATGATTTTGTTAAAATGAAGATGTTGTTGCAGTAGATCTGAGGCGTCAACTAAAATTCCACATTTTAACAACATCTTACATGATACTGATGCTTTTGGTGTAATCCACATTTTGAATGGCAAGATTCCAGGTCATATATATAGAAACTGAATTTTTGAGTCATGAAATGTGCACATTCAGCTTAACAAACAGTGTCAGATAATTTATGAAAGTGTTGGTACCAGTTTATACACCTGAGAGTGATTTATAGATTTCTCATTGGTTCACATCCTCATTTAAAGTGTATTGTAATAGCTTTGAATGAACAGTTTCCCTTGGTAATTTCAGACATCTTCATTTTACCAATTTAAATGATATAAAATTGAATCTAATTGTAAACTTAATTTTTATTTCCCTGACCACTAAAATTTTGCTTCATTTCATACGTTGGTTTGCTGCTTGTGTTCTCTATTTAAAGTGCGAGTTTGTGTCGATCTTAGTTTCTAACTCCCTGAACTAGCCCTGAGTTAAGGATTCACACAGTGGTATTTTATGAGCAAGTATTTCTGTGACACATATGTGCCACACATATAGCTGTGGGATGCAGAAGAGAGCAATGAACATTCATGCCACCACAATCAATTACTCTGTTAAGGGGTTCTGCTGGAACAATGTAGTTTCCCAGTTAATTTCTGCTTCCCATTTAGATAAGCTAAACCAAACTATTCAGCCTATGTTTCTTCTATAAAAAGTCTCATATGTTGGCTCTTGGGAATGAAGGCATACCAGCAAATGTGTGCACAAAAAATGATGAAGGGATATGAGAGGATATTGACATAATAATACAAGGTCTCTTTTCCCATTTTCTATTCAATTGTTTATCTTGGATTTTTTGATTATGCAGATTGTGGATTGTGATTCTTTCTCTAATCTTTGTGTTTCAACGTCTTCTCAAGATAGTAATTTGTGTTTTCACCTTTAAGAGATATTTTGATGAATTTCTTAATTTTACTGTAGTCAAATTTATCAACATTTAAAAATGATTATTGCTTGTTGTATATTCTATAAGATGCACAATACATATCAAGCAAAATACATAAAAGTAAGCTGTTTTTGTGGGAAAAAATAATATTTGAGACTGGCTCAGTTGTGGAGTGAGGAAACTAATATTCAAGTTTGAAAATTTTAAATTATGGAGTGTAATATATTTTGTAAAACTGTAGCTTACAATATATTGTAATGCACATCTTGTTCCTAGTGAGTCTGTAGCACCATGGGAAGTGACTGAGAAGAATTGTGGTGCTTTGCCTAATATATGCGTTTTGCAAAGTATTCTTAGAAAGAAATACATGAGCTCATATAAGATTTGGCTTATTTTCAAGCGTAGTGACAGGAATAGTAGACAGAATTCAGAGATCAAGGTCTTTATAGAAATAGGAAAGCCCATTGCTTTGAGGCCCTACATAGTAAAAGATAAGACTGAAGATTTTAAGGGACGATAGAATAATAAGTTTACTCAGTGAAAAAAAAAATCATCTCTGCCGCAAAGATCAAATTAAAAATGTGGCCTTTCCACGTATTATTTCTAATGGATTTATAGTTGTTAACAATAATGTGAGAGACAGAGGGGCATGCAGGCCAAGCCAAAAAATAGATTGAACATGAAATTTATCTCAATAAATAAATTTTGGATGAAATTTCTGGTACATGAAACTGATAAGAAGAAAGTAGACATAAAGCCTACGATATCTTAGAGATAAATATATTGCCAAAGACACCACGAACCTGTTCTAAAAAGCAAAACAAAACAAAACAAAAAACAAACAAACAACAACAAAAAAAACTTTGGCTATTCAAGAATTCAAGACAAAAGCAACACTTAGGCTCTTAAACTTGCAACAGAAAGAAATAGTCCGTGAAAGCTGCTCAACACCTAATTCAAATATGGCCATAAAAGGTAGATTGAAAATTCTACTGAAAGAAAAAAGCATTACTTTAAAAAAGCCTAATTTGACCAAAATAAAAAATAGAATCATTTGTAATAAGAAAGTATGTTGAAATTAATAATTTGACAAACTATTAAACATAAATGCATACATAAGAAACTGGAATTAAGAGTTTAATAATTTATACAGTGTGCAGTACACAAACAAAAATAAATATTTACAGTAGGTTTACCCTTATCTGTGGGGAATACATTCCAAGCACCCCAGTAAATGCACAAAACCACAGATAGTACTGAACACTATATATACTACGTTTTTTGATACATGAATACCTACGATAAAGTTCAATTTACAAATTAGTCAATATAAGAGAAAAACAAGAAAAAATAAAAAATATAAGTTATAAAAATATACTGAGTAAAAATAATGTGAATGTGGTCTCTATATATTATATATATAATAATTTATATGTAATAAATATATGAATATATATAATTGTATTGTTCTCACCTATGTTTGAACTGTGCTCGTCTGAGGGTAACTGAAACACCATAGAAAGCTAAATCACAAATAGGGGAGGGATGACTGTAACAAGAACAATTAAGAAATAAGTACAGGATGAAAAATTCAACAAATGCTGAATGTACGTTACAGTTAGAGAGGTCCCACAACTTCGGCAGATTAGGGATTTAAGTACAGAATGACTTCAAATGTTGACTAAATGTTACAGCAAGGGAAGTCACACGACTTTAGCAAATTAGTGAGTTTTTAAATAGCCAAAGGCTGAGCAATTTCTACTACTTATTGAATAAATACACAAATCCTCAGATTTAGGGAATCCAAATGTCTTACACTGGAATACCATAAAGAAATCTATACTGATATTTCTTATAGTTTAAAGAACGTTAGAAGAAAAAAATATTAAAAGCAAAAGGATGTGACAAAAAGAGTAATTTCTGACACTCCTTATCCATGCCCAGAGATACTGAGTATGTGGAAGGGCAAGTAGATAAATCCCAATACAAAAAGCCATCACCTAAGGAAGCATACTTTTTTGTCCAAAGTGGAGGAGAGGCCCAGTTTGAATAACTACCTGGAAAGTGTAGCTTCTGACAAGCCTGAGATCCCCCTGCCAGAGGAGAGACCCCTGAGACGGCATTTGGTTCTTTAAATATATTTCATTTCTTTGTTGATATTTTTATGGTAATCTTTGTTTCAAGATCATCATAATTTCTCATTCAAAAATTTGAACAATTTTTTCATAACATATTTTTCCAGATAATTCTAACATCTGTGTCATCTCTTTATTGGTGTCTTTTAATTGTTTGCCTGAGTAATTTTAAATTGTAACCTGGAGACTTTGAATATTATATCCTGAGACTTTAGGTCTTGTTTACATCCTATACAGAATGCTAACATTTTGTTTTAACAGGCAGTTGACATATATTTGGTTCAGGCTGTGAGTTCTTATCCACCTTCTATGGGCTGTAGTTCAAATGTCAATTTTGTTTTCAAAGCCATTGTATTGTTTATATGATCTGTCACACCTATTCATTACCTAGTTGTCAGTCTCCACCTGAAAATAAGATCTATCTGTTAGTTCTCAAAAACTGTGGCAAGAAAATTCAGATTTTATCCATGAATTAGTCTTAGGCAAGTCCAGGATTATAAAAACAGCTTTGTGGGCCTGCTTTCCCAAAGTCCTCCCTCTCCTTTACATTCAGGTTCTCTTGGTCTCTCAATTTTGGAAGGCTGACCAAAAACCATCCACTTCTGATATTATGTTGCATTCAGGTCATGTGGCAGGATGGCAGGGAGGTACTAAAAATAATTCAATAACATTTGGCCCAGCCATCTTGTAGCCACTGAATCCCTTCTGCCCTGTCGGTGTTTTCTTAGTGTTTTGACTTCTGCACACATCCTTCATCAGCTATGGTAACCTCCCAAGTAGTACATGGAAACTGAGGAATGAGAATAACACAGGGTCTATTATTGATAATGATTCATGTGCTGAGGAGAGTAATGTTTATTCTGCAGCCATTGAATGAAATGTTCTGTAAATATCCATTAGATTCCTTTGGTATATAGTGCAAATTCATTGCCATGTTTCTTTGTTGATTTCCTCTCTGCATAATCTGTCCAGTGCTGAAAGTGGGGTATTAAAGTCTCCAGCTATTATTGTATTGGCATCTATCTTCTTTTTTAACTCTAATAATATTTTGTTTGTATATCTGGGTGTTCCTGGACCAAACTGAGGGCTGAGCTGCTGTTTCTCGTGGCCCAGTAATGAGATGCAGGTGAACTGGGGAGAAAAAGAGTAAGAAGAGGTTTTGTTTTCTGCAACTGGTTACAGGGAGAAGGCCTGGAAATTATCACCAGACCAATTCAAAATTACGAAGTTTTCCAGAGCTTATATACTACCTTCTAAGCTATATGCCTACGTGTAAGTGTGTGCTTATCTAAACACAGAAGTGATTAATTTCTTTTAACCTATAATTAAGGCCTGAGTCTTGAAGACCTTCTTCTGGAGGCTTAGTAAATTTACTTAATCTTAATAGGTCTAGGTGCTGGGATGACTACCCTTATCTCATCTCCTCTAAATCATAAAGGTTTGGGGAGTTCCTTTAGACCCCAATAAACTTGTTTGCGGAGGCCTGGGGAGTTTCTTCATACCCACAATAAAACTCGTTTCATCCTAAAAGGGTCCTGTTAAAAATTCCTTCATTATCTTGTCATGCTTCAGGGCCCAGGAAAAGCCTAGGCAGAACTCTTTGTACAGTCCAGGCTTTGTACGAGGGCACTGGCTCAATCAGCTTTAAATGTTTAACCTAGTTACTCAGTAAGTGCTGGGACAATTGTAATGGAGGCCTGAATTAATGAAGACCTGGCCGGCCACAATGGTGCTCCATTGTTGAGTCAATATATATTTATAATTGTTATATCCTCTTTCGGAATTGCCTTCTTTATCATATATAATACCTACTTTTACTCTTGTTACAGTTTTTGTAATGAATTGCGTTTTGTCTGACATAAGTATAGTTACTAGTGTTCTTTTTTGGTTTCTGTTGGCATGGAATTTTTTTTTTATCCCTTCAGTTTCAGTCCATATGTGTGTTAGAGTAAAGTGTGTTTTTTGTAGGAAACAGATAGCTGGGATTTATTTTTTAATCCATTCATCCACTCTTTGTCTTTTTATTGTTTAGTCCATGTACATTCAATGTCATTGTTGATAAGTAAAGACTTACTCCTACCATGTTGTTATTTGTTTTCTGGTCTTTTCTTCCTTCTTTCTTTCACTTCTGTCTTCCTTTATTAAAGGTAATTTTCTCCAGTCATATGTTTAATTTCTTCCATTTTATTTCTTGTGTATCCATTGTATTTTTTTTAATTTGAGGCTTGCAAATAATATCTCATAACCTTTTATTTCATACTTCTGTCATTTAATACTGATTTCATAAATAAATAAACAACAAGAAAACTAATAAAAACTCGATGCTTCAACTTCATCTCCCCCATTTTTTTTGTTTCTATTCTATTATTATACTCTTTATGCCTTTTAAATTTGCTTTAGTTATAATTTTTGATAATTTATCTTTTTTTCTTTCAACTGAAGGATATGAGTAGTTGACACACCACAATTACAGTGTTATAATATTCTGTGTTTTTCTATGTACTTACTATTGCCAGTGACTATTGTACCTTCAAATGATTTCTTACTGCTCATTAACATCCTTTTCTTGCAGATTAAATAAATAAGACCCTTTAACATTTCTTTTAGGACAGGTTGGTGTTGATGAAATCCCTCAGCTTTTGTTCATCTGGGAAATAATTTCTCCTTCATGTTTGATGGATATTTTCACTGGATATAATATTCTTAGATTTTTTTCTTTCTTTTTTTTTTTTTTAGAGACAGAGTCTCGCTCTGTCACCAGGCTGGAGTGCAGTGGCGCAATCTCGGTTCACTGCAACTTCTGCCTCCTGGGTACAAGTGATTCTCCTGCCTCAACCTCTTGAGTAGCTGGGATTACAGGCACGCACCACCACGCCCAGCTAATTTTTGTAGTTTTAGTAGAGATGGGGTTTCACCATGTTGGCCAAGATGACCTCGATCTCTTGACCTCATGATCTGCCTGCCTTGGCCTCTCAAAGTGTTGGGATTACAGATGTGAGCCACCATGCCTGGCCTTTAGATTTTTTTTCTCTTTAGCACTTCAATGTGTCATACCACTCTCTCCTGGTCTGTAAAATGTCCACTGAAAAGTCTGCTGATAGACATATTGGAGCATCATTGTATGTTATTTATTTATTTTCTCTTTTGGTTTTTGGAATCCTTTCTTTGCCCTTGACATTTGGATGGTTGATTATTAAATGTTTGGAAGGAGTCTTTTTTGGATTAAATCTGCTTGGTGTTCTGTAACCTTCTTGTGCTTTAATATTGATATGTTTCTCTAGGTTTGGAAAGTTCTCTGTTATTATCCCTTTGAATAAACTTTCTACATCTATTTCTCTCTCTACATCCTCTTTAAGGCCAATAACTCTGACATTTGCCCTTTAGAGACTATTTTCCAGACCTAGTGGGCACGTTTTCTTCTTTTGGAATCTCTTTTCTTTTGGCTCCTCTGGGCATGTATTTTAAAATCGCCTGTCTTTTAGCTCACTAATTCTTTCTTCTGCTTCATCAGTTCTCCTTTTAAGAGACTCTGAAGCATTCTTCAATATAATTGAATTTTATAGCTTCAAAATTTCTGCTTTATTCTTTTTGTTGTAATATCTTTGTTAAATTTATATGATAGGATTCTGAATCTCTTCTCTGTGCATGTTTTCTTGAATTTCGTTGAGCTTCAACAAAACAACTATTTTGAATATTTTGTTTGAAAGGTCACATATCTCTGTTTCTCCTGGATTGGTCATTGGTGTCTTGATGTTTGTGAATGTTTATCAGTGTTTGGGCATTGAAGTGTTAGGTATTTATGTAGTCTTCAGTCTAAGCTTGTTTGTACCCATACTTCTTGGGAAGAATTCCCAAGTATTCAAAGGGACTTGGGTGTTGTGATCTAAGTCTATGATCAGTGAAGCTGTATTTGCATTAATAGGCACTCCAAGCCCAGTAACACTGTGGCTCTTGTTGACTAAATGAGTACCACCTTAATGGTCTTGGGAAAGATGAGAGAGAATTCTCTGAACTACCGGGCAGAGTATATTGTTCATTTACCTTACTTTCCTCTGAACGAACGGAGTCTCTCTCTCTCTCTTTCTTTCTCTCTCTCTCTCTCTCTCTCTGTGTGTGTGTGTGTGTGTGTGTGTGTGTGTGTTTAGGTGTGTGGAGTTGGGGAAGGAGTGCCACAAGCAACACCGTGGCCACAACCACTGGGACTGTGCTGAGTCAGACCCAAAGCCAGCACAGCACTAGGTCTTTCACAAGGTCCACGGTGGTCACTGCCTGGCTAACATTTACGTTCATTGAAGGCTCAAGGGCTCTACTATTAAGTGGTGAATTTGACCAGGTATGTCTCCTTCCTTTCTGGGCAGTGCATCTCCCCCAAATCCTTCTTGGTTTCAGAGATATAATTTAGGAATCAGGGCCTGGATTTGGGAATCTTAAGAATCGACCTGGTGCTCTATTCTACTGTGATTGATCTGGCACCCAAGCCACAAGACAAAGTTCTTCCCACTCTTCCCTCTTCTCTCCTAAAGCAGAGGTATCTCTCCCCTCAGGCCTATGGCAAATACTGCCTGACTATCACAGATGTTCACTCAAGGACCAAGGACTCTTCCATCAGCTTGTGGTGAATATTGCAAGGCTCAAGTATCCCCGTTCAGTAAAGTAGGCTCTCCTGTGGCCCAATGAGAGACTGGAAATGCCATCTAGGAGCCAAGGCCTGGAATCAGGAGTCAGATTTTTTTCTGGCCCATCATGTTTCTAGATGTGTCATCCAGGAGCTAAGGGCAGGAAATAGGTCCTTGGGACTGGTGCCCTACCCTATTGTGTCTGAGCCACTATCAAGAGGCAAGACAAAATTCTCCCCACTCTTCTCTCTCCTCTCCTCAAGTGGAAGGAAAGGATATCTCAGAACTTCTTTGAAAATTTTTATACTTTCATTAATACATTCCTATATAGCACACATGATTCTCATAATTTCTGGCATAACAATAAAAATAATTTGATATTTTGCCTAAAAGTATTAGTAACATTTAGAAACCTTGATGGAGTTTCCACATGAACAAAGGTTTCATTTTAAAAGTTCAATAAATTGGTTAAAATTTGAACCATCATAAAAAGTCTACCAAATGTCACAATAGGTAACAGCATATACTTTACCTAATATCATGAATAATGGTTTTGGTGTACAATTATAAATATACTTTTGGTTTATATATATCTTTGCCCTTACATTTATGTAATGCATTCCTATAGTCTCGTTTCTTTTCCCCTGTTGGTCCAATTTATAATTTTGTACTTGTGACAAACCAAGACTATACCAGAAAATATAATACACTTTCCTCTACTAAAAAATAATTGGAAAGATTCTATTTATTTCCATCAGTTAGCGATATTCTATACTATAATATTAAAATAAAAAATATCAATAATTTTTTTGTTTTATTTTGTTGTCAGGGAGCTTTGAGAAATAATGTGAAAAACATGGCAAATCTGTGGAACGCTAAGGAATTCCCACTTAACAAAGCTGAAGATCACCACATTTGACAAAAAATAAGAAAAGATCTAATATATGAAATTATCATGACCCAGTAAATAAACTCAAAGTGTACTTACGACACAAAATATTTTTTGAATTTATTTTAATGTCAAGTGTGAAGCAAAATGACTTATTTTGAAGTGCAGTGGCTATAGATACTAACAGGATAAGAGTGATACTTTGGAGTTTTTCTGTAGAGTAAGGTTGATTATATTTCAGCATTTAGAAAAAGATATTTAGTTCTGCAATTAAAATTCAATGTACCTTGGAGACCAAGGTGGCCAATTAGGAATAGCTCCAGCCTCCAGCTCCCAGCGTGAGCGACACAGAAGATGGGTGATTTCTGCATTTCCAAATGAGGTATCGGGTTCATCTTACTGGGGCCTGTCGGACAGTGGGTGTAGGACAGTGGGTCCAGCCCACCGAGAGAAAGCTGAAGCGGAGAAAGGCATCACCTCACATGGGAAGCTCAAGGGGGAAGGGAATTCCCTTTCCTAGCCAAGGGAAACCGTGACACACAACAACTGGAAAATCAGGTCACTCCCACCCTAATACTGTGCTTTACTAAGGATCTTAGCAAAAGTCACACCAGGAGATTATATCCCGCGCCTGGCTCAGAGGGTCCCATGCCCACAGAGCCTCCCTCATTGCTAGCACAGCAGTCTGAGATCTAACTGCAAGGTGGCAGTGAGGCTGGGGGAGGGGCACGCACCATTGCTGAGGTTTGAGTAGGTCAACAAAGCGGCCAGGAAGCTTGAACTGGGTGGAGCCCACTGCAGCTCAAGGAAGCCTGCCTGCCTCTGTAGACTCCACCTCTGGGGACAGGGCATAGTCAAACAAAAGGCAGCAGAAACCTCTGCAGATTTAAATGTCCCTGTCTGACAGCTTTGAAGAGAGTAGTGGTTCTCCCAGTACAGAGTTTGAGATCTGAGAATGGACAGATTGCCTGCTCAAGTGGATCCCTGACCCCCAAGTAGCCTAAGTGGGAGACACCCCCAACTAGGGGCAGACAGACACCTCACACCTCACATGGCCGGGTACCCCTTTGAGACGAAGCTTCCAGAGGAACGAACAGGCAGCAACAATTGCTGTTCAGCAATATTCACTCTTCTGCAGCCTCTGCTGCTGATACCTCGGCAAACAGGTCTGGAGTGGACCTTGAGCAAACTCCAACAGACCTGCTGCTGAGGGTCCTGACTGTTAGAAGGAAAACTAACAAGCAGAAAGGACATCCACACAAAAACCCCATATGTACATCACCATAATCAAAGACCAAAGGTAGGTAAAACCACAAAGATGGGGAAAAAACAGTGCAGAAAAGCTGAAAATTCTATAAATCAGAGTGCCTCTCCCCCTCCAAAGGAAGGCAGCTCCTCTCCAGCAACGGAACAAAGTTGGAGGCAGAATGACTTTGACGAGTTGAGAGAAGAAGGCTTCAGACTATGAGACTTCTCCGAGCTAAAGGAGGAAGTTCGAACCCATCACAAAGAAGCTAAAAACCTTGAAAAAACAATTGATGAATGGCTAACTAGAATAACCAATGTAGAGAAGTCCTTAAATGACCTGATAGAGCTGAAAACCATGACACGAGAACTATGTGACAAATGCACAACGTTCAGTAACTGACTCGATCAACTGGAAGAAAGAATATCAATGATTGAAGATCAAATGAATGAAATGAAGCAAGAAGATAAGTTTAGAGAAAAAAGAGTAAAAGGAAATGAACAAAGCCTCCAAGAAATATGGGACTATGTGAAAAGACCAAATCTATGTCTGACTGGTGTACCTGAAAGTGATGGGGAGAATGGAACCAAGTTGGAAAACACTCTGCAGGATATTACCCAGGAGAACATCCCCAACCTAGCAAGGCAACCCAACATTCGAATTCAGGAAATACACAGAACGCCACAAAGATACTCCTCAAGAAGAGCAACTCCAAGACACATAATTATCAGATTTACCGAAGTTGAAATGAGGAAAAAATGTCAAGGGCAGCCAGAGAGAAATGTTGGGTTACCCACAAAGGGAAGCCCATCAGACTAACAGCAGATCTCTCAGCAGAAACTCTCCAAGCCAGAAGAGAGTGGGGACCAATATTCAACATTCTTAAAGAATTTTCAACCCAGAATTTCATATCCAGCCAAACTAAGTTTCATAAGTGAAGGAGAAATAAAATCCTTTACAGACAAGCAAATGCTTAGAGATTTTGTTACCACCAGGCCTGCCCTACAAGAGATCCTGAAGGAAGCACTGAAGATAGAAAGGAACACCTGGTACCAGCCACTGCAAAAACATGCCAAAATGTAAAGACCATCGATGCTAGGAAGAAACTGCATCAACTAAAGAGTAAAATAACCAGCTAACATCATAATGACAGGAACAAGTTCACACATAATAATATTAACCTTAAATGTAAATGGACTAAATGGTTCAATTAAAAGACACGGACTGGCAAATTGGATAAAGAGTCAAGACTCATCAGTGTGCCGTATTCAGGAGACCCATCTCACATGCAGAGACACACATAGGCTCAAAATAAAGGGATGGAGGAAGATCTACCAAGCAAATGGAAAACAAAAAAAGGCAGGGGTTGCAATCCTAGTCTCTGATAAAACAGACTTTAAACCAACAAAGATCAAAAGAGACAAAGAAGGCCATGACATAATGGTAAAGGGATCAATTCAACAAGAAGAGCTAACTATCCTAAATATATATTCACTCAATACAGGAGCACCCAGATTCATAAAGCAAGTCCTTAGAGATTTACAAAGAGACTTAGACTCCCACACAATAATAATAGGAGACTTTAACACCCCACTGTCAACATTAGACAGATCAATGAGACAGAAAGTTAACAAGGATATCCAGGAATTGAACTCAACTCTACACCAAGCAGACTTAATAGACATCTACAGAACTCTCCACCCCAAATCAACAGAATATACATTCTTCTCAGCACCACATTGCACTTATTCCAAAACTGACCACATAGTTGGAAGTAAAGCACTCTGCAGCCAATGTAAAAGAACAGAAATTAAAACAAACTGTCTCTTAGACCACAGTGCAATCAAACTAGAACTCAGGATTAAGAAACTCATTCAAAACCGCTCAACTACATGGAAACTGAACAACCTGCTCCTGAATGACTACTGGGTACATAACAAAATGAAGGCAGGGGTTGCAATCCTAGTCTCTGATAAAACAGACTTTAAACCAACAAAGATCAAAAGAGACAAAGAAGGCCATGACATAATGGTAAAGGGATCAGTTCAACAAGAAGAGCTAACCCAGGGATGAAGCCCACTTGATCATGGTGGATAAGCTTTTTGATGTGCTGCTGGATTTGGTTTGCCAGTATTTTATTGAGGAGTTTTGCATCGTGTATAAGCATCACATTTTCTTTATCAATTCATCCATTGGTGGGCAATTAGGTTGCTTCCAAATCTTGGCTACTTTGAATAAATAGTGCTGTGATAAATATAGGAGTGCAGATATCTCTTCAATATACTGGTTTCCTTTCTTTTGGGTATATATTCAGCAGTGGGATTGCTGGACCATATGGTTGTTCTATGTTTAGTGTTTGAGGAACATCCAAACTGTTCTCGGTAGTAGTTATACTAATTAACATTCTCACCTACAGTGTACAAGGGTTCTCTTTTCTCCAGACTCTCACCAGCTTTTGTTATTGCCTTTCTTCTGGATAAATATCATTTTAACTGGGCAAGATCATATGTCATTGTAGTTTTGACCTGCATTTCTCTGATGAAAAATAATGTTTGCTACCTTTTCATCTACCTGTTTGCCATTCGTATGTCTTCTTTTGAGAAACATCAGTTGAGATCTTTTGCCCATTTTTAATTGGATTATTCAAATTTTTCCTGTAAAGTTGTTTGAGTTCCTTATATATTTTGATTGTTAGTCCCTTGTCAGATGGTTAGTCTGCAAATATTGTCTCCCATTCTGTGGGTTATTAGTCCATTCTTGCACTGCTATAAAGAACTACCTGAGACTGGATAATTTATAAGGAAAAGAGAAATAATTGACTCACAGTTCCTCAGGCTCTACAAGAAGCATGGTTGGTGAGCTCTCAGGAAACTTACAATCATGGTGGAAGGTGAAGGGGAAGTGGGCACATCTTACATGGCCAGAGAGGGAGAAAGAGAGAGCAAGGAGAGTGCTACATACTTTTAAACAATCAGATCTTATAGAACTCACTCACCATCATGAGAGCAGCAAGTGGGACATCTTCTTTCATGATCCAAACCTCCCACTAGGCCCCTCCTCCAATACTGGGGATTACAATTCAATATGAAATTTGGGTGGGAACAAAAATCCAAACCATATCCTTCGTTTCTTCACTTTTTTAATTTTTATTTTTTCTTTGCTGTACAGAAACTTTATGTCTTGATGGATCCCACTTGTCCATATTTTCTTTGCTTGCCTATATTTGTGGGGTATTACTTAATAAATCTTTGGCTAATCGAAGGTCCTGGAGAGTTTTCCCAAAATATTATTTCAGTGGTTTCATAGTTTGAGGTCTTAGATTTAAGTCTTTAATCCATTTTGATATGATTTTTATATATGGCAAGGGATGGGGTCTAGTTTCATGCTTCTGCATATGAATATCCAGTTTTCCCAGCACCATTTATTGAAGAGACTGTCCTTTCCACAATGCAAGTTCTTGGCATCTTTGTCAAAAATGAATTCACTGGAGATATATAGATTTGTTTCTGGGTTGTCTATTATATTCCATTGGTCTAAGTGTCTGTTTTTATGCCAGTACTGTGCTGTTTTGGTTACAATAGCTCTGTAGTATAATTTGAAGTCAGGTAATGTGATTTTTCCAGTTTTGTTCTTTTAGCTCAGTATAACTGTGGCTATTTTATATTTTGTGGTTTTATTTAATCTTAGGATTGTTTTCTGTTTCTGTTAAGAATGTCATTGACAATTTGATAAGGATTACATTGAATCTACAGATTGCCTTGGGTAGTATGAACATTTTAACAATGCTGATTCTTGGTAGTATGAACATTTTAACAATACTGATTCTTCTAATCCATGATCATGAAACATCTTTTCATCAACAGAAAACAATCCAAAAAAGAAACTGAATGTAATCACATTAGCTATAAATAAAATTAAAAACCTAGGGATTACTTTAACAAGAGAAGTAAAATATTTCTACAATAGAAACTATAAAATACTGATGAAGGAAATTGAAGGGATTATTCTGCCAATTATTTAGAACTTATGTGTCAGGCCGTTTGCCAAAATTTTGTACTTACTTGACTTTAACAAATACGACAAAAACAAATTATAACGGCCTATTGCCCTCAGTTAGTATGTAGTGTAAATTAGACCTTATCCTTGACAACCCTACCAGGCTTCTACCATGTACTTTAAATTTTTCAGTGGATATTTACACTCAAGTTCAAATTCTTAATTCAATCTCTAAAAATTTAAGTAGCTATCTTCCATTCAAAAACTATGTCCTCATCTGTCTTACCCAATTTAATCTATGAAAATATAATTTTGTCAAGTACAAGGCTCACAAATTAAAGATGCATTTAAATTTTCTTCTCCTTTTACTTTATCTTTCACACATGTATAATCAACCACCGAGGTCTGTTGTTTATTCTTTCAAAATATTTTTCTTTATTTTTATGTCTACATTGCAGTACTACTACCACAACTGTATTTTAAACTGTATTTTAAATCAACAGATCTAAAATGCTCTCTAATATAATATCTACCTCTCCCTAATAAAAGAGTTTTTGTTTGAGGTGGAATTTGTGGGAGGAAATTTGGTCAGTGAGAAGGGAAATGTCCTTGTATTTAAAAATTATATTATATTTGGATATTTTAAACACTGTCTTCTAAACTGCAGGTTTGTCTCTAACAAACTTGTAAAATTTTACCACTATAAGAAACCTTAAAAATTATCTAGTCTAACACCCTAATTTTTCAAATGAGAAAACAATTATATAGCAGTTAAATGACTTGTGTGGGATCTTTCGATTTGTACAAAATTATCTAAATTGTATCTAATTGTCTTTCCATATACGTCTCATTGTTTGGATTCATTTGCAAACTATTTGTGATGTGTGTATGTAAATATGCGTGTGTCTGTATGTCTTAACATTTTGGTTCTTCACATACCTGAAAACTAACCATTAATCATGGCCTCAGAAACTTCAATTCTGAGTCAAGTTTATACTTTTGACTACACGTTTTCTTCTGTTCATTATATAGTCTTGTCTCTGAATTAAACCTTCCCAGATAAAGACAGATTTATATAATTTCTATTTAATATCTTAAATCTATAATTGCATTTTGGAAAGCATTTACTATACTCAAACATATTTTTTGAACATATGAATGTTAGTTAGAAACCCATGGTTTTCTAAGGTTTTGAAAAATTAATTATCATAATTTTCTAAGCCTAAAGCTTAAACATAGAAATGTAAAATTTCTAGACATTCACTTTTGCAGTGCCTCTTTTCTAATATTCATGAATTTCTCCCGTGCATCTACAAGTTCTTAGAACTAGTAAGTAGTTACTTTACAATAACCTCACTCATTTTCAGCACCCTAGGAAGCAAGATATTAGGTCTTATGTATTTGAATACATCAAGAATATTCAAGTTACTTTTTTAGTAGGTCTTCCTGTAGTCTACTGTACCAGCATATTTGATAAATAAGATTAGTAGCTTCTCACAGTAGCTATAAGTTATAGGAGAAAAAATACAACAATTCTTTAATAATTTTATCTTTAACTCTCAACTTGCTGTGTTGATATAATTGCTTTTTCAGCATATACTCTTTCTTCTTTCATACATGACTATTAATAGTGAAAAAGCTTATTCTTTTCTTTAAAGAAATCACTCTATTCTTATTTTTATATACCTCTATTAAATGCTATTCAAGGACATTTTACTGGTCTCATCTTACAATTTGTCCTTAGCAAGGCATAAAATATTTTTTTAAACAAAAAGATAACATGCAGTTTCTCAGTAATGTTTGTTGGAAGATGTGAAACATATGAGTGGGGTTTCTTGGGTTGAGCTTTTCCTACTAAATCAAAAAAAAAAAAAAGTACAATGAATTTCTGACTATTGGCCTTTGATATTTCATATGCCATCATTTAACTCATCAAAAACTACTTAACTTTCTATTTTCTGACGCCTCTATTAAGTTGGTTAACTGTTTTTAAAAATCCTTCATCTAAAGAAAAACCTATTTTTCTTCAACTTTAAAGTGGTGAATTGAAAAATTGAGATCAATATCAATATTACTTTATTGTATCCTAATGTCTACCATGTCTATTTATACATTTTTATAATCATAAAAATCGTGGTAAACTAATCTTCATTTCTTTATATTTTAGGATTATTTTTATTTTGTCAAAGATTTTAATAAGTTTAACTATTTATTTAATCCAGCTGCCACCTCTGAACCATGATTTTATTGATATGTTACATATTGATCTGGGAATATACTTCAGCTTTATTCATTGTGATTTATTTATTTAGTCACTTGGTATATTAAGAAGCTGATTCTGTTTTTCTGATGTTTACTGCAATGTACATTTCTAAATTCTTGATAGAAATACATTAAACTGTTATTACTGAGAGCATTCTTGGACCCAATACACTTGTAAAATTCATATACAATTTGGTATTTTTAACTTACATGAACCTTCAATCTTCCATTTTTAATCCAAAAAAATCGATAATTTTTTTTTTTTTACTTTAATAAAATAGCACAGAAGAAATTAAAGCCAAAATGAGCAAGAAGTTTTTCATACGTCCAATTAACACCACAGGAGTGGGATGACAAGTTAATTGCCACTATGTCTTATATTTTAATTATATTAAAGTAATGAAATGCTCTTAAAACTAATAGAAGGATCAACATGTTAAAAATAAGTTCCTTCAAACTATTCGTTGACTTATACTCCAAGTAAAGTAAAATCCAGCTATTCTAGAAAAGAAGACAAAAAGTTTACTAAGTTTATGGAAAGTGAGATTAACTAAACCAAGAAAGGATTAAGAAAGGATTGCATTGTTGAGGGAATGTGTGGCATTGATATTTTCAGAGCAAAATACTGACATAAAAGGGCAAAAGCTAAACCTGTATGCAAAAGCCAGGTCCTTGATTGCATTTTGGATTTCACTTAGTATTAAAAGGGTATTTTTTCTCATAAGCTTTAAAAGCATGAAAGCAACATATAAAGAGACTTACCTTGTGGAGATTAAATTATTTTGCTTTACAGGGTTTTTATAGCAGTATCCCAACCTTATTTTGACATCTTAAGATTGTGTTATAATATACAGCATCCAATCATATAGGAGAAAGTGACGAAATACTATGGCCCATAAACTTTCTCACACTATGTACTTCTACTGCATTTTAATATGATCTCTCTACTTTATTCCTAAATCTGACACACCAAATTTTATTGTCTTCAGCAGTGTTGTTAGGATGACTGCCCACTAAATATGAACCTTAAGTGGAGATGTCTACACCTTGATACTGCATTTTCTTTGCTTCAATTAACTTTAGTGCTTACTCATTTTCAATTAACTGTGTAATATCTGTTAATCAAGTCCCATTATTAATGCAGGGAATTTTTTCCAAGACATCAATACATGTTTTTGAAATATATAGTGTTAATCTCAGCACTTTGGGAGGCCTAGGTGGGTGGATCACTTGAGGCCAGAAGTTTGAGACCAGCCTGGCCAGCATGGCAAAACCCCGTCTCTACAAAAAAAAAAAAAAAAAAAAAAGCCAGATGTGATGGTGCATGCCTGTAATCCCGGCTACTCCGGAGGCTGAGGCAGGAGAATCGCCTGAACCTGGGAGACAGAGGCTGCAGTGAGCTGAGATGGCACCACTGCACTCCAGCCTGGGCAACACACCAAGACTCTGTCTCAAAAAATAGTAAGCATGTAGATTACTATACTATGACTTTAAAGGTGACTAGGGAGAGCAAGCATTAAAGGGCCTAATAAACAATACTAACAGTAAGAATCATTGTTTGTGTTTTCCCAATATTCATAATCATTTTCTCCTCTCTCTCTTATGGTTAGAAGCCAAATTTTTGTATGGGACAACATCGTACCAGTCTTAAGCAATGGATCAGAATGTATCTAATTCTAGGGGCTGGACACAGTGACTCATGCTTATAATCCCAGCACTTTTGGAGGCCAAGGAGGGCAGATCACCTGAGGTAAGGAGTTTGAGACCACTTGGCCAACGTGGTGAAACTCTTTCTCTATTAAAAGTGCCAAAATTAGCTGGGCATGGTGGCGCATGGCTGTAGAGCCAGCTACTCAGGTGACTAAGGCAAGAGAATCATGCGAAATCATGTGAAACCAGGAGGCCAAGATTGAAGTGAGCCGAGATGGTGCCACTGGCCCTTCAGCCTGGGCTACAGAGTAAACCTCCATCTTGGCGGGGGCGGGGGGGGGGGGGGGGGGCGCGGGGGGCGGGGCGGGGAAGAATTTTTCTAATTCTATGAGAGCAATGTGTTACCCTATTTCTTAAGCTACATTATAGATATGAGTGTTCATGTGATCCAGTTCTAGAAGTCTGCCAGTTACCTTTGGAAAAACTTTGTATTTCCCAATTAAATTTTTTAAACAATTTTTGAGACGGAGTCTCACCCTGTCACCCAGGCTGGAGTGCAGTGGTGCGATCTCGCCTCACTGCAAGCTCCGCCTCCTGGGTTCAGGCCGTTCTCCTGCTTCAGCCTCCCTCGCAGCTGGGACTACGTGTGCCTGCAACCATGCCCGCCTAATTTTTTGTACTTTTAGTAGAGAGGGGGTTTCACCTTGTTAGCCAGGATGGTCTCGATTTCATGACCTCATGATACGCCCGCCTCGGCCTCCCAAAGTGCTGGGATTACTAGCGTGAACCACCACACCCGGCCAATGTTATTCCTTTTTATTCTCCAATTCTTCTGCATTGAATGTTGACGCAATATCTAGAACTACAGCAGCCATCTTGAGATAAATGAAGGAACCCTCAGAAACACCAAGAGACACATAATAAATGCCAACAGTAAGTACTTACCGTATTACATTGTTTTGTCTGGGAAAAAAAGTAAACCAATGTTGACTAAGCAACAGCAGTTGTTTATATTGATATGATTATTATTTACAACAAAAGACACCTCAAATATATATCTTTTCTAAACATAATGTATTAACCAGCCTTTGGTGCAGTAATAAGTAACTCACAAATCTCATGAATTGTAGTAAACACATATTTATCAGTACTCAGTCTTTGAGTTGGCTATGATTCTATTTAGCTCTCCTGATGTTGACTTGGTTTATATTCAGGCTGAACAGAGAGCTAAGGTTTGCATGATGTGTTCCTATCTTAGGACTGAGAGTGAATTAATGTCTGTTATATAAAACATTTTATTCTGCAAACATCTATCAGAACCTCATGAGAAGTGCCATTAGCTTTTATTGGACATTTGTATATCACATTTGATCATATGCCATTGCACAAGCAGGTCACATACCTAAGCCTAACATTAATGGGGCATGAAAATATATTCATCCCACAGTAAAAGGGAAGAAAGGGGAGTGAAGATATTTTTAACAATATGCCCTTTACAACAAACAATTTTGATAATTATTATAATTAATTCTTATGTAATTATTTATTCATCTTTGTTTTTGTAACTATCAATTCTAATATTCAAAAAGTATCAAAGTATAATGCTTTATGAAATATTTTATGGAAAAATCTCAGTAAGCATGGTGCTTTATCAAGAACAAATTACTATCAACACAAGGAAATTAATGGCTATAACTGAGGACTAGTGAGTTAGCCAACAAATATCATTATGCATATGAATGAGTATATACAAATTGTGTATTTCCATAAAGCTGGAAGAAATTGAGGTTGTCAATTTAAATATCCAGTTTTTTGGGGAAAAAAACTAAAGTGAATCACCACTTCTCACCTTAAAAAATAGATATAGATTATGTCAAAAAATTTTTGATTCAAATGTAGAAGCTGAAGACATGCAGAGTTATTTTATTATTGATGCTACTGCTTATTCCTAATAAGTAAGGTTATTGTACATCCCCAAAGATGTAAGTTTATTATCAGAAATTAAAATGTATCCAAATAGCTTTCTCTATTTCTCTCTCTTTGTATTTCTCTCTCCTCTGCTGATATATAGAGACACATATAAATACAGATGTTTATATTTTTACATTTATGTTTTTGTAATTTTTTATATTTATATACAGATGTATAAATATAGATAAATCACAGTTAATGCAAACATGCTAAGTTTTGAGTACCGTCTTTACTCTTTAAACTTGTATTTCATAAAATTTGTAAGAAGTATGGAGATTTAGCTAATCATTTACTAAAATTATGGAAAAACCAAAGAAACATAATGATATTTAACTATTTAAAAATCATCAATGTGTGGACACTTGTCAATCACAAAAGAGAAAATGGTTGGTAATATAACATAGCTGCGAACATCAGATGTGCATCTAACCTCACGATTATTAAAGCACCATTTTCCCACACACTTATTACCATACACTAGTGAAACAGATACTTTAGAAATAGGAGTGATGCAAGAACCTCAAATTTTTCAATTTCACATTTATATTCAAGTATTTAAGAAGAATAATTAGGTTAGGAACTAGAAATGGGTTATAAAGAGTACTTTTCTTTTGTTAATTGGTGCAAATGATATTTTGTAATCAGATATTAGAAAGCTTGAGTAAGGAAATTTAGTTAAGTTTTTGAAGTTTTAGATTTTTCATCTCAGGGTTTTATAATGTTGACAGTAAAAGTAATTTGGGAAGCAGCAGGAAATGATTTTACCTTCGAAAAAGTAAAGATAAACGTAGGAACATGCAAGTATTGCAAGAAGATTATAGTTAATAATATCATAATCTTAACTAACAAAAATATTTTCCACAGGCTTGTAGAAAGTAGAATTAAGGCTCGTATACAACCAAGACTACTTTATCTGACAAAACTGTGCTTCAAAAATGAAGGAGAAATAAAGAATACCCCAGAAAGGTTTACAAACACTGAGAAAGTACATTACCACCAGATTTGCATTACAAGAAATGCTAAAGAGAGTTTGTTAAGATGAAAGAACACTAAAGAACACCATTAAAGCATAAGAAAGTGGAAGTTCACTGGTAATAATAAATATATACACAACTGCAGAATATTGCTCTAACAGCACTGCACAAATCAATTTTATTCTAATATAGAAGATAGAAAAGTATAAAAATAACTATAACTTTAAGCATAGGTTAATGGATACACAATAGAAGTTGTAATTTGTGATGTCCATAACATAATTTGGGGGCAAAATAAAAGAGTAGGGTTTTTGTGTACAATTCAAGTTAAGTTGTTATCAGCTTAAGAAAAATTTCTATCTATGAGATGTTTTATGTCAGTCAAACGGTAACTGTTATAAAAATGAATGTCTGTGCCTCCCTCCAAATTCATGTTGAAGACCCAATATGATGGTATTTGGAAGTGGCGCTTTGGGGAGGTAATGAGATCAAGAATGTGTAGCCTTTGTGAATAGGATTAGTGTTCTTATGAGAGAGATGAGAGACAAATAAGAGAGGTGATTTTACTCTCTCTCATGAGGATACATCGAGAAGGCTGCTGACTATAAATCAGAATGAGGGCCCTCAGCAAGAACCCAGTCATGGTGACACCCGATCTCAGATTTTAGCCCTAGAACTGAGATAAATAAATATTTGTTGCTTAAACTTCCCAGTCTATGATAGTTTACTATAACAGGTAAGACAGTAACATCAAAGAAAATACTGATAGAAGACACATAAAAGAAAACGATAAAGGAATCAAAGCATGTCACTACGAAAAAAGAAAAAATGAGGAAACACAAAAGACAAAAAAAAGGAAAAAAACAAAATAACTACAAGACAGACAGAAAACAACAAAAATGGCTATAATAAGTCCTTCCCTGTCAGCAACTGCTTTAAGTGTAAACGGATAAAACCACCCAATGAAAAGAGGAACACAATGAATTTTTAAAATCCAATGATACATTGTTTACAAGAGATTTACTTTAGATTTAAAGACACATGTATTGAGAACATTTGTATGTAGAATATAAAAAAAATAGGAACACACATAGACTGAAAGTGAAAGCATAGAAGAAAAGTACAGTATGCAAATGGTAGCCAAAAGGGAACAGGGGTGACCGTACTTATACCAGACTAAATAGACTATAAACTTTAAGTCAAAAACTCTCACAAGAAATAAAGAAGACATATATATAGAGAGAGAAAGGTATATATATTTACATATATGTGTATATTTACATATATGTGTATATATACATACACACACATATATACATACACATACACATATACATATATATAAGGTTTATTCACCAGGAAGATAAATTTTATATATATACATACATATATATGTGTGTGTGTGTGTGTGTGTGTGGATACCCTAAAACAGAGAAGGCAAATATATGGAACAAACATTGACACAAATGAAGGGAGAAATGGACAGTGTTAAAATAATAATAGGAGACTTTAACACTCCAATTTCAATAATGGGTGGAACATTTGTATAGACTGTAAATAAAGAGAGAACATGAACAATATATAGATCAAATGGACCTAACAGAAATATACAGAGCATTTCACCCAACAGCAATAGAATACACATTCTTCTCAAGTGCACATGAAACATTTTTCAAGATAGAACACATTCAAGGTTACAAAAGAAGTCTTAAAAGATTCAGGAGATTTAAATTATACCACATACTTTTCTAACCATAATAGAACGAAACGAGATGTAAATAGCAGAAGAAAAACTGGAAACTTCACAAATATTTGGTAATTAAACATTCTTGAACAAGGAGTGATTCAAATAAGGAATCAAAAGTGAAATTAGAAAACATGTTGAAGCAAATGAAAAAAAAACTTATCAAAATATATAAAATGCAGCAAAAGCAGTACTAAAAGGGAAGTTCATAGTGTTAAATGCTTACTTCTTTAAAAGGAAGAACTATCTCAAGTAAACAACCTAACTTTGCACCTCAAGGAACTAGTAAAAGAAAAAGAAAGATAAACCATAGCAGAAGAAAGGCAATAATAAAGATTAGAGTAGAAGTAAATAAATAAATAGAAAACAATAGAAAACAATTAAATCTAAGCATTATGTTTTGAAAATATCAGAGGAAATAGATACACTTTTACCTAGAATAAGAAAATGAGGGCAAATACTCAAGTAAAAATACAAATCAGAAATGAAATAGGAGACAACTAATCCCAAAAGGAAAAAAAAAAAAAAAAAAAAATCCTAAGAAACTACTACAAAGCATTATACAACAACAAATTTGCCAGCCTAGAAGAAATACATATATCTCTAGAAATATACAAACCACAATGACTAAACCATGAAAAAATAGTCTGAACTAGAAGAAGATTGAATCATTAATCAGAACACTCCCAACAAGAAAGAGCCTAGGATAACATGGCTTCACTGGTGAATTCCACCTAATATTTAAAGAATTAACAACAATCCTTTTAAACTCTTCCACAAATCTGAAAAAGATGGAAGTCATCTAAACTCAGTTGATAAAGTCAGTATTGCCCTGATGCCAAAGACAAATACACTATAAGAAAGAGGAACTACAATCCAGTATCCCTAATGAACATGGATATAAAAATTCTAGAAAACCACATTCCACAGCATATTAAAAGGATTCTACACCATGATCAAGCAAAATATATCACTGGGATACAAAAATATTTCAACATATGAAAATCAAACAATGTAATACAACATATTAGAAGAAAGAAGGATGAAGATCACATGATCATTGTAATAGATTCAGAAAAAGTATTTGATAAAACACAAAAGCCATTTAAGTTAAATACTAACAATATAGGAAAAAAGAAAATTTCTCAACACAATAAAGGCTATTTATTAAAAAATCACAACTAATATTATACTTACGGGTGAAAGACTGAAAGTTTTTCCTTATGATCAGGAACAAAGGAATAGCAACCAAAGGATGTCCATATTTGTCACTTCAATTCAACAGAATAATATGAAGTCTAGCTAGAGCAATTGGCAAGAAAAATAAAGGCATTTACATCAAAATGAAAAAAAGTAAAATTATCTCTGTTCAAAGATGATATGATCTTATATATAGAAAATTCAAAAATTCCACATAAAACTTGTAAAAACTAATAAATTCAGAAACTGTGCGGAATATAAAATCAACTTACAAAAAGTAGTTACATTTATGTATACTAGCAACAAAAATAGGTAAATAAAATTAAGAAAACAATCCAATTTACACCAACACCAACAAGAATAAAAACGTAGAAATAAATTTAACCAAGGAGGTGAAATATTTGTACAGTGAAAACTATGAAATATTGCTGAAGAAAACTAAAGAAGACACGAATGAAAAGTCATCCTATGTTCATGGGTTAGAAGAATTAATGTTGTTAAAATGCCTTATACTACCAAAAGCAATCTACAGATTCAATGCAAATTCTATTAAAATCCTAATGTTTTTCAATAGGATTCATTTGTTTTTCACAAAAATACAAAAAATAATAATAATTCATGTGGAACTACAAAGGATACTAAATAATCAAAACAATTTTGAGAAAGAAGACCATAACTGAGGGTTTCAAACTTTCTGATTAAAAAAAAATTACAAATCAGTAGGAATCAAGACCATATGATGTTGGCATAAAGACAGACACTTGATAATTGAAACAAAGAGGTCCAAACTAAATCCATGGATATACTGGAAAACGATTTTCAACAGGGGTGCCAAAACTACACAATGGTGAAAAGATATCTCTTAAACAAATGGTTCTGGGATACTGGATAGCCACTTAAAAAAAGCTGGGCCATTATTATAATCTGTGAAATAAAAACATAGATAAAAATCTTTATAGTACTGGCCTTGACAATGAATTTCCTGGATCTAACACAAAAAGTACAGGCAGAAAAATTTTTTAAAAACTGAGACTATATCAAACCAAAAAGCTCCATATAGCATAAAAAATAAGCAGCAGAGTGAAAAGCCAACGAACACAGTGGGAGATAATATTTGCATATGATGTATTTGATAAAAGATTAATATGCAAAATACAAAAACTCCTAAAAATCAATAGCAAAAAACAAAAAAATCCCATTTAAAATGAGCAAAGTACTAGGATAATTATTTCTTCAAAAAGAATGTGTAAATGATCAAGTTTATAAAAAGATGCTAAACATTACTAATTCCTAGGGTCTGAATGTTTATTTCTCCCTAAAGTTCATATGTTAAAATTCTCCCACCCAAATTGATGGTATTAGGAAGTGGCAACTTTAGGAGGTGATTAGGTCATGGGGGTGAAACCCTCATGAATGAGATTAGTGCCCTTATAAAGAGTCGTGAGAGAAACCACTCACCCTTTCTTCCTTGTAAAGACAGAGAGAAGTCAGCAGTCTATAACCCAAAAGAGGGCCATAACCAGGACCTGACCATGTTGGCACTTGGATCTCAAACTACAGTCTCCAGAAGAATAAATAATTAATTTATAATGTTTATAAGCTATCCAGTTTGTGATATTTTGTATACTAGTCCAAATGGACTAAGACCCTAATCACCAGGGATTTAAATAAAAATTGTAATGACTGGTAGAGCCACCAAATGCACACACTTGGTGAATGCCTACCCGCCAAGACCTACTGTCTGGCCTGCCTGGAGTCCCCCACCCTCAGCAAAGCCACACCACTCTCTTCACAAATACCCACAGTCTATGCAATTGAGACACCCGTAGACACTGCTGACATGGTTAAAGCCAAATAAATCATACAGGCTACTCTACTGTGCATACCCAGAATTAAAGCCAAAGCACCCTACCCAACTGACACTATAGAACAAATTTACAGGAAAAATGTCTTTTCCTGTGAAAGTTACTCCATAAAACTGAAAGAGGCAAATGCTTCATCAAGTGTGCAGATATCAACGTAGTTACAAAAGAAATACAAAAAAGTAAGAAAACATAACATCTCTAAAGAAGTATCACCACTTTCCAGTAACAGACACTTCAAAACAAGGTACGTATAAAATACTTGAAAGGCAATGCAAAATAATGATCTTAAGGAAACTCTGTGAGATACAAGAGCATACAAATAAACAATTCATTGAAACCAGGTAAATAATTCATGACATGAATGAGAATTTATGCAAAGAGATACAAATCATAAGAAAGACCCAACAGAAATCTTAAAGCTAAATAATTCAATACATAAAATAAAAAATACAATAAAAAGCATGAATAGACTAGATAAAGCAGAAAAAATAATGTCTGAATTTGAAAAATATGTCTTTTGAAATATCCCAGTCAGATGAAAAATAAAGTAAAAAGGAGTGAAGAAAGCCTGTAAGACTCATGGGACAATATTAAGCAGACAAACCTAACCATGACCCTCAAGGAAATACAAATGCAAGAACAGACCAAACCCAAAATTAGTAAAATGAAAGAAATATTGAATATGAGAGCAAAAATAAATGAAATATAAATTTGAAAAATAAATACAAAACATAAATAAAGCTCATTTTTTAATGATAAATTTAACAAACCATTTGCTAAACTAAGTGAGAAAAAATATAGAAAACCCAAATAATCTGGACCAAGTGGACCTAATAGACATCTACAGACCTCTCCACCCCAAATCAAGAGCATATATGTTCTTCTCAGCACTACATAGCACTTATCCTAAAATCAACCACATAATTGGAAGTAAAACACTTCTCAGCAAATGCAAAAGAATGGAAATCATAACAAACAGTCTCTCAGACCATAGTGCAATCAAATTAGAACTCAGGATTAAGAAACTCCCTCAGAACTGCGCAACTACATGGAAACTGAACAACTTGCTCCTGAATGAATATTGAGTAAATAATTAAATAAAGACAGAAATAAAGTTATTTGAAACCAGTGAGAACAAAGACACAAAGCACCAGAATCTCTGGGACACAGCTGAAGCAGTGTTAAGAGGGGAACTTATAACGCTAAATGCCGATATCAGAAAACAGGAAAAGATCTGAAATCGATACCCTAACATCACAATTAAAAGAACTAAAGAAGCAAGAGCAAACAAATTCAAAAGCTAGCAGAAGACAAGAAAGAACTAAGATCAGAGCAGAACTGAAGAAAATAGAGACCCAAAAAACACTTAAAAAATATCAATGAATCCAGGAGGTGGTTTTTTGAAAAGATTAACAAAATAGATAGACCACTAGCCAGACTAATAAGAGAAATAATCAAATAGATACAATAAAAAATGATAAAGGGGATATCACCACCGATCCCATAGAAATACAAACTACCATCAGAAAATACTATAAACACCTCTACATAAATAAACTAGAAAATGGGGAAGAAATGGATAAATTCTTGCACACATACACCCTCCAAAGAATAAACCAGGAAGACGTCCTTGAATAGACCAATAACAAGTTCTGAAACTGAGGCAGTTATTTATTTGTTTGTTTATTTATTTATTTATTTATTTATTTATTTATTGAGGTGGAGTCTCACTTTGTTGCCCAGGCTGGAGTGCAGTGGCATGATCTCGGCTCACTGCAAGCTCCACCTCCCAGGTTCATGCCATTCTCCTGCCTTAGCATCCCCAGTAGCTGGGACTACAGGAGCCCGCTATCATGTCCAGCTAATTTTTTTGTGTGTTTTTAGCAGAGATGGGGTTTCACCATGTTAGCCAGAATGGTCTTGATCTCCTGATCTTGTGATCTGCCCACCTCGGCCTTCCAAAGTGTTGGGATTACAGGAGTGAGCCACCATGCCCAGTGGATGCAGTAATTTATAACCTGCAAACCAAAAAAAGCCCAGGACTAGATGCATTCACAGCCAGATTCTACCAGAAATACAAAGAGGAGCTGAGACCATTCCTTCTGAAACTATCCCAAACAATAGAAACAGAAGGACTCCTCCCTAACTCGTTTTATGAGGCCAGAATCATCTGGATACCAAAACCTGGCAGAGACACAACAAAAAAGAAAATTTCAGGCTAATAATTTCCCTGATGAACATCAATGCGAAAATCCTTAATAAAATACTGGCAAACCAAATCCAGCAGCACATCAAAAAGCTTATCCACCACAGTTAAGTTGGCTTCATCCCTGGGATGCAAGGCTGGTTCAACATATGCAAACAATAAACAATCCATCACATACACAGAATCAATGACAAAAACCATATGATTATCTCAATAGATGCAGAAAAGGCCTTCAATGAAATTCAACATCCCTTCATGCTAGAAACTCAATAAACTAGGTTTTCATGGGACATAACTCAAAATAATAAGAGCTATTTATGACAAACCCACAGCCAATATCATACTGAATGGCAAAAGTTGGAAGCATTCCCTTTGAAAACCAGCACAAGACAAGGATGCCCTCTCTCACCACTCCTATTCAACATAGTATTGGAAGTTCTGGCCAGGGTAATCAGACAAGAGAAAGAAATAAAGGATATTCAAATAAGAAGAGAGGAAGTCAAATTATCTCTGTTTGAAAATGACTTGATCTTATATTTAGAAAACCCCATTGTCTCAGCCCCCAAAATAGTTAAGTTGATAAGCAACTTCAGCAAAGTCTCAGGATACAAAATCAATGTGCAAAAATCACAAACATTCCTATACACCAGTAATAGACAAGCAGAGAACCAAATCATGGGTGAACTCCCATTCACAATTGCTACAAAGACAAAATACTTAGGAATACAACTTACAAGGGACATGAAGGACCTTTTGAAGGAGAATTACAAACCACTGGTCAAGGAAATAAGAGAGGACACAAATAGAAAAACATTCTATGCTCATGGATAGGAAGAGTCAATATTGTAAAAATGGCCATACTGCCTAAAGTAATTTATAAATTTAATGCTATTCACATCAAGCTACCATTGACTTTCTTCACAGAATTAATAAAAACTATTTTAAATTTTATATGGACTCAAAAAAGAGCCTGTATAGCCAAGACAATCCTAAGCAAAAAGAACAAAGCTGGAGGCATCATGCTACCTGACTTCAAACTATACTACAAAGCTACAGTAACTAAAACAGCATGGTACGGGTACCAAAACAGATATACAGACCAATGGAACAGAACAGAGACCTCAGAAATAACACCACACATCTACAACCATCTGATCTTTCACAAACCTGACAAACACAAACAATGAGGAAAGGATTCCCTATTTAATAAATGGTGCTGGGAAAACTGACTAGCCATAAGCAGAAAACAGAAACAGGACCCTGCCTTGTACTTTATACAAAAATTAACTCAAGATGGATTAAAGACTTAAATATAAAACTCAAAACTATAAAAACATTAGAAGAAAACCTAGGCAATACCATTCATGACGTAGGCATGGGCAAAGACTTCAGGACTAAAATACCAAAAGCAATTGCAACAAAAGCCAAAATTGACAAATGGGATCTAATTAAACTAAAGAGCTTCTGCACAGCAAAAGAAACTATCATCAGAGTGAAGAGGCACTCTACAGAATGTGGGAAAATTTTTGCAATCTATCCATCTGATGAAAGTCTAATATCCAGAATCTAGAAGAAATTTATACAAATATATAAGAAAAAGAAAACTGTTGAAAAGTGTGCAAAGGATATGAACAGACACTTCTCATAAGATGACATTTATGTGGTCAACAAACATATAAAAAAAGTTGATCCTCATGATCATTGGAGAAATGCAAATCAAAATTACAATGAGATACCATCCCGCACCAGTTAGAATGGTGATTATTAAAAAGTCAGGAAACAACATATTCTGGTGAGGCTGTGGAGAAATAGGAAAGCTTTTACACTCTTGGTGGGAGTGTAAATTAGTTCAATCATTGTGGAAGACAGTGTGGTTATTCCACAAGGATCTAGAACCAGAAATACCATTTGACCCAGCAATCCCATTACTGGGTATGTACCCAAAGGATTATAAATCCTTCTACTATAAAGACACATGCACACGTATGTTTATTGCAGTACTGCTTACAATAGCAAAGACTTGGAACCAACCTAAATGCCCATCAATGATAGACTGAATAAAGAAAATATGGCAAATACATACCATGGAATACTATGCAACCATAAAAAAGAATGAGTTCATGTCCTTTGCAGGGACGTCGATGAAGCTAGAAGCCATCATTCTCAGCAAACTAACACAGGAACAGAAAAGCAAACACTGCATGTTCTCACTCATAAGTGGGAGTTGAACAATGAGAACACATGGACACAGGGAGGGGAACATCACACATGGGGGCCTATCGAGGGGGTTTGGGGCAAGGGGAGAGAGAGCATTAGGACAAATACTTAATTCATGCAGGGCTTAAAACCTAAACGATGAGTTGATAGGTGCAGCAAACCACCATAGCACATGTATACCTATCTAACAAACCTGTTCGCTCTGCACGTGTATCCCAGAACTTAAAGTAAAATTAAAAAAAAAAAAAAAGTTCTGAATAGGATAAAAAATAACCCAAATAAAATCAAGAACAAAAAGGAGACATTATTTCTAATACCTTTGCATAGAAATGCAAAGAATAAGGAAGGATTATTATTAACAACTACACATCAACAAATTGGAAAATCTAAATTTCTGGACAAATACAAAATACCTACATTGAACTATAAGGAAATTAAAAGCCTGAAAATACCAAAACAAGTAATGAAGTTGAATGAGTAATAAAACTTCTACTGACAAAGAAAAGCCCAGGGCTGATGGCTTTGCTGCTGTATTCTACCAAATATTTTAAAGAATAACTAACACCAATTATTCTTAAATTATTCAAAAAAAAGTGAAGAGGAGAAAATTCTTTCAGACTCATTCTATGAGGCCAGCCTGAGCCTGATAGCCAAACCAGATAACGACACAACAACAAGAACAACAACAACAAAACTACAGGCCAATATCTTTGAAAAAAATAGATGGAAAAATCAACAAAACACTATCAAAACAAATCCAGCAGCACATTAAAAAGATTATACACTATGATCAAGTGAGATTAAACTCAAGGTTGCAAAGATGGTTTAACATATGCAAATCAATAAACATAATATATTACACCAACAGAATGAAAAAAAGCATAAGATTATCTCAATAGACACAGAATAAGCAATTAATAAATTCAACATTTTTCCATAATAAAAAAATTCAAACAATTAGATATGTAAGGAATGTTCCTCAATTCATTTAAGGCCACATATGAGAAATCCACAACTAATTTTATAATGAATAGGAAAAAAATTGAAAGCTGCTTCTATAAGAACTGAAACAAATGGCTGGGTGTGGTGGCTGTCACCTGTAATCCTAGCATTTTGGGAAGCCGAGGCGGGTAGATCACGAGGTCAGAAGTTCAAGGCCAGCCTGGCAAGCATGGTGAGACCCCGTCTCTACTAAAAATACAAAAATTAGCTGGGCATGGTAGTGCACACCTGTAGTCCTCAGCTACTCAGGATGCTGAGGCAGGAGAATTGCTTGAACCCAGGAGGCGGAGGTTGCAGTGAGCCGAGATCATGCCACTGCACTCCAGCCTGGGCGACAGAGCGAGTCTCTGTCTCCAAAAAAAAAAAAAGGAAAAAAAGAACTGAAACACGAATACCACTTTCATCATTCTTATTCAACATAGTATTCGAAGTCTAGCCAATACAATTAGGCAAGAGAAAAACACAGAATACACAGCATCCAAATTGGAATAACAGGGAGTCAAATTTTCCTGTTTGTAGATTCTGAATATTAGCCCTTTGTTGGATGCATAGTTTGTGAATATTTTCTCCCAATCTGTGGGTTGTCTTTCCTCTGGTGATTATATCTTTTTCTGTGCAGAAGCTTTTTAGTTAAATTAGGTCCCCTCTATTTATCTTTGTTTTAGCTGCATTTGTTTTTGGGTTCTTGGTCATTAACTCTTTGCCTAAGCCAATATCTAGAAGAGTTTTTCCAAGATTATCTTCTAGAATTTTTATGGTTTCAGGTAGTAGATTTAAGTCTTTGATCCACTTTGAGTTCATTTTCTATAAAGTGAGAGATGACCATCCAGTTTCGTTTTTCTACATGTGGCTTGCCAATAAACCAAGCACCATATGCTGAATAGGGTGGCCTTTCTCCACTTTGTTTTTGTTTGCTTTGTTGAAGATCAGTTGGCTGTAAGTATTTGGATAAATAAAAGGTGGTATATCCTCACAGAGGGATGCTATTTAGCAATAAAAAGGAGAGAAATTCTAATAAATGCTGCAATGGCAACAAACCTTGAAAACATGTGAAAGAAAACAGTAACAAAAGGCTACATATTGAATGATTCCGTAAGCATGCAATGTTCAAAACAGACAAGTTATATAGAGACAGAAAGCAGGTTAGTGGTTACCTAGGGTTAGGAGGGTTGGAAGACGATGAGGAGGGACTTCTAATGGGTTTTTGGTTTATTTGGCAGGTGGTGAAAATGTTCTGGAATTAGATATTGGTAATTGTACAATTTTGTGAATATTTTTTTAAATGTTTGAATTCTACATTTTATTTTATTTTATTGTTATTTATTTATTTATTTATTTATTTATTTATTTATTTTTGAGACAGAGTCTCGTTCTGTCACCCACGCTGGAGTGCAGTGGCACAATCTCAGCTCACCACAACCTCTGCCTCCCTCTGCCTCCTGGGTTAAAGTGATTCTTGTGCCTCAACCTCCCGAGTAGCTGGGATTACAGGCGTGCACCATCACGCCTGGCTAATTCTTGTATTTTTTAGTAGAGACGGGGTTTTGCCATGTTAGCCAGGCTGGTCTTGAACTCCTGACCTCAGGTGCTCCACCTGCCTCGGCCTCCCAAAGTTCTGGAATTACAGGCGTGAGCCACCATGCCTGGCCGAATTGTAAATTTTAAATTGTTGGGTTATATGACATGTGAATTGTAAAAACTGGTAAAATAGCCAAAAAAAAAAAAAAAAAAAAAAAGCAGAAGAAGAAAGAATAAGTTTTAGGGCTCTATACCACTGCAGAGTCACTATAGTTAACATTAATTTATTGTATATTTTCTAATAGCTAGAAAATAGAATTTTGAATGATCCTACCGTGAAAAAATGATGTTTGAGATTATTGATATGCTAATCACTGATTTGATCACTACACATTGTATACATGTAACAAAATATTGCACTGTATTCCATAAATATGTATAAAAATTGTCAATTAAAATACTCTTTCAGAAAACATAGAAAATAACATGTTGGCAGGGTAGTGGAAAAATTGAAACACTTGTGCATTGCTGGTGGGAATGTACAATGGTACAATCTTTCTTTATTTATTTGAGACAGAGCCTTGCTCTGTCACTCAGGCTGGAGTGCAGTTGTGCGATCGCAGTTCACTGCAACCTCCACATCCAGGGTTCAAATGATTCTCCTGCCTCAGCCTCCCGAGTAGCTGGGACTACAGGCGCACACCAAGGGTACAATCTTTATGGAAAACATTATGACAGCTCCTCAACAACTTAAACATAAAATTACCATATTTTAATTGTATTAAAATACCATATGTTTAATTCTATTAAACGTCGAATTACCATAAGCATACATACAATATATTCCATCTATTCAACTGTAATTTTGTACAGATTTTACCTTTGTGTATATGCCAAAAAGAAAGCAGAGACTCAAAAAGATTGTATTTTTTCTCCAATGTTCAGAGCAGCTTTATTCACAATACCAAAGTGTCGAAGCATTGCAAAAATCCATGGAGAGATGAATTGATGAAGAAAATGTGGTATATAAATTCACTGGGGTATTTTCAGCCTTAAAAAAAATGAAGAAAATTATGACACATGCTACAACATGGAATAACAGTAACGGTGTGTTGTGGTGACTTAAATAAGCCAGTCAGAAAAAGACAAACACTGTATAATTTTACTTATATTCGGTTCCTAGTATAGCCTAATTTGTGATGACAGAAAGTAGAATGGTGGTGGCAAGAACAAGGGTAAAGGGAGAATGGGCAATGTTTACGGGAATTAAGATTTGGTTTGTGAAGATGAAAAAAAGTTCCGGACATGGATGGTGGTGATGGTTGCAGAATATTATAAATGTATTTGATTCTACTGAATTGAGCAATTAAAAATGGTTGAAATGGTAAAATGTATGTTCTATATATTCACCAGTATAAAAGGATAAACAAAATCCTCCAAAGCTGCAATGAAATATATCACCTTAAACCTGTTAGGATGGCCATTTTCACAAAAGCAGAAAATTACAAGCGTTGATGAGGATGTAGGGAAATTTGGAACCTCGTGCACTGCTGATGAAAATGTGAAGTGGAATATTCGGTGTGGGAAATACTATGTAGTTCTCTCAAGAAATTAGAAATAGAACTACCATATAATCCAGTCATCTTAACTCTGGATATTTATCTAAAATAATTCAAAGAGGGATCTCAGTGATATTTACACTTTATGTTCATTGCAGCCTTATTCAAAATAGACAAGAGGTGGAAAGAACCTAAATTTTTATACACAGATTAATGTATAAGGAATATATACACATATATATACACACACCCCACACACATGAGATGTTATTGGACCATATAAATGGAAAATCTGTCATATGCTATAATATGAATGAACCTGGAGGAACATTATCCTAGGGGAAATAAGTCACAGACAAATATTATATGATTCTACTTGTTTGAGGGATCTTAAATATTCAAACTCATAGAAGCGGAAAGTAGAATGATGGTTGCCAGGGGCTGAGGGAAGTGGGAAATTGGCAGTTTCTGTGTAGTGAGTACAGAGTTTCAGTCATTCAAAATGAAAATATTCTTGACATCAGTTGTAAAAAAAAATGTGCATATAGTTAATGATACTGTGCTGTATACTTAAAAATTTGCTAAAAGGGTAGAGTTCATATGAGGTGTCTTTTACCACAATAAAAAATAGTTTAAAAAAAGAAACCTTATGTATCAAGTAATGGTATTACATGAACATCAACAATCGGAAGATACCTCACTGAATGTCATCTCAAGATATTTGGCTTTTAATCTTTATTTTAATTTTTCTCAATATTTGAGCTGAGCTCCATTTATGTAGAAATTGTCGAGAGTGGGGCTTGTTGGCCGGCAGGATGGCTCACACCTGTAATCCCAGCACTTTGGGAGGCCGAGCGGGGCAGATCACGAGGTCAGGAGATCGAGATCATCCTGGCGAACACGGTGAAACCCCGTCTCTACTAAAAATACAAAAAAATTAGCCGGGCGTGGGGGCGGGCGCCTGTAGTCCCAGCTACTGGGGAGACTGAGGCAGGAGAATGGCATGAACCCGGGAGGTGGAGCTTGCAGTGAGCAGAGACCACGCCACTGCACTCCAGTCTGGCCCTGGGCCCCACTGCACTCTTAATAATTCGGTCTTTGGTACTGGGAACTGAACAGCCTGCATTTTAAACAAGTCCCCTGTGATCATAGCAGCTTTATTCAAAATAGACAAAACGTAGACGCAACGCAAATATTCATGGAGAGATGAATGGATAAATATGGTATATACATAAATTGGAATATGATTCCAAGGAATTCATATGTAAGGTAAATTTGAGACCACTGGATGTGAGCAATAACAATTAACTTTGCTTTACATGAGAAAATAAAATAAGCATAATTCAAGTTTAGAAAATATTACTCAAATATCAGTGTGGAGAATAGATTGGAGGAGAGCAAAACCGCTGTCCTAGACATCAATTTGAAAAACTTTGTAATGCCTTAGGCCTGAGATAGTGACAGACCATGGTTAAGGAAAGAAGAAAGTAACAAATCATTTAGGAAATTCTAAGGAACAAAACTACAGAGAATCTGATGCTTAGTTACATATTGACAATAAAGAAAATGGAGAAAGCCAATTTCTGACTTGGGTGACTAGATGGATAATTGTAACATTTATTAATATACAAAATATAAAAGGAGCAACAAGTTTGATGTAGAGATCACTAATTCAATATGGTATTTGTTAAATCAAATATATGAAGTATTCAAATAGAGCTATCAATAAGCAGCTGGATATATTTATTAGGAAAGACATGACATCTGGAGAGGCAGTTCTGAGAGGTACCAGCATCCTACCTGTTATTTGAAACTATGGTGGCCCATGGCATCAAGCACAGAATGTGTGTTGAATAAGAACACACTGCATATCATAATAGACCTTTAAGTACCACCAATATTTCATGTGAAGGTAAAGAAAGAGCAGTCCATGGAGAAGAAAAATATAGAATGTTCACAGATATTAGGCAGAATAAGGAAGTAATAATGCCCATGAAACTAAGGGAGAAAAGAATTTAAATGAGGAATATCAACAATATAAAATGGTATACAAGACTAAGGTAAGGAAAAGAATAGGATGTGTTACTAGACCCTCATCAATAATTTGAGATAAAAAGAGAAGAATATGTATTTGAGATACAGTCATTTCAATACTATTTTCATTTTATGCTATTCTTCAGTAAATAGTGGGATTTGAATATTGTAATTTGTCTTAAACTGAATTTCATGGGTTCTTATTTATAATTGTGCCAAAATTACCTTATAATAATTGTAATCTTACTTAACATAGTTACCATATTACCTGTTTATGTATATCTGGTGTTAATTTTACACTTGGCTAAAAATGCAGAATGGCAATTTACATTTTATGTGGCTAAGCTTTATATAGTATAACACAAATACCCATTATATAAGCTCTAATTTTTTTACTCTATGTATGAAATTTCTTTCTGACCTTAAGTGTAATATCCTATCTTATATTAGAATTTTAATTTCTTCTTTTTGAAAGTCTCGGAGTAAATGTTCTCAACTAATTCAAATACAATCCATTTCATTTACAGTATAATTGGCTGCCTTGTCTTAGCATTATATGAGATGAAAATGTGAGAGAAGGTCACTTGGGTTTCAAGTAATTAATAATTAGAAGTTTCTATATTGTACAGCAGTCCCTTTATGTTATTGGACCATTGATATAAGAAAATTATATATTTTCCAAATGTCTTACCTTATGATTTGTTTATTTTTATGTTTTTTAATAACTTAAATCTAATAGGAAAAATAATATGTGTATTCAAATCACAATCTTGAACCTTGAAATTTCTCTACTTGACGTTTTCCCCACATTTACTAATATTTCCCAATTAGAGAAAGCACTCAATAACTACATGCTGTATGAAATATGAGCAGAATATAATGAGATGAAATCAAATAATAAGATAATTTGTATAGGTTCTAATTATCTAAGTAAGGGTGTTGGTGATGCATTGTTCATTACAGCACATATGACAGTTTCTCTGATTTTATTTGACAATATACTCAACAGAAGTAGAAATATGGTGATGTAGTTAACAAAAATGCAACCTTGAGCTGCATATCATCAAAGAGTATGTAGACTGGGATAAATGTCACTGCACTTTATTTTGTGCTGGAAAAACTATACCTCGAGATTATTTAGTTCTTGATACTAGGAATTTAAGAGCGTGTACTAGAACATTTTTATATGACACACATGTGATGGATAACTTTAAATAGCATATGATATATGCCCTGATTTATTTTGATAGAGATATAATAGTAAATATAGCAAAATAAACTCTTAAAGTAGCCAGAGAGTCTAATAGTAGTGAGTGATAGTACTCTATGTAACTTTGTGCAACCACATTAAATGCAGGGGTTAAAATGCCTCAGCCTGAAAACTAATTTTCTTAATGAATGTAGCCTCCCTATCTACTCTTTCCTGTGGTCCCCTGTAGTTTGATCTCACACTGACCCTCCTCATTATTAAATTCAGATGTATCCATGGAGGAAAATAGGCAACAAAAATTCTCCAAGAAGGCATAACCAGTGCCCATGGATTTCCATGAAAGAGGATTTTTTCAGAAAACCCAGGAAAAGACTCCACTTTTAAGGCAATTAGTCTTTATTATTCCTGTTCAGTAAAATAAGTGCCATGAATCAGTGATTACCTTATGTTTTCCTTTCTCTACTGTCCAGAATGAGGGCTTTGGTAGTAGTTACACTCTAAGTTCCTGACAGCTCTATATACTGGGCTATTAAGGGAATATCACTTGTCTTTTCATTATGATTCGGCATGTCAAAAAAAAGTCTACACCTGGTTCTGTTTTAAAGACCTTAATATAATCTAGAGATGTTGAAAATTGAGCTCAATGCCATAACCCACTCCAACTTTGTAGTTAAGAAAGTGGGTGAGTAAACAGAGATATGTATGCTACCATTTGTAGAAATGCATGTGTAATACAAACAATCAGATTAAACATTGGGCATCAAAGGGCAGAATAAAACAAACTTTTATTGACTGCCAAATGTTTATTCCTTTCTTCACTCTTAACTGTATCCCAATTTATTTGTCAATTGGCATTGGTCCATTTCAAAATATAAGATGTGATTGCTCTAAGACAAAAACTAGGTGAGAATTTAGTAAATGATAAATGTAGTCTATAATAAGGTAAATCGGTCAAAACTTGTGCCATGACAATTGAGAAAAGGGATTATGTTTTGCTCATTAAAGAATAATGGGTGGTGCCCAAGATGACCGAATGGGAACAGCTCCAGCCTCCAGCTCCCAGCGTGAGCAACACAGAAGATGGGTGATTTCTGCATTTTCAACTGAGGTACTGGGTTCATCTCACTGGGGTGTGTTGGACTGTTGATGCTGGTCTGCAGGTGCAGCCCGATCAGGGAGAGCTGAAGCAGGGCAAGGCATCGCCTCACCTGGGAAGCACAAGGGGGAAGGGAACTCCTTTTCCTAGCCAAGGGAAAGTGAGACACACAACACCTGGAAAATCAGGTAACTCCCACCCTAATACTACACTTTACCAAGGGTCTTAGCAAATGGCACACCAGGAGATAATATCTCACAGCTGGCCCAGAGGGTCCCACACCCACGGAGCCTCCCTCATTGCTAGCACAGCAGTTGGAGATCTGACTGCAAGGGGGCAGCGAGGCTGGGGGAGGGGTGCCCACCATTGCTGAGGCTTAGAAGGAAAACTAACTGTTTTAGTTAGTTTTTCAATATTCAATATTCAAATATCGAATTTGACTGTTAGAAGGAAATATTCATAGAATATACCATGCTCATGGATAGGAAGAATCAATATTGTGAAAATGGCCATACTGCCCAAGGTAATTTATAGATTCAATGCCATCCCCATTAAGTTACCAATGACTTTCTTCACAGAATTGGAAAAACCTGCTTTAAAGTTCATATGGAACCAAAAAAGACCCCACATTGCGAAGACAATCCTAAGCCAAAAGAACAAAGCTGGAGGCATCACACTACCTGACTTCAAACTATACTACAAGGCTACAGTAACCAAAACAGCATGGTACTGGTACCAAAACAGAGATATAGACCAATGCAACAGAACAGAGCCCTCAGAAATAATACCACACATCTACAGCCATCTGATCTTTGACAAACCTGACAAGAACAAGAAATGAGGAAAGGATTCCCTATTTAATAAATGGTGCTGGGAAAATTGTCTAGCCATAAATAGAAAGCTGAAACTGGATCCTTTCCTTACTGCTTACACGAAAATTAATTCAAGATGGATTAGAGACTTAAATGTTAGACTTAAAACCATAAAAACCCTAGAAGAAAACCTAGGTAATACCATTCGGGACATAGGCATGGGCAAGGACTTCATGTCTAAAACACCAAAAGCAATGGCAACAAAAGCCAAAATTGACAAATGGGATCTAATTAAACAAAAGAGTTTCTGCACAGCAAAAGAAACTACCATCAGAGTGAACAGGCAACCTACAGAATGGGAGAAAATTTTCGCAATCTACTCATCTGACAAAGGGCTAATATCTAGAACCTACAAAGAACTCAAACAAATTTACGAGAAAAAAACAACCCCATCAAAAAGTGGGCAAAAGATATGAACAGACATTTCTCAAAAGAAGACATTCATACAGCCAACAGACCCATGAAAAACTACTCATCATCACTGGCCATCAGAGAAATACAAATCAAAACCACAATGAGATACCATCTCACACCAGTTAGAATGGCAATCATTAAAAAATCAGGAAATAACAGGTACTGGAGAGGATGTGGAAAAATAGGAAAGCTTTTACACTGTTGGTGGGACTGTAAACTAGTTCAACCATTGTGGAAAACAGTGTGGCAATTCCTCAAGGATCTAGAACTAGAAATACCATTTGACCCAGCCACCCCTTGACTGGGTATATACCCAAAGGATTATAAATCATGCTGCTATAAAGACACATGCACACCTATGTTTATTGCAGCACTATTCACAATAGCAAAGACTTAGAATCAACCCAAATGTCCATCAATGACAGACTGGATTAAGAAAATGTGGCACATATACACCATGGAATACTATGCAGCCATAAGAAAGGATGAATTTGTGTCCTTTATAGGGACATGGGTGCAGCTGGAAACCATCATTCTCAGCAAACTATCGCAAGAACAGAAAACCAAACACCATGTGTTCTCACTCATAGGTGGGAATTGAACAATGAAATCACTTGGACACAGGAAAGGGAACATCACACACTGGGGCCTATTGTGGGGAGGGGACAGGGGAAGGGATAGCATTAGGAGGTATACCTAATGTAAATGACAGGTTAATGGGTACAGCACACCAACATGGCACATGTATACATGTGTAACATACCTGCATATTGTGCACATGTACCCTACAACTTAAAGTATAATAATAATAAAAAAAAAAGAATAATGGACTTTTTAGATTAACCATGCTGCATTCAAGTCTCAGTTTTCCTACCAGCAAGATTTGCATTCTTGGGTTCTCTTGGGGATTTAATGTATTCACTGTTAGAAGTTGGATAATAATATTATGTCCTACTTGTGTTGCCGTAAAAATTAAATGGAATAGTAGACATAAAAATCCAACACAGTATTGCTTATTATAACTATATTAGACTTTTTTCCTTTCTCAATTGTCCATCTCATGAAATGTCATGTCAGTTGTCATCATTCTCAGAACGTAAAAGACACTCATAAGTGCTTGTTCAATGAAAGAATAAATGAGTGCATGAATGAAGTTAGTATGAGTAAAGGCTTCCTCTGAAGTTAAAGAAAAATAAAAAAAATATGAGGAGTGTATGAAATTAGAGACAATAACTGATTATTTTCCAAGTCTAGGAGAGATAATGGCACCCTCCATTCATAGGAATCTGGTACCACAAATTCCTAAGTGCTTCTTATTATTTTATTCAACGAATATTTATTGAGCACTTACTATGTTCCAGAAACTACTGAGTTCAGTGGAAACAAAACAGTGACAAGAGCAGATAAATATATCTACCTGCACAAAACTTGCATTTTAATTGGTGAATATAAACATTAAACCATTTTTTAAATTTCAGATATGGTAGTAGGTGCCATGAAGAAAAATAAAGCAGTGAAGGAGGCAAAATGTGGGATGGAGGTTGCCATTTTATGTAGCAAAACCAGGGAAGGCTTCACTGGAAAGATGACATTGGAAAAAGTACTTATTTTTTTTTTTTTTTTTCCCAGGCTGGAGTGCAGTGGCACTATCTCGGCTCACTGCACCTCCACCTTCTACGTTCAACTGATTCTCCTGCCTTAGCCTCCTGAGTAGCTAGGGTTACAGGCACATGCCACAATGCCTGGCTAATTTTTGTATTTTTAGTACAGACAGGGTTTCACCATGTTGGCTAAGCTGGTCTCGAACTCCCGACATCAAGTGATCCACCCGCCTTGGCCTCCCAAAGTGCTGAGATTAGAAGCGTGAGCCACAGTGCCTGGCCTGGGAACGATGTTTTGTTTGCTTGTTTTTGTTTTTGTTTACAGAGGGACCTCCCTCTGTTGTCCAGGCTGTAGTGCAATGGTGCGATCTCAGCTCACTGCAACCTCTGCCTCCCAGGTTCAAGCGATTCTCCTGCCTCAGCCTCCTGAGTAGTTGAGGTTACAGACACATGCCAGCACATCTGGCTAGTTTTTGTATTTTTAGTAGAGACGGGGTTTCACCATGTTGGCCAGGCTGGTCTCTAACTCCTGACCTCATGATCTGCCCACCTCGGGTTCCCAAAGTGCTGGAATCACAGGCATGAGCCACTGGGTCTGGCCGGAAGAGGTATCTTAAGTGAAAATTACATATACGATTATCTTGGGGAAAGTGTCCAAAATAGAGAAAAGAACTAGTAAAAAAGAGCTAGGAGTATGACTGGTGTGTGTTTGAGGCACAATATGAAAGCCAATGTGGATAGAGTGAATGAATAAGGACAGTATAAGTTAGTGAAGAGATATAAGTCAAAAAAAAAAAAAAAAAAAAAGTGGTGATCAGATCTTGTAGCCATTGTAGACCATGTTTTAAACATTGACTTGTATTGCTGATGAGATGGGAAGCTATTTAAAGTTTGTAATATAGTAGCAACTTGATCTTAGTAGTACTTTCAAAGAATTACTCCCACTTCTCGATTGAGAACTGATTAAACTGAAGCAAGGTTAGAAGAAAGGGATGAGAACTGAAACCTACATTGTTTCGCATCTGTGTGTTTAATAATTCTGAGAGAAAGCATAAGTTCTTTTGGCCTGTATGTTAAACAATACTGAGGTTAGGCAAACTATCTTAGCTTTTTGTTCCAAAAAATACCTGCTGCTTGTGAATAAGTCCATGAACTAAGAATATAGCTTACTTAACTACTTAATCGTCAGTACTCACTACAATACTCCTGCCTTGCTGTGCCCACCAACATAAAGCTTGTAAATTGTAATCTTCACGCAATATCAACTAATTTACCACCTAGAAAGGTCTATCCTAATATTACCAATCTGAGGCCTTTAAGCTAAGTTAATATCACCCGAGACTTCCCTCTTGAAACATATTACTAAGCCTGTCAATGTGGTGTTCTTTCTTATTGCAATAAATCTAATAAACTTATTTTACTTGATCAATAGACTTTTCTGGTAGTCTTTTGGGGAGTTGTTGACCAATAGGAAACTAGCTAAGGGGCTGCCACATTAATATAGGTAAGAGGTAAAACAATGATTTATGTGTGAGTGTAGTAGCAAAGGTTCTACTAAGTGTTTGGATTCTAAAAATATTTTGAAATAATAACTAGGATAATTTTCAGGCAGATTGGATGAAGAATGAGAGAAAGAGATAGAAGCCCCCCAAAATTGAAGTTGTTCACCTAAATAGCAGGAAGTTATTGTTACCATTCATTTGAAAATGAGGCAATACTTAAAGTCACAGGGCTAGATGACACCACCAAAGAAGAGAATGTAAATACAACAGAGAGAGGTCTAAGAATAAACTCCAAGATACACCATTGCTTTCAAGTCAAGAAAATGAAGAAAAGTTCAAAGAGGGGACTGAGGAGGAGTAGCAATGAGAAGAGAAAAGCCAGGAGAATTTGGTGTCCTGCAAGTCAAATATGTGTACTCCAATGTAAATGTCACTGCATCTCGGTTTTTCTAATTGCCATATCAGGATTCAGCTTTCCAAGGGATGCTAAAGCAGTTGCTACACATCCATTTGCCTTCTGGCTTCCAATGTAACTCCTTTGCCTTTCTCTTCATTGTTGTAAATTTGTGTTTAAAAGCATCAATTTCCAGTCATTTTATGACTGTTTTTTTCTTTCCTTGCCTTCTCTATAAACACGCTAGCCTAGTTATAAAGATACATTATTAGTATGTCTCCAAACATTCTCTCCTAATCTACTGTCACTGCCTCCTCTTTGATATCATCATCTTTTGCCTATGATGATATAGCAGTTTTCTAATTTCTCTGTCTTTCCTCCATTCACCCTATTACTAATGAAATTTGCTCATAGCTGCCGCTGTGATCTTTCTAAAAGGAAAAAATTCGTTCACAGCACTCTTCTACTTTAAAATTTTCAATGATCTTACACAGGATTTGGAATAAAGTCCACTCTCCATTTTATATGTAAATTCATTCACAAAGTGAACACTGTTTTCTTTTCCAGCTTTAGATATTCTTGAAATCAAATATCTTTCAATATACTTAACTGTATATAATTCCTGGAAACAGCCATGATGCCTGTCACTTCAGGCTCTTTTCACATGCTTCTCCTTATTTCCAGATTGCAGTCTTCTCTTTTTCCATCTGAGATAGCTTGTATATTTGTCCCCACCCAAATCTCATGTTACATTAAAATGCCTAATGTTGGAGGTGTGGCCTGGTGGGAGGAATTTGTATTATGGGCTCGGATCCCTCATGAATGGCTTAGGCAATCCCCTGTATGATAAGCAAACTCTCCCTCTGAGTTCACACAAGATCTGGTCATTTAGAAGTGTGTGCCAACTCTCCCCCCATTGTCTCTCTCTCTCTCTTGATCCCACTCTGGTCATGTGACATGCCTGCTCCCCCTCTGCCTTCCACCATGATTGTAAGCTTCCTGAGGCAATCCCTAGAAACCAGGCAGATCCCAGCATGATGCTTTCTGTAACGCCTGAGAACTGTGAACCAATTTAACCTCTTTTCTATATAAATTACCCAAGCTTAGGTATTTTTCTGTAAGAAGGCAAGAATACAGTTAAATTTCATTACCTGAACAGCTGGGAAAGCCCAAGCAAAAGGGAAAAAAAAAGCACAGAGAATGCTAGGCTCTTCCCCTCTTCTTGACATTTTTATATAGCTGATATTTGGTTGACAGGAACTTCTGAAGAAGTGAAATAAAGTGTACAGTATGTGTAGAAAGGCAGACATCCTTTAGGAGTTAGGAAGTAATTAGATTAATGATATGCCCGTGAGCTTCCAGTGATTTTGAACATCTACTGGTGGAGCTAACCTACTCTTACATACTCTAGCCATTTTACAGCTCAATTACCAACATTGGATGACAGCAAAAGTTGTGAAAGCCTGCAGATAGCTTCCAGAATATATTTCCCTTCAATGCACTCTGAAGCGTATTCTTTTTTCTGATTAAATCTATAACCCATGCATTTGTAATGTGTGAGAAAATAAGCCCTTGATTCTGATTACTACATCCTCAAATATCTAATAGGAACAGACATTAGGTTATCCACTTTCAAATCAAACAAAAAGATTTGCATATGAGAGAACTAGCCAGGAAAGTGAATAGGAAGGAAAAAGACAGTGAAGATTGTATGTATATTTTGGTGTGTTTCCCTTTTTATGGTAAAATGTCCTACGTGAATCCCCTTTCTTGACATGCTGCCTTAGTCTGTACAGAAGACGAGAACTACCTGTCAGAAACCAGAAGGAAATGTTGATTGTAAGTCTCAGTGCCAGCACTTGGCTAGCAAGTCATGCGAGTACTAAATAATGAGCTCAGGTTTTAAAATAACTGCTTCAGAATTGTTTTAGGGCTGGTAGAAAGAGAAAGAAAAGGCTTTCAAGTATTAGTATACATTCCTCCAACACTTCTTTCTCAGAATGGGGATGTTTATGTCATCTTAAACTGCTTAGTATCCTCCATTAAAAGTGGCACCTGTATATTGGACTAAATACAAGCGTTTCACAAGTACAGTGAAAATTATAGTAATAATAGTAGTAGGTGTGTATTAGGTTGATTTTACTGTGGTGGTCTTAGGGACAAATTGGTTTTCTTAATGATAACTGATAATAGTTTTGACGTATGTGTGCCAGACTCTGAGAAAATAAGTTAAGGTTTCAATCCCCCAAAAGGTCTTACATAGTCAAAATTTGCCAAGTATGAAATTAGTGGGTTTACTTGGAAAACACAGGCCCTTAGAGTGGTTCACATGTATTAAATTCTTACTTTGTACTAAATGCTTTGTTAAAATTATTTGCTTATTTGATTTCAATTAATTTTTACTAAAGCACAATCTTTATACACATTTGTTAAATGAGGATACTATGGATTAGTGAGGAAAAAGTCACTTAGAAGTGCTCACCCAAATAAAAAGTAGATGTGCTATGATTTAAACGTTAATTACTTTGTTGCATTAGGAATGTTTCATTCTGATGCTTGTGGCCTCTGGGGAAACACATCAAATATAGATAATAAAAATTCAATTGTAGGGGATTAATGAAAAGACCACTTAGTCAAGCGAGTAGACTCTTCATCTCACTCATTCTTTAATCTATTTAATGTTAGGTGGTTTGGTTTATGGAGATGCTGGGTAATGATCATACTCCAAACTCTTGGTGTTATCCTCCCAATCGTTGTAATAATAGTCTCCCTGGCGCACTGTATTCTCTCAAAGATTTTAAATGTTTTCATGCAGCCATCTCTGGAATGTCAAATGGTCTCTTTTCAACTGGAATGACAAAAGCTGGAAGAAATGTGATGCCATGAGGACACTGTAATGTATGAATAACATGTTGAGACTGGAAACTTAAAATGATGGTAACTGAGAGTGTCGCTAAGGCCCTAAGTTTTGATCACACTCTCACCTAAGTGAGAATCTGGCCCCAAAAGGGAATTTTTTTTTTTTTTTGAACAAGATTATGGGAGGTCATTCTTTTGGACTGAGCTCGTGCACTAGGCCCCAACAGACCAAACCAAACTAAAATGGAGTCACTCGTGCTAAATGTGACATAATCAAGCTAAGGCTCTAAGAAAACACATAGATCATAGAACAGACCAGGTTTTGTTCTCTTGTAAACAGGATGTTCCAGCATGAGGAGGTACCCTCTACTCAGTCCTTTTTCCCTCCTTGTAAAACCCATTGTTCTACTATGGGTTTCAAAACCATATAAGTACATTTATAATAGTGTTAGTAATATTAATGACTAAGGTTTTGATCAATCTCTCAAAACTGAGAAAATGACCAAAAAGGGAGAATTGTTAAAGCAAACTAAATATGTCCTGAGAAGGACTCCCTACTTCTATATTTGCGTCCTCGTGGATGAACTGTAACCTAGCTTAATAGTCAGACAAACTTGAAAACCTAACTTAGTAGTATATGCACCTGTAACAATTGCTGAGTGTTGGCAAATCGCAGCAGCCATACTTCAACCACTTATAGACTGCTGAGTGTTCAAACTGTGTTCTAATAAGGCAAACACTGAGCTGTAACCAATCTCACTGTTTCTGTACCTCACTTCCAATTCCTGTACATCACTTTACCTTTTTTCCTCTACAAATTTGTTCTGACCACGAGGCTTCCCTGAAGTCTCTGTGAATCTGCTGTGGGGATTATGGGGGCTGCCCAATTCCTGAAAGTAAATTAAACTCCTTTACATTTAATTCAGCTGAAGTTTTTCTTTTATCAATAGTTAAAGGAAACCTATATCTCACAAGCAGTGGTTTAGAATCTCTTCATATGTTTCTCATTTAATTTTTGCTATCATCTTTTGAGATAGATATTACTATTATTTTTCAGATATGTTTTGCTTTAAATATGAGCTCTTTATAACGGCTAAAAGTCAATCTAAAAATTACCCAGAAGGATTTCAGCAAGATGTGCACAAGGAAGTTCCAGGCCCTCATACCCCAATGGAATCATTAAAAATATAATTAGATCCTGAATAAAATAACTTCAGTGTAGCTCTGGAAAAATGATGAAATGACTCCTGCAATCAAGCAAAAGCCAAATCAAGAAAAAAGCCACATTTGAAGTGGTACAAATGTATAGCATTATTACTTATAAATTGGCAATTTATATCTGTATAAATTTATGGAGTGTAAAGTGATGTGATGATTTATGAATAAATGTGAAATAATTAAGTCAAACTAGTTTAGATGTTCATTACCTCAAATACTTTGCTTTTTTTTTTTTTTCTTTTTTGGTGAGAACCTTTGAAATGTACTCTTAAAAAAATAAAAAAATTTTGAAGTGTAGAATATTCTATTATTCACCATACTGTGCAATATAACTCAAAAAATGTATCCTAACAGATTTTGTACCTTTTGATTATTCTCTCAGCATTTCCCCCACCCTCCAGCCTCTATAATTACCATCCTACTCTCTATTTCTATGAGTTCAATTGTTTTATAATCTTGTGAACTCTGAAAATTGGAGACAGCTATCAGTTAATTTAGAAAGTTTATTTTGCCAAAGTTGAGAATCCGCCTGTGACACAGCCTCAGGAAGTAATGGTGACATATGCCCAAGGTGGCTGGGGTACAGTTTTGCTTTAGACATTTTGGGGAGGCGTAAGACATCAATCAATACATGTAAGAAGTACATCAGTTCTGTCCGGATAGGCTGCCTCAACTCAAAGCAAGCCCCACCACTGGGGGCTTCCAGGTCACAGGTAGGTGAGAGACAGATGGTTGCATTATTTTATTTTATTTTATTTTTTTTTTGAGACGGAGTCTTGCTCTGTCGCCCGGGCTGGAGCGCAGTGGCCGGATCTCAGCTCACTGCAAGCTCCGCCTCCCGGGTTCACACCATTCTCCTGCCTCAGCCTCCCAAGTAGCTGGGACTACAGGCGCCCGCCACCTCGCCCCGGCTAGTTTTTTGTATTTTTTAGTAGAGACGGAGTTTCACTGTGTTAGCCAGGATGGTCTCGATCTCCTGACCTCGTGATCCGCCCATCTCAGCCTCCCAAAGTGCTGCATTCTTTTGAATTTCTGTAAGTCTTTCTCAAGGAGCCAATCAAAATATGCATTTTTCTCTGTGGGCAGAGAGATGACTTTGAATAGAAAGTGAGGCAGATTTGCCCAGAGAGGTTCCCAGCTTGAAGAGGTCCAAGATAATTTCCTTTCACATTTCCTCCCTTTAGTTTTTCAAACTCTTTTGGAGGAAGCATTTTGCAAGAAAATAAGACTCTGGTCTCAGGTTTCATCTGTCTCTCATGGCTAGGATGATTTATTCCTAGATGGGTAGGTCCCGAAAGCTCATTTTTAGCAGGTTATGAAGTCTCATGTCCTGTGAAGAGAAAACAGCAGTGTGGAAAGGATAAATAACAACAAACAAAAGAACAATCCTGGAAAAATCAATATAAGCCACATTACTCTGTAGTCCATACATTAATAGGCAGATATGAAAGTGGCTTATGTACTAAATAGGTTAATGTTATTTTCTTCTGAAGTTTGTCTTCCTCCAGTTCACAGGGTTTTAAGAAAACACAGCGTAGTTTTCACTGACTCCAAATTAGGATAAATGGGAGGAAAAAAAAAAGGAAAAAAATGGAAAACATTATTTTGAAGACGTGTAACCAAGAAAAATTAGAATTGAGACCAAACTATAGAAAATAATAAAAATGGGGGGAAAACCCCGTTAGACAAGACTAGAATCTAACAACAGGTGTACAATCGATTTGAAACATAATTTCATTCTCTCTCCAGTTTCCCATTTTACTAAAAACAAATCAGGGTAAAACTGGTTTGCTTATTATGGCCTAATTATTTGTATATAGTGCAGCAAGAATAATTATTTTTTACATAGGCTGTAAAATTGGCTTTGCTGGAACTTTGTTCCATAGGAGGAATCTCAGATAATCCTTTTTTTTTTTTTTTTTTTTTTTTTTTTCTATTTTGAGACAGAGTCTTGCTTGTTGCCCAGGCTGGAGGGAAGTGGTGTCATCTTGGCTCACTGTAACCTCTGCCTCCTGGGTCTGAGAGATTCTCTTGCCTCAGCCTCCTGAGTAGCTGTAGCTGGGACTATAAGGGCCCACCACCATGCCCAGCTAATTTTTTGTATTTTCAGTAGAGTCAGAGTTTTACCATGTTAGCCAGGATGGTCTCGATCTCCTGACCTCGTGATCCATCTGCCTCAGCCTCCCAGAGTGCTGGGATTACAGACGTGAGCCACTGCGCCTGGCACAGATAATACTTTTTAAAAGCTGAGCCCAGCCATGGATTTGTGCCATCAAATACTATGAGTTGGGTGAATTTCCTCTCCTCTTGAGGTTCCAGGAATAATCTGAGGCTTCTGTGCCTGTCAGAAAGTGACATTCCTTACTTATCACAGGTCAGAAACCCTGTACCAGGACTGTGTACACAAAATGTGAGGCCAGTTTTCCAAGGGCTTTATTGGTTCCGTAAGTCAAGTTTGATTCCTTAAAGGAAAGTACACCATTCCAAAGCCTTGGTCAAATAACCAGTTGCTCCAATTGTGTCCTGTTACCAATGAAAACAAATTCCTATTGCACTTATGCAAATAACTGTATTGCCATAAGTTAAGAATACTCACAGATAGTTTCCAAATTCTGGAAAAGCAGGTAGAGAAAAACAAATATGCTCCAAGTTTTGTTGATAGGATTATACTAAATTATTAAAAGCTGTCAATAGCTTTAAAAAAAAAAAGTTTTAAGACTCTGAAAAAGAAAACAAACAATCAGCAAGCATTTTAAGAAAAAGTCAAAACAGTTGGTTCAGTTCATGCAGTCAGTTAATTCCTGTTCTGCCTGATACTCATGGACATTTTACCTCTCTATGAATCCTGCAAGATTTTTCTCTATTCTGATGCATAATTTCTGAAGTTATCAGAAACCTGCATTTAAGAGCACCTGTTAGAGTTTTATAGCTAATTATAAAGCCATCTTCTAAAGAGGACCAAAACAAGACAATAATTGCCTATGGATGAAAAAATGTTTTAAGGCAGCCATAGTCAAAAGACACAATTGACAAGGAAATTTTTTATCTCTGTGACACACAATAATTTTAACATAACAATTATGATTATTCCTGATAATATACACTAAATTATATCAGAATTATAGGAGTTTCCCATAATTGTGGAAAACATGCCAATAACATATTTATACAAATACAGGCCAAGGAAAATCAAACACCGTTTCATATCTGACAATGCCTTCTGTATAATTTTTATACCTGATAAGCCAAATTGTGTCATTTTTTTGGACTTTAGGAAACCTAATGTCTTAAAAGATTAATTAGGTTAGAAAAATACATAATTGATTATTTGATTTTGGAAAGTTTGTCAGATACAAAAGCTTTAAAACACTTGATATTACAAAATAGGATTACAGGTCATTGCAAAGTTATTTATTTAACCAAAGTGATAATTCAAGGATTTCAAAGAAAAGCAAAAGCGTTCATTCTTTGAGAGAGGAGACTTACTTTTCTAAACAAGAAGCCCTAATAGAAACACCATGAAGTCAATTACATTTGTTTTTTTAAATTTTGTAAACAATCTATAAAATTTAATCTTCATTATAAAATATAACTTCCATAAGCCTTTTATAACCTTTACAACCTTTATAAAGAAGTTGGTTAATGCTTCAAGAAAACCTTGTTAATCTGACACAGAGGTACATATATTGGTTTTGCATCAATATGCCTTTGACCCTAATAATTAACTTACAGAGAAACTGAATTTATTTTATCTTTCAAAATGGGCCCTTACAATCTTACACGACCACCTCTTGCGCGATAGTCCCTGGGCCTTGAAGAATGGAATAGCTTTAATTTCTTGCCCTGTGTCTCAGGAATGCAATTTATTTTGATTGGCATCTTCTATGGGGCCTAAGGAAGAGGCTTTAATTGTTGTCAGCATTTAAGATTTAGCAGGACTTGGTGTTCTTTTTAGACCCAGGAGTGAAAGCCCTGTAACTCAATGTTAGAAGGATTTTAAAGGCACATACAGGAAGATACATGGATGTAATAAATTTAATTTAAAAAGAAAATTATTGGGTCAGGCCTAGTGGCTCACACCTGTAATCCCAGCACTTTGGCAGGCCAAGGTGGGTGGATCACTTGAGGTCAGGAGTTCAAGATCAGCCTGGCCAACATGGTAAAACCCCATCTCTACTAAAAATACAAAACTTAGCTGGGCCTGGTGGCATTCACCTATAATCCCAGCTACTCAGGAGGCTGAAGTACGAGAATCACTTGAACCCGGGAGGCAGAGGTTGCAGTAGAACTGCACTGCACTCCAGCCTCGGCAATAGAACGAGACTCAGTCTCAAAACAAAAAAAAAAAAAAAAAAAAATTTCTCTTTTTTTTTTTCCTAAGCAACCCGAAACTTAATAATACAACCAGTTATATTATTTTAGGACTAAATTTACCATACAAAAATTTTTCCTATATAAAATTATTTCTCCTTAAGTTTTTTTATCTCAAAAAAATACTCTTTATTTCTATAACATTATTTACATTTTTAAAAAATTTCCCAGTTCCTTTTACCTTGTTTTATACATAATCTTTAAATAAGCTTTGAATTAGACAAAAGTTTTTTACCTTTCTTTTAAAAGGACACACTTCTCTTTTTTTATTTTTAGCAAGAATATCTTCCTACAATATAAATTTATTGGAAAATATCCAAATAATGAAATATTTTTTACTTAATTTAATATAACTTTAGATTCTAAATTATAATCAGTTAGTACACAAGTATTTATAACATTACATTTACCTAATTATTTTATTTTAATTGTTTACCTAGATTATTTATGAAAACCGTGATAGTCATGAATTTAAGTTATGAAACTGCCATTGCAAAATTATAACTGAGTCAGGGAGAGAAAAATTTGACCTAATTGATTCCTTCTTGCTCTTAACCGTCAAGCCGTCCTTGTTCATTCCTGGGCGTAGGCAGAGCTAACTTTGGAAGGAACTAAGTTTATACTTCAGTTTTGAAACAAAGACAATAACAGTCCTTTCCCAAAACAAACCTATCTGTGGACTAGACTGCCTAAAACCACAGGATTAGAAGCTAGGTAATCTTGATAAATCCAATATGCAGCTATTTTCATTAAACCCATATCAATGTCTTTTTTTATTAAAAGTTACACAAGCAAAGATCATTCTGTTTTGGGCTGGGTTTATAGTTTTGTAACCCTTGTGTCAAATTTTGACACCTTAAAGTATTTGGCAGGGATAAGTATGAAATTGCTCCATTAATAAATGCAAACAAAAATGAATGCTGGCTATTCTTAAGACACTTTGAATATTACTTTACCAATACTTTTATTTGTATTTATTTATTTATTTATTTATTGAGATGGAGTCTCACTCTGTCGCCCAGGCTGGAGTGCAATGATGTGATTTCGGCTCACTACTTTCACTTGCATCCGTGTGAAGAGACCACCATACTGGCTTTGAGTGAGCAACAAGCCTGTTTATTTCACCTGGGTGCAGGAGGGCTGAGTCCGAAAAGAGAATCAGGAAGGGAGATAGGGGTGGGGCTGTTTTATAGGATTTGGGTAGGTAAAGGAAAATTACAGTCAAAGGGGGTTTTCTTTGGCGTGCAGGGGTGGGGGGTCACAAGGTGCTCAGTGGGGGAACTTTTGAGCCAGGATGAGCCAGGAGAAGGAATTTCACAAGGTAATGTCATTAGTTAAGGCAGGAACAGGACATTTTCACTTGTTTTGTGGTGGAATGTCATCAGTTAAGGCAGGAACCGGCCATCTGGGTGTGTACATGCAAGTCACAGGGGATATGATGGCTTAGCTTGGGCTCAGAGGCCTGAAAACTACAACCTCCGTCTCCCGTGTTCAAGCAATTCTCCTCCTTTCCTGCCTCAGTCTCCTGAGTACTTTGATTACAGGCACCCACCATCATGCCTGGCTAATTATTGTATTCTTAGTAGTGGCAGGGTTTCACCATGTTGGCCAGGATGGTCTCCAACTCCTGACCCCAGGTGATCTTCCTGCTTTGGCTACCCGAAGTGCTGGGATTACAGGCATGAGCCACTGTGCCTGTCCTACTTTACCAATTATTTTATTTATTTATTTATTTATTTATTTATTTAATTATTATTATTATTTTTGAGACAGAGTCTCACTCTATCATCCAGGTTGGAGTGCAGTGGCACAATCTCAGCTCACTCCAACCTCCGCCTCCCGGGTTCAAGCGATTCTCTTGCCTCAGCCTCCTGTGTAGCTGGGATTACTGGCACCTACCACTGTGCCAGGCTAATTTTTTTTATTTTTAGTACAGACGTGGTTTCACCATCTTGGTTAGGATGGTCTTGAACTCCTGACCTTAGGTGACTCACCCACCTCGGCCTCCCAAAGTGCTGGGATTACAGGCTTGAGCCACTGTGCCCAGCAATAATTTTAAAGCTAGCTTATTTATTAAAGATTTCTTAAGTTACATAAACTTCAAAAAGGATTTGACTAGTCTTTTCTTTTTTACTATTTAAGTGCTTTTATTTTTCTTTAAGCCAATTAATTAGAGCTCTTTTATATATTTTTAGTAGTGAAACATTGTGTACACAACGCAAATACATAGATGTATTAGGCATGCCGAAGGAAGTACATTGTATAGATTTATAAAGACTCCTCCTTACCCCCCCCCCATTTTTTTTACTATCTGACATTTTCAGATTCTTGATAACCTCGGCAGTGGTCAGCTAAATAACTTTAATTTGCAAATTAAAAGAAACAACTCAGGTGAAAATCAAATAGCGAAATTTACATCAAAGTACAGAGAGAAAAAGCCTGATGGTGCTAGAGAGATGCTTTTACACTGCACTTATTTTTTTTTAAAAAAAAGCAAAGATATTTCTGAGTGTCTAAACTACATTCTTCCTTAAAAACCCAAGAGTAGCCTCTGTTGCAATAACTATTTAGGTCAAAAAATCAGGTGAAAACAGAATTCAGTCAACTGAGGAAAAAAAAAAAAACTTTTGCTCAAAAAAAGACAAGGTCTTGGGAGACAAAAAAAAATCAAACAAAAAACAAAACATGAAAGCCTTTTAAATACAAAAACATGCACACATGCATACATACATGCACATATCTTGGATGTTAGCCTTTCAATGAAGCTGGCTTTTAACTATTGAGCTCCTTTATCAACAACAACAACAACAAAATCTTTTTAAATTTCATTACGATATTCCATGCTGCTAAACTTAACAATGATCACACAAATCATACAACTTCTGAGCGCCCTAAGTGTAAACAGAAGTTAACATCAGCTGGTTGTTAATGCTAACTTTAATTGCTTGAAAAGAATTTGCAAGACAGAATGCCAAACCAGTTTCTTACCTGGTGATGGGTCTCAGGCTTTAGACTGTTCTTTACCATCCTAGAAGCAGGAAAAACAAAAACAAAATCTCCCCTGTTGGAAGCGAGCTCAAACTCCATAAAGTAGTTACCTGACTTCCGTCACCTTGGAAGCAGGAAAAAAACTTGCCTTCCTTGTGTTGGAAGCAAGTAAAACTCCAAAAGAAGAAGAAGAAGAAAGAAGAAAGAAGAAAGAAAGAAGAAAGAAGAAAGAAGAAGAAGAAGAAAAGAAAAAAGGAGTTTTACGACAAAAGAAACTTTCAATCTCAACCAAATGTTGGGAGATCAGGGATTCTCTGGAAGGGTTGCTCTCAGATCTCAGCGAATTGTCCTATTGGTTTGAGCCATAAAGTTAGCTCATGCTGGTACGAAGCACTGATAGATTTGTCAAAGGTCAGAGGCATTTCCACTCAGAATCTCCCCATGGTTATGAAAATATGAACCCCAAAAATTTGAAGCAGGTCTCAGTTAATTCAGAAAGTTTATTTTGCCAAGGTTGAGGACGCATTTGCGACACGGCCTCAGGAAGTCCTGATGGCATGTGCCCAAAGTGGTGGAGGCACAGCTTGGTGCCTAAAGTGGTGGAGGCACAGCTTGGCTTTAGACATTTTAAGGAGGCATGAGACATCAATAAATATACGTAAGAAGTACATTAGTTTCATCCAGAAAGGCTGTAACAACTCAAAGCAAGGCCTCCCCACTGGGGACTTCCGGGTCACAGGTAGATAAGAGACAGATGGATGCATTCTTTTGAGTTTCTGATGAGACTTTGCAAAGAAGGCAATCAGCATATGCATCTATCTCTGTGAGCAGAGGGATGACTTTCAATAGAATGGGAAGCAGATTTGCCCTGAGCGATTCCCAGCTTGAAGGGGCCAAAGATATTTTCCTTTCACAATCTACATTAAATAAGAATATGTAGTGATTTTCTTTCTGTGCCTCATTTGTATAGTGGTTTTTAATCCTATCCATGTTGCCACAAATATCAGAATTTCCTTCTTTAATTTTTTTTATTATACTTTAAGTTCTAGGGCACATGTGCACAGCGTATAGAATAGTGTTTCATTGTGTATGTGTATCATATATTCTATATTCCTTCATTTGTTGATGGTTGCTTAGTTCCTAATCTATAACTTGCCTACTGTGACTAGTGCCTCAGTGAATATAGAATTGTATGCATCTTTTTGATAAACTGATTTCAAATCTTTTGGTTAAATACTCAGAAGTAGGATTACTGTATCATATGATAATTCTAATTTTTGTTTTGTGAGGAACCTTCATTTTTCCATACTGGCTGTATTTGTTTACATTCTGCTATGGTTTAGATGTTTGTTCCCTCAAAAGCTTATGTTGAAATTGAATCTCCAATATTGGAGGTAGCCTAATGGTAGGTGTTTGAGTCATGGAGATGGATTCCTTATGAATAGATTAACAGCCTCCCTTGGGGTTAATTGAGTCCTCATTCAGTTAATTCCTACCAGAACTGTCTGTTAAGAAGAGCATGACACTTCCTTACTTTCTCTCTTGTTTCCTCTCATCGTGTCATCTCTGTACAAGCCAAATCCCCTTCACATTTTTGCCATAGGTGGAAGAAACGTGAGGTTCTCACCAGATACAGATGCCCAATCTTGATCTTTTCCAATCATCAGAATCACAAGCCAAATAAACCTTTTTTAATGTATTTTGCGGTCTCAGGTATTTCTTTATAGCAACACAAAATGGACTATGACACATTCATACCAATAGTGTGCAAGGATTTCCTTTTCTTCACATACTTGCCAACTCTTATCTTTCATTTTTTTGATCATAGCAGTTTGGACAGAGGTGAGATGATACCTCAATGTGGTTTTAATTTACATTCTCAAACTATTAGCAATGTTGAACATTCTTACATACCTATTGGCCATATAAAAATTTCTGTCATTTGCAGCAATGTGGATGGAACTGGAGGTCGTTATGTTAAGTGAAATAAGCCAAGCACAAAAAAGCAAACATTTTATGTCCTCATCCATATATGTGAGCTAAAAATGTGAATCTCATGAAGATAGAGAGTAGATTCATGATTACCAGAGGTCAGGAAGGGAAGGTTTTCTGCCAATATATTTACACTGCGAATTGTTTTCTTTGCAGTAAAGAAGATTTTTAATTTGTTGTAATCACATGTATATATTCTTGCTTTTGTTACTTGAACTTTTGAGGTAAAATACAAAAAAAATCATTACACAAACCAATGTTGTGTAGTTTTTCCCGTTTTCCTCTAGTGGTTTTATAGTTTCTGATTTTATGTTTAAGTCTTTAATCTATTTTGAGTTGAGTTCTTGTATATGATGTGAGAAAAGGGTCCACTTTTATTATTCTGAATGTAGATATCCAGTTTCCTCAACATCATATATTAAAAGGACTATCCTTTTCCCATTGTGTATTCTCAGTCCCTTTGTGGAAAATCAACTGGATATATATGCACAGGTTCATTTCTCAACTCTCTATTCTAGTCCATTGGTTGGTTGATGTGTCTAGTTTTCTCCAGTACCATGCTCTTTTAATTACTATAGCTTTGTAGTACAGTTTAAAATCAGATAGATTGTTGTCTCCAGTTTTGTACTTTTTGATCCATATTGCCTTGGTTATTCAGGATTTTTGTGGTTCCTTATAAATTTTAAAAATGTTTTCTATCTCTCTGAAATTTGACACTGGAATTTTAATAGAGATTGCATTGAATTTGTAGATTGCTTTGCATAGTAGGGGCGTTGTAACAATGCTAATTCTTTCAATCCATGAAATTCTAATATCTTTCCAGTTATTTGCATCTTCTTCAATATCTTCCATGAACATTCTATAGTTTTCATCACACAAGTCTTTTACCTCCTTGGTTACATTTATTTCTACATATTTTATTTATTTTTGTAGCTATTGTAAATGAAATTGTTTTTGATTTTTTTGAATAGTTCATTGTTAGTGCATAGAAATACTACTGATTTCTGTATGCTGATTTTTTCTTGCAAATATACTGTATTTATTTATAAGTTCTAATTTTTTTATAGAATCTGTAGGGTTTTCTGTATATAAGGTCATGTTTTCATAAAACAGGACAATTTCTCTTGTCTCTTTCCTATTTGGATGCCTTTTATTTATTTCTCTTGCCTAAATTTCTCTGGCAAGGACTTCCAATAAAATGTTGAATAAAAATGCTGAGAGTGGGCATCCTTACATTTTTTTCCAGATCTTAGAGAAAAAGTTTTCAATTTTTCACCATTGAATATAATATTAGCTATGAGATTCTCATATATAGCCATTGTTGTGTTGATGTACATTCCTTCTATTCTTAAGTTCGTTAGAGTTATTATCATGAAAGAAGGTTAAATTTTGTCAAATTATGCAGAAAAATAATTTGAAAAAATCAACAATGCTTTATAATTTAAACAGCACTTAAACTAGGAACAGAAGGCAGCTACCTCAATATAATGAAGTCCACTTATGAAAAACCTACAACCAACGTTTTATTCAACGATAAAAGACCAAATGGTTTTCCTCTAAGATCAAGGAAAATATAAGGTTATCTGCTTTTACCACATGTATCCAACATAGTATTGGCATTTTTAGTCAGAATAGTTAATCAAGAAAATGAAGTAAATTGCATCCAAGTTAAAATAGTAGGAAAAAAGAGGTAGGATGAGGAGTCTTAGTGTTAGTGATCACTGTACACAACAGCAACAGTAGTAAATAATGCTTATCTGGTGCTTATTTTATAGCCGGAGCTCCTCTAAGAGCCTTAAATGTAAATACATGTATTGTCTCCATTTGAAGGAAACAAAAAAACCTACAGTACCAAAACTTCAACTATAAGCAACCCTCTTTTGTATTGTTTTTATATACATGAGTTTTAGATACCCTGTGTATTAGTCTGCTAGGGCTATCATACAAAATACCACAGACTGGGAACACAGCCCCTTTCTGGAAGTCATGGGGAAGAATCTCCTTCCGAAGTTATTTAGATTATTGCAAAGCTCCATGCTGTTGTAGGATTATGATTTCCTTGTTGGCTATTGGCTGAAAGTCAGTCTCAACTTCCAAAGGACTCACAAAGTCTCTGGTTTGTGATCCTTTGCCTCTGTCTCCAAAGTCATCAATAATTGGAGTCCTTCTCATGCTTTGATTTTTCTCTTCTAACCTCTCATTCTATCACATGCCTCTTCTGCTTTCAGTCATGAGGTTTTTTGTTTCTTGTTTTTTTGTTTGTTTGTTTGTTTGTTTTGCCTATTTTTGGTTTAAGGGTCTATGTGACTAGATTGAGTCTATTGCAATAATCCAGGATAATCTCTTCATTCCAAGGATTTTAATCTTAGTCTAACATTTGCCAAGTTCCTTTTGCCATATAAGATAACATATTTATAGTTTCAATGATTAGGATACAGATATCTTGGCCAATTTCTAGCTACCACATGCATCATCATCAGTAGCCAATCATGTAATTTTCTTCAGAGTTTGTGGGTGGTTGGTCATTGCTTGTCTATTATTTATTGTATAGACAATCACATTTGTAGTCACATTGTCTTCTTCAAGTAATAAATCCACATAACATTTTTCACAAATGGATAAGTGAAGGAGGGAGATGGTCAACAGAAACAAAAGTATAGTTAAAAAAAATGTGACAATATTTTTGTACGTAGACCTTGTGCCCTTTCGCTTTGCCAAATTCACTAATTAGTTCCAAGAGCTAATTAGTTTTGTATATTTTTTCAGGATGGCTATAATATTGTTTTCAGTGAATATAGGTAGTTGCATTTCTTCCTAATATGTATTTTTCATTATTTGTCTTGTCTTATTGATCTACTGAATGCTTCGAGTATAATGATCCTATGGATCATTATAGTTAAGAACATCCATAGTTAAGAACATTCTTGCCTTTTTCCTTTTTTTTTTTTTTTTTTTTTTTTTTGAGACAGAGTCTCACTCTTTTGCCCAGGCTGGAGTGCAGCGGCGCGATCTTGGCTCACTGCAAGCTCCGCCTCCTGAGTTCACGCCATTCTCCTGCCTCAGCCTCTAGAGTGGCTGGGACTACAGGCGCCTGCCACGGCGCCCTGCCAATTTTTTGTATTTTTAGTAGAGACGAGGTTTCACCAGTGTCAGCGAGGATGGTCTCAATCTCCTGACCTCATGATTCACCCGCCTCGGCCTCCCAAAGTGCTGGGATTACAGGTGTGAGCCACTGTGCCCGGCCAATTCTTGCCTTTTTTTCTTAGTCTTAAAGAGAAAGCATTAAATATTCCACCATTATGTATTACATTAATTAGATATTTTTTAGATGTCCTCTAGTAAGTTAAATAATTTATCTTCTTTTCCTAGTTTGTTAAAACTCATTTTTCAATTTATCAATGGATGGTCACTTTTTTTTTTTTTTTTTTTTTTTTTAGACAGAGTTTCACTCTTCTTGCCCAGGGTAGAGTGCAATGGCCCAATCTCGGCTCGCCGCAACCTCTGCCTCCTGGGTTCAAGCAATCCTCCTGCCTCAGCCTCCCGAGTAGCTGGAATTGCAGGCATGCACCACCACACCCAGCTAATTTTGTATTTTTAGTAGAGATGGGGATTGTCCATGTTGGTCAGGCTGGTCTCGAACTCCCAAACTCAGGGGATCCACCCGCCTTGGCCTCTCAAAGTGCTGGGATTACAGGCCTGAGCCACTGTGCCTGGCCAGTAAAAGTGTTTTTTAAACATCTATTTAATTTATCATTTTTTCTTATTTGGTCTATGAATATAATATACTGCATTGATTGATTTTTGATTGTCATAATACTGGAACAAAGTGAATATAGACACATTATATTATATATGTACATAGAGCCAGACTTGAATGGTTAGTATTTTGGTGAGTGTGTTTGCTTCTTTGCTCGTGAGGAATATTCATCCATATTATTCTTTTTTTGTAATACCTTTGTCTCTCTTTGATATTAGTTTAAGGCTGGTATCATAAAACACATTAGGAAAAGTTCCATCCTCCTCCAATTTCTGGTAAAGGTGGTATAGAATTTGTGTTATTTAATATATAATTCATTTATTGTATCCTTAATTTTCCAAAATGTTTATTGCTACTTTATCATGTATTTCTTCTGTCATGTTAACTCTTTATTCTTCTGGGTTTCCAATTATGCATATGTTAGAACACTTGACATTATTCTATAGTTCTGGATGTTCTGTTCTTTCTTTCCCAACTCTTTTCTCTTTATGTTTCATTTTAGACAATTTCTACTAAACTCTACTAAAGAAAACTGATTTTCTCATCTGTTTGATTCTACTTGAGCATTTTAATGGCATACTTCATCTTTATTATTTTTGTTTATTTCATTTCTAGCATTTCCATTATATTTTTTCCCGTATTTTTAATCTCTCTACTAAAAATACTCATCATCTCTCATTATCCACTTTTTCTGTGAGAGCTTTTATGACACTAATTATAAATAATTACAAATTCTCCTAGGATTTTATGGATTATATGTAGGTATAACATCTTTTGTTTTTATTGTAGTTTAGTCTTAGATGTAATTGTGTCCCTGACTTTCAAGAGTGGCTGTAAGTAGGCCAATAATGGCCCCATCAATAGCAGGTCCCAGTTGCTGGGACACGGTATGTGGAAAAGGACCTTTGCAGATGTCATTAGTTAAGACCTTGAGATGGAGAAATTATTTTTAATTATCCTAATGGGTCTTTAATCATAGCATTCTAATAAGACAGAGGCAGAGGAAAATTTGAAGCAGAGAAGAAAAAGCAATGTGACTGTGGCAGGCCAGGTCTCACTATCATAGGCCTCCATAACAACTGTTTCAGGACTGTCTGAGTGGTTAAGTTAAATATTAAAAGCCAGTGCCCTTATACAAAGGCTGGGATGTAGCAAAAGCCCACCAAGAGTATTGCCCAGGCCTTTCCTGGGGCTTAAAAGCATCACAAAACAATGAATATATATTATTTTAAGTCACAGTATATTATTTTAGGTCACAAAGTTCATGGTGATTTGTTACAGTATCCATGGAGAACTAATATAGTAAACTTTTTGGTTCCTCTTCTCCTCTATGATTGCAGTTGTGACCTTGGAACCTTGCAGTGTAATTCTTTCTTTTCCCAAAAACTAAGTTTCACTTGCATCTGTGTGAAGAGACCACCAAGCAATCTTTGTGTGAGAAATAAACCTTTTTAATCACCTGAGTGCAGGCAGGCTAAATCCAAAAAGAGAGTCAGCGAAGGGAGATAGAGGTGGGGCCATTTTATAGGATTTGGGTAGGTAAAGGAAAATTACAGTCAAAGGGGGTTGTTCTCTGGCGGGCAGGGGCAGGGAGTCACAAGGTGCTCAGTGGGGAAGGTTTTGAGCCAGGATGAGCCAGGAGAAGGAATTTCACAAGGTAATGTCATCAGTTAAGGCAGAGACTGGCCATTTTCACTTCTTTTGTGGTGGAATGTCATCAGTTAAGGCAGGAACCGGCCATTTTCACTTCTTTTGTGATTCTTCACTTGCTTTGGGCCATCTGGACGTGTAGGTGCAGGTCATAGGGGACAAGATGGTTTAGCTTGGGCTCAGAGGCCTGACATTCCTGCCTTCTTATATTAATAAGAAAAATAACATAAAATAGCATTGAAGTGTTGGGGCAGCGAAAATTTTTTGGGGGGTGGCATGGAGAGAGAATGGGCAGTGTTTCTCAGGGCTGCTTCTAGCAGGATTAGGGACCGCGTGGGAACCTAGAGTGGGAGAGGTCAAGTTGAAGGAGGATTTTGTGGTCAGGGGTGATATTGTTGGGTTGTTAAAAGGAGCATTTGTCGTATAGAATGATTGGCGATGGCCTGGATATGGTTTTGGATGAATTGAGAAACTAAATGGAAGATACAAGGTCTGAATAAAAGAAAGGAGAAAAATAGGTTTTAAAGGACTAAGAGTTGGGAGGACCCAGGACATCCAATTAGAGAGTGTCCAAGGAGGTTCTGCATAATTACTTGCTTGGTTGGCAAGTTTTTGGGCTCTATCCTTAAGTTTTTTTTTTTTTTTTTTTTTTTTTTTTTTATGTTGTCATACACCAGTCCAGATTGATTTAGGTAAAAACAACAATCTTCATTTAAAACTGTACAGAGTCCTCCTTTTTCAGCAGTGAGGAAGTCAAGGCCTTGGCGGTTTTGGAGGACAACTGCAGCTAAGGAGTCAAGTTGGGCCTGGAGGACTGATAAAGTTTGTGATATGTCTGTGATGCTAGCAGAGAAGTCATTAGAGAGTGTATGGAAGGTCGTGACAGAGGTAGAAATGCCTGCTATTCCAGTACTGAGAGCAATAGTGGAGGCAGAAAATCCTAAACCAATAAGCAAGGGAATTAGTGGAATAACTCTTCTTTGTCATGTCGGTGTCATGAGGGTAACAGGGAGCACTTCGGTCCCATTTGCATATTGAATTTTGGGAGTAAGGAAAACTAGTGTGCATGTGCCTGACCAATTAATAGGTAGACACATGTAGGTAGAGGATCCACAGAGGAAGAAGAGACCTTGTGCGAGGCAAAACTGGAGATGCAAAGTAAAAAGATGAGAAGGAGTGCTGAAAGGGGTGCTTGTACCCAAACTCCTAGGGATCCAGCTAGAGTGGCAGCCATCAGAGGTTGTAATGGGGACTGATGGGGTAGCTGCATAGAGGGGGAGGTTCGATTTTCATGGTGTATGAGAAAATATTGAGTATCTACGAGCAACCTTTCACTATTATTTATGGAGCTGGGTATAAGTAAACAAGAAGAGGGCCTGGGAGGAGAGTCTGACAAGCAAGGGGAAGGTAGCCAAGGATGGAGTGAAATACAGGGTAAGTGTCTTCCTAAGCAATAATTACTGCTAATGTTTTTAAGTTCACCAGTATTGATAGAGGGCTTATCTGTGATACGGAGCTGGAAGGCTCCAATTGTTTTAGTGATGTGTATAGTTGGGCTTTGGAGATGAGGAGTGAAGAAACATCGAGAAGGTGAAAGGTTACCCGGGGAATTCCAGTGGGTCTTTTCCAGGAGATACATAAAGGAGCTGCCACAGGAATAGTAGTTTGTGTTGTGAGGGGTCCAAATATGGGGGGAGTAGAGTTGATATAAGGAGAAAGGTTTTTTAAGTAAGTGCGGAGGAGGGCGGCGGCTTGCTGATGTGAAATGTCTGGGGAGGTCTTGTTGGACCTGTCTAGAAAGTAAAGAAGTTCTTCAGGAGGGTAAAGGTGAGGGCTGTTAAAGGAAGTTCGGAGATGTAGGGAGACAGGAGATGTTGCCCAGTCTGTATGTAGGGCAGGGACAGCTGTGTACGCGCTGGAAGAAAGGGAAATGCAAAGCCAGCAATTGTTTGCTAAGAAGGGATTAGAAACGGCTAGGAGAGAGTGAGTAAGATTGATCGTGTGTTGGAGAGAGCTGGGGAGAAGTAGAGGGTGGCATAAGAATGGAATGAGAATAAGAGTGAGTATAAAAGTTAAGAATAGAACTTCATCAGGGTGAAAGTATTGGAGGGTGCCCTGTCAGCAAAGATCATCTATCCACTCTAAGAGGGAGTTAAGAGTGGCGGCTTGGGGATAGCACCAGGCGATATCAGCTGTGATGGCTTGGAGAAACAGTGTAAACCAGCAGTGTAAACAAGAGTAGGGCATTTATGAGTTGTTGAGAATGATGAATAAGAGTATGACTAGACAGAAGATAGTAGGGATAACTAATTTTTGGGGCTCAGTCCAAGTAGTGGGGGTGACTGTGTAAAGCCCTGTTGCAAAAAGTAGGGTAAGGACCAACAGACCTAATAGAATGAAGGGATGTATTAGGGTCATAAGGATTATTACTGTTCTTCAGAAATGCGAGTGAGTTTAAGGGAAGTAGGGGAGAGTACTGGCGACTTCCAGGAGGAAGAGGAGAGATTAGGCTGTCTGTCTGACAGACACAGCTTTATTCTGGAGCAGTGAACCCAGTGGGGAGGATCCTGCAGGCAGACGGCAGTTGGGGTACTACAGATGACTAAGTAGGGTCTGGTCTATTGAGGTTGTAGAGTTTGAGGGGTCAGATTCTTAACAAGAACTGATCATCCGCTGGGGTGTCTTCGTATGGCTGAGAATCTGGAGTAGGCAAGAGAAGATTAGCAACCTGGCAAATTTCCTGTCTAGCCTGCTGGAGGACTGGAAGTTAGTTGCCTAGAGGGTTGGCATCTGGGATGAGGTTGGGGCCGAACAAGAAAGTATGTCCGTATACAAGTTCAAATTGACTGTACCCTGTAGCATCTTGAGGATAGGCTCTAATTCTGAGAAGGGCAAGAGGTAAAATTACTGTCCAATCCTTTTTAAGTTGGAGGCTGAGGTTGGTGGGATGTGTCTTTAAAAGACCATTAGTCCATTCTACCTTTCCTGAAGATTGAGGATGGTAAGGGATATGAAGGTTCCACTGAATACCAAGAGCCTGAGAAACTGCTTGGGTGATTTGACTAGTAAAGGCCGGTCTGTTATTGGACTGTATAGAGGTGGGAAGGCCAAACTGAGGAATTATGTCTGTCAGAAGGGAAGAAATGACCATGGTGACCTTCTCAGACCCTGTGGGAAAGGCCTCTACCCATCCAGTGAAAGTGTCTACCCAGACCAAGAGGTATTTTAGTTTCCTGACTTGGGGCATGTGAGTAAAGTCAATTTGCCAGTCCTGGGCAGAGTTGAAATCCCCGAGCTTGATGTGTAGGGAAGGGAGGGGACCTGAACAATCCCTGAGGGGTAGTAGAATAGCAGATAGAACCTCGAGAAGTGATTTCCTTGAGAATAGATTTCCACAATAGAAAGGAAATTAGAGGTTCTAAGAGACGGGATAGTGGCTTGTAACCTACATGGAAGAGGTTATGAAATGACGACAGAATAGAATGGTCCTGTGAGGCTGAAAGGAGATATTTTCCTTGGACTAAGTACCATTTGCCTTGTGTGGGAAGAGATTGATACATGGAAGTTTCAGCAGGGGAGTAGGTTGGAGTGACTGGTGAGAAGGAGAAAAACTGGCCATGAGGGACAGAAGTTAGAACCCTAGCTGTTCTTTAGCCACCTTATCAGCGTAAGTGTTGCCTAGAGCAATGAGATATGATGCCTTTTGATGGCCCTTGCAGTGAATGACTCCAGCTTCCTTTGGAAGTAAAGCAGCCTTGAAAAGAGGTTTTATTAAAGAGGCATTAATGATGGAGGACTTTTGTGTAGTGAGGAAACCTCTTTCAGTTCATATAACAGCATGGTGGTGTAGGATATGGAGGGCATATTTAGAGTCAGTATAAATATTGACATGTAGTTCCTTTGCAAGAGTGAGGGCTCAAGTTAAGGTAATGAGTTTGGCTTGCTGAGACATAGTGGAGCGGGGCAGAGCGGTAGGGTAGCCTCAATGATAAGTGTGGAAGATACTATAGCATAGCCTGACTTTGCTGATGAGTGGCCATTAGGCCTGGTGGAACTGCCATCAATAAGCCAAGTGTGATCAGGGTGAGGAACAGGAAAGAAGGAAATATGGGGAAATGGAGTGAATGTCAGATGGATCAGAGAGATACTCATGGAGGTCAGGTGTGGTATCAGGAATAATGTGGAAGGCCGGATTGAAGTCCGGGTCAGGAAAAATGGTAATTGTGGGAGACTCAACAAAGAGAGAGTATAGCTGAAGGAGCCAGAGGGCAGAAAGTATATGTGTCAGGTGTGAGGAAGAAAATAGATTTTAGAAGTTATAAGAACTATAGAGAGTGAGTTGAGCATAGTTTGTGATTTTGAGGGACTCTAAAAGTATTAAAACAGCAGCAACTGCTGCATGCAGACATGAGGGCTAGGCTAAAACAGTAAGGTCAAGTTGTTTGGATAAAAAGACCACAGGGCGCGGTCCTTGTCCCTGTGTAAGAATTTCAACCACACAGCCCTGTACTTTGGCTGTGTGTAATGAAAAAGGTTGATATGAGTTAGGCAGAGCTAGTGTGGGAGCAGCTTTTAGGGCTGTTTTTAAGGAAAGGAAAGAGGAGTGGGGAAAGGATTTAGGATTTATGGGGTCAGCTAGGTTTGTCCAGAACAGAATAATGGGTTGTGGAGGGGTTGTGGAGGGAGGTATTGAGGATAGGAGAGTATATGGCTTTGGCACAACGGGGTAGATAGGCAAGACAATTTGGTTGATAAGGCGCAGATCCTGAAGTAACCTGTAAGACCTGTCTGGTTTTTGAACAGGTAAAGTGGGGGAATTGTAAGGAGAATTTATAGGCTTTAAAAGGCCATGCTGTAGGCCGGACTCAGTGGCTCACACCTGTAATCCAAGCACTTTGGGAGGCCAAGGCGGGCGGGTCATGAGGTCAGGAGATCGAGACTATCCTGGCTAACACAGTGAAACCCTGTCTCTACTAAAAATATGAAAAATTGGCCATGAGTGGTGGCAGGTGCCTGTAGTCCCAGCTACTCGGGAGGCTGAGGCAGGAGAATGGTGTGAACCCGGGAAGCGGAGCTTTCAGTGAGTTGAGATCGCACCACTGCGCTTCAGCCTGGGCGACAGAGCAAGACTCCATCTCAAAAAATAAAAAAATAAAATAAAAACAAAAGGTCATGCTGTAACAGGTGAGTGATAACAGGCTTTAATCCTTTTAAAGTGTGCTGTGGGATGGGATATTGGCATTGGGTAAGGGTGATTAGGTTTTAATGGGATGATAAGGGGTGCATCATCTGTCACCAAGGAGGGAGTAGAAGTGTCCTATACTTGTGGATTAAGGTGGCGAGATACAAGGGGAGGATTCGAAGGAGGTTTTGAACTGGGGAAAAGGGTGACAATGAGGTGTGGCTGTAACCTAGGAATAGTCAGGGAAGCAGATAATTTAGTTAAAATATCTTGGCCTAATAAGGGAACTGGGCAGGTGGGATAACTAAAAAGGAATGCATAAAATAATATTGTCCAAGTTGGCACCAAAGTTGGGGAGTTTTAAGAGGTTTAGAAGCCCGGCCGTCAATACCCACAACCGTTATGGAGTCAAAGGAAAAAAGCCCTTGAAAAGAAGGTAATGTGGAGTGGGTAGCCTCCGTATTGATTAAGAAGGGGTCAGACTTAACACTCCACTGTGAGAGTTACCTGAAGCTCAGCATCCGTGATGGTCTAGGGGGCTTCCGAGGAGATCGGGCAACGTCAGTCTTCAGCCACTAAGCTGAGAAGATCTGGGAAGGAGTCAGACGGCCTTGGGCCAGAGTTCCAGGAGCTCTGGGAGTGGCTGCCAGGTGAACTCAACAGTCTGATTTTTAGTGGGGTCCCACACAGATGGGACATGGCTTAGGAGTAATTCTGGACTGCAGGCATTCCTTGGCCCAGGGGTCAGATTTCTGGCACTTGGAATAAGCTCCTGGGGGAGGAGGTTCTGCAGGAACCCCTGGCAGCTGTGGTTCAGGTGTTTGGAGTTCTTGTGTGCTGGAAATGTGGCTGGGGTTTGTCTCATAGTGGAGGCAAGGAATTGCAACTCAGAAATACGTTGCTATCTGGCTGCCTCTACTCTATTATTATACACCTTGAAGGCAAGGTTAATTAAGTCCTCTTGCGGGGTTTGAGTGCTGGAATTTAATTTTTGGAGCTTTATTTAATGTTGGGAGTGGATTGGGTAATAAAATGCATATTGAGAATAAGACAGCCTTCTGGCCCCTATGGGTGTAGGGCGGTAAAGCGTCTAAGGGTTGTTGCCAAACGGGCCATGGACTGGACTGGGTTTTTATATTTCATGAAAAATAGCCTTAATGCTAACTGATTTGGGAGAGGTTGGATAAAGAAAAAGGAGCATTAACCTTGACTATGCCTTTAGCTCCAGCCACCTTTTTAAGAGGAAATTGCTGGGCAGATGGGGGCGCGCTAGTCGTGGAATGAAACTGTAAGCCGGACTGGGTGGGAGGAGGGGAGGTGATAAAACAGTTATAGGGTGGAGGAGCAGAGGCTGAGGAAGAACTGGGACCTGGCTCAGCCTGGTGAGGAGCAGCCTGGGGAGGAGGGGAGAGGTCAGATGAGTGTGTAGAAAAGGAAGATTGGAAAGACTCAGTGATGCTTGGGGTTGGGACTGAGGGGACAGGCAGGAGGGAAAGAAGCAAGATTTGGGACAAGTTGCATTGGGAACAGAGACTAGGGAGGGACTGATGTGTAAAAGAATGCCTGGACGTCAGGAACCTCAGACCATTTGGCCATTTTATGACAAGAATTATCTAGATCTTGTAGGATGGAAAAATTGAAAGTGCCATTTTCTGGCTGTTTGGAACCACTGTCAAGTTTGTATTGGGGTCAAGCCGTGTTGCAGAAGAGAATAAAATGCTTAGACTTTAGGTCAGGTGAGAGTTGAAGAGGTTTTAAGTTCTTGAGAACATAGGCTAAGGGAGAAGAAGAAGGAATGGAGGGTGGAAAGTTGCCTATAGTGAACGAGGCAAGTCCAGAGAAAAGAGAGAGTAGAGACACGGAGAGAAGGGGTGGGGGGTGATTGCCCCCCAGGAAAGTGGAAAAGGGGTAGAGATACTGAGAGAAGGGGTGGGAGATGCTTGCCCCCCAGAAAAGCGGTGCTTGCCGCTAAGAGTGAAGGACCAAGGCAGACATCCCCACATGATCAGACACCTCTGAAACGTGGGTGAATAATCAAGCAGACGTCTCCACATGTTTAAACACCAAGGAAAGACTGTCTTCCCAAGTCCATGACTGGCACCAGAGTTTTGAGTTCATGGATAAAACGCGTCTCCTGTCTCTACCAGAAAAGGAAAGGAACTGAAATTAAGAGAAGGGAGAGATTGAAAGATGGCACCAAGATTTAAAGGAGAAAGAGGCTGAGGGATAGTGACAGAGGTTAGAGACGAGAGTAAGAAGAGGCAACTTACCCGATTTAAAATTGGTGAGATGTTCCTTGGGCTGGTTGGTCTGAGGACCCGAGATCATAGGTGGATCTTTCTCATGGAGTAAAGAGCAGGAGGACAGGGGATTGATCTCCAAAGGAGGTCCCCCGATCCTAGTCACGGCACCAAATTTCACCTGCATCCATGTGAAGAGACCACCAAACAGGCTTTGTGTCAGCAATAAAGCTTTTTAATCACCTGGGTGCAGGTGGGCTGAGTCCAAAAAGAGAAGGGAGGGGTGGAGGTCCTGTGAGGGGAGATAGGGGTGGGGCTGTTTTATAGAATTTGGGTGGGTAGTGGAAAATTACAGTCAAAGGGGGTTGTTCTCTGGCGGGCAGGGGTGGGGGTCACAAGGTGCTCAGTCTGGGAGCTTTTGAGCCACGGTGAGCCAGGAGAAGGAATTTCACAAGGTAATGTCATCAGTTAAGGCAAGGACCGACCATTTTCACTTCTTTTGTGGTAGAATGTCATCAGTTAAGGCAGGAACTGGCCATTTTCACTTCTTTTGTGATTCTTCCCTTGCTTTGGGCCATCTGGACTTATAAGTGCAGGTCACTGGGGATACGATGGCTTAGCTTGGACTCAGAGACCTGACACTAGGGTCTTCCTCAGTGTCCTACCATATTACCTTCTAGTGGCAATGAATGTTTTCAAATACAATAAGACCAGCAGTGTTGTCCTGTTCCCCACAGAATAAGAATTTATTTTTCCATACTATTGATAGAGAGGAAGGACCCTTCCAGAGTTTCTTGGTATCTTTTCTGTTCTTTCACAGATTTCCAAAACAATAGATATTTCCTCCGACTCTTTCTAATGGTTTCTGTGAACACTTGGTAGGTTAGTTAAAAGAAAAAGAGCATTGAAAATGATGCATGCTCCTCAAAGTGTACATGACCACCTGTATCACACAGTGTTCTCCAGAGAAACAGAAACGATAGGGCGTGTATGTGAATATAGAGAGATTCATTTTAAGGAAATGGCTCATGCAGTTGTGGAGTCTGGCAAGCCCAAAATTGGCAGTGTAAGCCAGCAATCTGGAGACCGAGGAAGGAGTTGACATTTAAGTTAAAATCTGAACGAGATCTATAGACAGAATTTTCTCTTTCTTAGAAGAGTCAGTCTTTTTTTTTTGTAAGGCCTTCAAGTGATAGGATGTGGCTCACTTACACTGCAAAAGGTGATCTGCTTAAAATTTTGCTGATTTAAATATTAATATTTTTTCTACAAAATATCTTCACAGCAACATGCAGACCAATGTTTGACTAAATATCTTGGTATTATGGCCTAGCCATACTGATATAAAATTAACTATCATACCTCCAGAATTTTCACACTGTCCCACCAGCAAGAACTAGCTAACCTTTAACAGTTTATCAACTGTACTGGTTTCCTAGGCCTGCTACAAGGTGGTACAGTGCTGGAGGTAGGCCAGAAGTAAAAACATCTGGTGTTCATACTGCCATGCTCCTTACAAAGGCTCTAGGGGAGAATCTTCCCTTGCCTCTTCCAAATTCTGGTGAGTCCAGGTATTTCTTTGAGACTATGTTACTCCAGTGTATGCTTTTTTTCTTCATATAGCTTTTTCCTCTGTCTCCCTGATCTCCTTGTGTCCTTAACTCAATTACATTTGCAAAGACCTTTGTCCCAAATAAAGTCACATTTACAGGTTTGTATGGTCAAGATATAGACATATCTTACTGGGTTCATAATTCAAATTACTACAATCTGCTCTCTGGCCTCCAAAGTTTATGTCTCTCCCACATGCAGAATACATTCACCACATTCCAAATTCTCTAACGTCTTAACCTGTTAGGACGTCAACTTTAAATCTAAAATCTCATCTAAATAACAACAGTTTGAAAGTCCCAAATCTTATCATGTAAATCATCTCAATCAGGTATGGATGAAGCTCTGCATATGATACATCCTGGTGCAAAATTTTTTCTCCACTGGTGACACTAAAATATAAGTTATATCTTTCCCCAAAACAATGGTGGGACAGGCAGAGAATACACATTCACATTCCAAAAGGAAGAAATTGGAAGAAGCAAAGAGGCTGTTTGTCCCAATCAAATTTTATATTCAGCAGGACAAACTTTATTAGGTTTCAAGGCCTGAGAATAATCTTTTGTGAGTGGATACTCTGTCATTTCAGTTCACAGTGAAACCAATGGCTCCACATCTCTGAATGGCGTGCTGTGGTTCTTTTGGCTTCTGACATTTTAAAAATCTACTCCCATGCCAATTCGATCAACCTGGGCCTCTGCACCCACAGTGGCACAATCTACTTCTGCCTTCGTGTCCATGCCTCCAGCTTGCTCTCATTTTGCCCTATCTCTGTCCTGTTAAATTCAAGTTGACAATGCTTCTGCTGACACAACATTCTTAAAAACCTGTGCATCTTCTGATTTACATCATGAGGTTCTGTGCCATTAGACAAGAGGGTTTTCCACACAACTTTCCTGGATAGCTTCATCTCTATTACTAGCTTCTAAGATGGTTAAATGGATCTAAGATTAACAAATCTAATCTACTCAGCATTAGTTTTGGTTTTCTCTCCAGAGCATGCTTTCCCAAAAGTGAATTTTATAATTTTAGCATAATTTACAATTCTGATAAGCCGATAATCTTTTGAATTATCAAGTTTATGTTCCTTGTAGCATAACAGTTTTTTCTTCAATTTATCTCTTTCTTACCACATTTTGCTGGAAGCACCAAGGAGAAAGCATGATGTATCTTCAAGACTATGCCTGAAATCTCCTCAGCTAAATATCCATGGTCATTGCTTACAAGTACTGTGTTCCATTTAACAGAAGAACACAATCCAGATAATTTTTCTGTCTCTTTATAATAAAGAGTGACTTTCCTACAATTTCTAATACCATCTTCCTCATTTCCCTATAAACTCTCACTAGAAATATCTTTAGCATTCCTATTTCTACCAACTTTTTGTTTATGATTATATATGTATTCTCTATGAGCTTTCTCTACCATGCTCCTCATTTTCTCATGGGCCTTCCCCAGCAGTGCCTTGCAAGTTTATATTTCTATCAATAGTCTCATTAGGCGATCCAGGATTTTTCTTATACCTCTCAAAATTCTTCCACCCTCTACACATTACCCAATTTTCAGGCCACTTTGGCATTTGTAGATATGTTACAGCAACATCTGACTTCAAGTGCCAAAATCTGTATTAGTTTTCTGAGCCTGCTATAATAAATTATCACAAACTAGGTGGCTACAAATATCAAATTTGTTCTCTTACAGTTTTGGAGTCTAAAATCAAGTTATTGACAGGGCCATGCTCCCTGCAAACCCTGTAGGGAAAATTCTTCATTTCCTCTTTCAGCTTCTGAAGGCTCTAGGCATTCCTTAGCCTGTAAGCATGTAACTCCAATCTCTGGTTCCTGCTTCACATGTCCTTCGGCTTTTTTTCTGTGTTTATCTACGTGTCTCTTATAATGACACGTGCCATTGGATTAAGAGCCACCATGATAATACAAGTTGAGGTCATCTCGTGATACTTAAAAACATCTGCAAAGACTCTTTCTCCAAGTAAATTTATATTCACACATTCTAGGAGTTAGCATGTAGGCATATTTGGTGGGGAGTCCACCATTCATTTCACTACACCAACCATTCTATCTGAGTCTTCTTATATGTGTCCTGTTACACCTATGGAAGTGTATATTTGTTCACCATTTCTCCTTCCCAACAGGCACTCTCTTTCATTAGATGTAGGCTCAGTTCCTTATTCTGCAACCCTACCTTTCCAATGTATTTGAAAAAACAGTATTTAATTTGAAATTATTCTGCTTTGTATTTTAAGGGATTATGTCATGCTCCTTCTAGCTCTCTGTATGCCACCCCAGAAGGCAGAAACTTGATAAGGCATTTCATTAGTAACATCTGTCTGCCGGGCGCGGTGGCTCACGCCTGTAATCCCAGCACTTTGGGAGGCTGAGGTGGGCGGATCATGAGGTCAGGAGATCGAGACCATCCTGGCTAACACAGTGAAACCCAGTCTCTACTAAAAATACAAAAAATTAGCCGCTTGTGGTGGCAGGTGCCTGTAGTCCTAGCTACTCAGGAGGCTAAGGCAGGAGAATGGTGTGAACCTGGGAGGCGGGCGGAGCTTGCAGTGAGCCGAGATCGCGCCACTGCACTCCAGCCTGGGGGACAAGCGAGACTCCATCTCAAAAAAAAAAAAAAAAAAAAAGTAACGTGTATCTGCGTGGAGTTTTATTTATCAGTAAGATACTACTTGTTCCTTGGTTTCTCGAGGATGGAATCACCGTATACAGAGAATAATGTGAGATACTTAGGATTCGTGTAACAGTTTGAGAGAAGCTTTGCTCATGCTAAGACCCCATAGAACACATTTGCACAATTGCATGTACTCTTAATTATCCTAGTGCAATTCCATCTGGAAATCACTCTATTGATAAAATGACCTTTGGCTCTATGTTTTGGCCAAAGCATTTCCTCAATTGTTACTCTGCTGGTTACTCATACTGATTTGAATTTTTCTTAGTCTAAAATTAGGGTTACTTATATACAGCAGTTGTGATCACTGGGGATGTTTATAATTCATCACAATTCACAGATGTTTCTATAATTTGATTTCATAATAAGAATGTGGTAGTCTAGATAAATATATGAATATAGGTAGTCAGAATATAGCTTAATTATAAGTTTCTGTAAACTAAATGGAAAAATGATTTCAATCTCAGTGTAATCACTATTCTTACTAGAGTTTTTGGGGGGCAGAATTTCCTTTTCATCTCCCTGTTAACTTCCACATGAAGCTCTGTGAAGGCCGTTCTCACACATAAGTGCGTGAAAGCAAACAACGCTCAACTAAAAATTAGCATGTATTTCTTCCCAATATAGCTTGTAGTCAAATATAAATTACTTGACCTGCTTGTGCTTCAGATTCAGCAAGTGTTATTATATTTCAGTGAGTTTTATCAGATTATTTCAACAACTCTTGAGAAACTCTTGGATTTTACTTTTCTAGTTTGAATGTTTAGTTTTAAAATACTTCATCCTCACATACAAAGCTTACACAGGACATCTTTACATTACAAATGCATTATATTTTGTTATAGCATATGAACAGCAATTGCTGGACCAATCTTGTACTTTTTTTTTTTTTCCTATTAATAATGCCTAAAGCGGCCAGGCGCAGTGGCTCACGCCTGTAATCCCAGCACTTTGGGAGTCTGAGGCGGGCAGATCACGAGGTCAGGAGATCTAGACCATCCTGACTGACATGGTAAAACCCCGTCTCTACTAAAAATACAAAAAATTAGCCGGGAGTGGTGGTGGGTGCCTGTATTCCCAGTTCCTCAGGAGGCTGAGGCAGGAGAATCGTTTGAACCTGAGAGGCGGAGCTTGCAGTGAGCCGAGATCGCACCACTGCACTCCAGTCTGGGTGACAGAGCGAGACTCCATCTCAAAAAAAAAAAAAAAAAAAAAAAAGGCTAAAGTGTTTGAATGCATGACAAAAATGCAATATAGTTCACCCTCCATAAAAACAAAAAACACTAAAAAATCTAAAAAGTTTTTTTTTATGATTAAACACTAAACCTCTAATCTATTTAGTCTGTAAAGTTTTTATGAAATATACAGTTAATGAAGTTACCAATAACCTGAATACAGCATAGATGGTACTTCTTTGTAGAATCCTTAACTTTTCTTATTTCTTTTAGATCAAGCTTACTTTTTCTCAGGAATTTTATTCCTTCCTATATAATATATATAGAAATATGTAATCCCCTTATATGTTTTATACGTATGTGCATATTTATATGAAGGAACCTACATATGTGAAGGTTATATTTTAAATATATGATATGCTTTCCGTACATCTAAAATGAAACACTTTCTTTCATATTAATTGTATTCTTCTAGTAAACAGGTGGGCAGCTCATGAGCTTCATAGCAAAGGAAGAGAGTAACAGACACATCATACATTTTTTTCTTTCAGTACTCAATGGGATCAGCAGTAAAGTTAATGAACTGTGTTTTTAAGTAGCTCCCTATTCATCTAGGGAAAGTTATTCCATGATATGTGCATCACTGGTTTTCATTTTAATTAGTTTTGATCAAAAGTTGTCAAACTTATCCAGTGGTCCAGCCAATAAATTTATGATTATCAATTTTCTATTCAAATGTCTTATTTCATATAGAATAAAATAAAATCTCCCAAAGCATAAACCTCTGCTTACTCTGAACTCTTGAGAGCCAAAAATTATTTTATTATTGAGTGATGTTTTTCCCTGTCCCACTCCCATGCAAATAATGAATAATTTTTATAATTTATTTAACAATCACATATGTCAGGAGGAATTAGGAGTTAAAACAAGATCCAATCTTAGTAACATACAAGTAAAAGTTGCCTTTTCAAAATACATCTTAGTTTTTCTCATGTTCTGTTTGCAAGAAAACGTTGAATTTCTTAGTGTTTATATATTGTATTCTGTATTTTAAGTTTATTTTTAAAAGTAAAATCTTCTGTCAAGTTTAGTGTTTGAAATATATTTTATTTTATAATGAAAACTTCAGGCCAGGTGCTGCAGCTCACGCCTGTAATCCTAGCACTTTGGGAGGCCTAGGTAGGCAGATCCCCTAAGGTCAGGAGTTTGAGACCAGCCTGGCCAACATAGTGAAACCCCGTCTCTACTAACAATACAAAAATTAGTTGGGTGGTGACATGTGCCTGTAGTCCCAGCTACTCAGGAGGCTGAGGCAGCAGAATCGCTTGAACCCAGGAGGCGGAGGCTACAGTGAGTCAAGATCATGCCACCTCACTCCAGCCAGGGACATAGAGTGGCACTCATCTCAAAAAAAAAAAAAAAAAAAGAAAGAAAAAAGAAAGAAAAAGGAAACTTCAAATTCTAAACTTCATTATTTTCTGTTACTCAATAATACCTAAATATATTAGAATAAATATAATATTTAATTGTACGAGAATTTATGAAAAAAATTCATAAACACAATACACATCAAATTTCACTTGTAATATTATTTCTCAGAGACAAAGTAATTTGAAGTTCCTCATAGTAAAAGCTCAGTTAGAGTTGTTTTGCTACTTTACAATTTCAGATAGATCCATATGAAAGGAAAATTTGTGAGAAAATGCAATAAATTATTTAAAATATATTTTAAAATATAATTCCTTACATTTTCATAACTCAGCCATTTATAGTCATGATAAATATCATGATAATTATGTACTTCACCAGTTTTTATAAGCTTTTGACTTTTTAAAAATTTAATATGTGGCCAAGCATGGTGGCTCACATCTGTAATCCCAGCACTTTGGGAGGGCGAGGGGGGCAGATCATCTGAGGTTAGGAGCTGGAGACTAGCCTGGTCAACATGGAGAAACCCCATCTCTACTAAAAATACCAAATATTAGGTGGGTGTGGTGGCGGGTGCCTGTAATCCCAGCTACTCGAGAGGCTGAGGCAGGAGAATTGCTTGAACCTGGGAAGCGGAGGTTGCTGTGAGCTGACATCGCACTGCGGCACTCCAGCCTGGGTGACAGAGCGAGGCTCTGTCTTAAAAAAAAAAAAAAAAAAAGTAATATGTAATCTCATTTAATTTTGTGACAATGCTACATTATGGGAAATACTATCTTCACTTTACAGCTGAAAACGTTGAATCCCACAGAGGTGAAAAAACCTGCAATGTTAACACAACAACAGATGTCAGAGCTGTGATTGCACTCCTAGGCTGCCTGATGACAAGTACTCTGTATTCTCAGGATTTAGAATTCATCAAATCCTTCCTTAAATCCTGTGAGGGAGGGACTGTTCTTGCTCCTTATGTTTTGAAGGGAACCTGGGGTTCAGAGTTTCAGTTTTCTGCCTAAATATCACAGCTCCAATACCTGGCGGAGGTGATAGAATACAGGTTTGTCTCACCTCAAGGGCTTTCACCCTGCCCTGAATTCATTATTGGTAAAGACTTTTAGTAGGGTATAGAGATGAAAATAGAAATAACCATAGCACTCATTATATAATATTGATAATTGTTTTTTTTTTCTCCTGCCATGTACCTAAAAACCCAGACAACATTCTAATGAATTCTCATTTTTATTTATTTTTTATATCACACAGATAAAATAAATTTTAGCCTCAAGCCTGTGTGAGAGACATTGAGTGGTTGTGAATTATCACTGGAGAATTTATTTCCTGCTACACAAACCCCAAGGCTGAAACAGGCAATCTTCCTAAATTTCTTCCTCTGAGACAATATATCACTTTACTGAGGTCTGAGCTTTATGAATGTGTCCTGATCAAAGATACAATGTTTCTGTTATAAAGAAAGAAATAATGATAAGCATGTGAAGTGATACATATGTTAATTAGCTTGATTCAATAATTCCACTCTGTATACATATATCCTAGCATCACTTTGTACCCCATAAATATATACAGTTGTAACTTGTCAATATCCAATAAATAAATAACAAATTCCCATATTGGGCAATCTTTGTTTTGCCATATATGTGGCCCATTAACATCTAAGGATGCAGACTATCAGAAATAGATAAATAGGGCTGGGCACTGTGGCTCAATCCTGTATTTCTAGCATTTTGGGAGGCCGAGGAGGGTGGATCACCTGAGGTCGGGAGTTCGACACCAGCCCCGGCCGACATGGTGGAATCCCATCTCTACTAAAAACAAAAACAAAAACGAACAAACAAACAAACAAAAAACAATTAGCCAGTGGCGGGCGCCTATGATCCCAGCTACTCAGGAGGCTGAGGCAGGAGAATTGCTTGAACCTGGTGGGCAGAGGTTGCAGTGAGTGGAGATCACCCTACTTCACTCCAGCCTGGGCAACAGAGGGAAACTCCATCTCAAAAAGGAAAGAAAAAGAAATAGGTAAATAGTAGTAACTGAACTGCTAGGCTCAGCTCTATGTTGTCTTTCTAGATTTATATTTTCTAAATTTTTGTAGTTCTGTGGATTTTCATCACTTTCTTTGTCAGCTCAAATACGGATCTCTAAGCGTTTCAAGATATTCTGTAACATATATTTTATATTATCTAACTCATTATATTTTTAGGCCTTTTTAGAAATCCCATTTCTGTTGTAAATCATGTATTAACTGTGTATATCCTCAACTACATGGTATGTGACTTTAAATTTTCAACAATTGTAACCTATCATTTAATAGCCAGGTGTGTATAGTCTAGACGTACTTTGAGACAGTTCAGTAAGTCACTTTCATCTTGGTTTTAATAGACTATATAGTAGCCATGTTCTCTATATATATATCTCACTGTCAAATTTATCATATTGCTTCTTAATATTTTAATAATTTACATTTTCTGCAAAAAAGCAAACGTATTATTTACTATCTTCACTTTCATCAGGAATATTAGCAAATGACATAATTTTAGGAATAACTTTTTGTCAATATCATCTCCTTACTCTCATAATGAATGTGAGATGAGGATATAAGCTAATAGGTTCACTAGTATACACCAGCTTCATGTTAAGTATAATTCAAATTCATATCTCAGTAAAATAACAAATGACTACATAGGTATGTGTTAAAGTTTTCAGGTTCGCTTTTGAATTGGTAAAACAGAAAATATGAAAATCACTACTGTCCATAATATATTGCCACATATGTTATTTTCAACATATACGTGTCTACTATGCCCTAGTTAAACTGTTTTGATAGTGTTTTGAAATTTTTAATACAAGGAAGAAGAAAATACTTTAGACACTTAGAGTAAAGCAATCTAGTCTATGTTATAAATGCTGGCTACAGAAGAGAAGTGAGTATATTGTTTGTATTGTCTCTACCCCATTAGAATATCAGCCTCCTGAAGGCAGGGACTTTATTTATTTTTTTTTCTTTCTGTATTTGCTGCTATAGCCTTAAAACAGGAAGACTGCTTGGGAGTTTGCAGGACCGCAACAATCTTTGTTGAATAACTGACTGCTGAATAAATGACTGTTTTACCCACTGAGAATGGCCAATAATTGTTTAGAAACAAAAACAATTTTAATTATTACTCTTAGGAGTATCTTCACAATATCAATGCAATTAATTTGAAAGCTAATTAAATAATATTTAACTAAAAGTTAATAAATAATATTTATTATGTCTACTGAGTTCTTGCTTGAACTAACAATACCAATCAAGACATTTAACAAAATTTTCTCCAATTATAGCTTAACCAAAAATAAATAAATAAAAATTTAAGAAAAATAAAACAAAACAAAAATAATAGTTTAACTAAATTAAGTGCCTCATTTGATGTCATGTCAACATAGCCCAAATATACTGTAGTCTTGTGTTTATTAACCAGTTTAGACATTCTGTGTATTCACTGTGTGCAGGCTGATGACTTCAGTCATCATTCATTATGTACAAATGATAATTTTATTATTTTAGAAATTTAAGGTCTGTTTTAGAATAATATTCATTGAAAAAACTAATTCCGTTGTCATATTTCTATTTAAGGTATTTAACATTACACCGATTTTATTAACACAGGTAGGTTATTGTATGATTGTCCAAAATTAAACACTTACTTTTAGTTGAGTAACTGATTTTTGTGCTTATGTAGATATCTAAGTTTGACATAAATTTTGAAAATGTCAACAATTTTTAGAGATAAGATAATTTGTGACCCATTTAACATAGAATTCTGTTAAATATCTTCACCTTTTACCGACATCTACACAAATGTCTAGTTCAAAAATTATGATAAATACACTGTGGAAAAATCAATCAAAATAAATTAATTGTATTTGAATATTTTTGCAATATAACTTTAGAAACAATTAAATATTTAAAGTATAATTCAAAAAAATTACACCATTGTTCTGTAAATATAGTGGCAAATACTTAACTTATACATTCATATATCAATGCGGTATGTATGCACTTAGCTTACATGCCCCAACAGGGTGCATATCAGTAATATCAGTAGGTAATATCAGTATTAAGCACTGAATAATAGCTTCAAAGTATGATCCCACTCTTACCTCACTTGTAACATTTCCAGATACTTAATGCTTTCTCCACTGCTCTATATTCCCTCAACAAATTTCTCTGCTATAGCCCCAGTCCTCAACATCAAACTCCATTCCTAATAAATCATATATTTTTTATGTCAGTGTTGCATAACTTTGCTAGAGAAAATTTTATCTCTGTGCAGATTTTGACCACTAAAATTAATGTTCTAACTTAGAATTACTACTATGTTTTCTTCATTGATTTAACTTGTTAACTTTTCCAAGCCATCTGCTAGGACTTCAAGCTACTAGTTATACATTAAAAAATTCTTATTTAATTACACACACCATACATATATGCAAATATACATGTAGACACATAACTTATAATATGTAATATAAAAATTTTGTGAAGTTCTTGAAGAGAAGCACGTCTTCTCTTCAGGATATGCCTATCTCTATACTTATCATTTTATCCTCTATATTTAGAAAAAGGGATGCTATTTCTCTTTAATTTTGTTTTAATTGACAAATAATTGTATATATTTATGGGGTACTATGTAATGGTTTGATATGTGTTTACATTGTGGAGTGATTAAATCAAACTAATTAACAAATCTATTATCTAACATATCATTTTGTGTCATTAAAACATTTACAATGTATTCTTTTAGAAATTTTAAAATAGACAAGGTCTCATTACTTATTATAATCATCATTCTGTGCAATAGATCACTAGCACTTACTCCTTGTGGCTGACTAAAATGTATACCCTTTGATCAACATCTCTCCATTCTCTATCCATCCCCCTCCCCAGGCCCCTGGTAACCACTATTTTTCTACTTTATTGGTTTTTCTTTTTTATATTTCACATAGAAGTGAGATCATGCCATATTTCTTTCTGTGCCAACTTATTTCACTTAGCATAATGTTCTCCAAGTTGCCCTTTCTGAAGTGGTTCTTTTTTAACACATCTATGTAAATCTCCTCTGAGTCTTGATCACGTACTCCTTCTATTCCTTCTATCTTTTCTATGCACTGAATCTTGAAAAACTCCCAAGCACTTGGGAAGGTAGAATAATGCCTCTCTGCCTCACCAAGTTGTTCACTTTCTAATTTCCAGAATTTGTGTATATGGTGCCATCAAAGGCAAAATGGTATTTGCAGGTGTGAATAAAGTTAAAGATATTGAGATGCAAATATTATCCTACATGGTCTGGTGGCCCAAACTTAATCACAGGATCCTTATAAGTGAAATGTAATGGCAGGGGAGTGAGTGTTAGAGTAATGTAGCAGGAGAAAGAATCAACTATCCATGGTAACTTTCAGCTGTTAGAAGTGATGATAATCCTTATTCAGAATATATTTTGAGGGTAGAACGTTATGACTTGGAAGGTTGAAAAAAAAAGGATCATGAATCATAAAGGACATATTGAACTTTAACTCAAACAATTGGTTGGAGTTGTCATTTACTCACATAACAAATTCTATATAAAGACTATGTTTGGGAGAAAGAACTCTGAGTTTTGTCTTTGACCTGCTTAATTTGAGATGCTGTAGACATACAAAACAAGTAATTAGCTCATTAGGTGTAAGGCTGGTAGTATAATTTCATTAGCATACCAATGATATTTGAATTAATAAAATTAAATAAGGTATCCTAGGAAATAGAAGAAAAGTGAAGAAGGACCAGACACTCATTCAATGGTTAAAAGAAAAAGCCCAAATGTGGCTGGATACAAATGTAATGGAAATGAGGAAGTGGAGACAACATTTTTGAAATCTTTAAAAGTATTTCGCTGTGATAGAGAAGACAGACAAGGCATAGAAGCTGGAGGAAAGGATGAAATCACCACCAGGCTTTTAAGTATGAAAAAATGTTAATGACAATTTTTGTAAGCTACTGAGAATTACCTAGCCAGTAGTGAGAAATAGGTGGCTATAGAAGTAAAGAGCTTTTATTGGTTAGAAAAGACAGTGTTAATATATAACTTTGTCATCAAGAATGGGAAACTATTAAGAGATAAATGAACAGGGTAAGCTTTTAATATTTAGGCAGGTAAAAGAGGGCTACGATTTTCCTAGGAATATAAGTAACCATGGTGACCTTAGTCAAATGATATAAAATGCAAAACGGAAGTAGAATGCCCTTAGATACGAGCCTGGATATATATTTCATTGTAACAAGAGGGGAGACTGAGTAATTGTAAAGAGATGCAATGCATTGGTGAGTATGGTAGGGAGATGTGGCAGTGCTTATCTGATTGCTTTAATTTTTCCTATCAATAATTAGATGAAATCATAAAATAATGATTCAGGGCCAGGCGCAGTGGCTTACGCCTGTAATCCCAGCACTTTGGGAAGCAGGTAGATCGGCTGAGGTCAAGAGTTTGAGACCAGCCTGGCCAACATGGCGAAACTCTCTCTATTAAAAATACAAAAATTAACTTGGCACAGTGGCACGCGCCTGTAGTCCCAGCTACTCAGGAGGCTGAGGCAGGAGAACTGCTTGAACCCTGGAGGTGGAAGTTGCAGTGAGCTAAGATCATGCCACTGCACTCCAGCCTGGGTGACAGAAAGAGACTCTGTCTCAAAAAATATATATAAATAATTAAAAAAAAAAAAAGATTCAAACAGAAGAGAAAAAATGAGAAGGCATCATCTTGCAGAGTGAGTTTTAGGAACCCATTTGAAACTTTTATTCATTAATGTAAAGTGAACCTAGTCACCATCATAGTGTGACTTTTATATACCAGAAGTCAGTTATTCAGGTGTATCCATGAATTGTGCAAATAATTAAGTACAATGAGAGTTAAGGTTAAGTTGGATGAATAGGGTTAAGTTGGATGAATATGATCAAGAAATGAGAAGGAAGGAAGATTCTGCAAACAAGTGATAACAACACTGGAACATACAATCCAACCTACACAGGGAAGAAAGTAAGGGTAGTTCGGAGATGGATGAATATTAAAACTGTGTTAGAATCAATGAATTGGAGGCACCAATGGAGTCAAAGAACTGTAGGTGTGGGATATACTAAAGTACGTAAGCTAATATACTACAAAATAAACTAGATACTTGTCAAAGGTATTTTTGAAAATGGCAGGGGGCGGTGGCTAGAGTGTGGGTGGAGAAAATAATCCTTGGAATTTTGGAAGCCAAGAACACCGAGAAGCCAGGGTATTGACCGGATCATGTGCACAAAAGTTGAAATCTCTATAAATGGTGATTGAAATAAAGGTAAAAACGAAGACTATGATCCCGTTCTATTGAAGAAAAATGTCTAGGAGTTCAGGATGTAAGGAAAAAGAGTTTGGAATTAGTATTGGGCAATTAGGAATTCACTGAGTCCACCTCCAGGCTCTGAGGCACGTGGAATGAGAAAGGAAAATAGCGCTCACTTAAGAAGCCTGTGGAGGGAGTGGGGTGATTCTTCCAGTAACAGGTTTAACTAATTTAGACAAAGGAGGAAAACAAATAAAGAGGAAATTGTGGTTTAATATGGAGAATGTTGATCAAAGCGTATTCCAAAGTCACAGTAGAAAGGCATAGAAGGTTAAGAGTTTGGGCTAATTTAGGGGATATACAGACAGAAGCATGTGGAGATAGTTTGAGAGCATTTTGGAAAGCTTGGACTTTTGGTTGTGACTGAGATAAAAAGGAATATACAAAAGAATAATTTATTCCTTGTATATTTATGGAAGGTAGGTAATTAGTTTAAATTATGGCCAGCATATTCTTTTCAATGGAAAGAATGGGGCCACTGGGAAACTGTTTCTGTCATTGTTTCTAGCTGCATATCAGCCTGGGATTTGATACAGGGAGTTAACAAGGGATGGGTATCTTTAGAAGCTAGAAAAGCTATGACAATCCGGGGAAGGGATTATCAAAGAGCAAGCAGAAAGCAAGAAGACTGGGTCATATGGTACATCTAGTTCTAGATCCTTGCGGAATCGCCATACTGTTTTCCGTAATGGTTGAACTAGTTTACAATCCCACCAACAGTGTAAAAGTGTTCCTATTTCTCCACATCCTCTCCAGCACCTGTTGTTTCCTGACTTTAATGATCGCCATTCTAACTGGTGTGAGATGGTATCTCATTGTGGTTTTGATTTGCATTTCTCTGAGGGCCAGTGATGATGAGCATTTTTTCATGTGTCTGTTGGCTGTGTGAATGTCCTCTTTTGAGAAATGTCTGTTCATATCCTTTGCCCACTTTTTGATGGGGTTGTTTGTTTTTTTCTTGTAAATTTGTTTGAGTTCTTTATAGGTTCTGGATATTAGCCCTTTGTCAGATGAGTAGATTGCAAAAATTTTGTCCCATTCTGTAGGTTGCCTGTTCACTCTGATGGTAGTTTCTTTTTGACCCAGCCATCCCATTACTGGGTATATACCCAAAGGATTATAAATCATGCTGCTATAAAGACACATGCACACGTATGTTTATTGCGGCACTATTCACAATAGCAAAGACTTGGAATCAACCCAAATGTCCATCAGTGACAGACTGGATTAAGAAAATGTGGCACATATACACCATGGAATACTATGCAGCCATAAAAAAGGATGAGTTTGTGTCCTTTGTAGGGACATGGATGCAGCTGGAAACCATCATTCTTAGCAAACTATCATAAGGACAGAAAACCAAACACCGCATGTTCTCACTCATAGGTGGGGACTGAACAATGAGATCACTTGGACTCGGGAAGGGGAACATCACACACTGGGGCCTATCATGGGGAGGGGGGAGCGGGGAGGGATGGCATTGGGAGTTATACCTGATGTAAATGACGAGTTGATGGGTGCTGACAAGTTGATGGGTGCAGCACACCAACATGGCACAAGTATACATATGTAACAAACCTGCACGTTATGCACATGTACCCTAGAACTTAAAGTATAATAATAATAATAATAATAATAATAATAATAATAAAAAGAAAGCCAGAAGACTTCTGGGGCTTCTGGACCCTTAGGATCATGAGTAACTTCTGAAGTCCTCCAGGTCAGCTCGTTTCTTCTACGCGGAAACCACTGTCTCACTGAAATATTGTCTTTATGAATGTACTCTTTTGTGTTAGCGACTTAGTTTTTAAATTAAGACGAAATTTGGAGGGGCAAAATGTTTTTGCCATACCTTAAAACAATTATCCATACCTTAGAAGAGTTTTTTTGTTTTTTGTTTGTTTGTTTGTTTGTTTGTTTTATAAAGAGAGTGGAGGTTATCAGAGAGTGGGAGGGTTTTTTATTACTTTATTTTTCAAATTACTGTCAAATTACTGTACAGTAAATTTGATTATTTGTTTCTGTTGGTGTACACTCCTATAGATTTTAATAAATGGATATATTTGTGCACCCTGTTCTGTCAACCCCAAAACTGTCTCATCCTATCCCTTTATAGTGATACCCTCCTCCTTGCCCCTAATCTCTGGCAAACACTTATCTGTTCTCTGTCCCAGTAGTTTTGGTTTTTTGAAAAGCCATATAAGTAGTTTGTAACTTTTTGATACTGACTTCTTTCACTCTGCAAAATGTCTTTGAAATTCATGCAAGTTGTTTCATGTATCAATTGTTCATTACGTTATATTGCTTTATAGCATTTCATTGTACACATATACTAGGTTACCAATTCACCCACTGAAGGACATTTGTTGTTTACAAGTTTTGGCATTAGTAATTAGAGCTGCTATAAGCCTTCAGAGATGGGTAGTTTAAATATTAGTTTTCATTTCACTCCAGTATATACTAATGACGGGATTGCTGAGTCACACAGCGAATGTATGTTTACCTATGAAAGAAATTGCCAAACTGTTTCCAGAGTGGCTACTTCATTTTGCATTCCAACCAACAACGAGTGAGAATTCTTATTGTTCTCCATCTTCACGAGCTTATGATTAGATCATTTTGGGGGGAGGTTCTAATAAGTATGTAAAGGTAGCTCATCATAGCTCTGCATTTCCCCAGTGGCTAATGAAGCTTAACATCATTTTATGTGCTTCTCAGTAGAGATTTGGTGGAATAATTTTCAAGTATAAAAGGGAGATCTGGGTGATACACAAGAACAATGAAAATCTCAATATGAACAGCATAAGAATTATCATTCACCAGGGTTTAAAATAGTGAAGATCTGGGAGCTTGATTAGAAGCCAGAGAGAAGAGGGTGAAGGACACCTCAATATAATTAGTGAACGTCACTTTTAAAATATAAATCTAATTTTTCTTGACTCTTCTCAGCCTTTATTTAAAAGAGTTATATGTTAAGTTTTATATACCTTTTGCTTACTTGCCAATAAATAAAACAGTAAATTTATGAATGTCCTTTCTTATATTTTATATTTTATTCCCTAAAAGTATTATTTCTACTATTGGTAAGTCTCATACTATTGAGTAGCAGAAATAATATGATAATCTAATTAATATTTTACTACCAGTAATAGAAATTGTGTTTTCTTTTTCAAATCTCTGACTTCTGGGACAAAAATAGAGATAATCTGAGAAAAGTTGAGAGTAACTTTAGAATGAAGAGTTAGTCATAGAACCAGTACAACTTGCTGCAAACATTGTCAAATGTTTCTGACAGAATAGGCAACCCTCTCTTTATTAAACATATGTTTGACATTATGGAAGAAATAAACTTCAGTACAAGGAATCATATGCCTAGAATGAATCAAATGTTTTTCAGAATCTTAGAATTGTCATAGAACTCTAGTAACCAATAGTTTGCTGAAGTACTGTCCTTTGCATACAAAGGCAATTGAATTTTCACTGATTTATCCATTATTTATATTGCTTGTATCTGCGGTGCCATGCAATTATCGGTAGCCATCTGCAACACACCTTACTGAAGCATGAAGAGACGTATGCAGCTGGTAAATAATGCACACCTAACTGGATTATATAGAAATTTAACTAAAAGCATTTTAAGACCTAGTCCTAAGGAAGCACTTACTATGTGCTGGGAAATGTTCTAAGCAGAACAAGCTTTAATACATTTAATCTTTGCCAAAACTCTATCTTACTATTATTTTTATCATCCCTAGTTTACTAATGAAGAAAGCAAAGAATAAAGAAAAGGATGATAACAAGCTCAAATTAATTTATCCAGTAAATGGCATAGTCAAGCTTTGAATACAGATAATTTCATACCAGTTTGAGTTTTTAAACCACTATGCTATTCTGCTTTCCCTGTACTCCATTATGTAATAACAGTCAATTTACCAGTTTTAACATATTGCAAATTTAAGTCATTCCAAGGCTTCCTGCGTTTCTTCAATCCACTAATTGGCATGTCTATTAATTTTTTAAATTAGATTAATTGAAAAACATGTAAAGTTTTACTCAGTCAATAAATGTTGGCTATTATCATATTTTATTAAGAAATGTGTAGAATTCATTAAGAAAGTATAAATAAGAAGTAAGCTGCAAGGAAAAACACGAGAACACGGATAAAATTAAAGCAGAAAAATGTGTAAGCATTTTTATTTCTGAATATGTAGTAATAGTAAACCTCTAAACTTTTCTATTTCCTTTTTGTTCCTTACATAAAAGCAAATAAGCACTTGGGGAAACATTGCACTAACACTTTAGGAAAATTATTTACAAATGATATTTTAGTTCAGAATGGACTCCTGATTTTCTATGCTTAGGTTTTCCTCATTGCAAGGTTGGAAAACCAGCTGTGTTGAGTGGGAACACAGGTTTGAACTTGTTGAGTAAATTCTCATTTGGTTTTAAGTCTCTAAGTCAATATTACTTCTTATTTATACATTGAATCAAGAGATGACCAGATGTCAGTTTTACATTTTGTCCTCTGATGTGTGAACGTGGAAATAGTCACTGAAGATTGCAAAGAGGTTTATCCTATGTTCAAACATTGGTTACAGAGCCACAGCAATGGAATGATGGGAAAAGGCTCCTGTGTATTTGTTCTTTCTGGCAGTGAGTTTACTGCTTAATTTCCTGTCCATGTCTGCTGGTTATACATATCCTTTAGAACAAATATGCACTATCTCAATACCTCAGATTATATGCCACATTCAAACTGGAGACTGGGCTGGGCTCAGTGGCTCACCCCCGTAATGCCAGCACTTTGGGAGACCGAGGCGGGTGGATCTCCTGAGGTCAGCGGTTCAAGACCAGCCTGACAAATGCAGTGAAACTCCGTCTCTACTAAAAATACAAAATATTTAGCCAGGCATGGTGGTGGGTGCCTGTAGTGGTCCCAGATACTCAGGAGGCTGAGACAGGGGAATTTCTTGAGCCTGGGAGACGGAGGTTGCCGTGAGCCGACATTGCGACACTGCACTCCAGCCTGGGTAACCAAGCAAGACTCCATCTCAAAACAAAACAAAACAAACACAAACGGGAGACTGGAGAGTTTCTTAAATAATATTTCTACTTGCTCTTAATAACAGCTGAAGGAAAATTAGTTGAAGAAACCTTATTTTAAAAATCTAATTGGAGGTATCAATATCAAGTACAATCACTAAAAGAGTATTTATGACATTGAGATATTTAAGATTTAGTATTTTTTAAAGATCTCACTCTTTTCTTTTAAACAGAATAGCGTAAATGTGGGAGCTCGTGTGAGATATCTCCAAACAGGGACTTGAGATTTTATAGAGTCAGTTTTAATGTAGAAACCAAGTTCCAGTGTGCTAGATGAAATTATTATTTTTATGACTGTATCTAATAGAGAGGTACTTTCCAAACTATCTTTCTAAATAAAATATGTTTACTAAAATTCTGCATTCAAGTAAACCAGCAATTTCAAAAGAAAATTTAATCTGGAGCTTGGAAATTATAAAGAATTTGGAAGAAATATGTAATATAGCTATATGCTCCCAGGAGACAGTAGAGAAGCTGTATTTCTATTGAACAAAATAAGCAAAAATCCTCTTTCTACACAATAAAATATTCGCAACCAGCAGAACATGTGATTCTCATGTAAAGGTGGTGGAGGTTGAATTTCCTTTTCCCTATTTTTGTTTAGCAAAGTCATCCTTTGGCCGATGTTGCATTAAAGCAGGTTTCATACATGCTTTCTTGCTCTTTTCTTCCTTTTACAGTCCTCATGTCCCCTCTCAGAACCCCCAGATCCTGGCATGCTATGACTACTTTTTGGTCACTCACAAAAGCTGGACATTATTTTGCACTCTATTATTTCCACAAAATATTAAAACAACCAGCTCGTTATGATATTACCAGCAAATCATTTCCTGCAAGATCTCATTACTCGCTAATGTATCTTGTTTTACTCTGGAGTCTCTCTTAGGATGTGAAAAGAAGCACTTTTACACATTTCTAAATCACTACTCTAAAGCAAGCACCAATAAATTTCCCTTTACCATTTTGATGATAACTTTAGCAAATTTCATAATTTTACCAAATAATAATTGGTGGCTCTCTTTGTGGAAATAAATAAAATCTACTTAAATCAGAACAAGCAAAGGCTTTGTGTTAGTCAGTTAGTGCTGCTATAACAAAATTGCAGAAACTGGGTGGCATATCAACCACAGAGATTATGTCTTCCAGATCTGGTGACAGGATGTCCATGACCATGGTGCCAGCATGATCAAGTTCTGGTGACAGCCCTCTTCAGGGTGAAGATTACTGACTTCTCATTATATCCTCACACAACAGAAAAGGCACAAAGTAACTCTCTGACTTTTTCTAATATGGGCACTAAACCCATTCATGAGAGCTTCACCCTCATGACCCAATTACTTTTCAAAGGCCCCATCTCCAAATTCTATTATATTGGGGATTAGGTTTCAACATAAGAATTTGGGGAGGGGTGCAAACATTTTATCTGTAATATACTTAAAATATAGAACTTGCTATAGCAACCTAGACAGCTGCTATCACTTCTTTTGTTTGATAGAGATTCAAATGCAGGTAGGAAAGTGGTAAAACTCAATAGTGAAAATAAAATGATAGCTATAATTATGCCCTGATTGGAGACTGCAGGTGAGATAACTAGAGGAGGGGTCATCATATGTGACTGGTTAGGGAAACACATTTGACTTTCTTTGTTTGGTTATAAAATGGAAGTAGGGCAAAAATTAGGAAACCTGTTAGTTACTGATCAAGTCCTGGTCATTTGGGGCTGATTGCTACAGGAGTTGCTGTTGGCTTCTAGGACTGTTTGCTGCAGATAGTGGTTTGACTTTTTGGATTGGCTGTTGAAGGTAGTGCAGTGGTTTCCTGGACTGGCTGTTGCAGATTTCAGGTGAGAGTTTCCTTTTGGTATATAAATTGTCCATTGTCCATTTATGTATTCAGTCTTTTCCTATGTCCAGAGCATTGTAAAAGGAGCTTGAGGAAAATGGAAATTATTAATCCTGAACTCAATTACAAATCAGAAGAGTGAGGAAAACTTCAAAAGGTAAGTTACATTTGAACAAAACTTTGAAAGAGGTAACAACATGAGCAAAAATAGCACAGACAGACAATGACGTGTGTGTATTATAGGAAGCAGAGATAGAGGTGAAAATTGAAAGCATAGGAATGCAGATGGGATTCACAGCAGAGAAAAGAGAAAAATATAAAACAGTAGAGAATAAAATATGTCTTAGTCAGAGTTTTCACCCAAATAGCAGAGGCTAAGACAAAGCCTTGCATATAGGCAATTTATTTTGGAAGGCAAATTTTAGAAAAGAGCAGAGGGACACCAGTTAGAACGTAACAGAGAAAAGGAGGAAATGAATTCAAGGGCATAGTTTTCAAAACGATCAACCCAGTGAAAAACTGAGGCTCGTGTCTATCAGTCTCTTCTGTGGAGCCATGTAGAATTTTTCTTCTAAAGGTCATACCATGCACAATTTTCCTCTCAAATGCCAGAAGATGAGAACATTTTTCCACCAACTTCTGTTGGTCAAAGTATGCCCCATGAAGGTATTAACTCCCCTTCACTTCCAAGTTACACACGCGTACACACATTTTGCTAGTTAGGTTTCTGTAGGTCTCCTTTTTAGAGGTATCAGGGAAGTGTGGGGACAGAAAGCAAGAGGTATTTGGTTCAGCTGAAGCAAAATACTAATAGGTTACAACTGCATTAAACGAATTGCCAAAGCAGTAGCTACAATAAAAGGTGTGCTGAGAAGATACTTGATATGATTACAATTTTCTTAAATTCATTGAGACTTCTTTGTGGGCTTTAACATGGTCTATCTTGGAGAATGTTCCATATGCTGATGAAAATAATGCATAATCTTCAGTTGTTGGGCAGAATGTTCTGTAAATATCTGTTCAGTCCTTTTGTTCTAGGGTATAGTCTACGGGCATTTTGTTGTTGTTGTTGTTGACTTTCTGTCTTGAATGACCGGTCTCATGCTGTCACTGGAAGTCCCCCACTGTTATTGTGTTGCTGCCTATCTCATTTCCTAGGTCTAGTAGTAATTGTTTTATGAATTTGGGAGCTCTAGTGTTAGGTACATATATATTTAAGACAGTGATGTTTTCCTGTTGTACTAATCCTTTTATCATTATATAATATCCTTCTTTAACTTTTTTTATTGTTGTTGCTTTAAAGTCTGTTTTATCTTATATAAGAATAACTACTCCTGCTTGCTTTTGCTTTCCATTTGCATAGAATATCTTTTTCTACCCCTTTCCTTTAAGTTTATGTGAGTATTTATGTGTTTGACAAGTCTCTTGAACACAGCAGATACTGTGATGGTGGATTTCACTCATTCTGCCATTCTGTACCTATTAAGTAGAACATTTAGGCCATTTACATTCAATATTAGTATTGATATGTGAGGTACTGTTCTATTCATCATCTTAGATGTTGCCTAAATATCTTTTTTTTAATTGTGTTATTGTTTTATAGGCCCTGTGAAATTTATGCTCTAAAGAGGTTTCTATTTTGGTGTGTTTTAAAGTTTTGTTTCAAGATTTAGAACTCTTTTTAGCATTTCTTGAATTTGGTAGGGGCAAATTATCTCAACATTTGTTTGTTTGAAAAAGACTTTATCTCTCTATCATTTATGAAGCTTAGTTTTGATAGACACAAAATTCTTGGCTGACAATTATTTTGTTTAAAGAGACTAAGATAGGACCCTAATTCCTTTTGACTTGTAAGGTTTCTGCTGAGAAATCTGCTACTAATCTGATATGTATTTCTTTATAGGTTTCCAGATGCTTTTTTCTCACCACTCTTAAGATTCTTTCCTTTGTCTTGACTTTAGATAACCTAATGACTATGTGCCCGGGTAATGATCTTTTGGTGATAAATTTTCCAGGAAGTTTTTGAGCTACTTGTATTTAGATGTCTAAATCTCTAGCAAGGCCAGTGAATTTTTCCTCAATTATTTCTTTTTCATACCACAGTGGAATAAACTGAAAATCAATTTCAAAAGGAACCCTCAAAACTATACAAATAAGTGGAAATTAAATAATCTGCCCTTGAATGATCTTAGGGTTAACAATGAGATCAGGATGAAAATTAAAACTTCTTTGAACTGAATAATAATAGTTACACAACTTATCAAAACCTATGGCATACAGCAAAAATGTTGCTAAAAGGAAAGTTCATAGCATTAAATGCCTACATCAAAAAGTGTGAAAGAGCACAAATAGACAACCTAATTTCACACCTCAAGGAACTAGAGAAACAAGAACAAACCAAATACCAATCCAGCATAAGAAAAGAATTAAAGAGCAGAATTAAATAAAACTGAAACAAAAAATGCCAAAAATAAGTGAAACAGGCAGCTGGTTCTGCTGGGCACAGTGTCTCATGCCTATAATACCAGCATTTTGAGAGGCTGAGGCAGGCTGATCACCTTAGGTCGGGAGTTCGAGACCCATCTGAGCAACATGGAAAAACCCCATCTCTACTAAAAATACAAAATTAGCCGGGCATGGTGATGCATGCCTGTAATCCCAGCAACTTGGGAGACTGATGCAGGAGAATCGCTTGAACCCAGGAGGTGGAGGTTGCGGTGAGCCAAGATCGTGCCATTGCACTTCAGCCTGGGCAACAAGAGCAAAACTCCATCAAGAAAGAAAAGAAAGAAAAGGAAGAAAAAGAAAGAGAGAAAGAGAGAGAGAGAGAGAGAGAGAGAAAGAAAGAAAGAAAGAAAGAAAGAAAGAAAGAAAGAAAGAAAGAAAGAAAGAAAGAAAGGAAGGAAGGAAGGAAGGAAGGAAGGAAGGAAGGAAGGAAGGAAGGAAGGAAGGAAGGAAGGAAGGAAGGAAAGAGGGAGGGAGGGAGGGAAGGAGAGAAGGAAGGAAGGAAGGAAGGAGGAAGGAAGGAAGGAAGGAAGGAAGGAAGGAAGGAAGGAAAGGAAGGCAGGCAAGCTGGTTATTTGAAAAGATAAACAAATGTGATATACCATTAGTGAGATTAACCATGAATAAAAGAGAGAAGATTCAAATAAAGTCAATTATTAATAGAAATGAAGTGGGAGATATTGCAACTGATAACATAGAAATACAAAAGATCATTCAAGGCTACCATGAACAGGTTTATGCACACAAACTATAAATCTGGATGAGATGGATAAATTTATAACTCTCCTAGATTAAATACATAACTCTCCTAGATTAAATCAGGAAGAAACTCTGAATAGACCAATAACAAGCAGCAAAATTGAAACAGTAACTTAAAAATTGGCAGCCGGGCGCAGTGGCTCACAGCTGTAATCCCAGCACTTTGGGAGGCTGAGGTGGATGGATCACCTGAAGTCAGGAGTTCGAGACCAGCCCTTCCAACATGGTGAAACCCCGTCTCAACTAAGAATACAAAAATTAACTGAGCATGATGGTGGGTTCCTGTAATCCCAGCTATTCAGGAGGCTAAGGCAGGAGAATTGCTTGAACACAGGAAACAGAGGTTGCAGTGAGCCAAGGTCTTGCCACTGTACTCCAACCTGGGCAACAAGAGTGAAACTCTGTCTCAAAAAAAAAAAAAAAAAAAAAAAAAAAATGCCAACAAAAAAATTCCAGGAAAAGATGGCTTGACAGATGAATTCTATCAGGCATTTAAGGAAGAATTGCCTACTTAAACAAGTCTTAAAGATAGGGGAAGAGGGAATCCTCCCTAAATCGTTGTATGAAGCTAGTATCACCCAAATACCAAAACCAGGAAAGGACATAACAAAAACAAAACAAAACAAAAAAGACTACAGACTAATATCTCTGATGAAAATAGATGCAAAAGTCCTCAACAAAATACTAGATAACCAAATCCAATAGCATATCAAAAAGATCAAGTAGGTTTCATACGAGGGATTCAGGGATGGTTTAACATATGCAAGTAAATAAATATGATACATCACATAAAAATAATTAAAAACAAAAATTATATTATCATCTCAATAGATGCAGAAAAAGCATTTGATGAAATCAGCGTTCCTTTATGATAAAAACCCTCAGTGAAACTGGCATAAAAGGGACATACCTCAAAGTAATAAAAACCATCAATGACAAACCCATAGCCAATATCATACTGAATGGAGAAAAGTTGAAAACATTCCCTTGAAAACTAGAACAAGACAAGGATGACGACTTTTATTATTTCTATTCAACAGGAGTGGTGAAAAGTGAAGAAGTACAAGGTCTCGGTAAATATAGAGTAATCATCTAGAGACTGAGCCGTGTTTCCAAGCTTCTGTATCCAAAAATATATTTGTTTACAAGGAGAGGTTTTAGCAGCCTTCAATGCCAATCTCCTCCTCTTCTTTATTAGTATTATAGAAATATTTCTGAACTAAAATTCTCATAATTAGAGTTTACCCCCACATCCTCTGTGCAGGGACTGGCGGGGGGAGTTTGGTTATTATATATCTGTGGGCAATTCGTATGCTTGTTTTGGGAAATGTCTACTCTGGTCATTTGCCCATGTTTTAATTGAAATATTTATTTTTGCTATTGAGTTGTTTGAATTCTTTATATATTTTGGATATTATCCCCTCATAAGATGCATAGTTTGCAAATATTTTCTCACATTTCGTAGGGTGTCTCTTCACTTTGTTGATTGTTTCCTTTGCTGTGAAGAAGCTTGTAAATATGATATAATCCCATTTATCTGTTTTTGTTTCTGTTGCCTGTGCTTTTGGGGTCATATTCAAAACGTTATTTTTCAGACCAGTATCATGGAGCTTCTCCCCTGGAAGACATATAAAAGGCCAACAGATATATGAGAAAATGATCAATATCACTAATCATGAGAGAAATGCAAATTAAAATCACAGTGAGATATCACTTCACACCAGTTGGAATAGCTATTATCAAAAAGACAAAAAATAAGTGTTGGAGAGAATATGGAGAAAAGGAAAACCTTGCACTATGTTAGTAGAAATGTGAATTAGTATAGCTATTATGGAAAACAGCATGAGGGTATTAAAAAAAATTAAAAATAGAATCATTGTGTCATCCAGCAATCCTAAAGGGAATAAAATCAGTATGTTGAAGAGACAGAAAAAATGGCTGCACTCCCATGTTTCTTTGCATGGGTATTTATAATACCCAAGATATGGAATCAACCTAAGTGTCCATCAATAAATGAATGCATAAGGAAAATGTGGTATACAAGCATAAAGAAATACTATTTAGCCATAAAAAGAAGAAAATGCTGTCACTTTTGACAACATGGATGAACCTAGAGGACATTATGATAAATGAAATAAATCAGGCACAGAAAGACAAGCATTACACTACCTTACTCCTATGTGGATCGAATAAGTTGATCTCAGAGAAAGAGAGAGTACAATGGTGGTTACTACGGCTTGGGGTGGTTGTGGGGGGTGAGGGTAAGGAAAATACTGGCCAAAGGATACCAAATTTCAGTTAGATAGAGGGAGTAAGTTCAAGAGATCTATTGTACGACATGGCAACTATAGTTAATCGTATTTTGTATTCATGAAAAATGCTGAGAGTGGATATAAAGTGTTCTCACAAAGACATGATATCCACATGAGAAAATGTACATGTTAGTTACTAGATTTAGTCATTCCACAATGCATATATACTTCAAAACAATGTATTGTACACAGCAAATAAATACAATTTTATTGATCAATTAAAATATAATCTTAAAAAAAATTTAAAAATGTAAAAATAGTTTTATTACACATTGGTCCCTTGTTATCCATGCAGGATTGGTTCTAGGACCCCTGGGGCTACCAAAATATACAAGTATAGTATAATACTTGCATATAATCTATGTATATTCTCCCATATAGTTTAAATCATCTCCAGATTACATACAATACCTAATACAATGCCTACACATTACTTATTTTATATAGATTCAATGTAGTACTTGACATGCAACAAATTCACATTTTGCTTTTTGGAAACTTGTGGATTTTTTTCCTGTATATTTTCAATCTATAGTTCTTGATTTCAAGAATGCAGAACCCACAGACACAGAGAACTGACTGTATGTATATTTTTTAATGATCTGCTATCAATTTTAAATTTCAACTTTGCTTTAAGTAAATAAAAAATTATACTTCACATTATGTAATTCAAGTGGTAAATCAAGCGTGTGTGTGTGTGTGTGTTTGTGTGTATTAGCATTTCAACATGTGGAACATAACAGAACGTATGTTAGTGGCATATTTTACTGAAGCAAACTGAGATCTAAATTGATTCATGTTCATAACATTATAATAAATGCTAACCACCTAGTTTAAATTATTTAATATAATCCTTCATATTTTATATGGAGAATGTAAAAAAGTGAAATAAGTACTTTTTGACAGCATGTGGCAATTTGAATAAAGCATGATGTTTATTTTACAAGGCAGTGTTTCTGAATGTATTATCCTCAGAGTCCCACAGTTCTGCATTTTTCTCATGACCTGCTGGTTTGAGTGGGAGGACAAGGCTCTGGGATTCCTAACCCAGTGTCAGATGGATAAGCTGCCTATCTCAGATATTTTTAAATGTCTGCAATAAATTGTCACAAAATATGAATATATCTACCAAATTCAATCAACTCTGTTGAAGACGATCAATGAAACAGGTAACATAACATATCTTACTGTCAAAACATTAGTAATATGACCATATCCAGAGCATAGAATATTTTTCCCAACTATGTAGTACAGTAGTTCTAGTCTCAACAGTGTTTGTCAGAAGAATATTACACGTGTGTGGGACAAATGTGTTAGTGTTAATGTTCATGCTTGTAGAGTAAGAGAAAGTTGACCAATAGAAATGACAATGAACAACCGTTTTCAAATTGCTAGTTTTATGTACTAACTTGCTATGTTTCATATTTGCCTGCTCATAAGAACCATTTGATAAGCTTATTAAACATATTGAGGTCCAGGCTGCTCCCCTATAGATGCTGATGTAGTAGGTCTGTGAAAGCTTCCAGGATCTCATGAACATGCAAGTTTGGGAAATGCAACTCTAACCAACATGGCTAATAGTGACTTTGATATCAGACTGTATCCATATGCTTTGATCCATGGGAAATGTGAACAGCTTGGGAAATTATGTAGTAAGTCCCCTTTTTTCATTTGACTTCTCATAGAACCTTTTGTTTCTTCCACTGGTGACCTAAGAATTATAGGATGGTGGCCGTAACCCTGTTTCCTTTGATAAAGACCATTTACATGTCTGCAAGGTAAAGCATCGAACCACATTTATAGACAGAATTTAATCATAAAAATCATTAAAAAGATACAAAGGAAACTAAAAAACCAATCTATATCAGGCAGAGAATATGCTGTGAAAACATAGAGAATACTTTTTACATGTCTTTGGACTACAGAGCCCCTAATAAGAATTAAATAAACCAAACTTCTGTAAGAGCACTTATTTTCCTGATGGTTCTCATCAAAACAAAACAAGACAATAAGAGCAAAATAACATGAAACAAAAAGAAAAATAAAAAAAAAAATTTGCTATTTTCACATAAGTTAAACATGACTTTGGATATATTAAAGGTGACTTTTTTCTTTTTACTGCAGATCCAAATCAGCAGTGAAAAATACATGATAAGAAAACAGCACGTTTTTGTGAGACGTACTTTTTGCATCAGCCCAAACAGCACCTGGAGATAAGCAGGTGGTCTATATATGCACTGCAAGATGAGAAACTCTGCTTTCTAGCACTTAGATGATAGAGACACCCATTGCCTCTGCTTGCTGTTGGTTTTGTAGCTCATCCACCCATAAATACATTTTTGAGTTCCTAGTGAATTCATAGCACGTATTAATTGGTAGACTATTAAAAGATATAAGAGTTAGGTGCCTTGAATAACATCTTTTTCATGATTAACCACACACTTCTTTTTTTTTCAGGAAATTTAAAATGTGAGTGTGCTATTCCCTCCAATTATTATAAATTTGTTTGTCTTTTCCTTTCTTTCCCCATGTGTTACACTTAAGTTTTGTGTCCTTACTTTGTCATTTGTAATAGAATGCATAGATTTTAATATTTGATTAAACAACCTGAGATCATTGTCATGAGTGCAGTAATTGCATCTGTACTTCATTATGAATATCTTATTATATTAGGAATTTTACAGATAAGTAAGGGAAAGCAACATTGTTTTTGAATTTGATGATCTATAAACCATTCACAGAAGACATTTGTTCCCCATTGAATAATTTGTAAATGCGTTGTTAGCTCTAAGCCTTTAGCATCAATACCCTAAACCCTATATAAAGAGAAACAATTGTATATGGTAAAAGAAGAAGGCATAGTTACTAGCCTAAGTTTAATAGAAGCTGTAGCATCGATGAGAATATTGATGGAATCAATGAATAATAACCTCATTGTGTCTCCAGCCACAATAATGTTCATTAAGAAAGATTTAAAACATTTATAATTCTTTGAATATATGCTTTGACATTTTGCATGCAAACAGAAATTCTCTTTTAAAATGATGTTGAAGTCTTCATATATGTTAGGATTGTAACATATTAGATGACACTAGTGTAGAATTTGTTTCTTGACATTCTAGAGAAGAAGCAAACCATAACGATTAATAGCTTAGATACTGCATGTAGGCAAATTTAGCTTATATTCCAGATTTGTCACTGCCTTAATCCATTTTGTACTACTATAAAAGAACACTGCAGACTGAGTATAATGAACTGAAATTTATTTGACTCACTGTTCTGGCTGCTGAGAAGTCCAAGACCAAGAGGCTGCATCTTGTGAGGGTCTTTGCTGAATCATAACATGGAAGAAGGCTTCATCTTGCAAGAAGGCATGAACGACATAATGCAAAAGAGAGGGCAAGATGGGGCCAGACTCAATTTTAGAACAAACTCACTCTTGTGATAATGACATTGATCCATTTGTGAAGGCTCTGCCCTCGTGACCTGATCACCTTTCAAAGGTCCCATCTCTCACCACTGTTGTGGTGGGGATTGAATTTCCAGCACATGAAATTGTGGAGACACATTTAAATCATAGCATTGCAACCCTATCCCCTAAAATTCAAGCCCTCCTTACATGCAAAATGCATCCATTCCAGTCCAATAACCTCAGAAGTCTTAACTCATTTCAGCATCAACTCTAAAGTCCAGGGTCTTATCCAAATCAGATATCAGTGAGACTCAAGACATAATTCATCCTGACGCAAATGCCCCTTCAGCTGTGAGTCTATGAAATCAAAAGAAGTTATTTGCAGCCAGGCGCGGTGGCTCATGCCTATAAATCCCAGCACTTTGGGAGGCCAAGGCGGGAGGATTATCTGAGGTCAGGAGTTCGAGACCAGCTTGACCAACATGGAGAAACCCCGTCTCTACTAAAAATAAAAAATTAGTCAGGCGTGGTGGCACATGCCTGTAATCCCAGTTACTCAGGAGGCTGAGGCAGGAGAATTGCTTGAACCTGAGAGACGGAGGTTGCAGTGAGCTGTGATCATGCCATTGCACTCCAGCCTGGGCAACAAAAGCGAAACTCTGTTAATAAATAAATAAATAAATAAATAAATAAATAAATAAGAAGGTACTTGCTTCCAAAATACAATGTTGCAACAGGCGTAGGATAGATATTCTCATTCCAAAAGGGTTAAATTGGCAAGAAGGGATAACAGGCCCCAAGAAAGTCCAAAACCCAACAGGGCAGACAACATTAAAACTTCAGAGTCCAGAATAATCTCTCATTCCATGTGCCACCTCGTAGACACATTGGAAGGGGTGTTGGGTCCTCAAGTCTTCAGGCTGCATTGCCCATATAGCCTTGCTGGGAGCAGCCGATGCAGCAACTCTCACAAGTTGGAGTCTTTTTCCTGAAGCTCTCCCAGGTTGGTGTTGCATACTGGTAACTCTATAGTTCTAAGGTTGTGGGGGTGGTTCCACTTTCATGGCTCCAGTAGACATTGTTCCAGTGGAGACTCTTTGCAGTGGCTTTGGTTCCATGACTTTGTGCTAGAGGAGTTTTTTGCAGTAGCTTTAGCCATGCAGAGCAGTGGCGTGAGATACACCTGGACCTGCTTGAGCCATGGCTACAGCTGCTGAGGGGCACTGGGCTGAACTTTGGGGAGCACGCTCTAGCCACTTCTCTTTCTTCCTGAGTACAAAAGTAGACTAAATTTTCCACCCTCCATTGTAGTTAGATGTGGCCTAGTGACTGAGTTCTGGCCTGAAGAACATAGATGGAAGTAATATAAGCCACTTCCAAACATAGTCCACAAATCTGTAATTTCTCCATTCCCTTATCTGACAGCTGGATTTTGATGCTCTTGGTGATCTTGAGAGTTAAGGATTGAAGCTGGCAGGGCCTGGATCTCTGAATGTCTGCATGAAGCAGAGTGCTTACCTCTATTTCCCACATCCCTTTTATTTTCTACTCTTAATCCATTTGATTTGGGGCAAATAACCTCTTTAAGATTTAGTTTTCTCATTTGCAAGATGGAGAATACGGAAGTATATATTCAGTGGACTTTTTTTGTGCAATGTAATTCAAATAGCAGATGTAAAACACAGCACCTATCACATAGTAGGCATTTAAATGAATGAATGATGCAAGTATTAAGCAGAGGGCTATGCTTATAGTAGTAATCAATGTTAATGTTCTATGTTTTTATAAAATACGTGATGGGATTTCTCCCTCAATTAAAAATAAAATAAAGGATTTAAGAAAAGACAGGAAAGTGCAAAATACCTGCTCTGTAGAGCATGCTGAGGACTCCATAAATGATGAAGAATATAATCAATCAGCATGAAAACAATTACTGTGGCCAGTTCTCTGATTATTCCTCCAAATTACCCTGCGGACTTGACTGGTGATATAGAGCTGATGGTTGGAACACAGTCAAGGTTGGAAATTTCTAAAGGGTTGAAGAAATTTGAAATTAAAATCAAAGTTACCTTTTAAGCAAACATCTTTCTTCTTTCCCCACCTGTGAAAAAGTGTGTTTACTGCCTATTAGGTGAAAGGCTAATGCTAGACACTGAGAATACTTTCTAATTGCTCTTCCTAGTTCTTTAATTCCGCAACTTTGATTTTCAAAAGGTTTTCCTTTATTTTTTATATTTTTATTTATTTATATATTTATTTTTGAGATGGAGTCTCGCTCTGTCGCCCAGGCTGGAGTGCAGTGGCGCGTTCTCGGCTCACTGCAAGCTCCGCCTCCCGCGTTCATGCCATTCTCCTGCCTCAGCCTCCCGAGTAGTTGGGGCTACCGGCGCCCACCACCACGCCCGGCCAATTTTTTGTATTTTTCGTAGAGACGGGGTTTTACCGTGTTAACCAGGATGGTCTCAATCTCCTGACCTCATGATCCGCGGGCATCGGCCTCCCAAATTGCTGGGATTACAGGAGTGAGCCAACGCGCCCTGCCCAAAGCTTTTAGTTTTTGCAAATCAAAATGGAAATTTCATATAGTCCAAAATCAAAAGAGAAACAGACTTGTGTTTATTGTAGGAATTATTGTAAAAGGAGAATCTCTTTCCTTGTGTGATATTTTGTGTGTGAATAGAACTAGATATCTGTGCTTTTTAAATTGCATGGATACTATACACCATTTTGTTTTCAAACTTAAATTTCCCAATTATTTGCCTCAAACCACTATTATGATTAGAAGTAAGTTTTTATGTTAGCATATTTATGGCAAACACTTGGAAGGAAACATGTAATAAATAGTATTCTAAATTATAGATAAGCAAACTTTGTAAGGGGAATTTTAATCATCCTCTTATGAGACAAGAATGTAGTTAAAATATTAAACAATTTCTTAGTCTGCTTTCCTTGTTGAAAAAATTTTAAGAGTATCTTGCAGAATGGCTCCATCTGCTGACAGTTTACAGTGACCTGAATTCATCTTGAATTAAACATTTTATATTTGCCCTTTTCAAATGGCTTAAATGGAAGATAAATTGAACTGGGTTCTGACATATTTGACAAGTGTGTAATTTTAAATAACTTGTGGATGATTTTTTTTTTTTTTTTTGCAACTGGAGTCCATGCCTTCTGAGTTATGCTCTGTATCTACATTTTAGAGGAGAAAATGCTCACTGTTAGAATTGAGCTTTAAAATATAGCCAATGTTGATATCTGATACATAGATAAAATGCAGTTGAAAGAAAGCATTTGAAACGTTGCATTATGGAACATTTGAAGACAGGGAAAAAAATATTTAGAAAGGCAATGAATCCCCTGCAATGTGGGCCTTGAAGGTGACAATTACAATGTTGGTGAGTTCCTGGAACCACTGATTTTAGTTGTCAATTAGCCTCAAAGCACTAAATATTAAACCAGTAAGCTCCTAATCCAAATGAGTTGGTGGCAGGGGTTAGGGTGTCTGAAATAACAAAGAAAAAGGTGAGACCTGGTGGAAGAAGCTAAAACAGCTTAAGGGCAATGAGCCTTAAAGAAAAGGATTTCTTCAACTCCAAATTTCCGCAGGACCTAGCTCAAATTTCAAATAAGGATAGGAAAGTACTGCTAATTCATTAGTTCCTTATTCTTCTAAGTGAGGTTGATCACCATTAGAAGACACAGGGATAATCTCAGCCACATCAGTACTGTGCAAATGATTTTACACAATGGTTTTATACCTCTCCTGAGGTGCTTGTCACTGTTTTGTGGAAAAATAGGCAACCTCTCATCTGTGATGTTTGATTCATAGCCCTTAGTTTCTGTTTGTTTCTGATAAAACTTCAGGACTCAACCTTCTCCCATCGCACCTCAGGATCATTATTGTCAAGATGCAAAATAATGGCTCAGGATGGCGAGGAGATGATGTATGACTGCGATTGGCGTTGGAGTGGGCTGAGAGGAAAGTATTTCATCCTTGTATTGTAAAATAATGAAGGAAGAGGGGGCCTATAAAAATGCTCTGAAAGATGTGGCCACCTTAGAAAACTGACATCTTGGTATCTCCTCATAGCCTTCTCAATTTCCTCTTAATATCTGAGTACTCTTGGTATAGTTTGTTTCTATCTGTCTGTCCATCTCTGGCCGACCCCCGCCTAAACCCCTGCCAATCCGGCCCCCTGCCCCTGCCAGTGTGTTTAAGTGTCCATGGCTTTTCAGGGGGATGTGTGCATTTTTCCTTGCTAAGAACTGGGTTGTAAACTGGAAAGATAATTGTGAAAGGACAATTCTTACAATACCCCCCCCCTCAAAAATTTATAAAAGGAAGACAAGAAGAGGAAGAAGAAAGATTATAAGACTACTGAACAGTGAAGAGATGAGGGATGACAGTATTCTGCATTTTGGTACAGACCCATAGTAGAGTAGGCTGAAGGCAAAGGAAGGACTAGACTTCCTTTGTCTAGGGGGGGGAATTCAATCCCCACCCCACACCCCGCCATGCTTCCCTTTGTCACCCACAGACCACTAGCTCCCATCAGCTTCATTGCTCTGATCGAATTTCTTGTCTCCTTGTTTATGGGAAAAACTCAGATAAAAGAATGAGAGAAGGAATCCATGTATTTTAATTTTTTGAGAAAGATATTTAGAACACTTCCCTCTTAGCTGATCTTTTGTTTTTATATCTTAAAGGTGTGGTACAAACCTGACTTAAGTGTGAAAGATGATTTTCATTCCCTCTTTTTCTTAACAACAGAGTGAGCTATAAAGTTTTAAACCTGCAGAGACCTAAACCTTTATCGTCTCAATCTTATATAAGATATGAATATTCAGAATTTATATTATTAACAATGAGAATTTGTCTTGCTGTGAACCTTCTGAGTTTTTAAGTTGTTTATTTTTTCCTTATGATAGGATAATAATATTTTTTGAGACTATGGACATACAGGACATATGCAAATTTCCTTTCTGTAAAATTTGGGTGTATATTTAATAGCCAACTCCATTCCCCCAACCAAACGTATCAATCTTAGGATATAGACTTGATGAATTAAAGTATTAGATTGATCTCTTTATGGAGAAGACACTATCATTTTCTGAGGTTTTATATTACTGCTATGACTATGATGATGAGAAGTATGTTTCGGGACTTTTAGGATGTGGGGTTTATTTTTTACAGTCATAGACATACTAAATACTGCTTGACCACTTTCATGAAAAATCAGAGTTTCATTAGGTAAAATAATAAACGCCAATTGCTTGAAAATTTGTAAAGAAAAAATATCCATAAATCAGAATGAAATAAGAACATGGCTTACTAAAATGTTAGTAGATACGCTGAAATAAATAGCATTTTAGTGGCCACAATGAAAATAAAAATCAATAAGAAATTTACAGTTTTTTACACAGCATATCATGGCTGGGCGTGGTGGCTTATGCCTGTAATTCTAGCACTTTAGGAGGCCGAGATAGACAGATCAATTGAGCCCAAGAATTCAAGACTAACCTGGGCAACATAGAGAAACCTCATCTCTATAAAATTTAAAAATAAAGAAATAAAATAAAAAGACATATCTTGAGTTAACATTGAGTTAACATTGAAAACGCAAGCAATTACCTCACTACAAATATTACAAATTTTAAAAGATTGAATAATACTTCTAACCATGCCCACTTCTTTATAGACATGTCAGTGCTGAAAGTACATTTCCAGTTCTACTAAAGTATGCATGCATGTAAGTAGGTAAATAATATTTTAAGGAGAAATATGACATGTCATTTACATTGATTTTTTTTCTATCAGGTTTTCAATGATTTATTGTTATTTAAAATGTTTCATTGACTCACATTAGATATTCTTTTTCTAAAAATGCTTTTGAAAGTTGCTTTACATTTTCACTAAAGTTTATTGCATTGTTTAAAAATGTATGTTTAATTACACAGAAAGAGAGAAAGTCTCCTCCACAACCCATTTCTTATATTTATTTATATATCCAAGTATTTTCTATGGATAAGCAAGTATACACTCAAAACAAATACACACACACTATACATACATACATATATATAAATCTATGTCCTTGGCCCCTTATGGGAGAATATCAGTATGAGGAATCTCTAGTGGAATTATTATAGCTCAGTGGATGTGCATTAGTAATGATTATTGCCTTGCAATGGCCCTCCCCAAAATATATATACTCCCACTAACAGTGTTTGAGAGTGTTTATTTTCTCACATCTTACCAAAACTGGGCATTGTAACATCAAACACCTTAATCTTTATTAATCTCAGTGATGACTATAGCATCGTGATTACTACATATCACTAACTCCCTTTTTTTAAAAAAAAAATAAAGCTGTGAAAAATGTCTTAAATAAATATTTTCTAATTGTAATCATGTTTAGTTTATTTGATAGACTTCAACACTAAGTAGCTGTAACAAAACAGAGGTCCAGCTGCTCACCACTTGCAGAGTCCAATGACAAGAGTGAGGTATGGTGGAAAGTAAGTGCCTTTATTAGCCAAAACTAGTAATGGGGAAGTGGCCAGATTCCCATCCAAAGTATTCACTTCCAATTTCTGGTGAGAAGGCAAGATTTTAAAAAGCGGGGACTTGATATTAGAGGCATGCTGGAGTTGTCCTGGGTACAAAGTGTGTATTTTTTGTTTCAGTGGCTATCTTGGGTTTCAGTCCACTTTGAGTGCAGGCTGGCATCACCTCTACAGTGGTTGGGATGTTGACAAGCTGCCTTGAGATTATATCTGGAATTTTGCATCTGGGTCTCCAGGCTTGGTCTGTCTATCTCAAGATTAGCCCCGCAAAGTTCCAAGTAAGCACGTCATTAGATACTGACATACAGTTAGGTAAATGTGAAGGGAGTATACAATGGGAAAGTGAAGGACGTGGTTTCTGTTTTAATGTTAAGGAGAAAAGGCTTCTGCAGTTTGCTTCAAGGTTACATCTTGAGACTAGGGAGAAAAGAGAAAAAGAAAAAAAAAATTAAAAATGCATTTTGAAGTCAAGCTGCTCAGTTACATAGCCATTTGCTCAAAACTAGTTATGACAGATTGATAGGGAATAGAATCTTATTGTTTCTTTTGTATCTCGTGTGCAAAATAATTATAATAATAAAATATTTAAACAAAACAATAATGAAAATTCTAGCATAATTATTCTAAGTGTTAATATTAATCTCAGAATTGTATCACTCAGTAGATACCTGTTTTATATTAAAATAATATAAAAGCTAATTGAAGTTGGGCACCATAAAAACAGCAAAGCACTAGCTGTTTCTCAAAGAAATATGTGGTAATTAAATGTTTTAATAACACATGTCTTAATGACATAGTCTCAACCTGTGCTTATAAATGTGTTTTTCTGCCAGACTCTTCCATTTACTGAAAGAAAACAGTTTATGATGCATTTCAATAAGAAGCATGCTTACAAAAAAACACTGTAGTTTTATTTTTAGTATCAAAAATACTTTTCAAATTTTAAGGTTAATTATAGCAAGCTAGCATGCAGAAAATATTTTTCCTCACAGGAATCTCAGTGAATTAGTCAAAAGTGTTCAAAAGATCACTCATATTTTCTGAAGATGTTATTTTTAGATAAATAACTTTCTTTTTTTTTTTTTAATGAGACAGAGTCTTGCTCTGTTGCCCAGGCTAGATTGCAGTGGTGCAATTTCAGCTCACTGCAAGTTCTGCCTCCCGGGTTCATGCCATTCTCCTGCCTCAGCCTCCCAAGTAGCTGGGACTACAGGCGCTGGCCACCATGCCCGGCTAATTTTTTTGTATTTTTAGTAGAGACGGGGTTTCACCGTGTTAGCCAGGATGGTCTCAATCTCCTGACCCCATGATCCACCTGCCTTGGCCTGCCAAAGTGCTGGGATTACAGCTGTGAGCCACCACGCCGGGTGATAAATAACTTTCAATAAAGTTTATAAAACCCAGCTGTCTTCAGAAAGTTAAAGCTCACTACTTCTTCATGCATATCTAGTACCAAAATAGAGAGAAGACATTTTAGATAAAGATAGTTGCAATTGGAATTTGATCAGGAAGTGATGAGCTATATTGTATTGGAAAGAGTACAACATGATTCCTTTGTCTCTCATTGGTGTAATTCAGAAATTAGGACAAATTTTTTAGGAGTTTCTTAATGAAACTATCCTCAGAAAGTTGAATTGTCATTAATCAATTGATAAATGGACGCGATTCCAATCAATTCTTACATGATCTCAAGGAGCACCACTTAATTAACTAACTTTTGATTTAATATTTGTTCAATGATTGCTTTTTTCAGTGTTAGCTACTCCATGAATCAATGAAAATTAAATGGTTAGTATAATAGACATAGTCTATAGTCCTAATTTATAGGGAGATTACAGTCTCATCAAGTAAAAAAAAAACAAATTTATGTAAAGAAAATTACAAACTGCCCGTTAAAACTGAAATGGATTTTAAGATTTAGAAAAGTTAGATAAAACAATGTTGTATGTACTGACGGCAGTGGTGGCCCATCTGGAGCAGCCACTGCCATGATGCTGGATGTAGTCGGGGAGGTGCGACCAGGGCTGCATGCTCCATGGAGCCAGTGGGAGCTGGGAACAGGCAGGAGCCCTGCCCCTTTCTGAGTAAGAGGGGCGTGTGCCGCACCCTCCTGGGCATGGCTGCAGCTGCACAGACACAGCTGCAAACCTAGGCATCCCTGCGCTCTCTGTTGGGGGTCTGGGAAGCACCACCCCCAAAACCTCTGCAGGCTCGAGAATGCCTGCTGCCACTGCCTGACCTCTCCCCACTCCCAGTGCCCACTCCAATTTCAGAGCAAAGTTGTGGCTGAGTCTGGGTGCTATCACGACCTGGCTGGGTGTGAGTGCTCTTGTAATGGTGCTGACACACCAGCCCCCTCCAGACTTTGGGCACTAAGGAGTACAGAAGGGAGGCTGGGAGGGGGCTGAGGGCAGCTTGGCATGGACCTACAGATGCCCCTTGACACAACAGTTTAGGCCCTGTGGGTGCCGTGGACAGCAGGTTGATGGTGGCAGGAGGCAGACAGGCTCCTCTATGGAAAGGAGGGGGTCTTTGATGAAACCCCACCTAAAAGCCAGGGATGGCCTGAAGCCTGGGGACTAGACTGCCAGTTCCACAGACCAGAGTGAGAACTTATGGTGCTTTTCCTGGGCCCACCCATGGTCACCCATGGACCCATCAGCATGTACTTCCTCCCCTCTGAAGCCCATTAAAACCCCAGACTCAGTCAGACTCAGGCAGATGACATGATGACCTGCCAGCAGATAGGAGCTACTCACTCTGGGCCCCCTTTTCACTGAAGGCTGCAAAGATGCAGGGATGACCTGCCTGCAGATAGGAGCTGCCAATTCCAGGTCTCCTCTCTGCTGAGAGCTTCACTCATTGGAATGATCTGCAGGCGGAAAGGAGCTGTCCACTTAAGGTCTCCTGAGAGCTGTACTGTTGCTCAATAAAGCAGCTCTTTGCCTTGCTTCCCCTCCATTTGTCTGCATACCTCATTTTTCCTGGATGTGGGACAAGAACTTGGAAACTGCCTAATGATAGGACTGAAAGAACTGTTACAAAAACAGTGCTGAAACACCCTCCTTGCTTGTCTTGTTGTGGATGATGAGAAAGAGAAAAGGAGAGAAGAGTTACAGCTCTTTGGGGATCTCAGACCTAGGAGCTCCCTGAGTCAAGGCTGTGACACTCTCTCTGGGGCTCTGCAGTTCCTGGCATCTCCAAGCTGCCAGGTGCCAGCATGCCACCGTGTTCCCTGGTGCCAGCAGCAGAAGCTGCTTTACATCAGCACCCCACTCCACCGGTGCTAATTTACTGTATTAGTCCATTTTCATGCTGCTGATAAAGACATACCTGACACTGGGAAGAAAAATAGGTTTAATGGACTCATAGTTCCATGTGCCGGGGGAGGTGGAAGGCAAAAGGCACTTCTTACATGGTGGTGGCAAGAGAGTATGAGAGAGAAGCAAAAGCGGAAACCCCTTATAAAACTATCAGCTCGGCCGGGCATGGTGGCTCAAGCCTGTAATCCCAGCACTTTGGGAGGCCGAGACGGGCGGATCACGAGGTCAGGAGATCAAGACCATCATGGCTAACACAGTGAAACCCTGGTCTCTACTAAAAAATACAAAAAACTAGCCAGGCGAGGTGGCAGGTGCCTGTAGTCCCAGGTACTCGGGAGGTTGAAGCAGGAGAATGGCGTGAACCTGGGAGGCGGAGCTTGCAGTGAGCCGAGATCGCACCACTGCGCTCCAGCCTGGGCTGAACAGAGTGAGACTCCGACTCAAAAAAAAAAAAAAAAAAAAAAAACAACTATCAGCTCTCATGAGACTTTTTCACTACCATGAGAACAGTATGGGGGAAACCACCCCCATGATTCAATTATCTCCCACTGGGTCCCTCCCACAAAATGTGGGATTATGGAAGCTATAATTAAAGATGAGATTTGGGTGGGAACACAGAGTCAAACCATATCAGATATCAAGGTATTTAACTTCAACAGCTATTGTCCTTTACTAACATTTATTACTGAATTGTTTTATTATTTCTTATATTCACCCTTTCTGATTACTTTATCATTTTATCTTAAATCAAAGTTCCTATTACATTGCACGAACAATGAAAATTTGAAGTTTGATATGTGTACTTTGATTTATTTGTAAACAACTTTGGTTGCCCATGAGAAATTTAAGACAAAATATATGCCAAGAAACTAATGTGTTTATGTATCTAAAATTATGTGCAGTGATTAAAAACCAAACATGTTAAGTATATTGATAGCCAGGCTAAACAAATATAAAGAATTATGCATCATTGTCTTTTATTTTGAACATGATTGCTTTGATTCTGGACATATGGAACTAAATTAAACAATTTGCTCTGGGAACTCCTCCCAACAGGTTTGTGTATAACGTGCGTAGTCTCAGGTTTGTATCTGAGACAGAAATCTACATAATCTGCTATTTTAGTGATATTTCATTTTTCCCCTTCAGCCTCACTTATTGGTGGTGCATGTTAATATAGTTTATCCATTTAAAAAGATGGGGCTACAATATCCTTGTCATCAAACATTCATAAAATAATATATCATTAAAAAATGAAAAACATTGGTCTCATCCTAAGGGAAATAAACCTATTCATTTTGGGATGCTGACATTAAAATTAAAGGTGTAAATATTAAATACAGGAAGGGTTGGTCAGTGACTCAAGCTGCTTTAACTCTTTTGTCAACTTTAGATGTTTATTAATAGTGATTAACTTTGGACTGCATTATAGGAAGATCTAAAGAGTCCCAGTGAAAATTACTTTGTTTTTCTGTTGTAAGTTTCCACAGAATTTCAACTCATAAAAATGCTTGTATTTTGTCTGGAATCCATAATAAAATTGGACTGTCTTTGGTAAATTACTACTGAGTAAAAGAAATCACAATTGAACCATATGTTAAAGTGAGAACATGTATTTATGTATATTTTTTAAATACTCAAAATTGAGCAATGGTAAAAGAAAGGTTTTATCAAATGAGACCTTTTTTCAGAATATTGTTTATAAATCACATAAAATGTCTATTGCTTTCAATTTAAACACAAGAAACAAGTAAATGAAGGCTGAAAATGTAATTAGTACTTCAGGAAATTTTTCAAAATACAGATTTTGATATTGAATAAATATAAATATATATAATTGTTTTTGTTATTTTATTATCTTACAACATTAGGTTGTTTTTTGTTGAGATAAACATTTAACATAAGAATATAATATCTAAGATAATTGAACAGATAAAACATTTTTAATTTCATATTGGTCAAAATAAGAAGGGAAATGTCACATCGTCACTTATAATCTTCTCAATCAAGTCTTTTTTTTTTTTTTTAGACAAGTCTCTCTGTGTCACCAGGCTGGAGTGCAGTGGTGCAGTCTAGGCTCACTGCAACCTCCGCTTCCTGGGTTCAAGGGATTCTCCTGCCTCAGCCTCCCGAGTAGCTGGGACTACAAATGCACGCCACCGTACCCAGCTCATTTTTATATTTTTAGTAGAGACAGGGCTTCACCATGTTGGCCAGGATGATCTCGATGTCTTGACCTTGTGGTCCGCCCCCATCGGCCTTCCAAAGTGCTGCGATTACAGGCATAAGCCACCGCACCCAGCGAAGGCCTTAATATATCAGATCAACTGAGATGAAAGGGAGTAGGAGCTCTAAATAAGCATGTCTTTGCTTCTCTTCTTTTAAGGAAGACTCCTCTGAGATTAATTTATTATTATTATTAATCAATCAACAGTGCTTGCTTTCTTTTTAGAGAAATTACACAAGATAATAAATCCAAATGTGAAGCTTGAGAAATTGGGTTTGTATTGTACAAACCTTTTGAAAATTCCATAAAATAGCATGAGATATTGTTCTATTCAATTTCCACCTATTGAGCCCACCAAAAGCTTGTTTGGAGATTGTCTTCATAATTTTATTTGAACACAAGGAATACTTTTGTCTTTAGAGAGGTGTTGCGGGATTTCATTTACATGGGCCACATCTCATGTACACAAATTCCTCATGTTACGCACAATAAAGATACTCTGCCTCTGAAATATAGATTGGACATGTCAAATCTTTGTGTGTATACATGCACATGCATATATAACCAAACAAGATGGTTAATGTATGACATATAAAATGTTAATAAATTGTTTGAGTGCTAGGAGAAAAACAATCAAATAGAAACTACATTAAGTAATTCAAAATTGGATCCCTTAAGCAGGGCTTGGGAATAGATTTCAAATCAGGAGTCCAAATGCCAAGAATCACAAAATTGAGATTATCATGAATGTAAAGTTTTTGTTCTATAAAGAAGCTTTTCGGCACTCACTAGGTAAGTCTATAAATTAAAGGACATTCATGTTAGAAGATATATGTATCCTCTAATATTTTTGAATAAATCTAGTTCCATGTTATTAAAATGGAGTGCTATTATCTAACAGTATTAGACCACAAACAAAACTATTAGCACAAAGAAAGAAAGACATAAACCTCCAGAAAATATTGTTAATACAAAGCCTGCTGATATATTAGAAGATAACTTTATTCTAAGAATACTTGTGCTGGTTAAAATAAATATTTTGTATTAGTTTTTTTTCCTTCACTTCTTTTCCTTATGTGTCTATTCTTTTTCTCGTCTTCTCCCTTCCTTCCTTCCTTCTTTCCTTCCTTCCTTCCTTGCTTCCTTCCTTCCTTGTTTCCTCCCTCCCTCTCTTCCTTCACTCTTTCTTTCCCTCCTTCTTTTCTTTCCTTCTGTCCTCTCTTTTTTTTTTCTTTTTTTATTTGTATATTCTTTTAAAACACAATTTGATGAAGTGAAAGACAAATTAATGACCAGTTATCACAATGGTCAACCACCCTGGCAACATCTCACGGTTCACATTGCACAAGCCACATACTGTTACCCTGGAAAACAAAGAAAGGAAACCACAATAGTGGTGAAACCTTCAATTACTTCATTGCATGTATTTTATATCATTCCTGGTTTAACTAATACTATAATAAGTAATTTTTAAACACATCTGTTTGTTTTTCTTTTATTAACAAAAACCAAAGATTAAATACAATAAAAATCAGGGCAAATATACACAGGTATAACATTATGTAGAGGTTTTTATTGTGCCTTCCTACATGCAATTTTCTTGGTAGATAAATGAAAGCCACAATATGTTGGCAACTACATGGCATTTTAAACTTTATTTGGTTTGAATCTTGTGAAAGTCATGTTGAAAATGTCATATGCACATCAGCATGCAATATATTCAATAATGACTAAAAGCACACATTTTACAAAGGTATAGAAGAATTGCTACATTTAAAGGTGGAAAATTGTTATCTTATGGTATTTAGAAATGTATACTGTTTGAACTTATCCTTAATGTTAATCTTATTTCTGGAGGTTATGAGTCCCAAATGGTATAGAAATGCTGACACAGAACTGAGTCAACCATAGCGAAAAGGACCTTCTGAAAGGTGTCATTAGCCTGAGGGTGAATGAGGGATCTGTAGTTGAAAAACAGAACTAGAAAATTCAGGTGATATTTCAAAGATTCAGCTTTAGTCTAGAGAACTGCATCACACTCTTCCATGTTTCTTGGATTTTTGATAAAAGTCATTTAGATAAAGAAGTAAAGTCATCAATCCAAGTCCCCTGCCCCATATTGTTTTCAAAGTGGTGCTTTAGGCTTTGCTTCTCTCTCTTTCAAAATAAGTTTCCTAGATAAGCCATTATCTTTCCAGTTTGTAGGTAAGAAAAGTGAAGCACAACGAAAGATATAAAATCTACCTGAGAAAGTGGCAGAATTAGACTCTGAACCCGAATACATATGATTTTAGAGACTAATTCTTTAATATCAAGCATTATAGTATAATGGTTAAGAGTGCCCACGTTCAAGTCAAATCAACTGAAGCTTGAGTAGTGTGAGTGTGACCTATAAAGCTATGGGACCTTGGAGGCTGATTTTCTCACCTATAAAATGTATATAACAGTGGTGTCTATTCATAGCATTGTCATGATGAAATGAGCTAATATATATAAATCAGAGTAGTGCTTGGAATTGTAAGAAGCCCTATATAAGCCTTGGCTCTTGGTATCACTCCATTGTTTGCTGTTGGAATTAGATTGCACATTTAGATAGAGTTATGTTAAAGTGTCTGCACAATAGGTCTGGACACTTAACTTTTCAGGATTATCTGATGCAATACCATAATGCGTCACACTAAAATACCAACATAATGAAAATAGAATATAGACTTAGTATTTCACATAATCTTATAAACTTTTGTAAAGCAGTATTGATTCATTCTCCTATGGGAGGTCAGCATACAAAGTGAAAAGAAAAATATGTGAGGGTAGAAAGTATTATCTCTATGTTTTAAACCTGTTAAAACAACACTTTATTATCCTTATCTTTCTGTTGCTGCAAAATAATTGTTACTCCCTTCCCATGCCTGGGGAAGATGGCAGAGAAAAGCAGAAGAGAAAGAAACCTTGAAAGATACATTAATGTGTCTAATATTATACTTCTTTTATTTTCTTTCCATTTTAGGCATGGTTAAATAAACAAATTATTTGTGCTGCAGATTCTTGGTAAGTAAATCTCTGTGTCAAATGCAGGAGCACAGCTTCATTTGACATTACTCCAGTCAAAATATTTTTATTTTTGTCCCCAATAAACACAAGTCCAATGCTGTTGCCATTGTCCTTTTCTACTTTGTCCTCAAAGTAAAAAACAGTGAGGCAAACATCAGCAGATAGAGTCAGAATTCAGCTGTCACCTCTTAGAGAAAACCTTTACCTATGTTTTATCTTTCTGCCAGGGACATAGAACAATGTAATGAAATGTGACTGAAAAAGCTTTCAGATATAAGATCAGTAAATGAAATCATGCATTTATGTGATGAAAGTAAATTTCCCTCTAATAGAGCTATTTTTAAAGTTCAAAGAGATCCTTTCCATGTTAAGATGTGTTCAAGTCTCACAAAAATTTGAAAACATTATGATACAACTTTATTTTAAATAAGGACTCAAATATATTTATTGTAGCTTATTATTTCTGTATTAAATATTGTGATGAGCTGAACTGCATCTCCCCAAAATTTCGTATGTTGAAGCCCTAGCCCCTAGAACCTCAGAATATGACTGTCTTTGGAGACAGGACCTTTAAAAATGAAGGTAATTAAGTCAAAATGAGGTCATTAGGGTGGACCCTAATCTAACATTACCGATGTACTTATAAGAAGAGGATATTAGGACACATGGAGAGGCATCAGGATCAGGCAAGCCATGCAGAGAGGTCTTACAGGAAACCAATCCTGCCTGCATCCTTATCCTGCACTTCCAATCTCCAGAAGTCTGAGAAAATAAATTGCTGTTGTCTAAGCTACCCTTTCTGAGGTACTTTGTGTTGGCAGCTCTACCAAACTAATAAAGATTTGATGCAATATTGTGTCAAATGACATCTATATAAATTAGTACATAGAGAAATTTGGGAATTACATTTTTCTTAAATATTATTTTAAAATGTTATTAATCTTCTTGGTTTTATTTGATAACATGCCTTCATATTCATAAATATTATAGACAATAGTGTTTTGAAATAAGCATGAATGTGTTATTTTGGCAATTGTATTTGCTTAATGTCATCAAATCTCAAAAAGCATCATATATGCAATTAGATTTGTAATTTGCAATGACTATGATGAAAGGAAGTCAAGATCATATATTACAATAAAACCTCCTACTTCGCTTTAATCTTACTCACCAGATTAACCAACACTCTCAATGGCCTCTGTGAAAGAATCTACATGGCTCACTTCTCGTTGGCTACACACTTGTTTGCAAGCATTTTTCTGCATTGGGATAGCTACACATGGTAGTATTGATGCTAACCATATCGATTCAGTTTTACTTATTACTGCAAGTATACATTACAATTATGACGTAAAACTATGAAATTCAAATGTGAAAAGAAAGAGGGTGCTTTGTTTCCATTAAAATTAAGCTGACTGTTTTGAGAAGCCTTCATATTGAAAATAGCCTTAAAAATTATCATCAGGCTGGGCGCGGTAGCTCACACCTGTAATCCCAGCACTTTGGGAGGCTGAGGCAAGTGAATCATGAGGTCAGGAGTTTGAGACCAGCCTGGCCAACATGATGAAACCCCGTCTCTACTAAAAATACAAAAACTAGCTGGGCGTGCTGTCACGCGCCTGTAATCCCAGCTACTCAGGAGGCTGAGTCAGGAGAATCGCTTGAACCTGGGAGGTGGAGGTTGCAGTGAGCCAAGATCACCCCACTGCACTCCAGCCTAGCCTAGGCGACAGAGGGAGACTCCGTCTCAAAAATAAAAATAAAAATAAAAAATCGAATAAGGTGTTTGTGAGAAATTTGAAAAGTACTGAATAATCACAAAAATCTGGAAAGATTACAGTAAGATTATTTGGTAACTTTTTGGCATTAAAAAATTAAAATAGGAGGCTGGGCACAGTGGCTCACGCCTGTAATCCCAGCACTTTGGGAGGCCGAGGTGGGCAGATCATGAGGTCAGGAGATCAAGACTATCCTGGCTAACACGGTGAAACTCCGTCTCTACTAAAAATACAAAAAATTAGCCAGGCATGATCACACATGCCTGTAGTCCCAGCTATTAGGGAGGCTGAGGCAGGAGAATGACTTGAACCCCGGAGATGGAGCTTGCAGTGAGCCGAGATCGTGCCACTGCACTCCAGCCTGGGCAACAGGGCAAGACTCTGTCTCAAAAAAAAAAAAAAAAAAAATTATAATAGGAAATCATAGAGCTTTGGGAATATATTTTATGCAATACCAATGAAGTAGAAATTCGATGAAGTTTGGTTTTTTTCTTACTGTTGTATACTGAGAAATAATAAAAGTGAAAGATTGCTCATGGCCAGTGTTGACTGTCCTGGGATTTTTTTGTTTTTTTTTGAGACAGAGTCCTCCTCTGTCGCCCAGGATGGAGTGCAGTGGGGCGATCTCGTGCTCACTGCAATCTCCATCTCCCGGGTTCAAGTGATTCTCCTGCCTAAGTCTCCCGAGTAGCTGAGATTACAGGCACGCTCTACCACACTCACCTAATTTTTGTATTTTTAGTAGAGATGGGGTTTCACCATGTTGGCCAGGCTGGTCTTGAACTCCTGACCTCAGGTGATCCACCCACCTCAGCCTCCCAAAGTGCTGGGATTACAGGCGTGAGTCACCATGCCTGTCCTTGGCCTGTGATCTTCTGATGTCTTCATCCTTGCTTGGCTACCCCTGAAATTGTTAACTCAACATACTTGAAGTTATTTGCTACCTAGAAACTACACTAACAGGTTGATGTACAAATGGGTATTTATATATTTTAATGTAAAATAAAATATTTAATTACAGTTCTTGCATATACATATGCATATTTATATTTTTATATGATTATCCACTTAACACACATTTTTCCATTAACCAAGAAAGAATGGTCCTGATGGTGTAAGATATGAGGACATTGGCAGGTTTTAAATTGGCAGATCAGTCTTGAAGAAACATAAAAATGTTCATAATAGAAAAAAAATTTTTAAAAATCCGATTATATATAAGCCCAAAAAGAAAATATTTGAGACGTTATTAGCTGAAAATATTTTTGCTTAAATGAGAATGTTTAATTAAACTTTTTATGTTTTTTCTCTAACATACTTTTAGTAAGTTAAATAACAATGTAAAAACAATAAGCAATCTCTGTCACAAAACAGGCATCTAGTAAATTCAAATTGAAATTGGAAATATAGAAGTTTATTAGTATTCAACTCAGAAAATTTTGCTATTTTTTACTATTAATGCTATGTGCTTTATATGGGATTTTACTTACTTGTTTTCATTACCTAATTTATGGGTAGTCTAAGAGAACTCAGTGGAAATGACCTCATTTCAGGCATTATGGAAGCAAAACAATAAAAAAGGGGAAATTAAAGAAAGACAGCAGTCCCTATTTTTTTTTTTTTTTTTTTTTTGCAAAAAAGGAGATTTTCAGTAACCAAAGATATGCATAAATAAATCACACTCTATGTTCTCAGGAAAGCTGATGTCCATGCTAATGCATGAATTTATATTTAATCTATTGTAGGTTTATCTGACTGGTAATATGTACAATCTTTCTCTTTCTCTCACTCTCTTTCCCTCGCTCACTCTTCCTCTCTCACTTTAACATAACTATTTCCAACTTAGAAAGTTTACATGGTAGGATAATTTAAATTCTTCCATACAATAAAGAATATAAACAACACTGGTCTTTGCCACATTTCTTCTGATTTATAAAAATACCCATCATTTTCAAAATAAAAGAAAGTTAAAAGGGAGTTTTGTCAATGAGTCTGGGCCTCATCATAGAGCACATTGGATACGTTTGCAATAATACTTTTCCTTTACTGATAAAATTTAGAGTTCATTCATGTATTAAGTAAATAAGACTGAATTTTACAAAATAAAAAGAAAAAGATTTTCTTGCTTTTGTTGCACTGACTGTACATAATTCTTGAGGCTCTGGTGTCCAAACTTTATAATATCTCCGAACACTCTGTCTCAAAAATCTGCTTACTATTATATTTCTAATGGCAAGAATGAATCTAAGTATGCAGATGTAATTTCTGAATCAAGAGAAACATTTTAAAGCAGTATAGTTGTATTCTTGTGGGAAAACCATTCAGATTAGGAAATGCTGCACAAGGCCAAGCATGGTAGCTCACACCTGTAATCCCAGCACTTTGGGAGGCCGAGGCAAGGGGATCACCTGAGGTCAGAAGTTCGAGACTAGCCTGGCCAACATAGTAGAACCCTGTCTTTATGAAAGATACAAAAATTATCCGGGTGTAGTGGCAGTCGCCTGTAATCCCAGCTACTCGGGAGGCTGAGGCAGGAGAATCTCTTGAACCTGGGAGGAGGAGGTTGAAGTGAGCCAAGATTATACCATTGCACTCCAACCTGGGGGACAAGAGTGAGACTTCATCTCAAAAAAAAAAAAAAAAAAAAGAAAAGAAAAAAAGAAAATGCTGCACAAAATTATTTATTTTATTCTGATTCAAATGTATTTTAAATATTTTCTTTCTGACTAGAATAATATTCAAAAAATTAAAAAAGTATTTGCATTAAAATTATATTGCTGAATAATGTGACATGAACATCTGAAAGGCTGCTTCTATTCTTAAAGGGATAGCCTGTTGTCATAGCTTACATTTATAAAGGCATGGTGTCTATTATGATGTCAACTTAAAATGCTTCAAAATATAAACTTAGGATTATCGTTTTAAAAAAAGTTGATGGCTAAGTGCGGTGGCTCATGCCTGTAATCCCAGCACTTTGAGAAGCCGAGGCGGGTGGATCACGAGGTCAGGAGATTGAGACCATCCTGGCTAACACGGTGAATCCCCGTCTCTACTAAAAAAATACAAAAAATTAGCCAGATGTGGTGGCAGGCACCTGTAGTCCCAGCTACTCGGGAGTCTTAGGCAGGAGAATGGCAGGAACCCAGGAGGCAGAGCTTGCAGTGAGCCAAGATGCGCCACTGCACTCCAGCCTGGGCAACAGAGCGAGACTCTGTCTCAAAAAAAAAAAAAAAAAAAAAAAAAAGTTGACATGCCTCTTAAAGCAGACTACTAATCCCATAAAATAATACATTTTTTTTTCTAATTTATGCTTATGGTACAATATCATTTCTTACAAAGAACACTGGTTTTCCACATAAATTGCAGATATTCATTTCTACTTAAAAAAGCGTAATACCGTCATAGCAAAAATATTGTCTTGTTCACAAATGTTCATAAGATATTTGTTGAGAATTTTCCCTCCCTCCAGTATATATTAAAATCAATTATTAACCCATAGTTACAAGCCTTAGCAAATAATATTACTGATTATTAAAAGCTAATCTATGAGGATGCAAAGGCATAAGAATGATACAATGGAATGTGGGGACTCGGGGGGAAGAGTAGGAGGGGAGCGAGGGATAAAAGACTACAAATATGGTGCAGTGTATACTTCTCAGGTAATGGGTGCACCAAAATCTCACAAATCACCACTAAAGAACTTACTCGTGTAACCAAATACCACCTGTACCTCACTGATTTATAGAAAAATAAAATTAAATAAAAAAGCAAACTGACTTCATAAATATATACACCTACTTGGTGCCCACAAAAACTAAACACTAAAAAAAATCTGATTTAAAAACTAACTTTATATTATTATGCTTTTTATCTAGTTGAAAAAAATTTTCATCATGAATTACATGTGAATTAGGAGAATTGCATGCCATTTACACTAAATAATATGAAAATGAATTACAATTGTTCTGGCCCTGGAGAAGTGAAGTTACTGAAAAACGTAACTTGAGAAAATTTAAAGAAATCCCACTTGGAAGTCTGATTTAAAGTAACATTTTATACAACGTGTATTATGAATTGTATTTAATTTTCAATATAGCCGTTGTGGGATTGTGGATGGCTGTTCTGAAACCTCAGTTCTTGTCTTCTTATTTCAAAATAATTTAAATAAGAGACACATAGCAAAGGAGATGCAGCATAGAGCAATTTATTGCAAAAGAGAAAGAGTATCCTGAAAGCTAGGTACAGAATAGGCAGTGCAGCCTGAAAAAGGATTCAGCCTGGTCAGCTACTAAAGATGAGACAGCAAAGACCGGCACTAAGGAGATTCCTTTTATTGGGACAGTTTCCTGGTTATTTATATGGGGGCAGGAAGAGGTGTGGCCAGTAAGTAAGCATGTTCTGGGTGGTCCCAGATGCTAATGAGACAGATTTAAATTTTAATCTTTAATCTTCACCCAAGAGTGTGTTTTATACTATTATAATGAGGACAGCATCAGTCTCAGGACAGGTAAAAATCAAAATGCTCTCTAAAGGGGAAATTCTCTACTGGAGCTAGCTTTGCTTGAATGAGCTGGACTACAATGTCAATGCTGAGGTTTATTGTGTTGATGATGTGGTCAACATGGTGGTTGTGTCCTGAGGACGTAGTGACTTCCTTGACTACCTGTCCAGCCTCAGGATGAAATGTTAAGTCTGCACAAATAATTGATTGCCATTATCATCAAGTAGCATTTATAAAACAGAGTGATGTGTGTGTGTGTTAAATGACATGTAACTAAATTATGAAATGTATTTATTGTTCAAAATGCACATTCTCAAAGTTGTCAGTGAATTGTGGCCTATAATAATTGGAAGAATTTGATCAAATGTGTTAAGATAAGGTGACAAGTTAATGAAATATATTTGGGGTAAGGAACTTCAGACAAGATACTCTAATAAAGAAGAAAGTAGTTAATACAGCCATGTTTCAATAGTCATTTGCAGTTTTAGAATTGTAACTCCATTACATTTGCAGTTTTCTGTTTGTTTGTTTTTTGAGATGGAGTCTCGCTCTGTTGCCCAGGCTGGAGTGCAGTGGCGTGACCTCAGCTCACTGCAACCTCCACCTCCTGGGTTCAAGGAATTCTCCTGCCTCAGCCTCCGGAGTAGCTGGGACTACAGGTACGTGCCACCACACTCGGCTAATTTTTTGTATTTTTAGTGGGTACTGGATTTCACGGTGTTAGCCAGGATAATCTAGATCTCCTAACCTCATGATCCACCCACCTCGGCCTCCCAAAGTGCTGGGAGCCACTGCGCCCAGCCTAAATTTGCAGTTTTAAGTTTAAAACTTTTCACAATGTTCTCTCTAAATGAGTAAAATAACATTTTTAAATGAATAAGCAGTGTGTTTCACATGTCTGATTTTTTAGATGGTAGGTTTATTGCTTCAGTAGAAAACTGTAAATAGACATCTAGTTTACTAGTCTATGCCACAATATTTGTGCTGTAATTTACACTGTAACTGAAAACTTGCTTTGAACGAATGTAATGAATTAGCTTCTCAGAATTGTTTGCAACTGTTTATCCTTGCTCTGAGTTTCAGAACTTTGTACTCAGCTCAGAATTGAAATTTATACCCCTCCCAAATGCCAAATTTTGTTTGACTCCTTTTTAGTGCCCCTTTAAAGAAATGATGGAAAATCATTTAGTGAGTAAATAAAGTGTATTTTAAAAACTTAGGATTGACAGCATGGATACACAATGGATATTTTAGGTAATACGTGTTCTTTTCATTATTATAAAACAATCTTTTATTCATTTATGCTTATATGCTGTTATTATTTTCCTGATTTTAATGTACTTGAACATAATTCATTCAAAGTGGGGGCCGTTTTACTTTTCATTATTTATCACATTGTAATTTGTAATTTTCTGGTCCTCCAAATGTAGGGGGACCAGATTATCATATGCATGTCTGTATATGATGGTTCAAAAAACTTGATTTCAAATTTAAGAAAAAACTACCATTTAGTTAAAATCCAATGTGGAGGAAGAAATACAAAGATGTTTTTATCTGCTGAAGCTAAAAATTTACCAAAACAATTCATAAGTACAAGTAAGTCTAAGCCTTGTCAAATCTACTCATTGAGATGTTCATTCTGTAGAATTGTGTTAACAGAATGAACACTGCCTACAATTGTAGAATTCTATTAATATGATCTTATGATTATGACTGATTTTGTCCAATTAGAATTCAACATTTCTTACTGCCATTTAAAAATATATTAATCTAGATAGTGGCGTATTTTATTAACTTTTTTCAAAAAACCAGCTCCTGGATTTATTGATATTTTGAATGGTTTTTCATGTTTCAATTTCCTTCAGTTCAGCCTTGATTTTTATTATTTCTCATCTTTGCTAGTTTTGGAGTTGATTTGTTCCTGCTTCTCTAATCCTTTCAGTTGAGAAGCTAGGCTGTTAATTTGAGATCTTTCTGACTTTTTGATGTGTGCATTTAGTACAATAAATTTCCCTTTTAACACTACCTTAGCTGAGTCCCAGAATTTCTGGTATGTTTATGTTTGTTCTCATTATTTTCAAAGAACTTCTTGATTTCTCCCATAATTTCATTATTTACTCAAAAGTCATTCAGAAGCTCGTTGTTTAATTTCCATGTAATTGCATGGTTTTGGGTGATTTTCATAGTCTTGACTTCTATTTTGATTGTGCTCTGGTCCAAGAGTATGTTTGGTATGATTTAGTTTTTCTTACATTTTTTGAGGATTGTTTTCATGTCTAATTATGTGGCTAATATTAGAGTATGTGCCATGTGACAATGAGAAGAATGTATATTCTGTTGTTTTGGGGTGAAGAGTCCTGTAAAGATTATCAGAGCCATTTGGTGCAATGTTGAGGTTAGGTCCTGAATATCTTTGTTAATTTTCTGCCTCAGTGGTCTGCCTAGTACTGTTAGAGGAGTGTTGAAGTCTCCCACTATTATTATTTAGGAGTCCTTTGTAGGTTTCTAAGAACTTGCTGTATGAATCTGGGTTCTCCTGTGTTGGATGCATATACATTTTGGATATTTAGGACTTCTTGTTGAATTGAACCCTTTATCATTATGTAATACCCTTTGTCTTTTTTGATCTTTGTTGGTTTGAAATCTGTTTTGTCTGAAATTAGGATTGCAAGCCCTTCTTTTTTCTGCTTTCCATTTACTTGGTAGATTTTCCTCCACCCCTTATGTTGAGCCTGTGAGTGTCATTACTTGTGAGATGGGTCTCTTGAAGATAGCATACTATTGTTGCTGATGTTGCTGTTATTGTTTTAATTCAACTTGCCACTCTGTGCCTTTTAAGTGGGGCATTTAGCCTGTTTACATTCTAGATTAGTATTGATATGTGAGGATTTGATCCTGTCATTGTGCTGTTAGCTGGGTATTATGTTGACTTGTGTGATTGCTTTCCAGTGAAACTGGTCTGTGTGTTTAAGTGTGTTTTTGTATTAGCTGGTAGTGGTCTCTCCTATCTATATTTAGTGCTCCTTTGAAGATGTCCTGTAAGGCACATCTGGTGGTAATAAAATTTCTCAACATTTGCTTATCTGAAAAGGAACTTATTTCTCCTTCACGTAGAAAGCTTAGTTTGGCTGTATATGAAATTCTTGTTTGAAGATGTTTTTCTTTAAAAACTCTCAATAAACTAGGTATTAAAGGAACATACCTCAAAATAATATGTTTTATCTATGACAAACCCACAGCCAACATTATACTGAATGGGCAAAAGCTGGAAGCATTCTCCTTGAAAGCAGGCACAAGCCAAGCATATCCTTCCTTACCACTTCTATTCATCATAGTATTGGAAGTCCTAGCCAGAGCAATCAGGCAAGAGAAAAAAATAAAGGGCATCCAAATAGGAAGAGAGGAAGTCAAACTATCTGTTTGCAAATTACATGATTTTATATCTTAAAAAGCCCATAATCTTGGCCCAAAATTTCCTCCAGCTGATAAACATCTTCAGCAAAGTCTCAGGATACAAAATCAATGAACAAAAATCACTAGCATTTCTATGCATGCAAAATAGCCAAACCAAGAGCCAAATCAGAAAGGCAATCCCATTCACAGTTGCCACAGAAGAATAAAATACCTAGGGATACAGCTAACCAAGTAGTTGAAAGATCTCTACAATGATAATGATAAAATGCTGCTCAAAGCAATCAGGTAAGATATAAACAAATGGAAAAATATCCCATGCTTACTTTTAGAAAGAATCAATATCATCAAAATGGGTATACTGCCCAAAGCGATTTACAGTTTTAATGCTATCGCTATCAACCTACCAATGATATTCTTCAGAGAACTAAAAAAAAAAAAAAAAAAAAAAAAAAAAAAAAAAAAAAAACAAGAAAAAACTATTTTAAAATTCATATGGAACCAAAAAAGAGCCCAAATTGCCAAGGCAATCCCATGCAAAAAGAATAAATCTGGAGGCATCACGTTACCCAACTTCACACTATACTACAAGGCTACAGTAACCAAAACAGCATAGTACCAGTACAAAAACAGGCACACAGATCAATTACACAGAATAGAGAGCTGAGAAATAAGACCACACATTTACAGTCATCTCGTCTTAGACAAAGTTGGCACACACCCAAAAAAGCAATGAGGAAAAGACTCCCTATTCAATAAATGATGCTGGGATAACTGGCTAGCCATATGCAGAACATTGAAGCTTGACCCCTTCCTTACACCATACACAAAAATCAACTCAAGATAAATTAAAGTCTTGGATATAAAACTCAACTCTATAAAAACCCTGGAAGACGATCTAGGCAATATTATCCTGGACATAAGAATGGGAAAAGATTTCAAGACAAAGACACGAAAAATGATTGCAAAAAGAAGAAAAAGTTAACAAGCAGATCTAATTAAATTAAGAGCTTCTGTACAGTCAAAGAAACTATCAACAGAATAAAAAATCTACAGAAAGGGAGAAAATATGCAAACTCTGCATCTGACAAAAGTGTAATATCCAGCATCTATAAAGAACTCAAACAAATTTACAAGAAAAAAACAAGCAACTAGATTAAAAAGTAGACAAAAGACATGAACAGACACTTCTCAAAACAGACATACATGCAGCCAACGAGCATATGAAAAAAAAATCAATATCACTGATCATTAGAGAAATGCAAATCAAAACCACAATGAAGTACCATCTTATACCAGTCAGGATGGCTACTATTAAAAAGTCAAAAAATAACACAAGCTGGCGAGGTTGTGGAGAAAAGGGAGCACTTATTCATATTGGTGGGAGTGTAAATTGGTTCAACCAGTATGGCAATTCGTCAGAGAGCTAAAAGCAGAACTACCATAAGATCCAACAATCCCATTACTGGGTATACACCCAGAGGAGGATAAAGCATTCTACCATAAAGACACATGCATGCAAATGTTCATTGCAGCACTATATGCAATAGCAAAGACATGGAATGAACCTAAATGCCCATCAATGACAGATTGAATAAAGAAAATGTGGTATTAATACACCATGGAATAATATGCAGCCATGAAAATAACGAGATTGTGCCTTTTGGAGTAACATGGATGGAGTTGGAGCCTATTATCCTTAGCAAACTAACATAGGAATGGAAAACCAAATACCACGTGTTCTTACTTATAAGTAGGAGCTTTTAAGTGGTAAGAACTTAGGAACACAGAGAAGGAAATAGCAGACACTGCTGTCTACTTGGGTGGGGAGGGTGGGAGGTGGGAGAGGAGCAGAAAAGATAGCTATCGGGTCCTGGGTTTAATACCTGGGTGATGAAATAATATGTATAGCATACCCCCATGGCATGTGTTTGCCTGTGTAACAAACTTTCACATGTACCCTTAAGTCTAAAAGTTAAAAAAAATTAATTTAAAAATAAAAATATTTATTATGAATATCTTCTTTATCCTTGACTCTCCTAACAGTCAATCAAAATTGTGCATCCCTGTAAGCATCTCTTATGAGCTTCTCAGATTCAGAATCATTCATAATGAGTAAGTCAAACAATTATCTAACATATTAATAGTTGAACTTGCTTTCTATACTCATGATCTAAAGATTTGATTACTGTGTTAAGTATATAAAATTGAACATTACAAATTAGAAACCGTCAGAAAATAGTCAGAGGAAGAACTACTGATTCATAAAAAATGAGTGATGAGTAAAAGTGAATGACTTCTGGATGTTGTTAACATCATGCAGAAATAATAACTTATATCTGATGTTTGCAATGGATTATAGTAAGAAAATGTTCCAATGACATGAAGGACGATGTGCACCTGTATATCTAGTTGGAATTATAATTATGTCCATGTGTACTCTTCTGTATGTGCAATCTTTTTAAATTAAAGGACTAACCAAGAAATATTCATGGGAAAGGAAGAGGTAATAATGAGAAATAAATTAAATGAGAGTTACAAGTGTGTAAATTTCAAATTGTGTCATAAAACCAAAATTTTAGCTTTTATTATTGTTACTTATCATTTATTAAATATTCAGAAAAATGTGAGCTGGGTTGATTTGTTGAACAAGCTATTCCAAAGGCTGGAAAATATTTTTTGGGGGAGTCAGGCAATATGTAATTATGCTTTGACTAGGTTTATGTGTTACTCAAGAAGTTGGGGTGGTCACTTTCATTGGAGTTTCTTCATTTTGGGTTTTATTTCTTTAAAAACTAATATTGACAGAACTGTAGCAATAATAAATATGGATACATTTTAAAATGTAGACTATGCAAATCATGAATATTTATTTCCTGAAATCCCTGAAAACATTAAAAAACGGAAAAATATTTTGAGAGTAAAGGTCAAAATGTGTTATGTACATTATGAATAATAAATAGCCCTTCAAGATTTGGCACAAACCTACCTCTTTAACTTCATTTAATTGTTCATTTTAATGAACTCCTACTGTGGTATGGAAACTTTTCTAGGTGCCTGAAATACATCAGTGAGGAAGGAGACATTTGTTTTTGCCTTCATAGAATTGACATTCTGATAGGGGAGAAATGTAATTTCTTCTTACTTCTTTGCTTGCCCTGTCAAACTAGTTGCAGCTCCCAGAACATGCCATGTTTCTACTTCCATGCCTTTTTACATACTAACCTATCTGACTCTAATACATTCCTCCACATCATTATCTAAATGGAGAATTTTTGTTTATCTTTTAAAACTTCAATCAAATGTCAACTTTTCTATATTGCTGTTACTGATGCTGACACCTTAACAGAGCTGATCACCCACTCTTCTATGCAACTTGTATTAGAGCAACTTTAAGATTGTATAACATTTATTTGTGTAAATGTATGTTTTTCTTGATAAACAGAGTTTCTTGAGAACAATCATTTATAATGTTAGTTTTCTCTGAATCTCCAATACCTAGTATAATAACTAGTATATAGAAAGTGAAAATAAGCTTTGAATAAATAAATGACAAAAAATGACAGATAAGGAACATCAGTTAAAAATGGCTTAATCCCTATCATTTTATCATAAAATGACCTGTTACATAAACAAAAAATGAAATGAAACACCCTTTCCATAATTGGCCTAGAGAAAGTTCACAGTCTGAAGTACAACTGCAGTATATCTCAAACATTCCTTGAATTCATAAATGTGTAACTGGAATAGCATAGAAGCGACTGGAAGGAGAAGTTGACTAATTTGTCATTCTTCCTGGAATCCAGATATGACTTTCTTTAAAATTTCAAAAATCCTCTAATATCTCCTCATCAAAGAGGTATTCCCTGACAATCTGTATTAGCCTGTTCTTTCATTGATATAAAGAAATATCTGAGACTGTGTAATTTATAAAAACGAGAGGTTTCACTGGCTCATGTTTCTGCAGGCTGTGCCTGAAGCATGGTGCCAGCATCTGTGTGATTTCTGTGGAGCCCTCAATGAGCTTTTATTCATGGTGGAAGGCAAAGCAGGATCAGGCACTTTATATGACAAAAGCAGGAGAAACACAGAGCAGGGCGGAGGCGCCACACACTTAAAGAAACAGATCTCATGAGTACTCTCCATTGCAAAAACAGAAGCAAGCCATGAGGGATCTACGCTCATGACCCAAACACCTCCCACTTGGCCCCACCTCAAACATTGAAGATCATATTTCAACATGAGACTTGAGTGGGGACAAAGATATAAATGATATCGTTCCACTCCTGGCCCCCCAAAATCTCATGTCCTTCTCACATTACAAAAATACAAGGTATCTTCCCAACATTCCCCCAAACTTTTAATTCATTCTAATGTGAACTCAAAATTCCAAAGTCCACACTCTCATCTGAAATAAAGCAAGTCCCTTTCACCTGTGAGCCTATAAAATCAAAAACAAGTTATTGACTTCCAGCATACAACGGGTGTATAGGCATCAGGTAAATACTTCCATTCCAAAAAAGGGAAATCAGCAAAAAGAAAGGGGCTACAGGCCCCACACAAGTTTAAAACCCAGCAGGGCAGTCATTAAATATTAAAACTCCAAAATAATCTCCTTTGGCTCCATGTCCCATATCCAGGGCACACTGCTGCAAGGGGCAGCCTCCTAAAACCTTGGGTAGCTACAACCCTGTGGCTTTGAAGGGTTCAGTCCTTAATATTGCTCTCACAGGGTATTGAGTGCCTACTTTTCCAAGAGTAAGATGCAAATAGCCAGTGATTCTATTATTCTGGGGTTTGGAGGATGATGGCTCCCTTCTCACAGCTCCACTAGGCAGTGCCCCATTTGGAACTCTGTGTGGGGGCCCCAGCCCTACATTTCCCCTCTGCACTGCCCTAGTAGAGGTTTTCCGTGAGCAGGCTTCTGCCTGGGCACCCAGACTTTCTCATACGTCCTCTGAAATCTAGGCAGAGACTGCCAAGCCTCCTTCACTCTTGCACTCTGTGCATCTGCAGGCTTAAAATCACATGTGATATTGGTTAGGCTTTATGTGCCCACCCAAATATCACCTTGAATTAAAATCCCCATAATCTCCACATGTCACGGAAGAAACCAGGTTGAGGTAATTGAATCACGGGGGCGGTTCCCTCATGCTGTTCTCGTGATAGTGAGTGAGTTCTCACGAGATCCGATTATTTTATAAGTGTTCGTTTGTTCCTCCTGCATTCATTCTCCCTCCTGCCACATTGTGAAGAAAATGCCTTTCTTCTCCTTCACCTTCTACCATGATTGTAAGTTTCCTGAGGCCTCCCCAGTCATGTGGAGCTGTGAGTCAATTAAACCTCTTTCCTTTATAAACTACCCAGTCTTGGGTATTTCTTTATAGCAGTGTGAAAACTAATAAAACATGGAAGCTGCCAAGGCTTATGGCTTGGACCTTCCTCAGTGAGATATAGGTGGTAATAAATATCCAAACTACATTATAACCCTAGCTAAAAATCCTACCACCCAATCTTATATGTATCTCAATTACTTTAGTTGTTTCTATTTATGTCACTCGTCATCATGTGTAATAATATGCATGTAATTTCTGTTTTTTGTCTCTAGAATATAAACCAAATGGGGGCAAAGAGTTCTTTCTATTTTGGTGACTCTATATTCTCAGTCCCTAAAACATTGCTTGGCAAATAATAAGCACTCATAAAGTCTTTGATCACAGATAGAGACAGCTATACAAGAAAATATGCACCAAGGGGCTAACAGAGACTTTGCGTGTGAAAATGTGGCATTCTCTTATGTTCTCCAATAATCTTGTCTATGTATTATTTGATTTTTCTGTAGTAAACCTTTGTGATTGAATATTTACTAATGTGAATCAAAGAAATTTAATCAGAAGAAATACAATTTTATGATCTGAATTATTTAAACATTTTGATGTTATACTCTAAATTTTTATTTTCATACAGGTATGCCTTATCTACATGTTTAGAAATTTTTACTTTTTAAAATATTTTAAATGTCTCAGATTTTTAGTCCACAACACAAGGGTATGAGTTGAACCCTGAGGTGTTGGATATTTTAAGCTTCATTCCAAATATCCCAATATCCCAAGTAGTGCAGAGCAAGCAAAAATGGCTAAGAATGAACCAAACCTGAAGAAAACATGAACTAACAAAATGTAGAAAAATCAAAAAATTATAGAAATGATCAAGCGTACCTAAACAATTCTACAAATGTCTTACGTTTTGCCAAAGTAACCGATGCATTCTGAAGACTAAAATCAAAGCTAAAGTCTCTTGCAATTTCACTTTGTAAACTCAAAATACAGGTCTCTATACTTTTTGCCAGTTGAACATTATAGACCAGCTTCTTGACTTTTGTGTGTGTGTGTGTGTGTGTGTGTGTGTGTCAGAGTTTCCCTCTGTCACCCAGATTGGAGTGCACTGGCCCGATATTAGCTCATTGCAACCCTGGCCTCCAAGGTTCAAACCATTCTCTGCCTCAGCCTCCTGAGTAGCTGGGACTACAGACACGTGCACATGTGCCACCACGCCCAGCTAATTTTTGCATTTTTGGTAGAGACGGGGTTTCACCATATTGGCCAGGCTGGTCTCGAACTTCTGACCTTAAGTGATCCGACTGCCTTGGCTTCCCAAAGTGCTGGGATTACAGGCATGAGCCACTGAGCTCAGATGTTTGTTGACTTTTTAACTTAAATGGCCTGTAATCTCCTCACATTCATAGCATGTAGTATTGATCTCCCAATTCAATACATTCGTATCACAACTTCCTTTCATCTATCAATAATAATAGCTGCTGTCTGTTCTTTACACTTTTCTAAATACTTTATGTGCATCTTCATATACATAATCTCCTTTAATCTTCATTACAATTTAAAAAATAATGAATTGTATGTCAGTAATTCAGATGAGAAGACTACAATCCAGAGAGTCTTATTCCTTCATTCAGTAACTACTTTCTGGTTAAGTATTATGTGTCAAGGAAAGTATTAAGTGCTAGCGACACATGAGGGAACAAAACAATATATGGTATTTGATTACATTTAGCATACATTTTAGTAAGGGAGAAAGCCATTAACCAAGTAGTCACTTTACAGATGTTAAAAATTTATGACATTTGCTGAAAGAGAAAACTTTGAGATCCTTTAGTTCCCTGGGTTTTCCTGAGGCAAGCAGATCAGGATATGTGTCTGTGAGAAAACAATATAATCAATATAAGAAGGATGACCAGGCATTAACTAGGCAGAGAGGGAAAGGAATAACAAACCAGGCAGAAAATACAGCACATACAAATGCAGAAAGGAACCTGACAATTAAGATCATTGAAAAACTTATAACACTATTATATACTTGAGACAACACTATGTAGAAGAAGAGATGGTAAAAGGAAGATAAATGAAAGTAAGGGTTCGCACTTTATTCAAAGTACTACACTTTGATGTTAGTAAATTATATCACATGTATGATGAATATTGTAATACCAAGAGCAGCCAGTAGAGAAGCTATACGAAGTGATCCTCAAAAGCACTGTAAATAAATTAAGAAGAAATCCCGAAAGATATTCATGCAATTCACAGGAAGGCAAGAAAAAACAAACAGAGGAAAGAGAAATAGAAGAAACAAAAGGAAAACAAACAATAAAATGGCAGAGTTATGTACTAACATATTAATAATTATCATAAAATTAAGTGTTTTAATTGTTTTAAGTAAGTGATAATAAACCACTTAAAATTAAGTTATTTATTAGGGAAAGACTCAAAGAATAGATAAAACAATAATCTCCCACACACTCCTTCTCCACAGGTAGTCCCTGAAGAAGAGCCTCACCAAATTCAACATGAAAATCTGCCCATGGAATTGAGACAAGTCAGTGTTTATGACTCTGGGAAAACAGAGATTTGAAGCAATTTTGAAATATACACAACATTTTCACAATTTAATATGGTGAAAACTGGATAAGATGAATGATTTGATAAAGAGCATTATTTTTTAATATTAAAGGATAAAAATAAAAAATTACAAAATAAAAGTATATAACAATATAAATAAATAATAAATATTGTACATAAATGAACTGTTAATATTTAGAAAAAGAAACAGTGATTACTATGAGTCAATGTGAGTTAAAAAAAATAGCCAACAGATTACATATATTTTCTTTCTTTTTTTAAAAAAGATACATCTTATTGTGTATAATTTAGGTATACAACATGATATTATGGATACACATAAAGAAAGTGAAATGGTTACAATAGTGAAAACAAATTAACATATCTACAATCTCACATATTTACCCTCTGTTTTGTGGCAAAAGCAGCTAAAATTTACTCATTTAGTAGAAATCCCAAATATAGTATAATTTTATTAACTATAGTTCTCGTGTTGTGCATTAGATCTCTAGACTTGTTCATCCTAAATATATACTAGCTTGTATTTGCTTTCTTAGTAAAAAAATAATGTCCTGATTGATCATGGAAATCAGAAAGATATAACATATCTTGCAATGAGAAAATAAAATCACGTATGTAATAGTCTACAAGGTACGTAATAGTCTACACAATGTAGGAAAATGAAGACTGAATGAAATAACCATTATACGGGTCCATAAAATTACACACATCATCCAAAGGGGTTTGATTCATGGATGGATAGACCCGAGGTTTCCCTAGAGTGCCAGACAGTCTTTACCCCCATTTTATGTTTTCTTCTAATATTTTATCAGTGACTTAGATGATGTCTATGAAGAGACGTGGCAAAGACAATTAATAATACTCTGGATTAGAAAATCAAAATGTGAATATATTTTAGGACTATAATAATACAACATATATGACAGGATTAACTTTTACAAGCAAAAATACAAAGTTCTACAATTGGGTGAGGTAAATACTTATATAGGCATTGCATAAGAAAGACAGGATACAACAAAAGTGAATTCAAAAACAAACAAACAAAAAACAACCTAAAGGTCATAATTGACTGAAATTGTTACCTACATGATTGGTTGCCAAAAGAATGTTACCTTGATGTCAGCCTAAAACAATAGATACATAATGTCTTTAGAAGAATGGATAATTCTGCTCTCCTTCTGGCCAGACATACATATAGTAGGACATTTTGTTCTAAATATCATGGTTTTAAAGATAGCCTACCATGTGATAGAAATTTTTAATTTACCAGGATTTCTCCTGAAGAGAATAATGTTTGTATTGGAACATAAATTAACAGGAACTATATTCTTTAGAAAGCAGTTTACCTATTCTTTTTTGTTTGGAATTCCAAACTACTTTAGTTTCATCAAAATATTTCTTGTAAGCAGAGACAATATTTTTATTCTCTATTTAACATCTATATCTCAGAATATAGCTTGTACTTGCAAAAAAGAAAACCTGGAAAATAAAAGAAAAAAAAATAGAAACTAAAATAATGTTAAATGCAACTAATTCAGAGAGCCTTCATCTTCAATTTATTCAACAAGTATTTTTTAATTGTACTTAGGCAGAAACTGCTAGCTGCTTATCTAATGTCTGTTCTCTTCTTTCTTGCTAAGTGAACGCTAATTTTATTCAGGGGACAGATAATACATACGTTTAAATAGTTTACCTTCTCCTGCTCCTTTGTAGCTATGAGTGCTTTTGTGAACCAGTTGTGATCAATCAGATATAGGCAGAAGTTCCTGGGGAGTGCTTTTATTTACAAATAAAATATCACTGGCTTTAAAGTTAAATGTTTGGGCCATCGTGCTTTTCTCTTTTTCCCTTCTTTCTGCCTGGCAGACAGAGATAATGAAGGCACAGCAGCTAAATTCTGACCATAAGAAAGACAGCCACATGATAAAGATATTGGGAAAACATGTGGAAGAAACCTGGGCCCATACTGCATCTTCAAGCAGCCGGATGAGCTGAATTTCTTGATTACAAAGAAAAATAAAGACTTTACTTCTTATGTTATATGATGAGATGTTGTTTTATTTATGGCCAAAAGCAATCCTAAACAGTAAGAAACTACTCCCTCAACAGTGCTTTTCTCTCCTGAATCTGCACTCCTATTTTTAATTAGGAAACTTAAACATTAGAGGACATATATGCAGCTTTCTTGAATCATCTTTTTCTAATGAGATAACTGAAGTCAGGCCAGAATAGTCATTAAATGTTAATCCTTTAGGGAAAAACTGTTGCTAATCACAAAGTCATACCCAGAACTGTCAGGTATAAGAGACAGGACAAAGAGCCCTGCAATTTCAGTTTCTTCTTTTACAGGAAATATGCTGTTTCTTACAGCCCTCCATGTGCAAATTTCATCTTTTAGCATTATCTTCATGTGGTGACATAGTATCTGCATGAAAATGCTGAATGTAATCTGTAACAATGCAGAAAGTAAAGTCCAATAAAACAGTTATTAGAAATGCCAACTGAAAATCTCAAGAAAAAAAACCTTAAGGGTATATTGGTAAATTTTAAATTTTCAGAGTACTTTAGAAATAAAGCATCAATAATGTAAAACATATTATTTAGAAGCTTTAATTTAATAAAGACAGATATATTTTTCCTATAATTTGCAATCCATTATGACTGAGCAAAAACTATTTTTGTTGCATCGAACAAATTTTCAACAGGGAGGTGGGTGAAAATGAGAAAAAAGATTAGAAATATGATTTTTTAATGTCTTTACATATAGTCACACACATGATCTAAGATTATGTGCCAAATATATTATAGCGTGTATGTGTGTGTGTCTCTGTGTATGTGTTACATTTACAAGTTTATTATCAAGGATACAACTGAGGAATAGTTAAGTGGAAGAAATGCGTAGGGAAAGGGATGCGGATGTGGGGTTACGGAGCTTCCATACCTTTTCCTGGAATGACACCTTCCCATTATATCAATGTGTTCACCAACCCAGAATTTTCTTGTTCAAGAGTTTTTGTAACCCAATCTCCATCCCCATATTTCCTTGGAGGTTAGGGGGTGAGGCTAAAATTTTCATCCTCTAAGCATGTTTGGTCTTTCTTATAATCAGCCTCCATCCTGAGGTGATCTAGGAAATCCATTAGCATAGACTCAAATGTAATCCAAAGGAAATCATTATGAAGAAAGTAACTCATTGTTGTAACTCAGAAAATTCCAAGGGTTTTAGAAGCTGTGTGCCAGAAACTGGGATCAAAGACCAAATATATATTTTTTATTTTACCACAGACCACTTGTTGGTCTTTAACTATGGATCCATTATAGCAAAAGAATCATAAAATTCGAAAGATACTGTCATATTACCAGATTCTCACTCACTAATTAATAATTAGCCCAGTCAATCATTCTGTTATATGAATCTGTCTCCCAGGGTGAGGCCTCTCAGGTTTGTTGGTTTCCGTTTGATCTAGTCACAGCTTCCACAAGCAGGAATAGTCTCAGAAATATGTAACTTAACCCTTTCTGGCATCTGGTATAATTGAGCTAAGAGACTATATCATCTCTTACACTGAGCCTATTTCAAGACACAAATATAATATTCATTTCACTAATTACAAGACTCATTTATTCATGTATTTATTCTCACCTGCATCTCTTCCTTCTGCCCATTTATACCCAAACTTTTCCTCCTTTGCAAACAACATTAAGTTCAGCCACTGTATTTGTCCAGATTGCAGCCAGCAATACTAGTCTAGTAAATTCCTCCCCTGCAGTTTACAGACATTTATATAGGATAGTGTTACATAGGCAACTAATGGGATATCTTGACCACTAAGCAACACAGCAGGATTTACTCTCACTTCCACTGTTGCACATAAGGTGAATGCACAATCCACACTATCAGGTCCTTAAGAATTCTGACATTAACATGTAAACATACACAGTCATGCAGTGCATGATGCTTCACTCAACAACTGACCACATATGTGATGGTGGTATCATAAGATTATAATACTGTATTTTTACTGTACATTTCCCATGTTTAGATACGTTTAGATGCACAAAAAACTACCATTATGTTACAATTGTCTACAGGATTCAGTGTAGTAACATGTTATACAGATTAGTAGCCTAGAAGCAATAGGCTATATCATATAATCTAGGTGGATAGTAAGCTGTACCATCTAGATTTGTGTATGCACATTCTATTATGTTTGCACAATGACAAAATAGCCTTTTAAGACATTTCTCAGAAGGTATCTTCATTGTTAAGTGATATATGACTGCAGTTACAGTTTTTTTCTTAAGAATCACCTCTGTTTCTAGCCCTCGTAGTTGCAGCCCTGGACCTGCAACAGGGATGAAAAAGAAAGTTGGTGTGGTATGGGGAAGAAAGAAAAAAAGCATAGTTATCATGCCAATATGTTTGTACCATGGGAAGAATTGTAGAGTCATACCAGCATCCTTCCCTACCCCATACCCAGAAACAAAACAAAACAAAACATAGGAAATTGTCTAGTGGGGACATTCCTTTAGTGTTTCTCATGTTCAGTGTGAGCACATCACATACTTGTGAAGTCATCTAAGCTAGTCCTTCATTCCTACATTTCCCCCTTGTGTTAGACAACCAGTCTTTCAGTTGCTTCTTCCAATTCTCTACCAAAGTATTACTTCTAGGAGAATCTACCACTGCCCATTGCCAGACTTTATAGACTATAAACTGTGTAGCTTGGTTTGAAGAAATGTGACTTGGCAGTCCAGATTATTGCAATCTATTCTGTTTCAAATCTTCTCTAGTACTGTGTACATTTGCATCTTCAACCAGTAAGAAAAGCCCAGTTCAGAGTGAGCATCTATTTTTCACAGGATTCATATGTAGTCCCCCATTACTATGGGTATCAGTTTGACTTGCCAGCTATGTTTGGGGCCTTACGGGAAATCGGCCACATACTATCTGTAGTCTCTCTCATTTGTTGACAGACAGAACAGTTCTTATTGGCATTTTGTGCCTCAGCGGATACAAGAGAAATATATCCAGATTCAACCATCTCTGAATTGCTGCAGCCCCCCAACATCCACTCATTTCATGGACCCCTGTGGCCACTTCAAGCAAGGACACCAGGATATCCACTAGTAGATTCCAATTACCCTTCAAACCCAGAAGAATGTTCTTCTAATGGGCATTGACATGTCTTATCTTAATGCATCCCACAAAAGCCTTCAGTTTTGTAACACTGGGTATGGGAATTATTCCCTCAGTCAGTCAGAATGTCCGTCGCCAAAATACATTCGGGTAAAATAGGCACGATTCTTTCACATAAAGACTGTTGCAACACTTTATTAACAAATGTTGTTTTTGCAATTAAGACTTTATTAACAAATTTTGTTTTTGCAATACTAGGTAGGGAAAGTGTTTCCCAGTTAGACATAATATCAATTCCCAAAAAAACATTCAAGTAATGAAGGAACAATCTGTTTAAATGTTGTAACTTTCTTAATTCTCTCACTCCTTACATTTCTATATTCTTTCAATGTAATGATTATCCCTGCTAGAGATTTTCCAGTGGGTTTGGTCACACACTACATGCAGTACATGTGGCTCCTGTGTAAAGGAGCCCCAGAAATTCATTTTCCTTCCCCAATGAGTAGTTGAGTCAAGAGACTCTGACACTTTTGTCCGTTTTTATCATCATTAATCTGACATTTGATTGCACCAATAAACTCCAGGTTAAATTTCTCATTGTCATCTTTAAAATACGTAAAACACTTTCTGGCATTTTAAATTTCTCTGACCTGGGCTAAATAGAGTGAACATTTTTGGGGGATCTTTAGTGTTAGGGAACAACAGGGGGTCCTTTGGTCTACCCAATCTGTAGTCTATCCAATCTACAACAGTGCTGTATTAAGACCTTTATTTCAACTCCATCAATGTCTGATTAGGGGTGGCATGGGAACATAGAGTGGGCGAGAATAAGCTGAAGGAAGATTTTGTGTAAGGGGTGATATTGTGGGGTTGTTAGAAGAAACATTTGTCTTATAGAATTATTGGTGATGGCCTAGATATGGTTTTGTATCAATTGAAAAACTAAATGGAATAAGAGAAGGAGAAAAACAGGTATTAAAGGACTAAGAATTGGGAGGACCCAGGACATCCAATTAGAGAGTGCCTAAAGAGGTTCAGCATAGCCTTGCCAGCAAAGGTTATTTATTTACTTTAAGAGGGAGTTAAGAGTGGTGGTTTGGGGATAGCACCAGGAGATATCAGCTGCGATGGCTTGGAGAAACAGTGTAAACCGGCAGTGTAAACAAGAGCAGGGCATTTATGAGTAGTTGAGAATGGTGAATAAAAGTATGACTAGACAGAAGATAGTAGCAATGACACGTTTTTTGGGGGCACAGTCCAAGTTGATCTGGTGTCTGGAATGAGACTGGGGCCTAATAAAAAGGAACATCCATACAGGAGCTCAAATGGGCTATACCCTGTAGTATTCCAAGGAGAGGCCTGAATTATGAGAAGGGCAAGTGGTAAAAGTATTGTCCAGTCCTTTTTAAGTTGGTGACTAAGCTTGGTGAGGTGTGTTTTTAAAAGACCATTAAGGGAGGGGGACTGATAAATTCCTGAGGAGTAGTAGAATAGCAGATGGAACACTGAGAAGTGATTTTTTGAGGATAGATTTCCATGATGGAAAGGAAATGAGAGGTTCTAAGAGTTGGGCTAGTGGCTTGTAATCTACATGGAAGAGGTTATGAAATGACAACAGAATAGAATGGGCCTGTGAAGCTGGAAGGAGGTATTTTCCTTGATCTAAGAACCATTTGCCTTCTGTGGGAAGAGATTGATAGATGGAAGTTTCAGTGGGGGAGTAGGTGGAAGTGACCAATGAGAAGGAGAAAAACTGACCATGAGGGACAGAAGTTGGAATGCTAGTTGCTTTTTTAGCTACCTTATCGGCGTAAGTTTCGCCCTGGGCAATGGGATTTGATGCCTTTTGATGGCCCTTGCAGTGAATGACTCCAGCTTCCTTTGGAAGTAAAGTGGCCTTGAGAAGAGTTTTTATTAAAGATGAATTAATGATGAGGACTCTTGCATAGTGAGGAAACCTCTTTTTGCCCATATAACAGTCTGGTGGTGCAGGATATGAAAGGCATATTTAGAGTCAGTATAAATATTGACACTCAGTCCTTTTGCAAGAGTGAGGGTTCAAGTTAAGGCAATGAGTTTGGCTTGCTGAGAGGTAATGAAGGGGGCAGAAAGTATAAGTATCAGGTGTGAGGAAGAAAATAGATTTTAGAAGTTATGAGAACTGTAGAGAGAGAGTTAAGTATAGTTTGTGATTTTGAGAGCCTCCAAAAATATTAAGGCAGCAGCAGCCGCCTCATGAAGACATGAGGGCTAGGCTAAAACAGTAAGGTCAAGTTGTTTGGATAAAAAGGCTACAGGACACAGTCCCAGCTCTTGTGTAAGAATTCCAACCATACAGCCCTGCACTTTGGCTGTGTATGATGAAAAAGGGTGGGGATGAGTTAGGGAGAGCTAGTGTGGGAGCAGCTTCTAGGGCTGTTTTTAAGGAATGGAAAGGAGTGGCGAAAGGATTTAGGATCTGTGGGGTCAGCTAGGTTTGCTTTTGTGAGTTTATATAATGGTTTAGTCAGGATGGTAAAACTAAGTATTGAAAGGTGGAAGTACCTAACCATGCCTAGGAAGGAAAGGAGTTATTGTTCTGTAGAAGGGATTGGGGTTTGCGAGATTAGCCGGACACGATCAGCAGGGAGAGAACATGTGTTTTTATGAGAATTATGCCAAGATAGGTAACAGATGAGGAAGAAATTTGGGCTTGACTGAAGTAATGGGGGCTGTCTGTAAAGGCTTGTGGCAGTACAGGCCAGGTAATTTGCTGAACCTGATGGGTGTCAGGGTCAGTCTAAGTGAAAGTGAAGAGAGGCTGGGATGAAGGGTGCAAAGGAATAGTAAAGAAAGCATGTTTGAGATTCAGAACAGAATAATGGGTTGTGGAGGGAGGTATTGAGGATAGGAGAGTATATTGGTTTGGCACCATGGGGTGGATAGGCAAAACAATTTGGTGGATAAAGTGCAGATCCTGAACTAACCTGTAAGGCTTGTCCAGTTTTTGAACAGGTAAAATGGGGGATTGTAAGGAGAGTTTATAGGCTTTAAAAGGCCATGTCGTAACAGGCAAGAGATAACAGACTTTAATACTTTTAAAGTGTGCTGTGGGATGGGATATTGGCGTTGAGCGGGGTAAGGGTGATTAGGTTTTAATGGGATGGTAAGGGGTGCATGATTGGTCGGTCCCCAAGGAGGGAGTAGAGGTGTTCTATACTTGTGGATTAAGGTGAGGAGATACAAGGGGAGGATGCAAAGGAGGCTTTGAACTGGGGAAAAGGGCGACAGTGAAGTGTGGCTGTAGCCTAGGAATAGTCAGGGAAGCAGATAATTTAGTAAAAAGTCTCGACTTAATAAGGGAGCTTGGCAGGTGGGGATAACTAAAAAGGAATGCTTAAAAGAGTATTGTTTAAGTTGACACCAGAGTTGGGGAGTTTTAACAGGTTTAGAAGCCTGGCCATCAATACCCAAAATAGTTATGGAGGTAAAGGAAACAGGCCCTTGAAAAGAAGGTAATATGGAATGGGTAGCCTCTGTATTGATGAAGAAGGGGACAGACTTACCCTCCACTGTGAGAGTTACCTGAAACTCAGCATCCGTGATGGTCTGGGGGCTTCAGAGGAGATCGGGCAGCGTCAGTCTTCAGCCGCTAAGCTGAGAAGATCTGGGAAGGAGTCAGTCAGAGAGCCTTGGGCAAGAGTTCCAGGGGCTCTAGGAGTGGCTACCAGGTGAGTTGAACAGCCCAATTTTCAGTGGGGTCCCACACAGATGGGACATGGCTTAGGAGGAATCCCAGGCTGTGGGCATTCCTTGGCATAGTGGTCAGATTTCGGGCACTTGGAGCAAGCTCCTGGGGGAGGAGGTTCTGCAGGAACCCCTGGCAGCTGTGGTTCAGGTGTTTGGAGTTCTTGTGTGCTGGAGATGTGGCTGGGGTTTGTTTCACAGTGGAGGCAAGGAATTGCAACTCAGAAATACATTGTTACTTGGCTGCCTCTACTCTATTATTGTACACCTTGAAGGTGAGGTTAATTAAGTTCTGTTGTGGGGTTTGAGGGGTGGAATTTAATTTTTGGAGCTTTATTTAATGTTGGGAGTGGATTGGGTAATAAAATAGAATGCATATTGAGAATAAGACAGCCTTCTGGCCTTTCAGGGTCTAGGGCTGTAAAGCGTCTCAGGGTTGCTGCCAAATGAGCCATGAACTGGGTTGGGTTTTTATATTTGTTGAAAAAGAGCCTAAACGCTAACTGATTTGTGAGAGGTTGGATATAGAAAAAGGAGCATTAACCTTGACTATGCCTTTAGCTCCAGCCACCTTTTTAAGAGTAAATTGCTGGGCAGGTGGGGGAGGGCTAGTCACAGAAGAAGGCTGTAAGCCAGACCAGGTGTGAGGAGGGGAGGTGATAAAAGGATTATAGGGTGGGGGAGTGGAGGCTGAGGAGGAATGGAGACCTGGTTTGGACTGGTGAGGAGCAGCCTGGGGCGGAGGGGAGACATCAGATGGGTCCGTAGAAAAGGAAGATTGGAAAGACTCAGCAACACTTGCGGTTGGGACTGAGGGGACAGGCGGCAGGGAAAGAAGGAAGATTTGGGATGAGTTGCATTGGGAACAGAGACTAGGGAGTGACCACTGTGTAAAAGAATGCCTGGACGTCAGGCACCTCAGACCATTTGCCCATTTTATGACAAGAATTATCTAGATCTTGTAGGATGGAAAAATCGAAAGTGCCAATTTTCTGACTATTTGGAACCATTGTCGAGTTTGTATTGAGGTTAAGTGGTATTGCAGAAGAAAATAAGATGCTTAGATTTTAGGTCAGGTGTGAGTTGAAAAGGTTTTAAGTTCTCGAGAACATAAGCTAAGGGAGAAGAAGGAGGAATGGAGGGTGGAAAGTTGCCCATAGTGAAGGAGGCAAGTTTAAAGAGAAGGGTAGAGACACGGAGAGAAGGGGTGGGGAGTGCTTGCCCCCCAGGAAAGTGGAGAAGGTGTTGGGGATGCTGGCCCCCCAGGAAAGTGGAGAGAAGAGAGGGTAGAGACACAGAGAGAAGGGGTAGGAGATGTTTGATACCCAGGAAAGTGGAGAAGGGGTGGGGGGTGCTTGACTCCCAGGAAAGTGGAGAGAAGAGATGGTAGAGATACAGAGAGAAGGGGTGGAGGATTCTTTCCCCCCAGGAAAGTGGAGAAGGGGTGGGTAGAGACACAGAGAGAAGGGGTTGGGTGAGCAGCCCTGAGCTGCAATGTGGGTAAGCAGCCAAAGCAGGCGTCCCTGCAATTGACTTGCCACCAAGGCAATGTGGGTGAATGACCAAGGCAGCATCCCCACGGTGATCAGACACCCATAAAATGTGGGTGAATAATCAGGCAGGCGCCCCCACAGTGATTAAACACCAAGGGAAGACTGTCTTCCCGAGTCCATGACCGGCGACAGAGTTTTGGGTCCACAGATAAAACGTGTCTCCTTTGTCTCTACCGGAAAAGGAAAGGAACTGAAATTAAGAGAAGGAAGAGATTGACAGATGGCGCTAAGATTGAAAGGAGAAAGAGGCTGAGAGATAGTGAGAGAGGTTGGAGAAGAGAGTAAAAGGAGGCCGCTTATCCGATTTAAAATTGGTGAGATGTTCCTTGGGCTGGTTGGTCTGAGGACCGGAGGTCATAGGTGGATCTTTCTCACGGAGCAAAGAGCAGGAGGACAGGGGATTGTTATCCTCAGGGAGGTCCCCCGATCCGAATCACGGCACCAAATTTCATGCACGTCCGTGTGAAGAGACCACCAAACAGGCTTTGTGTGAGCAACAAGGCTGTTTATTTCACCTGGGTGCAGACGGGCGGCTGAGTCTGAAAAGACAGTCAGCGAAGGGAGATAGGGTGGGGCCATTTTATAGGATTTGGGTGGGTAGTGGAAAATTACAATCAAAGGGGGTTGTTCTCTGGCAGGCAGTGGCGGGGGACACAAGGTGCCCAGTGGGGGAGCTTTTGAGCCAGGATGAGCCAGGAAAAGGAATTTCACAAGGAATGTCATCAGTCAAGGCAGAAACAGGCCATTTTTACTTCTTTTGAGAATTTTCAGTTACTTCAGGCCATCTGGATGTATACGTGCAGGTCACAGGGGAAATGATGGCTTAGCTTGGGCTCAAAGGCCTGACAATTGCCTCTGAGAATATTTTGTATTTCTGTGGGATCAGTTATAATGTCACCTTTTCATTTCCAATTGTGCTTATTTGGATCTTCCCTCTTTTATTTTGTGAATTCACCTAGTGGTCTATCAATCTTATGTATACTTTAAAGAACCAACTTTTAATTTTGTTGATCTTCTGTGTGTTATTTGGGGATTTCAGTTTCCTTTATTTCTCCTCTGATTTTAGTTATTTATTTTCTTCTGTTAGCTTTGGGTTTTGTTTTTTCTTGTTTTTCTATTTCCTTTAGGTGTGATGTTAGATTGTTAATTTCAAGTCTTTGTATCTGCTCAATATACTCATTTAATGCTATAACAATTATTCATAACACTATTTTCCCACATTCCAGAGATTTTGGTATGTAGCTTTTGTTTCCATTTGTTTCAAAGAATTCTTTTTTTTTGTTTTTGCCTTAATTTTCTTGTTTACCCAAAAGTCATTAAGGTGAAAATTGTTTAGTTTCCATATAATCTTGTGATTTTGAGAGGTCCTCTTGGTGTTTATTTGTATTTTTATTCCACTGTGGTCCAAGAATATGCTTGGTATAATTTTGATATTTTTGAGTTTGTTGAGACTGTCTTTATGACTATGCAGTCAATCTGAGAGTATATTCTATATGTAGGGAAGAAGAATGTATATGCTGTGTCTTTGGGGTGGAGTATTCTGTAGACATCTACTAGGTCCAATTAATTAAACATCAAATTTAAATCTAGAGCTTCTTTGTTAGATTTTTGCCTTGATGATCTGTATAATGGTATCAGTGGGGTGTTGAAGTCCCCCACTATTATTGTGTGGGTGTCCACACATCATTTCCTAGGTCTAGAGGTAATTGTTTTATGAATCTGGGTGCTCCAATGCTGGGTACATATATATTTAGGATAACTAAATATTATTTTTGAATTGAACCCTTTATCATTATGTAAAGCTGTTCTTTGTCCTTTTATACTATTGTTGGTTTAAAATATGTTTTATCTGATATCAGAATAGTGACCCCTGAATTTTTGTTTTTGATTTGCACGACAGATCATTTTACATTCCTTTACTTTGAGCCTACAAGTGTCATCACATGTGAGATGGGTCTCTTTAAAACAGAAGAAAGATGAGGATTTTTTTAAATCAAGTTTGCCACTCTATGTCTTTTAAGTGGAGCATTTAGGCTGTTAACATTCAAGGTTAATATTGATATGCAAAGATTTGTTACTGCCGTGGTGTCATTAGCTAGGTACTTCATATTCTTAAGTGTGTAGTTGCTTTATAGGGTATGTAGGCTATCTGCTTATGTGTGCTTATGTGTGCTTTCAGAGGTCTAGGGCTCTGTTCAGGTTCCTTGGTTGCAAACTGCTTCATAAGTATTGTTCTTTTGGTTTTATATTTAGAATTTCCTTAAGCATCTCTCATACAGCTGATCTGTTGATAACACATTTCTACAGCAATTGCTTGTCTAGAATAGACTTTATTTCTCTTTCATTTATGAAGCTTAGTTTGGCAGGATGTGAAATTCTTGGCTGGCATTTCTTTAAGAATGTTAAATATGGGATCCCAATCTCTTCTGGCTTGTAAGGTTTCTGCTGAGAAGTCAATTGTTAGTCTAATCAGTTTCCCTTTGTAGATAATATAAACCCTTTCTCTAGCTGCCTTTAGGATTTTTTTATTTCACATTGATTTTGGATAGTCTGATGACTATGTTCTTTGGGGATGGTCATCCTGTATGATATCTCACAGGAGTTCTCTGAATTTCTTTTATCTGCATGTGGATCTCTCTATCAAGATTGGGCATTTTGCATGAATTATATCTTCAAATATATTTTCCAAGTTGCTTACTGTCTCTTCTCTCTCTAGAATGCCAATAAGTCATAAATTTGATTGCTTTACATAATCCCATAATTCTCAAAGTCTTTGTTCATTTTTAATTCTTTTTTTTAAAATTGTTTTCTGAATGACTTGATTTGAAGGACTGGTCTTAGAGCTCTGAAATTCTTTTTTCTTCTTGATCAAATCTGTTGTTAAGTCTTCCAACTGTATTTTGAAATTTCTATAATAAATTTTTCAACTACAGAAGTTCCGCTTAGTTCTTTCTCAACGCAGCTATGCCGTCTTTCAAATCCTGTTTTCTTTGTGTTGGATTTCAAATTTATCTTGGATCTCATTGAGTTTTTTTTTTTTTTTTTTTTTTTTTTTGCCATCTGTATTCTGCTGTCTATATCTATAATTTCAGACATTTCATTCTGGTTAAGGAGTTAGTATGATCCTTTAGAGGTGACGAAGACTGACTTTTTGTGTTTCCAGTGCTCTTGCACTGGCTCCTTCTTATCTGAGGGAGCTGAAACTTCTTTATAAAATTTGATACCATTTAGATGGATCTATTTGACTTTTTATTGTTTTTCCTTGATGGTATGACTGTGGTGTATGTTCTATATAATTGATTGGCTTCATTACTGGGTACTTTCATACATCAAGGGCTCTGTACAGGCTCCTTGGTTGCAGATTGCTTCATAAGGTGACTTTCTCAGACATTGCTTAGTGTAGCAATGTATTCTCCTTTGGAGTTATGATTTGGCCTGCAGACCAGTAGATAGTGCTTAAGAGTTAGGGCCAGCAGAAGCTCTTATTCTGTGTTTACTCACTTTCAATGGAGGGAGAGGTAACAGAGAAGTGCTCTTCTTCTGTGTACTAGTCTTTGGTGGGGAAGAAGCCACCGGAGGAACCCAATTAGCACCTCTTTCAGCCCATGCTCCCTGAGGCTCTGTAGGAAGAGCCACTGACATGTCTGTAGCAGTGTTCTGGGCAGAAGGGGTGGAGGGCCAGAGATGACCCCGTCTATAAATCCAATCCAAGGCTGTAATGTTTCCTAATTCAGCAGTTGGCACCACACCCATGTTTCCTTTTATTCAAGAGGGTCTTTGGTGAGCTGCACTCTCTGCTGTTTGAGAGGTGGTCCATGCCAAAGGTTAAGTCTCCAGGGTAGGGGGGACTACCTACGATCTTCTTCTCTGAACTATTGGGACGCTCTTTCTTTACTGACCAAAGGAGCAGCCTGGGGCACCTAGCAATGGCCAATGCAGACATTTCCTAGGTTGTAAAGCTGTCCCTGATTGGAAGTCATGCCATCCAGGAGAAATATCATCTCTGCAGCTCTCTTCCTGCACCAGTCCTGGGATGGGAGAGAGCCTAATTCCAGCTGTTACTGCTGGGGTGCTCTCCATACTTACCATTCTATTCTGACTGCAGGGGCCCTTTTGCTTTAGAGCAGCACTCCAATCTCTAGCCTAAATGTCTCCAGTGGCTGCTACTGCCAGGTTGCTAAACAGCAACTGTTGTTTTGTGATCCCAGATTTAAAATGACATCCTCCTTTCAGTCCCAGGTCTGGGAAAATGCCTGCACTTATTTCTGGTGGCTTTTCTCTCTGTGTCTCTTATCATCTCCCCAATCTAGCTCCCAGGCTTGAGAGAAACAGGGCACTCTTCGTTGACCTGAGTTGTACGAATCATTAGCAAAAACGTGAGACACAGAGGAAGATTGGCTTCCCCTTTCAAGTACTGGGGCTTTCACTCACTTTATCAGCTGAACCCTGTCATAATGGTTCCTTGCCCACCTTCTCCTTTCTGGGGTCTGGAGATTTTTTTGCTATTCTGGTAGATTCTTATTTTCTTTCTTGAATTAAATCTCACAGTGTTTATCTTTACATACACTTTTGCTATTTCCAAATGTCTGAGAGGCGTGCTGAAAGCCTCTAATCTACTATGTTGGGAAAAAAAGCAATTTATAAACAACACAAATTTATTGTTCATAATTCTGAAGACTGCGAAATCCAAGATCAAGGTGCCAGAAGATCCAGTGTTTTTTAAGGGCCTGTTCCTTATACATGGCAACTTCTATGTGTCATCATATGGCAAAACAAATGAACAAGCTATCTCAGGCCTCTTTTACAAGGGACTAATGTTATTCATGAAGGTGGAGCCCTCATGAACTAAAATGTCCCACCTCTTAATACCACGATATTAAAGATTAGGTTTCAACATATGAATTTTGAAGGGGAACATATATTCATACCATAGCACCATCTAAAGATTTTCACCCTGATGACCGAGTCCCTTAACTCTCTATTTTTTTTGTCTTTGTTTTGCCTCCCTCAATGTTACTTCTATTCATGCTGTTTCTTAACAACCATTTAAACATTTCAAGCCTGCTAGGATGAATCCGTTGACTCTCCTTGCTGCTTTCCTCCATTCTCTTTTCAAGTAATCTGGTGCTTTATTAGCTTCTATAAGACCCATGGGGGAAGCTGAGACAGAAAATTTGATAAGACTTTTCACACTAGATTGTTCAGTTTTTCAACAGCAAGATTCCATGGGATATTCATGCAAAAGAGGCCCTCTTAACCACAGCATTGACCATTACCTGGGTAATGGTCATATTTAATAAGTGAATATTCCAGACATCACAAAACCAGTCTCTCATGGCTGAATCATAAGTGCACCTGATTCTTTATCTTGGGTGTTCCACTTGGCATTGTAGGAAGAATCAGACAATCCTCATCCTATGATCTGAATGCTTAAGTACATCTAAAATTCATATGTTAAAACCTAACCCTCAATGTGGTGGTATTAAGAGGTAGTAACTTTGGAGGTGATTAGGTAATGAGGGTTCTACCTTCATAAATGACATGAATGCCCTTATAAAGAGTCCTAAGGGAGCTTGTTCATCCCATCTGCCATGTGAAAACACATAGAAGGCACCATCTATAAAGAATAGTCTCTCATAAGACACCAAATCTGCTTGTGCCTTGATCTTGTTTCCCAGCCTCTGGTCTGTGATGAATAAGTTTGTGTTGTTTATAAATTACCTAGGCTGAGACACTTTGTCATAGCAGTTCAAACTGACTAAGGCATCCCCTTTTCAGGATAAATAGACTTCAAAGTGGCTTTTATGTGATTCACCAGGCTGGCTGTTCCCAAAGGAATAACTTGTTGCATGTCTGGATCAGGTACAGATGCTTCTCAAGTAAGAGTGCAGTAACTTTCCAATAAACCCATTGTAGGTAGAAAATATTATAAGTTGTGAATGAATTTATCATAGATATCCTACAGTATTTTATAGCATAGTCTAGCCTAGCTTAAATGTGCTCAGAACACCTACATTAGCCTACAGCTAGGCAAAAATAATCTAACACAAAGACTGTTTTATACTGAAGTACTGAATATATCATATGTTTAATTGAAAACTGTAATGAAAGTGTACAGAATGTTTCTGTGAGGACTTGAAGTGTGGTTTTCAATGAATTTGTATTATTTTTGTACCACGTAAGTCAAACTATTATAAGCTGGGGACTCCCTGTTTAGCCATCTGTGATTGTTCCATGATGAGTTTTAGGTCCTATATCAACCCAAATATGCTACTGGACTCTGCAGCATTCAGAACCAGACACTGACTCTAAGCTACTCACTTTCACAATCCAATTAACAAAGATTGTATAGGGAGCTGATTATACTGATTTACATGAGACAATGTCTTCACACTATATTCCTTGGTTACAGTAGTTTCTCATTTTCTTTCCTCCTCTCACATGGACTACCTTTTTGTTAAGCAGAGGTTTTACAGGTACATTATGTTGTCCCTGCATTTTTTTTTTTTTTTTTTTTTTTTCCTTTGGAGAAGCTTTGACGCTAGTGGTCAAAGCTCAGAAAAACAAAAAAATTTTAGCTTGGCCGAGCATCTAAGCCCAACCCAGCACTCTCTTCATTTCATTTTAGCTAATAATTATGACAATAACCAAGGGATGATGTATTTTTATGAGTTACATTTTTTTCTGGCTTCAGTGAACCAAGTCGCCAGGAGTTGGATCCATCTTTATTTTTTTTTTTTTTTGAGAGACGGAGATTCACTCTTCTTGCCTAGGCTGAAGTGCAATGGTGCAACTTCAGCTCACTGCAATCTCTGCCTCCCAGGTTCAAGCGATTCTCCTGCCTCAGCCTCCCAAGTAGCTGGTATTACAGGTGCACGCCACCATGCCCAGCAAATTTTTGTATTTGTAGTAGAGACTGCGTTTCACCATGTTGGCCAGGCTGGTCTTGAACTTCTGACCTAACGTGATCCACCTGCCTCAACCTCCCAAGGTGCTGAGATTACAGGCATGAGCCACCATGCCTGGCTGATCCATCTTTGAATTCTATAAGGCATTTTTAACTTTAGGAGCTGATTTCAGCACAATTATCATTTCATACTATGGATGTACACTTCTTCACAAAGGAATTAAAGCTTTCTCATACCTTGCATTTTATCTTTTTTTATTTTTCCAAACCAAATGTTTCTGTGATCCAGAGCCTTTACAGTTAAACCTACATTTCTGATAACAATTTTAAGCTTCTTTCTGACACTATTTCTGACAGCAAATGTGTGGAGAATTTTCTCATCAATTTTTCCACACTCCAACACTCACTAGGGGTTCAAAAATTTAACTCAATTCTGACTCCAACTGTTCGTAGTTATCACAGACCCCACAGGTTAAGAGCTCAGTCCAACATGACTTCCCACATTTTAGATCCCAGTCACAAGGTCTAGGAACCACCCATATTGACCAGCTATAAAATCAGGGGTTCCCACAGCCTCCTTCTCAGGATTGATAATGGAATGACTCATAGAACGCAGGAAAACACTTTACTTATTTTCACCGGTTTAGCATAAAGGATACAGCTCAAAAACAACCACACGTAAGATAGGCATAGGGTAAAGTAGGAGAGGAGAGAGTGGCATAGAACTGCCATACCTTCTCCAGGTGCATCATCTTCCTAACGTATCAATGTGTTTACTAACACAAAGCTCCTTGTATATATATTTTGAAAAGAAAATGGCAATATTATAGAAAATAGGAATAGTGTGCTTGACAAATACATTAAGTATTTACCCAATCAAAGCAAAGTAGAACTTCAAAAAATATCTGGATAATTTAAAGCAAATAGGAAAAGAGAAGCACATTTTGTTTCAATTATCTGCATGTTTCATATAAATACATGAAACATGTAAATGTTTACAGCATCTATCTATCTATCTACATCTGCACTTACATTTAGCTAGTTAACAGGTTTTAAGTTCCACATCTTGATTTTCTTATAGAAACATAAAATAGTAATTTTCTATAAAAATGTATTTCATAGTATTTTGACATCAATATTAAAAATGAACAGAAATTTTTTTATTCCTAAACTGCTCAGCATAAAAAAAATGAACAAGTACGGAAATTTATTCTTGATGACAGAAACTTCAGAAACAAACTATAAATATATTTTTGTTGATTAACTTTAAATTTAAAAATTAAACTTTTAACAAAGACATTTTGTGTATTTTAAAATTATTCGGGGAATTGCCATGTTGAATAGTGCATTATTAAAACAGAAATCACAAAATGACAGCAAATACTGCTCTGTTGAGTGAATTTAACATAGTAATTATTTAAAGCTATTAACTATAAATCAATTTTCTTGGACTTGCCATCTGTAGAATGTGGCCAAATCAAGCCTTAGTCATTAATAAAATGTGTTTCAGTTTGCTTGTTTATTTACAAATGTATATTTTAATTTTTATTATAACACTGAAAATTCCTATGTAGTTAGCCCTGAAGATTATTATTCTGAAATTCCCAACAGGTGGAATTAATATTATCAGTAGGATTCTATAAATTCATCTTTGTACTAAAACATATTGGACTAAAAAGCTAAGATATCAGGCCCTTAATTTCAAATTGGTAAATAATGGAGGGTATTTGATCATCATTTCTAATAGAATTAATACTAATTAACAACAATGGTTGTTTAATTGGAATAGTAATTCTGTTTAATTGAGGTGGCTGCTAGTGATCAAAAGGTACTCAGAAAGAAATATCCCAACTTGGTTTAAAAGATAAGTATACTTTTTTCCCCGATAAAGCCTTCTCTGAAACTACTCCTTAGATTCATAAAGCGTTTAAACCCACCCATCTGCCCCTTTTGGTATAATGGAATACAGCTTCAAAGCCCATTAATTGGCATCTTTTTCAACTTTTTAATGATTGTTCTTTTTTAGTGAGGCTGCTGAAGAGACCAACTTTGGAAAACTATGATTCTACCAACATAAAAAGTCTTCCTTCCTTCCTTTTTTCCTTCCTTCCTTCCTTCCTTCCTTCCTTCCTTCCTTCCTTCCTTCCTTCCTTCCTTCCTTCCTTCCTCCTTCCTTCCCTTTCTTCCTTTTTTCCTTCCTTCCTTCCTTAATTTCTTTCTTTCCCTTCCTTCCTTCCTTCCTTCCTTCCTTCCTTCCTTCCTTCCTTCCTTCCTTCCTTCCTTCCTTCCTTCCTTTCCTCCTTTCCTCCTTTCTTCTTTCTTTTTTTGTGTCAGGATCTGGAAGCTAATACAAACCAGCACAAACAACTCTTAAAGCAGCACTTATAAATGTTAACTGGCCTGAAAGTATCAAGCAAGAAAATAACAGGAACAGGAATAAAACAATGAAAGATCAACACAAAGACATATAAAGCCCAGTACTTGATTATGAAGTAAAGACTAAACGTGGAACAATGATTCAGGAAAACAAAAGTCATTATGGTGTGTGGGAAGATTCAATGAAAGCATATTTTAGAGAATTTAGATTAAAAGTAGAGAATGGAGTGGAGTAGAGAGAGAGTGGGGTGAAGGAGATAGTGAGAATGCTGATTCAGTAGACAAGGCCAGAGACAGTGAAAGTCTGAATAAACTAGAGCCCTCTCCAAAGCAACAAAAATACTAAGATGTGAGGTGATGAGGACCTGTATGACACTGGTTATCTGAAACACTTTCAGACATCAGAGCCTGGATTTAAGAAACAATTATTGTCTGAAATTTCTGAGATTTTTATCAGTCATATATAGGGTCTAAGACTGCCCATCAGTTATTCCTTAACTCAGGACTAAAATTTCCATAATGAGTATGTAATCTTAAAATAAAATATATATCTTAAATACTCTGGTTTGTAGTCACTCAATCCCTGGCCTTTATTAGCAGTGCTGCTTTTTTCTCTTCCCTATAGCCACCTCTGTATAAACATGAAGGGGCTACAATTCCATACTCTTTGATTACAGTTCAGGTTTCTACTCTAGACTACAAAAGAAAAAATTCCACAATGAGCTTAGTCATCAAAATCCCCAGGAATATTTTATACTGTCTTTTGACTTTGATAAATCCTACTCATTAAAAAATAATTTTAAGATAAAATAATTGGAAGTTAACTATTAGTTTGAAAAATGTTGAATGGAGAAAGGGAAATTGTGACTTTTCATGTTGATTTTGCAATTTGGTACTAAATTCCTGGCATCTTATACAAAGATTACATTTAAAAATGAAACACAAAGATTCCAGTAGCAGCTTATGGAGACCATACGAAGAAGGTTTTACAATGTTCTTACAATGTAGAATTTCAATGATCAATTTGAGTACAATTCTATTTGTAGCCTGGTATGAGACTATTAAATTGCTATTACAATGTCAACAGATATTGTAATGTGAGTATATAAATTCGGGCAAAATAGTTTTAAGAGTAAAATTACAGCTACATAATTGTTGTATTACCACTATTTGAAAGTATTTTATAATGGTAAAACAATTTCATTGGAATTTTGCAGAGGTTATTTGTACTGAAAGACTAAATGAAATGCTGTCAAGATGAGTTATTCTGCCAGGAAGAAATTAAACAAAAGTAACATACATTCAAACACCATTGTGCTGAAGGCATAAACCTACCAAGGCAAGGAAATTTACAGATTCATACTACAACAATATAGTAATGCCCTCTTGTCACTAAGCAGTATTCACTAAATAATTTCTCTTTCACAAGGTACTGTATAAGTAAGTAATGTTACATTAGGGGGAAAGTGGTTATTACAATGGTAACTAAACAGAAATATGAATATGAATATTTTTGGCACCACTTAAAAAGAGTAAGTTCTAATTCAACACTGGACAAAATTATATTTATTCACTCTATTAACATTCTTTTATGAAATTACATAATGTAAAAGCAATAAAGTAGCTCCTTGAACTTGAGGTTGTATATTAACTTGGACTGTCCATGTGTTTGTGGATTTATTTGTTAACTGTATGTACTTTTTGAAAATCAGCAAGAAGATATACATTTTAACCAAGCTGACAAGATTCATATTAATGTAGGTAAAGAAGGAAATTTATTCAAATGAAAGGTAAAGGAAAAAATAGCTTTCTAATTCTCAAGAATTAGACTATCCTTCATCCAGATTAGCTTATTTAGAATCTTCTCAGGCAATGACAACCATACCTAAAGTTGCTTCACCTCCTCTACATTGCTATTAGAAGAATTAATGTTTTGAAGAGGAAAAAACATGTCCTACTTTACAATCAATCATGAGGATAAATTTTATTTTTCTAAATTTATCACAAAAACTATGGAAACTATCTATCTATCTATCTATCTAGTCCAGTTCATTAATAAGAAATGAATTAACATCATAGAATAATATGCATTTGAATTTGATCAAAGGTCAGGCAAAATTTCTTTCAGTAAAAAAACCAAAGTGAAGAAGAATTTAAATTGTCATTTGTTCTATAATTTTCTAAAAGCTGTTTATTTTCCTAGAAAAGTTCAGTCTAGGTTTCAGCATATTTTTCGTGTTTACATTGTGCTTCAACAATATTTTATTTGGAAAGGTATGGCTGATCTTCCACATTTTTTTTTCCTTGAATGTGAAAGAAAATATGTTGTCTCTTTATAGAAATCAAATACTTGATAAAAATTCTGTCACCTCGAGAATGACATTAAACAATTTTTTTTCTGTTTCCTAAGATGAAGGCCTATATAAAGGCAAAAAGAAGATTGTGTGAATTTCTCTTAATTTCGCTGAAAGATATATTTTATTTTTTTCTGCTACGCACTTTCAAATTTCATGATCTGATGTGTGAAAATAAGCAGACCCCTGAGTCTGGCACTAAGGAAGAAATGAGAAGAAACACTAGGAAGAAAACAATATGCTCTAATAAAATTTTTCTGTCCTTGAATTTTCTAATGACATAGTTATTAAAAGGTTCTATTCTTGCATCTTTACACTGTTTTTTTTTTGAGGCGGAGTCTCACTGTGGTGCCCAGGCTGGAGTGCAGTGGCACGATCTCAGCTCACTGCAAGCTCCGCCTCCCGGGTTCACACCATTCCCCTGCCTCAGCCTCCTGAGTAGCTGGGACTACAGGCACCCACCACCACACCCAGCTAATTGTTTTGTATTTTAAGTAGAGACGGGGTTTCACTGTGTTAGCCAGGATGGTCTCGATCTCCTGACCTTGTGATCCGCCTGCCTCGGCCTCCCAAAGTGCTGGGATTACAGGCATGAGCCACTGCGCCCAGCCTACACTGTTTAATTGAGGTATAATTGACATATAAAAAGCTGAAGATATTTAACATATACAACTTTACAAGTGATATTTATACTCTTATGCTTCTATGTTGATGTTTAACATCTTTTCATTTAAACTCAAAGAACTCCTCTCAACATTTCTTGTACGGTAGGTCTAGTGTTGATGATTTCCTTTAAGTTTTGTTGTTTGGGAAAGTTTTTTGTCTCCCATTTATTTTTAAAGAACAGTTTTGCCAGGTATTCTTGGGTGGCCGTTTTTTGTCTTCTATTTTTCTTTTAGTACTTTGACTACATCATCCTACTCTCTACTGGCCTGCACTGTCTCTGCTGAGAAATCCCCTAATATTTTGTATGGCTTCCCTTGTATGTGGCAAGTTGCTTTTCTCTTGCTGCTTTCAAATTCTTATTGTCTTTGACTTTTGACAATGCTATTATAATGTGTCTTGGTGTACATTACTTTAGGTTCAATCAATTTGGGGGCCTTTTGACTTCATAAATCTGGATGTCCATTTCACTCCCAAGATTTGGAAAATGTTCATCCATTATTTCTTTAAATAAGCTTTCTACTTCTTTTTTTCCCTCTTCTTGTACTGGAACGCTTATAATGTATATATTAGCTAACTTGATGGTGTCCCATATGTCCCATAAGCTTTCTTCACTCTTTCTCATTCTTTTTGTTGTTGTTGTTGTTTCTTAAACTGGATAATTTCAAATAATCTGTTATCAAGTTTACTGATTCTTTCTTCTGCTTGATCAAGTCTACTATTGAAACTGGAGCTGGATAATGGGCTGCTTCTGGGGTCCCCAGTTGGGTCAGTGATTGGCAGGCCTATCACTGGGAATGCAGACAGGCATGGCTCCCCACAGGTCCCTGGCAGGTGTGATTACCTTTAGAACCATGAACAAGTGGGGCTGGAGGTGGGTCATGCGACTGCTTCCGGGTCCATGGTTTGCAGGCCTATTGCCAAATGTAAAGATGGGTATGACTCCTCCTAGGTCCCTGGGTGGACACAGCTTGCTCCAGGACCATGGTTGAGTGGGGCTAGAGCTGGATTACAGGGCTGCTTCTTCATCCTCAGTCTGATCCACAGTAAATGAGTCTGTTACTAGGGTCATGGTTGGGTATGGTTTCTGTTTAGTTGGTAGGCAGGTGAGGCTGTTGGCAGGGCTGTGGATAAGTAGGGCTGGAACTGAGTCTACAGGGAGATGAGGTTGCTTCTTGGTTTGCAACTCGGCCTGTAATTAGCCAGTTTGCTACTGGGGGGCACTGGTTTCCCTTCGCAAAGCAGCTTTTCTTAGTCTTGGACTCCACTAGAGTGTCTCAACCTACTACTGAAGCGGCATCATTGTCTGGGGTAAATACCTGAGGTTCACTGTCTTGCACCAAGAAGATTAAGGACATGGAGACACACAAGGAATGAGTTTAGGAGTGGAGGTTTAATAGGCAAAAAAAAAAAAAAAAAAAAAAAAAAAAGAGAGAGAGAGAGAGAGAGAAAAGAGAACAGCTCTCTCTCTTGTGAGAGAGAGGAGTGCTGAAATGGGAACTCGGTCCTATGTCAGAGAGCACAAGATTTTATGGACAGATTTGAGGAGATGATGTCTGATTTATGTAGGGCCAACAGATTGGTTGGACCGGGTGTGATGTTTACATTTCACTCCAGGAAGTGGGGCCACCCCACCCTAATCTTATTACGCAAATGGGCTTTCAACTTGACTGGAGCCATGTTGTCTGCTCCTTACTGTACCCATGGGTGGCAAAGAGAAGGGAATATGGAGCCACCATTTTGAAGAGGCCTAGTCCCAGGTAGCCTTTTCCTATTGGCATAACTGCCGACATTCACACATTCAAGTTTCCAGCTTGCTTGTCTATGTCTGCAGCTCAATTTTACAGGCCACCCTTTGTTAGAAAAGAAAATTACTTGGGGGCTGCTTTTTATTAAAAGGAAAACCTTACTGAGGACTCCCATATCCTCACTATCTGCCTAAATTATTACTTCTTAACTCCGTATCACTACCTATGTCCACAGCTTTCACAAAAAAAATTTTTTTTCCATGAATGTTTGCTGAACTGGTTTCTGTATGGGGGCAAAGGCTGAGGATCTCCTTTTCCACTAACATGTTGATATCACTCTCTAGTCCTTGCATTTTTCATTTTATTAGCTAACAATTATTTAATACTAAAAAATATAACTGACAAGGTCACTTAATGTCACATACATTCCATATAATCTAACAAAAGAAGAATATTTAATACTTTTTCATATGTGCTAATTGTAATGCTATCACCTACCTGTCCTATAAATATGCTGCTTTTGAAATCAATGAATTTGAATGGTATGGATGGTCCCCAGCTTACAGTGCTTCGACTTATGATTTTTTAACTTTACAATGGTGCAAAGCCATTGCAATTTCATATAGTTAGAATTTTGAATTTTAGTCTTTTTCTTGGCTAGTTGTATGTGACATATGAAATATTCAATGCTTTATTATAAAATGGGATTATTGTTAGATGACTTTACCCAGTTGTAGGCTAATCTAAGTTTTATGAGCACATTTAAGGTAAGCTAGGGTAAGCTGTGATATTCAGTAGGTTAGGTGTATTAAATGCATTTTTGATTTATGGTATTTTTAACTTACTATGGGTTTATTGGGATATAACACCATCATAAGTTGAGGAGCATCTCTATATTCGTGATTTATTTGAGGATGAAGTCTATATTTAGGAACTAGTGAGAAACATAATTCTTAGAAAGATGCAGAAATGTTTTCTCAAGACTGGAGAATATGCTCAATTATGCAATTACATAAATTTACAGTTTGACTAGCACTTTCTCAAATATGCAAATGGTACAGAATCAAATTTAATATTATTCTATAACTTTTATTTTGGTTTGGACTGTTGCGATTTTGGAAGGAAGCCAATTATTTGGGAGCTATTTGGTAGTTTGTGTGTAGGTATGGGTGTGGGGTGAGGTAATTTTCAATAGAATTGCTGCAAAATACAGAATATGATATTCAACATTACACTGAATTATGTTACAAAATGTCAGGTTTTCTGAGGGAAAATAAATGCCTCCATATAGCAAAGTATAAATATTTAGGCATATAGCAGGTACCCCAAAATGAGGGATTGCACTAACTGATTAAATAATAGTATGAGAAAATATAAACTTGCTGGTAGCACACCTTCACTAAACATGCAACTAGAAGTTGCATAGCACAGTGGTGTTCAGAGTTTTTAGTGACTACAAGATAGGGAACACACAGTATGCTCCATATTATCACAGACGTTATGTATAAACCATAGGGAAATAAAAGGTTGGAATAAAATATTTTGGATGGGAATGAGACTGGAAAACGAGAGAGAGGGAGAGAGAATATTCAAACATTTTACCTCACCCCAAGCCCAACATGCAAACATCAAAGATTATAGAGAATCTGAGAAAATCAGTGCTGGTCCACTGCTTTCCTAGTCAAAAACTGAGGAGATATTTAGCTTTTCAGAAAAGTCCTACATTAAGAAGGGTGCTACATACAACATAATGTTACAGTAGTAGACTAGAATGGCAATATCAAGTAACTAGTTAAAAGTGACCCAGTCCTACACACCTGAAAAAAGTACAGAGAAAGTAACTGAAAGGTCCCGATGACTCAGCTCAAGCCTTACTTCTTCTATGAATCATTTTATGTGTCTCAGACCCTCAACAATGTCTTTATTCCCTTTAATAACTACAGTAACCATAATCTGCTTTTACGCATTTGCTTCTGCTTTTCCAAAAATTCACACAATTCCTTGCCTATGTTAGTACTGTATACCCAGCTAGAGTAAAACCTCCTTAATGAAGTAACTGTCTTATACCTTTCATCCCCATACTTGGAAATGAAATAGATATTCCATATTTTATTGATTTGTTTTCTCTCTATACATTAACTTTTCAGTGCCCTTGACTTTGAAAAAAGGTACTTCTATGTCTTCATATTTTAATACAATGACAGGGGCATTAATAATTATAATATTTATTCACATAATTCATCAACATCTGGTAATTTTTTTAGAGCAAAATGTTTACATTTGTATTGACATATACACCAAAACAGAATGAGTTCCACTAGTCAATGAAACTTTGCCAAAGCAATATCACAAACATCCATTGGGAAAGTCCAGGCAGCTAGCAGCAGTGATCCTCAAGCATGAACACCAAGGAGAAGCCTGGGTGTACTCCAGAAAGCCTCCCTGTAAGAGGCCCCAACTCACTTCTCCCACATTTACCCACATGGAGTTAGGAGCTTGGACATGCTCCTCATTTTCATAAGTTTTAGTTTCTTCTTCACTGCCATGAAAATAAAATCGGCAATGCTCATGCACCACAGCACAGACAATATTTCAGGCTTTAGCAAATAACTGTAAACAGTGACTCAGTTAAAAAAATAAAATTAAATTAAATTGAATATATTTTTTTTAACAATGAGACAAAATTCCTAAGAGCAGGGCACGAGATACTCAAGATTTGTTTTGTTAGGTTAAGGTTTCTGATGAAAGATTCTAGTTTAGGCAGGTGCCCTCAATGGTCCAGGTAAACCCAGGTTGATAGCCAGATCACTGTCTATGGCAATCTAGAATACATGGACAGGAAGACAACCTACCCTAGATCACCTTTGGCAGTGCATCTTCAACCTGCCACGTTCGAGAAACAACCACAGACATCTTTATAATTCCATCACTGACTGCCATCTAGTGTAGCAGGAACATGGGTGAAGGAATAAAAACTTGCTGGGAGAGGAAGGGAATAGTATCTCTGCTAGCTACCTGGAAAGTGGACTCCTTAATCACAATGACGACTAGGACATTTCACTTGGGCAGTGCATTAAATTTATAGATTTTTTTAAAAAGTAAAAAGACCTAGTAAGTTTTGTCACTGAAGCAAATTGGGATGTCAATCAAGGAAAAAATAAATTTAACTATTTTTTGCTTAAAGTAGTGCAAAGAAATCTGGCAAAAAATGAAAGTGAACTCAATATCTGCATATGAGAGTAACTTGGTAGAATTTTTTTTTAAAAGACTAGTGGTTCAAATACTGTTGCTTGAATGGCTCTGGTAGATATAAAATGTAGTAACATCTGAGGTTTATACACATGAGCAAAGGAGCTGCGGGCCAGCTCACAAAGGGATATTTGATCTTCAGTCAAGAGAGAAACTAAAAACGGATGCTGCAGGAGTAACCTAATGTATTTATTTGTACTATACTCCCACCTTCTGACAAATAGAAAAAGACCTGGATAGAAATCTGTCTTTTTTTTTTTTGTTACTTTTTTTGTATTTAAATTTTTTTTGTATTTAAATTTTTTTTTTTTGTATTTTTGTATTTTTATTTTTTTCCTGAGTTATTGGGGTACAGGTGGTATTTGGCTTCATGAGTAAGTTCTTTAGCAGTGATTTGTGATGTCCGGGTTGTACCCAGCACCTCAGCAGTATATACTGTGATACCATCTTACTCCTGCAAGAAAACTGTCTTTGCCACACAAAACTCTGGCTTAATTCAGATTCCTCAGCTAAGGAAAAAATCTCTTGTAAAAAAGTCAGTAACCTGGGCTTCTAAAAATAAAAAGGAAATTTTTAATATAGTAAACAAGTTTACTCAGCACCATGTGTATTTTCTGTTGTTCATGAAGACATGATACATGCAAAAGGTATGTTTGTTATAAAAGACAGAATAAAACCAAAAAAAATTCTAGAAAGAGACTTCACAAGAAAAAAAAAACGAGCCCAGGTTCTGTCTCTCCCAATCAGAAGTTGGTCTTAGCATAAATCAGTAACCTCTCCTCTAACACACAAAAGCACTGCAATTTGCCTATCAAGTAGAGAGCATAAAGAATACGTTACTGAATTTGAACATTAAGCACAATCACTGCAGGGCAGATTCTGATGAGTTACTTCAATACCCACCTGGTCCAGTTCAAAATATCTGTAGATCCATTTTGTACATATCCCATAGCTATACTGAATAAACTATTATTCCATTATTTTTTAAATGGCAGTTCTTATAGCTTGAGCAAACATTAAGATTATAAAGAGCTCTCTTGGAATAAAGTTTCAGATAAAGCACATTAATGCGACAACTTAGAAGTGAAACAAACTTAGTCGTTTTTTACTGTAATGATGGGCTACAGGTAGAGTGTGTATGCTGAAGAGCAGCTTCACTTGTTTCTCCATGGGAAAAGGTTCAAAATTTTGGATGATAATTTAAAAACGAAACCAATCAAAACAATTCAATATGATAAAACTTAAGATATTATAAAATATTATAAAACTTGAGATATTATAAAACTTGAAATAATGTCAGGTACTATGGAAGGGGAAACAGAGTTCTGATTCTTTTCCCCAAAAAGGAAACTGTAACAGGTTTTAAGAGAAAAACAAAACAAACAAGAACTCTGAATATGACCAGCAATACACAGACTCTAAAGCACAGAAAACTACACAAGAATGAGTTTTGTATAGCAGTACTATCAGGAGAGTAACTGGCTGGAGTCTATACTTCCAGCAACAGAGCGCCTATGTCAAAAATGTGTTAAAAGCTTGTAATATCAATAGGGACCAAAAAAAGAAAACATAATAATAATTAAAAAGAGGGGATGAAGGAAAAAATGGAGGAAAGACCACATGCACAGGTCTGTTATAGACATGATATTCAGGAGCACAAAAACAATACTCTCCAAAGAGTCCCCTTACTGTGGCAAAACCTGTTTTTCACTGCTAAGAATGGCAAAGATTAAGAAAGCAGGACAAATTCACTCGTAACTATCGCATCTTCCATATTTGAATGACAAGCATGTTCAATCTGATGCTACATGTTAAGAAAATGTTCAGGATACATATGAAAAAAGAAACATAAAAACAAAAGGCTAAATTATCAACAGTAAAAAGTAGAAAATCATGTTTTAAAGCCAAGTAGGTGTAATTCTGATAACTATTATATATGACGTAATCCACCGAAAGAAGGGCCAGGAAAACAATGTTTATGTTGTTCAGTATTTAGGCTTTCTGTTGTCCTCGGAAAACAGTAAGAATTCAATGCGTGTGTTAGACATACGACTAAAAGGTCAGCTTCTGGTTTCAAATGGATTTAAACAACAATCTTCCTTGGCTAATTTTTCTTCTCGGTCAACAAACGTTCTATGTACAGGACCAGTTTAAATCCCTCCTCTCCTTCAAACACTAGAACTGAAAGGGGATCTAACTGCACCATGGAGTCTCTTTGTCTTTACAGTCCAAAACAAAACTGTTGTGCTGAGACATCCATCTGGCATCTCCTTGAATATCTTCTGCTGCATGTGGAATAGCTGCTGGGTTTGAGTTTCCTTGGTTCATTCTATACTGAAGTAGAGGGTCCACGGAGGCCCCAAGCAGCGGAGGCATCAGCGAGTGGCGAGTCTGTCTCTCACCGGGTCCCGCAGTCCACTGCAGTGCGTCCCTCCTCCAGTCCTAGCAGCAGCAGCAGCGCCAACACCTGGCAATTTTTAATAGGCTTCTCAGTCATTTTTGAGAATTAGTAAAAACCAACTAAAGTTGCATATTAACTAACTTGATTAGAATGCTCCCACCACATGCAGAGTTAACTGACACTGACACTGAATTTAAATGATTGTTACACCCTATGTCAAGATAGGCTATTATAAAGGATAGAGTTTACTTAACATTGATTTTGATAATGTGTTTATATATATCAACAAAAAAAGCACTAAGCATAATAAATATGAGATGCATATTAATTATAACTTATCCTAAGACCGTGTCACTACTATTTAAATATTTTAATAAAATATGTCAAAAGGTGTGAAATGTGTAGCCCGTCAAACATTGCTTAAAATAACATAGGCATCTTTTGATTTTGTTTGTGTAGATGTAGGTTTAAGAACGTTAGTAGAAATGAACCTAGGGGTCATGGGGTAAAAGATTTGTGTCTCAAAGTATTTGTAGATAGAAAAAATGTGAAGTATTAAAATATATCCTAGATTCTCAGAAGTATAAGAAAATGTAGAGATCATTTAAGCTTAACTTTACATTAATTAAGAATGCTTTCCTGCTATAAAAACACAATTTTCCAGTAACAAGTATTATAACATGCCAAAGCAATTAATATAATTATTTTTGTATATCAGGCACTTATTTACTTACTATTTACTAATGTACCTTTCCAATGGGACCATTTATATAAGAGACCATTTAGAATAAATTCAATTTGATGCATATTTTTGAAATGCCTTCTATATTCAAAACACTTCTAGACTGTGTAGGTGATATGGTTTGGATCTGTGTCCCCATCAAATCTCATGTTGAATTGTAATCCCTAGTGTTGGAGATGGGACCTGGTGAGAAGTGATTTAATTATGGGGGCAGAGTCTTCATGCAGAAGCCACTAAGCTTCCTGTACAGCCTGCAAAACCCTGAGTCAATTAAACTTCTTTTCTTTATAAATTACCCAGCCTCAGGCATTTCTATATAGCAATGCAGGAACAGATATGATATGGTTTGACTCTGTGTCCCCACTCAAATCTCATCTTGATTTGTAATACCCATATGCCAAGGGAGGGATCTGTAATCCCCATGTGTCAAGGGAAGGAAGTGATTGGATCATGGGGGATGTTTCCTCCGTGATGTTCTTGTGATAGTGAATGAGTTCTCATGAGATCTGATGGTTCTATAAGTGTTTGACAGTTCCTCCTTCACTCTTCTCTCTCCTGCTGCCTTGTGAAGAAGTTGCCTGCTTCCCCTTTGCCTTCTGCCATGATTTTATGCTTCCTGAGGCCTCCCTAGCCATGCAGAACTGTGAGTCAATTAATCCTCTTTCCTTTGTAAATTACCCAGTCTCAAGTATTTTTTATAGCAGTGTGAAAATGGACTAACACAAACTAATACAGAAAATCAGTACCCAAATTAGGGTATTGCTATAAAGATACCTGAAAATGTGGAAGCAACTTTGGAACTGGGTAACTGGCAGAGGTTGGAGGAGTTTCAAGGTCTCAGAAGAAGACAGGAAGATGAGGGCAAAGACTTTCATGGCAGCTCTTCCCATCACAGGCTTGCAGGCCTAGGAGGGAAGAATGGTTTTGTAGGTCAGGCGTAGGACCCCACAGCATTGCACAGCCTCAGGAGACTGCCGCCTGTATCCCAGGCACTCCAGCTCCAGCTGTGGCTCAAATAAGCCCAGGTACAGCTCAGGCCACTCCTTCAGAAAGTGAAAAATGTAAGCCGTGATGGCTTCCACATGGTGAAAAGCCTGTGAGTTTACAGAGTGCAATTATTGAGGCTTGGGAGCCTCTGCTTAGACTTCAGAGGATGTATGGAAAAGTCTACACGTCCAGGCAGAAACCTACTGCAAGGGCAGAACATTTACTAGGTCAGTATGAAGAAGAAATGTGGGGTTGGAGCCCCCACACAGAGTCCCAACTGGGGCAGTGCCTAATGGGGCTGTGAGAAAAGGACCACCATCCTTCAGACCCCAGAATGGTAGATCCATCAATAGCTTGCACCACGTGCCTGGAAAAGTCATAGGTACGCAATGCCAGCCCTTGAGAACAGCCACAGGGGCTGAATCCTGCAGCACCACAAGGGTGGAGTTGCCCAAGGTTTTGGGAGCCCTCCCTTCACACCAGTGTGTTCTGGATGTGACACATGGAGTCAAAGGAGATTATTTTGAAACTTATTGGGAACTCGAGTAAAAGTCATTTTTGTTATGTTTTAGCAAAGAGCCTGGCTGCATTGTATTGCTACCATAGGGATCTGTGGAACTTTGAACTTGAGAGTGATGATTTAGGGTATCTGGCAGAAGATATTTCTAAGCAGCAAAGCATTCCAGATTTGGCCTGGCTGCTACTAACAACCTATGCTAACATGTGTGACCAATAAATGGCCTGAAACTAGAACTTATATTGAAAGGGGAAGCATAGCATAAGTGTTTTTGAAAATTTTCAGCTTGGCCACATGATAGAAAAGAAAAGCCCATTGTCAGGAAAGCAATTGAAGCAGACTGCAGAAATTTGCATAACTAAAAGGAAGGCATGTGCTTATAGCCAATACTATGGGCAAGAGGCCTGGAACACATTTCAGAGACCTTTGTGGCAGCCTCAACCATCATAAGCCTGGAGGCCTAGGAAGACAGAACAGTTTTGCAGGCCATTCCTAGGGTCCTGCTTCCCTGCTCAGCCTTGGGACTTGGCTCCCTGAAGGCCAGCTCCTCTGACTCTAGCCTAAGGTGAAAGGGACATAGATACAACTTGGGCTGCTACTCAAGAGGGTTCAAGCCATAAGCCTTGGCAGCTTTCAAGTGGTGTTAAGTCTGCAGGTACATAGAGTGCAGAAGTCAAGACTTGTGAGCCTTTGCCTAGATTTCAGAGGATATGTGAAAGAGCCTAGATTTCTAGGCAGAAGTCTGCTACAGGGACAGAGCCATCATGGAGAACTAGGGCAGTTCAGAGGAGAAATGTGGGGTCGGAACATCCCCATACAGAGTCCCAACTGGGACATTGCCTAGTGGAGCTGTGAGAAGAAGGTCACCATCCTCCAGACCCCAGAATTGTAGATCCACTGACAACTTGCACCATGCACCTGGAAAAGCTGCAGGCACTCAACACCAGACCCTTAGAGCAGCTATGGGGGCTGACTCCTGCAAAGCCATAGGGGCAAAGAGGGGCAGAGCTGCCCAAGGCCATGGGAGCCCACCCCTTTCACAAGTGTGCCCTGGACGTGAGACATATAGTCAAAGGAGATTATTTTGGAACTTTAAGATTTATAATGACTGCCTTGCTGAATTTTGGACTTGAATGTGGCCTGTAGCCCCTATGTTTGGTTCATTTCTCCCTTTTGGAATGGGAATATTTACTCAATGCCTATACTGCCGTTTTATCTTGGGAGTAACTACATTTTTTTTATTTTTATTTTAAAGGGTCATAGGCAGAGGGACTAACCTTGTCTCAGATGAATAGTGATGTTCTGGGTGTTGAGCAGGTTCACTGTCTTCTTTTGGGCCCAAACAGCTGAGGTCTCATGGAACTTATTTCATTTCCCAGTAATGTGTGTGTGTGTGTGTGTGTGTGTGTGTGTGTGTGTGTGTGTGTGTGTTTTAATATATATATCCCAGTATTATTTTTTTCCACTGGATTGGAACAGTTTAACCTTCAAGCCAGTAAGAGGCACCTACAATGTAAGAACTGGCTACAGCTGAAGCATTTACATATATGCAGTATCTCAATGGTGAGCAAAAGTCTCAGTCCTGACAGAAGTAGTTGGAGGAGTTCCCAGTGAAATGCAGTGATGTCTTCACAGAGAGAAGGGAGAGAATGGCCTCAGCTCCTCCAATAGCAGGACAGCAATAGAATGCTCCAACTCCCTATCATGCCCCTGTACCAGTGTTCCATATACTTGGATCAGACAAGCACCTCTATTCATCTTCAGGGATACTGTTGGATCATGTAGAGAGGGAGTGGGACTCCACCTCTCATGTAGGATTGATACTGGAGGGCATATCTCCCACGGGGATGCAGTCACCCTGAAGTGCCTCAGAAAGTCTATCTACATGTACACCTGCACCAAACTCCTATAAGAGAAGCCCCAGCTGTGTCTACAGTGGTTGGAGAGGCGAGAGAAGTCCCCTTCTCCAAGTCACTTCATGAATAGCAGGGCTGCTTGACTGCTGTGGCAGAGCTGCAGTCTTCCCCCACTGAGCTCAGCACTGCACCAGTGCCCCTGCTGAGAGAAACTTCCCACAAGCAGGAAGTTCTGGGACACAGAAAACCTTGCAGTCTGGTTTCTTTTGCCCATAGACTGCTTCTTTAGTATCGTTAATTCCTTATTACCCTAAGAGAGGTGATACCCGAAGGCCAGACTACTGTGAATCCTGTGACTCCTCTTGGTCTAGCTGCCCTATGGGGCTGCCACCATCCAGGCTGCTTCTGGGGACTGTCTGCAAGGGATCCAGTGATGTGAAGACACAAGAATTGAAGGTCCCACAATGGGTGTGCACCCAGTATGGCACCACCTATTGCAGCTCAGGTCCAGGAGGAAAGGGAAGGGACATTGTGTAATCTGGTAGCCCGGTGCAATGTTCTTGAGAAGTCCCGAATTCATAGGCCATGCCATTACTTGGATTCATGAAAGCAAAGATCTCCTTGAGTTTGGATACCAGCAGTGTGCCACAAAGGCTAGCAATGCTGAATGCACTCCCACCTACCCTTTCTGTGGAATACTCTCTCAGTGTTTGATCCCTGCCAGCTTCTTATTACTTTCGTTTGTATATGTATCATAGATTCCTCCAGTGAAGTCTCTGACAGGCTTCAGTACTCTTCTCTTAACACTCCATCTGGGATATGCCTATTCACCTCTAATTTTGGTTCATCCTTCTGAGGAGAATTGGTCCCTGACATTTCTAGTCAACCATTTGGAGAAGCTTTCTGATGCTTCAGGGGAACTGATCTGTGGTATACGCAGTGGCTTCAGCTCCACTCTTAGCTCTAGAGGGGAGTCATATTGGGTGAAGCTGGACTGAGCTGACCTGTTCGCTGGTCTCTCAGTGGCAGGTGCAAACACCAGCTCTGATGGGAGTTGCAGGGAGGTGACATGAAATCTGTAAGATTTCCTTGGTTATAAATTGCCTTAGGGTAGTACCTTTCTCAACTGCCAGCTGTAGTATTACTGTACTGGGCATAGGAATAAGCAGAAGGCCTCTTGGATCGCTGAGGTATTGTTGGCAATGATGTTAGCTGAGGTCATGCAAAAATTTTCTCCTTCCCAAGTGATGTGTTACTGTGTCTGCAAATGTGCTGGTTGACCAGTGACCAAGAGGTACTCGCAGGAGAGATCTAGCTTGCAGTGGTATCTGTGGGATTTATGCTTGACCTATGTTTCCCAGAAGAAGAAGTCAGATGTCTCAGACAATAAGTGGAACCATAGACTTCCCACAAGTTCCTGTCCATGTTCTGCTGCCAAAGTGGGTGGAAAGGCAAATCTTGGTTGGGGCTGAGTAATGCTCTGGCTCTCTATATGTCAGTACAAGTAGCGTCCCCAGTGAGGATTGGAGGGCTGTTCCCTGGCTGCTGGTGGAGTGTTCCAGGAAGTAGCAGAATTGCCTAGTCTGCATGAGTAGATTGGTGTAGCGGGTGGCAGTGAGATCCACCCAGATCCCATGCCTTGACAAAGCCAGTGTCACACTCACAGCCTCCTGCTGGCAGAAAGCTTCAACAGCTAGCTTGGTCCCAGTCCATCTGCATGCAGAATGCACAACTGCCTCAGGCTGCAAGCCTTCCCACCTGAAACAGAAACTATGGCTTTAAGGCCATACCACCAGTTTGCTCACCTGTGCAGCCAGAGTATTTAGCTCTTGTGACTGGCAAGAGCACACATCCAGCTAGCCTCTCAGTTCGGATTTATTCCTGCTTGACATTAGATTATAATCTTACTTGGGAGCTTCTCCCAACCTATGACCACTGCCTGAGTTGGCTGGCAGAATTCCACAAGGTGCCTTATATGTAACAATCAGGAATGATTTCCTTCTGTCCCAGCTGGGAGTGCACACAAAGCATGTCCCGATGTCGCTCCTTCTCATATACCCCCCAACTGTTCACCAAATTAGCTCCAGCACTGGGTCGGGTTAAGGCAGTCTCCTGTGACTTGAATTGCCCAACTCCCCAGTGGATGTGTGAATCATGGAGATAGCCTCCGGTTTTTATGCTCTGGAGACTCACAGTTTTCCACCTGATTCTTGGTACAGGTTGCTGCCCATCCTTTTTTTTTTTCAAAGTGTATAAAGTTTCTTTCACATTTTCTGTGGAGTTTCTGTGTTATTTCTTAGATAAAACTTCACACTGTGAATCTCTATACACTATTTTGCTCTTCCCAAGCACATGAGGCATGCGAACTAAGCTTTCTGTCCTCCGTCTTGGAAAAAATCCAAATGTTTAATTATTCTGTCATGTGATCAATCTATTCACTTTGTTCAGAGCTACTTCTAAATCCTTGAAGATTGACTCTCCTAGTAGTGAATATTGCCATTGACAATTTAATATCAGAGTAATCATATAAGTCATAGTTTAAAACTTTATGCATCTAAAATAAAAAGAGGAAATCATAATATTATGCTGGGACAGTAGGCATAAAACTGGTTTTCCTCAGTGAACTTAAGCCTAAATTTACTCTATTTAAAATAAAGTAGATCTGACGATAGCATCTCCAGTGTTTTCATTTCTCTCCCCCTTTTTCTGAGATTGCAATCCAAAGTACTGACATCATCAAAAACATACACTGAGCATATTTCCATTTCATTGTAGAAAATTAATATAATGGATGGACCATTAAGTCTCTTAAGTATGTTCCTAAAAATATGTGCTATATGTCACTTTTTAGAGTTTTAATTGTCTTTTCCTAGGCATTAATTCACTCGATCCTTGCCATTAAACTGTGACACAGTTAAAGCATACCTGTAAGGAGAACATACTGGTTCAGAGAGGTTTTCAGTGTTCTCAAGGTCTCATGTTTATTAAGTGATAGTATCAAAATTCAACCTAAAATCTTCTGTTTCCATGTCCAATACATTTTATATCACTCTACCTTAAAGCATCTATTCATCTCTCTTGTATTATATCTTATCTTCATTAAATCAATATTTAAGTCAACAAACAATTTGATTAAAATAAGGTACTGTTGCAATTAATATAAGGTACTGTTGCAATAACACTTACCAACATGTTAGCATATTAACTTTTTGTTCAGTTCCTCATTAGTAAGGGGGAGGTCTCACACTCTTTTTAACAATTATATCTCACATGACCTGAGTGGGAATTCACTTATCACCAAGGGGATGACACCAAGTCATTCATCAGTGATCTGCCCCCATGATTTAATACCTCCCAGTAGGTCCCACTTCCGACATTGACATTTGAACATGAGATTTGGAGGGCACAAGCATCCAAACTATATCATTCTGCCTCTGGCCTCCCAAATCTCATGTCCTTCTCACATTACAAAATACATCATCTCTTCCCAATACTCTCCCAAAGTCTTGACTCATTTCAGCATAAAGCCCACATTTTAACGTGAGATTTGGAGGGGACAAACATCCAAACCATATTGCATTCTTGTGAAGAGCATTTTGAATATAAAGCACACTATAAAGATATAAGGCATCCATTTGTCTCTGATGAATTATGTGTGATAATGTACTAATTTTCAATGAATATTAAGCATAATGCTGTAGAATGACTACATAAAGCCATTCTAGAATAGAAATTATATTATGAAAATAGGTGTGGGTCAAATAACTAAAAACATTGTGGAAGTTTTGTAAAAATCTAGAAGGATTGTATGAATGTTGTTTTATTTTTGTCTTTTAATTCTGGTTCCACTTTAAAGAAATTCAAACTATAAATCATAGACTGCATTACAGGTGTAATTAATACAAAAAAGATGATTCAGAGCTTATTTAGAGGACATTATGTGCAAAGATATCATTTCTACTTTAAAAGATTGGCATGAATAACTTGTATACTTAAAGTAAAATGTATCTACTTGTATATATTTTTAAAAATAGAAATATGATATAAAAACCATTAAAATTACTATTTTAGAGTTCACAATTATGGGGGTATTGCTGTATACACCAAGTTGCATAACCATCACTACTATCTAGTTCCATAACATTTCCCTACCACCCTGCCCCTCCTATGAAAATATCTTATGGCTGGGCACAGTGGTTCACGCCTGTAATCCCAGGACTTTGGGAGGCCGAGGAGGGCGAATCACGAGGTCAAGAAATTGAGACCATCCTGGCCAACATGTGAAACCCAGTCTCTACTAAAAATACAAAAATATTAGCCGGGCGTGGTGATGGACGCCTGTAATCCCAGCTACTCGGGAGGCTGAGGCAGGAGAATCACTTGAACCCAGGAGGCAGAGGTTGCAGTGAGCCGAGATCATACCATTACACTTCAGCCTGGGGGACAAGAGTGAGACTTCTCAAAAAAAAAGAAAAGAAAAGAAAAGAAAATATTCCATGTTAGCAGTCATTCCCCTTCACCCTCCAAGTTCTGGCAAACATCAATGTATTATCAGTGTCTATGAATTTGTCTATTCAAGACATCCAATAAAATGGAATCATAAAATATGTATCTGTTTATGCCTGGCTTCATACAGTTAGAGTATGTTTTTAATATTCATTCATGGCATGGCATGGCATGAATTAGGACTTTTTATTACTTTTATGACTGGACTCTATTCCATTTTATGGATACAAAACATTTGTTTTCTATTCATTAATAGGTAAGCTTTGAGGCTGTTTTCCCTTTGGACTATTATTAATAATGCTATTATGATCATTCATGTACAAGATTTAGTATAGATATACATTTTTAATTGGTTTGAATGTATATTTAGAACTGGAATTGGTGAGTCGTGTGGCAGTTCTATGTTTAACTCTGTGAGGAACATCCAAATTATTTTTGAAGTATCTACACCATTTTACTTTCTCACCAACAATGTGTGAGGATTTCAAATTTTCTGCATTCTTAGCAAAACTTTTTATTATCCATTTATTAAACTTGTTATTGCAGCCATCTTAGTAGAGAGCATTATCTCATTATGGATTTGACTTGCATTTCTTTAGTGACTAATAGGTTTTAACACCTTTTCAAGTGGTTATTGGTCATTTGTATATCTTCCTTAAAGAAATGTCTATTCAGATACTTTATCCATTTTTAATTGACTTCTGTTTTTATTATTGAGTCTTAAGTTTCTTATATATTCTGAATACTAGGCACTTATGACACTTACCAAATATATATTTTACAAATAATTTTATCCATTATGCATGTTTCTTTTTAACTTTCTTGATCAACTCTTTCAAAGCAAAAATAAGCTTTTTAATTTTGATGCATTCCAACTTATCTATTTTGGTGGGGGGAGGGCATTTGTGCCTCAGGTACCATATCTAAGAAACCCTTGTATAATCTGAAGTTACGTAGATTTACACCTATGTTTTATTCTAAGGGTTCTATAATTTTAGGTCATACATCTAGATATTTGATGATTTTTGAATTATTTTTATATCTAGTGTGGATTAGGATTCCTAATAATTCCTTTTGAATGTGGATACAACTGTCTCAGTAGTATTGGTTGACACAAATATTTTTCCCCATTAGTTTGCCTTGGAGACTGTTGAAAATAAATTGACCATAGTTGTATGGGTTTATTTTTGGACTGTCAATTATAATCTATTGTTATATGTCTATTTTTATGCAACTACTACACTGTTTTTATAGCTGTAGTTTTTTAGGAAGTTTCAAAATCAGGCAGTTTTAAAATTCCATCTTTGTCTCTCCACTTTTTAAAATCTCTGTTCTGTAGATTATTTTTATTTATTTTTAATTGGCAAATAAATTTGTACATATTTATCATGTACAACATAATGTTTTGCAATATGTATACATTTTTGAATGACTAGATTAAATTAACATATGCATTACCTCACATACTTATTCTTCGTGATGAGAACTCTTAAAATCTACTCACTTAGCAAGTTTCGAGAATGCAATACATTGTTACTAACTATAGTAACCAAGTTGTCAGTAAATATCTTGCACTCATTCCTCCTATCTAACTAAAACTTTGTTTTATTTGACCATTTTCCCAGCATCTGCCCCAGCCCACAGCCTATGGTAACCACCATTCCACTCTCCCCTTCTATGAGTCCAACTTTCTTTGATTCCTTATATAAATGATATCATACAGTATTTATCTTCCTGTTCCTGATTTATTTCACTTGGCATAAATTTCTCTAGGTTCATTCATGTTGTCACAAATGACAGAATATCCTTATCTTTTAAGGTGGAATGTATTCTTCTGTGTATATACGCCACACTTCCTTTATATGTCTGTTGTTGGACACTTAGGTTGATTCTATATCAGCCATTGTAAGGAATGCTGAAACTAACATGAGAGTTCAGAGACCTTTTCATATACTTATTTTATTTCTTTAGATATATACTGGTAAGTGTTGAATGTGCCCCGCAGAGTTCATGTGTTGGCGATTTCATCCCCAAAGCAACAGTGTTGAGAGGTGGGAACTTTAAGTGGTGACTAAGTGATGAGGGCTCTCCCTCATGGATGGATTAATATTGTTATTGTAAAAGTGGGTTAGTTATCTTGAGAGTAGGTTTCTGATAAAAGGATGAGTTCAATCTCCGTCTCTCTCTTATGTGCACACTCTCTCACCATATAATGCTTTCCACCATGTTATGACACAGTAAGAAGCTGCTCACCCAATGCAGCCCCTAGATCTTGATATTCCCAGCTTCCAAAACTATGAGATTAATAAATTTCTTTTTATTATAAATCACCCAGTTTTTGTTATAGCAACAAAATGGAGTAAGACATATACATTGTAGTGGGAATGCTGAATCATATGGTACTTTCATTTTTAATTTTTTTGAACAACTACCATACTGTTTTCCATATCAGCTTCACCATTTTACATTCCTACCAACAATGTGGGTTCCCATTCCTCCAGATCCTCACCAGCATTTGTTATCTTTCATCCTTTTGATTATAGCTATTATAACATGTATGGGGTGTTAGTTCCTTGTGGCTTAAGTTTGCATTTCTCTGATAGTGATGTTGAGCGTTTTTATTCATATACTTATTGTCCATTTGTATGTCTTCTTTTCAGAAATATGTATTAAGATCATTTGCTCATTTTTAACAGAGTATTTTCTTTCTAATGAGTTGTTTAAATTTTCTATTTTGAATATTAACATTTTTATCAGATATATGGTTTGCAAATATTTTCTACCATTATGTAGGTTGTGCTTTCACTCTGTTGATTGTTTTCTCATTTGTTTGTTTGTTGTTGCTGCTGTGCAGAAACTTCGTAGTTGGATATAATTCCATTTGTCTATTTTCAGTTTTGTTGCATGACCTTTTGGGAACATCTACAAAAAAATCATTGCCCAGATCAATGTCATGGAACTTTTCCCCTATGCTTTCTTCTAGTAGTTTTATAGTTCCTTGTCCTATATTTAAGTGTTTAATACATTTTGAGTTGCCTTTAATATATGATGTCAGATGAGAGTCTAATTTCATTCTTCTGTATGTGAATATTCAGTTATTCCAGCACTTTTTATTGAAGAGACTCTCCTTAGTGTATTCTTGACACCTTTGTCAAAGATCAATTGCATAAATATATTTCTGGGTTCCTTTTCTGCCAGTACCATACTGTTTTGATTACTAGGACTTTAAAGTGTATTTTGAACTAAGATAATATGGTGCCTCTGGATTAGATTTTTTGTTTAAATTGCTTTGGATATTCAGAGTCTCTTGTAGTTCCATATAAACTGCAGGATTGTCGTTTTTTTTTCTGTGAAAAATGTCATTGCTCTTTTGATACAGATTGCATTGGATCTGTAAATTACTTTGGGTAGTATAGTTATTTTAACAATATTAATTCTTCTGATACATAATCATATCTTTTCAATTATTTGGTTTTTTTTCTTGAATTTCTCTCATCTATATTTCATAACTTTCAGTAACAGGCCTTTCATCTTCTTGATTAAATTTAAATTTGATGTATTTTATTTCTATTTTGTAACTAATGTAAATAGGATAAATTTCTTTTCAGATGTATTATTGTTATTGTATAAATACACTACTGATTATTGTATGATGGTTTTGTATATTACAACTTTATTGAATTTGTTTATTAGTTTTAACAGTTTTGGGAAGGAGTCTTTAAGGTTTTCCATAGATAAGATTATGTTGTCTGCAAACAGGGACAATGTGTCCTTTTCCTTTCCAATTTAGATGTTTTTATATTTTTCTCTTGTTGAATTGCTCTGAATAGGATTCCCAGTACTTTGTTGAATAGAAGTGATGAGATTTGTCACTTTTGTTTTGTTCCTGATAAGAGGAAAAACTTTCAACTTTTCACCAATGAATATGATGTTATCTTTGGGTTTGTCATATATGACCTTTTATGGATTGAGGTATATTTCTTCTATGTCCAATTTGTTAAGTGTTTTATGATAAAAGCATTTTGAATTTTGTCAAATGCCTTGTTTGCATCTATAGAAATATCTTTGGCGTTTGTCCTTTATTCTGTTAATGTGATGTATCACATTTGTTGATTTGCATATGTTGAATCATTCTTGTATCTTAGGGTTAAATCCCACTTGATCATAATCTTTCTAATGTGCTGTTGCATTTGGTTGGATAATATTTTGTTAAAGAGTTTTTTATCTATGTTCGTCAGGGATATTGACTTGTAATTTTCTTTTCTTATAGTGTCATTGTCTAGTTTTGGTATCAGGATACTGCCGGCCTCATAAACTGAGTTTGAATGTATTGCCTTTTCTTTACTTTTTTTGGGAAGAGTTTGAGAATAATTGGTATTGTTAATAGCTCTTATTTAAATGTTTGGTAAAATTTAGCAGTGAAGCCATCAGATCCTGGGATTTTCTTTGATAGGAGACTTATTATAAGTGATTCACTCTTCTTACACATTGGTCTGTTTAATTTTCTACTTTGTCATAATTCAGTCTTGGTAGGTTGTATGTTTATAAAAATGTATTTTTTTTCTAGGCTGTCCAACTTGTTAGCATGTAATTGTTCATAGTAGTCTCTTATGATTCTTTGCATTTCTGTTGTATCAGTTGCAATTTCTTCTCTTTCAATTTTGATTTATGTATTTGAGTCCTCTCTTTTTTGTTCATCCAGCTAAAGGTTTGTTGATTTTGTTTATCTTTTAAGATCTAATCCTTAGTTTTGTTGATCTTTTATATGGGTTTTCTGGTCTCTATTTATTTTTTTTCCTGATCTTTATTATTTCGTTCCTTATACTAACTTTGGACTTAGTCTGCTTTTGTTTTTCTAGTAACTTGAAGTGTATCATTACATTGTTTATTTTGATTTTGTCTTTTAAGATATAATCCTTAGTTTTGTTGATCTTTCATATAGGTTTTCCAGTCTCTATTTATTTTTGTCCTGATCTTTATTATTTCCTTCCTTATACTAACTTCGGACTTAGTCTGCTTTTGCTTTTCTAGTAACTTGAGGTGTATCATTACATTGTTTAAGATTGTTCTTATATTTACATAGGCAATAATTGCTATAATCTTTTCTTTTAGAACTGCTGTTGCTCCATATTATATGTTTTAGCACACTGTTTATATAGTTTGGAAGTTTGTCCCCTCCAAAGTTCATGTTGAAATGTGATCCGCACTGTTGAATGTGGGGCCTAGTGGGAGGTGGTTGTGCCACGAGGGCAGGTCTCTCATAAATGGTTTTGTCCCCTGTCTGTAGCAATGAGTTTGTTCATGTGAGAGCTGGTTGTTTAAAAGAACATAGCATCTCTCTTGCCTGCTCTCTCACCATGTGGCATGCCTTGTTCCCCTTTTCCATCTGCCATGAGTAAAAGCTTCCTGAGACCTCACTAGAAGCCAAGCAGATGTTGGTGCCATGCTTATACAGTCTGTAGAACCATGAGCCAAACAAACCTCTTTTCTTTATAAATTACCCAGCCTCAAGTATATCTTTGTAGCAGCACAAAGCAGATTAACACAGTTGGATTTTTATTTATATTTGTCTCATGATACTTTTAAATTTTCTCTTTTAATTTCTTATTTTATTCATTGGTTGTTTATTTTCCATGTACTTATAAATTTTTCTAAAATTTATTTTGTTAATATTTTCTAGTTTCATGTTATTTTTGTTGGAAAAGATACTTGACATTATTTCAAAATTTTAAATTTGTTAAAACTTGTTTTGTGGGCTAACATATAATGTATCTTAGAGAATGTTCTATCTGTGGTTGAGAAGAGTATGTATTCTGCTTCTGTAGAATGGATTGTTTTGTATATGTCTGGTAAGTTCCTTTTGTCTAAAGTGTCATTTATAAGTCTGATGTATTCATCTTTCCATTGCTGAAAGTATTGAAATACTGTACTATTATTGATTTACAGTCTATATCTTGCTTCATTTCTTTTTAAAGTTGTTTTATGTATTTATGTGCTCAAATTTTGAGTGCATATATAATTGTTTTATTATTTGAAGAATTGGTCTCTTCATAATTATATAATAACCCTTTTGTATCATTTTACAGTTTTTGACTTAAAGTTTATTTTATCTTATATAAGCATAGCTATCACTGTTCTCTTTTTTCATTTACATGGACTATCTTTTTTCTTCTCTTCACTTTTAGTCTACATGTGTACTTACAGGTTAAAAGAGTTTCTTGTGTGCAGTACATGGTTGAGTCTTGCTTTTTTTTTTTTTTTACTCACTCAGCTTCTCTATATCTTTTGATTAGAGAATTTAATTCATTTACATTCAGGGTAATTATTTCTAGGTAAGGACCCACTACTGCCATTTCGTTAATTTTTTCTAGTTATTTTGTAGATCATTTGTTCCTTTTTTTCACTCTTGCTGTCTTCCTTTGTGATTAAGTTATTATTTCTAGGACTATAATTTGATAGCTCAATTTTTACCTCTTGTTAGTTTACTATATGTTTCATTTTGTGATTACCATGAGGTTTATATAAAAAATCTTATATTTATAGCAGGCTGTTTCAAGCTAATGACAACTTACCTTTGGTTGCATAAAAATACTCTACACTTTTACTCCACCATCCACGCATATTTTAAGTTTTTGGTGTCACAGCTCGTGTCTTTTTATATTTTGTATTCCTTAACACATTGTGATAGCTATTATTATTTAATAGGTTTGAATCTTTTAACGTTCATGCTACTGTTATATACGATAACACTACCATTACGTTATTAGGATATTCTGAATTAGACTGTTTGCTTACTTTTACCAGAGCTTTATACTCTCGTATGTTTTTGTGTTACTAATTAGCTTCCTTTTCTTTGAAGAATTGAAGAATTTCTTGACACTTGTATCCACAGGAGCCCACCTAATATTTGAGGCCAGTTGTGCCAACCTAACACTAAAACAGGCCTGCAGCCTGGGGCCTCAGGTTCTGACTTGGTGCTTGATTAGCCTGAACTCTGTATATGCAAGGGCCAACCTGAAGTCCGGGTCTGCAGCTGTTGGCCTGATAATGGCTGTGGGCATTAGTCGGGCACTGGGGCTGGTCTGGGGCCTTAGGCCAATAGGCTCAACCTAGCACTGGGGCAGGCTCAGAGAGGAAGTCTGCTGAGTAGACCCTGAGCCTGCTCTCTTGATGTGGTGTTCTCCCTTTTCTTTCAGGAATGGGGCTTCCTGAGTGCCGAACTGTAGTGATAATTTTTGATCTTCCAGGTCTAGCCACCCAGTGGAGCTACTGGGCTTCGGGCTGGTACTGGGAAGTGTCTGCAAAAAGTCCTGTGATGTGATCCATCTTCAGGTCTTGCAGCCATGGATACCAGCACCTGCTCTGGTGGAGGAAGCAGGTGTATGAAGTGGACTCTGTGAGGGTCCTTGGTTGCGTTTTTGTTTAGCGCACTGGTTTTGTGTTGGTTGTCCTCCAACCAGGAGGTGACATTTTCAAGATCACATCAGCTGTTGTCCTATAGGAAGGAGGCAAATTTGCCCTGGGGACATGGTCCTGACCTTTGGTTTGTAAATAATTTCACTTTGTGACAGGCCCAGGAACCCCAGATATCCTAGGGGCCTCAGAAAGAGCGAAATTCACCCAATGTATACTGACGTCTTCAGGCACAGATAAATCTTTGACTGGGCTTGAAGCTTTTAAAAAGGTCTAAACTTAGATCCCTTGTGGAAAAGGTTCCAGCAAAGCCAATTGATGAGAGAGACAGAGAGAGAGAGAAAGCCTATATGGCAAATAATTATCCTTGCTGCACTTTACACAAGTCATCAAGTGAAGTAAAATAAGACTAAAAGTTGTTTTATAAATAACTTGGTACTACTATGATTTTATCCTTAATAAAACAGTGAAATTGAAGAAAGAAAAACTATGTTTCAAAATGAACGATAGCACACCTGTTATTAGATTCCTGCTTTGTCCAGTGTTTTTCAGCTTATTATTTTCTACAATTTAGACTAAATCCTAAAATTTTTCCTGGCTACAAGTCTCCAAAATAACATTTTCAACATTTCTCCTCCTTTATTTTCCCTTTCCCCCATTTTTCCTAATTCGAAGTCACTAAAACTTAAGACTTTTTTCTTACAGCCCTGCAAACTGAAGCTAGACAATATGAACTTCAGAAGAAAGTAACTGCAACCTATTTTTATACATAATCTGTTTTCTTCTTTTTATTTCAATATATTTAAGGTATGAGTGGTTTTTGGTTACATGAATGAATTCTGTAGTGGTGAATTCTGAGATTTTAGTATGTCCATCATGTGAGCAGTGCACAATGTACTTAATAAGTAGTCTCTTATTTCTCACTCCTGTCCCCTGCCAGAGTCCCCAAAGCCCATTATATTACTCTATATGGCTTTCTGTTCTCACACATTAGCTCCCACTTATAAGTGAAAACATACGGTGTTTGATTTTCTATTCCTGAATAACTTCACTTAGAATAAGGACCTCCAGGTCCATTCAAGTTGCTGAAAAAGACATTATTTCATTTAATTTTATGACTGTGTAGTATTTCACAGCGTATATATACCACATTTTTTTAATCCACTCATTGGTCAATAGGCAGGTTGGTTTCACATCTTTGCAGTTGTGAACTGCAAACATATGTGTTCATGGGACTCTTTCATATAATGACTATTTTTCCTTTGGGTAGATACCCAGCAGTGGAATAGCTGGATCAAACAGTAGATCTACTTTTAACTCTTTTAAGGAATCTCCATACTGTTTTTTGTAGAGGTTGTACTAATTCACATTTCCACCAGTAGTGTATAAGTGCTCCCTTTTCACCTCATCCATGTCAACATCCATTGTTTCTTGACTTTTTAATAATGGCCATTCTTGCTGAAGTAAGGTAGTATCACATTGTGATTTTAATTTGCATTTCCCTGATAATTAGTGATGTTGAAAATTTCTTCTTATGTCTGTTGGCCATTTGTGTATCTTCTTTTGAGAAATGTATATTCATATCATTTGCCCACTTTATAGGATTATTTGTTTTCTTTTTTTTCTTGCCAATTTGCTTGAACTTCTTGTAGATTCTGGATACTAGTCTTTCATTGGAATCATGGTTTGCAAATATTTTCTCTCATTCTGTTGGTTGTCGGTCTACTCTGTTGATTATTTCTTTTGTTGTGCAGACACGTTTTAGTTTAATTAGGTCTCATTTATTCATTTTTGTTTTTGTTCCATTTGCTTTTTGAGTCTTAGTCATAAATTCTTTGCCTAGGCCAATGTCCAGAAAATTTTCCGATGTTATCTTCTAGAATTTTTGTGGCCTCAGGTCTTAGTTATAAGTTTGTGATTCATCTTTAGTTGATTTTTGTATAAGGTGCGAGATGGGGATCCAATTTCATACTTCTACATGTGGCTTGCCAATTTTTCCAGCACCATTTATTGAATAGGGTGTTCTGTTCCCAATATATGCTATTGTATGATTTGTCAAAGATCAGTTGGCTATACATATTTGACTTTATTTCTGGGTTCTCTGTTCTGTTCCATTGGTCTAAGTGCCTATTTCTATAGAACTACCATGCTTTTTCTTTGTAACTATAGCCTTGCAGTGTAATTTAAAGTCTGGTAAAGTGATGCCTTCAGATTTGTTCTTATTGCTTAGTATTGCTTTGGCCATTCTGGTTCTTTCTTGATTCCATGTGAATTTTAGGATTGTTTATTCTAGTTCTAAGAAAAATAATGATGGTATTTTAATGGGAATTGCACTGAAGCTGTAGATTGCTTTGGAACATATGGTTATTTTCACAATATTGATTCTTCCCATCCATGAGTGTGAGACGTGTTTTCATTTCTTTGTGTCATTGGTGATTTTCTTTAGCAGCATTTTGTAGTTTTCTTTGTAGAGATCCTTCATCACATTTTTAAGTATATTTCTAGGTATTTAATTTTTTGCACCTGTTGTAAAAGGTATTTAATTCTTTATTTAATTCTCAGCTTGGTCATTGTTGGTGTGTAGCAGTGCTACTAATTTGTGTACATTGATTTCATAACCTGAGACTTTACTGAATTCATTGATCACATCTAAGAATATTTTGGAGGAATCTTTAGCGTTTTCTAGGTGTATGATAATATCATCAGTGAACAGTGATAGTTTAACTTCCTCTGTTCCTGTTTGGATGCTCTTCATTTCTTTATCTTGCCTGATTGTTCTGGTTGGGACTTCCAGTGCTATGTTGAATATAAGTGGTGAAAGTGTGCATCCTTGTCTTCTTCCATTTCTCAGGGGGAATGCTTTCAACTTTTCCCCATTCAGCATGATGTTGACTGTAGGTGTGTCATATATAGCTTGTATTATTTTGAATTAAGTCCCTTATATGCCTAGTTTTTTGAGGGTTTTTATCATAAAAAGATACTGACTTTTATCGAGTGCTTTCTTTGTATCTATTGAGATAATCATATGGTTTTTGTTTTTAATTCTGTTCTTGCTATATAACACATTATTTACTTGCATGTGGTAAACTAGTCTCAATCATTATTTATTATTTTTTTGATGTGCTATTGGAATGTTAGCTAGTATTTTGTTGAGGATTTTGCATCTATGTTCACCAGGGATATTGATCTGTAGTTTTCTTTCTTTCGTATGTCCTTTTCTGGTTTTGTAATTAGAGTAACATTGGCTTCATAGAATGATTTAGGGAGGATTTTCTTTTTCTCAATCATTTGGAGTATTTTCAGTAAGATTGGTACAAATTTTTCTTTGAATGTCTGGAGAACCAACTGTGCATCTATCTGTTCCTGGGCTTTTCTTTTTTGTTTCCAATTGTTTTATTACTCATTTTCTCTCGCTGCTTGTTACTGGTCTGTTCATGCTTTCTATTTCTTCTTGATTTAATCTAGGAGAGTTGTATATTTCCAGGGAATTTATCCATTTCCTGTAGTTGTTCTAGTTTGTGCACATAAAAGTGTTCATAGTAGTGTTTAATTATCTTTTATATGTCTGTGGTATTGGTTGTAGTGTCTCTAGTTTTATATCTAATTGAGTTTATTTGGATCTTCTCTCCTCTTTTCTTGGCTAATCTCATAATGGTCTATTGATTTTGTTTATCTTTCAAAAAATAAGCTTTTTGTTTCCTTTATCTTTTCTATTTTTTTTTTTTTTTCATTTTATGTAGTTATTTTTCTCTATTTATTTTCTCCTGCTGGCTTTGGGTTTAGTCTGTTCATGTTTCTCTGGTGCTTTAAGTGTGATATTAGGTTGTCAATTTGTTCTCTTTCAGACTTTATGATGTAGGTATTTAATGCTATAAACTTTCCTCTTAGCACTGCTTTAGCTGTATCCCAGATGTTTTTATCACTTATGTCACTATTATCATTCATTTAAAATAGTTTTAAATTTTCATTTTGATTTCATTGTTAACTAATAATTATTCAGGAACAGATTACTTAATTTCCATGTATTTATATGATTTTAAGGGCTCCTTTTGGAGTTGATTTATCATTTTATTCCACTGTGGTTGTGAAGATACTTAATATAATTTTGATTTTCTTAAATTTATTGAGACTTGTTTTGTAGTCTATTAATGATCTATTTTGGAGAATGTTTCATGTGATGATGAGATGAATGTATATTCTGCAGTTGTTCAGTAGATTGTAAACAGCTGTTAAAACTATTTTGGTCTAAAATGTAGTTTAAGTACATTGTTTCTTGTTGACTGTCTCAATTATCTATCTCAGGCTGTCAGTGGAATATTGAAGTCTCACACTATTAATGTTACTTTCTATCTTATTTCTTAGGTCTGGTACTAATTGTTTTCTAAATCATGGAGCTCCAGTATTAGGTGTACATAAATTTAGGATTAGTCTATTTTTTCTTGGGTTGATTCTTTTATCATTATATAATGATCTTCTTTGTCTTTCTTTTTTTTTTACTGTTGTTACTTTAATGTCTGCTTTATATATATGTACATATATGTATATATGTATATATGTGTATATATGTGTATATATGTATATATGTATATGTATGTATATATGTGTAGATGTATATGCGTGTGTGTGTGTGTATATATATATAAATAGCTCCTTCTGCTCATTTTTTGTTTCCATTTGTGTGGAACATCTTTCTCCATCTTTACCTTAAGTTTATATGAATCCTTATGTGATCAGTGAGTCTCTTAAAGACAACTGATATTTGATTTATGATATTTTATCCATTCTGCCTTTCTGTATTTGTTTAGTGAAGCATTTAGGCCATTTATATTCAACAGTAATATTGAGAAGTGCAGTACTATTCTCTTCATCATGTTGTTACATAGATACCCTGTTTTTTAAATTGTGTTATTGATTTATAGGCCCTGTGAGTTTTGTGCTTTCAAGACGTTCTATTTTGGTGCATATCGAGCTTTGTTTTGAGATGTAGAATTACTTTTAACATTTCTTGTAGTGCTGGTTTGGTACTGACAAATTCCTTCAGCACTTGTTTCTCTGAAAATGACTTTATTTCTCCTTCATTTGTGAAACTTTGTTTTACCGGATACAAAATTCTTGCCTGACAGTTATTCTTTTTAAGGAGGCTAAAGATAGGATCCCAATCCCTTCCAGCTTGTAAAGTTTCTGCTGAAAAAACTGTTGCTAGTCTGATAGCTTTTCCTTTATAAGTTATCTGATGCTTCTGTCTCATAGACTTTTGACTTTTTTCCATCATGACTTTAGATAGCTTGATGACTATGTACCTTGGTGAAAATCTTTTTGCAATGAATTTCCCAGGAGTTTTCTGAGCTTTTTTGTGTTTGAATAACTAAATCTCTAGCAAAGCCAGGAAAGTTTTCTTCAATTATTTACTCAAGTAAGTCTTCCATACTTTTAGCCTTCTCCTTTCCTGTAGGAATACCAATTATCCTTAGGTTTGATTATTTTATATAATCTCATTTTAATGAGACTTTATTTATTTCTTTGGATTCTTATTTCTTTATCTTTGTACGGCTGGGTTAATTCAAAATCCGTATCTTCAAGCTCTAGAATTCTTTCTTTTACTTGCTCTAGTCTATGAAAAAATTTTCCATTGCATTTTGTAATTCCCTTTGTGTGCATTTCATTTCCAGAAGTTCTGATTTTTTTTTTTTCTGGATGATATTTATCTCTCTAGAACATTTTTTCATTCAAATCCTGAATGTTTTTTAATCTATTTATGTTGATTTTTATCTTTTTCTGATATATATATGAGTAGTGTAATAATCAACTTTCTGAATTCTTTATCTTGTGTTTCCAAAATTTTATCTTGATTTGGATCCAGTTCTGGGAACCCAGTATAATCTTTTCAGGGTGTTATACAACCCTGTTTTGTCTTATTACCAGTATTACTTTTATGGTTTCTTCTCATTTGGGTAGACTACTTCTTCTAATTGTTCTTGAACTTATTTTTGATTTGACTTTTTTTTTTAATTTTATTTTTTCTCCTATAAGAATATTACTTTAGGGATGGGCACAGTAGCTCACGCCTGTAATTGCAGCACTTTGGGAGGCCAAGGTGGGCAGATCCCCAGAGGTCAGGAGTTCGAGACCAGCCTGTCCAACATGGTGAAACCCTATCTCTACTGAAAATACAAAAATTAGCTGGGCATGGTGGTGCGTGCCTGTAATCCCAGCTACTTGGGAGGCTGAGGCAAGAGAATAGCTTGAGCCCAGAAGGCGGAGGTTGCAATGAACAGAGATTGCACCATTGCACTCTAGCCTGGGTGACAGAGCAAGACTCTGTCTCAAAAAAAAAAAAAAAAAAAAAAAAAAAAAAAGACTGTTACTTTAATATTTATAGTTTGTTATAGCCTAATTTAGATATTGGTGCTTTTAAGGGTAAAGACTCTGTATGTGTTTCTTGGTTATAGAGAGTCTAATTTTGCCTCAGTATTTTATTTACTGAGTTGATTGTTCAGGCTTCAAAATAGTAAGGGATGTGTTCCTGAGTAGGAACTGGCCGTAGTTAAAGCAGGTGGGTAAATGCAATACACAATGGTAGCCAGAGGTCCCAGCCTTGATAAAAGTGGCTGAGGGAGTTCTCAATTAGATGTAGTAAGGTATTATCAGGGGAAAGGGTGGGAGCCACCTCAGCTCCTCTGCCAGTTTAGCATGAAAGCTATCTACCTCCCAGATTTATTTCTTTCCCAGTATTCAGACAGGCCCTTGTTTTCATCTGAAGGAATATTGATGTTCCAAGTAGAGAAGGATTGTGACCCTGCCCCTCATGCAAACCTGAATTTGCGGGGTGCCCCTCTTGTGGGGAAGTAGTAAAAGAGAAGTGTTCCAGAAAGGCTGTCAATGGCTGCACCCATGCTGAGCTCCTGTGGTAAAGCTCCAGCTGTGTCTGCAGTGGTGGACAATTCAGCAGCACAATTGTCTCTCCCTGCTGAAAGAAATTTCCCACCAGAGGACAGATATAGGACCCAAGGACTGCCGTGCAGATATTTTTGTCCCATGGGGTGTTTCCTTGATGTGGTGCTCATCCACTTCCGCCAAGAGTAGGAGTTCCTGAGAGCCAGACTGCAGTTTAGTTTAACTGGTATGTGACCTTCCAGGGGCATCCCACCAGAAAAGGGTTGTAAGATACTGGAAGTAGGCCAGCATATAAAACCCTAAGTCTAAGGTCAAATGGGGCACTTACCTTCAAGATGTCCACTTGGTCCTCTTCCAGATGTACTTTACTTTCTTTTCATTCCTGCTCTAAAGCTTTTTAATAAACTTTCACTTTTGCTTTAAAACTTGCCTCAGTCTCTTCTTCTGCCTTATGCCCCTCAGTTGAATTCTTTCTTCTGAGGAGACAAGAATTGAGGTTACTGCAAACCCATATAGATTCACTGCTGATAACAGAACAGCACACTTTCAGATTGCTTTAAATAATCAAAGTTGATTTATAGAGCCAATAAAAACCCCTCAGGAAAACTGACTTCATACCTTGTCTACACTGTCCCTGTACAGGGTTTCTGACCTGTGGTAAGTAAAGAGTGTCACTTTCTGACAGGCGCAGAATAACCCAAATTATCTTGGGACCTCAAAGTGAGGAATTTACCCAATTAATACTGGTATTGCAACCAGGTAGGTACTGGCTGGACTTCAAGGCTTTAAAAATGTCTAATCTGAGATTTCTTATGGAATAAAGTTTCAGCAAAGCCAATTTTAAAAAGGAGATTCCATGCCAAATAACTATTCTTGCTGACTTTATGCAAATACTCAGGTCAAGTATACTAAAACTAAGAGTTGTTTAAAAGTAAATTTGTCCTACTATGATTTCTCTTTAGTAAAATGGGGACTGGAGAGAGAAAACTATGTTTCATAAAAAACAAACAAACAAACAAACAAAAAACTATAGCACACCTGTTATTAGATTCTAGTCTTGTCTACTGTTTATGAGTTTTTTGCTATTTTCTGCAATGTGGAGTGGATTCTGAATTCTTTCTGGGCTACAGGTCCCCAAACTGATTCTTTAAATTTTTTCCTTTCTTATTCTGACTTGGACACAATGAAGGTGTTACTACCTCTTTTCTGAGGCGCGGCAAGCTGAAACTTAACTCTTTGCAATATAGGCGAGAGAAAAACATGTCAGATTGCCACCACTATCATCCTCTAAAAAGATGCTTTGAGTCTAACATCTGGATAAACTGTGCCCAACATTAACTTTTTCTTCTGTCTCTGTAGATGTGTGTCTTATTAAAAAATCTTTGCCTTCACGACATACAGAGGCCTAGCCCATCTGCAATGCCACCTCCTGATAATGAGAAACAGCTGTTTGGTTAAACTAATGTAGTCCCAGGACTAAGACACTGACTAATAAGATATGAGGCAGTATATTTAAATTTGTTCAATCTGCCTTTTTTAACAACCTATAGTGCACTCTTCATTTGAGTGCTGTGCTACAACTGTGGCTAAGAATATTAATGTCTTTGTACACCCCTGAGTACATGCAGATAGCTGCAAAGCAGTGGTTTCACTTCTATTTCCCTGGGCTGACACCTCCAACTATGCCCCCCACACCAGCAGTAAGAAGCCAAAGTGGTTCATCACCCACTTTCTATCTCTATAGCTAACACCTTAAGAATAAGACGTATTGATGCTAAAGAAGGGGACTGAAACTGCCTTTGCCAGAGTTCTATCTGTGAGAAAAATATAACAGTAAACTAAGTTAACTCAACCCCTACCTTGTCTTTTCCTTAATTATTCCTGAGCTACCCGGCCGAGCTAATTTTGTTAGGCCTTTAGGTTACAGTTTAAATGATAATAGGCCTTGCCCCAAACTCAACTGCTTTTGTAAAGCTAATGGGAAGCCATCAGGCTCAGGGGAGGAGAGGAACCTGAGTCTTACTAAGGTGCAGACACAGATTGTTATCCATTATTCCAGAGGTTATAGGATATACAACTTCCCCAATTACTCCTGCAAGTAACGCTACTATTGTAGATTGGCCATTTGAAATATCTTTCCAGGTTTTTTTGCATGTCTGACACCCATGCCTCCACCTGGACCACAACCCACACCCCCCCACGCCCCCTCCCATGGCCCCACCCAGAAGCAATTTAGCCGACAAGAAGACAGCTTTGACCCCCTGTCAGTTCGTCTCTGCTTCAGCCAACCAGCAGCAAGCACCTGTTACCTAGCCACCCCCACCCCTCCCCTCAAACTTCCTTTGAAAACCCTTTAACTTACTAGCTTCGGACTAGATGATTTGAGTGCAAACTCCATAGCCCACGTGGTGTGGCAGGCTTCATGACTATTACACTCTTCCTCTACTACAGTGCTGTGGTCTTTCTTTATGCAGTGGGTGGGAAGAACCCCTAGGGCATTTACAAAATGTGAAAGGAAAATTAAAACTTGGGACTCCAATTCACTGTGCCAAAAGGAAAAAAAAAAAAAAAAAAGCTGAAAGCTGAGTGATACAAGAAACTGTTTTTTTTTTTTGGTTCCTAAGCAGATAGCTACAGATAAAATGTTAAATATCTTCACAGGTAGCTACTTTATGTTCAACCTTATCTTTTCTTTTCTTTTTTTTTTTTTTTTTTGAGACGGAGTCTCACTCTGTCGGCCAGGCTGGAGTGCAGTGGCCCGATCTCAGATCTCAGCTCACTGCAAGCTCCGCCTCCCAGGTTTACGCCATTCTCCTGCCTCAGCCTCCCGAGTAGCTGGGACTACAGGCGCCCGCCACCTCGCCCAACTAGTGTTTTGTTCTTTTTTTTTTTTTTTTTTTTGTATTTTTTAGTAGAGACGGGGTTTCATCAGGTTAGCCAGGATGGTCTCTATCTCCTGACCTCGTGATCCGCCCATCTCGGCCTCCCAAAGTACTGGGATTACAGGTTTGAGCCACCGCGCCCGGCCTCAACCTTATCTTATGATGTAAAGTGTTGAGTCAGGAGTTTTTCTGCCAATGGGTTCATGGTCTTGCTAACTTTGAATAATGAAGCTGTGGACCTTCGCGTGAGCGCGTTAGAGCTCAAAAAGAGTCCACGGACCAGAAGAGTGAGCAGCAGAGCAGTTTATGTAACAAAGTGAAAGTAAAGCTTGCACGTAGTGGAAGGGGACCCGGAAGGGTTACCGTTGCTGGCTCGGGTGGCTAGGGCTTATATCCATGTGTTACTCCCTCCCCTTTCTTTCCTTTTGTCCATTGAGAATGGTTCTTTTTTAGTCGTCCCTTGGAGTGGTTAATTTTGAATCCTTCACTCAATTGGTTAAGAACTCAAAACCCTGAGTCACAGGGGTCTTTTTCGAAAGTCCCCGAACCAGCCCAGGAAGTCCCACCAACTCCACCCCTCAGTGCCAATCTACTGAGCCAGAGATGAATACATCATTGACTATTCCCCTACCTGCTTATTTTGCCTTATAACATGTGGATTACCATACCCTCCTTCCCTCCTCTTTTTTTTTTTAAACCCCAGTCAAATTTTTCTGGTTAAATATCAAAGCCCTCCAAAATCATCTTTGGAAAAAGACACAGACCATTTCTGTGATTCCATGTTTTTTTTTTCTTCTGGGCATGTCCTTAAACTTGACAAAATAAATCTTTAAATTGGATTGGGACCTGTCTCTGTTACCTTTTGGTTTACAATGGAACTTGTTGAGCCACATCTATTGTATAGATGTGGCTTTCCAAAGGAATTGCTGGAAACCGAAGCTAAGGTACCAGCAGGGCCTCACTGAAGCCCCACCAAGTTTGAGCTTCTCCTCTGGTGAAACTGGTAAGTTCTCCTAAGCCCCGGACCTCCCTTTGGTTAACGGTCCTTGATTTATTCTGAGCTGGTTTTCTCCTAGGAAGTTGTTTAAGAATCCTAACTCTGGTTCAGAGATGCATTCTAAAGGGACTTCTCTATTGCTTTTTTCTCCTAAAATTTATCTTAACTCAGGTTGTCTGTGCGCATTTGCATGAGGAACTAAACTGTTTTAATAGATAAATGAGAAACTGACTTTTTCAGCTCTGAAGAGAAAGGGCGCTTGCTCCTCCCAGCCAAAAGGCACCCCTGGGTGACTGTGGGCTTCATAGGAGTGTCTGGGGGGTTGATCCCCGTGACGTGCAGTGGCCCTGCAGGAAAATCCCCAACAAAAATTAATTTAAAAAATGGCTTGTCCAGGAAATGCATATGAGGTCTAAGGTCTAATGACCCAGCGTTTTCCCCCATACATTTTTGTTTTGTTTTGTTCTGTTTTGTTCTGTTTTTGAGATGGAGTTTCGCTCTTCTTGCTCAGGCTGGAGTGGAATGGTGTGATCTTGGCTCACTGCAACCTCTGCCTCAGTCTCCCGAGTAGCTGGGATTACAGGCACTCACCGCCACACCCAGCTAATTTTTTTTTTTTTTTTTTTTTTTTTTTTGTATTTTTAGTAGAGACGAGGTTTCGCCATGTTGGCCAGGTTGGTCTTGAACTTGTGACCTCAGGTGATCCACCCGCTTCTGCCTCCCAAAGTGCTGGCATTACAGGCGTGAGCCACCGCGCCCAGCCTTTTTTTTTTTTTTTTTTCTCTAAAGCAAATTAATACAGGACATAACTTTCACATGGACAGGACTTGTCCTTTCGAGATCATGGCCCAAAGGAGTCATAAACATATGTTGGTGGATCAGAATCTAAAACTGAAGGGTGGAATGGCAAATCACTCTTAGTAAATATCTCTTTATGCAATTATTAATAAATTATCTCCCTCTCTTTCCCCTCTTGTCCTTTAATTCAAATCCTATTTCAACAACCCTGCTTTATCTAGTTTTAATTTTTTTTCAACACAATTATATGCCTAACCAATCTTTTGAAATTTCTTTGTTCTCATTTTTTACCAAATAGGCACTTATTCTGCAATTATCGTTTGTTGTGGTTTATTCTGTTCTGTCTTTGTTTACTTTGAGTAAACAGATGTGATATTTCCATTATGAGTATACTACAGAGACATCAACAGTTAAACATAGGTTTTCCTCTGCAAAAGCCTTGGAATAAGCTGGTTACAACTAGTGTGTTTGGACACAATATCATTTAAAAGCTATTAATGTTACTGGTGGCAAATCCATGTGGGTCTGCAGTAACCTCAATTCTTGCCTCCTCAGAATAAATAATTCAACCAAGAAGACATAAGGCAGAAGGAGAGAGCAAGGTAAGATTTAGGGCAAGAATGAAAGTTTATTAAAAAGCTTTAGAGCAGGAATAAAAGGGAGAAAGGTACACTTAGAAGAGGGCCAAGGGAGTAACTTGCAAGACAAGTGTACTGTTTGACCTTTTGACTTGGGGTTTTATATGTTGGCATACTTCCGAGGTCTTGCATCCCTTCTTCCCAGACTCACCCCTTCTTCCTTGTACAGCACATGAAAGCTTTTTAAATAACATTGATGAATGTTTAAAAATATATAAATTGCTAGTACTGCAAATTGTTCATACACAGTGTAGAATAGCAATTTAGCAACCTTAAATATGATATTTCATAATATTTGTAAGTTAACAATACTGTTAAAGATGTCAATAATAATATTTCATCTGTATGTTAAGTGAAGTTTTAGACAACTCAGAAATAAAGATGCTATTTGAAGTTATTTTTTGTAATAGCTTAATTGTGATATAATTCACATGACATGTAATTTACCCACCTAAAGTGTTACTCACTTTTGTTTAATGTTTTTAGTAAACAGTTTGATCTCTGTGTCCACAGGTTCTACATCCTCAATTTAACAAACCCCAGATTGAAAATATTTTTAAATAAAAATAAATAATAACTATATGACAATTAAAATAGTACAAATAAAAACAACACAGTATAACAACTAATTACATGGTATTTATAATAGGTATTTTAAATAATCTAGAGATAATTTGAAGTATATGGGAGCATGTGTGTTATTTGCAAATATTATGCCATTTTATATAAAGAGCATAGGCATTTGAGATTTTTATATTTTCAGGGGTCCTGGAACCAATGCACCCATGGGTACCAAGGGGCAACTGTATTCACAGAGTTTTGCAACCATCAGCACAATCACTTTTATAACATTTTCCACATCCCCAAAAGATATTCTATCCTATCTAGCAGTTATTCCACATTTCCTCCTATCCCCCCAGCCCTAGGAAACCACTTGGCTAATTTTTATCTCTATGGTTTGCTTGCACTGTATATCACATATAAATCAAACCATGAAATATGTTATTATATTCATACTTTTATTTTCAGATTCTTCATTGCCGGTGTTTGGAAATACGTTTGAAATTTGTGTGTAGATCTTGTGCCCTGCTTCCTTGATGACTTAATATATTAGATTACAAGATTTATTAGTATTTAATTCTTAGTATTTTCTATGTACAAGATGATGTCATCCACAAGTAGAGATAGGTTTATGTTTTTCTTTCCAAGATATTTATTTATTTATTTATTTATTTATTTATTTATTTATTTCCTAATCTCCCTAGCTAAGAACTCCAATAAGGTTTTTTAAAGAAGTGTCAAGAGTGGACATTCTTGGCCTGGGGTGGTGGCTCACGCCTGTAATCCCAGCAGTTTGGGAGGCCAAGGCCAGTGGATCACCTGAGGTCAGGAGTTCAAGAATAGCCTGGCCAGCATGGTGAAACTCCGTCTGTACTAAAAATATAAAAATTAGCCAGGCGTGGTGGCACGCGCCTCTAATCCCAGCTACTAGTGTGGACTGAGGCAGGAGAATTGCTTGAACCTAGGAGGCGGAGGTTGCAGTGAGCTGAGATTGTCCCACTGCACTCCAGCCCGGACAACAGCACGAGACTCTATCAAATAAATAAATAAATAAATAAATAAATAAATAAATAAAGTGGACATTCTTATCTTGTCTTATTTTGTCCCTCATCTCAGTGGGATAGCATTAGGACTTTGACCACTAAATGTGATGTTAGCTGAGAGATTTGTAGATGCTTTTTATCAGATTGAGAATGTTTTCTTCTATTTCAACTTCATTGAGTGTTTTTTTTTTTTTTTTCATGAAAGGGTGTTGGATTTTTTCAAATGCTTTATTTCATCTATTGAGATTATTGTGTAGTTCATATCCTTTACTCTAATGATAAGATATGTTGGTATATTAGATTAATTGTTTTCACATATTGAAATATCTTTGCAATCCTGAGATAAATCCCACTTGTCACTGGTGTGTAATCCATTTTATATGTTGATGGATTCATTTTGCTAGTTTTTTTCTTGAGGTCTGTTGCATGTGTAATTTATAATATATAGTGGTTTGTAGCTTTCTATTTTCTGGCATCATGGTAAAAGTGGCCTCATTGAATGAGTTGGGAAATGTTTAAACTTTTCTATATTTTAGGAGAGTTTTTGAGTGTTGATATTAATTTTTCTTTAAACATTTATTAGAAATCCCCAGTGAGCCACCTGGGGCAGGGCTTTTTTTTTTTTTTTTTTTTTTTTTCCCCCTATTTTAGTGAAATATTTATTTAGATTTTCTGTTTCTTCTTTGTTAAGTTTTGGAATTAGTATCTTTCTATTGTAGCTAGTTGTCTATTTTACCTTCAATATCTAGTTCATTGGCATATAACGCTCATAATATTCCCTTATAATCCTTCAATACTGCTTTGAACCTCTTCACATCATTTGTAATGATTTTGGCAAATATATTTCTGTATGTCAGAGGCCTAACAACACAATTATATATATACTATTTTAAAAAATTACTTGCCAAATCATTTAAAAGAATAAACAAAGAAGAAGTGTATATTTATTATGTCTTGTATAACTACATAATTGCCTTTATCTATATTCTTGTATGTGTGTGTGTGTGTGTGTCTGTGTGTGTGTGTGTAACTGAAATATTGTCTGGAGAAATTATCAGCCTGAAGACCTTCCTTTATTATTTCTTCTATGGTACCTCTTCTAGCAAAAAGTTCTATTAGGTTTTTTTTTTTCTATTTTAGGAATATTTTTATTTCTATTTAATGTTGTAAGACTAGTACTGCTGATTGTAGAATTATTGGTTGATTGTATTCTTTTTCTTTCAGTAATTTGAATATGTCTTCTCGATGCCCTGTGGGCTGCTTCATTTCTAAAATGAAGTGTCAGTTTCCTTAAGATTGTTTTATAAGTGACAAGTCATTTTTCTCTTCTTTCAAAATTTTGTCTTTTGACTAGTCTGTTAGCATTTTTATCATAATATAGCTAGGTGTGAATCTTTTTCCGTTTATTCTACGTAGATTCTGTTGAGCTTCTTGGATGTATAGGTTAACTTTTTTCAACAAATTAAGGAAGTATTTAGCCCTTATTTTTTTAAAGTCTATTTTTGCTCCTTTCTCTGCTCTCTTTCTACCAGTCTCGTTTTACCAATGTTAGGACCCTTAATTGTGTCTCCATTTTTCTGAGGCTCTGTTAATTTTTCTTCATTAATTTTTTTTCTGCTTCTCAGATGGCTTAATTTCTGTCAGCTTGTGTTAATGTTCATATATTCTTTATTTGTAGTTACCCTGAGGATTACAAACAATATTCTAAAATTATAGCACTCTATTTTGAAATGATGCCAAATTAACTCAAAATGCATACCGTCTACTCCTAAACAGCTCTGTCCTATTTTTATGTCGCTAATGTTACAAATACATCTTTATGCATTATGTATTCATTATCATATATTTATATTTATGTCTATGTCTACCTTTAAATTATTTACAAATAAAGTAGAATTTCAAACCAAAATTACAGTAATACTGCTTTTTATATTTGCCAGTATATATATATTACCAGAGATCTTTATAGCTTCTTATGGCTACAAGTTACTGTCTAGAGTATTTTTATTTCCAACCTGAAAGTCTCTTTTGAGCATTTCTTAAGGACCACTTCTAATGACAGGCCTGTTTCCTTATGTTTTTCTGTGTATAAGTTAAACTTTCCTGTTTCTCTGCATGCCTCACAGTTTTTTTGAAAACTGAACATTTTAGATAGCACTTTGTGGCAATGCTGGATAACTGATTTCCCAAAACCTGTTGTAGTTTATTTTTTAATTGATTGGCGTACTAATTTATTGAGGTATGTTATCTCCACATAGAACATAAAGCGCTTAATATTGTTCCTAAGAAAGCTCAGCCTTGGTGTGTGACCACAGTCACCCACGGAATGGCAATGGCTTCATCAGGATTCTCTTTGACTGTCTCTTTCATTGATTATACACAGATGGTAGGCTGCACTTATTATGCACTGATTGCTCCATTGTTTTTAATAACACCCTAGGGGATAAATTATTTCACAGTTTGACACAATTAAATTTTGACTCCTTTGCAGAGATAATTTTTGTTTTGTTTTGTTTTGTTTGTTTTTGTTTTGAGACAGAGTTTCTCACTTGTTGCCCGGGCTGGAGTGCAATGGCACAATCTCGGCTCACTGCCACCTCAGCCTCCTGGGTTCAAGCGATTCTCCGCCTCAGCCTCTCGAGTAGCTGGGATTATAGGCACCTGCCACCATGCCTGGCTAATTTTTTGTATTTTTAGTAGAAACGGGGTTTCACCATGTTGGCCAGGCTGGTTTCGAACTCCTGTCCTCAAGTGATCTGCCAGCTTTGGCCTCCCAAAGTGCTGGGATTACAAGTGCGAGCCACCACACCTGGCCTGTAGAGATAATTTTTGAGATCAGTGTTTGATGATTGTTCTGATGCCAAAGGAGCTCTTTTTAGTTATCTCCTTTGGTGATTCTTCCCTTGAGGGGCAAAACCTTGGTGTTTCTCTTCTCCCTCCGCTATGTGTTGGCAGAAGCAAAATTCTAAGCTAGTGCTTCATGGAATTTGAGGCTTCCATTTTTGACCTGGAATTTCATTTTCCCCTGGAATTTCTTATGTAGCTGAAAGGGGCAAAAAATGCTGAGTTCTGCTCCCTCGTGGAAGATATCATAACACTCAACTGGTAAATGGAGGGAGAAGGGGCCTTTGTCCTTAGCTACACCTTCCTGGAGTGTGGCTTCCATCACAATGGGCTAGGAGCAGGAGGGAGGGTATAGGTCATAGTTCAAATGCAACAAACTCTCACTGCTGTTACTGAGTTTTAGTATTTTTTTGAGTAATACTAAAAGTTTTAAAATAATGTAAAGGTTTTAAAAATAATTTTTACCAGTTATGCTTGTTTTCTTGGGAAATGGGTTCGCTGTGTTTTGCACTGCCATTCCAAAAGTGAAACTTTAATTTTTTGGAATTCTTAAATTTGGTCTTGATACATATTTCCTCCTAAATTCTAAGTGTGACATAATTTTAATGAAAAATACAAACATTTTTTTCAGTATGTTTTTTAATTTTTTTAATTTTAAAACGATCTCACATTTACAGAAAATTGCAGGTATAGTATAAATACTTTATTTCCAAACAAATCAATAAGTCTCTAACATATTATAGCCCTTTTAGTTTTCTCTGTGTTAAAAATAAATTCTCCAACAAAACCAAAATGCAATCATCAAAATCAAGAAATTAACATGGATGCTTCACTACCATTTAATCCTCAAACTACAATCAAATTTCAACAAGTGTCTCAATAATGGGTTTTTGTTTGTTTGTTTGTTTTGTTTTGTTTTTTTCTTAATCACAAAAGGTACCATTTTGGAAGCTCATGTTGTATTTGTTTCTCATGTCAGTTTAGACTCTTTGAACTGGGAAGATTCATTTTGTGTTTCTTTTACTTTTATGTCTGTGACATTATGAAAAAATGTAGGTAGTTATTTTGTACAGTGCTACTCAGTTGGGTTTTTTGTTAAACTCAGTGTCATGTATCTTTGGCAGTTGGATTACTTTTCTATTGCTGCATAACACATTAATACAAGCAATGGCTTAAAACAATGTACATTTATTTTCTTATAATTTCCACGCTTTCATATTTTAGGCAAGGCTTACCTGCTCAGTGTCTCACCAGATTGAAATAGAGGTGTCAGTTAGGGCTATATTTTAAGCTCAGAGTTCTCTTCCAATTGCACTGGTTGTTGGCTGAACATATTTTCTTGCTGCTGTTAACCTGAACTCTTCAATTCCCAAAGGCCGCCTTTCATAACTTGCCCATGACTCTTTCCATAACATCGTTTTTCAAGGTTATTAGAAAAGCACCTACTGTAGCTTTGAGTCTCATCCCTAGACCCTTTTTTAAAAGTGTATTAGTTTGCTAGGGCTGCCATAGCAAAATATCACAGACTAATATGCTTAATAAAAATTTATTTCTCATGGTCTTGGAAGCTAAAAGTCCAATAGGAGTGGTCAAGATTGGTTTCTTCTGATGCCTCTCTCCTTGGCTTACAGATGACTGCCTTCTCACTGTTTCATCAAATGGTCTTTTCTCTGTGCACAAATGAATCACTGGCGTCTTTCTGTATGTCTTAATCCCTTTTCTTATAAGGGTACCAATCAGGTTGGACTAGGGCCCAATTTTAATGACCTCATTTATCTTAATTACCTTTTAAAAGTCCCTATTACTAAATACAGCCACATTCTGAGGTACTGGGGTTTCATACTTCAATATATGAATTCTGATGGGAAACAATTCAGCCCGTAATACAAGGTCACCTAACTGGGTCAAACCTGCAAAGAATTAACCTGACTTTTATTACCTTAAAGCCAATGGATTTGTGACTTCAATTACACCTATAACATTTCTTCACCTTGTTATATGATATAATCTAAATGTCTTCAGGGGGGTGATATGCTATCATATATAGTTCTGCCCACAGGTTCTGCCCACAGTCGGGGAGGTATTGTAAAAGGGAGTGATTCATTGCGGGTCATGGTAGAATTCTGACTACCCTAGCAAAAATAGCCCCAGTGTAATGCATTGTTCTCAATGGATGCGCGGTTGTATAAACATTGAAAACCATGGGTAATGCCTGCAATACCTCCAATTACATTCCAACAAAACAGATTTCATCTAGTTTTCTCTTTTCCCTTATTTGCAAGTCTTGTCTCAGGAAAGTGAGAAACCTAACCCCCATTACCCTTAATATATACTTGATTAATCCCCTGGTATGTAACTATTTTCTCGGTACTACCACCACCTCTTCCTCTACACTGATACCTTTCTTACCCCTCTCAGGCTCCAACATCCTATATTCAGCTGCTTGCTTACACGTTGGTGTGGATGCTCTTCTTACACTACTCTGGATCCGACACCAAGTTCCAGACCACCCATTTACATTCTAACTCTGGACACTGGCATCGTAACTCTGCTTGAATTCTGACTTCCTCTGCTTCAGGCCCTCTTCCCGTACCTACCAGCACACATACACAGACACTTTTCTTACCCTGCTATATTAAATTTTGAAATAATACAATAATTTATTTCATTATATTTCAAAATAATTATAAATGTGGCCAGTTTTCTTTTTCCAGCCACACATATTTTTTCTGGTTAAATATATTTGTTTTAGTCATCTGACCTCCTACATGTGTAACAAAGTAGTATAAATAGTGGATGCTGTGAATAGATGTTTGTGTATATACTGACATTATTTCATTTCTGTGGGGAAACCCCATGGCATAGTTGGAAAAAAAAAAACATGAACTTTTTGATAGACTGTACTTCAAATACCAACTCTACCACATTGAACAGTGGGAGCTGTTGATATAAGGGTAACTTCTGTGTCCATTCTCTCCAGGGCATGAACTCTTTATTAATTCCATCCAAGAATATAGTTTTGGTGATTGAGAAACTAAAAAGCTTTTTTATTTGTTTCTCATACATTATAAAGCAGTGTTTTTAACTTAATTTAACCTAATTTGGAATTGTGAAAACCTAATAAAAGACATAGGCCCTTTTTCCCTCCACATAATGCCTATCTACAAACACATGCTCATGTATACACATACAAACATACTTACACACACACACACACACACAGAGTTTTGCAGTTAGCAGAAAATGTAAAGGTTTTCAATTCCTCTAGTTTGAGAATCTTTGACTTATAGTTAACTGACTTACTGTTGCATCAAAGTAAAATTAGGATATGCCAAACCAATGCAAGCCATATATATATTTATATACATATAGAATAAATTCCTGCACACTAATTGCCTGTGTATCTCAATAGCACATAACAGATGCCTTTTTCCCAAATTTTTGGAATTTAAAAAGTAACAATTCTCTTCTTGATGCTTTACTTGATATATTTCAGATATTACCTGTTGATAACTGAGAGAATATTCTTAACAAATTTTGCAGATAGAGCTAAATAAACCAACTAGTTTACTCAAAATTATATAAAACGGTCTATACAACCATTAATAAAAGCAGTTGATCTTGTCAGTATCTAGATAATTCATATATGTATCATATATATAATATATATTTTATGTAACTGATATATATAATATTTACCTTTTACTTAATTGTGGACTTTTTATGGATAGTGTGAAAACTAGTGAGTCCCCAGTTTTATCCCAATTTTGTAGACTTTGGTGAATTTTCCCCTTTTGTACAAAAAGGACATTTTATTCCTGAAATAAAGTCCCACATTTTATCCATTTCCTGTAACCAAGTATACCTGAAAATATTTGGAGAATTCTTATGTATCCCAAACATCCACCTTTTAGATCAACTAGCCAGCTTGCTGGAAACTATATTATTTCCTTCCCTGTAGATTCAAGACGTTGACGTTTGCTTGTTTTGGTCAGCATGCATTCATTCTTCCTAATTCTTCGTAGTAATATCCTGGGTTTCAGTAGTTATGCATCCCTATCCAACATAGCTAATGCATTTGAAAGACAGTAGACCCACCTGAGCTTTAGAAGAGGAATCAAACCAATCAGAAAATTTCATTCACTTGTCTCAGTGATTTGTTTGGGGCTACAAAAGTTGCAATTTTAAATATGGCAGGTAGGAAAGGTTTTACTGATAATGTGACATTTGGGCAAATATTTGAAGAAGGTGAGACAACTAGTCCTTGTAAGTATCCTGGAAAAGAGTGTTGCCTTTGGCACTCCCAAACCCCTTTACTCTATATTTTATTTTTTGCATGTCACTTATGATCTTCTATCATGCTATATAATTTACTCATTGATGATATTCTTTATCATACAATCTTCATTCAAGTATAGAAGCATGATGAAAGCACAGATCTTTGTTTATTTACTTATCTACTTCCAGCATTTAGAACAGTGTTTCACACATAATAGTGTTCAAAAATATAAGTTACATTAAGTCAGTAAGCAATTAAAAATTTACTACCAGCCATAGTAGCTCCTAGTGTTCATTGACCCTGTCGCTTCAACAGATATTCTCATATAAACAGCCTCTTGCTTAGTTCCCCAGCTGCATTACATGTTGCAGAGGCCCTAGGGATGCTTTCCACTATTTCTTATATGTCTGTATGAAACGTTCCAATTCGTGCTGTGGTTTTGACATAAGAAATGAACCAGTTTTTCCCCATACCTCCTTTCAATATTTTTGGAATTTACTCAGGTAGAAACAGACAAACAACTAATTCTCAGTATATCAACCTTATTCATTACTTGGCAAAACGCCCATTATGGAGTATGATTTTCATTTGCATAATATGAAACTCATTAAAGCACCATGTGTTTGTGTGTGTGTCTATACATGAATTTTCCCAAAATAAAAAGGATTCTTATCAAAAGAAGGATCAGAAAGCTAGCAGTAATTTTAAAAGCATGGATTGTCTCCTCGTCTAAGCTTCACAGTTTGCGTATCTCGGACAATACTATTATACTACCTTTTAGAATACTCTACTAAGAATAAATTACATGAAAAATATTTTTTGGAATACATTATTTGTCAAAGTGTAATGCACACCTATGAATGAATGTACACATACATATGCACATTCACAAACACACACATGCTTATATTTAACAACTTTTATTATAAAAAACTGTCATATTAGTTTTCTACTGTTGCCCATATCAAGTCACTACTAATTTACCAGCTTAAAGCATTGCAATTTTATCTGACAGTTCCATAGGTCAGAAGTCCAGGTAAAGTGTATCCCAATTGGATCCTCTGCTTAGAGTTTCACAGACCAAAATCCTGGTGTCAGCTAGAATGTACTCCTTTTTTGAAGCTCTAAGGAATAATTTGCTTCCAAGAGCATTCCTTTTTTTCTTCTTACAGATTTTAGTTCCCTGCAGCTATGGGGCTGAAGTCCCTGTTTCTTTTCTGATGCGTGCTGGGAGCCTATCTTAAGACCACCTATATTCTTCATCATGCAGATTCCTCCATAATCAAACCAGTAACGTTGGATTCTTGATCATGCTTTGAAACTCTCTAGTTATCTGATTTTAAGGGTTCATTTTGGCCCATTCACATAATCCTGCATTATCTTCTCATTTTAAGGTCTCTAAATAATAACTTAAATTATATCTACTAAGTTTGTTTTTCCATATAACTTAATATATTCACAGACTCCAGGAATTAGTCCATGATCATCTTTTGGGGCACACTCTGCTTAACACACTTCCCAAACCCAATTTCAGAGTCCCTGCCTTAAATTTTCACCTCTTACCCTGGTACACTAACCTCTGGTACCTGAGAAGAAGAAGAAACATTCCATTCCAATAATCAAAGATTTCGTGTATCTTAAATGCTATTGGAGTCCAAATGAACAGTACTTATTCTTGGATTTTTTGCAGAATTGTTATAGCATGTTAATCAAAAGCAACTGTGCTTTGAGCCTTCATAGTTGCCCTTCTCCTGTATTAGCTGTTGAAATAAAACTGAACCGTTTAGCATTACGCATACACAATCTGTTTTAGTTAAAGAAAAATAACTGTGATTTAGTTAAAGAAGAACAACATGACCTTGAGCTGTGAATTTGCATTACTAATAATCTCTAAAGTTTGATTCATATTGGCTGTATGAATGTCTTCTTTTGAGAAATGTCTGTTCATATCCTTTGCCCACTTTTTGATGGGGTTGTTTGTTTTTTTCTTGTAAATTTGTTTGAGTTCTTTGTAGGTTCTGGATATTAGCCCTTTGTCAGATGAGTAAATTGCAAAAATTTTCTCCTATTCTGTAGGTTGCCTGTTCACTCTGATGGTAGTTTCTTTTGCTATGCAGAAGCTGTTTAGTTTAATTAGATCCCATTTGTCAATTTTGGCTTTTGCTGCCGTTGCTTTTGGTGTTTTAGACATGAAGTCTTTGCCCATGCCTGTGTCCTGAATGGTACTACCTAGGTTTTCTTCTAGGGTTTTTATGGTATTAGGTCTAACATTTAAGTCTCTAATCCATCTTGAATTAATTTTCGTATAAGGAGTAAGGAAAGGATCCAGTTTCAGCTTTCTGCTTACGGCTAGCCAATTTTCCCAGCACCATTTATTAAATAGGGAATCCTTCCCCTATTTCTTGTTTCTCTCAGGTTTGTCAAAGATCAGATGGCTGTAGATGTGTGGTATTATTTCTGAGGACTCTGTTCTGTTCCATTGGTCTATATCTCTGTTTTTGTACCAGTACCATGCTGTTTTGGTTACTGTAGCCTTGTAGTATAGTTTGAAATCAGGTAGCGTGATGCCTCCAGCTTTGTTCTTTTGACTTAGTATTGTCTTGGCAACGCGGGCTCTTTTTTGGTTCCATATGAACTTTAAAGCAGTTTTTTCCAAACAGCCAATAGACACATGAAAAAATGCTCATCATCACTGGCCATCAGAGAAATGTAAATCAAAACCACAATGAGATACCATCTCACACCAGTTAGAATGGCAATCATTAAAAAGTCAGGAAACAATAAATGCTGGAGAGGATGTGGAGAAATAGGAACACTTTTACACTGTTGGTGGGATTGTAAACTAGTTCAACCATTATGGAAAACAGTATGGCGATTCCTCAAGGATCTAGAACTAGATGTACCATATGACCCAGCCATCCCATTACTGGGTATATACCCAAAGGATTATAAATCATGCTGTTATAAAGACACATGCACACGTATGTTTATTGTGGCACTATTCACAATAGCAAAGACTTGGAATCAACCCAAATGTCCATCAGTGACAGACTGGATTAAGAAAATATGGCACATATACACTATGGAATACTATGCAGCCATAAAAAAGGATGAGTTTGTGTCCTTTGTAGGGACATGGATGCAGCTGGAAACCATCATTCTCAGCAAACTATCACAAGAACAGAAAACCAAACACTGCATGTTCTCACTCATAGGTGGGAACTGAACAATGAGATCACTTGGACTTGGGAAGGGGAACATCACACACTGGGGCCTATCATGGGGAGGGGGGAGGGAGGAGGGATGGCATTGGGAGTTATACCTGATGTAAATGACGAGTTGATGGGTGCTGACGAGTTGATGGGTGCAGCACACCAACATGGCACAAGTATACATATGTAACAAACCTGCACGTTATGCACATGTACCCTAGAACTTAAAGTATTATAACAATAATAATAATAAAAAAGTTTGATTCATAAGATTAAAGTACAATTTTTACAAATTTATTTAAAATGACTATATTTGTTGTTAGGTGAGGTGAAAACTGTAAAAGTTTTTCATGATTGTGGTAAGTAGTCGTTAATTTTCATCCTAGATTTTAGACTTCCATATTTTAATTTTATTTTGTTCCTAGATATTTTCTAATGAATTCAACTGCCTGAATCCCCTGAAAAAGCAAAGAAACAAACAAACAACAATAACAACAACAACAAAAAACAGTAATTCAGAAGTTCTATAGACATATTAAGTACTCTTTCAAAATATTAAATTCCTGGTAAATAAATATCATTCTAACTTTACTTTTGCTATATTTCTAAACCTTGAAACATTCTTTACTAAGATATAATACTATTATATGATGCTTAGAACTTTCAGTTCTAACTAAGATGAAGTAATAGGGATTGGATTTTCTCTCCCAACCAAAACTACTATAAAATTACACAAAATATATCAAACAACAATTTTCAGCCATTGAACATCAGTAGCAGAAAGCGATATAACTAAGAAACGTGGCAAAAATAAGGCATTTCCTAAGATTGGTTGATTTACTGCCTGAAGAAAGCCTTTAGATCACAGAACAAGCAGGTGAAATTCAGAGAAACTAGTGGTCTCTGTAAATTGTGGAGAGACAATTAGTATTTGAGGAAGAAAACAAACTAGAGTTTGCAGAACAGAGGTCCAGTAATGAGATAGCTATAGTGGAGGAGAGTTCTGGATATCTGCAGAGGGCCCCTTGAGTATGCATACAAAGAAATTCTCAGAGTCCAATTCTGTGAATAAAGTCGTTGGTAGCTTGATGGGGATGGCTTTGAATCTATAAATTACCTTGGGCAGTATGGCCATTTTCATGATAGTGATTCTTCCTGTCCATGAGCAGAGAATGTTATTCCACTTGTTTGTGTCCTCTTTTATTTTGTTGAGCAGTGGTTTGTAGTTTTCCTCGAAGAGGTCCTTTACATCCCTTGTAAGTTGGATTTGTAGGTATTTTATTCTCTTTAAAGCAATTGTGAATGAGAGATCACTCATGATTTGGCTCTCTGTTTGTCTGTTATTGGTGTATAGGAATGCTTGTGATTTTTGCACATTGATTTTATATCCTGAGACTTTGCTGTAAGTTGCTTATCAGCTTACGGAGATTTTGGGCTGAGACGAAGGGGTTTTCTAAATATACAATCATGTCATCTGCAAACAGGGACAATTTGACTTCTTCTTTTCCTAATTGAATACCCTTTATTTCTTTCTCTTGCCTGATTTCCCTGGCCAGAACTTCCAACACTATGTTGAATAGGAGTGATGAGAGAGGGCATCCCTGCCTTGTTCCAGTTTTCAAAGGGAATGCTTCCAGTTTCTGCCCATACAATATGATATTGGCTGTGGGTTTGTCATAAATAACTCTTATTATTTTGAGATACGTCCCATCAATACCTAGTTTATTGAGAGTTTTTAGCATGAAGGGCTGTTGAATTTTATCAAAGGCCTTTTCTGCATCTATTGAGATACTCGTGTGGTTTTTGTCTTTGGTTCTGTTTATATGCTGGATTACATGTATTGATTTGCATGTGCTGAACCAGCCTTGCATCCCAGGTATGAAGCCCACTTGATCATGATGGATCAGCTTTTTGATGTGCTGCTGGATTCAGTTTGCCAGTATTTTACTGAGGATTTTTGCATCGATGTTCATCAGGGATATTGGTCTAAAATTCTCTTTTGTGTGTGTATGTTTGTCTCTGCCAGGCTTTGGTATCAGGATGATGCTGACCTCATAAAATGAGGTAGGGAGCAGTCCCTCTTTTTCTATTGACTGGAATAGTTTTAGAAGGAATGGTACCAGCTCCTCCTTGTACCTCTGGTAGAATTTGGCTGTGAATCCATCTGGTCCTGGACTTCTTTTGATTGGTAGGCTATTAATTATTGCCTCAATTTCAGAGCCTGTTATTGGTCTATTCAGGGATTCGACTTCTTTCTGCTTTAGTCTTGGGAGGGTGTATGTGTCCAGAAATTTATCCATTTCTTCTAGGTTTTCTAGTTTATTTACATAGAGGTGTTTATAGTATTCTCTGATGGTAGTTTGTATTTCTTTGGGGTCGGTGGTGATATCCCCTTTATCATTTTTTATTGTGTCTATTTGATTTTTCTCTCACTTCTCCTTTATTAGTCTTGCTAGCAGTCTATCAATTTTGTTGATCTTTTCAAAAAACCGGCTCCTGGATTCATTGATTTTTGAAGGGTTTTTTGTGTCTGTATTTCCTTCAGTTCTACTCTGATCTTAGTTATTTCTTGCCTTCTGCTAGCTTTTGAATGTGTTTGCTCTTGCTTCTCTAGTTCTTTTAATTGTGATGTTAGGGTGTCAATTTTAGATCTTTCCAGCTTTCTCTTGTGGGCATTTAGTGCTGTATATTTCACTGTACATGCTGCTTTAAATGTGTCCCAGAGATTCTGGTATGTTGTGTCTTTGTTCTCATTGATTTCAAAGAACATCTTTATTTTTGCCTTCATTTCATTATGTACTCAGTAGTCATTCAGGAGCAGGTTGTTCAGTTTCCATGTAATTGAGCGGTTTTGAATGAGTTTCTTAATCCTGAGGTCTAGTTTGATTGCACTGTGATCTGAGAGACAGTTTGTTATAAATTCTGTTCTTTTACATTTGCTGAGGAGTGCTTTACTTCCAACTATGTGGTTAATTTTGGAATAAGTGCGATGTGGTGCTGAGAAGAATGTATATTCTGTTAATTTGGGACAGAGAGTTCTACAGATGTCTATTAGGGCCACTTGGTGCAGAGCTGAGTTCAACTCCTGGATATCCTTGTTAACTTTATGTCTCGTTGATCTGTCTAATGTTGAAGTTCATATGGAACCAAAAAAGAGCCTGCAATGCCAAGACAATCCTAAGCCAAAAGAACAAAGCTGGAGGCATCACGCTACCTAGCTTCAAACTATACTACAAGGCTACCATAACCGAAACAGCATGGCACTGGTACCAAAATAGAGATATAGACCAATGGAACAGAACAGAGCCCTCAGAAATAATGCCACACATCTACAATGCTCTGATCTTTGAAAAACCTGATGAAAACAAGAAATGGGGGAAGGATTCCCTATTTAATAAATGATGCTGGGAAAACTGACTAGCCATATGTAGAAAGCTGAAACTGGATCCCTTTCTTACACCTTATACAAAAATTAATTCAACATGTATTAATGACCTAAATGTTAGACCTAAAACCATAAAAACCATAGAAGAAAACTAGACAATACCATTCAGGATATGGGCATGGGCAAGGACTTCATGACTTAAACACTGGAAACAATGGCAACAAAAGCCAAAATTGACAAATAGGATCTAATTAAACTAAAGAGCTTCTGCACAGCAAAAGAAACTACCATCAGAGTGAACAGAAAACCTACAGAATGGGAGAAAATTTTTACAATCTACCCATCTGACAAAGGGCTAATATGCAGACTCTACAAATAACTTAAATAAATTTACAAGAAGAAAGTCAAACAACCCCATGAAAAAGTGGGCAAAGGATATGAACAAACATTTCTCAAAAGAAGACATTTATGCAACCAACAGACACATGAAAAAATGCTCATCATCACTGGCCATCAGAGAAATGCAAATCAAAACCACAATGAGATACCATCTCACACCATTTAGAATGGTGATCATTAAAAAGTCAGGAAACAACAGATGCTGGAGAGGATGTGGAGAAATAGGAACACTTTTACACTGTTGGTGGTACTGTAAACTAGTTCAACCATTGTGGAAGACAGTGTGACGATTCCTCAAGGATCTAGATCTAGAAATACGATTTGATCCAGCCATCCCATTACTGGGTATGTACCCAAAGGATTATAAATTATGCTGCTGTAAAGACATAGGCACACATGTGTTTATTGTGGCACTATTCACAATAACAAAGACTTGGAACCAACTCAAATGTCCATCAATGATAGAATGGATTAAGAAAATGTGGCACATATACACCATGGAATACTGTGCAGCCATAAAGAAGGATGAGTTCATGTTCTTTGTAGGGACATGGATGCAGCTGGAAGCCATCATTCTGAGCGAACTATTGCAAGAAGAGAAAACCAAACACTGCATGTTCTCAGTCATAGGTGGGAATCGAACAATGAGATCACTTGGACACAGGAAGGGGAACATCACACACTGGGGCCTATTGTGGGGAGGGGGTAGGGGGGAGGGTTAGCATTAGGAGATATACCTAATGTAAATGACGAGTTAATGGGTCCAGCACACCAACATGACACATGTATACATATGTAACAAACCTGCACGTTGTGCACATGTACCCTAGAACTTAAAATATAATTAAAAAAAAAAAAATAGAAAAATTCCCAGAGTCTAGGCCAACAATCACATAGAAGTATTAGAACAATTTTGAGAACCCACACAAGGTTAGGAATACTTCCTGTTTTACATAGCTAGTTATTAAAAACCCACACTATTCACATGTCATTAAGTAGAGTATTCATAAAGGATTTTGACCCTGTAGTGGGTAAATCTAGCCCTGCATTAAATGTCACTTTCATTTTTCCTAGTAAACTGAAAAGGAAGACCCCAATGTAACAAACTGTTTTTTAAAGAAACTTAATTGCATCACAGAACAAAACTTGAGGATATTCATAGGTATGTAAAAATATCTAGCACCTACAAATGTAAAAGTCACAATGTTCAATATCCAATCAAAAATTTTAAGCTATGCAAATAATCAAATATAAACCATAATAATGAGAAATAGCAAATCAATTGAAATTTACCCAGAATAGATTCAGTAATAGAATTATAAATCAGGCCATTAAAACAGTTATAATAAGTGTGTTCTATATTTTTAAGAAAGTGTAATGAAAATTAAGTGTGTTAATAAACAGAATTAAAAACCAAATGAGCAATTCAATAGATGCAGCAAGAATATTTGATAAAATCTAGCATCCCCTTATGATAAAAGACCCTCAACAAACTAGGCGAAGGGACTATCTCAAATTAATGAAGTCCATATATGGCAAACCCACAGCCAACTTCACACTGAATGGGGAAAAGTTGAAACCATTACCCTTGATAACCGCAAAAAGACAAGGATGCCCACCTTTACCGCTTCTATTCATCGTAATACTGGAAGTCGTAGCCAAAGCAATCAGGCAAAAGGAAGAAATAAAGGGCATCTAAATTGGAAAAGAGGAAGTTAAACTATCACTGTTCACTGACGATATGATCATATACTTAGAAAAAGAGGAAGTCAAACTGTCACTGTTCACTGATTATATGATCATATACCTAGAACACTCTAAAGAGTCATCTAAAAGACTCTTAGATCTGATAAATGAATTCAGTAAAGTTTCAATTTACAAAATCAATGTGCACAAATTAGTGGCATTAATAGACACTAATAATGATCAAACTCAGAATCAAATCGAGAACTTAATTCCTTTTACAAAAGCTGAAAAAAATTAAATACCTAGAAATAAACTTAACCAAGGAGACGAAGGACTGATAAAGGAAATGATGGATGACACAAACAAGTGGAAACACATCCTATGCTTGTGGATTGGAAGAATCACTATTGTGAAAATAACCATGCTGCCTGAGGGAATATACAGATTCAATACAATTCCCATTAAAACACCAACAACATTTCTCAAAGAATTCAAAAAACAATCATAAAATTCATATAAAACCAAAAAAGTAGTTTGAATAACTAAAGACTTGTTCTTTAGCTATAGCAAAAAGAACAAATCTGGAGGCATTGAATTACCAAACTTCAAGTTGTAACACAAGGCAATAGTTATCTAGACAGCATGGTATTGATATAAAAGTAGGTACATAGACCAATGGAACAGAATAGAGTATTCAGAAATAGTTCCAAATATGTACAGCCAACTACGTAACCTTTGATAAAGCATACAAAAACATAAATTGGTGAAAGGACATCCTATTTAATAAATGTTGCTGGGAAAACTGGCAAGCCACATATAGAAGAATGAAACTGGATCCTCAGCTCTCATCTTATGCAAAAATTAACTCAAGATGGATTGAAGACTTAAATGTAAGACCTGAAATCATAAGAATTGTAGAAGATAACATTGAAAAAACTCTTCTGGACCTTGGCCTAGGCAAAGAATTCGTGACTAAAACCCCATTATCATGATTATCATGTCTAAGATCCCAAAAATAAATGCAACAAAAACAAAAATAAACAAATGGGACACGCCTAAATTAAAAAGCTTCTGCACAAGAAAAGAAATAATTAGCTGAGTAAACCACCAGTGGAATGGAAGGAAACATTTGCACACTATAAATCCATCAAACGACTGGTGTCCAGAGTCTACAAAGAACTCCAACAAATCAGCAAGAAAAAAATCTAAATAATTCCATCAGAAAGTTGGCAAATGATATGAACATATTTCTCAAAAGGAGATACACAAATGGCCAACAGACATGAAATAAATACTCAACATCAGTAATCATCAGGGCAATGCAAATTAAAACCACAATGAAATACCATCTTACCTCTGCAAGAATGGCCTTAATAAAAAATGGCCATAAAAAAAAAAAAAATAGATGTTGGCATGGATGTGGTTAAAAGGAAATACTTAAACACTGCTAGTGGGAACGTTTGAATGTATTTTAGTACAGCCTCTATGGTAAGCAGTATGGAGATTACTCAAAGAACTAAAAGTAGATCTGCCATTCGATCCAGCAATCCCACTCCTGGGTAACTACCAAAAGGAAAATAAGTCATTATGTGAAAAAGACACATGTACATGTATGCTTATTACAGCCCAATTCACAATTGCAAAGATATAGAACCAACCTAAATGCCTGTTGACAAGAGTGGATAAAGAAAACGTGTTATGGTCTGGGCACGGTGGCTGATGCCTGTAATTCAACACTTTGGGAGGCTGAGGCAGGCAGACCATGAGGTCAAGAAATCGAGACCATCCTGGCCAACATGGTAAAACCCTGTCTCTACTAAAAATACAAAAATTAGCTGAGCTAGGTGGCGTGCACCTGTAGACCCAGCTACTTGGGAGGCTGAGGCAGGAGAATTGCCTGAACCGGGGAGGCAGAGCTTGCAGTGAGCAGAGATCATGCCACTGCACTCCAGCCTGGTGACAGAGCGAAATTCCATCTAAAAAAAAAAAAAAAAAAAAAAGAAGAGAAGAGAAGAGAAAAGAGAAAAGAAAAGGTGGTATGTATACACCATGGACTACTACTCAGTCATAAAATAATGTCTTTTGCAGCTACTTGAATGGAGCTAGAGGCCATTATTTTTTTTTTTTTAATTTATTTATTATTATTAAACTTCAAGTTGTAGGGTACATGTGCACAACGTGCAGGTTTGCTACATATGTATACTTGTGCCATGTTGGTGTGCTGCACCCATCAACTCGTCATTTACATCAGGTATAACTCCCAATGCAATCCCTCCCCCCTCCCCCCTCCCCATGATAGGCCCCGGTGTGTGATGTTCCCCTTCCCGAGTCCAAGTGATCTCATTGTTCAGTTCCCGCCTATGAGTGAGAACATGCGGTGTTTGGTTTTCTGTTCTTGTGATAGTTTGCTGAGAATGATGGTTTCCAGCTGCATCCATGTCCCTACAAAGGACACAAACTCATCCTTTTTTATGGCTGCATAGTATTCCATGGTGTATATGTGCCACATTTTCTTAATCCAATCTGTCACTGATGGACATTTGGCATGGGCAAAGACTTCATGTCTAAAACACCAAAAGCAACGGCAGCAAAAGCCAAAATTGACAAATGGGATCTCATTAAACTAAAGAGCTTCTGCACAGCAAAAGAAACTACCATCAGAGTGAACAGGCAACCTACAGAATGGGAGAAAATTTTTGCAATCTACTCATCTGACAAAGGGCTAATATCCAGAACCTACAAAGAACTCAAACAAATTTACAAGAAAAAAACAAACAACCCCATCAAAAAGTGGGCAAAGGATATGAACAGACATTTCTCAAAAGAAGACATTCATACAGCCAACAGACACATGAAAAAATGCTCATCATCACTGGCCATCAGAGAAATGCAAATCAAAACCACAATGAGATACCATCTCACACCAGTTAGAATGGCGATCATTCAAAAGTCAGGAAACAACAGGTGCTGGAGAGGATGTGGAGAAATAGGAACACTTTTACACTGTTGGTGGGATTGTAAACTAGTTCAACCATTATGGAAAACAGTATGGCGATTCCTCAAGGATCTAGAACTAAATGTACCATATGACCCAGCTATCCCATTACTAGGTATATACCCAAAGGATTATAAATTATGCTGCTATAAAGACACATGCACACGTATGTTTATTGCAGCACTATTCACAATAGCAAAGACTTGGAGGCCATTATTTTAAGTGAAGTAACTCAGGAATGGAAAATCAAATACCATATGTTCGCACTTATAAGTGGGAGTTAAGCTGTAAGTATGCAAAGGTATTCAAGAGGGAAGGTGGGAGGGAGGTGTGGAATAAAAAGCTACATATTGGGTACAATGTACACTACTTGGTTGATGGGTGATTAAAATCTCAGCATTCACCACTATATAATGCATCCATGTAGCCGAAAACCACTTGTATCCCAAAGGTATTGGGAAAACAAAACAAAACAAAACAAAACTGAAAAAAAGAGGCCCTGAGTTACCTGCTAAGATTTGGAAGATTTCCTTTTCTTGCAAATGAAAAATTGATGGAGGTCCAATTAGGTAAAATGGTTTGTGCAGAATTATAGAACTAATTGGCAGCCATCACCTGAGCCCAGGTTTTGCCTCTGCTTGTCACAGGTTAAGCAGTGGACAAGTTAAGATTTATAGAAAGGGAGCCTCTAAGATAAGAGTGAAAAATACAGTGGTATACATTATCATCAGCCATAGCCATTCCCAAAGTTATTCTTTTATAAGCTAATGCATCTCCCCAGCTGACAGGGTAGATGAAACAGGTTGAGTATAGTTCAAAATGCATTATTTCTTCAGAAAAAATAATAAAGTTACTCTAAAACTCAGACTTTTACACATGTAACCCCCAAAGTAAGCTTCACTCTATATACAGTTTATGTAAGAAAAATAATATATTTTGGGCCAGGCGTGGTGGCTCATGCTGTAATTCCAGCACTTTGGGAGGCTGAAGTGGGTGGATCACTTGAGGTCAGGAGTTTGAGACCAGCCTGGACATGTGAAACCCCATCTCTACTAAAAAAATGCAAAAATGAGCCAGGCATGGTGGCGGGTTCATATAATTCCAGCTACTCAGGAGGCTGAGGCAGGAGAATCATTTGAACCCGGGAGGCAAAGGTTATAATGAGCCAAGATCACACCACTCTACTCCACTCTGGGCAACAGAGTGAGACTCTTTCTCAAAAAAAAAAAAAAAAATAATAATAATAATAATAATAATAATAATATATTTCATTAAACCCTAGTGTATGCATTACTCTGAAAAATTTCACTCTGCTGCTATCATAATGCTCATTTGTTAAATTTTAAGTTAAATGATGGAAAGCAAATAGCAATTCTGAAAGGGGAAATCAAATTCCATCCAATACCGAAGGTCTGGTCCCATCTGCTCTAGGGTGTAATGACAAAGTGTAAACATAGAATGCATCTTAAGCCCTCCTCTAGTGGCTTTGAACAGAAGTGCACAGGACACAAAGATGAAATGACAAAATATATTACATATCTGATGATGTACACCAGCTGAACTGTTTTATTTTAATTTATTTTAATGTTATTTTATGACTATAAAAGTATTGGGAACTTGTGGAAGAAAATTGGAAAACATAAAAAATTAAGATAATCCTGAAATATAAAATTAAACAAAAAAAACAAAAAGATTAAGTATGTTAAGCAGAAATGGAGAAGATATTTTAGAAGTCTCAAATAAAATTCTACAAAGGAAAACTACAGTGTCTGAGATTAAATATACACTCAATGAGATTAATGCCAGATTAGACATTGTAGTAAAAATGATTAGTAAGAAAACCTGGGCAGTGCCATTCAGGACATAGGCATGGGCAAAGACTTCATGACCAAAACACTGAAAACAATGGCAACAAAAGCCAAAATTGACAAATGGGATCCAATTAAACCCAAGAGCTTCTGCACAACAAAAGAAACTATCATCAGAGTGAACAGGCAACCTACAGAATGGGAGAACATTTTTGCAATCTCTCCATCTGACAAAGGGCTAATATCCAGAATCTACAAAAACTTAAACAACTTTACAAGAAAAAAAAAAAACAAAAAACTCCATCAAAAAGTAGGATATGAACAGATACTTCTCAAAAGAAGGCATTTATTGCAGCCAACAGACGCATGAAAAATGCTCATCATCACTAATAATTAGAGAAATGCAAATCAAAACCACAGTGAGATACCATCTCATGCCAGTTAGAATGGCAATCATTAAAAAGTTAGGAAACAGCAGATGCTGGAGAAGATGTGGAGAAATAGGAATGCTTTTACACTGTTGGTGGGAGTGCAAATTAGTTCAACCATTGTGGAAGACAGTGTGGTGATTCCTCAAGGATCTAGAACTAGAAATATCATTGGACCTAGGAATCCCATTACTGGGTATATACCCAAAGGATTATAAATCATTCTACTGTAAAGACACATGCAAGCATATGTTTATTGTGGCACTGTTCACAATAGCAAAGACTCGGAAACAACCCAAATACCCATCAATGATAGACTGGATAAAGAAAATGTGGCACATATACACCATGGAATACTATGCAGCCATAAAAAAGGATGAGTTCATGTCCTTTGCAGGACATGGGTGAAGCTGGAAACCATCATCCTCAGCAAACTAACACAAGAACAGAAAACCAAACACTGCATGTTCTCACTCATAAGTGGGAGTTGAACAATGAGAATACATGGACACAGGGAAAGAAACATCACACACTAGGGCCTGTCGGGGCTGGGGTGCAAGGGGAGGGGTATCATTAGGAGAAATACCTAATGTCGATGACAGATTGATGGGTGCAGCAAACCACCATGGCACGTATATACCTATGTAACAAACCTGCACATTCTGCACATGTATCCCAGAACTTAAAGTATAATAATAATACAAAAATGATTAGGAAATAACAGCAGAAACAACCTGCATTGAAGCACTCAGAGAAAGAATACTTATTTTGGGAAGTATTAAAGCATCAGTGAATGCTAGGACAATTTCAAGCAGGACAACTTCAAGTTGAACAATTTCAAGCAGTCTCTTATACATGAAATTAGAATATCTGGTAATAGAGACAGAAAAATATTTAAATAATAATGGTCAGTATTATTCCAATTTTAAGGAAAACTAGAATTCTCTGGATCCAAGATGTTAAACAAACCCCAAGCACAAAACATTTAAAAAATGACCAGATCGTATCTTAATAAAATTACTGAAAAACGTAATCAAGAAAAAATTTTTCAAATAGCCAGAGGAAAAACGACATGTTATATACAGAGGAAGAAAGATAATGATTCCAACACCACCTTGAAAAAAAAAAAGTAAATTAGAAAAAAGTGTAACAATAACTTTAAAGCACTAAAATTTGAAAAACTCTATCTATCTAGAATTCTACACTCAATAAAAACATCTTTTGCAAACTAAGACCAGAGAGGATTCTGGGAAAATGGTAGAATAAGAAGCAACAGAAATCTGTCTCTTCACCTATACAACAATTGCACTGACAGAATCTGTCTGGTGTAACTATTTTGTAATGCCAGAGTTTATTGAAAGCTTCTAGAGTAAGACTTGGACAGTCAATTGTGGTTAATTTTGGACAATTGTACTTCTTAGAAAAGTAGCAGCTACTCATCCCCCATCCATAGGCCCAGGTGTGCACATGATCCTGTACCAACCTATACATTGCTTTCAGGCTGACAAAAAGGACACTATCCTCCAAATATTGAGGGATCTGTACTTTGATTGCCGATTGATCCTTCTGATCACAGAAGTACAGACAAAGAGGTTGGTGGCCATTTTTGGTGTACCTTGACCCTTATTTGCAAGCCCCTCTGCCTCCTGCTAAAGTAACTTTCAGAGTATTTAAGGACCAGTGCTCTTTTTATTTAATTTGCTTTTCTGTTCTTCTTCTTTTGGGAGGTAGTCATTAAAGGCGACAATATCTGAGAGCAACTATGTGTTTAGTCCATTACAGCGTTGCTATAAAGAAATATCTGAGTCTGGGCAAGTCATAAAGAAAAGAGGATTAATTGGTTCATGGTTCTGCAGGCTATATAGGAAGCATAGCCCGAGAATCTGCTCAACTTCTTGGGAGGCTTCAGGGAGCTTTTACTCACAGCAGAGAGCAAATCAGGAGCAGGCCCATCAAATGGTGAAAGCAGGGGAGGGGAGGTACTATACACTTTTAAATAGCTAGATCTCATGAACAGTCACTCATTTCTGTGAGGACAGCACCAAGCCATGAAGGACCCACCCCCATGACCCAAGCACCTTCCCCAGGAACCATCTCCAACATTGGTGATCACATTTCAACATGAGATTCAGGCAGGGACAAATGTCCAAACTATATGAAACTGCATATACAGGGAAAACTAGAAAATGACCACACATGCCCAGACTCATAAAAAAATTCATGAGATGACTATTAAGGTTACACTTCAAGATGATCCTTGACACAGAGACAGCCTAAAAAGAGAGAATAAAATAGAAGAAATCAAAACAATAATTACATTTTAAAAAGCAGTATACCCTGGAGAGGGGAAAGAATCTGATTTCCAGAGTTGCAATATTATTAGACTCAAGTGTCCATTTATCAAGCAAAACTTATAATGCACACAAAGAAACAGGGAATTATGGCCCATTCAAAGGGAAAAAATCGAACAGCCTCTGAAAAAACTTGATAAAAGATCTTCCCTACCCCTCCCCTAGCACCCCACCCGACAGGCCCCGGTGTGTGATGTTTCCCTCCCTGTGTCCATGTGTTCTCATTGTTCAACTCCCACCTATGAGTAACAACATAGACAAAGAGTTTAAAACAACAGTCTTAAAGGTGCTCGAAGAACTAAACCAAAATGTAGAGAAAGTCAAGAAAATGATATGTGAGCGAAATGGAAATATCAATAAAGAGATGGAAAATCTAAAAAGAAACCAAAAAGAAATTTTAGAACTGAAAAATACAATAACTTTTGAACTTTGAAAAATTCACTAGAGAGATTCAAAGGCAGATTTGAACATGCAGAAGAATAAATATGCACAAAGTTAGAGCAATGAAAATTATTGAGTCTGAGGGACAAAAGTATTAAGGAAAAGTGAATTAAGCCTAAGGCACCTGTAGAACAATGAATCAAACTAACATATACACTGTGGGAGTTCCAGAAAGAGAAGAGAAAAGGAAAGGGAAGGAAGACAACATTGTAGGAAATGAGGGGGGGAAAAGGCAAAAGGTACATAGAAAACATATGGAAAAAGGGCAGAAGTAAGTCCTCCATTATCAGTAATCCCTTTAAATGTAAATGGATTAAACTGTCCAATCAAAACACAAAGATTAGCAGAAGGAATAAAAGCAAATGATCCAACTACATGCTTTCAACAAAAATCTCATTTTAGATCTAAAAGCACTTAGAAATTGAAAGAGAAAAAGTGAAAAAACATATTCCATGGAAGCAGTAACCAAAGAGAGGAGGGATAGCTATATTAATATCAGAGAAAAATAATTATTAATTCAAAAAGTTTCCAAGAGACAAAGAAGAATATTATGTATTAACAAATAGTAAAATACAGCAAGAGTATATAACAAGTAAAAGCATGCATGCATCTAGTAACAGACCATCAAAACATATAAAGCAAAAACTGACAGAACTGCCCCAAAATGCCTAGATTTTTTAAAAAATTTTACTTTAAGTTCTGTGATACATGTGCAGAATGTGCTGGTTTATTACATGTGCCATGATAGCTTACTGCACCTATCAACTTGTCATCTAGGTTTTAAGTCCTGCATGCATTAGGTATTTGACCTAATGCTCCCCCTCTACTTGCCCACCACTCCACAAAAGGCCCCATTGTGTGTTTTTTCCTTCCCTATGTCCGTGTGTTCTCAGTGTTCAACTCCCACTTATAAGTGAGTATTGGGGTCCGTGCCAGGGGTGGTGGTGAATGAACAGACACAAAAGACAAAGACAAACAGAGAACATGGCGGCCGCACTCAGAGCCTCACTTTATTTATATTCCATAAACCCCACGTCAGCAGAAAGAATGCAATGCAAAACAAACTTTCTTTTCCCAGATGTAACCTTCTACTCAGTTCTTTGTCTCTATGCTCTTCCTTATCTGCCCGCCTTCTTGGCGCCTACGGGAGTTTATTAAAAGTTCAATTGGAGATACTGTCCTTGAGCCCTATCTATTCTCAGTATACTGTTTTCAAAGGCCCCTGCAAATGAGAACATGCTGTGTTTGGTTTTCTGTTCCTGTGTTGGTTTGCTGAGGATGATGGTTTCCAGCTTCATCCATGTTTCTGCAAAGGACATGAGCCCATTCTTCTTTATGGCTGCATAGTATTCCATGGTGTATATGTACCACGTTTTCTTTGTCCAGTCTATCATTGATGGGCATTTGGGTTGGTTCCATGTCTTTGCTATTGCAAATAGTGCTGCAATAAATAAACGTGTGCATGTATATTTATAGTAGAATAATTTATAATCCTTTTGGTACATGCCCAGAATGGGATTGCTGGGTCAAATGATATTTCTGGTTCTAGATCCTTGAGGAATCACCACACTGTCTTGCACGAGGTTGAACTAATTTACATTCCCACTAACAGTGTAGAAGCATTGCTATTGCTCCACAGCCTCACCAGCATCTGTTGTTTCCTGACTTTTTAATAATCACCATTCTAACTGGAGTGAGATGGTATCTCATTGTGGTTTTGATTTGCATTTCTCTAATGATTAGTGATGATGAGCTTTTTTTCATACGTCTGTTGGTTGCATAATTGTATTCTTTTGAGAAGTGTCTGTTAATATCCCTTGACCACTTATTGATGGGGTTGTTTTTTTCTTATAAATTTGTTTAAGTTCCTTATGTATTCTGGTTATTAGAGCTTTGTCAGATGGGTAGATTGTAAAAATTTTCTCCCATTCTGTAGGTTGCCTGTTCACTATGATGCTACTTTCATTTGCTGTGCAGAAGATCTTTAGTTTAATTATATGCCATTTGACAATTTTAGCTTTTGTTGACATTGTTTTTAGTACTTTTGTCATTAAGTCTTTGTCCATGCCTATGTCCTTAATGTTATTGTCTAGGTTTTCTTCTAGAGTTTTATGGTTTGGGGCTTTACATTTAAGTCTTTAATCCATGTTGAGTTAATTTTTGTATAAGTGCAAGGAGGGGGTCCAATTTTTCGTTTTCTGCACATGGTTAGCCAGTTTTCCCAGCATCATTTATTAAATAGGGAATCTTTTCCCTATTGTTTGCTTTTTTCAGGTTTGTTGAAGATCAGATGGTTGTAGATGTGCGGTGTTATTTCTGAGGTTTCTGTTCTGTTCTATTGGTTGATATGTCTGTTTTGGTACCAGTACTATGCCGTTTTGGTTACTTTAGCCTTGTAGTATAGTTTGAAGTCAGGCAGCATGATGCCTCCACTTTTGTTCTTTTTACTTAGGATTGTCTTGGCTATATGGGCTCTTTCCTTGGTTCCATATGAAAATCAAAGTAGTTTTTGTCTAATTCTGCAAAGAAAGTCAATGGTAGTTTAATGAGAAGTGCATTGAATCTATAAATTACATTGGGCAGTATGGCCATTTTCATGATATTGATTCCTCCTATTTATGAGCATGGAATGTTTTTCCATTTGTTTGTGTCCTCTCTCATTTCTTTGAGCAGTGATTTGTAGTTCTCCTTGAAGAAGTCCTTTACATCCCTTGTAAGCTGTATTCCTAGGTATTTTATTATTTTTGTAGCAATTGTGAATGGGAGTTTATTCATTATTTGGATTTCTGCCTGTCTATGGTTGGTGTATAGGAATGTTTGTGATGTTTGCCCATTGATTTTGTATCTTGAGACTTTGCTGAAGTTGCTTATGAGCTTAAGGAGTTTTGGGGCCAAGATGATGGGGTTTTCCAAATATACAATTATGTCATCTGAAAACAGACACAATTTGACTCCCTCTCTTCTTATTTGAATACCCTTTACTTCTTTCTCTTGCTGGACTGCCCTGGCCAGAACTTCCAATACTATGTTGAATAGGACTGGTGAGAGAGGGCATCCTTGTCTTGTTCTGGTTTTCAAAGGGAATGTTTCCAGCTTTTGCCCATTCAATATGATATTGGCAATGGGTTTGTCATAAATAACTCTTATTATTTTGAGATATATTTCATCAATACCTAGTACATTGAGAGTTTTTAACTTGAAGGATGTTGAATTTTATCAAAGGTTTTTTTCTGCATCTATTGAGATAATCATGTGGTTTTGTCATTGATTCTGTTTATGTAATTGGTTACATTTATTGATTTGCATATGTTGACCCAGCCTTGCACCCCAAGAATGAAGCTGACTTGATCGTGTTGGATAAGCTTTTTGCTGTGCTGCTGGATTCGGTTTGCCACTATTTTATTGAGGATTTTTGCATCGATATTAATCAAGGATATTGGCCTACATTTTTCTTTTTTGTTGTTGTTGTGTCTCTGCCAGGTTTTGGTATCAGAATGATGCTGGCCTCATAGAATGAGTTAGGGAGAAGTCCCTCCTTTTTGATTGTTTGAAATAGTTTCTAAAGAAATGGTACCAGCTCCTTTTTGTACCTCTGGTAAAATTTGACTGTGAATCCCTCTGGTCCTATGCTTTTCTCAGTTGGTAGGTTTTTAATTACTGCCTCAATCTCAGGGTTTGTTATTGGTTTATTCAGGGATTCGACTTCTTTCTGCTTTAGTCTTGGGAGGGTATATGTGTCCAGGAATTTATCCATTTCTTTTAGATTTTCTAGTTTATTTATAGAGAGTTGTTTATAGTATTCTCAGATGGTAGTTTGTATTTCTGTGGGATCAGTGGTGATTTCCCCTTTACCATTTTTAATTGTGTCTATTTTATTCTTCTCTCTTTTCTTTATTAGACTAGCTAGTGGTCTATCCATTTTGTTAACTTTTTCAAAAACCAGCTCCTGTATTCATTGGTATTTTGAAAGGTTTTTTGTGTCTCTATCTCCTTCAGTTCTGCTCTTATCTTAGTTATTTCTTGTCTTCTGCTAGCTTTTTTATTTGTTTCCTCTTACATCTCTAGTTCTTGAATTGTGGTATTAGGGTGTCGACTGAGATTTTCCAGCTTTTTGATATGGGCATTTAGTGCTATAAATTTCCCTCTTAACACTGCTTTAGCTGTGACCCAAAGATTCTGGTAAGTTGTCTCTTTGCTCTCCTTGGCTTCAAATAACTTGTTGATTTCTGCCTTAATTTTGTTATTTACCCAGGAGCTGTTCAGGAGCAGGTTGTTCAACTTTCATATAGTTGTATGGTTTTGAGTGAGTTTCTTAATCCTGCTTTCTAATTTAATTGCACTGTGGTCTGAGAGACTTTGTTATTATTTCATTTCTTTTGCATTTGCTGAGGAGTGTTTTACTTCCAATTATGTGGTCAATTTCAGAATAAATATCATGTGGCACTGAGAAGGATGTATATTCTGTTCTTTTGGGGTGAAGAGTTCTGTAAATGTGTATCAGGTCCACTTGATCCTGAGCTGAGTTCAAGTCCTGAATATCCTTATTAGTTTTCTGTCTCACTTATCTGTCTAACATTGACAGTGGGGTGTTAAAGTCTCCCACTGTTATTGCCTGGGAGTGTAGGTCTCTTTGTAGGTCTCTAAGAACTTGCTTTATGAATCCAGGTGCTCCTGTACTGGGTGCATATATATTTAGTATAGTTAGGTCTTCTTGTTGCATTGATCCCTTTACCATTATGTAATGCCCTTCTTCATCTTCTTTGATCTTTGGTGGTTTAAAGTCTGTTTTATCAGAGACTAGAATTGCAACCCTTGCTTTTTTTGCTTTCCGTTTGCTTAGTGAATGTTCCTCCATCCTTTTATTTTGAGCCTATGTGTGTCTTTGCACGTGAGATGGGTCTCCTGAGTAAAGCACACTAATTGGTCTTGACTGTTCATCTAATTTGCTAGTCTGTGTCTTTTAATTGGGACAGTCAGCCCATTTACATTTAAGGTTAATATTGTTATGTGTGAATTTGATCTTAGCATCATGTTGCTAGCTGGTTATTTTGTACATTAGTTGATGCAGTTTCTTCATAGTGTCATTGGTCTTCATATTTTGATGTGTGTTTGCAGTGGCTGGTACCAGTTTTTCCTTTCCATATTTAGTGCTTTCTTCAGGAGCTCTTGCAAGGTAGTCCTGGTGGTAACAAAATCCCTTAGCATTTGCTTGTCTAAAAAGGATTTTATTTCTCCTATGCTTATGAAGCTTAGTTTGGCTGGATATTAAATTCTTGATTGAAAAATCTTTTCTTTAAGAATATTGAATATTGGCCTCCACTCTCTTCTGGCATGTAGGGTTTCTGCAGAGAGATCTGCTGTTAGTCTGATGGGTTTCCCTTTGTAGGTGACCTGACCTTTCTCTCTGACTGCCCTTAACATTTTTAGCTTCATTTCAACCTTGGAGAATCTGATGATTATGTGTCTTGGGATTAATCTTCTCGTGGAGTATCTTAGTGGTGCTCTCTGTATTTCCTGAATTTGAATGTTGACCTGTCTTGCTGGGTTGGGGAAGTTCTCCTGGATAATATCTTGAAGTGTGTTTTTCAACTTGGTTCCATTCTCTCCATCACTTTTAGGTACACAATCAATCGTAGGTTTGGTCTCTTTACATAGTCCCACATTTCTTGGAGAAAAAGCACCTAGATTTGATAGACATCTTCAGCAAAGTTTCTGGATGCGAAATCAGTGTATAATAATCAGTAGCATTTCTATATACAAATAATGTTCAAGCTGAGATGCAAATCAAGAATGCAATCTCATTCACAACAACCACAAAAAGTATAAAATATCTAAGAATACAGACAATCATGGAGGTGAAAGATCTCTAGAGTGAGAATTACGAAACACTGCTGAAAGACATCAGATGACACAAACAAATGGATAAACATTCCATGGTCATGAATAGGAAGAATTAATATAATTAAAATGAACATATTTCCCAAAATGATTTAAAAATGCAATACTATTATCATCAAACTATCAATGACAATTTTCACAGAATCAGAAAAAGGTTATAAAATTCATATGCAACCAGAAAAGAGTCTGAATAGCAAAAGCAATCCTAAACAAAAAGTGTAAAGCCAGAGACATGACACTACCTGACATCAAAATATGCTACAATGCTACAGTAATCAAAATACCATGGTACTTGTACAAAAACAGACACATAGACCAATGAAACAGGTTTGAAAATCCAAAAGTAAAGCTGCACAACTACATGTGATCTCTGATAATGTTGACAATAACAAGCAATGAGAAATGACCCCTATTTGATAAATGGTGAATATATAACTGGTAAGCCATATGCAGTAAGTTGAAACTGGACCACTTCCTTTCAACATATACAAAATCAACTCAAAATGGATTAAAGACTTGAATGTAAAACCTAAAACTACAAAAACTTTAGAAGAAAACATATAAAATATCACTGTGGACATTGGCCTTGGAAAAGATTTTATGATAAAGACTCCAAAAGCAATTGCAACAAAAACTAAAATTGGCAAATTAAACTAAAGAGCTTCTGTATAGCAAAATAAACTTATCAACAAGTTCATCCAACGACCTACAGAATGGGAGAAAATACTTGCAATTTATGCATCTGACAAAGGTCTAATATTCTTTTTTTTTTTTTTTTTTTTTTTTTTTTTTTTTTTTTTTTGTCAAGAGAAAACATGTGAATAAAGCACAGTTAATCATTTCCTTTCATTGTAAAATATGGACACTCTGAAAAATAATCCTAGAATGGCAATATAGAATGTTAGAAAAAATATTTATGGTCAATTAATTTCGATTTTTTTCTAAGCAAAACAGAAAAGGAGAAAAAGTGAAAAATGAATAAGTTAAGTTTATCTAGATTCCAGTAGATATAAAATTATGATTGCAAAGATTGTCTCCACAAAGGTCTAATATTCAAAAACTGTAAGGAACTTAAATAACAAGCAAAAAACAAATGGCCACATTAGAAAAGGGCAAAAGACATTAAAAGACACTTCTCAAAAGAAGACATACACATGGCCACCAATCATATGAAAAACTGTTCAACAGCACTAATTATTGGAGCAATTCAAATCAAAACCACAATGAGAAATAATCTCATGCCAGTCAGAACGGCTATTATTAAAGTCAAAAAATGACAGATGCTGGCAAGGTTGTGGAGAATACAGAGCACTTATATACTGTTAGTGTGGATTATTAATTACTTCACCCACTGTGGAAAGCAGTTATCAGACTTGTCAAGGAACCTAAAACCAATCTATCTTTCAACCCAGCAATCCCAGTGTTGGGTATATACCCAAAGGAATATAAATTATTCTACTGTAAAGACACATGCATGCATATGTTTATCCCAGCACTGTTCACAATAGCAAAGACACAAAATCCACCCAGATGTCCATCAATGGTGAATTTGATAAAGAAAATTTGGTACATATAGACCTTGGAATACTACACAGCCATAAAAAGAATGAAATGATGTCCTTTGCAACAACATGGATGGAGCTGGCCATATATATATATCTATATATTTTTTTTTGAGACAGAATTTTGCTCTTGTTTCCTAGGCTGGAGTGCAGTGGCATGGTCTCAGCTCACTATTCTAAGTGAATTAAAGCAAGAACAGAAAACTAAGTACTGCACGATCTCCCTTATAAGTGGAAGCTAAACAATGAGTACATATGGCCACAAAGAATTAAACAACAGACACCGGGACATACTTGAGGGTGAAGAGAGGGAGAAAGGTGAGGATCAAAAAGCTACCTATCAGGTAATATGTGCATTAGTTGGATGACAAAATAATCTGTACACCAAACCCCCTTAACATACAACTTAGCCATGTGACAAACCTGCATATATTCCCCCTGAACCCAAAATAAAAATTGGAAAGAAAAAGAAGAACAAGAAAATGACTTTTGTCCCAAAGACAGTCTGTAACAAATGCTGGAGAAGATGTGGAGAAAGGAGAGCCCTTCTACACTGTTGGTGGGAATCTAAGTTAGTACAGTCACTAACTATGTAAACCAATATGAATGTTCCTCAAAGAGCTAAAAATAGAACTACCATATGTTTCAGCAATCCCAATAGTGAGTATATATCCAAACAGAGGAAATCAGTATATCAAAGAGCTTATCTGTGGTCTCATGCATGTTGCAGCACAATTCACAATAGCCAAGACATGAAATCAGCCCAGGTGTCAGTTAATGGCTGAATTAATAAAATGTGGTACACATGCACAATGGAACATTATTCAACCATAAAAATCAATGAAATCCTGTTATCTGCAGCAACAGGTATGGAACCAAAGGAGTTACATTAAGTGAAATAAACTGGGCACAGAAAGTCAAATACCACATATTCTCATTCACATGTGGGAGCTAACAAAAATTGAAATGATAAAGAAAGTGAGAGGTGAAGTCAGCTGAGCTTCCGGGTTGGGTGGGGACTTGGAGAACTTTTGTGTCTAGCTAAAGGATTGTAAATGCACCAATCAACACTCTGTAAAAATGCACCAATCAGTGCTCTGTATCTAGCTAAAGGATTGTAAGTGCACCAATCAGCACTCTGTAAAATGAACCAATCAGTACTCTGTAAAATGGACCAATCAGCACTCTGTAAAATGGACCAATCAGCACTCTGTAAAATGGACCAATCAGCAGGATGTGGGTGGGGCCAAATAAGGGAATGAAAGCTGGCCACCCCAGCCAGCAGCGGCCACCCGGTCAGGTCCCCTTCCACAGTGTGGAAGCTTTATTCTTTCGCTCTTCACAATAAATCTTGCTGCTGCTCACTCTTTGGGTCTGCACTACCTTTATGAGCTGTAACACTCACCTAGAGGGTCTGCAGTTTCATTCTTGAATTCAGTGAGACCACGAACCCACCAGGAGGAACAAACAACTCCGGATGCACCACCTTTAAGAGCCGTAACACTCACTGCGAAGGTCTGCAGCTTCACTCCTAAAGTCAGTAAGACCACGAACCCACTGGAAGAAAGAAACTCCAAACACATCTGAACATCTGAAGGAACAAACTCCAGACACACCATCTTTAAGAACTGTAACACTCACTGCGAGGGTCTGTGGCTTCATCCTTGAAGTCAGCGAGACCAAGAACCTACAGGAAGGAAGCAATTCCAAATACAAAAGGAAGTAGAATGGTGCTTATCAGAGGCTGGGAAAGGTAGTGTAGAGGTGAGGAAAAAGATGGGATGGTTAATGGTACAAAAATACACTTAGGAAGAAGGAATAAGTGTTTATTAACATGATAAAGCAACTATATTAACAATAATTTATTGCATATGCCAAAGTAACTAGGAGTGGAATTGGAATGTTCTTACCACAAATATATAATGTATGCTCGAGTTGCTAGATACTGCAATTATTCTGATTTGATCATTGCATCTTGTATGCTTGTATCAAAATATCACATGTACTCCATAAATATGTTCAACTATTTTGTGCCCATCATAATTTAAAATATTTTTAAAAGAAAAAAACCTGAGAGAAATGAAGGAAGAAATAGACAGTTCTACAATAATAATTGGATAATTCAGTACTCAAATCACAATAGTAGATAATACAGACAGAACAGAAGTAAAGAAATGTATGGCTTAAAGAACACAATAAACCAACTATATCTACCAGCCATATACAGAATACTCTATCCAACAATAACCGCATATGCATTCTTCTCAAGTGCACATGGTGCATTTTCCGGAACAAACTATATTTAATGCCACAAATTAAATCTCATTACATTTTAAAAGACAGATATCAAATAAAATGTCTTCTCCAACCAGCATAAGATAAAACTAGGAATTGAAAACAGAAGTAAAACTAGAAAATTCAAAATTCAACACCCTTTCATGATACAGACATTTAAAAATCTAGGAAAAGAAGTAGAGTAAAAAACCTCAACAAAGTAAAACCCATATATTGAGGCCAAAATTAAATCTCCCACAGTGAACAATATACTCCACAGTGAAAGAGGGAAAGTTTTTCCTTTAATATCAGGAACAAGGCAAGGATGCCCACTTTTGCCTCTTTTATTCAGTATAGTGTGCTAGGACCCAGACAGAGCAATTTGGGCAAAATAATAATAATAATAATAATAATAATAATTAATAAGGGGCATCTAAATCAGAAAAGAAAAAGTAAAATTATCTATATTCACAGATGATGAGTACATATGTAGAAAACTCTAAATATTTCACATAAAAACTAATAGAAATAATAAATGGACTCAGCAAAGTAGCAGGATGGAAAGTCAACACAAAATATCAATTGCATTTCCATATGTCAAAAACAATCTTTAAGGACAGGTATAAAAACAATTCCATTTACAATAGCATTACATAGAAAGAAAATACTTAGAAAGTAACTTATCTAAGAAGGTGAATTATATGTACAGTGAAATGTATAAAACATTGGTGAAAAATATTAAAAACATAAATAAGTGGAAATGCATTTCAGGGTCATGGATTAGAAGATTTAACATTGCTAAGATATCAAAACTACTAAAGCGATCTACAGATTTGTTGCCATCCCTGTCAAAATCCTAACGAAATTTTTTGAAGAAATAGTACAACCCATCTTAAAACTCACGTGAAATCTCAAGGGACCCCAAATGGCTAAAATAATATTGAAAATAAAAAACAAAGCTGTAGGACTCACACTTCCTAATTTCATACTTACTACACAGCTACAACATTTTTTTTTAAAGTGAGATTGACCTAGAGACAGACAGATAGACCAATGAAATAGAATAGATAGCCCAGAAATAACCCCTGAAATATGGCCAGATGTTTTTTGATGATGATGTCAAGAACATTCTGTGGAGAAAGGACAACTGTTTCAACAAATGGTGCTGAGAAAACTGGATATCTACATGCAAAAAATGAAGGTGGACATTTACCTGACAGCATATATGAAAATAAAATGGAACAAAAAATGAAACAAAAGAACTAAAACTTTAAAACCATTGAATGAACTAGGGCAAAAGCTTCAAAACATTGAATTTGTCATTTCTTGGATATGGCATTTAAGTCACAGGCAACAAAGGAGAAAATAGACAAACTGAACTTCAGAATTTTGTGAATGTGCAAAAGACACTATCAATAGAGTAAAAAGGCAACTCACAGAAAATAATAATTCACCTTTGAATTACAGGGATTTGAATTGCATGGGTCCATTTACATGCAGATTTTCTTTCAACTGTGCCATCTCTCAGTAAAACGAATCCCTCCTCTTCCTTCTCCTCCTCAGCCTGTTCAAGGTGAAGACAGTTAGAATGAAGACCTTTATGATAATCCACTTACACTTAATGAATAGTAAATATATTGTCTCTTCCTTAGTAACAATAATTTTCTTCACATTTTCTTGTCACTTACTTTATTATAAGAATATAGTACATAACACATGTAACATACAAAATATGTATGGTCGTTTATGTTATCGTTAAGACTTCAGATCTAGAGTAGGCTATTGGTAATTAGGTGTTGCAGGAGTTAAAAGTTATATGTGGATTTTTGACAGCACAGGGGAGTCAGTGACTCTAATGGCATCATTGTTTAAAGGTTAACTGTATTTGCAAATCATATGTCTGATAAGGGATTAATATCTGGAATATATTTTTAAAAATTCTAAAACTCAACAACAAAAGAATATAACAACATAATTAAAACATGGGCTAAGGACTTGAACAGACGTTTCTCCAAGGAAGATACACAAATGGCCAATGAACACATGAAAAGGTGCTCAATATCATTAACCATTAGGAAAATGCAAATCAAAACTAAAAAATACCACCTGACAAATATTAGTATGGCTACTATCAAAAAAATAGAAACCACAAGTGCTGGGGAGGATGTGGAGAATTTTGAACTCTTCTGCACTGTTCAAAGGAATGTAAAATGGTACTCCCATTGTAAAATACAGTATGGTGGTTTCTCAGAAAATTAAAAATAGAATTACCATATAATTAAGCAATTTCACTTCCGCATATATACTCAAAATAATAGAAAGTAGGGCAACAATGAAACAGTTGTGCACTCACGTTCATAATAGCATTATTCACAATAGCTAGAACATAGAAGCAACTCAAGTGTCCATGGAAAAATGAATAGATAAGCAAAATTTGGTATATGCATACAATGGAGTATTATTGAGCTTTAAAAAGGAAGGAAATTCTGACATATGTTAAAACGTGAATGAAACTGGAAGGCAATATGCTTAGTGAAATGGATCAGTCACAAAGAGAAAAATATTGTACAAATCCACTTATATGAGGTATTTAGAGTAGTCAAAATCACAGAGACAGATAGTATAATAGTGATTTCCAGGGCCTGCAGGGAAGAGACAATAAGGGCTTGTTTTTTAATGGGTAGAGAGCTTCAGTTTTGCAAGATGAAAATTCTGGAGCTTGATTACACTACCATGTGAATGTACTTAATGCCACCGAACTGTATACTTAAAAATCGAGATGGTAAATTTTATGTTACGTGTATTTTACTACAATAAAAAACCGGACAAGAAAAAAATAGCATGAAAATAAACTAAGGTGAAATAAAGAATTTTTCATACACACAGAAGCTAAAATAATTCCTCACCAACATAGCTGCCCTACAAGAAATTTTAACATAAGTCTGTCAGGCAAAAAATGCTCTTATCAAGTATAAATTCAGGACTACACAAAGGAATGAGGAGCACCAGGAATGGTTATTGGATAAATATAAAATACTTTTTCTTGTATTTAAATATGTGTAAAGGCTACTGGCTATTTAAAACAAAAATAAAGACAGCATATTTTAGGATTCATGACAAATGTAGAAGTAAAATGTAAGGTAACAATGGCACAAAGGTCAGGAGAGAATAAATGGATGTATGCTAATTGTAAGGTTCCTATACCGTATTTGAAGTAGTATCACAGCAGTGTAAGATTTACCGTGAAAAGTTAAAGTTGCACATTATGATCCCAAGCACAAATAAGCCAAGGAAAGATAAAATGGCATCACAAAATTTTCAGTCTAAAAGAATACATACATAAAACAAAGTTTGTAGGAGGCAAAGTACATTGCAAGCTAGAAGTAACACGGTGCATACAATCCTCTCAAATTCTTAGTATCCCACAACTTAGGGTACAGACTATCTTCTTATATTGTAGGCAATATTCCAGTAGAAAGGAAACATCTCAGTTAATGTTCTCAAAGATGTATAGGGTCAGGTAGGAAGAATAGGTCTATGTGACCATATCAATTTAGAAGCTCTCAGTTTGATGAAATGACTTTGTTGGAAATAGGAAAACTCCAGAGTTCATAGAGCAACCTTTCTCGTTTCTTCCTTAAACTAATTTAGGCTGGGAATTCTAAGATTAGGGTTCCATCATGGTCAGGTTCTAGTGAGAAACTTCTTCCTAATCTCCTCGCATGACTGTCTTCTTGTTGTGTCCTCATACGGGTGGATGCGAGGGGAGGAAGTGAGCTCTCTTGTGCCTCTTGTTAGAATGGCACTAATTCCACCATGAGAAAACTACACCCTCATGACCTCATTATTTTCCAAAGGCCCCACCTCCAAATAGCAGCACACTGGGGATTAGAATTCCAGCATATGGATTGGTGTAGGGGCAAATGCATTCAGTCCATTGCCGCCAGCTTTCTTCTATATTACCCAATAGGAGGAAAATAAGGCTTCAAGCCATCTGGATTTGTCTGTTAATAGGGACATAAACATTTGTCTATAAAACATCCTTAGAGTAAGGAATCAAAAAAGTTACTGTGGTCTGAGAGCTTAACAGGAGTAGGCTAATTTTACATTTATTATACACTTTGTATTTGTTGCTGTTGTATACAGTCAATCCCTAAGAGTAAAATTCAACCTCTATGTCTGTGTGTGAAATGAAGAGGTCCGAATGAGTCCTTGGACAATTTTTCACTAAGATAGGTAAGAAGTGAAGAGGAACACATGTACTGCATTATGTGGGGGCTTAACATGGTCATGATGAGTTACCCGGTCACGGTTTGAAAATAACTATAATTTTCATACATTTAAGTCCCATACATTTAAGTTTGAGAAATTACAGAAATATCAATATTCCTAACTCTAAAGAAATGTTCATAGTTTTTAGGTGCATATTATGATTCTTCAGTGAGAGTCCAATAAAATTTAAAAAAATATTTGTCACATATAATATACACATATTATAGAAACTAAATATCTCAGTTAATACAGGGAAAAAAGAGAAATGATATTTGCCTTCAGTTATTATAGAATATTAAGATTTTTAGTACTTCTTGTTTAAAAATAAGTCAGGTGAGATATTTTACACATTGGTACATGAAATTTTGAAGGAAAAGAAAATTCAATAGATCACTATTCATATGTTATTGTTTGAAGGAATATTAAACTTAGATTTGTTGATGGTTCTTGAAGTATAGTAACTTTTTACTGAGGTTCCATGGGTTCATATTCAAGCCTATTTGGTTCCTACTCTGAAATATAATTCCTGTGAAAGCTTAAGTATTGACACTTTTTGAAATAACCTGAATGATTCTTCTAAAAGAAATCCATGGTGAAACAGCACTGATCGTCCATGTAGAGTTATTTGTACTTCTGTTACTAGCAGGTTTCCACTCTAAGTAACTCAGATTACTTTTATTTACTTTTTTTTTTTTTTTTTTTTTACTTTTGTGTTTTCTGGTCCACAAATACACAAATAGCAGATTCATGGGAAAAAAAAAAAAAAAAACATGAAAGAGGAGACCCGTGAAAAGTCTACGTTGCACATTATGATCCCAAGAACAAATAAGCCAAAGAAAGACAAAATGACATCACACAATTTTCAGTTAAAAAAAATTCATACATAAAATAAATTTGTTGGGGGAAAAGTACATTGCAAGCTAGAAGTAACTCAGTGTATACTCACCTCGGGTGTATGGGGGTGAGACAGCAAATCTCATAGAAGTAATTTTTGCCACTTGATAATTATTTGCTGAGTGATGAATTAATTAATATTATGTTAGAGTCTCTGAAAATATATACTATATTAGTAGGAAATGAAGACTCTCAAAATAAAATGACTTATTGCTTCTACTCACACTTTATATTGGCCATGATAAATGTCACATAATATTACTGTATATTTATTTTAATAATATATTTTACTTCAAGGATTACTTTGTTATTTATATTAGTTATTTACTTCCTAGATATTATATTAACCTTTTTATGCAAATAAATGAGAGCATGCCAAGAATTTTTTAAATAAAACTTATAAGAAGTATGAAAGGAATATATTACTAATTTAAGAAACAGAAAATAGAGGCAGGAACAGTTGAGGTAATATTCCAATTGTCTGTCTTTAGTGGGTTGAGACATAGAGATAAAAAAATGAGGGATTTTTTTTTTTTTTTCCAGTAACCATATAATGTCACCTTTTTTCTTTATTTTAAAAACTTTGGGGGCCCTTCAGGTGGGTGGGGTTGAGATAGCAAATCTCATAGAAGTAATTTTTGTCACTTCTTAACTATTTGCTGAGTGACAAAAGTCAGGCACCATCTTGATGTTCCTTTTCTAATTGTCCTGTCTGTGCTTTGCTTCTCTGTTCTTGTTTACTTTTTTGAGGGAGAGAGGTGCAGGGTGAGTTAAGTTGTTCTCTTTCTTTTTAAAATATTCTATTTTATCTCTTCTCTTGAGTGTCCAGTTATTTCACTTTGCATTATTTTTTAACTGGCTTTCAGACGAAAATATGCACACTAACATACCACATTCCACTTTCCAAAATTATTCCACCTTATGCTTCAGGTTTGTAAAATATGGTATAGACCTGTGTCTCCTTGTAACTCCCTGCTAAACATAACAATATACCCTTAAAAATACAAATAACTGGGATTACAGGCGTGAGCCACCGCGCCGGCTGAGGCCGGTGGATTACGAGGTCAGAAGATCCAGACCATCCTGGTTAACACAGTGAAACCCCGTCTCTACTAAAAATGCAAAAAATTAGCCGGGCGTGGTGGTGGACCCCTGTAGTCCCAGCTACTTGGGAGGCTGAGGCAGGAGAATGGCGTGAACCTGGGAGGCGGAGCTTGCAGTGAGCCGAGATCGCACCACTGCACTCCAGCCTGGGCGACAGAGCGAGACTCTGCCTCACCAAAACAAAACAAAACAAACAAACAAAAAAGAAATAACAGCATCATCAACAACAAAAAAGAAACAAATAGCAACAAAATGAGAATACTGAAAGATGGTGAGACAAAGGCAAACTGGTTTGGGATCCCAACACCGGAAAGAACAACGTAGTAGTAGGGCATTTGGGGCTCCCACTTAACAGAAGAAATTGACACACGGTCAGTCTTTTGTAACTGCAAACAGCAATAGAACACAACTCCAATAGACCAATTTCTCATCTGGATCAGAAAGGAGTCCATCTGACAACACTGGACTAGCTGGCAGAACCGGCAAGGAACGTCAATCGAAATTCCTTGCAAAATTAAGCAGCCCAGGAAAGTGCTGTCCTTTTTTTGCTGACCTAAAACTGCCTTTTGCTGCTTGTGAGGTAACTGAAGATGGAGAGACTAGGGAGGTGAGGGGGAGAGAGAGAAAAACTAACCAGAAGGTACTCTAGAAACATTCAGTAAAATACACTCACAGCTACTATAAATAAAGCAAGGTGGAATTCTAAAAAATATGTAAGTATTACAAAGGAAGAGAGGAAAAAATAAACAGTACAATGAGTGCCAGAATAAACACAGAGGAAACAAAAATGAATGAATGAATACATGAATAAATAAATAAATAAATAAATGACAGACTAAATTCTAACTGCAAGAATTGTTTTAGATATAGGAAATCTTATTCTAAAATGTATAAGGATAGGTACAGATTCTATAACAGCTAAAATACTTTTGACAAAAACAAAGTGAGAAGAATCACCCGTACAACAGTAAGTCTTACCGTAAGACTATAGCAACCAAAATCGTGTGGTATTGGTGGAAGCACACACACATAGATCAATGAAACAGAACTTAGAAATGGAGTCTAACAAATATACTCAACAAATTTTTTTTGCACAATTATAGAAACAATTCAATGGAGGAAGAAAAGCCTTTTTGACAAATGGATCTGCAGCAATTGAATTTCCATAGGCCAAAAGAAAAAGAATAGGAAGAAAAAAACCAAAATTCTACAACTTGAACCTCATACATTATGCAAAAATTAACTAACAATATATCATGAACTTAAATGTAAACTATAAAACTGTAAAACTTTAAGAAAATAATAGGAGTAAATATTTGGGATCCAAGCAACAAATTCTTAGACTTGACTCCAAAAGCATAATCTATCAAATAAAAAAATGGATAAATTGGACATAATCAAACAACAATAATAAAACACTTTTGCTCTGTGAATGGTCATATGAAGAGAATGAAAAGAGAAGATCTAGACTGGAAGAAAATATTTTTAAAACATATATTCACCAAAAGACTAGTGTTTAGAATATATAAGGAACTTTCAAACCCAACAGTTAAAAGAATCTAAATAGAAAATGGGCAAAATAATGTGAACAGACATTTACCAAAGATCGTATAAATACAGCAAATAAGCACGTGAAGATATGTCAGACATCATTATTCATCAGAGATATGCAAATTGAAACCATAATGCATATTATTATGTGCCTATCTAAATTAATAAATTAAAACGAGCCATAACATCAAAGGCTGGTGAGGATGCATGCAGAGAAACTAGGCCACTCATACAAGCTGGTGGAAATAAAAGTTGGTACAGCCACCCTAGAAACTAGTTTGGTGATTTTTTTATAAAACAAGATATGGAATTACCATATAACTAATCAATTGCACCCCTGGGCTATTATCCTAAAAAAAAAAGAAAACATGTTCATTTAAAAACCCTGATCAGCAATGTTCATAGCAACTTATTCATAATATCCAAAACTTAGAAACAGTTTAGATGTATCCTGTATCCCAAAGTGTGAATGGTTAAACAAACTGGTACAGCTATGCTATGAAGCATCATTCAGCAAATATATATATCTACTGGAAATTAAGTTGAGTGAAACAGAGAGAAAGAGACTGAGAGAGAAGCGGGGTGTAAGAGGTACTGCATGCTATATGATTCTACTTATACAACATTTTTTAAGTGACAAAAATTTAGACAGATTAGTGGTTTTCAGAACCTAGGGAGTATGGAGGGTGGAGGTGGAGCTGAATGTTGTTATTAAAGAACAGCAGGGATCCTTGTGGTAACGGAATTTTTTTGTATCTTGACTGTGGCAATGGATGCATGAACTTTACACATGTGATAAAATTGTATAAGACTAATTACATACACACAAATGAGTATAAGTAAAATGACATCTGAAGAGATAGGTAGATTGTATCAATGTCAGTATCTTGGCTGTGATTTTGTATTATAAGTTTTAAAGATGTTATTAATATTACCTGGGGAAACTGGGTAAGGCATACATGGGATCTCTGTATTATTTATTATAACTGCATGTGAATCTACAATTATCTCAAAGCAAATTATAACTATAAAAAAATTCCCACCCTCCGACCCTTCTGAGTCTGCAGTGTCTATTATTCCACATTCTATGTTTATGTGTCCACATTATTTACCTCCTACTTACAAGTGAGAATATGCAGTATTTGACTTTTTGTTTCTGAGTTTTTTCACTTAAGGTAATAGTCTCCAATTCCATCAATGTTGCTGCAAAAAACATTATTTCATACTTTTTGTGACTGAATAGTATTCCATTTTGTATGTATATGTATATATACACCACATTTTCTTATCCAGTCATTGATGAATACTTAGGTTGATTCCATATCTTTGCTCTTCTGAATAGTGCAAGTATCTTTTTGATATAGTGATTTCTTTTCCTTTGAATAGATACCCAGTGGTGGGATTGCTGGATTGAATGCAGTTCTATATTATTTCTTTGAAGAATCTCCATACTGTTTTCCATAGAGTTTGTACTAATTTATATTCCCACCAACACTGCATAAATGTTCACTTTTCCCTGCATCCTCATCAATATATATCATTTTTTCACTTCTAATAATAGCCATTCTAACTGGCATAAGATGATATATCACTGTGGTTTTAATTTGCATTTCTCTGATGTTTAGTGTTGTGGAACATTTTTTCATTATGCTTCTTCGCCATTTTTAAATATTCTTTTGAAAAATGTCTTTTCATGTATTTTGGCCTCTTTTTAATGGGGTCATTTGTTATTGTTGTTGTTATTGTTGTTGTTGTTGAGAGGTGTGAATTTATTTGTGTTTGCCCATCATGGGATTTGCTCAGCAACTTGGATCTGTGGAATGAAGTCATTCATCAATTTTGGAAGTCTTGCTTATTGCCTCTATACATGTTACTTCTGCCTATGCCATCAAGATACTGGGACGTTTGGTTTGAAAACTCCCTATATGCCCAGCAGAACCTTTCATGGAACTACAATTCAACCTGAGACTTTTCCAACTCAGTTCTTCTTTTCCTTATCTTTTCTTCTTCAGGTATTATATCTGCATTGCAGCCTGAAGATCTCTCAACAATCTCCTACACTGTTATCTAATACATATCTTACACATTTAATCTCACCTTAGTGTCTGCTTTTTGTTCGGCCTGAATTAATGCAAGTGGCTCTGAATGTAATTCAAGAAAACAGGCAATAAAATGAGGATTTAGAATTGACTCACTCACTTTCTAGTGAGCAAAGAAGCTGCAACACTCAATAGGCAATGGATAGTCCTTGGAACAAGGTGGCAACCAAGTACCTAAAATTTTGTACCATTGGTGACAGGAGATTATCCTGGTTGAGTAGATCTCCCTTGTGAGTGTGATTATTCAGACATTTGACAGACACGGGGTGAAGTACCTCAAAGGACAGTAGGTTTAATTGGTTAAAGAAAAATTGCATTGACTTTCTACACAGGGATAAGAAAAAAAAAAAACTGAGTGTCGTTAACAATCAGCTAAAGATAAGCTTAAACATCCAGAAGTCCTCTTTGTTAATTAACCAAGAATCCCTTATCTGCTACTATGGAAGAGCAAGTAGAAATGAGAAGCAGACTAAAGAAATGATAGTTAATATCATAGAGCTCCAGGGATGTTGATATGCCCAGTCAACTTATATCTGTTATACTAAGATGAGCACCCAGATTGAGAAAATCCAGAACCCTGAAACATGGGCTAGAGACATTGGGATGTATGTTTTTGATGATGTTATCTTCGAAGACTTCCAGAATCTTTATGGTTTTTGCAAGTGGCCCATTGTAATTTCCCTCGTGTTAAAAGCACTGAAAGGTAAAATGTGCTCTCTTCCGGAGATGCCAACACGTCTTTTCTTCACTGCCAGACTGGTAATTAGAGTTTAATCTTATTCTAATTTTAAGATACAGAACACATTAATATAAGAGGTGACCAGGTTCCTAGATAGAAGGACACTGTAACACCACAGCAAGTACTTATGCAGATTCTCTCAGTTCTTTTCTAATGAAAGCTATGGTTATTCATTCAGATGGCCATATGCGAAATAAAGGGGAGAAACAGATAGTTTGAGAATGATTAGACAGAGGGTCTAAGTTGACTTTGATACTCAGAAACCCAAAATATTATCAACATCTCCTTGTAAAAGGAGGAAATTACATTGGAAAAGTAATAAATGAAGTCCTGGCCGAAGTTTGGTTCACATGATCCCATCCAGTGATCATTTCCCTAGTAGTTGCGTGGACAATTGGAATTAGGATACTTGACAGTTGAAGCAACCACTATATTGTGTCATTACTATGTGGGATAAAAGCTATCTATTCCAATGGGGACCTTTCCTGCCTCTGGCCAGATAGCAAAACTAAAACAATATTGTATCCTGGAGGGTGAGATGAGCTGGAGATTTGCGCCCCTATTAAAGACCTAGAGGATGCAAGGTTATTGACCTCCATATTGGTTTGCTAGGGCTGCAGTATCCAAGTACCACAGATTGGTTAGTTAAACAACAGAAATTTATTTTTTCATGCTTCTGGAGGCTAGAGAGCCAAGATCAGTGTATCAACAAGTTTGGCTTCTTCTGAGGCCTATCTTTGGCTTACAGATGACCAGCTTCTCCTTGGGCCCCCACATGGTCTTTCCTCTTTGTGAGCACATTCCTGGTGTCTGTGTTTCACAATTTCCTCTTTAAAAAATAAATATTAATTTTCAGATGGAGTTTCGCTCTTGTTGCCCAGGCTAGGGTGCAATGGCACCATCTCAGCTCACTGCAGCTCCACCTCACGGGTTCAAGCGATTCTCCTGTTTCAGCCTTGCAAGTAGCTGCAATTACAGGCGCCCACCACCACGCCCAGCTAATTTTTGTATTTTTGGTAGAGATGGGGTTTCACCATGTTGCCCAGGCTGGTCTCGAACTCCTGGCCTCAGGTGATCTGCCCACCTGGGCGTCCCAAAGTGCTGGGATTACAGGTGTGAGCCACCATGCCAGACCCACAATTACCTCTTTTTATAAGGACTCTCTGGTCAGATCGGATTTGGATCCACTAAAACGACCTCATTAACTTAATCATCTCTTTAAAGACCCTACCTCCAAATACAATCACATTCCTAGGTACTGGGGATTAGGACTTTATCATATGAGTTTTCAGGGAACATTATTCAGCCCATAACATTCCCTATTATAGCTGCTGTAATTAGCATACTTAGCACCTTCAGAACTCAGTGAGATTATTGAGAATAAATGTGTACTACTCCAAGACCAACCAAGTAGTAGCCCTGACTACAGCTGTGTATTTAACATTGTACCATTGTTAAAGGAAACTAATAAGTCCTCAGGTACATGGTATGTGACCATTGATTTGGCAAATATGTTCGTTCTTTTCCCAAACAATTAAACACAGAGATTAGAGACGGTTTGTATGCACATATAACAGTAAATGTTGTTTGTTATACTTTTTACCTCAGGGTTATTTTAACTCTCCTATTCGCTGCAATAACGTAGTCTGGAAAGATCTGAAATTCCTGGATATCCAAGAAATGTCACGCTGATCCATTACATTAATAACATCATGCACATTGTACAGAATGATCAACGGGTGGCTAATACACTACGAGATACTTTGATAAGTCACTTGCATTCCAGAGGGTGGAAGATAAGTGTTACTGCAATTCAGAGATTAGACATCTCCATGACATTTTTAGGGGTCAAGTGACCAGAGACATCTTAAAATATGCCTACTTAAATACAAGATAATTTACTAAGTCATGCATCCCTTAGCACAAACAAGGAATCACAGTGTCTGGTAGGCATATTTGGGTTCTGCAAGTAACAAACTCCACTCTTAGAAATATTTCTATGGCCTATATATTTTGTGCCGTGAAAAACATACAACTTTGAGTAGAGCCTCATGAGAGAAAGGGTTATATTTTAGCTCCAGGCTTTGGTTAAAGCAGCCTTGCAACTTAGGTTATAAGATCTATCAGATCCTAAACTATCACAGGTGTAAACGGTCTTTAAAAATTTCATGTGGAGCTTACAGTGAACTCTGGGGGCAAAAAATCACAAAACATCCTGAAGCAAAGTTATGTCATATGCACAGAGAATTATACACCTTTTGAAAGACTTGCCTTGGTGTGTTACTGCACTTTGGTAGATAAAGAACACTTTACCATGGGCACCAATATGCCCATGCATCTGTTTTGAACTGAGGGAAAGAGTGGTATCTCTAGCCAAATTTCTACATAAAATCAGAAGGATAATCTTCATATGTCATTTGTGTGTGTGCGTGTGTGTCTGTTGGTCTATTCCAAAAAGTTGAAAATATTATGTGCCAAAAGGTAAATGGTAAATATTTCTGGAAATGGTATTGAGATTATGGTGGTTTTTTCTTTGATATTAATTTGATTCATTTCTGTTTTATTGCATTTTCTAACATATCTGAAATAAACATGTATTATATGTGCAATCAAGAAACGATGAAAACTTTGAAAAAACCATACTTTGTGGATAAATACTAACTAACTGGTAAGTTAATACTTGATAAATGCAGAAATTCTCAGCAAAAAAAACCACAGATTTTCTCTGTTTCAAATCAAAAGCCTAATTGATCCATGCTCTCTTCTAGTTGATACTTTCTTGAAATAAAAGAATTATTCTGTTATTTTTTTGTTGCGCTAATAGGAAAACATATTTTGACTCTCCTTGAAATACCATCAATCTTATGTACATTTTGAAATTGTATGTATGTGTGCCTGTAAGTAGTTTTAACTTGATCATATTTATGAAGACTTCCTATTAGTTACACATTGATTTGCAGATACAGATATGAAGCTTTTAGAATTAAGACCCAAAATAAAAATGACTTACTATACTGTTATAATAAATATATTTAAGCAATTTGTATGCAGTTAATCTTGATGGCCTTATATAACATTATTTTATATAATTTATTTAAATTCAAATGATGATTTCATATTTTTAAAAGATAATATGGTTAGTATATCATTGGTTAAATAAATAGAAAGAATTAATGCTTAATATTAATTAAATCTGACAATTTTTTAAAAGCCCTAATCCTCTTTTGTTTTTTTTTTTTGAGACAGAGTCTTGCTCTTTTCACCCAGGCTAGAATGCAGTGGTGTGATCTCAGCTAAGTGCAACCTCCACCTCCCTGGTTCAAGCAATGCTTGTGCCTCAGCCTCCAGAGCAGCTGGGATTATAGGCGCCTGCCTCCACACCCAGCTAATTTTTGTATTTTTAGTAGACACAGGGTTTCACCATATTGGCCAGGCTGATCTCAAACTCCTGACCTCAGGTGAACTGCCTGCTTCGGCCTCCCAAAGTGCTGAGATTACAGGCTTGGCACCCAGCCTCCTAATCTTATCCTTTATAAAATGAAAATCACCTTATTTTTTTCATCAAAATTGTGTGATCATTGTGATTTTGTGCATCTTAATCTGTTAATATTGATCTAATATTAATTAGGTAACAATTATTTTAATTAGAATATTTGAATGTCAGAGACATTATTTGATGGCAGCCAATAATAATTATTATTGCTATTAAAGTTTTGGTTATTTTCCACTCATATATTTTAAACTGACCCGCTTTGCTGCCCTATTAAGAAAAGAGTTTGTTTACATTTTGGAATATATTGGATCATATATTTAATATTAAAAATGTGGAACCATGATCAAAATACTTTAAGTAAGGCACTAAGTAAATATTGTGAATCAAGTTCAATGCACACTGGTTGCCACTTCAGCCCACTGTATATTGGGCTGCAATTTCTACTACTTGTATGAGTCCGTGGAGACAAAACTATCACACAGCAAGTTACATAAAGCAACTTTACTATGCAGATAAACAGCAAGAGACAGGAGAAGCCTAGAATTAAGGGCAAGCCAGTCCCATAAGGCTCAAGCTGCCCAGGATAGATGGAATATCGTCTGCATATTCTTCGCTTGCAGTGCAGCTGAGGGATCCTGGAAAGCATCCCACTCTGGGTTTTTACCACTGGGGTAATGCAAACAGTTGGGACAAAGTGTTGAAGGGCATCTTTTTTTTTTTTTTTTTTTTTTTTTTGCTAGGAAAGACAAGAAAAGATCCCCAACTGTTCTGGCCAGTTCCTTCTTATCTCAGGATATTGCATCCCCAGCATGTTCTTTAGTTATTCTTGAGAACTACAAGCTAGAAAGAGGGGAGAGCTAGGTAAGTCTAAGACCTGCTAGAGAACTGTCCTTCTAATATCATTTAAGTAACTAAAGTGTATTTTTACTTTTTAAATATTTTAATCTTGCTGTATACTTCACAAGTGGAACTACGTTAAATGAAAAAGACTTCTTTACAGACAGGGAAAGAATCAACAGAGTGAAAAGACAACCTGAAGAATGGGAGAAAATATTTGCACACTATTCGTCCAACAAGGGACTAATATCCAGAATATACAAGTAAATCAAACAATTCAACAGCAAAAAACAAAAACAAAAAAAACATTAAAAAGTGGGCAAAAGACTTGAATAGATATTTCTCAAAAGATATACAAATGGATAAAAGGTATATATATATATATATAGTCCAATATCACTTATCATCAGGAAAAGGCAAATGAAAACCACACTGCAATATCATCTTAACCCAATCAGAATGGCTATGATGAAGATGACAAAAAATAACAGATGTTGGTAAAGATGTAAAGAAAAGGAAACTCTTACAAACTGTTGTTGGGAATGTAAGCTACTGCAGCCCTTATAAAGTTAAAAAAAAAAACAACACAATATGGAGGTTTCTCAAAAAAACTAAAAATAGAGCTACCATATGATACAGCAATCCTACTATGGTGTCTTTATCCAAAGGAAAGGGAATCAGTATATCAAAGAAATAACTGCACTCCTCTTTATTTCGGCCTTATTCACAGTAGCCAAGATAGGGAAACAATTTAGGTCTCCATCAACAGATGAAAGGATAAAGAACATTTAGTATACATATACAATGGAATATCATTTAGCCACAAAACAGAATGAAATCCTGTCATTTTCAGCAACATAGATGAAAAGGGAGGTTATTATGGTAAGTGAAATAAGCTAGGCACAGAGAGACCAAATACCACATGTTCTCATTCATATGGTAGAACTAAAACATTTTATCTCGTGGAGGTATAAAGTAGAATGATATTGACCAGAGGCTAAGAAAGATAACAGAGGGCGGAGATTAGAGGTTGGTTTATACAGAAGTTTCTAGGGTGAAGGTGGTAACTTTAGGACTCCCGGGCCCCCAGGGTTATCCATATTTTTTTTAAAGTTGTGAAATAATCATCTGGGATGCCCTGAGAAAAGCCCCCAACTCACTGGCCCATGGGCAACAATACATGTGCCTACTATAAGTAGAAGAGCCATTGGCAATGAGAATGTCCTAACTGTTTCCAGAGAGAGAGAGAGAGAATAATTTTTTAAAAAATGAAGAAAAAAAAAGGAACTTTCCATTGATATGAGTGCTAATCTTCCACTAGCCAAAATGAGCTTCTTTGCTCAAGTAAGTTTACTGGGAGTCTTGGACCTGGCTGACAGCTTCCTGCTGTGGCAGAAAAGCAGCTGCCCAAACATTTTTCTTTGGTGTCTTCACTGCTGGAAGAGCTTTCCAGTGTCTGAGGGGCTCTGGATCTTCTGTTGAATAACACAGTTTGCCCCTTCCCTTCTTTATTTCATGCTATGGGATCCCCCTTCCCTGCTTTTTTCTGTTTTTCATACCTATGGGGGCAAAAAATTTGGCCAGGTTGATGGGTCCCAGTTTTGTAAATAACTTGAATCAGTTGTCTTAGATAGGTTGTTTTATTTAATGTGTTTGTTTAGATGTATATACAGATATTATGATATGATACAGGTGAAAGGCACTTCTTAGAGGGTGGTGGCAAGAGGAAAATGAGGAAGAAGCAAAAGCAGAATCCTCAGATAAACCCATCAGATCTTGTGAGACTTATTCACTATCACGAGAATAAAAACAGGAAAGACCAGCCCCCATGATTCAATTACCTCCCCCTGGGTCTCTCCCACAACATGTGGGAATTCTGGGAGATACAATTCAAGTAGAGATTTGAGTGGGGACACAGCTGAACCATGTCATTCTACCCCGGCCCCTCCAAATCTCACATCCTCACATTTCAAAACCAATCATGCCTTCCCAACAGTGCCCCAACATCTTATTTCAGCATTAACCCAAAGGTCCACAGTCTAAAGTCTCATCCAAGAAAAGGCAAGTCCCTTCTACCTATGAGCATGTAAAATCAAAAGCAAGCTAGTTACTTCCTAGATACAATGGGGTACAGGTATTGGGTAAATGCAACCATTCCAAATGGGAGAAATGGGCCAGAACAAAGGGGTTACAGGGCCCACGCAAGTTCAAAATCCAGCAGGGCAGTCAAATTTTAAAGCTCCAAAATGGATCTCCTTTGACTCCAGGTCTCACACCCAGGTCACGTTGATTCAAAAGGTAAGTTCCGAATGGTCTTGGAGAGCTCTGACCCTGTGGCTTTGCAGGGTGCAGCCTCCCTGCTGGCTGCTTTCACAGACTGGCTTTGAGTGTCTGCAGCTTGTCCAGGTGAATGGTGCAAGCTGTCAGTAGATCTGCCATTGTGGAGTCTGGTGGACGATGGCCTTCTTCTCATAGCTCCACTAGGCAGTGCCCCAGTAGTGACTCTGAGTGGGGCCTCCGACCCCACATTTCCCTTCTGCAATGCATGGGGGCCCGCCCCTGCAGCAAACATTTGCCTGGGCATCCAGGTGTTTCCATACATCTTCTGAAATCTAGGTGGAGGTTCCCAAACCTCAATTCTTGACTTCTGTGCACCCGCAGGCTCAACACCACGTGGAAGCTGCCAAGACTTGGGGCTTCCACCCTGTGAAGCCACAACCTGAGGTCTACCTTGGCCCCTTTCAGCCATGGTTGGAGCGGCTGGGATGCAGGGCACCAACTCCCTAGGAGGCACAGGGCATGGGGACCTTGGGCCTGGCCCACAAAACCACTTTTTCCTTCTGGGCCTCTGGGCCTATAGTGGGAGGGTCTGTCATGTCTCTGACATGATCTGGAGACATTTTCCCATGGTCTTGGGGATTAACATTAGGCTCCTTGCTACTTATGCAAATTTCTGCAGCTGGCTTGAATTCCTTCTCAAAAAAATGGATTTTTCTTTTCTACAGCATCATCAGGCTGCAAATTTTCTGAACTTTTATGCTGTTTCCATTTTAAAATGGAATGCTTTTAACAGCACCCAAGTCATCTTTTGAATGCTTTGCATCTTAGCAATTTATTCCTCCAGATACCCCAAATTATCTTTCTCAAGTTCAAAGTTCCACAAATCTCTAGGGCAGGGGCAAAATGCTGCTAGTCTCTTTGCTAAAATATAACAAGAGTCACCTTTGCTCCAGTTGCCAACAAGTTCATCATCTCCATCTGAGACCACCTCAGCGTGTACCTTATCGTCCATATTGCTATCAGGCTTTGGTCAAAGCCATTCAACAAGTCTCTAGGAGGTTCCAAACTTTCCCACATTTTCCTGTCTTCTTCCGAGCCCTCCAAACTGTTCCAACCACTGCCTATGACCTAAGTTCAAAGTCGCTTCCACATTTTGGGATATCTTTTCAGCAACGTCCCACTCTGCTGATACCGATTTACTGTGTTATTTCATTTTCACGCTTCTGATAAAGACATACTGAAAACTGGGAACAAAAAGATGTTTAAGAGATTTAATTGGACTTGCAGTTCCACATGACTAGAGAGGCCTCAGAATCATATGCACTGCATATATGAGTTACATATACTTTTATCAGTATCTGCTAATTAAAAATATATTCATATGTTAAGGATTCATATTAATATAATAATTGAATGTAACAGTATTTAGTAATTATCTGAACTACTAATCTCTCCAAAGCACTGATTCTCGCCTTAGTTTAATAGGTGGTGCTATTCAATATGTGGCAAAGCACGAAGAGTATGTTTTTTATCTGATGGGTACTCCCCCTTTTTGGTAGAACACTGCCTGTAAGTATTCACTCTCCTACGGGCTCAAGGAAGCTGACACACCCTCCCAGGTTTAGGAGTTGAATATTGACTTAGAAAATAAAGTTGTATTCCCCTTTGCAGTGGCTGGTTTAAGCATAGACACAAGACAATGAGTTATAAGAGATTATTATATCACACAGTGCCTTGACAATTTTTTAATGAATTCTTGGTATAAGTTGTGTTTAGTTTTCTACCTAACGAATAGAAAATGGGTAGAGAGAACACAAAGGTTTTCTTGTGCAACAGGGGCTTTGGGGCTGGGGTTGAGACTATGTTTATATAAAAAAAAAAATTATCCATGCCTGTCAGAGTTGAAGCAAAAGTATCTTTTTTCATGCTCGTTTTTGTAAGGAAGTACAAGGAAAAGGAAAATCAAGTCTGCAACAGGATTTTACCTGGCAAAGGTTAAAGGCTGTTTCATGTTTCTTTACTAATATAATTCTCTCTTGTGAAATAAATGAGCAACTTTTTGTATTTAATGCCATCTTTTTTTGTCTCTACATCATTCTATCACATTTTGGAATTCAACAGACATTTGTATTTACTTCTTGCCTCAACAATTTTTATCAAAAAACAGTTGTGTGAAACTAACCGGAATGTAAATTGTTTTAATTTTTAAATTACTTTAAAATGGCTTTTCTTTCAAAACCGACAAATTCTTATTAGCCAACTACTTTGGAACTGTTCATGTATAAAGTTCTAAAACATATAAATAAATATGTGTCAAAGTGAATTATTTGCTAGAAACCTATAGTTATTTGGAAAATACCAAATACAAGAAAGTTAGAAAGTTCTTTCCAGTATATTTTGTTATTCAGATATTCTCACTGTATTGTAATAAAATTTCTAGAGTTAAAGATATTTGATATAAAAGCCTAGATGATATTATTTCTATTTAGTGAACTTTGAATTATAGAGTATTACAGGGAAAAATTAATGGGCATTATATGTAACACATTCTTTTATTCCAAAGACAAATTATGTATGAGTTCTTCAATGAGCCTGTGCTTCAAGGATGCTCTTTCACTAAGTGGGCTTAACACATATGAAGGACTTTGAATTAGATAGTGCTGTTCAGGCTTCCTTTCTTTTTACTTTTGAAGATCAAAAATGCATCATTGGATGCCTTAAGCATGGGTATTTTACACCTACTTGATCTGCCTGTCATGCAGACCCCACTCCAGTGCCTCGCTCCCTCTTTAAGTCTTACCTTAAAACCTTCCTTTCATCTTTAACTTATGCTTGACTCCGACTGTAGAGTTTGTGATGTCTTAAGTGAATCAAGCTGCATAAAAGTACATGTTCCCATCTAGCATTTTGTTGCACCTAAACTTGTTTGTGCATTTGTTCTTGAAATAGCTTTTTACTGAAATGTAACAATCAACTGATCCTGATAGAGCAATATTTCAAAACGCTAAAATCTCATCCTTTATGGTCTCTTAAATAGTCCCTTTGAAACTCACATAATATGAAAAGCCAAAATACAAAATACTTTAAATTCCATTTGAAACATTTTTAGTTCAACCTCCATAGCCATAAATTTGTTGATTAAGGAACTGGCTCATTGGACAAGTAAGCATGTGCCAACAACTTCAGACTAAAAGTGTAACTGAGAAGTGGTACCTCAGAAGTGGAACTGTAGTAAATATACTTAATTTGGACATACAAATAACTAACAGAGGAAGAGTTAAGGAAACCAAATGTGTATGTGTCTGCCTGCGATTCGCTTCTAATTTTTAGAATGCTTTTCCAGAAGTTCTCTTGTTCTTTTTCAGCCACCTGACTTCTCAACTACAGTATTAGTTCATCTGCTACTGTTCTTTGAGAGAAAACAACTGAAAGCACCATGTAGAAAGGTTAGCAAACACCAGCTCTTACTGCTAACCTCAAACCCAGACTGAGGCTTAATACATCAGGAAAATTAATGAATAAGACATTAACACCCAGCTTCCTAATTTCAACTGAATTTCGTATTTGGAAATGAGAGTATATTAAGGGACAGGTGAAATATATTGTTCAAAAATTACTGTATGTTAATTTAAGGTAACTATATATAATGCTACTACTACTATTAATAGAAAAAAGTAATATTCGATATGTGTATATATATTTGTGTATATGTGTGTATATATACTTGTATATATGTATATATGTGTATATATATGTTGCTGTGAATGCCATTATTTCATTCCTTTTTATGACTGAATAGTATTCCATGGTGTGTGGATATATATACCATATATATGATATCTATCATATATACCATATATATCATATGTACACCATATATATACCATATATCATATATACCACATATATATACCATGTATATGATATATATGTGTGTGATACATATATATGATATATATATATCAATTTCTTTATCCACTCATTGATTCATGGGCATTTGGGCTGGTTCTGTATTTTTGCAATTGCAAATTATGGTGCTATAAACATACATGTACAAGAATCTTTTTCCTATAATGACTTATTTTCCTCTGGGTAAATACTCAGTAGTGGGATTGCTGGATCAAATGGTAGTTCTACTTTTAGTTTTTAAAGGAATCTACACACTGTTTTTCATAGTGGTTGTGCTAGTTTACATACTCACCAGCAATGTAAAAGGGTTCCTTTTTGCTACATCCCCGCCAACAATATATTATTTTTTAATTTTGTGATTATGGCCATTCTTGCAGGAGTAAGGTGTTACTGCATTGCGGTTTTGGTTTGCATTTCCCTGATCATTAGTGATGTTGAGCATTTTTTATATATCTGTTGGTCATTTGTATATCTTCTTTTGAGAATTGTCTATTCATGTCCTTAGCCCATTTTTTGATGGGATTGTTTGTTTTCTTCTTGCTAATTTGTTTGAGTTCCTTGTAGATCCTCTATGATAGCCCTTTGTCAGATGTATAGATCGTGAAGATGTTCTCCCACTCTGTGGGTTGTCTGTTCACTCTGCTTATTGTTTGTTTTGCTGTACAGAAACTTTTTAATTTAATTAAGTCCCACCTGTTTATGATTGCTTTGTTGCATTTCCTTTTGGGTTCTTGGCAATGAATTCTTTGCCTAAGCCAATGTCTTGAAGGGTTTTCCACTGTCGTCTTCTAGAATTTTTATGGTTTCAGGCCTTAGATTTAAGTCCTTATTCATCTTGAGTTTATTATTGTATAAGGTGAGAGATGAGTATCCAGTTTTAGTCTCCTACATGTGGCTTGCCAATTATCCCAGCACCATTTGTTGAATAGGGTGTCCTTTCCCCACCTTTATGTTTTTGTTTGCTTTGTTAAAGATAAATTGGCTGTAAGTATTGGGTTTATTTCTGGGTTCTCTATTCTGTTCCATTGACCTATGTGCCCATTTTTATACTAGTACCATGCTGTTTTGGTGGTTATGGCCTTAAAGTATAGTTTGCAGTTGGATAATGTGACGCCTTCAGATTTGTTCTTTTTGCACAGCCTTGCTATGGCTATGTGGGTTCTTTTTTGGTTCCATATGAATTTTAGGATTGTCTTTTCTTGTTCTGTCAAGAATGATGGTGGTATTTTGGTGGGAATTACATTGAATATGTAGATTGCTTTTGGCAGTATGATCATTTTCACAATATTGATTCTACCCATCCATGAGCATAGGATGTTTTTGTATTCATTTGTGTCATCTAAGATTTCTTTCAGCAGTGTTTTATAGTTTTCCTTGTGGAATTTCTAATTTATTGGCATATAACTGCTCATAGTCTCTATTTTTTAATAATTTCTATGGTATTGATTGTAATGTCTTCTTTTCCACCTCTGATTTTATTTATGTAAGTCTTCTGTCTTCTTTTTCTTAGTCTGGTTAAATATTTGTCAATTTTCTTTAACTTTTCAAAAAAACAACTTGTTACTTCATTGAAGCAAACAAAAAAAAACAAAAGATCAATTAAATTTATTTCTTCTGTGATCTTTATTATATCTTTTCTTCTACTAATTTTAGGTTTGGTTTGCTTTTGCTTTTCTAGCTCTTTACAATGCACTGTTAGGTTGTTTATTTGAAGTTTTTCTACTCTTTTCTATGTAGTAGGACTAAGAACTTTCCTCTTAGTATTTCTTTTGCTGTGTCTCACAGGTTTTGGTATGTTATGTTTGCATTTTCATATTTCAAAAACATATTAAATTTCTTTCCTAATTTCTTCATTGATTCACTGATGATTCAGAAGTGTATTGTTTAATTTCCATGTGTTTTTATAGTTCTTTTTTTTTTTTTTTTTTTGAGATGGAGTCTTACTCTGTCACCCAGGCTGGAGTGCAATGGCGTGAACTCAACTCACTGCAACCTCTGCCTCCTGGGTTCAAGCAATTCTCCTGCCTCAGTCTCCCAAGAAACTGTGGTTACAGGCACATGCTGCCATGCCCAGCTGCTTTTTTTGTTGTTGTTTTTGTTTTTGTTGTTTGTTTGTTTGTTTGTATTTTAGTGGAGATGGGGTTTCACTGTGTTGCCTAGGCTGGTCTCGAACTCCTGAGCTCAGGCAATCCACCCGCCTCGGCCTCCCAAAGTGGTAGGATTACAGGTGTGAGCCACTGCGCCCGGCCGTGTTTGTAATGTTTTTAAAGTTCCTCCTGTTAATGATTTCTAGTTGTATTCCATTGTGGTGAATAAGATAATTAATTCATAAAATTTCAAATTTGTTAATGTTTTAAGACTTGTTTTGTGGCCTAAAATATTGCATATCCTTGAGAATAATTTATGTGTTGAGGAGAAGAATGTATTCTATAACCCTTAGATGAAATGTCCTGTAAATAGATATTAGTCAATTTGGTCTATAATGCAAATTAATTCCAATATTTTCTTGTTGATTTTCTGTCTGGAAGATCAGTCCAGTTTTGAAGGTGGGCTATTGAAGTCTATGGCTCTTATTGTATTAGGACCTATCTCTCTCTTTTCCTTAAATAATATTTGTTTAATTTGTATCTGGATGCTCCAGTGTTGGGTGGATATGTATTTAAAATCGTTATATCTTCTTGCTGAATTGAAACCTTTATTATTTTACAGTGATATTTTGTCTCTTATAATTTTTTTCTTGAAATCTATTTTGTCTGATAAAAATACAGTTATTCTTTCTCTCTCTCTTTTTTTATGGTTTCCATTTCCATGGAATATCTTTATCCATCCTTTATTTGCAGTCCACGTGTGTCTTTACAGGGCAAGTATATTTCTTTAGGCAAAGAATAGTTGGATTATTTTATTCCTTCAACTGCTCTATGTCTTTTGATTGAAGAGTTTAGTCTATTCACATTCAATGCTATTATTAGTAAGTAAGGACGTACTACTGCTATTTTGTTGTTTTCTGGTTGTTTTTTGGTGTTCTCCTTCTTCCTTTTTTCTTTCCTTTCTGTCTTCCTTTATGTAAAAGTGATTTTCTCAGGTGTTATGTTTTAATGTCTTGCTTTTTATTTTTGTGAATCTGTTGTAGGTTTTTGATTTGATGTTATCATGAGGCTTGCAAATAACATCTAATAACTGAGTATGTTAAACTTAGGACAACTTAACTCTGATTACAAAGACTAACAAGCAAAAGAAAACTAATAAAAACTCTACGCTTGGTTACTGTAGCCTTGTAGTATAGTTTGAAGTCAGGTAGTGTGATGCTTCCAGCTTTGTTCTTTGACCAATGGAACAGAACAGAGCCCTCAGAAATAATACCACACATCTACAACCATCTGATCTTTGATAAACCTGAGAAAAACAAGAAATGGGGAAAGGATTCCCTATTTAATAAATGGTGCTGGGAAAACTGGCTAGCCATATGTAGAAAGCTGAAACTGGATCCCTTCCTTACAACTTATACAAAAATTAATTCAAGATGGATTAGACACTTAAATGTTAGACCTAAAACCATAAAAACCCTAGAAGAAAACCTAGGCAATACCATTCAGGACATAGGCATGGGCAAGGACTTCATGTCTAAAACACCAAAAGCAATGGCAACAAAAGCCAAAATTGACAAATGGGATCTAATTAAACTAAACAGCTTCTGCACAGCAAAAGAAACTACCATCAGAGTGAACAGGAAACCTACAGAATGGGAGAAAATTTTTGCAATCTACTCATCTGACAAAGGGCTAATATCCAGAACCTCCAAAGAACTCAAACAAATTTACAAGAAAAAAGCAAACAACCCCATCAAGAAATGGGCAAAAGATATGAACAAACACTTCTCAAAAGAAGACATTTATGCAGCCAACAGACACATGAAAAAGTGCTCATCATCACTTGCCATCAGAGAAATGCAAATCAAAACCACAATAAGATGCCATCTCACACCAGTTAGAATGGTGATCATTAAAAAGTCAGGAAACAACAGGTGCTGGAGAGGATGTGGAGAAATAGGAACACTTTTACACTGTTGGTGGGACTGTAAACTAGTTCAACCATTATGGAAGATGTGTGACGATTCCTCAAGGATCTAGAACCAAAAATACCATTTGACCCAGTCATCCATTTACTGGGTATATACCCAAAGGATTATAAATCATGCTGCTATAAAGACACATGCACACGTATATTTATTGAGGCACTATTCACAATAGCAAAGACTTGGAACCAACCCAAATGTCCATCAATGATAGAATGGATTAAGAAAATGTGGCACATATACACCATGGAATACTATGCAGCCATAAAAAAGGATGAGTTCATGTCCTTTGTAGGGGTATGGATGCAGCTGGAAACCATCATTCTCAGTAAACTATCGCAAGGACAAAAAACCAAACACCGCACGTTCCCAGTCATAGGTGGGAATCGAACAATGAGAACACTTGGACACAGGAAGGGGAACATCACACACTGGGGCCTGTTGTGAGGTAGGGGAAGGGGGATGGGGGAGAGATAGCATTAGGAGATATACCTAATGTAAATGGCAAGTTAATGGGTACAGCACACCAACATGGCACATGTATACATATGTAGCAAACCTGCACATTGTGCAAATGTACCCTAGAACTTAAAGTATAATTAAAAAATAAAAAAACAAAAATAAAAACTCTACACTTTAACTTCATCCACCCTGCTTTTAAACTTTTTGTACTTTCTATTTACATCTTTTTATACGGTCTCTATCTTGAATGTTGTTTTAGTTATCATTTTTGCTAGTTCTTCTTTTAGTCTTCCTACTCAGTAGGAAGTAGTTTAAATATGGGAATAGGGAGTAGTTTAAATATGACAATTATAGTGTTATGGTATTCTGTATTGTTGTTAGGTATTTATTAGCAGTGAGTGTCATACCTTCAGATGATGTTTTCTTGCTTGTTAACATCCTTTTCTTCCCGATTAAAGAGCGCTCTTTACCACTTCTTGCAGGATAGGTCTAGTATTGATGAAATCCTTCATCTTAGTTTGTCTACAAAAGTATTTATTTCTCCTTCATATTGGAGTACTATTTTTGCTGGCTATAATATTCTAAAATAAAAGTTTATTTCCTTCAAGGACCAGATATAGGGGCTTATCCCAGTACTTTTGGATGCAGAGGTAGAAAGATTCCTGGAGGTCACGAGTTTGAGTTCAGCCTGGGCAATATAGCAAGACTCTGTCTCATAGTTCCTTCAGCAATTTAAATAACTCATACCACTCTATCCTGGCCTGTTAGGTTTCCACTGCGAAGTCTGTTGCTAGATGTATTACAGCTCCCTTATACGTTATTTTTGTCTTCTCTCTGGAAGCTTTTAGTATCATTTTAGTATCCTTTGATTATCCTTGACTTTTGGGAGTTTGATTATGAAGTGTCTTGATGTAGTCTCATTTGGGTTTAATCTGATTGGTGTTGTATAACTTCCTTGTATTTGAATATTGATATCTTTCTCTAGGTTTGGAAAGTTCCCTGTCATTATCTCTTTGTATAATATCCCTACCCTGTGCTCTCTCTATCTCCTCTTTACACCAATTGCTCTTAGATTTGCCATTTTGGACTATTTTCTAGATTTTCTATGCATGCTTCACACTTTCTTATTCTTTTTCCTTTTGTCTCTTCTGATTCTGTAGTTTGAAATAGCCTGCCTTCAAGCTCACTAATTTTTTTCTTCTGCTTGATCAATTCTGCTACTAAGAGACTCTGATGCATTCTTCAGTGCAGCAATTGTATTTTTCAGTTCTAGAATTTTTGCTTGATTATTTTTAATTACTTCAATATCTTTGTTAAATTTACCTGATAAGATTCTGAATTTCTTCTCTGTGTTACATTGAATTTATTTCAGCTTCCTCAAAACAGCACTTTTAAATCTCTGTCTGAAAGATCACACATCTCTGTCACTCTGAGATTGTTCACTTGGTGACTTATTTTGTTCATTTCTAGAGGTAATGTTTTCCTGGATGATTTTGATGTTTGTGGATGTTCACTAATGTCTGAACGTTGAAGAGTTAGGTATTTATTCCAATCTTCACAGTCTGGGCTTGTTTGAACTCATCCTTCTGGAGAAAGCTTTCCAAGCACTAAAAGAATATTGAGTGTTGTGATCTAAGTCTTTGGTCACTACGGCCATATATGCACAAAAAGGTCTCCCAAGCCCTGTAACACTGTGATTCTTTTGAACTCATAGAGGTACCGCCTTAATGATCCTGGGTAAGATAATTCTCTGGATTACCAGGCAAAGTTTTTGTTCTATTCCTTTACTTTTCCCCAAACAAATGGAGTCTCTATCTGTGCTGAGCTGCCTGGAATTGGTGGTGGGACATGGGTGTGATGCAAGCACTCCTCTGGCCACCACTTCTAAGATTGTTCTGAGTTAAATCTGAAGGTAGCACAACACTGGGTCTTTTCCAAGGTCTGTGATGACCACTGCCTGGCTACCAGTGATGTTTATTCAAAGATCAAGGGCTTTTTACTCAGCAGGTGATTAATCCTGCTAGGACTGAGTCTTCTTTCAGGATAGCAGGTTTCCTTTTGGCCCAGAGTGAGTATGGGAATGCTGTCCAATAGCTAGGGACTGAAATTATGGTGTTTATTTGTTTGTTTGTTTGTTTGTTTGACACAGTCTCACTCTGTCACCAGGCTGTAGTGCTGTGGCGTGATCTTGGCTCACTGCAACCTCCTGACTCCCTGGTTCAAGGGATTCTCCTGCCTCAGTCTCCCGAGTAGCTGGGATTACAGGCACACGCCACCATGCCCAGCTAATTTTCGTATTTTTAGTACTGACAGGGTTTCACCATGTTGGTCAGGATGGTCTCGATCTCCTGACCTTGTGATCCGCCTGCCTCGGCCTCCCAAAGTGCTGGATTACAGGCATGAGCCACTCTGCCCGACCTGGAATTGTGGGTTTTAGGAATCTGCTTGGTGCGTTATTTTACTGTGACTCTCCTGGTACCCAAGTTGCAAGACAAAATTCCTTTTATATTTTCATCTTCTTTCTCAAGCTGAAGGTGACTCTCATTATGGCCAGCACTGCCCGTGGCCTATGGCAATTATCACCTGGATACCACTAATGTTTATTCAAAATCCAAGGGCTCTTTAGTCAGTTGGTTTTGAATCCTGCAAAGCCTAGCTGTTTTCCTTCAAGGCAGCAAATTTTCTTCTGGTCCAGAGTGGTTCTAAAAATCCCATCCAGAAACTGAGGCCTGGAATTACAGACTTTAGGCATCTGCTTGATGCATTATTCTACTGTGGCTGAGCTGATACCCAAGTGACAAGACAAAGTCCTTTTTACTCTTCCTTCACTTTTCCTCAAGCAAAAAGAGTCACTCCCCATGGCCACAACAGCTGGCAATGCACTGGGTCACACCTGAAGCCACAACAGTGCTAAGTCTTGTCCAAGGTCTATGGCAACTACTACCTGGCTACTGCTAATGTTTACTCAAGGGCCATGAGCCAAGGAATGTGGGCCCCCTTCCATCTTCAAAACCAACAATGGCTAGTCTGACCTTTCTCATGGTGTTGTCTCTCTGATTCTGATTCCTGTGCCTCTGTCTTTCCCACTTAAAGTCCCTTGTTATTATATTGGATCTACTTGAATAAAACTCTCCATTGGTGATACCTGTCACAGAAACATCAAATTGAACAACATCTATACAAGAAAGCACCTTTGTAAGAACCAAAAAACAAGTGGGTGACTAAAGTACCTGGTTTTGAAGGTGTCAGAAAGATTTCATTTCTTTCTAACTGTGTGGGACAACTGCTTTCTTGAATATTCCACCTTCTAGGGGCCTTTGTGTGCTCTCAGTTATAATGCTTCTGGAGACATGGCATCTTTACCCAACTTTCTTGGTACAGCATGTGACTCAAGTGAATCTAACTAAAGTTTTCTATTTCCATCTAACCAAAATGGTTACTTGAGGGATAGGGACATGATACAAGTTAAACCAGTTGGATCCAATCTCAATTTTGTTAACTATCAGAAAAAAATGAATTACTTATTCCTTGCTAGATGTGAAAGAGACCACAGAGGAAGTGTATTTGCTGCAGTCATTTTGTGACTATGTGGTACTTATAAATAGACAAACACTAAAGTAGAGCCATAAAATAAAAAGAAAACCCCATCCATGTAAAATTATGTGAACATTGAATCAAGCATTTAAGAAAGCTATGTCTACTATTTAACTATACATTCATCATGAGCCAATATATTTGTGTCTATTTATTTATTTATTTATTTATTTAAATTATTTTTTTTGAGACAGAATTTTGCTCTTGTTGTCCAGGCTGGAATGCAATGGCATGATCTCGGCTCACCGAAACCTCCGCCTCCCAGGTTCAAGCAATTCTCCTGCCTCAGTCTCCCGAGTAGCTGGGATTACAGGCACGCACCACCACACCTGGCTAATTTTGTATTTTTAGTAGAGACGGGGTTTCTCCATGTTGGTCAGGCTGGTCTCAAACTCCTGACCTCAGGTGATCCACCCACCACGGCCTCCCAAACTGCTGAGATTACAGGCATGAGCCACCGCACCCAGCTTTTGTGTCTTTCTTTAAAACACTTTGAGTTAGGGTTTCTGACTCATGAAACGTAAATCATTCTCACTAATGTATTATTTACCTAACTTTACACTGCTAAATAGCCAGTGTCATAACTACAACACAAATTTTCTTAACACTAAACCCTAATTGCTATACTTAATTTCCAAAATCAGTATACATAGTACTTGCTTCAGGATAATCGTTAGAATCACAAACTCTGAACACATACATTTCATTTTCATTTTCTCCATCCTTATATTTCAGAGTCACCAATTTGATCATTTAGAACTTCTCTCCAGTGGCTGAATTTTCTATGCAATATTATGACCATTTATTATTTAAGACATAGAGGTCTGTGTGTATATATATATGTGTACACATGTGTATAGATATATGTATATACATATGTATATGTATGTACATGTATAGATACATGTGCATACATAGGTATATGCATGTATGTACATGTATAGATATATGTGCATACATATGTGTATGTACATGTATAGATATATGTGCATACATATGTATATGTACATGTATAGATATCTGCATACATATGTGCATGTATGCACATGTATAGATATATGTGCATACATATGTGGATGTAAGTGCATGTGTAGATATATGCGCATGCATATGTGTATGTATGTGCATGCATAGATACATGCGTATACATGTGTGTGTGCATGTATAGATGCATACATATGTGTATATATGTACCTGTATAGATGTACACATATGTATATGTACTGTGTGTATATATGTACACATACGTATATGCATGTACGTATATGTATACACGAACACATACGTATATGTATGTGTGTATATGTACACATATATGCATATGTATATGTATATACGTATCTACATATACACATAAGAATACATATACGTGTATACGTATATGTATACATATGTACTATATACGCATATGTGTATACATGAATATGTATACATATGTATATGTGTATGCACTATATATGTACACATGTATACATGTATATGTATACATATATATGTATATACATGCATGCATATGTATATGAGTATATGTATTCTTATGTATATATGTAGATACGTATATATGCATATAAGTATGTACATATACATATGTATATATGTAGATACGTTTATGTGCGTATGCATATGCATACACATATGTATGTGTATATGTATATGCATACACATATGTATATACACATACATATGTATATACATGTGTATATGCATATATATGTATATGCATATATGTATATACATGTGTATATGTATATGTATATATACGTATATGTGTATACATATATATACACATACTACATGCATACACAGATATATATCCCTACTAAAACTATGTATAATCCCTAAATTTATGTTTGTATATATCCCTACTAAAACTATATATACATATATTTTTATATATGTGTATATATACATATATTTATATACATATATGTGTATATATAGATATATTTTTATATATGTGTATATGTACATATATTTATATACATATATGTGTATATATACATATATTTATATACCTATGTATGTGTATGTATACATTTATTTATATTCTTATGTATGTGTATGTATACACATATATTTATATACCTATATATGTGTATATGTATACATATATTTATATACCTATATATGTGTGTGTATATATACATATATATCCTTACTAAAACCAAAGGTGTGTTTGATGTAATTAAGTAGCCTAAATGTATAAACTTAAGGCAATTGAGAGGTAGTGACCTGTCGAAAATTATGCATCAAGCTGTGGTAGAGACAGGAAAATAACTCAAGATTCCTAATTATTTCAACAATTATTCCACTGATAGAGTTGCAACAAACCTCAGTCAAGACATGATGAGAAAAACACAATGAGGGTTTTTCACTGTGACAAATAAAGCACTGTGACATCTCACAATCATGGTTTGCCTACTACAGATCACAAAATGCTTATTGGTTTTGTTTCCTCTCAAAATAAGTATTTATATGATTATTTCAGAAAAGAGAGTTGGATTGTTCACTGCAATTTTGTATGTCACCTTTTGGCTGGGAGCCTGAACTAAATAATGTCAACCAAACAACTCAACCCATATGTCAGTGTAACCCTAGCCTTCTACCACAAAAGTATCTCCACCACCAACATTATAACTGTAAATAGTTTTATAACACTTTTCTCTACAGTTAAATTGTAAGTCACTTAAGGGAAGAAAAAAGTGATTCATTATCAGGGATCATCAGGAGACAAATGATCTATATTTTTTTTTATAAAGCAAATGCAATCAATCTCTCAAAACATAGATGTTGATAACACCAAATGTTTGTGGATATGTGGAGAAATTCGAACTTTCATATGTTACTGGGACACATGTTAGTTGCAATTACAATTGTAGTTAATGTGGCAGTATCTATTAAACTTTGAAATGCATATACTTTTAACAAGTTATTCTTAATTCTAGGACTGTCTCCTACAGAAACAAAAACTCAAGTACTTAAGCCCGAGGATGTTAATTACAGCATTATCTGTATTGGCAAAAGGCAGCGTCCATTCTTGGTGTCCATTAGTGATATAATTGTAGAACAAATGATGGCACAATTATAGTACAGAATAACTACTCAGTTATTAAAACAAATGAATTAAATTTATATATAATGATTTGGAAAAATCTTCTTGCTGTGTAGTACATTTAAAAAATTGATATAATATGCGTAGGCAATCCAACTTTTCAAAGTATTTTAAATATATATATATTTATATATATATATTTATATTTTCATATATACATATATATTTGAGACAGGGTCTCACTGTCACCCAGGCTGAAATGCAGTGGCACGATCATGGTTCATTGCAACCTCAACCTCCTGAGTTCAAGCAATCCTTCCACCTCAGCTTCCAGAGTAACTAGGACCGCAGGCACACACCAGAATATCCAGCTAATTTTTATTTATTTATTTTTTTTGTGTGGCGACTGGATCTCACTGTGTTGCCCAGGCTGGTCTCAAATTACTGGGCTCCAGTAATCCTCCTGCTTCAGCCTCCCAAATTGCTTTTTAGGATTATAGATGTGAGCCATTCCATCAGGACAATTTTGCTTTTAAAAATTCAACTATCTTTGGCAAAGAATTGATTTTTTTCAAATTGATGAGTAAAAATTGTATACATTTGTGGTATACTACATGATGTTTTGGTATATGCATACAATGCGGAATGGCTAAATCAGGCTTTTTAACATATACATTACCTCTCATACTTTTTCTATAGTGAGAACACTTAAAATCTCTCAGCAATTTTCAAATATAAAATATATTGTAATTAACTATAGTCGCCGTCTTGCACAAAGATCTCTTGAACTTATTCCTCCTGCCTAACTGAAAGTTTGTGTCCTTTGAACGACATCTTTTCATTTTCTTCACACTTCAGCTCCTGGTAACCACCATTTTACTCTCTGTTTCTATGAATTTTACATTTTTACACTCTACATACAAATAAGATTATTCAGCACTTGTCTTTCTGTGCCAGAGAAAAAGACATTTTATTAATGTATGACATTTATAAGTAAGTAACAGGAATGGGAGAATACATGATCTCTTAAAAATTACATAAGCAAGAGACAGAGATCATCAAGAGATGATTTAATTTTTTTACTCTATGTACTTTTATTTTAGTTGTCATAATATATTCTTGTTTTAATTAAAATTCACAGATTTATTTTGAAAGAAAAAAAAAGCACAAAATAAGTTAACCCAACATAGTTATGCTCTTCATATGTATCTACTTTTTGGTAGTGTGTTAAGGCCAAATTGGGGGTTCATAATTATTTAGTACTGTTCTTACTAACTGGCCCTCTGGAGATGAAATTACCTTAATCATTAATATGTTTATGTGTACTTTAACGTGAAAAAAATACCTGGCTCTAGACATACTTTACATATATATATATATATGCTTTAAGTTCTGGGACACATATGTAGAACGTGCAGGTTTGTTACACAGGTATACACGTGCCACGGTGGTTTGCTGCACCATCAAACCATCATCTACATTATGTATTTCTCCTAATGCTATCCCTCCCCTAGCCCCCCACCCACCAACAGGCCCCAGTGTGTGATGTTCTCCCTGTGTCCATGTGTTCTCATTGTTCAACTCCCACTTATGAGTGAGAACATGTGGTGTTTGGTCTTCTGTTCCTGTGTTAGTTTTCTAGGAATGATGGTTTCCAGCTTCATCCACGTCCCTGCAAAGGACATGAAGTAATCCTTTTTTATGGCTGCGTAGTTTTCCATGGTGTATATATTCCACATTTTCTTTATCCAGTCTATCTTTGATGGGCATTTGGTTGGTTCCAAGTATTTGCTACTGTGAATAGTGCTGCAATAAACATACATGTGCGTGAGTCTTTAGAGTAGAATGATTTATAATCCTTTGAGTATATACCCAGTAATGGTATTGCTGGGTCAAATGATATTTCTCGTTCTAGATCCTTGAAGAATTGTCACACTGTCTTCCACAATGTTTCAATTAATTTGCACTCCCACCTACAGTGTGAAAGTGTTCCTATTTCTCCACATCCTCTCCAGCATCTGTTGTTTCCTGACTTTTCAGTGACTCCCATTCTAACTGGCGTGAGATGATATCTCATTGTGGTCAAATTGTCTCTGTTTGCAGATGACGTGACTATATATTTAGAAAACCCTATCATCTCAGCCCAAAATCTCCTTAAGCTGATAAGCAACTTCAGCAAAGTTTCAGGATACAAAATCAATGTGCAAAACTCACAAGCATTCCTATGTACCAATAATAGACAAACAGAGAGCCAAATCATGAATGAACTCCTATTCACAACTGCTACCTAGAGAATAAAATACCTATGAATCCAACTTACAAGGGATGTGAAGGACCTCTTCAAGGAGAACTACAAACCACTGCTCAAGGAAATAAGAGAGGTCACAAACAAATTGAAAAACATTCCATGCTCATGGATAGGAAGAATCAATATTGTGAAAATAGCCATACTGCCCAAAGTAATTTATAGATTCAATGCTATCTCCATCAAGCTACCATTGACTTTCTTCTGGAATTGGAAAAAAAAACTACTTTAAATTTCATATGGAACCAAAAAAGAGCCCATATAGCCAAGACAATCCTCAGCAAAAGGAACAAAGCTGGAGGCATCACACTAGCTGATTTCAAACTATACTACAAAGCTATAGTAACCAAAATAGCATGGTACTAGTACCAAAACAGATACATAGATCAATGGAGCAGAGTCCCCAGCCCCCAGCAATAATACCACACATCTACAAACATCCAATCCTTGACAAACCTGACAAAAACAAGCAATGGGGAAAGGATTCCCTATTTAATAAATGGTGTTGGGAAAACTGGCTAACCATTTGCAGAAAACTGAAACTGGACCTCTTCTTTACAACTTATACAAAAATTAACTCAAGATGGATTAAAGACTTAAACATAAGACCTAAAAACATAAGAACCCTAGAAGAAAACCTAGGCAATACCATTCAGGACATAGTCATGGGCAAAGACCATGACTAGGCTTACTTCTTAAGAAATTTTACCTTAGTGTCAGAAGGTTTTGCAACTCATTAGCTATAATAGTGTTAAAAAGTTATTCTCCCTAATCCTCAATGTCTTTGTACATTAATGTGGTTAATAATAGCTACCTCACAAAGTTATTAGGACAAAAATTGATCTTGCATGTAATATGTTTAGCAAAGTGCTTGAAACAGTAAATGCTAAATAGATGGTAGGTACAACTACTGTTAGTAATATTAGTGTCAACAATAATAATATTAGCACAAACAGTAGCAGTAGTAACAGTCATCATCATCGTCATTGTTGTCATCATTGTCATTATAGTAGTAGTAGTGGCAGTGGTTGTAGTAGCAGTGGTTATAGTAAATTGACAAGAGCATCTTCAGATTAAACGCTATGTCTATCCATCTCAATGTTCATCTATTTTTATTAGTTGTGTTCAATATAAGTCCTTTCAGAAGTAAGTGTACATAAGTAGCACTGTTCATGAAACTGGAATATCAACCTTAATCCTTTTCTAGTCCCCTTCATTAGTAGTTCAGTGCTTAAAGCTGTGCTTCAAAGTTACTTTGAAGAGTTTCATACTTCTGCCTCTCTCAATAGCCTGTCATTAGGGATTCCAACCAGTGTGAGATCTGCTTATGTAATGTTAATGTCCAGGCCACACAAAAAGCTTTTAAAACAAAGCATTAATGTCACTAACATTTCATACAAATGAGATGCAGAAATACCCCATACAGTGCATTTTATTTCTTGAAGAATTTTTTACAACGTTCTGCTAAATTAACTGTAGGTGATACGTAAATAAATGAATAAAGTTTTAGAGCATAGCTAAACTATACATATTGGGACATTGTCATGACAGGCAAATTCTGCTGGGAAAGTCATGCATGTAGAACATATAGTAACAGATCTTCCACTGAGCTCTTAAATAGTTCATTTCAATGAAATAATTATAATATATCTATAATAGGTTAATGAAAAACATTAAATCATCTTACTATTTTATAAGTTACTGGAACTTTAATACATGTGTTTGTGGATTGACTTATTTATCTATCCATTCTCTCTCCATTCAACCATCCAACAATCAAGTCAGTCAATTATTTACTTCTTAATTTTTAAATTTTATTTTAGTTTATTCTACTGAGTATCTTTTATACATTAGGCCTATCATTAAATATTTGATACTTAAAAAGCACTTAGATATTGGAAAAATAAATAAGACATACTTTCTACTCTCAAGGATATCACAATTAATAAAATAACTAGCTCTAATATACAGCAAAATAAGATCTGATATTGTAAAGGAATACCTAATGTATTTAAAAAGTACAGAGGAATGAGAAACTGCTTCATATTAGTATTGTTAAAGAAGAACTTGTAGAGCATATGGCATTTTTATAATCCATTAACAATAAGTAAGTTTGGATTAGTTAAGGCAAGCAATTTAAGGCTGTGAGCGCAGAATGAGCAATGTCACTCAAGTATAAAAATATACAACATTTGTGTCAAAACCCTGTCTCTTTGGAAATACTGCATCCAAATGCACCCATATAAACAGAAATTTCCATAAGGTGTCAATATTTGACACACGTATGAGTAGAGAAAAATTTCTACAGTCAGTTGGATCTTAGGCAAAATAATTTAGGAGGAGATCCCAGTTATATGAAGTCATGTTCAAAGAAATCTGTTCATTCAAACTGTGGCAACTGACACATTATTTCATTTGTTACATATAGATAAATAAATAAATAAATAAATAAATAAATAAATAAATAAATAAACATTTAAGTATGATTTAAGGGTGACAGAGTAAGCTCTCAAAGTGGTCAGTTTCACTGTCTTTAACTGGATCCTTCTCCATCATTATTGAAGATTTTCATATTTTCTTGTAAGTTAAAGCCATCTTTCATGAAGCTAGATGTATTAGTTTGTTCTCAAACTGCTATAAACATACTACCTGAGATGGGGTAATTTATAAACAGAATACATTTAATTGACTCACAGTTACACATGGCTGGGGAGACCTCAGGAAACATACAATCATGGTGGAAGGTAAGGGAGAAGGAAGCACATCTTACATGGCAGCAGGACAAAGAGAAAGAGCAGGAGAAACTGCCACTTTAAAAACCATCAGATTTCATGAGAAATCCCTCACTATCATGAGAATAGCATTGGGAAAACTGTTCCCATGACCTAATCACCTTCTACCATGTCTCTCCCTCGACATGTGGGGATTAAAATTGGAAATGAGATTTGGGTGGGGACACAGAGCCAAACCATATCATTCAAACCCTGGTCCCTCTCAAATCTCAGGTTCTATTCACATTTTAAAACCATGCCTTCCCAATAATCCCCCAAAGTCTTAACTCACTCCAGCATTAACTCCAAAGTCTAAGTCCTAAATCTCATTTGAGATAAGTCAAGTCCCTTCTGCCTATGAGCCTGTAAAACCAAAAACAAGTTAATTACTTCCATGATACAATGTGGCTACAGCCATTGGGTAAATGTTCCTGTTCCAAATGGGAGAAATTGGCCAAAACTAAGGGACCACTGGCCTCATGCAAGTCCAGAATCTGGTGGGGTACTCATTAAATCTTGAAGCTCCAAAATAATCTCCTTTGACTCCTTGTCTCACATCTAGGACACACTGAAGCAAGGGGTGGGCTCCCAAGGCCTTTAGCAGCTCCGCCCCTGTAGCTCTGGAGGGTACAGCCCCTGAAGCTGCTTTCAAGGGCTAGCATTGAGTTCCTGTCACCTTTCCAAGCACATAATACAAGCTGTTGGTGGATCTACCATTCTAGGGGCTGGAGGGTGGTGGCCCTCTTCTCACAGCTCCAATAGGCAGTGCTCCAGTGAGGACTCTATTTGAGGGTTCCAAGCCCACATTTACTCTCTGCGTTGCCCTAGTAGAAGTTTTTCATGAAAGCTCTGTCCCTGCAGCTGACTTCTGCCTGGACATCCAGGCCTTTCCATACATCCTCTGAAATCTAGGCAGAGGTTCCCAACTCTCAACTCTTGCTTTTGCACACCTGCAGGCCCAAAACCACATGGAAACCACAAAGGCTTGGGGCTTGCACCCTCTGAAGCAATGACTGGAGCTGTACCTTTGCCCCTTTTAGCCATGGCTGAAGCTGGAGCAGCCATGATGCTGAGTGCTATGTCCTAAGCCAACACAAAGCAGTGGGGCTCTAGTCCTGCCCCAGAAAACCATTTTTCCCTCTGACGCTTCTAGGCCTGTAGTAAGAGGGTCTATTGCAAAGGTCTCTGAAATCTCTTGGAGGTATTCTCGCTTTTGTCTTGGCTATTAACATTCAGCTCCTCTTTACTTATGAAAATTTCTGCAGTGCGCTTGAATTTCTTCCCAGAAATTTTTTTTTTCTTTCCTACCACATGGTCAGGCTGCAAATTTTCCAAACTTTTAGGCTCTGCATCCCTTTTAAACATCAGTTCCAATTTTGCAACTATCTCTTTGTGAATGCATGTAACTGAACACTTTCAGAATAAACCAGGTCACCTCTTGAGTGCTTTGCTGCTTAGAAATTTATTCCACCAGATACCCTAAATCGTCTCTCTCAAGTTCAAATTTACAGATCTCTAGGGCAGGGGATAAATGCCACCAGTCTGTTTGCTAAAGCATAGCATGAGTGAACTTCTCTCCTGTTCCAATAAGTCTGTCATCTCCATCTGAGAACACCTCAGCCTGGACTTCATTGTTCATTATCACTATTAGCATTTTGGTCAAAACCATTTACAAATCTCTAGAAAGTTCCAAACTTTCCCACGTTTTCCTGTCTTCTTTTGAGCCCTCCAAACTGTTTCAACCTCTGTCTGTTACCCAGCTCCAAAGACACGTCTACATTTTTAGGTTATCTTTATAGCAGTGCCCTATTCCAAGTACTAATTTTCTGAATTATTTCATTTTCATGCTGCTATAAATAATACTACTTGAGACTGGGTAATTTATAAACAAAAGAGATTAATTGACTCACAGTTCTACATGGCTGGGGGCACCTTGGGAAATTTAAAAATATGGTGAAAGGTGAAGGGGAAGCAGGTGCCTTCTTCACATGTGGAGAAGGTTCCTAATTATTTCTTTTTCTTTCTTTTTTTTTTTTTTTTTCCTGAGATGGGAGTCCTGCTCTGTCGCCCAGGCTGGAGTGCAGTGGCACAATCTCGGCTCACTGCAACTTCCACCTCCTGGGTTCATGCCATTCTCCTGCCTCAGCCTCCCGAGTAGCTGGGACTATGGGCGCTCACCACTACACCCGGTTAATTTTTTCTATTCTTTAGTAGAGACAGGGTTTCACCGTGTTAGCCAGGATGGTCTCAATCTCCTGACCTCGTGATCCACCCGCCTCGGCCTCCCAAAGTGCTGGGATTACAGGCGTGAGCCACCGCGCCCGACTGGTTCCTACTTATTTACCGTGCCCGGCTGGTTCCTACTTATTTATATTTAGAAATAGACTTTAGGTAACTACAATTTCAGATTTAGATCATTTCAATACCAAAATTTTCTGTCAATTTGCTCTCACCGTCATCTTGTGTCTACATAAACTTTGTGGTTGGCTCTTTAGATTGTTGATTTATTATTATGATGATGATTACTTTTTACTGCCCACTTTTGAGACACATTTGTTAGTTTCCTCTAGTAAGCATCAGTGTCTTTTTTTAAGAATTTGAACTGTGTGTTTTGGTGAAGAGTGCACATAAACATTTTCTCTTTATTTACTTTTAGAAGAACTTTCACCTTTTTAGCCTTTATCAAGATGTTAAGTTTAAGCTGGCTGTTCATTCACAAATCTGCCTAACCAATGTTTTGAATCTGATGATGTTGGTTATGGATCAATTGTAAGCACCTGGTATTAATGACAAGTTCATTTTTCTGCTTGTTGTCTTCTCATGCCCAGAAGCTTCACAGGGAATGCGTTGGGTAAATCAATAATGATAATGGTAGGGATAGCATTGAAAAGTCATCTGTTGTTTTTTTAATATTCAGGAAAGTAAAATTCTACAGAAAAATGATATTCTTCAAGTTTTACTTATTACTTGATATTATATATTTTCTTTATGTGTCTTTGTGGAATAAAATAAATCAGAAAACTTTAATCAGAGAATTAATTCACTTAAGGATAATTTTTGCTGAAGCCCAAGATAAACACTTATTTTATTCTGATTGTTTACGCATTTTAGAGTAAATTTTGAGCAGCAGCCAATATAGTTGATGTTGGCATTGGCATTTTTCTTGATATGTATATGCTACTAGAACTGCAATGGAAATTAACGAGTACAATATTTTAAAATTTTTTTTGAAAGTGGTATCAATATTTTATCTTGCAGGGATACAAAGGAACGTGTCATGCAATCATGGGCAAGGAAAAGTTCTGTACATTAATGTTAAATATTGTCACACAGTATGGTTAGCAAGTGCTATTGCATTTACCAGGGAACTAGTATCTTACTATATATGGAGGATATGAGTCAGAAAATAAACTGCCCAGTAACGACCATCAATGTCCTATATTGTGCGTGGTGGGTGGTGGGTGGGGAGAGATTGGTGGTAGGTAGATTAGAGATTTGAGATATATCTTATCTGCTACAGTAATTGTTATAATTAGGTCATTAATCAATAAGAGGACATAAAATTTATGGATCATAACTCCTCAAAAATCACACACATGCACACATACATGCTTTAGCATACAACTTTAGTGAAAATTTGAAACCTTTGCAATCTTATCCATAGGGCCTAAATTAAGAAAAGATTAAATGCTAGCCGCTTATGAAACAGCATAGTGTAGAGAGATAAACAGCAGGGAAGATGTATTTCTGTGAATTTGCTATTTTCTAAACAGAATCTAGATTCCAAACTTCTTTAGGTTAGAGAAAATTTTGTAATGAATGAACTCCAACAGCTAACACATTGATTGATACTATATAGAAAGTGGAAATAAATGGTGGATTAACACAATAATAATTTTTTTTTTTTTTTTTTTTTTTTTTGGAGACAGAATCTCACTCTGTCGCCCAGGCTAGAGTGCAGTGGCATGATCTCGGCTCACTGCAAGCTCCACCTCCCAGGTTCACGCCATTCTCCTGTCTCAGCCTCCTGAGTAGCTGGGATTACAGGCACCCGCCACCTCGCCTGGCTAATTTTTTGTATTTTTAGTAGAGACGGGGTTTCACCATGTTGGTCAGGCTGGTCTCAATCTCTCGACCTCATGATCCGCTCGTCTTGGCCTCCCAAAATGCTGGGATTGCAGGTGTGAGCCACTGCACCTGGCCAATAGTAATCTTTTAGGAAGGTGAATTAGATGAAATAGTTGACAATGGGCCTTTAGAGCACTATTAGGAATGGAACATCTTGGTCCACACTCCTTAATATTGAATTTTATTCTCATAGTTGAAACATTGATAATCTACCTCCAGGAAAAGAAAAAGAATGTTATAGTCTAAATTGTATTACCCTCTTAAATTCATGTGTCGATATCCTAACCTCTAGTATTTCAGAATGCAACCATATTTGGAGTTTGGGTCTTTAAGGAGGTAATTAAGTCAAAACGTGGTCATTAGGTGAACTGTAATCCAATGTGACTGGTGTACTGATGAGAAGAGGAAATGTGGATACAGATACAAGCACAGGTCAAACAATATGAAGACATAGGGAGAAGATGGTCATCTACAAGCCAACAGAGAGACCACAGAGGAAACCAACTCCACTGACACCTTGATTTTGGACTTATAGATTCCTAAACTGTGAGAAAAATAACTTCTGTTGTTTAAGCTTGCCCAGGCTATGGTACACTGTTATGGCAATCCTACAAAACTAATCCAAAGAGTAAAGGCTAAAATGGATATGCTAGCTGGTTTGTAGATATCTCAATTCTCATTGACCAGAACTGTGTGGCACCAAAACAAACACATTCCATTAGTAAGAAGCAGTAAGGGGAAAACATATAAGTAATATGTAGAGTCTCTCTTCTTTCATTGAAATAAACATAAAAATTAGCTATTTATTCTTTAAGTCCAGATTCCCTGTACCTTTTTAGGTGATAATTATCAAAGATTAGTGGAAATAACATAAACCTCTCATATTCTAGATTCGTGGTCTTAGACTGATCAGTGAAACTCTGTGTTTCTACTGATTCATCTGTATAAGGGAATTAAAAATGTAGAACTGTGTTAAAGGTGAGAGCAAATGCATGTGAAACCACCAGCTCCATCTCCTGCATGCAATAGAAGCCCCAAAGCATCACTACTGTTATTATATAAATTGATATCATAAACTTTACATATGCTTAGGGCTTGCTGCTACCCTTGTACACTGAATGCCTCTTATCTGTATTGTCTTACAACTATATTGACAAATACCCACAAAATTCTGCTGAGAAAAAAAAATTCTACAATAAATGAAGTGGAGGTGTAACCTTTGATTCCCTCTGCAGGGATAGTGGAAGAATTTAAATTTTCAGAGAAAAAAAAAAACAGTGTCTTTTTCACAAGAATGCAAAATTAATGATTATTCTGCTGAGAACGTTAGAAATAAAATCAGTACTCAGCATAGTTATTTTTCAAGTATTTAAAAATTGCGGCAAGAAAATAGAAACATTCACTACGCAATGTTCAATTACTTCGTTTGTGTCTTTCTATTCCGAGAGAGACTCCAACACATATCTCTCTGTGTTGATTAAAGATTGCACAGCAGAAACTGTCAAAATCTGACATAGTCTCTTTATGGCATATTTTAGTAAAATCACTTAACACTGCTTTAGTGCAACTGTGGAATAATGATTTAATTAAATAACATGATTACAGTAAATTACATTGAATTGGCTTTGCTGTTGCTACTGCATAGTTTTATAAATTATTTGGAAAAAGGTCAAACACAATTTTAAATCTTAATATATTAAAAATCACTTGTGGATACATGTATATGTATCTGTAGATTTAGGTAATATGGGTGCATGAATTAATACAATTTCACTTTAAGAGTACATAATACTTTTCATTTACAGTACAGCATTTTCCTCTCCTTTGAAATCTCAAAAGTCTGTTATGGATCTTGACTACATATATTATTTCTCAATACAAGAAATTAGAAGCAGAAGAGCACAGTTAAAATACATACTTTACTTTTACGCATCACATCTTTCCTTAATATCAGTTACTTATGATGAATCATTTCAGTTATTCTAAAAACTGCTGTTACTGTAGAGCAGAAAAACATATCACTCAACCTGAACATAGGCCATATCATCTGTAGTTCAGCTTTATCATATGTAAAATGCAAGATTTAATCAAATATTCATGTCATTTATATCAATTTAAAAAATCAGGCTACTACAGAAAAGGAGAAATATAAACAACAGAACATCCTCTAACAAATAACAATAATAAAGCATTATTAATCAAAATTTAAAACAGCCAATAAAAGCTCCAAAAATTCAAATGAACATCACTGAACACCAAATTAGTAATCCAAAAGATCAACATGAGCAATTATGAGGGACCATATCAAAGCATATGTTATTTGCTCTACATGAAAACCTCTTTGCATCTATTTACTTAGCTAAGTCTACTCATTTAATGTCTCAACTTAAACATCACTTTTATAGGGAAACTTTATCTCACTGCACCCAGATCTTTCATCTCTGTGTTGTGTTTCCTTTGCCTTGTGTATTTTTTCTTCTCAGAAATGTACAGCCATGCAATTAAGTAATCATAATTATTTATTTATTAAATATTATCCATATAAAGTGTATATCCCTTGTTTATCTATCAGTTCAATGTAGGCAGTGAACCTCAGCATTTAGCGCATGGATTGGCCCATCACTCACTGGGTAAGTGTTTTGTTATTGTTTTATGAAGTGGTCAATTAGATGTGGCCACCAGAGTGTTAGCGGTGAAGGGTGACCAGGTTCTTGGCGTCTTGAACAAAGAATTGGACAGAACGCACAAACAAAGCAAGGAAGGAATGATAGGATTTGTTGAAAATGAAAGTACACTCCACAGTGTGGGAGCAGGCCTGAGCATAGGGGCTCAAAGGCTCCATTTCAGAAATTTTGGGAGTTTGAATACACCCTACAGGATTCCATTGGTTACTTTGGGTATGCCCTATGTAAATGGAGAGGATGAAGTAAAGTTACAAAATCATTTACGGCCTTCGCCCTGTGGAGAGAACATTTCCTGTTACAGCTGAAGTGTGAATCGGCCTTCTGTTCCCTGCCTACAGACTCTATTTTCCTCACTCAAGAGGAGACAGAGTAGAGGTTCAGGAAAAAATAAAGTTGATTATATTTACAGGTACAAGAGACAAGAGTCACAGGCACAGCACGCCCCCACATAATCATGTGGGGAAGATGCCAAGATTCTTTGGAGGAAGAAACAAAGACAGAAATAAGGGAAAGGTTTAGGCCATTGCCTTTATTGGGGATTCTGCTGAAAAGGCAAGGCAGGGCAGGGTGAATAATTGTGGATTGGGTGATTTGAATAATTTCAGAGGGTTTCGGACTATAGACATGGAGGTCTCTAGCTGCCTAGTACCTGGCCCTGGGTTGATTAAGGCAGAGGAATATTGTCTTCTGGGGTATAAGGGCCAGATTGAGGAGGTATAGCTCTAGATTATTTCGTTTCCATATCAAAGATATGCTTCTGAGTAGGTCTTTTGTTATTTGTAAGAATTGGCTAGCCCTGAAAGGAGCAGTGTCTCTAGCCAGAAAGGGTTTTTAAGATATCAAAACATCATAATATACAGAAAATGTTTTTAAAAATTTACAATGCAGTAAGTGTAATTTATTCTTCTTTCGTACTACCGATATGGAGGATGGAATTAATTACATTCTTCAAATAACCATCATTGCCCATAGCTCATCTCTTATTTAATTTAATCATTCTCTTTTATTTTCATTCTCCAGTACCATACACACACACACACGTGCACACACACACACACACACACACTGCAGAGTCTATTTTAACGTATTATATATATTGGGATTTGTGTATTTATGTAATTTTTAAAAAAATTTGCATGCATTTTAATCAAATTTAATCAGATGTGTAAAAATTTCAAAACAGTTCAGTAAATTTTGACACATACTATAAGGTGTCACTCAGGCTGGAGTGCAGTGGCTCAATCACAGCTCACTTCAGCCTCAATTTCCAGAGCTCAAGGGATCGTCGCGCCTCAGCCTCTAGAATAGCTAGGACTACAGGTGCGAGCCACCATGCCCAGCTAACCTTGTTTATTTTTTGTAGAGATGAGGTGTCACTATGTTGCCCAGGCTGATCTGGAACTCCTGGGCTCAAGCGATCCTGTTGCCTCAGCCCCTCAAAGTGCTTGGATTACAGACATGGCAAAATGTAGAACGTTCCTATTCCTTCGAAAATGTTTCCTCATGCCCCTTTGCAAAGAATATCTTACCCCAGTTCTAGATAACCAATGATGTGGTTTCTATTGTTAGTTTTGCCTATTCAGAAATTTTATATAAATAGAATCATTCAGGACATACTATTTGGAGTATGACTCCTTTTACCAAGCATACATTTTGAGATTTATTCATGTTTTTGTGTTTATCTGTAGTTTATGCTTTCTCTTTGTTGAATAATTATTCACAGTATGAATATACATTTTAAAAATTCCTTCAAGTATTGATGGATTATTTCTGCCGGCTCAAATCTGCTGTTATGCTTCTTTAGTAAATCTTTTATTTTTGTTATTGTACTTTTCAGTCCCAGAATTGTTATTTTGCTCTATTTTGTAATATCCATTTCTTTATTTAAATTGTCTTTAATAAGATACATTTTTCATACTTACTTTTAGTCCTTTGGATATGATTTCCATTAGTTCTTTGAACAAATAACGGGTTTAAAAAGTCTTTGTTAAGTAAATCCAAAATCTGAGCTTCTTCAGCCACAGTTTCTATTGCCCCCCCCTTTTTTTTTTTTCCTGTGTATGGGCTATACTTTCATGTTTCCTTGCATATCTCATATTTTTTAAAAGTGGTATTTTAAGTAATAAAATCTGGCAGCTATGGAACTACAACCCCCTAAACTTTGTTTTTGTTGGTGTTTATTTTATTGTTTGTTGTTTATTTAGAGACTCTTATGAATTACTTTGGTACAGCTTTTATTTATTTTTTTGTCATACGTGCTTAATGAAGTCTTTCTTGGTTCGCTTAGTGGTAAGCTAATTTTGGAACACAGATTTCCTTAAACACTTGGAACCAGTGTCTCCAAGTATTTGCCAAAGGGCTCTGTATATGTTGGTCATGCCTTCAACACTCTGCCTGGTAGAATCTTGCTTGTCCTCAGCCTAGAGGTCTACCAAATATGAAAACTTAGTTCCTGCTCAGGTCTTTCCTGAGCATGTGCCTAACTCTGGACATGCTCATAGCCTTACAGATATACATGGCTTGCGAGATCTTCAGAAGTATGTCAATTTTTTTTGCAAATTTCATGGACATTTTATTCTTTTTAAGCTTCATGGTTAACCTATATTGTCTATCCCAACTGTTATTCACGGCCTCAGGCAACTACAGAGTTAAAAAATTGCCTCTAATCTTTTTGACTAACACCTTGGAGAAATAGCTTCTTACATTGTGTGACCTACAAATCAGGTCAAATAACGTTCTGGAATTATCTTAGAATGATACCTACAAGAAGATCCGATCCTGTTTTGTCTCCAGTGGCTGCTAGACTGCGAGTTTCCACCTGACTGTGGGTTGGTTTCGAAGCTGCCACAGAACTGGAGTAAGCAGATGGAAGCAGGGCATATTAAAATTGACATAAAAAGACTCAGTATTCTTAATAATATTCTTCTGTTTTTCTTAAATAAATGTTAACTCAATTGCTGCAATATTTTGGTTAATTCTCAGAGTTCTGAAAAAAAGTTGATTCTGTGTATTTTTACCAGTTTTCTCATTGATTTTAAGAAGAAAATGTATTTTGGTTACCCTTACCCCACTATTTTTGCTGATATCCTTCTAAAAGATCTTGATTCCTCAAATACTAGATGACTTGACAGCAATAAACACCATCCCCATGAGATTCCAGATCGTTCTGAGCTCCCCCTTTTTGCCCAGTCTCTGCAGTCCTTTGCAGATCATTGCTTTAGAAAAAGTGAATGATGTCTAGTACACTTCCTTGAATTTTCCATCTCTTCCTAATCCTGACCCTTCAACTTCTGACTTCTTTAGTTGTTCTTCAATGCCTTTAAGAAGCTGTTTATATTTTTGTTTCTCATCCAGTTTATAAACTTCTTCTCAGATTAAGGGTTGTTATGATATAGGCCACCATCTAATTTGGAAACAGTACTGCCTCCATAATAAGCTTCTGTGAGTTTGTATAATTTATTCTAATTTGGAATCTTAGTTCAGTTTATAGCTGTAATTTTTACCTGACACCACTGTGACAGCATAAAATATGCTTTTGTTATAAAATAGGGATTGAATCTTGAATTTGAATATTTACTATTTACATTAATAATTCAATAATTACTTGAGCAATTTACTTTTTTATTGTTAACTTCACTACTAGATAGAAGGCTCCACAGGGCAAAGGCTAAGTATTTTGGGCTTTTTGCTCTACTGTGGCCCTAGAACTCAGCAGAGTGGTGGCCCATAGCAGGTACTCAATAAACATAAACTGAATTAGTGAGTAGTTTAAGTGATTCAAATATTAAAGAGAAATATAAAGATACGTGACCTGAAACAATTAGTAGTTGAAATTTTAGCCATGTATAAAGCGAATCTAAACATATTTGTGCTTTTGTTTTGTTTTGTTTTAACTTTTAGGTTTGGGGATACATGTGAAGGTTTGTTATATCGGTAAACTCATGTCATGGGGATTTGTTTTACAGATTATTTCATCACATACAAGTTAAGCCCAGTACTCAATACTTATCTTTTCTGCTCCTCTTTCTCCTTCCCCTCTGCCCTCAAGTAGACCCCAGTGTCTGTTGTTTCCTTCTTTGTGTTCATAAGTTCTTATTATTGAGCTTCTACTTATAAGTGAGAACATGTGGTATTTGGTTTTCTCTTCCTGCGTTAGTTTGCTAAGGATAATAGCCTCCAACTCCATTCATGTTCCTGCAAAAGACATGATCTCATTCTTTTCTATGGCTGAATATTATTCCATAGTATATATGTACCACAATTTTCTTTATCCAATCTGTCATTGATGGGAATTTAGGTTGATTTCATGTCTTTGCTATTGTGAAGAGTGCTGCAATAAGGATTTGCGTGCATGTGTCTTTATGGTAGAATGATATATATTTCTATAGGTATATACCTAGTAATGGGATTGCTGGGTCAAATGGTAGTTCTGCTTTTAGCTCTTTGAGGAATTGCCATACTGCTTTCCACAATGGTTGAACTAATTTACATTCTCAACAACAGTATTTAAGTGTTCCCTTTCCTCTACAACCTTGCTAGCATCTGCTATTTTTTGACTTTTTAATAATAGCAATTCTGACTGGAGTGAGATGGTATCTCATATGGATTTGATTTGTATTTCTCTAATGATCCATGCTATTGAGCTTTTCTCATATGCTTGTTTGGCTGCATATATGTCTTCTCTTGAAAAATATCTGTTCACGAACTTTGCCCACATTGTAAAGGGGTTGTTTGTATTTCTCCTATAAATTTAAGTTCCTTATAGATGCTTTGTATTAGACCTTTTACAAATACTAGCCAAATGTCCGTTTTTTAAAAAAATGTATGATTTTACAACCTTTAGAATGCATTACACGAAGTAACTCAGGAGAGTAAGGGACTGTGAACACATTGCTAGAACTGTTTCCTCTATTCCTTGCCATATGTAGACTAAGGTGAAGTTTACTGGGAAAAAAAGTTTTGTTTTTTTTCAATTAATATGAACACTTTTTAGTTTCTTATGTTTGTGCATCTTTTTGGTATACTTTATTTTATATATATATATATATATATATATATATATATAATTTTGTTTTGATTTTAAAGGAATTTATAAAGTGCAATACAACCATATTACCCCACTGCATTTTTCAAGCAGTTCACAAAAATTCCATTGCACATTACTTACACTCACCAACTACTTAGCAATTTTAAATAATCCCCCCTCGAATAATTATTTGAACAGTATTCAGAATGTAAATAAATGTTGTTCACAGCAGGTAATATGACAGTTTATTACCAATAAAGATATATTAAATATAAAGCTATTACAATATTACTGGCCATTTTCATTAAGTAAAACATTGCAGAATTACCAAATATTATTTTAGATTTAAAAATTCTACTGATGCTCTCTCGCTACATTTTTGTGAATTTGATTTAAAAATACCGATATTGAAAGCTGTTTATCTTACATGTCAACATCACCTATATTTATTACATAGAGAGTTGGCCGAGATGGAAACAAGCTGGTCTTTTGTCATATCTGTCTTTTCTTTGCCATTTTCATTTTATGAACAAAAACTCAGCATTGTTCACTTTTGCCAACACATTTTCTCCCAAATCTATAGGCAACAATCTTATGTCATCAGGTAAACATTTTCTAAGATGATAGCTACCTAATCTGGCCAATTCATCACATTTTTATTAATAATTTTAATAATTTATTATATTCTCTATAGCAAAATATATTGATACACTAAAATAAGAATCCTGCTGGTCTTCTATTTAAGAAAATACATGTGACATATGAGATTATAAGAACATAATTTCGCCAAACTTAAAATCATAGATGTGTCTTTTTTGTCCCGATTGTTCCTATTTGGGTATAATATGCTTGGACTGATGCAGAATTAGGATTGCAGTGCATCTTTTATTTTTATTGTCCCCATCTCCATGCTTTTTATGGATTGATTCATTCTTTCCATTACATCTTATGTTTTTTATTACATTTCTTTGTATGCTACATACATTGTATTGTCTCACATAGAATCTCTTTAGTAGCCAAAGTATTTTAACCATTTTTAAAGCTTCATATACTTTTGTAATTAGACATAATAAAGAAAATGCATTTTTAAAAAGTAGGGACATGAGGAAGTAAAGTCATTAGAAAGCATAGGAATTAAAAAGGAAATTCTACAGTGTTATACCTCAGTGAGCAAAACAATGCTGCAAGTAGAAAGTTATCTTCAATGTCATGCTCCATAAAGCAAGTAAGTCACATTGATTTCTCAGGTTTCTTCAAGATGTGAAATTTCTTATTAACAAACCCAATAGTAAAAACATAGTAACAAGGCTGGGTGCGGTGGCTCACACCTGTAATCCCAGCACTTTGGGAGGCCGAGGCGGGCAGATCATGAGGTCAGGAGATTGAGACCATCCTGGCTAACATGGTGAAACCCCGTCTCTAAAAAAAAAAATACAAAAATTAGCCTGGGTGACAGAGCAAGACTCCATCTCAAAAAAAAAAGAAGCTCCTCCTCCAGAAAACATAGTAACAAAGTTCTTTGCATATTTTATCAATATTCTCATTGTAAAAAGATATTCAGGAAATATATCAAAGGACATTTTCCCTCCAGGTGATAGCTAAATTATAGTATTATTTTTCTATGTAATGTCAGAGACTAGATATGTGTGAGTTTGTGTGTGTGTGTGTTTGTGTGTGTGTGAGTTTGTGTGTGTGTGTGTGTGTGTGTTCATGTGTGTCTAAAGGTATGGCTGTCGAGGACCATATGTGGCCTATGGTCATTTCCACAGAGATTTTTTTAGTCAATCTGGTTTTTGGAATTCTGCTGAAGTAACTATAACTTAGCCAAAGCGCCTCATGAAAGGCAAAGTATTTTCTCAAAAATACATCTCCCTACATTGCCTTGCTATTTCTCAGCACACACTAACTTCTGTTATTACAACCCAACTTTGTTGTAAGGCTTTGGGTTATGTTACTTTTAGTTATCTTTTGTAAGAGTCAACTGATTCCTAGCAAACAAGTATAATCACTGACATGTCTATTATCTTTTTCCAGTAACTGGGAAACTCTGCACTAAATATGTAGTTGCTAAAATCAAGTATAAAAGATCTTGCTAGAAATAAACAGGGGACTTATACAAACTCTACCTTAATTTCAATAAATAAGAAATATGGAAAGAAATGATGATAAATGGATAGATAAATGATTAAAGAGGTCAATCATTTGTGCAATAGGTTTAAAAACATTCCAGGATATTGAACCAGAATCTTTGAGTGTAATGTGCTCTATATTCCACTAGGTACACATTACGTCAAGGCTCACAATCTGTATGAAACATCTGCTTGTTATTTTTAAGAAAAGTCCTTTTTCTGCATTCACTTGTACAACCAATTTGCATGGTTATTATGTGAGCCTCTTTGAGGATAATATGGCCTTGTTCCTGACAATAGTTGACTGGTTCAGGTGAGATAATTTGACCAAAGCTGCAGAAATTACACTTTCTTTATCAAGAATATTGTAACTTGAACTGAGTTCAGTGAGTATTCATACAACTGAAATTCAGGAGCTGTTGGCAATCATGTTCTGCCATGTAAATCAAAGAAAGAAAAAGGAAGCAAACATGCAGAGATAAGTAGATTCAAACGACAAGTACAAAACACCTGGAGAGCGATGTCAGAAAAATGATGGAAAAGGCAGCTCAAACATTTATTGCTTCACAAAAAACATGTGAAAACAGCAAAAAAAATGTCAGAACCAATTATATCAGGGCTCTGGAAAATAGTCAAAAGGTTGCAACAACCAAACAAATGCTGAATTAAGAAAAAAGTTACTTAAAAATGCTAGGAAAGCTTTGTGGCATTTTTATTTGTCCTTGGCCCACAACTAAATACTATGACACCAAAATCTGGTTCTTTGAAAAGATAAATGAACTTCAAAATTTGAAGTGAAATTACAAAGGAAAAAAGAGAGAAGATGCAAATAAATAAATTTGAAAATGAAAATGGGTTCATAGCTACTGACCTTACAGAAATCAAAATAATAAGAGAATTCTGTGATAAAGTATATGCCTTTAAATTAGGTAACAGAATAAATGGAGAAATTCTGAGAAACACACAAATTGCTAAAAAAGACTAAAGAAAAAATAAAATATATGAGCTAACCTATAACAAAATAGAGATTAAATAAGAAAAAGCCTCACAACAAATACAAGACACAGCAAGATGGCTTAACTGGTGAATTTTGCCAAACAGTTAAAGAAAGAGCTAACAGCTGTTTCTCAAACTTTCAAAAAGGTAAGTGGACAGAAAACTTTCTCACACATTCTATAAGGCCAATATTACTTGATACCAAAGTCAGACAAAGACACTACAAGTAAAGGAAACTACAAACCAATATTATTTATGAATTCTGATGCAGAAATCTTCAACCCAATACTAGAAAGTCAAGTTCAATTACCTGTTAAGATTATATAGCAAGATCAAGTAGGGTTTGTCCCAGGAATGCAAGGATGGCTAAACATAAGAAAACAGTCAATGTAATGCACCACATTAATGGAAAAATTGCAAGAAAAACATGTAATCAGTTCAATTGATGCAGAAAAAGAATTGGGCAAAATTCAAAACATGTACATAATAAAAACACAAAAAAATTAGGAGTAGAAGGAAAACTTTTCAACATATTAATGGTGATTATATGAAAACTCCACAATTAATATCAAACTAAATATTGATAATAGGGTGAAAGTTTTCTTTCTCAGATCAGGAATAAGACAAGGATGTCAATGTTTGCCACTGTTCTTTATTAATTTACTGGGAATTCTAGCCCTAGATAAAGACATAAAAGATATTCAAAAACAAAAAAGAAAAAATAAGTTTATCTTTAATAGAAGATAAGTGGGTTCTATATACAAAAAATCCTCAAAATAAACATTGAAAAACTATTAGAGCTAATAAAAAATCAGCAAGATTATAGAATACAGAATCAATACTGAAATATTAATTGTTTCTATACACAGGAAATGAAAAATATGAAAATGAGTTAAAGTGAATAATTCTGTTTACAACAGCATCTCAAAGAAGAAAATATCTAGGGTTAAATTTAATCAACAAGATGAAAAACTTCTATGCTGTAAACTACAAAACATTATTGAAAGGAATTAAGAAGATTTAAATAAATAAAAAGGATTAATATTGTTAAGATATCAATACAGATATCAAGCTAACTTCAAATTCAATGCAGTTCCTATAAAAATGTCAGTCTTTTTTGCTGAAATGGAAAGTTATATCTTCAAATTCATATGACATTATTAGAGACACAGAATAGCCAAAACTATTAAAAAAAACTTGGCGGTCACAGTTTCTGATTTTAAAGCTTACTACAGATCTAGATTAGTTAAAATAGTGTGGCACTGGCATAAGTATAGACGTGTAAGCCAATGGCATAAAACTGAGGGAATAGAAATAAACCTGCACATTTACAGCCAATTTATTTTTTACAAGGTGCTAAGACCTATTAAACAGAGAAAAAGCAGTTTCTTCAACAAATAGTATTAGGACAACTGGATATCCATATTCAAAAGAATAAAATGGACCTCTACCTCATACCACATACAAAAATTAAGTCAAAATGGATCAACAACCTAAATATAAAAACTAAATCTATAAAACTTGTAGAAGATAACACAAGTGTACATCTTTTCAATCTTGGATTTGGCAGTTAATGTTTAGATATGACGCAAAAAAGCTCAACAAAGAAAAAAATAGACATTTATGTATAACAAAATTTTTTTCCATAAAATTATATCAAAGTACAGGCAGGGTGTAGTGGCTCATGCCTGTAATCCCAGCAAATTGGGAGGCCAAGACGGGCAGATCATGAGGTCAAGAGATTGAGACCAGCCTGGCCAACATGGTGAAACCCCGTCTCTACCAAGAATACAAAAATTACCTGGGTGTAGTGGCACACACCTGTAGTCCCAGTTACTCCAGAGGCTGAGGCAGGAGAATCGCTTGAACCTGAGAGGCAGATGTTGCAGTGAGCCAAGGTCCCACTACTGCACTCCAGCCTGGCACAGAGCAAGACTGCATCTCAAAAAAAAAAAGAAGGACAAACATTACCTGCATTATGGGAGAAAAATGTCTGCAAATCATTTATGTAATAAGGGTATAATTTCAAGTATATATTAACAATTACAATTCAATAACAGGAAGACAAACAGCCCAATTAAAAATAAGTAAAGGAATTGGACATTTATCCAAAGAAGATGTACAAACTGGCCAGTAAGCACATGAAAATTTCCTCAATATTTTTAGTCATTAAGGAGATGCCAATTAAAGCTGCTATGAAGTATCAATTCTCACCCACTAGAATGGCTATGTTAAAAAAATAAAAAAGAAACAGAAAATAACACATGGTGGCAAAAATATGAAAAATATCATAACCTTGCACATTAATGGTGGAAACTTAAAATGATGCAGCTACTACAGAAAAGAATATGACAGTTCTAAAAAACATTAAATATAGAATTACAATGTGACCCGTACAATGCTATTACTAGGCATATATAATTGGACACAGGTGCTCACATAAGTACATGTATACTCATAGGAGTGCTAGTTACAATAGTCAAAATAGAAAACAAAACAAAAAAACATAAAAAGATTAATGGATAAATAAGTTGTGACATAGACACATTATGGAATATTATTCAGTCAGAAAAAGGAATGAATTAGCCTGTATGCTACAATGTGGATGAACCTTCAATACATTATGCTAAGTGAAAGAGGCTACACACAAAAGACACACACGTATAATTATATTTATGTAAATTATTCAGTATAAGTGAATTTACAGAAGTAGAATGCATATTGGTGGCTGCCAAAGGCTAGGTGAATGGGGATTGGGGAAAGACTGGTTAATGGGTGCTGTGGTCTCAATGTGTTGAAGCTATATTGAAACCTAAATTTACAATGCAATAGTCTTAAGACATACTGCTTTTGGGAGGTGAATAGGTTATGAAGGCTTATCCTTGATGAATGGAATTAGTGCCTTTATAAAAGAGGCTTGAAGGAATTCTCCTCTCCTTCTGCCATGTGAAGATGCAGCAAGAAGACACCATCTTTGAGGCAGAGAGCAAACCCTAAGCAGACACTGAGTCTGCTGGCACCTGGATCTTGGACTTCTCAGTCTTCTGTTGTTTGTAAATTATCCAGTCTGAAGTATGTTGTTATGGTAGCCCAAAAATTTTTTTTGTTTGTTTGTTTGTTTTGAGACGGAGTCTTGCTCTGTCACCCAGGCTGGAGTGCAGTGGCCAGATCTCAGTTCACTGCAAGCTCTACCTCCCGGGTTTACGCCATTCTTCTGCCTCAGCCTCCCGAGTAGCTGGGACTACAGGCGCCCGCCACCTCACCCGGCTAGTTTTTTGTAATTTTTAGTAGAGACGGGTTTCACTGTATTAGCCAGGATGGTCTCAATCTCCTGACCTCGTGATCCGCCCATCTCTGCCTCCCAAAGTGCTGGGATTACAGGCTTGAGCCACCGCGCCTGGCCCCAAAAACCATTTTATAACTAGATAGAGGTAGTGGTAACACAAAATTGTGAATATACTAAGTACCATTTCACTGTTCACATTAAAAGGGTTAATGTTATTTATGAGAATGTCACCTCAATTAATTACTGAAAACAATTCCTGGATTTTCTTTAGGATTCCAATCCCTTGTAATGTCTTATTTCCAATTCCTGTGCTTCATAATAAAATTTTGTATCACTAACAAAATTTCCATTTTATTTTGCCCAAATCAATCAGGTTTAATCCATTACTCGCATTAAAAAGATCTTAAATAATGCACCACTCCTTTATATTCTTTTTTTTTTTTTTTGAAATGGAGTCTCACTCTGTCACCCAGGCTGGAGTGCAGTGGCTCGATCTTGGCTCAATGCAACCTCCACCTCCCGGGTTCAAGCAATTCTCTTGCCTCAGTCTCCCAAGTAGCTAGGACTACAGTCACCCACCACCACACCTGTCTAATTTTTTATATTTTTAATAGAGATGGGGTTTCACCATATTGGCCAGGCTGGTCTCAAACTCCTGAACTTGTAATCTGCCCGCCTCAACCTCCCAAAGTGCTGGGGTTACAGGCATGAGCCACTGCGCCCGGCCTTGATCCTTTATATTCTATGTATTCTTACAATTTTTAAAATTTATTAATGAGCTTTGAGAAGGATACAAATAAAGGTTATCACACAGGAAGATTTGAATATGTAATCAGCCAAAATAATATTAAAAAGACAGTAAATATTTGATATCTATTGTAACAACACACTTCAGTTTGTATGAAATATAAAAAAAAAGTGTTATTTATTTTTAGAACTTTACTCGAAATTAAGTAAGATGCCATCAAAATAGTGGCAGTGATATATTGTTATGGTCATATTGTCTGGTCAGCTAAAACAAATAGAAAGCTCAAAATGCTTTTGCAGAAGTGATCATAATATATTATGAAGCACTATTACTAAAACAATATAGGATAAACACATCAATATAGGGAAACACTACTGGAACACACTAGAAAATCCAGAAATAGAAAAAGTGCTTATGACAATTTTGCATACAATAAAGGCAGCAACTGAATATAGTGAGGAAATGATGAACATTGCAATAAGTGGTGTTGTGATACCTAGAGAGCCTCATAGGAAAAATATAAAATTGGATCAATTTATCAAACTATACATCAAAGTAAATTCCAAATGGAGCACAAAGTTAAATGTAAAAAATAAAATGATGTAATAATTTATAATTTGAATTCAGGGATAAATTGTCTAATGGTGGTTAAATTTTCAGAAGCTAAGCTGAAAATATTAATGAATTTGATTATCTAAAAATTATTTTGTGTTGTAATAAAAGCATAGTCAGCAAAGTAAAAGGACAAACTATAATATGTGACAAAGTTATACACTAATATTATATTAAGAGTGTTAATCTTGTAATGTCACTGCCGAAGAGCTTTTAAATCTGGAAAGGCATACACAGGCCAAAAACCTTGGAGAAAAATATGGAGAAGGTATGAACAGATATCTCACAGAAAAGAATAGCAAATTATAAAATAATTAAATTAATATCATTCAAAATTAGATATTAATAAATGAAATTAAACTACATAGGTATATCATTTTTCAACTGTCATTTTGACAAAAACAAGAAATTCTGAAAGCAAATTTTTCTCACAGCTGTCAGGCACCTCAAACACTGATAGTGACAGTGAAAATTGGTAAGACCTATGGAGTAGAATTGTGCAATGTCTATCTAGAAAATGTGCACATATATACACCTTTGAATCCATGAATAGAAACTTTAGGAATCTATTCCTAATATACTTTGGCAAACAATAACAAATGATATATACCCTGTGCTGTGTATTATATTGTTTTTAATTTAAAAAATTAAGACAACTCAAAAGTCTATTAATAGAAGACCGAGTAAAAAAATGAAAATCTATTACTACTGATATGGAGCCATCGCCAGAAAATATTGATGAAAGAATAAAATAAAATCATATTCAAGGTGTACTACTGTTTAGTAAAGTTAAAAATCTAGTTTCCAATTCAGGTGAGACAGTATAAGAAACTCTGTGGATCTACTCTCTAGCTAAAGTACTAAAACTATGAAAATATAACAGTTTAATGTTTCAGAAAATTGTCCTAAAGGCATGCAGTAATTGAAAAAAATATTTTATCAAGAAAATCTACTAAACGTGGTAAGAATATTGAGAATCTGTGGTATATGAACCAAGACCTGCACCTTCCCTCCCCACTCCCAGCTCAGTAAGATAGAAACTCCACATTAGGTGGTGTATCCAAGAACACAAGACTCTCTCTCCCGGCCAGCTCCAAGTCAAACGGCTATTTTCATGATAGGGGAAAGATGTCAACATTTCTCATCCTGGCAAGAGCTACCTGTTTCTTAGGTTAAGTTCAGAGTGATAGATCGGCCTCCCTTTCTCTGCTCAGCTGCCATTCATGAGATGTGGGCACTATTTTGGTAGCAGTGAGACTGAGAACACTGGGGCCCTAATCACCACTCTTATGGCTTGTAAAGTGATACTGCCAAGCTAGGAGAGGCAAGCCTAGAGACGTGAATCTGCTTCTTCATTCTTCAATGAATGCTCAACTCCAAACCTGAGGTATTACTAAAAGAAACGAGCATGATTGTCTCCCCCAAAACCCCAGCTTCAGAGCCCTGGCTCAGAGATTTTCCTTGGGGGAAGAATCATGTTGAAATCTCCTAATATCTTCCGAAAGCAGCTAATTTTATTTGCAGCAAAGTATTAAAAAATGTTAAACTTAAGAAAGACACTTTCAAACAGTAGAAGTTGTGAAAGGCAATTGGGAAGAGATTTATGACTCATTTGTAATATAAGATAAAGTGTAGTCCAGGTAGTTTGACAAGAGAAGCAGGGAATAATAGAACTTGGATCTTTCCTCAGGTCAGAACAAATCTAAAAAAGTAATTTTTGGAACTATCTTTTTAACAGAACCAAAATTTGATTGGATCCCCTTGTGTTAAAAATTATATCTCAGGGCATTATTGAAAACAGTAGAACAATTCGCTTATAATTTGTGGAGATTAAAAGCTGGATGTGGGTAGGAAAAGCGTCATTCAATGAAAACCCTGACAAAATCATTGACATTCCAGGATGACTGTTTACATACCCAAGTCTGCTCCCAGAAATAACATTATAGCTTCACACTGTAGGAGGAAAATAAACTTTACTAACATAATCCAGGTAGTAACTGAGTAATCAAAGAAAGAAAGAAGAAGAAGATTCAGAGAAGAATCTCCTCTGGAAGATCCCTCTTCCAGAGAAGAAGAATTCTTAGTATTGGTCAAGAATTGCTAGAATATACAATCTAAAATATCCAGTCTCTACAAAAATACTAAAACAGGTAGAGAAACAGAAAAAGTGTGACCCATATACTGAAAAAAAAAGAAGGCAGACAAAAAATACCTTCCTGTTAGAGTGCCCAGATGTCAGATATAACAGAAAAATACTTCAAAGTAGCCGACATAAATATGTTCAAAGCACTAAAGAAAACCATGATTAAACAAGAAAGGTAATATGACAATCCACCTCAAATAGAGAATATTAATAAACAGATATAAATTATCAAAAAGAACAAAATAGATATTTCAGACTTAACAAGTATAAAACAACTAATTTGAAAACTTGACTAGAGTAGCTAAGCAAAGTATTTGAACTGGAAGAATGAAGAATTAATAAACTTGAAAATAGATTAATATAGATTGTGTAATCCATAGAGCTAAAATAAATATGAATTAAACAATGAATAAAATAATTAGAGAAGTGTGTGATATACACACAGTAGGATTACAAAAAAGAGAAGAAAGAGAAAGAATAAGAAAAACATTTAAAGAAATAATAATTTAAAAATTTCCAACTTTATTGAAAATCATTAATCGACACATCCAGGAAACTCAACAAACTCCAAGTAGAATAAATGTGAAGAGATCTACGTATATATTATAGTAAAGATACTGAAAGCCAAAGACAAGAATAAAATCTTCAAAAGCAACAAGAGAAATATGACTTTTCACCTACAAGAGAACGTCAATAAGATTAAGTGACTTTTCTTCAGAAACTAGAAGGCAGTGTGATAACATATTCAGAGTACACAAAGAAAAACCTGTCAATCAAGAATCTTATATCCAACAAAGCTACATTTCAAAAAATAAAGGTAAAATAAAGACATTCTTAGATAAGCAAAAATTGAATTTGTAGATTCACATTACAAGATATGCTATAGGAAATTCTTCAGGCTAAAAGCAAGTGATACTAGGCCATCATGCAAATTCATACACACACACAAAACAAAGAACACTGGCAAAGGAGGTTAGATATTATGTACTTATAAAAACAGTGTACATGTGTATTTCTTTTCCTTTCTTCTCTTAACAAACTTAAAAGCCATTCTACACATATTATGTATATGAAGCATTGTTTGGCTTGTAACAAGTAGAAATGCACTGTATTTATCAATAGCAGCATAAATGAAGTGAATGAGAGCAAAGTTATATTCTGCTAAGAAAATGACTACAGTTGTTAATTCAAATTCACAGGAACACACACACACAAGGAAACAATTTTTATAAAAGATAAAGTAAGAAAAGCTTAAATATGTGCTTGCTCTTCTTCACTGAGCATTTTTAAAAGACAAAATTGGTTAAAATTATAAATAAAGTAATGTGGTGTTGAGTTTGTAACATTAATAATGTATTATACATAACAATATTACCTCAAAAAAGAGGGAAAAAGAAAATAAAACTTCGTAGGTATAATGTTTCTCTATCTCACTGAAATTAAATTTGTATAAATTTGAAGTTTATTCAGATAAGTTAAAATGTATATGGTAATGTCTAGCACAGTTAACATGAAAATAAGTAAAATGTAGTAAAAATATTATGAGAGAAATTGAAATGCTACATTATAAAGTATTCATGTAATTTGGCCAGGTGCAATGGCTCATGCTATAATCTTAGCACTTTGGGATGCTGAGGTGGTAGGATTACTGGAAGTCAGGAGTGAGAGTCCAGCCCTAGAAACATAGTGAAATGCCATTTCTACTACTACTACTACTACTACTACTAATAATAATAATAATAATAATAACAATAACAATAAATTAGCCAGGCATGGTGACATACTCCTTTAGTCCCAGCTACCTGGGAAGTTGAAACAAAAGGATCACTTGAGCCCAGGAGTTTGAGGCTGAGGTGAGCCATTGCCATGCCACTGCACTCCACTGTAAGTGACAGAGTGAGACTCTGTCTCAAAAAGAAAATATTCATTTAATTCAAAAGAAAACCATAAATAATGAGATTAGTAGATGGGCAAAGTGAATGAAATAGACATGAGATGTGTGAAACAATAAAATGGCAGACATAGATACAACTATATCAATAATAACAGTAAATGTTAAGGTATCAAATAATCTAATCAAGTGGCACAAATTATCAATCTGGATAAAAATAAATATTTAAAAAAACACTACCGTACTATGTGCTGTCTATGGGAGACACAGTTTGTGCTTAAGAAATATACAGATTGAAAGTAAAAGAATGGAAAATTGCATATAATATTAAAAGAAATCACAAGAAAGTTGGAGTAGCTACACTAATATCAGGTAGGATTAACTTTAAAAGAAAAATGTGGCTAGACATGAAGAGCAACATTTTGTAATAAATTGATAAATTAGCAAGACATCACAATTATATACATATATCAAATGGTATAGCAACACAATACAGGATGCAAAAGCTGAGAGAATAAAAAGAAGAAATAAACAATTCAATAATAATAACTGAAGACTTTAGTATCCCACTTTTAATATAGGTAGAGCAAGATGGCGAATAGAAGCCCACACTATTCATCCCCCAACAAGAACACCAAATGTTAACAAGTATCTTCACGCAGAAAAGCACCATCACAAAAACAAAAAATCAGATGAGCAATCACTGTACTTGGTTTTCACTTCATATCACTGGAAGAGGCATTAAAGATGGTAGGAAAGTCCGTCTTGAATCACCAACACCACCTGTCTCCATCTCCTAGTAGTGGCTACTCAGTGGAGAGAGTCAGTCTTTGCATTCAGAGGAGAGAGAGTGCAGCAACTGGGGGACTTTACATAGAACTCAGTGCTGCCCCATCACAGAGGAGAGCAAAGCCATGTTGGGCTCGGGCAGCACCCACGTACAGAGGGAGCATGTGGACCAGACTTAGCCAGAGGCGAATTGCCTATCCCAGTGGTTGGAACTTGAATCCCTTGGTGAGCCATGCCACTGCAGGCCAAAGTGCTCTGGGGTACTATGTAAACTTGAAAGACAGTCTAAGCCAGAGGGACTGCAATTCCTAGGCAACTTCTAGTGCCTGCCTGAGCTTAGAGCCTGGGGACCAGGGTGAAACATGACTATAGAGACACTAGTTGGGTTAGCTAAGGGAGGGCTTGTGCCACCCCTCCTCCTCCAAATCCAGGCAGTGTGACTCACAGCAATGAAAGTGACTCCTTTCTTCTGCTTAAGAAGAGGAGGATTGAAGTGTAAAGAGGATTATGTCTTGTATCTTGGATATCGGCTCAACCACAGTAGCACAGAAAATCAAGTAGACTCATGAAGCCCCCATTCCAGGTCCCAGCTCCCAAACATTTCTAGACACAGCCTGGGCCAAAAGAGAACCCACTGCCCTGAATGGAAGAATGCGGTCCTGACAGGATTAATCACCTGCTGACTAAGGAGCCCTTGGGCCCTGAGTAACTAGCAGTGATACTCAGATAGCATGTCATAGGCCTTGGGCTCTCATACATGGTCACTACAGGTATGACCTAGCACATTCCTACCCATGGTGGCTGTGGTGAAAGACTCCTACCGTTTGAGAAGAGCAGAGGGAAATGTAAAGGGGTCTTTGTCTTACACCTTAGGTACCAGCTCAGCCACAGTGCGGTAGAGCAACCAGAAGGCGCTTGGGGTCCCTGAGTTCAAGCCTGAGCTATTAGACAGAAATTTTGGATCTCCCTGGGTAGAGGAGAGCCCATTGCTCTAAACTATGAGTTCCAGGCCTGGCAGCAATCACAAGCAAATCATAAGCTGACTGAAGAGCTTTAGGGCTTTAAGTGAACATTTGTTATAGCCTGGCAGAACTCTTCTGTTAGCCAGTGGTGGTGGTGGCCACAAGAAGAGGCTCCTTTGCCTCTGGAAAAGGAGAAAAGAGAAGAAAGGGCTCTGTATTGTGGTTCGAATGCCAGCCTAGCCAAAGGAAAATAGAACATCAGGCAAATATCTAAGGTTTTTGAATCCAATTCCTGGCTTCCAGAAAACATCTCTGAACTAGCCAGAGATGAGGCCTGGAGGAACTCACTACCCTGAAGGAAAAAACATAAACCTGGCTGGCTTCACCACCTGCTGATCATAGAGCCTTGAATGAACATAGGTGTTAGCTAAGTAGCGGTTACAGTGGGCCTTGGGTGAGACCCAGGGTTGTGCTGGCTTCAGGTCTGACTCAGTGTAGTCCCAGTGGTAGTGGTGAAAGGAGGGGTTTCCATCAGCACAAGTACAGTTCCAGGCAGCTCAGTAGAGAGAAAGATACTCTGTTTGGGAGAAAGTAAGAGAAAAGAACAAGAGTCTTTGCTTAGACATCCAGAGAATTCTTCTGGATCTTTTCCAAGACCACGAAGGCAGTACCTCTATAAGTCTGAAAAAAACTATAGCAACATTGGGCTTGAGGCCCAAGTCCTTTTTAGTACCTGGAAATATTTCTCAAGAAGAATGGACACAACCCCAAATGTGAAGACTAAAATAAATACTTAATTCTTCAATGCCCAGTCACCGACAAACATTTATAATATCAAGACCATCTAGGAAATCATGACCTCACCAAATGTACTAAATAAGGTACCAGGAGCCAAACCTGGATAAACAGAGAATGTAACTTTTCAGACAGAGAATTAAAAATAGCTTTGCTGAGGAAACTTAAAGAAATTGAAGATAACACAGAGAAAAATTGAGAATTCTATCAGATAAATTTAACAAAGAAATAAACATTTTAAAAAAATCAAACAGCAATCCTAGAGTGGAAAATTCCAATTGCCATACTGAAGAATGCATCAGAGTCTCTTAATAGCAGAATTGACTAAGCAGAAGAAATAATGAGTGGGATTGAAGACAATCTATTTGTAATACACTGTCTGAGAAAACAAAAGAATAAAGAAAAAAAGAAAAAACAATGAAGCATGCCTACAGGATCTAGGAAATAGCTTCAAAAAGGCAAATTTGAGTTATTGGCCTTAAAGTGGAGGGAGAGAAAGAGACGGGGTAGAAAGTTTATTCAAAAGGATAATATAAGAAACTTTCCTAATCCTGGAGAAAGATGTCAACATCCAAGTACAAGAAAGTAATAGAACACAAAGCAGATTTAATCCCCCACAAAACTACCTAAGTCATTTAATTATCAAACTCCAAAAGATCAAGGATAAAGAAATGATCCTAAAAGCAGCAAGAGAAAAGAAATAAATAACATAAAATGAAGGTCCAATACATCTGGCAGCAGACTTTTTAGTGGAAACCTTACATGCCAAGACAGAGTGGCATGACGTATTTAAAGTAAAGAAGGAAAAAAGTTTTTACTTGAGAATAGCATATCTGGCAAAAATATCCTTCAAGCATAATAGAGAAATGAAGACAATCAGTTGCTAAGGGATTTAATCAACACCAGATCTGTCCTATAAGAAATGCTAAAGGGAGTTCTCAGTCTGAAAGAAAAGAATGTTAATAAGCAAGAAGAAATCCTCTGAAGTTACGACACTCACTGCTAATAATAAGTACACAGAAAAACAAGGAATGTTACAGCACTGTAACTGTGATGTGTAAACTAGTCTTATCTTTAATAGAAAGACTAAACAATGAAGCAACTGGAAATAATTACAAAAACTTCTCAAGACATAGTCAATACAAGATATAAATGGAAACAACAAAATGTTAAAAAGTAGGGGGATGAAGTTAAGGCATAGAGTTCCTATTAGTTTTCTTTTTGCTTGTTTTGGTTTGCTTATGCAAACAGTGTTAAGTTGTTATCAGATTAAAATAATGGGTTATAAGATAGTATTTCCAAGCCTCATTGTAACCTCAAACCAAAAGACATACAATGGAGACACAAAAAAATAAAAAGCAAGAAACTAAATCGTATCACTAGAGAAAATCATCTTCACTAAAAGGAAGACAGAAAGGAAGAAAGAAAAGAAGGGAAGACCACCAAACAACCAGAAAAATATTAGCAAAATGACAAGAATAAGTCTCTACTCATCAATAATAACATTGAATATAATGAAACAACATAGAAATTGTGAATCGATTAAGAAACAAGACCCAATGATCTTTTGCATACAAGAATCACATTTGACCTATAAACATATACTGAAAATAAATGGACGGAGAAAAAGAAACACTCCATGGAAACGGAAAACCTAAAAAGAGCAGGAGTAGCTATATTTACGTCAGACAAAATCCATTTCAAGGCAAAAACTGTAAGAAGAGACAAAGGAGGTCATTATATAATGATAAAGGGGTCAAGTCAGCAACAGGATATAATGATAGCAATTATACATGTTCTCAACACTGGAGCACACAGATATATAAAGCTCGTATTATTAGAGCTAAAGAGAGAGACAGACCTCAATATAATAATAGCTGGAAGCTTAATTAGTTCACTTTCAGGATTGAACAGACTTCCTAGACAGAAAAATAACAACGAAAATATTGGACTTAATTAGAATAAAAAAGTGTAGCTCACTGCCAGAGATCATTTAATTTTACGTAAACATGTTTTTTGAGGCTGAAGCACACCTGACTGATTTTCAATGTGAAAATAAAATATAAAAACTGTTATTGGAGTTATTTCTAAACAGAACTAACATCAGAATCACCTGAATCTTCAGAATCATCTATTACAGAAAAACTGGATCCACCAAATGAATCTTTGGCCAACAACTGTTCAAGAACAATGCTAAAATCAGGCATAGGAATGTTACATTTTCTAGGATTTGATATTTTTAGCGATTGAGAATTACTATATTTTGTAAATGGAAGGACCATTACTAAAAACAGAATGATATAAATAGAATGATGTCTTTTGTTTCCAAAGTTGATATACTGGAGCAATGCAAAAATAATAATAAAAGCAAAGCAAGATTTTTCATGGCAAATGGGGTAAACACTGCAGCTGCAAGCACCGTGGGTGAATATCTTAAGACATTGGAAAAAGAAGTCCGTACTAAACCTAAAGTAAGCAGAAGGAATGATAAAGTTTAGAGTAGAAATTGGTGAAACTAGAAAAGCAATAAATAAAATCAATAGAAACAAAAGTTTATTCTTTGAAAGCTTCAAGAAAATGAATATAATTTTAGCTAAATTAAGCAAGAAAAAATAAGAAATACCAAATTTAATAAAGTCAGAAGTGAAAGAGCAGACAGACATTACCACTGATCTTTCAGAAATCATAAGGCTCACAGAATACTATGAGAAATTATATACTATTAATTAGATAACTTAGATTAAATTAACATAATCCTGGAAAGACACAAACTATGAAATCTAACTTGAACAGAAATGGACATTTTGAAGAGATCTATAATATGTCAAGAAATTTAATTATAAATTTAAAAACTAATCACAAAAAATTCCCATGCCCAGGTGTCTATGCTGGTCAATTATACTACACATTTGTAGAAATATTAATAGCATTCCTTATAAACTTTTCAAAAATATCACAGCAGTACAAATGCAACACAACCATTATGTGAGCTCAGTTTTACCTTGCTCCCAAATAAGACGTAACAAGAAAACTGCAGAACAATACTGCAGAATTGCAGAACAATACCTCCAATGAATTTGTATATAAAACTTCTCAACAAAGTACTATCAAATGAGTCGGCAATTTATAAAATAATTATACACCATAGCCAATTGGTGTATATCTGAATGCAAAATTGGTTTCACATAAAAAAATCAATTAATGCAATACAGCATATAAATTGAATAACATTTTTAAAAACACATAATTATCTTGTTAGATATAAAAAGGCATTTGACAAAATCCAATACTCTTTTATTATTTTTTTAAAAATAACTACAAATAGAGAAATACTTTCTTAACCTGATAAAGGGCAGCTATGAAAAATCCTGCAGCTAACACAGTTCTTATTGATGAAAGACTGGAAGCTTTCCCACTAAGGACATAGGAGGGAAAATGGAACATGAGAAGATTTATTACTCTCACAATCTCTGTTCAACATAGAGGTTCTAGCCAGCACAATTAGGCAAGCATAATAAATAATAGGTATCTAGATTAGAAAGAACAAAGTAAAACTATCTTAATTCGTAAATTACGTGATCCTAAATATAGAAAATCCCAGGAAATCCACTAAAAAAACTAATACACGAGTTCAACAACATTGCAGAATACAAGATCAGTATTATAAATCCAAATGCATTTCTACACATTTTCAATGAAAAGTCTAAATATGAAATTAGAAAATTAATGCAATTTACCATGGCATCCAAAAAAGTAAAGTATATGGGAATGTATTTCAGAAAAGAAGTACAAAAATTATTCTCTTAAAACTGCAAACATTGTTGAAAATATAGATAGTCCCAAACTTAAGGTGGTTCAACTTATCATTTTTCAACTTTACAATGAGTTTATCAGGATATTATATACATTTCTGACATGACATTTTTGAGATTCAATGGGTTTATATGAATGTAACCCTATTGTAAGTCAAGGAGCATCTCTCATTAAAGAAGACACAAATAAATGGGAAAATATCTCTTGTTCGTGGATTGGAATGTATAATAGTGTTAAGATGTCAATACTTCCCAAATTGATCTGCAGATTCAATAAAGCCCCTATCGGTATCCAAACTGACTTCTTAATAGATGCTGACAAAGTGAACCTAAAATTAATACAGAAATATAAGTGACTTGGAATAGCCAAAGCAACCTTGAAAAAGAACAAAATGAGATAACTTACATTTTTTAATTTTAAACTTACTTCAAAGAAACAATAATAAAGGTAGTGTGATATTGGCTTAAAGATATATATACAGATCAATGGAACAAAATTAAGAGTTCTGAAACAAACTCATGTTTTTACAATCAACTTCTATTTTAAAAAATCTTTTTTTGTGGTGAACTTCTTTTTGACAAGGACGGCAAGGTCATTCAATGGGGAAATTCATTTTTGCAACACATTTTATTCTTTTCAACAAATGGTGCTGGGACAAGTGGATATCCACATGCAAGAGAATAAAGTTGCATACATATTCCCTACCATCTACAAAAATCAATTCAAATGGATCAAAGCCCTAAATGTAAGAGATACAACTATAAAACTTTTAGAAGCAGAGACAAACTATTGTGACCTAAAATTTGGCAATGTTTTCTTAGATACAACATCAAAACTCAAGCAATAGAAAAAAATAAAGAGAAACTGCCCATCGATAAAATTAAAAACTTCTGTACTTCAAAGGACACTATCAAGGAAGTGAATACACAACACACAGAATGGGAAAAAATATTTGAAAATTATATATATATACACACATACCTATATAACTAGTATATATAATATATATAATCATATATAATCATATATTTTATATATATATGATAAGGGACTTGCATCTAGAATGTATAATGAACATATAACTCAATAATAATAAGACAAACCAATTAAGAAATGGGTCATTAAGCTGAGTAGACATTTGTCCAAAGAAGATATATAAATGGCAAACACACACAAAAAGATACTCAACATCATTAGTAATTAGAGATATGCAAGTCAAAACCACAACAAGGTGCCAGTTCATAACATCTAGGGTGAGCAGAATCAAAAAGTCAAACTATAACAAGTTTTGACAAGGATGTAGAGAAACTGGAACTTTCATATACTGCTGGTGGAAGTGTGAAATTATGCAGATACATTGGAAAAATAACTTGGCAGTTTCTTAAAACAGAAAACATAGGCGAATTATCATATGACTTAGCAATTCCACTCTTAGGTATATATCTAAGAGATATGGAAAATATATATTCACACAAAAACTTGTACATGGATGTTTATATCACATTATTCATAATACCGAAAAGATGAAAACAATCCAAATGTCCATTAACTAATAAATGAATAAACAAAATGGTATGTGTACAGTGGAATGGTATCTGACCGTAAAGAAGAATGAAGTACTAAATCATGAAGTATACATCATGAATGAACCTTGAAAACATTATTCCAAGTGAAAGAGTAAGAAAAGCCAGTCACAAAAGGCCGTACATTATATGATTCAATTTACATAAAACTTTCAGTATAGGGAAATTTATAGAGATCATCTCCCCATCTCAAAGTCAATAACCTTAATCACATCTTCAGGGTTCCAGCAGGTCCAGTGGGAGGGTAGGTCCAGTGTAATTTCATGAACCCTTAAAAGCCAAAAAAAAAAAAAAAAAATGCAAAAGAGTGGGTCAGAGACATAAGACAGAAAGATGAGAGATTCACAGTGTAAGAAGGCTTGGCCATCATTGTTTGCTTTAAATATGGGGAAGGGAATCAAGAGCTAAGGAATACAAATAGCCTCTAGAAGCTGGAAATATCTTCAGCCAACAGCCAGCAAGGAAAGGAGGACCTCAGTCCTACAACCGAAAGGATTTGAATTCTGCCAAGAAACTTGCAATAGAATGAATTTTTGTGTCAACCCAGAAGAGGGTCCTAACTGGAACCAAACCATGCTGGCACGTTGATCTCTGTCTTCCAGCCTCCAGAAATGTGAAAAATACATTTTTATTGTTTTTAAGCCATGCTATCTATAGTACTTTGTTATGGAAGCCCATATTAAGATAAATCTGATTGTACAAGAAATGCATTCTCCCACAGAGCCACTGGAAAGGAAGGAAGACCTGCTATCATCTAATTTTAGCCCAGAGAGGTTCATGTTAGACTTCTTACCTCCAAAACTATAAAATAATACTTTTGTATTGTTTAAGCCAGTAAATTTGTGGCAATGTGTTGTGCAGCAATAAAAAGCTAATGCAGTGTGCATACACTAAAATTACTCACTTTGCAGCATATCTGGATCAGAATTTTAAATCAGACTTAGCATTAATTATTGTACTTCTATTGTGAAATTCAAATAATGATCCAGGTTCACAATTTAGATTTCCACTATTTCCAGCAATTTTATCATCAGAATTAACCAAATGAAGCAAAAAGGTAAAAGTGAGAACACAAGAAACTATATATTCATATATATATAGAAAGGAATATGCTTAGCCAGAGGAAAACATTCAGTTGGGATTACAAATAAACTAGAAATGTTTTGACTACCAACACATGTTGGGATTGAACTTTTAATGATACATCCCTCTCTCTTTATTGTGATTAGTTCTCTTTAAAATTAATGAGACTTGTCTGTTTATAGCAAGGAGAAAATAAACCTTCTAGGGATCAATGGTTTAAATCCTTGTCTATTCAGGGGATAATTCAGTAGAACTTATTAAATCCGTTAAAATATCCATGGAGAATACTCATATGAATATTTAGCTATGGTGTACTTTAGACCATTAAGAACAGAAAGTACAATGTTATGTTCAGTGCCTATCTTCATTCTGAATATTTTACTATGTATTCTTTGTATTCCCCATTAAATAAAAGCTTCTTCAGAGGAAGATTACCACATAAAATTAAGCATCATTCTTTGTGATACCTAGGACAATATTTAATTTAAAAAAATGTGTCTTAATACTTTTTTTTACTAAATGATTTAATGTAATGGCAAAGTATTCTGAACTTACTCTGTAAGTTCTAGAAAAGGTTGCTTCTTTCTGTCTTCAGCCTAATGAAACTGTATGTAATTCATATAGGCATGCAGTTTATAATATGTTTATGGTTCACTGCCTACGTATATGATTATACGTCTATTGTGGTTGCCTTTGAAGCCATTACTCACCCATATGGAATAGATATGCCCATTTTATTATCTACCAGAAAATCAAAATATCTTAACATTTTATAAATAGAGTATTTGGCCTACATTGATTGAGCTAGATTTTTATTGTGTTTAAACTACTCCCAGGGAAATCTTTGGGCATTTTCAGAAGCTATGTGACCTCTTCCTTGTCACTGGAGTACCACTAGTAAGTTATTGATTTGATGGCCTGAAAGAAATCATTCTGCTTCCTAAATGCCTAATTGACTCTCTGGTGTAGGGCAGGTGGTAGCTGCTCAGTCACTATTGTTTTTCTTATTGTCAATTTCCACTTCAATGGTGAATTCAATGGAAGAACACTAAGTGAGCCAGATTCTCCCAGCATGGGAGCCCATTAAGGCTAACTCAAGCAGTCTTTTGTTTAACTTGAGAATTCAGCCACAGCTTGGTGTTAAGATTGGAGGTAATCATTTAATGACTAAAGAAGTATGGATGACCCTGAAGTTAAAAGTCGGTACCAAGGGTTTTAATAATTTATCCGACAGTATAAGTCAGATACATGTTTTAAATGGAGGATATTTTGGCACTAGAGATCTGGAGATCAGAACTACCAGAAAAACAGTGACTGTACAGAAAAAGGATTTTTTAAAATGAAAGCTTGTTTTAAGAATTTCATTGAGTAATCTCTGAAGTTGGGTGTTTTTAAAGGAGTTTGAAGAGAATATTCTTTGATATCTTTGATAGGACATTAATATAAGGCCACTCTTTAAATAACAACTAAAAGACAAGCAGGCTTTCCAGACACCAGTAAATCCAACAGGTTCTGCAAAATCACGGCCAAATGTCATCTGACATCTTGTAAAAGCAGCTTTTCTTAGCCTATCTACGGCAACTAACATATAGAAAGCATATTACATTGCAGAGTGTGCCCAGTGGTATTATAAACTCATAAATTGTACTTTCTAAGATTCGACCAATACCCAGGGAAATGCATAGTAATCTTCTTTGTTTTAAATGTTCATATATGTTGTTCTTTTTAGAATTATCTAACCACTGTTGTTTCATAGATACCATTTCATGCAAACTTCTGACAACTCTAATTTTTTTTGAGTGCTTAAAATTATAATTCCATGGTCACCCATCAGTAAAAGTGTAGTTGTCAGACGCTTGTGAACCAGAACAACTCCATCTTGAATAGAAGCTGGGTAAAATAAAGCTGAGCCTTACTGGACTTCGTTCCCAGATGGTTAAGGAATTCTCAGTTACAGGATGAGATAGGAGATCCTCACAAGATACGGGTCATAAAGACCTTGCTGATAAAACAGGTTGCAGTAAGAAGCTGGGCAAATCCCACTAAAACCAAGATGACCACAAGAGTGACCTCTGGTCGTTCTCACTGCTACACTTCCACCAGCACCATGACAGTTTACAAATGCCAGGGCAATGACAGGAAGTTCCTTACATGGTCTAAAAGGGGGAGGAATGAATAATCCACCCCTTGTTTAGCATATAATCAAGAAATAACCATAAAAATGTGCAACCAGCAGCCCTTGGAATTCTCTGTCTATAGAGTACCCATTCTTATATTCCTTTACTTTCCTAATAAACTTGCTTTCACTTTACAGACTTGCCCTGATTTCTTTGACCACTAGGCTTTCTTTCATTTCGGCTCTGTGTCCTTTCATCAAGCCCTATGCTTTAACTTCTGGTACAACCAGATATTCCAAGTCCGTCTTTTATTTGTTCTGTCCCAGTCCTAGACTCAGTCACTTCTCTAAGGAGCCTTGGTTCCTTTCATTGAATGATGCTATTTAGAACCAGCAATCTTAGCGCTAGATTGGTTCATTGCTGCTTGGTTGACATCAGTTCTACACTCTCTCAGGTGACAGAGCTAAACCACCACACATGTACATGTATCTCCATTTTGTTTCAGCATCTATCAAACCACGTATGTGTTAAAAAGGCAATTAGCTTATACTTACACCTCGGATTCTGACCCAATACACATCCACCACTGGGTTTATATTAACTTTCCCTCTTTCTCATTTGTAACTTCTTTCATCAGTTAGAAACTCAGCTCTTATTATTGATAATGGATTTACATATTAGTCCAATCTTAGTATAAATCTAAAGTACTTTTAAAATTGTTAACTCATACCTCTACGAGAAACAAATCTAACAATATTGTATAATTTTATGTATAGTTTGCATTGCGTTTTGTTTTCTTTTTGACACAGGGTCTTGCTGTGTTGCTCAGGCTGGAGTGCAGTGGTGTGATCATGGCTCACCACAGTCTTGACCTCCTGAGCTAAAGGAATTCTCCCACCCATCCAAGTAGCTGGGACTACAGGCACCCACCTCCATGCCTGGCTTTTTATTTTATTTTGTTTTATTTTACTTTATTTTATTTTAGTAGAGATGAGGTCTCACTGTGGTATCTGGCTGGTTTCAAACTCCTGAGCTCAAGCAATTCTCCTGTCTCAGCCTCCCCAACTGCTGGGATTACAGGCATTAGGCACAGTCCTCAGTATATTTTTTTGGTTTTTGTCAATTCGAAACATTGCAGTGATCACTTAAAAACATTGCTTTCCAAATTTAATCAGGTTAATTTTTTTCTCCATTCTCTTCAGTGTACTCATGTTACTTATTTTTAAAATGCAATCAGATGCATTTGTTGTTGTTTGCATTCCATTTTAATTTCTCCCCACATTCTGGTTAATTTTTAAATTGTTGCATTAGAGTATGTGACATGTTAATATAATCTGAGGAGTAAAAAGACAGATAAAAATATGTAATGAGAAAATTGCCTCTCCTTTCTCATCTCTACTACTGGGTTCCAATTATTCATTTATTTCTACCCCCTCCTTACCTACCCTTGTGTAGATGATCAATCTTGTTAGTTTCTCATTTATCCTTTCCATATTTGTTTTGCTTAAATGAGAAGATTCATAAATTTATAATATACAATTTATAAATTGCATATTTTTAAAATTTATTTTAAGTTCAGGGGTACAAGTGTAGGTTTGTTACATAGGTAAGCTTGTGTCATGGGGGTTTGTCGTACAGGTTATTTCATCACCCAGGTATTAAGCCTAGTACCCATTAGTTATTTTTCCTGATCCTCTCCCTCCTCCAACCCTGCACCCTCCAAAAGGCCCCTGTGTGTGCTGTTCTCCTCTATGTGTCCACTTGTTCTCATCATTTAGCTCTCGTGGAGAAGTGAGAACATGAAGTATTTGGTTTTCTGTTCCTATATTAGTTTGCTAAGGATAATGTCCCCCAACACCATCCATGTTCCTGCAAAGTACATGATCTGGTTCTTTTTTATGACTGCATAGTATTCCATGGTATATATGTACCACATTTTCTTTATCCAGTCTATCATTGATGGGCATCTAAGTTGATTCCATATTGCATATTTTAAATACTCTTTGGCATATTATACTTCATATTATAAATACTCTTTTTATCTTGCTTGTTAAAAGTTTACATTTAAGAGTATGTTCTGGAAAACACTATAAGTCAGTTCATCGAGTTCTTGCTTCTTCATATATTTATCTACATAAGGCTACATTTCAGAATGTATCATTGTTCAACCATTCTCCTACATAAGGACACTTAAGTTGTGCCCATTATTTTGGAAACATAGACAATGATGCAATAAATAACCTTGTGTAAGTATATTTTTTTGTTTTGTTGGAGGTTTATCTTCAGAGTAAATTTCTAGAAATGAGACTGCAGTTTCAAAGGTTTAAGTTCATACTCTGTATGCTTGTGGATGACTGAATAATAGTCCCCTAAAAGACACTCATGTCCTAATCCAGAACATTTCATTCTTGTCTTCTATGTAAAAGGGGCTTTGCAAATGTGATTACATTAAGTACCATGAGATTATGTTGAATTATCTAGCTTGGCCTGATATAATTACAAAGTTCTTATCAGAGAGACACAGAAGATCAGAGTGAGCAGAAATAGATGAGATGATGGAAACAGAAGGTTAAAGCAGTATGAGGAAGAAACCACAAGCAAAGGAATGCACATGTCATTTTCAGCAAGGAAAAATGGCAAGGAAACAGTTTCCTTTGAAGCCTGCAAAAGAAACAAGCCCTGTTAAAAATTTGATTTTAGTCCAATAAAACTGATTTTGGATGTCTGATATCCAGGAAGTAATATTTTGTTGTTCTAAAGCAAATTGAAGGTATTTGGTTACAACAGCCAATAGAAAACCAATACAGTAGTTTTGCTGGATTTTCTTCCAAGAAGAAATATACCGATTTACATTATCACAAGCAATGCAAGAGAGCGCCTATTTCCCTACAAACTTGCTAATAGAATGTGCTTTCATATTTCTAAACTTTTGCCAGTCTGATAGGTGAGAAATATTTTTGCAGAGTAGTTTTAATTGTATTTTGCTAATTGCTATTGTCTTTGAACATTGTTATTTCATGTTTTAGAACTATATTTTATATGTTTGAGTGAATTACTTGCTTATGTTTTTTTCTCAATTTTCTGTCAGAATTTTAGTTCTTTGTACCTGAAATTTTAATAGTTCTTCATTAGCAATGAAAGTCTTTTGTAGTTTATGTTACTAATATTCTCTATGTTTATCTGTTGTTTGGAAACTGTTTATGGCATGTTTCTCATGCATTTTCTTTCCTTTTAGTTAATTTATCTATATTTTATTAATGATCCCAGATTTTGAGTTATAATTAGAAATACATTTCCTATGCCAAAATTAAAGAAGACTTCATCTATACAAAAATTGTTTTTAATCACGTGATGCTACAATAAAAATGAGAAAATGTAGCAAACACCAACATATTTTGCCAATCAAAATGAGTCTTGTTGTCCCTCTATTCACCTTGCTTTTGCAATCAATTTTCATCCTTACCAGGTATAATTTTACCAGGTTTATCATTGCCATTCTGAATAAGAATACTGAAGTCTTTCAAAATTGTATTACTAAAACATTGCTTCTTAAATGAACTTATCTCAATATTATCTTGCTTAAGACAAGCCTGGGATAGATGTTATGATGGGCTCATATTATTGAATAAAGTGTTCTCAGGAAAAAGAAAAAGCTTTATTATTTTTACTCTGATTATTTTGAAAAAAAAAATCTAAATTTATCAACAATAAAATACTTGGTGGGGGAGTGGCCATGATGACTAGAAGCAGCCAATGCGCATTGCTCTCAAGAAGAGAAATGGAAGGGATGAGTAAATACAGCGCCTTTAGCTGAAACATCCAGGTACTCACATTGAAACTAATAAAGGAAACAACTTGACTCATGGAAAATGGAGAAAAGCAAGGCAGGACAATGGCAAACCTGAGAGCGACACAGACCCAGAAGAAGCTTTCACACCAGAGAAACAGTGAGTGAATGTGCTACCACGAGATCTTCCTTGGATCTTTTAACCCTCGGGTGAGGATATCCCCTTGTGAACCCACTCCACCAGGGCTTTCAGTCTGACACACAGAGCTACGTGGAGTCTTGGCAGAGCAGCTGCTCAAACATGCACAGTGACCCAGGAACTTGACATAGTCTGGCTTTCCAGGCTCCTGGCAAAAGTAGCTGCAACTCCAGGAAAGTGAAGGGTTAGACCCCCATACATACCCCTAGAAAAAAGGCTGAATCCAGGGGCCCAAGTGGTGATGTTCTGCAGGTCACATTTCCATGGCACCCACTGGTTTGGAATTCTAGCCAGCAACTTGTAGCAGCAGAGCACCTCCCTGGGGTAGAGATCCCAGGGGGAGTGGCAGGCCACCATCTCTGTTGTTTAGTTGACTTAGCTGTTATGACCTTTGGGCTTTGATGAGTCCAAGCCGACCTGGGGCAAAAGGAATCCCCCAACACAGCACAGCTGTGAGTAGCTGAGACCACAAATGCATGCCACCACTACAAGCTAATTTTTTAAAATTATTTTGTTGAGACAGGCCTCACTAAGTTGCCCAGGCTGCTCTTGACCTCCTGGAATCAAGCAGTCCTCCCACTTCAGCCTTCCGAAGTGCTGGGATTACAGGTGTGAGACACCATGCCCAACCCAACATTTTCTTTATTCATTTGTCTGTTGATAGACATTTAGGTTATTTTTAATTTTTCATTGTTGTGAATAGTGCTACAAAGAACTTAGGAGTGCTAATATCTCTTAGTATCCCGATTTCTATTCTTTTGAATAAATATCCCCAAGTGAGACTGCTGAATCATATGGCAGTTTAATTTTTAATTTTTTGAGAAGCCTCCATATTGTTTTGATATTGGCATCACAATTTTGCATTCTCACCAATAGCGTGTGAGGGTTCCAATTTCTCCACATCTTGACCAATACTTTGTTTTGTTTTGTTTGATAATAGCCAATCTGACAGGTGTGACATAGTATTTCATTGTTATTTTAACTTGCATTTTTCTGATGATTAGTTACATTAAGCATTTTTTTTTTCATGTATCTGTTGGCCATTTGGATGTCTTCTTTTGGGAAATGTCACTTTGAGTTTTAGTCCAGTTTTTAATTGGTTATTAGTTTTATTTTTTTTCTGCTGAGCTGTAGAAGTTGCTTAGATATTTTGAAAATTAGCCCCTTATGAAGATATATGATTTGCAAATATTTTCTTTCATTCCATGGGTTGAATTTTCATTCTGTTGACTATTTCACTTGCTATGTAGAAACTTTCTAGTTTAGTTTTGTTGCCTATGCTTTTAGTGTCATATCCAATACATAACTGACAAGACTAAAGTTACAACTCTTTTTCCCTATTTTTTTCAGGGTGTTTTTGAGTTTAAGGTCTTATGTTTAAGTCTTTAATTGACTTGAGTTGATTTTTGTGTATGGTAAAAGGAGTGTCAATTTTATCCTTTTGTACTTAGAAATCAGTTTTCCCAATAACTCTTGGTAAAGAGACTATTCTTGCCCCATTATGTATTGTTGGTAACCTTGTCAAAGATCATTGACTGTATATGTGTGGATTTATTTCTAGGCTGTCTATTCTGTTGTGTTTATACCATTGCCATACCGTTTTGATTACTGTAACTTTGTAATGTATTTCAGAGTCAGGAAGCATGATGTCACTTGCTTTATTCTTCTTTCTCATGATTGATTAGGTTATTAGTGGTCTTTGGTTGTTACAAATAAGTTTTAGTACTTATTTCTATTTCTGCGAAAACTACAATTTGGATTTTGATAGGGATTGCAGTGAATCTGTAGATTGCTTTGGGTAGTATGGACATTTTTATAATATTATGTCTTCCAAACTACAAATGTAGGATGTTTTTCAGTTTGTTTTTTGTTCAATTTATTTCATCAATGTTTTATACTTTTTGGTATATAAGTTTTTCACCTCCTTAGTTAAGTTTACGCATACATTTTTTATTAATTTTTGTCTTTTCCCCAGTGTGTGTTCTTGGCACCTTTGGAAAAAATGGGTTCACCGTAGGTGTGTGAATTCCTTTCTGTGTTCTCTATTCTGTTTCATTGGTCTATGTGTCTGTTGTTATACCAGTACTTTGCTGTTTTGGTTACTATAGCTCTGAAGAATAACTTGCAGTCAGGTAATGTGATTACTTAAGTTTTTCTCTTTTTATTGGTGAAAGCTTTGACTATCCAGGGCCTTTTGTAGTTCCATATAAAATTTTAGATTTTTTAAATATTTCTCTGAAGAATGTCATTGGTATTTTGATAAGGATTGAATTGAATTGGCAGATTGCTTTGAGTAGTATAGAAATTTTAACAATATTGATTCTTCCAATCCATGATTAGAGTAACTTTCCATTTTTTGGTGTCATTTTAAATTTCTTTCATCAGTAATTTATAGTTTTCATTATAGAGACCTTTCACTTCTTTGGCTAATTCCTAGGTTTTTAATTTTATATGTGGCTACTGTAAATGGGATTACATTTTTTATTTGTTTCTCTGGTTGTTCACTGTTGGCATATAAAAATGCTACTGATTTTTGTGTGCTGATTTTGTATCCTGCAACTGTACCGAATTTGTTTATGAATTCAAATTGTTTTCTTGTGGAATCTTTAGGTTTTTCCAAAAATAAGATTATATCATCTATAAACAATGATAATATAATTTACTTTGTTTCAATTCGGATGCCTCTTATATCTTTCTCTTGTCTGATTGCTCTAGGTATGATTTCCAGTACCATTTTGAATAACAGTGGTGAAAGTGGTCATCCTTGTCATGTTTCAGATCTTAGAGAAAGAGCCTTTAGATTTTCCCCATTCAATATGATAACAGCTGTGGGTCTGTCATATATGGTTTTTATTATGTTGAGGTATGTTCCTTCCATGCCCAGTTTTTTAAGAAATTTTTTATTATAAACAGATGTTAAATTTTATCACATGCTTTTTTAGCATCAATTGAAATAATCATATGGTTTTTGTGCTTCATTTTGTTGATGTGATTTATAACATTTATTGATATTCTTATGTTTAACCGTCCTTGCATACAAGAAATTAATTCCAGTTGGTCATATGAATAGTCTTTTTAATGTATTGCCAAATTTGGATTGCTTGTATTTTATTGAGAATTTTTGCATCAATATTCATCAGAGATATTGGCTTGTTGTTTTGTGTATGTTTTTTTTTAATGTGTCTGTGGCTGGTTTTGGTATCAGGGTAATAATGGCCTCATAGTGGAATTTCTTTCTTGTTCAATCTTGGTAGATTTTACATGTCTAGGAATTTTTTCATTTTTTTCTAGATTTTCAAATTTATTGGCATATAGTTGCTCATAGCAGCCACTAATGATCCTTCGAATTTCTGCAGTATCAGTTGTAATGTCTCCTTTTTCATCTATGCTTTTATTTATTTGGATATTCTTTTCTTTTCTTAGTCTGGATAGAGGTTTGTCAATATCGTTTAACTTTTTTTAAAAAACAACATTTTCTTTTATTAATTTTTTGTATTGTTTTCTTCATTTTAAATTCATTTATTTCTACTGTGATATTTATTATTTCTTTTCTTCTACTAATTTGGAATTGGTAAATTCTTGATTTTCTATTAAAGACACATTATTAGATTGTTTATTTGAAGCTTTTCTTCTTTTCTGATGTAGGCACTTACAGTTGTAAACTTCCCTCTTAGTACTGTTTTTGTTCTGTCTCGTAGGTTTCTGTCATGCTGTGTTTCCATTATCATTTGTTTCAAGAACTTTTTCAATTTCTTCTTAATATCTTCATTGACACAGTGGTCATTCAGGAGAAAATTGTTTAATTTTCATGTATTTGTATAGTTTCCAATGTTCCTCTTGTTACTGATTTCTACTTTTATTTCATTGTGGTCTGGGAAAATGCTTAATATTATTTTCACTTTTTTTGAATGCTTTAACACTTGTTTTGTGACCTAACATACGGTCTGTCCTTGAGAAAGATCCATGTGCTGAGGAAAAGAATGTGTATTGTTCAGCTCTTGGATGAAATATTCTGTAAATATCTATTAGGTCCACTCGGTCTATGGTGCAGATTAACTCCAATGTTTCTTTGAGGATTTTCTGTCTGGAAAATCTGCCCAGTGCTGAAAGTGGGATGTTGAAGTCTCCAGCTATTATTGTATTGGGGCCTGCCTCTCTCTGTAGCTCTAGTAACGTTTGCTTTATATCTTGGTGCTGTAGTATCAGGTGCATATATAGTTAAAATTGTTATATTGTCTTGCTGAAGTGACCCCTTTATCATTATACAGTAATATATCAATATAACAATATCACTATATAATATCCGGACAAGATCTGGAAGAATATTCTGGAATTACCAGGCAGAGACTCTTATTCTCTTTCCTTACTTTTTCCTAAACAGATTCTCTCTGTCTATTCTGAGCCACCTGACCCTTGGGGTGGAAAGACACAGGCTGCCCTGTGGCCACCATCACAATGATTGCTGTGGGTTACACTTATAGCCAGCTCAGCACTGAGCTTTGCCCAGGACTTGCCATAACCACTCCCTGGTTACCACCTATGTTCACTCAAGGCCCTGGGGATCTATAATCAACAGGTGACAAACACAGCCAGGTCTGTGTCTTTCCCTTCAGGGCAGTGAGTTTTCCTAGTCCCCAGACAAGTCCAGAGGTACCATCTAAGAGCCAACATCTAGAGTCAACGACCTTAGACATCTACCTGGTGTTCTAATATACTGAGGCTGAGATGGCACTCAAACCTCAAGACATAGGCCTTTCTATTTTTCCCTCACCTTTCCAAAGGCAGAGGAGCTTCATGCCATGTCCACCACCACCACAGGCCATGAGGAGTACTGCCAGAATACTGGTAACTTTCCCTTAAGGACCAAGGATTTTTAGCAAACATTTGGTGAATGCTGCCTGGTCTGGGACTCACCCTTCAGGGCAGTGGTGAGAGAAGAGAGAGAAAAGAACTAGTTAGGCAGATAGCTAGGACAAATCCTCAGTAGAATTCCTTTTTCTAACAAAGGAACAGCTTGAAAGATCAAGCTGCAAGCAAAGATAAAGGGGCAAAGTCCACCATAAAAATGCCTGATGTATAACTAATAAGGATCACATATATATATATGGTGGGCTTCAGTGAACACATCCTTTTTCTTTTTTGCACGTGCTCACATAAAGGAGCTTGTGGGGGGTGGGGTCGCAAATTTGAAACATTGTGGTGCATTGGTAAGGCTGCAACAGTGGGCCACTAAGTTCTGATTCAGGCATCCCCAGATTCCATTTCGTGCTTTACCCCCACTATGGCCAAGCTGATAGTTAAGGTGCAAGACAAAGTCCCCTTCACTTTTCCCTCTGCTTTTCTCAAGCAGGAGTCTTACCTTATAGCAACCACTGCTGTGAATGTGCTGAATCTCACCTTAAACCAGCAATCAGAGGTTCACACAAGGCCCTTGGCATAATACCTGGGTATCACTGCTTGTTATTCAGAGCCCAAGGGCTCTTTATTTATCAGGTGATGAATCGTACCGGGACTGATTTCTTCCATTCAAGACAGAAGTTTCTCTCCTGGCTCAGCGCACATCTAGAAATGTCATCCAGGAGCTAGGTTCTGGAAGGAGGTCCTCACAACTCTGACTGATGCCCTAGTATTCAGGATGCCAGATTCAAGATGCAAGACAAAGTCCTCCACACTCTTCCCTCTCTTCTCCTCGAGTGGAAGGAAAAGGTCTCTTTTGGACCCACGAGCTATGCAGCCTGGGGTTAGGGGAGGAGTGATGCCAGCACTCCCTTAACCACCCCAGCTTGTGTCTCAGTAGGTCACATGCCCCTACAGTCTGCTAGCTATGGGCCCAGTGCAGCGCTAGGAATCACCTAAAAGTTGCAGATCTTGTAGCCTGAGACTTCCTTTCAATTTTATTCAGAAACTAAGAGGATTTTAGCCTGTGGTGGTGACGTTTGTGGAAACTCAAGTTCTGGCTGCTAGTATCAGATTTCCCTCTGGCTAGGGCTATTTCAAATGCTCCCTCTGTGGGCAGATGTCGACTGAATTTAGTCTACTTTTTCTTTCTGCTCTAACAGGGCATCATGGAGTACAATGTCTCACAATTGTTACACTCTCCCTTGCCCAGTGCAGGGGAGTGGGGATGCAGGGAACTGGGGAAGGGATGCAGGGGAGTGGGGAAGGGATGACGTCAGTGATTCTAGACTGTTTTCTCTACCTCTTTAGTGTCACTTTCAGTGATATGAAGTTAAAATCGGGTACTGTGAGTGCTCACCTGATATTTGTTTCTTACGAATGTACTTTTCTTGTGTAGATAGTTGGTAAATTGCAGTCCTCGTTGGTGGGGACACTAAGCGGAGCCTTCTATTCCCCCATCTTGCTCTACCTCTTCCCTACTTTTTTTTTGTTATAATAGTTATTTGATAGGATTCTTACAGTTATATATATACACATTATATATATGTGTGTGTGTATATGTATATAATCATGATATATGCACTTTGACTTTTCTCTTTTTCAATTTGAGTGCTTCTTAATTCTTGTTCTTATCTAATTGCTCCATCAGAAACTTCTAGTATGATGGTGAATGGAAGTGGAGAGAGTGGGCATCCTTGCCATGTACCTGATCTCAAAGGAAAAGCTTTTAGTTTTTCAACATTGAGTATGATGTTAGGTGTGAACTTTTCATATATGACCTTCATAATGTTCGGGTAATTTGCTTCTGTTCCTAGGTTGATGAGAGTTTTTTTACATGGAAGGGTGCTGAATTTTGTCCAAAATACTTTCTGTGTCTATTTACATGCTTATATGACTATAATAGAAAATATTTTAAACTTTTAGCAAGCTTAACTATTTCTATGAATAAATTAACACATCATTAAACATGATACTTATGGTGAAGCCATGAGATTTAAAGAAGATTGCATATGTTAATCACAAAAGAAAATCAAATGTTATGTACATGGCATCCAGATATGAAGGGAAGGGCATTTAGTAACTTTTTCTTAAGCTAATGTAACTCCTCATCTAAATTTTCAATGAGTGATTTGGAGGTCCTTCATTTTAACTCTATAAAATGAGAATCGAATTATGTGGTGTACAGTATGTTTAGATAATGAAACATAAACGTTGAAGTAAGCACATGAAGTAATCATTTAAATTGTCAGAAAGGATGTCTACATTTCTGGAAAACAGACCACATGTTGTGTGAGATACAAATACTTGCAAAGACAGTAAAAACAGCGTACAGTTTATCTTTTTGAAAAAGAAAGGTAAATTTTTGAAAGAATTAACAGTGTGAGTACAATTATATCATGCTGATCTTGGACTAGAGGTATTTAAAATATGGTTTCAAGGGTAATTTAACTTTTCTATATGTTGTATTACTGGGAAGACATTCTCGAGCAATGGAAAATTCTATGCAGTTGTAAGATATTCACTCTAGGTAGTATTCATAATAATAGTGTGCTCATCATATGCTGAGTATTCTAAAAGCATTGTTCATTTAACCTTTACACAGCCCCACTGAGGTGTAAACCCAATTAGGGTGTATTAGTCAGAATTCTCCAGAGGAATATAACAATAAAATATTATGTTTATATATACACACACACACACACACATAATGGAATTGGCTCATGTGATTATTGATGCTGACAAGTCCCGGTATCTGCAGTCTAAAAATGCGGGAGAACTAATGGTGTACTTTCATTCCATGTCTGAAGGCCTGAGAATCAGGAGAATCAATGGTACAATTCCACTCTGAATATCAACTGGATTGACTGAGGAAGAGTCAGTGTTTCAGTTTGAGTCTGAAGGCAGCAAACAAAACAAAACAGATGTCCTAACTAAAGATAATAAGGCAGAAGGAGTTCCCTAATACTCTCCAGAGTGTCAATCTTTTTGTTTTATTTAGACATTCAACTGATTAGATGAGGTTCACATGTATTAGTGAAGGCAATTTGCTTTTCTATGCCTACTGATTCAAATGTTAATCTCATTCAGAAATTTCTTCATGGACACACACATAATAATATCTGACCAAATGTCTGGGCACCCATGGCACAGTCAAATTGACACATAAAACTAATCATCACAAGTTCATTCCTGGTCAACTTGACACCCGTAGATAACTCCATAAACCACATTTAATCTCCAAATAAAGAAAATAACAAGATTATCATTCCACCTTACGTGAATAACAAGGTTATCATTCCATCTAACATGACAAAACTATCCTGTATACAAACACAAATACACTAAGTCCTTTCTGAGAAAAGACAATACATCTCTGAGTAAAGTTTACTCTTTTCTTTGATAACCTGTAACTTAAATACTACAATTTAAAATTAACAATAGATATCCAAATAGGAAAAGAAGGAGTCAAATTATCTCTCTTTGCTGATAATATGATTATATATCTAGAAAACCCTAAAGACTGCCAAAAGGCTCCTAAAACTGATAAATTACCTCAGCAAGGTTTTAGAATACAAAATCGATTTACAAAAATCAGTAGCATTTCTATACACCAATAACATTTAAGCTGAGAGCAAATCACTAACATAATCCCATTTACAATGGGCAGAAAAAATTAAAATACCTGGGAATATGTCTAACCAAAGAGGTGAAAGAGCTCTACAAGGTAAACTACAGAACACTACCGAAAGAAATAACAAATTACAGAAACAAATGGAAAACATTCCGTGCTCGCGAATTGGAAGAGTCAACATTGTTAATATGACCATACTGCCTGCCCCCAAAATCCACAGTTTCAACACTATTGCTATCAAGCCATCAGTGTCATTTTTCATAGAACTAGAAAAAAATACTGTTCTGCCAGGCGCGGTGGCTCACGCCTGTAATCCCAGCACTTTGGGAGGCCGAGGCGGGTGGATCACGAGGTCAGGAGATCGAGACCATCCTGGCTAACATGGTGAAACCCTGTCTCTACTAAAAATACAAAAAGAAATTAGCCGGGCATGGTGGCATGCACCTGTAGTCCCAGCTACTCAGGAGGCTGAGGCAGGAGAATGGCATGAACCATGGAGGCGGAGCTTGCAGTGAGCGGAGATCGTGCCACTGCACTCCAGCCTGGGCCACAGAGCGAGACTCCGTCTCAAAAAAAAAAAAAAAAAAAAAAGAAAAAAAGAAAAAAAACTGTTCTAAAATTAATATAAAACCAAAAAGAGCCAAAAGAGCCATAGCAACACTAAGCAAAAAGAACAAAGTCAGATGCATCACATTACCCAACTTCAAACTATACTATAAAGCTACAGTAACCAAAACAACACAGTAATGGTACAAAAACAGATACATAGAACCAATGGAATAGAATTAAGAACCCAGAAAGAAAGCTACACACCAACAACCATCTGATCTTCAACAAAGTCAACAAAAATAAGCAATGGAGAAAGGACTTTCTGTCTGATAGATAATGCCGACATAGCTGGCTAGCCATATTAAAAATAATAAAACAGGACCCCTACATTTTACATATACAAAAATTAACTAAAGATGGATTAAAGATTTAAATATAAGATGTAAAACTGTAAAAGCTCTAGGTGAAAAGCTGGGAAATACTATTCTGGACATCACCCTTTGGAAATAATTTTTTTGCCAAGTCCTCAAACACAATTGCAACAAAAACAAAAATTGACAATGAGAGCTAATTGAGCTAAAGAGCTTCAGCACAAGAAAAGAAATTATCAGCCGGACGCAGTGGCTCATGCCTGTTAACCCATCCCTTTGGGAGGCCTAGGCAGGCGGATCTCAAGGTAAGGAGATCAAGACCATCCTGGCTAACACGGTGAAACCCCGTCTCTACTAAAAATACAAAAAATTAGCCGGGCGTTGTGGCGGGCGCCTGTAGTCCCAACTACTCAGGAGGCTGAAGCAGGAGAATGGTGTGAACCCGGGAGGCGGACCTTGCGGTGAGCCGAGATCGTACAGTCGCATTCCAGCCTGGGCTACAGAGGGAGACTCTGTCTCAAAAAAAAAAAAAAAAAAAAGAAAGAAAAAAAGAAATTATCGACAGAATAAACAGATAACTTACAGAGTGGGAGAAAACATTTGCAAAGTATGCATCTAACAAAGTTCTAATATTCAGAATTTATAAGAAACAATTCAACAAGCTAAAAACAAATACCCCATTAAAAAGTGGGCAAAGAACATGGAGACACTTCTCAAAAGAAGACATACAAGTGGCCAGCAAATGTATGAAAAATAGCTTCATATCACTAATAATCAGAGAAATGCAAATCAAGACCACAATTAGATACCATCTCACACCAGTTAGGATGATTATTACTAAAAAGTCAAAAAATAACAAATGCTGGCATGGCTGTGGAGGGAAGGGAGTGCTTAACACTGTTGGTGAAAATGTAAATTAGATCAGCCACAATGGAAAGCAGTTTGGTAGTTTCTCAAATAACTAAAAACAGAGCTAGTATTCAACCCAGCAATCCCATTACTGGGTATATATTCAAAGGAAAATAAACCATTGTACCAAAAAGGCACATGTGCTCATATCTTTATTGCAGTGCTATTCTCAATAGCAAAGACTTGGAATAAGCCAGGTGTCCATCAATGGCAAATTGTACTAAAAAATATGATAATATACATCACAGAATATTATGCAGTCATAAAAAAGAACAAAATAATGTTCTTTGTAGCAACATGGAAGCAGCTGGAGGCCATTTTCTATGTAATTTAACATAATTTTCTATGTAATTTAACATTTAAAATGACATAATTCTAGTAAATAACATAGGAACAGAAAACTAAATACCACATGTTTTCACTTATAAGCGGGAGCTAAAGGGAAATAAAGATGGGAGCAATAGACACTGGGGACTAGTAGAGGGAGGAAAGAGGGAGGGAAACAAGAGAGGAAAAACCACCTATTGAGTACCATGCTCATTACCTGGGTGACGGAATCCTTTGTAGCCCAAACCTCAGCATCACACAATATACCCATGTAGTAATCCTGCATGTGAAACCCATGAATGTAAAATATAAGTTAAAATTATAAAAAAACTAAAAAGTAAAAACTAAAATTAATAATATTCCAATAGGATAAGATAAAGTAAATGAATATTATGGAATAGGGAATAGGAGAGGAAAGAAAACAAAAAGCATTTGATTAATATATATACACAAGCAAGTATGCCTATATATATATACACATATATATATATACACACAAAAAAAAATAGTCGTAACAAAATAAGGAAATACCATGACAATATCAATTCTTACTTCTGTAACTGATCACATGCTTGTAACTGGATTTATAACTAATTTCTTCCACTATCCAATCTGAATTCCCCTTTTCTTCAGCAAGCACCTCAGCTAATCCTGGTTCATTACCTGGTGGGATGACCCAAACTTTTATTACTGAAGATTCTTGGCCATTACTAGTCCTGCTTGAATTGGGTTATTGTGGTACTCCATCAATTATAATCACAGAGCGTGTTAATATTAAAAGTCACCCTAAAAGTTATTTTGTATTTTATACACATTCTTTCTTAACGTCATTGTGCAGAGATAGGGCAATTTCTTCTTATTAGTCAGTATCGATCACTCCAGCCAGCATAGTAATTCTCTTCTTTCATTGTTGATTCAAAGGTATAAGGAGGCTAATGTGGCCAGGTGGCAATCTTAATTTATAGTTTAATAGAATTATTATTGTATATCCTTTTGGAAGCATTGCTATGAAGAAACACCTGATACTGGGTTACTTATAAAGAAAAGACGTTTAGCTCAGTTTTGTATACTGTACAAGAAGCATGATGCTGTTATCTACTCAGCTTCTGGAGAGGTTGCAGGAAACTTACAATCATGTAAGTTTCGTTTTGGTACTAAGACTTCTAGGTTAGCAAACCATGAAGTCCAGGAAATAGGAAGCAAACATTTTGCTAATGGGTCATAACAGTGTTTGGATGTGTTTCCCTGCTCAAATCTCATTGAAACGTAATCCCCATATTGGAGGTGAGGCCTGGTGGGAGGTGATTTGATCATGGGGGCAGATTTCTCATGACTGGTTTAGTACCATTCCCTTTGGTACTGTCCTCATAATAGTGAGTAAATTTTTGTAATATCTGGTCCTTAAAATGTGCGTAGCACCTGCCCCCTCTCTCTCGCGCTTGTTCTCACCTTCACCTCCTGCTCCCGCTTCACTTCTGCCACGATTATAAATTTTCTGAGGCCTTCTCAGAAGCTAAGCAGCTGCCAGCTTCATGCTTCCTGTACAGTCTACAGAACTGTGAGCCAATTAAACCTCTTTTCTTTATAGGTTACCCAGACTCAGGTATTTATTTAGAGCAATGCAAGAACAGACTAGTGAGTGCTACTATTCCCATTTCTACCTCTTGATTCCTGGACCTGTGAATCCTGTCTATAGGAGAAATAGCACCACACACTGGATAATAACTCAAAGCATAAAAACAGCCTCCTAAACAACCTTGCCCCAGCCCACCTATCTGGCATTGCAACCATCTTTAAAAGATCATTTAATTCTTATATCAAGCCAACTAATTGTGAATTATGGGTGATATGGTTTGATTCTGTGTCCCCACCCAAATTTCATCTTGGATTGTAACCCCCATATGTTGGGGGAGGGGGCCAGGTGGGAGGTGATTGAATCACGGGAGCAGACTTTCTCCTTCCTGTTCTTGTGATAATGTGTGAATTATTATCACAAGATCTGGTTGTCTGAAAGTGTGTGGCACTTCCTCTCTCTCTCTCTCTCTCTCTTTCTCTCTCTCTCCCTCTCTCTTTCTCCCCCCTGCTCCACCATGGTAAGATGTGTTTGCTTCCCCTTCACTTTCTGCCATGATTGTAAGTTTCCTAAGGTCTCCAAGTCATGATTCCTGTTAAGCCTGCAGAACTGTGAGTCAATTAAATCTCTTTTCTTCATAAATTACCCAGTCTCAGGTAGTTCTTTATCACAGTGTGAGAATGGACTAATACTAATACAGTGGGAAACATGGCCAAACTAGTGAGTGCCAAAAGTGTGGACCCATGGTCATGCTTTATTTGTTGTGAAGTGAGTTCCTTTATCAGAAGCAGAGCTGTGTGTAACACCACAACACTGGATAAGGGATTCTGTGAGTCTGCAGTGGGTAGTTTTGTCAGAAGTGTTGTATGCAGAGAATAGACATTGTTACTCAAGGTAGGTTTCTATTCCAGTAAGAACAAAACATGTGTTGCCCCTTCAGTGATGAAAGTGGTTCAACGTATTCAACTTACTGTCAGGCATTTGCCTGATCACCATAGGTAATGGTGTCATATTGTGGAATTAATGTTGGTCTCTGATCCTGGCAGATTGGATAATCAGTGGTGCCATTAAGCAGGTTGGCCTTGTTGAGTGGAGGTCCTTGTGGTTGACACAATGCATAATCGCCATCTCTGCCACAATGGTCACTTTGCTTATGAGCCCTTTGGGTAATGACAGGGGTGGCTGAGGGGAAGAGTTTGGCTAGTATCTACAGAATTGGTCTTGTTATCCACTTGGTTTATAAACTCTTCTCCTGATATCATTTTTGGTGAACGTGCACATGGGATTCAAATTTTTTTTTTTTTTTTTTTTTTTTTTTTTTTTTTTTTTTTTGCCCATTCAGAGGGATCTATTCATATACATCTTTCTCAAATGTATTTGTCAGCAATTTCTCAATCATGTTTCTTCCAAGTCCCCGACTGTCCAGCCAAACTCTCAGCCACAGCCCATGAATTAGTATATAATTGCATGTTTAGCCATGTTTTCATTGAAGTAAAATGAACAGCCAGGTGCACTTCTCGAAGTTACGTCTACCGGGAGAATTTTTCTTTACCGAGGTTTTTCAAGGGTGTCCCAGAAAGAGGCTATCGTACCACAGCCGTCCACTTTTGTTTGGTGCCTGGATATCACGTGAAACCATTTTTAAGTCAGGCTCAAGTATTCTCTTCCTCTGTCAACTGATCTTCTGGATCTTTTCATTAGGCCACAAGTGCAGGCTGGGAGAGAGAAAGTAGTGTGACAGAAATGGAGAATATTAACAATTAGATCACTCATTCCAGTAACTTAATTGTGCCTTTAGGGCCTGTTGGAGTTCAATCTCATATATGTAACTTCTGTTCAATGATGCAATGCTGCTGTGCATTCCCAACTTTATAGTGTTATGGGTGTTATGGTTTGAATGTATATGTCCCTCCAAAACTCAAATGTTAGCATTTAAACTCCAATAGAATGGTAATAAGAGGTGGAGCATTTTGGCACTGATTAAGTAACGAGGGTTCTACCCTCGTGAATACTGTGAATGCTTTTATAAGAAACTTCAGAGAGCTACCAGGTTTTATCCTCTTTTCTGCCCTTTCACCTTCTACCATGTGGTGATGCAAAAACAAAGGTACCATCTTGGAAACAAAGAGTGAGGCTTCACCAGACACTAGATTTCCCTGTTTTGATCTCAGATCTACTGACCTCCAGAACTGTGAGAAATACTTTTTTATTGTTTATAAGTGACACAATCTAAGGTATTTTATTAGAGCAGCAGGAAGAAACTAAGGCAGTGGGTAAGATCACATCCATTTCACAATGAAAGCTCAGGTCTCTCGGTAACATGGTGGCCCATGATTAAGTATTCAGTCTCTACTAAGGCCTAGCAGGAGGCCATGTCTGTTTCTCAAAAGGAGAGCTCCTATCCACAGAAGACGGCAGATTCTTGTTCCACAATCCTAAGGGCTGTGACGCACTTTTAGTGGCCTGCCACAGGCACCAAACAGCATGTCTATCTGCCACTGACACTTTAAGTAAAACTGAATCCACTGGATTATATGGTCCAAATGGAAGAGCAGCTGACACCATAGTCCTGTTCCACAGCCTTCTCTTTTTCTGGCCTCCACTCAAAACTAGTAGCTTCTCAAGTCACTCAATAAATGGGTCAGAGTAACACACTCACATGATTAATATGTTGCCCCCCAAATCACTAAGATCTGGGCATCTTTTTAGTTGTAGGAATGGCCAGATGCAAAAATGTGTCTTTTAACTTAGAAGAAATATCTTATCATGCCCCACACCACTGCACACCTAAAAACACAACTGAGATAGGAGTCTGCCAAATTGTTGTCCAATTTATTTCTCACCCTCTCAATATCTGACACAAATATTTTAGCAATAAGTCTAGAGTAGTTGCTACTTCTTACTAGTTTCAATCAGCCTGATGCCATCAATGCAATGGAGTAGTGTGATATTTTGTGGGGGAATAAAAAGGTGATCAAGATCCCTGCAAACTAAATTATTACATAAGGCTAGAAAGTTGATATACTCCTGAGGTAGGACAGTTAAAGTGTATTGCTGGGTGAGCAGGCTGAAATGAAACTGCTTCTCATTGTCCTTATTGACAGATATATATATATATAAAAATCAGATTAGTAACTGCATATCAGGTACCTGGGTTTGTGTTAATTTGCACAAAGCAATGAAACCACATGTGATACAGTAGCTGCAATTAGAATGATCACCTGGTTAAGCGTACCATAATTTACTGTCATTATCCAATATCCATTTGTCCTCTACATAGGTAGAATAAGTTAGTTAAATGGAGATGTAGTGGGAATCACCAACCCTGCATCTTTCAAGTCCCTTATGGTGGTACTAATCTCTGTAGTCTTTTCAAACATGTGGTTTTGCTTTTGGTTTACTATTTTCCTGGGTAAAGGCATTTCTAAGTAAATTCCATTTGGTTTTTTCCACCATAATAAACCTCACTCCACAGGTCGGGGAACCAATTTGAAGAATCTGCCAGCTACTGGGTGTATCTATTCCAGTTATCCATTCTAGAACTGGAGGCAGAAACCACAGGATGAGTTGAAGGACTGAGTGGGCCTACTATGAGATGGACCTGAGTTCAAACTCCATTGATCTCCTTATTTTCTTAAACCCTTACTCTGACTGGTGGGGCACAGTTTTGGGTCATCTAGAATTAATGTCAATTCAGAGCCAGTATCCAATATTCCCTGAAATATCTGATTTTTTCCCTATAATGTAAAGTTAGCTTTATAAAAGCCATAGATCCCTTTGGCCTTTGGGGAAGGCTGGGAGAAATATTAATAGTATGACTTTTAGCATCGTACCAAAGTCCTTCCTCTCTAGGACCCAGTCTCCTCTTCATTCAAGGGGTTCTGGATCTGTAAACCAGCTCCTCAAGTCTGGGAATTGATTGAAAGGTCATCATTCTTGTTTTGTTTTGTTTTGTTTTGTTTGTTTGTTTCTATAATTCAAGTTAGACTTTTCTTCACTTGATCTAGGACATGTTTTTGTTTATACAGATCAAGCAAGAATTTAATATGTTTCTTATCTACTTTACTTCCAGGTATATAATTTATCAACTAGGCAACACCATAGGTGTACAGAATACACTATTCTGATTGCTGCTTTGATTCTGTTGTCCATTATGGTAACTAAACCAACCTTATTTTTGATAGTTGTGTACAATCACTTGACTTCTGCTACCCTGGAATCCAATTTCTGCTATTGCATTTAGTTTTTCCATTTCAGGGAGTTCAGTCCCACTGAAACATGTGTCCTAGAGAAAAGAGTGATTACAGAGCTTTTCAGGGATCCTAGGGCTCCCCTCAGCAATGTATTTCTCACAGTCATGATGAAATGCATATTGACTCCCACTTTACATTCCTTTCACCATTTTTCTACATCCTTGATACTAACTCTGTCACATGTTTCTCAGATTCCTGTCTATATAAATTGGAAAACTGTATTCGTTCTTTTGCAATGTAGCCTATGTCCTTATGGTTCACAGTTTGTTCTAATAGGACTTGAGCCAAAGTCTAGGTCTAAAAATAGATAGGGTGATGAGGATTGTTACTGAGAAGACTTAATATTGTCTTACACGAAAACTGCCTATTGCCATTTTCTCAGCCAATGCAGGGTGAATCTCCTCAGATGACGGGGGCACAAGTGGAGAGGTCACTTCTCTCTGTGGGTGAGTGACAGTTTCCACTGCAGATGAAAGACCTCTTCTATTTGCATAGAAAACTCATCAGAGTTTAGGAGTTTAATGTCTTCAGTTTCATCTGGGTCTTTTCACAGGTCTTGATTCCAACTTTTAGAATCCTATTATTTCTCAATTAATGTCTTCACTGTAACAGTAGCTGTCTTGCAAGGCTAGGAGTTAAACTTTCAGTATAATTCAGCAAGTAGCAAGATGAGATTCTGATTTTGATTATTAATCATCTCAGCCCTGCAGCCAAGGAAATGAAGATCTCCTTCAGGACACATATAGAAGCTTTTAGGCTATTTATGTTATGCTTAAGCTAGAAATTCAAATTCCTGAGCTCATTCTTTTTTATCCTCACATTTTCCAGTGACATTAAGAGCAACCAGCCAATCTCATTATGCTCATTAGTTTGACAAAAGTGTTTCAAAGGTATCATATACATCTTCACTCAAACCTTGCTTTCTATATATATATTTGATTAGGACTATCCAAATATGATATTTTGAATATATCTAATTCCAGATCATACCATGGACTTACAGTGGTATCTTTATTACTGGAAATAGTCATTAGTGTTTTAAATATAAACAACTTACAGAACAGATTCCCGAAAACACATAATCAATTCAGAAATAACATCTTTGATATTCTATTTTTCTAGAAGCACTCTGGATACCAGACTCTGTATTAGTCAGGTTTCTTCAGAAAAACAGATCCAATAGGATGTGTATGAATGCATGGATGGATGGATAGATAGATAGATAGATAGATAGATAGATAGATAGATAGATAGACAGACAGATAGATAGATATTATAAATAATTCACTCATGCAATTATGGAGGATAACAATTTCCAAGATTTGCAGTCAGCAAGCTGGAGACTCAGGGGAGCGGTTGGTTTAGTTCCAGTTAAAATGCCAGCTAACTCAGGATCCAGAAACAACCAATGTTTTAGTTTGAGACCAAAGGTAGCAATAAAAACAATGTCCCAACTAAGGGTACTATGGCAGAAAAAATTCCCCCCTACTCGTGAGAGGATTGGCCTTTTTGTTTTATTCTGGGTTTCAGCTAATTGGATGAGCCTCTCCAATACTTGACATTAGCAATGGCAATCTGCTTTACTTAATAAAGCAATTCACATGCTATTCTTATCCAGAAACATCCTCACAGGAATAACCATAATAATAGTTGGCCAAATATCTGGGCCCCTTGCGGCCCAGTCAAGTTGATACATGAAATTACCCATCAAAGGGTACTACTATAATCTCCGTTTTACAAATAATTAAACCAAATGTAATAGAGGTTGACCGTGGCCAAACAGCTGGCTACTAAAAGAAATCTGATTCGAGGGCTAGCAGGCCTATCCTCTGTGTTATAGAAGTCTTCCCACAGAAGTCTCCAATAGACTCTTCTTCAAAGACAGAAACTATGTCTGATTTATCCTCTCCAAACTGAATTCAGTTCTCAAACTTAAGGCTTCAATCAGAAAGGTCTCAGATACATTCATAGCATATGTTTTAACATTGAAATGATTTTTAAGCTCTGGTTTTTGAAAATGTAACTATTTTGAGAAATGATTTGACAATGCTGTTTTATTTCTGTTGCTTATAAACTTCTGTAAGATTGCCATGACATCTAGAAATAACTGCCTTAATATACCCCATATAGTATTTTCTGTTTTAGAGACATAAAATCCACAAAATTTACATTATCCAAGAAGGACAGTTGCTTTTGTCAGAAATATAGCATGAAGCAAAATTGAATCAAATACTTCTGTGCTGTTATTTCACAAAATGGCAACTTTCTGTGTGATAGCCAGAATAGTGTCCCACAAAAAGGCATCTAAGTCCTAATTCCTGGAAATTAAGAATGGGTTAGATTAGAAGGCAAACAGGAAATTAAAGTTGCTAATTAACTAATCTTAAGAAAAAGGGAGATTATCCTGGATTAACTGAGTGGTCCAATGTAATTGCAAGGGTCCTTAAATATGGAACAAGGAGAAAGAAGCAGAAGACAGAATTAGAATGAGGTGTGACTACAAAAGGGAGAATCAGAGGAATGGCAGCTTGAGGACTCAGCCTGATATTGCTGGTTTTGAAGATGTAGGAAGGAGCCATGAGCCACGGAGAGTGACCAGCAGCTAGAACCTAGAAAGAACAATGAAATAAGGTTTTTTGTTTGTTTGTTTTTGTTTTTGTTTTTGTTTTGTTTTGTTTTGTTTTGTTTTCCAGAGACTCCAGAAAGAAGCACTGCCCTGCTAATGCTTTTATTTTAGCCCAATGAGACCCATGTCAGACTATACACCTTCAAACCTTTAAGGTAATAAATATGTTTTGTTTTCAGCCACTTAATTTGTGGTAATTTGATACAACAGCAAATAGAAAATGATTACATTATGAACGACTGCATCCAATGATTCCACTAAGAATGGCCATTACACTTTGTTGTGGTAAAGGTATTACAATAATAGGCTCCAAGATATTATAATAATATGCTACTTTTCTTTTCTTCTTTTTTGGGAAGTTTCTTACTGACAATGCAGTCTACACGGTGTGCATAATGGTGTTCAACCAATAATCACCTGCCTTGGTCAGTGCCAGCTCCTCTGAGAATTTCACTGGTGATGTTTATCCACTTGTGTTTTAATCAAATGAGAAACAGTGCCCAGTTATATCCTTTGCACTCTCATTATTTGTCACACACTAACCCCTATCCAACAAGGGTAACGCTGTTCAATAACATGGTTTGTTCACTCAAGTTGGTGAGTGTGTTGGTCAAATGTGCTGGCCTTACATTCTAGTAAGAACCAAGCTCATCTATTGATTCTACTACTTATTACCTATATGGTCATAAATTATGTAAACCTTTCTGAGCCCCAGTATTCCCTATATATAAATTAATATAATAATAACATATAACTCATTGGGTTTTTCAGAAGTTTAATTTATATGTTAGGAGCTGAGCTGAGCTGCCAAGTGCTGGGGTAGCAGATTAAGAAAACAAGTAAAAATGTAATTAAAAATCAAGCTTTTCATTACTTAATGAAATGAGCATAAGCAGAAAGTCTAAATCATAGAAGGTACCGAGTCCCCCACTGTCCCATTGTTCCCCATAGAATTGCACTGATCTAGTGTGAGGTAAATCAGCACAGATATGGAGAATGATCTCACTGCCAAGGAACCTCGAACCAAAGGTTCCTGTCTTTCCTTTTATGGAATCAAAACCTGAGGTAGTGAGAGGGTAAAGAGCTAGAAATGGAAAAGTATTGAGTACTGAGTAAGAGTGGAGAAAAAGTGTTTTCAAATTTCCTCTCCACCGCCCCTATTCCCTGGCCCCTAAAGAGGTCTTCACAGAGGCACCTGAGGAATGCCTTGGCCAAAGGCCCAGATGAAGAAACCTCTTCATGGAGATCCCTGGGATAGAAATGAATGCAGTCATAAGAGCATAGCCACCCAAAGGAACCTGAGTCCTTAACTATAGCTGCCTTCAGGGACTCAATGCATTGGCTGCACACTAAGTCTTGTGTTGGGAGGCAGCTTATCTCATGATGCCTGCCAGGCAAAGCCTCTGTAATTAATTGCATATGGTTGGGCCTGAAAAACTATACATAGTTTTTCAGCCAGGTGCTGGCCTTATATAATTTATGTAAAACGTCTAGCAGAGCAATCGTAGTGACCTTTCGATAAAGGGTAGCTATTATTCTTTGAGCTATTAAGTTCTGTTCATTTCACTCAGCCATAGTAGGAATCTTCCATAAACCTTTTGCTCTATTTTTTTGTCCCTTTGGTGGAAGGTTTCCCTTATGTACCTGAGCAAGAGGAATTTAGTTCTTTAATTATTTTTCTTATCCTACAGTTTAGATCTAAAGATAGTGGAGCTGCTTCATTTTGTCAGACTTCTTGCTGTGAATAAAATGATATTTCACTGATGAATGTAGAGAAATAGAGTAAGAGTTAAGAGACAGAATAAGAGTTAAAGCAGCATCAACCCATCAGTCTCCTTACGGATACTTACAACATATAGAGTAAATATCTGAAGACACTTAAATAACTTTAAGACAAGTATAGCCAAGTGTAGTATTTATCTGATGAATACAGAAAAATGTAGCTAGTAATTTGGAGGCAGAGGTTGATTAAAAGCAATCTCACCTTCCCTTCTCTATATTCTATGAGCTCATTTATGATTTTACTAATATATGTCTGTATGGTTGTAGCAAATATCTTTCTATTACAAAAATATTATACAAGTAGCAGGCTGCAATTACAATTTTGGCATGCTAATTTCAGAAGCATAAGATAATTATCTTAACATCAACTATTTTATGATTAATTTAAATGTAATTAAACATCATTATGATCACAATTTTCACAGGGGGTCATTTCAAAGTTAACATCATAAGCCACATTAGTTTAAAAATAAAAAGGAAACAAGAAAGCTGGTTTGTAGGCTAGGTTTTCTCTCTATACTCTCTTTAATGAATTTTTTCAGCTGAATTATCGCTTCACTCTGATCTCATTTACTTTTTAAGTACTCTTTCCTTTAATGCATTTCAGGGCATATTGCATAATATTTAAATGATTTTACTATTGTTATTGTTTACTATTGTTAAACAAGTTTTGTACTATTAAACATCTGGAAGCAAGTAAAATGGAACAACTATATTTTGAGCTCATTTTTTCTAAACATTTGTGCATTCATATTTTAAATGGTTAAAATTTGAATAGCATGTTAAACAAATATACATTTAATACAATTTAGATTCAAATTATTTTAATTTCTTCTACTGCTAGATACATGTGCAAGTTAAAATAAATGAGATAAAAGTGCTTAAGTCCAAAAGTGACCCTAGGAGAATCTTTTGAAGGTCTCCCCAAACATCATGATACAATAGTTTCTTTTTACATACCTCTTCTTTTGGTTTAAATATAGAGACTTTTTAAAACTTATCTCTTTCAGAATGTAATGGTTATATCCACGTTTCCCCTAAAAGAAATCACCAGCTCAGAAGGTAAAGGATTATCTTCCAATTAAAATGCTTTCCCTGAATTTTATTTTAATGTTGGCTTGCTATCACTTTGATGATTTAAGGTTCACGCTCTAACGGTCCATCAAAGCACAATGAAACACATGTAAGGGCAAATACCAAAGACATATATTGATTTTTCTGTTGTCCCCATAGCATAAATATTTCAGCTTGATAAACTGATGAGAAATTTTCCAAAGTTAAGTAAATTGGTAGTTTTGAAGTAAAAATAAAATCATAATAAATATGTCAAATATATATATTTTACTTTCCCTCCATAACAAATGCTTTGAAAAAGATATTCGTGTTGTCTCTCACACTTCTTTTAGTTTTCTTTATATTTTGTGATGATTAAAATTATGTAAATAGAGATGTGATGCCAGGAAAATGGTGCACTAGGAAACTTACCAAGCAAATGCGTAATCAAGAAGCCACATTTCAATGGTAGGAAATATCATGACATTTTTCTCCACGCTTGCCCTACGCACTCTTTGGTATAGTGTGGTGCCATCAGGCAGAAGTTGCCAAATCCCTGGTTTCCTCTCAGGGGCCTGAAGGAGCAGAGAAAAACTTATTTGCATCATTCTAACCTGGCTTTGGGTTGCCTGAGAGACTGATTTCTGTCTCAGAGCTCATAAAGAAAAAGGACCGTAGCTGGGATCTCACACCACTGAAAGCCATAGAAGGCAATAGTGGACACTGAAGAATGTAAAAGCTGCGGCAGTGTTGTAGACCCCTGTGGCGAGAATTGATGGGTAGCAGAGTACAATAGAGTATGTAAGGTTCCTAGAAAAAACTGGGGTGAGACTCCTTGGGAATTTAAGACACTTAAAGACAGCAATTTCTATGGGGGGAATATAAAATACTACACATATGAGCCCAGGTAAGACACATACCCAGAAAAGACCACAGAACACTTTAAGCTTTCACTGCAGGCTGGTTCCAAGACTCAGAACTCACCTTCTTAATTAGCAAAAGTTTCACAACCAGTCTGCAAAGATTGGGAGAAGTTGTTTTTTAATCCACTCATTTTCAACAAAAATAGCATAAGATATTCAAAGAAACAGAAGAACATGGCCCATTAAAAAGAACAGAGAACATCTACAGAAACTCACCAAGAAACACAGCCATCAGAATTTTTAAAGAAATAATTTCAACTTTTGTTTTAGATTCAGGTCGTACGTATGTGCAGGTTTGTTACATGCGATATTGCATGACGCTGAGGCTTGGGGTATGAATGATCTTGTTACAGGTAGTGAGCATAGTACCCAGTGGAGAGGTTTTCATCCCTCGATCCCTGCCCTCTCTCTCTCCCCTCTAGTTCCCCTCAGTGTCTATTTTCCCCACATTTATGCCCATGTGTACCAAACTTACTACATAAAATATTAGAATACCCATCTTAAATGTGTGCAAAGAGCTAAGGGAAAATACAATGAACTAAAAGAAGTTAGGACAACAATATATGAACAAAATAAGAATATCGACAAATAGAAATTACGAAAAAGAACCATACAGAAAATTGCCATTAAAGAGGAATGGCATTCTGACACAAGCTAGAACCTTGAAGACTTTCTGCTCAATGAAATAAGCCAGTCACAGCAACAACAGCAACAAAAAACAAATACTGTATGTTTCCACATTTATGAGGTGCACAGAGCCACCAAATTCATAGAGACAGACAGTAGAATGGTCGTTGCCAGGAGCTTCTGGGAGGAGAGAGAAAAGAGTTACTTTTTAAAGGGTAGAGAGCTTTAGTGTTAGAACACACAAAAAAATTCTGGTGGTAATGGTTGTACAACAATGTGAATGTGATTAACATCATTACATTATACACTTCAACATGATTAAAATAATAAATTTTACCTTGTGCATATTCACTGCAAAAAAAAATTGAAAAATATCATATACAATAAATTGGACTACAGTTAATTGTCGAATGAATGTGTCCTTGCCATTAAACTTTGAAAAGGCCAGAATCAAGAAAATAAGCATTTGTCATTTCCCATTCCTCTTTGTTTTTCACAGAATGACTGTGAACTTATAAAATAGCTGTCTCTTATGTGTTTGAGAAGCACACCAAACTGAGAATTAGGTGGCAAAAATAGGAACTCTGTGTTTTCTTCTTAAGAGTGACTGTGGTATGGGCACAAAATGCCTCTGGACGTGACCCCTGATTCCGTCGTGATTACACAGGATCAAAGCCGTCAGTATTACCATTTTTTCTCCTCAGACTACTTAAGTTCAAAATTTTCACTAAAACATCCTCTGTAAATGACTCTGTTTACTCTGCTTATTGTAAATGTGGTTGTTAACAGAAGAAGTAATGCTGGTGTGGTTATATGATTTCAATGCGATGGAGCAAAGATGAGGCTGGAAGTAATGGACAGGAACAACTCTACACATCTTGTATCACAGCATATTCTACTTTAATTCATACTTGAAATTGTACTGAATTTGAGGGGGCAAGTAAAAATCATATTCCTATACATATAAAGAATGACTATCTACATTCATCATGACCACCAATAGTGACTAAAAATAAGAAAACATCTAACCCGACAAGAGAAAGGAATAAAGTAAATGAGTAGCGAGAACATCTAGTCCTGGTTTCAGAATGTTCCTGAGGCCAAGTTATATGCTTATTACTTGATTCCACAAGATGAAGTATAATTAATTTCTCCTTATGCTTAAGTTAGTGCTCATGTATTTCTGTTACTTTTAACTAAAAAGCTATGCATATATATATGCATAAACTCTGGAAGTCTGGAAGCAGATATATATATGTATATATGTGTGTGTGTATATATACGTGTGTGTGTGTGTATATATATATATATAATCACTCCTTTCCTGCCTCATTCACCTATTCTCTCACTGCCTCAGCTAATTCCCCACCACAGAATATTATCTGCTTCCAGAGTTATTGCACTGACTCTTTCAAACTGCTCAGCTCTCACTGACTCCACTGGCTATCTCTTAAGGTCTTGCCCTTTTAGCAAGTATTACCTGGAAAATTACATAAGTCTCTACATTCAAACATTTAAAGATATTGTGCATGTAAAGTACTTAGAATTGTGCTTGGAATATAAGAAGTGCTTGATAAATAATATCTCTCATGTAAAACATAAAACACATATAATAGTTCTTCCAATTACCATAATTTTCCCCTATGTAGTCACAGATTAATTTAGCCGATTCAACAATGACGAATTGGACACATATAGCCAATAATCAATGTGGCATTTTGTAAGCAGTGAGAATGAATTAAAGTAGTTGCTTATGGTTATTGACTCATAATAAATGATAATTTCATATTCATCAGACATATGCACACATGTACACAACAACCAGACATTAATCTATGAAGAATATGAGAAAGAACTAAAATGTGAATGAGGTTATGCAACACAAAAAAGCAAGTAACTTGAAAAGAATGTCACTTTTTTCTTACAAACTTCGGAGCTGCCTAGGCTTTTATTAAATTGACACCATTTTCCAATCCTTGGTAAAATGCATTTGCCGTTACTTTCTGCTTGCACAGAACCGTAAGGTCCCTGAGAGGGGAGAGATTAGGACCTTCTCGGATCTTTCCTGGGCATGAGCACAATCCTGAGCGTATGCATTGCATACCAGCTATTCAGGAATATGCCAGATCTTCTCTAAGCCCTCAGGGGACATCTGATCAGCCTTCCCGTTAAGGTTTTTTCATCAGCTATTTGTTTGCTCAAATTGCTATTGCCACCTGTGTTCTCAATGTTAAATTATTGGTACTGATTTTTTTTTTTTTTTTTTTTTTTTTTGACAAATGACACAGGAAAAAGACTGTTACCAGTGAACAAGCTTTCATTCGGGTAATGTAAAGACAGGCTCTACAAGTGTGGGATTCCAGATCACTGACAGAAAGGTCAATTCATAAAAATTTAGGTATGAAGCTCTAGGGATACTTTAGACCCAATTAGACCCCTCCAGTGGCCATTAGGCTACATGTTTTTATGGTTATTTTGATAATAGGCCTGTTGATACTCAACTCTACCATGGAGCTGGGGAGGGGCAGATGGGACAAGAGTACCTCAAAATGCTGCAAAGCACTCTCTTCTTATCAAGGTTTAGCCATTTTTGAATAAATATTTCTTACATTTTTGTACACCCTTAATTTAAATTATTCTAAAAAAATTTATATTGACAACTTTTTTCCCCAGTGCCCTCAATGTTCTTATGGTGAAGCAGAATTTCATGGCTCCTTATTCTACCATTTTGGAAATTCTCTCTCTATTCATTTTATATATCTACGTGTGTGTGTGTATATGTGATATATATGTGTGTGTGTGTGAGTATATATACACACACGTATATATGTGTATGTACATGTATATGTGTATATATACACATATACATATATGAGAAAGTTATTGGGTTTTTATTTATATGTGCATTTATATATAAACTATGCAGTATATACAGAGTATATATACTTAATTGACAATACTGTTGAATACAATGAAAAACTATGATTATTATTTTGAGAAGTGAAACAGCCAGATTGTGGGCCAAATGTAGTTTCATGGTATTTCGTTGATGTAGTTTTATCTCAAGATGCCAGACCAATCAGTTTAGTCTGTTACTATATTTGATTCTTTGTTATTCTCATCTGGCCTTACTCTATCTTAGGGTTCTTCCTCAAAAAATAAATTGAACCTGTTCTTCCACAAAATGACTTAAATATATGGATTTGCCTTTAGCTATTTGACTTACATGATCTCAGAGAATATTGGTATGGGGTATTAGAATACTTCATTACTAAGGCTGGAAACACCAACCAACTTTCAAAACAGATTGTTCTGCCAGGCATTCACCATCGTAGTTATTCATTCTACTTTTTGATATTTTAATGCTTCAGCCCAATCCACTTCACCATTTCTGTGTTTGCATTAAAGTCTCGCTAAACATTTAACCTTGAGGTTAGACTTCCCACTTCTGCTCAACTTTAACTTATATACCTGACTGTTTAATGTATTCTGAATCCCAATTAATTTTGTTCTAGCTTCTTGGTATACATTGGCCTACATTTTTATGCTCTCTGTGAAACAAAGAACAAGACATTCTTACAGTTTCTAAGAAGTAATAGATCTTTCTCAGATATCAAAGATGACAGGGTGTTTTTAAAATATCAAACATTCATTTTAATTTTAAAATAGATTGTATTTTACAAAAAAAAGTTATGAAGATAGCACAGAGAATTCCCAGATATCCCACAACAGGCTTCCTCTATTGTCAACATGTTAAATGATGTTGGTTTGTCACACTTAATGAGCCAATATGAACCTCTTTATTACTAAGAATGTCAGTTAATAAAAAATGATGTTTTTATTAACTAAAATACAAACTTTCTTCAGATTTTGTCAGTTTTTCCTTAATATTTATTTTCTGTTCTAGCACCTTATCCAGAATGTTATGTTACATTTATTTCTCACATCTCCTTAGCCTCTTCTGTGCTATGACAGATTCTCAGACTTGTTTGTAATAATTTTAACATTTTTGAAAATATCTGCTTAGGTATTTTGTAGAACAATCCTCAATTTGAGTTTGTCTGTTATATATATGCATTTTTTTTTTTTTTTGTCGTGGTCAGACTGAAGTTATGAGTTGTGGGAAAGAAGACCACAGAGGTAAAGTGCCACTTTCGTCACATTTTATCAAGCGTACATATCACCAATGTAACTTACCACTCTTTATGTTGATCTTAATCACCTGCCTGAGATAGTGTATGCCAGGTTTCTCCAATGGAAAGTTACTTCTCCTCACCTTTCCATATTTACACACATTGGAAACAAGATACTTAATTAAAGGATTGGGAAAATTAAAGTCCAACTCATTTACATTTGTTTATATTATTTATAATATCATATTATATTATCTTATTTGTAATTTTATATTATGTTATTTGTAATTTTAATGTTATTTATATTTTTTGTAATTTGGAATTTTTTATACAGGAGTTTTGTCAGGATGTTTTAAAACCATGTTTTAACTAACCTAGTCAGTGCAGTTGTATTACCATTTTATGTAGTTCACATGATGTGATATTTCTGTTAGAGGCACTTTGAGATTATCTCATTTGCTACAAGATAAAACATCAAAAAACATAAAATATGTACCAGTGTTCTGGATAAGTGTGTTGGCAATGAATACATTTTTTAACAGAAAATGTTACGTTCTTGATCATCACGTATCATATATCGTATGTAACCATGAGGTTGTGGTGCTGAAGTCTGAAACCACAAAATAAGTATTATTCTACCTATATTTCTGGTAGAATAATTAGCATTCTTTGTCAATGAAAGTGCCTTTGCAATTGAAGCTTTCTTTTAAAGCTTTATTCTGTTTTTGAAAAAAGTAAGTTTTCATTTACAGCATGTGGTTTTTAACTTCAGCACTTACATGAACACCATTGAGCGTTGCAAACCAAATGCAATTTAGCCCAACATTTTGATAGTAGGTGTCATTACATTAGAGGATGTAAATAACAATCAGGAAGCCTCATCTATAACAATGATTAAAAGTGTTAGAAATATTTGGAGTCAATTTTTCTTCCTATAATAATAATGGGATGCACTAATTATCTGCATCACATTGCATAAAGGAAGCATATTTGATGCCTTTAGCAAGGAAATAGCTTTGTTGGCTTATAAATCAATAATATGAATGATTAAAGCAACAAGGAAAACAGCATGTTTTTTAGTGGCCACATATTTCAAGTGTTAAATTCTCCGTTAAGACCAAAGAAAAATAAATGAACACAACGTCTATGAGCAATTTAGGTTATATACAATGAAAATATTTGTGCACAGCACACTTGATTGTAATGGGTTACTGTGGGATAAAGTAGGGTGTCCTACATGTGTTTAATGAGATAATCTGCCATGTAAGTTCTGTGGAAACTTTCTATTACATTTTTTCTCAGCATACTGTCTTTGTCTTCATTATTTCCTTTCTTTTTAAATTTTAGATTTTTTTTTTTTAATTTCAATACCTTATTGGATACAAGTAGTTTTTGGTTACATGAATGAATTGTATGGTGATAACGTGTGAGATTTTACTGCACCCATCAACTGAGTAGTGTACATTGTATCCAATATGAGGTTTTCATCCCTCACCCTCTCCCTTCTCCCCATATCTGGGTCTCCAAACTTCATTACACCACTCTGTGTCGTTGGGTATGCATAGCTTAGCTCCCACTTATAAGAGAGAACATAAAGTATTTGGTTTTCCACTCCTGATTACCTCACTGAGGATAATATCCTTCAGTTCCATCCAAGTTACTGCAAAAGATATTATTTCATTCCTTTTAATGGCTAAATAGTATTCCATGGTGTATGTATGTGTGTGTATATACACACATACATATATTATATATATATATAATTATATATGTATAATATATATAATATTATATTTTCTTTATCTACTCATCAGTCAATGGGAACTTAGGTTGGTTATACGTCGGCAATTGTGAATTTTGCTGCAATAAACATATGCATGCAGGTGTCTTTTTGATGTAATGACTTCTATTCCTTTGGGTAGAGACCCAGTAGCGAGATTGTTGGACTGAATGGTATATCTACTTTTTGTTCTTTAAGAACTCTCCTTATTGTTTTCCATAGAGGTTGTACTAATTTATGTTCCCACAAGCAGTTTATAAGCATTCCCTTTTCACCAGATCCACTCCAACATCTATTGTTTTTTGACTTTTTAATAATGGCCATTCTGGCTAGGGTAAGGCAGTATCTCATTGTGGTTTTAATTTGCATTTCCCTGATGATTAGTGACGGTGAGCAATTTTTTTTTCTATATTCATTACCCATTTGTATATATTTTTTTGAGAAATGTCTATTCATATCATTTGCCCACCTTCTCATGTGATTTTTTGTCTGAGTCTTTTGTAGATTCTGGATATCAGTCCTTTTTCGGATGCATAGTTTGCAAATAATTTATCCCATTATGTGGGTTGTCTGTTTATTCTGATGATCTTTCTTTTGTTATGCAGAAACTTTTTAGTTAAATTAGGAACCATTTATTCATTTTTGTTTTGGTTGCATTTGCTTTTGGGGTCTTCATCATAAACTCTATGCCTAGGCTGATGTCTAGAAGAATTTTTCCAAAGTTGTCTTCTAGAATTTGTATAGTTTCAGGACTTATATTTAAGTATTTAATCAGTCTTGTGGTAAATTTTATAAAGTGAGAGATAATGATCCATTTTCATTCTTCTACATATGGCTATCCAGTTTTCCCAGTACCATTTGTATAATAAGGTGTCATTTCCCCACTTTGTGTTTTTCTATGCTGTATCTGAGATCAGTTGGTAGTACGTATTTTGGTTTATTTATGGGTTCTCTGTTGTGTGTTATTGGTCTATGCATCTACTTTTATACCAGTAAAATGCTGACTTGGTAACTCTAGCCTTGTAGTGTAATTTGAAATCAGGTTATGTGATGCCTCCAAATTTGTTTTTTTGCTTAAGATTCATTTTGTTATTTGTGCCTTTTTTTGGATCCATTAGAATTTGGGGAATTTTTTTCTAATTCTGTGAAAAATGATGTCAGTGTTTTTTTGTTTTCTGTTTTTTTGTTTTTCGGTTTTTTTTTTTTTTTTTAATTATACTTTAAGTTCTAGGGTACATGTGCACAACGTGCAGGTTTGTTACATATGTATAAATGTGCCATGTTGGTGTGCTGCACCCATCAACTCGTCCGCACCCATCAACTCGTCATTTACATCAGGTATAACTCCCAATGCCATCCCTCCCCTCTACCCCCTCCCCACAATAGGCCCCAGTGTGTGATGTTCCCCTTCCCATGTCCAAGTGATCTCATTGTTCAATTCCCACCTATGAGTGAGAACACGTGGTGTTTGATTTTCTGTTCTTGCGATAGTTTGCTTAGAATGATGGTTTCCAGCTGCATCCATGTCCCTACAAAGGACATGAACTCATCCTTTCTTATGGCTGCATAGTATTCCATGGTGTATATGTGCCACATTTTCTTAATCCAACCTGTCAGTGATGGACATTTGGGTTGATTCCAAGTCTTTGCTATTGTGAATAGTGCCTCAATAAACATACGTGTGCATGTGTCTTTATAGCAGCATGATTTATAATCCTTTGGGTATATACCCAGTAATGGGATGGCTGGGTCATACGGTACTTCTAGTTCTAGATCCTTGAGGAATCGCCATACTGTTTTCCACAATGGCTGAACTAGTTTACAGTCCCACCAACAGTGTAAAAGTGTTCCTATTTCTCCACATCCTCTCCAGCACCTGTTGTTTCCTGAATTTTTAATGATTGCCATTCTAACTGGTGTGAGATGGTATCTCATTGTGGTTTTGATTTGCATTTCTCTGATGACCAGTGATGATGAGCATTTTTTAATGTGTCTATTGGCTGCATGAATGTCTTCTTTTGAGAAATGTCTGTTCATATCCTTTGCCCACTTTTTGATGGGATTGTTTGTTTTTTTTCTTGTAAATTTGTTTGAGTTCTTTGTAGGTTCTGGATATTAGCCCTTTGTCAGATGAGTAGATTGCAAAAATTTTGTCCCATTCTATAGGTTGCCTGTTCACTCTATGGTAGTTTGTTTTGCTGTGCAGAAGCTCTTTAGTTTAATTAGATCCCATTTGTCAATTCTGGCTTTTGTTGCCATTGCTTTTGATGTTTTAGACATGAAGTCCTTGCCCATGCCTATGCCCTGAATGGTATTACCTATGTTTTCTTCTAGGGTTTTTATGGTATTAGGTCTATCATTTAAGTCTGTAATCCATCTTGAATTAATTTTCACATAAGGAGTAAGGAAAGCATCCAGTTTCAGCTTTCTACTTATGGCTAGCCAATTTTCCCAGCACCATTTATTAAATAGAGAATCCTTTCCCCATTTCTTATTTTTCTCAAGTTTGTCAAAGATCAGATGGTTGTAGATGGGTGGTATTATTTCTGAGGACTCTGTTCTTTTCCATTGGTGTATATCTCTGTTTTGGTACCAGTACCATGCTGTTTTGGTTACTGTAGCCTTGTAGTATAGTTTGAAGTCAGGTAGCGTGATGCCTCCAGCTTTGTTCTTTTGACTTAGTGTTGTCTTGGCAATGCAGGCTCTTTTTTGGTTCCATATGAACTATGTCAGTGTTTTAATAGGAATTGTATAAATTGTTTTTTGTAGTATAGTCATTTTCACGATATTGATTATTTCAATTAATAAGCATGAGATGTGTTTGTATTTGTTTGTGTTGTCTATAATTTATTTCAGCAGTGTTTTGTAGCTCTCCTTGTAGAGATCTTTCACCTCCTTGGTTACATATATTCCTAGGTTATTATTTATTTATTTTTTGCAGCTATTGTAACAAGGATTGAGTTATTGACTTGATTCTCACCCTGGTAGTTGGTGTGTAGTAGTACTACTGATTTAGGTACATTGATTTTGTATTCTAAGACTTTACTGAATTCATTTATCTAATCTAGGAGTTTTTTGGGGGAATTTTTATGGGTTTCTAGGTATACAATTATCAGTAAACAGTGATAGTTTGATTCCCTCTTTTCCAATCTGGATGCCCTTTATTTCTTTCTCTTGTCTCATTGCTCTGGCTAGAACTTCCAGCACTATGTTGAATAGAAATGGTGAAAGTGGACATCCTTGTCTTGTTCCAGTTCACAAGAGGAATCCTTTTAACTTTGCCCCATTCAGTATGATGCTAGCTGTGAGTTTGTCATATGTGGCTTTAAATATTTTGAGGTGTGCCCCCTTTACACCTATTTTGTTGATGGTACTTATCATAAAAAGATGCTGGATTTTATCAAATGCTCTTTCTGCACCTATTGAGATGATCCTATGTTTTTTTGTGTATAATTCTGTTTATGTGAAGTATCATATTCATTGACTTATATATGTTAAACTACCCCTCCATCTCTGGGATGAAACCCACTTGATCAAGGTGTATTAGTTTTTTTGATGTGCTTTTGGATTCAGTTAGCTACTATTTTATTGAGAATTTTTGCCTCTATGTTCATTAGGATATTGGTCTGTAGTTGTCTTTTTTCATTATATACTTTCCTGATTTTGGTATCAGAGTGATACTGGCTTCATAGAATTAGTTGGGGAAGATTCCGTCTTCCTCAATGTTTTGCAGTGGTTTTAGCAAGATGTGTACCAATTCTTCTTTAAATATCTGGTGGATTTCAGCTGTGAATCCATCTGCCTGTGGGCTTTTTTTGTGGTTGGCATTTTTTTCTTATTATTGATTTGATCTTGCTACTTGTTATTTGTCTGTTCAAGATTTGTATTTCTTCCTGATGCAATCTAGGAGGGTTGTATGCTTATAAGAATGTATTCATTTCTTCTGGATTTCCTAGTACGTGTGTATAGAGGTTTTCATAGTAGACTCTAATAACCTTTTCCATTTCTGGGGTGTCAGTTGTAACATCTCTATTTTTATTTCTAATTGAGCTTATTTGAATGTTCTCTCTTCTTGTTGCATCTAGCTGATGGTCTATTAATTGCGTTTAACTTTTCCAAGAACGAACTTTTCATTTCATTAATTTTTCATATTTTGTTTTGATTTTATTTAGTTCTGTTCTGATTTTTGTATTTCTTTTATTCTGCTAGCTTTGGGTTTGGTTTGTTCATGTTTCTCTTTCTATAAGGTGTGAAATTAAGCTGTCAATTTTTTATCTTTTGGGCTTTTTGGCATAGGCATTTAGCACTGTAAATTTTCCGCTTAACACCACTATAGCTGTATCTCAAAGGAGATAACTTGTGTCACTATTATCATTCCTTTCAAAGAATATTTTACTTTCCGTCCTGACTTCATTGTTAACACCAAAACCATTCAGGAACAGACATTTTAATTTTCCTGTATTCGTATAATTTGGAAGCTTTTTGTTTGTTTGTTTTAAGTTGATTTCTAGTTTTACTCCATTGTGGTCTGAGGAGATACTTTATTTAATTTTAATAGTCTTAAATTTATTGAGTCTTGTTTTGTGGCCAACCATATGATTAGTCTTGGAAAATGCCACATGTGCTGATGAGAAAAATGTATATTCTGCAATTCCTTAGAAGAATGTTCTGTAAATATGTTAGGCCCATTTAGTTTAAGTCCATTGTTTCTTTGTTGACCTTCTGCCTCAATAATCTGTCTAGTGCTGTCAATGGAGCATTGAAGTCCTCCACTATTATTGCATTGCTGTTGTCTCATTTCTTAAATCTAGTACTAATTATTTTTTAAATCTGGAAACTCCAGAATTAGGTGAATATATATTTAAGATTGCAATATCTTTATGTTAAATTGATCATCTTATTATTATATAATAACTTTCCTTGTCTTTTTCTAGTGTTTTTGCTTTAAAGTCTGTTTTATCTGATATAAGAATGGCTACTCTTTCTCACTTTTGGTTTCCATTTGCCTGGAATATCATTTGTTTGTTCCTTCACTTTGACTCTATAAGAATCTTTACATGTTATGTGAATCTCTTGGAGACAACAGGTACTTATTTTGAGATATTTTTATCCACTCTGCCAATCTATATCTTGAAATGTGAGGCACTATTACAGTTATCATATTGACTATTACCTAGATGCTTTATTTTCTTCATTGTGTTATTGATTTATAGGCTTTGTGAGCTTTGTGCATTCAACAGGTTCTATGTATATCAACATTTTAGTTTCAAAATTTAATAGTCTTTTCAGCATTTATTGCAGGATTGTTCTGGTATTGACAAATTCTCTCAGGATTTGCTTGTCTGGAAATGACATTTTTCTTCTTCATTAATGAAACTTAGTTTATCTAGATACAAAATTTCTGGCCGATAGCTATTGTGTTTATAGAGGCTAACGATAGAATGCCGATAACCTCTGGCTTCTAAGGTTTCTGCTAAGAAGTCTGTGTTTCTCTGATAGGTTTTTATTTGTAGGTTACCTGATGCTTTTGTCTCACTGCTCTTGGAATTCAGTTCTTCATGTTGATTTTAAGTAATCTGGTTACTATATGCCTTGGTGATGTCCTTTTCACAATGAATTTCCCAGGAGTTCTTTGAGCCCCTTGTATTTGGGTATCTAAACCTTTAGCAAGTCCAGGGAAGTTTTCCTCAATTATTCCCTTAAACAAGATATTCTATTTTTTTTTTTTTTTTTTTTTTTTTTTTTTTTTCCTTTCTCTTCTCCTTCAAAAACACTAATGGTTCTCAGGTTTGGCTATGTTATGTAATCCTGTATTTCTTGGAAATTTTGTTCATTTCTTTTGATTCTTATTTTTTTTATTTTTGTCTGATAGGGTTAGTTTGAAAACCTTGTCTTCAGGATCTGAAATTCTTTTTTTACCTTGGTCTAGTCCGTTGTTAAGACTGCATTGTGTAATGCCCAGAATAGGTGTTTCATTTCCAGAAGTTCTGACTGGCTTCTTTTTTTTAAAATATCAATCTCCTTAAAAATGTTTCATTCATATCCTGAACTGTTTTATAATTTCTTTATTTTGGTTTCTATCTTTCTCTTTTATCTCCTTGAGTAGATTAATAATCCACCTTTTGAATTCTTAATTTGCTATTTCAAAGATTTCATCTTGGTTTGGATCCATTGCTGGGGAACTAATGTGATTTTCTGGGAGGTGTTATAGAACCCTGATTGTCATATTACCTGAATTACTTTTCTGGTTTCTTCTCATTTTTGGTAGACTATTTCTTTTCATTATTCTTTTTTATAGTGTTTTTTATTTTTAATTTTTGTGAGTACACAGTAGGTATATATATTTATGGGATGCAGGAGATATTTTGATACAGGTAAGCAATGCATAATAATCATGGCATGGAAAATGGGGTATTTATCCCCTCAAGCATTTATCATTTGTATTATAAAGTGTATTTATGTGTTCTCATGCTGCTAAAAAAGACATACTCGAGACTGGGTAATTAATAAAGGAAAAGAGATTTAATGGACTCACAGTTCATGGCTGGGGAGGCCTCACAATCATGGCAGAAGATGAAGGAGGAGCAAAGGCACGGCTTACACGGAGGCAGGCAAGAGAGCATGTGTAGGGGAGCTGCCATTTATAAAGCCATCAGATCTTGTAAAACTTATTCACCGACAAGAGAAGAGAATGGAAAAAAAACCACCCCCATGATTCAATTACCTCCAACCTGGTTTCTCCCACAACACATGCGGATTATGGGAGCTAAAATTCCAGAAGAAATTTGGGTGGGGACACAGCTAAACCATATCATAAACAATCTAATTATACTATTAATTATTCTAAAATTTATAATTAAATTAATGTTGACTACAGTCACCCTGTCATGCTGTCAAAGAATAGTCCTTATTTATTTATTTTAACTATTTTTTTGTACCCATCAGCAATCCCCGTCTCTCCCCAATTCCCCACTATGATTCTCAGCATCTGATAACCATCCTTCTACCCTCTGTCTTCCTGGGTTCAATTGTCTTGATTTTTAGGTCCCACAAATAAGTGAAAACCTGCTATGCTTTCCTTTCTGTGCCTTGCTTATTTCACTTAACATAATAATCTCCAGTTCCCTCTACGTTGTTGTGAATGACTGAATTTCATTCTTTTTCATAGCTGAATAGTACTTCATTGTGTGTAAGTGCCACATTTTCTTTATCCATTCATCTGTTCATGGACACTTAGGTGGCTTGTAAATCCTGGGTCCTGTGAACAGAGCTGTAACAAACATGGAAGTGCGGATATCTCTTCCAAATACTAATTTTCCTTCTTTTGGGTATATCCTCAGCAGTTGGATTGCTGGATCATATTGTAGCTCTATTTTTAGTTTTTGGAGGACCCTCTAAAGTGTTCTCCATAGAGGTTGCACTAATGTACATTTCTACAGTGTACAAGGGTTACCTATTCTCCATATCTTTGGCAGCATTTGTTATTGCCTATCTTTTGGATATAAGCCATTGTAACTGGAGTGAAATAATATCTCATTTTAGCTTTGATTTGAATTTATCTGCTGATTGATGATGTTATGCACCGTTTCATATGTTTGTTTGCCCTTTGTATGTCTTCTTTTAAGAAATATCAATTCAAATGGTCTGGAAATTTTTAAATCAGATTATTAGATTAATTCATATAAAGTTGTTTGAACTTCTAATATATTCTGGTTATTAATTTATTGTCATATGGTTAGGTTGAGAATATTTTATCTTCTATTGTGTGGGTTGTCTCTTCACTTTGTTGATTCTTTGCTTTGCTGTGCAGAAGTTTTTTAACTTGATGGGATCTTATTTTTCCATTGCTGCTTTGGTTGCCTAAGCTTGTAGGTTATTATTCAAAAAATCTTTGTCCAAACTAATGTTTTGGAGACTTTTCAAAAAAATTTTTGCAGTAGTTTCATAGTTTTCAATATTAGGTTTAATGTTATAATTCAATTTGATTTAATTTTTGTATATAGTGTGAGATAGGAGTCCAGTTTCATTCTTGTGCACATAAATATCCAGTTTTTCCGGCACCATTTATTGAAGAGGCTCTCTTCCCCTCAGAGTATTTTCTTGGCACCTGTGTCAAAAGTGAATTCACTGTAAGGGTGTGGATTTGTTTTTGAGTTCTCTATTCTGTTCTATTGCTCTGTGTGTCTCTTTTTATGCCAGTACCATGCTGTTTTGCTTACTATAGCTCTGTAGTATAATGTGAAGTCAGGTAATGTGATTCCTTCAGTTTTGTTCAATTTGCTTAGGATAGCTTCGGCTGTTCTAGGTCTTTTGTACTTCCATGTAAATTTTAGGGTAGTGTTTTCTATTTCTGTGAAGAATGACACTGGTATTTTAATAGGAATTGCTTTGAATCTGCAGCTTGCTCTGGGTAGTAGAGACATTTTAACAATATTGATTCTTGTAATCCACGAACATGGAATATCTTTCCTTTTATGTTTCCTCTTCAAATACTTTCAACAGTGTTTCATAGTTTTCATTTTAGAGATCTTTCACTTCTTTGGTAAAGTTGATTTCTAGGTATTTGATCTTATTTATGGCTGTTGTACATGAAATTAATTTGTTTATTTATTCTTCAAATTGTTCACTGTTGTCATATGGAAATGCTATTGATTTTTGAATGTTGATACTGCATCTTACAATTTTACTGGAAGTATTTGGCACTTCCAACATTTTTTATGGAGTCTTTAGGTTTTTCAAAATATAAAATTATATCATCTGTAAACAAAAATAATTTGACTTCTTTCTTTTCAATTTAGATGTCCTTTATTTATTTCTGTTTTCTGATTGATCTACCTAGGACTTCCAGCATTAAGTTGAATAACAGTGGTGAAACTGGGCATCCTTGTCATACTCCAGATAATAGAGGAAAGATTTCAACCTCCCCTCCCATCCAGTGTGATACAAGCTGTGGGTCTGCTGTATACAGCTTTTACTATTTTGAGGTATGTCACTTCTATGCCCAGTTTTTTGTGGTTTTTATTATCAAGAAATATTGACTTTTATCAAATGCCTTTTCAACATCAATTGAAATGATCAAATGTCCTTCATTTGTTGAGATTATGTATTATATATTGATTTGCATATACTGAATCATCCTTGCATCCAGGGACAGATCCTAGCCTGTCATGATGATTTTTTTCTTTTATTTATTTATTTATTTATTTATTTATTTATTTATTTAATTAATTTATTGAGACGGAGTCTCACTGTGTCACCCAGTCTGGAGTGCAGTGGCGTGGTCTCGGCTCACTGCAGCCTCTGCCTCCTGGGTTCAAGTGATTCTCCCCCTGCTCAGCTTCCCAAGTAGCTGGGACTACAGGCACGTGCCACCAGGCCCAGCTAATTTTTGTATATTGTTTTGGTAAAGATGGAGTTTCACTATGTTGGCCAGGCTGGTCTCAAACTGCTGACCTCGTGATCTGCCCACCTCAGTCCACCGAAAGTGTGGGGATTACAGGTGTGAGCCACCGTGCCTGGCCTGTCCTGATGAATAATCTTTTGAATGTATTGTCAAATTCTCTTTACTGGTATTTTTTGGAGGATTTTTCCGTTAATATTATCAGAAATATTGGCATGATGTTTTCTCTTTTTTTGATGTGTCTCTTTCTGGTTTTGGCAACTGGGTAATAGTGGACTCATAGAATGAGTTTGTAAGTAGTCTCTCTTCATCTATTTTTTTGGAATGGTTTGTATAGGATTGGTACTAGTTATTCTTTAAATATTTGTGGAATTCAGCAGTGATGCCATCAGGTCCTGGGCTTTTTATTTATTTTTTTTTTAGAGACTTTTTGTTACAGTTTCAATCTTGTTACTTGTTATCGGTCTAGTCAGGTTTTAAATTTCTTCATGGTTCAATCTTGGAAGCTTGCATGTACCTAGTAATATGTACATTTCTTCTAAATCTTCCTACTTATTGGCATATAGTTGCTCATAGTGTACACCAATAATCCTTTGAATTTCTATGATTTCAGTTGTAATGTTTTTTATCTGTGATTTTATTTATTTGGGTCTTCTCTCTTTTTTTAGTCTGGGTAAAGGTTCATCAGTTTTGTTTAACTCTTTAATTAAAAACAACAGTTTTTATTCTTCTGTTTTTCTTTATTTCAACTTCATTTAGTTCTGCTGTGATCTTTATTATTTATTCTCTTCACTATTTTGGGTTTGGTTTGCTCTTGCTTTTTTAGTTCTTTAAGATGCATTGTTAGGTTGTTTAATTGAAGCTTACCCTCTTTTTTGATACAGGTACTTATAGCTATAAGATTCCCTCTTAGTACTGCTTTAACTGCATCCCATATGTTTTGGTATGTTATGTTTTCATTGTCATTTGTTTCTAGAAATTTTTCCACTTCCTTCTTAATCTCTTCATTGACCCTCTAGTCATTAAGGAGCATATTGTTTAATTTCCATGTATCTGTATAGTTTTGAGAATTCCTCTTGTTATTAATTTCTACTTTTATTCCATTGTAGTCAGAGAAGATGCATGATAATATTTTAAGTTTTTTGAATGTTTGAAATCTTATTTTGTGGCCTAACATATGGTCTATCCTTGAGGACAATTCATGTGCTGAGGAAAAGAATGTGTATCCTGCAACCATTGGATGAAATGTTTTGTAAATATCTATTAGATCCATTTGATCTACAACACAGATTAAGTTTGACGTTTCTTTGTTGATTTTCTGTCTGGAAGATTTGTCTAATGCTTGAAGTGGAGTGTTATTGTCTGCAACTATCATTGCATTAGAGTTTATCTCTCTCTTTAAATCTAACAACAATTTCTTTATATCTCTTGGTGCTTCAGTGTTGGGTGCATATATATTTAAAGTTGTTACATCTTTTTGCACAATTTATCCTTTATCATCATATAGTGACCTTATTTGTCTCTTGTTATAGTTTTTGACATAAAATATATTTTTTCTGACAAAAGTATAACTATTCCTGCTCTTTTCCTGTTTCCATTGGCATGGAATATCTGTTTTTATCCCTTTGTTTTCAGTCTATGTGAATCTTTAAAGACCCACATGAATGGGTCTCTTTTTTTCTCCCACTTAGCAATCTTATGCCTTTTGATTGGAGAGGTTATTCTATGATTGGAGAGGCTGGTCTATATACATTAAATGTTAATATTGATGAGTAAGAACTTACTTCTGTCATTTTAGTACTTGTTTTCTGGTTGTTTTGTTTTCTTCTCTTCCTTCATTCTTTTTTCCCCATCTTTCTTTTAGTAAAGATATTTCTGTCTGGTTATATGATTTAGTGTCTTGATTTTTACATTTTTGTGTATGATTTTTGGTTTCAGTTTACCATGAAGTTTGCAAATAGCATATTATAATCCATTGTATTTAAACTGGTAACAATGTAACACTGTTTGCATAAACAAACACACAAAAACTAATGAAAACTCTATGCATTAACTTTATCTTGCTGCTTTTTAACATTTTGTTGTTTCTATTTATATCTTATTGTACTGTCTGTCTTTAAAAGTTATTTTAGTTATTATTATTCATTGATTGATTATTTAGTCATTCTATTTAAAGAGTAATTTACACACCACAATTACAATATTTTTCTGTGTATGTACTATTACCAGTGAGTTTTGAACTTTCAGATGATAACTTGTTGCTCATTAATGTCCTTTTCTTTCTGCTTGAGGTATTCCCTTTAACATTTCCTTTAGGACAGGTCTGGCGTTGATGAAATCTCTCAACTTTTGTTTCTCTGGGAAAGTATTTATCCTTTATATTTGAAGGTTGTTTTCACTGAATATACTATTCTAGGTTAAAAGTTTTATTCCTTTAGCAGTTTAAATATGTCATACCACTCTCCTTTGGCCTATAAGGTTTCCACTGAAAAGTCTGCTGCCAGATGTATTGAAGTTTCATTTTATTTTATTTGCTTTTTTGTTCCTGCTGTTTTTAGGATCCTTTCTTCATTGAGAATTTGATTATTAAATGCCTTGAGGTAGTCTTTCAGTTAAATCTGCTTGGTGTTCTATACCCTTCTTGTACTTGGATATTGATATCTTTCTCTTTGTTTGAGACATTCTCTGTTACTATCCCTTTGAATATACATTCTTTCCCTATCTCTTTCTATACTTCCTTTTCCCAGACAATAATTCTAATGTTTCCCCTTTTGAGGCTGTTTTCTAGATCTTGCTGTCGTGCTTCATTTTCTCATATATATTTTTTGTTTTGTTTGTATTTTTAAGTACAAAGTGAGCCTGTCTTCAAGCTCACTAATTAATTCCTCTGCTTAATCCTGCTATCGAAAGACTCTGGTGCATTCTTCAGTATGCCAATAGCATTTTTCAACTTCAGAATTTCTGTTTGATTCTTTTGATTATTTCAGTATCTTTATTAAATATATGTCCTAGAATTCTGAATTCCTTCTCTGTATTATCTTAAATTTTCAGGGATTTCCTGAAAACAGCTATCTTGAACTCTTTGTTGGAAAGGTCATATATTCACATACCTCTGTTTCTACAGGATTGGTCCCTGGTGTCTTATTTAGTTCATTTGGTGATGTCATGTTTTCCTTGATGGCTTTGATACTTGTAGATGTTCATTGGTGTATTTATTGTAGTCTCCAAAGGCTGGGCTTGTTGGTAGTCATCCTTCTTGGGAAGGCTTTTCATATATTCAGGACAACTTGGATATTGTGATCTAAGCTATATCTGCTTTAAGGTGGATACCAGGCCCCGTAATGCTGTGGTTCTTGAAGATGCCTAGAGGTACTGCTTTGATAGTCTTGGATAAGATCTCAGAGAAGTATCTGGATTAAAAAGCAGATACTCTTGTCCTTTCTTCTTAGTTTCTCCAAAACCAATGAAGTAACTCTCTCTCTGGTTTGAATCACCTGGAGCTGGGTGTAGAGTGACACAAGCACCACTGTGACCACCACCTTTAGGACTACACTGGGTCAGACCCAAAGCCAGCACAGCACTAGGTCTTGCCCAAGGTCTGTCAAAACTCCCTGGTTACTGCCTATGTTTGTTCAAAGCCCTGGGGCTGTACAGTCAGTAGATGGCAAAGCCAGCTGACCCTATGTTTCTCCCTTCAGAGCGGCAAGCTCCTGCTGGTTCTGCAGGGGTTCAGAGATGTCATCCAGTAGCCAAGATCTAGAGTAAAAACTTTATAAATCTACCTGATGTTTTATTATACTTTAGTAGAGTTGGTACTGAAACCACAAGACATAGTACTTTCCACTTTTTCTACCATTTCTAAAGGCAGAGGTGCCTCACCAGGTGGTCACCACCAATTCAATCCCATGGGGAATACTGCCAAACTACCGCTAATATCCCCTCAAGGCCTAAAGGCTCTTCAGTGAGATTTTGTTGAATGCTGCCTGACCTGGGACTCACTCTTCAGAGCCCTGTGATCTTCTTTGGCCCAAGGCAGATCCAGAAATGCCATTCAAGAGCCCAGTCCTGGAATAAGGGAACAAAAGAGCCTCATTGGTGCTCTACACTTTTGTGACTGAGCTGGTACATAAGGTGAAAGACAAAGTACCCTTTACTTTTTCCTCTCCTTTTCTCAGGCAGAAGGAGTCTTACCCCATAACCACTACAGCTGGGAGTGCACTGGGTATCAACTGAAGCGAGCAAGTCTCAGAGTCTTGCCCAAGTCCCTTAATCTATTTCCCGCATATCACTGGTGATTATTCAGTTCCAAAGGGCTCCTCAGTTAGCAGATGATAAATCTTACCAGGACTTGGTCCTTCCCTTCAAGGCAGCAGCTTCTCTTTCCATTGAGAAATGTCATCTGGAAGCTAGGTCCTAAAAGTGGACCTCATGACACATTGATGCCCTGTCCTGCTGTGTTGAAGCTGATATCCAAGATGCAAGACAAAGTTTTCCCCACTCTTCCATTTCCTCTCCTCAAGCAGAAGGAAGGGTTCACTTTTGGAGCCACCCGCTGTGCAGCCTGGTGTCAGGAGACGGGTAATACCAGCACTTTCTGAGCTGCCCTGGCTGATGTCTCATTAGATTGCATGTCCCTCAGTCCATTGTCTCTAGGACAAGTTCAGCATGGGGGCTTATGTGAGTGTTGCAGTCCTTGTGGCCTAGACTACCTTTCAAGTTTATTAGGGCTTCAGAGCACTTTAGCCTTCAGCGGTGAGGGTTGTGGGAACTCACGTTCCGACCATTGAGATAGGCAATTCCCATCTGGCTAGGTCTAGTTCAAATGCTCTCTTATTAGACAGGTGTCAGGTGAATTTTGTCTGGTTTTTCCTTTCTGTTATAACAAGGGCATCACTGAGTTCATTGCTGCACAATTGCTGGCTCTTCCTCCCGCAGCACACAGAAGTGTTCTCTGCACCATGCCGCTGCTGCTCGGGGATAAGGGCTGGCATCAGTGATTCAAGACTGATTTTCCTACCTCTTCAGGCTTTTTTTCAGGAATATAAAGATAAAATCAGCTACTGTGAGTACTCACAACCTTTTTTTTTTTTTTTTTTTTTTTTGTAGATAGTTGTTAAATTGGTATCATTGTTGGGGAAACAATTGATAAAGACTTCTATTCTGCCATCTTGCTCCACACGTTTTTCTAATTTTTCTTAAATTTGTATTTGATTTGACTAGGCTTTTTAGATTTTTTCCCTTAAGGGTGTGACTTTAATGTTTATGGTTTATTGTAGCGTATTTGGCTTTCACTGCTTTCAGATGCTGTATGAGTTTCTTGGTTATAGGGAGTCTTCTATGATGGCTTTCTTAGATGGTGGTTGTAGTAGTGATGTGCTCAATGTGTGAGCAAGTTTACTACCTCCTGTAGGATTAGAATAGCAGAGGTCTTATGAAGCTTATCTCATTCCCTACTGGTCTGCACTTATTTATTCATTTATTTATCCATTATTTTATTTACTGGATTGAATAATTCATGCTTCAGGCTAGTAGGGGAAATGTCCATGGGTAAAACCTGGTTGTGCCTAAAGAAGGTGGGTAAAGGCAATGCTCAATGGTGGGCAGAGGTCTCAGCCTTGACAGAGGCTGCTTGGGGAGTTCTCAGTGAAACGCAATAAGGTTTTATCAGTGGGAATGGTGGCAGGTGTGAGAAAGCAAGCAAGAGGAGAGAAAACTGCTTTATGATACCATCAGATTTTTTGAGAGCTCGCTCACTATCACTCAAACAACATGGAGTAAAATGCTTCCATGATGCAGTCACCTCCCACCTGGTCCATCCCTCAACACATGGGGACACAGAGCCAAACCATATAATTTCACCCCTGGTCCCTCCAAAATCTCACATTCTCACATTTCAAAAAACAATTATGCCTTCTCAACGGTCCCCCAAAATCTTAACTAATTTCAGCGTGAACTCAAAAGTCCACCATCCAAAGTCTCACCTGAGACAAGGCAAGTCTCTTTCACCTATGAGCCAGTAAAAATAAAAAACAAATTAGTTCCATCCAAGATACAATGTGGGTACAGGCATTGGGTAATTACACCTGTTTTAAATGGGAGAAATTGGCCAGGATAAAGGGGTACAGGCTCTATGCAAGTCCAAAATCCAGCAGGGAAGTCATTAAATCTTAAATCTCCAAAATAATAATATCGTTTGATTTCATGTCTCATATATCCTGGTCACACTGATGCAAGAGGTAGATTCCCATTGTCTTGGGCACCTCCCATCCCTGTGACTCTGCAGGGTAAAACACCCATGGCTGCTTTCATGTGCTAGCATTGCAAGTCAATGGCTTCTCCAACTCAACAGTGCAAGTGATTGATACTTGCACCCCATTCTAGGGTCTGAAGTCCAGGCTAAGGCGGTCTCAGATGGAGATAAGAAACTTTTTGGGTACTGGAATAAAGGTCATTCTTGCTACGCTTTAGTAAAGAGACTGGCAGCATTTTGCCCCTGCCCTAGAGATCTGTGGAACTTTGAACTTGAGAGAAATTATCTGAAATTGGGATTTATGTTTAAAAGGGAAGCAGAGCCTAAATGTTTGAAAAATTTGCAGCTTGATGATGTGATAGAAAAGAGAAACCCTTTTTTTGGGGAAAAATTCAAGTCAGCTGCATAAATTTGCATAAGTAATGAGGAGCCGAATGTTAATCACAAAGACAATAAAGAAAATGTCTCTAGGGCATGTCAGAGGTTTTCAAGGCAGGCCCTCTCATCACAGGCCCAGAGGCCTAGAAGAAAAAACTGGTTTCATAAGCTGGGCTCAGGGTCTTGATGTTTGTACAGTCTTGGAACTTGGTGCCCTGTCTTCCAGCCATTGCTAAAAGGGGCCAAAATACAGTTCAGGCCATTGCTTTAGGGAGTGCAAGTCCCAATCTTTGGTAGCTTCCACATTGTGGTGGGCCTGTGGGTGCACAAAAGTCAGTAATTGAAATTTCAGGGACCTCTGCCTAGATTTCAGAGGCCATATGGATATGCTTGGATGTCCAAACAGAAGTCTGCTTCAGGAACAGGGCCCTCATGGAAAACCTCTGCTAGGGCAGTGCAGAAGGAAAATGTGGGGTTGGAGCCCCCACACAGAGTTCCCAGTGGGGCACTTAAATGCCCAACTTGAGAGTCACACAGTGGCATGTTGGAAAAAGAAGCAACACCCAACCTTATGCTGTCTTCAAGAGATCCACATCACATGCAATGACACCCATAGGTTCAAAGTTAAAGGATCAAAATAATTTATCAAGCAAATGGAAAACAAAAAAGAGCTGGGTTTGCTATGCTTATTGCAGATGAAACAGACATTGTAATAACAATGTTAAGAGGACAAAAAAGAACATTATATAATGATAAAGGGCTCAATTGAAGAAGAAGAGTTAACTATCTGAAATATGTATGTATCCAACACTGGAGCATCCAGATTCATAAAACAAGTTCTTAGAGACCTATGAAGAAACTTAGATAACCATACAATAAGAGTGGGAGACTTCAACACCCATTCACTTAATTAGGTAGATCATTGAGGCAGAAAACTAAGCAAGATTTCTAGGACCTAACTTAATACTTGACCACATGAATGTAACAGATACCTACAGAACACTCTACCCAACAAAAACAGAATATGCAATTTTCTCATCTGCATATGGCACATACTCTAAGTTTGAGCACATAGTTGAATAGGAAACAATTCTTCACAAACTCAAAAAAAATCATACACACCACAATTTCAGACTACAGCACAATAAAAATGAAAATCAATACCAAAAAGGTCTATTGAAAATCTACGATTGCATGGAAATTCCAGAACATGCTCCTGAATGACTTTGAGTGAACAAAGAAATTAAGGCCAAAATCAAGAAATTATTTGAAACTTATTAGAACAAAGATACAACATACCAGAATGTTTGGGACATAGATGAGGCAGTGTAAAGGGGAAAGTTTATAGTACTAAATGCCTACACCAGAAAGCTAGAAAGATCTCCAATTAAAAACCTAACATTACACCTAGAGAAACTAAAAAATCAAAAGCAAACAAACCCCAAAAATAGCAGAAGGCAAAAATAATGAAAATTAGAGCTGAACCAAATGAAATGGAGACAAGAATATCCATACAAAAGATCAACTAAATCAAACGTTCGTTCACACAAAAAAAAAAAAAAAAAAAAATCAATAAGATTGATAGAACACTGGATAGACTAATAAAAAAGACAAAATTCAAATAAATATTATCAAAAATGAAAAAGTGATCATTATCACCAACCCTACAGAAATAAAAAACAAAAAAACAAAAAACTTCCAAGACAAACACAAACACCTCCATGTGCAAAAACTGGAAAACATAGAAAAACTGAACAAATTTCTGTAAGCATACAAGCTTCAAATATTGAACCAGAAAAAATTGAATCCATGAACAGACCAATAATGATTAATAAAATTGAATCAGTAATTTAAAAAAAAAACCTATATCCATAAAAAGCCCTACTCCGAAAGTATTCACAGCTTAATTGTAACAGATGCATAAAGAAGAGCTGGTACCAATCTTACTGAAACTATTTCATAACTTCAAGGAGGAAGGTCTCCTTTCTTACTCATTCTATGAGGCCAGCATCTTTCTGATACCAAAACCTGGCAGACACACACATACGCACACACAATTCTGGACAATATCCCTGATGAACATAGATGGAAAAATCCACGGCAAAATACTAGCAAACCAAATGCAGCAGCATATAGAAAAGCTAATTCACTATGATTGAGTTGTCTTTATTTCTGGGATGCAAGATTGCTTAAACATATACAAATCAATAAATGTGATTTATCACCTAAACACAACTAAAACAAATAAACACATGAGCATCTCAATAAAAGCATAAAAAAACTTTTGATAAACTTTGACATCCCTTTACATTAAAAACTCTCAACAAGCTAAACATCAACGGAATATACAGCAAAATAGTAAGAGCAATCTATGACAAACCCACGGCCAACATAACACTGAAAAAGAAAAAGATGGAAGGATTCTCTTCTTACCAATCCTATTCAACATAGCAGTGGAAATCCTATCCAGAGAAGTCAAGCAAGATAAATAAATAAAAGGCATCCAAATTTTTTAAAAAGTCAAACTATCTTCTCAGATGATATAATTCTATATCTAGAAAACTACATAGTATTTGCCCAAAGGTTTCTAAAAGCAATAAACAATTTCAATAAAGTTTCAGGATACAAAATTAATGTACAAAAATAATAGCATTTTCTATACCCCCATAATATTCAAGCTGAGAGTCAAATCAAGAATGCAATTCTATTCCCGATAGCCATAAAAAAAAAAAAAAAAAAATCTAGGAATACAACTAACCAGGGAGGTAAAACACCTCTACAATAAGGATTAAAAAACAATGCTGAAAGATTATGTGTCACATTGTTGTGATGACACAAACAAATGGCAAAACATTTTATGCTCATGGATAGAATCAGTATTGTTAAAGTGGCTGTACTATCTAAGCAGTTTACATATTTGGGGCCATTTGTATCAAACTACTAATGATATTTTTCACAGAATTAAAAGCATATTCTAAAATTTATATGGAAACAAAAAGAACCCAAATAGCCAAAGCAATTCTAAGCAAAAAGAACAAAGCCAGAGGCATAACATTACCTGACTCAAAACTATACTATGAGGCTAAAAAAACCTAAACAGAATGGTACTATACAAAAACAGACACATAGAGAACCAGAGCAAAATAGAGAATACGAAAATAAAGCTTCACACTGACAACCATCTGATCTTTGGTAAAGCCAACAGCAAGAAGCAATGAAGAAAAGACTTTCTATTTAATATATGGTGCTGAGATAACTGACTAAAAATACACAACAGATTGAAGCTGAGACTATTTTTTTCACCATATGCAAAATTCAACTCAAGATGGATTGCAGACTTAAATGTACAACCTAAAACTATAAAAACCCTAAAAGAAAACTTAGGAAATACAATTCTGAACACCGGTCCTGGCAAATATTTCATGACAAAGGCTCCAAACTCAATAGCAACAAAAACAAAAATTGATAATCGAGACAAAGTTAACCAAAAGAGTTTCTGCACAGTGAAATAAAATATCAACAAAGTAAACAGGCATCATAAAGAATGGAAAAAAAAAGTATTTGCAAGCCATGCATCCCACAATGTTCTAATATCCACAATCTATAAGTAACTTAAACGAACGAACAGGTTGGCCGGGCACAGTGGCTCACATCTATAATTTCAGCACTTTGGGAAGCCGTGTCAGATGGATCACCTGAGGTCAGGAGTTCGAGACCACCCTGGCCATCATTGTGAAACTCTGTCTCTATTAAAAATACAAAAAAGTCAGCCAGGCATGGCATGAGCCTGTAGTCCCAGCTACTCGGGAGGCTGAGGCAGGATAATCACTTGAATCTGGTAGGTGGAGACTGCAGTGAGCCAAGATTGCACCACTGCAGTCCAGCCTGGGCAATGGAGTGAGACTCTGTCAAAAAAAGAAAGGAAGAAAGAAAGAAGCAAGAAAGAAAGAGAGAAAGAAGAAAGAAAGAAGAAGGAAGGAAGGAAGGAAGGAAGGAAGGAAGGAAGGAAGGAAGGAAGGAAGGAAGGAAGGAGGGAAGGAAGGAGAGAGAGAGAGAGAGAGAGAGAGAGAGAAAGAAAGAAAGAAAGAAAGAAAGAAAGAAAGAAAGAAAGAAAGAAAGAAGAGAGAGAAAGAAAGAAGAAAGAGAGAGAGAAAGAAAGAAAGAAGAGAGAGAAAGAAAGAAGAAAGAGAGAGAGAAAGAAAGAAAGAAAGAGAGAGAGAGAGAAAGAAAGAAGAAAGAGAGAGAGAGAAAGAAAGAAAGAAAGAGAGAGAGAGAAAGAAAGAAAGAAGAAAGAAAGAGAGAGAGAAAGAAAGAAAGAAAGAAGAAAGAGAGAGAAAGAAAGAAAGAAGAAAGAAAGAGAGAGAAAGAAAGAAAGAAGAAAGAGAGAGAGAGAGAAAGAAAGAGAGAGAGAGAAAGAAAAAAAAAGAAAAGAAAGAAAGAAAGAAAGAAAGAAAGAAAGAAAGAAAGAAAGAAAGAAAGAAAGAAAGAAAAAACAGGCAAAACACCAAGTAATCCATTAAAAAATGGACAGAGAACATAAACAGACACTTCTCAAAGAAGACATACATACGGCCAACAAGCATTTAAAGAAAGGCTCCACACCAATAATTATTAGAGAAATGCAAATCAAAACCACAATAAGGAATCATCTCACATCAGTCAGGATGGCTATTACGAAAAAGTCACAAAATAACTGTTGCTGACGAGATTGCAGAGAAAGTGAACCCATATACACTGCTGTTGGGAATGTAAATGAATCACTGTGGAAAGCACTTTAAAGGTTTCACAAAGAATTTATAACACAATTACTATTCTACCCAGCAATCCCATTACTGTATATACCCAAAGGAATATTAATTGTTCTATCATAAAGACAAATGCATGTGTATGTTCATTGCAGCACCCTTCACATTAGCAAAGACATGAAATGAATCTAGATGCCCATCAATGGTAGACTGAATAAAGAAAATAGGGCACATATATACCATGGAGTACCATGCAGCCATTAAAAGGAATGAAATCATGTCCTTTGCAGCAACATGGATGGAAACGGAGGCCATTATCCTAAGTGAATTAATGCAGGAACAGAAACACAAATACTGCATGTTATCACTTATGTGTTGGCACTAAACATTAAGTACACATAGACACAAAGAAGGGAACAATCGACACCAGGTCCTACTATAGAGTAGAGGGTGGGAGGACTATGAGGAAAGAAAAACTAGCTGTCAGTCACTATGGTCATTACTTGGTGACAAAAGAATCTGCACACCAAACCCCCATGACATGCAAATTACCCATGTAGCTAACCTGAACATGTATGCCCTGAACCTAAAATGAAAGTTGGAAATAAAAAAGGCAAGAGAACATGGGTCAATCTCTTTCCAGTAACAGACTTAAATATAAGTTAATTTAGTACAGTATTTGCCTATTTAAGGTATGTTGTATTTTTAAATATATAATTTGTGCAAAACTAAATAAATCTTTCAATTGGTAAAAGCTCAACTAACATCTGAGAATTTACCCCTGTGTTTTTTCTATGAAGCATGCTATTTTCCCCTTTATATATCCTGACCCATTCCTGAAATATCTGAGACTGACAACACTTATTTCCAGGACCAAATTCGGCTGACATTTGCCCACAGAATAAGCATTTAAACCAGTCCTAACCAGAGAGCAATCACCAATCCTAGCCATCAGAACTTGAGTTCCCACAAAACTTGCCAGCACGGCTAAAGTATTCTGGGTCTTTAAGTAAACTTGAAAGACAGTCTAGACTAGAAGGACCGTGATCCTTAGGCAAATCCCAGTGCTGAACTGGACCCAAAGAGAGTAGACTGGGGTGTCATGTGATCTACTTAGACAACAGCTGGAGCAACTAAAGGAGTGTGGGCATTCCTCCACCCCTATTCAAGCTGCACAACTCACAGCTCCAAAACAGGTCTGTTTCTTCCACTTGAGGAGAGGAGACGAAAAAGTGAGGAGAACAGCGTCTTTCATCTTGTACAGCAGCTCAGCCATAGCAGGATAAGGCACCGGTCAGAGTCATGAGATCCCCATTCAAGGACTTAGTTCCTGGGTGACATTTCTAGACATATCCCAGGCCAGAAAGGAACTGGCTGCTTTGAAGGGAAGAAACCAGTCCTGGCAGCATTGATCACCTGCTAACTAAAGAACCCTTGGGCCCTGAATAACCAGCAGCAATAACCAGATTCTATGTTGAGGGACTTGAGTGAACCTCTGAGACCACCTAGCTTCAGGTACCAGCTCAGCAACAGGTGTGTAGAGTACGAAGCAGGTTCCTGGGGTCCCTAATTCCAGAAACTGACTCTAGGATGGCATTTCCGGACCTCCCCTGGGCCCCAGGGGAGCCCACTTCTCTGAGGGATGATTCCCAAGCAAGGCACCCTTTACTACAAGCTGACTTAATAGCCCTTGGGCCTTAAGGGAACATCGGTGGTAGCCTGACAGTACTCCCCATGGGTCAGTGGTGGCATTTACCATGGGGTAAGACTCCTCTGCATTTGGAAAGTGAAGGGAAGAGAGGGAAGGACTGCAACTTGTGGTTTGAGTGCCAGCTCTGCTGCAATACAATGGAACACCAAGTAGATTTCTAAGGTTTTGACTTTAATCCCTGACTCCCAGATGGCAACTCTGGAGTCATCGAGGGTCTGAGGGAACTTGCCTCCCTGAATGAAGTACACAACACTGGCTGGCTTTGCCACCTGCTGATTGTAGAACCTCAGGGCACTGAGAAAAAAAAAAAAAAACATAGGTGGTAGCCAGGGAGTGGTTACAACAGCCCTTGGACAAGACCATGTGTTGTGCTGCCTTCAGGTCTGACCCCCAGTACAGTGTTAGAAGTGGTGGCCACAGAGCTCCTTGTGTCATTCCTCCCCCAGCTTTAGGTCTCTCAGAACTAAGAGACAGATTCCATTTGTTTGAGAGAAAATAAGGGAAAAGAAAAAGAGTCTCTGCCTGGTAATCCAGAAAAATCTCTTGTGTCTTGGACAAGATCATCAAGGCAATACCTCTACAAGCCCTAAGAACCACGGTCTTACTGGGCTTGGGGTGCAGTCTAAAGCAAATATAGCTTAGATCACAACATCCAAGTGATTTTGTATATATGCAAAGCCTTCCCAAGAAGGACAGGTACAAACAAGCCCAGACAGTGAAGACTATAATAATACCTAACTCTTCAATGCCAGACACAGAGGAACATCTACGAGTATCAAGATAATTCAGAAAAAAACGTGACCTCAGGGACATCAGGGAGCAATCTCAGAAAAACAGAGATATGTAGTCATTCAGACATAAAATTCAAAATAACTGTTTTGGGGAAAATCTAAACAATTCAAGATAACAAAGAGGAGGAATTCAGAATTCCAGCACATGTATTTAACAAAGGGATTAAAACAAAAGTAATCAAGTAAAAATTCTGCAGCTGAAAATTTCAATAGGCATGCTAAATACTGTAAGAGAGTCCCTTGGTAACATAACTGATCAAGCAGAAGAAATAATTAGTGAGCTTGAAGTTGGGATATTTGAAAATACACAATCAGAGAAGACAAAAGAAAAAAGAATTAAGGAAAAACAATGAAACACACAGCACCTAGAAAATTGCCTCAAAAGGGCAAATCTAAAAGTTATTGGCCTTAAAGAGGAGGGAGAGAAAGAGATTGGGTAGAAAGTTTATTCAAAGCGATAATAACAAAGAACTCTCAAAACCTAGAAGAAGATATCAATATTGAAGTACAAGAAGGTAAGAGAATACTAAGCAGACTTAAATAAAAAAAGACTATCTCAAGGCATTTAATAATCAAACTCCCCAAAATGCAGGATAAAGAATCATAAGCAAAAGGAGAAAAGAAACGAATTACATCCAGTGGAGCTTCAATACTTCTGGTAGCAGATTTTTCAGTGAAAACCTTACAAGCCAGAAGTGAGCAATGTGACATATTTAAAGTGATAAATTAAAAAAACAAGAAACAAATGCAAAAAACATTTACCCTATAATAGTACATCCTCAGAAAATACCCTTCAAGCATTCAGTAGAAATACTTTCCCAGACAAACAAAAGCTGAGGGATTTTATCAACAACATATCTGTCCTACAAGAAATGCAAAAGGGAGTACTTCAATCAGAAAGAAAAGGATGTTAATTGGCAATAAATAATCACCTCGAGGTATAAAACTCAGTGGTAAAAGTAACTACACAGAGAAACACAAAATATTATAACACTGTGATGTGTAAACTACTCATACTTTAAATAGGAAGACTAAATGATTAATCAATAAAAAATAACTAAAACCACTTTTAAAGACATAGTAAAATAAGATGTAACTAGAAAAAATAAAATGTTAAAAGGCAGGGTGACAAAGTTAATGCATAGAGTTTTCATTAGTTTTGTTTTTGCTTGTTTGTTTATGCAAATAATGTTACATTGCTATTACCTTAACATAATGGATTACAAGATAGTATTTGCAAGTCTCATAGTAACATCAAACCAAAAAAAACATGCAACAGATACACACACACAAAAGCAAGAAACTAAATTAGATTACCAGAGAAAATTACCTTCACTAAAGGAAGACAGGAAGGAAAAAAAGATGGAAGAGAAGACCACTAAACAACAGAAAACAAACAAACAAACAAAAACTAAAATGACAAGAGTAAGTTTTCGCTTATCAGAAATAACATTGAATGTAAATAGACTAAACTCTCTAGACAAAAGACATTACTGTATAAATTTACCAACTGATCTGTTGCCTATAAGAAATACACATCACCTATAAAGACACGTATAAACTGAAAATTAAAAAATGGAAATAGATATTCCATGTTAATGGAAACCAATAAAGAGTAGGAGTTACTATACTTAGATCAGACAAAATAGATTTCAAGACCAAAACTATTAGAAGAGACAAAGAGAGTCACTATATTGTGATAAAGTGGTCAATACAGCAAGGCAATATAACAATTTTAAGTATATATGCACAGACACTGGAGTACCCAGATATGTAAAGCAAATACTATTAGTGCTAAAAAGAGAAACAGGCCCCAATAAAATAACAAGAACTGAAGACTTAAACACTCTACTTTCAACATTTGGCAGATAATCCAGACAGAAAATCAACAAGGAAATATCAGACTTAACTGTAATATATACCAAAATAGAACATTTTATCCAACAGCTGCAAAATACACATTCTTTTACTCAGCACATGAATCGTTCTCAATGATAAGTCACATGTTAGGTCACAAATAGAGTCTTTAAACATTCAAAAAGTTGAAATAATATAAAGCATCTTCTCTGACCACAATGGGATAAAACTGGAAATTAATAACAAGATACATTTTGGAAACCATACAAATACATTAAAATTAAACAATATGCTCCTGCATGATCAGTGTTTTATGTTACTGAAGAAATATTTTAAAAATTGAAAAATGTTTTGAAACAAATGATAGTGAAAACGCAACATATCCAAACCTATAAAATAGAGTTAAAGAAGTATTAAAAGGGGCAGGGCATGGTGTCGCACGCCTGCAATCCCAGAACTTTGGGAGGCCGAGGCAGGTGGATCACCTGAAGTCAGGAGTTCAAGACCAGCCTGGACAACATGATGAAACCCCATATCAACTAAAAATACAAAAATTAGCTGAGCATATTGGCGGGTGCCTGTAATCCCAGCTACTCGGGAGGCTGAGGCATGAGAATCACTTGAACCTGGGAGGTGGAGGGTGAAGTGAGCTGAGATTGCGCCATTGCACTCTAGCCTGGGCGACAAGAGTAAAACTCTGTCAAAAAAAAAAAAAAAAAAAAAAAAAAAAAAAAAAGGACTAAAAGGAAAGTTTACAGCTATAAAAATGCCTACATCAAAAAAGAGGAAATTTTTGAAGTAAACAATCTCACAATGCATCCAAAAGAGCTAGAGAATAAAGAGCAAGCCCAACTCAAAATTAGTAGAAGAAAAAAAAAAGATTTAAGCAACTGAGCAGATATAAATGAAATTGAAATTAAAAAATTTAAAAATCAATAAAACAAAAAGTTCTTCTTTAAAAAGTTAAACAAAATTGACAAACCTTTAGCGAGACTAAGAAAAAAGGATTCAAATAAAATCAGAAGCGAAAAAGAGACATTACAACTGACACTGCAGAAATTCATAGGACCATCAGTGGCTATTATGTGCAATTATATGCCATTAAATTAGAAAATATAGAAGAAATAGATGCATTCTTAGACAGATACAGCCTATCAAGTTTAAACCAGAAAGAAATCCAAAACATAAACAGACCAATAACAACTAATGATATTGAAGACATAATACAAAGTCTTCCAGTGAAAACAGCCCAGGACTCAATGACTTCACGCTGATTTCTACAAACATATGAAGAAAAACTAATATTATTTCTACCCAAATTTCCCCATAAAATAGAGGAGGAAAGAATACTTTCAAATTCATTCCAGTAGGCCAGTATTACCCTGATACCCAAACGAGTAAAAGAACACATCAAAAAAAGAAAACTGTAGACCAATACCTGTGATGAACATTCATACAAAAGTTATCAACAAAATTCATTAGAAAGATAATTCATCATGACCACATGGAATTTGTATCTTTGATTTAGTTTTGTTGGGTTATATTTGTGTCCAATGGAAATTTTGATCAAATTGCAAAATCGGCTTAGAATATATCCATATCTTAATACAATATTTAAATATATGCATCAATAATTTATTTAATTTTTGTTTATTTTCTAATGTTCTGGAAGTCAGATGATCATTAACAGCAATTTATTATGTCATCCCAAAATTCAATTGCTTTTAATAAAATAATGCCTTTTTTAGTCTTTCAAAGACAAATCATGCTTTAAAATCTTTTCAAAAGTTCAGGCTAAGTTACCTGAGAGGATGTGCTTTAGTTGTATGTGTGAGAGAATAGGAAGCCTTTTATTGGAACATTACATTGATTCCATGTTTTCTTATAAAATAAGGGTAAATGAATTTGATACAAAATAATATTTTCAAAGAACATTAGTTAACAAAAAATTAATAAGCCCCTTTGAATACTAATCCTAACAGTTCTAGTTCTATTTTAGTTTATGATATTGAGAGTGATAACCTGATTTAGAAAATTTCTTTTTCAAATTTACTGATCCTTTCTATTTCTTTGTTGAGCTTCTTGTTTTATTCATGCATTCTTTTTTGAATTCCATTAAATTGTCAATTTGTGTTCTCTTGTAATCCACAGAGGTTTTTTAGAAAAATAATTTTTAATTCTTTGCCAGGAAATTTGTGGATTTCAAATTCTTTGAAGTAAGTTACTGGAAATTTACTTTGTTCTTTTGGTTGTGTCATGTTTCCCAATTCTTTGTGGATACTTGTAGTTTTATGAAGGTGTTTGTGCATTTTGAAGAAGCAGTCACCTTTTCCAGTCATTATGGTGGAATTGCTTTGGTAAGGAAAAATCTTAACCTGCAGAGGGCAAGTGTACGCATGTTGTGGCACGCTGTGGCACTGGGTCTAGAGGCACAGGGCACCAACTATGGGAGTATGCGGCAGCTCCAGGACTGTGTGGTGCACAGTTCATCAGCTCGGCAATAGTGGTCTGTAATGTGATGTTGGCAAGTTTGTTGTCCTTACTGGCAAGAGCTGTGGGAATTCTGCTGCGGATGTAAGGTTTGTTGGGATGGCATCTCTAGATCCAGTGTCAGGAGGCAGGGGCAAGTAGCAGTGGAGACCAGAACTAACTATGGGTCCTGGCTGCAGTTACATGCATGGCAGCAGAGGCAGGGGCTGATTGTGAGTGCATGTATAATATTGGTGGCTGACAATGTGAACATGTAAAATTGCAAGAGCCAGCTATGTGCTGGTTACAGGAGTCAGGATGGCTGTATGTGAGTGGACAGCTGTGACCCAAGCTGGAGGTGTACACATCTATACAGTTGCAGGCACTAACTGTATGCAAGCATGATCGTCTGGGCAGGCACCTGGAAACAAGACCAGTTATTTATGCAGGCACAGCTGTGGAGACTGGAGCTGGTAGCATATACTAACCTGAGTGTAGGGGTCAGCCTCAGGAACTCACATCTGCCTATATGAAAACCAAGCCAGTGGCAGGGAGCCCAGGGCCATTTGTGGGCACATGTGTAGTTGGTTTTCTGGGGTTCTGGGGTAGGTCAGCCTTAAAAGCAGCAGCTGGTTTGAATAAAGAATGAGGAGGGCAGGAGTGGCGGCACAAGCACCTGGAGACTGTGTAGGAAAAAAAAAAAAAAAAAACTACAATGTTCTAAGCAGCAAAAACTTTAGGGGGTTTGCTGCAGCTATTCTGGTTGTCAGTTTCCTCAGGGGAAAAGCTTCTAGGGTATTCTATAATACAAGCTCCTAGGGGCTGCTATGGTGAACACTGTGGTGAAGCTGCAGGGCATTCATGAGGACCCTAAGGGTTGATGAGGTCATCAGAAGAGATGTCAGCTGGAGTGCTGTACAGAGCAGGCCAGTGGGAACTGTGATGGTTCCTGCTTCATGGCTAACACTGATAGACCCTATCCCTCTTCTTTTTTCCACTCTGTCTCTAGGTATCTCAGCTATGTTGGTCTCCCAGGCAATGTGGATTGAGTGAAACTGTAGTTGGTCATTTGGGTAGTGCCCCAGTAGGCTGGGGAAGATGGTTTGTTCTCCCTACTTTCTTTCTTTTTGTAAGGGAGCACTCATGAGACAGGGGGTTCTGTCTTCATAATGAGCCATTCTGGCCCAGGAGATAGGGATGATACAGGAAAAATGAACCTATTCTTCCTATCCTTGTAATGTGTTTTTCCTTCCACTGCATTGCTATAGCTTAGGTGGAGTCCTGAGCATTTCTACTGTTATTTTCATTTATAGGTAACTGCCAAATTGCTGCTTTATGTAGGGGCAAGTAAACTCGTAATCTCCTATTCTGCCATCATGTTACAAGAAAGGAAAAAAATGTTAATAAAATGTTAAAGTGGCTAATAGTGGAGCTAATTAACTCAAATTTTCAAAACATAAAATCTTGTATAGTTCTTTATCCTATCACCAAATGGACTTCAAAATTATGATGTATTTTCCAGAATCTTTATTATTTACCAATTATTCTGATTTTAATATTGTATATTTTCTTAGGAATATCCAAATTTTCTGTGACTTACAAATTATAATTACAGGAAAGGAAATTATTTATTGAGCAACTCTCAGGGATTTTTTTTTTGGTCTTATGTTCGAATTAAAAGTCTGAGGCTTCAAATAACTTTTGTGTATGTAAGTTACACCTATTTGTTGTGGGAAGTCAGGGACCCCGAACAGAGGGAGTGGCTGGAGCCACAGCAGAGGAATATAAATTGTGATGATTTCATTTTAATATGGACATTTATCTGTTCCCAAATAATACTTTTATATTTCTTTATGCTTGTCTTTAATCTCTTAATCCTGTTATCTTCATAAGCTGAAGATGTACATCACCTCAGGACCGCTGTGATAATTGTGTTAACTGTACAAATTGACTGTAATAACATGTGTGTTTGAACAATATGAAATCAGTGCGCCTTGAAAAAGAACAGAGTAAAAGAAATTTTTAGGGAACAAGGGAAGACAACCATAAGGTCTGACTGCCCGTGGGGTTGGGCAAAAAGAGCCACATTTTTCTTCTTGCAGAGAGCCTATAAATGGATGCACAAGTAGGAGAGATATCGCTAAATTATTTTCCTAGCAAGGAATATTAATATTAATACCCTGGGAAAGGAATGCATTCCTGGGGGGAGGGCTATAAATGGCTGCTCTGGGAATGTCTGTCTTATGCAGTTGAGATAAGGACTGAGATATGCCCTGGTCTCCTGCAGTACCCTCGGGCTTACTAGGGTGGTGAAAAGCTCCGCCCTCGTAAATTTGTGGTCAGACAGGTTCTCTGCTCTCAAATACTGTTTTCTGTTATTTAAGGTGTTTATCAAGACAATACGTGCACCGCTGAACATGGACCCTTATCAGTAGTTCTGCTTTTGCCCTTTGCCTTGTGATCTTTGTTGGACCCTTATCAGTAGTTCTGCTTTTGCCCTTTGTCCTGTTCCCTCAGAAGCATGTGATCTTTGTTAGACCCTTACTAGTAGTTCTGCTTTTTGCCTTTTCAAGCATGTGATCTTTGTACCTACTCCCTGTTCTTACACCCCCTCCCCTTTTGAAACCCTTGATAAAAACTTGCTAGTCTGAGACTCAGGCAGGCATCACGGTCCTACCAATATGTGATGTCACCCCTGGCGGCCCAGGTGTAAAATTCCTCTCCTTATACTGTGTCTCTTTATTTCTCAGCCGGCTGACACTTATGGAAAATAGAAAGAACCTACATTGAAATATTGGGGGCAGGTTCCCCCAATACCTATTGATATTTCTCATATCAGAAATTTAAAAGGTCAATTTTGCAAGTTTTTTATTTATTTATTGAAAAAGTCATATAAGCCAGTAGATGCTAACCTGAACAAATGCTTTTATTAAAAATATATGTATACTTCCAAAACTAAACCAAATGAATAGAGCTTCATACCTCAGTATGAAGCATAAATTTTTAAGCATAATTTTCATTTATTGTGCGGAATAATAAAAAGATTTGTATTCAATGGTCAAGATGTGGTAAAATTGGTAATTACTACTCCTTTACAAAGGACATTCATAAGTACTAAAATAAATAATTTTTTCCTTCAACGAATGCATGCTGCTGAAAAATACAACTATTACTAAAACAGTTTTGTGCCACTAGCTCATTTCATGCTAAGATACAGTTTTAACCATCACTGTTTTTGCATCACCAGTGCAAATAACAAAATAGTAAAAAAAAAAAAAAAAAAAAAAAAAAAAGCAAATAGTTTGATTTTCTGAATTCCCTAAAAATGTCTCACAAATTGATGAACTACACTTTGAAAAATAATAGCTTATACTAACCTTATTGTCAATGGCTTCTAAACAATAGTTCTTTTAAAAGGAAAGGAGTATTATCAATTGAAGTATATTCTAGCTCAAAGATGATCTTTACACAGTATATTGAATATATATACATATATGTACACATTCTATATTCTATGTTTACCAAAAAAGAGTTGCACTATTAGAAAACAAATAGATGAAAAGCACCAGATCATTTTCTCAAACACTTTTAGGATTTTAGGACAATTGATTTTGTTATTAATTTCAAAATACCTTCTCAAGCATCAGAAATATTTTAGTCACTAACATAGTTCATTTCTAAGTTTTTAATATATGGAATATCTTACAGTATGTAAGTTAATGTCATTAACCAAAGTAGTTAATTGGTCACATTTCCTACCAAACTTTTGGATTCATAGTGTGCTGATAAGAGTCTCTGGGAAGGAAATGGTGTTACAAAGATAGAAGTACAAAAGGTTTATTGGTGATTAACACTTGTGAAAGGAAAGGGGAGGAAGCAAGATTGGGTAGATAAGTCATCAGATTGTGATGGGGACCTGAAAGTCTTTACCAGCTCAATGGGAAGTGTGGTAGCAAAGACTGACCATTAGTCCTACATTGGGCAGAAATGGCCAGACTATGGTATTCACATTTCCTGATCATTGACTGGGAGCCACCTTGAGAAGAATATGACCTCAGACTATAGGGTTTCCATGTAACTTAGTGAGTAGCAGTAACAAAATTCTGTGATTCGTTTATTTACCTATCACCAGGAAATTTAAAATATCTAAATCATTATACTGACCAGTATAATGGTCTCTGTCGGCAAATTTTCTCAACTTAGCATGGGTGACGTTTTAACAATTATATTATCACATTCTACAAGTGGCTGTCTATACTCCACCAACAACCAAACATGGGGTCATCACTGCAGAAAAACAGTCAAAAGTGATTATGCCCTCAAATTCCCCATTTCCCACCTATTTTTGTGGAACATTTGTGCTGGTGTTTTATGAGATGCAGACACTGATACAGTTAAGAGCACAAAAGATTTATTGGAGAGTGATGCAGAGAGAAACCATCAGAAAATGATGCAGACCTGACAAAGTCTCTGCCAGCCCAACAAGGGGATTTACAGCAAGTATTGTCATTAGAGAAGTCTGATATTGGGCAGAAATAGCTAGACTTTGTTCTTGCTTAGTCGTTGGCTGAGACCCTCTTCAACAAGAGCATGACCTTGGCCCAAAAGCTCAGGCTTTCTTCCACTGAGGCCTTTCACAGCTGGAGGCCATCAGCTAACCACACACTTCAAGGCAGGATTACCTTTTTAGGAGGGTCATCTGAACTCTGCATCTCAGTGTGTAACACAGATATTTATCAGTAAACTTGAAATCAGATAATAGTATGTCTGTCTGTTCACTTAAATAAAATACTGCTGCATGATTTTAAAACATTGGGAAAGGAGAAAAGGAACTCTAATACTTCTCAAAGTTACTAAGTGACTATAATATATTCTTTCCAATGAATTGACACTTTAATTATGTGGATGATTTCTTCAGGAGCACAGTTGGAATCAGAAAGGCCATAATTACTCTTTCTATAATATTTCTGAGTCTTACAAGAATCATATTGGACAACTTTATAATATGAGGTTTTTCTTTGTAATTGTCCTCCAACCTTTCTAAGAAATTTAGGAATGCCCATGTATTGCACATATTGCACTGAAAAGTATTGGATCCTATTTCATGATTGGTGGTGCGTTTTACAAGGACTCCTTAAAAGCTTCAAAACAGAAGCTAAAAATATACTATGCTCATTGACCTTTTGCCATATTATGTTGTTTAAAATCTCTTGTGCAATGAAATAATGATTTTTCTTCCACAAATTGGAGAGCACAACTTTCCATTTGAGACACAACAAAAATAACAGCAACAGAAGTTAGAGTGAGTTTCCAGAAACAAACTAATATGTCTAGAAATTCATTTCTTCCTTGATTTTCTAAAATATTGCTGGCCAATTTTCCAAAATGCTAGCTGCATTGATGTTCTTGACATGTTATGTAAACAACAGACATCTAGTCTTCCAGTCATATAGAACTACATTTACAATAAAATGTTTTATATTTATATACATTTATAGAATTGCAGCATTAAAATATGGCTCTAAGGCTATATTTGCAAAGAGTTGCTGCAAAATACATCTAAGACTAACTCTTTGGAATCATCTGCTTAAAAATTACTTCCGCAAGCTGAGGGAGAGAAATGAAGTGTTCAGTCATGATAGTTGTTTTTAGTTCAGGAATTTGTATGACTGCCCTCTAAAATGTGCAGTACTATTCAGTAAACAAGTTCCTAGTTATCAAATCATCTGTAATGCTGGTAGCATAAATCTCCAAAGAATGATGGGAATGAGATAAAGGGTTAATTATATACTTGAAAGACTTAAGGTCAGAAACCGCCTTCATTCTTGTAGCCTTTGACCTTGATGATGAGGGTGTGCTGCCGAATCCAGGACCTATTATCACAGAACTAAACATAAATACACCTGGCCAAAGAATCAGAGAAACTGAGGAAAGATTCTGGGGCAAGTGACAGCAATTGCAGGCCCAGCTACTCCATCACATTAAGGGAGTGAGTGAGTCAGTGGATTAGTATCTGTGTGTGTTATAAAATGGCTGCTGTCTCTTTTCTGACCTTCAGTTCTCACCAGAGAAACTCCTCATACTTCTTCTTAACCAGAAACATTACAACAAAATAGAATTGTGGGAAATGTAAAGATCAATGGTTAAATCAGTTATCCTTTTCGTTGTGTAACTTCCTATTAACACTTAGCTGTACTATGAATTTAGAGAGAAAATCAACTTTGGCTATTTTAAAACTTTCTATAACCAAAGATTTTTCTGCTGCAAAGAACATTCAGAAGAAGCCATTGGTTGTCCTTTAAAATTTCACAAGCTATGTTACAGCATCATCCAGAAACCAAGGAAATTATGCAGGTGAAGCCATCACTTCAGAAAACAAAATAATCAAAAGCTTGCTGTTTAGAAACCTTGTCAAGGAAATGGGAAATCATGCAAGACATTAGTGATTATACCAATTATCTCTATTACTTGAAATAATGCATTCTGTCAAGAGCTAGAGCAATTGACCTTCTTCTTTAATTAAGCATATCTATCCACCAATGGACACATAGTATTGTATAAAGGCAGAAAATAACCAAAAAAATTAAAAGGCAGAGGAAAGTGTAGGGAAGCAAAATAATAATAATAATAATAATAATGATAATAATGTGATAGTGAATATTTACAAATTCATTAGACATATAATTTTAAGTGTTTATTTCAACATGAAAATGTTGCTAAGTAATTACAGGTTCAAAGTCAATGGTTAAACACGGAGATAAGGTGACTAACTTGATACTGACAGGAATAACTTCTTCCACTGAGAGACCAGACAGACCATCAAGAAGACAGGTACACTCCAAACAGATCTTCAGAAAGAAGGCATTGACAGTGTAGCGGAGGAGGACACAGACCCTGGACTGAAAGGGAAGGAAGCTGAGTACCCTGAATGTGATTACTGAACAACAGGATGAATTCCTGACCCTGAGCAGCTCCAGGGGAAAAGGTAAGTAAAATAGTCTTGGGGTAACACATTCTTACGACAAACCTCCAGAATCCTAGCTGCAGGAGATGCCATGGCCCTCATGGACATTTGAACTTGCATAAGTGACTGCCTAGAAAGTTGACAGAGGTGGAACTCCAACCTACATGAAGCACAGAGCGTTTGGCATAGGAACAGCTGAAGAGGAGCATGGCCATGGGTGCCCATTCCCCAAGGCTCACCGTATCCCTCTAGATGGAGTTAGCCTTTGTTGGCTGATGAACCTAGACATAGCAAGGCTATCTTGCCTATGAATTTAAGCCAATCTGATCTATGTGTCCCCCTTTCTGCTGGCCTATCACAAGTTCCATGCCTGGCTGCACCCACTTGCAGCATGGCCTCAGCTGCCTAGTCAAGGCACTTGCCAGGGACCACCACCATAGTTCTTTTGCTGGCAGACCCTGCCTAACAGTCAGAGAGCCTCTGTAGGTTGGCCCCCACAGGTGCCCTCCCCTAACTGCTTCACCAGCACACTTTCACCCACAATCTCTTTCCACCGCTTCACAGACACATACTTACCCACAGCCTCCCCACACTGTTTTGCTGGTGCACACCGGCCTGGAGCCTCACTGTTTCATTGATGCACATCACCTGCAGCCTCACGCTGCTGCTTTGCTGGCACGCATATACATGTTGACTTTGCCTCCACCCCACTGCCACCCAGCCACTGGCACACACACATGTGAGGGACCCATTGGTGTCCTACTGGTGGCACACATACATAAGGGAACCCCTTCTGTGTTGCCATCTCCCACCAAAGTGTGTTGGCCTTCAGCACCCCCGCAACCAATTCCCATTGAAGTCTTGTTGCCAGTGGACTGGGAACACCTTGGATCCTCCAGTGCAGACAGTGCTTAAACTTAGGGGGCCCGAGGAAAAAGCAGAAGCCCGGTCCTAGACCTACAGAGTTACAGCATGCAGCCCAGAAGTGTTAAGCTGAGCCTTGGTTGACTGAAATCACCCAAAAAGAAAGCCAAAAGTTTAAACCCAGCTCATACCACAGTAACAGCATCAAGGACACAAAGCAAAAATCCCCAGCCAGAGAGCCAACTACAAACACTGAAAAAACAAACAAACAAACAAAAAAACCACGTCAACTCACCCAGATGAGGTAGAACTAGCACAAAAACTCTGGCAACTCTAAAAGCCAACATGTCTTCTTACATAAAAATAACCATACTAGATTCCCAGCAATGGTTCTTATTGATAATGAAATGGCTGAAATGACAGACATAGAATTCAGAATCTGGATGGCAATGAAAATCATCAAGATTCAGGAGAATGTTGAAAGCCAACCCAAAGAATCTAAGGAATCCAATAAAAAGAGATACAAGAGCTGAAAGACTAAAGAGACATTTTAAGAAAGAACCAAAATAAGCAACTGGAACTGAAAAGCTCACTACAAGAATTTCATAATGCAATTAGAAGTATTAACAGAAGGAGAGACCATGCTGAGGAAAGAAGCATTTGAAGAACCCCTGCAAAATATACAAGTTGAACATCCTCAAGACACATGGTCATCAGATTCTTTATGGTCAGTGTGAACAAAAAAAATTAAAAGCATCTAGAGAGAAGGGGCAGGTCACATACAAAGAGAACCTCATCAAGGCGAAAAGTGAGACTTTCAGCAGAAACTCTACATTCAGAAGAGATTGGAAGCCTATATTCAGCATCCTTAAACAACAGAAATTTCAAATAAGAATTTCATATTTAGCCAAACTAAGTTTCAAAAGTGAAGGATAAATAAAACCCTTATCAGACAAGTAAATGCTAAGGGAATTAATTACCACCAGATTTGCCTTAAGGGAATGCTACACATGAAAACAAAAGACCGTTATGTGCCACTACAAAAACAGTTAATTACATAGCCCACTGAAAATATAAAACAAGTATACAATTAAGTCTATATAACAACCAGGTAACAAAATGATGGCAAGGTGAAATCCTCCCATATTAAAATTAACCTTGAAAGTAATAAAGTTAAACACCACACATGAAAGGCACAGAGTGGCAAGTCGGATGAAGAAGCAAGACCCAACTGTATGCTGTCTTCAAAAGACCCATGGCATAGACAGTGGCATGCATAGACCTGAAGTGAAGAGACGGAGAAAGACCTATCACGCAAATGGAAAACAACAAAGAGCAGGGATTGTCATTCTTCTTTCAGACAAAACAGACTTTAAACCAACAAAGATACAAAAGGATAAAGAAGCATATTACATGATAACAAAGAACTCAATTCAACAGAAGACTTAATTGTCCTAAATATATATGTTCCCAATATTAGAGCACCTAGACCAATAAAACAAGTTCTTAGAGACCTACAAAGAGACTTAGATAACCACACAATAATAATGGAAGATTTCAACAACCCACTGAGTTTTATGCATATCATCAAGGCAGAAAACTAATGACATTCAAGATCTAAACTGAACATTTGACCAAGTTGACCTAAAATAATTTATAGAACACTCCCCCTAACAACAAGGGACTATACATTCTTCTCATCTGCACATGGCACATACTCTAAATTGACCACATGCTCAACCATAAAGCAATTGTCAACAAACTCAAGAAATCCGAATGCATACCAACCACACTCCTAAAGCACAGAATACAAAAAAAATGGAAATCAAGACCAGGAAGATCTCTCAAAATCATACTATTACAAGGAGACTGAACACGTGCTACTGAATGACTATTGTGTAAACAATGAAATTAAAGGAGAAATAAATAAATTATTTGAAACTAATGAAAACAAAGTTACAACATACTAGAATCTCTGAGACACAGATAAAGCAGTGTTATAAGGAAAGTTTATAGCACCAAACACTACATCAAAAAGTTAGAAAGATCTCAAATTAACAATCTAATAGCACACCTACAGGAACTAGAAAAACAAGAGCAATCCAACCCCAAAGCTAGTGGAAGAAAATAAATAGCCAAAATCGTAGTTGTACTAAAAAGATGCAAAAATCCATGCAAAAGATCAATGAAACCAACAGTTGGTTTTTTAAAAGAATAAAGATTGATAGACCACTAGATAGACTAATTTTAAAAAAAAGAAGAGATGATCCAAATAAACACTAACAGAAGTGACAAAGGTGACATTTCAATTGACCCCACAGAAATATGAAACATACTCAGAAACTGTTATGAACCCCTCTATGCACAGTAACTAGAAAACCTGGAATAAATGGAAAAATGTCTGAAAATATACAACCTCCCCAGATTGAATCAGGAAGAAATTGAATATCAGAACAGATAAATAATGAGTTCTGAAATTGAATTAGTAATAAGAAACCTAACAACCAGAAAAAGCCTTGGATCAGATGGATTCACAGCTGAATTCTACCAGACATATGAAGATTGGTGTCAATCATCAGATTGGTACCAACCCTACTGAAACTATTCCAAAAAGTCATGGGGGTACTCTTTCATAACTCATTCTATCAGGTCAGCATCATTCTGATACTAAACTGACAGAGGCACAACAAGAAAGGAAAACTTATGGCAATATGCCTGAGGAACATAGATGCAAACATTCTCAATAACATACTAGCAAATTTAATCCAGCAGCACATCAAAAAGTTGGTTCACCATGATTGAGTAGGCTTTATTCCTGGGATGCAAGATTGGTTCAACATATGCATATCAACATACTTGATTTATCACAGAAACAGAAATAAAAACAAAAACCACATGATCATCTAAATAGTCACAGAAAGGCTTTTGAAAAATTCAACATATTTTCATGTTAAAAACCTTCAGAAACCTAAGAATTGAAGGACCATACCTCAAAATAATAAGGGCCACCTATGGCAAACCCACAACCAACATCATACTGAACTTGATTTTCCAGAAATTAAGGATGCCATTTTTACTGAAAATATTGACTTTACGCTCAGGTTCTCTTGATTAACTTAGCCAATGATTTTTTTTCCTGCCTAAACATGCAAGAAAAATGAAGCAAAAGTTATAACACAAAAATCTCTGTGAATTTTCAAAAGCCACATTGTATAACCCCTGCAATATTACTGCTTACAACCAGTTCCTTTCTGACCCAGTCAGATGTAAGAGGCCTCTAACTGGATCCAAGCCAGTTAATTCCATGATCAAATCTGTTCCTGGCCCCAGTCCAATTTCTGTCACAACTCCAAACCCAGTTTAGATCAAAAATTTGCTCAAAGAAATCCTCGGAGCTCCGAAATCCGAGAGGGAGCTTACCACGATCCCCAGCTGCTTTGAGACATCAATGGACACAAACGGGTCCTGCAGGTACCTTGTGAGTTCACTCAGCACTCCTGGAGGTTTCTAGTAGCTCCACTTCGGATCCTGCTTCTGACACCATCTGATAAAAGAAAAACTTCAGCTGAATTAAATTTAAAAGAGTTTAATTGAGCAATGAATGATTTCTGAATTGGGCAGCCCCCAGAATCACAGCAGATCCACAGGGGTGCCTTGTGGTCAGAACAAATTTATAGACAAAAAAGGTAAAGTGACATACAGGAATCAGAAGTGAGGTACAGAAACAATGAGATTGATTATAGGTCAGCGTTTACCTTATTTGAAAGCAGTTCAAACATTCAGCAGTCTATGAGTGATTGAAGTATGGCTGCTGGGATTGGCAAACGCTCAGCCATTGATATAGGTGCATACTATTAAGTTAGGTTTTCAATTTTGTCTGACTATTAAGCTTTCATCCACAAGGACTCAAATATAGAAGTATGGAGTCCTTCTCAGGCCATATTTAGTTTGCTTTAACACTGGAGGTCATTATCCTAAGCAAATTAACACAAGAACAGAAAACTGAATACTCCATGTTCTTGCTTATAAGTAGGAGCTAAATATTTAGTGCACATGAACACAAAGGGGAAACAATAGATTCTGGGGCTTACTTGATGATGGAGTGTGGGAGGAGGATGAAGATTGATAAACTATCTTTTGGGTACTATGCTTACTACTTGGGTGACAAAATCATTTGCTCCAAACCTCAATAACGTACAATTTACACATGTATCAAACCTATGCATGTACCCCCGAAACTAAAATAAAAGTAGAAAAACAAGTCAGTGGTTTTTTATACTGATTTTTTGACCTCATACCCACATATTCATTATCTACAAACAAAATACAAGGAGTTTTTCTGAGCATTGCCCTGAACCACCCCTCCTTCCACCACCTGCCAACATTTTTTAGGTAGAATAATACTTCACTGGAAGGCATTCAGATCCCTCAACATTTTTAATGATTATTTTTGAAAAACAGAGTAGTATTATAAATAATGTTGGTTTCAGCTTATGGATTTCTGAATATAGTACTTTGTCTATTCTAATTAGCTTCGGAAAAAGATTTAAAAGCCCTTTCTAAAAGAGCTACAATTATATTAAAGTTGAGATTGCCTGGAGATCAAAATATTTCTTCAAATAATTAAACCCATCATCATTAAATTATATAAATATTATTTTCATTGTTCTGCATTGTTTTTATTCTTCACAACATAATCCAATTTGGATATATAATTAAAGAGAAGTACATTAGATACAACCTAGCTAGCTATGCCCTTCCAAAAGAAATAGTAAGTTGAGGCTGTTCACTTTTGAAAAACTGATTAATGCATCTTTTCATTGATATCACTTTTATTGTTTTTTGGTTTTCTGTGTTCTTATCTGGAGCTGACACATGTAAAAATAAGTAACAAATAAAGATAGCCTTTGCGGCCTTCTCTAAGTGTCAGATAATATGAGTCAACTATTCCAAAAATTACTAATATTGAACAATTTGTATCATCTTTTGATTCAATATAATCTTTCTTTTCTCCATTACTTTTGAAAATTTTCCTGTTCCTTTTTATTGTAAGTGTGGGAGACATGTTAAGCCCATAAATGTACATTGCTTCTAAGTTGCAGTGCAAATGGAATTTAAGACAAAAAGTGTGATGGTAGAAAGCCATCAGGTCTGCGCACTGAAAGGGAAGGCAACACAAATAGCCACTAAATGCAGCAATATTTAAACCAGCAATTCTCATAATTTTCTCAACTTGCTACTGGTAACATTCTTTTGTGAAACAAACACAGATATCTCCTTTAATAGACTTTGCTTTCCTTTACTTATGTCTGACAAACTTATAGTAATTAAAAACTGGACTGTGAGATTTTACTAGTCCTCCTAGGTTCTAATCTTGTCTCTGCCAATTTCTATTTATAATGTAATCATTCTGAACTTCTTAATCTTTATGTACTAAGAAGGCATGAAAATTATTTGAGACTCAAATGGATATATGTGAAAATGACTATAAACTGTAAAGTGATGTTTACATATAAAGTAGTATTATAATAAAATAAAATGTAAAGAAGTTTCAAGGAGTGGAACCAACATACTTATGGCTCCTTAATTTTTTATATTATGAAGTCTTCTATTTGAGAGTTAAAGGTCTAGTAGGAAAAACTGATTCACATTTATCCATTCATTCATGTATCAAAGTATTATAGAATAGACAAAGATAAGATAAAACTGCTTCATGACAGTGCATGGCAAATAATAAATGCTTTAAGAACGCTTGTTGAATGAATGAACATAATTTCTAGTAGACGGAATTAATTTATTTCACAAATAGTAATTGAGTATCCATTTTGTTTTAGTATTGTGCCAGGTGCTGGGGATACAAAGGTGACAAATATATACCTGATCCCTTATGCAGTGAAGTTTGCAGTCTTGTGGGAGATAAAGACATTAGTTAAATAATCACATAAATAGATATAAAATTGCAATTGTGACAAATGTTATAAAATGAGGCACACAGTGCAGTGGCCACTGATAATAGGAAGACATAATCAGGCTAAGGATGTCAGGAAAGACTTTTTAATAAAAACAACACCTTAACCAAAGCATGTTAGAGAAATATTAATCTGGTAAAAAATAAAAAGGGGAGGGTGCATATTCCAGGACAAAGGAGTAGCATGGGAAATGGCCAAGTGGTAAAGTGAAAATGGCATGATGCCTTGGCCAAAGGCTACAGCAGTGTCAAGATGTTTCTTCTAAGAATATTAGCAAAATATTTCAGAGCTTTATCAGGAAAATAATGTTATATTTATGGCTTGAGACTATAAACTTGATACAGTGTGCAGAATCCATTACAGAGTCCCTGATAGGGGAGGAAAGAATATTAGAAGGCTATAGGAGCAGTCCCAGCAAGAAATGATGCTAGCTATGACCAATGTATTTTTAGAGGGAGGCAGTAACAAATAGAGAGATTTGAAGTGCCCTTAGTAAGTAAAAACTAGGCAAGTTAGTGGCAGGTTGGCTATGAGAAGTAAGGGAGAGGGAGGTGGTAGAGATTACCTGAATTGTACAACTGAGTGATGTCACTGTCATTTGTTGAGATAAGGAATACTGGAAGATAACTATATTTGAGGGTAAAACAATATTATAAACTTGGTTTTGGTTATGTTGAGTTTGACTGCTGCTTATGATGCTCAAGATGAGATGCAAAATTATCACCTGAGTATGAAGGTCTAGAAATTACCTGGCTAATCTCTTTTAGAAATATAAATCTGCACGTCATATGCATTGAAGCTATGGATATAGGAAATGTCATCTTGGAAGAGAGTATAGGATGATTGGAGCACCTAGGACTGTACTTTGAAAAAGTATAACATTTAATAGCTAGTTAGACAAGGTGACTGTGCAAAGAAGATGAGAATAATCATTCAGAAGATATGAAGAATGTCATGTCATTGTGGACTGCTGTAGAAGAGAGTTGTAAGAAGTAGAATTTGGTCAACAATATTAAATACTACCAAAGGATAAATAAGATGAGGACTGGAAGATGATAGTGGTAGACACTGGGAAATAGACAATGGAAGAGAACCAAAATGAGACAAGTACAAAGATTATTATAGTATCATGTGCAGTTTGATATATGTAATAAGAGATAAAATGCTATAAGAGTTTATAGAAGCAAAAATTAGTCTAGCTGGAAAGAATCAGTGAAAGCATCATGAAGGAATAAGCATTTGATTTGAATATAAACAGATGTGAAAATAAATATGCAAAAAGTAATAATGTTGGAAAAAGAGAGTTCATTTGAAGACATTTATATTTATATGAGGCTGGAGCATAGAGAATTTGCACACTAGTCACAGAGGTTAAGGTTAGAAGAAAGTAGAATAAGTCATCATACTGTGGAGGGCCTGCAATGAAAGGCTAGATAATTTACTTTTCATTTGGTAAGTGTTACAGTACCATTTAAGTTTTTGGAAGAGAAAGATAATAAACTATAAAGAGAAGAGAACCTGGAAGTGGAAAGACCAGTTGGAGACTATTGCTTTAGTCCAAGGAAGATCAACTGAGGGTCAGAACTAGGATAGTGACAATGGATATAAAGAACAGGAGGCTGATGCAAAGGTACTGAGGAGACAGAATGAGCAAAATTTAAATATTCATGTAATTATATTCAAAGGCAGTGAAGAATAATTATAAAAGGCATTGAAAACTCTTTCATTGGAAAGTAAGAAATAATTACTTGAAGGCTATTTGAAAATGTGTGTGGTCATCTCTATACATTTGTTAAAAGCTTTTTTATCCTGTATTTCATTCCTGGTTGAAATCGCTAACCTGCTTTTCAAGCAATTTTCCACTTGGGTTGGCTCAAGGCTGAAGTGGTCACTTTGCCCTGACCCCATTACATTGCTTTCTCATTCTCAAATCTTCCTTTGACCCTTACCTTTAATGAGAAAATCCCTTTGCCACATTGCCAGCAACGGCTACAATTAGTCACTGTCACATCTGTCATGACTCTGCTTTATTGCAATCCTGATGCCCATGACTCTAACTAGAAGAGAAAAATGTGGAAGAATACTCCTATAAAGTAAACCCTGAGGAAGATGAGATGCAAAACTGCAGTTAAGAGGTACTTTTTGCATCATGAGTCAAAGAAATTTGTTTTATTAAAAGGAGCACAAAGGGAAAGATAGGAAGATTTATGGTCATAGGAATTTTTAATAAACAGGGTCCCTGCATAAATAGATGTAGTATTTGAAGTGAATAAAATATTATCTTCAAAAATTAGAAAAATTGTTGTTAGTGTAATAACACTTCTAAGCCTGTCTACATATTTATTAAATTTATTAAAACTTATTAAACACCAAACCACAAATGTTAAAACCCTACCTGGATTATTTTTTCTATATGACTACAAATTATTATCTTGACCAATCTGCTTTGGAAAAAAATATAAACTCACAAACTATTAAGATGCAGTGGAAATAATGCACCATGGCTTCTGAGAATATATGAGGTGATCTAGGTTGTGCATCACTGAAAGACTCATATGTGAAGCTCTAAGCTATTTTATTAGGGTTTTCTTGAGGGAAAGGACTAACAGGATAATGTATATATGAAGAGGAGTTTATTAAGGAGTATTGACTCACACAACCACAAGGTGAAGTCCCACAATAGGCCATCTACAACCTGAGGAGCAAGGAAGTCAGTCCAAGTTCCAAAGCCTCAAAAGCAGGGAAGCCAACAGTGCAGCCTTCAGTCTGTGGCCAAAGGTCCAAGACCCCTTGGAAAATCACTGGTGTAAGTCAAAGAGTCCAAAAGCTGAAGAATGTGGAGTCTGATGGTCAAGGGCAAGAAGTATCCAGCACAGGAGAAACTTGAAGACTAGAAGACTCAGCAATCTGCCCTTCCATCTTCTCCTGCCTTCTTTATTCCAGCCACACTGCCAACTAATTAGAAAATGCCTACTCAGATTGACAGTGGGTCTGCCTCTCCCAGGCCACTGAGTCAGATGTTAATCTCCTTTGGTAACACCCTCACTGACACACCCAGGAACAATACTTTACATCCTTCAACCCAATCCAGTTGACACTCGATATTAACTATCATAAGTCCACCCCTTGTCAACTTGAACCCACACATATCTGCTGAAATTATACATAATCTTCAAATAAAGACAATAATAAGGTCATAATTATGCCTAACGTAATACAGCTATCCTTCATACAACCGGAAGCACACTAATCCTTAACCTAAATGTTGTTATGTGAAGTTAACAACACTTAAATGCTGATATGAAGTCAATAAATCCTATGTCACACGATAAAGAAAAAAGAAATAAAATGAAGATATGTTCTTAAAAGCAAGCATATATATGCACAAACATGTTCTTAACAAAATAAAGAGGAAATATTAACGACAATTATAGTCTTCATTTCTGCAACTGGTCACATGGTTGTAGCTGGTATTGATGACTATCTTCTTCTACTACTCATTCTGTTTTCCCTTCACCTTCAGCGAGCACCTCAGTAGGTTGTGGTTTTTCACCTGGTGGAGTGAACCAAACTTTTATTCATGAAGGGTCTAGGCTATTTGTAGTCCTACCTGGATTGAGTTGTAGTTTCCCATTGACCTTAATCACAGGGCATGGTAATACTAAAAGATGCCCTAAGGGATCTCCTATATTCCACGGATAGTCTTCCTGGCCTCCATTGTGGAGTAGTAGACTGATTTCATCTTGATAGTCTTGGTCAGTCACCCCAGCAAACACTGTAACTCCCTTCTTAGCCTGTTGACTTAGAAGTAGGAGGAGCCCAAAGTTACCAGGTGGCAATCTTAACTTCCAGTTTAATGGAATCATTGTTGTGTCTCCTGGTGGCAGCATTCCTCTCTCTGGAACTAGGGGTGATTGTAAGAGGTGCCACTTCCACTTCCAACCCTTGATTCCTGGACCCGTGAATCCTGGCTATGGGAGAAACACTACCAAATAATGGACGCTGATTCAGAGCATACACAGACTTTTGGAGGTATCTTTAGGGAAGGATGGAAGAAAGATTAACAGCATAAATAGTCAGTAGTGTGGTCGGGTCCTTCCACAAGGGGACTCGGCCTCCCCTTCATTTAAGGGGTTCTGAGTCTATAAACTAATTCCAGTGTGGACATTGATTGAGGGGTTATGACTCTCTATTTTTATAATTCAAATTAGTCTTTTGTCCACTCAACCTGGAATTTTTCTGCTTATACAAATTAGGTAAGAATGTTGTAGGCTTCCTACTAATTTAACTTCTAGAAACACGGTGATTAATTAGCCCATGCCAGAACTCTACACGAATCAGACTATTCTGATTGCTGCTTTGCCTCTACTGTTCATTACGATAACTGTGCCCACCTTGGCTTTGATGGATAAGTGCTGCCACTTGGCCCCTGCCACCTTTGGGTCCAATTTTTCCCATTGCATTTAAGTTTTGTAATTCAGTGACTCTGATTCCTACTGTAACATGTGGCATACAGAGAAGAGCAATCACAGAGCTCTTCAAGGATGCAGGTGCTCTCCTAACAAGTCTATTTCACAAAGTATTGGTGAAAGATATGTCGTCTGGACCCTACCAGCTGGGATGAGTAGGTCTAAAGTGCCTAAACCACTCTAGAATCCCAGTCTCCCTAAGTCTTTGGATCCCTTCCTCTACATTAAACCAAGGGAAACCAGGCATTTCCAATTGGCTTACAGTGGGCCATCTTTTGATCCCTATTTCAGCTAACCAAGCAAATACTCTGTTAGAACCATTTTTAACTCCCCAAGATGCAATATTAAATGTAGAACCCCTACTTAGTGGGCTCATGTCAATAAATTCAGCCGGATCCAACTTTATGTTTCTTCCACCATTATCCCACATCCTTAATATTCATTCCCATGCTTGTTCTCCAGATTCCTGCTTACATAAATTAGAAAAGCACTTATTTTGGAGTGTAGCACACCTCCTTGTATGTCACTCTGAACCTTACCTCTAGGGGTCTGCCGGGACTTTAGTCTAGTTATAGGTCTAGGAGGCAACAGGGATGTTGAGGGTATATCCTGAGGAGAATCAGTATTGTTTTTCCTGGCAACTTATTCAGGGGAGGCCATCACTGTTGCCTCAGGCAATGCAGGGTTAATCTTCTCAGACAAAGGCGGAAAGGCTGAAGGCAGCATGGGTGGGGACGTGTGGTTGCCACCACTGGGGGTGGGGAGGGTGTTTCCTCTGGCAAAAAAGGCTCATTAGAGTTTACAAACTCTGTCCTGGAGCGGTGGCTCATACCTGTAATCCCAGCACTTTGGGAGGCTGAGAAGGGTGGATCACCTGAGGTCAGGAGTTCGAGACCAGCCTGGCCAACATGGCAAAACCTCTTCTCTACTAAAACTACAAAAATTAGCCAGACATGGTGGCAGGTGCCAGTAATCCCAACTACTCAGGAGGGTGAGGCAGGGAGAATTGCTTGAACCTGGTAGGTGGCTGTTACAGTGAGCCTAGATGGCACCACTGCACTCCAGCCTGGATGACAGAGCAAGACTGTCTGAAAAAAAAAAAAAAAAAAGGATTTACAAGCTTAGTGTCCCCAGCTTCATCAGGATCCGCCCACACATCTCCATTCCAAGTTGTAGTGTCCCATTCTTTTCCAATCAATGCCCTCACTTTAACATTAGACACCTGGTGAGACTGAGCATGCGCAATTTGTTGCAGGTCAGCCATTCTTCATGATAAGAACTTTTGTCTGATTTTCTGCAATTTTAGCCCTTTGTCTGCAGGAGATAAGACTCTCACTCAGAGCAATCTTAGAAGACTTGAGGCTCAGTATGTGCTTCTGGAGCCAGTAGTTAGAATCCCTGAGCTCATCCTTTTCTTTTGTCACTTTGTCCAGCAAACTTAGCAGCAACTAACCAACTTCATTATATTCCTTGGTTCTCCACTTATGGTCAAAAGTATTATGTATAGAGTCACGAAACTCCTTGCCTTTCATAATCAGTGAATCAGGATATCAAATGTATTTATTTTGTATAATTCTCTAAACAGTTCTCACTAAGGACTATCAGTGCTCTGCATACTATTAGAAGTAGAGTCCTTAGCATTTTAGGGTCTAATCATATTAAGCAGCCAACTCCAGAAACCCCAAAACCAACTAAAGAAATCTATCCTTAAAATTCTTTCCTCTAGAACCACTCTTGGTACCAAAATCTGTACTAGTCATGGTTCCCTGAAGGGAGAAAACTAATAGGATAGATGTATATATGAAAGAGAATTTATTAAAGAGTATTGACTCACACAATTACCAGGTGAAGTCCCACAATAGGCTGTCTGCAAGCTAAGGAGCAAGGAAGCCAGTCTGAGTTCCCATGCCTCAAAAGTAGGGAAGCCGACAGTGCGGCCTTCAGTCTGTGGCTGAAGGCCTGAAAGCCCTTGGCAAACCACTACTGTACATCTAAGAGTCCAAAACCTGAAGAACGTGGAGTCCGATGTTCAGGGGCAGGAAGCATCCAGTACGGGAGAAAGATGAATAAGGCCAGATGACTCAGCAGGTCTGTTCTTTTATCTTTTCCTGCCTGTTTTATTCTAGCCACGCTGGCAGCTGATTAGATGGTGCCCACCCAGATTGAGGGTGTGTCTGCCTCTCTCAGCCCACTAACTCAAAGGTTAATCTCCTTTGGCAACAAACTCACAGACACACCCAGGAACGATAATTTGCATCCTTCAATCCAATCAAGTTGACACTCAATATCAACTATCACAGCTATCTTTCTAGAAGTCTCTACCTACCTTGTAGCCTTCATGTTATATATAAACACAGACCATTTGGAGAGGCCATATGTAGGTGCTCTAGTCAAAAGCCCTCACTGAGATTCTAGCTGACAGCATCAACTGCTAGTAATGTGAATAAGGTATCTTAAACATCTATCTCAGTCAAGCCTTGGGATGACTACAGCTTCAAGTTGACATCTACCTCAACTGCAGAATCAATCCTACATGATAATTGCTTAGGCAAACCCTTGTCAAGTTTCTGACACATAAAACTCGCAAGCAAAATAAAATGGTTTGTGTAAGCTACTTAGTTTTTTTTTCCCACAATTTGTTACCTAGTGATAATAATTGAAAACAAGCTAAGAAATCAATCGATAAGAGGCATGCTTTCCTGTCTTCCAGTACTACTTCCTCTACGGCCATGTGAGCAGAACAAGTGGAATAGAAAGAGAAAGAGATCTTCAGTTTATCCTCTCCTATTGGCTGGATGAAATATTCCTATAGAAGGAGGATCTATACCTCAGCCAAAAGTGTGCTTTAAAGGATGTGGCTTATGAGCTATTAAACTGATGGAAAAATGGGGTATTACACATCCTTGTGCCTTCAGTAATCCAAACATGTGTTATCATCGAGTGTTTGCCATGTGTTTAATGTTCTGATAGGCACTTTGGGAAATATAAATAAAGAATATAAAAGATGTCTTTTTCTTCAAGGAGTTTACAAACTTCTCAGCACTATATATTTTTTGCCACTTGATTTAAGCCGTGCATTTGAAAGATGTTATAATACTGGAATTCCATAATCACAATTTAGCTTAACATCCAAACCTCTGCCAATGTCACCGAGTTCATAGCCTCTCACTGTCTATTCCAGCGAAACTGGCCTTCTTGCTGTTCCTCAAACAAGACAAGTATTTTTTTTTCTTTTCCTTTTAATCTAAATATCCTTCTTTCTCTAAGCTGCCTTGCCCTTAGTATAGACTTCTGTTTTATTACTAGCACACCATGTGCTAACTGTTTGAGTGTATGTGTGTCTTATCACTACAGTGGTGCTGTTTATTACAATTTTATTCATTCCATTATCTTATGGCCACACAAAATGCCCAATACGTTAACAATGATTGTTTCTGGAACAGAAGTATTCATTCATACGTTCCTCCAACCGTTATATACTAGGAATTAACTATGTGTCAGCATTATTTGGGGTGTTGAGAATACGATAATAAAGAAGATAGATACATTCCTTGTGTTCAGAGAGCTTACATTCTATTAGGGATACACACAATCACTTTCAAATTACTTTCAAATAGTAGTAAGTGCTAAGAAGACAATGTGATATGACGGCGAGGGATGGGAGGCAGCTTTAGATAGAGTAGTCAGAAAGCCATCTCTGAGGTGGCATTTGAGCAATGATAAAAATGATGATAGTCATCAATGCTATGATTTGAGGGAAGTACTTTCTAGGTAAAAGGAATAACAAGTATTAAGTGTTTTTTGAGGCACAACCAAAAAAAAGTAAGTTTGACCAAAGCAATGTATGCAGGGGGCAGTGAAAGGTGATAAAGTTGGAGAGAGAACAAAGCCTCAAATTAAGTAAGCCATTGTAGAAATTTAAAATTTTTCCTGAGTGATATAGGAGGCCACTGGAGGGGTATTTAGGAGAGGGAAGAATCAATATAATGTTTACTTTCTAATGGTCACTGCACGCTGTGTGCGGAATGCCTTGCATTGGTGTGAGAGTGGAACAGGGAACAAATTGAGAAACTATTTGCTATGGTACTAGTCTACGCTAAAGCAGATGTCACTTTACATGGATGAATGGATGAATAAGTAAATGAATGAATAAATAAACAAATTAACAATAAAATGAACAGATTAAAAAGAAGTTGACAAGTAAATTAACGAAGAAACAAATGAGAGAAAGAAAACAATGAAGGAGGAACAAGAGAAAAGAGAAACACATAACTGATGATATGCAGTCCCTTTAAACTTGTTTGTCATTCTTAGTGATTCAAAACAGGCAAAACTCCCAATCACTGCCAGCTGCGGCTTTAGTTGATGCTTTAACGAAACATTGAATATAACAACAGTGCTGGAATAAAAACAGTTTCATGCACTTTCTTTTTGTCATTCGCTGGCATTTTCCCTAAACAATTCTGTCACTAAGAAATATGTTTATCATTTCTCTACAGTATAAAGCAATCCCAATAACACCATAATTATTAAAATAGAAAATTGTTATGCCATTTTAATGTTTTTTTGTTCAAAATTACCTGAAAAAAATGTTTAAAAATTTTTTAAAAAGAACTTTAACACCACTTTTTTTTTTTTTTTTTTTTTTTTTTTTTTTTGGACAGAGTTTTGCTCTTGTTGCCCAGGCTGAAGTGCAATGGTGCAATTTTGGCTCACCGCAACCTCCGCCTCCCGGGTTCAAGCAATTCTCCTGCCTCAGCCTCCCGAGTAGCTGAGATTATGGGCATGCGCCACCACGCCTGGCTAATTTTGTATTTTTAGTAGAGACGGGGTTTCTCTATGTTGGCCAGGCTGGTCTGGAACTCCCAACCTCAGGTGATCCGCCCGCCTCTGCCTTCCAAAGTGCTAGGATTACAGGCATGAGCCACCATGCCCAGTCTTAATACCACATCTTAATGTGTAGTTCTTTTTTACCCCTTCAACCCTTGGCTACAAAATCAAACTATATTCACAGATTCAGAAATGTCTTTATGAATGCTCTAACCTTAAAGCACATTGTGAAAAACGTGCATAGAAAACTTGAATTTAGTTTTAACCAAGAGGGAATGCATAGTAATATGTACCATTTGTCTGTCTTACAGTTTTCAATACAGTTAGCATAGATTTCCCTGTCAAAGGAAATTGTTTTTGGTCCATCAGCCAGGACTGCGTAAAGGGAACTGGCTACCATTTGTGCATCTGCTATGTTCAATGTCTCTAAGGTACAGTTTATTTGGCAGGACATCTTCTAAAAACAGCATGGTGCTCATCGTGGCTGCCAACCCGAGGAACCTAACTAACCCGAGGAACCTACTGAACACAAAGGGGCTTCTATCTCCTTATTCTGCTCCTATGTAAATTAATTAGTAAACATTTGGCTTTCATAAAGCCAAGAAAAATAATTATGCAGTGTCAAAGTAGAATTAATTACTATTTGACTTTTCTAAGGCTTATTTTGAAAAACAAAAGAAAAGGAGAATAAACCAAAAACAAATAAAATGGCTCTCTATAGAAACAAGGTATTGTGAATAGTAAATGTAAAAGATAAGACAAAGAACAAGACATTCCTGAACATAATTGTTTTGTTTTCTGAACTATGCATGCATTGCATTTGATCAAAAAACAGATTTGCATAAAAAGCCATAAACATTCTAAAATTGAAAAAATTAAAAATAAGGTAATTTAACTCTATACCAAATCAGTAACATTATCATACAGAGAAAATTACTTCAGTAGGCTTTTGAACACAATACACTGAGTATACATTGTTAACACTACTTTTACACTTAATTCACTATTTTCATGTTTATATAGATATGGTAAATTTGAATCTATTTTATGTATGATATAGAAGAAACAAATGTGGTGTTTTTAAAGCGTGGTCATAATTACTTTGCTATTCCTCTCTTCAAGAAATGAAGTTTAATTCCCTTCCCCATGAGTGTGGGCTGGATTTACTGGCTTGTTTCTAATAAATCGAATTTGGTGGATGTGAAAAGAGTGCCATTTCTGAGACTTGGTCTTAAAAGGCATTGTGGCTCCTCATTGTTCTTTCTCTTCAATCATTCTTTAAGGGTACATAAGCAAAACGTATCATGGCTTAGGAATAATTACTCAGAGGTCAATTTGGTAAGAAAATGAAGATTTATGCCAGCAGCCAGTGAGAAACTGAGGTCTGAGACTCATCTTGGAGGTATATACTCTAGCCCCGGTGCCCAGTTAAGCCTTCAAATAACTACAGCCCTAGCCAACAATTTGCAACCTCCTGAGAGATTCTGAACCACAAATGCCCAGCTAAGCTGCTCTTAAATTTCTGATCCGTAGAAACAATGTGCCCTAAGTGTTTGTTGCCTAAAGCTGCTAAGTTTTGGTGTAATTTATTATGTGGCAATCAGTAACTAATTTGTAAATAATTAAAATATATATTCATACATCTATACATAGATATAATAAGAGATCCTATGGTTTGAATGTTTGCTCCCCCTCCAAAATTTATGTGGAAACTTAATCCACAGTGGAACAGTTTAAAGAGGTGGAGCCTTTAGCAGGTGATTGGATGATAAGAACTTCACCCTTGTAAATAAGGTTCAGGTCTTTACGAAATAAGTTTTACACAGTGTTCTGCCCTTTTGCCCTTCCTTCCCTTTTTCCAAGTGAGAATACAGAGTTTGCATCCTATGGGGAATGCAACGACAAGGCTCCGTCTTGAAAGCAGAGATTAGGCTCTCACCAGATACCAAACCTGCCAGCCCCTTGATTTTTGACTTTCTAGCCTCCTGAAATGTGAAAAACAGATTCCTTTTGTTTTTAAGCTAGTCAGTTTCATGTATTTTGTTATAGCAACACAAAAAGACTAAGGCAGAAATTGGGACCAGAAGTGGAATGTTGCTGTAACAAATATCTGTAAACGTGAAAACATCTATGGAACTGGGTAATTGGTAAAGGCTGGAACAGTTTTGAAGTGCATGCTGAAAAAAGCCTAGATGGCATGAATGAATCATTGAGGTCAATTCTGGTGAAGGCTCAGAAGAAGAAAGTTGTAGAATGAGCCTCTGTCTTCTTAGAGATTATCTAAGTGACCGTGATTAGAACGCTGACAGAAATATGGGCACTAAAGTCCCTTTTGATGAGGTCTTACATGGGAGTGAGAAATATCTTATTAGAAACTGGAAGGAAGGCCATACTTGTTACGAGGTGGCAAAGAACTCAGCTGAAGTATGTCCATGTCCTAGTGCTTTGTGGAAGGCAGAATTTAAGAGTGATAAACTAGGATATTTGGCAGAAGAAATCTCTAAGCAAAGTGTTCAGAGTCCCGCATGGCTCCTCTTGACTGTTTATAGTAAAATATGAGAAGAGAGGAGTAAATTAAAGATGGAAATTACATTCAAAAAGAAAGCAGAACTTAAAGATTTAAAAACATTCTTAGCCTGGACATGTAAAAAAGTATAAAATAAAAATATATATTTGGGAGACTATACCAAGGGTATGGCCAAGTGAATATTTGATAAGGAGATAAATATGAATACAAGGAAGTGAGATGTTATTCCTCAAGACAATGGAAGAATGTATTAGTTCATTATCATGCTACTAATAAAGACATATCTAAGACTGGGTAATTTAAAAAAGAAGAAGAGGTTTAATGGAGTCACAGTTCCACATGGTTGAGGAGGCCTCACATTCATGGTGGAAAGTGAAGGAGGAACAAAGGCACATCTTACATGGTGGCAGGCAAGAGAGTGTGTGCAGGGGAACTGCCCTTTACAAAATCATCAGATCTTGTGAGACTTACACTGTCATGAGAACAGCACAGGAAAAACCCATCCCCATGATTCAATTACTTCTAACTGGGTCCCTCCAACAATAAGTGAGGATTATGGGAGCTATAATTCAAGAGGAGATTTGGGTGGGAACACAGCCAAAACATATCAAATAATGACCCAGAAGGCATTCTGGAGATTTTTGGTGCCACCATTCACATCACAGGCTGAGAGTACCAGGACACTGTGGGCAGAACAGTTTTAAGAAAAATGCGCAGGGTGACCATGAAACCTTGAGGCTCACTCTTAAACACTGCCTCAAGTCTCTGCTCCCTGCATTCCAGTGCAGTGATTTTTAGCCACCCCAACTGTGGCCAAAGTGGGCCCATGTACAGCTCAGTCTGTTGCTCTAAAAGGCACAAGCCATAAACCATGGCACCTTCCATGTGTTGCTAAATCTGAAGGTGCACAGAGCTGTGGAGGCATGGCTACTCCCTCTGAATTTCAAAGGATGCCTCCAAGAGCCTTGGGGCTCAGACAGAGAAATACTGCAAAAGTAGGACCATCACAGAGAATCCTCGGTGGGGCAATGCCTAGTGGACTCACAGCTTAGGAACCATCCCCAAGATCTATAGAACTGTAGATCCACCAGTAATGCAACTCCAGCCTGGGAGAATTACAGGACATGGGCAGTAAGTCATGAGAGCTGCATAGCCCTCACTGAGCAAAGCCACGGGTGTGGGGTCCTCTGGAGCTCTGGGGACCCAACCACTGCCACAGTGCATCTGGAAGGTGAGGCTGGGAATCAGAAATAATTATTTTCAAGCCTCTAGATTTGAAATCGTTTGTCTTACCAGGTTTTGGACTTACTTGGAACCTATTATTCCTTTCTTTGTTCCTATTGCTTCCTTTTAGAATGGAAATGGCTGTCCTATGCTTGTCCCAACATTGTATTTCAGAAGCACATAACGTCTTTGATTTCACATGCTCACAGCTGGAGAGTAATTTTCCTTAGAATGAATGACACATTGAGTCTCACTCATATGTGAATGGATAATAATTAGATGAGACTTTGGATTTATACTTTAAAATTTATGTTAAAACAAGTTAAGAATCTTAAGGCTATTGAGATGGAATAAATATGTTTTGTATATGAGAAAAACATGCATTTGGGTAGGGGCATAGGGACAGAATACTATCATTTGAATATTTCGTTACCTTCCAAAATTTATGTTGAAACTTAATTCTCAATGCAACAATATTAAGAGATAGGGCTTTTAAAAGGTGGTTACGTTATGAGGGCTCCCCCTTGTGAATGGGATTAACACTGTATTGTATCTTTGTTAGTGGTGCTCATTTTTACTGCTTTGTTAAGGTAAATTAACAGAAAAGCCCCCAAAATTCAAATTGAATTGGAAATATTAATATAAAGTCATTATTAGTGTTTGAATTTGAATTGCACAAAAAGCTTTATTTGAAAGATGGGGACAACCAAATGGCTTATCTCTAAGTTCCTAGAGGCATCAGCATCAGGCTCACGGCAACTGGGTGTCCTGTGGACAGGAGATACCCAAGGTTAGGGACCCCAAGCCAGAAGTCAGATCACACAATCTGCTGCATTGGGACAGGGCATCTGGGCCAGGGGCCACAGTGCCTGTCAGAGCCTGGGTTTTACCCATGACATTGAGACAGTGGGTGGTGAGCTAAGGCTACTGGTGGCTCTAGGTGCTGAATTTCATCCACAGCCACAAACAAAGCCAAGGGTTATTTACAACCAACACTGGACAATGTTTAAATACACTGAAAGATCTAAAAAAAATCAAGTGATGATGGTCCACTAGCAGTGAGCTCAGCTAGCACCTAGCATCTTTCTAAATATTATTTCTCACCCAAAAGAAGAGGGCTTGTAACAACAGTAAATTCTTCCAGAGTCTAAAATATCTAATCATGGCAGTAGCCAAGAAAGTACTTGAAGACTAAAAGTGTTAAGTCAAAATGACAAAAAAACTGTCTTAAATGGACTCCAAATTTGAAAAAAGAAAGCATCAGAAAGAATAGTTATTATTTTTGCCTTTAAAATACTAAATAAAGATTCATAATTTCATAATGATAGTCAATGACACAGAGAGATAATTTTGCCACCATTGAAGGTAACTATTAGATATCAATTTATTACTCTGAAATCCAGAAAGGGAAAATGCATTTACTCTGCCAAAGTTCTTCAGCCGCTGATGAAGGAATACTCTTCACAGAAGAGGTAATTATTAAAGAAGAAAAGAAAATAGAGTTACAAAATCACCATTTTGCAACATTCAATGAAATAACTCATGTAATAATCATCAATAGATGCTAAAATGATTAATAAAATATTTGGGGAGAATGGGATATTCACATAATCCCAAATTATCAACTCTCAGATTATTTGCTAATTGTCAATAAAAAGCATATCTTAACAGTCGAGACCCTGGCAGTGATTACCTTAGCAAGGGAATAAAAATGAGCATCACTAATAAAGATACAATAGTGTTGTGTGGTTGTGTTGTTATGTGATGAAATGCTGAGTATACCATATCACGTATAAATTATTCTCACCAAAACTATTTAACTTAAATCTAACAAAGTATTTCTTCTCAATTTTCAGGAAATCCTGGGGATAAACAAATTAAACAATACCACATGACCAAAAATAACTGAACATATTGTATTAGTCTGGGTCCATTCAAAAGACAGAGACCATGCAGTAAATCTAGATTGTAAATTTAATGTAAATAATTGTTGAGCTATTAATGGAAAATCATTTTAAAGATAAAAGGAAATCTCTAAGAGATACTCTAGATTTGAGGGGAAGTACCCACAAAAGGATATCCCTGGAAGCGGGGGTGTCCTTCTCAAGCCTGGCATTGAGATCTTGTTGGGGAAGCTGTAGTTGTAGCTTTCTGCTAGTGGAGAAGGAAGAAGCTGGTCTACAGTTAATAGGCAAGAAGGAAATAACTCCACAGGTGAAGGGGAATGGGGGTTAGTGGGCTGGATCACAGAGGGAGTTGAGCAATTGCTCAGAGTCTAAGGCCTAGAGTGTGCAATGTCTTCAGAGAAAGTGCAGTGACAAGGTTGTCATCAGGCCTGAGGCAGGGCTACGAAGTTGCGGAGGAGCTGTACACACTGGGAATGTGAACGGGGCAGGGAACCATCAGATGTTTTCAAATATGTCTTCACATCTTTGAACAACCATGCAGCAGGAGTAATAAAAAAAAACCAAAATGCAGCACACTTGAAAAGAGAGAAGCCACCTTCTGCCTGTCATATCCCTCCAGCATCCTCTATTGATGATGCTGAAAATCAGGTTCATTGTAAAAGAAAATGCTATCTAGTCCATTATCTCAGAGCAGATACTAAAGTTGGATTTGGATTTGAAAGTCAATGAACCCGTAACTGGCACATACACGAATCCAGAATGAGGAACATACTACAACTGGCCTGGCCTTTTCAATGTGTCACTGTCATAGTAATAATAAAAGGCAAGATGAGAGGGCTATTATAAATTGAAAATAGAATAAAATGGCATAACAAACAATTTCATAAATGAACCTACATGGGATTCTGATTTAAAAAGTAGAATTACAGAAGACAGTTGGGGAAATTTCAGTAATATCAGAGAGCTAAATAATATCATGAAATTGCTAATTTCTTTATGTGTGATAATGGTGTTGTATGTAGTTAGGAAAATGTCTTTGTTAAATTATTTAGAATTGAAGTGTCATGGCTATTGTAATTTAGTTTTAAATGACTCAGTAAAATATAAATGTGGCATGTGTTTGCTGTATATGTTGACAGATAAAGCGAACATTGCAAAGTCTTAGCAATTATGGAAACTAGGTGGTAAACACCTATTGTTCCTTGTACAGTTTTTTTCAAATTTTTGATATGTTTGAAAATTTTAAAAATATAATGTTGGAAAAATAAAAGATAACATAGTATTTTCAAATGATGTAGTGTTTGCAACTGACATTTTTGCAGAGAGCTGGCCCCTCACAATATCCCCCTCACCCCTTTCTCTAGGAATACTTCTCAAATATACAGTGCTAGGACCCAGCCAAAGCTGGGAATGTGGAATTTTGCATTAACAAGTACAGAGAATGTGGATCACTCCACTCAGTCATATTATTCACAGAGCCCTCTGTCTCCCAAACAAGTTCAAGACTTCCTGCTGCTGGTCTCCAGAGCTTCCCCGATTCCTACCTCTTAAAAACTCTTGGTCGAGGAGGATCTAGAACTAGAAATACCATTTTACCCAGCCATCCCATTACTGGGTATATACCCAAAGGATTATAAATCATGCTGCTATAAAGACACATGCACACGTATGTTTATTGTAGCACTATTCACAATAGCAAAGACTTGTAATTAACCCAAATGGCCATCAGTGACAGACTGGATTAAGAAAATGTGGCACATATACACCATGGAATACTATGCAGCCATAAAAAGGGATGAGTTCATGTCCTTTGTAGGGACATGGATGCAGCTGGAAACCATCATTTTGAGCAAACTATTGCAAGAACAGAAAACCAAACACCGCATGTTCTCACTCATAGGTGGGAATTGAACAATGAGATCACTTGGACACAGGAAGGGGAACATCACACACTGGGGCCTATTGTGGTGGGGGAGGAGGGATAGCATTAGGAGATATACCTAATGTAAATGACGAGTTAATGGGTACAGCACACCAACATGGCACATGTATACATATGTAACAAACCTGCACGTTGTGCACATGTACCCTAGAACTTAAAGTATAATAATAATAATAATAATAATAAAAGTCTTGGTTGGTTACCTTTACCTTGGATTCTCCCAAGCATTTTGAAATGTCCGCCAAAATGCTTTCATTAAATTCTCTTTTACATTTGCTAGACTAAGTAAAGTCCATTTTTACTACTTGATGCCACAAAAAAATACAGTAATATGGAACAGTTTAGTAGAATAAAGCCAAGGTTTTCCACCTAGTAAAAAATAGATATATATCATGGCTGAAGAACATATTTGTGGTTTTTGTAGAAAAAAATAATGTTTTACTAATTTATAAATTTATGTCTGCTTCTTTTTTCTCTTAGGCGTTAAAACTTGAGTTCTTCTGCAACATTCAGTCCTTAGTGCTTATCAATAAAACGTAACATTTGCAAACAAAGCACAAGTCTCTTTTCAGTCTTAGAAATATAACTCTTCCTATACACAAAATCTTTAATCCTTCATATAAAATGTAAAAAAAGCCTGATTTGTACACTTGCTAATTAGTTTTCTGCTACAAATATCAGCTTCAGTTTAATCTTTAGCTATAATATATGTCTCTATTTACATTTTGATGTCCTCTCATCTGTATGTATAGGTGTGACTGAAAAGACAAATGTCAGAATAATAATCTTTTTCACACATTGTATATACAAAGACAGCCCTTTGGAATCATGTCTGCAGTTATTGAAAGAGCCTGCTTTGCTTTTTCCTTTATGTGTGAAATTCTTGTTTGGTCTGAAATCCTTACTAACAAAAATATATTCCATTCTTTAAAGTCACACTCCAGATAGAGTTCAGTGGTTCATTTATTTTGCAGATGCATATGGTTACACTTTGTTGCTCAAACTATATGCATATATTTTTTACAGAAGGGTTGCTGGGATTAAAAAAAAAAGTTGGAGACAAAGAGAACTGGTTTCAAACCTCAGTTGTGCTATCTACGGTGTGACCTTGGAAAATTCACACCTGCTCTGCCTTTGCTGTTTCCTTATGTGTACAACAGGAAAAGCAATGCATTCTTCTCAGGGTTGCAGGGTTGCCATGAAGTTTAATAGAATGTATGTAAAGCACCTGACCCAGAGGTTATATGTATGTTGCTATAGATATATGATTCTGTGTAGCAGTATCTGTTAACTTGTTTTACAACTCCAACGCACCCAAGGGTTATACATAGTAATAATGCTCCAAAACAGCAGTGATTTACATTTGAATTGGATATACTGTCTTCCCTAGACAGGTTTATCATGATCATGAAGATTGCATAGTTTGAAAAAAGCCTAATTCTGATATTTTTCCTCCCTTCTTCACTCTGAACAACTTTGGAAGATACTGACAATAATAATAGCTAACACACAGTAACGCCAATGTTTAGGAACCTCTTCTAAGTATATTACATAGCTTATTTAATTCTCTCAATAACTCTTTGAGGTAGGTGGACTTTGTTTATTTTAATTTTACATAAAAGGAATGTGGCCAGGCGCAGTGGCTCACGCCTGTAATCCCAGCACTTTGTGAGGCTGAGGTGGGTGGATCACGAGGTCAGGAGATCGAGACCATCCTGGCTAATACCGTGAAACCCCGTCACTTCTAAAAACACAAAAAATTAGCCGGGCATGGTGGCGGGCACCTGTAGTCCCAGTTACTGGGGAGGCTGAGGCAGGAGAATGGCGTGAACCCAGTGTCAGGCCTCTAAGCCCAAGCTAAGCCATCATATCCCCAGTGACTTGCGCATATACATCCACATGGCCTGATGCAACTGAAGATCCACAGAAATGAAAATAGCCTTAACTGATGACATTCCACCATTGTGATTTGTTTCTGCCCCACCCTAACTGATCAATGTTCTTTATAATCTCCCCCACCCTTAAGAAGGTTCTTTCTAATTCTCCCCACCATTGAGAATGTACTTTGTGAGATCCACCCCCTGCCCCCAAAACATTGCTCTTAACTCCACCACCTATCCCAAAACCTATAAGAACTCATGATAATCCCACCACCTTTGCTGACTCCCTTTTCGGAATCACCTCGCCTGCACCCAGGTGAAATAAACAGCCATGTTGCTCACACAAAGCCTGTTTGGTGGTCTCTTCACACGGACACGTGAAACACCCAGGAGGCGGAGCTTGCAGTGAGCCAAGATTGCGCCACTGCACTCCAACCTGGGTGACAGAGTGAGACTCTGTCTCAAAAAAAAAAAAAAAAAAAAAGAGTGTAAGGCTCAGAGATGTAACTACTGTACAGACAAAGCTTGTAAAAGACAGAACCAAAATTTAAATCCAGGCATGGATCCAGAATCCATGCTGTAAGTTGCTTTATTAAACTAAATGAAACTTGTATAGACTGAAAAATATAATGTGACATTATAGGCTGTTTCTGTTCCTGTATGTGTTTAATAATAACTAAGTTATAAGCCTCTGAAAATACAGGTTAATAATGGAAGTCTGTTCTCAATTATAACACCAGCTTGAGTTTAGAGCAGAGTACTGAAATAATACTGAAACTCATTACTTATCCAATTCTTTTTTTCCCTATTTATGTTTAGGGAGCCATAAGTAGAAAATAGCAATCACCCTCCCACATCCTCTAAATTATAACCAGATCGTTTTATTGCTTATAACATCAGCATTAACAAGCTTCCCTTGGACTTTTTAGCCTTATGTTAATAGTTTCATAGGGAAGGCTTAAGATAAGATAATAGAAAAAAAGGCACAAACTTGAGCAACTATCTTCTTCTGGCAACGGGCACTGTGGGGCTAACCTCAATACCTGAAGCAGAGTACCAGTGAAAAGGTCTTTGCCCCGAGCTTAGAAAGAGGTAGGAATAGCGTGCTCTCCTTAGACTCTCATATCAGAATTTGTCTCCAATGCTTTATGATAAAGAAACCAGCAAACGTAAAATGGAATTGTTCCCTCGGGTGGTACAGAGATTTTTTGATCCAGATTAGGTGGGGAGCTGTGGGACCCAGATTGTTCATCATTTTTCAAAAGGACATTTCACTTACAGCCTAAGAAGTGTTAATGAAGCATTCACACTTTTACCGAGTGAAAAAGCAATAGAAAAACAGCTCTTTCAATCTCTCTTCAGAAACGCTCAGCAGTAACACACAGACTGCTCCCATGCAATCTTCACACAGAAGTAGCATTAAAAGATGAAAGAAAAAGTGGGCTCTCAAAATAGAAAAATATATATATATATATAAAGAAAAACACCCACATACCCACACATTCCCCTTACACACACACACACACACACATACACACACACACACACACACGTTTTGTTTCTTCTCAATCTTGCTTCTGGTGCATTAATGAATACATCATGAATGCAGAATTTCTGGAAGATACCTCCTTCAAGAAAGGCATTTTCCAGCATCTTTGCATGAAATGAATCCATACCACAAAGAAAACAATTAGAGATGAGGCATTCACTTCTCTGTAAACTGTTGTTGATGGAATTGTATGAATGAACAACAAAACCTGTTTTATCAGGCAACTTTCAATAGCTCATATCACCAGTATCAAAGACTTTATATCACAGCATATGCTCCCTTTTTGCATTTATTAGAGGTATTTATGCTGTCTATAAATTATTCATACAAACTGTTACAAGTCACTAAGAGGCAGGAGAGATAGGACAAGCTGCCAAATATTACATTGTCTTGAAAGAGGCCATTTTAAGCAATCATCCTTAAGCATTTTTTGAAATAAGATATTTAGGACTTATTCAAGACATGTGAGACAAATCCTCTGACAAATTGTGAAGCTTATTCTTATTCTTGTCCACTCCTCTGCTTAATCTTTTCATACTCCTTTAGTGGAAAGTTTTCAGGACCTTTATTTTTGGTACTACATGCATATTAAGAAGGTAGAACAAGAAAAGGAAGGGCATTTTCTACCTTGCAAGAAAACATACAGGCTCATGTATCTGAATAGCTTCCAGATTTTCTGCTTAATATTTGTTATCTTCCCAAAATGACACAGATGGTGGAAATCTCAGGCAGAGCTGTTGGATGGGGGCAGAAGGTCAGACAAATATTCCATAGTTTAAGGAGTGTGGCCCTATATACCTGTCTCTGCAGGGCCTGCCTTATTACAGATTAAAATGTTATGGATATTGCACAACCTCAATAATCTAATTGACCATCACTTCCTCATTACTCTCCTGTCAGCAAGGACCATTTATTGTTGTTGTTGTTGTTGTTGTTGTTTTTCTAAAAAGATACGCAAAGCTCACTCTTCAGGGAAAAAGAGAGTTGGGAAATATGGAGGCAAGAGTTGACAATTATGCTGTCACATCATCTTAATACCATTTTGTTTTATGTATTCTACAGTGAACCTATTGTCTAGACCACAATAAACAAGTATTTTTAAATGATGCATTGGTTTCAAGTTACACAGATTTAATGAAAGGCTCATGGATAAAACTAACTGCATCACTTAGAATTTCTCTCTAGAGCGATTGCTGGTCAAGTATATAATGAAATCAATGTGATATGGGTTGGATCAGCTCTCAGGCACTTTACTGGAATTCTTCATACTTGTATTTAAAATGTTCATTTTAATCCCATGTATATGTAGTTGGAGTGGAAAATGCACAGATCTTCATTTTATAGTTTATAATGGACACACTTTTTCTCCACAACCCTCAGATGCAAGAAATGCCCCATCTCTACACATTTTCCTAAACCAAATTCTATCCTCCTCTATGCTCCAACTTGTTAGAGCACAAAGATGACCGATACCAGTGATGATTTTGACTCTTCCCTAAGGCTAGAGTCTTAGAGTGACAAGAAAATGTATATAAGCTTCCCATGACTTTCATTCCACTTTGATAGCCACTGAAATGTTCATTATTTAAGTCCTTTCGGTTTATTTTGGAAAACCATTGCTTACCCTCCCTCCATGTTTCTGTGGGACATGGGAAACTTTGTCAAGTCTCCTAGGTGATGTTATCTGTGAGGAACTTGTCACAAATAACCCAAAATACATATCCCTACCCTAGTTTCAACTAAAATATTCCCTCACTATTCACTGCCTCAGGGCAAACCAATTAAACTACCTCGACTTTCAACAGTAGCCTCTCTTCCTTCACCCTGGATTAGCCTCCACCCTATAATCAAACCCTGGATCTTCTTGATACTCTAAACTCCTGTTTTGGGCGCTAAAAAACATACACTGTTAAGCACCTCATGAAGCAACCACACAAGATTCAAACTTGCCTACTTTTTTTTTTTTTTTTTTTTGAGATGGAGTTCGCTCTGTCCCCCAGGCTGGAGTGCAGTGGCGCGATCTCGGCTCACTGTAAGCTCCGCCTCCCGGGTTCATGCCATTCTCCTGCCTCAGCTTCCCAAGTAGCTGGGGCTACAGGTGCCCGCCACCATGCCCAGCTAAGTTTTGGTATTTTTAGTAGAGACGGGATTTCACTGTGTTAGCCAGGATGGTGTCGATCTCCTGACCTCGTGATCCGCCCACCTGGCCTCCCAAAATGCTGGGATTACAGGCGGGAGCCACTGCACCCGGCCCAAACTTGCCTACTTTCACAGGACAGAAGAGAAAAAAAAAAAAAAAAAAAAAAAAAAAAAAAAAAAAAACTCTCTCATTCTTTGAGGTCTCCTGAAGCAAAAAGAAGAACAAAATGAAAAAAAAAAAAAATCAACAAATAATCCTGACCTAAATATTTGGTGAGTGTGCAGTCAGTGATTAATGAAGTCAAGTCTGTAGGTTCTATCTTTAGCTGGGCTAATTAGCATTACTGTATTTTAGACATAGATTGTACCTAAAACTGTAAATATTTTGCAAATCTGTGCATCTAGTCACAAGGATTACTGATGGTAGATGTTTCAGCACAAATGTCTAACTCGTGAGAAGCATGATGTAAAGTTATATGCATCTTTTTATTTTAAGTACCACTTAAAATACAGTGTTTCATAGACATTTGTTCAATTGAACTAAGCTGAATTGAATTAAAATTGATCATCATTAAATGAAAGTAGGCTGAGCAACAGTCACTTTTAGTCCCTTTACCTAATGTAGATAATATTACAGAGTTAGAAGTATAGTTTAACAGCAAAATAAGAAGCTGGTAGCAAAACCTACGTACAAATATTTAAAAAATATTCTGGATTGGCAAAACTTTTCTAAAGCAAACAAGAACTATCTTAAGTTATTTCACTCCTGGAAAAACTCATTTTAAAGATAAATGAGCATTTTCATGTTTGGGAGATGTTGACTTAAACCATGATGCTTGAAACTTGAGGCTTGAATGAAAAGAGTTCATGTTTTGATCGAGAATTAGAAATAGAGGTGGGTATTCACTTAATTGGAGAGGGCATCTACCAACCCAGTAGGATTTTTAAAATCACACTCATCTTCATGACCTCAACATTATTAGAATGCCTTTAACAAAGATCAAATATTTCTTTCCACAGTCAGAGTCATTGACTTAATTTCTACTGCACTGGGAAAGGGAGTAGAGTAGTAATTTCACAGTATTTGTCTTAGTCTGGTTGGGCTGCCACAACAAAATACCATAGATTGTGTAATTTAAACAACAGAATTTTATTTTCTCACAGTTCTGGAGACTGGAAGTCCAAGGCCAGGGTGCCAGAATGGTCATCTTCTTGTGAGGGCTCTTTTTCTAGCTTATAGAATGTTTTCTTCTTACTATTCTCACAGGGCAGGAGGAAATAATCCGCTGGTGTTTCTTCTTATAAGGTCACCAATCCCATCATGAGGGCCCCACCTCCTAAAGGCCCCATCTCCAAATATCACCACATTGCCAGTTACGACTTCAACATATAAATTGTGGAGGAACAAAAACACTCAGTCTATGATACCCTTTTCTGAAAACAGCCTTTGATATTATGGTATAGAAAAAGCAAACCAAGGACCTGTGGCTGGGAAAAGAGAGTACACTATAGCGAAAGAGAAAATGATCAGGAAAGAAGATTAATGGAACAAAAACAAAACCAATCTACTTCAAAAGTGTGTGGTCAACCCAAATATTTTAAAAATGTGGCTGGGCGTGGTGGTTCACGTCTGTAATTCCAGCACTTTCGGAGGCTGAAGTGGGCAGATCACCCGAGGTCGGGAGTTCGAGACCAGCCTGACTAACATGGAGAAACCCCATCTCTACTAAAAATACAAAATTAGCTGGGCGTGTTGGAGCATGCCTGTAATCCCAGCTACTCGGGAAGCTGAAGCAGAATCCCTTGAACCCGGGAGGCAGAGTTTGCGGTAAGCCAACATCACGCCATTGCACTCCACCCCAGGCAAAAAGAGTCAAACTCCATCTCAAAAAAAAAAAAAAAAAAAAATGCTACATTTGTCAGGATTATTGTTCCAAAATATTATATAAGTATTAATAATATACCTCGAGCTTTCTATCTTACTGTATAAACTAACCATATTCCATTTAAAAAGTCCAATATGACATATTCCAAAATGATACAGAATATTGACATAATTTCTACAGTATTCCAAAATAGTCAGTTATTTTGATTACAATATTGTCTTGTTTGAGACTTTTTACATAGTACTTTTCCACCCACCCCTTGCCATGCCAGAATTTTTCCTGTTTATGTTTGTATCATGCATAGATAGTATAATATTTGGCAAACACTAGATATTTTAAAAATAATTGTAGGGATGAAAAATAAAAACTGAAATGTCTGTTGTTACTGTTAAAAATCCTAATTTGTTTTTGCAACAGGATAACAATTTCGGTTTTCTGTTTTTACATAGCAAAATACCATTGGTTACTTACTTCTCTAATCTTTCTTGCTATATCTTAATTCAAAATTATCTATCAAAATTATTTCAAAGTAAAGAGATAGTGAGGCATTATTTTAAAGATAGAATAAAATCGATAAATTTAGCCTCTGCTGCCGTATTGTTGGCAATAAGTGAATGATACAGTAATATTTAAATGAGCAGTCTATCAAAAAAAATTCGAATTGAGAGAAGTGATTTTTTTTCCATTCGTCACAACTATACATTGCTCTGAGGGGACATAGTATTATTCAAAGAAAGTGTAACACTTGGAAAAGGCATTGTGGACTCAGCTTTGGACACAATCCAGAAATATTTTTAAGTGTCATGATTTTCATTAAGCTTTACTTATGGATACCACATGTATTAGTATATTTCTTTAAAGGAGCTTATTCCCAGCTGTGTTTTCTTCACAGAGCCTGTATTTAAGCTTTTCTTTTAAATCTGCTTTTAAAATTGAGAGAAACCTTCATAATTTCTCCAATTTCCAATTCTGAATCAAATCATTACTGGATATTTATGTTGGAAACTTAATTATTAATCTTATATCAAAAATCACACAAAAAGGGAGAGGTATTTGAAGAAATGATTTGTTTTATTATGTGCCTTTATTCTGAGTAAAATTTTCTTTCTTGCAATATGGCCACAAAATAAATCTATTTAAGTTTCCTGTCAACACATGAAAATAAAATTTATTTTCATAATTAATACCCCTTGGTGACTTTCAATGCCATTGCTATGCTTTTTTTTTTTTTTTTTGGCCTATTGTGGAAGTTATTTAATGAAGCAAATTTAGAACTATATGAAGTCATGATGAACCTTGAAGTTACTCTCTTCACAGGTTATAAAGGGGAGGGTGTATTGAGAACTATTCAGCTACTCTCTAGCTTTTCAGTGAAACAACTTTGCAAATTTTATGACTACTCTCTAACTTTCTCAGGTCTCTACTAAAATAGAATGTTCTCTGATGTTTACCAATATGCAGTTATTCTACTTCCATAAATACACAGTGTGTGAAAAACACCAGCATTTTCTTTGACTTATCTATGAAGGTCTTCTTCCCTATTTATGGTTAGTTGTGTTGTGTCAACCATGCATTATGGACTCTAACCGAGAGAAGTATGGCCAAATCGAATCCAGGGTAATCTGACGTAGCCACACACACATTTTAAACATTTGTAAAATTAGTCTGTTTTTTAAATAATAAAAATATATTTGGAAATGTCTGTAAGAAAGGACATCTTACATATTGAAAAGCAGGCTCTGGAAACCTTACCAGTATTATTTTCAATATATTTTTCTGCCTTTATTTTGGAGCCACCATCTTTATAGACATCAATATCATTATTGGAAAGACAAGAAAGTTTTCAAAGACAGTCATCTTATTGTCCTATTAAGACATTACCCTCTAATATATTTCAAATTTAAATCAAATATTGTGAATGTTCTGATTCTTTTGGACTTAATTTGTTTATGCCTCCTTTCTACTTACTTGTTCTCCTCAACTCTGTTATTGAAACAAGTGCAACACTGATCTTTTCTTTCCTTCATATGCTTGTTCTTTCATGTCCCATAAATATGACCATTATGAGCACCTATTACTGTTTAGGAAAACAGCCTATCTGCTATACCTGTGAAGCTTTTCAAAGCCTGCTTTTTCATGGCTTATGATATATAATAGCATGCCAGTTAATGAGATGATGAACATGTATTTGAGAATGGATATTTTAAAAAATCCACAGATTTCAGTAAAACATGCTTGCTTTTTTATGTAAAAGTTACATAAAACTTTAAGATAAGTACAACATTTGAAAATCAGAATGTTAAATAGGCAGTATTCATGAATATTTACAGCTCTTAATTTTATCATGTTACATATTTGAAAACAAACAAGAATATTTTTGTTGATGTACTTTTCATTTATATAAATTCATTGAAGTTTTAGAAAATGATCCCAAACTTAAAGTTCAGCAAAGTCTAGTCAGCAAAGTTCAAAAGGTTTAAATAGAAAAGGATTTTTAAATTAAAATATTATTACCTTGTTTTGTGATGACTAACAGTGCTACTAATGAAACAATAAACAAGAATTCTGACTATCTGTGTGCCAGTACTACTAACATTTCATTAAGAATCACATTAAAGAATAGTAAAAAGTTTGAAGTATTTAAACCATGTAAATAATAGAATTTTTATAACCATAGAATATCAGAGCCAGGAAGGAATTTAGAGGTAAAGAAGTCTAAATGAGTGCATTGCCAAGGTCACCAAGATGATATGTTTAAATCAGAGCCAAAATAGAATAGTGGCAATGAGGAGAAAAGGGAAATTACATATAGTCCCTATTGCCATCCAGGCCTGGTAATGGATCTTTGTATACATTTTCTCACGTAATCCTTCTGACACCCTGGTGAGCTAAGTAGTGTTATTATCTCTATTATAACACTGAGGTAGCTAAGATTTTGTTAGTAACTCATCCATTGTTGACACAGTAAATTTTGTTGAACCAAGGCAGTCTGACTCCAAAGTTCTTCCTTTTTCCACTGTGCCATTCTGCCTCTAGTATTTTTTTTTCTGACTTCCAGTTTTAATGTTCCTTTCTTATATTATTTTTCTGATATTGTTGTTGTTTTATGAGAAACAAGACCAGCTAAAAGTGTAAAAACACTGGAAACCTCGCCTTATCATGACATCCTATAATATCTATTATAAGATACCTACACTCCTTCATGTGAAATTTCAAGCATATATAGCAATTATATTAAGATGAGAAATGTTACAACCTTATAGAAGAATGATAATAATATGCACAACCATTGGGCCTTTCTTACTTTCTACAGGAGTTGAGTTTAAGATTAAGAAAGAATTAATAATCCAATGGAAATAATATTGAACCTTGGGTTAGGAAGGACAGGAAGAATTGCGCTTCTAGCACAGTGATCACCTTGAGTACAGCCTCCTATAAAGTTTTACTCCTGTTATTCTTCTCTGAATCTTTGAATTAGAAAATTCTAAAAGTGAGGAAGTTAGACTGTGTCAGAGATTTCCTCAAATCCTCGTAAGTAATGCCGAGGAAATGAAAAAGAGCACAGACCTGGCTGGGCCCCAGGTTCTCCATCTCCTCTGAAGAAACTGCAGCAGCTTCACTTTCTTTGGTTGTACACATAGGATTTCTGTTTAATATTTGATTTGATATAAATATATTTCCACCAAAACCAATAAAAATGAAACCTATTGATTATTTTTAAAGTCTCCTACAGTTTCATATCGTATCTGTGGTTTCATCAGATTTATAATAAAAACTGTTTAAATCTGACAGAAAACAAAAATCTGTTTAAGTGAGAACACCTAGACTATATGTTTTCTTTTTCCTCCTACCGACACATTTTCCCGAAAACACAGCAGTATTTTTCTAGATTCAACTAGTATAACATTTTCTATTTAGCAAGTAATTATCAAAGTTTCTATGATCTGTCAGTGTGGGTGTAAAGCAGGAAGGGCAGAAAGGAAACTAGAAAATATATACAATTCTTTTTGAAATAGTAAGAATGTAAAAAATTGTCTCCTTTAAGACTAGCTGAGAGTCAGAAATTTTAATTAAATGGATCCAAACGTGTAAGAATATGCTTCAGACTAACAGGAGATAGTGTGGTTGTGTGATTTCTCTTGCAGTAATGCTTTATCTTTAATTTATTTTTAACCATAAATGTTGGCACTATTCCATTTTTATTAGAAGAATCATACTGCCATCTAGTGGTAACTTTGATGATGATTTTATTTATTTATTTATTATTATTATTATTATTATTATTATTATTATTATTATTTGCGTTGTAATAAGATGGTTATTTAAACCTGGGAACTCAGTAATAAATTGAAGAAAATTCCCAAAAGCAATATAAAAGTTTCCAAGCATTTGTGTCAGAGAAATTGTAAAACCTTTAAACTGTCATTATGTATCAAAGAACATCAGCTGTATTTTCAATTCCTTTTCTTTTTAGTTACCTAGAATATTTAAAACCGATTTGTACCGTGGTAATATGTAGTTGATAACTGATTTTGATAACCTTGAAGATAAATGTCACTACCAGTTGGTTCATCCTCAGTGTGTTGAAAAGAACTTACAGGAACAACCAGTGAGTCTATCTAGAAAAACTTGTTTGATGTCATTGAGAAGGCTTCCCAGGGACCTTCTGTTTCCATATGTAACTCAAAGATATAGACCTTCAGAAACCATCTTGCTTAATTTCCTTGAGAAGAAACTTAAAGCATGGATAATATGAGAATAGGTCACCGCTCTTATAATTTGGACATGTTTTGGTTATCCTTAGCACCCCAGTGTACTTCTATCTTGGACGTATTAACACTGGACTAATCACACAATTTGTTATTTCTGTTTTAATAAATGGTAGAATTACACTAGAACATAATGTAAAATACACCAGGATCCAATCATAATCTCCAAAACATAACCCAAAAATGTAAACATGATTATGCCTGTGAAACCTTACTCTTCTCCTTCCTTATTCTTTCTCTGGTATCTTATTTATTTCTATGACTTCAACTGTAATATTTATAAAGAAGACTCTTGAATCGTGATACATGATCATCTTGGGATATTTGTTTAATCCTCATCGCCTAGTAAGATTTTGAAAGTGTAAGTTCTATTCTATTAATTTTTATATAATCTGTAGTGCCACGCATGCAGGATCATCTCAATAAATGCTTGTGGAATGATATTGAAAAGAAAGCAATAATTCTTCAGATATCACTGTGCATGTGAGGGAATGGAAAATGCCAATGTACAAGTAGGATTACTTCACTAATCTCAGGGCATCAATTCATATAAAACTAAGACACAAAGGAACACACAGTATCAAAGGCACTACTTTGACAATGGGCAAACCATTGTTAGTAAGCTTTTTTTTTTTTTTTGAGACGGAGTCTCGCTCTGTCACCCAGGCTGGAGCGCAATGGCATGATCTCAGCTCACTGCAACTTCTGCCTCCCAGGTTTAAGTAATTCTCCTGCCTCAGACTCCTAAATAGCTGGGATTATAGGCACGCACCACCATGCCCAGCCAATTTTTGTGTTTTTAATAGAGACGGGGTTTCACCATGTTGGTCAGGCTGGTCTCGAACTCCTGACCTCGTGATCAACCAGCCTCGGCCTCCCAAAGTGTTGAGATTACAGGTGTGAGCCACGGAGCCCGACCCATTTCTAGTAGTGTTACCAATATCTAGGCATTGACTAAACATAGCAATCCCTTTGCCTCAAACTTGTTATTTTCCAGTCTACTATAAGTAGAGATACAATTGGAAACAATTACTTTAAAATGACTTTGCTAAATGAATTGTTGAACGCAGCAGTAAATCTATAACAACTAAGAGCAGAATACATGCTTGTTACATTACCCACAGGCTATGTCAGTGTTCTGGCTATGTTTATCAACATCCACATTCAATTAAAATGTGATACGTGTCTCTAAAAGAGCTGGAGTTTTTATTAAAATACAAAAATCTATTATGAATGTCACAGTCACTTTACATTTCTCAAAACTCTTATGGTGATTACAAGGTAAGTTTTTATTTGCCACTTTGTATGAATGAAATACTACTCTGGCAAATGTTTTATCTTCAATTAGATATGGCTCACAGATAGAAGGTAACAGACTCATTGGCCCTGTTAGCTAGCATTCTAATCTATAGTAGTCAATTGTAATAAGTAAAATTAATTGCTCAATTCAGATGCCATAATTTCTCTGATAGAAATGCTTTCAAGTCCTCTCCTGGGGAGAAAGTGAAAAAGACAGACAGCAAACCAATAAAATTCCACAGCCAATCACTTTGCAAAATTCAGGTTTAAGTTCCACACTTTGTATCCGTTAACGAAGAGATGAAGTGAACATCACAAGCGGAACTGAAATTTGTATTTTTACAGGCTTCAACAAAGTTAGTATGAAATGTGTCTTCATGAACATCCAAGAATAAGGACATGACCATTAATGTGGAACAGGAAATTTAGCCATAAAGAAACCTGGACAAGAAATATACTATCAGGTCTGAACTTTCAAACATGGTAATTGTTTGAACAAATTACTAAGAGAAATTATGTCCATCTCTTCCTTGAGACATTTTAAATGCGGTGTCTTTAAGAACGATGCTTAATCTTATGTCTACTGTCTGGGACAATTTAAGAGAATGATGCTCAGAAACAGGAAACACACTAAATTAAGCCTGGAGCGTCTTTTCAGACGTCTCTTTTACAGTTTACAATATAGCAAAATTTCAATTAACCAGAATGTTTGAAGAAAAGAAAACCCTGAGAATGTCAATGTTATTTGGTGTGAAAACTATGAAGGAAAAATTCCTTAAACTAGAGTCCAGTGTGATAAATTTCGTGTTAGTTATCTGATTCTACTCCCCAGCCACATGAATATAATAATGTTTTTCTTTGATTCAGACTTTGTAAATCTCAGCGTCATCAACATGTCCATCAATTCTTAATATCCAGATTAGGAAAATGACCAAATTAAAGAGATATAGTCGTTGAGCACAGCAAACAGAATTTTTAAATGGATTTCATGTTGCAAATAGGCAAAAGGTCAAGGGTAACACAGCTGGGGCTGAACAACTGGCAGGAAAGACTTGCTACTTACCGAAATGGGGAAAACTGAGAGAACTTCGTTAGGGTGGAAATATCGGGAGCCCGGTTTACAGTGTGTTCATTTTTAGATGGCCTATTTTCCATTGAGAGGAGATGACGGATAGGCAGCCAGAGTTATGAGTCTGAACTTAAGGTAAGATGCAGATTTGTGCTATAAATCAGTGCTCCCCAAGCTTTTTGGCACCAGGGACCGGTTTCGTGGAATACAATTTGATTCCACGGAGGGGGTAGGGGTATAATTTCGCTGATTCAAGCGCATTACATTCATCATTAGATTTTCATAAGGAACGCACCACCTAGATCCCTCACAAGCGCAGGTCACAATAGGGTTCACGCTCCCATGAGGATCTAATGCCACTGATCTGACAGGAGGTTGAGCTCAGCTTAGTTTGGTTGTCTGCCACTCACCTCCTGCTGTGCCGCCAGTACCAGTCTGTGGCCCAAGGGTTGGGCACCCCTACTATAAATTACCAACCATCCTATGATCCCTATCTATAATACAATCTAAGTTATCATATCCTACAACACCCGGTCCAAATGAAACCATCAAAAACCTGTTCTCCCCATAAATGATTTTTCCTTACGGTTTACTGTTTACACATAAACATGTATGCATAATGTATGAAATAATCAATATAGAAATACCCACAGTCTGCATTATCTCATGTAATAATCCAAACAAACCCTAGATCAGAGATTTTTTTTCATTCTACTTGATAGATAAGGAAATTGAGATGTAGAGGGTAAGGTAGCTTTGCAAATATCACACAGGTGGTAAATTAAGTACTGGTCTACCTGCCTTTAGATCCCCAAATTTTAACCACAACATAATTATGCCTCCTTTGATGATTGTGTTTGACTCCTTTATTTGTGTTATTTTGTTTTTCCTCAGCAGCTGCACACACACACACACACACACACACACACCCCTCTTATTAATCAGTGCATTGGAAGATTACCAGATTACCAGCACTTTCGTAGGGGTCAGGTGCTTTTATATTGACACTTGTGGCTTCTTCAATCCAATTTTTCTTTTTCCCTCTCAATGTATCAATTTTGTATTGGTATATCAGTTGAGAAAAATATTTGTTACACACACACACACACACACACACACATATATATATATAATCAATACTCTGATATCAAACCATTACAGCAGTAATGATAATTGACAGACTGTTAGGTAGAAAAGAAACTCCAATTAATATTTTGGCATAAAGCTTGCTACAATTTTCTTGTTATTCAGATTGGTTTTTGGTGCTAGCACTTTTGAATGCTGCATGTATAGTTTCAAGAAATAATTTAATATGTTCTTCAACTATGTTTCTACTTAGAAGAACAATGAAAACAAAGACAAAAATACGCATTCTGGTTGATATTTTTTCACAAATAATATGTTTTCACTAGGTTGAGCCACAAATTTTTTTCTTCAATTTCTATTTGTACTCAATGAGGACCAACTTATAAGCCCATCTATACTATATTTATTTTAATTGATTTTCTATGTCATCTTTTTTAAAGCCACCGGTACTTGAAGTTTCAAAATCATATTCAAAACTTGCCTGAATAAGATGTGATGAATGATTATCCTGTTTTACAGCTGAAGAGCCTGAGATTCAGAGAAAATAGGTGGTTCTCCCCAAATTGCTATTTTTGCGGGCATTAGAGCTAAATGTGGGCTTGATGTTCTGGGTCAATTTATTTCAAACTTTAATATACATAAGAATCACCTACAAATCTGATTGACATGCAGATTTGGATTCATCAGGTCTGAAATGGGGTCTAAAACTGTATTTCCAACATGCTCCCTACTGGCAATTATGCTGCTGGTCTGAAAGCTACATCTTGAGTAGCAAGGGGCTAAATTAAACTTGCTCATAGTGGAATTCAGGAGACGCATATAGCCTGTTTGTGTAGATTGGTCATTGTGTTAGTCCATTCTCGCATTGTTATAAAGAAATACCTGAGACTGGGTAATTTATAAAGAAAATAGGTTTACTTGGCTCCCAGATCTGCAGGCCGTACAGAAAGCATAATGGCTTCATCTTCTGCGGAGACTTCAGGAAGCTTCCAATTATGGTGGAAGGCAAAGGGGGAGTGAGGTGTCTCACGTAGTGGGAGCAGGAGGTAGAGAGAGAGAATGGGGGCGGTGCTATATACTTTCAAATGACCAGAAGTCACAAGAAGTCACTCACTATCCTGAGGACAGTCCCAAGGGGGTGGTGCTAAACCATTCATGAGAAGTCACCCTTATGATCCAATCACCTCCCACCAGACCCCAACTCTAACATTAGGGATTACAATTCGACATGAGATTTGGGCACGGACACAGATCCAAACCATATCAATCATTTGTTCACTTACTTTCAATGGACACTTTCTATGTTAGGAATTTTGTAGAAGATAAATGAGAACTGTCTTCAAAGAACCCACAGTGGAATTGAGAAGGTAAACTCCTCTACAAACAAGTACAATATAAATATAATGTATACACATATGCATATAAGGTAATTTTGAAGAGCAGGCAGGATTTCTTTCTTTTTTTAATCAGAAAAACAACACTTGTAAAAACGTCAAAAAAAAAAAAAAAAAGATATATGATATAATATAAATCGTAAGATATCCCCCTCTCACTATCATTCTCACTCTGTAGCAGTAACTACTTTTAATGGCTCAATTTGTGTCCTTCCAGACTTAGAAAAGGAGCATAGAGATACAGCAATTTACAAAAAACAGCATCATACTCTACATATTGTTTAGGGTTTTTTTCATTCAATGAACATTCTACTTTAATGTGTATATGTGTGTGCCTGTGTATACACACACACACGCACACACACATATATATATATAAAATTTATTTTAATGGCTACATCGTTTTCCCAATGATGACATACCATAATTTGCTTATTTCTCCCCCTACTGATATACCTTTAGCTTGCCTCAAGATTTTTCTTATTACAAATAGTGCTTCAGGGAATATATTTGTTCATATGCCCTTGTACATTTTCTGTATGATAGAAACCCAGACAGTTTGGTTTACTTTGGATAGGTAATGCAAAGATAGCCACCAAGAAGATGGTATCAATTTAGACTCTCTTTAACTGTATGTAATATTGTCCTTTGCACCACTGAATTGCTAACACCACATAGCATTATTAATTTTTAATATTTTCAATTTGTGGCATATTAAAAATATATAAACATAACAATATAAATAAGTATATAATAAGCACAATAGTTAAATATGTGTTTAAATAAACTAGCTAAATGTTTATTTATATATTTATATGATATTATATACTATACATGTTGGTATAATTTTGTTGTTTGTTTGAGACAGGATCTTATTCTGTCACCTGTGCTGAAGTTTAGTGGCCTGATCATGGCTCACTGCAGCCTCAAGTCCTGGGCTCAAGTGATCCTCCCATCTCAGCCTCCTGAGTACTGGCACTAAAAGTATGTGCCACCATGCTTGGCAAATTTGTTAATTTTTTGAAGAAATGGCATCTCGCTTTTCTGACCAAGCTGGTCTGAAACTCCTGAGCTCAAGTGATCTCCCCAACTCGGCCTCCCAAAGTGTTAGCATTAGAGGTATGGGCCACCGTGTGTGGTCACATATTTTTATTTCTATTTATATATTTATTATTGGCACAAGTTAAAATTAACTTTTCTATTACCAAATTATACACTTATTTTTCAATTTGTCTTCTACTTAGGAATATGATTTTTAACGTAATTGTTTTTATACCAGCCAGATATAAATTCCATCTGAGATCTGTATCCTGTCGTATAACAAGGACGTTTACCTCCAAATGATCATATCTAGACAGTCTCTGGAGTCAAATTACTAGGCAATAACCAAGACCTACAGAAGTTTTGAGAAGATTGTCATTTCTTTCACTTTTTGTTCCCTGATTACAAGAGCCTCACTGAGAGTGGGCAGTAGTCAAAGAGGCTGACTAAATACAGACCTGGATAGGGTAGAGGGAAGAGAGGGGTTAGTGAATCTTGGGCAAGGGATAGAAGATCAGATTTAGTTTCTGAGACACAAATGCTAAGGACCATATTAGACATAAAATAAGAATCAGTTGCCTTCCCGCACTGATTTAGCCCAGATGTATGTTCAGGGCATAATTATGAACAGCAGTAGGTATTAGAGACTTTGCCCACAGGTATACTCGTATATCCATTGGCTTCACAATTCTAACAAAAATATATAAAATCTCTATCTGACACTGCTTATAAATCACCCAACATTTATTTTTTACCTCTTTTAGCTGATTAAAACCTACCACTTCAAATTTTCTTCAGGAACGGTTCATTTAAAAGGTTAGGTTTTTAAGGTCATACTCCTACTCCAAGAAAATGAGGCAGTAATGGAATGCATCATTTTCTTTCTTCAGAGAGAAACTGTGCAGATGCTCCATTTTAAGCAGGTCATAATTTTATGTGGAAAATGATTGATCTGTGAGTACAGCTAATTATTGTGATTTCATTTTATCTCATTAGAGTTCTATTTAGCCAATTGGTTTGTTTATATTGCCCTCTGTATTCCTCGTTATACAGAAAAAAAAAATCTAGTTTATGCTCTTATTTCAGTGCTTGCATGGACATAAGGATTATATAAATAGCATTGCATTTAACATGATTACCATTTTTGTTTCATGCAGTCCATGTCTAAGATTCCTAGGCAAGAAAGGGGTAAATTTTCCTCATTACTCAAAAGGCTTTACTTACTGAATTTCAATTATGCCTTCACAAATCTCTTTTAACATCGAGGGTAGATATTAAAAACATATCCTGCATTCCACATTTGTGGTTTTGTTATATAAATTTATTCATGTACATCTATTATTTATTTTTATTGACTTTTTGTTATCTGCTTGCTGAGGCCATGAAAACTCACACTAGTGACAGCCTATAGGAGAAACTCACTGGTGCAGTTTTTCTTCTAAAAGTGTTTGCATTTTGTTCTGTAACTAATAACTCTTTCCTGCCTACTGTCTGATGGCTGCTGTGCTAAAGACTGGTTACCCAACTGCTACTCTAGGATTCAGGGGCAAGTTTACAGGACTCTAAATTCCGTGTTCTGAAGGCCTCCATTCTACGATATAATTTCTCTAGTAGGATAGTGATATGATGTAAGGGAGTTCTGGGTAATTACACTGGGCTCACAGCAATATTCAAAATGGATAGGTGAATATATGCCCCAAGTAAAGGAGTTAGGAAACTATTGCCCAGTTAGTGGGGGCACAGGTTGAATGATAAAATAGTAATAATAGTAATAAATATATTTAAAGCTAAGGGACTTATGGAAGGATGCCATTTAATCACTATTTAACTACCACAACAGCCCTGTGAAGTAAACACAACTTGTTTCTGTTTTACGGATGAAAAAAAAAACAGAAGTTCTGATAACTGAAGTAATTTTCCCAACTAGATAAGTGGTGCAGCCCAGATTCAAAGCTTAGACCCTGGAGCCCAGACTCCTTACATCTCTAATACTATGTCGCCTCCTAAAAATAGAAGGGAAAAAGAAAAATCGCAGGCATACATGGAACCCCTCCCCTCCACATGCCTTTTCTTTTCTCTCCCATGTGAACTGTCAAGTGTTTCTGATTTTCTAACTATTTAACTAAAACCTAGAAAATCAAGCCTAAAAACAACTTTAATTACAAATGTAGCGGATCAGCACAACACCCCACGTGTGCAACCTGAGGATCATGACTCAATCATTCTGCCCTTTGTTTTCCACATCTATAAAATGGAAACAATAACAGTATTCCACCTCATACAGTTGTTATAAGATTAAAGATTAAATGATATAATGTATATAAATTAAACAGAATAGTGCCTGGCTATGGTGAGGGCTCAAAAACTGTTAGCAGTTATTACTATTAAATATCTGTGATTTGGTAATAATATGAAGGAGTTAGGAAGTTTCTGGAATTGACATGAATTACTTGTGCAAAAAAAAATCTGCAGTGTTGTAAGAGCTATGGAAAGTAGAGACTAATGGAAATGCTGAACAGCAAATACACTCAATATGCTATTTAATTCTTTTTGCTTAAATCACTTAACAAAATCACAGCGTCCAAGGGACCAGTCAGAAATCAATGTGATGTTCTGTTCCATAAACACATATTCTAAGTTTCCTGTGAAGTCCCCAAATTATCTTCTTACCACTCAGAGCTTCTATATAAGAAGTGTCTATCTTACATGTCTGTACAGACCACTTCCTAAAAATACTGGCAGAATCCTGGTGAACACGTTCCAAAGTCTTATGACCATCTATTCTGCAGTCCAGCACTAAATAAACTTTGAGCTCCCTAAAAACTTTTCAACTTGCTATAACTAAATTAAAAAAAAAAAATTTACTTTGAAAAAATGTATTGTTTGTGACCAACCTCTGCATTTTTAAGGTTTTTATAGGGAATTCTGTTCCTAAACAATAAAGCTGTCAATTATTGCTGCTGTCCTTTGGTAAAATAAATGTGTATCAATTGACACTGATTTTCAAATAAAAATCTAACAGCTCATCTTTTTCTAATTAATGAAGCAATGTATCCTAGCAAGTCAGTATTCAAATACTGTACTAACAAGAATTGGAACGAGAATGACCTTTGATCATTTTTAACTTCTCTGTGTCTAGAGTAACTGCTCTTAATTAAGATTATCCTTATTCTTCTAGTCGTAAACATAAGCTAGAATTTACCACATCTTATTATCATAGTTTCCTCCAACAGCTGTGGCAACATATATCGAATGATAAGTATAGATTAAAAATATTAGGACTTGATTATCTGGAGACAAAGGCAAAAGGAAATATGATTAAAATTTATGGACTCATGAAAAATAATAATGTTGTCAAACATATTTACTAAGTCCTGGTATGTTAATAAATTTGAAATATCTGTAGAAATTAAGAAAGATCCCATTTCTTGAGACAGAAAAAGAAAAAAGTTACTTATATATGTACACTATATATGTATACACACACACACATATGCATACACACACACACACTACAATGTAGATTGCCAAAGAATTTTAGCTTCTATAACTGATCTAATCCATAGTCTTTATTCTACTGTGTAGTAGAAAAGACAGAGTTTGGTGGAAAATGATAAATTCTGCCAAACAAAGGCATCCATGTCTATTCCAATTTCATTATAAGTAACACATATAGAGCTATAGTTTTTAATATGTACCAGGTAGTATTCTAAATGCTTTACATGTATAATTCATTTAATCTTCATAGTAATCTTATGAGACAGGTATTATTACAACTCCTTTTGTACTCAAAGAAACTGAAGGAAAGAGCATTTAAGTGATTTTCCCATGTGCATACATGAACATGAAGAACTGGCTTTTTTAGGTTACTCTTTACAATAAATGTTGACACTTTCAGAATTGTGTCCTTCTTGCAGTGCCAGCATCTGTGTGTTGATGAAAGTTTTCATGTTCTCATGGTGATGGAGGAGGGAGTACATGTGTGTACACCCCATCTTCTAGGTCTTCACAGATTTCTGATGTAGTACAATTAATTGACTTAATTTTCTCTCTGGGCATCAAAATGCCATCAGCTGCTGATATGCATAAATAATAAATCTCGAGATTTGTTCTGTTACTATTCACAGGCAGGTTTGTTTTAGGCACTGGTGATATGTCACTGATGTTGCAATCATGGGCACTGGTAATGACATTGGGTATCCAGCTCCATACCCTCCCCACAGAGTCTCAATATCAGAGTCTACAGAAGCATGTCTACTGCCCCACTTCACCACGAGTAAGATATTCACCTCAAAGCCTTCTTATGGGGCAAGGTTGTCCTACCAAGTCACTTCTTTTTTTTTTTTTTTTTTTTTTTTTTTTTTTTTTTTTTTTGAGACGGAGTCTCGCTCTGTCGCCCAGGCTGGAGTGCAGTGGCCGGATCTCAGCTCACTGCAAGCTCTGCCTCCCGGGTTTACGCCATTCTCCTGCCTCAGCCTCCCGAGTAGCTGGGACTACAGGCGCTCGCCACCTCGCCCGGCTAATATTTTGTATTTTTAGTAGAGACGGGGTTTCACCGTGTTGGCCAGGATGGTCTCGATCTCCTGACCTCGTGATCCACCCGTCTCGGCCTCCCAAAGTGCCAGGATTACAGGCTTGAGCCACCGCGCCCGGCCCCAAGTTACTTCTTAAAGGGAGTAAAGAAGGTAAGGAGACTGGAATCTCTGCGCCACTCTTCTTCTAGAGCCAAATGTAGGCCCATGGGAAACATAGAAATCCCTGCCATGCCACACTTGTCTGTATGGAGAAATTAGGAGGATCTTCTCTCACTTATCCCTAGCTTTCTGTACTATCCAAGATTTTCCTTTAGGAACTAGAGTTGGCATCAATTAGTTTCTCTCTCTGACTGTGATGACCTTCTTAAAAATCTTATTTTCTTTCTTCCCACTGCTGCATTTAACCTTTTTCTTGCCATTGGTAATGATGATGGAAAAATAATGGGCTACTGAAAAGAGAAGCACAATAGGAGTTCTTTCAAAAAATATTACCCTTATAAAGTTTGTGTATAGATTTAACTGTTAATATTGTATATAATACTCAATTTTTAATATTGGTTACTACATCAAAGTGTGGGATTGGGAGGCAGAGATGGATTTAGAGAAGGAAGAGGAGACTATTTACTCCACTTTATAAATCTCTATGTAATTTCACTTGATACAACAAGCATATGCTCCTTTAGTAACTTTTTAAACGGTAAATTAAGAAAGAAACCAAAGGTAGAGAATAATTAAGTGGTCAAACAAAAATATTACTTAAAATGGCAGGTAGCAAACTTTCAGAATGCTCAGGAAGGGAAATAAAGAAATAAAACACAGATTTATGAAAAAGAAAATTATTTTTATGTAATCATGGGTAAACATATCGGTTATGGGATAGGTAATATAAAATATTAAATAACTAAATAACAAATATAATGGTAAAATTGTTGAACTTCTTTTGGTGCTTTTGCCAGAGATAACCTTTTGGAATAAAAGGACTATCCTATGAATTTGAATAAAATTGTTTAGTTTCATAAATGAATATTCAATCTCTCATTCAGAAAATTCCAAGTGCCATTTGTGAAATTTACCTTCAGATGTTGATTGACAATATGAAAAGAAGTGTCCAGAAGATATAGCACAAAAGGTAGCTGAGATAGAGCAGGCATTGATATAGATTCAAAATCAGAAAGCATAGCACTTTGGCAGCAATGTGGAAAAAGTGTTTCAAGTGGAAGACAGTGATAAAATATGTCGAATACTCCTGATATTCTAAGAGTTTTCTTAGATTAAAATATCTGGTGCTGAAGACTTCATTTCTGAAAATAAAGCACAGTGTCTTCAAGCAAAAATCCCAAAGCAAAAGATATCAAATAGAGCAGCTTGGACTGAAACCCCAAAGGGAAACAATCATGAGCCTCTATCTGCTTGTCTTGGAGGCTGATACCAACTTGATAAAATACAATAGTCAGAGCCACAGCAGGGCTGATATGATGGAGTTTTCTAAATATAGAATTATGTCGTCTGCAAACAGAGACAATTTGACTTCCTCTCTTCCTATTTGAGTACCTTTTATTTCTTTCTCTTGCCTGGTTGCCCTGGACAGAACTTCCAATAGAATGTTGAATAGGAGTGGTGAGAGAGGGCATCATTGTCCTGTGCTCATTTTCAAAGGGAATGTTTCCAGCTTTTGCCCATTCAGTACGATGTTGGCTGTGGGTTTGTCATAAATAGCTCTTATTATTTTGAGATATGTTCCAGTATGTAGCTACCACATATACGTGAGAACACGTGGTATTTCGTTTTCTGTTTCTGCATTAGTTCACTTAGGATAATGGCCTCCAACACCATTACTATTGCTGCAAAGGACATAATCTCATTCCTTTTTGACTATATAGTATTCAATGGTATATATTTACCACATTTTTAAAAATCCAGGCTATCATTGATGGACATTTGAGATGATTCTATTTCTTTGCTTTCGTGATTAGTGCTGCAATGAACATATACATGCAGGTGCCTTTTATGATAGAATGATTCTTATTCCTTTGGGTATATATCCAGTAATGGGATAGTTGGGTCAAATGGTAGTTCTGTTTTTAGGTATTTGAGAAATCACCACACTGTCTTCCAAAAGGTTTGAACTAATTTATACTCCCATCAACAGTGTATAAGCATTCCCTTTTTCTCCCAACTTCTCTAGCTTCTGTTATTTTTTGACTTTTTAATACTAGCCTTCCTCACTGGTGTGAGATGGTATCTCATGACTTTGATTTGCATTTCTCTAATGATTAGAGATGTTAAGCATTTTTTTCGTCTAGTTTCTGTTCACATGTATGTCTTCTTTTAAAAAGTGACTACTAATGTCTTTACTCACCTTTTTAATGGGCTTGTTTTTTTCTTGTTAATTTGTTCAAGTTTCCTATAGAGTTTGAATATCAGACTATGTCAGATCCATAGTTTGCAAATAGTTTCTCCCATACTGTAGATTGTCTATTTACTCAGTTGATAGTTCATTTTGTTGGGCAGAAGCTCTTAAGTTTAACGAGATTCCATTTGTCAATTTTTGCTTTTCTTACAATTGCTTTTGGGGTCTTTGTCATGAAATATTTGCCAGGTTATGTGTCCAGATAGAATTTTCTAGGTTTTCTTCTAGAATTTCTATAGTTTAAAGTTTTACATTTAAGTCTTAAATAGATCTTGAGTTGATTTTTGTATATACTGAAAGGAAGGGCTCCAGTTTCAATCTTCTGCATGTGATAAACCAGATATCCCAGCACCATTTATTGAATAAGAATTATTATCCCCATTGCTTGCTTTTGTTGACTTTGTCAAAGATCAGATGACTTTAGGTATGCAGCAATATTTCTGGGCTCCCTTTTCTGTTCCATTGGTCTATGTGCCTGTTTTTGTGCCAATACTATGCTTTGTGTTTTTTTTGTTTGTTTGTTTGTTTGTTTGTTTGTTTGTTTTAATTACTGTAGCCTTGTAGTGTAGTTTGAAGTTAGGTAACGAGATGCCTCCAGCTTTATTTTGCTTAGGATTGCCTTGGCTATGTGGGCCCTTTTTCGGTTCCATATGAATTCTAAGATAGTTTTCCTAATTCTGTGAAGAATGTCATTGTTAGTTTGATAGGAATAGCATTGAATCTGTAGATTGCTTTGGGAAGTGTGGCCATTTTAACAATATTGATTCTTGCTATCCATAAGTATGGAATATTTTTCCATTTGTTTGCATCATCTCTGATTTTTTTGAGGAGTGTTTTATCATTCTTCTTATAGAGATCTTTCACCTCTCTGGTTATCTGTATTCCTAGATATTTTATTCTTTCTATGGGTATTATGAATGGTATTGTGTTCTTGATTTGGCTCTCAATTTGGACGTTATTAGTGTATAGAAATATTACTGATTATTTTACATTGATTTTGTATCCTGAAACTTTGCTAAGGTTATTTGTCAAATCAAGGAGTTTTTGGGCAGAGACTATGGGGTTTTCTAGGTGTAGAACCATGTCGTCTGAAAACATGCATAGTTTGACTTACTCTCTTCCTATTTGCACGCCTTTTGTTTCTTTGTTTTGCCTGGTTGCTATAGCAAGGACTTCCAGTACTCTGTTGAATAGGAGTGGTGAGAGTGGGCATTCTTGTCTTGTTCTGAGTCTCAAGGTGAATGCTTCCAGCTTTTGTCCATTCAGTATGATGTTGAATGTGGATGTGTCATAGATGGTTCATATTATTTTGAGGTATGTTCCTTCAATGCCTACTTTATTGAGGGCTTTAACATGAAGGGATATTGAATTTTATTGAAAGTCTTTTCTGTGACTACTGAGATGCTCATGTAGATTTTGTTTTAAGGTCTGTTTTGTGACGAAATACATTTATTGATTTGCATATGTTTAATTCATCTTCCATCCGAGGGATAAAGCCTAATTTATTGTGGTGAATTAGCTTTTGTATGTTCTGCTGGATTTGGTTGGCTAGTATTTTGTTGAGGATATTTGCAGGTATGTTCGTCAAGGATATTGGCCTGATATTTTCTTTTTTCTTTTTTTTTTTTGCTCTCTCTCGGTCGGGTTTTGGTATCAGGATGATGCTGACTTCATAGAATGATGTAAGGAGGAGTCCCTCTTCAATGTTTTGAAATAGTTTCAGTAGGAATGTGCCAGCTCCTATTTATATATCTGATAGAATTCAGCTATGAGTCCATCTAGTCCTAGGCTTTTTCTGGTTGTTAGGTTTTTTATTACTTATTCACTTTTGGAACTAATTATCATTCTGTACAAGGATTCCATTTCCTCTGGTTTATTCTTTGGAAGTTGTGTGTTTCCAGGTATTTATCCATTTCTTCTAGGTTTTTTCAATTTATCTGATAAAGGTATTCATATTAGTCTCAGGGTTTTTTGTCTCACTCTGAGGTCATTGGTATTGTCCCCTTTGTCATTTCTGATAGTGTTTATCTGGATCTTCTCTCTTTATTTCTTTATTAGTCTAGCTAGTAACTACCATTTTTGAAGGTATCTTGAGTCAGTAGTGTGGAGACACAATCTCCAAGCAGACTACACAGTTGAGTCATTCTGAATAGATATTAGGAAGTAGATCGGGCACAAGATGGGGAGGAGTCAGGAAAATGCCTGGAATCTAAGTAAAATCTGATAATACCTTCTTAAATTATTTTCCTATCTGCTGTTTGAAGTGTTTACTTAAAATGGCTTCCTGAAAAGGAGATATTACAGCCAGATTTTGAAAGATGAGTAGGAGCTCACAATGTAAAAACAGTAGTTTCAAAAAGGGAAGATACGATCTTCATTTATCCCCATCTTCGTCACCGAGGGGGGTACTGACTGGCCCATTCTGAGCCACCAAAAATCTTAAACCAAACTCCATCACACATGACTCTTTCCCTTATTTTACTTCTCTGCCAACAGTGCTTCATCCCTAAGGCAAGACTGCTGTATTTCCTGTGCCAACTAGAATGTACATACTAGCGTACTGGGCCTGTATCTGTTTTATTCACCACTATATCCTCAATGCCTAGATTACTGTCCTAATAAATACTGGCTAGTTTTTGAATGAATAAATAAATGAATGAATCAATATATTCACACATTCTATTGCAGCTTTTAACACTGCCACAAAAACATTTCTTCATTTCCCTCACTTGAAATTAATGGTTTATTTTATTCACAATATGACTAAGATTCATGAGACATGTCTCCTGCCTGTGATTCATGAGACAAGAAAGGTGACAGAAGAGTAATCAACAGAATTGTTGGCAAACTTGGTATATGCTTTTAAAAAATAAGCAATGACTTTGAAATACCAAGTCAATGTTCAAAAGCTGAAATTAGATAACCAAATCTGTCGGGGCAGAATGAAGATCAGTGTATCTGTAGATGAGACCTACAGTATCACAGATAAAATGCAGGATGATTCAGCAGCACTCTGTAGGTTACCATTCATCATTGTTATAGCATCTGAGAGGTTTAAATGTGATTAATTTCTACTATTTTAGCTGTTTTAAGTCATATATCATATTTTGTACATCAGACAACTCATTTTTGAGTTGAGTTTATAGCAAGAGAAAAAAAAGCCAAAAACACAACCACACAACAAAAACATCTCTGATACAGCCTAGGTCCTATTTTATTTTATTTTTTAAAATAACTCAGTGCTAGGTACTATTTTTTCCCGATTCTTAATATTTGTATATTTTAAATATGTGTCATTGTTTTCAAAAGCTGATTAAATATTAATATCAGAAATACAATTAAGGCACAATTTGGTACCCTTTTAGTGATTTTTTAAAGCTTTAATTTAATAAGAACTGACAATTCACATTTATTTACTTCTTTCACAATAATTTTTTTTGGGAACTCATGTGATGGGCAAAAGGCAATGAAAGGGGAAGTAAAGCCTTGATCCTACCTACAATGCACTTTATTTTCTCAGCATTCTATGGAATCTCAGGTTTCAGAGGTGTCTTCCTCTGCAAAATGAGGGGTTTGTATTAAATTATCTCTAAATTCCTTTCTAGCTCTAATATTCTGTGGCCTAAGCCCCGCTCTGAAGTCTTTTGCTTTCTTTTGTCTAGGACACCTATCATTAGTTCTGAGGTGAAAGTTGCCATTTAACTTGTATCATTTTACCCTTTGAAAGTCCAAATCATATACTTTTAGAAGATAAAACACGCTGGCTTTTATCAGGAAAGAAGCACAAAAATCGCTTTCACAGGTTACATGCCAGTTTGAGAAAAAAAATGGAACGCTAGTGAAAAACACGGTAAATGATTAAAAAAAATAAAATGTATATTTTTTTCTGTCTGGAGAGTCCAATATTGAATATCAGGTATTAGCGAAGTAAATATCACTTTATAAAGTGCCTACGCACTATATCTTCAAATTAAAATACACTTTTGGGAAATGGTAAGAGGTACATTTATTTATTTATTTATTTATTTATTTATTTATTTATTTATTTTATTTTTTTTTGAGACGGAGTTTTGCTCTGTTGCCTGAGCTGGAGTGCAGTGGTGCGATCTCGGCTCACTGCAAGCTCCGCCTCCCGGAGCTCTCCATAAGCACCCTTTGAAAGTCCTCAGCCTCCTGAATAGCTGGGACTACAGGCGCCCGCCACCACGCCCGGCTAATTTTTTGTGTTTTTAGTAGAGACGGGGTTTCACCATGTTAGCCAGGGTGGTCTGGATCTCCTGACCTCATGATCCACCCACCTCGGCCTCCCAGAGTGCTGGGATTACAGGCGTGAGCCACCGTGCCCTTCCCAAGGGGGACTTTTTGCCCCTTTACCTGCAAGATTCAATAATAAAAACAGACTTATGGTATTTTATGATAAACAATTACTCAGCTACCTCAGCAGCAACACTCTCAGCCCTTCAGTTGGACTTTCTACATGAAAAAAACTATTAGCTACTTCTGGATGAAGCCAGGTCCATTATAGTGTCAAGTACTGTATTCTAATTCTCAAAAAGACTAAAAAGGTCTCCATGTTATGCAACACGCAGGCGGAGGGAAAAGCAACAAAGGAGAAGAAGAGAAAAGTGGAGGGGAATGGGGTCAGAGAGAGAAGAGAGAGAGAGAAATTTGTACTTGAATGCTTCTGTTTCTTTTGTGAAGTAGCAGGAGAGATCCTATGGCAAAAGAGGGGGAGATAGAGATGGAAGACTTAAGGGATTTTGAGGAGAGTTGTAAAGGATACTGGTGACCTCTTAGAAGATTAGGTGAGGCATTAACCAGGGACTTGTTTCAGTCCTTAGGCACACTTGGAATACATAAAATTGAAAGAGGTGATAAATGTGTTGTTTAATTTAACTGTGGTAATTGCTACATAATGTATACATATATCAAATCATCACATTGCATACCTTGAATAGATACAGTTTTTATTTGTTAATTAAATATTTTAAAATAAAATAAATAATCAACAGTTAAAAATCTCTCAGATTCCTTGACATAAAATGCCTAGAATTTAAAAGAGGTAGTAAAGGCAAAAACATGAAAGAATTAAATAAATACAGGTAGTAAAACATTGAGTGCTATAAGTCATATTATATGACTTAATTTCTCTAATAATTCAAATATATTATCTAATTCCAGTTTGAAAACCTGCAGTGAAATGTAGATTAATTTAAACCAGTTTTGTGCCCTTTCATTCAGTGACAGATTCTACATCTGTTTCTTCCAGTAGATTCCGTGTTGAAAAGCAGCTGGTCACAAAATCTTCTTCCTTGACTGTTTGTGTCATCCCTTCAAAACAAACAACAAAAAAGAAAGCAGTACTTAATAATTGCACAGCGAGAGTTGTTATGGTGTTTTCTGCTATGAGAGTAGGACGCTGATTTTCATCTTTCTTTATACCCCGTGGAGCTAAAACCAAGCCTACAATTCCCATTAACTTCAAAAAGAGCCCATACTCAGATGTGCTTAACAGGGGTTTTGAACAAGAAAATAAAACAAACAAACAAACAAAAAAAGAAATAAAAAAGGAGTCTTCTTATTACAAAAAAGATAATTTTGACTTTGTGGATTATCTGTTCTTGTTGGTCTCAGAGATTACTGGCATTATCATTTTGTGCTACACTTGTACATTTTGATCTATATAACAGAAACAGTGAAGAATAGATAGAGTAGAAACACATTAGCATAGGTGTTAGTGCAGATGTCTTATAAAACTATCAAAACTTAATGGTCCCTATCAGCAAATAGGTTTGTGACAGTGGCAATGAATCAATTGTAATCAGTTTTTTTTTTCCCCCCTGGGTGGTGAAGCATATTTAAACAACAGATTTCTTATCTTCTTTTATACCTAAAACATTTGAGCTCTGTTTATAGACAGCTTCATATCGAAATGGAAGCTATCTGTTGGAATAACCAATGGAAAACAAAGGATTGCTCATATCATTGAGAAAGATGTGTCAAAGCTGGTCTACATTAATACTGAGTACAGAATCAGATAACATGTTTGTTATCTTTCATATTACCTACCTCTCCTGGACTTCTGATAACAAGCAAAGGTGAATTTTGTTCATCTTAGGAAAAATCAATTGAAGGAAATGATGGCTATTCTTGTAATTCAAGTGATATATTATGATGGCTTCAACTAAAGTGGTACAGGAAGACTGAGATAATAAGATGGATAAAGGATATACTTGGGAATTAGAACTGACATGACTTTGTTATGAATGCAGTATAAGATAAGAAATAAAAAGACCAGTGAAGGATGATTTACATGGCATCCTAAGGCTATTTAAATATTAAATAATGTATGTAAAGTGCTTAGTAAAATGAAAGTGCAAATAAAATTAGCTATTATTGTTAAAACTTCAAAAAGGAGTTCCCACTGGATCACTATAACATTAGTCATGAAGCAAATGAATGTTTTCGTCCTCTTCTCATGGGGATACTACTATCCTCTTGGCAGTTTATCTCAGATTGTGTAATGACATCCAGAAAGTAACACAATGAGTTTTCAATTTCCATTTACCCCATTGGAGTATGCATTTAGAAGCAAATCAACCAATGCAAGAAGACTTCAGGAACAGAATACTTCAAATAACTCATACCATATAAAAGTGATTTGTATTACTAATTTACATGAGTTTTCAAAACCTTTCCACTGAAGTCTCTTATGGGAGACAGTTAAGGAAACGTATAAATGTAACTGGTTAAGCAAAGAAGCTAAATGTGCAGTCTGTAATGTGGTAGAATAACTACTGAATTTATATTATTTGTTATTACCCTTCCAACTTAATGATAAGTAGCTACATTACAATTTTGCTGTAGACTCTTATTCATTGTCATATAACACTATACAGAATATAAGTTTCCCATAAGCATTAGAAGTCTATCTTGAATACTTAATTGACAAGATAAGGTCAATTTGCAGGATACAGAAGAAGCATAGAAGTGCACATAGCCAGGAGAAGATGTGCCACCCTTTTCTGGTGGTATTTAACAATGATTTTTTAAAACTGACCTACTTATCTACAGTTTTTACAAGCCAGGGCTAGCTTAAAATTAAGAATGACAACAAATAATTCTGGAGGCCAAGGTCAAAATAAATTTTGTGATAGAATGTGTTATTGATTGCAAAATAAAGTTTTGTCAAGGGAGTTTATGATTGCTCTTCCTGGTCACTGTTGTGTTGTTTTTTGATTTTTTGTTTGAGAACATAAGCACCCTTTGAAATTATAGTATATTAATCAGTGTTCTGCAGAGGGACAGGACTAATAGGATATATGTATATATAAAATAAAATTTATTAGGGAGACTTGGCTCACATGATTAGCTGGCAAAGTCCCACAATCTGGGGAAGAAAGAAGCCAGTAGTGGCTCAATCTGAGTCTGAAACCCTCAAAACCAGGGAAGCCCAAAGTGCAGCTTTTATTCTGTGGCAAACTAGGGAAGCTGACAGTGCATCCTTCAATCTGCAGCCAAAGGCCCAAGAAGCCTTGGAAAGCCACTGATGCAATTCTCAGAGTCCAAGGGCCAAAGAACCTGGAGTCTTATGCCCAAGGGCAGGAGGAGCAGAAGGAAGCATCAAGCACAGGAAAAAGAAGGAAGTCCAAAAACTCAGCAAGGAAGGTTATCTCATCTTCTGCCTGCTTTGTTCTAGCAATGCTAGCAGCCGATTGGATGGTGTCCACTCACATTGAGGGTGGGTCTTCCTATCCCAGTCTACTGGCTCAAATGTCAATCTTGTCTGGTAACACCCTCACAGACACACCCAGAAACAATACTTTACTAGCCATCTAGGCAACTTCCAATTCAGTCAAGTTGACACTTAATATTATTCATCACAAATAGTACCAAAAATAATAACAATATTAAGAATGACAATATTCAACTTTCCCTGAAGGATATCCATATAATAGACACTGATCTAAGATGCTTTCATGTATTATATCATTTAGTTTTTTAATAAAACTGAATTAGGTACCATGATTAACCCCATTTTACAAATGAGGATACTGAAACAGAGAGAGCTTTAAGAACTTGACCAAAATCACACAGCTTATAAATAGTGGAGCCAGAATTTGCAGCCATACAATATGCCTCCAGAGGCCATGCTTTTAACAAGTATGTTATTGTGCCTTCCTTGAATATGGTGACAGTGTCAAACATTAGAGTGGGCATCATTTTCTAGGAGCATATAAGCCTAGAGAGCAATCATAGCTTTGGGTGGCAATCACAGTGTCACTCGTTACCAAATCCTCACTCAGTTGCATTCCTGGGATGGCAAAACCCCCAGAATCCTCCCTTTATACAGTTTCTACTATCACTTATACTGCCACTATTTCTGATGCTTATAGTGTTTTATTCATCTTCATTACTTTAGTTGCTGCTGTCTGAACTGATGCTTCTGCCCCTGCCCCTTCATGTTGCCTATGTCCTCTTCTCCTATTCTCCTGCTATCACCTGAGTCCATCTCCAAGTTATCAGCTGATATTTTCCCAAATTGTGCAGTATCCATGTTATCATTTTTTCTTTGAAAAGGATCTCAGCATTAGACATAATTTGGAAACAGTTAAAGGTATTTTTACTATAATAATTATTGGAGTCTTTAATTAAATGATTATGTGTTTTAAATCTACAAAATAGTGGGATCACATTAATTCTTCCCTAAAGCTTTTTAAACAATGGGATAGTTTGATTTTCTCAGAAAAAAATATTAATCTATCCTGATAAACAAGTTCTACAGAATACAATTTGAGAAATATTGTATCTTTATAGCTATAAGCCTTACATTTAACTGGTATTTTTCAGCACTTACATGGAACAAAGAAAACCTTTTCGGAAGCCAGATGTGGCTGCATTCCATCTGTTAGCAACCTCTGCATTTGATCATTGGAGTACAGACTCTCACAATTACCTAACTTTCTCCTACTTCCCTAACAATGATTTGGCCACAGGGACTGTACCTCTTTTTGGCCCTCCATAGGTATTCTGGTTCTTTCACATTTATGGCCACTAAGAAAAGGAAATTAGAAACAGTTTTCTAACAGTTAGGCAAGAGGACATTTAGGAACATCCAGTGGTTCCATAAAAGGTGTTCTTACTTGCTGGACATCAACCAATTCTTTAAACCTAGGAATATTATCTTTTGTTTGCTCCTACTAATGAGTGAGTCCCCTGCTTTTCTGGAGACCCAGGGTGCTTTCTGATATAGTGCTTCAGGTGCTCCTTTGATATACCAGAGTTTCCAAGGTAGGTATGAAGATTAGATACCCACAGTGATCTATGCTCAGTACCTGAGGCATATAACAATATAATTATCTTCTATTCCACCCATCTCACACCTTGACTCAATGATGGAAGTAAGTAATATAACAGGAAATGTTAACATTTATTGAAAATCTGCCATGACCTAGGCCATTTTGTGGCCATATCTCACTTAACACTCATGAAAATCTTTGTTTGGTGATCCACTATTACAGCTGAGGAAAGTGAATCTTAAATAATTTAGGAATTTTATGATAAAGGAGTTATCACCACTGACCCCATAAAAATACAAACAACAATTAGAGAATACTTCTATGCAAGTGAACTAGAAGATCTAGAGGAAATGGATAAATTCCTAGAAACATACACTCTCCCAAGACTGAACCAGGAAGAAGTTGAATCCCTGAATAGTCCAACAACAAGTTCTTATTGAGGCAGTAATAAATAGCCTACCAAACAAACAAGAAAAAAAGCCAAGGACCAGATGGATTTACAGCTAAATTCTACCAGTGGTACAAAGAGGAATTGGTACCATTTCTTCTGAAACTATTCCAAACAACTGAAAAGGAGGGACTTCTCCCTAACTCATTTTATGAGGCTAACATCATCCTGATACCAACACCTGGCAGAGATACAACAAAAAAAGAAAACTTCAGGCCAATATCTCTGATGCAAAAATTCTCAATAAAATACCGGTAAACTGAATCTAGCAGAACATCAAAAAGCTTATTCACCATGATCAAGTCAGCATCACCTCTGGGATGCAAGGTTGGTTCAACATATGCAAAATAATAAACATAATTTATCACATAAACAGAACTAAAGACAAAACCACGTGATTATTCAAGAGATTCAGCAAAGGTCTTCAATAAAAATCAACATCCCATTCATGTTACATACTCTCAATAAAGTAGGTGTTGATGAAACATGCCTCAAAATAATAAGAACCATTTATGGCAAACCCACAGCCAATATCATACTGAATGGGCAAAAGCTGGAAGCATTCCCCTTGAAAACTGGCACAAGACAAGGATGTCCTTTCTCACCACTCCTATTCAACATATTATTGGAAGTTCTGGCCAGGGAAATCAGGCAAGAGAAAGAAATAAAGCGTATTCAAATAAGAAGAGAGAACATCAAACTGTCTCTGTTTGCAGATGACATGATCCTATATCTAGAAAACCCCATTGTCTCAGCCCAGCTTCGTAAGCTGGTAAGCAACTTCAGCAGTCTCAGGATACAAAATCAATGTGCAAAAATCACAAGCATGCCTATACACCCACAATAGACAAGCCAAGAGTCAAATCATGAATGAACTCCCCTTCACAATCCCTATGAAGAGAATAAAATACCTAGCAATACAGCTAACAAAGGACATGAAGGACCTCTTCAAGGAGAAATACAAACCACTGCTCAAGGAAATCAGAGAGGACACAAACAAATGGAAAAACATTTCTTACTCATGGATAGGAAGAATCAATATTGTGAAAATGGCCATAATGTCCAAATTTATAGATTCAATGCTATTCTCATCAAACTACCATTGACAGTCTTCACAAAAATAGAAAAAAACTACTTTACAATTCATACAGAACCACAAAAGAGCTTGTGTAGTCAACACAATCCTAAGCCAGAAGAGCAAAGCTGGAGGCATCATGCTACCTGACTTCAAACTACACTACAAGGCTACAGTAACCAAAACAGCATGGTACTGGTACTACAACAGACACATAGGCTAATGGAACAGAATAGAGATCTCAGAAATAAGACTACACATTTATAACCATCTGATCATTGACAAATATGACAAAAACAAGCAATGGAGAAAGATTCCCTATTTAATAAATGGTGCTGCGAAAATTGGCTAGCTGTATGCAGAAAGTTGAAACTGGACCCCTTCCTTACACCTTACAGAAAAATTAACTCAAGATGGATTAAAGACTTAAATGTAAAACTTGAAACTATAAAAACCCTAGAAGAAAATTCAGGCAATACCATTCAGGACATAGGCATGGACAAAGATTTCATGATGAAAATGTTAAAAGCAATTGCAAAAAAAGCAAAAATTGACAAATAGGATCTAATTAAACTAAAGTACTTCTGCACAGCAAAAGAAACTATCAATAATGTGAACAGACATCCTACAGAATAGGATAAATTTTTTGCAATCTACCCATCTGAAAAAGGTCTAATATTCAGAATCTACAAGGAACTTTAACAAATTTACAAAAAACAAACAAACAAACAAACAAAAAACATTAAAAAGTGGGCAAAGAACATGAACAGACACTTCTCAAAAGAGGACATTTATACAGCCAACAAACTTAAGAATAAAAGCTCAACATCACTGATCATTAGAAAAATGCAAATCAAAACTACAATGAGATACCATCTCATGCCAGTTAGAATGGTGATTATTAAAATGTCAAGAAACAATGGATGCTGGCGAGGCTGTGAAGAAATAGGAATGCGTTTACACTTGATGGGAATGTAAATTGGTTCAACTATTGTGAAAGACAGTGTGGCAATTTCTCAAAGACCTAGAACCAGAAATACTATTTGACCCAGCAATGCCATTACTGGGTATATACTCAAAGGAATATAAATCATTCTATTATAAAGATACGTGAAGACAGATGTTCACTGTAGCACTATTCACAACACCAAAGAAATAGAATCAACCCAAATGCTCATCAATGATAGACTAAAGAAAATGTGATACATATACACCATAGAATACTATGCAGCCATAAAAAGGAATGAAATCGTGTCCTTTGTCAGGGTGTGGATGGAGCTGGAAGCCATTATCCTCAGTAAACTAATGCAGGAACAGAAAATCAAGCACTGCATGTTCTGACTTATAAGTGGGAGCTGAACAACGAGAACATGTGGACACAGGGAGGGGAACAACACATACTGGGGCTTGTTGGGGAGGGAAAGATGGAGGGAGAGCATCAGGAAAAATAGTTAATTCATGAAAGGCTTAATACCTAGGTGATGGGGTGACAGGTGCAGCAAACTACCATGACACACACTTACCTATGTAACAAACCTGCATGTCTTGCACATGTATCCCAGAACTTCAAATAAAAGAAAATAAAATTTTAAAAAAGAGAATTTAGGGATTTTGTTCAAAGTCACATATCTCCTATGTAACATAAGTAGTCTGTGCTTTTTCTATAATTAAATCATATTTAATTAACATATTCAGCATTGTGTTAATACACAGTGCTTATTTTTTCCTGTTTATATTTTTAAAATTTTTATTAGTTTCAAATTTGCATTAGAATGAAAATCTTTTCCAGATTTAATTGAATATCATTGGAGTCAAAAGCAAACCTGAAAGGATACAACTGTAGAAATTCTGTTAATAAACAACAACTGAGGTGTGAATAATTTAAAGAAAATTTCTAGTGAATTCTGGCATGCAATTTCTGTCTTTACTATGGTCTAAATTTCAAAATAATGTTAAACCTACTAATGAAATAGCATTGTGAAAGCTTAATTTAGAGGATTCTAAGGACAGTTTGTCCAGTTTCTTTCTCTAAATTCTCCCTCTGATATTACCTATCAGATATTTCAACAAGAAAATAGAGTGCTGCTCTTTCAAACTGATATTAAGCATCATTCAAAGTAATGGTGACTTCTCTCAGATCATCCTGACATCAGCAAAGTATTAGTGTGTACATTGAAAAGGATTTCTTTTCCAGGCTCCAAGATACTTTCAAAATTTGAGAATGCTAACAAAGCAGACAATTTCGAAGGGCAGATACCAACTGCAGGCAATCTAAGGAGACTTACCATAGGCACACCTCTATGGATATAATTGATATTTTTCTGGAATATTGTCCCTAAAAGGCAGCTTTACCTAATTCTTAAGTTCATACAACATCTTTTGACTAGTGTCATTGTTTCTACAACAAAATGTATAGTATAAAACCATTAAGTTCTCTATTAAGGAACCTCACTGGTTTTCTGTCTGGTCAGGCCCAGGGCATTTGTGGTCTCCTTTCTTTGTTCCCATAGGCTGAAAGAATCCAATACACCTCAGTAGCAGAAAAGTGTAGTGAAAAGCTTTGAATTTATACCATCTGAATCATGTCTCTGCCATTTATCAGCTATATGCTTTGGGACAAATTCCTTAACAACCGTCAACTTAGTTTTCTAAATGTAAAACAAAGATAATGCTTACTATGTTGTTTTATAATTAAGCAAAATAATGCTTATAAATGCCTAGCACAATACCTAACACACTAGGCAAGTATACAATCAATACTAGGTTTCAGCTACTTAGTCTTTTTCTAAGTGTTCTTCACTTTCCCCTCCTAGATGCCCCCACGGCTTCTACCCTAGAAAGTTCTACCACCATCCCTATTTTACCAAACTTCTGTTTTGCTGCCAGAGATTTCTCTCCTAAGATTCAAAATATCCTACCCTAAATAGTTTTTGGCACATTCATATTTCTTAGAAATCTTTTAGATCTTGGCCTTGAAAGGTCTACTCTTTCCCCTGGCCCATTTGTTCTTGTCCTCAGTTGATGGCCAGCTGCTTATTTCCCAGGTTATTTCTACCCATGAGTGAAGCTCAATTTCTTATTGTTATAAATTTAAGTGTGAGCTAAAACCCTTTGAAAGTCACATGGCTCCAATATCTAGCACATCTTTTATCTTTCCTAGGAGCCTGTTTGGTCAAATCATATTTCCTTTATACTGCCCTATTCAAATGTTTTTTTCTGGTTCAAAGAGCCATAATTTTATTTCTGAACTGAAAGCCAATGCTAGTTTAAAGAGTCTTTAAACTAAAGAGCCATTTGCAGAGTCTAAAAGGCTGCCATAGCTTGAGAAAAATACATGAGTTAACCTCTGTGGGTTTGTGTTATTGTTACCACCTTTTCCATAACCACTTAAATGACTCACTGAGGTATGCCATAAACCCCAAAAGAACTTTTATAATTATATTTTGTAACAAAAATATCTTAGGCATAAGGAAACATCAATGCACATGATATCTATCTATCAAGGTAAAAAATATAAAATTATAATTAGTCACATACCCACAGGTAAAACTACACACACATATTAGTTTAAACTAAAATAGCCATCTTCATCTCTCCTTTTTTTTTTTTTTTTTTTTTGAAAGAAAAACAAACCAAAACACCTTATAAAGTTTAACAGTATCTGATTTTGGAATGGAGTTTTTAATTTAAATATGTTAGAGGATTGAGTGCCAGAAAGTACGATATGGTGTGCCACCCATGTGCTAAAATTTTCTCATTTCTTAACAGACACCACCCAAAATTAGAGAAATGTTCGAATTAAAGAATGTTACAGCTATTAACGCTCTTAATGATTACCTACCCATAAGCCTTGCTATACTAGCTGATTAATAATTTAATTAATTGATTTTTATTAAATTTATATTTATTTATTTTGAGACGGAGTTTCACTCTTGTTGCCCAGGCTGGAGTGCAATGGCACAATCTCGGCTCACTGCAACTTCTGCCTCCCGGGTTCAAGCGATTCTTCTACCTCAGCCTCCCCAAGTAGTTAGGATTATAGGCATGCACCACCATGTCCGGCTATTTTTTTTTTTTTTTTTTTTTTGTATTTTTAGTAGAGATGGGGTCTCACCATGTTGGTCAGGATGATCGGTGATTAATAATTTTTAATCAAACTTAAATAAATAAAAATTGAATAATTTTCAAGATCATTCATGCAAGTTACGTAGTTAGTAACAAAGCTATGACTCCAACTCAGGGCTTTTTATCATAGTCCAGATTTTTAAAAGATATACCACATTGCCTATTTAGATAACTTTAATAAACAAAGACAATCATTACTTACATATAGTGCTACTAACTTTGTGCCAAATTTGATCTACTGACAAGCCAAAAAGTAATAATACAGTAAACAGACACTTCTAGATATTGTCATGTAAATCTCTGACTCAATAAATAGATTAAACTAGGTGACAATGGATAGGTAAGACTGTGAAAGGTACTAGTCAATGGACAAATGCACTTTAAATGTGCATACTTTATATCAAAAGCTTACCTTAAAGAAATAATATACAGGAAAATTTTCTGATGTAGGCTATCTATTCCCGTCTACACATTTTAAACCTTATTTTTGGAGTTAATTAATGCATCAGAAGACTATACAGCAAGATTACATAATGTGACTCCCTCCTAAAGACCACATTTTTTTTCACTGAGCTGCATTTTTATATCAATCTCCTGAAATTTCTCTAAGATTTCTAAAAGAAATAGGCATATAAAATGTTTTCATGCATTTTCTATAATAGACAAGGTCTCCACCAACTTTCATACATACAAACTCATAAATACATTTAATTTTTATTAGAGAAAGCTTTGCTTCTTCAGAGGTGCAGGATTAATAGTTTTATAAAAAGAATTGCAACCTAAAGAGATGTACAATCAATTTCTCTCTTAAGCCTCCACCTTACTCCCACCGACCATAATATCTCATGCTTCTAAAGGCTGAGACTCTGAAGTACTTTTTCTCTGATAATCACTTGCCACTGTTTCAATTATGTCTTCTACGAATTTGATAAAATCTCTTGCCCATTGCACTATGTCTCCCATACACTTTGTCCTTATATATTAAAACATTTTGTTAATTTAAAAAATAAATTTAGTCATTGCTTAGTAAAGCAGAAAAGAAAGATATATGAGCAAACTGCTATGTCCAATAAAATGTTATTCAATAACTTTAATTTTTAAAATTAAATGATCACAATTTTTACTGTTTAATTTTAAAATAACATCATTGTATTATATATGATTTAGAGTTAAGTCACTTTTGGAATAAAGTAAGTAATAAATATAGGCTTCTGAAATAAACACTACCACCTTCTTTACACTATTACTTGAACAGCAGATAAATGATAAAAATGTTTGTCACCTTTCAATGATAAAATCCTGATCTTCTGCACTTTAATATTGGGGAATCACATCTTATTAGTCAGGTGTCATTTTGTGTTGTCTAACGTTGGGCTACTTTGTTAATCTCTCTGATCCTTAGTTTCCTCATCTACAACATGAGGATCATAATTATGTAATAGTGCTGAACTCAAAGAGTTGCTGTAATAATTACATGTATACAATTATGCAAAGTACTTAACACCTGGCCCATCTCATAAAAATTGATTAACATTTGCTATTATTAAGAGAAAACTAAGTTGCAGAACATTATATAGAGCATGACCTTGTGGAGGTGATGAAAGTCCTGCTCACGTCTTTCTTCAAGAGAACCCACTTTCGTGAGCACACTTGTCCTACATATGCCATATGTGAAACATTTAAATTTATTGTGGTGTTCATATGCTGAGGCCTTACTTCCTTTGAGATGCTGCCAAGCAATGACTAACAGGGTGGAGGGTTGCTAGATTTGGGCGGTTGATGACCCGGGGCTCTTGCAATAGGCAATTCTTTTTCTGGGATTCCCAATTAGTCTAACACATAAATTTTTAGAACTGTGTTACATGGTTTGAGACTCTTCCTTCCCAATTGTTGCCCCTTTCCTTTTTTATGTCACAGGTGTCACACATGTTTCAGGCTAAAGGCTCTTCTTGCCTGCTCCTCCTTCCTCTCTCTTCATTTTTCGCAGGAGATTCCCCAATAAATCTCTTTTCCATATAATGGCATATTTACATCTGTTTCTCAGAAGACATCTAAACCAATACAGATTATTTTATACACACACACACATAAGTATATATACATATATATGGAAATTATATAAAAATTCTTGAAGACAAAGAATAAATTGATCAATTGCCTATAATGAGTATAAATGTAGGTTGAATACTTTGACATTTTCCAACTTTTGGTTTATATTCCACTCAAATTTTATTTGAAGGTTTAGTGTAAGAATGCATTACTTTTATATTTAAATGCAAATAAATTCATAAATAAACTAAATTCAATTAGAAACAACATGTTAAATGAAAAAAAATATTGAACACGGACTTAGAAACTCTGGATTTGGATATCTGCTCTGATATTTTTTAACTGAGCAAACTAAATTCTCAACCTTATTCTCTTCACCTGAAAAAATGAGAATAATGATTGTCACATGACATTGTGTCTAATATAAAATGTAGGTTATCCATGCCAATGACATCCACTGTCAAAATATCCACTTCTCACCATTTAAGTTCAAGATCAACCTTGTACAGAAAACAAATGCATGAATGCCTATATAGCACAATCTAAGATTTTGTAGGGGCCTTATCTACCCAATGATAACATCTTTCTCTGTTTTCTGTAATTTGAACTGTGCCAGGGGAGGGGGTCTTGAATCCTGTTATTACAGATGTATTATACGGTGTTCAGTGCTCTATCATCTCTATACACAAAATTAGCACTTGAATGACCAAAGTTCACTATGAGTTTTGTTGATGGCAGTGAGATGCAGAGAACCTTGTTTCCATAGATTGATAGTCGCCCCATTTACAGAAGCTTGTTTTGTTTCTTATAACCAGAATGCTTTTTGCAACATGGATAATTTTGTTATTAACTCTTACTTAGTAATAAAGTAATTAATGTAAATTATCCAGGCATCACAGGTGCATGCCCAACTAGAGGTTCCATTTGTATTGGCCCAAACGAAGCATCTGATGAAATAAAATGGTGATTTCAATGCCTGGTTAAAAAAAAAAAAAAAAAAATTGAACAAATGAAATGTTTTTCAAAGTTAAATTATTACTTTTAAAGTAAACAATTAGATTACCTAATTTATCTATCAACCCCACTGCTATGGAAAACAAAATTAGTCCAAAAGCCCTTAAAATAAGTAAGTTGGAAAATAGTGTAATAAATGAATCCTTCACCTCTACATGTAATAATAATTTTAAGGAAAAACTTTTTAAAAAGTTTAAAAATAAAGCATTCTTTGACATTTACAGCCATGCTTCTAAAATATAGTTAAGTGTCTCTTTTGTCACTTACCATTCATTCTTCAGTCTCTCTGGACTCCTCATCTCAGTGAATAATACTACCATCTACCGGTTACCAAAACTAGAAATGTTGAGCTATTGTTTTGCCCTTATACTCCAATACCATACATTCACTTGGATTTCTGATATACATATCTAACTTAATATACAAAAACTAAATCATTTATCACCCATCCTTTTAACCCAATCTGCTCATAGCTTTCTCCATCTCATTTACTGGCAACCCCATTTTTCAAGCTTCTCTGGCCAAAAGCACTGACCTTATTGTTTACTTCTCTTTTTATCTCTTTGACCCGTCTCTACTAAAAATACAAAAAACTAGCCGGGCGAGGTGGCAGGCGCCTGTGGTCCCAGCTACTCGGGAGGCTGAGGCAGGAGAATGGCGTGAACCTGGGAGGCGGAGCTTGCAGTGAGCTGAGATCCGGCCACTGCACTCCAGCCTGGGCGACAGAGCGAGACTCCGTCTCAAAAAAAAAAAAAAAAAGAATCCATCAATGAAATCTTGTATATGTTCCTTCATAATTTATGCAGAATTTCATCATATGCATATCACATGGTCACTTTCATAACCGTTCTTTACCAGAATTATTTTCATTGCTTCCTAACTGGCCTTTCTACTTCCACTTTTGTTCCTTTACAATTTATTCCCAACTAAACCGGAATGAACCTTTGGAAAGAACTATGGAATATTTCTCTGCTCAAAGCCCTCCATTGATTCCTCAATTCCACCAGAATGAAAGCCAAAGTCCTTATGATTCTTTACCAAGGTCCTACACAATGTGATCCCCATTTTCTCTCTAACATTATATTCCAGTTCTGTATTCTCTCACTACACTCTGGCTTTATTTCTTGAACATGCCTGGCAGTCTCTAACTCAGCATATTTACACTATCAATCACCTATACCTGGAAAGCTCTTCCTCCAGATATTTACCTTCTTCTTTCTTTCTCTTCACTTTTTCAGTGAGGCCCAATCCTTACTAACCACACTATTATCCCTGTAACTCTCATTCTTTTAGCATTCTCTATTTTTTGCAGCTCTTCTCACCTTCTAGTATACTAGAAAATATCTGACAATGAAGCAGTATGTTTACTTCTTGCAAGATTTAAACTGATTATGGCACCCAAGAGACACCAACAACTAAGACATGGGGTTAGCTATGTAACTCAGAGTCAGTTTCATTATATTTGTTCTATTCTCAGAAAAATCTAGAAAAAGTGGTGTCAACAAAAAGGGTCAAACTCTAAAATATTTAAAGAGATTTATTTTGAACCAAATGTAAGTGACTCTGGCCCATGACACAGCCTTCAAGAGATCCTGAGAACATGTCCCCAAGGTGGTTGGAGTGCATCTTGGTTTTATACATTTTAGGGAGACATGAGACATCAATCAAAAACATTTAAGATATATACTGGTTCGTTCCAGAAAGGCGGGACCAGTTGAAGTGGGGACTTCCAGGTTATAGGCAGATTTAAAATTTTTCTAATTGGCAATTGGTTGAAAGAGTTATCAGTATCTTACTGTGGGTAGTAGTCAAACACGAACAAGGCAGGAGAGGGCTCCCACACCCCACCAGGAAAGTCAGGCGACTATCAGGTGATGGTCAAGCAGTTGTCATGCTGCCTCTCTAAAATAATAATAGGTTGCAGCCAGTGCCAGTGAAAAGTAGTCTCCCTACAGATAGAAAACATCTGAAACAGGTTCTCAGCAGTTTTTTGATAAGATCTTAGGAGTTGGGCAAATTGGCTCAAGCATGTGCATTAAGAGGCAAAATGGCAGAGTACGACCTTCCAGGGAAATTTTGCAGGTAAAGGGAAGAACGCCTCAAGTGAGCATGTGTACAACTCCAGTAAATACACTGTGTGTGCTTATCTCTCAAGTGCTAGCAGTCCACTGTGCATGCAGGCAGCCCACCTCAAGGGAAGAATCAACGCAGAAGTGACCCAAGACCCCGGAAGTACATCAACATAAAAAACCCCAAGTCAAAAGGTCAACCCTTCACTTGTTCTTCAAGTTGCCTGCTTGCGCATCTTCCAAGTGTACTTTCTTTTCTTTCATTCCTGCTCTAAATATTTTTAATAAATGTTCATTCCTGCTCTAAAACTTGCCCCAGTCTCTCCTTCTGCCTTATGCCCCTTAGTCAAATTCTTTCTTTTGAAGAGGCAAGAATTGAGGTTGCCACAGACTCATATGGATTCATCACCACTAACAAATAGAAAAGACTATCTGGGTTGTGATAAAAGGTTATGGAGATCAAAGCTTTATCATGCAGATAAAGTCTCCAGATAGCAGGGTTCTGAGATAATAGATTGCAAATGTTTTTTATGAGACTTACAGTCTGTGTTGATGTTAATGCCAGGAGAGGTATAATGAGGCATATCCAACCCCTACTTTCTGTTATGGCCTGAGCTAGTATTTCAGGTTAAAAATTAGAGTGACCTGGCCTAGGAGGAAGTGCATTCAGATGGCTAGAGGCCTTAGAATTTTACTTTTGGTTTACATGGTCTCTCAGAACAGAAACTTGAATATCAATAGGCAGACATACTGTCATTTTAGAAGATGCTAAGAGCCAGAAATTAAGTGGCCTCAGGAATAGAATACAAGCTTCAGTTGACTGAGAAGTTTCAAAAATTAATGCCACATTTCAGACTGTGCTAGTCCTGATGTACAGACTTAAATTTAGGCAAGGCAAGGACAGAAAATGGAAGAGTGTCTATTAGGTTGATAAGTAAGGAAGTAGAATTCCAATCGTTAGATTTGGTAACAAACTCAGAATAAAAATTGAGGTAAAGTATGTTCCTGAATAACAAACTGGAATCCTGGTTCTCATATCTTATTGGGAATCATTATCACCTGGGGAGCATGTTTTAAAAATCTAGGATCTCTGGGAATCATAAACTACAAAGTAAGAGACCCTTGAAATTTGTACTTTGGAAAGCTCCTTGAAATAATTCCAGTGGAGTCAGTCCTCTGACCTGCTGCTCACTTCATTTTACTTGACTAACTACAAGATTTTTTTGAAGATTTCGGGCTTCCTCAAGATTCTGGGCCTGAAAAAAAGAATTGAGTAGGTTCTGCAACAGTGGGATATGAGATTTGAGGGTTAGATCAACACAATCTTTTAAAAAAGGCACAAAATGGCATTTCCTTTACACTGTAAAAATCATTAGGGGAAGTTTTCTTTGTGTCTTTGCCACCCTTCATACAGTGTCCGGAACAGTGGTTGCTACATAGTAGATACTTCATAAATTATGGAATTGGTTACATAAAATCAATGCCTACATGATAGGTTTCTTTAAAAGTCATTCTAAATATTTTGAAACTCAACTATTTTTTCTCACTTGCTCTGCAATGAAAGCAGTCTAAAACATTTATTCAATGTAGTTTTTAATACATACTAAAAACTTATAAAGTTTAAAAACTTTGTTTTACCTCTGAATAAAACCAGTACTGGCAATAGGAACTAATATTTTGCCAATTTCCCCTGAGAAGAATTTGTTGCCCCTTTTTCGTGATGAATAAAATATCACTGTCTATTTTGACGATGGTGTCCATATTCAGCTCTTCTGGTAGTGAGGAAATTCATTCGTTTGCCTCTCTTGCGGTCAGTCGCTGTAGGTTGCTTCTGCTCTCCATTTATCTATGTTCTTTTTGAATGGGGAATATTTAAACCATCCAATTTTCAAGTAGGTTTGGAAACTGAAAAACTAATGGTGCATACAAATACATTATGTAGTAATGAAAAACTGTATTTAACTTACGATTATGTCATTTATATTCTTATCTGGCTACTAGCTGCTTCTTTGAGCTCTATAATTGCTGCTTCTCTAATAGTCTTACTCTATCACCTTAAAGACCATCTAGTTCACACTAGTGGAAAGTGGTATAAATCACTGCAACTGTGGCTTTTGCAAATCTTTTATTAGGTTGAGATTTCCTTCTATGAGCTTTATCCCATGAATAATATTATTGTTTTGTAAAAGGAAAATAAATCTTGGGACCCCAAAATCACTAAGCTAAAGATAAAAGTCAAGCTGGAAACCACTTAGGACAAGCCTGCCTTGCATTCTATTCAAAGTCATCCTTTGTTCACTGAGATAAATGCACGTCTAAATGCCTCCTTTGGAAAGGCTAATCAGAAACTCAAAAAAATGCAACCATTTGTGTCTTATCTACCTGTGACCTGTAAGCCCCTTCCCTACTTAAGTTCTCCCCGCTTTGCTTCGAGTTGTCCGGCCTTTCTCAACCAAACCAATGTTCATCTTACATATATTGATTGATGTCTCATGTTTCCCTATAACGTATAAAACCAATCTGTGCCCTGACTGTCTTGGGCATATGTCCTTAGGACCTCCAAGGCTGTGCCATGGGCGCACATCCTTATATATGACAAAATAAACCTTCTAAATGGACTAAGACATGTCACAGATTTTGAGGGTTCATATGTTGGTAACTATGATAGGATTTTGAGTGGAGGTGTCCCTGACCTTTCACAAATCTATCGGTGCTTGGTACTGTTACAGGTAGTTAGATAGGCACGAGCAGGGAAGAAGAGGGCTCTCCCCTGATCCACTAGGAATGTCAAGTGACAGTTTGATGATTATCACACTGCTTCTCTAAAAATAGTACTTCAGCAGCCACAGGGAGAGATAGTCTCATGATGTTCATAGCTATTAACATTAAAAGTGCTCATTGAATGCAGATGGCAGGGAAAAGAAAGTTCCTGGGCATGTGCACTAGGAGACATAGTGGTGAGGTATGACGTTCCGGGTACACTCCACTGGAAAAAGAGAAGAAAGCCTCAGATGAGGGTGAGTACAGCTCTTTAGACAAACTGCGTATGCTCAGTTCCCAAGGGTAAAAAGGGTGCTATGCATGAAGGAAGTCCACCCTAATAAAAGAGTCCTGGGAAAGAGGTGAGCATATAAAGTCCTAGGATCAAGATCAAACGCTCCTTTTTGACTCTATTTTGATCTTCAGGTGCCCTCTTGGATCTCTTCTAAGTGACCTTTCCTTTCTTTCCTGTTCTAAAGCCTTTTGAAATGAACTTCCACTCCTGCTCTGAAACTTGCCTCCGTCTTTTTTCCTGCTTTATGCCCCTCAGTCTAATCCTTTCTGTCCCTCAGTCTAACTCTTTCTTCTGAGGAGGAAAGGACCGAAGTTGCTGCAGACCCTCATGGATACACCGCTGGTAACTCAGGGTAACTTGGATCTCTTCCACTGGTAACAGAACCAGCCTGTACTATCTTTATGGCTCAAACAAATAGGATAATTTGCTGAGGCATGGAAGCCCCCTAGCCCCAACCCGCCCCTCAGAGAATCCCTGATGTACCCAAATTTGGTCAAGATCTAAAGTGTATTTTGCTGCACAACTCCTCTTTTTTGGAGTTTTACTTGCTTCCAACAAAAAAGGAAAGTTTCCCTGCTTCCATAACAATGGAAGGCAGATAGCTTCTTTCTGGAGTTTGAGCTCACTTCAAACAGGGAAGGTGAGTTTGAACTTTTTCCTGCTTCTAGGATGTTAGAGAGCAGTCTTTAGCCTGAGACCCATCCCTAGGTAAGTAGATAAATCGGTGTTTTGTCTTGGCTAAAGTTAACATTAACAACAAACTGGTCTAAATTTCTCCTTACCATTGGAGCACTCAGTGGTCATATTCTTGGGTTTTTGTTGTTGTTGTTGTTGTTACTGTTTATTCTGGTCTTTCTCCTATCTAATTTAACCAACTCTACCTAACTTGGTCAAATCCAAATGAGAACTCCAAATTATGGGTAACAAGACCTCACTGAATTGGCTAAAATTCCTCACAGCTGCAAAAGAGGGGAAAAAGAAAACAACAAACAAAACCATTAACTTGGTTGCTGTGTTTGCTTCTCATCTTAAAAAAAAAAAAGTTGTTTCATTTGCTTTTCTTCTATCCTATACCTCCTTCTCCCTTTGCCATCTTCAGTACCAAGAAAAGTCTAGAGAAGGCTTCTAATGACTCAAACCCATTTAAAGAATTGAAAAACAATGTTGCCACTTACCCCTTTTGGGGTGTTCTGTTTTGTGTGTGTGTGAAGTTTCAAGAGTCAGGGGCAGATTTTTCTTAGGTCCAAAGTTCTGATTTCCTGCACTGCATTACCTAAACTTTATGACTCTGGGGGTACCAGAGAATATGTTGTACTCTGAAAGGATTTGACCTTGGCATGTGTAATGGCAGATGAGAGCTACAAAGTAGAGGGGTGGGTGAGGACAGTTTATAGCAAGTGGTCTTGGCTATCTTTTTTCCTCCTAGAAAGTTGTTTTTATAAGAATTGTAATTCTAGTTCAATAAAGGGTTTTCTCTATTTCTTTTTCTCCCCAAATTAATTTCAATGTGGCTTGTCTGTGTGCATTTACATGAGGAGCTGACCTGTTGTCTTCATAGGTAAATGAAAGACTGAGTTTCCTCAGCTCCAAACAGAAAATGCGTTTTACTCCTCCCAACTGAAAGACACCCCTGGGTGATCTGGAGCCTCATGGGAGTGTCTAGTGGCTTTACCCCCCATGATGTGCAATGGTCCTACAGGGAACCACCAACAGAATTAGTTTTAAAAAGGCTCATCCAGAAAGTGCGTATGGGAGCTGGCCAGTCCATGCTTTGTGCCTCCCTGGAGGTGCTTAGAGACAAAACACATAGAGGGTAGCAATGACTCAGTGGTAACATACTGTAGCCTCCCACTGGCAACCAGCACACACTTCAACCCAGTCCGCAAAAACCCTGGATGACAACTCAGTTCCTTCTTTTAAGAAAATAAACAGTGGAAAAGAAATTATGTAATAATGAGGAGAAAACAAGGAGAATGACCTCCTTCGGGGCACTGTGTTAGTTTTATGGCACCTCTACTTACTAAAGTTTGTGAAAAATAGAAATATTATGGTCTTTGTGCATATTAACATTAGGAAAAAGAGCCCTAAGGTTAATGTGTAAGCTGTAGAGTTCCTAAATTCTCTTTTTCTCTATTTCTTTTTCTGCCTGCTTTAAATCTGCTGTTACTTTTCTACTGAGATTAAAAACCACGGTTTGAACCCAACCTCTTTGTTTTGTTTTTGAAAGCCAGCAAATTTGTATTAATATTTCATGGCTAGAGTTCTGAAGCAAAAGTTACAGAATCTTTGTGTGTGAGTGTGTGTATGTTTGTGTGTGTATATATTTAAAAGGCCTTTATGATAGATTTCTATTTTATGTTTAACTGGCAATTAAGCTGGTTTCGATTTCCCTCTAGCACACCAGACTTTTTCTCTTTACTTTGAGATGTAAATTTTTGTTATCAAATTTTCACCTAAGGGTTATTTTCTTTAATATGAAAATTTGTGGTTATTTAGCTGACAATTACCTAGGGTAATAAAACAGGTTATCATTTTAAAAGTGTAAAAAAAAAGGTCTTAGAACAGCCCAAGATGGCCGACTTTGATGATTGTGTGTCTGATGAGAAGGTAGGCATAGCTGCTAAATTCATCACTCATGCACCCCCGGAAGAATTTAGTGAAGTATTCAATGATATTCAGCTACTACTTAATAATGACAGTCTCCTCAGGGGAGGGGTAGCACATGCATTCGCCTAGTATAACATGGATCAATTCAAGCCTGTGAAGATAGAAGGATATGAAGATCAGGTCTTAATTACCGAGCACAGTAATCTGGGTAATAGCAGATTTTTAGATCAAGAAACAAAATTTCCTTTAAATTTGATCACTTACGGAAAGAAGCAGTGACCCCATCCAGAAGAATTAGATGGAGGTCTGAAATCTTGGAGAGAATCCTGTGACAGTGTTTTAAGAGCCTATGTGAAAGACCATTATTCCAACGGTTTCTGTATTGTCTATGCTAAAACTATTAATGGACAACAGACTATTACTGCACATATTGAAAGCCACTAGTTTCAGCCTAAAAACTTTTGGAATGGTCGTTGGAGACCAGAGTGGAAGTTCACCATCACACTACCTACAACCCAGGTGGTTGGAGTGCTTAAGATTCAGGTTCACTATTATGAAGTTAGCAGTGTTCAGTTGGTTAGTCATAAAGATGTACGGGATTCACTAACTGTTTCGAATGAAGCCCAAACTGCAAAGGAGTTTATTAAAATCATAGAGAATGCAGAAAATGAGTATCAGACAGCAACTGGTGAAAACTATCAAACAGTGTCAGATACCACGCTCAAGGCCTTGTGCTTGCAGCTTCCAGTTACCTGCACCAAAATCGACTGGAACAAGATAGTCAGCTACAAGATTGGCCAAGAAATGCAGAATGCTTAAAGGCTGAATGTAGGATTCTTCAGTATGTGGAAAGACAAAGATTCAATGTGTAGTCATATGATAAATAAGTAATTTATAAACAAGAGTGATGTTTTGCTAGGGCTTTCAAAGTTAACTGGTTTTCTGGCCTCATGGAATACTGTTGAACCTATAGCACTGTCTTGATTCTTTTGTGTTCTCTGCCTTGTAGTTTTCTGTTATTGCTATATCTATGTGTAAACCTTTTTTTATCGTTGTTAATTCTGCCATATTTAATGTTGGTGAGAGAGAAATCTATCCTAATGACATTTTACTGTTTAAAACAGTTTCCCAGCCATGAAGCCCTGTACTGATTTAGACAAGGTATTATGGTCATTACTTTCTACCCCTATCCTTCCAACCACTTCTGGTACTTCACTGGTTTTTACTGATCCATCAACACCTAAAGAGGCTATGCTACAATCTATAGCTAAATGGACACATTCATCCTTCTCCCTCTGACTGCTTTGATCATCATTTATTGCATCTTGTAACTGTAATATTCCAAAGTTTGGATTGGAACTTTTCAGGTCCTTTTTGGAGGGCAAAGGAAGTGTCAGCTTCTCTGCAGAACTTGTTTTTAAATCCAAACACTTGAACCACATTCCCTGTACATGAACATGTTTGCTTTTATCCCTTCTCACATTGTCTCCTTCCCATCTTAGTACCATTGTAGTTATAGACGTCTGCATTTTTAGAAGCATTTTACCCATTTTTTTAAACATTCAGGAACTGCTGACATACTGTGGATATAGAGTATAAAACTTGAAAAATGCAGATGTTGAAGGAATACTAGGTATCTTGTGCTTTAATACTTTATGGCAGGATTGTACTATAAGCAAATGAATTAAACATCTATGTAAGTCATAAAAACTAAAAATGAACAAAAGTGAAAAGGATAACTTCTAGGCAGTGTCTTTCTGTTGTAACCTGTTATTTAAGGAAATACTAGTGTTTTCCTCTAAACAGGATGTAAAACTTATTTCAAATCACTCTTTCTCGGTTCTGCCTGCCAAGAAATCAAGTGTAACTGTGATAAAATAACCTTTCTCAGGTATATTGGCAGGTATGTGTGTAATCTCAGAATATACAGGTGACATAGATATGATATGACAACTGGTAATAGTGGATTCATTTACATTGTTTATATGTCTGCAACCAGGCCTTAAGGGAAGATCAGATTTTTAAAAAAACAAGTAGTGTCTTCCTACCTATCTCCAGATACATGTCAAAAAAAAAAAGGTGTTTGTGCTTACATTTTGTTTCTGCTCAGTAATATAGTCAAGCAAAAGTTTGTTTCCAAACAGTTTGTTACTCATTGAGCTGTGTATGCATTTTTGTTTATTTCAAATGAAATATATTTGTATTATTTGTCATTCACACTATCCATCCATACCACACTATCTTCTGTATCAGGTAGTCTAATAGAAATATACCTGTTTTGTTCTAAGAAAAAGTCTTATAAATCTATAAGATGTACTTCCATCACCATTCCTAATATGTCTATGTATCCATGAGCTGTGTACATAATGTTTCACTATTAAAAATATACAAAACTCTAATTAATTAGCTTAAGAAAAATAAAAGCACTTAAATCAAATACTTTATCAGAAAAAAAGACTAGTCAAATGCTTTTTCCCATTTATTTGAATTAAGTAAAATTTTTAATAAATAAGTTAGCTTTAAAATCATTGGTAAAGTCATATTAGAAATGTTTTAAGAATTTCCAGCATACATTTTTCTTTGAATTTATTGATCAAGCAATTTCACAGTTATCCCTGTCAAATAAGGGTTACAAATCTATAAACCAAGCCCAGAATAGAATAATCTTTGCTTCTGTAATTTTTGATACATAAGATGTTAATATTGGTTTAATAAAAATTGCTAAATCTTAAATTATTTAGTTAATCTTAAGGTACTTACTTAGGTAAACACCTAAAATTCACAGGCTATAAAATAGTTGACAGGGAAATAACTGCAGCCACCCAACAGGTTCACCTTACCCACTACCCAGAGCTGATTTATTAAGACAGGGGAATTGCAACAAAGAAAGTGTAATTCACACAGAGCCAGCTGTATGGAAGGCTGAAGTTTTGTTATTATTGAAATCAGTCTTCTCGAGAATTCAGGGATCAGAGTTTTAAGCACAGTTTGGTGGTTAGTGAGCCAGTGATTTGGGAGTTTTGATTGGCTGGGTTGAAGATGAAATCTTAGGGAGTAGAAGCTGTCCTCTTGGACTGAGTTAGTTCCCAGGTGGGGGCCACAAGACTAGATGAGCCAGTGTATCAATCTGGGTGGTGCCAGCTGATCCAGAGAGTGCAGAGTCTACAAAATATCTGAAGCACTGATTTTAAATTTTACAATAGCAATGTTATCCCTATTAGCAATTTGGGGAGATTTAGAATCTCACAGCCTCCAGTTGCATGAATCCTGAACCATAATTTCTAATCTTGTGGCTTTAGGCAGTTTAGTCTCCAGGTAGGACGGGGGTTTGTTTTGAGAAAGGACTGTTGTCATCCTTGTTTCAAAGGTAAACTATAAACTAGTTCCCATCAAAGTTAGTTCAGCCTCAGCTCAGGAATGAACAAGGATAGCTTGGAAGCTAGAAACAAGATGGAGTCAGTAGGTCAGATCTCTTTCACTGTCTCAGTTATAATTTTTCAGTGTGGTTTCATAACTCTAAATGACGATTATCATAGTTTTTATAAATAATCTAAGTAAACTATTAAAACAAAACAATTAGGTAAATTTAATGGGATAAATACTTCTGGATACACTTGTCATAATTTAGAATCTAAAGTTATATTAAATTAAATAATGGATATATTATTAATTGGGTATTTTTCAATAATAATATTGTAGAAAAACATTATTTCTAAAAAATAAATGTGTCCTTTTTAAAAGACGAATAATTTGTGTCTAATTCAAAGTTTATTTAAAGGTTATGTATAAAACAATGTAAAAGGAACTAGGAAATAGGAGGGATTTAAAGAATGTTATAGAAATAAAGAGGTATTTTTGGCAAGAAAGCTTAAACACCAATAGTTTTATAAGGGAAAGAATCTTGTATGGTAAATTTGTCCTAGAATAAAATGACTGGTTTTTTAAAAAAAGAAGGATGGTCAGGACAAACCAGAAAGTCCAATCATGTCATAAATGGTCTGTGTAAGTTGTAACAGGAGGATTTATATTTAAAAAAACTTTCATTGATCAAGTTGCATGTAATTAAATGAAAATTATAATGGTTTTTCTAGAGATTAAATTTTGATTTTAAAAAAACCTTAAACACTGAAGAATTCATTCAAACTACAAAATATTATTGGGATATTGCTTTACTCTTAAAATACAAGACATTATACTACTTTTAATGGAAAATTCAACTTTTACTGTGTCTCACTGTTTTTTAAGCTTTCTCTCACCTTTTGAAAGGACTATAATGAAATAATAACTCTATCTTTCAAGTCATTTTCAATTTGCATAAGTTTGTGTTTTTTCCCCTTTTGGGTTCTAACTGCCATGGCCTAATGCTAAAAAAAAAAAAAATAAATAAGAAATAAAACATAAAAATAAAACTTATATCTTAAAAGGATTTTTTTTCCTAACATAATATTTCCCATATGGAACAGCAAAGTCTTTTCTTTTGCCTTGGGTAACCGGCCTGATAAGATACAGATCTTATGGTTTATCAAAATAAATCATATGTCATTATTACTAAGTTTGGTTTGCTTAAAAAAACTGAGAGTATAAACAAATTTAATTAAGATTACATCTGTGTAACTTTCTGCATGTATTTTTAAAGTCCTGGTGTCATTAAGTTACAGGGCTTTGACTTCTTAGTCTAAGAAGGACACCAAGTCCTGCTAAATCTTAACACTGACAGCAGTCAGAGCCTCAAATTCAGATCTGATAGAAGACACTAATCAAAATAAACTGCATTCATGAGACACAGGGCCACAAAGTAAAGCTATTCCACTCTTCAAGGCCAAGGGACTATCATAGAAGAGGTGGGCACATGAGATTGTAAGAGCTGATTTCGAGAGAAAAAATAACTTCAGTTTCTCTATAAATTAAACATTGATGTCAAAGGCATACTGATGCAGTACCAGAATATGGACCCCTGTGTCATATTAACAAGATTTTCTTGAGAATTAACCAACCCCTTAATAAAGGCTATAAAGACCATATCTTATGGCCCATATGATTCAAATTTTATAGATTGTTTATAACATTTTGAAAAACAAATTTAATTGGCTTTATGCTGTTTTTATTATGGCTTATTGTTTGGAAAACTAAGTCTCTTCTCTCAAAGAATAAAGGTTTGTGCCTTTTTTAAAAAAAAAATCTTTGAGTTATTACTTTGGTTAAATGATTGACTTATTTAACAATTACCTGTGATCCTATTTTGTAATATCAAGTATTTTAAACCTTTGATATTTGACAAACTTTTCAAGATAAAATTATAAATTTTGTTTTTTTCTCTGATCCAATTAATCCTTTAAGATATTAGGTTCCCTAAAATTCAAAACTGACATATTTGACTTATTTGGTATAAAAATCATACAGGAAGCATTGTCAAACATGAAATAATGTTTGACTTTCTTTGGGTTGTATTTGTACAAAATGTTATTGGTACATGGTCCAAAATTATGGAAAACTCTTATAATTCTGATATGACAGTGTATATTATAAGTAATAATTATAATTGTTATGTTAAAATATTTTGTGCCACAGAAGTAATAAACTTCCTTGTCAATTGTGTCTTTGACTGTGGCTGCTCCAAAACTTTTTGTCATCTGCAGATCATTGTCATCTTGTTTTGGTCTTATTTAGAAGGTAGTTTTATAATAAGTTATAAAACTCTAGAAGGTGTTCTTGAAGGCAGGGTTCTAATAACTTTTGAGATTGTGACATTGGAATAGAGGAACATCTTTCAGGACTCTCATGGAGAGCTGGAATGTTCATGAATATCAAGCAGGACAGGAGTTACCTTCATAGACTGAACTCACAGAAGACTGAAATAACCTTTTTGACTTTTTTGCTTAAAACATTGCTGTTCCTTTGTTTTGTTTATTTCAAGTCAAGAAAATGTTTCTTTTGAGCTATTTATAGCTTGTTGCAATTGAGTACAGTATACTACTATGAACAAAATTTGGAGCATATTTGTTTCTCTTTACCTGATTTCTTCAGAATTTGGAAACTATTTTTGAGTATTCTTAACTTATGGAAATGTAGTTTTTTGCATAAGTGCAATAAGAATGTTTTCTTTAAACAATTTTTCCTTCTTTATTTTCCTTTTCTTCCCATTTTTCTCCCAATTTTTCCTAATTTGAAATTATTGAAAATTAATCTGTGCTTTTTTAAAGCCCTGCAAACCAAAGCTAGACAACTTAAACTTCAGAAAAAAATAACAGCAACCTATTTACATACATAAGCCACTTTCTTCCCTGCCTACTGATGTATGAACTTTATAGTAAGAGGGCCTATATGAACTTTATAGTAAGAGGGCCTATATTAATTTTCCAAGATTGTTCTTTTGTTGTCATTTTTCTCCCTTCCTTTCCCTATTTTCCCGTTGTAGGACATGAGACTTCACAACCTGCTAAAAATGAGCTTTCCTGATAATGTGGGACCTATCCATTTAGGAATAAACCATCTTAGCCATGAGAGAGCAGCAAAACCTGAGACCAGAGACTCATTTTCTTCCAAAAGATTATGTTGGTCCATTTTCACACTGCTATAAAGATAGTGCCCGAGACTGGGTAATTTATTAAAAAAAGAGCTTTAATTGACTCAGTTCCTCATTGCTGAGGAGGCCTCAGGAATCTTTCAATCATGGCACAAAGCAAAGGGGAAGTGATCACCTTCTTCACAAGATGGTGAGAGAGAGCAGGGAAATTGCTACTTATAAAACCATCAGATCTTGTGAGAACTCACTGACTATCACGAGAACAGCATGGGAGAAACCGCCCTCATGATCCAATCACCTCCCACCAGACCCTCCCTCAACATGTGGGGATTACAATTCGAGATGAGATTTGGGTGGGGACACAGAGATAAAGCATATCGAACTCTGACAGATTTTACAAAGAAAAGAGGACAGATGTAAAGGGTAAATAAATTTTAGGACCCCAAAATCACTAAACTAAAGGGAAAAGTCAATCTGGGAACTGCTTAGGGCATTCCTGAATCTCATTCTATTCAAAGTCTTCCCTCTGCTTACCGAAACAAATGTATATCTGACTGCCTCCTTTGGAAAGGCTAACTGAGTTGTCCCAGCTTTGCTTTGAGTTGCCCTGTCTTTCTGGACTGAACCAAAGTTTATCTTATATAGATTGATTGAAGGCTCTTGTCTCCCTAAAATGTATAAAACCAAGCTGTTCCCTGACTACCTTGGGTACATGTTATCAGGACCGCCTGAGGCTGTTTCGCAGGTGCATGTCCTTAATGTTGGCAAAATAAACTTTCTAAATTGACTGAAAACTGTCTCAAAACTTGGCGGTTCACACTTTGAACAGGATGAACTGCTTCAATAGAATGTTTCACATGTTTTTTAGGTCTGACAAGTTTAGGATTGAGAGTGTGACAGTCATCACCATGAAACTATGTTCTGTAAATCTACCTCTATGTGCTTTTTAAAAACTTCAGCCTTCCTCAAACTTCTCCCAAAGAGTTCTGACCGTTCCCTAGAGGAGTTTCATGGATGCTAAGTCAAATAGTCCTCTTGGCAACTATATAGCATCTGATTTTCTTCTCTCCAGCATTGCTCTGATGTTTCAATCACTCTTGTTGCTATTTTGCAAATGTGGAACCTATTTTACTGATGCCAATTCCCACTAAAGTTATAAATGCTACTGTGATAGCATTATGTCAGTAGTATCAGTGTTACGGGCATTATAGCCAAAATACTTCCAGAACCCTATTTCTTTCCACCGTTCTTGCATTCTTTTTGTCCAGTGAGACCCTCATGGGATATTAAGCTGCTGCAACAAGAGCCATATTAGGGAATCCATTGATATGTGAACGCAAGCCTGGTGAGAATTTCAGCAAGCACATTTCTTAACTTAAATTGCTGTCCTTATCCTATATATAATATGATGGACACTAATTGTAATGTCAGCATAGATTATTCCAGTTCCCATATATTACATTGCTTCTAAAGATGGTCACAGTAATTCTTTCCATCTCATATGGCTTTTTGCAATTTTATTTTGCCAGTCCTCCCACGAGGAGGTAGAGTCCATTTCTCCTCTCCTCGAATCTTAGCTATCCCATGACGTTTTTAGATCAATATTATGTGGCAGAAATGATACATTGTGACTTCAAGACCTAAGCCCTAAGATATCTGGCACCTTCCATTTGGAAACCAGTTGCCAAGTAGAGAAGCTCGAGCTAATCTACAAAATGGTAAGAGGTCATATGAAGACAGAAGGGTTTCCAGGAAGAACTAAAGTAACTCACCTACCTGACAGCCAGCTCCAAGGTTGTAGACATGTGAGACTATCTTGGGTACTCCAGCCCTCAGTCAAATTTCCTGTCCCTAAGCTGATACCATGTGATATCAGGAGATCGTCATCCCTGCTGAGCCCTGCTCCAATTTTTGATTCAAATAATTGTGAGCAATAAGACTGTTGTCATTTTAAGCTACCAAGTTTAGGTATAAATGGTGGGTAAATGAAACATCCCCTTTTCCTGGAAACAACCCTCAATAGGCAGAGAATAGTTCTCACTGGCCATGTCTTGACTGTCTTGACCTTTCTTTATAGTACATTGGTCCCAGGGTAGAAGCTTGACTCACAGTAAAACAATCAGACTATCCTCCTCAAGAAATCCAAAAAATGAAGAGACATGGAGACAGAGAATACTTAGAGTCTTGCAACATTAATAGGTCCCTTTTAAATAAAATTCTATTGCTTGTTTCTAAAAAACAATGCTGGTTCTCACTCTTCCCAAGCCCTAGTTGTTTAACAATTTCCTCAATTCTGTAAGGTAGATGACTTTTTTCCAATAAATTATCATGTCTTTTTTAAAAAATTTAAGCCAATAAAGTATAGGCAAAATTTACACATGGCAATTCAAATGTACCAAAATATATCATTTTATTGTTTCTGAATTTTACCTTGATTTTGTTCTGAAATTCCATTTTATCTAAAAGAGCAAGATAAAAATACTTCAGCTAAATTCTGTTGATTCCAATAAGTTCACAACTCATTTATTTTACAGCAAAACTAGTCTTTGGGGGCTTCTAACTCCTCCAACTTCCCCTTTCCTTCATATTAGTTTTCCTTGGGTGGTATCTATATACATAGGGATGTATATGTTATATTTTGGCAGCAGGAAAAGGGCCTTTTGTCTGAGTTTGTTCTTCAGGTTTTTGACTACCTCCATTGTGTAACCCATACTTTTGTCCATTGGTTTCATTTCTGGCACCAGAAGAACATTATAATTTTAATGGGTAGATATCTTCTTTATATAATATATTTATCCTCTCCTACTCTGTGATGTGCAGAAAAAATTATGCAACCTGAGTCAGCCAAACATAGCTTTTAATATATAAAAGCCAAGCTGTGGAAGAAATAAAATTTATTTTATTTCTTCAACAAATCCTGGCTCCAAAAAAAAGTACTTATGTTTAACATTTCTTACTAAGGAGAAAAAAGAAAACTTTTTTTTTCATCCAAGATGGTTGACTAAATGCAACCAGGAAGAACATCTGTCAGCAAGAGACTGGGATCTCAGGAAGACTGGCTTACTCTGAGGAGATCTTCAGAGGGAAGGCATTGAGGGCGGATAGAGGGAAGATCCCGATGCTAGGCTGAAATGGGAGGAAACTGGGAACCCTGCATGTAGCTACCAAGCACTGAGACTCATTCCTGGTCCCCAGCAATGCCTGGGGAATGGATGAGTTAAATAGGTGAAGAGTGGCCCACTCTTACCACAGATCTATGGAAGCCTGGCAGCAGGAGACTCCAGGAGCCCCACAGATACTTGAGCCAACTGAGAGCGCTGCTTAGAGAGGTGATAAGGAGCAGACTCCAGCCTGGTAAAAGCCTAGAGAGTTTTATGTGGGAATTTCTGCAGTGGAGCATGGCCAAAGATGCCCATCCCATAAGACTGGCCATGCTTTTCTAGGAGACTTTAGTCTTGGAAGGACTGTCAGACCTGGACAGAGTAGCGTGGTCTTGCCTGTGAGACATGGCCTGTCAAATCTGAGTGCTCTGCTCTCTGCTAGCTTCTCTCAGGACCTCTCAGCCTGGCTGCATCTGCTTGCAGAAAGCCTCAGTTGCCCCACCAGAGTACTTCCCAGAGGCCCTCATCATAGCTCTTTCACGAGAAGACTGCACCTGACTGTCAGAGAGTTCCAGCAGAGCAGGCCCCACTGAAGTGCACCAGTCCACCCACACCCTCTCTGCACTGCATTCTCCCTCACACTGCTTTGCCAGCACAGATGCACCCATGGCCACCCCCTACCACTTTGCCAGCACATGTGCATGAGTGCACCCCACTACCCCTTGCCTATGTGCAGGTACCTGGCTGTACTGCCATTGCCAGTGACAATGTGAACACAAATGTCAATGGCCCCAACCCCCTGCACTGCCACCACTGCCAGTGTGAATGTATGCATGGATGCCACCAGCTCCATGCCCACCAGCACTCTGGTCCCCATAGGATGTTGCCAGCACTGGTGCAAGCATGTGCGGAAACACAGCTGCCCTACTTCCACTAGTACACTGATTCCAGTCAACATGTATACACCCTGCTGTGCTGCCACAGCTGCTGACACTCACAAGTGAGCATGGATCTCCCTGCCACAGCCCCAACAAAGCACTTTGGCCAGCAACACTCATCAGAGTGTTGTGGTCAGTGGACTAAGAACACTTGGAACCCTCCAGTGCAACAGGTTTCTAACCTCAAGAAGCCAGAAAACAAAGCCAAGGGCCTGATACCAGCCCCCAACAGTTAGTGCACATAGCCTAGGAGTGCTGAGTCGAGCCTTGGCCCCCTGAAATCTTCCAGAAATGAAGCCAGTTGACAGAATCAACCTTATACCACAATCAAACCTCCAAAGGCATCAAAGATAATAAAAGAAAAAAAAAAAAAACTCATGCAAAGGATAGCAGCTTCAAACATTGAAGAAACGTCAGCCTACACAGATGAGAAAGAACTAGCACAAGAACTCTGGCAACTCAAAAATCTATAGTTTCTACTCATGTCCAAATGATCACACTAGTTCCCTAGCCGTGTTTATTAGCCAGAGTGAATTGGCTGAAACGACAGAAATAGAATTCAGGATATAGATAGGAATGAAGATGATTGAGAATCAGGAGAAAGAAGAAAACCAATTCAAGGAATCTGAGGAATGCAATAAAATGATAGAGGAGATGAAAGACAAAATGACCATTTTAAGAAAGAAACAAACTTTGCTGACTGAGTTAAAAAACGCACTTCAAGTATTTTCCAATGCAATCTCAAGTATTAACAGTAGAATCAACAAAGCTGAGGAAAGAATCTCAGAGTTTAAAGATGAGTTCTCCAGACTCAGTTAGACAAAAATAAAGAAAAAATAATAAAGAGGAGTGAACAAAGCCTTCCAGAAATACGAGATTATGTAGAGACCAAATCTACGACTCATTGTCATCCCTGAAAGAGAGGGAGAGAATGCAAACAACTTGGAAAATTTATTTGAGGATATTGTTGATGAAAATTTTCCCAACCTTGCTAGAGAGGCCAACATTCAAATTCAGAAAATGCAGAGAACACCTGTGTAATATACAAGGCAGCCATCCCAGGACACTTAGTCTTCAGATTATCCAAAGTTGAGCTGAAAGAAAAATGTTAAAGGCAGTTAGAGAAAAGGGGAAGATAATATAAAAACAGAACCCCATCAGGCTAACAGTGGACCTTTCTGCAGAAACCCTACAAGCTAGAAGAGACTGTGGAGATATATTCAGCATTTTTAAAGAAAAGAAATTCCAACCAAGAATTTCGTATCCAGCCAATCTAAGTTTCATAAGTAAAGAAGAAATAATATTCTTTACAGAGAAGAAAATGTAATTAATTACCACCAGACATGTGTTACAAGAGATCTGGAAAAGAGTGCTAAATATGAAAAGGAAAGACCATTACCAGCTACTACAAAAACACATATAAGTACACAGGTCACTGACACTATAAAGCAACCACACAAGTAATCCCGTATAACTAAGAGCTAACATGACAACGTCAGGATCAAATACACACTTATAAATATTACCCTTGAATGCATATTGGCTAAATGCCTTATTTGAAAGGCACAGAGTGGCAAGCTGAATAAAGAAGCAAGACCCAATGTCATGCTATCTTCAAGGGACCCATTTCACATCAATGACACGAATAGGTTCTAAACAATGGGATGGAGAAAAATCTGCCAAGCAAATTGAAATCAGAGAAAAGCAGGGCTTGCAATCCTAATTTCAGACAAAACAAACTTTAAGCCAACACATATAAAGAAAAGACAAAGAAGGGCACTAAAAATGGTGAAGGGTTCAATTGAAAAGAAGACCTACGTACGCTAAATATATATGCACCCAACAGAGGAGCACTCAGATTCATAAAGCAAGTTCTTAGCAATCTATAAAGATACTTAGATAACTGTGCAATAATAAAGGGAGACCTCAACACCCCACTGATAGTGTTGGACAAGTCATTGAAGAAGAAAACTAACAAAGATATTTGGGACCTTAACATGACACTTGACTAAGCCTAACAGACATGTACAGAACTCTACATCAGAAAACAACAGAATATACATTCTTCTCATCTGCACAAGACATATACTCTAAAATCAGCCTCACGATTGGCCCACAAGCAATCCACAGCAAATTCAAAAAACTAGTCATAACAACCATACTCTCAAACCACAGCACAATAAAATTAGAAATCAGTATGAAGAAAATCACTGAAAACCATACAATATCATGAAAATTAAAGAATCTGCTCCTGAATGACTTTTGTGTAAACAATGAAATTAAGGCAGAAAGAAAAAAATTACTTGAAACTAATGAGAACCAAGATATCGCATACTAGAATCTCTGGGACGCAGCTAAAGCATTGTTAAGAGAGAAATTTATAGCACTAAACACCCATATCCAAAAGTTATAAATGTCTCAAATTAATAACCTAATATCACACCTAGATGAAGCAGAGGAACAAGAAAAAACTAGCCCTAAAGCTAGCAGAAAACAGTAAGTAACCAAAAACAGAGTTGGACTGAAAGACATTGAGAGGCAAAAGAAAAATCATACAAAAAATCAACAAACCTAGTGGTTGGGTTGTGAAAGAATAAACATGATTGATAGAACACTAGGTAGATTAATTAAACAAACATCTAAATAAACACAAAAGGGACATTACAACTGACCCTACAGAGACACAGAAAACCCTCAGAGACTACTATGAATACCTCTACGCACACATACTAGACAACCTAGAAGAAATGTATGAATTTCTGAAAGTATACAACCCCCAAAATTGAACCAGATAGAAGTAGAATCCCTGAACAGACAAATAATGAGTTCTGAAATTGAATTAGTAATAAAAAGCCTACCAACCAGAAAAAGTCTGGGGCCAGACAGATTCACAGCAAATTTTTACCATATTTAGAAAAAAAGGGCTGGCATAATTTCTCCTGAAACTATTCCAAAAAATTAAGGAGAGACTCCTCCCTAACTCATTCTATGAGGCAAGCATCATCCTGATACCAAAACCTGGCAGAGACACAACGGCAACAACAACAACAACAACAAAAACACTTTAGCCCAATATCTTTGATAAACATACGTGCAAATATCCTCAACAAAATACTAGGAAGCCCAATTTGCCAGCACATCAAAAATATAACCCACCATGATCAAGTTGGCTAAATCCCTAGGATACAAGGGTGATTCATCATATGCAAATCAATAAGTGAGATTCATCACATAAATAGACCTAAAAAGAAAACCATATGATTATCTCAATAATCACAGAAAGGTTTTTGATAAAATTCAACATCCCTTCATGTTAAAAACCCTCAACAAACTAAGCATTGAAGGAACATACATGAAAATAATAAGAGTCATCTATGACAAACACACCACCAACATCATACTGAATGGGCAAAAGCTAAAAGCATTTCCCTTAAGAAACTGAGCAAGATCAGGATACCTACTCTCACTACTCCTATTCAACATAGTATTGGAAGTCCTAGCCAGAGCCAACAAGCAAGACAAAGAAATAAAAGGCATCCAAATAGAAAGCTAGGAAGTCAAACTATCTCTACTTCCAGACAGTATACTGTTACATGTAAAAATCCTCATAATCTCTGCCCGAAAGCTCTTAGATCTGAAAAAACAACTTCAGCAATGTTTCTGGACACAAAATCAATGTACAAAATCAATAGCATTTCTATACACCAACAACGTCCAAGCTGGGAGCCAAATTAAGAATGCAGTCCCATTCAAAATAATCACACAAAATGAAAATACCTAGGGATACAGTTAATCAGGGAGGTGAAAGATCTCTACCAGAATGATAAGACACTGCTCAAAAAAGTCAGAGGTGACTCAAGCAAATAGAAAAACATTTTGTGCTCATGGATAGGAAGAATCAATGTTCTTAAGATGGCCACACTTCCCAAAACAATCTACAGATTCAATGATATTCCTATCAATCTACCAATGACATTCTTCAGAGAATTAGAAAAAAGTAATTTTTAAATTCATATGTAACCAAACATGAGCCCAAATAGCCAAGACAATTCTAAGGAAAAGGAACAAATCTGGAGGCATCATGTTAACTCAACTTCAAACTACACTACCAGGCTACCATAACCAAAACAGCATGGTATTAGTACAAAAACAGACATATAGACCAATGGAATAGAATAGGGAGCCCCAAAATCGTGCTGCACATCTACAACCAACTGATCTTTTATAAACTTGACAAAAACAAGCAATGGCGAAAGCAATAAATGGTGCTGGGATAGTCAGCAAGCCATATTCAGAGGACTGAAACTGGATCCCTCCATTACACCATATACAAAAATCAGCTCAAGACAGATTAAAGACTTAAATGTAAACCATAAAACTGTAGAAACCCCAAAAGAAAACCTAGAAAATATCATTCCAGACATACAACCTGGCAAATATTTCATGACAAAAATGCCAAAAGCTATTGAAAAAAAAAATGATAAATGGGACCTAATTAAATTAAGAGATTCTGCACAGCAAAGGAAACTACCAACAGAGTAAACAGACAACATATGAAATAGGAGAGAATATTTGCAAACTATGGCTCTGACAAAGTGTGGTATCCAGAAACTATAAGAAGCTGGAACAAATTAACAAGCAAAAACAAATGACCCCATTACAAAATGAGTAAAGTACATTAGCAGGGACTTTTCAAAAGAAGACAAACACACAGCCAACAAGAATATGAAAAATAGAAAAACAGAATAAAAATCATTCAATCATAAAGACACATGCATGCATATGTTCATTGCAGCACTTTTCACAATAGCAAAGACATGGAATCAACTCAAATGCCCACCGATGGTAGACTGGATAAAGAAAATGTGATACTATAGAATACTATGTAGCCAAAAACAGAAATGAGATCATGTATTTTGCAGAAAAATTAATGTTGCTGGAGGCCATTATCCTAAGTGAACTAATGCAGAAACGAAAAACGAAATACTTCAGGTTCTCACTTATATGTGGGAGCTAAACCTTGAGTATATATGGACACAAACAAGGGAACAACAGACACTGGGGCTTACTTGAGTGTGGAAGGTTGAAGGAGGGTGAGGATTGAAAAACTCTGCGTATTAATTGAGTGATGAAGTAATGGGGACCATTCAATTTACCTATATAACATACCTGCACATGTACTTTCAACACAAAATAAAAGTTAAAAAATAAAAAAAATCTAAAAATGAAAATCTGTAAACATTTATGCACACTCATAAACCTCAAAACAGAAACAAAGACAAAAAACCAACCCTCTATTTTGAGACACCAAGGCAAATAAATAAATTAATAAATACACTCCTTTGTGTTCAAATGTATTTTGTTATTGGTTCGTTGGCTGTAGGTACCACAGGACAACTAGCAATTAGGCATTAGCAAAAATAAAAACGCTTTCATTAAATATCTCAACCATATTATTCTCATATTACCTAGATTACATTTCTGTTGTTTGCCATTCAAAAGTCCTTATCTATTTTTGACACCATAAACTAGTAAATATATATGTGTCTCACTATAAATATAGCATTTCTATTCAACGAAAGAGCAAGGCACCATTGACCTCACAAAATTCAAAATTTGCATTTAAACCTAGACTGGTTTAGACATGAAGCAAAATGAGTCTTTAGCAAAACCAGGCTTTCAGGGTGAGAACAGAATTTTTCTTTTCAAGATGGACTTGAGGAAGAGAGATTCTGATTTAGACAGTCTAACTAATTAGATATTACAGGAACAGCATGTGAAGAAGCCCTATAATTTTAATTCTTAATTCAAAAGAGACTGACAACAATATATGTAACCAAAAGTTTGAGACAAAAAAGGAATAATTCAGTCAGATAATCTGGTACCAATCAGAAATGTTATCGTCAACATTTCTGTTTACTGTATATATCCAGATCCTGACTGATGGACTAAGTCTAACAGGACAAGATCTGTGGAAAATGTAAAGGAGATACAGGAGTCAGTCCTAAAACAGAAAACTAACACATTAGAAAGGGCTACTGATCAATTAAAACTAAGGTGAGATCACCGCTATTAAAAATCTGACCAACATCTTGGGATGGGAAGGAGAATGATAAACAGTAAAAAATACTCCACCTTGGAAATAAGTGAAAACCTTGAGTTCACCTCTAGCATGTTCAATATCTAGTAAGGGAAGCAGTAGATAAAATGTGGAAGATACAGAGTAGAGAAGAAATATGATCATAACTCTGGTTTAAGAATGCTCATCTGGCATGTACTACAATAATTAATATAGGTTGAAGAGAATGATGGTTTGGAGACCAGATTAAAGATCTTTATTCTAATAATTTCAGAACAGTTAATTCATAAAATATTGTTACATTTGTATTTATGCCTTTATTAAAATACTTTTATCAAGCCATGTTTGAAGGATAATTGTATGCATTCATTAACTAAGAATACCAAATAATTATATACAGTCACGTGCCATTTAATGATGTATTGGTCAATGACGAAATGCATATACGACAGTGGTCCTGTAAGATTATAATGGAGCTGAAAAATTCCTATGACCTAGTGACCTTATAGCTGTCATAACATCATAGCAAAATGCGTTACTCAAGATTTGTGGTGATGCTGGTTTAAACAAGCCTACTGTGCTGCCAGTCATATACAAGTATAGCACATACAATTACATAGAGTACATCATACTTGATAATGATAATAAATGGCTATATTACTAGTTTATGTATTTACTCTACTTTTAATTGTTATTTTAGAGTGTTCTATTACACTTATAAAGTGTTAACTGCAGAACAGCTTCAGACAGGTCCTTTAAGAGGTATTCTAGAAGAAAGCATTGTTATCATAGGTGATGACAGCTCCATATGTGGAATTGTCCCTGAAGACCATTCGGTGGGACAAGGTGTGGCAGTGGAAGACAGCGATATTGATAATCCTGACCCTGTCTAGGCCTGGAACATGTTTGCATTTGTGTCTTTTTTTAACAAGGAATTTAAACAGCAATAAAAAAAAAAATAATAAAATGGCAAAAAGCTTCGAGAATAAGGATAAAAATAAAATATTTTTACAGCTATGTCATGTGTTTGTGTTTTAATCTAAGTGTTATTAAAAAAGAGTCAAAAAGTTAAAAACATTAAAAAGTTTACGAAGTAAAAAAGTTACAGTAAGCTAGGGTTAATTTATTAATAAAGACAAATATTTTTAAATAAATAAAATGTAGCCTAAGCATGCAGTTTTTATAAAGTCTACAGTTGTTTATATCAATATCCTAGGACTTCACATTCACTCACCACTTACTCACTGACTCATCCACAGCAACTTCCAGTCCTCCAAGCTCCATCCATAAGTGCGCTATACAGCTGTACCACTTTTTATCTTTCATACTGTATTTCTACTGAGTCTTTTCTGTGTTTAGATATGTTTAGATACACAAATACTTGCCATTATGTTACAATTGCCTGCAGTAATCAGTACAGTGATACACAATACAGGTTGTAGCCTTGGAACTATAGGTTATATGACATAACCTAGGTGTGCAGTATACTATTCTACCTAGGTTTGCTAAGTACACTCTACGGTGTTCTCACAGCAACGAAATTGACTAATTACATATGTCTCAGGATGTATTCCTATCTTTAAGTGGTTTATAGCTGTAGTTTCCTAATATATCCATGTTTTTTGGATGAAATGCATGACACCAAGGTGGTGTAATGTTCATTTGTGTTCATTTTTTATTCTAGTTATTGACACAGATTTCTGGCCATATTTTTCATTATTATAGTCATGGAGAAATTGTTAACTGAGGTCACCTTTTCTGGATTAACCACAGCAAACTTTTATTAGTTTGCTAGGTCAGCTGTAATCAAGTAGTAGAGACTGGGTTGCTTAAACAACAGAAATTTATTTTCTCACAATTCTGGATGCTATGAGTCCAAGATCAAGGTGTTGGTAGGATTGGTGCCTTCTCAGAGCTGTGAAAGAAGGATCAGATCCAGGCATTTCTTCTTGACTTGTAGATGGTCTTTTGCCTGTGTCTTCATTTTTTTTTCCCCTCTGTGTGTGCCTATGTTCAAATTTCCTCTTCTTGTAAGAAAGAACCCAGTCTTATTTGATTAGGACTCAACATAATAATCTCATTTTAACTTAATTGCCTCTTTAAAGAATCTGTCTCCAAATACAGTCAAATTCTGAGGTACTGGAGATGGTTTCTCACATGTTTCTAATGACCTATTTTAGATCTTTCTGAGATTTAGTGGTGTAATATTATGATCATTTTAATCCTCATGCATATTGTAATATCATGCTATACATGAATACAAGTGAACATGGCAATATTGCCTGGTTATTTTCGAGCCTATAAGGAAATTAGTGTGTCTTAATTCCAAGATGCTTTTTTTCTAATTGTTTTACATTCATTTAATTTAAACCTCTCTTTAAATAGCCACTTAACTGGTCTTCTCATCTCTAGTCTCTTCTTCTTTAATACGTCTCTACACTGCCAACAAAGGAAATGCCAACTCATTACTCTCCTCAAAAAAACCTTTCAATTATTCCTTATTGTATGCAAAATAAAATCCAAAATTTTCCACTCAACTCAGTATCTGGAAACAGCTTATCTATCTAGCCATATTTTCCTAGTACATGCTGATACTTCAACCGTGCTATAACATACATGTCTCTGTTTTCTGCATCCATGCTTTTACTTATGTTGAACTCTTTTTCTTCTTTCCAAATTCCATATGTTGAGGTTTTATGTACACCTTAAAGACCTATTCAAGTGTAATATCCTCTGTGAAGCCTTTCTTCATTCCTGTCTACATTTCCCTCCATGTTCACCTGTTACACTTTACTTGAACTACATTATAATCTTTATGATATTCTGCCTTGTATTAGTTGCTTAGTACTTACCTGCCTCTTCCATTTATTTGGAAGTCCCATGAATGAGAGGCGGGCAAAGCCTGTATCTTATTCAACTTTAACTCTATCAGAGAAACTTGCACCTAATAGTTATTTGATTAATTGAATTGAATTTAAGAATATGAAATGAAAAATGACAGATGACTAAATTAAAGTCAATTATATCAATATGTGAGAACTTCAGATTGGCTGGGTTTGATGATGAATGTCATATTGAGTTTAACTATTTATAGCTTTAGAATTTTTGTAAATAGTGTCATATTTTCTCTTTTTTATGTAAACTAGGAACCCAAAATAATTATTCTTATTTCTCAGTACAGCTATCCAAATTCATTCTCAAGTATAAAAACTGAATTTCTAATAGAAGTTTCATTGTCAGGAAGTAATTGTGGCTACAGAATCTAGGTAAGTCAAAAAGAATGGCAGTTTGGTAAATATGGGCCCCAAAGGCCTATCGGAGCAATTAGTATCTATATTAACATTAACTCTAGCAGAAAGAGTTTTAAAATTATGTCTTAACTGTTTTAATGAGTCTGTATTATAGAAACCCTGACGTATTTTATATCTCACATGGAAGAGTATTAGGCACGAACTGATGCGTCTGTGCCTGTTGTGAAACTAGAATTTATAACAGATGATTCCAAACCTGTCTTCTGGCTGATATTATGACTCAGAAACATTTGCAAGTGCTGTAACTAATATTTTAATATAATTGGTAACCAATCTGCACACCGTTTCCCTTTTCCTGATATACAAACAATTATGAGAGAATCCAGGTGCAATTCTTTTACAGCTCTTATAAAACACTATTGAGCAGCTAATGACCTTGACAAAATTATCTTCATTAGAGTCTTGAAGGCTAATCCACTCTGTCTTGGTGAGGGTATTCTGTAGTAAAATGAGTTTTTGGTAATCTGCACCCTGAAAATGCTTTGTTATTTTGTGTGTGTGTACATTGCCCCTTAAATGCTTAAATGTTTTATCTTCCAAATCTTCAATTTCCCTGTGGTTCAGTAATTTAATTGATACAGTGTATTATTTATAATCTTTGTATAATATTTTCTTTCAATTTATCTTGGAGAATTAGAAATATTATTAAAATACACAATTATGAATTTTTTTCTGAAAACTCTTGTTATTAAAGTAGAAATAATAACACAAAGTAAGTTCTTTAATATAAAACTACCTATCCTAGCCAAACATTCTTCCTTACCTTCTCAATGGCCTACTTTGAAAATAAATTGAAAAACTGGTGTGCAGCAACAACAATAAAACACAATTTCCTACAAGCCAGATATACTTAATGAATGGAAGCCACTAGAATGCCTACCAAAAATGTCCACATGCAGCTTTGGATAACTGGGAGACTATGAGAATGTATAAATTCATTATCCTTTGAAAATATTTTCTTTAGGGATTTATAGTCATTAATGTCACCTTCTCTTTTATTGTAATAATGTCCAGAGGCACAGTACTGCATATTTTATTACTTACCATTACATAGGCTGGTTATTTGAAGAGTGTCTCATGATGAAAGCAAAGCAGGGCTTTGGGTCTTGTAGCTAAGAATGCTCCAAAGAGAGCAGTATGACTGACTCCTACATCGTATTGGCTCTTCCAACCTAGCATAGCACCTTTCAGAAAACGCACGTGGGTAAATGGGATCTCAGGTGCCTAAATAGTTCCAGCTTTAGAGTTCTTTACCTTACGCCTTACTACCTTGGTGACTGACCTTCCTAGCCTATCTCATAATTTTGCTTTCATGTTCAAATCATTTTATGACCTTGACTTTCTTCCTGTTTCTCTTTTATATCTTGCCTCTTCACGTTTCATATTTCTTAAAAATTCTATAAGCATCATACCTTACTATTGAACATGATTCCTAAGAAAGCTTGTCCCAGAAGCCATAAATTTTCAGAGAGCACTATCTAGAGAATTCAGTCATGCATTTGTTGCTGTTGAAATATTCAAGCTGCTTATTTTATACGAATAATACAGTGCTAGCTTTAGGATTACTCGACAAGGCAGGTTTATTCTCATCAAATAGTACTCTTAAAGTGACCTTCTTCAGTGATCATTTTGCTCAAATACCATCAATTTACAGATCAAAAATTGAGCATCTAAAAGGAAAACAAAACAAAACAGAACAAAAGCCAACTACATAGCTAGAATTAGAGACGGAGCTAAACACAAAAGCTCTTGAGCCTAAATCTAGTACTCATCCTAGTGTGCTGTGCTCTAGTCCTTATTCTGCATCAATCACAAAGCTTCCACTCAGTTCTAGTAGGTCTTTTGTCCACATAGCAAACTATTTCCCTTCTAGTTCTGTTGCAAATAGATATAGAACATACAAATGCAAAGAACATTTTAAGCTGATTCATCTGAAAGGTTTTTAAATTTGCCCTCACAATTTAAAGAGCCATTATTTTAGTCAGACAACAGCAGAGAACATTTCCAGTCACATGATGATAATACACATATTGTTGTTGTTGATAAAAATTACATGATAAAACTAGGAATGTTATTTAGGAAAAACGCTTCAATATTCTGAACCTCACTTTTCTTACGTATAAAATGGTGATATTAAAATTAATAAGAATAGCTAATAGTTTCATCAAACACAGACAAGCACTACTATCCCAGTGTGGACTCTCTGTGCATGAAATTTTATTTTTTTATTTTTATTTTTATTTATTTATTTTTTAAGATGGAGTCTCACTCTGTCCCCCAGGCTGGAGTGCAATGGTGTGATATCGGCTCACCACAACCTCCGCCTCCCAGGTTCAAGCGATTCTCCTGCCTCAGCCTCCCAAGTAGCTAGGATTACAGGTGCCTGCCACCAAGCCCAGCTAATTTTTGTATTTTCAGTGGAGACAAGGTTTCACCATGTTGGTCAGGCTGGTCTCGAACTCCTGACCTCAGGTGATCCACCTACCTCAACCTCCCAAAGTGCTGGGATTACAGGCATGAGCCACGACACCCAGCAGGAATTTTACATTTAAGCTACCTCTTGATTATAAATATAAATAGCACTGAGATGTATAAATAAATTGAAAGTAGTCTTAGAATTTATTCTTATCCTAATAAAATATATTTTCATTCTCCTTTTTATGGTCTTGCAATAAGGCATTAGGGTTGCATTAATAATTTTTAAAAAACCTTCTTTACTCATTAGTTCCTACCTTCTATATCACAAAAGTTTTGACAAATCAGATTTAAATGTATTGAGTCTTTACTATATCACCTCAAGGAATAGTAATATCTGCAGGTAGGATAGGTCATACATGAGACAAAAGTGTTAAATACAACACATAATAATCCTGCAATGATAGGGATTTGATGCCTTCAATAACCATTTGGAGTTAGTGTTCAGACATTCCAGGTACTGGATTCTTGATATTGTTTGGACTTCTTTGGGCCAAAATTCTTCAAAAGGGACAAAAACCAACTGAACTAAGTGAAGTTGCAATTTACACAAATTATAAGAGCTACTTTCAAGTTATATGCAAATGTGTATGTATGTTTGTGAAGAACATGTATTGAAGGGTGCTGGAAAGAAAAAGGGAATCTTCTTTTCCTTCCCTGTCTAATTATCGTGTCTCCTTGAATCTCTGTAGAATATTAAAAAGCAGTGCCTAACTTTGCTGAATTTTGTGTTGTCCCACATGAAGTTATCTTTCTCTAAAGTTCCACTGCTATTCTTCTGTTGATACTTATCTCTTTAAACTTGTCTCCCTCCCTGAATTTTCAGAAAACACCATCTCCCTAAAATGTCACCTGTTATCAAGTACCAGGCTTTCTCTATTTTCTAGCAATTTTCAGATCTCCAGTCATTCACTGAGTTAGATAGTGTTACTTCACCTCTTACATTTTCTCCTCGTCAACAGAAGACAGCCTATTGTTGAAATTCAAGAGGTAGCTTAAATATAAAACTCCCTGCACAAAACACTGGACTTAGGACCTACTAACTTGGGACGAGGTTGGGTTTTGGAGTGGGGGTGATATCGAGAGGTTCCAATTGCAGTAAGAAACTGATCCACTTATTGTGGGACCTGAAACTTCCATAAAATGAAGGACTTATAAAAATTGAGCTCAAAATTATAAATACCAAATTAGGTACAAAAGTGAATACATTTTCAGCAAGGAAAAAAATGAAAATAAAAATTTAAAGCTGACAAATACCTCAAACTTCAAAAAAATCCAGAAACATAACTTTTTAAAATGAATAACTCTCTGAAATACTTTTATAATACTTTTTCCCCCAACATGTATACTCTGTGATTGCCTCTTCACATGACAATGAATTTTAAGTCTAATTTTCTACACAGATATTAGAATGATAATTAAGTCTTTCCTCTTTGGTAAGTCATTTCAAAAATTTATTCGCATTTAGAGATATTTTATCTCTTCTTCATTAACTTGCTATTTTCAATAATTACAGATTCACAAAAAGTTGCCAAACTATTACAGATAGTTTCTACTTAATCTTCATTCAGCTCTCATCAAATGGTGACATCTTGCACAGCTTTAGTATTCTATTGAATCCAGAAAATTGACACTGCTACAATGTGTATACATTTTTGTTTCCATATATTGCATGTATAGGGTCATGTAATAACCACCACAATCAAAGCGTAGAGCTATTCTATCACCATAAGAATACTCCTTGCTTGTATGGCCACATCACCTTCCCCTCCCCAAACCAAATCCTGGAAACCTCAAATCTGTTCTTCATCTCTATAATTTTGCCATTTTGAGGAATGTAAATAAACTTCTTTCAATAAATAATATTATTTAAATAAAAAATCATACTACATGTAACCCTTTGATAATAGGATTAAATAAAAATAATAATATTTTTATTTAAATATTATTTAAATAAAAAATCATACTACATGTGACCCTTTTATTTACCCAGCATCATGCCCCTGAGATTCATTTAAGTTGTTGCAAGTACCAATAGTTTGTTCTTTATTATTGCTGAGTAATATTCCATGATATGGCTGTGTCAAAGTTTGGTTTACTACTTACCTATCATATAACACTTTTTTTCCAGTTTAGGCTAATACAAATACGAACAATCATGTATAGGTCTCGATGTGGACTAAGTTTTCATTTATCTGGGATAAATGCCCAAGAAGGCAATTGTTAGGTCATATGGTAAATGTGTGTTTAGTTTTTTTAAAAAAACTGATGAAACAGTTTTCAGGAGTGGTTATACTATTTTACATTCCTAATAACAAGGTATCAGAGGTACATATGCTGCATCAGCAGCAGCATTTGTTATTGCCACTATTTTCTATTTTAACGGTCTAATAGGTGTGTAGTGATATGTCTTGTGGTTTTAATCTGCATTTCTGTAACAACTCATGATATTACACATGTTTCATCACTTATTTGCCATGTGCAGATACTCCTCTGTGAAATGTTTTGCATGTCTTTTGTCCATTTGTAGCTTTTATTGTTGAATGTATACTGTACCTTGAGTTATTTATAAATTTTAAATATAAAGATAGTTTGCAAATATTCTCCCAGTCTGTAGCTTGTCTTTTCTTCCTCTTAATAGAGTCTTTTGCAGATCAAAAGGTTTTACTTGTGATGAAGTCCAATGTATCATTTTCAAAAATTATGCATCATTTTTTCTGGTGTCATGTTTAAACATTTTTTTGCTTAGCCCTATGTTCCAAAGATCTTATCTTGTGTTTACTTCTAATAGTTGTATATTTTGAAGTTTTATATTTAAGTCAATGATGCATTCTGGGTTAAGTTTTTAATTAAGTGACAGATTTAGTTTAAGGTCAATGTTTGCCTATTGGTATGCACATGTTTCATCACCATTTGTTGAAATGTCTGTCATTCCTCCATTGAATCACATTTGTGTCTATGCCAAAAATCAAGCGACCATATACATGTAGTTCTATTTCTCTTCTGTTTGGTTCCATTCTATGTGTCTTTCCCCTCTAAAAATGATAGTTACAAAAAGTTTTATAATTAGGTAGACTGACTCCTCCCACTTTATTCTTCCTTTTCAAAATCGTTTCATCAATTCTAGTGTATTTTTCTCTCCATATGACTTTCCAAGTAATCTTATCCATAAGTACAGAGTATCTTTCTGGGGTGTCAATAGCATTATGTTAACCCTGTTTATCAATTTACTGAGAACTGATATATTTATCAAGTTGAGTCTTCCAATCTATGAACATGGTTTATATGTCAAATTATCTATACCATCTTTGATATATTTCATCAGTGTATCATAGTTTTCAATATATAGGTCCTATACATGTTTTGTTAGATTTATAACTAAACATTTCATTTTTTCTCTAAGTGATTATTAATGGCATTGTATTTTTAATTTTGATTTTTCCTTGTGTTCATTGCTAGTGTATAGAAAGACAATTCACTTTTTATGTTAATTTTATATCCAGGGATACCTCTTTTTAGTCATGTTTGACTTCAGGTTTTCAAAGTCTAAAGTTCATATTTTATCACACAATACTATTCTCTGCAACCTCCAGAATGTAGTTAATGTGGCATTATAAGATTTTTTTTTATTATCTCCATGGCTTTGTCTAAGACTCCAATACTAATTAATCAAGGACTTTTTAAAATTGTTATACTTTAAGTTCTAGGGTACATATGCACAACGTGCAGGTTCGTTACATAGGTATACATGTGCCATGTTGGTTTGCTGCACCCATCAACTCATCATTTACATTAGGTATATCTCCTAATGCTATCCCTCCCCCAGCCTCCCACCCCCCGATAGACCTTGGTGTGTGATGTTCCCCTTCCTGTGTCCATGTGTTCTCATTGTTCAGCTCCCACCTATGAGTGAGAACATGTGGTGTTTGGTTTTCTGTCCTTGTGATAGTTTGCTGAGAATGATGGTTTCCAGCTGCATCCATGTCCTTACAAAGGACATGAACTCATCCTTTTTTATGGCTGCATAATATTCCATGGTATATATGTGCCACATTTTCTTAATCCAGTTCATCATTGATGGACATGTGAATTGGCTCTAAGTCTTTGCTATTGTGCATAGTGCCACAATATGCAAGTTGTAATGTTGGTACTGCCTTTATTTTAACCAGAAAGTGTAAACAAAAGTTTTTCAGTTGACAGCCAATCCACATGTTTCTACCTAAAATATTTCCTAAATATTTATTATTAAAGATCACTTGAAGCCGGGAGTTCAAGGCCAGTCTGGTCAATGTGGTGAAACCTTGCCTCTACTAAAACTACAAAAATTAGCTAGGCATGGTGACACATGTCTGTTACTCCATATACTTATACTTGGGAGGCTGAGGCACGAGAATCGCTTGAATCCAGGAGGTGGAGTTTGCAATTAGCCGAGATCACGTCAATGTACTCCAGCCTGGGCAACAGAGTAAGATTCTGTCTCAAAATAAAAAAAAAAGTGCAAAGTCTTTAAATATATATTGTTAGTACTCAGCAAAATGAGCTTATTTCCTCTGTGTGTGTGTGTATGTGTGTGTATAAAAATAATTAAATCTGGTTATTCATATTTAATTTTAAAAGTAAAGAGTAGCCAAGAGCTTGATTATAAGACAGATTTTCTGAAGGTTTTTTTATTTTTAAAATATCTGATTCCCTTTGTTTATAAGGTTTCTCTGTAGGTACATAGTATCACATTTACATCACTGTGCTTGCTATACTGTTTTGCACAGTCAGCGACTGAGTGTCGTTAAGTTGTATGCTATTAAATTACTTGTTATTTCTGGGCCTAGAAAATTACTGGTGTTTTAATCAGATTATGTGTACCAAAGATCTGTTTCTTGTTTTTCTGTCCTAAAATCTGATTTCTATACCTTAAAAAAAAAAAACTGATAAACAATCTACCACATAGATTAGATTGTCATTTTTATTTTTATATATTTTTAAAAATGTAGCCGGGTGTGGTGGCTCATGCCTGTAATCCCAGCACTTTGGGAGGCCAAGGCAGGTGGATCATGAGGTCAAGAGTTTGAGACCAGCCTGGTCAATATGGTGAAACCGTGTCTCTACTAAAAATACAAAAATTAGCCGGGCGTGGTGGCTCACACCTGTAGTCTCAGCTACTCAGGAGGCTGAGACAGAAGAATTGTTTGAATCTGGGAGACTGAGGTTGCAGTGAGCTGAGATCATGCCACTGCACTCCAGCCTGGGTGACAGAGGGAAACTCTGCCTAAAAAAAAAAAAAAAAAAAAGTGACAAATTCTAATTGATGAGTGTATCTTTCCTCTGCCATACCATTTCTTGAAATGTATAACTGATGTAAATTTCTAAGTATCAACAGAAGGCTACATTTTTTTAGCGGTGTTTTAATAGCCCATAAATATCTGACATTATAATTTTTGAAAATTAATGCAAAGAATAAATGTGAAAAGCATCTTTGACAAATGATAAAATTTACAAATAATGATAAACAGGGTTGGTCATTAGCAAAGTTATAAAGTGTGTTGACTATCTCTCTACCCTTTTTTCTCCATATGCTCACAGCATGAACAGCCCTCTTGTTCTCCTGAATATATTGTCATCATCTTATATCACCTTTCCTTCACCCCACTTCATCAGGGCCCTAGTCTCTGTCATAAGGCAGTTTAGATACACTGATCAGGAAACTTGTAGGCAGATGCCCAAATTTGAATTTCAGCTTATTTACTTACTGATTGAGTGGCCTTGGAAAAGTACGGTTAAACAGTTCTGTGCCTGAATTTTAATATCTGTGAAATGGGTGAAACTTTGCTTATTTTACAAGGTTGCTGCAAGGATTGAATGAGTTATATTTCAGTAAAGCATTTATAAAGTGACAGGCACAGAGTAAACGATCAAAACATGTCATCACAGTAAGTGGAATGAGTTATTCTGGATATAATGATTCGTGCTACACTGGCAGCTGACAAAAAAGTAACCTCTTTCAAATAATCTAACTAAAGTGATTAGAATATTGACCAAAATGTTGTTTTATCTCACACACTTCTACTTCCTACCTTTCTCCATATCAATACAGTGTAACCTGCAGTTCAGCCAATACTAAGAAATTCAAGAACAAAAAGAAGCCAGTGGAAGAGATAGTTTTGCTCAGAATAATTTTCTTTGGTAGACAGGAATGTTATTCTATATGCTATTCTTTCTCTAGATACCATCTTAAACTCTTCCATTCAAGAAGCTTAAAGGCAAATCCTTTTCTATGCACAGGCTTGATTCATCTAGCTTTTATCAGGAATAAGTCGTTCTGATAGGGACTATTATATTGACATCATTGTGGTCAAGGTAAGTAAACAGACTATTATTGAAAAGGGTTGTAAATGGCAGGTTTTTACTTCTGCTTGCTGTAAGTTATGAATAGACAACTCTACTAACTCTTCAATAACTCGAATTTCTAAAATGAAATTCATGATAATTTATACAGAGATTGTGTGGATATTAACTTATAAATCTTCTTTGTAAATGGTAAAAAAACTAATTAATTTTGAATTATTTGTGGAGCATATTAATTATTTAAGTAATTAATAATCACATAGTGAACAAACGTTTTCAAAAGCTTAAGCATTTATAATTCTGAAATTAATAATGATTCACCATAAGTTTATTATATATTAATTCAAGCATGTCTGGTTGGTGCCTATTTTTAGTAATATTTGCATTTATTCATTAATTTGACTTCGTTATTGGGTATCTATTGTATCAGACACTATGCCGGGTACTGGGTACACAACATTGAGCAAAAATAGATATAGTGCCCACCTTTAGGGATATCACATTCATTTTTAAAATACACTTATTTTAAAATTGTTTGCATATTTCACTTTTCTGTAATATCTCCTTGCCTTTCTTTCCCCTCTCATTTATCCAAATTAATGAGATCGGAATATTTTGATCCAGACTCCCTCTCTCCATGCATCCTTCCCTTGCTGAAGAGGTTTTAAACTATATTAAGAAAAGGGTATAAGCTACGGATTAATAAAATTATGTAACTATAGGATTTCCAAGTAAAATTAATCAAAATTTGTGTCCTCAGCCAGGCTTCACTCTCCTGCTCAATAGATTTCCACATAGCATCTGAGAGAATAGCACATTCTCTGCCTTAATGGGAGGCAAAAGCATAATCAGGAGACTAATTGGTGATCATAGAATCAGATCCAGGTTTTCAGTGCAATCACTGAAAATTTTTACTGATATGGAACTCAGAGAGCCTGAAAGGGCTATCTTCTACACTGGGACAAAGACTCCTGATGATGAGACCATGGAGGCAGTATAGGTCAAAACCTTGGGCCAGGGAAATCTCAATCCCTTGCTCGTGCTTGAGGTACATGGACAAGTTTTGCCAATGAAGCTCTTTACTTTTCCTATGATAGAGGTGAGTGTCAACTTGTCTATGTTGCTGTTTGTTATTATTTATTGGAACACTGCCGTGATGCTGGAAGTAATTCAGTCATCTATTGACTATCAGATGAAACACAGTGGCTAATGATGGGTAAACAGAAGCATATAGGGTGACAGAATTAGTGATAACACTGTAGAGTTACCATTCTAGCTCATGGATGCTTAACTCCAGAATTCAAATGATCAAGAGCAGTGTACCATAATGACTTTGAGCACAGACTCTGAAATCAGGCTGCCTGGCTTTAAAGCCTGGCTTTGCTGATTGTTATCTGCAGGATCCTGGGCAAGTTACTGAAACTCCCTGTTCCTGTTTCCTCTGTAAAATTAAGGAAAACAATGCACCTGCTTTCACATTATTGAGAATATTTGCTAAGTGGATTCATGTAAACCACACATAATAGTGTCTGGCACGTAAGAAGTACTTAATAACTTTTAGCTATTATTCTCATTACATGGCAGATATAAACCAAAAATAAAATTCTAAGCCCCCAACTGACTGCATGGAACCCCTCTTGGCCAAGGAGAACTCAACAAAACCTGAAAAAATTAGTTCAGGCCATAATGAGAAGAGGGAATCAGATATGACACATACCTCTTCCCTTTGGTGTTTAGACACAATGGACCAGCACCGACATTAAAACAGAGCTCTTAAGACCGAGAAAACAGACTCTTTGTAGCAATAATTCTATGACCAAATTTCAACCTAACTGGTATAGCATCATATGACAGATAACAGTCCCTGAAGGAAATCAAAATATTTACCCCCAAATATATTTCCTTGACATATGCTGAAATGGCCTTGCAAATCTGTCCCTTGTGGGAAAAAAATTGCATTCCGTAGAGAATCTTCTTCCCTTGCTAGGTCTTTCCCAGCGACTCTGACATCTTTTAAGGTCTGATAAGGGCCATTCACCATCTTCTCTTCCTAGAGGCTTCATGTACCTGATAAAAACCTTGACTTCCACAACTCCCATATCTAAACTCAAGCATTTTTTTATGCCGAATTCAGCTCTTCAGGGAGAATTAAGAACCAGAAAATCTTTACATCCACCTATGCCCTGGAAGCCACCACTTCAAGATGTCCCAATTTTCTGGGCTGAACCAACATATAATTTAAATAAATTATTTACATTAAGGTATAACGTATGTATACCTTACATATATTATTTATGTCTTTGCCTGCAACTTCTGTCTCCCTAGCATGTATAAAACCAAGGTGTAACTCATCACCTTAGGCAAATGTTCTCAGGAACTCCTGAGGCTGTGTCATGGGCCATGGTCCCTAACCACAGCAAAATAAACCTCTAAACCTAGCAGGGCAGTCATAGAGCTATAAATAATATCCTTTAACTCCATGTTACACATCCAGGCCACACTGATGCAAAGGGTGGGCTTCCAAGGCCCTGGGAAGCTACAGCCCTGTTGTTCTTTAGGTACAGCCCTCATGGCTGCCTTTAAGGGCTGGCGTTGAGTGCTTGTGGCTTCTCTAGATGCACAGTGCAAGCTGTCAGTGAATCTACCATTCTGGGGCCTGGGGGACAGTGGACCTCTTCCCACAGCTCCACTAGGCCATGCCCTAGTGGGGACTCTGTGTGGAGGCTCTGAACCCCCATTTTCCCTCTGCACTGCCCTAGCAGAGGTACTACACGAGGGCTCTGCCCCTGCAGCAGATTTCTGCCTGAACAATCACTCATTTCCATACATCCTCTGAATTCTAGGCAGAGGTTCCCAAACTTCAGTTTTTGCCTTCTGCATACCTGCAGGCCCAACACTGAGTGACAACCACCAAGGCTTGGGGTTTTCACCCTCTGAAGCAATGGCCTGAAGTATACCTTGACCCCTTATAGCCATGGCTGAAGCTGAAGCAGCTAGGACACAGGGCACCATGTCTCAGGGCTGCACACAGAAGCAAAGCCCTGACCCACAAAACCATTTTTTTTCTTCTGCACCTCTAGGCCTGTGATGGGAAGATTGCAGCAAAGGTCTCTGAAATACCCTGGAGGCATTATATCCATTGACATGGCTAATAACATTCAGCTCTTATTTACTTATGCAAATTTCTGCAGCCTTGAATTCCTTCTCAGAAAATGGATTTTTCTTTTCTACTGCATACTGAGGCTGCAAATTTTCTAAACTTTTATGCTGTACTTCTCTTTTAAATTCTAGTTTCACGTAATTTGTTTAAACAAATGAGCATAGGATTTTAGAAGCAACCAAGCTACCTCTTGAATGCTTTGTTGCTTAGAAATTTCTTCCACTGGATACCCTAAATCATTTCTCTCAAGTTCAAAGTGCCACAGATCTCTAGAGTAGGGACACAATGCCACCAGTCTCTTTGTTAAAGCATAGCAAGATTGACCTTTACTCCAGTTCCCAATAAATTTTTCATCTCCGTCTGAGACCACCTTAGCCTGGACTTCACCATTCATATCACTAACAGCATTTTGGTCACAGCTATTCAACAAGTCTCCAGGAAGTTCCAAACTTTCCCTCATCTTCCTGTCTTCTTCTAGTCCCTCCAAACTGTTCCAACTTCTGCCCTTTACTCAGTTCCAAAGTCACTTCCACACCTTCAGGTGTCTTTATGGCAGTACCCCCTACTCTGTCAGTACTGATTCTCTGTATTAGTGAGTTCTCAAAGTGCTGTAAAGAACTACCTGAGACTGGATAATTTATAAATAAAAGATGTTTAATTGACTCACAGTTCCTGTACTGTACAGGGGGCATGGTTGTGGGGCCTCAGGAAACTTACAATCATGGTGGAAGGCAGAGTAGAAGCAAGCACATCCTCACACGGTGGCAGTAGAGAGAAAGTAAAGGAGGAAGTGTTACATACTTTTTAAAAAGCAGATGTCGTGATAACTCCCTCAGTCTCATGAGAAGAGAAAGGGGAAATTCTGCCCCCATGGTCAATGGCCTCCCACTAGATCCCTCCCGCATCGTTAGGAATTACAATTTGACATGAGATTCAGGTGGGGACACAGAGACAAACCATATCATACAAGAATGTCTATACCAGTTCTATTCACAAGGGATAGCCCCAAACTTGAAATAACTGTTGTTGCATTACATACAACCCTCCAGACTTAGTAGCTTATGACAACAGGCATTTATTTAGCTCACAATTCTATAAGTCATCTGGGCAGTATTTTCTTGAAGAGAGGAGCCGGTAAATGGTACCATAACAAGTATACATCATGGTGTGTCAGCAGATTAGACTGAAAATTACTAATCACTTTGGCAATAAAGAAGTGTTTGGTGATCTTAAACATAAAATAATTTAGTATACATAAACTTACATGTTCTATAGACTCACTGTTAGAGTCAAAACTATATACAGTATTCCCTCTTTTCTCTGACATTATTAATAATAGAATGTTCTAGTAAACATATTCAGGTTAATGATTCCCATATATGATCTAGAGCAGTGTCTGGCACAGATTACCTACTCAATAAATGTTTACCTACATAAGTTTGCCAATATTTATATAAATGGATTAAGATAAAAATTTATCTTCTACTGCACTAAAGTGAACAAGTTGATGCAATTTGTTTTATTTTACCACTATTAGAGTCTGCCAGAAAGACGTTACTCTGTAAGCAAAGAATTTCATCATTTTGTTAGCATATCTAAGAAATGCTCCTCAGTATAAAATAATACATATGATATTTCTTAATCCTATTATATTTCGTAGGAAGGGAAAGAAGAGGGTTCAGGAAAAGGTCATAATCCATTATGTGAACTAAATATTACACACTAGTTTCTGAAAGCATAGATATATTTGCCCCAGTTATTATAATAATAACAGGACCAACTTCCTGGATGGAGGACTCTGAAAACATATTTTAAAATTTGGCTAATCTTTCATATCCATATCTTGAACTTTTTTAGTTAATGACATTTTGGAGATCTTTAGGTAATGACATATCTCTATGGACATAGCAAATAGTGCTAGTTGATGCAGTGCTGTATTGGTAATCTGCCCTATGGCAGAATTACCTCTACTAAGAGTGAGAGTTAAGGAAGGCAACCTAATAATTTCAAGGCAGGTATTGTAGCAAGGATGATTTACATCACACACGTACAATCACATGCACACATATGCAATCATAAAAATTGAAACTAAAAATATCACTGTGTTGATATATCTTTCAATTGGCTAAAAGATTTTATATTTATCCCACCTTGCCTCCAACCACATTACTTTATGCTGTAGAAAAATAGCCATGTTAAGTACCATTAAGAGCTAAGGAGTAGCATCTAAATTTTAGTCCAGATTTAATATATAGTAATATTTGTCTTACTAAAAGTTCCATGCTTAATTTCTTCCCTTTAGAAAACCCATTCAGAATACCAACCACATTGACATTCTCAACTGAAGGAAATTTCATTATTTTCAATTATTAGACTTTGTCTTTAACCCAAGGGAAAAATTGGAAAGAAAACCAATAAAATGATATGAACTTCAAATATATGATGAGACATTAAAGATATAATTAAATCATGCACTTTGGCATTCATATACAATTTGTATTATTTATGTATAGAGGCACGTTAGCAATACACAGGAGCTTGAGTACCTGACCATATATTCTAGTAAGGAATTCAGTACAAGGCAAAACCAGAAAAAATGTATTCACCTCATAATGAAGACCCTGAGGACACCATGATAGCCATCCTCCAAGGTATTTTGCGTTCACACAGTCTTTTGAGCACTTCAGAAGAAAGACATTTCATGTGAACTCTTTGTGATTCTTCCTCTAGTCTTGGGAAACTCCTCCCCAAGTCTATTCCTGTGTTATCTCCTGTAGAGGATGCTTGCTCATATAGATTGCTGCTTCTTCCAATTATTTTATTCCATACTCTGAGAGAAGATGTTTTTTAATAGCACAGCTAAATAGTGCTACTGATTGTTTTCCTCTTAAGCAAATTCAAGTGTAATTGTATTTATACCCAAAAGACTGGGGTGACGAGTAGGGGTAGGCACGGCTAGTATGAAGCAAATCAAGTTTTTTTTTTACCCACCCACTTCCCTCTAGTAATTTTCTTATGCTATTTGTCATCCCTGATCATTAAACTACACTAGCTTTTCTTTGATATTTTCTGGTTTACTTTTACCCATAGAGATTAAGAAGTTTTTCAGCTACTTGGTAACCCAGTGCCCCATTCTCATGCAGACGATGTCTGGTTTCACCTTAGGGTCAACACCATTTGCTTCCAAACTTTCTAAAATAAGTTTTCTCCCCAATTTTCTTTTCAATCCTGTACTCTGAATGTATTTACCTGATAAAAATTGAGTACTAATATTAGGCCTTCTAAAGATATGCTGTCCAAAGCAGTGGTCCTAATGTATTGATTTTAGCTTTTACAGCAGTCTGATGTGAGAGATATTTGGAGGTAGGTAGGCACTTCAGAACCTCTCAAAACTCAGAATGCAGGCAGTCATTTATGATGAATATATGTAAAGTATCCTTGGGATTCAGTATCAAGTTTATTCGTGGAAACTTGTAGAACTCACTTCTTAGGACAGTTGAGATACTAATACAGGATTTCTTCCAAGTTGTAATCTAATGCATTCATTAATAAAAACATTAAATTAAAAGTCCTGGTTGGACGTTGGGTTCCATCACAGGGGATGTTCCATGTGAATGAGTGAGGAAATCCTGAGGCCTTATCTACCAGCAGAATTGGGTGAAGAGACACCAGAGGGAGGAATCTCAGTCCTCAAAGAAAATAGCCAGTGGGTGTGTAGCTGTGGGGCAGAAGTGGAGTGTGCAGGGTAGCACCCTGAGTGGCCTCAGTTGCAGCAGTAACAGCAGCACAAACACAGTTCTGGCCAAGGAGGTGGCTTAAGCTGTTGGTAAAATGACACAACAGCTCTTTCTCCATAGTATGTGAGTTGACAAAACAAAGGACAGGGTTCCCATTACAATCTCCTTCAAGCTCCTTTCCCTTGCCACTCAGAGCTGATTTGTACAAAAACATGCTTTGCACTTGTACCTGGAGGAACTGGAGACAGTGGGTTCGAACTTTAGCAGTCATCTACCTGGTGTCCATAGTGGTTGTGGTTGCCTTATGAATGTGGGGACTACAGAAACTGGAGATTCAAATGCACACCAAAAGCTTGGTTTATCGCTGGAATTGTTTCTGCTGTTGACAATACCTAGATCACTGTGGGTTACATTGCTACAGTTAGTGCATTATATGCAACCTAAACTACAAAAATCAATCATAAGGATTCTTTGGATGGTACCCATTTACAATTTAGATAATTGGATACTCCAGCATTGCAATATATGTGCATACCTGCAGAGAATTCTATAAAGCTTATGTCATTTACAACTTTATGAGATTCCTTACCAATTATCTAACTAACTATTATTGAAATCTGGTGCTAATTATTGAAGCTGAAGATAGCTGAAACATTTTCCTCCTTTATGTTGCTGTCTACCATAGTCTATGGTAGAAGTATTGCTGTTTAGGCAAACTAGGCATATTACAGTATACAGTTATCAGACCATTCACCACCATCATTGTTTTAATCTGTGAACTGCTTGCTTTATATGATTAGCTTTTCATATACTTAGACTTATTTAGTTATAATAAACATGTCACAATTGTTTGCCATGTATTGTCTTCTACTATTTTATAAAAATCTAAAGGAAGAACTGAGCCCAATCCAACATGTTGGCAAATTTCTTTGTGTAAAGCTGGTATTTTTTGTTTCTTTTTGGCAAGTAGTAATTATTGCTTTGATGGTAAAAGTTGGCATTATTTATGAAAAGCATGTATGGAAATGGCAAACTGTGGAAGCTGTGGTTTCGGGAATCCAGGACTTTATATCTGCATTGAGAGGTTCCTTGTTGCTATTGCCCATCACTACCCTTTCTCATTAACCATATCTCCAAGAAGCAGAACATGGCTCATGCTCTGATTCCTTTCTTGCCATGTGGGATGTTTCAGACATTAGTATTTTTGAACAAATAAGGCACATTGGATGGACAGTCAGGAGACATCATAGGAAAAATTTGTTTCCTGAGAATCACAATCAGAATGAGCATACAAACTTATTATCATCATCATGGAGATGCAATTTCCACAGCCTCTTTTATGTTACTTTGACCCATGGATCACTATAAGGATTTGGACACACTGACACTCCCCAGACTACAGCTACTATGCCCAAAATATCTGATGAAATACTTAATAATACTATAGGAGAGAAAAAGATTCAGATAAATCTGTGGATTCCTGAACAGTGTGGAAATCAAACTGCAATTACGATATTGTATCATTACCTGGTATTCCATGGCTCAGGATTTTGTGCTTGGGAAAAGCCATGAATAATGGGAAATTTCAACACAAAAATAGCTGAAAGCCAGGTACAACTACTGGAGATATATATATATATATATATATATATATATATATATATATCTATTATATATATATATATAAAATCCTGTGTGTGTGTGTATATATATACACATATATACACCTACGTTTTGTACATCAAAGGATCAAAGGTAATCTGTCTAAATTTCCTAGACCTAGACTTGATTTCTTAACATTAGAGTATCAAATAATCAAATGTTAGCAAAGGACATAACTAAATCTTCCTGATGTTAGATTGCTTTATCAAGAGATGGACATTAAAAAATCAGTGCTTCCTACTACTGCTGCATGAATATAATGCTCTGGAATTAACAGAAAGCGTAACACAGAAATATAAATTAGTGGAACTTAATCATAATCATGTGTCATATAAGCTTACCTGATAATTATTTCCCAATTCCTCAACTCAATGTGTTTCAATAAAGGAAAATTTATCCATAAAAACCATTAAATTATATTTCTGTTTTGAAAACCACAGACCATTGAACTTGATGTCCCTTTTGTCAGTATTATTGAACATATAACTAAAAATATGATCACTAAACACAATAGCTAATATTATTGAGCCTTTATTCTTGACATATATTAGCTCATTTAATCTTCACAAACACTATATAGAGTAGATTCTATTATTTTGTAGATGAAAATGATAAGGGAATAGAGGTTCCAAAAGGTTAGATAATTTTCTCAATATCACACGACTGGAAGACAGTGGAATGTGGATTGAACCCAAATCCCTATGACTCCACCGTTTTTATAAATAGCCCCTACACTACACAGTTTCCATGTTTGTAATTAGGATGAATTCATTAAGTACCTATGCCACAAAAACACATATCATATGAACAAGCTCGTTTACTTATCAAGTCATGTAACTATGTAAAAAAGATAAACACATTTATATCTGGACTTCAGCAACACATTCGACTGTTTTTTTGTGATAGTTCCATAAACAACAATAAGAAAAGATTGATTTCCAAAACAACAAAAGAGGTGAATTTGTAATTACTGAAATGTTTTACCGGGAATATTTGAAGTAGTGTGCCCTTGGTTCTTTTCTCATGAACATATTTATCAGAGATTTTTATGCAAAGTATAAACTAGAAATCATAAGCCGATGTCACATGCCACATAGGCTGAATGTAACCTTCATATAGTGTTACTTTGGCTTCCCCAATAGTTTCAAATACTTTGAAATCAGTTCCTAAAGACAAAACATATCATTATTTTGAACCCATTTTCCATGGCTGAGGAATTTATCACCTTAAGGCACTACTCACTCTCCACCATAAAAGATGAAAATATCTTTTACTCAACTTTCAGTGGAGGTGCAATCATGTGACCCAGGCTCTAGCAAGCAGACATATCCATTTTATAGCCACTCAGAAGTTACTTATTTCACCTAATATAAGACAACATCAATTAAAAGGCACGCCAGTACTATTTGTTCCATTAAGAACATTTTTAAAATGCTTCCAATTAAACTATGCTATTGATTATAATATGTGTTATGATTTCCTAGATATTAAAATGTGAAAAGTATATGTCTTAAAATTAAGTGTAATTATACTACAAAATTAAGTAAATTAAGGTAATTATACTAAGAAATGAAGATTGGATAGCATCAAGCCTGATTAACTGAAAGTAGTAGTGGCAGTAGCTATATCATTTCCACAGGCAACTGTTTCAGTAATATGCCCAATATCTAGTATCAGTGATGTTACCTGTGGAATTTACAGTGTTTAGCACTAATGATGGTGACAAATGGGATCTGCAAGGAGACAGTTCTGATACATTATTTGAGATATTATATTTTGCTACATAATGTTTAATACAGGTTTTCCAGACTTCCTTAATATCCTGTAATCTGTTCAGTCTTATTTTTGTGATTACATATATGTAACATAAAATTCACCACTTCAACCATTTTTAATGCACAATTCAGTGGTTTTTGGAATACTCAAAATGTTGTGCGAGCATCGTTACTATCTGTTTACAAGATGTTTTTATTACTCCAAACAGAAACTCAGTAAGCATTAAGCAACAATTTTCTGCTCCCTCTCTCCCTATTCCCTGGTTACGTGTAATCTGTATTCTTTATCACTGAATTTTCCTGTTCTAAATATTCCATATAAGTAAAATAATACACTATTTTTCCTTTAATATCTAGTTCATTTCATTTAGCATAATGTTTTCAAGGTGCAATTATGTTGCAGCCTCTATCAGAACTTCATTACTTTTCTAGGCTAAACAGTGTTCCATTCTATAGATATACAACTTTTGCTTATCCATTCATCTGTTGATGGACACATGGGTTGTTTCTACCTTTTGGATGTTATGAAAAATGCTGTTATGAATGTTTTGTATACTTATCTCTTTGAATTCCTGTTTTCAAGTTTTTGGGTATACGTTAGCATGGAATTTCTGGGTCATATATTAATTCTACATTTAATTTTGAGGAACTACCAAGCTCTTTTCCACAGAAACTCCAGCATTTTACATTCCTATCACCAGTGCTTGTGAGTTTCAATTTCTCCATATTTCCTATAAAACTTGGCATTTTCAATTTGTTTGGTTATAGCCATGCTAGTAGGTGTGAAACGGTATTTTTGATATTTTGATTTGTACAGACATATCTTAGAAATATTGTGGGTTCAGTTCTGGACCACTGCAATAAAGTCAATATCACAAAAAAGTGAGTCATACAAAATATTTGGTTTCCCAGTGTATATAAAAGTTATGTTTACATGAATATATAGCTTATTAAATGTGCAGAAATCTTATGTCTAAAAAATGCATACCTTAATTTCAAAGCACTTTATTGCTAAAATATGCTAACAATTATCTGAGCTTTTGGCAAGTCATGATCTTTTTGCCGGTGGAAGGTCTTGCCTAGATATTGATGGCCGCTTACTGCTCAGGGTGGTGGTTACTGAAGGTTGAGGTGTCTGTAGCAGTTTTTAAAAATAAGACAACAACAAGGTTTTCTGCATTAATTAACTCTTCCTTTAACAACATATTTCTCGGTAGCATGAGACACGGTTTGATAGAATTTTATCCACAGTGGAACTTGCTTCATAATTGGAGTCAATCCTCTCAAATCCTGCTGCTCCTTTATCAACTAAGTTTATGGAATACTCTAAAATCCTTTGTAATCTTTTGACAATGTTCATAGACTCTTCTCCAGGAGTAGATTCTATCTTAAGAAACCACTTTCTTTGCTTATCCATAGGAAGCAAATCCTTGTTTGTTAAAGTTTTATGAGGAGAGTGCAGCAATTCAATCACATTTTCAGGCTCTGCTTCTAATTCTAGTTCTCTTGGTATTTCCACCACATCTGTTGTTACTTTTTTCCATTGAAATCTTGAACCCCTCAAAGTCATTCATGAGAGGTGGAATTAACTTCTTCAAAATTCCTGTTAATGTTAATATTTTGACTTCCTCCCATGCATTACAAATATTCTTAATCCCATTTTCAGAATTTTTTTCTATTAACTTTGCTCAGATCCATCAGAAAAAGCACTATCTCTGGCAACTATAGCCTTATGAAATGTATTTCTTGAAAAGACTCGAAAGACAAAGTTACTTCTTAATTCATGGGCTGTAGAATGTATGCTGTGTTAGCAGGTGTGAATACAACTTAATCTCCTGTGCACTTCCATCAGAATTCTTAGGTAGCTAGGTGTTTTTTCATTACACAGTAACATTTTTAAAGAAATCTTTGTTTTTCTGAGCAGTGGGTCTCAATAACGGGCTTAAAATATTTAGGAAATGATGCTGTAAGTAGATATGCTGTCATTCATGCTTCATTGTTCCATTGATAAAACATAGGCATACTTCTTAAAAGACCTAGAATTTTTGGAAGAGCATATGAACATTGGCTTCAACTTAACACCATCAGCTACATTAGCCCCTAACAAGGGAGTTAGCCTATGCTTTGAAACTTTGAAGCCAGTCATTGACTTCTCCTCTCTATGAAAGCCCTGGGTGGCATCACTGTTTTGTCTATATTGAAAACTTATTGATTAGTATAGACATTTTTATCAATTATTTCATCTAGAACTTCTGGATAACTTCCTGCAGCTTCTACATTAACACTTGCTGCTTTACCTTGCATTTTTATGTTATGGAGATGGAATCTATCCTTAAATCATACCAACCTATCTTCCCTAGCTCCAAATTTTTCTTCTGAAGTTTTCTCACCTCTCTCTGGCTTGATAGAAGTGAAAAGAGATAAGGCCTTGCTCTGGGTTGGGTTTTGACTTAAGGAAAACTTAAGTGGCTGGTTTGATCTTTTAGCTAGACCACTCAAACTTTCTCCATATCAGCAATAATGCTACTTCACATTCTTATCATTCACTAGGTAGCATTTTTTAGTTTCCACTAGGAACCTTTTCTTTGCATTCATAATTTGGCTAACTGTTGCAAAAGGCTTAGCTTTCAGCCTGTCATCTTTTGACATGCCTTCTTCACAAAGCTTAATCATTATTAGTTTTTGATGTAAAGTAAGAAATGTGCACCTCTTCCCTTTACTTGAAAACTTAGAAGCCATTTTAGAGTTCTTAAATGGCCTAATTTCAATATTGCTGTGTCTCAGGAAATAGGCAGGTCTGAGGGAGAGAGATGAAGAATGGCTGGTTGGTGGACAAGTCAGAACACACAAAACATTTATTGATTAAGTTTGCCTCCTTTTATGAGGATAGATCATGATTCCCTAAAACAATTAAAATAGTTACATCAAAGATCGCCGGCTACACATCACCAGAATAGACATAATTATAACAATAAAGCTTGAAATGTGAGAATTACCAAAATGTGACACAGAGACACAAAGTGAACACCTGCTGTTGGAAAAACGGTGCGAATCAAATTGTTCAGGGTTGCCACAAACTTTCAATTTGTAAAAATCACAATATCTGTAAAGATCAGTGAAGTGAAGCCCAGTGAAAAATGATATGCCTTTATTTCCTTAATGATTAAAGATGCTGAACAACTTTGCATGCACTTACTTCCATATTCTTTATAGAAATGTCTATTTAACTCGTTTGGGCATTTTTTAATTAGGTTGCTTGCCTTTTTGTGGTTGATTTGTGTTTTAAAACATAATTTAGTCATTAAACAATTATCAGATATCTGGTTTATAAATATTTTGCAAACATTTGTAAATATTTTTTCACAGTATGTGAGTTATCTTTCTACTCTTTTGATGGTATCTTTCAATGCACAAAAGTTGCTAATTTTGATGAAGGACAACGTATCTATTTTTGTTATTACCTATGCTTTTGGTGTCATATTTAATAAACCATTGTCAATTCAAAGGTCTTGAAGATTTGTCTATAAGAGTTTATCTCTTTGGTTCTTAAATAAGGAGTTTTTATATATTTTCAGTTAATTTTGTATACAGACTAAGGGTCTAAATTTAGATTTTATAAATGTGAATGTAGTTTTCTCAGCAACATTCATGGAAGATATTTTTCTTTGCCCTATTGAATGGTTTTGGTACCCTTGCCAAAAATCAATTGATAATGAATATAATAATTTACTTTTAGATTCTCAATTTTATTCTATTGATCCATATGGCTATCATTATACCAGCTCAAAACTGTTTTGATTACTGTAGCTTTGTAGTATATACTGAAATATGGAAATGTGAATATTCCAACTTTTTGACTCATATTCAGAATTATTTTGGCTATTCTGTGTACCCTGAATTTTCATATGAATTCTAAGTCAGTGCAATAGTTAATTTTGTGTGTCAACTTGTATAAACAACAGTAACCACATATTTAATCAAACATTATTCTAGACATTTTTAAGGAATTTTAAATAATTTAATTTAATTTAATTTCTTTCTTCTTTTCTTCTTCTGCTATCTTTGGGGTTCATTTTCTCTTCTTGTTTTTTAAGTTCTTCTAGGCAAAGGACATGAACAAACACTTCTCAAAAGAAGCGATGCACACAGCCAATGAGTATATGAAAAAATGCTCAATATCACCAATCAGGGAAATGCAAATCAAAGCCACAATGGGATACCGTCTCATTGGCACTGGAGGCCATAGTCCTAAATAAATCAACACAAGAACAGAAAACCAAATACCGCATATTCTCACTTATTAGTTAGAGATAAACATTGAGCATGCTATGGATGCAAAGAAGGGAGCAATAGACACTGGGGACTGTTCAAGGGTAGAGAGTAGAAAGAGGATGACAATTGAAAAATTACTCATTGGGTATTATGCTAACGACCTGGTTGACAAAATTATCTGCATACCAAACCGCTGCAAATGGCTATCTACTCATGCAACAAACTTGCATATGTATCCCTTGAACCTAAAATAAAAGTTGAGAAAAACTAACTAAATAAAAGTTTATGAAAATTTATCCTTAAGATTTTAAACTTCTTGATCTTAAATTCTATCTTTTCATGCATTTTAAATTAATTTTTGTATATGGCTAAAGGTAAGGGGTTGTGTTTACTTAAACCCAGTATAGTCCAAAAAAAGTGGTTATAAATTTGTGGTCTTAAGACCAGCAGCATCAGCATTACCTTGAAACTTGTTACAGATGCAAGTTCTTAGGCTCTACACCTATTAAACCAGACACTCTGAGTGTGGTTTCCAGCAATCTGTGCTTTAATAAACCCTCTAGGAGATTTTGATGCATGAAAAATTCGCCGGGTGTGGTCGTTCATGCCTGTAATCCCAGCACTTTGGGAGGCACAGGCAGGTGACAAGGTCAGGAGTTCAAGACCAGCATGGACAGCATGCTGAAACGCTGTCTCTACTAAAAATACAAAAATTAGCTGGGCATGGTGGCATGCGCCTGTAGTCCTAGCTGCTTGGGAGACTGAGGCACAAGAATAGCTTTAACCCAGGAGCCGGAAGTTGCAGTGAGCCGAGATCGTACCACTGCACTCCAGCGTGGGTGACAGAGTGCGACTCTGTCTCAAAAAAAAAAAAATTAAAAACCATCTAAATGCATTCTGTTTTTTTTTGGCTTATTCATTTTCTACAAGAAAAAGCAAAAAGCATTATTTCAATTTAGATTGTTGTTATTCTATACTCATTTCAGTATAATTCACCTTTCAAGCAATTGAGTTAAGTCTTTAACCAGAAACTGTAATGCAAACAATAGTAAATTTCACTTGCAAAGAGGATTTTGCACTACAAAGAAAAAAAATTATTACAGACCATGAAAAATTAGCACAGAAAATATGAATATTGACCCCTTCCTATTCCACAATTATTTGCATATTTAATGAAATTTAGAAAAAAATTATTCATTGTCCTCAAAGTAGCGAGTGACACGACCTATATTTTTTAATAAACTGTAGAAATTAACGATGCTATATGTTGTCATTTTATTGCTTACAGTTGTGAGTCTTAATAGAACAGAAAGTTAGAAGACATGATGTCACTAGAATGCTAACTGTTCCAAAAGATTAAAGGTAAACTGTGCAAGGCACATTTCTTTAATAATATTGTATTATACTTTTTAAAGAGAATCTAGGAATTTTATCAATAGAAATCTTCACAGAAGGATTAAACACATGAAGGATTTTGAGATACCTTTTAACACAATTTCTGGTCCCTTTATTTATCTAGTAGATGAAATAATACATCTTTATATGGTTTCTAAAATAACAACATGCAAAGACACTAGTACAGATATAAAATTAGCCACAGTTTTACCTTCTAAGACGCTTTTTTTTTTTTTTTTTTTTTTTTTAAACAGATTTACGTGTCAAGCTTTGGATAGGTATAGTAACTGATAGGTTAAAAGAGATTAAAAGTAAATTACTTATTCAGCCAATTGTGGGATTTTTTTGTTCAAAATACAAATTTGTATTCAGTATCTACTTACCCTTAGAGTCATGACAGATTTTTATTCATCTACCTCAAAAAACTAGAAAACAAGGCAATATATATTAAACAATAATCATAAACATGGAATAACAAACAGCAAAAACAGCAATCATTTATAGAACAGAAAAAAATAAGATAAGCCCTATTGTTGTCTCAGCTTACGTTTGCAAACATCCACAATGTGGAGTGCACAGAGACAACGGTTATGACTCCATTGACAAGGCAAAATTCACACTTCAGGGAGGCAAATACCGCTAAAATTCTTCCCCAAAAGCCTGAGAAATTGTAGATATACATCAATAAAGCTCCAGAAATGTATACTGGGGTTTCTTTGAATCTGAGTCCTGGTTCAAAAGGGTGGGGAAAAGTACCAGAATACAGGAAATAACCACTGCAAAAGAGAAGGTGAAAAAATCTCTGGGACTCACAGTGGTCTGAGAATAATTGTATTTTTTCCAACTAGAATGGAGAAAATCTCCTAATATACTGTACTTCAGATAGAGTCCTCAAGAAGGATATTAACCTCAACAGTGAGAATAACCTAGACCTAAATTAAGGGCTGTTCTGCATCTGCCATTACTAAACTATTTTGGTTTCTTTTTAAAGAATGTTTTTTTAAATTTCTTAATATTTATTTTTATTTCAATAGTTTTTAGGGTACAGGTGGCTTTTGGTTAAATGGATAAGTTCTTTATAGTGGTGATTTCTGAGGTTTTAGTGCACCTGTCACACCTGCCACCCGAGCAGTGTACATTGTACCCAATATGTGATGTTTTATTCCTCCTGCCCCTCCTATGCTTCCCCCATCGAGCCCCCAAAGTCCATTATATAATTCTTATGCCTTTGCATTCTCATAGCTTAACTCCCATTTATAAGCGAGAACATATGATATTTGCTTTGCTTTTCAATTCCTGAGTTAGTTCACTTAGAATAACAGCCTCCAGGCCCATTTAAGTGCTGCAAAAGATATTAATTCTTTTTTTGTGACTGAGTAGTATTCCATGGTGGGTATACAAGACATTTTCTTAAAACACTTTGGTTGATGGGCATATAAGTTGGCTCCATATCCTTGCAATTGCAAACTGTGCTGTTGTAAACATGCCTGTGCATGCATCTTTTTCATATGATGACTCCTTTTTTTTTCTTTTTTTTTTGGATAGAAGCCCAGTAGTGGGATTGCTGGATGAAATGACATTTCTACTTTTATTTCTTCAAGGAATCTCCATACTATTTCTCACAGTTGTACTAATTTACATTCCCATCAGCAGTGTAAAAGTGTAAAAGTGTTCCAATTTCACCACATCCAAGCCGACATCTATATATTTGTTTGACTTTTTAATTATGGCCATTCTTGCAAGAGTAATGTGGTATCCCATTGTGGCTTTAATATGCGTTTCCCTTATAATTCATGATGTTAAGCATTTTTTCATGTGTTTGTTGGCTGTTTGTATATCTTCTTTGATGGGCTTATTATCATTTTTTCTTGCTGATTTGTTTGAACTCCTTGTAGATTCTTGATATTAGTCCTTCGTTGTATGCATAGTTTGTGAATATTTTCTCCTAGTCAGTGGGTTGTCTGTTTACTCCGCTGATTCTCTTTTTTGCTGTGTAGAAGCTTTTTAGTTTAATCAGGTGCAGTTTGTTTATTTTTGTTTCTCTTGCATTTGTTTCTGGGGTCTTAGTCAAGAATTATTTGCCTAAGCCAATGTCTGGAAAAGTTTTTCTAATGTTATCTTCTAGAATTTTTACGGTTTATGTGCGTGGTGTCTATATATATATATATATATATATATATATATATATATATATATAAAACTTTTTCTTTATCCATTCATCTATTGATGGACACTTAGGTTGATTCCATATCTTTGATATTGTGAATACAGCTGCAACAAACATGAAGGTGCAGGTATGTCTTAATATACTATTTTTTTTTTTTAATACTCAAAAGTGGAATTGCTGGATCAGATAGTAGTTCCATTTTTAGTTAATTGAGAAATTTCCATACTGTTTTTTATAATGTCTGCGCCACTTCATGCATCTACCAACAGTGTATAAGAGTTTTATTTTCTCTGCATTCTTGCCAGCAACTTGTATTTTTTTGTCCTTGTGATTATAGCTATTTTAACTGGGTTAAGACAATATCTCATTGTGGTTTTGATTTGTATTTTCCTAATAATTAGTGATGTTGAGCATTTTTTCACATACCTGTTTGCTATTTGTATGTCTTCTTTTGAGAAATGTCTATTCATGTCATTTGTTCATTTTTAATAGAATTATCTGGGCTTTCCTACTGTTATTTGTATAGTCTGAATATTAGTCCCTGGTCAGATGAATAGTTAGCAAATGTATTCTCCCATTCATCAGGTTGTCTCTTCTCTCTGTTGATTGTTTATTTTGCTGTGCAGAAGCTTTTAAGTCTAATATAGTTCTATATACTACACTATGCAAATAGTGTAATATGTTTAGTTTTGGGAGTTTTGCCTGTGCTTTTGAGGTTTCAGTCGTCACATCACACTGCCTAACCAACGTCCTGGACTGTTTCTAGCGTATTTTCCTCTAGTATTCTTAATGTATCAGGTCTCATATTTAAGTATTTCATTCCTGTTGAGTTAATTTCCGTATAAGATGAGAGATAGGATCTGTAGGTACCCAGTTTTCCCTGCATCATTTATTGAAGAGGATGTCCTTTTTTCAATATTTGTTCTTTTTGCCTTTGTAGAAACTCAGCTGGCTATAAACATTTGAATTTATTTTGGGGTTCTGTATTCTGTTTAATTGGTCTATGTGTCTGTTTTTATACTAATACCATCCTGTTTGGTTACTATAGCCTTGTAGTATATTTCAAAGTTAGGTAGTGTGATGACTCCATCTTTGTTCTTTTTACTCAGCATCGCTTTGGATATTCAGGCTCTTTTTTGGTTCTATATAAATTTTACAGAGTTTTTATTTCTGTGAGAAATATCATTGGTATTTTGATAGAGATTACATTGTATCTACAGATTGCTTTGGGTAGTATGGTCATGTTAACAATATTAATTCTTATGATCCATGAGCATAGGATGTCTTTCCATTTGTTTGTGTCCTCTTCAATTTCTTTCATCAGTTTTGTAGTTTTCCCTGTGGAGGTTGTTTACTTCTTTGACTAAATATAGCGGTATTTTACTTCCTTGATTAAATTTATTCTTATGTATTTTATTTATTTTTACTTATTGAAAATGTGTTTGCCTTTTTTGTTGTTGTTCAGCTACTTCATTATTGACATATGGAAATGTTACTGATTTTTTAGTGTTGATTTTGTATTTTGTGGACATATCTAAGAATTCTTTGGTGGATTCTTTAGTTTTTTTTCCAAATATAAGATCATGTCATCTGCAAAGAGGCACAATTTCATTTTCTATTTTCCAATTTGAATGCCTTTTACATATTTCTCTTCCCTGATTGGTTTGATTAGGACTTCCAATAATATATTAAATAGGAGTGGGAAAAGTAGGCATTCTTTTCTTCCAGTTTTTAGCAGAATGGATATAACTTTTACTCATTCACTATAATGTAAGCTGTGGCTTTGTCATATATAACCTTTATTATGTTCCTGTATTTTTTAAATAATAAGAGCTTTTATCATGATGGGATGTTGAGTTTTATCAAATGCTTTTTCTGTGTCAATTGTGATGATAATATTATTTTTGTCACTAATTTGGTTCATGTGACACATCACATTAATTGATTTGCTTATGTTCAATCATCCAGGCACCCTTGAGATAAATCCCACTTGACCATTATGTATTATCTTTTGGATGAGCTGTTGGATTCAGTTTAGTAGTATTTTGATGAGGAATTTTGCATCTATGATCATGAGGGATTTTGTTCTGTAGTTTTCTTTATTGTTTTGTCCCCATCCGGTTTCTGTATCAGGGTAATGCTGACCTCATAGAATGAGTTAGGGAGAATTCTCTTCTTTTTAATGTTGTGGATTAGTTTGAGGGGAAATGCTGTTACTTCGTTATACTTTGGTAGAACTTAGCAGTGAAGCCATCTAGTCCCAGACACTTTTTCGGTGAGAGACTTTTTATTACCGAGTCAGGTTTTATGTGTCCAGGAATTCATCCATTTCCTCTAGGTTTTCCAGTTTGTTAGCATATAGTTGTTCATAGTAGCCTCTAATGATCTTTTGTGTATATGTGTGTGTGTGTGTGTGTGTGTGTGTATATATATATATTTTTTTTTTTTTTTTTTTTTTTTTCGAGAAGGAGTCTCCCTTTGTCGTACAGGCTAGAGTGCAGTGGCACAATCTCGGCTCACTGCAAGCTCCATCTCCCAGGTTCGCGGCATTCTTCTGCCTCTGCCTCCCAAGTAGTTGGGAAAACAGGCACCTGCCACCATGCCCGGCTAATTTTTCCTATTTTTAGTAGAGACGGGGTTTCACCATGTTAGCCAGGATGATCTCGATCTCCTGACCTCATGATCCACCCGCCTTGGCCTCCCAAAGTGCTGGGATTACAAGCGTGAGCCACCACGCCTGGCCAATCTTTTGTATTTCTTATGTTATCAGTTATAATATCTCATTTCATTTCTAAATTTCTTTGACTCTTCTCTTTTTTTTTTTTTATTTTTCTAGCTAGTGGTGAATCAATTTTGTCTTTTGTTGTTGTTGTTGTTCTTTGTAATTTTAGTATCTATTTTAATTCTCATTTGATCTTTATTATTTCTTTTATTTTACTTTTAGTTTGATTTGTTCTTGCTTTTGTGGTTCCTTTAAGTGAATCAATAGGTTGTTCATTTGAAATATTTCTACTTTTTCAATGAAAGAATTTATAGTTATAAATCTCACCCTCAGTACTGCTTTTGCTGTATCAAAAATGTTTGCTATGTTGCCTTTTCATTTTCATTTGTTTCAAGATATTTTAAAATTTCTTCTTAATTTCTTCATTGATCCAGTGGCCATTCAGGAGCATGCTGTTTAATTTCTACATATTTGTGCAGTTTCCAAAGTTCCTCTTGCTATTTATTTTTAGTTTTATTCCCTTGTGGTCTGAGAAAAAAATATATACAACTGTGATTTTAAAAAAAAATTGTAAAGACTTGGTTTTTGGTCTAACATATGGTTTATTCTGAAGAATGTTCTATGTGCTAATGACAACAACGTGTGTTCTGCAGCTGTTGGATATATGTCTGTCAGGTCCATTTGTTATAAAGTGAAGTTTAAATCCAATATTTCTTTGATGACTTTCTGTCTAGATGATCTGTCTAGTGCTGAGAATGGGGTGTTAAAATCTCCAACTCTTATTGTATTGGACACTCTCCCTTTAGATCTAATAATATTTGTTTTATATATCTGGGTGCTTCAGTGTTGGGTGTTTATATATTTAGTATTGCTGTATTCTCTTGGTGAAATGATCCCTTTATTTTATGACAACCTTTTTTGTCTCCTTTTACTGGTTTTGACTTAAAGTCTGTTCATCTCACATAACTATAGCTATTAATGCTTACTTTAATGTGCATTTGTGTGGAATATCTTTTTCTATTTCTTTTCTTTCAGTTTATGTGTTTCTTGTGGACAGTATATAATAGTTAGGCCATTTTGTATCCTTTCAGGCCATCTGTATTTTTTGAGTGGAAAAATTAATCTGTTTACATTAAAGATTATTATTGATATGTGAGGACTTACTCCTTTCATTTTGTTCATTGTTTTTTAGTTGTTTTGTGTATCATTGTTTTGTATATGCTTTCTCTTTTATTGTTTGTCATTTTGATTTGGTAGTTTTGGTTAGTATTAACATTTGAATCTTTTCTCTTTTTCACTTGGGTGTTTGTTCTACCAGTGAGTTTTATACTTTCATGTATTTTCATTTTTGTAGATACCTGTCATTTTTCTGCCAGGTTTAAAACTTCCTTAAGTAATTATCATATGGCTGGTCTAGTGGTGATGCATTTCGTCAACTTTTGCTTGTCTGAGAAATAACTTATGTGTCCTTTTATGAAGCATAACCTTGCTGGGTATAGTATCTTTGATTGACAGTTTTTTCTTTATTCCAGCACTTTTAATATGTCATCCCATTTGCTTCTGGTCTGTAAGGTTTCTACTGAGAAATCTGCTGTTGTTCTTATGAAGATTTCCTTATAAGTGACTAGACGCTTTTCTCTTGGTGGTTTTACAATTATCTCCTTGTCTTTGACTTTTGGCAGTTTAGCTATAATGCACCTTGGAGAAGACTTTTTGGCTTGTATCTCTTTGAGGATCTCTAAGCATCCTTTATCTTTATGTCTAAATCTTTTGCTAGACATTGGAAGTTCTCATCTATTATTTCATTAAATAGATTTCCCATGCCCTTGGTCTTCTCTTCAACTTCTGAAATAGCCAAAATTTGAAAATGTCATTGCTTTATTTTGTCCCATAGGTCAAGTAGGCTTTTTAAATTCTCTGTATTCTTTTTCTTTAATGTTTGAATGAGTTATTTCTAAAGACTTGTCTTCAAGTTCTGAAATTATTTTTTCTGCTTGATACAGTCTATTGTTTTTAAGCTCTCAATTACATATATGTTTTTAATTCATTCATTTAATTCTTCAGTTCCGGGATTTATGTTTCATTCTTTTTTATGATATATATCTCTTTGTGAATTTCTCACTCATATCTTAAATTGATTTTACTGATTTATTTGTGTTGTTTATCTGTGTTTACTTGTATCTCATGCAGTTTCTGTAATATTATTATTTTGAATTCTTTTTTTAATTTCATACTTTTTTTCATTAGATTCTATTGCTGGAGAATTATTGTGTTCATTTGGAGGTGCCATTTCTCTCTTTTTTTTTTTTTTCATTTTTGTGTTTTGTTTTGTTTTCCTACTGTGATATCTGTTCATCTGCTGTAAAACTTATTTCTAGTTATTTCAAATGGCATATATAGGGAAAGACTTTTTTTTCTGAAAATGTATCTGTGGTGTTTGTTGAGTAAGGTACTTTAACACTGATTCTGGGTACATTCAGTGGTGTAGTACCCACATGAATTCTTCAGATATGAAAGAGCTTCAGTGATGTCTACCTCTTTCTTGTTGATTTAGGCTGCAGTAGTTAGTGGAGGCTGTGGTGAGGCTTTGCTGTGGATGAGTCACCAGGGGCATCAGTCCTTGGGCCCCAATCATGGCAGCAACAGGCTAACTGTGCCTGTTTTTGTGCCCCCAGGTGGCACACATGGACACCAGTAATAGTGGGTCTAGTCGCACCAATTATTGGACCTCCAGGAAGCTTGGCTAGGTGATGCCAGTGACAGCAGTAGTCTGGGTGGGTGGGCAAGTCTTCTGGCCCCTGGGTAGCATGTAGAGCATGAAGATGGCATTTGCAGTGGTGGACAACCATCAGGCTACCAGGTGTCACATACTTGTGTTATTGGTGCCTGCAATGGGCTTCATGGACCAGTACCCAAGCTTCCGGGTGGCATGTGTGGGTGGATGCTTATTGGTTTGGAAGCAACAGGTAGGGTGGGCCCATCCTCAGGCCGCTGGGAAAAATGTACAGATGCCAGCAATGGTGAATGGAGCAGGGCAATTCTCAGGCTCTGGCATGGCATGTTTGGGCACTGGATATGGTGCCAGGCTGAATGGGCCTGTCTTCAGGACTCCTGGTCATGCCCACAGGAGAAGGATATGGTGACCAGGGCAGGTATATCCCCAGGCCCCAAGGTTTTGTTGGTTGGGTTGGGGCAGCTGCAGCAGCAGTGGTGGGAAGGGAAATCTGTTTTCAGGATGCATGCACGTGTGCAGCAGCCTTGCTGCTGGTGGGGGGGTAGGGCTGCTGTAAGTAGGAGTGGCCCAACCAAGTGGCTCTCAGGCTCTGGGAAGCATGAGCTTCAGTCCCAGAGGCAGGAGTTATGGCAGCAAGGGGGGAACATCTGTCCTCAGGGCATGTGCAGGTTTGTTACTGCTGCTGATTGGGCCAAAGGTGGGGCAAACTCATTGTCAGTGGCAGCAGTTTCAGTCAAGCTGCTCTCAGTCTCTAAGGAACTCACACTTTATGTTGGCAGCAGCAGTAGGAATGGAAAGCCTGTCCTCAGGGTGTCTGCAGGTATGCAATGGCTCTACTGTTGATGGGAGGAGAGTTGCTCTCTGTGGCAGCAGTTTCAGGCAAATGGCTTTCAGGCTCTGAGGAGTACATGCTTTGGCTCCTTTTGGCTCTTTTTGCCCCAGAAGGGGCAACTTCCCTGATACATCACACTCTCCATTCCCTGGGATGTAGGACACAGAGTGGGCTAGAGCACTGAGGACCCTGCAACACTACTAGGTTCAACCAGTTTTGTACCACTGCAGCTCTCAGGTAGATGAAGGGCAATATCAGTGGAGCTCCAGGGTTGGGGAGGTATCATGGCTATTGGGCTTCAAAACAGAATGCAGTCTGATGGGACACGCTTCAGTTCTTGGGTTTCACTGAGTGTGTGGGATGCAGCATGGGCACCCTTTCTGGAATAGTACTATTGTATGGATTCCAGGCAGCTCCTGATACTAGTCTCAAGTCCCATGAGGGTCTAGAAGCTTTCTCATGGCTAAGATTACAGGAGTCCACGGTGAGAATGTGAACCTCTGGGGATCACTCACTTACCCTTTCCCTGCACTAGGAAATCTCTCCAGGTCTCCAGTCAATCTAGAATGGGCTGGATATCTTGCTTCCCTCTCCTTTCGTGCCTCAGGCATTTCTTGTCACTTCTATGCTGAATTCTAGTGTTACCCATTAGATGATCTATTCATAGTGTGATTATATACTTGCTATTTTGGTTTTCCTTTGTGGAGAATATGAGTGCTGGATGCCTCAGCCATCATCTGTTACCTCATGCTTTGAGATAAAAACTTTCACAATTTATTTGAACTTTCCTTACCTTAAAATTAAATGTTAAATCCTATCTACAATATATGTCATACATCACTTAATGATGGGGACACATTCTGAGGAATACATTGTACAGTCTTAGGTGATTTTGTCATTTTCGTAAACATGATAGAATGTACTTACACAAACCTAGATGGCACAGCCTACTAAGCACCTATGCTATATGGTACACCCTATTGCTCCTAGGCTACAAACCTGTACAGCATATTACTGTTTGGAATATTGTAGGTGATTGTAACACAATGACAATTTTTTTTGTATCTAAACATATCTAATACAGAAAAGGTAACATTTTGCACTATGATGTTACTGTATTAGTCTATTTTCATGCCTCTGATAAAGACGTAACAAAGACTGTGTAATTTATAAAGAAAAAGAGGTTTAATGGACACACAGTTTCACGTGGCTGGGGAGGCCTCACAATCATGGTGGAAGGCAAAAGGCACGTCTTACCCCTTATAAAACCATCAGATCTCATTAGACTTACTCAATACCCTGAGAACAGTATGGAGGAAACAGCCCCCATGATTCAATTATCTTCCACCAGGTCCCTCCCACAACGTGTGGGAATTATGGGAGCTATAATTCAAGATGAAATTTGGGTGGAGACACCGCCAAACCATATCAGTTACCATGGCTAGGTCACTAGGCAATGGAAAACTTTCAGCTCCTTGTAATCTTATGGGACCACAACCATTTATGCAGTCCATCATTCACTGAAATGTCATTATGTGGTACATGACCATATCCACAAAATGTATGAATAATCTTTTTCAGTGACTTGCAATACCTTACTCTTTTATTTCATTATTATTTTTTATTATAAAACTAATGCATGGATAAATTTTTTTTGTAAAGTATTTTAACAATACACATGTATCAAAAGCAAAATATGACAGTCTTTCTTATCACCACTCTCCAATCTCATTCCTACTCCTGTAGGAAACTACTACCAATAATTTGTAGGCATTTTTTGCAGTTTGCTTTATATGCATTTTCACAGTTTGATTTCACATACTAGAAAAACCTCAAATACGTATGATTTAAACATGATAAAAGTTTATTACTCCATCTTGTAAATTACATCCACAGGTATATTGTTCATAGTAGTTATGGTAGCTGTACAGTCACAAGGAACACAGAATTTGTTCGCACCACTATCCAATCACATTGTTTCTATTTTCAAGGTCAACCTATGGTCTATGATGACTGCTGGTGCCCCAGTCATTATGTGGACATTAAAGACGAAATGATTGGAGAAGAAAAAATCAAAGAGATTGCACTAATTATCTGTTTTCCTTTTAAAGAGGCTCCTGAATGTCCTTTCCAAAAATTATCCTCGCACATTTTTTACCAGAATTAAATTTCATGGCCACATTGGCAGCAGGCAAAGGTGAGAAATGCCTTTTGGCTGGAAATATCGCCCCCTTTAATATTATTAGTGTTCTGTTAGTAAAGAAGAAGGAGTAAATGTATGTTAGATAGGCAAAAAGAAGTACCTGCCCATGTATATAAAGGAAAATATACACAGGTGAATTTTTCATAAAGAAATTAACACTACCGATATTGACTTGAAAGTTACATTTTTCATTTGGCAAAATGTTTTTAGAAATATCTCCATATGGATACGTAAAACTGCTTCCTTTATTCACAAATACTTATTGGACCAATATTTATGTGACAGGAAATAATCAAGGCAATCTATTATAGTTTTCAGTCTTTACTTATTACAATTGTAAATATACTTAAATATATTTAAAGTATAAAACATACTTCCCAATTACTTTCCAAAAAGACTTCATTAATTTTTACTTTAACCAATGATGAAACTCATTACTTTTAAAAGGCAAACATTTTTAAAATAATTTCAACTTTTATTTTAGATTCAGGGAGTATATGTGCAGGTTTATTACCTGGGTATATTGCATGATGTTGATGCTTGGGGTATGGTTGATTCCATCACCCAGGCACTGATCATAGTATTCAATAGTTAGGTTTTCAACCCTTGACCCTTCCCTCCTCCCCTCTCTCTTCTAGTAGTCTCCAGTGTCTATTGTTATCATCTTTATGTCATCACTATCCATTGTTTAGTTCTCATTTATAAGAAAGATCATGCTGTATTTGGTTTTCTGCTCCTGCATTAGCTATCTTAGGATAATGGCCTCTAGTTCCATCCATGTTACTGCAAAGGACATGATTGTATTCTTTTCGTGGCTGTGTAGTATTCCATCGTGTATATGTACCATATTTTCTTTATCCAATCCACCATTGATAGGCACCTAGGTAGATTCCATGTCTTTGCTATTGTGAATAGTGCTGCAATGAACATATTAGTACATGTGTCCTTCAGGTAGAATAATTTATTTCCTTTTGGATATATGCCCAGTAATGGGATTGCTGGTTGAACAGTAGTTCTGTTTTAAGTTCTTTCAGAAATTGCCAAACTACTTTCCAAAGGAGCTGAACTAATTTACATTCCCACCAACAAATATGTGTGTTCTCTTTTCTCTGCACCTCACCAGCATCTGTTGTAAGGCAACCATTTTCATTAAAAAAGTAAAATAAATGAATTGTCAAATTTCAAATAGAATGAAATAATTTAATAACTAAGATGATCTCCATCTCTTCCAAGATATCTAGGTCTCCAAGCCTCTTCCCCAGAGTCAACCACAGTTACTAGTCTCTCGTGTATCAGTCCAGAGCTTTTTTATGCCTTAAAAACATATGTTGGTAGAGTTATACTCTATTGTTTAATTCAAGTAAAGACATACAAATCTGGTTTTTGTTTTGTTTTCTCCTCTTTGACTTTGTCACTTACCTGTGTATATTAAAATAATTCATCACCATATTCATTTTCATCACTCTTTTTATTTTTACATCTGTAAAATACACCCATCTATGGATAAAATTAAAATTATTAAATAGTTACTTCCGATGTTTAGATTGTTTTCCTGTGTTTATAAACTTTGCTGCAATGAATATTCTGTGTGTATCTTTGTACATACATTTGTATATATTTATATATGTATATTTACGTACATGTGCAAGTTTTGTAGATGTAGAATTGCTGAGATAAAGGATATCTTCATTTTACATTTTAATAGATATTGCAAAATTGCTCTGTATACATATAGTGCAATTTAAGTTCCTGTTAACTTTGTTTAAAAGTGCCTGTTCCCTCACTGTCTCATCAACACACTGATTTTACTCAAATCCTTTTTTGCTTTTTGTTAAGAACATAGGTGGAAAACTATATCTTGCTAGTATTTTAATATGCATTATGACTCTCATTGAGCATAATTGTTTGTAATTAAATACCTTTTTATTATGTTCTCTGTGACATGCCTGTTCTCATAGTATCTCATTGTGATTTCGATTTGCATTTTTCTAATGATCAGTGGTGTTTAACTTTTCTTCACATGTTTGTTGGCTGCATCAATGTCTTATTTTGAAAAGTGTCTGTTCATCTCCTTTGCCCACTTTTTCACGTTGTTGTTTGTTTTTCCTTGTAAATTTCTTTAAGTTCCTTGTAGATTCTGGATATTAGACCTTTGTCAGATAGATAGATTGTGAAATTGTTCTCCCATTCTGTAGGATGTCTGTTCACAGTAATGATAGTTTCTTTTGCTGTGCTGAAGTTCGTTAGTTTAATTAAAACCCATTTGTCAATTTTTGCTTTAAATGCAATTGCTTTTGACATTCTCATCATGAAATCTTTGTCCACACCTATATCCTGAATGGTATTGCCTAGATTTTCTTCTAGGGTTTTTATAGTTTTGGGTTTTACATTTAAGTCTTTAATTCATCTTGAGTTAATTTTTGTATATGGTATAAGGAAGGGGTCCAGTTCCAGTTTTCTGCATATGGATAGCAAGTTTTCCCAGCACCACTTATTAAATAGGGAATCCTTTCCCCATTGCTTTTTTTGTCAGGTTTGTGGAAGATAAGATGTTGTAGATTTGTGATCTTATTTCTGAGATCTCTATTCTGTTCCATAGGTTCGACTATTTTTTACCATGAGAAAATATGGATTGATATTGTCAGATCTTCCTGTTTTTCAGCAAAATTCAGAAATCAAGATTTTTATATAACACTTCTTGATTTTGTAATATCTTAATTTTGCCAAAAGACTGCATTAACTAAACAAATATATTCATAGGCAAGATATACCTCATAGGCTATACCTTTCCAGCTTCTAAACTATCCTTGATTTTTAACCCCTTTTAAATGAAAATTATATACTTCTATGTTTATGATGATAATAATAGCAATAATTCATTGCCAAAGCAGAGAACTCACTGTTTATCAGACACTGTGCTAAGCATTTTACATATTTTGTCACATTTAGAAAATAATCTATGAGGTAGGTATTATTGTTATCCTCATTTTACAAATGAGTGAGCTGAGGATTAGAGAGGTAGAACAACTTGTTCATAAAAGTAGAATTAGTATTTACACCCATGGCTGTCTGAAGTCAAGTCATTACTCTTAACCACTTACCATGAATGAAGTTTTACACTGACAGCCATGGGTGTAAACATTAATATTAAAATGCAGAGATAAAATCACCCCTTTTTTTAAACATAATTTTTGTAACCTTTATCTTCTTGGACTAAGTTGCAATTTTAAAAATAATGACTGTAAAACTTCTAATGCCATGCCTGAATCGTAGTAACTGCTCTATAAATATCACGTATTATGGGTCTTTTTTGCAATAGATACATAATTTTTGTTATATTTGACTATTTTTGAAAGGATAGTTTCATAACTTTATCTGTAGGAAAACACATTGTGTTTATTAAACATAAAATAAATTATCTAAGAACCAAATAAATTGTCGGGGAAACAAATAAATGTTTACTCTTTCATTTATACATAAAATTTGTAATAATTAGTGAAAAACAAATCCGGGACTCTAAATATTGTCAAATGCTTGTGCTGCCAAAAAATGAGTTTCACACATTTTAACACAAAACTTTTATTTTGTTCTTTTTCTCTATTATCTAAATTTAGCAAGTCCTTTGACAACTTGTTGCAGAATTCATTGGGAGCCACAGAAAGATAAGGAAAGACCCAATTGCGAATTGAATCCAATGCTTCCTCATCTAAAGGCAACAATTGTCATCGTCTCATATTGTTAAGATTTATTTTCTGACAGAAGACTTTTGCTCTGCCCAAACTGACTCAAAAATATTCCAGAGCTATGTCTTTACTATGATTGACATTGGTAAGAAGAAAAGCATCTTTGTTTATGCTCTCACCAACAATGGAATTTTCTCACAACATTTGGAATTTTTGCATTCTGCTTTAGGTTACCTGAACTACTGACTGGCTTTTTCCATCTTCCCATAATCTACATTGCTTAAGTGAAGATTTATGTTTACCTGAGCTCTCAGAGATTTAAGCCTTTCATTGCTTTATCAATTTTTTCTGAAATATATTGCCATCAAAATGTCTTATATTTAATATAATGTAACCATACACTTATAGAATTGTTCTGCAGCAAGATACAAAAGCTATTTTCATATTTAGAAAGAAACATCAAATTCTAAACATTAATAGTACACTTCTCTGAAAATTGATTATATACAATTCCATGTATTCAAAATTTAAACAGTAGTGTCTGGTTCATGGTAAAATATAGTTTATCACAAATAATACATGAAGCAATATATCATAAAACAGCAACATACCAGGATATTTTCTTTATCCTTTCTTTTTACTTTCTTTTAATAAGCGGTAATGAAAAGGTGCTGATTTTGTGGCAAGTAGTGGAAGCTGTCATAGACTTGATACAATCTTTGGAACTTCAGATAACTGTTACTATTTTATTCAAGAAGGCTAAATTTGCAATACCATAATACTTAAGGACACTTGAAGAAAAATAACTCTATGGTATTTAGTTATAATTATAATTCCACTTAATGATTATTAATCTTTTGATCTATTCACTAAATGCCCATTTTATGATAAACACAGTGTTAAGCAAACTAAAGCTAATATGGTACAGGTTTGCTTCCAGAAAAGTCATTGTCTGGTATTGAGGGACAGACATGTAAAAATCATAACTTCAATGAAATTCATAGGTACAATTGTAGAAGAAAGAAAAGAGCATGGTGTTGGGGACTAGGTGGGGAAAAAATCAGAAAAGGCTCCAAAGAGACTAAATTTAAGAAGAGTGTCGATAGTTCAAAGTTTTTTCATTGCATTCAAGGGAGTCATCAGGAGTAAATGCAAAGGAGTGAGGAAAGGAGCCTGGTTTGCTCAAAAAACTGCATCCTGAAAGGTTAGAACTTAAGTGCATTGAAAAGTATCAATGTCAGACCTCGGAGGACACCAAAGATGATATGAAGGAGTTTGATATTTATACTATGAGAAATGTGTTATAAGCAGAGTATAGGTTTATGTTCTAGGGCAAAAAAAAGAAAAAAGAAAAATTCTATGTAAACTTCGAAGTGAACACAATTAGCTTCGTTATCTGGGAAACATTACTTGATATTTTTATTCTCAGTTTTCTCAGGAATAAAATGAAAATTATAATAAGACAAACTAACTCTTACAAACTGTTTACTACATGCCAGGTACTATGGGTCTCCTCATGGATAAAATCTACATCATAGATTGAATGTGTTAACAACAAACATGCAAATATTAAGATAGCACACTGAACAGAACCAAATTGGAACCTAATAATGATTAGTCCCTACCACCCTACGACTTAAAGAATTGCACTTCCAATCTCTCCACAATACTATAAATGCAGTTTTAAATTATTTCAAACTTTTTCTTTAATCTAGTTGAATAAAGTTGGCAACTAGCACATCTAACTGAATAAAAGATGTAGCTGAAAATTTGAATGTTTTCCAGAAGAAAAAAAAACCCTAATATCCTGAGCCAAATGTATGATAATAAGAAGAGCAGAAAAGTTGGAACTTGAAAATAATCATGCGTCAAGTGTCACATCTTTGGAAATAGCCACTAGCCTGGAGTCAATCAAAGTTTCTCTGCATTAGTAGTAAAGAATGCTGATTCTATTCATCGTATTGCCTGTCTACTTCTCAGTATACTTAGGGGGTAGCTAATCATTTTTTGCCACTTTGCCAACGGGGTTCTAATACCTACGATTTGGTGCTGAATGCAGCTTCAGAGTTTCACAAAGCACATAATCCAACACTTTAGTAAAATAATCACTGAAACATATTAGATTTCATTCTCCTACCATTGCCTCCCAAGGGTGATAAAAATAGGTTTCATCAAGAGAGATTTCCTGCTTCTCTAAAAAGAGAAGCAATTAAGAGAAGCTAAAATCACTTGATCTTCTTCAAAAATGAGTACTTATGTGGGGTGAGGGAGAGGCACATTACATTGACTATAAAGTAGGTAAAAATTAAATACCTGCAAAACTGAATTATGTGAAAAATGTGTTACTTTAGCTTAATAAGTGCAAAAATCTATTACTTACATATTCAACTCAAATAACTAACAAAACGCCTTCTATGCTCCCTTGAATCTGAAAACAACAAAACGCATGTATTTTGTGTTTCTAAATCCAGCACTCTATTTATACTAGCCAATTAAAATATAACCCCTTGTTTTTATTTCTTAAATAATGTTTTATTTTGAGGGATTTAAAATAAATATCTGGAGCCAATGTGTCTGCATCTTTATGTTTATTACTACTACTCAGCTGGTGGAAGATTGATTTTTCTATTAATTTTGTCATTTTTTTTAGGATATTAGGTTTTTACCTAAGTAAATAATACTAGGGTATGAGTTACAGTGAGAAAGGGTAAAAATAAAGAAAAATACCCCAAATTTAGTAAGTGCAAGTATAGCTCTAAAGAGACATCATTTTAAGATTGACAGAAAGATACCATCAGATACAACAAATGAATAAATGGATGTCTGTGTGTGTGTGTGTGTGTGTGTGCGCGCGTGCGCGCGTGCATGCGCTTTAGCTAAATTCTATACTTTATTGAGGTTTCCTTTTGTGTTGTCCTGATGGTTTTTTTTTTTTTCCTGATACCAGCATTCTGCTACGGTCTGAATGTCTGTGTCCCTTTCAAAATAATATAACAAAATCTGATCATAAATGTGATGATATTAGGGGGTATAGTTTTTGGGAGATAATTGGACCGTGAGAAGAGAGCCGTCATGAATGTGATTAACACTCTTATAAAATAGGCCCAAGGGAGCTCATTCACCACTTCCATCATGTAAGAATTTGGTAAGAAGGCACCATCTATGAATTAGGAAGAAGGCCCTCACCAGGCACTAAATTTGCAGACACCTTGATCTTGAACTTTCCAGCATCCATAGCTGTGAAAAATAAATTTTTGCAGTTTCTAAGCCACTCAATCTATAAATATTTTGTTATAGCAGTCCAAAGAGACAAAGGCACATCCCACCAAAGATGCTACATGACAATGTCATGTGTTTTAGGCTCTTCTTTGCTGTGATGGCTTCTTAGAACTTCATTTTGATGACTTAGACATTTTTGAAGAGTGCTTTGTAGACTGACTCACACTGAGATTTGTCTGATATTTTTCTTAGGTTTAGAGGGCATGAGTTTTGGGAGAAATGCAACAGAGATAACGGGCCATTCTCATGACATCACATGGTACATGCTATCAACATAACTTCTCACTATTGATGTTAACTTTGATCACCTATTTGTCTGAGATAGTTTTTGTGAGGAATCTCCACTGTAAATCCATCCTTTCTGTCCTTTTCCCACTCTCTACTTTTTGAACTAAAGTCACTATCCACAGTGAACACATGAGGAGTGGGAAATTATGCTCTTCCTCCTTTAAGGTGGATTATCTATATAAGTTATTTGCAATTCTGCATATATTTAGTTATTTTCCATTTATTTGTTTATGGAACTATATATATGTCATATGGACTTATGGATATTTATTTTAGGCTTTGAGTTGTCCTCCAACACTTCTCTGTTTATTTTGTTGCTCTAATTGTTCTAGTTTTGGTTCTTGGGGGCTTTTTAAATTGGCTATTTCCCTTTGGCATACTCTCATTTTTGTGATTCTTAGGTATTTCCTTACTTTCTAGCACTGCAAGATGCTCCAAGTTCATCTTGTATACTCCTTGCCGCAGCAATGGTAGGCAGCCATTTCTCCAGGGAGCCTTGGTTACGCTTTACTAAAGGATGATATTAGACATCAACATTAGGGCACTGCATAGGTTCGTTGTTCCTGTGTGTCATTGCTTCTATGCTTTCTCAGAGAAAAGAGCAATGAAATTTATGTGTGTATACCAACACATGTATATACACAACTCAAAACATATTCAGTCATGTATTTATTTATTTATTTATTTATTTATCTATCTATCTATTGAGACAGAGTCTCACTCAGTTGCCCAGGTTGGAGGGCAATGGCGTGATCTTGGCTCACTCCAACCTCTGCCTCCCGGGTTCAAGCAATTATCTTGCCTCAGCCTTCCGAGTAGCTGGGAGTACAGGTGTATGCCACCACGCCAGGCTAATTTTTGTATTTTTAGTAGAGATGGGGTTTCACCGTGTTAACCAGGATGGTCTCTATCTCCTGACCTCATAATCTGCCTGCCTGGGCCTTCCAAAGCAAAAAATATTTATATATGTATACATCTGTGTCATATCAGGCTAAACCATGAGTTCATACTGATCTCTCTAACTCTAATTCATTATCACGTGTGTTATTCTAGCCTTCTACATTTCATTATCTATAACCTCTCTCTTTAATGATTAGAAATTTGAGTTCCGTGATTTGCCATACATTTACTTAATTTTTCAATCGCAATATACATGTATTGTGGTTTCAGAATCATTAACCCATATGCCACACGAAGATAGCTCATAGACAGACATGCTCTCGGTTTTGACAATTATAAATAAAGTTGTTATAAACAGTTATGTAGTTTTGTGTGGACATAAGTGTAAAAAATAGTTGGTTGCATAAATAAGACTGTTATTGCTACATTATACGGTAAGACAATGCTTAACTTTGTAAGAAACTGCCATTTTTTCCCGAAGTATATTTATTGTTTTGCATTTTCACCAGCAATGAATGAGCATTTCTCTTGTTCTACATTATCACCAGAAATGAGTATTATAATTTTTTTTTTTTTTAGCCATTCTAATAGGCATGTAGTGGTATCCTTTGTTGTTTTAATTTTTATTTTCCTAATGTCAAAAAATGCTGAGCCATTTTTACAAACAGTTTATTTCAATCTGCACATCCTCTTTCATGAGGTGTCTGTTAGGATCTTTTGCTCGTTCTTTAATTGGTTTGTTTGTTTTCGTATTGGCAAATTTTAAGAGTTTTAAAAATATGGTTTTGATACAAGTCCTTTGTCAGATATGTGATTTGTAGATATTTTTCTTTGGTTTGTAGCTTATCTATTCATTCTCTTAAAATTGTATTTCACAGAGAAAACATTTTAATTTTAATAAAATTCAATTTACAATATTTTATATCATGAATTGTATTTTTGATGTATTAAAATATATTGGTTACCAAACCCAAAGTAAGTTAGCTTTTTTGTCCTATATTTCCTTTTACAATTTCATAGTGTTTCCTCTTACAATAATCCATTTAAAGTTAATTCTTGGTTTAAAGTATAAAGTTTGTGTCTGTGTACTTTTATGCATATGAACATTCAATTATTCCAGCACCATTTATTAAAAATGCTATCCTTTCTCCATTGAATTGTCTTACCTCTTTGACAAGATCAGTTGGCTGTATTTGTGTAGGTCTATTTCTTGGCTGCCTATTCTGTTCTGTTGATCTATTCATCTTTTCTTTCACTTATACCACACTGTCTTGATTATTGTGGTTTGATAGTAAGTCTTAAAGTTAGGTAGTATCTGCCTTCCAACTTTGTTCCTTTATATTATATTAATATTAAGTATTTTGGATCTTTTGCCTTTCTATATAAATTTTAGGATATGTTTATTGATATCTACAAAATCGCTTGCTAATATTTTGGTGGAAATTTCATTTAATCTAAATGTGATGTTTAAAAAATACACCATAATATTGAGTCTTTCAATACATGAACCAAGAATATTTCCCCATTTATTTAGACTCTTTATCAGAGTTTTGTAGTTTTCTACATATAGATCCTATGCATATTTTAATATATGTACATTTAAGTATTTCATTTTGGGGCAGAGTATTGTAAATGGTATTATGTTTTCAATTTCAAAATCAAACTGTTAATTGCTGGTATACAGAAAAGCATGCATACAACTCCAGTAAACACACTGTGTATACACCCCTCCCAACTGCTGGCAGGCCACTGTGCATGCAGACGGCCCACCCAAAGGGAAGAATCAAGGCAGAAAGGATACAAGATCCCAGAAGTATGCCAGCAAATAAGCCCTACATCAAATGTCAAAATGCACACATGTCTTTCGAGTTGCCCGCTTGGCCCTCTTGCAAGTGTACTTTCTTTCTTTCCTGATCTAAAGCTTTTAAATGAACTTTAACTCCTGCTGTAAAACCTATCTTGGTCTCTCCTTCTTCCTTAACGCTTCTCAATAGAATTCTTTCTTCCGAGGAGGCAAGAATTGAGGTTGTTGCAGACCCATAAAGATTTGCTGCCGGTAAAAATTTGAAGGAAACAAATCTGCTGTCAACAAAGTCCCACAATTTTGTCTGAGGTAATCTTTATTCCTGTTTTAAAGGATAATTTCATGGGCTGTAGGATTCTAGGTTGGTGGATTTTTTTTCTTTCAATATGTTACAAATTTTAATCCACTCTATGTTGTCTGGTTTCTGATGTGAAATCACTGCAATTCTTATACTTGTTCTTTTATAGATAAGAATTTTGTTTTGTTTTTGTTTTGTTTTAATCATGCTTCCTTTATAATTTTCTGTTTGTCTTTGATTTTTTTCAGTTTTAACATGTTATGCCAACAACATTTCCATATGTTTGTTTTTACAATTTATTCTGCTTAGCACTTTCTGAGTTTCATGAATCTGTGATTTAGTGATTATCACAGATTTTGGAAAGTTATCAGCCATTAATTTTTCAAATAACTCTTCTGCTAAGTTCTCTCTTTTCCTTCTGTTATTCCAGTTACGTATTTTGATATTGTCTTACAGTCCTTAGTTGTTCCACTTTATTTCTTTTGTACTTAATTTGATAGCTTTCTATTTGCCTATATTCAAGCTCACTAATTCTTTTCTCAGTCATGTTCAGTCTACAGATGAAGCTATCAAATATATTTTTATTTTTGCTACCATGATTCTAATTTTAAAAAGATCTTTGCAAAAATCATAACAGTAAGAAAATTACAACAGTGAAATAGATCTGATCTAATCAACTTCATCTTGCCTTTAATGTCCAAACCACCCTTGGTCATTCCTGGGCATGGGCCAAGCTAACTTTGGGAGAAATTTAATTTATATTTTAAATGACAATAGCCTTGCTCTAAAACTAAACTGCTTCTGTAAAAGCTGGTTAGGAAGAACAGGGGCCTGAGTTAGTAGTTAAACGATTCCTAGCCATTATTCAGGAGGTCACAAAATTTGAAACTTCCCCAATTACTCCTGTAAATAACAACATTATTGTGAAACATAAGATAGGCTTTTTAAGATGTGTTTTCAGGTCTTGCATTTCTGATGATTAGACGGCCCCACCCAGACCAGCAGCTCCTCTGTGGGCCCCACCCAGACCAGCAGCTCCTCTTGTGCCCATTCAGTGCACAAGAACTGTTTTCCGCAACCCTATGATTGAATTACCAACCAAACAGCAGCACATACACCCTAGCTCCCGGTCTGCCAAATTATCTTTTAAAACCCTAGCCTCCAAGTTTTGAGGGAAGATTATTTGAGCAATAATAAAAGTCTAACCTCTCAGTCAGATCTACATGTGTTAAACTCTTTCTCTATTGCAATTCCTTTGTCTTGATAAATCGGCTCTATCTAGGCAGTGCAAAAGAAGAACCAATTAGGTGTTTACAGTTTCTATGCTTTTGACATGCATCTTAATTTCTTATTGCAATCTGGACACGTATTGAGTAATAATGTCAGAGGCATCCTAACTAGAGTGACTCCATCTTGAATAAAGGCTGCATAAAGCCCAACCTGTTGGGTTACATTCCTAGGATGTTAGAAATAAGATGATTATGGTTGAGGGAACAAGTAAATAATGCTAACTAACTAAGGACCCAAAACTTAAGAAAATGTCTCAATATTTTAAGAACAAAGGCATTCTTAGTTTAAGAATACGTTTTTCTTTAAAGACGATAGTATACTCAAAAATTCTTGCTGAAATTGATACTACTCAGGAAAATAACAATACTAGTAGTCTGTCACAAGCTGATGACAAGATTTTATAATACAGTACACTATTCTCAGCCTTAATATCCTACATAACGAGGCATTATGTTTAAGATAGGTGAGTTCCTCCTCTTGCTTTCTGAGGACATTCTACTGTGTAATAGCGTAGTTTCTAATAAATGTTTTAACGTTACTATAGTCAGTGATTTGTCCTGAATTCTTTCCCATGTGAGATCCAAGAACCCACTCTTGAGATCTGAGAGTAGATCCCTTTTCTGGCAACAATACAAACTGAGGTAAATATACCTTTAGTGTAAAGATGTATTTTAATCTGGTTAGAATTTTGTCTGTATTTACTGTTTGTTGTTGCCATGTGTAACAGAGGCTTCAAAGACCTTGTCTTTTTCTCTTGTTTTTTGTGTTTGTTATTGTTGTTGTTGTTTGTTTGTTTTTTTAAGGAAGGGTCCGCTAATAATGCCTTTTAAAATGCTGTCTTTGTCTTGCAGTTGTTTTTAGCTGTAATGAAGTTATTATTATTGGAGGTTTGTTAGTATGGTTGTATGGTGTGGGAGAGTAGAACATTCTGTAACATTTTGATTAAGTACCGTCTTTTCTGAATCTGTATCCCAAAATTGTGACTTTTACGTGTCTCTGTCTCTCTTTCAGTGGTAGCACTTTTTTTTCCTCAATCTATTTCCTTAAAGACTGTCCTCTGTTAGGTACTGTTTTGGTTTGTTTGTTTGTTTCTCCCTCAGGTGAGCCAGGAAAAATGGAGGTGGCTAGAATGAGGGGAATTCCCTTCCCCAACTGAGGTACTGTTTCTGAACTGTGTTCTGGCAAAGTCTTTCCCCTTGAGAGTTGGCTTTTTTTATGAAGAGTGCTCTGGGTGTGTTTCACAATGGTTATTTTCCCCTTCCCCGTACCAGGATGTTCAGAATGTCTCAGCTCCTGAGACAAATTTGTGAGATTCCTGGTGGGAATATTCAAGAAAGCATAGAATTTTCCCACCCTCCCACCCTCGCCACTTGGACTGCAGCCCCCAGGATTTTCTCACTTACACTCAGCCTCCATCCATTCATCAACATTGCTATTCAAATATTCCTACCCATTTATGGCTTCAGTGGCTTCAGTTACAGGCAAACATCTCATACTTGTCTTCCTGGATTCACTTGTCTCTCCATATTTCAGAGTGGTAGTGTGTCCTGTGATTTCAGGTATCTGACAAGTCCAATAAAAGTAGATGCTTCTCAGTTGACCCAGCTCTTTTTTGTTGAAAGAATATGAATTACAATTTTCAAGTTCTTTACACATTGGATCCAAATTCTTAGGGTTTTTGTGTACACACACACACACACACATGCACACACGGAGTTGGTAAAGGATACAAACACTTGTAAAGTTCATTTAATAAGAAATGATGTAAAGTAGTATTCCAGGGCAGAAGTAGGAGTTTTCTTGTAATTCAGAAGTTCCAAAAGAGTCTGTATTTACTTTAAAGAGTTAAAATTCCACCAGTCTTAATATGGTTGCAATATCAAATTTCCTGGAGATGTTTATTTTTGTATTATTTCCTTCTCATTTCCCAGTTCTTTCAGGGCCTCTGGTAACATAGATGTAGCCCTTGAAGCTCTAAATACAAGTCACTAATTATTTTCTTTTAATAATAACATAGGGCAATAATGCAGCTTTCCTCATGATAATTACATTATTTGGCCTAATCAGTCCAGAAAATGGTACTATCTCCAACATATTTTTCAACATTTACCATGAGACTGGTTGAATAGAAGGGCAATATTCAAATGTCCCGTAATTTATAAGAGTAGGCGTTCAAGGTGTACAGTAGGCCTATTTGGGTCCCAACTTTTAATGATTCAAGCTAGCATATATTCATATCTATACATAGGTAGTAGTATGTATCTAGAGAGTAGGTTAATGTATGATTAAACTAAATTCGAAGAATAAAATTATTCTAGTTTTAGAAGTTTCAGTAGCAGTTTGGACTTAATAATAATCGTGTGTGTGTGTGTGTGTGTGTGTGTATTACCTTGGAATTTCTGACTTGGGAAGTGTGGTTTCAGGAATTTATATTTTTAATAAGGATCACCTAGGTAATTCCTATAGCTGAAAAACTTTGGGAAATCTTGAGCTAAGCAATTGCCACAAATGAATCCAAGTAGCCTCAGAAGTACATCAGCTAAAATAATTCAAAGGGAGAGACAGAAAAAAAAAACTATTTAGATCTTGCTCATATCATCATCAGTTAGGTCTCTATCACTATATTGCATCCTTAGGAGTCTGATTTTAATGCATAAAGCATTGAGATCTGTACAGAAAAATAAAACTTTGCCTTAGGCAACCTTCTATCTTTTTGCAATATCAGCTTCTGGAGTCTACATTGATCCTAGGTGGGAGAATTTCACATGTGGTCCCAACCTGTGTAGGAGGAACAACATAAATGTAAGAACACAGGGATAAATAAAAACGTTTGGAGAAATTATTTAAAATATAGCTCTCTGATCTTTATCCCCAGAAATTTGGATGAATTAGGTACTAGTTGGGGTAAAAACCTCTGCATTAATCTATTACAAAGCAGAACCCAAGCTGATACATTGTGGTTTATCTTGGTGTCACTTGCATTCATCTGGGGCTGACTTTTCTTCCAGCTGCGTCAACTTAGATCAACTCCCTTGCCTTGAAGTCTTCTTAAGACTTGTGGGTAGGAGATGGCAGTGATAATTAAAAGAGAAGTTTAAACTTAGGGGACCCAAACTGCTTTCTTCAGTCTATTAAATAATGAGAGATGAAGGAATTATGGCAAAGAAGACACGAAGACAGCCATATTCCAGACCTTTCTGAAGCAAGATAAAATCTTTATCTACTAGAGGAAGCAAGCTTAAAGTGCTCTTAATCAGTTTGCAATTCTGGTGTTTGATGATCTCTATGTGAACTCATTCAGAGGAAAATAATTTGTAGATGCCACACAAGATTTAAAAATGATGACTTCCTGTTGAATTAACTGTTTAGAAAAAGGCTTTATGATTATTTTCGTAGTTAGCACAGCACACTGGAATAAAGCTAACATAGAAAACAGGAGTAATCACCTTCAAATGCAAAAGATAGAGTTATGAGAGGTAGAAGGAAGAGCAAATTAAATAACAGCTAATGAAACCTTAAGTCTTCCAAATATGCTTAAAATCCTAAGTTACAATATGGAAATAGATAAGACTAATGGTATATTTGAAACCACACAGATTTAAGTAGTTTTAGGAAAAAATACTCATCTCTGCTTGTTTTTCAAACCGTTAATATTTTATATCTTTCTGATTTACCAAAGACAAGTAATTTACATGGTTAAACCCCTTCTTGTTCCCTTCTTCTTTCCTTCTATCTTATCTTCCTTATTTCTTCTTTTCTTTCCTTTGCCTTTTCATATAAATATTGACAAGGCATTTAATGTATAATGAGCACTGAGAGGGCAAGCAAAAATATTTATTGAATAAATAAATTAACTTACTGTGAAAGAGAATTAGGTCCTATCCAAGGGAGAAAGATGAGTCAAATCATCTTACAGTATTACAAGATTATTACATAAGATATGCACATATAATACTGATATAAAGTCAATTAAGAGATATCTTTAAATAACATAGATAAAGTTTTATACAATTATATAGATAGGAGTGATTACTCGCAGCTCCCAAGCCTGGAAAGTCTTCAAGAATGAGGTACTATTTGGAGTGAGTCTTAGAGAAAAATAAAAGATATTAATAGGTGGGAAATGTGTAGTATGGACTGCTCAGATTCCTTTCTTGTTCCTAAATTGCATATGCTCTGGGAAGTGTAAGAACTTGAAGAAGGGGTTCAATATCTAAGACTAGCTTCCACTCTCAGTTGCATCCTAGACAAGTGACAGAGTCAGGTGCACCACAGCACCTTCTCAGACAGACCCAGCCAGTTACATCAGAAGAAACTTTCTATAAAAGCCTGCAACTCAGGATAGGCCTCTAACAACTGCAGAAGGTTTGCATCCTCCAAATTTATTTCCCCTACCTCCTAAGTATTTCACCTACTGTCAGTGCCAAACCTGTGCTCTTCCTCTACTCTTCACGCCCTCAAGTGCACATACTCATGTATGAATTTTCAAAGTCTGAACATAATATGAAAATCAAACTTGGCTTTAAAAACTTCCTCATCCATTATAGTACATTTATAAGTGACCAGTCAGCAGGCCACTATCCCACAAAAATTTACACAAGCTGATACTGAGGAAGCAAACTCTGGGCCTACTACATTGCAATCTAATAAGCAACTTCTCTTTTTCTAAATTCTTCCACCCTATGATGGGGAATCATGTATTAAATTTGAGGAGCTAAATGGGTCTCACATTTGCATAGGCTAAATTAGGATTTTACCAAGTCCTTTGTCTTAAGAATATAAGTATCTTCCTTAATGGGTATAGGTGTCTTCCTCCATGTCATTAATGTAGATATGCACATATGACTTCTACATTTTCCCATTTTGTCACCTTTGCAAACGTTCCTGTCTCTAAAATTGTTTTGGCTCCCAATTGTCCTCCTCAAACTTGTTGTGTACTTGGCATTAACTGCACTAAATTGGTCACAAACTGCTTTCAGCTACTTTGTTGCGTGTTTATCTAGATACAGTCTTTATAGACACCTCAATTTAAGGACTAGCATAGGTGCAAAATCTCAGAAAACTTCTACAACACCTCAGTTCTTTCATCCCACTTCACGAAATACCACCCAGTAACCCACTGGAGCTAGCAAGATCATTAAATCCTCTATCTTGATGTTAATTTTTATCCCTCCCTTTTGTCTAGACCTTCCCTTCTCATGATTTTGTTTGACAGAAAAACCTAGATTATTTTGAGCTAAAGAAATAGATTTCAAAATAATACATGTTTTTTAAGATGTTTGCCAATTCCTATGACCAAAAGTCTTAAATGTCCCCCTTACTGTCAATATCCTCCTCCTACCCATTACTTACTACACATGTTACTGTTTCTCCAGTCTTCTGTCTCTGTCCTAACTTCGACTTTAAAATCAACATCTTCTAACATGGCAAATGTTTAGAATTTGCTGCTATAAACCACTCAGAGACCAAATGTCACTTACTTCCTTCTCCAAAGGAATCAGCTGAAAGTCACATTCAACTACTGCATCCACCTCAAATCCATTTGGGAAATGCCCAGTACTTTCCATTGGATCAAGATGATGTTTCTCATGTTTTATTGGCTTATGAATTAAACAGCCAGACTATCTGACCCAATGTCCACCTAATATAAATGATGGAGCAGAGGTAGAATAATGACAATAAAAATACCTAAAGGAGAATATGAATTTTGGTGAACAGCTAGTAGCCTCTAACAAATATTTTTTTCTAAGCTGTTAGATACTTTAACACCTCTATTAACTATAATAGTTAGTTAAATAATAAGATATGCTATTTTATCATTACAATGTTTCTGAAATTGAAATACATTTTTAATGTAATGTATCACTATGTCTCTGCCCTTTCTCTGTCTACTAGAAGAGTAAATGTTAAATTGTTGACATAAAGAAATATGATTGGCGATTCCTCAAGGATCTAGAACTAGATGTACCATATGACCCAGCCATCCCATTACTGGGTATATACCCAAAGGATTATAAATTATGCTGCTATAAAGACACATGCACACGTATGTTTATTGCAGCACTATTCACAATAGCAAAGTCTTGGAATCAACCCAAATGTCCATCAGTGACAGATTGGATTAAGAAAATGTGGCACATATACACCATGAAATACTATGCAGCCATAAAAAAGGATGAGTTTGTGTCCTTTGTAGGGACATGGATGCAGCTGGAAACCATCATTCTCAGCAAACTATCACAAGAACAAAAAACCAAACACCGCATGTTCTCACTGATATGTGGGAACTGAACAATGAGATCACTTGGACTCGGGAAGGGGAACATCACACACCGGGGCCTATCATGGGGAGGGGGGAGGGGGGAGGGATTGCACTGGGAGTTATACCTGATGTAAATGACGAGTTGATGGGTGCAGCACACCAACATGGCACAAGTATACATATGTAACAAACCTGCACGTTATGCACATGTACCCTACAACTTAAAGTATAATAATAATAAATAAATTTTTTAAAAAAAGAAAGAAATATGATAATAAATTTTAAAACCTAGCCTCCTTTGAACCAAGAGTCTCTTCAAAGGTATTAAGATTTTCTTGTTGAATTTACATTGAAATGTGTATAGATATGGAAAAACCAACAATGTCAACATCTCATGAGAGTCTATGCAGTTTGATTAATATTTCCCTAGTGTATCAGTCGGAATATGTTAGATTTTTCTGCAATTTCAAACAATCTTTCAAATTTTAGTACTTTATAGAAAGCAAATATTTATTTCCAAATGTTTTCTGGATATTCTGCTCCAAAATCTCTAACTCTGGGACTCAGGCTGACAAAGATACTGCTTTCTTGACTTCTTGAACACTAATGGTTTCCATACCATTGAGAAAGAGGTTTTCACCCTTCTAGAAAATGTTTTGGTCTGGAAGTGATAACTATTTTAGAATTCAAATGATTTTTTTCATGTCACGGGAGAAAAGAAAACTTGTCTGATAAATTGCTTAACAAAATTTTCAATAGAATAGTATATATTGTTATGGGCTCACTTCTAACTTTTCCATCAAGGAATAGCCTCTCTCTCTGTTCTCCTTATATTTAGCCTTCCAAGCTAAATGAATGACTTCCTATGACTATCTCCTATAGAAGTACTCCCATTTACTGTAGGACGATTTCTTCTTACTTCCATGACTCAAGAAAATGCACATCTTTAATTTGGTAAGAACTTGAAAAGGAGCCCTCCAGAGTGTTTCATTATCACTGGTCAATACAAGTAATTATAAAGGTTTCCACACAAAGGATCTCTGCCTTTGTAGCTTGGTAGGGTCTTCTACAAACACGGGAAGCTTGGAAATTGAACCAGGTCTCTCTATTGCTTGTAATTTCGGCTATCAGGTCAGTTTTGAATTAAACTGAATGTCTAGTGTCCATATTCTTATCAAATTTGAGGAGCCAAAGTGATTATAGATTAATGATTATTGTTGATTTATCATGGAATCTGCCTACCATTAACAGGGATATTGTAATTATAGGATCACATACTTCCTAAGCTGAAAGTTTCTTTAACCCAATCATTTTATTTATTTATTTATTTATTTATTTATTTATTTATTTATTTATTTTACTTTTTTGAGACAGAATCTCGATATGTATCCCAGGCTGGAGTGCAGTGACGCAATCTCAGCTCACTGCAACCTCCGCCTCCTGGGTTCAAGCGATTCTCTTGCCTCAGCCTCCCGAGTAGTTGGAATTCACAGGTGCCTGCCACCACGCCCAGTTAATTTATGTATTTTCAGTAGAGATAGGATTTCACCATGTTGGACAGGCTGGTCTTGAATTCCTGACCTTAAGCGATCCGCCCGCTTCAGCCTTCCAAAGTGCTGGGATTACAAGTGTGAGCCACCGCCCCCAGGTATTCCTTTCAGTTTATAAGTAAGAATACTGAGATGCAATTGTGAAATGTTAGCAAAAGTACTGACTTTGGAATGTCAAACATCTCCATATTTTATTTGTTGACTGCTTGGAGAGACTTTAACTTGATGAGGACTTTCATATTTGAAAAGATTAAATATTTCTCTAAAATATGTTACGTAGGCAGGAACACCAGATGCTAATACTCATTTGTGTGGGTCTTTTGAATTCTAATAGTTGTAAACTGCATTGATTTAGAATGGTGTTAGCCCAGAATAGTTTGAAATCAGTGAAACACTGCAAGGTTTCATTGTAATAATCTCTATATCATTTTAATTGTAGAGAATATGCTGTAACAGAGGGCTATTTACTGGTTTGTAAGATTCCACAACACAATTTGGGGCTAACTTAGAATGTGGATCAGTACTAACTTGTAACATTATTTTTTGTGCCATGGTCTCCTTTTGCAGGCTAGTGAAGGCTATGAAACTTGTTTCAAAATAATAGTTTTAAAGGAATATAATAATTATGGGGAAATTTAAATATAATATGAAGACAAAATGAAGCATTATATTGATATAGTTATTAAAACATTTCAAAACACACAATGAAGTAATGTATTACTTGCATAGTAATATTTATCAACATATTACAACTGTCAAATGCTCATCATCACTGGCCATAAGATAAATGCAAATCAAAACCACAATGAGATACCATCTCACACCAGTTAGAATGGCAATCATTCAAAAGTCAGGAAACAACAGGTGCTGGAGAGGATGTGGAGAAATAGGAACACTTTTACACTGTTGGTGGTACTGTAAACTAGTTCAACCATTGTGTAAGACAGCGTGGCGATTCCTTGAGGATCTAGAACTAGAAATAACATTTGACCCAGCCATCCCATTACTGGGTATATACCCAAAGGATTATAAATCATGCTGCTATAAAGACACATGCATACATATGTCTATTGTGGCACTATTCACAATAGTAAAGACTTGGAACCAACCCAAAAGTCCATCAATGATAGACTGGATTAAGGAAATGTGGCACATATACACCATGGAATACTATGCAGTCACAAAAAGGATGAGTTCATGTCCTTTGTAGGGACATGGATGAAGCTGGAAACCATCATTCTCAGCCAACTATTGCAAGGACAGAAAACCAAACACTGCATGTTCTCACTCATAGGTGGGAATTGAACAATGAGATCACTTGGACACAGGGTGGGGAACACCATACAGCACGGCCTGTTGTGGGGGAGGGGGAGGAGGGAGGGATAGCATCAGGAGAAATACCTAATGCAAATGACGAGTTGATGGGTGCAGCAAACCAACATGACACATGTATACCTATGTAACAAACCTGCATGTTATGTACATGTACCCTAGAACTGAAAGTATAATAAAAAAATAAAATAAAAATAAAATAAAATAAATGTCATGGAAAGAAAAAAAACTGTCATTTTAAAATATAAATTAATATAAATGACATTTTGATATAGCTGCAACAACTAGACTACAATTTACGAATACATGCCATTTCTGTCGATTACACAGATGATAATACTACTGTGTCTTATTGCTTACATTTATAATTGAAGGAAACACTGTACTAAGTTTCAGTTAGAGGCTAGTGAAAATAAAGATGTAAACATTTCCCAATCCAAGTACATGAACAGGCTGAATTATATTCACAGGCCTGTGGACCTCAAGTTAAAAGCATTATTTAAACTAATGTAATAGGAGATATAGAGTTCAAAGAATCTATATTTAAAAAGTAATTTAGTATAAAATGTTTAGATTTTATATCCCATTTGATTTGAATAAGGTAACTGCATTCTACTTGCTATTATTAATATTAATATAGTTTCAAATTGTATACATATATTTACTCAATCCTACCATAAAACCTTCTATTGAAATCTGTATTATTTCTCCAATGGCCTCTGAACTCAGTTATAACTAGAGAAGTATCTCTGATGTTTTAAATAAATCATACAGAGAAAAATTCATTTATTTTAGAGAATAAAATACATTGCATTTAATACAACATTAAGGTTTATTTCTTCAAGCAGAGTTATTTATCAGTGTCATGAAATATACTGATTTATGACAAATTAATAGTAAAACAACAGCAAAAAAAAAAAAAAAAGAAAGAAATTACATGTCCTGTTAACTTGTTTAGCATATGAAGGTATGCTAACCTGTGCTATATACATGCTTTAATAAATTTATTTCTATAATTTTTACATGTACAATAATTACTATTGTGTTCTAAATAATTCATTTTCCCTTCCTCATATAATACTTAGTAAAAGCATTCTCCCAATTTTTGAAATTTAAATAATGAGTCATAATATGCTCAGTATAAAGCCTTCACTGAAATGCATTTGAATAACTTTCTTCCTAGATATAAAAATATTCTTAATCTCAGATGATAGAGATCAGTTCTGAAAACTATCAAGGTATCAAGTGCTTTCCTTCTTTCATTTATTCCCAGAAACAGCAAGTAAAGTCATCACTAGAAAATATAAAGTAAAAGAGCATTTTAAAAGAGAAAACTAAGTCATAGGGATGGACAAAAGCACAATGATAATGAATCTTAAATTTTATATTTTCATTTATAAACTATTTTGTAGCTTTCTGATAGTGTCAACTATAGCCTATATCAGGAATCAGCAAAGTATGACCCTCAGGGCAAATCCAGACTCATTTTGGTAGCCCAAGAGCTAAGAATGATAGTCACATTTTTAAATGGTTGAAAAAAATAAAAATAATGTTTCATGACATATGAAAATTATATAAAATTCCAGTTTCAGATCGCATACATGAAATTTTATTTATTCGTGCTCATTTGTTTTTGTATTGTCTACAGCTGTTTTATGTTACAGAGGCAGAGTTATGTAGATTTAACAGACATTCAATAGCTGTCAAAGCTGAAAATATTTGCTATATTTACTATTTTTATAATAAAAAACCAAACTGTTCTATATGAGGAAAAGTTTACTGCTTAATAATGACATTTTCTGTTAAATATTTCTATTTAAATATCACAGTTGATGTTTCACAGGCCATATTTCTTTGTCACTCCCAATGTTGACCATGAAGGTCTCAGGGCATTCATTTCACAAATACTTATTGAGTGGTACCTCCCAAGTGTGAGGCATTGCATCAGGTGAGAGAATACAGAGGGTAGCAAAAATAACCTGTGTATGAATCGACTTTATTGTAGTCCTAGAATTCTCCTTAGTGGTTTTACTCTTGCTTGGACTTCCTTATAAAATGTTACCTTAGACATTTAAAATACATCTCTCCTTGCATCCTTTTCTTCCTATGGCTCCTTCACATTGCCTATGTAAGAATAGAAATGAAAGCAAATGACACATTGAGAAGCATGTTTCTTATGTTCTGACAAAACTATATTTTTTGGATCAAGTTTATCTACCCATATTCTCTATAACCTTTGAGTGAGTGTTTAAACAAGGTACCAGTCTTTCACGCAAATAGACCTATACTGCTTCCACCCTTTAAACATGTCTATGAATTTCTAAATTCAGGAAGTACTCAGCTGAAGCCATGCAGCACCGTTACATCAAAAACATTACGTCTCTTGAAAATTTCAGAATGTTACTTACACTAAGGAGGTTTGTTTGTGAATAAATAACTTACTACTATACAATACTTTCTTGCTACATTGGTGTGAAAATTGTGTCTAACAGGATATTACAGGGGTTTGAGTGCCCCCTCCAAGACTCATGTTGAAATTTAATTGCCATCATGATGATAATAAGAGATTGGACCCTCAATAGGTGATTAGGTAATAAAGGTACTCCCCTCATTAGTGGATTAATGTTCTTATTACAGCAGTGAGCTCTTAATGAAAGGATGAAGTTTGGCCCTGATTTTCTCTCAGTCTCATGAGTTTGCTTACACTTCTGCCTCCCACCAGGGATAACACAGCATGAGGGCCCTCATTGATGCTGGTGCCATGCCTTTGAACCTCCCGGCCTCAAGAACCATAAGTCAAATATTCTTCTGTTCTTTATAAATTACCTATTCTGAGTTTTTAGCATGAAGGGGTGTTGAATTTTATTGAAGGTCTTTTTTGCATCTATTGAGATATTCACGTGGTTTTTGTCATTGTTTCTGTTTATGTGATGGATTACATTTATCAATTTACATAATCAAATATTGAACCAGCCTTGCATCCTATGGATGAAGCTGACTTGATCGTGGTGGATAAGGCTTTTGATGTGCTGCTGGATTCGTTTTGCCAGTATTTTATTGAGGATTTTCGCATCGATATTCATCAGGGATATTGACCTGAAATTTTCTTTTTTTGTTGTGTCTCTGCCAGGTTTTGGTATCAGGATGATGCTGGCCTCATAAAATGAGTTAAGGAGGAGTCCCTCTTTTTCTATTGAATGGAATAGTTTCAGAAGGAATGGTACTAGCCCCTCTTTGTACTTCTGGTAGAATTTGGGTGTGAATCCGTCTGGTTCTGGGCTTTTTTTTGGTGGGTAGGCTATTAATTACTGTCTTAATTTCAGAACTTGTTATTTGTCTACTCAGGGATTCAATTTCTTCCTGGTTTAATCTTGGGAGGGTGTATGTGTCCACGAATTTATCCATTTCTTCTAGAGTTTCTAGTTTATTTGCATAGAGATGTTTATAGTATTCTCTGATGACAGTTTGTATTTCTGTAGGATCAGTGGTGATATCCCCTTTATCATTTTTATTGTGTCTATTTGATTCTTCTCTCTTTGTTTCTTTATTAGTCTTGCTAGTGGACTATTTATTTTGTTGATCTTTTCAAAAAACCAGCTCCTGGATTCATTGATTTTTTGAAGGATTTGTGTGTGTGTGCGTGTGTGTGTGTGTGTTTATCTCCTTTAGTTCTGCTCTGATCTTAGTTATTTCTTGTCTTCTGCTAGATTTTGAGTTTGTTTGTTCTTCCTTCTCTAGTTCTTTTCTTTGTGATATTAGGGTGTTGATTTTAAATCTTTCCTGCTTTCTCCTGTTGGCATTTAGTGCTATACATTTTCCTCTACACACTGCTTTAGCTGTGTCCCAGAGATTCTGCTGTCTTGTGTCTTTGTTCTCATTGGTTTCAAAGAACTTATTTATTTCTGCTTTAATTTTGTTATTTACCCAGTAGTCATTCAGGAACAGGTTGTTCAGTTTCCATGTAATTGTGTGCTTTTGAATGAATTTCTTAATCCTGAGTTCTACTTTGATCGCACTGTGGTCTGAGAGACTGTTTGTTATGATTTCCATTCTTTCGCATTTGCTGAGGAGTGTTTTACTTCCAATTATGTAGTCAATTTTAGAATAAATGCAATGAGGTGCCAAGAACAATGTATATTCTGTTGATTTGGGGTGGAGAGTTCTGTAGATGTCTATTAGGTCCACTTGGTCCAGAGCTGAGTTCAAGTCTTGAATATCCTTGCTAATTTTCTGTTTCATTGATCTGTCTAATACTTACAGTGGGGTGTTAAAGTCTCTGACTATTATTGTGTGGGAGTCTAAGTCTCTTTGTAGCTCTCTAAGAACTTGCTTTATGAATCTGGGTGCTCCTGTATTGGGTGCATACATGTTTAGAATGGTTAGCTCTTCTAGTTGCATTGATCCCTTTACCATTATGTAATGCCCTTCTTTGTCTTGTTTTAATCTTTGTTGGTTTAAAGTCTGTTTTATCAGAGACTAGGACTGCAACCCTTGTTTTTTTATTTTTTTTTATTTTTATTTATTTATTTATTTTTTTTTTTTTTTGCTTTCCATTTGCTTGGTAAATATTCCTCTATCCCTTAGCAAAAAGAACAAAGCTGGAGGAATCATGCCAGCTGACTTCAAACTATGTTACATGGCTATGAGAACCAAAACAGCATGGTACTAGTACCAAAACAGATATATAGACCAAGGGAACAGAACAGAGGCCTCAGAAATAACAATGCACATCTACAAGAATCTGTTCTTTGACCAACCTGACACACACAAGCAATGGGGAAAGGATTCCCTACTTAATAAATGGTGTTGGGAAAACTGGCTAGCCATATGCAGAAAACAAAAACAGAACCCCTTCCTTGCACCTTATACAAAAATTCAAGATAGCTGAAAGACTTAGTGGGCAAAGGATATGAACAGACATTTCTCAAAAGAAGACATTCATACAGCCAACAGACACATGAAAAAATGCCCATCATCACTGGCCATCAGAGAAATGCAAATCAAAACCACAATGAGATACCATCTCACACCAGTTAGAATGGCGATCATTAAAAAGTCAGGAAACAACAGGTGCTGGAGAGGATGTGGAGAAATAGGAACACTTTTACACTGTTGGTGGGATTGTAAACTAGTTCAACCATTATGGAAAACAGTATGGCGATTCCTCAAGGATCTAGAACTAGATGTACCATATGACCCAGCCATCCCATTACTGGGTATATACCCAAAGGATTATAAATCATGCTGCTATAAAGACACATGCACACATATGTTTATTGCGGCACTATTCACAATAGCAAAGACCTGGAATCAACCCAAAGGTCCATCAGTGACAGATTGGATTAAGAAAATGTGGCACATATACACCATGGAATACTATGCAGCCATAAAAAAGGATGAGTTTGTGTCCTTTGTAGGGACATGGATGCAGCTGGAAACCATCATTCTTAGCAAACTATCACAAGAACAGAAAATCAAACACCGCATGTTCTCACTCATAGGTGGGAACTGAACAATGAGATCACTTGGACTTGGGAAGGGGAACATCACACACCGGGGCCTATCATGGGGAGGGGGAAGGGGGGAGGGATTGCATTGGGAGTTATACCTGATATAAATGACGAGTTGATGGGTGCTGACGAGTTGATGGGTGCAGCACACCAACATGGCACAAGTATACATATGTAATAAACCTGCACGTTATGCACATGTACCCTAGAACTTAAAGTATAATAATAATAATAAATAAATAAATAAAATAAAATAAAATAAAATAAAATAAAAAAGAAAATAACGTGGGAAAAAAAAAAAAAAGACCTAAAACAATAAAAATCCTAGAAGAAAACCTATGCAATACCATTCAGGACATAGGCATGGGCAAAGACTTCATGACTACACCAAAAGCAATGGTAACAAAAGTCAAAATTGACAAATGGGATCTAATTAAACTAAAGAGCTTCTGCACAGCAAAGAAACTCTCATCAGAATGAAAAGGTAACCTACAGAATGGGAGAAAAATTTTTGTAATCTCTCCATTTGACAAAGGGCTAATATCCAGAATCTACAAAGAACAACAGATACTGGAGAAGATAGGGAGAAATAGGAACGTTTTTACACTGTTGGTGGGAGTGCAAATTAGTTCAACCATTGTGGAAGACAGTGTGGCAATTCCTCAAGGATCTAGAACCAGAAATGCCATTTGACCCAGCAATCCCATTACTGGATATACACCCAAAGGATTATAAATCATTCTATTATAAAGACACATGCACACACATGTTTATTGCAGCACTGTTCACAACAGCAAAGACTTGGAACCAACCCAAATGCCCATCAATTATAGATTGAATAAAGAAAATGCGGCACATATACACCATGGAATACTATGCAGCCACAAAAAAAGAATGAGTTCATGTCCTTTGCAGGGACATGGATGAACCCAGAAACCATCATTCTCAGCAAACTAACACAAGAACAGTAAAACAAATATCACATGTTCTCACTCATAAGTGGGAGTTGAACAATGAGACACATGGACACAGGGAGGGGAACATCATACACTGGGGCCTGTCATGGGTCGCTGGGCTAGGGAAGGGATAGCATTAGAAGAAATACCTAATGTACATGATGGGTTGATGGGTGCAGCAAATCACCATGGCACGTGTATACCTATGTAAGAAACCTACACATGTATCCCAGAATTTAAGTATATTTTAAAAAATAAGTAAATTACCTATTCTGTGGTATTCAGTTATAGCATTAGAAAATGGAAGAAGGAAGAAAATTGGTATCAAAGAGTGGGGCTGTTGCTATAAGAAATACCTGCAAACATGGAAGCAGTTTTGGAACCGGGTGATGGGGAGAAGCTGGAAAAATTTGGAAGTGCGGGCTAGTAAAACCCTGTATTGCAGTGAATGGGGCAAAAGGGACAATTTTGGTGAGGACTCAGAAGAGGAGAGCTGTAGGGAAAGTCTGAATCTTCTCAGTGATTATTTATGCAGTTGTAACCAGAATATTAGTAGAAATATGGACAGTAAAGGCCTTTCTGATGAGGTTTCAGATGAAAATAAAGAACATCATATTGGAAACTGGAGTAAAGTCTATATTTGTTATACATTTGCAAAGAACTTGGAAGAATTGTGTAAACGTCTCAAGAGTTTATGGAATGCAAAACTTAAGAGTGATAAAATAGGATATCTGGCGGAAAAAAAAATCTAAGGAGCAAAACATTCAGGCTGCTCCGTGACTAATTTAAACTACATAGAGTGGGATGCAAGAGAAAAAAATGACTTAAATATTAAATTGATAATTAAAAGAAAAGCAAAATGAAAAGATTTTGAAAATTTTCTGACTGGCCATGTGAAACGTCAAGAGGCCTGTTTAGGAGCACAAACTAAATATCTGGCTAATTAGCCATTTGATAACGAGATTATTTTGAATAGTACAAATCCAAAGTCTCTTTATTAGAACAATGGGAGAAAGAATCCAAAGGAATTTCAGAGATCTGCCAGGCTGCCCCTCTCATCACATGCTCAGAGCTCTAAGAAGGCAGGTTGGATTCCAAGGACAGGTCTTCCATGGTCTCACTGCCCAGAGCTAACTTGGGTCTCCAGTCCTTGCATTCCAGCAAATAACTCCTTGGCTGCTTCAGTGATTATACCAGTCGACTCAGGTTCAGCTCAATCCTCTGCTTCAGAATGTACAAGCAGTAAGCTTTGGCAGTGTCCATATGAAGTTAATTTTGCAGGCATGGAGAATGCAAGAGTTAAGGGGGCCTCTTCCACCTAGATTTTAAGGCCCACAGCTGGCCTGAGGACCCAGGAAGAAAATGACCATAGAGTGGAGCCACCACATAGAAGCCCTACTGGGGAAATGCTAAGCAAAAAAGCGAAGTTGGAGCTGCCCAGAGAATCCACACTAGGGCAATACCTAGTGGAATGATGGGTGCGAGACCACCTCAGAGACCTAAGAACTGCACGGCCACAAGATTGCAACTCCAACCTGTGAGAACTGCTGCACAGGCTGAGCCCAGTTTCATCATAGGGGAGGGGTTTCCTGAGGCCTTGGAGGTCAACCACTACAACAGTGTTTCCAGGATGTGAGATGTAAATTCAAATGGGTTTTTTCTCTAACTTAGAACATACCATGCTCATGGATAGGAAGAATCAATATCGTGAAAATGGCCATACTGCCCAAGGTTATTTATAGATTCAATGCCATCCCCATCAAGCTACCAACGAGTTTCTTCACAGAATTGGAAAAAACTGCTTTAAAGTTCATATGGAACCAAAAAAGAGCCCGCATCTCCAAGACAATCCTAAGTCAAAAGAACAAAGCTGGAGGCATCACGCTACCTGACTTCAAACTATACTACAAGGCTACAGTCACCAAAACAGCATGGTACTGGTACCAAAACAGAGATATAGACCAATGGAACAGAATAGAGTCCTCAGAAATAATACCACACATCTACAGCCATCTGATCTTTGACAAACCTGAGAGAAACAAGAAATGGGGAAAGGATTCCCTATTTAATAAATGGTGCTGGGAAAATTGGCTAGCCATAAGTAGAAAGCTGAAACTGGATCCTTTCCTTACTCCTTATACGAAAATTAAATGTTAGACCTAATACCATAAAAACCCTAGAGGAAAACCTAGGTAGTACCATTCAGGACATAGGCATGGGCAAAGACTTCATGTCTAAAACACCAAAAGCAATGGCAGCAAAAACCAAAATAGACAAATGGGATCTCATTAAACTAAACAGCTTCTGCACAGCAAAAGAAACTACCATCAGATTGAACAGGCAACCTACAGAATGGGAGAAAATTTTTGCAATCTACTCATCTGACAAAGGGCTAATACCCAGAACCTACAAAGAACTCAAACAAATTTACAAGAAAAAAACAAACAACCCCATTAAAAAGTGGGCAAAGGATATGAACAGACATTTCTCAAAAGAAGACATTCATACAGCCAACAGACACATGAAAAAATGCCCATCATCACTGGCCATTAGAGAAATGCAAATCAAAACCACAATGAGATACCATCTCACACCAGTTAGAATGGCAATCATTAAAAAGTCAGGAAACAACAGGTGCTGGAGAGGATGTGGAGAAATAGGAACACTTTTACACTGTTGGTGGGATTGTAAACTAGTTCAACCATTATGGAAAACAGTATGGTGATTCCTCAAGGATCTAGAAATAGATGTACCATATGACCCAGCCATCCCATTACTGGGTATATACCCAAAGGATTATAAATCATGCTGCTATAAAGACACATGCACACGTATGTTTATTGTGGCACTATTCACAATAGCAAAGACTTGGAATCAACCCAAATGTCCATCAGTGACAGATTGGATTAAGAAAATGTGGCACATATACACCATGGAATACTATGCAGCCATAAAAAAGGATGAGTTTGTGTCCTTTGTAGGGACATGGATGCAGCTGGAAACCATCATTCTTAGCAAACTATCACAAGAACAGAAAACCAAACACCGCATGTTCTCACTGATATGTGGGAACTGAACAATGAGATCACTTGGACTCGGGAAGGGGAACATCACACACCGGGGCCTATCATGGGGAGGGGGAAGTGGGGAGGGATTGCATTGGGAGTTATACCTGATATAAATGATGAGTTGATGGGTGCTGACGAGTTGATGGGTGCAGCACAGCAACATGGCATAAGTACACATATGTACAAACCTGCACGTTATGCACATGTACCCTAGAACTTAAAGTATAATAATTAAAAAAAAAAAAAAACTTAATGTTGTTTGTCCTTTTGGGTTTGGGACTTATTTGGGACAAGTTATCTGTCTTTTCTTGCCTATTTCTCTGTTTTTGAATATGAATATCTACTCTATGCATGTCCCACCATCATATTTTGAAAGTAGATAACTTAGTTTGATTTCACAGGCTTACAGCTGGAGGGAATTTTTCTCAGAATGAATCATGACTTAGTCTCACTCATTCTGGTTTATTTATTTAATTTTTTGAGACCAGATTTTACTCTGTGGCCCAGGCTGGAGTGAAGTAGTGCTATCACAGCTCCCTGAAGTCTTGAACTCCTGGGCTCAAGTGATTCTCCTACCTCAGCCTCCCAAGTAGCTGGGACCACAGATGTGTACCATGTCTGGCTATTTTTTTAAAAAAATATTTTTGTACAGATGAAGTCTCCCTGTGTTGCTCAGACTGGTCTCAAACTTCTGAGATTAAGTAATCCTCCCACCACGGCCTTCAAAATTGTTGAAATTGCAGGCATGAGCCACCATGCCTGGCCCGATAACTGATTTAAATGAGACTTTATATACTTTGGACCTTTGAGTTCATAATGGACTGAATTGAGATTTGGGAGCTATTGGGATGAAATGAATGTATTTTGTGTATGAGTTTTGAGTAGCTAGGATCAGAATGATATCATTTGAACAGTGACTCTCAAACTTACATTGAAATTTACTTGGCATTGTGTTGCTTTTAAGAGGTGGGATCTTTAAGGGGTGATTAAGTCATAGGGGGTCTGCCCTCATGAATAGTTTAATGCAGTTATCAGTGTAATGGTCTCTTGATGTAAGGATAAAGTTAGATAATCATTCTTTCTGTCTTATCCAGTTGCTTGCCTTTCCACCTTTGCCATGGGATAATGCAACATGAAGTCCCTCGCCAATGCTAGTGCCATGCTCTTGGACTTCCAGGTCTCCAGAACTACTAGCCAAGTAAGTTTCTGATTATTATTAATTACCCAGCCTGATATTCTGTTATGGCAGCAGAAAACAGATGAAGAAAGGTATATTAAAGTCACATACAAATGTAAATATTAATAATCTAAGTACTCTCACATTTATTTACTCATCTAAGAAATATCTATGGAACACTGTCATAATTAAAGCTATGCTCTTCCATTTTGTCCCCCCAAATCACTAAACTATCAAGGCTTAATGTAAACTTTGCTAGACAATCAAAAACCTAGTAATGTCCAGCCTTCTAACATGCCCTGGTTGGGGATATGGAATTTTTTTGTTCTCCAACTATATTCTAAACTTCATGCATTTCAAACTCATATTTAACATTTGTCTATAACTAATATAGTATAGAATATCTGTGCTATAAATACATATTGTTTCACGCTATCAATAACAATGAAAACATTTTATTTTGCAAGTCAGTAAAATAATCATTATCTTTGTAATTTAAAGACAGGCTGATGAAAGTTGCTCACACAAACACATTTATCTTATAAGAGTGTTTGGTACATAGCAGATAATCTATAAATTTTTTTAATGAACCTTTACAATTTTTACTCAAATTTAAATTTATGTTAATTAATAATGTATATTTCTCTTAGGGTTGCAGAGACAATTCATAATTAAAATAAGTTTTTCTACACCAAAATTATATCAATGATAGCAAACTAAAATCTGATTTTTGGAAATATTAAATGATAAATGTGTATCAGTTTGCATTTTATAAATGGTGTCTATTTGTATTGATTGACTATAAAGTTACCATCTCATATGAAGCCACCCAAAGAGAATAATATAAATTTGTTTTGGTTTTACTTAGTATCCTTGTATACTGTACCCTAGTTTTTTCTTTCAGTGATAAAATGCCATTCAGCTCTAACTGTCTAATTGCCTAACTACTTATCACACAACAGTTATATACTTTATCCCTAATCTGAGTTTATTTAGTAAAATGGATTGATTTCCCTGTGTCGTCATTTACTGTAGTCTAAATTATCCTAAATATTGGCAACAAAACTTAAAATCCTGCCAGAAAAAGCAAATTAGTCTTTTATCTTTTTCTTTAGAACAATTTAGCTTTATAGGTATAGAAAAATCACTCTACATTACATATACTAGGAGAGAAGAGAGTAAGGACACTGAAGCCTCAGACAAAATAACATGGCCAAAAAACAGGGGCATCCCAAACCTTTTGTTACTCCTTACCTTAATAATGTAGAATCAGTGTCAAAAAGAATTAATTGAATTAGTGAACAGTCTAAAGAACTCTCAAATCTTAGGGGACAAAAGGTTGCTTCTGGAAAGGTCTTAAAACTCTATTAAAAACAGTTGAATAGCAGTCACTGCAGTAACAGACACTGCTATTCATAATAATTATGAAAACTCAGAATTGCTCTGGAAAGCAATTGGTGTAACTAGAAAGCTTCAGTAGATTTATGTCATTTCCCATGGAAAAAGTCACAGGATTTTCTTCCTTGGTTTTAAACATTAACATTTTTAAAGAAGTTTGTGGGGTTGGGTAATAATCCGTAACTGTAGTAATAAAGGCAGTGTAACTCTTTGTCTGGGAAACACCTGAAGGCCAAAAACAAGTAATGCAAGCAGCAGTGGTATATCAAACATAAACACTGAGGCAATATACTAAAGTAAAAAGTATACTGTGGCTAAGAATCAGAATACCTGAAGTGTCTTTCCAGCTCTGACGTATATGAGTCACTTTTCCGGGCCACTGTGAACTCAGCTGTACCAAGAACATTAAATGACAAGCTCTATTCAAGCATGCATAAGTGTTCAATATATATTTGCCAAATTAATGAAAATGAATATTTTCCCTCTTCACTAGAGACAATATACTATTTTAAAATATGGCAATACATAAGCATGGTGATATTATTGTTAATCTGTACTCTTCAATCAACTGCCAATAGTTGTATACAACCGGGTGGGTACCTGTGCTAGCTGGGTTCTCCAGAAGTAAAATGCTGAGCCACAGTTAGGGGTGCAAATGGTTGATTAGAGAGTCAAAAGAAAAAAAAAAAGAGAAGAAACAGAACTGAGCAATGGGAGCCATCAGATCAGGATGTAGATCAAAGTCTCTGGCTGCCCAACAGAGAGATCCGTATCAAAGACTGCATTATAGATAAATTCTGTTGGAAAGATATAATGGACCATCATCTTGTCTTGGAGTTTCCCCAAACAGATTATAACCTTGCCTACTACTTCATTGTTAAGTCACTTGCCATATTAGCCCAGAGAAGAGTGTAATCTTAGATTGACAGCTGTGGAAGAACCAGAAAAAAAAAAAAAAACAATATCTGGAAGCTGTCAGCTACTATGCTCCCTGCAACTAAGCAAGTAGTTTTTTAAAAAAGAAAGAGTGAAGCAGACATCTCTGCATCTGCCAAGTACGTAACCTGCCTGTGTCTTAGTGCTTTCATCCATAAAATAGAAAGATAGCCAGATTACCAACTATGCCTTGCATAGAAGAGATATTTGATATTTTTGTGCAACTAAGAGTGGTTGTATTAGTCAGGGTTCCTAGAGAAACAAAACCAATATACACATAAATAATTTATAACAGCAATACTATAAAGTGAGGATCATGTACAGGTGTAGAATTTTTGCATGATATTAAAATTAAGTTATCAGCTTGAAACAGAATGCTGGCCGGGCACGGTGGCTCACGCCCGTGACCCCAGCACTTTGGGAGGCCGAGGCGGGCGGATCACAAGGTCAGGAGATCGAGACCATCGTGGCTACCACGGTGAAACCCCGTCTCTACTAAAAATACAAAAAATTAGCCGGGCATGGTGGTGCGTGCCTGTAGTCCCAGCTACTCGGAGGCTGAGGCAGGAGAATGGCGTGAACCCGGGAGGCGGAGCTTGCAGTGAGCCGAGATCGCGCCACTGCACTCCAGCCTGAGTGACAAAGAGAGACTCCGTCTCAAAAAAAAAAAAAAAAAAAAAAAAAAGAATGCTATAACCTTCAGATATGTGATATATTGCAATAGCAACAATAAAGGAAATATCTATAGAACACACATAAAAGAAAATGTTTGAAGGGAATCAAAGCATGCTACTCTAAAAAAAATGTCAACGAAACACAAAAAAACATTAAGAGAAAAATTGAGGAACAAAAAGACACAAGACATGCAGAAAACAATCAACAAAATGGCAATAGTAAGTCCTTCCCTATCAGTAAATACTTAAATGTAAATGGATTAAACTCTCTAATTGGAGACATAGATTAGCTGAATGGATAATAAAACATTATTCAACTATATGATGTCTACCATAAATTTACTTTAGATTTAAGAACACATACACATCATTAAAAGCAAAATGATGAAAAAATATTCCATGCAACTTAAAACAATGGTGGCTAGGCTAATACCAGACAAAGTACTCTTCAAGTCAAAAACTTACACAGGAGACAAAGGACATTATATAAAGATAAAATCTTCATCAAGAAGATATAACAATCATATATACATATATATATATATATATATACACACATCAGATGGTAGAGCTCCTAAATACACAAATTGTACTTTCACAGAATTGAAGATAGAAATAACAGTATCCCAATAATGCTAGGAAACATTGATTCACCATTTTCCATAATGCACAGAACTACCAGACAGAAGACTGACAAAGAAAGAGAGCACATGAACACCACCGCAGACCAGTTGGACCTGAAAAACATATATAGAAAACTCCACCCAACAACAGCAAAATATATGTTATTCTCAACTGTACATGGAACATTTTCCAAGACAAACCACACAGTAAGCCACAAAACAAGTCTCAAAAAGAGGAGAAGATTGAAATTATACAAAGTATCTTTTCTGATCACAATGGAGGAAGACTGGACATCAATAGCAAAAAGAAAACTGGAAAATCAGCAAATATGTGGAAATTAAACAACACACTCTTAACCAATGGATCAAGAAGAAGTCATAAGGCAAACTAGAAAATACTTTGGGACAAATGAAAAAAAAACACACACAGCATATGTGCATTTTTAGAATGCAGCAAATGTAGTGCTAAAAGTGAAGGCTATAGCTATAAAAGTGTACATTTAAAAAGAAGAAAGATCTCTAATTAACAACCCAACTTTATACTTTAAGAAACTAGAAAAAAAAAAATAGATCTAAAGCCACCAGAAGGAAATAATAGAGATTAGAACAGAGATACATGAAGATTAGATCAGAGATTGATGTAATACTAAGAAATGCCCTAAAGGATCCCCTATATTCAAAGCATACTCTTTCTTGCCTTAACTGTAAAGTAACAGTCTAATTTCCCCTTAGTAATCAGGCTCAATCAAGCCAGCCAGTATTGCAACTGCCTTCATTGTCTTTTGATTCAGAACGTTGAAGAGCCCAAAGTGAATGCAGAGAAGTCTTAACTTCCCGTTCATTGTTGTATCTCCTTCTGGAAGCATTTGTCCCTTTGGACCAAAGATTTCTAGGTTAGCAGAGTATGAGGTTTCAGAGACAGAGGAAAGAAAAAATCCTAATGGATTATTAAGGGTAATAGTGAGTAGCACAACTTTCATTTTCACCCCTTGATTCCTGGACCAATTAATCCTGCCTACAGGAGAAACAGTACCATATATTTGATGCTTATTTATAACATATAAAGCCTCCTGTACAATCTTCCCCCAGTCCTACAAGGTACCAGTACATAGCTGGCAATGCAACTAAATTTTCAAAAGGCCATTCCACTCTTCTATCAAACCAGATGCTTTAAGATGATGTAACGTAGTCTTTCAGGGAAGATCTAGAAAGGAGAGGTAATGCTACAACTGTCCATTTTCAGTTGGATCTGAATACCACGCAAAAAGCATCAGTAAACCAGGCCTGAGTTTTCTCTTCCTCTGAAAACTAATTGAGGATAACTTATACAGTCACAGGAGCTAGCTGGGAGACAGAAAATAATGTAACAAGAATGAGGACCATGGGAATTTGGGTCAGTTCTTCATGTAAATTACTTGTGCCCTCACATTCTGCTTCAGACCAATTTTTATATGTCACTCTCATTTTATGATGGAATATTGTTGTGCTTTTAGAAATTTATGGTTCAGTGGGTCAGACAACACCAAATTCACGACAGGCAGCCCAGGTTCCATGATCTCTTGTTAGCCTATGGTTAAGCATTCAGTCCCTATTCAGGCCCAATAGCAAGTCAAAGAGCAGTTTATCAAAAGAAGAGTAATTTTCACAGAAGATGCCATAGATATTTTTCAAAATTTTAAAGATCTGTGCTTTATGTTTAGGTGCCTACCAAAAGTCCAAAAGGCATCTTTATCTGCAACCGAGACTTCAAACACCATTGAGTATACTGTCTCAAGTGGCCCTAGTGGCCGAACAGCTTGAACAGTGGCCTGTACTTCTTGCGGACACTTCACTTGTTCTGGGTCTCATTGAAAACTAGAAGCTTTTTGAGTCATATGATAAAGGAATAAAGTAGTACACCTAGTGAAAAATATGTTGCCTTCAAAATCCATGCCCACCTTGCCTTTAGGATTTGAGCACTGCCACTTGGCCCTTGCCATCCCAGAATACAATTATTCTCATGGAATTTAGGTTACCCAATTAAGTGGCAGCAGTTCCCACTGTAATGTGTGCCTTATGTAGAAGAGCAACCACAGAGTTCTTAAAGGATGTTGGGCCTTCCGCCACAAATTTATTTCTCACAGTCATGGCAAAAGGTGTATTCTCACAGGGTGAATGCACAGTTCTTATCCCACACCCTTAATACCCATTCTCATATACATTCAGAGGATTTCTGTCTGAATAAATTGGAAAAATATTTTAGTTATTTTGAAACTTAGTACACATCTTCATGGGTCACACTTTGTACATCATCTTCAGTGGTTTGCTGAAACTTCAGTCTAGTCGTGAGTATAGAAGTACAAAAGGTTAGGGGTGGCCATGAGGACAATTAGTGTCTTGCTCGGTAACTACCTCTGGGAGACCATTATAGTTTCCTCAGGGTAAATAGGGTTAATCACCTCCAAGGGTTTAGAATAGCTGTTTCCTCTCCAAAAAAGACTCATTAGAATTTAGTAGTTCAATATTGCTAGGTTCACAAGCATCTTACCATATGTCTGCCTCCCATTTTTCAGGATTCCACTGCTTCCCAATGAATGCCCTCATTTTAATTTGTGTAATTGAGTCACTCACTGAATGAAACTCTGTGTTTATTTCAAACAATTTTAGCTTTATGGCTGTGGAAAAAAGGGTTTCTTTCAGAGCAGAGATAGAAATGTCTAGGCCACTTATGTAGCACAGAAGATGGGAATTTTAATACATAAGCTTACCATTTTTTAACCTTTCTATAAAGCAAAATGAGGAGCAGACAATTTCATTATATTAATTATGCCAGAAAAGTTCTATGGTAATTAAATACATGGCCAACCAGAACTTTGCCTCTTTTAAGTATTTCATTAAGAGTATCCGTTAGTGCCCGGGTGCGGTGGCTCAAGCCTGTAATCCCAGCACTTTGGGAGGCCGAGACGGGCGGATCACGAGGTCAGGAGATGGAGACCATCCTGGCTAACACGGTGAAACCCCGTCTCTACTAAAAAATACAAAAAACTAGCCGGGCGAGGTGGCGGGCACCTGTAGTCCCAGCTACTTGGGAGGCTGAGGCAGGAGATTGGCGTAAACCCGGGAGGCGGAGCATGCAGTGAGCTGAGATCTGGCCACTGCACTCCAGCCTGGGCGACAGAGCGAGACTCTGTCTCAAAAAAAAAAAAAAAAAAAAAAAAAAGAGTATCCCTTAGTGATATTTTGTATATCTCTATTGCCACATCATATCATGGAATATTAGCAATCTCTAAATTTGGAAATATAGTCATTAGTGTTTTAAATCAAATAAGTATAGAGAACCAATTCCAGAAACCACAAAACAACGTCATAGAACTCATTAAGATTCTGTTGTGCTAAATCTATAAGGAACTTAAATAATTCAACAGTCCAAAAATCAAATAACTGCATTAAAAAGTTGGCAAAAGATATGAACAGACAGTTCTCAAAAGAAAAATACAAGCAGCCAACAAATATGAAAAAAAGTCCAAAATTGCTAATCATCAGAGAAATGCAAATCAAAATTAAAATGAGATACCACCTAACACTATTCAGAATAGCTATCATTAAAAAGTCAAAAAACAAGAGATCCTACCAAGGCTACAGAGAAAAGGGAATGCCTATAAGATGTTGGTAGGAATGTAAATTAGTCCAGCCACTGTAGAAGGCAGTCTGAAGATTTTTCAAAGAACTTAAAATAGAATTACCATTTGACTCAGCAATCCAAGTACTGGATATATATCCAAAAGAAAATAAATCATTCTACCAAATCTTCACAATAGAAAAGACATGGAATCAACCTAGGTGCCGATCAATGGTGGACTGAATAAACAAAATATTGTACATATACACCATGGAATATTATGCAGCCACAAAAGAAACCCCAAATCATGTCCTTTGCATCAACATGGATGCAGCTAAAGGCCATTATCTTAAGCAAATTAACACAGAAACAGAAAACAAAATATTGCATGTTCTCACTTATAAGTGGGAGCTAAATATTGGATACTGATGACATAAACATGGCATCAATAGACACTGGGGACTAATAGAGGAGGGATGGAGGGAGGGGAACAAGAGTTGAAAAGCAAACTGTTGGATACTATGCTTGCTATCTGGGTGAAGGGATCATTCATGTCCCAAACCTCAACATCACACAATATACACATGTAACAAACCTGCACATGTACCCCCTGAAACTAGAATAAAAGGTTGAAGCTATTTTTTAAAAAGATTGTGTGCTTCTACAACCACTCTTAGTACAAAAGTAAGTATTAGTTATATTTTCCTCTAAAAACAGAACCAATGGAATTTATAGAAATTGGCTTTTGTATTGTGAGGACTGGCAAGTCCAAAATCTCCAAGACAGACCATTATTGGAAATTCGGGCAAGAACTGATGTTTCAGTCTTGAGTCCATAGGCTAGAAATTCAGGTATAATCTGTGATTGCAGCCTTGATACAGAATTTATTCCTCTTCAGGTGATTACAGTCTTTTCTCTTAGGGTCTTCAATTGTTTAAATGAGGCTCACCTACATTGAAGTTAATCTCCTTTATGTTAATTATATCCGCAAAATATCTTCACAGAAACACCTAGACTAGTACAGACAGACTTTGTGTTATTTCACTGTGCTTTATTGCACTTCACAGATCCTTCCAAATGGAAGGTTTGTGACAAATCTGCATTGAGAAAGTCTATTGATGCCATTTGTCCAATACCATGTGTTCACTCTGTGTCTCTGTGTCACATTTTGATAATCGTTGCAATATTTTAACTTTTGTGTTATTATTATAAATGTTATGGTAACTTGTGATTAGTGATTTTTGATGTTATTTTATATGGGCATAATTTGCGGTACAAATTATAAAATGGCAAACTTAGTAGGTCAATGTTGTGTATGTTCTGACTTCCCCACTGACAATCTATTTTCTTATTTATTTCCCTATTCTTAGGCCTACTTATTCTCTGAGACACATAATTTGAAATTATCTAAGAATCCAATTAAAAATTGGCAAAAGATCTGAGTATACATTTCTCAAAGAAGACATGCATATTTTTTTTTCACAATGGCCAATAGAATAGCAGCATTATTAGCCTTCCTCTCCCACTTGGAAGGATAAAATAGGGTGTAGAGATTCACACTGTGATCTTTTCTCAAGAAGTAATGCAAGAACTAATCAGGAAAACCAAAGGAATCTACAAACCCTCTGAAGGAAGCAGGAGGCTGCAGTCTATACTGCTGACTGGAACTCAGCTTGCTTCTACCAGTGGAACACTGTGGGAGTGGATCTGCCTCATCAACTGTATGGAACTGTGTGGGGCTTACTACCACCTGGTACTCCTCACTCTCTGTGCAAACTCTTCTGTGTAGCAGAGGCAGCAACACTTGCCTCTGGAACATCAGTCCAGTGGCCTGAGACCTACTCCCATCCCCCAACACCCACAGAAGCTGCTGTTTTGCAGGCGAAGACTAAGAGTGCAAAGACATCTACCCACCGTGATAGCTTAACACAAAGGACAGAATCTCTTGGGAGCTGCATGGCCCTGCCCATTGCCTACAATACTAGAATACCTTCTCTGGGCAACAGAAGGCAAGCAAAAAATTTCACTAATACTACTGTAGCTGGTGCTCTTTTGCAAGTGCCACCTCCTGGCTGGAAGCCAATGAACACTGTCTATTATAGCATTTCCTGGTAGAATAAACTGTGCCAAAGAAGGAGAATATCACCACACAATCTCAGCTATTACCTCTGCCTGCACCACTCTGGTTAACCAAGAAGTTCTGATCCTGTCCAGGTGACCAGTTCAGTACTACCATAACCAGCATTCAAGTAAGCCAATAATTTCCAAGAAATTTCCAAGAAATTTCACAAAGTTTATGTCACTCCTCTGACACCCCCATTATATATAGTGCTGCTACCCACCTCTGGGAAACTTGAGGACAGGTCACATCACTGGATCCCTTGCAAAAATCCCCCAACACCAGCCTGGAGTATGGCAACTTCACTGGGAGGCTAGACCCAGAGGAGCAACAATACTCACAGTAGTCTAGCTTTTGGGGATTCGTCTCTTAGAAAAAGGGGTAGTCTACCACATTAAGGGAACATCCTGTGGGACAAAAGAATACAGATTTCACACCTTGAGCACCAGATCCTTCCACTGGTGGAAAGCTTCTTTCAGCAGAGGCACAACTGCAGTGCTGGGCTCAGCAGGGAAAGTCTTCAGCTCTGTCCCAACAGTCAGACAGTGCTGGTGCACATGAAGGGTCTTGGAGAAGAGGGAGACATTTTTCCCTTGTCTATTACCATAGGCACAGTTGGGGCTTCGCCCATGGGAGCTTGGTGTGGGTGCAACTATAGACAATCTTTCTGAAACACGCCAGGGTGACTGTATCTCCACAGCTGGAGCATCTTCTAAGTTCAGGCTTACATGAGAGACAAGGTCCAACGCCCTCTCTACTTGAAACATCAACGTTCTTACGTATGAAAGGAATAGCCAGAGCATGGGGACGGGAGTGTCTGAGAGGTAGATAACTTTTCTGCTACCCTGGCAGGGGAGCTGAGGTGGCTCCAACCCTTTCCCCAGTAAGACTTTAGTTTAAGATCACTTAAACTAAGTCTCACTGAGACCTCCTCCAGCCACCCCTGTCAAGGCTGGGGTTTCATTTACCCACCTGCTTTAACCACAATCAGTTCCTACCTCAGGACACTTCCCCTACTAGACTAAAGTCTGAACCATCAAACCAGTAAATAAAATACTGGGGTTAAACAAATAAGTAAAATATTTTATGCCATGTGGGAATGAGATAGATTTTAAGAGACTTCTACCATTCCAGCCTCATAGGAGATAGTGAACTAGCTCTCACACCAAGCACATAGCTACTACAAACAGTATGTAAGAAAGCTATCATACAATGACTCTCAATAACCAAGGAACTCTTACAGATTTTTCACCCCTGAAAGCACCAAGAACTAAATTAGGCTATAATTAACTACACGTATTAAAGTCTTATCCTTAAGGGGAAAAAGGAAATTTTAAAACAAACAAACAAAGAAAAACATAGTCAAATCAAGCATAAATTCAAGAGTAATTACAAGAGGTAGTCTATCCAAATGAGAAGAAACCAGAAAAATAACTCAGGTAATATGACAAAACAGGGTGCTATTATATCCTCGAAAGATCACACCAGCTCTTCAGTAATGGCCCAAAACCAAGACAAAAACTTTGAAATACCAGATAAGAAATTTAGAAAGATGATTATTAAGTTACTCAAGTTGATATCAGAGAAAGGTGAACACCATCATAAAGAAATTTTAAAAGCAGTTCAGGATATGAATGAAACATTTTCTAGAGAGAGAGATATTGTCAAGAAAAACCAACCAGAATATCTGGGAATGAAAGACACCTGAGTGAATTACAAAATGCAGTGGAAAGTTTGAACAATAGATTATAATAAGTATAAGAAAGAATTTCAGAGCTCAAAAACAAGGCTTGGGGATTAACTCAATGAAACAAATATTTAAAAAAGGAAGAATCAAAATAAATGAATAAAGTCACCAAGAAATATAGGATTATGTAAAATGGCAAAATCTAAGAATATTTGGCATTCCTCAGAGAGAAGAGAAAATAATAAGCTTGAAAAAATTATTTGAGGAAATATGTAAGAAAAACTTCCCTGGTCTGGCTAGAGATCTAGATATCCAAATCCAAGAAGTTCAAAGAACACCTGGGAAATTAATTGCAAAAGATCTTGACCAAGGCACATAGTCACCAGGCTATCTAAAGTCAAAACAAAAGAAAGAATTATAAGAGCAGTAAGACAAAAGTATCAGGTAACCTACAAAGAAAAAAAACTATCAGACTAACAGCAGACTACTTAGCAGAAACCTTATAAGCCAGAAGGCATTGGGGTCCTATCTATAACCTCCTTAAATAGTCAATTGTCAGCAAAAAATTTTGTATCCCAGAAAACTAAGTTACATAGATGAAGGAGAAAAGAAGTAGTTTTAAGACAAACAATTGCTGAGGAATTTGTCATTGCCAAATCAGCACTACAAGAAATGCTAAAAGGAGTTTTAAACCCTGAAACATATGCCAACTATGCACCAAATAGAATCTCTTAAAATCTTAAAACTCAGTCTATAAAATAATAATACAATGAAAAAAAAAATCTAAGTAACTATTAACATAATAAAGAGAACAGTACAACACTTCTCAATAGTATCGTTGAATGTAAGTAGCCTAAATACTCCACTTAAAAGATACAGAATAGGCCAGGCATGGAGGCTGACACCTATAATCCCAGCACTTTGGGAGGCCGAGGCAGGTGGATCACCTGAGGTCAGGAGTTCGAGACCAGCTTGACCAACATGGTGGAACCCTGTCTCTACTAAAAATACAAGATTAGCTGCATGTAGTGGCACATGACTGTAATCCCAGCTACTTGGGAGACTGAGGCAGGAGAACTGTTTGAACCCAGGAGGCAAAAGTTGCAGTGAGCTGAGATCTCACCATTGCACTCTGGCCTGGGCAAAAAGAGTGAAACTCCGTCTCAAAAAAAAAAAAAAAAAAAAAAAAAAAAAGGATACAAAATAGGCTGGGCACAGTGGCTCATGTCTGCAATCTCAGGATTTGGGAGGCCAAGGTGGGTGGATCACCTGAGGTCAGTAGTTCGTGACCAGCCTGACCAACATGGTGAAACCCCGTCTCTACTAAAAATACAAAAACTAGCTTGGTGTGGTGGTGGGCACCTGTAATCCCAGCTACTCAGGAGGCTGAGGCAGGAGAATTGTTTGAACCCAGGAGATGGAGGTTGCAGTGAGCCAAGGTCATGCCATTGCACTCCAGCCTGGGTGACAGAGCAAGACTGTCTCAAAAAAAACCAAAAGATACAAAATAGAAGAATATATACAGAAATCACAAACCAAATACCTGCTGTATTCAAGAGACTCATCTGACATGGAAGTAGTCATATAAACTCAATGTCAAAGGGTGGAAAAAGATATTCCATACAAATGGAAGCCAAAAAGCAAGCAGAAGTAGTTATTCTCATGTAAGACAAAACGGACTTTAAAGCAACAACAGTAAAAAAAAAAAAAAAAAAAAAAAAAAAAAAAAAAAAAAAAAAAGACAAAGATGATCATTATATAACGATAAAAATATCAATTAAATAAGAAAATATTGCAATCCTAAATTTCAATATACCAAACACTAGAGCTCCCAGATACATAAAACAATGACTACAAGACCTAAGAAATGAGATAGAGAGCTAAACAATAATAGTGGGAGACTTTAATACAGCAATGACAGCACTAGACAAATCTTCAAGACAGATAGTCAAAACAAACAATGGACTTAAGTGACACACTAGAACAAATGAATATAGTCACCAGGCTATCTATAGTCAAAATGATATAACAAATATCAAAATAATAAATATTTACAGAACATTCTACCCATGATCTGCATAATATACATTCTCATCAGCATATGGAATATTCTTCTAGATAGACTGTATGATAGGCCACAAAACAAGTCTCAATAAATTTAAAAAATCAAAATCATATTAAGTATTTTCTCAGATCACAGTGGAATAAAACTAGAAATAACTCTAAAGGGATCCCTCAAAACTATACAAATACATGGAAATTAAATAAATCTGATCCTGAATGATTTCTGGGTTAACAATAAAATCAAGATGGAAATTTCAAAATTCTTTGAATTGAATGATAATAGCATAACAAGTTATCAAAACTTCCAAGGTACAGCAAAAGTAGTGGTATGAGAAAAGTTTATAGCACTAAATGCCTACATCAAAAAGTCGGAAAGAGCACAAATTGACAAGCTAATGTCACTGTTCAAGGAAATGGAAAAAACAAACAAGAACAAACTAAACCTAAAGCTAGAAAAAGAAAAAAAAAATAAGGATAAGAGCAGAACTAAATGAAATTAAAACAAGTAAAAAAAACGAGAGATCAATTAAACCAAAAGCTAGCTTATTGAATAAATAAATAAAATTAATAGACCATGATCCATATTATTCAAGAAAAAAAGAGAGAAGGTCTCAATAAGCTCAATTACAAATGAAACTGGAGACATTACATCCTACACCACAAAAATACAAAAGGTCATTTTAGACTACAATAAACACTTCTATGCACACAAACTGGAATACTTAGAGTAAATGGACAAATTCCTATAAACATACAAATATCCTACATTACATAAGGAAGAAATAGAAACCTTGAACAGACCAATAACAAGCAGCAAAATTGAATCCGTAACTTAAAAATTGCAGACAAAGGAAAAGCCCAGGACCAAACGGATTCACAGATGAGCTCTACCAGATATTCAAAGAAGGACTGGCCCCAATCCTACTGACACTATTCCAACAGATTGAGAAAATAAAGAATTCACCCTAAATCATTCTATGAAGCTAGTCTCATCCTGATACCAAAAGCAGGAAAAGACTCAACAAGAAAAGAAAACTACAGACCAATTTTCCTGATGAACATAGATGCAAAAATCTTCAACAAAATACTAGCAAACCAAATCCAACAGCACATCAAAAAGATAACTTATCATGATCAAGTGGGTTTCATCCCAGGATACAGGAAAGTTTTAACATATGCAAGTCAATGAATGTAACATATTACATAAAAATTAAAAACAAAACTATGTGATCATCTCAATAGATGCAGCAAAAGCCTTTGACAAAATCTAGCAACTGTGTATAATAAAAATGCCCTACAAACTAGGCATAGAAGGAACCTGCCTCATAATAAAAATCCTGTATGGCAAACCCACAGCCAACATCATACTGAATGGGGAAGTGTTCAAAGCATTCCCCCTGATAACTGGAACAAGACAAGGATGCCCACTTTCACCACTCTTATACAACATAGTTCTGGACATACTAGCCAGAGCAATTAGGCAAGAGAAAGAAATAAAGGCCATCTAGATTGGAAAAGAGGAAGTCAAACTCTCACTTTTTTAAAGATAATATGATTGTATTCCTAGAAAATCCTAGACTCGTCCAAAAGACTCTTGTATTTGATAAGTGAATTTAGTAAAGTCTTGTGTTACAAAATCAATGTACATAAATCAGTTGCACTGCTATACACCAACAATGGCCAAGCTGGGAATCAAATCAAGAACTCAATGCCTTTTACAATATCTGCAAATAAATAAAATATTTAGGAATATACTTAATCAATGAGGTGAAATCTCTCTACAAGGAGAACTACACATAGTGCTGAAAGAAATCATAGATGACACAAACAAATGGAAACACACCCCATGCTCTTGGATGGGAAGAATCGATATTGTGAAAATGACCATACTGCTCAAACCAGTCAACATATTCAATGGAATTCCCACTAGAATGTCAAATTAAAAAGATTCTGCACAGCAAAAAATTAATCAGCAGAGTAAACAGACAACCCACAGGATGGAGAAAATATTTGCAAACTACTCATCTGACAAAGGGCCAGTATCCAAGAGCTACTAGGAACTCAAACAAAGTAGTAAGAACATAAATAGATGTTTCTCAAACGAAGATATACAAATGGCTAACAAACATATGAAAAAATGCTCAACATCACTAATCATCAGTGAAATGCAAATTAAATCCACGATGGGATACCACCTTACTCCTGCAGGAATGGCCGTCATTCAAAAGTGAAAAAACAATAGATGTTTTTATGGATATGGGGAAAATTGAATGCTTAAATACTGCTGGTGAGAATGTAAATTAGTAAAACCTCTATGGAGAACAGCAGAGATATTCTTTAAAGAGCCAGCACTAGATCTACCATTTGATGCAGCAATCCCACTACAGGGTATCTACCTAAAGGAAAAGATTATTATTTCAAAAATACACCTGCACATGTATATTTATAGCAGCAAAATTCACAATTCCAAAGATATGGAACCAGCCTAACTGCCCATTGACTAATGAGTAGATAAAGAAAATGTGGTATATATACACCATGGAATAATACTCAGCCATAAAAAATGAAATAACGTATTTTGCAGCAACTTGGATGAAACTGGAGACAATTTTTCTAAGTGAAGTAACTCAGGAATGGAATACCAAATACCATATGTTCTCACTTATTAGCGAGAGCTAAGCTATGAATACACAAAGGCATAGAGAGTGATATAATGGCCTTTAGAGACTCAGAAAGGGGAGGCTGGGAGAATGGTTAGGGATAAAAATAATACACATTAGGTACAATGTACACTGCTTGAGCAATTGGTGCACTAAAATCTCAGAGTTCACCACTATATAATTTGTCAATGGAACAACAACAACAACAACAACAACAAAAAACTCTTGTTCCCCAAAAGCTATTGAGATAGAAATTAAAATTTAAAAATCCCCAAAAGAAGACATACAAATATCAAACAGGTATATAAAAAGATGTTCGGTATAACTGATAATCAGTGAAATGCAAATAAAAACTACAACGAGATATCATTTCATTCCACTTAGAATTGCTTTTATCCAAAAGTCAGGCAATAACAAATCCTGGAAGGATGTAGGGAAAAGGGGACTCTTGTACACTGTTGGTGGGAGTGTAAATTAGTACAACTGGAAAACAGTTTGCAGGTTCCTCGAAAAACTAAAATTAGGCCAATTAATAACCCTACAATGGCCTCCACGTGTTCAAGTAAAAGGATGAGTCACACATATTTCACAATAAATTCAAAACTAGAATGACTAAGTTAGTGAGGAAGAAGTGTCAAAAGCTGAGATAGGCTTAATCCAGGCATTTTGCACCAAATGGCCAAGTTTTAATGCAAAGGAAAATTTATTGAAAGAAATTAAAAGTGCTACTTCAGTGAACACATGATTGATAAAAAAGCAAAACAGCCTTATTACTGATATGGAGGAAGTTTTAGTAGTCTAGATCAAAGATCTAAGCAGCCATAACATTCCCTTAAACCAAAGCCTAGTCCAGAGCAGGTCCCTAGTTCTCTTCAATTCCATGAAGACTAACAAAGGTGTAAAAGCTACAAAAGAAAAATTTGAATCTAGCAAAGGTTGGTTCATGAGGTCTAAGGAAATAAGCCACCTTCATAATGTCAAAGTGCAAGGTGAAGTAGCAAGCACAGATGTAGAAACTGCAGCAAGTAATCCAGAAGAGCTCTCTAGCTGACAAAATTGATGAAGATGATGAAGATGACTACACTAAACAACAGATTTTCTTTTTTCTTTTTTTTTTTTTTTTTTTTTGAGACGGAGTCTGGCTCTGGCGCCAGGCTGGAGCGCAGTGGCACGATCTCGGCTCACTGCATGCTCCACCCTGGGGTTCAAATGATTCTCCTGCCTCAGCCTCCCGAGTAGCTGGGATTACAGGCACACGCCACCACGCCCAGATAATTTTTGTATTTTTAGTAGAGATGGGGTTTCACCATGTTGGCCAGAATGGTCTCAATCTCCTGACCTCATGATCCACTCACCTCGGCCTCCCGAAGTGCTGGGATTACAGGCGTGAGCCACCGTGCCCGGCCAACAACAGATGTTCATTGTAGATGAAACAGCCTTATATTGGAAGAAGCTGTTATTTATAACTTCCATAGCAAAGAGGAGAAGTCAATGCCTGGGTTTAAAGCTTCAAAGGATTAAGTTAACTCTCTCATTGGGAGCTAATGTATAATAGCTGGTGACTTTAAGATGAAGCCAATGTGGGGGGCGGAGCAAGATGGCCGAATAGGAACAGCTCCAGTCTCCAACTCCCAGCGCGAGCCACACAGAAGACCAGTGATTTCTGCATTTTCAACTGAGGTACTGGGTTCATCTCACTAGGGAGTGCCGGACAATCGGTGCTGGTCAGCTGCTGCAGCCCGACCAGTGAGAGCTGAAGCAGGGCGAGGCATCGCCTCACCTGGGAAGTGCAAGGGGGAAGGGAATCCCTTTTCCTAGCCAGGGGAACTGAGACACACAACACCTGGAAAATCGGGTAACTCCCACCCCAATACTGTGCTTTAAGGAAACGGGCACACCAGGAGATAATATCCCACACCTGGCCGGGAGGGTCCCACACCCACGGAGCGTCCCTCATTGCTAGCACAGCAGTCTGTAATCTACCTGCAAGGCAGCAGTGAGGCTGGGGGAGGGGCGTCCACCATTGCTGAGGCTTAAGTAGGTAAACAAAGCTGCTGGGAAGCTCGAACTGGGTGGAGCTCACAGCAGCTCAAGGAAACCTGCCTGTCTCTGTAGACTCCACCTCTGGGGACAGGGCACAGTAAACAATAACAAACACAGCAGAAACCTCTGCAGACGCAAACGACTCTGTCTGACAGCTTTGAAGAGAGCAGTGGATCTCCCAACACGGAGGTTGAGATCTGAGAAGGGACAGACTGCCTGCTCAAGTGGGTCCCTGACCCCTGAGTAGCCTAACTGGGAGACATCTCCCACTAGGGGCAGTCTGACACCCCACACCTCACAGGGTGGAGTACACCCCTGAGAGGAAGCTTCCAAAACAAGAACCAGACAGGTACACTGGCGGTTCAGCAATATTCTATCTTCTGCAGCCTCTGCTGCTGATACCCAGGCAAACAGGGTCTGGAGTGGACCTCAAGCAATCTCCAACAGACCTACAGCTGAGGGTCCTGACTGTTAGAAGGAAAACTATCAAACAGGAAGGACACCTACACCAAAACCCCATCAGTACATCACCATCATCAAAGACCAGAGGCAGATAAAACCACAAAGATGGGGAAAAAGCAGGGCAGAAAAGCTGGAAATTCAAAAAATAAGAGCACATCTCCCTCGGCAAAGGAGCGCAGCTCATCGCCAGCAACGGATCAAAGCTGGACAGAGAATGACTTTAACGAGATGAGAGAAGAAGGCTTCAGTCCATCAAACTTCTCAGAGCTAAAGGAGGAATTACGTACCCAGCGCAAAGAAACTAAAAATCTTGAAAAAAAAGTGGAAGAATTGATGGCTAGAGTAATTAATGCAGAGAAGGTCATAAAAGAAATGAAAGAGATGAAAACCATGACACGAGAAATACGTGACAAATGCACAAGCTTCAGTAACCGACTCGATCAACTGGAAGAAAGAGTATCAGCGATTGAGGATCAAATGAATGAAATGAAGCGAGAAGAGAAACCAAAAGAAAAAAGAAGAAAAAGAAATAAACAAAGCCTGCAAGAAGTATGGGATTATGTAAAAAGACCAAATCTACGTCTGATTGGGGTGCCTGAAAGTGAGGGGGAAAATGGAACCAAGTTGGAAAACACTCTTCAGGATATCATCCAGGAGAACTTCCCCAACCTAGTAGGGCAGGCCAACATTCAAATCCAGGAAATACAGAGAACGCCATAAAGATACTCCTCGAGAAGAGCAACTCCAAGACACATAATTGCCAGATTCACCAAAGTTGAAATGAAGGAAAAAATCTTAAGGGCAGCCAGAGAGAAAGGTCGGGTTACCCACAAAGGGAAGCCCATCAGACTAACAGCAGATCTCTCAGCAGAAACTCTACAAGCCAGAAGAGAGTGGGGGCCAATATTCAACATTCTTAAAGAAAAGAATTTTAAACCCAGAATTTCATATCCAGCCAAACTAAGTTTCATAAGTGAAGGAGAAATAAAATCCTTTACAGATAAGCAAATGCTTAGAGATTTTGTCACCACTAGGCCTGCCTTACAAGAGATCCTGAAGGAAGCACTAAACATGGAAAGGAACAACTGGTACCAGCCATTGCAAAAACATGCCAAAATGTAAAGACCATCAAGGCTAGGAAGAAACTGCATCAACTAACAAGCAAAATAACCAGTTAATATCATAATGGCAGGATCAAGTTCACACATAACAATCTTAACCTTAAATGTAAATGGACTAAATGCTCCAATTAAAAGACACAGACTGGCAAACTGGATCAAGAGTCAAGACCCATCAGTCTGCTGTATTCAGGAGACCCATCTCACATGCAGAGACATACATAGGCTCAAAATAAAGGGATGGAGGAAGATTTACCAAGCAAATGGAGAACAAAAAAAAGCAGGGGTTGCAATACTAGTCTCTGATAAAACAGACTTTAAACCATCAAAGATCAAAAGAGACAAAGAAGGCCATTACATAATGGTAAAGGGATCAATTCAACAGGAAGAGCTAACTATCCTAAATATATATGCACCCAATACAGGAGCACCCAGATTCATAAAGCAAGTCCTTAGAGATTTACAAAGAGACTTAGACTCCCATACAATAATAATGGGAGACTTCAACACTCCACTGTCAACCTTAGACAGATCAACGATACAGAAAGTTAACAAGGATATCCAGGAATTGAACTCATCTCTGCAGCAAGCAGACCTAATAGACATCTATAGAACTCTCCACCCCAAATCAACAGAATATACATTCTTCCCAGCACCACATCGCACTTACTCCAAAATTGACCACATAATTGGAAGTAAAGCACTCCTCAGCAAATGTATAAGAACAGAAATTATAACAAACTGTCTCTCAGACCACAGTGCAATCAAACTAGAACTCAGGACTAAGAAACTCAATCAAAACCGCTCAACTACATGGAAACTGAACAACCTGCTCCTGAATGAATACTGGGTACATAACGAAATGAAGGCAGAAATAAAGATGTTCTTTGAAACCAATGAGAACAAAGATACAACACACCAGAATCTCTGGGACACATTTAAAGCAGTGTGTAGAGGGAAATTTATAGCACTAAATGCCCACAAGAGAAAGCAGGAAAGATCTAAAATTGACACTCTAACATCGCAGTTAAAAGAACTAGAGAAGCAAGAGCAAACACATTCGAAAGCTAGCAGAAGGCAAGAAATAACTAAGATCAGAGCAGAACTGAAGGAGATAGAAACACAAAAAACCCTCCAAAAAATAAATGAATCCAGGAGTTGGTTTTTTGAAAAGATCAACAAAATTGACAGACCGCTAGCGAGACTAATAAAGAAGAAAAGAGAGAAGAATCAAATTGACGCAATAAAAAATGATAAAGGGGATATCACCACCGACCCCACAGAAATACAAACTACCATCAGAGAATACTATAAACACCTCTACGCAAATAAACTGGAAAATCTAGAAGAAATGGATAATTTCCTGGACACTTATACTCTTCCAAGACTAAACCAGGAAGAAGTTGAATCCCTGAATAGACCAATAGTAGGCTCTGAAATTGAGGCAATAATTAATAGCCTACCAACCAAAAAAAGTCCAGGACCAGATGGATTCATAGCCGAATTCTACCAGAGGTACAAGGAGGAGCTGGTACCATTCCTTCTGAAACTATTCCAAACAATAGAAAAAGAGGGAATCCTCCCTAACTCATTTTATGAGGCCAACATCATCCTGATACCAAAGCCTGGCAGAGACACAACAAAAAAAGAGAATTTTAGACCAATATCCCTGATGAACATCGATGCAAAAATCCTCAATAAAATACTGGCAAACCGGATTCAGCAGCACATCAAAAAGCTTATCCACCATGATCAAGTGGGCTTCATCCCTGGGATGCAAGGCTAGTTCAACATTTGCAAATCAATAAACATAATCCAGCATATAAACAGAACCAAAGACAAGAACCACATGATTATCTCAATAGATGCAGAAAAGGCTTTTGACAAAATTCAACAGCCCTTCATGCTAAAAACGCTCAATAAATTCGGTATTGATGGAACGTACCTCAAAATAATAAGAGCTATTTATGACAAACCCACAGCCAATATCATACTGAATGGGCAAAAACTGGAAAAATTCCCTTTGAAAACTGGCACAAGACAGGGATGCCCTCTCTCACCACTCCTATTCAACATAGTGTTGGAAGTTCTGGCTAGGGCAATCAGGCAAGGGAAAGAAATCAAGGGTATTCAGTTAGGAAAAGAAGAAGTCAAATTGTCCCTCTTTGCAGATGACATGATTGTATATTTAGAAAACCCCATTGTCTCAGCCCAAAATCTCCTTAAGCTGATAAGCAACTTCAGCAAAGTCTCAGGATACAAAATTAATGTGCAAAAATCACAAGCATTCTTACACACCAGTAACAGACAAACAGAGAGCCAAATCATGAATGAACTTCCATTCACAATTGCTTCAAAGAGAATACAATACCTAGGAATCCAACTTACAAGGGATGTAAAGGACCTCTTCAAGGAGAACTACAAACCACTGCTCAGTGAAATAAAAGAGGACACAAACAAATGGAAGAACATACCATGCTCATGGATAGGAAGAATCAATATCGTGAAAATGGCCATACTGCCCAAGGTTATTTATAGATTCAACGCCATCCCCATCAAGCTACCAATGAGTTTCTTCACAGAATTGGAAAAAACTGCTTTAAAGTTCATATGGAACCAAAAAAGAGCCCGCATCTCCAAGACAATCCTAAGTCAAAAGAACAAAGCTGGAGGCGTCACGCTACCTGACTTCAAACTATACTACAAGGCTACAGTAACCAAAACAGCATGGTACTGGTACCAAAACAGAGATATAGACCAATGGAAAAGAACAGAGTCCTCAGAAATAATACCGCACATCTACAGCCATCTGATCTTTGACAAACCTGAGAGAAACAAGAAATGGGGAAAGGATTCCCTATTTAATAAATGGTGCTGGGAAAATTGGCTAGCCATAAGTAGAAAGCTGAAACTGGATCCTTTCCTTACTCCTTATGTGAAAATTAATTCAAGATGGATTAGAGACTTAAATGTTAGACCTAATACCATAAAAATCCTAGAGGAAAACCTAGGTAGTACCATTCAGGACATAGGCATGGGCAAAGACTTCATGTCTAAAACACCAAAAGCAACGGCAGCAAAAGCCAAAATTGACAAATGGGATCTAATTAAACTAAAGAGCTTCTGCACAGCAAAAGAAACTACCATCAGAGTGAACAGGCAACCCACAGAATGGGAGAAAATTTTTGCAATCCACTCATCTGACAAAGGGCTAATATCCAGAACCTACAATGAACTCAAACAAATTTACAAGAAAAAAACAAACAACCCCATCAAAAAGTGGGCAAAGGATATGAACAGACATTTCTCAAAAGAAGACATTCATACAGCCAACAGACACATGAAAAAATGCTCATCATCACTGGCCATCAGAGAAATGCAAATCAAAACCACAATGAGATACCATCTCACACCAGTTAGAATGGAGATCATTGAAAACTCAGGAAACAACAGGTGCTGGAGAGGATGTGGAGAAATAGGAACACTTTTACACTGTTGGTGGGATTGTAAACTAGTTCAACCGTTATGGAAAACAGTATGGAGATTCCTCAAGGATCTAGAACTAGATGTACCATATGACCCAGCCATCCCATTACTGGGTATATACCCAAAGGATTATAAATCATGCTGCTATAAAGACACATGCACACGTATGTTTATTGCGGCACTATTCACAATAGCAAAGACTTGGAATCAACCCAAATGTCCATCAGTGACAGACTGGATTAAGAAAATGTGGCACATGTACACCATGGAATACTATGCAGCCATAAAAAAGGATGAGTTTGTATCCTTTGTAGAGACATGGATGCAGCTGGAAACCATCATTCTTAGCAAACTATCACAAGAACAGAAAACCAGACACCGCATGTTCTCACTCATAGGTGGGAACTGAACAATGAGATCACTTGGACTTGGGAAGGGGAACATCACACACCGGGGCCTATCATGGGGAGGGGGTAGGGGGGAGGGATTGCACTGGGAGTTATACCTGATGTAAATGACGAGTTGATGGGTGCTGACGAGTTGATGGGTGCAGCACACCAACATGGCACAAGTATACATATGTAACAAACCTGCACGTTATGCACATGTACCCTAGAACTCAAAGTATAATAATAATAAAAAAATACAAAAATTAAAAAAAAAAAAAAAGATGAAGCCAATGCTCACTTACCATTCCAAGAATCTATGCTAATTCTACACTGTCTGTGCTCTATAAATGGAACAACAAAGCTTAGATGGCAACCCACATGTTTACAGCCTCTTTTACTTAATATTTTAAGTTTGCTTTTGTGACCTACTGCTTTGAAAAGGCATTTGTTTTCAAAATATCAATGCTCTTTGACAACACACATGGTTGCCCAGGAGGTGTAAAAGATTAATATTTTTTTTTTTGCTTGCTAACACAACATCCATTCAGCAGCCCAAGGAAGAATGAAAATTTTGACTTTCAGGTCTCATTGCTTAAGAAACATATTTTGTAAGCCTATAGCTGCCATAAATAGTCATTTATTTGATGGATCTGGACAAAGTAAATTAGAAACTTTCTTGAAAGGATGCGTTATTCTAGATGCGATTAAGAATATCTGTGATTCCATGAGACGATGTGAAAATATCAACATTAATAGGAGTTTGGAAGAAGTTGGTTCTCATCCTCTTGGATGACTTTTAGTGAATTAAGACTTTAGTAGAGGAAGTCATTAAAATGTGGTGGAAGTAGCAGGAGAGGTAGAATTAGAAATTGAGCCTTAAGATGTGACTGAATTGCTTTAATTTCATAACAAAACTTGAACGAATGAGGAATTGCTTCTTGTATGGATGAGGAAAGAAAATGGTTTTTGAGATGGAGTCTACTCTGGTGAAGGTGCCATGAACATTGTTGAAATAACAAGAAAGAATTTTTACATCAACTTAGATGATAAAGCAGCAGCAGGGTTTGAGAAGATTGAGTTCAATTTGGAAAGTTCTACCATGGAGAAAATAGTGTCAAACAGCATCTCATGCTACAGAGAAATATTTCATGAAAGAAAGAGTCAATTGATGCAGAAAACTTCATTTTTGTCTTATTTTTAAGAATTACTATAGACACTCCAACCTTCAGCACCCATCACTCTGATTAGTCAGCAGCCATCAACATTGAGGAAAGACCCTCAGTCAGTAAAGGGATTATGACTCGCTGAAGCTTAGATGATTAGCAGTGAAGTACTCTTAAATTAAGGTATGTATACTGTTTTATAGACATAGCGCTACTATACACTTAATAGCCTATAGGTGTAAACATAACTGTTATATGCACTGGGAAATCGAATTATTCATGTGACTCTCTTTCTTGTGAGATTCACTTTATTGCATTGGTACAGAACTTGACCAAGAATATCTCTAAGGTATGCCTGTATTTGACCCAAAAACTGGATGCTCTGACATAGCCAAGTTGACACATGAAATTAATCAACACAGTGATATTTACCGTGTTATCTTGTGTGTTATTTTTGATGATCTATGGAGCTCTTTGACAAGATAATTATTCTATAGATAACTTAATGGAAAATACTGGAGTCTGGAATCAGACAAATTGTGATAATAATCTATTTCCTATATATGTGCCTTTAGTGAGTTCCTTATCCTCTCTGAGCCTCATTTTTCTTTTGTTTGACAAATGAGGATATGACAGCACTAACCACATATAATTTTTATGACAACTTCATGAAATAATACATTGCACGTTGTAAATGCTTTCTGAGTTTAGATATAATTCTATATTGGCGGAAACTAGTCCCTGATCACCAAAATCTATTATTTTCTAGGAAGCCAATGTTTCTTTAGGAGGATGACATGGCAAGCTAATATTTACCAGACTCCCTTAGGATAAGTTCTGTCCTGTGATTAATTTTCACCAATTGAATGTAAATGGAAATGGTCTATTGGGCCAAGGCCTTTAAGTGAGTATTCCTTTTGTATGCTCTTTTTCCTTTTTCTAACTGATGCAGACAACAATGAGGCCTTGGAAGGGGGAGACAATTCTCCATGGGTCTGATATTCTGTATGTCTTGTGAATGAGCACTGATTGGCTTTTGTTCCGAACCATCTTTTCGAGGATGTCTGTATACTTAATAAGCTTAGGCAATATAGATTCCTCCTAGAGTTGAGAGCAGACATGCTCACTACCCAGTACAACAAAGATTGTATCTCTCTCCTTAGTAAAATTAGGCAAGCTAACACCACTATACAAGATTTTCCTAATCTCGGGCTTTCTCTCCTGCAGCTCAACTCACTGTATGTGCAGGCATCAACTGCCCTTCTTTGTGCCGCCTTGTAAAATATGGTGCTCAGGAAATCAGTGAAAAAATGCTGGTACTTTGGTTACTGCTTTGGCTACTTTTTTTTTTTTTTTCCCTGACCTAAGAGCCTTGCATCCTCTACCAGCATTCATGAAACTATCGTAGGCTAACTTGTTAGCTTGCAAGTCAGGTAAAATTTCAGACCTGGGTGGGAGGAGGGAGAGGATCAGAAAAAAAAAATACTTATCAGGTACTGTGCCTATTACCTGGGTGATGAAATAATCTGTACGCCAAGTCCCCATGACACGAGTTTACCTATATAAAAAACCTGCACATGTCCCTCTGAAAATAAAATAAAAGGGGAAAAAAGAAGCTCAGACTCATCACAGTACTTTACATTTAGGGAATGGCTAGAGCTAAAAGATGGAAGGAACATTGATCCTTGAATCAACACATACAGGAGATATGCCTGATTACCAGGAAAACCCATCTGATATGAGTGAGAAATAAGCTTACATTGCATTTTAGCCATTGTGATTTTGGGGATTTATTTGGTATAATACTTAGCCTATTCTAAGTGCCATACCATTTAATTTTTTTTTTTTAATTCTAGACATTTCTCACTGTTGTCCATTCTTTCCAGTGCTCTAGTACTTAATTTTATTATTATACACACATCAGTTGTGTATAGACCTCATCTGATATGGGCTATGAGGGAAATCTCTCAATAATGCATATGAGTGAGAAAAAATATAGTCACCAATATTATTGAGTGTTTTTCTATTTAAAAATAATTATTAATTTTGGATAGTGGAACCATTTGTGTAGATAGAACTAGAATTAAAAATAAAATATTACTGTTAAAATTCTTTTAGAGACCATTTAGTGAATACCACTAATTTTAGAAAGGGAGAGGCAATGTTTTTCACAAAGGTACTAGTTAATATTATAGTAAGATTATAATTCATGACTAATAACTCCTAGCTTACTGTTCTTTCTATAATATTCTCTAGTACCAGTGACCTGTGGTATGGGATTTCACCACTACTAACCAGGTAGTGTCATTTGTAACATTTTCACTCTCACTTGTGTAAAATTCCCATGCCCCAAATATGACAGTAAACTATTATTAGTAGTAATTTAAAATATATCTGCCTAGATATTTGTGAAACTATATACTTCGGTATTAAAAAATTCTACAGTTTATGAATAGACACAGAAGTATAATATGGTCTTTGCCATTAAGAATCTCATATTCTAGCTGAATAGACTTTCATAAATACGTCAAAGTTGAATGATACTAGAGAGTATGTGATTAAAAGCTAAATTATGCTGTTAAAAATTACAAACAATCTATGGATGACTGGAGTGGTCAGGGAAGCCTTCAGTGAAGGAGAACTTAAAATAGACCCTGAAGGACAGAAATTCTTTTATGTGAGCACAGAAAAGTGCAGGTATTTTCGTTGAGAGATAACACACAAAATGAGGTTAAAGTCATGGAGAAAAAAGCATGGGATTTTCTTGCTATAATAGAAAAAAAATTTCATTTTGCTAACAGAGTAAGGCACATAGTTCACTCTTAAAAATGAGATAAGATACTATCTTCTGTAATAATGTTACCATTTCTCCCTCAATTCTCATTTCACCATCTTTCTTTTCTTCTTTTTCTCTCTTCCTATCTCTTGTTCTGCATGCTCACCTCTATTTAATATTGATTTTGTAATTTCTTGCATACTAAAATAAAATTTTTAAAATTTCCTCTTCATCTCAAATACCTCTGATCCCTTTTACAATATAACACCTACAAAGAGGAATCTGATCTCTCTAAATCCTATCTTCCCATTATTCCTTAAAGATACTCTATTTAGATTTTATCCTCATAATTCTACAAAAAAAAAAAAAATTGTAAAAATCATCAATGACTTCCACATTGCAAAATCCAGTGCTCAAGGCTTCTTCTTGATGAATTAAGCAGCAGACGACCCAGCATATAACTCCCTACACATTGAAGCACTTTATTTGTCTTCAAGGACACTACTCTCCTGGTTTCTCCCCTCCTACTTCATTGGTTGCTTCTTTTCAGTTTGCAATTAGTTTTTCCTCATCTTCCCTACATCTGCAAACTGAGGGCCTACAACATTTAGTTCTTCTAGGTCTTTTCTTTTCTATCTCTGCTCATTTCTCTGAAGACTTTATCAATGTTAATGGCTTTAAGTATCATCCACATGCTGAAAACTTAAACATTTATTTTTTCAGCCCACACTTCTCTCCCAAACTCCAGACCAATATATCCAGCTGCCTACCCCACATGGATTTTTAATAGCAATTTCCAACTTAGCACATCAAAAAAACTGATTATCTGATCTTTTTCCTTAATCCTGTCTTCTACGAAGTTATTCACATTTAATTAAGAAATCTATTGTTTCAGTTCCTCATTTATAACTCCTCTTTTGCTCATAAGCTTCATTCAAACAATTAGAAAAATGTTTTGGCTTTGCCTAAAAATGCATCCAGAAACTCATTATTTTTGACCAACTCCACTGCTAACACCCTAATACAAGCCACTACTACCTCTCACCTAGATTACTGCAACAGTCTCTTAACTGGTCTCTGTGTTTTCACTTGCCTTCTTACAGTCTATTTGCAAACAAGCAGGCAATGAACTTGTTAAAATAAGCATCAAATAATATTACTCCTCTTATCAAAGCTCTCTCTTGGTTTGACAGCACCAGTCACTTTCTGTTTTTCAAACACAGAAAGTATGCTTCTGCCTCAGCACCTTTGACAGTGTTATTCATCTGCCTGGAATGTTCTTCCTTCATACACCTGTAATGTTGGTGTCCTCATTGCCTTCAGCTCTTGGGTGAAATTCCACTTTCTTAGTGAAATGCTCCCTTAAAATAACCCTCTTTAAAATGGCAAAACCCTCTCTCCAGTACTCTTAATACCATTTTGCTTTTTAATTTTCCCCACAGTCTCTATCACCCTGTGACATTTTATGTTTTATCTATGTATTTTATTATTTTATATCTTCCTTCATTACAATGTAAGATTTATAAAGGCAATATTTTTTATATTTTGTGTATTGTGATTCCCTCAGTACCTAAAACAGTACCTGATACAGGTAGATCCTCAATAAATATTTGATGAATAAATACATGAATGAATGAATATCCCTGTCTCTTTTATCTTTGATCTACAATAGTGCATGAGAAAACCCTTAAAATTATTTTCCAGACAAATACATTTTCTAAATTAGTTATTTACTTTGTAATACATTTAGTATGCCTTTGGAGGTCATCATTTTTTATTGTAGAAAGCACTTTACACAATAAATGATAATGAATACTATAGTTATCTTCTCCTCTAACCTTGACCCCTGAAGCAGCTGCACTGTCTGGAATTTTACCTGAGGTTCTTTGTCTCATGGCCATGGAAATTAAGGATATAGACACACAAAGGGCAAGGTAAGAGTAGAAGGTTAATTGGAGAAAGGAAAAGAACAGCTCTCTGTCACAGAGAGGAGTTCCTAATTCGTTGCCATGCTGCAGTGAAATGTGAGGGTTTTTATAAATGAGCTAGTGGGGAGTGGATATCTTATTTATATAGGGCACAGAAAACCAGTTAGGACCAAGTGTGCCATTTGCACAGAGCAGAATCTCTGGCAACCCCCACCTGACTCCTTTATTATACAGGTGGGCCCTTAGCTTGGACTACTCCACACTGTTTATCTCCTTCCACTGTGCATATGCAAAAAAGGGAAGGGGGAGTTTCTGTGCCAGATTCCAGGTACCTCCATGCAGCGTCAGGCATCCTCCCCACCCCGTGCAAGCTCCCAACGTCCCTATCTTAGCGTACCCCAAAATGGAAAAGGAATGTGCCCATTAACGCCCACTGTTTTTACTGGGGCCCATCGTATGCATGTGAAATTTGGTGATTACCTAGGAAACTCTCCCTCTGTGCCAGAGTCGCTTATTTATGCTTTGCCACCTGATCTTCCAGGCTGCTCTTTATAAGAAGTGATTTCTTTGAACTGCGTGTGGTTAGAAAGTAAGTAATTTTTGAGCTGCTTTTAGTTAGGAGGAAAGTTTTTGCTGAGGACTCTTTCACCCCATCTACCTAAGTAATTTATTCATATCTCCTGTATCATCCCGACTTCATGCTCCTCACATGGCTTTTTTTCTGATTAGTTTAATCTTGAAGTAAAAGATGGGACAGAGTAATATTCTGTTTCATAGCCTATATGTTACACCTGCATAACAAAGTTCACTCTCATAGGACATGTTTTCATCAAATCTAGAAATAAATTAACACTAACAAATAAAGTACTTAACACTGTTGTAGCAAAAACATATTTCAGATGGCTTCTGCTTACAAAATCATCCTTGAAGATAATTTGGTAATATTGAAGAATAAATATTATTGAGAAATACAAATTTTGAATGAATGTTTTATTACATTTTTATTAATCGTATATCAACCGTAGCATCAATTGATAGGGCCAGGGGTTTAACTTTTCTAATTTAAAAAGTAACCATATTTGCTATATCTTATGGCTGTCAGTTTTTATAATTTAACTAAACTATTACCACAGTGTTTCGTTTTAGTAGTATTTCTATTTGAAAATGAATTATTTTACTTAGAACAATGAAAGGAATTAGTAATTTCTAAGTCTGAAAAGTGGATGCAAAGTTACCTGAAAGAAGAGCATTACGGCCATAGGTATATGATGTACAGTCTTTGGTGGATAATTTTGGCTTACTTCTGGGAATCTCTCTATACCCCTTAGTAGTCACCTATTTCAGGGTGAGGGAATTATTTTGGTGAGTAGTGAGTAAGCTCCTTACTTTATGGAAAAGCGTATTTTAAGTTCTTATCTTCCATTGGCCTCTAAGAGTGATAAATATTTTTTCTTACGTGCATCTCTTAATACATGGAGCTAAAATAGGTATCCATTAATTGTAATTGCTATATCAAAAATAATTATTACAAAAATATTAATTATTTTTATAATTGAGCTTTTATTACTTTTCAAGCACTGTGCTAAACACTTTATAAATAATATCACATTTAATAGTACATTTTACACGTATAAAAATGGAAGGTTAAGACATTACATTTTCCAAGGTCATGGCTAGCAAGGTCTGACTGTAGAGTTTGAATGAGTAATCACTACACAATACTGCTTAATAACAATAGGAATAAAAGTGTCCTTTTTCTCTTTCAGAGAGTCTCATAAGAAGTTTAAATATCATTCAGTAGATGCAATCTATGCATTGACTAGTGTAAAAATTATTTCTATCCAATGAATAGACTTTTCTTAGGGTAATTACTATTCATTGCATCTTGGGGTTATTTTCTCTGGACTGTTTGATTTAATGCACCTCATGTTGCTTTCTATTGGTTGTTTATTCATTTTCTAGATTAAAGTGAAACTGATTATTATGTAAATATTCAAATGCCCAAAATACTAATGAGTAAATCACACAGTCTTATTAATGGTCTTCTACTACAGATGATTTCTATTTTTAGACAGCATAAGTGCATTACAAGACTGAGGTTGAATTTGAAACTTCTTTTTTTACATTTTTTTAGATTTTTATTTCAATAGTTTTTGAGATACAGATGGTTTTTTTTACACGGATGAATTCTTTAGTGGTGATTTCTGAAATTTTGCTGCACCTGTCACTCGAGCAGTGTACACTGTACCCAATATGTAGTCTTTTATCCCTCACTGCACTCCCACCTTTCCCCCTCGAGTCACCAAAGTTCATAATATAATTCTTATACATTTCCATTCTCATAGCTTAGCTCCCCCTTAAAAGTAAGAACACACAATATTTGAATTTTCATTTCTGAGTTACTTCACTTAGAATAATGGCCTCCAGTTCCAGTGAAGTTGCTGCAAAAGACATTATTTTATTCCTTGTTATGGCTTAGTAATATTCCATGGTGTATATATACCACATTTTCTTTAACCACTCATTGAATGATGAGCCCTTAGCTTGATTTTATATCTTTGCAACTGTGAATTGTGATGCTATAAACACTGTGTGCATGTGTCTTTTTTACATAATGACTTATTTTCCTTGGGGTAGGTACCTAGTAGTGGGATTGCTGAATCAAATGGTAGTTTTACTTTAAGTTTTAAAGAACTAAATTTTCATACTATTTTCCATAGTGGTTGTACCAATTTACATTCCCACCAGCAGTGTAAAAGTGTTACCTTTTCACCACATCCATGACAATGTATATTATGTTTGTACTTTTTAATTAGGGCCATTCTTGCAGGAGTAAAGGGGTATCTCCTTGTGGTTTTATTTTGCATTTCCCTGATAATTAGTGATGTTGAGCGTTTTTTTCATGTGTTTGTCTGCTGTTTGTATATTTTCTTTGGAGAATTGTCTCTTCATGTCCTCTACCCACTTTTTGACTGGATTATTTGTTTTCTCCTTGCTGGTTTGCTTGAGTTCCTTGTAGATTCTGGATATTAGTACTTTGTTGGATGCATAGTTTGTGAATATGTTTTCACTCTATGAGATGACTGTTTACTCTGCTAATTATTAATTTTACTGTGCAGAGGCATTTTAGTTCACTTAAGTCCCATTTATCTATCTTTGTTTTTGTTGCATTTGCTTTTGGGTTGCTAGCCATGAATCTTTGCCTAAGTCAATGCCAAGAAGAATTTTTCCAATGTTATCTTCTAGAATATTTATGGTTTCAGGTGGTAAATTTAATCATTTGATCCATCTTGTACTGATTTTTATATAAGGTAAGAGATGAGAATCCAGTTTTATTCTTCTACATGTGGCTTGCCAGTTTTCCCAGCATTATTTATTGAATAGGGTGTCCTTCCCCCAATTTATGTTTTTGTATGCCTTGTCAAAGGTCAGTTGGCTGTAAGTATTTTGCTTTATTTATGTGTTCTCTATTCTGTTCCATTGGTCTATGTGCCTATTTTTATACCAATACCATGCTGTTTTGTAAATATAGCATTTTAGTATAACTTGAAGTCAGGTAATGTCATGCCTGCAGATTTGTTCATTTTGCTTAGTATTGCTTTGGCATTGCAGACTCTTTTTTGGTTCCATATGAATTTTTAATTTTTTTCTAGTTCTGTAAAGAATGTGATGGCATTTTGATGGGAATTGCATTGAATCTATAGATTGCATTGGGCCATATGGTCATTTTCATAATATTGGTTCTACCCCAAAATGAGCATGGCATGTGTTTCCATTTGTGCCAGCTAGGATTTCTTTCAGCAGGATTTTGAAGATTTTCTTGTAGAAATTTTTCATCTCCTTGGTGAAATATTCCTAAATATATTTTTGGAAACTGTTGTAAAAGTGATTGAGTTATTGATTTGATTCTCAGTTTGGTCATTGTTGGTGTATAACAATGCTATTAATTTGTGTGCATTGATTTTGTATCCTGAAACTTTGCTGAATTCATCTATCAGTTCTAGGAGTGTTTTGGATGAGTCTTTAGGGTTTTCTAGGTGTACAATCATACCATTGGTGAACAGTGACAGTTTGACTTCCTTTTTTTCCAATTTGAATGCCATTTATTTATTTATTTATTTGCCTGTCTGATTCCTCTGACCAAAAAGTCCAGTACTCTGTTGAGCAGAAGTGCTAAAAGTGGGCATCTTTGTATTGTTCCAGATCTCAGGGGAAATGTGTCAACATTTTCCTATTCAATATGATGTTGGCTGTGGGTTTGTCATATATGACTTTTATCACTTTGCAGTAAGTCTCTTCTTTGCCTATTTTGTTTAACATTTTTATCATAAAAGGATGCTGGATTTTGTCAAATGAATTTTCTGTATCTATTGAGATGATCATATGCTTTTTAATTATATTTATTTGATGTATCACATTTAATGACTTGCATATGTTAAACCATCCCTGCATATCTGTTATGAAACTCATTTAATCATGATGTATTATCTTTATGATATGTATGCTGTTGCATTTGGTTAGCTTGTATTTTGTTGAGGATTTTTGCATCTATGTTCATCAGGAATATTGGTCTGTAGTTTTCTTTCTTTGTTATTTCCTTCCCTGATTTTGGTATTAGGGTGATACTGGCTTCATAGAATGATTTAGGGAGGATTTTCTTTTTCTCAATCTTTTAGAATATTTTCAGTAGGAATAATATAAATTTTTCTCTGAATGTCTGAAGAATTCAGCTGTGAATCTATTTCTGGGCTTTTCTTTTATGTTTGTAATTGTTTTATTACTGATTTAATCTCACTGCTTGTTATTGGTCTGTTTAGGTTTTATATTGCTTCCTGATTTAAAAAGGATAATTGTGCATTTCCAGGAATTTATTCATCTCCACTAGATTTCTAGTTTGTTAGCATAAAGTTGTTCATAGTAGCCTTGAATAATTTTATGTATTTCTGTGGTAATGGGTGTAATATCCCCCATTTCATTTCTAATTGAGCTTATTTGGAACTTCTCTCTTATTTTCTTGGTTAATTTGGATAACGGTCTATCAATTTTGTTTATCGTTTACAAGAACTAGCTTTTTGTTTCATTTAATTGTTGTATTGCACTTTTTGTTTTAATTCCATTTAGTTCTGCTCTGATTTTGTTATTTGTTTTCTTCTCCTGGGTTTGGATTTAGTTTGTTCTTTTTTCTCTAGGTCCTTGAGGTGTGACATTAGGTTGTCTATTTGTGCTATTTCAGTCTTTTTGATGCAGCCATTAATGCTATGAACATTAATCTTAGTGCCACTATGGTTGTATCCCATTAGTTTTGATAAGTTTTGTCACTATTATCATTTAATTTAAAGAAGTCTTCAATTTCTATCTTGATTTCATTGTTAACCCCAAAGTCAGTATAGAGCAGACTATTTAATTTCCACATATTTGTATAATTTTGAGGGTTCCTTTTGGAGTTGATTTCCAATTTTATTCTACTATGGTCTGAGAAGATAGTCAATATGATTTTTATTTTCTTAAATTTATTGAGACTTGTTTTGTGGCCTATCATATGGTCTACCTTGGGCAATGTTCAATGTTCTGCTGAGAATAATGTATATTCTGCAGTTTGGGGGAAGAATGTTCTGTAAATATCTGTTAAGTCCATTTGTTCTAAGGTTTAGTTTAAGTCTGTTTTCTCTTTGTTGATGCTCTGTCTTGAAGATCTGTCTAGTGTTGTCAATGGAGTATCGAAATCACCTACTGTTACTGTGTTGCCCTCTATCTCATTTCTAAGTTCCAAAATAATCTCTTTTGACTCCATGTTCCATATCCAGCAATTGTTTTAAAATTTTGGAGTTGTAGTGTTATGTGCCTATAAATTCAGAATTGTACTTTATTCCTGTTGGACTAATCCTTTTATTATTATACAGTGTCCTCCGTTGTCTTTTTTCACTTTTGCTGCTTTAATGTCTGTTTTGTCTGATGTAAGAATAGCTACTCCTGCTCCCTTTTGGTTTCAATGTGCTTGCAATATCATTTTTAGCTCCTTTACTTTCAGTTCATGTGAGTACTTATGTGTTACATGAGTCTCTTGAAGACAACATATATCTGATTGGTAGTTTTTTATCCATTCTGCCATTCTATATCTTCCAGTGAAGTATTTAGGACATTTACATTGTATGTTAATATTGAGGTGTGAGGTACTATAAAACATTATTAGAGAATAAAGTGAAATGAGTACTGTGTTCCTTTGTTGGTTGCTTAAACATTATGCCTCTCTGATTTGATTACCCAAAAAAGAAAATGCAAAGTTCTATTTTGATCACAAGTTTTCTTAGTATATTTTTTCACAAATAAGGATAGTCTAATATTTCTGTAACTCCCATAAACTATTTTAAGCACAAGTTCTTGGGAGTTATGTTTACCTCCTTAGATTTTTTTGTCTCCTCAGCTCACCCTAAATTTTCAACCTTTCTGTGCTTGTATGTTATGAACTACCAATTAATGGTAGATAAGATCGTATTTGAAAAAAAGAAAAAAAAAAAAAAAAAAAACTATAGGCATTTAATGTTTAAACTACCATAAGTAATTGTAGTCAAAACTTATTTGTGTTTACTTTAAATATTTGAAAAAATAACACAAATATTTTATAAGCTCATATTGGCTTTTTACTTATGTTTCTTGTGTTAGTTCTTGCACTGGTACAAATAAATACCAGAAACTGGGTAATGTATAAAAAAAAAGAGTTAACTGAATCGCAGTTCTTCAGGCTGTAAAGAAAGCATGGCTGGGGAGGCCTCAGGAAACTTTCAAATATGACAGAAGTGGAAGCAGGCATGTCTTACCTGCCCAGAGCAGGAGAAAGAGAGAGAAGTGGGATGTGCTGCACACTTTTAAGCAAGCAGATCTCATGAGAACTCACTATCATAATAACAGCAAGAAGGAAATATAGCCTCATGATCAAATCAACTCCTACCAAGCCCGTCTTCTAACATTGGAGATTACAATTCAACATAATATTTGGGTGGGAACACAAATGGAAACCATATCATTCCAACCCTGGATCCTCCTAAGTCTCACATCCTTCTCCCATTACAAAATACAATCATTCATTTTCAACAATTCCCCAAGTCTTAACTCATTTCGGCATTAACTCAAAAATCCACATCCAAAGTCCCATCTGAGACAGACAAGTTTCTTCCCCCTATGAGCTTGTAAAATAAGTTAGTTACTTCCATGATACAATGAGAGTACAGGCATTGAGTAAACACTCCTGTTCCAATAGGGAGAATTTGGCCAAAAGAAAGGGGCTACATGCCCCATGCAAGACCAAAACCCAGCAGGATAGTTATTAAGTCTTAAAGCTCCAAAATAATCTTTTGACTCCATGTCTCATATCCAGGCCACACTAATGCAAAGCTGGGTTTCCAAGGCCTTGAACATCTCTGTTCCTGTGACTCTGCAGGACTTAGCCTCCGCAGCTGATCTCAAGGGCTTGTGTTGAGTGCATGTGGCTTTCCCAGGCACACAGTGCAAGCTACCAGTGACTCTACTATTCCGTATCCTGGAGGATAATGACATTCTTCTTATAGCTCCACCAGGCAGTGCCCCAATGTGGACTTTGTGTGGGAGCTACAACCCTACATTTCCCTTCCACACTACCCTAGTAGAGGTTGTCCATGAGGGCTTGACCTCTGCAGCAGACTTATACTTTGACATCTAGGCTTTTACCCACATTTTCTGAAATTTAGGCAGAAGCTCCCATGCCTCAACTCTTGTACTCTGTGCACCCGCAGACTTATCACCACCTGGAAACCACCAAGGTGTATAGCTTTCACCCTCTGAAGCAGAAGCCTGAGTATCTGGGACATTTTGAGCCATGGCTGGGACTGGAGCAGTTGCAAGCAGGAGGCAGTGTCCTGAGCCTGTGCAGGGCAATGGGGCCCTGGGCCTGGCCCATAAAACTATTCTTTTTCCCTAGGGCTCGAGGTGTATAATAGGAGGGACTACTGTGAAGGTCTCTGAAATACCTTCAGAACCTTTTTTCATTGTCTTGGCTGTTAGTACTTGCTGTTCTTTTATAGGTTGGTGCATAAGTAATTGCAGCACATGTCATTGAAAGTAATGGCAAAAACCACAATTACTTCTGTACCAAACTAGTAGTTATGTCCATTTTCTAAAGCAGTCTTGAATTCCTCCCTTGAAAATAGGTTTTTCTTTTCTGCTACATGGCAAGACTGCAAATTGTCCAGACTTTAATACTCTACTTCCCTTTTCTTTAGAAGTTTCAGTTTTACATTATTTCTTTGCTCATGAATGTGAGCATAGGCTGCTAGAAACAGACCACATTTTGACAGCTTTGCTTTCTAGAAATTTCTTCCACCAGATACCCTAAATAATCACATTCAAGTTCAAATTTTCATAGATTTCTAGGACAGGGTCACCATGCCTCTGACCTTTTTCCTAATGCATAGGAAAAGTGACCTTTACTCCAGTTTCCAATAAGTTCCTTATCCCTAACTGAGACCTTCTCAGACTGGATTTCATTGTCCATGTCACTGTCAGCATTTTGGCCACAACAGTTTTAAGAAGTCTCTAGGAAGTTTCAAACTTTGCCACATCTTTCTGTCTTCTTCTGAGACCTCCACACTCTTCCATCCAGCCTCTGCCAGTTACCCAGCTCCAAAGTTACTTCCACATTTTCAGGTATCTTTATAGCAATGCCCCATTTCTGGTACCAATTTTCTGTATTACTTCCTTCTGGCACTACTATAAAGAAATACCTGAAACTGGGTAATTTATAAATAAAAGAGGTTTAATTGGCTCATGGTTCTGCAGGCTGTACAGGAAGCCTGGCTGGGGAGGCCTCAGAAAACTTTCAATTATGGTGGAAGTGGAAGCAGACACATCTTACATGGCTAGAGCAAAAGGAAAAGAGAGAATGGAAAGGTGCTACACACTTTTAAATAACAAGATCTCACGATAACTCACTATCATGAGAATATCAAGGGGGAAATCTGCCCCCACGATCAAATCACCTCCCACCAGGCCCCTCCTCCAACACTGGGGATTACAATTCAACATGAGAATTGGTCATGGGCACAAATCTAAACCATGTCATCTCTGTTAGCAAACTAGAAGTAATTAATTGCTCACTCTCAAAAACATTGAAAACTACTCACCCTAGAGACTAGTAGGTTATTAAGTGCATATTTTTTTGGAAGGCGGTTGTTACAGAGGCTATAAGGAACAAATATTTTTTGCCTATAAAGTATACAGTACACTGACTCCAAAGTGATTAAAAATTGACACAAAAAGCTTGATTCACGATTAGCAAGAGGACAAATAAACCTTCATTTGAAGCTCTAGGCATACATAACATCCATGTATTGTCAAGAAAGCAATTCCTAAATGTAGAAAAAAACAACAATAAACTCTGATATGACTTTGATATTTTTAGTTCAGAGAAATAGTTTAATTAAAATTAGGTTGTAGCTTATTTTATAGTTGTGATCAGAAAAGTGCAAGTCTTGTGAGAAAAGAAGTAAACAATAAAAGCATCCTCAGTGTTAAATTATTGTACTTTGTTTTAAAATGCAAGCATATGTCACTAATTAGCAACTTGATTATAGAGTTGACTTTATACACTACATAGTAAGGAAATGAGATTTACCTGATGATGTTTTTCTTCTTTTTGGTCCTTGTCAATTTCTAGGTCAGACATTTTTAAGATCTCCCCCAACAGAGGAAACATGGTAGATGATACGATAATTTGGACTGAGACAAGCTTTGATTCAGCTCCAACACTTACTAACAACTTGAGAAACTTATTTAAATTCTCATCTGTATCCTCATCTGTAAAATGGTGGTAATAATGGTACCTACTAGATTGGGCTGTTATGGGTATTGAGTGAAATAATATATGCACTGTACTTGACTCCATAATTGGCATATGGTAAATGTTAAGTTTTCATCTTCCTTCAGTTGATGTAGAGGGCCAGTAGAACTGGAAAAACTCAGAAAACATCTTTGGATGTGAACAGAAAGTTGTCCACTTTGTGGTAGTTTTTATTCCCTAGTACATTATATATTGGCCAACCATAATTGAGTGGCTAACATGATATAGTAGACCAATTCAAGCAACATTTCTCTGAAATGTATTAGTGAAGTGCTCTGTTTCAGGTAATAGTGTTAAATCCCTTCACACTAACATATCAGTCCCTGATGCTGAGGGATGTCTTCCTAGAACTAAACCCTGTAGCCTCATTACTGCAAGCAGACTGCAAGTAGGGGAGAATGGTGGAAACTTAGTCATGAAATTCTCCCTCACCTCCTGCCTTCAGAGATGTGCTTTCCCATGTGATGCATTTTCTCTTGGATTATAATACCAATAATGTGGTATGATGGAGAATGATTTTATATCTGGAGCTAAATGCATACACAAAGGAAATGGCAGTTTTACCCATAACCTTAGGGCTGTTACAGAATTGTAAGGCAAACAGATGAAGCAACTTTCTTCTCATTTAATTCACTCACTTCCCAATTGCAGGTCTGAATTTCTTTCTCAGTAAAATGTGGGGCTAGAATTGATAGTCTCTAAGATTTTTGTTGGCTCTATTTTTCGTATTAATCTTTACACTGAGAAATTTTTTAAAAAGACGTTTTACAATGAAGGCGGCCTGCCTCTCCACACCCATGGATATTTCTCAAAAGGTAGAGATGAGAGACTGAGAAAAGACACAGAGACAAAGTACAGAGGAAGAAAAGTGGGCCCAGGGGACCGGCGCTCAGTGTATGGAGGACCTGCACTGGCACCAGTCTCTGAATTGCCTCAGTATTCATTGATCACTATCTACCATCTCTGCGAGGGGGATGTGGCAGGACTATAGGGTAATGGTGGGGAGAGGGTCCACGGGAAAACATGTGCGCGAAGGACTTTGTGTCATAAATAAGTTTAAGGAAAGGTGCCGTACCTCGATGTGCACATAGGCCAGATTTATGTTTGACTTTACACAAACATCCCAGTGCAGTAAAGAGCAGTATTGCAGTAAAGAGCAGTATTGCCGCCAGCATGTCTCACCTCCAGCCATAAGGTGGTTTTCTCCTATCTCAGTAAATAGAATGTACGATCAGGTTTTACATGGAGACATTCCATTCCCAGGGACAAGCAGGAGACAAATACTTTCCTTCTATCTCAACTGCAAAGAGTCCTTCCTCTTTCACTAATCCTCCTCAGCACAGACCCTTTACAGGTGTCGGGCTGGGGGACGGTCAGGTCTTTCCCTTCCCACGACGCCATATCTCAGACTGTCTCAGTGGGGAGAAACCTTGAACAATACCCAGGCTTTCTTGGGCAGAGGTCCCTGCGGCCTTCCGCAGTGCATTGTGTCCCTGGGTACTCGAGACTGGAGAATAGCAGCGACTTTTACCAAGCATACTGCCTGCAAACAGATTTTTAACAAAGCACATCCTGCACAGCCCTAAATCCATTAAACCTTGAGTCAATACAGCACATGTTTCTACGAGTACAGGGTTGGGGCTAGGGTTACAGATTAACAGCATCTCAAGGAGATGAATTTTTCTTAGTACAGATCAAAATGGAGTTTCTTATGTCTTCCTTTTTCTACACAGACACAGTAACAGTCTGATCTCTTTCTTTCCCCCACATTACATTTGTGATTACTGGGTGCTTGACAGATTCTAAAAGGACCATTGTGGGGCTTGTTAGATTAGTGACATACACTCAGGCACTAGAGGCAGACACTACTTTGAACTCTAGCTTTGCCACTTATTAGTCACATGTTATTTGGCTTGTCCTTTAGTTTTTTGGCTATTGTTTCAATTCTGTAAAATCTAACTCTGAGAGACCTTCAGGAGTTAAAATAAAAATCATTTTACATAGCACTTGATGAATAACATTAATAAAATTATTAACTATGATGGTATTATTATTGGAGCAAAAGAGAGTCAGTTATGCAAGTTTCATAATAATAGTATTGCTCTAGCAAATAAAGCAGAGGAACAGTTTAAATAGAGTAGCCGTATGTCATTTACATAATTTTCTGTCAAGTCCCCCAAGTCTATGGAGAGATTACTAAGTAGAAATGAAAAGAACAACTTACACACAAATATCTCTGAGCGAAATACAGTGCCAAATGGGGACCACAGTAATAAAGAAAAGATGAAAGAGAAGAATTTTTTTTTTTCCTTTTCATCACAGAACATAACATGACGTCAATGACCTGAGGGGTTTTATGTATCTATAGCACCATCACTACCAGTGGTTTGGAGACACTCTCTGGTCGCAATAGCATCAAGACACCTTCTTGGTGCCTTGTTGTATTTAAGAGGACTTTGTCCACAAATACTACCTCTACTTTGGGTTCTTATAACAAACACCCCATTAGATGTTTATTTTTTTTAATGTCGTCTGTACAAGAGACACTGTTAATCAATGCCTGACTTTCAAACTCAACCTTGACATAGATCATCAAAATAAGCAAATGAAAGCATCTGTTGCCTTGAGAAGCAAAATGGCAAACTCCAGATGGCAACTGTGAGGGCTACTCATTAACTCATGAGGGCTCTTCTCTAGGAAATTCCCAAAAATAGATGTGGGAAGGAGACTTGAAGGGAAACGGAAAGTTCTGAGTGGATGAGACAGGGCATAGGCAGAGCCAGAGCATGTCTGGACTATTATTGCGACTTTAGTTAGTTTGTTGTTATTTTTTTTAACTTGCAGGAAGAAATGGAATGACAAATATTGACTGTGTTATAAGCTTGGTAGTGAGTTAGAAATCATCAGCACTTTGTATATTTGTACTTTTAACTAGAATTCAAAACTCCCTGTAAATCTTAGCAAAGGCCTTTCCAGACTGTTTACATTATTCACAACTAGTGAAGGTATTTATTTTTGTGGAAGATTTATCAAAATCTTTCTCCTCTTAACTCCCATAATCATCTCCATCTTGTAGGAACTTATTAAAGATAAACAGATTGCTGAATGTTGCCAAAAGAAAATAAAACATCCTCCCTAAATGTAACAATTAAGTAAATTATTAATTGTTTGATGCCATCATCTTGAAAACATACATATGGCATCTACGGGAAAAAAGCTATCACACTAACTAAAAAGCTTTAAATGTTTGATTTAATCACAAGTAAACTTGTGTGTAACTGCACATTATTAATTTTATTGGCATGTAACACTTTCTCCAAAGGGCATATTTTGTTCATTATTTAAAAATAAGTGATGCGGATCTTTTTCATATCTATGCAGTATAAATCATAAGTAAAAGGAGAACAACTTTTTTAAATGTAAAAAGCAATATTTTGCCAGTTTGTTTTGTTACTCCCTTTTTCCTTTGTTAAAAACATTTCAAAATAGCAATAACGACATCTGCTGGTCAGTTCATTGAGTCTGGAAATAAATGGAGATCTGTCTCTAGAGAAGTACCAAAAATGAAGCAAAACAAATGGATAATTGGAAAGGTGTTCACATTATATTTGTTAAAATTTGTGAAATCTAAAACTCACTCATTAAGATTTTAGGCTTAAACAGGATATTTGACATGTAATACAATTCTTAAGTAAATTAACCCTCCACAATCCCAGAGTCTTTATTATCATAAGCAGTTTTGGGTTTGTTGACATTCTGTGAGCTACTGACAAGAAATGTCCATCTGTACTAATTCCGGTAATGCCTGGCAACCTTAGTGCTATGTTAGTGACTTAATGTATAGATATATTACACTGGAAAAATGTGTTAGCTTAAATCTTTTTTATTTTTATTTTTTGAAGTTATGTCAATTTGAGGGATCCTAATACCTTTAAAAATTGAGCTATACTCAGGCAATTCCTACGATTACCGGGAAGGACATTTTTGTGTGAACCACAAGCTGTAAGTAGAAATTGCATTATGGCATTGATTTGGTTATGCTTTTATTTCAAATTTTTTTAAATGTCCATGAAGGTGAAGAAAAATAAGGACAAGTCAGAATGCCGATAATGTTTGAATTTTTGAAATATATTTTTCCTATTTTTTATTTTTGTTCTAGCTTTTCAAAATATAATTTTGTATTAGTCCATTCTCATATTGCTATAGATACATACCTGAGACTGAGTAATTTATAAATTAGATTTAATTGGCTCATGGTTCTGCAGGCTATACAGGAGGCACAACAGCTTCTGCTCAGCTTCTGAGGAGGCTTCAGGAAACTTAGAATCATGGCAGAATGTGAAAGGGGAGCAGGAGCAAGAGAGAAGGTAGAAGGAGGTGCTACACACTTCTTTTTTTTTTTTTTTTTTTTTTTTTTTTTTTTTTTTTTTTGAGACGGGGTTTCACTCTTGTTACCCAGGCTGGAGTGCAATGGCATGATCTCGGCTCACCGCAATCTCCGCCTCCCAGGTTCAAGCAATTCTCCTGCCTCAGCCTCCCTGGTAGCTGGGATTATAGGTATGTGCCACTATGCCCAGCTAATTTTGTATTTTTAGTAGAGACGGGGTTTCTCCATGTTGGTTAGGCTGGTCTCGAACTCCCAACCTCAGATGATCCACCCACCTCGGCCTCCCAAAGTGCTGGGATTACAGGCGTGAGCCACTGCACCCGGCGTTACACACTTTTAAACAACCAGTTCTCATGATAACTCACTTACACACTATCACAAGAACAGCACCAAGGGGATGGAGGATGGTGCTAAATCATTCATGAAGAACTACACGCATAATCCAATCACGTCTCACCAGGCCCCACCTCCAACATTGGAGATTACAATTTGACATGAGAATTGGGTGGGGACACAGATCCAAACCACATCAACTTCAAATGTGTCTTGGCCACTGAACATAGGGGGGAATCAAGATGCTCTAAGATTTGTAGAGTGGCAGAAATTATCTCTGAAATGAATGTAACCTCCACTTAGTTTGATTTTAAGACCTTCTTATTTCCAACACCCAGAAGTGTATCCCACAATAGAATATTCTGGGGAGGGATGGAGCTCTAATTGAAATAGAATTCTCACGTAGTGTAAAAAAAAAAAAAAAAAAAGAAAAAGAAAAAATAAACAAACAAAAAACTAGAGATGCTCTCAGAGAGGAGGAATTTGGGGGCAGAAAGTCTCCATTGGTACCCCAACAGAATAAGAAATCTTAGGTTTTTCCACTCTGGATCTTTAAAGAAAAATAAGAGCACAACGTCATTGGGAGTCATCCCTGCACTCACACCACACCATATAAAGCTTAGTATACTCCTAAAAGTATGCTCCATAGACCACAAAGACCAAAATCACTTGAAAAGCATGTAAAAATGGGGCCCCCTGGGCCCCACCTCAGACCTACTACATTAGGTGCTGGAGATACAGCAGTGAACAAAAAAGAAAAATATCCTTGCCCTCATAAAATTTATAGTCCAGTGGTTCTTAATCAATAAACTAGAAATTGCATTCATAACTAATTGCATTAGTAACTAAATTGCATTAGTAACAGCAGTAACTAAGACGATTTAGTCAAATGAAAGATTGAAAGGGCTATTTTACCACAGGAAAGATGATATGGTGGTCTGGAATTGGGTGGGAAGGATAAACTGATGACAAGCATTTTTTACTCAGGATTGCTGTAAAGAAAAAATACAGGGAAAATTACGAAGAAAATAAAAAACTGCAAAGAATGAAAAAGGAGAAAGAATAAAGGGAGAAAAAATTTAAAAACAATGGGTTAAGTTTGTGTTTGAGAGAGCACAGGAGTGGGGAAGATGCATGCAACTTTTCCAGATAAAGAAGAAAATAACAAAATAGGCAATGCTGATTAGAACCTAAAGTTGAAGTATGATAAAAGCATACTAAAAGTGTAAAGGAGAATAATTACAGGTCATAGCAACAGCAACAGTTAAAAGAGATTTGGGAATACATGCGGAGAGTTAGGAGGAAATATTGAAGGAGGGAATGCAAAACCTGTAATCACAAGGACACCAAGGCAAAGAATTGAGGCTGATGCTAGTGGAATAAGTGGGAGTACACATGGATTAAAAAAAGAAATAGTCACAACTGATAACTGGAAAAATGTTTTTCATCTGACGTTTTTCTAGAAGTATCCTCTTTACTTTTCCATCATACTGTTACTTGTATTGTGTCCAACAATAATGAATAGAAGTTGGAATCCTTCTTCAGAAAAGGAAAGAAAAATACTTTGAACCTCAGCAAGATGAATTATCACTGCATCTTTATTCTATTCTCTACTATGAATACTTTTTTAAAATGCAAATGGTGCTCCTGAGGACAGCAGGACTTACAATGCTCCGAAGTGTTCGAAGGTTTAGTGTTTACCTAACAATGCCGGCTTGATTAGTTCTCCATCCTCACCCTCTTTACAAACAATTCTGTTTTCTTATAATGATACATCTCCCTTAAATAAGCTTCCTATAAACTCTCTAGTGTCTCCTTCAAGAGTCTGTAATTTTAATAAACATTTTAGTAGAATGTTTTGCACTTCAGAAAGTCCAAGCCATGAATTTTCAAAAGTAGACTCCACGTTGTAAAGATAGTTCAGAAATACAGAAAAATTTAGAGATTAAAGTAACAAACAAAGAAATATCTATGACCTATAATTAACTAAAAGCTACCATTTAATTATTTTTGGTTTCTAAGTTTATGCCCACCTGTGAATATAAACGAAGCAAAATCATAGTTAACCTGGAGTCGTTTTTTCCCTTCCCCAGGCTCAGTCCCATCCATCCCACTTTCACCATTCCTGCTTGAGAGGAAATTAATAAAATAAATTTGTTGTGTCTTTGTAGTTCATTTTAATCTTCTTAAAAAATATTATGCGTATGCATATATACACATTAACAATATATAACGTTACCTAGCATCTTTTATTTATTTTATTTTAACTTTATTTCATTCACTTTCTGTGGTAAGAACACTTAACATGAGATCTACACTCTTAACAAAGTTTTAAGTGTACAATACATTATTGCTGCTTTAGGTATAATATTGTACAGCAGATTGCAAGAGTTTACTCATTTTTGTATAACCTAAACTTTACGCCAATTTATTAGTAATGTTTTATTTCCCTCTCCCTGCAGCTAGTGGCAATCATCGTTTCACTCCTTGATATTATAAATTTGACTATTCTGTTTTATTTATTTATTTACATCTTTTATTTCAATAGTTTTTGGGGTACAAGTGGTTTTTGGTTGCATGGATATGTTCTATAGTGTTGAATTCTGAGATTTTAATGCACCATGCACCTGTCACCCTAATGTTATACGCTGTATGTAGTTTTTTGTCCCTCAGCCTCCTCCCACCCTCCCCCTTATGAGTTCCTAAAGGCCATCATATCAGTCTGTATGTCTTTGCATCCTCATAGCTTAGCTCCCCCTTACAACTGAGAAAATAAGGTCTTTTGTTTTATATTTCTGAGTTACCTCACTTAAAATAAAATCATCCAGTTCCAACCAAATTTCTGCAAAAGACATGATTTTGTTCATGTTTATGAATGACTGAGTAGTATTTCATACTGTATATACCACATTAAAAAATACACTCATTGGTTGATGGGCACTTCAGTTGGTTTCATATTTTTGCAATTGTGAATTGTGCTTCTATAAACATGTGTGCATGTGTCTTTTTCATACAATGACTTATTTTGTGTTGGGGGGGCGGTGGGTAGATACCCAGTAGTTGGCTTGCTGAATCTAGTTTTAGTAGATCAGCTTGGTAGATCTAGTTTTAGTTTCTTAGGAATCTCCATACTGTTGTCCATAGAGGTTGTACTAATTTACATTCCCACCATCAGTGTATAAGTATTCTCTTTTCACTATATCCATACAAACATCTAGAGAGTTTTTTTAATGTTTTAATAAGTTCCATTCTTGCGAGATTAAGGTGGTATTTAATTACGGTTTTAATTTGCATTTCCCTAACGATTAATGATGTTGAGCATTTTTTCATTGGACATTTGTAAATCTTCTTTTGAGAACTATCTACTCATGTCCTTTGCACAGTTTTTGATGAAATTATTCATTTTTTTCTTGCTGATTTGTTTGAGTTCCTTGTAGATTCTGGATACTGGTCTTTCCAGATGCATAACTTGAAAATATACTTTCCCATTCTGTTGGTTGTTTGCTTACTCTACTGATTATTTCTTTTGTTGTGTAGAAGCTTTTTAGTTTAATTAGGTACCATTTACTTATTTTTGTTTTGGAGGCATTTGATTTTGGGGTCTTAGTCATGAATTCTGTGCCTGGGCTGGTGTCCAAAAGAGATTTTTCCAATGCTATCTTCTAGAATTTTTATGGTTTCAGGTTTTAGATTTGTCTTTGATCCATCTTGAGTTGATTTTTGTATAAGGTGAGAAATGAGAACCCAGTTTCATTCTTCTACATGTGGTTTGGAAGTTTTCCCAGCACCATTTAGTGAATAGGGTGTCCTTTTTCCAATTTATGTTTTAGTATGCTTTGTCAAGGATCAGTTAGCTATGGGTATCTGGCTTTATTCCTGGGTTCTCTATTCAGTTCCATGTTTATATGTGCCTACATTTATACCAATAGCATGCTGTTTTGGTAACTATAGCTTTGTGGTGTAACCCAAAATTCAATAACGTGGTGCCTCCAGATTTGTTATTTTTGTTTACAATTACTTTGGCTATTCAGGCTCTTTTTGGGTACTATAAATTTTAGGATTGTTTTTTCTAATACTGTGAAAAATGATATTGGTATTATAATGGAAACTGCATTGAATCAGTTGATTGCTTTGAGAAGTATGATCATTTTCACACTATTGATTCTTCCTATCCATGAGCATGGGATGGGTTTTCATTTTTGTGTGTCATCTATGATTTATTTCAGTAGTGTTTATTTGTCATTCTCTTTCTAGTGATATTTCATCTTCCTAGTTGTTTTATTTCTTTGCAGCTGTTGTAAAAGGGACTGAGTTCCTGATTTGATTCCCAGTTTGTTCATTGAATGGTGCATATTAGTGCAACTGATTTGCATACATTGATTTTGTAATGTGAGACTTGACTTAACTTGTTTATCAAATATAAGAGTCTTTTGAAGGAGTCTTTAGGATTTCCTAGGTATATAATTATATCATCTTCAAACAGTAATAGTTTGACTTCCTCTTTTCCAATTTGGATGTATTTTATCTCTTTCTTTTATTTAATTGCTCTGGCTAGTACTTCCAGAACTATGTTGAATAGGAGTGGTGAAAGTGGGCATCCTTGTCTTGTTCCAGTTCTCAGGGGGAATACTTTCAGCATTTCCCTATTCAGTATGATGTTGGCTGTGAGTTTATCAAACATGGTTTATTTATTTTGAGGCAGGTTCCTTCAGCTGATGGATTCATCTGTGAATCTACCTGGTCCTGGGCTTTATTTTGTTGGCAATTTATTTTATATTATTGATTCAGTCTTGGTACTTGCTATTGGTCCGTTTGGGGTTTCTATTTGTTTCTGATTTAATCTAGGAGGGTTTTATATTTCCAATAATTTGTTCATTTTCTCTAGGTTTTCTAGTTTATGCACACAAAGGTGTTAATAGTAGTCTAGAATAATCTTTTGTATTTATATGGTGTCAGTTGTAATGTCTCCAATTTCATTTCCCATGGAGCTTATTTAGATCTTCTCTCTTCTTTTCTTGGTTAATCTAGCCAATGATCTATCAATTCTGTTTATATTTTCAATGACCCACCTTCTTGTTCTGTTTCTCTTTTGTATATTTTTTGTTTTAATTTAATTTCATTCTGCTCTGATTTTTCTTATTTCTTTTCTTCTGCTAGCTTTGGGTTTAGCTTGCTTTTTTTTCTCTAGTGACATTAGGTTGTCAATTTGTGCTCTTCTGGACTTTTTCATGTAAGTATTCAGTACTGTAAATTTTTCTCTTAGCACTGTTTTTGTTGTATCTCTGAACTTGTAGTAACTTCTGTCACAATTATTGTTTGTTTCATAGAATTTTAAAATTTTCATCTTGATTTCATTGTCAGCCCAAAAATCATTTAGGAGCAGATCATTTAATTTCCACATATTTGTATAGTTTTGAAGATTCCCTTAGGAGTTAATTTATAATTTTATTTCACTGTGGTCTGAGAAGATACTTGATATGGTTTTGATTTTCTTAAATGTATTGATACTTGTTTTGTGATTTATCGTATGGTTTACCTTGGAGAAATGTTCCACATGCTGATGAGAAGAATATATATTTTGGAAGTGGTTACGTAGAATGTTCTGTCATTATCCATTCAGTTTATTCGTTCTAGAGTGTAGTTTAATTTCATTGTTTGGTAACTTTCTGTCTTGATTATCTGTCTAGTGCTTTCACTGGTGTACTGAGGTTCCCTATTATTATTGTACTGCTGTCTATCTCACTTCTTTGGTTGAGTAGCAACTGTTTTATAAATCTGGTAGCTCCAGTGTTAGGTGTATATGAATTTTAAATTTAACATATTTTTGTTGGATTTATACTTGTATTACTATATAATGACCTTATTTGTCTTTTTTAAGTTGTTATTGCTCTAAAGCCTGTTCCATCTGATACAGTAATTATATCAGACTCCCGATATAAATTTAATAAAAACTCTTGCTCACTTTTGATTTTCACTTGCATACTTAACCCCAAACTCCTGCTTGCTTTTGGTTTTGATTTGCATGGAATATCTTTTTTCAAACTTTTATGTTGAGTTTATATGAATCCTTCTGTGTTTGGTGAGTCTTTTGAAAACGGCATATATTTGGTTTTTGAGTTTTTATTTATTCTACCATTCTGTATCTTTTAAGTGGAGCATTTAAGCCATTTACACTCAATGTTAATGTTGAGTTGTAAGCCACTATTCTGTTTGTTACGTTTACTGTTGCCTTAATATTTTGATTTTTTGTTGCATTACTGTTTTGTAGTCCTTGTGAGTTTTACACCATTAAGATGTTCTATTTTACTGCATATTGAGCCTTTCTTTCAATAATTGAAACTTTTTTTTAGCATTTCTTTTAGTTCTGGTTTTGCAGTATCAAATTCTATTAGCATTTGATTCTCTGAAAATTGCTTTATTTCTCCTTCATTTATAAAACTTAGTTTTGCTGTATGCGAAATTCTTGGCCGACAGTTATTCTGCTTAAGGATACTGAATGTGGGACCCCAATCCTCTCTGGCATGTAGGGTTTCTGCTGAGAAGTCTGCTGATAGTCCGACAGGTTTTCCTTTGTAAGTTACTTGATGCTTTCATTTTACTGCTCTTAGAATTCTCTTCATGTTGACTTTAGATAACCTGATGACTATGTGCCTTTGTGATTATCTTCTGCAATGAATTTCCCAGAAGTTAATTGAGGTTCTTCTTCTTTCTTTTTTTTTTTTTTTTTTTTTTTGATATCTGAGGCCAGAGAAGTTTTTTTCAATTATTCCCCCAAATAAGTATTCCAAACTTTTCACCTTCTCTTCTCCCTTAGGAATACCAATTATTCTTAGGATTGGTCATTTTACATAATTCCATTTTTTTTTGAGACTTTGTTCATTTCTTTTGGTTATTTTCTGTTTATTTTCATCTGACTAGGTTAATTTGAAAGCCTCATCTTTGAGCCCTGAAATTCTTTCTTCCACTTATTCTAGTCTATTTATTTTTATTATTATACTTTAAGCTCTAGGGTACATGTGCACAATGTGCAGGTTTGTTACATATCTATACATGTACCATGTTGATGTGCTGCACCCATTAACTCGTCATTTACATTAGGTATATCTCCTAATGCTATCCCTCCTCCATCTCCCCACCCCACGATAGGACCTGGTGTGTGATGTTCTCCTTCCTGTGTCCAACTGTTCTCATTGTTCAATTTCTACCTATCAGTGAAAACATGCAGTGTTTGGTTTTCTGTTCTTGCGATAGTTTGCTGAGAATGATGGTTTCCAGCTGCATCCATGTCCCTACAAAGGACACAAACTCATCCTTTTTCATGGCTGCATAGTATTCCATGCTGTATATGTGCCACATTGTCTTAATCCAGTCTGTCATTGATGGACATTTGGGTTGGTTCCAAGTCTTTGCTATTGTGAATAGTGCTGCAATAAACATATGTATGCATGTGTCTTTATAGCAGCATGATTTATAATCCTTTGGGTATATACCCAGTAATGGGATGGCTGGGTCATATGGTACATCTAGTTCTAGATCCTTGAGGAATCGCCATACTGTTTTCCATAATGGTTGAACTAGTTTATAATCCCACCAACAGTGTAAAAGTGTTCCTATTTCTCCACATCCTCTCCAGCACCTGTTGTTTCCTGACTTTTTAATGATTGCCATTCTAACTGGTGTGAGATGGTATCTCATTGTGGTTTTGATTTACATTTCTCTGATGGCCAGTGATGATGAGCATTTTTTCATGTGTCTGTTGACTGCATAAATGTCTTCTTTTGAGAAGTGTCTGTTCATATTGTTTGCTCACTTTTTGATGGGGTTGTTTGTTTTTTTCTTGTAAATTTGTTTGAGTTCTTTGCAGATTCTGGATATTAGCCCTTGTCAGATGAGTAGATTGCAAAAATTTTCTCCCATTCTGTAGGTTGCCTGTTCAATTTGATGGTAGTTTCTTTTGCTGTGCAGAAGTTCTTTAGTTTAATTAGATCCCATTTGTCAATTTTGGCTTTTGTTGCCATTGCTTTTGGTGTTTTAGACATGAAGTCCTTGCCCATGCCTATGTCCTGAATGGTATTGCCTAGGTTTTCTTCTAGGGTTTTTTTATGGTTTCAGGTCTAACTTTAAGTCTCTAATCCATCTTGAATTAATTTTTATATAAGGTGTAAAGAAGGGATCCAATTTCAGCTTTCTACATATGGCTAGCTAGTTTTCTTAGCACCATTTATTAAATAGGGAATCCATTCCCCATTTCTGGTTTTTGTCAGGTTCGTCAAAGACCAGATGGTTGTAGATGTGTGGTATTATTTCTGAGAGCTTTGTTCCATTCCATTGGTCTACATCTCTGTTTTGGTACCAGTACCATGCTGTTTTGGTTACTGTAGCCTTGTAGTATAGCTTGAAGTCAGGTAGCGTGATGCCTCCAGCTTTGTTCTTTTGGCTTAGGATTGTCTTGGCAATGCAGGCTCTTTTTTGATTCCATATGAACTTTAAAGTAATTTTTTTCCAATTCTGTGAAGAAAGTCATTGGTAGCTTCATGGGGATGGCATTGAATCCATAAATAACCTTGGGTAGTATGGCCATTTTCACAATATTGGTTCTTCCTATCCATGAGCATGGTATGTTCTTCCATTTGTTTGTCTCCTCTTTTATTTCACTTAGCAGTGGTTTGTAGTACTCCTTGAAGAGGTCCTTCACATCCCTTGTAAGTTGGATTCCTAGGTATTTTATTCTCTTTGAAGCAATTGTGAGTGGGAGTTCCCTCATGATTTGGCTCTCTGTTTATCTGTTATTAGTGTATAAGAATGCTTGTGATTTTTGCAAATCAACTTTGTATCCTGAGACTTTGCTGAAGTTGCTTATCAGCTTAAGGAGACTTTGGGCTGAGATGATGGGGTTTTCTAAATATAAAATCATGTCATCTGCAAACAGGAATAATTTGACTTCTTCTTTTCCTAATTGAATACCCTTTATTTCATTCTTCTGCCTGATTTCCCTGGCCAGAACTTCCAACACTATGTTGAATAGGAGTGATGAGAGAGGGCATCCCCGTCTTGTTCCAGTTTTCAAAGGGAATGCTTCCAGTTTTTGCCCATTCAGTATGATATTGTCTGTCGGTTAGTCATAAATAGCTCTTATTATTTTGAGAAGCATTCCATCAATACCGAATTTATTGAGAGTTCTTAGCATGAAGGGCTGTTGAATTTTGTCAGTGGCCTTTTCTGCATCTATTGAGATAATCATGTGGTTTTTGTCTTTGGTTCTGTTTATATGCTGGATTACATTTATTGATTTGCATATGTTGAACCAGCCTTGCATCCCAGGGGTGAAGCCCACTTGATCATGGTGGATAAGCTTTTTGATGTGCTGCTGGATTCGGTTTGCCAGTATTGTATTGAGCATTTTTGTATCGATGTTCATCAGGGATATTGGTCTAAAATTCTCTTTTTTTGTTGTGTCTCTGCCAGGCTTTGGTATCAGGATGATGTTGGTCTCATAAAATGAGTTAAGGAGGATTCCCTCTTTTTCTATTGATTGGAATAGTTTCAGAAGAAATGGTACCAACTACTCCTTGTACCTCTGGTAGAATTCGGCTGTGAATTCGTCTGGTCCTGGACTTTCTTTGGTTGGTAGGGTATTAATTATTGCCTCAATATCAGAGTCTGTTATTGGTCTATTCAGGGATTCAACTTCTTCCTTGTTTAGTCTTGGGAGAGTGTATGTGTCCAGGAATTTATCCATTTCTTCTAGGTTTTGTAGTTTATTTGTGTAGAGGTTTTTATAGTATTCTCTGATGGAAGTTTGTATTTCTGTGGGGTCAGTAGTGATATCTCCTTTATCATTTTTTATTGTGTCTATTTGATTCTTCTCTTTTTCTTCTGTAGTAGTCTTGTTAACGGTCTATCAGTTTTGTTGATCTTTTCAAAAAAATAGCTCCTGGATTCATTGATTTTTGGAAGGATTTTTTGTGTCTCTATCTCCTTCAGTTCTGCTCTGATCTTAGTTATTTCTTGCCTTCTGCTAGCTTTTGAATGTGTTTGCTCTTGCTCCTCTAGTTCCTTTAATTGTGATGTTAAGGTGTCAATTTTAGATCTTTCCTGCTTTCTCTTATGGGTATTTAGTGCTATAAATTTCCCTCTACACACTGCTTTAAATGTGTCCCAGAGATTCTGATATGTTATATTTTTGTTCTCATTGGTTTCAAAGAACATCTTTATGTCTGCCTTCATTTCGTTATGTACCCAGTAGTCATTCAGGAGTAGGTGGTTCAGTTTCCTTGTAGTTAAGGGGTTTTGAGTGAGTTTCTTAATCCTAAGTTCTAGTTTGATTGCACTGTTGTTTGAGAGACAGTTTGTTATACTTTTTGTTTCTTTGTTTACATTTTCTGAGGAGTGCTTTACTTACAACTACATGGTCAATTTTGGAATAAGTGCGATGTGGTGCTGAGAAGAATGTATATTGTGTTGATTTGGGGAGGAGAGTTCTGTAGATGTCTATTAGGTCTGCTTGGTGCAGAGCTGAGTTCAATTCCTGGATATCCTTGTTAACTTTCTGTCTCATGGATCTGTCTTATGGTGACAGTGGGGTGTTAAAGTCTCCCATTATTTTTGTGCAGGAGTCTAAGTCTCTTTGTAAGTCTCTAAGGACTTGCTTTATGAATCTGAGTGCTCTTGTGTTGGGTGCATTTATATTTACGATAGTTAGCTCTTCTTGTTGAATTGATCCCTTTACCATTATGTAATGGCCTTCTTTGTGTCTTTTGATATTTGTTGGTTTAAAGTCTGTTTTATCAGAGACTAGGATTGCAACCTCTGCCTTTTTTTGTTTTCCATTTGCTTGGTAGATCTTCCTCCATCCCTTTATTTTGAGCGTATGTGTGTCTCTGCATGTGAGATGGGTCTCCTGAATACAGCACACTGATGGGTCTTGACTCTTTATCCAATTTGCCAGTCTGTGTCTTTTAATTGGAGCTTTTAGCCCATTTACATTTAAGGTTAATATTGTTATGTGGGAATTTGATCCTGTCGTTATGATGTTAGGTGGTTATTTTGCTCGTTAGTTGATGCAGTTTCTTCTTAGCATCAATGGTCTTTACATTTCAGCATGTTTTTGCAGTGGCTGGTACCGGTTGTTCCTTTCCATATTTAGTGCTTCTTTCAGGAGCTCTTGTAGGGCAGGCCTGGTGGTGACAAAATCTCTAAGCATTTGCTTGTCTGTAAAGGATTTTATTTCTCCTTCACTTATGAAACTTAGCTTAGTTGGATATGAAATTCTGGGTTGATAATTCTTTTCTTTAAGAATGTTGAATATTGGCCCCCACTCTCTTCTGGCTTGTAGAGTTTCTGCTGAGCAATCCACTGTTAGTCTGATGGGCTTCCCTTTGTGGGTAACCCGACCTTTTTCTCTGGCTGCCCTTAACAGTTTTTCCTTCATTTCAACTTTGGTGAATCTGACAATTACATGTCTTGGAGTTGGTTTCTCGAGGAGTATCTTTGAGGCGTTCTCTGTATTTCCTGAATTTGAATGTTGGCCTGTCTTGCTAGAGTGGGGAATTTATCCTGGATAATATCCTGCAGAATGTTTTCCACATCAGGCAGCAACATTTGCTGTTCAGCAATATTCACTCTTCTGCAGCCTCCGCTGCTGATACCCAGGCAAACAGGGTCTGAAGTGGACCTCCAGCAAATTCCAACAGACCTGCAGCTGAGGGTCTTGACTGTTAGAAGGAAAACTAACAAACAGAAAGGACATCCACACCAAACTCCATCTGTACGTCACCATCATCAAAGACCAAAGGTAGATAAAACCACAAAGATGGGGAAAAAACAGAGCAGAAAAGCTAAAAATTCTAAAAATCTCCCCCTCCAAAAGAACGAAGCTGGATGAAGAATGACTTTGACGAGTTGAGAGAAGGCTTCAGATGATCAAACTTCTCTGAGCTAAAGGAGGAAGTTTGAACCCATCACAAAGAAGCTAAAAACCTTGAAAAAAGATTAGACGAGTGGCTAACTAGAATAACGAATGTAGAGAAGTCCTTAAATGACCTGACAGAGCTGAAAACCATGGCACAAGAACTACGTGACAAATGCACAAGCTTCAGTAACCAATTCGATCAACTGGAAGAAAGGATATCAGTGATTGAAGATCAAATGAATGAAATGAAGCAAAAAGAGTTTCGAGAAAATAGAGTAAAAAGAAACGAACAAAGCCTCCGAGAAACATGGGACTATGTGAAAAGACCAAATCTACGTCTGACTGGTGTACCTGAAAGTGACGGGGAGAATGGAACCAAGTTGGAAAACACTCTAGTCTATTTTTAAAACTTCCCACTGCATTTTGTAATTCACTAATAGTGTCTTTTATTTTTAGAAGATCTGGTTGTTTTTTCCTGTCTTTCCAGAAATTTTTTCATATATATCCTAAACTGCTTTGTAAATTTCTTTATATTGGTTTTCACCTTTCTCTGATATCTCCTTGAGTAGCTTAATAATAAACTTTTTGAATTCGTTATCTGGTATTTCAAAGATTTCATCTTGGTTTGAATTAATTGCTGGGATACTAGTGTGATTTTTTTAGGGCGTTATCAAATCCTGTTGTGTCATATTACCAGAATTACTTTTCTGGTTCCTTCTAATTTGAGTAGACTATTTCTTCTAATAATTCTTCAATTTATTTTTTATTTCACTTTGGTTTGTTTTTCAATTTTTTCCATGTAAAGCTATGACTTTAATATTTAAAGTCTATTATAGCCTATTTTTTTTTTCTTGTTGCTTCTAGGGATGAAGAGTCTGTATACACTCCTTAATTATAGAGAGTCTTTGTGTGATGACTTTCTCAGATGTTAGTTGTAGTAGTAATAAACTTGGTATGTGAGCAAACTTATTGTCTTCTATTGCTACTACAACTAGAGATGCTATAATGTACTGTTTCAGCTGGCCTCCAGCCAGGAGGTGGTACTGCAAAAGATCACCAGCTGTGATAGTGGCAGTGAAATTTGTGTTTGGTCTATGTTGTCCAGAGGAGGTACTCTGGTTTCTCAGGTTATGGGTGGGGCCACAAAGCTCCCAACAGTTTTTGTCTTTTGTATTAAATTACCAGCATGGGTGGAGAGGCAGAGTCAGGTAGGGTCTGAGTCAGGTAGGGGCTGAGTCAGGTGGGTCAGCACTCTGGCTCTCCATGTGTGGAGCAATCTGCAGCCTCTGTAGGGTATGAGGGGTGGTTCTCAGGCTAGGGGGGTAATATTCCAGAAGGTACTGTAAATGCCTATGCTGCACAGAAAAGTTCGCATAGGGAGTGTGGATTAGCAGGAGGCAGTAAGCCTCACCGAGATCCCATGCAGTTGGCAAGGCAGATCTCACTCCCACAGTGCTTCGCTAGCAGCAGCAAGCTAAGTTGCAGGTAGCCTGTGCTCAGAACTCAGATCTAGCCAGTCATTAAGCTTTCCTTGCAGAAGTAAAAACCAGGACTTTTAGGCCATGTTCCTCCTCATTTTCTTGCTAAGCTAGGCACCCAGCTCTTGAACTTGTGACTATGACACACTTCACACTCATCCACGGGTTTCTGGCTAAGGAAGTTTATTGCCCGTTGAGTTTACATCATGAAATTCACTTGGGAGCTTCTTTCAATTTGTGCTCACTGCCTGAGCTAGTTGGTTCACTTTTGTGTGGTGCCTCCAATTTACAATCTTGGAATAAAAAAAAAATTGAGTATTTTAGATACCTCATATAAATGGAATCATGCAATGTTTGGATTTCTGTGTCTGGCTCATTTTACTTAACAAAATCTCAAAATTTATCCAGAGTGTTACATATTACAAAATTATCTTTTTAAAAGACTGGATGACTTTAAATGATATTCTAATGTATGTGTGTGCCACATTTTTTTAATCTAGTCATCTCTCCATGAACACATAAGTTTTTATCCACATCTTGTTTTTTTGTGAATAGTACTACAATGAACACTAAAGTTTAAATGTCTCTTTGCCATCCTGATTTCAATTCTTTGGATAAATACCCACAAGTGGGATAGCTGAATCACATGATTGGTTTATTTTAAAATTTTTGGGGAGCATCCATGCTGTTTTCTACAACAGCTGCACCATTTTGCACTTCTGCCAACAATGTGAAAGGGTTTCAATTAGTTGATATCCTCTTGAACACTTGTTGTCATTTGTTTTTGGATAATAATCATTCTCACAGGTGTGAAGCAATATTATGTGGTGATTTTGATATGCATTTTTCTGATGATCAGTAACATTGAGCATGTTTTCATATAGCTCTTGACCATTTTTAGGTCTTCTTTGGAGAAATGTCTATTCAATTCCTTAACTCATTTTTAAATTGAGTTATTATTATTTTTTGAGAACTATTGCATCATAGGAGTTCCTTATATACTTTTGAGATTAACTTCCTTTCTGATATATCTTTTGGAAACATTTTCTCCCATTCCATAGGTTGTTTTTCACTTTGTTGATGGTTTATTTTGCTGTGCAGAACCTTTTTAGTTTAATGTAGTCCCACTTGTTTATTTTTGTTTTTAATATATGTGATTTTGGTCTTGTGTTAAAGAATCATTGCCAGTACCTATGTCATAAAGCTTCCCCCCTATATTTTCTTTTAAAATATTTAGAGTTTGAGTCTTACTTTTTTGTCTTTCATTCCTTTTTAATTGATTTTGTGATTGGTGTAATTTCATTTCTTCCCAACAGTTTGGCAGTTAGCAGATTGTTGCAGAGGTGAGGGGAGAAAAGAAGCACTCCCATCTCCCATTTCTGTAGGGCTTTAAGTTCCTTGGGGATTAATCTCTGCTAGACTCTTGCCACTTTCCTTTTCTGCACCCCATTTCTTTTCATTGGCATTTCTTCCCATGGATACTTCAACATTGAGCTGAGGTCCTAGCTCCCTTCCCTCTGTTTTCCACTCAGAACTTGTCCATTCCCCAGTAACTTTGATCTTATTTCTGAGGAGAACTGGAATCCAATGTTCCTAGTCAGCCATCTTGAGAATATCCAGAAGTCCATAAGAGTTTAAGGACTGATTTTCTATTCCTGTAAATAATGTCATTGGGATGTTAGCAGATCTCACTGACTCTGTGTATTGCCTCGAGTAGTATGGAAATGTTAGTAGTATGTATTCTAATCTATAAGCAAAGCATGTCTTTCCAATTATCTGTATCTCCTTTAATTTATCTTATTAGTGTTTTACAGTTTTCAGTGTACAGATCTTTTATATTTTCATTTAAGTTTATTTCTAGGTTTTTTTTTTTTTTTGGTGTTATTATAAATGGAATGTTTTCTAATTTCCTCTCCAGACAGCTCATTGTTAATGTATAGAAATAGAACTGATTTTTTTCTACGTTAATTTTGTATTCTGAAATTTACTATACTTGTTTACAACTTCTAACAATTTTTTGGTAGCATCTTTAGCATTTTCTATATGTGAAATAATGTCATCTGAAAACCAGAATTATTTTACATCTGTCTTTCCAATTTAGACTTACTTTATTTCATTCTCTCACATAATGGCTCTGGCTAGAACTACCAATATTATATTGAAGAGAAGTGGTGCAAGTGGGCAATCTTGACTTGCTCTAATCTTAGAGGTAAAGCTTGAGTATGATGCTTGCTCTGTGTGTGTGTATGTGTGTGTGTGTGTGTGTGTGTGTTTTGCATATGATCTTTAACATTTGAGGTAATTTTCTTCAGTTCCTGGTTTGTTGCAAGTTTTTACCTTGAAAGTGTTTGAAGTTTGTTGAATGTCTTTTCTGCATCTATTGGCACAATCATATGCTTTTAATCATTTATTATTTTAATGTGTATCACATTATTTGATTTTCATATTTTAAACCATCCTTGCATCACAGGGATAAGTACCAGTTGGTCATGGTGTATGATCCTTTCAATTTAGTATTGGATTTGGTTAATTACTATTTTATTGAAAATTATTACACCTATATTTACGGAGGATATTGGTCTGTAGTTTTTGTTTGTTTGTTTGTTTGTTTGTTTTTCCTTATGGTGTTTTTGTCTAGCTTTGGTAGTAGGGTAATGTTGGCCTTATAAAATCATTTTGAAAATGTTCCCCTCTCCTTTATTTTCTGAGATAGTTTGAGAAGTAGTAATTTGTATTATTCTTTTTATATCTGTGCCATCAGTTGTAATGTTTTTTTTTTTTTTATTTTTGCTTTTATTCAATTGCATCTTTTTTTTCTTTTTTCTTTCTTAATCTATGTAAGGATTTGCCAATTTTGCTTATGTTTTCAAAAACTCATTAGTTTTGTTGATTTTTTTTCTTTTTTTTTTTTTTCTATTTTGTTTATTTCTGCTCTAATGTTTGTAACTTTCTTCTGCCAACTTTGGGCTTCCTGTTTTTTTTTTTTTGTTTTCAGTTCCTTGAAATGTGATAGGCTATTTTTTCTATCTTTATTTTTTTTTAATGTAGGTCTTTATCAGTCTCAACTTTCTTCTAATACTCCTCTTACTAGATCCCATAAGTTATGATATGTTCTGTTCCCATTTCCATTTCCATGTCTTGAGATACTTTTAAATTTCCTTTTTGTCACAATGTTTGCTTAAGAATGTGTTAATTTCCACATTTTTTTTTTCATTTTCCAGCTTTCCTTCTGGTATTAATTTCTAGTTCCATTCCATTTTGGTCAGAAAAGACACACAGTATGATTTCAATCTTCTTGAATTTTTAAGACCTGTTTTGTGACCTCCCATGATCTCTATCCTGAAGAAAGTTCTGTGTGTGTTTGAGAAGCATGTGTATTCTTTTGTTGGGTGAAATGCTCTTTATATGTCTGTTAGTTCCATTTGATCTAGAGTGTTATTTAAGTCTGCTGTTTCCTTATCGATCATATCTCTCCATATTATGTCCTTTTTGAAAATGGGATATTGATGTCTTCTACTATTATTCTATTGCTGCATTTTAAAATAACTTCCATCTTATTTGAAATTCTTGCTTTGTTCATGCATTGTTCTCTTGATCCCAGTAAACATATATATGAAAGTTATTTTTAAATCTCTGTCAGATGAATTATGCAACCCTTTTTCTTTAAGTTTGGTTCCTGGAGTTTTTCTTGTTCTTTTGTTTGGAACACTTTTACTTAATTCTTTATTTTCCTTGACTCTCTGTGTTGGTATCTGAGCATTAGACAAAGCAAGTACATCTCCTAGTTTTCACATAATGGTCTCATACAGGAGAAGATTTCCACCAAAAATTCTACCCAGATGCTATGGGAGCATCTACCAACTCTTTATCTGCCCAGGAAGAAGCACGCAGGTGTGGTTTTGTTCACTCACCCTGTGCTAAGCTGTAGAAGAAGGAACTATGGCATCTAGTAGCCTAAATTACAATCTCCTTTCTCCCTAGGTGGTTATAATAGGCTGGACCCATCAGAGTTTCAAGACTGGTGAGACTTACACCAATTATTCCTCAGGGGGAAACTGAGAGCTGGATGTCTCTTTCTTACTCTATGCTGGGTGAGGGGCTGGGGTTGTTAATGGCATTTACCAGCCAAAGCCACTGCCTACATTTCACCCTGGGTACCTCAACTATGATGGAGCCTTAGCGCTCCAAGTTTCAAGGCAGAAGCCAGTCCTTTGAGGACCCCTTTCATAAAAGTTGGGTAAACCAACACCTTCTCTATTTTGGGTGAAACTAAGAGGTAGGGTTCTCCTCCCAATTCTATGGTGCTGTTCTGGGATAGGGATTCTAGCAAGAGAGTGTTCTGTATCTTTTTACTAGTTTCAGTGAATCTGGTTTTGGATTCTCCTCAAGTATAAGAGCCTTTCAATTAATTTTTGATTTTGCACACAAACAAAATTGTATATGAATGGTTGTTGAATCACTGTGTTTGTTCAGGAAAGGGGGGGCCAGTGTTCCCTACTCTGTCATATTGCTGAAGTCATCCTTGCTATTTTATGTTTTTGAAATCTTTGCAAATACTATCACATCGTTTGTACCTTTCTGCACCTTGCTCTTTCCAATCAGCATTATGTTTTCTAGACCTATTTATAATAATAACTTAAATGAAATTCATCCATTACCACTCACCCAATTCCATTTTGGTATATAATAAGGGAATAAATTTCAATATTCTGTATTAGTCCTTTTTCATGCTGATGATAAAGACATACTGGAGACTGGGAAGGAAAGAGGTTTAATTGGACTTACAGTTTCACATGGCTGGAGAGGTCTCAGAATCATGGTGGGAGGCAAAAGGCGCTTCTTACATGGCAATGGCAAGAGAAAAATAAAGAAGATGCAAAAGCAGAAACCCCTGATAAAACCATCAGATCCCGTGAAACTTATTCACTACCATGAGAACAGTATGGCGAAACTGCCCCCAGGATTCAAATTATCTCCAACCAGGTCCCTCCCACAACACGTGGGAATTATGGGAGTATAATTCAAGATGAGATATGGGTGGGGACACAGAGCCAGATCACATCATTCTGCCCCTGGCCCCTCCAAATCTCATGTCCTCACATTTCAAAACCAATCATGCTTTCCTGACAGTCCCACAAAGTCACAACTCATTTTAGCATTAACCCAAAAGTCTATAGTCCAAAGTCTCATCTGAGACAAGGCAAGGCCCTTTCCACCTATAAGTCTGTAAAATCAAAAGGAAACTAGTTACTTCCTTGATACAATGGGGGTACAAGTATTGAGTAAATACAGCTATTCCAAATTGGAGAAATTAGCCAAAACAAAGGGGTTACATGGCCCATGCAAGTCCGAAATTCAGTGGGGCAGTCAAATTTTAAAGCTCCAAAATGATCTCCTTTGACTCCATATCTCGCATCCAGGTCACCCTGATGCAAAAGGCAGGTTCCCATAGTTTTAGACAGCTGTGCCCCTGTGACTTTGCAGGGTATACCCCCACTCCTGGCTGCTTTCATGGGCTGGCATTGAGCATCTGTGACTTTTCCAGGCTCACAGTGCAAGCTGTCAGTGGATCTACCAATCTGGGGTCTGGAAGACAGTGGCCCTGTTCTCACAGCTCCACTAAGGAGTGCCCCAGTAAGGACTCTGTATGAGGACTCTGACCCCACATTTGCCTTCCACACTGCTGTAGCCTAACAGAGGTTCTCCATGAGGGCCCTGCCACTGCAGCAAACTTGCCTGGGCATCCAGGTATTTCCATATATTTTCTGAAATCTAGGTGGAGGTTCCCAAACCTCAATTCTTGACTTCTGTGTCCCTGCAGACTCAACACCATGTGGAAACTGCCAAGGTTTGGGGCTTTCACTCTCTGAAACCATGGGCCGAGCTGTACCTTGGTCTCTTTTAGCAATGGATGGAGCAGTTGGGATGCAGGGCACCAAGTCCCTAGGCTGAACACAGCATGGACGCCCTGGGCCTGGCCCATGAAACCGTTTTTTCCTCCCAGACTCCTGGGTCTGTGATGGGAGGATCTGCCGTGAAGACCTCTGACATGTCCTGGAGACATTTTTCCCATTGTTTGGAGATTAATATTTAGCTGCTTTTTACGCAAATTTCTGCAACCAGCTTGAATTTCTCCTCAAAAAAATGGGTTTTTCTTTTCTACTGCGTTGTCAGGCTGCAAATTTTATAAGCTTTTATGATCAGATTTGCTTTTAAAATGGAATTCTTTTAATAGCACCCAAGTCACCTCTTGAATGCATTGTTGCTTAGAAATTTCTTCCACCAGATACCCTAAATCATCTCTCTCAAGTTCTAACTTCAACAAATCTCTAGGGCCGGGGCAAAATGCCACCAGTCTCTGCTAAAACATAACAAGAGTCACTTTTGCTCCAGTACCCAACAAGTTCCTCAGCTCCATTAGAGACCACCCCAGCCTGAACCTTATTGTTCATATCACTATCAGCATTTTGGTCAAAGTCATTCAACAAGTCTCTAGGAGGTTCTAAACTTTCTCATATTTTCCTATCTTCTTCTGAACCCTCCAACCTGTTCCAATCTCTGCCTGATACCCAGTTCCAAAGTCGCTTCCACATGTTTGGGTAATTTTTCAGCAATGCCACACTCTACTGGTACCAATTTATTCGTTTGTTTTCATGCTGCTGATAAAGACATACCTGAGACTGGGAAGAAAAGAGGTTTAATTGGCCTTACAGTTCCACATTGATGGCGAGGCCTCAGAATCATGGCAGAAAGCGAAAGGCACTTCTTACGTGGCAGGAGCAAGAGGAAAATGAGGAAGATGCAAAAGCAGAAACCCTTGATAAAACCATCAGATCTGGTGAGATTTACTCACTACTATAAGAACAGTATGGGGGAAATCACCCCCATGATTCAAATTATCTCCCACCAGGTCTGTTTCACAGCATGTGGGAATTATGGGAGTACAATTCAAGGTGAGATTTGGGTGGAGACACAGAGCCAAACCACATCATTTCACTGCATACCATTTATCTCTCAGTTCTTATTTGTTTAATGAAACAACATAGAATTAGTCATTGATTTCACGTATACGGAGATAGTTTTACATTTTCTCAAGTTTTAGGACCAAATGCATTGCATCTTCCAAAATATTATCTTCTCCAACTTTAACCAGAAACTATTACAATCACCTTAATTTTTAGTATTCCAAAATATTATCTTCTCCAACTTTAACCAGAAACTATTACAATCACCTTAATTTTTAGTAGGCTCATTTTTTCACAGTAAATTATGGCAGCATTTACAGAAAAGTTCACCAACTAGGAAGAAGTTATATTCTTAGTTCCTTCCTTAGGTTTATGTGCTTGAGAAAGCTCTCTTGAAACATGACGAAAGCAGAGGGCAAAGTGAGCAGAAGTAATTTGCTACTTAAGGCAGAGAGCAGAAGCTTGAACTTTTATGGCATATGAGAGAAGCAATTTCAGAGAAAAGCTGTATATCTTTTAAAAATATGTGTGTGTGTTTGTGTATCTGTATCCATAATATACACACGTGCATACACATTGGAGGGTGAGTATGTAGAGAGTTGATTTGGTGTAACAGTATATGCATATATAAAGAGTTTCAAGGCCAGGTGCAGTGGCTCATGCCTGCAATTCTATCACTTTGGGAGGCCGAGGCAGGCGGATTAACTGAGGTCAGGAGTTCTAGACCAGCCTGGGCAACATGGTAAAACCCTGTCTCTACTAAAAACTACAAAAAATTAGCCATGCATGGTGGTGCATGCCTATAGTCCCAGCTACTGGGGAGGCTGAGGCAGGAGAATCACTTGAACCCAGGAGACGGAAATTGCAGTGAGCCAAGATTGCGCCAGTGCACTCCAGCCTGGGCAACAGAGTGAGACTCCATCTCAAAAAAAAAAATAAAAATAAAAATAAAAGAGTTCCAAGCTTCAGTTTGAGACCTATAAATAGATTTTAGCATCAGAAATTCTAATAAATTAAGTGAAAACCCACCATGCTAATTTGTTATAACTCTCAAAATCAAAAGTTTAATATTATCTTTGATTTTTACTAATGAATTCTTCTAGGTTTCAAATTTATAAACAAAGTGAAAATCTGACTTCTAATTTACAAGTTACAAAAATGAAAACACTACTATTACTGCATTTTAAGTAATGCACTTTAGGTTCTTTTCCGTGTGTAGACAGTGAAAAGATAATAAATCTCAGGACCCCAAATCACTAAGCCAAAGGGAAAAGTCAAGCTGGGAACTTCATAGGGCAAACCTGCCTCCCATTCTATTTGTAAATAAGATAGCTACAAAGATTAAAAAAAAAAAAAAAAAAAAAAAAAAGGCCTCATACCTCTCTCACAATTTGTCCGGAAGACAATTTTTTGTGGACAAACAACAGACAGAACGCAAAGTTGTCTCTCTTTTCATATGAGACAAATGCATATCTGATTGCTTCCTTTGCCCTATTGTTTTACTAAGCCAGAATAAGGCGTAAGTGACTAGTCATGTAAATTGTGTATTCACTGAAAGTCTAATCAAAAACTCAAAAGATTATCTCCATCAACTGCTCTTTATAAAGCACCTACTCTGGGTCAGGGACTGGATGGAATGAACACTGGGGACACAGCTGTGAATAGATGAAAGAGTTTGTCTTATGATCTGTTTTTAATCACTAAGTTTCTACTTTCAAATACAAGGATGCTATACTCCATTAAAAATAATTTGTGCTTATGTTTTGACTTCAAAATAACACAGCCTAGATTGTCAGACTCTATCATTGTATGAATCAGAAGATCTCACAAGTAATTGATGAGATAACCAAGAGATTTAGGATTAAACCACTATCAAACTGTTTTGAAACTTATAATCCATGAAAATTAACTATTTAGGAAGTGCAAGACATTTCACGACCTTTGAATTTTTTGAAATACTACATTATTTATCTTTTACAATAGAAAGGAAACTCAGAAAGGAAAATACATTACTTTCACCCCCAGCCTTTTATTTTGTACTCAGGAATAAAGCCCTCCATAAGCGAACTCAAAAGGAAAAAAAAAAAAAAACTCAAAAGAATGTAACCATTTGTCTTTTATCTACCTGTGACACGGAAGCCTCCTCCCCATTTCCAGTTGTCTTACCTTTTTGGACCAAACCAATGTATATTTTACATATATTGATTGATGTCTCACGTCTCCTTAAAATGCATAAAACCAAGCTGTGCCCAGACCACCTTGGACACATGTCCTCAGGCTCTCTTGAGGCTGTGTCACAAGTGTATCCTTAACCTTGGCAAAATAAACTTTCTAAATTGATTGAGGTTTGCCTCAGATATTCTTTGCTTTAAAAGACTCATGTATCTAATATATAAATATCTGAAAAACTACGTTTGTTAAAACACAATGATTTCTGGTTATACCTACGAAATAATTTCAAATGGTCATTATGAGAAAAATGACCATACTCATTTTCAGAGAATATGTTAAACTGTACATACTGCTTGGTTCCTGCACACAGAAATGTAAAAACTTCAAAAATCCACTCACTCTTTCCCTTGTTCCTTAGAGAAACTGTAGTTTTAAATGATAGCAAATGCCTGCAATATTAATATATTTAAGACTTTGGTTTGAAGTTAATTTTCTTTTAAAAATAAGCAAATAAGTAAAGGACACATTTAATTTTGTTAAATATCAAATAAACTTATCAGCAACTCTGAAAAATTGTTTGTCACTGAGCAATTCTATTTTAATTGAGCATACATAAAATCAATTGGCTGAAAAAACTGCTAATATTGGTTAAACAACTTTAAAGGTTATCTTATTACATTCTAGGAGAATAAAGGCACACCAATTTCAAGGTTTTACACATAGTTCTAAGACCATGATGTAGAGACTTTATATCTGACCGTGCCTCCCCTTCAAGAGGAAAAAACACAGAGAGTTTAGGACAGTATTACCTTTTGGGATCATTTTTATTTGGCACTTACAACAGTAAGAAAACCTAATCGAGAATGTTTCAGAAAACAAAGATTTCTCATAATGGGATAAGTACTTATGAAGGATACCATAGAAAATAGAAAATGTTTTATGTGTTTGTTTTCAATCAAATTTCCTTTTTTTTTTTTTTTTTTTTTTTTTTTTTTTTTTTTTTTTTTTAGTCGTGCAAAGAATTACTTGACTATTTCACTGAATAAGTAAGTGGAGAACAAACTGGTTTCCATTTTCCTAAGAGTTTGGTTCTAGATAATTTTTTTGAACTCTTTTGAGTTCATTGACATTACACTCCAATAGTATCGCTCAACTTAGCACTGATTGTGATGTCTACACGCATCCTTCTCTATACGAATCTTCCAATAAGATCATAGCTATTGACTTAAACTTTATCTGGCTTTCCCCACTAAGGGTAGTAATTACTCCCGTAGTGTGTGATTACGTGTTTTTTGTTTAAACCATGTACAATGGGAATTAGGATGTGAGTTGAGATGCAGCTCCTTTCTAAGGTTTTCTCACCCTACATTTTCATAAATAAAGGGAAAATTCAAGTGACCTTTTTCAAAATAAATAAAATCAGTTTCACTTGATTTAATTTCCAAAACCAAAGCCAAAGGAGACAATTCTTTGCTACTGAGAAAACGTATAATACTCTACCTTCAATATCAGTTTATTTCAAAAAAGTACCACTTGTCCATGCCTCTAGGTTTGAAATTTCTGTTTCTATCTAAAATGATTTAAAGGCCATAAGATCCAAGGGATTAGAGTAAGTGTATGATGGGCCAGACACAAAAGTTCATTGGTAATGTCTAGTTATACAGACATAGGAAAAGGTAACTTTCGGAAACTTGATTAAAAACTATCAAAAATATATATGGGTGTGTGGCAGACAGTCTTGGGTGATCCTCATGATCCTCATTGCCTGATATTTATACTCTGGTATAATTTGCTCCACTTCAGTGTGGGCATCATCAGTGGCTTTTTTTTTTTTTTTTCAACCAATCGAATATGGTAAAGGTGGGATAGTGTGTACTCTATTTTGTATACATAATTATTTTTATAAAATAGCAGTGTCTGACTTGTGGAAAAATTCACTCTCTTGCTAAATTTGAAGAAACAAGCTGCTGTATTGAGTATTGCACTGAGAGAGCCACATACCAAGGAACTGTGGTTGACTTCTGACTGACAGTCCACAAAGAACTGAGGTCCTCATTCTGGCAAACTGCAAGAAACCGAATGCAGCCAATAACCATGTGAGCTTAGAAGCAGATTTTTTCCCAGTCCCACCTCAGATGAGAATCCAGTCCTGGGTAATACCTTGATTCATCCTCGCAGAGTACCCAGTTATGTCATACTCAGAATCCTGACTCACAGAAATTATGAGATAATAAATGTATGTTACTTTAAACCACTAAATTTGTGGTGATACTGTTATGCAGCATTAGAAAAAACAATACAGGGCACAACATTGGCTGAAGCATAACATTTTAAAGTGAGTTTTCTTTTCCCCATCTCTACTAAAAATAGAAAAAAAATTAGCCGGGTGTGACGGTGCGCACCTGTGGTCCCAGCTACTAGGGACGCTGAGGCAGGAAAATTGCTTGAACTCGGGAGGCAGAAGTTGCAGTGAGCTGAGATTGCGCCACTGCACTTCAGCCTGGGTGACAGAACTAGAATCCATCTCTAAATAAATAAATAAATAAATAAATAACCAGGAAAGAAATAAAAGACCTTTAAGATATATACCATGTTTCTAGTTGGGGAAAATATGCTGGAGTATTCTTCTGCGTACAAATATAATGATGCCTTTAACACACCTATACTGACTTATATATGCTAACTACTCAATAAATTATACTTTGGCAGTGACTGTCAATAGTAAGAGGAGTTGTGATCGCTTCTAAGTAACAATGACTCTTTCAAAACTGTCACTTTCTACACAATCCAACAATGTTAAATTCATTTTTTCCTAAAAGATTCTGCATTCATCTGTTTTAAATATATTTGTAAGCCTTCTGATTACAATAAAAAATGGGCTATTCAAAAATGACTTGTATAGTAATAGAATTCTAAAATATGGCACAGACTTAGGGAAACTTGTTTTGTGACTGAATATTCTAATAGTGATAGTCGGCCATAGAGTTTGAAATTTTTAGTGCATTTCTCCCTCTTGAGACAAGCTGCTTACATTTAAACCTATGTTTTATGATTAGCTTTGAACCTTGGGGGCAGTTACTTATCCTTACAGCTCAGTTTTCTTATATGTAAAATGGGGATAATCATATTAGCTTTGCTGTGAGAATTATGAGTTCATTCATATGAAGACGATTGAACAATGCCTAACAAAACCTATATATTGCCTAATAAATGTTAGCTATTATTACAAAAATTAATAGCCCCAATGTTGAAACAACCTAAATGCCCATTTGCAGATGAAAGGAAAAAGAAAATGTGGTACATATATACAACCTTATATTATTCAGCCTTCCAAAAGAAGGAGATCCTACCACATGTGACATGGGTGAACATGGAGAATAAGCCACACACAAAAGGATAAATACTGCACAATTCCGTTTATGTGAGGTATCTAAAAATAATCAGAGATGATTTTGTTCTCATAGAAGCAGAGAGTGGAACGGTGTTTGCCAGGGTTGGTGGTGGTAGGGGGAAGCATGAAATGGGAAGTTGCTGTTCAATTGGTGATATGGTGTGCCTCTGTGTTGACACCAAATCTTATCTGGAATTGTAATCCCCACGTGTCAAGGGAGGAACCTGTAATCTCCACACGTTGAGTGAGGGATGATCAAATTATGGGGGCGGTTTCCCCCATGCTGTTCTCATGATAGTGAGTGAATTCTCACAAAATCTGATAGTTTTATACATGGTAGAGTCCCTGCGCTTCCACGTGCTCTCTCTTTCGCCTGCCACCAGGTAAGATGTGTCTTCTTCCCTTTCTGCCATGATTGTAAGTTTCTTAAGGCCTCCCCAGCCATGTGGAACTCTGAGTCAATTAAACCTCTTTTCTTTATAAATTACCTAGTCGTGGGTAATATCTATAGCAGTGTAAAAACAGACTACTGAAAGGTGACAACGTGCTAGCAGCCCTCACTCACTCGCTCTCGGCACCTCCTCAGCCTCGGTGTCCACTCTGCTCTGGGGCCTCCTCAGCCTCGGCTTCCGCTCTGCTCTGGCCGCACTCCAGAAGCCCTTCAGCCAGCCGCTGCACTGTGGGGGGCCCTCTTTGGGGCTGGCAGAGCAGAGTTGGCTCCATCTGCTCCCGGGAAGGTGTGGAGGGAGAGGTGCCGGCGGGGAGCCGGGGCTGCTGCGCCAGAGGCGACAGCCGGCGCGGACTCCAGGTGGGCTCAGGCCCCACACTTGGCACCCCCGACAGGCGCCTGCTGGGCTTGATAGGGGGATGAGCTCCCTCTGGGCTGCTGGAGTGCCCCGGCTAGGTGCCGCAAAGTCCCCTGGCAAGTGCCATTGAGAGGTGAAGCCAGCTGGGCTTTTGGGACTGGTGGGGACTTGGAGAACTTTTGTGTCTGGCTAAAAGATTGTAAAGGCACCAATCAACACTCTTGTCAAAACGCACTAGTCAGTGTTCTGTAAAACAGACCAATCAGCTCTCTGTAAAACAGACCAATCAGCTCTCTGTAAAATGGACCAATCAGTAGGATGTGGGTGGAGCCAGATAAAGGAATAAAAGCAGCGAGCCATCTCAGCCAGCAGCTCAATCCGCTGGGGTACCCTTCCACTTTATGGAAGCTTAGTTCTTTTGCTCTTTTGCTCTGCAGCTTCACTCCTGAAGCCAGCGAGACCACAAACCCACCAGAAGGAAGAAAATCCAAACACATCCGAACATCAGAAGGAACAAGCTCCGGACACACCATCTTTAAGAACGGTAACACTCACCGCCAGGGTCCGCGGCTGCATTCTTGAAGTCAGAGAAAGCAAGAACCCACCAATTCTGGATACACTACTACAATTGGTATAAAGTTTCAGTTATGAAAGATGGGTAAGTTCTAGCTATCTGCTGTTCAACATTATGTTTATAGGTAACAATATTTTATTGTGCACTTTAAGTGGATACATCTCATTTAAAGGTTCTTACCACAGTATTTTTTTAAAAGCAAGATCTATGCATGAATTCAAAATTTAGAATGAAAAGGAGCCACAAAGAATCAGTAAAAAGTGTACTCCCTTTTCCGAACCACTTTCTTTCCTTCCTCAGAGGTAACTTCTCTTAGCATTTTCATGTGCTCTGGTGGGATAAACTGTGCATAGCCACACAAGGTCCTACACAGCAGAGAACACCTCTCATTTTTTGCCTGTGTGCCGAAAAGTCAACGTGCCCTTTCCACCTGGAAACTCATGTTCTTTAGCTCTGAAAAATGTTTAAAAATAATTCTGTTAACTTTTTTCTCCTCGCAATTTCTTTCTTTCTAGAATTCTTTTTCAAATGTTAAATCTCCTGGACTGCCCTCTTTTCCTGTTAACTTTCTGGAATATTTTACCTACCTCATATTTCAAATATTCTATTAATTTTTGAAAAAAATATTATTTTTTATTTCTAACAGCTTGCTTTTTTCAAAATGTTTATTATATCTTCCTGTTCTTGATTTATAGTTGTAACATCTTTTTTATATCTCCAAATATATTGGTTGCTTTTCCTTAAGTTTTCTTCTTTCTGTATAGTCTGTCTTCTCTGAACTGCTTTTTTTTCCTATTTACTGTCTTGTGTCTTTTATGTAAGAAAGTGGATATTTAAATATTGTTGTTTTGGAACTGAGTGGGAAAGTGGTATAAAGTGTGTTCTCAGAATTTTGCATATATATGTTCACTTACTCCAATGTTTTTGCCATGGCTCCAACCATCTAAGCCTGACATCCCACAAATCCATAGATTTTTTATTTTCATTTCCCCAGAAAACAAACGTCTAATCTTATGTTTTGATGGGGAAAGGGAAGACTCTGAGTGGAGTGAAGTGCAGAAGATTTAAATATGATCATCAAACAACCTTCATCTTATCTTTCTTTCAACTTCTCTGCCAGTTCCTGAACTTACTGGGGATTTTTTTTTTCTGGTATAAATCAGATTATTATTTGCTTTCCTCACAGCCAGCTTCGCATTTGGCTTTCTTAGGTCTGGTAAGTCTCTTCTCTTTCCTTTCCTCTTAGCTTATTTTCCAGCTTCTAAAATTGTGTTGGCTTTGGCTTATCTCCTGCAATCCTCATCCTTGTGAAGGTATCTTCTTAAATTATCCCTTTAGTGTAAATTTTAGTTGAGCTTCCTAAGAAAGCTTTATTAGAGGTATATATTTCTTTGGACTTTTTCCTCAGTTACATCTCAAACATGGAACTGTTTATAGTTATCATCCAGATTAGTACCTGATCTCTAAGAAATACCTGACTCTGCTAGTTACATTCTTTCTGAGAAAACACTCTCTTTACTTTGCTCTCAAACTTTTCTTCTTCTCCTATACCCCTGTCACAGCTCTTCCTTGCTCTCACATGACATATTTTCTTTATCTGATCTTTAAATAATGAAGTTCCAAAGTGATGAGTCTTAGTCATTCTTTTCTTGTCACTGTAATTCCTCTCCATATGGTTTTTCTGAAAATTAGGTCCTCTGACCATCTGCATTAAAAATACTCATAACAAAATGCATATTATGAAGTCCCACTACAGACCTAATGAATTAGAATATCTACAAGTGAGAGATAAAATACGCATTTACAAAATTTTTTTAATAATATCACACTCACAATTTTTTGATTTAAGAAATTTAAGAAAATTTAAGACCCATTTCCAGAAAAAAATATTTATTATTCATGACGATAATAGCTACACAGATTATACCAAGTTAGTCCTAATTGTCATACTTGAAAACAGCAATAAATTCTTAGTGTCCCTCAGAATTTAGGAGTGGTTTGGCTTTATGGGTCTGACTTTGTTTTCTCATGAGATTGTGTTGCAGAACAGCCCTCTATGTGTCTCTCACTTTTGCACATATATTTCTAATAATGCTTGTAGCCAACAGGCTTAGAAGATAAAGAGTGTCTACATACAGAACGAAGGGCAAACCATAATAATAATAATAATACATACATACATACATACATACATACATACCTCAAAAACAAAGGGAAGGTTACATTAACTTTGGAATTTTTCAGCTGTGGTGCATGTTTAGCATTGATCTGGACAACATAACATCAACCCTGTGAGACAAAGGGGTCAAGATGCAAGCATGAAGCTTTTGCTGCCTGCTGTGATATAAGTGAAAAAGTTCTTTGTCTCTCATTCTTGGGTGATATATCTTCCACCAGGATCTATGAAACTGTGGCTGACTGACTTGTTATCTTAGAAGTAGGGTAAAATTCCAAACTCTTCACAGTTCTTGAAAGGTTACAGTTAGATATGAACAGGGGCTATATTAATCTAAAGGTTTGACTGAAGTTGAAGGATCCACTTCCAGGGCTCACTCACCCTGTTGGCATGTTATTAATGCCTGTTGATGTCTCAGTTCATCTACATCATGACCCTTCCACTAATAGAGTGTTCTTATGGAATGGAGGCTGACTTTTTCCGGAGATAGTAATTTAAAAGAGCAAAGTAGATGTAGCAATTCTCTTTATGACCTATTCTAAGAAGACACGTGTTCTTATAATATGTCAAACACACAAACCGGATCTGATTTATTGTGGAAGACCACATAAGGGTGTGAATTGTAGAAGGTGGAAAACACTGGAGGCCATGTTAGAGGCTGGATACCACGATCACAATATCTTTAATTACCAATTACGTACAGGCTGGCTTACAAAGTTACAGCTCCATCCTAGACTTCTTAGAGATCCAGCTTCACATATTCAATTACCTACTATTCCTGACCATTTGGAAGCTTGAAAAGTGGCACAACCACAACATGAACAAACTGAACTCTAGACTTCTTTCTCTTTCACAAACCTAACAGATTATTTTCCAGTATTAAATGTATTAGTGAATATTACAACTACCAATCTGGTTGAAGAACCTGAAAATTCAGGAATCATCATTAAAATAGTCTACTACTTCATACATAATCTACCACTGATCCTTCAGTTCCTAAATATCTCTTAAATATTCATCCACCTCTTTCGAATTCCACCACCACTGCAGTGGTGGGGCTCCCATTACCTCTTATTTGAGTTACTACAATAGCTTCCTAATTGATTCCCCGCATCATCCTTCAGCCTCCCATATTGAATCATTTATGCACATAGCAAAGATATCTCTTTTACAATGTAAGTAAGACCATATCAATCTCCTGCTTAAACTTCTTCAAAAACTTGAGAATCCTTGGAGCCCATCTTGCAGGACTCGAGAATCAAATATGATCTGCTTATTATGAAAGGTTTTGGCATCATCTTGGTCCTGACGTTCTAGCTCCATTATACTCCTCATAAACTCCATCGATACCACTTGAGTATACATTTCAGTCCATCAGAGGAACAATGTTTTCATATAGTTTATGGGCATTGGATATGACTTAGAGTGTCTTCTTTTTTTCTGCCACTTACCTGTTTTCATTATTTTTTTTATATCTTAGCTTAAACATTACTTCCACAAAAAAGAAGGCCCACTTCTAGACTATATAGAGTTTTTGTATAAATTAAAGGCACCCTGTTTACAAGAATACAGCATCATGAACACAAAACTCGGTAATTGAGAGCACTTTTGGGGAAAGAAAATAGCTCTTTCTCCTCTGGGCACAGGAAGCCAACATATACAGTAGTAAATGCATAACCCTAGACAGTGCCTCCACAGGGAAGACTTTCCTGACCCCCGACACCTTCCAGATTAGATAAGGTCATTTTATTTTTAGCTCTCATCACTCACTACACTTCTATTTTATAACACTCAGCACAATTTACGTTTACATATGAATCTCTGTGATTGTGCTATTAATGTCTATCACTTCTGCTTGGAAGTAAGCACTAAAAGGAAGAAATTATTTTTCTTTTGGTCATGAATGCATTCCAAGAGCCAAACAATACCGGGATCATAGAGGATGCTTAATACATACATATTTAGTTAATGTGAATGCATGCGCACACACATGAATGTGTATATATATTTATGTGTGTGTGTGTATATATATAACATAAACAGTATTTAAAAATAAGAATAGTAAATATAAAAACTGATAACTAAACTTTAACAAGAAAAAGTATGCAGAGCCTATTTTAACATAGAATGACAGTTTACTAGGATGATAATAAAAGATTATTTATAACAGTCTTTTTTCCATGTTTCAGGCCTATAAAATTCTTTAACCATTATTCTGATACCTGTCACTCCAGGTTTATCAGAAATTGGACAGGGGTTTAGGTGCCATTTGTACTTTAATATTTTCTCTTGGCCTAACTAGGATGTGTGTCTCCTGATTAACTTAAATAGATCTTCTTTTGATCCTAATAAACTTGTCTTGTGTTACCTATGTTGTAACATTATTCTCATTACCTTTCGTTTGCCACATCTTTCTTAACTCTTCACCCTCTATGACATCTTTACTTCTTTAACTATGCACAGTATTAAATATTCATAATCACTCAGTCTTACGTATAATATGTATAGCAATTAACCATGTGACCTTCAGTGAGTCATTTCACATTATTGGAGCTCCTCAGCTTATGTGATAAGTTACAGAATTGAACTCAATGCTACCTAAGATATATTAGAGCTGTAAATTTCTGTGCTAAGACTGCTTAGGGATTCCATTTTTTTTTTCCTGCTTCAATCTTCATCATTTCATTACAAGAACACAACACAGGACATAAAAAATTTATCCTTAAAAGAGTTAAGAACACTTTTAGAAAAGAGACAATGCTAAACAATATGAAACTGCAAGTTAATAGACATAGCAAGATCCAGGAGTTAGAGAACACCATGTACCCAAGAACTGACAAATGACTTTCTGGAAGAGGAGGGACATCATGAGGGCTGAATGCCGAAGGAGCTCTAAGACTTGAGTATGTCAATCTTAAAACTTTGGGTGGCATTTGAAGTGGAATAAAAAAGTCAAGGTCTCAAAATGAAAAATGTTTGCATTCGGTGTACGATGAGGTTAGTAAAAAGGAAATGGGAAATAATCGTCAGGGGGAGCCAGCTTATAGAAGACCTTGCTGACTCAGTGAAGGGTTTTTGACATTGTCCTGCATACACTGGGATACTTTTGAGATTTTATTTAAGGGCATAATTAGTGCTCATATGATGAAGGTAATGTTTTAGAAAAATAAATGTGGAAACTGTGTAGGACAGGCTAAAGGGGAGGGACATTGAGGGCTATGAAAACATAACTCATATATATTATAAAAACAGACTGATAAATAGGTAAGTAACTTTTATGTAAAAATCAACCTACCCAAAATATGAAAAGTAAATATTATTTAAGACAATTTTATAAATGTCTTATAAGAAACTACAGAGGTAAAATTACTTATAATTATGAAAATCATAATATAAAGCAAAAAGGAAGTAATCGTAAGGTATACGCTAAATATTTAGGTTTTGAGAACCTGATGAATTGCAAGACAATTAAAGACACCACAGCGTACTTCTAATTAAGTAGGAGTTTCTTTATCCTTATTGATGGCCAGAATCAATAGCACTAATGGTTTTACATGCCCTGGACTTGCCCCGTATATTCAAACACGTCAGCTCTAACTAAAAATAATCAGAGTTTACCCATGTACTTACTATGCTCATTGTATCACTTTTATAGTCAATGTCTACTTGTGTGTTTTAATGAAAATCAAATGTTCCATAAAAGTTGTTAATATTTATTTGTTATTACCAAACCAAAAATCTGAACGTATAATCCTACAAATATTTTTTTGAATTACAAAACAGTTATAATAAAGATAAATTTATTTTAACTAAGCATATAATGAATTGCTATGTTGAAAATGATACAATTATATAAAATTGTGACTGTCTCCCAAATCCTAAATTATGTGTCTAATAATCCGGTGGTTTTCTAAAAATAAAAAATCTGTTCTATGAAAACAGCTAAAATTCTCAACTGGGGAAGAGAAGAAAAGTGGAGTAGATAAAGGGTACATGGAGGAAAGTTATAAAGGCTGCATTTGTTATAGTTGAGCCTTTAAGGGATCCATTTATTTGTTAAAAATAAAATTGCTGAGGGACAGCTGAGGCTAGGCACCATGCTGAATTCTAACAGTAAACAGACGTGAGCTTACATTCACATACCTTACCACTTAATGGGAGATATTTTCAAAAGTTACGATAACAAGAAAAAAGCAGAGCTTATGACACATTTTATTTTAAAAAGTGTGTTTTTCGTTACATATGATAATTATGTAACAAAATATAATAATTTGTTACAGAAGATAGGGCTCTGTATTAGTCTTCCTTTGTTATGGCAATAACAACCCGAAATCTCACTGGCTTATAATAACTCTAATTTATTTTTCACATTGAATGGCAGTTACAGATCACCCACTGGGCTCAGCATAGCTCAGTTCCATTTTCCTGCTCATTCTAGGATCCACATTTAATGTGTAACCACTACCTCAACATGCTGCTTTTTTTTTTTTTTTTTTCTTTTGGCACAAGGAACAAACTCAAAGAGGGCAAAGCTACAAAGCTAAACCATATAAACTCACTTAAGACTTCTGATTGGTCAAGGTATATGTTGTATTCCCTTGGACCAAGCAACTCACATGGTCAAACCCAAAAGCAATACATTGAGGAAGTATATGCCCCTTGCAGGAAACCATAGTAATGGTGGAGCAGTCATCAGTAATTATCGGCAAATAATACAACTTAACATTGGCCTATTTGAGATATGTTGGTCAGCAAAGACATCTCTTTGGGTGAATCTTCCGATCTGATACCTGAAAGATAAGAGGAATCTAGCAATGTTGAGATTTAGAGTAAAATAATTTTAGATAGAAGAAATAGCAACCATGAAATTTCTATTCTGATAAATTGCTTGGAGAATTCTAAGAAATATTTGAAGTCACTGTGGTTTTACCATAGAGAGTAAGGTTGAGAATAGAAAAAGATGAGAATTAAAATAGAGAAAATGCCAATTCATAAAGAACATTATAGGACAAGTTAAAGGGATTGGTATTATATAATAGGTATAGTAAAAGAATAGCTTTTCAAAAAGAAATAAAAATGTAAAAAGATGCAAAAGTCTAGTAGTACTTGATGTATTTTGGAATATGATAAATGGTGTGGTATAACTAGAAGATAGCATTTGTGTGGATAAGTGTGGCTTAAAGTGAAGGACTGTGAAAATAGTAAAGCAATTTATAGGTAAGATATGATTCTATGGTATAATCAACAAACTTTGAAAGGTGACTGGAGGTTTCTAATGAGAGCAATAAGTTATAGCCCCAAAATTTTCAAGTTTGAACATGTTATCAGTAATCTTTTTCTCCAGAACAAAAAAAAAGTTACTGACTAAAATGATCACTTGTTTACCACAAAATTTTGTGTGTTGGTAACTTCAAACAGGCTCAGCTGGGAAGCTTTTCAGGTATCGGTTAGACTCACTCTTGTGCCTGTGATCAGTTGCTAGTAATCTATATGGAATTGATTCTGAGGATTAGCAATTTTGGCAGTGTCAACAAACAAAATATCTGATCATTTAACCTGTTATATCAGGTTTATTTGCATGATGCATTGACAGTGTATGAAGAGTAGAAGAGCAATCAAATGCACAACCTCCTCAGACCTTGTCTCACAACTAACAGTATGTCCTTATTTGTCACTTTCTATTGGACAAAGTAAATTACAAGCAAAAAGCCCATATTCAAGCAGGGGATAAATAGGTTCCATCTTTTGATGGGAGGAACTGCAAAGTCACATTGAGAAGGGACATATATACAGGGTGTTATAAAGCATCATAGCAATTTTTTTTTTTTTTTTTGCAATCTATAACAGATTGTTTACCAAAATAAGAAAGAATGACCAGGAAAGAGATTTGAGCGGTAAGATGACACATTTAGTTTGATATACATCTGTAATACCTGGGTAGAGTTGAAGATGCTTGTTAGACAATTGGGCACTGTGTTCTAAAGTTAAGAGAGTTATAAGCTAGAGATATTTGGGAACCACTTGTTAACAAACAAAAATTCAAATTATAAAAGTTTATGGGATCCCCTAGAAAAAAACATGAAAATATGGGAGAACTGAAGAAAATTTGGAAAACAGAAAATTTTTAAAATAGACATAAAAATAGAAAGGAATAAATTATTAGGGAGGTAAGAGGAGAAGAGAAAGAGGAGGAGGCTCAAAGTCCAAAAGAATACAAAAATTGTAAAAAGGTGAATTAAAAAGATTGGTGATTTCTGCTTGCTGTCATAGTGGAGTGGTTTACTACAGGCCAATCTTCTCACCAAAGACAACCAGAAAATATGAACAAAATGTGTTTTAAAAATTTAGTTTAAAAGCATCACAGGGCTCCAGTGCAATAAAGATATTATGGGGAAGCAAAATTTTAGAGAAAGAAGAAGAGAAAGAGAGTTGGGCTTCATGAGCTTGAACAAAGTGAGTGTCAGGGCGTATAGAAGCTGAGTAGAGATGAATATAGAAGATGGCATACCTACAAAATTTGGGAAAACAAAAAATGGTGTTAAGGGACTTCCAGGAAGGAAGAATCCTGGTAAACAACCCAGGTTTTTAATTGAATTCCTTGAGAGGCTACTCCTGAAGTGTAAGAGGGAACCAGAAATGACCAACTCTTACAAAGACTTACAATCAATTTAACTTATGTTTGAATGAAGTTAATTTGTTAAGTTTATTTGTAACTTTTTGCAAGTAGCAAAAGCATATTCTCTTTGGAGAAGCATAAAATTAGAGACTCAAATTAGCTCTTCAATATATCATACAGAAGAATTGAGTCAATCAAAAATTTATAAGCGTAATTAAAGACAGGACCAAAAGACTGAGAACTAAGTAAAAAACAGATCATAGCAACACAATCCCAAAAGATATAGGCATCATAGTTATTAGACATCAACTTTATAATTTATGTGATTAATATGTTTAAGATTAGATCTTTGTTGGATGCAAATATTTTCTCCCATTCTGGAGGGTGTCTCTTTACTCTGTTGATAGTATCTTTTGCTGTGCAGAAGCTCTTTTATTTAGTTAGGTTCCCATTTGCCAATTTTTGTTTCTGTTGCAAGCTTTTGGACTCTTTTGTCATAACATTTTTGTCCCTTCCTATGTCCAGAATTGTATGTCCTAGGTTATGTTTCAGGGTCTTTATAGTTTGGGTTTCACATATTAAGTCTTTAATCCATTTTGCATTGATTTTTATATATGGTGTAAGAAAGGGGTCTAGTTTCAATCTTCTGCATATAACTAGTCACTATGCTAGCATCATTTATTGAATAGGCAGTGATGTCCATATTGCTTTTTTTTGTCAACTTTATCCAAGATCAGATAGATGTAGGGTGTGGCATTATTTATTGGGCGTGTCTTCTGCTCCCTTGTTCTATGTGTCCATTTTAGTACCTGTGCCATGCTGTTTTTCTTACTATAGCCTTGTAATATGGTTTGAAGTTGGGTAGTGTGATGCCTCCAGCTTTGTTCTGTTTGCTTAGGTTTTCCTTGAATATTCAAGTTCTTTTTTGTTTCCATATGAAGTTTAGAATAGTGTTTTTTTTTTTTTTTTTTTTTTTTTTTTTCTGGTAATCCTGTGAAGAATGTCATTGGTGGTTTGGTAGGAATAGCATTGAATCTGGAAATTGTTTTGGAAACTATGGTCATTTTAACAATATTAATATTTCCTATCCATGAGCTGGAAGTGATTTGCCATTTGTTTGTGTCTCTCTGATATCTTTCAACATCGTTTTGTAATTCTCATTGTAGAGATCTTTAACCTCTCTGGTTAGCTGTATTCCTAGGTATTTTATTGCTTTTGTGGCTACTGTGAATGGAGCTGCATTTTGATGTTGCTTTCAGCTTTGATTTTTTTTAATGATACTAATTTTTGTACATCGTTATTGTATCCTGAAACTTTGCTGAAGTTTTTTTAATCAGATCAAGAATCTTTTGGGCACAAGCTATGGGGCTTTCTAGGTATAGAATCATATGATCTTACAGACAGGGATAGTTTGATGTTCTCTGTTCATATTTGGGTGCCTTTTATTTCTTTTCCTTCCTTGATTACTCTGGCCAGGATTTCTAGAAATATGCTAAATAGGAGTGGTGAAAAAAGACATCCTAGTTTTGTTCCAGTTTTCAAGAGGATTTCTTCCTGATTTTGGCCATTTAGTGTGCTTTTGGCTGTGTGTTTGTCATAAATGGCCCTTATTATTTTGAAGCATGTTCCCTCACTGCCTAGTTTTTTGAAGGTCTTAACATGAAGGGATGTATCTATTGAGATGATCATGTGGCTTTTGTTTTTAGTTCTGCTTGTAGCAAATAATATTTATCGATTTGCATATGTTGAACAAATTTTGCATCAGAGGGATAAAGCCTACTTGATTATGATGGATTAGCTTTATGATATGCTGCTGAATTTGGTTTGGTAGTTTTTTGGGGGGGAATTTTTGCATGTATGTTCATCAAAGATACTGGCCTGAAGTTTTCCTTTTTTGTTGTGTTTCTGTGAGGTTTTGGTATCAGGATTATGCTGGCCTCATGCAATAAATTAGGGAGGTGTCTTTCTCCTCAAATTTTTGGAATAGTTTTGGTAGAAATGGTACCAGCTCTTTTTTATGCAATTGGTAGAATTCAGCTATGAAATCATTTTGTCCTGAGTTTTTTTCTTGTTGGTAGGCATTTTATTCCTTATTCAATTTTAGAGCTCATTACTAGACTATTTAGGAATTCCATTTTTTTCCTGCTTCAATCTTGGGAGGTTTTATGTTTGCAGGAATTTATCGATTTCTTCTATATTGTCTAACATGTGTGCATAGAAGGTTTCACAGTAGTTTCTGAGAGTTTTCTGTATTTCTGTAGGGTCAATAATAATGTGTCCTTTGTCTTCTTTGATTGTGTTTATTTGTATGTTCTCTCTTAAAACCAACCTAGCCTAGTGGTCTATCTATCTTATTAATTCTTTCAAATAACCAACTCCCAGATTCATTGATCTTTTATACAGTTTTCCGCATCTCAATTTCCTTCAGTTAAGCTGTGATTTGGGCTATTTCTTGTCTCCTGCTAGCTTTGAAGTGTGTTTGCTCTTGTTTCTCTAGTTTCTTTGGGGGTTATGTTAGGTTGTTAATTTTAGGTGCTTCTGAGTTTTTCATGTGGGCATTTAGTGTTATAAACTTCGCTCTTAACATTGCTTTAGCTGTGCCCCAGAGATTCTAGTATGTTGTATTTTTGTTCTCATTAGTTTCAAAAGATTTTTAAATATCTGCCTTAATTTCATTGTTTATTTTATTTCACTGGAGTCTGAGGGCGTGGGTGGTATAATTTCAGTTTTCTTCGAATTTGCTGAGCATTGTTTAATGTCTGATTGTGTGGTTAATTTTAGAGTAGTGCCATGTGCAGATGAGAAGAATGTAAATTCTGTTATTTTTGAGTTGAGAGTTATGTTGATGTCTATTAGGTCCATTTGGTCAAGTGTCAAGTTCAGGTGCTAAGCATCTTTGTTAGTTTTCTGCCTTGATGAGCTCTCTACTATTATCGGTGGGGTGTTGTAATCTCCCACTAATATTGCGTGGAAATGTAAGTCTCTTCAACAATATCTAAGAACTTGCTCTGTGAGTCTGGGTGCTCCTGTGTTGGCTGCATATATAGTCAGGATAGTTAGGTCTTCTTTTTGAATCAAAACCTTTGCCTTTATGTAATGCTTTTCCTTGTTTTTTAAATATTTGTTGGTTTAAAGTCTATTTTGTCTGAAATTCGAATAGCAATCCCTGTTAGGTTTTTTTGTTTGTTTGTTTATTTGTTTTCCAGTTTACATTTGCATGGTAGACTTTTCTTCATCCCTTTAGTTTGAGCCTATGGGTGTCACTGCATCTGAGATGTGTTTCTTGAAGACAGCCTTCCGTTGTGTCCTGCTTCTTTATCCAACATGCCAACCCATGCCTTTTGATTTGGGTATTTATCCCATTTTCATTTAAGGTTAATATTGACAAGTGTGAATTTGAACTTAGAATTGTGTTGTTAGTTGACTATTATGCAGACTTGTTTGTATGGTTGCTATATAGTGTCAATAGTCTGTACAATTAAATCTGTTTATGTAGTGGCTGGTAACGTTCTTTCCGTTCCATATGTAATACTCCTTTCAGGACCTCTTGTAAGGCTGGTCTGCTGGTTACAAATTCCCTTTGTATTTGTTTGTGTGAAAAAACTTCATATCTTCTGTTACGAATTTTAGTTTGGCTGAATATAAAATTTTTGTTTGGAAATTCCTTTCTTTGATTATGCTGAATATAGGACGCCAATCTCTTCTGGCTTGTAGTTTTTCTGCTGAAAGATCTGATGTTTGCCTGATGAAGTTTCCTTCGTAGTTGTCTGCCCCTACTCTCTAGCTATGTTTAACATTTTTTCTTTCATTTCAACTTTGAAGAATCAGATGACTATGTATCTTAGGAATGGTCTTATGCAGGGGTTTTCTGCATTTCTTGAATTTTAAAATTGACCTTTTTAGTGAGGTTAGAAAAATTTTCATGGATTATGTTCTGAAATATGTTTTCCATGTTGCTTGCTTTCTCTCCCTCTCTTTTAGGTACATCATTGAGTCATAAATTTGGTCTCTTTACATAATCCCATATTCTTTGAAGGTTTTCTTTATTTTTTATTCTTTTTTCTTTATTTTTGTTTGACTGTATTTATTTGGAGAACCAGTCTTTGAGCTCTGAATTTTTTTTCCTCATGTTGGTTTATTCTGCTATTAATACTGATGATTGAATTATGAAATTACATTCCATTCATATTCCATTATGAATAATGGCTATTTCATCTTTCAGTTCCTGTTTTATTTTATTGTAATTCTTGTGTTTCCTGGATTGGGTTTTATCTTTCTCCTGAATCTTGATGATGTTCATTTCTGTGTATTCTGAAATGTATTGCTATCATTTCAGCCCAGTTAAGAATACTTGCTGGGGAATTACTGCAGTCATTTGGAGGAAAGAAAACAGTTTGACGTTTTGAGTTTCCAGAGTTATTTCATTGGTTCTTTCTCCTCTGTGTAGGCTAATCTTCTTTTAACCATGGTGTAATTTGAGTATAGCCAGTTGATTTATTTTCTGGATGTTTTCAGGGGGCCAAGACTTTGTTCAGGGTATTTATTTGTAGCTGGGCTCTTGTCCTTTGTTTCACAGGAAAATGATTTGGTGAAGTGATTTTCGGTGTTGAATTTTGGGCTGTGATCCTGTAGATGGCACTTGAGTGTAATGGTCAGTAGTTAGGCTCTTGCTCAACCGGTGTCTCCTCTGTATTTCCTTTTGATTGCACCTGTGCTCCCTCTCAATGCTCTGAAAGTGTGAATCCTCTCCCACTGTAACTGTCCCATGGGTTGACCTTGCCTGCTGCCTAAACAGAGCAGATTTATCAAGACAGGGGAATTGCAATAGACAAAGAGTAATTCACACGGAGCCAGCTGTGCTGGAGAAAAGAATTTTATTATTTGTCAAATCAGTCTTTTCGAACATTTGGGGATCAGGGATTTTAAGGACAACTTGGTGGGTACGGGGAAGCCAGTGAGCTGACAGTGGTGATTGGTCAGGTCAGAGTTGAAATCATAGGGAGTCAAAGCTGTCTTTTTGTGCTAGGTCAGTTCCTGAATGGGGAGCCACAAGATCAGATGAGTTAGTTTATCATTCTGGGTGGTGCCAGTTGATCCATCAAGTACAGGGTCTGCAAAATACCTTAAGCACTTATCTTAGCATCAGTTTAGGGAGCGTCAGAATCTTGTAGCCTCCAGCTACACGACTGCTAAACCGTAATTCTTAATCTTGTGGCGAATTTGCTAGTCTTACAAAGACAGTCTAGTCCCCAGGTAAAAAGGGGATTTGCCTTGGGAAAGGCCCGTTATCATCTTTATTTTAAACTATAAACATTAAACTAAATTTCTCCCAAAGTTAGTTCAGCCTATGCCCAGGAAGAAACAAGGACAGCTTGGAGGTTAGAAGAAAGATGAAGTTGGTGAGGTCAGATCTCTTTCACTGTCTCAGTTACAATTTCGCAGTGGCAGTTTCACCCCTCTGGTGCTTGGGTGTAGATCTCAGCTTGGCATGGGAGAGCTGCACACCACAGCCCTGGGGAGACCTTCGGCTTTATATTCCTTCTCCAGCTTGGAAGCATCATGGACAAAAACTTTGGCAGTGGGTCTTTCACTTGTCTCTTGAGGCTGCACCCCAGAGAAATGCAGAGCTGCTACCTGTTGATACGATTGGCTATCAGTTTGGGTAGCTACACTGTGGGCCCATGCCAGGGGGCCTTGCCTGGTGATGAGGAGGGAAACAGGGGCTCTCAGAGAAAGCAGACTGGTGTCTTCTCACGAGGGCAGCTGCAGCTTGCTGGAGTTACAGTCAAAGCTTTCCTGCTCCCTTGGGAACTCTGTCCCAGGGAAGTTCAGAGTTGCTCCCAGCCTGAGAACCCAGGCAGGGATGGGGTGACCTCATTTGCACCCCAGGCCAGTGGGCCTTATCCTGTGAGGTGCAATGGAAGTGAGGCCTGGAGTCCATTACTATTCAGCCCTGTGGATTTTGCCCCTTTCCTGGAGGTATGTGAGGGAGCCTGACTTCTCCCATTGCTGGAGCTGCAGCCACTTGTTCTGGGGTGCCTGGGCATCTAGAATTCCAGGACTCTGCATGTATCTGAGCAATGGCTCTGCTCAGATTTCACATAGCTGTCTGGGTCAGTCTGGACGCCATAGTGGAGGGGGTGAGTCACAAAATATCTCCAGAGCTCAGAATTGAAAGGTCCATAGCAGAAGTGTGGGTTCCCAGAGACTCCTGCTCAGACAGTGTTTCCCAATAGTGAGGGGCATTCCCTGGCTCTGTGCCTCTCCCAGGTGGGCAGTTGTCCTGTCTGGCTTTCCCCCATTCTCCAGGGGTCACGTTGTTTCCTTGATAAATCCTAGTGTGTGCACCTGGACACAGTTCCTGTTGAAGAGCTAGTGTTTACTTGCCACTCTTTCTTCTCCTCATGAGAGTGGCACATACTAGCAGCTTCACTCTTTCATAAAAAGTCCAAAAAATTGGATCAATCTAAATAATCACTTCCTCTATTGATACACTAGGACTACTGTGCACTGCAGAGGAGAATCACAAAATTGTGAATTGAGGTAACAAGATATTTGTAATCTCTCTTAATCTGATATTTCTTTGTTGTTGTTGTTGTTGTTTTTGAGAAGGAGTCTCGATCTGTTACCCAGGCTGGAGTGCAGTGGCATGATCTTGGCTCAGTGCAACCTCCATCTACCCAGTTCAAGATTCTCCCACCTCAGCCTCCCAAGTAGCTGGGATTACAGGTGCCCGCCACCACAGCTGGCTGATTTTGTATTTTTACTGGAGATGGAGTTTCACCATGTTGGCCAGGCTGGCCTTGAACTCTCGACCTCAGATGATCCACCTGCCTTAGCCTCCCAAAGTGCTGGAATTACAGGCATGAGCCACTGCGCCTAGCCATCTGAGATTTCAATATCACTCAGAAATTCTTGGATGAGTCCCTGGTTGGCATCTTTGAATTCCTCTAACAGCTATTCCAAATTTTTACTTCTCACCTCAACCCTCCAATCTTGTATCATACCTCTAACTCACTAATTTAAGTTTTCTTCTAATTTGTTGAGAAAACTGAGTCCATGGAGTGTGAACAAACCAAACCTCTTGGATTTATACCAACAACTTTTCTATATCTCTTGCTCACTTCTACATTGTCTCCTTCAGTTTCAGAGCAGGTGGCCCTTTTTCTTTACAAAGTAGCCACTAATTTTATTCCACATTGGACCATCAGTTATCTCTCTCTTTGGCATACTCAACTTTGCCCTCTTGATTGGTTTATTCCTCAGAGATATAAGTATATTGCCATAAAACATCTTTCTCCAAAGTGTAGTTAAGAGTCTCTTCATCTGCCAGCCATTCTTCAAAACACCAATCAGCCTTCCACCACTACTTTGCTGAATATCCAGGGGCAAATATTAAGAGTAACCTCTTAATAGACTCTTATTAGTCCTTGTATAATTGGATGTAGATATTCAGACTTTGAGATCCTTCTTCCATGGACTTCTGTACCAGAACTCCATTTTGGTTCTCCTCTCAATTCTCCAAATGTTTTATTCTCATGCTTATTTTCTATTGCCCCTCTCTGGGGAAAAACAAAATATCAATGATAGCCAGGGTTATAGTCTCAGTTTTTACGTTATTTATATGGTCTCCCTAAACAATCTCATCTCTGTCCATGTCTTCAAATTTCATGGATATACAAATAGATGCCAAATATTTACGTCTGAGTCAGCCTACTATCCTGAGTCCCCAACTTTTACAACTGCCTGTTATATATTTCCACCTGGATGTGCTACTAGTACCCACAAACTCTCCCCTTTCTTTACTCCTACATCCAAAAAATCAATAACTCTTATCTATTTTATATCTTCAAGGTCTCACAAATATTTTATAGCCATGCAATTTGAAGACATGGACAGAGATGAGATTGTTTAGGGATATCATACAAATAACCTAAAAACTGAGACTATAATCCTGGCTATTATTAAAATTGTGTTGTTCAGCAACAGAAAAGAATGAGAAAAAGGTGGTTAGGGAATTGAGAGGAGGACCAAATACTTCTGTGAGTGCCTTAGCTCTGACTCTTATTATATTTATCTGAAATTTTGAAACTGCCTCCTAACTGGTCTCCCTGAAGTTAATCTTGGCTTACTTAATCTATTCTTTGTTATCATCAGAGTCAACCTTTCTAAGATGCAAATATAACCATTATTCTCCTCCTTAAAGCATTTTCACTGATTACTATTTTTTATAGGACAAAATTCAAATTCTTTAGCAAAACATATAAGAATACTTGATGGTTCAAGTATCTGCTTATTTCTCCACACACAGTGGACCACCTAGTCACTTCTAACTTATATGTTTAACAATTATTTTGTTAATCATATGAGTTAGAAACGACCAGGCTATGCTGCATTAACAGCCAACTTCAAAATCTTAGTGGCTAATTACAACTAAGTTTAATTTTTGCTTATGTAGTATGTTAATGGCAGGTCATTTAATGACGAGTTAATGGGTGCAGCACACCAACATGGCACATGTATACATAGGTAACAAACCTGCACGTTGTGCACATGTACCCTAGAACTTAAAGTATAATAATAAAAAAAAAAGAAAAGAAACTCTGTTTTATGTCCCCTCACTCAAGAATCATCATCTGAAGAACTGTGAGCTATCATCGCAGAGGTATAAACAACATGGCAAATAATACTCTGGCTCTTAAAGTTTCCATCTACATGTGACACATCTCACTTAATTTCATGAATTATTGCCCAAAGTAAGTTACGTTGTCATGTTTAATATCAAAATAAGTTAGAAAGTACATTCCTGCAATAGGTCTCTAAGGAGGAATCCTAGAATACATGATAAAACCCTCAATGGAAACCTCACGGTAATGGCAAATACACACTAGTGGAAGCCACACACTCAATGGAAATCTCACAAGTTTTTCAACCTGGAATTTTCTTCTCCTTCTTTGTAAGGTATAAAAATTCAATTATCTCTCTCTTTTTTTTTTTTTTTTTTTCAGAGATGGGTTTTTGCCATGTTAAAGGAGTCTCAAACTCCTGGCCTCCATCCAACTGTCTGCCTCAGCCTCCCAAAGTGCTGGGATTAGAGGCATGAACCACCACACTGGGCCCTCAAAACTCTTTAAAAAATCATTTTACCTATTCTATAACAACTTTTTTTCTCACCAGTTTCTAGGACTTCCATTGTATTCTGTTCACATGTATTCTGCGATATTCAAAGTAATTCAATGCACTTGATAGATTGCATTTCTGTCTTCTCCCTCAGAACCATAAGCCATGCACTATTTTGTTGTCTGTACCATTAAATACCATACTGGGTGCAGAGTAGGTGCCCACTATATTGCCAGATAAATATTGTATGGTGGAAAACTATTTAGAAATTGTATTAATCTGTTTTCCTCATAATGGATAAAATAAATATATTTGATCATAAAATTCAAATACCACTTTTCTAGGGGTTCAGGAAAAAAAAATTGAAGGCATATTTTTTAAGAAAAGCTATCTTGTCTACAGACCAGATAGATAGAAGATACCAGGAGCTAGTCTAAAGGCAAGTGGAGGAAAGTACCAAGTAGGACTAGAGGGAAAGCTTCAGAGACCGTTTTTACAGAATCAAACACCTATCACACACAAAAATGAATGATATTAAAGCAGTTAACCTTCTCTTTGCCCTCTGGTAAAGACCCTTATTATATTTTTAATAATATCAACTTCTATTTTAGGCTCAGGGGATACAAATGCAGGTTTGCCACATGGGTATATTAAATGATGCTGAGGTTTGGGGTATGAGTGATACTGTCACCTAGGTGGTGAGCATAGTACACCATAGGTAGTTTTACAAACATTGCCCCAGTTCCTCCCCACTCTAGTAGTCTGCAGTGTTTATTGTTGCCATTGTTATGTCCATGAGCACCCAATGTTTATTTTCCACTTATAAGTGAAAATGTGCAGTATTGTGTTATCTGTTCCTGTGTTAATTATTTAGGGTAATGGTTTCCAGCTACATCCATGTTTCTTCAGAGGAGCTCATTTTGTTCTTTTTTACAGCTGTGTAGTATTCATGGTGTATATGTGCCACATTTTCTTTATTCAATCCACCAATGATAGGTACATAGATTGATTCCATATCTTTGCAATTGTGAATAGTACTGAGATTAAAATACAAGTGTATGTGTCTTTTTGTTAGAATAATTTATTTCCTTTCGAATATATATCCAACAGTGAAATGTCTGAGTCAAATGGTAGTTTCATTTTAAGTTCTTTGAGAAATCTCATTCTGACTGGAAAATCATTATTCTATGCCAGCCAGAAAACGTCATCCATCAGTCATTAAGCTAAGATGATACTTAACTCATGAATTTACTCAAATTCAATTTAACTCTTTTCTGTATGGACAACTCCTGCTTCAGAAGATCACAAGTGTAGTAATGATGGGGGCATGTAATAGTTTGGATATTTGTTCCCCCAAATCTCATGTTGAAATTTGATCCCCAGTATTAAAAGTGGGGCCTAATGAGAGGTGTTTTTGTCATGGGGTCAGATCGTTTATGAAAGGCCTGGTGCTGTTGAAATGGTAATGAGTGACTTCTCACTCTACTAGTTTCCATGGGAGCTGGTTGTTAAAAAGAGCCTGGAAACTACCTTCCCTTTCTCTCTTGTCTGCTCCACTTTCACCATGTGATCTCTGCACACGCCAACTCCCACTGCCCTTTTACCATGCGTGAAAACAGCTTAAGTCAGTCAGCAGATGCAGATGCTAACACAATGCTTCTTGTACAGCTTGCAGAACCATGAGCCAAAAAACTATTTTCTTTATAAACTGTCTAGTATCATATATTTTTTAATTTAACTTTTATTTTAAGTTTAGAGGTGTGCTGGTTTGTTATACAGGTAAACTTGTGTCATGGAGGTTTACTGAACATAGTATTCCATACTATGGAATACCCAGGTATTGAGCCTAGTATCCATTAGTTATTTTCCTGATCTTCTCTTCCTTCCAACCCTCAACCTCTGATAGGTCCCAGTGTATGTTATTCTCTACATATAATGTGTTATCATTTATCTCCAACTTATAAGTGAGAATATGTGGTATTTGGTTTTCTGTTTCTATGTTAATTTGATAAGGATAATGGCCTCCAGCTCCACCCATGTTCCTGCAAAATACATAATCTTATTATTTTTCATGGCTGCATAGTATTCTTTGGTGTATATGTACCATATTTTATTTACCCAGTCTATTTTTGATGGGCATTTAGGTTGATTTCATGTCTCTGCTATTGTGACTAGAGCTGCAGTGAACTTATGTGTGCATGTGTGTTTATAAAGAATGGTTTATATTACTTTTGGTATATGCCCAGTAATGGGATTGCTGGGTTGAATGGTAATTCTGTTTTGGGTTATTTGAGGAATCACCGCACCATCTTTCACAATGGCTGAACTAATTTACACTCCCACCAACAGTGTATAAGTGTTCCTTTTTCTCTACAACCTCTTCAGCATCTGTTATTTTTTGATTTTAGAGTAATAGCTATTTTGACTGGTGCAAGATGATATCTCATTTTGGATTTGATTTGCATTTCTCTAATGATGAGTGATGTTGAGCTTTTTTTCATATAATTGTTGGATGCATGTATGTCTTCATTTGAAAAGTGTCTGTTCATGTCCTTTGCCTACTGTTTAATGGAGTTGATTTTTTTCTTATAAATTTAAGTTCCTTTTAGATACTGTATATTAGACCTTTGCCAGATCTATAGCTTGCAACGATTTTCTCTCATTTTCTAGATTGTCTGTTCCCTCTGTTGATAGCTTCCTTTTCTGTGCAGATGCTCTTTAATTAGACCCCTTTTTTCAACTTTTGCTTTTGTTGCAATTGCTTCTGATGTCTTCATTATGAAACCACTGTCTATCCCTGTGTCCAGAATGGTATTTTCTAAGTTATCTTTTGGGGTTTTTATACTTTTTGATTTTACATTTAAGTCTTTAATCCATCTTAATTTCTGTAAATGGCATAAGTAAGGCACCCAGTTTCAATCTTCTTCATATAGATATTCAGTTATCCTAGCATCATTTATTGAATAGAAAATCCTTCTGCCATTGCTTGTTTTTGTCAAGGGTCAGATAGGTGCATGTTTGCAACCTTATTTCTGTTTTCTCTATTCTGTTCCTTTGGTCTGTGTGTCTGTTTTTGTACCAGTACCATCCTGTTTTGGTTACTGTATCTCTTTGGTATAGTTTGACATCAGGTAGCATGATGCCTCTAGCGTTACCTTGAATATTCAGGCTCTTTTTTGTTCCATATTAATGATAAAATAGTTTTTTAAATTATATTGATATTTTCTGTCCATGAGCATGGAATATTTTTCCATTTGTTTGTGTCATTTCTGATTTCATTGAGCAGTGTTTTTTAGTTATCCTTATAGAAATCTTTCACCTCCCTTCTTAGCTATATTCCTAGTTATTTTATTTATTTATTTTTGTGACAATTGGGAATGGGATTGCATTCCTGATTTTGCTCTTGGCTTGACTTGTGCTGGTGTACAGAAATGTTAGTGATTTCTGCACAATGGTCTTGTATCCTGAGGCATTGTTGTAGTTTTTTATCAGCTTCAGGAGCTCTTGGGTTGAGACTATGGTGTTTTTTAGATATAGGATCATGTTGTCTGCAAACAGGAAGTGTTCATAATATTCTCTGATGGTTGTTTTTGTTTCTGTTAAGTCAATGGTAATATCCCCCTTTTCATTTCTGGGTGTGTTTATTTGAATCTTCTCTCTTTTCTTCTTGATTAGTCTAGCTAACAGTCTGTTTTGTTTATGTTTTTCAAAAAAAATACAAGCTCTAGATTTGTTGGGTTTTTGAATGGCTTTTCATGTCTCTATCTCCTTCAGTTCAGGTCTGATTTTAGTAATTTCTTGTCTTCTGCTAGCTTAGGGATTTGTTTGCTTTGGATCCTCTAGTTCTTTTAGTTGTGATGTTAGCTTGTTAACTTGGGGTCTAACTTTTTGATGTGGGCATTTAATGCTATAAATTTCCCTCTTAACTCTGCCTTAGTTGTGTCCTAGGTATTCTGATATGTTGTATTTTTGTTCTCATTCGTTTCAAAGAACTTCTCGATTTCTACCTTAATTTCATTATTTACCCCAAAAGTTATTAATGACTAGGTTATTCAATTTCCAGGTAATTGCATGGTTTTTAGTGAATTTCTTAGTTTTGATTTCTAATTTGATTACACCATGGCTCAAGAGATTGTTTGCTGTAATTTCAGTTCTTTTGCATTTGCTGAAGAATGTTTCCAATTATGTGACCAATTTTAGAGTATGTGACATGTGGCAATAAAAATGTATATTCTGTTGTTTTGGGGTTGAGAGTTCTGTAGATATCTATCAGGTCCATTTGATTCAGTGCTGGGTTCAGATCTTGAATATCTTTGTTAACTTTCTGTCTCAATGATCTGTCTAATGTTGTCAGTGGGGTTTTAAAGTCTCTCACTATCATAGTATGGGAGGCTAAGTCTCTTTGAAAGTCTGTAATAACTTGCTTTATAAATATTGGTGTTCCTGTGTTGGGCACCTATATCTTTAGGATAGTTAGATCTTCTTGTTCAATTGAACCTGTTACCATTTTGTGATGTTCTTCTTTGTCATTTTTATTAATTTGTGTTGGCTTAAAGTCTATTTCATCTGAAAATATTATTGAAAGCCCTGGTATTTTTTATTTGTTTCTTTTTCATTTCTTTGGTAGATTTTCTGCCACCTGCCCCCACCCCCCGTATTTTGAGCCTATGTGTTTTATTGCATGTGAGGTGTGTCTCTTGAAGACAGCATACCAATGGGTTTTGGTTTGTTATTCAGTTTGCCACTCTGCTTTTTTTGTTATTAATTGGGAAACTTAGGTCATTTATATTCAAAGTTAGTATTAGTATGTGTGGATTTCATCCTGTCATGATGTTAGCTGGTTATTTTGCCCACTTGTTTATATGATTGCTTTATAGTGTGACTGGTCTGTGTACATAAGTGTGTTTTTGTAGTGGCTGGTAACAGTCTTTACTTTCTATATTTAGTGTTTCCTTCAAAAGCTCTTGTAAGGCCTGTCTGGTGGTTACAAATTTCCTCACCATTTTCTTGTCTTAAAGGGATGTTTTCTTTCACCTATGAAGCTTTGTTTGGCCATATATGAATGTCTGGGTCAGAATTTTTTTTTAAAGAATATTAAATATTGGCACTCATTTTTTTCTGGCTTGTAAGATTTCTGGTGAGAGGTCTACTATTAGTCTGATGGGCTTCCTTTTGTAGGTGACCTGACCTTTGTCTCTAGCTGCCTTTAACATTTTGTCTTTCATTTGGGCCTTATAGAATCTAATGATTATGTGTCTTGGGGATAGTCTTCTTGAGAATAATTCTTGAGAATTATGTTACTGGGGTTCTCTGCATTTCTTGGATTTGAATATTGGCGTCTCTAACTAGGTTGGGAAAGTTCTCCTGGATGATATTATAAAATATATTTTCCAAGTTTGGTCCATTCTCCCCATCTTTTTCAGGGACATTGGTGAGTCATAGATTTGGTCTCTCTATGTAATCTCATATTGCTTGGAGGTTTTATTCATTCTTTTTATTCTTTTTCTCTATTCTTGTATGACTGTCTTATTTCCAAAAGCCAGTCTATAATTTCTGAGATTCTTTCCTCTGCTTAGTCTATTTGACTATTAATATTTGTGATTGTATTATAAAATTCTTGTAATGTGTTTTTCAGCTCTGTCAGATTGGTTACATTTTTTCTATACTAGCTTTTTTTTTTTCTGTCAGTTCCTGCATTGTTTTATCATGAATTTTAGCCTCCTTTGATTGGGTTTCAAAATACTCCTATAGCTCAGTGATCTTCGTTTTTATCCACATTCAGAATTCTATGTGTCATTTCTGCCATATCAGCCCTGTTCAGAACCTTTGACAGAAAGATGATGTGGTCATTGAAGGAAAGAATGGACTCTAGGGTTTTGAATTGTCAGGGTTCTTGTGCTGATTGTTTTTCATCTTGTGGACTTATCTGCCTTCAATCTTTGAGGCTGCTGACCTTTGGATTTTTTAATACTATTTAATGACCTTGAGTGTTTGATTGTGTTATAAGATAGATTTAACTAAATAGATTTATTTCTGGAAGATTTTATGGGTCCAGTGTTCAGCTCCCAGTGCCTAGGCTGCATGATTTAACTCTGGGAAACTTGTATTGGGCCTTGGCTTTGTTCTCTGGCCCCTCAATGTTAAGAATTCACAGCACTGGGGAGGCCAAGGCACTACCAGACCACTGGTTACTACTCTCCCCTGGATAATGTAAGCCAAAGCATTTTGTAGTGTGGTGACAGTGGGATCTGTCCTTGTAGTGGCAGCTGTGGCAGAGTGCTAGTGCATGCTGGCCTGCCTGTCTCCCTGCCAGCATTCACCACAGTGGTGGATGCAAGGCAGTTTGGGGGGCAGGTGGGGAACTCTGCTAGTTACTGTGTGCATGGTCATGCTGAGATGGTGTTGGCTTAGGGGCAAGGCACCAGCAGGTGCAGGTGTGAATGCCTTTTCTGCCCTGCAAGCAGAAGTGGACACTCAGGGCATGTGAGGGAGGAGATCTGCTGTCTCTATGCAGTTAGTGGTGTGCTGGTAAGGGGCAGGACTGGCTGGCTCTGTGCCCACTAAGGCTCCATTCACAATGGTGGTCAGTGGGGGGAAGAGGATAGACTGCACTTCTGCATGTTCATGAGGCAAGAAAACCAAAACCCACCCCTGCCATTACGTTCCAGCAAAGCGATGTTGGGAGGTGCTATATGGTGGCCTGGGGAAAGCTGCAATATGGGGTGGGAAAGTACAGACTGGTGTGTGGCCATAGGGGCTGCCCCTCTGGAGCTCTTTACTGGTCAGCCACAATCCACCAATGTAGAAGCTATGGTGCAGACCTCCAGGGCAACTGTAACTGCCCTGCATGCAGGCATGGCCAGGCTGGGGTCCTGGGAAAGGCTGGAGATCAATGGGTGCTCAGGGTAGATTGGCCCCATCTGATGGGCAAGACCACTGTGCAGAGTTCAGGTCTGTCAGTTCCCCTAGAGCTAAAGTCTCCTAAGGCAGCAAATTGAGCCTAGGAGGATAGCTGTATCTGGCCATGATCTGCTACAGATGCTCGAGCATCAAACCCTCTGGGCTCCACATCAGCTGGCTTGCTGCCCCTACCACTTCTCTAAGCAGCTCTCCTTGCCAACCTGTATGTCTGTGGTGGTCAAGGGGTCATCCCTTAATGGGGTTCCAGATGCCTGTGGCAGTAGCAGTTTGCTCCCTGCCAGATCAACTCACCCGTTCCCCAGGAGCCTTTGAGGGCCAGGAACGATTCCTGGTGTCTGGTAGACCCATGCAGGGTTGTCAGCTTTCTCTATTTTCAGCCAAGCTTCTGTGTCTTTCCTCTGTCCAATCTCAGTGCCTTCCCTTTGCAGATTTGTTAGGAGCATACCAGTGGTCTCTGTCTCTTGGTAAGAGCTGTTCCACCTGGCTGTATCTAGTTGGCCATCTTGCCCTTCCCCCACAGGTATTTTTAATAACAACACAAATGGATTTTGAAAAGATATTAAAGGAAATCCCTTGTACCTTTCCAAGTTTTTAGTGAAATTATCTAAAGATTCTGCAGTGGTCAGGATATTTATTTAATCCACCAAACCTTTGTCCTTCAATTTCATAAAAATGATGAATAAGTATTAATATCCATTCACTGTACATTAATATTTTAAATAGTTCTTTTTTAAGTTTCCGATTTATTGAAGAAAATATCTATAAAATTGACTATCATTATTACAGCCCCTCCCTGAAGAACATTTTTCACCAAAAGTAGCAAATGGAAAGGAATTAGTGGATAATATATAATGATTACAGTGTCTTCAAAAATGTTTGGTTCTTCCTAGTAGGTGCCCCTTGCTTCTGTTTACTTACTCTCATTCTGCTATACCAGAGAGTCATTAATGAATGGTTCTTTACTGCTCAGAGCTATTTAGATATATAGACATGAACACTTTTCTGTGATGTCTTTGCTTTTTGGAAAAAGAACATAATCTTTAGAGTTATGGTATCGCTGAATCTTTTATTAATAGCCTCACAATTCCCACAAGTGCATTTACTTTGTGATTCTGTCTGCTGTGGACTCAGACAAGATTGAGAACTCTGGTGTTTGCTATTTTCTTCTTTAGTTTTTTTTTTTTTTTTTTTTTTTCTATTCATGGGAGGAAAAAAAACAAAACTGATTAATAGAGCATATGAAATGTATATGAATCTTACTGTCTCTAAATTGGGATTCTGCTCATGCCGACTATTATATTTCCCTCCTTCATCATCTTTTTGTTAATTCTGGCCATTCCTGTGTTCTCTCAAAGGAGACATCTAAGAATTGTACAGATTTTAAAACATCCAGGTAATAAAATTAGAGAAATTAATAATATAACTGTTGCTATTTTAAGTACCAATGATCTAAACTTTACATATCAGTGAATTACAGTTGAGCATATGACTAACTTCTTATATAGAGACATTTCAGATGCATCCCTTCAAAATATGACAATATGTATATGTGTGTATGTACTGTACATTTCTAATTCTCAGACAAAAGTCTGAGAATCTGAAAGTTCATGTTTAAAATGAAAATAGAATCAAGGTGTTTAAATTATTACATGCCAAACATGGACTGCTTTGGAAATATTGTTAATTACAGATATTGCACATATATATAGAGAGAGAATATATGGTCTTAACCAGTATTCACACATACACACACACATACACACACACACACACACACACAGTGTTTTTTATTAAAGGGTGGAGTACTTGACCCTGTTAAGGGTGGAGACCCTGATCTACATTCTCAGAAGTAAGTCAATTGAATTAAATGTCAGAATAGTCAAAAAATATTAAGGAAACACAGAGTAAGTGCCGGCCTTTTCTGCAACTGTAGTCATAGGGACTCTAATGCATAAGCTCTTTGATTTTCTGGAAACCATAAGGGATTATCCTCTTCATAGGAAATTTTATCTCAGAACTTTGGGAAGGCTTCTAGGAGAAACTTCTGTAAACTGCCTTTTTTCAGGAGCAGAACACAATGTTTGGGAACGTTTCAATCAATTTTATCTGAACCTCAAAAGGCACATGTAATCTGAAAACGGTAAAGAATCGTTGCCTCAAGAGAAGTAAGAAAGATTGTAGAACTATTGAGGTAAAACAATGATACACAAAGAAACAAATGTGTGGTGTGTGTCTGTGTTTGTGTGTGTGTACTTTGAAAAGGAGGGGCTCCCAGGGAAAGCAATCCTGCAGAAAGCTTGAAGAAACTTTGGATATTTGTTTAAAGAGAAACCCTGAGTTTCTCTCTAAGGACTAATCTCTGATATTTTTTTATCTTGCCCAAATTCTTACCTAAGGGGCCTGGGGAGTCACACCCTACAAATCATAAAGTCTCATGGTGGGGGGGTGGGCGGTTTATTTAACTCTATATAATGTGACATGCTTTCCAACCTGGCTCTGGCATAACATCACATAAAGAATCAGAAAATAAATCAAAATATTTAAACCCCAAATATATTTCCTTTTCATATCTTTAAATTGCCTTGCAAGGTTGTCTCCTCTGAGAAAAAATCCACATTCTGTAAAGAATCCCCTTCCCCCAACCTTTTTCTTCTTTCTTTCAAGACCCAGGATATAATCAAGTAAGAGCCAGGCACTATTTTCAGTCTGATAAGAAACATTTTACAACCTGCTCTTTCTAAAGTCACCTCTCTAAGAGCTTCCTCTGCTCAGTAAAACTTGGTCTCCACAACTCTGTGTCTTAACCTAAACATTTCCTTTCTGTTGATCCCAGGTCTTTAGATAAACTCAACCAACTGTCAACCAGAACATTTTAAAATCTACCTGTAAGGTTCTCTGGACCTTCTGAGGGTTGTGTCATGGGCCATGGTCACTTATATTTGGCTCAGAATAAATCTTTTCAAATATTTTACAGAGTTTGACTCTTTTCATTGATGTCTACTTTTGAGATACACAGGGTGACCCGAGTGATTTTAATTTTTTTTTCAAACCATATGATTTGCATAAAATATCCTTTACTCAATTTTCATTATTATTATCTTGCTTACACATGATGGTCAGTTGGGCTCACCTTGAGAACCAATTTCTTTTAAAATCCACTTATGCTACTATATGCTCAGAAAATGATAAATTGATCTGTCAATTTAGCAGGCAGACATGTTGGTGAGGTATCTAATAAACATTGACAAAATAGTAAATGTATGTATTTCAATTAAACTTACTTAGAAATATATCCATCGTTCTTTCTTTTTACTTTTGTCTTACCTTTTTTTTTTTTTAACTTTTATTTTAAGTTCTGGGGTACCTGTGCAGATTTGTTATGTAAGTTTGTTACATACATTTGTTACATGTGCAGGCTTGTTACATAAGTAAATGTGTTTCATGGGTTTTTTTGGGTATGGATTATATCATCACCCAGTTATTAAGCCTAGAATCCATTAGTTATGTTTTCTCATCCTCTCCCTCCTCCCACCCTCTACCCTTGGATAAGCCCCCATGTGTTTTGTTCCCCTCTATGTGTCCATGTGTTCTCATCATTTAGCTCCCGCTTATGAGAACATGACATTTGGTTTTCTGTTTCTGTGTTAGTTTGCTATGGAACATGGCCTCCACCTCTATCCACATCCCTACAAAGGACATGATCTCATTATTTTCTATGGCCACATAGTATTCCATGGTGTATATGTACCATATTTTCTTTATCCATTTTACTTTTAATGGGCATTCATGTTGATTCCATGTCTTTGCTATTGTGAATAGTGTTGCAATGAACATACACATTCATGTGTCTTTATAATAGAACAATTTATACTCTTTTGGGCATATACCCAGTAATGGGATTGCTGGGTCAAATAGTATTTTTGCTTTTAAGTCTTTGAGGAATCACCCCACTGTCTTACAGAACAGTTGAACTAATTTACACTCCCACCAACAGTATACAAGTATTGCTTTTTCTGGACAGCCTCACCAGCATCTGTTTTTTTGTTTTGTTTTGTTTTGTTTTTTGACTTTTTATAGTAGCCATTCTGACTGGTGTGAGATGATATCTCATTGTGGTTTTTGATTTGCATTTCTCTAATGATCAGTGATGTTGAACTTTTTTTTTTCCATCTGATTGTTGGCCACATGTATTTTCTTTTGCAAAGCGTCTGTTTATGTACTTTGTCCACTTTTTAATTGGGTTGTTCTTTCTTGTAAATTGGTTTAAATTCCTTATAGACACTGGATACCTTTGTCAGATGCATAGTTTGCAAAAATTTTCTCCCATTCTTTAGGTTGTCTGTTCACTCTGTTGATAGTTTTTTGGTTTTTTTTTTTTTTTTTTTTTCCTGTGCAGAAGCTTTTAAGTTTAATTATATTTTCAATTATTGCTTTTGTTGCAATAGGTGTTGGCATCTTTGTCATGAAATCTTTGCCTGTGTCTATGTCCTGAATGTTATTGCCTGGGTTTTCTTTCAGGGTTTTAATAGTTTTTGGTTTTACATTTAAGTCCTTAATTCATCTGAGATTTTTTTTTATATGATATAGGTAAGGGATCCAGCTTCAATTTTCTGCATATGGCTAGCTAATTATCCCAGCGACATTTATTTAGTAGGGAATCCTTATGCCATTGCATATTTTGTCTGCTCTTTTGAAAATCACATGGCTGTAGGTGTTTGGCCTTAATTTTAGGCTCTCTGTTCTGTTTCATTAGTCCAACTGTGTGGAGGTTTTTGTACCGGTACCATCTTATTTTGGTTACTGTAACCCTGTAATATAGTTTGAAATTGGGCAGCATAATGCACTGAGCTTTGTTCTTTTGGCTTAGAATTGCCTTGGCTATTAGGGGTCTTTTTTGATTCGGTAGAAATTTCAAAATAGTTTTCTCTAGTTCTGTGAAGAGTGTCAATGGTAGTTTAAAGGGAATAGCATCAAATTTATAAATTTCCCTGGGCAGTATGGTTATTTTAACAATATTGATTCTTCCTATCCATGAGTATGAAATGTTTTTCCATATGAAAAATATGTATAATACATAATATAATACATAATATAATATTATATATAATAATTTATAATCTATATTGTATATTATATAATGTATATTATATATAATGTGGTATATATGTAATATATATATATAATATATGATATATATATATTGCCATTGTGAATGGGAGTTCATTCGTGATTTGGCTCTCAGCTTCACTTGTTGTATAGGAATGCTAAAGACTTTTGCTCATTGATTTTGTATCCTGAGACTTTGTTGAAGTTGCTTACCAGCTTAAGAAGATTTTCGGCTGTTTAGCTCTTTCTTTACATTACCCCAATGTGAGATATGGTGACAACTATTATTGCATAATTGTTTGAGTCAGCTACTTCAATTCCAACTATTTTGCAATGTGAAGCATCCATTAATCAAAATCTTAACTATATATTGTAAATTTATTTTGGGTACATGTTATTTCTTGCAATTCACACATTGATAAAATGTAATTTTAAAGCTTAAATTGACCATGAAAAATCTACTTTTCTATTTTCTATACATCAAATATCAATGCCTTTTGGGCGGTGTGTGTGTGTGTCTATGTATATAATATATACACAAATTTTATATATATATACACAATTTATATATATAAGGTGTATTTTGAATACATATATACATATTTACATGTATATAAAATAGACTTTATTTTCTCTCATAATATGGTACTAAATGATGTTAGAAATCCACTTTCAGAAAAAACAGCTTTTGACAAAATTTTAGAGGAGTCAAATAAATGGTGGTTTTGGACAACGGTTCCCAAATTTTGAAAATGTGCTATGTATTGCAATTATTCTTATATGGCATGTTGATAGGAAATTAATCATATTTATGTCTCTTGTCACTGTTCAGCTACAACAAATGACAGGTTTTCATGATGCCGAACCATCCAAGAAACTATTTCCTGTAAGCCTTGTCAGAAATTTGTGAACATTAGATATGTTCTTGACTATAGTTCAGATATGGATTTCCAGCATTGTGTCATATATGCATAAACACTTTTCAACTATTTTTGCTCTTTGGAACTTTTGAAAGGTCAGAAGTAATCAGATCACCTAGCAGGTTACTATATGTCATAGTAATAGTCTTGAGACCTCATATATAGAAAATCATGCTCGATATTAACACTGACATTTGAACAAGGGGCTGATCACCTTGAGCACTGCAGCTTTATTACTTACTAAGTCACATAATATCTTGAAATGCCTTTCGGTAACTTTTTCTGCCTTAATATTTGGGGGGAATTATTGAAGTGTTTGCAAATTATCTTTCCCCATTGGAGATAATGTAGTTTATTGTGTTTTAATATATTATCCATCAAAAATTCATCACATAACTTCACCATTTTTAAAATATGCAACTAGAGTCCCAAACTGCTCTTGTTATTTTATTTTCCTCCACTTCATTGAGGTATATCTGACAAATGAAAATTGTATGTATTAGCAAAATTGAAGTTTCATGTGATAACTTTTGAAAGAATGTTAAAGGATCTAGGTAAAACTCAGGGAATAAATGAATTATCTATTTTTGGTTTTCATTAGAAACCGTGTGAAACTACAGTAAGAAGCATGTGGAATAATGCAGAATTTTAAATACTGGCATGCACTAATTAGTTAAGAGTATCTTCATATATATTCTTAAAAGCATATCCAGAATGGTTTGGGTGAAACACTGCCTGTTCATAATGAAAGATAGTACATTATCTTATGAAGTTCCTCCTGGATTATGCTTTACTTGCAATATTTAAAATATTTTTAGAAATAAAGGAACACGACCATGAAGTAAGTCCATGACCGTGTAGTTTATCTGAGATATGATGAAATTTATGATGAACAGTACAGAAGCACTAACTTGCAGACAATAACTATAATTATCCTATAAAATATTAATTTATATGTTCCATGGTCCAATTCAGATATGGCAAATATTATTTATTTTCTGCTTTTCACTTACAAGTGTGATGATTCATTTTTTTCTCTTCTACTTTCAGTGATTTTGTGTTTGATAGCCTGTATTTTCCTACATATTTTATTATCCCATGGTCAGGTATATTAATCGCTGTTAAGTGTAGGATTATTGAAATTTTAAGCTTGTATGTATTGTTATTTGTTACTTCAATATGAATATTTACCTTCAAGAAAGTATTATATAATATGTATATGTTGCATACATTTTTAAATAATACATTTAAGAAAAGTTGAAGTTTTTTTTATTTTTAAAATTTTATTTTACTTTAAGTTCTGGGATGATACATGTGCAGAAAGTGCAGGTTTGTAACATAGGTAAACATGCGCCATGGTGCTTTGCTGCACCTAGGTATTAGGCCCCCCATGCATTCGCTGTTTTTCCTGATGGTCTCCCTCCCCTTGCCCCCACCAACAGGCCCCAGTATGTTGTGTTGTACCCGTCCCTGTGTCCATGTGTTCTCGTTTTTCACCTGCCACTTATGAGTGAGAACATGCAGTGTTTGGTTTTCTATTCCTGTGCTAGCTTGCTGAGAATGATGGCTTCCAGCTTCATTCATGTCCCTGCAGATGACATCTTATTCCTTTTTATAGCTGCATAGTATTCCATGGTGTATATGAATCACATTTTCTTTATCCAGTCAATTATTGATGGGCATTTGGATTGGTTTCGTGTCTTTGCTATTGTGAATAGTGCTGCAATAAAAAATACATGTGCATGTATCTTTATAATAGAATGATTTTATTTTCTTTTGGGTATATACTCAGTAATGGGATTGCTGGGTCAAATGGTATTTCTGGTTCTAGATCATTGAGGAATCACCAAACTGTCTTTCACAATAATTGAACCATTTTACATTCCCACCAACAGTATAAAAGCATTCCTATTTCTCTACAGTCTCACCAGCATTTGTTTTTTCTTGACTTATTAATAATTGCCATTCTGACAGATGAAATGGTAACTCATTATGGTTTTGATTTGCATTTCTCTAATGATCAGTGATGTTGAGCTTTTTTTCATATGTTTGTTAGCCGCATAAATGTCTTCTTTTGAAAAGTGTCTGTTCATGTCCTTTGCCCACTTTTTGATGAGGTTGTTTTTTTCTTGTAAATTTGTTTAAGTTTCTTGTAAATTCTGGATATTAGACCTTTGTCAGATGGGTAGATTGCAAAAATTTTCTCCCATTCTCTAGGTTGTCTGTTTGCTCTGATGATAGTTTCTTTTGCTGTGCAGAAGCTCTTTAGTTTAACTAGATACTATTTGTCAATTTTTACTTTTGTTGCAATTGCTTTTGGCAATTTCATCATAAAGTCTTTGCCCATGCCTATGTCCTAAATGGCATTGCCTAGATTTGCAGTGTATTTTAAAGTCCTCCTTGGCAATATTGCCTTTTATCATTTTTCAAATTTAAAGCATACTAAAAATTGCTGTAGTTTCAGTATGTGTATTAGTCTGTTTTCATGCTGCTGAGAAAGACATATCAGAGACTGGGCAATTTACAAAGAAAAAAAAAAAAGAAGTTTAATGAACTTACAGTTCCACATGGCTTGGGGGGCCCTCATAATCATGACAAAAGGCAAGAAGGAGCAAGTCACAACTTACATGGATGACAGCAGGTAAAGAGAGAGCTTGTGTAGGCAAACTCTTGTTTTTAAAGCCCTCAGACCTTATGAGACTTACTCACTATCACAAGAACAGCATGGGAAAAACATGCCCCATGATTCAGTTACCTCCCACTGGGTTGCTCCCATGACACATGCACATTGTGGGAGTTACAGTTCAAGATGAGATTTGGATGGGGACACAGCCAAACCATACCAGTGTGCTAGAATTCAACAATGATGTAGACAAATATGGATACAAACACAAACACAAAGACAAATATATAAGTAAAATATTTACTATAATGAAGGTTAAGACTCAATTGTAAATAAATAATTAACATAATCAAGACTCAGTTTAAAACTCCATTATGATTTCAGATGAATCCTTGATGTGAACTATGATATGAACATCAACTGTATACCTTTTGGAAATGATAAAGTTAAAACAGTTTTACTTAGTTGAGTACATTAAAGATCTTTTTTTTTTTTTTTTTTTTTGATAAACAGACATGTTTAATGATAGCTTGCTCTTCACAGAGATGTCTACAGAGACTTAATCTATAATCCAGGAGAATATAACCATGCAACACAGACCAATTAGCCAAATGCAAAATAAACTAGATTCTTACCACAACTACCCTATAAACACTGCAACTGTTCTTTCCAAAAGGACCCTAATCTTATGTGAAAACACCTACTGTGGGGGAACCAGAAACTAGCTATGTGGCCAAAAGGAAAAAATAGCAATTCAGTGGTTAATTGGTGAAAGCAGGAAATTAGTGCCCTTTACTGTGCTGCTGTTGCTGCTGTTGCTGCTGGTGTTGCTGTTGTTGCTGCTGTGGCAGGTGCTGCTGCTGCTGCTACTGCCACTGCTGCTGCTTTGGTCTTCTTAGTTTTGTTCTTTTTGTCTCCCTTCTTCAGCCCATCGATGTTAGCTCTCAGTAGGTTTGAATAAGCCATCTGAAACTTATTCACTTCCTTGGACCTCACCACAGTGCTGATCTTCTTTTTCCCATCGGTAGCTCTTAACAGACACTTGTTGTCTGCGGGCTCAAAGCCCTCCACAGTACCTTTCTTTGGAATGGGTTTGGTTCGACCGTCATACTTCTTCAAGGTGATATAGATGCTGCCCGACGTCCGGCACTTCTGGAAAAGTCTGGTCAGCTCCGTCAGGAACTGCTCGCTCTCCAACAACACCATCGCGGCGACGCTGGCTCGACTCCCTCCGCTGAAGCCCCTAGCAGTGAGAGCCCGAGTACATTAAAGATCTTAATGGAAGCAGACTCTATCACTTAATATAACTGAAAATATGTAACTGAGATTGAAATTCTTTTATTGCTAGTTTGATCACCCATGAACCACAGCTACTTTTCCACTCTACATATCAGCCTTCATCTAGCTATTTATTCATCTATCCAGACACATACATATATGTATAATATGTATGTAGATATACAATCATGTAACACATAATGATATTTCTGTCAATGACAGATCACATGTGCAATAATGATCCATTAGATTATAATGAAGCCGAAACATTTATATTGCCTAGTGATGTCTTAGCCATTTTAGTGCAATGCACTAGTCACATGTTTGTGGTCATGCTGTTGTAAACAAACCTACTGCGCTGCCAGTAGTATAAAAGTATAGCACATACGATTATGTGTGGTGCATAATACTCGATAATGATAATAAACCACTATGTTATTGGTTTATGTATTTACTATACCATAGTCTTTATTGTTATTTTAGAGTGTACTCTTGCCACTTATTTAAAAAGTTAACTATAAAACAGCCTCAGGCAGGTTCTTCATTAGGTATTACAGAAGAAGGCATTGTTATCATGGGAGGTGACAGCTCCGTGCATGTTGTTGCCTCTGAAGACTTTCCAGTGAGGCAAGATATGAAGGTAGAAGACAGTGATATTGATGATCTTGACTTTGTTTAGCCCTAGGACAATGTGTGTCTTTGTGTCTTAAGTTTTATAGAAAAAAATGTATAGAATAAGGACATTAAAAAGAAAATATATTTGTACAGCTGTACACTGTGCTTGTGTTTTAAATTAAGTGTTATTATAAAAGACTCAAAAAGTTAAAAAACATTGAAAGCTTATAAAATAAAAAATTTAGAGTAAGGTAAAATTAATTTATTATTAAAGAAAAAAAGAACTTTTTATAAAGCTAGTATAGCTTTTAATATCTACAGTACAGTCATGTCCTAGGCCTTCACATTTACTCACCACTCATTCACTGACTTACCCACAGCAATTTCCTGTCCTGAAAGTTTTATTCCTAGCTAAATGCCTTATAAAGGTGTACCATTTTATTAGTCTTTTATACCATATTTTTTCTGTACCTCTTCTACATGTAGATATGTTCAGAATACACAAATACTTACCATTGTGGTACAGTGCATACAGTGTTCAGTACAGTAACATTATGTACAGGTTTGTAGCCTAGGAGAAAGAGGCCATAGCATATAGCCTATTTATGCTATAAATAGCATACTATGTAGTAGACTATACTATCTAGGTTGTATAAATATACTCTATAATGTTTACACAATGATAAAACTGCCTAATGTTGCATTTCTCAGAATGCATACCCATAGGTAAGAGATGTGTGACTAGGTAGATAGATAGATAAATAAATATAGATAGATAGATAGATAGATAGATATCCATAATCATCACAAAAAGTTATCAGCTAGGAAACAAATATAATCTTTATTTATAGATAGAAAACTGAATGTCAAGAGAAGCCACTTATTTCTGATAAAAGTAGTGAAGGCAGAGTATGTTAAAAATAGGTAAACTCAAGTGAGGTACCAACTAGCTACTGTATCTTATAGTATGAGTAAGTACTTTATCATCACTCGCCATCAGAGAAATGCAAGTCAAAACCACAATGAGATACCATCTCACACCAGTTAGAATGGCAATCATTAAAAAGTCAGGAAACAACAGGTGCTGGAGAGGATGTGGAGAAATAGGAATGATTTCACACTGTTGGTGGGACTGTAAACAAGTTCAACCATTGTGGAAGACACTGTGGCGATTCCTCAAGGATCTAGAACTAGAAATACCATTTGACCCAGCCATCCCATTACTGAGTATATACCCAAAGGATTATAAATCATGCTGCTATAAAGACAGATGCACATGTATGTTTACTGCAGCACTATTCACAATAGCAAAGACTTGGAATCAACCCAAATGTCCATCAATGACAGACTGATTAAGAAAATACGGCACATATACACCATGGAATACTATGCAGCCATAAAAAAGGATGAATTCGTGTCCTTTGTAGGGACATGGATGCAGCTGGAAACCATCATTCTCAGCAAACTATCGCAAGAACAGAAAACCAAATACTGCATGTTCTCACTCATAGGTGGGAATTGAACAATGAGAGCACTTGGATACAGGAAGGGGAACATCACACACCGGGGCCTGTAGTGGGGTGGGGGGAGGGGGAGGGATAGCATTAGGAGATATACCTAATGTAAATGACGAGTTAATGGGTGTAGCATACCAACATGGCATATGTATGCATATGTAACAAACCTGCACGTTGTACGCATGTACCCTAGAACTTAAAGTATAATAAAAAATTTTAAAATAAAATAAATAAATAAAAATAAATAAAATAAATCCTCCTGTTCTGCCACTTACATGAGGCAGATTTACATGTCATTCTACTTCATGTTGACCTCTTAAAGAGACTTATGCCCCTTTCTAGAGAGCTACCATACAAACAATGCTGCATTACTTGAGAGTCCATGAAAGGAAAAAAATCAAGCTATTTCATACAGTGATGACATCTTAAGGGATAGGTGAGGTAAAAAGTAGTCCCATAGATAAATCTGATGTGGCAAGCAGGATAAAATTTTCAAAGACTGACAATTGTGAAATCAGACTGCCTAATTAACATCCTTACTCAACCACTTAGTTGTGTTACCCTAGGAAATTGCCATCACCTCTGTGCCTCAGTTCTGTCATTGGTAACATTGGGATGATAATAATATGTACTCTGTGGGGTTGTTGTAAGAATTAAATTAGAAAAATCATGTTAAGCATTTAGCACAATGCTTTACCTTTAGCAAACATGTACTAAATGTTAGCTTTTATTACAATCTTACTAAGCTCTATTAGAACATATTTGCACACCCATTATTTTGGCTACTGTTGGTGAATCAAAATGTGAATTGCTGAAGGAGGTTTGATACATTTTTCTTACAGTGAGAGAGAGATTGCAATTGAAATGGAGTGGGAGTCCCTCTTAGGGGCCTGCCAGGTTGCTATCCCCTCTTCAAAGCATGGGAATAAAGAAAGATTTGCATCCCTTCATGGGAAATTCCATGCACCTAGCTAGTTTTGCAAGCAGCAGCTGGTGAAGTGAATAAATAAACTGCTAAGCAAGCAGATAATAATAGCTTAAACAATAGTCACCCGTAGAGAGATATGAGACATCAAGCAAATACATTTAGGATACTAATTGGTTTGGTCCAGAAAGGCAGGATAACTAAGCAGGTGGGTAGTCTTCCAGGTTATAGGTAGATTTAAAATTTTTTGAACTGGCAATTGGTTAAAAAGAGTTATCAGTAGAAAGGGATGCCTTGCTTTTGATAAAAAGGTTTTGGAGACCAAAGTTTTATCATGCAGATGAAGCCTCCATGTAGCAGGCTTTAGAGAGAATAGACTATCAATGTGGTTTGTTTGTCGTCGTTGCTTTTTGTTTTTTTTAAAAAATCAGGCTTAAAGTCTGTGTTGATGTTAAATGCTGGTTGACTTTTCCTGAATTACAATAGGGAGGAGGGCATAATGAAGCATGTCCAACCCTCACTCCCAGTCATGGCCTGAACCAGTTTTTTAGGTTAACTCTGAAATGCCACTTGGCTGAAAAGAGGGGTCCATGCAGATGGTTGAGAGGCATTAGATTTTTATTTTTGGTTTACAAGTTCAACAAGGAAATAAAAAGTGGCTATATCCAAAGGTTGTTTTTTTATTTATGGCTTTGCCAGATGTCCTTTCAGTAATAAGAAGATGTATTACATTTTCAAAACATTACTCTGTTAAATCAAGTTTAACCTAAATCTGCCTTCTTGCATATTTTAAGTTTAGACTAATGGTTTCTCTGTACAATGTGAACTGTAGCCTATAAAAGGAAAATCAATCTTGGGACTCCAAAATCTCTAAACTAATGGGAAAAGTCAAGCTGGGAACTGCTTAGGGCAAACCTGCCTTTCATTCATTCTATTCAGTCATCCCTCTACTCACTGAGATAAATGCATATCTGATTGCCTCCTTTGGAAAGGCTTATCAGAAACTCAAAAGAATGCAGCTACTTGTTGCTTATCTGACTCTGGAAGACCCTCCCCATTTTGTCTTACTTTTGCTTCCAGTTGTCTCCCCTTTCCAGACTGAACCAATATTTAGCTTATATATGTTGATTGATGTCTCATGTCTCCCCAAAATGTATAAAACCAAGCTGTGCTCGGACCACCCCGGGCACATGTCATTAGGATCTCTTGAGTGTATATCATGGGTGCACATCCTTAACTTTGGCAAAATGAAATTTCTAAATTTACTGAGACCCGTTTCAGATATTAAGGGTTCACAAACCTAAATAGAGTTGTAAATAGACTGTAGCCTACTCTTATGCCAATCACTGACTTTGGGCAGTCAAAGGTAGCCAACTTTTCAAACAGTGTTCAAATATGACAAATGCCAAGCTTAACCAATCTGGCTATTTCTGTACCTCACTTCTGTTTCCTGTACATCACTTTCATTTTTCTGTTCATAAATCTTTTTTCAGCACACGGCTGTGATGGAGATTCTGAGACTACTCTGGCTTAGGAGTCTCCCTAATTTACAGATTTTTCTTTGCTCAATTAAACTCTTAAATTTAAGTCAGCTAAAGTTTTTCTTTCAACAAATGATATCAGAAGTGGGATCTAAAGTAGAGCTTCTAACAGCCCCCGTGTGTGCTGAGTGACCAAGAAAGGTATACACTGGACCCATAGTGTCCACTGGTCTCTCAGAGCAAATGGGGAATGTGATAAATTCTCTCTCAGATTCTGAAGCTCCATAGATTTGTGTTTTGCACTCCCCGAGTTTCTTTGAGCAAACTTCTGATCCACACTGCATCTGGAAGTCATAAAAGAAACTGGACTGAGTTCAGGATTGAATTGGATCCAATAATTAACTGGCTTACATCCAGTTGGATGTTTGTTACATCTGACCGTGTCAGAAAGAAACCAGTAGTAAATGGCAATACTTCGGGGGTATAAAATTTGGCTTTTGAAAATTCCCAGGGATTTTCATGTTCTACCCTCTTTTTTTTTTTTTTTTTTTTATTTTTCTTGTACACTTAGGGAACAAAATAATGGTTAAATTGATCAAGGGATCCTGAGAGCCAAAGCCAATATTTGAGGAGAAATTGGTTCCTTAATTTCTGAAGAACTGAGTTTGTAATGAGACGAGAAGTCTTATTCCTATTGAAGGTTTTTCTCAATTGAAGGGTTTGTGGTCTCACGGGCTTCAAGGAATGAAGCTGTGGACTGCAGCAGCGAGGGTTACAGCTAGATTAGAGAAACACGCGGAAGAAATGAGAGGCTGAGTCTGCTTCCTGATCAAAGGGTTTTCTTGATTGAAGGGTTCGTGGTCTTAGGGGCTTGAAGGAATGAAGCCGTGGACCGCAGCGGCAAGTGTTACAGCTCAATTAGAGAAATGTGCGGACCCAAAGAGTATGGCGCCAAGATTTATTAAAGCAAAAGCAAAAATAAAGCGAAATTGAAAGCAAAAGTAAAGCTTCCACGGGGTGGAAGGGGACCCGGAAGGGTTGCGCTTTTCTGGCTTGGGTGTCTTATGCTTATATCCCCTTGTGACCCCTCCCTTTTCCATTTTCTGTCCTATAGAATTAGCGTATTTTCTATCTGCTTGTGGGTTGGCGGGCCTGATTGGTTAAAAACATCAGGCTGCCATTAGCGCTTAAACTCCCTATATGATTGGTTGAAGTTTTAATCCCTTAGCTTGCAGCTGTGACTCATTTTGGCTTAGAGGAAAGTCCCCCTGGATTGGTTGAAGTGTCAATCCCTTAGCTCGCTGCTATGACTCATTTTGGCTTAGGGGAAAGTCCCCTTAGGGAAGTCCCTATTGACCCAGGAAGTCCAGCCAACTTAGCCACTTAGTCCCTCCCTTCCAGGTGATACATGCCTAAGTATTAGGCCACAGAAGCAGCAGTCTTACAGAAATGGTGAAATCTCACTAAAGATATAATAAGTTACAGTGGAACATTCCAAATATACAATATTGCACTTAAAAAGTGCATTTGAAAATTAGGGCTCCCAAATTAGTCTTATGTAGGAATGCCTATTGATATTCAGTAGCTTCTAAAATATTTTAATATTTTTATTTAAAGACTTTATGAAAGGCAAATACAAAGCTTAAGTGACTAATTGATAAGAAAAATTGAATTGGCTAACCGTTTTGGCTTAGTTACCACTCAGCTCTGAAGGTGGAAAGGAAGCTATGCTAGATAAGGTGTTTATAAAAGGTAAGCCATCAGGTAAAATAGACTTGCTGCTTTTTCAGATATATTCATGCTGACTCCAGGCGTACAAAATGCTTTCTTGGCCCTATCCCTTATTGGACTCCACCCATTTCCCTGAATTCAATAATTTTAGCTAAGAAACGGTAACTAAGTTAAAAAGAACACCCTGTTGAACTAAAATACACCTTTCTAGAATTTAATTGGTTATCTTTAAACTCTTTTGTAAAAGAAATTTATATCTATAATGGAAATTTCCATTTTTAAGGATGTCTGCCTATATGTAGTAAAATTCTTACCATTCTTTTAAATGTATATAGTAAGTCATATCTTTGTTTAAGATGCTTTTCTGCCCATCTGAAGTGAACTTTTATTTAAGAATTGTTTTTCTTTGGTTTGAGCAAAGGATGAAACAATATTTAGGCCCAAAATGTTAGCTCTGTGCTTATGAGATATAATTTCCTTTCCACCTAAGAGTTATCCCTTTAGCATTGCAAATCTGTTGCTTAGTTAATAATTGCTCAGAACAATGAAACAGGTAATTGGAAGACTGTTAGGCCAAATGGGGAAAAGTATTTAAAAGCCGACAATTAAAAATTATTTATGAGGTAAGATTTGCTTCTGTGTGTTTGATATTTGGTAAATAAAGCTAGTTTTTAAATTGTTTGTAAAATAGAAATGGCTTCAAAATATCCATTAAATACAATTAGACAGTTGCTTTATTTGACTGTGAGATTATGTCTTTGGTTAAGAGTCTCTGGATTCAGGGGTCTTAATAGGTGGCCATGATGAGGTCTGGAGACATGTTTTTAGTGCCTAGAACAGCAGCTACAAGCCAGAATCAGGCCCAATATGACCCCTTCTTCTTCTGCTTTCTCCGGTTTTCCTCCTGCCTATTTTTTTAGGGGTTGCATCCTCCAGGTATAGGCTTCATAGCTCTGTCTTCTGTCCTGACAAACTCAGAAAGGCCCTGACCTTCATAGTCCTCCTCGGCACCATGGCTACTTGGGACCTAGTATAACTCGAGGAGGACATTAGGGAGGTTACGTGTGCCATAGTTTCAAAATTCTTTTCAGAAATTTAAAATTGTAGAGTTATATTAAGTTAAATTAAGTAATGAATAATCATAAAATATCTGAGTAATCTGTAAGTTAAAATACCAAAATATTAATTATTAAACATGGGTTTAAGACTATATACCTTGACATGGTCATTTTATATGGTAAAAGCTAAATATATTTAAATCTGTTAATAAATAATAATTTGAAAAACTATCCTTCCAAAAATTATAAAATTGTATTTATTTACAAATACTTAAAAGAGTTCAAAATTACTTTATAGGGTATTCACTAGAAATTATAGTTACTAAGAGTTAAAAATAAACACTAGATATGGGAGAAACAATTCTGTATACAGAGTTTTTAAGCAAAAACAAAATATGCATCTGATGAGGAACATTATAAAGGCATAAAAATATATGTTAAATATTTTTTCTGGTTTGAAGTTACATAAAGATTTCAAATTGAAGGAGAAAAAATAGTTAAAACAAGATGAATGTAAAAGTTGGGGAAAATGATGTCTTTAAGGGTGTTCATGAAAGGAAGGAAAGAACCCTAAGAAGCACTCTTGAATAAAGGTTTCTGATAACTTTAAAATCCTTTGGACTGGGTAAGGATTCCCAGAACTTTAATAAATAGACTGGTTTATAAAACTGCTAACCCAAGCAGAACAAAAATTAATTAAATACTAAGAAAATACTTTTCCAGATTTTCATGCTAAATCAGCCAGTACCGAAATTGTTTGGATATGCAATCTGAATGAACTGCATGGTCTAAGTCAAATTAACTATGATAACCCTTCAGTTATCAGTGCTATACACCTAAGTTAGAGAGACAACTGGTATTCAAGAGGACATAAGTCCAATGTTATGCATGGACACATGGAGAACTAGGATGGCTACCTTGTCCTTCCTGAATCCTTAAAGATTTTGTTATTAAGAGTTCTGCATTCCATGACTCATTGTGAAAAATATAAAATAATCCAAGTGTTTTTTATATATATATATATATAAATATGTGCCTATAAATACATATGTGTGAATATGTGTGTGTGTATATATATATACACACACATGTGTATATATGTATATACATATAGGCTTGCTTCTTTTTCAGGTATATTCATGCTGACTCCAGGCATACAAAATGCTTTCTTGACCCTATCCCTTATTGGACTCCACCCATTTCCCTGAATTCAGCAATTTTAGCTAAGAAACAGTAACTAAGTTAAAAAGAACACCCTGTTGAACTAAAATACACCTTTCTAGAATTTAATTGGTTATCTTTAAACTCTTTTGTATATGTATATACATATATACACGTGTATATGTATGTATATATATACACACACATATACACACGTATATATTCATGATTTGGAATAAATGAGGTGATGATTTGAAATATATATAATTGCTAAAATAGTTTATGACTAATGTTTGCTTTGTCAAACCCTCATTCCTGAAAAATCAATCAAAATTTCAGGTACATTCTGCTACTTGATGGATCATTTAAACATTTATAAAGGGATTTCATTCAATTGTCATTTAAATGCATATTTTCTGATTCTATAAAAGCTTTCCCATGCAAGAGGCTTGATGTTATAACACTAGCTCATTATGCCACAGTGTATTTTCACAGGTAAAGAAAGCTTTTCATGATTTACTGACTGAGGACAATTAACCCGTTCACAATCTAGAACCTGAAGACTGCATCTTCTGAAAACATCAGAGAAAGACTATCCTTGCCATTCACACTGCAGAAAAACTTCAGAATCTTGAACCTTGGGTTCACAATCTCACAACTCAGAAGGTTCCCTCCTCACTCTAGGAACTGTACACTTATTGCAAACCTTTAGGTAAAGATAACCAGGGAAGTTCCTCCCAGAAAAAGATTACATCCTTGAAGTGTACAGCTTTTTGCTAAGATCATGGATCAAGACTTCTGTACTATGATGCAACTCTTATTTTTCCATTTTTTTGCATCACTTATGCCTCTGTGAACGATAGAAGTAAAATGGGGGTCTGTTATGTGCACTCACAGGGTAAACTTTTACTTGTGAAACCTTTTGCAGCCAGACTTATGTGTGCATAACCTTATGCTTTGATAGATGAAGATGAGAAATTGTAATGGTACCTATGTTGCCTCATAATCAATCAGAAACAGAACATTGGTCTGCTACTCTTAACCTATGTCATGGGTTAAAAAGAACATTGCTATGAGTTTTTCACTTTTCTAGAAGGGCATCATTTGTATGGTCCTTTTCTTCCATGGTTTGAAATAAATAAGGCAAATGATTACAAATGTCTTTCTCATGATAAGCTCTATTGCAAATTCTCCTGTAAAGACTGTGGTTACACAACAGACTTTAAATTATCTTGTGAAAGTTATGCTAAATAATAGAATTTTTCTAGATTACTTACTGGCTAAGCAGAGAAATATCTGTGCAGCTTCTGGCACTTCTTATTTCCCATATAATAACACATCATACTGGATATTATAGAGATTCAGTTGTAGGAAACTATCAAAGAGAATACTTAGTTAAAGTAAGTAAACTCTTTAGCCCAGTCTTTATTTGATTTCAGTTGGTTTGATTTATGGGGATCATGGTTAAGGAGCATACTCCAAACTCTTGGTATCATTCTCCTGATAATCATAATAGTAGTCTCTCTGGTGCATGGTATTCTCTCAAAGTTGTAAGTGTTTTCATGAAGCCATCTCTAGAATGTCAAATTGTCTCTCTTCAACTGGAATGACAAGAGCTGAAAGAAATGTGTGATCATGCGTGCACCATAACCTGTAAATGATGTGCTGAGACAGGAAACCAAAAATGATAGTAACTGAGAGTGGTGCTAAGGCCCTAAGTTTTGGTCACACTCTCACCTAAGTGAGAACCTGGCCAGAAGAGGGGAGTTTTGAAACAAATTATGGTAAGCTATTTTTTGGACTGAGCTAATGCACTAGGCTACAATAGACAGACCAAACCAAAAAGCAATAACTTGTGCTAAATGTGGCATAATCAAGCTAGGACTTTAAGGAAACATATAGATCCTAGAACAGACCAGGTTTTGTTTTTTTCTCCTGTAAACAGGACATTCCAGCATAAGGGAGTACCCTCTACTCTAACCTTTACATAAAATAACGGGAAGTTCTTCTTCTCACCTTACAAATCCCACTGTTCTGCTATTTCCCAGTGAGTTTAAAGACCAAATAAGTACATTTATGATGGTGATAGTGATGTCAATGAATAAAATTTTGGTCAGTCTTTCAAAATTGCTAGGATAACCAAGAGGGGGGATTGTTAAATCAAGTTTAGCCTAAAGATACCTTCTTACGTATTTTAAGTTCAGCCTAAAAGGTTTCTCTGTTCATCATGAACTATAACCTAAATACTGCTGTAAACATACTGTGGCCTACTCTTGTGCCAATCACCAAATTTTGGTCAATCAAAGGTTGTCAACTGTTTAAACCCTGTTCAAATAAGGTGAATACTGAGCTGTAACCAATCTGGTTAATTCTGTACCTCACTTTCACTTTCTGTATGTCACTTTCCTTTTCCTGTCCATAAATCTTCTTCCACCACATGGCTACACTGGTGTCTCTGAGCCTACTCTGGCTCGGCAGACTGCTTGACTCATGAATCATTCTTTGCTCCATGAAACACCTTTAATTTAATTTGGCTAAAGTTTTTCTTTTAAAAACTGTTACAAACTCTAGTTCAAAGTTCACTTTTGTCAGTATTTTTGATGCCACAGATTTGTTATCCTTCTTATAAGTTTTTCTTTCTTTCTTTCTTTCTCTACAAACTCACTCCAAATCAAACGTAAATTTCTATTTTCTCAACTTCCATGCAAGCCACTAAAAAGTAGAAATTGTTTTTATAAAAGTAACAAAAAGATTGCTGATAAAACACTGTGGTCCTTAGCTATAGTATATAAATAACCTGATTTTTAGTGTTTTTGTCTTCTGGAGAGAATGCTAGAAACACTCAGATTCTCAGGAGCCTGGGAATAGTCTTGGAAGTGACATTAGACTTCAATAGTCTATGGAACACAAACAGATGTGGTGCAAATATTTAGACTTTGGCTCTGGGGAGCTATGAGTTTCTAAATACCTATTGGGGCAGAGTAGAAATGCACATAATTGGCCATGCCAAAAGTAGTAAGGTATTTATAATTTGGTGAAATTTGAGACTTAATGAGGAAGAGAGGAATAAAGAGAAAGATTTTGTATTTAATATAGAAACCCAATGCCTGCAAGGACCAAGCTGGGAATTAAAATGTATGACACAGTCAGGTGGAAAGTATATAATCTCTCAGTGAGCAACTATGATCCATCCAACTGTTTGTTATCTTCAGAGAATATACACCCATTATTTTTAATCTACCAAATTCTCAAAAAAATCAGAACATCAGATTTTCTCTGTGTTAATATTTGAATACATAGTCCATATTTGCCATCCATTGTACTGTTTGTTTGTGCCTGGAATGCTGATAAGAGAAATAAAAGATCTGACTTTATGCACAACGTTCAGTGTAGAAGAGAGTTCTCTGCACTCCCTGTATTATCATTTCCAAGGTAAATGAGATAGAATCCTGAGTAGAAGAATTACCTAAGAGCAAGCGATCTTAGACCAAGCTCAGAATTACCCAGTGGGCTCTCCACTATTGTTTCCAAAATGAGTGTTGCCTATATAACAACTAAGGTAACTTAGATGTTAGCTATAGTAGAATAAAAACAGGTGAGAAAGTGTGATTATTGTATATGATTCTATTTATTTTCATTTTGTTTATTCAGGATTTTTTGTGAAAATGATTTGCAAACCAAAATTACTTCATATAGCCATTTTTTAAATTTTGATTCTCTTACTTATCAATATTTACCACAGAAATTATTATATCTCCAGAGACTTTTCTAATTTCAGCAGTGTTCACCGCTCTCTCTTCCCTTCTGTCTCTTTTTCATACTGGTTCCTGCCATTGCCTCTATTGTAGTGTATCATGACTTATTTATTTGAATGACCATTCTACTGTGAACTTCTTAAGGGCACAAAGGCTGCATTTTAACCACTTATTATTATTATTTTTTTTTATCAGTTCTTTACACTGTACCTGGCACATAGTAAAAAAATAGCCAGTATTTTTTCAATTGCATAAAATACGTCATGCGGGCATTTATTTAGCCTGATGGTATCATTTAATTAAATTGTGTGTTTGGAGCCAGGTGTGATGGCTCACACTTGTAATCCCAGCTCTTTGGGAGGCTGAGATATGCAGATCATTTGAGTCCAGGAGTTCAAGACCAGCCTGGGCAACATGGTGAAACCCCATCTCTACAAAAAATACAAAAATTAGCAAGACATGACAGCACATGCCTGTAGCCCCAGCCACTTGGGAGGCTGAGGCAGAAAGATCACATGAGCCCAGGGAGGTTGACGCACCAGTGAGCTGTGATCACACAACTGCACTCCAGCCTGGTAAACAGACCAAGACCTTGTCTCAGAAAACAAAAAAGAAAAGAAAAGGAAAAAAATGTGTGTTTGGAGGACATAATATGTGAAGTTTCCGGTTATAGTGTGAAGTATTAACTTTGCCTATGTTTATATTCACTTTGTCAATCACCCAGTGACTCAACTTCCTACTTAGTAAAACTGTAAACTACTATAAAATACTCTAATTTTCTGAAAGTAGCAAGGTTTAGTTTCAAAAATATTGTACTGTGTCGAGAAACATAGGTTTGAATTCCACCTTTTCCTTAACTTGTTCTGAAACTTTAGGCAAATTGCCTTTTGTTGGCTGTTTTCTCATGGGTCAAATGGTAAAAATAATATTTCTTGTACCTACTATATGGAGTTATGTGGGAAATAAATGCTGCCCAACACAAAATGGTGGGGAGTTTAATCATTGATGTAATATATACTTTGCATATAGTCCTAGTAAATCTATTTTTATTTTTATTTGACAATATATTTAAACAATTATTACACGTGGTGAACTAGAAGATTAATCATAAATCCAGATTTATATGTAACCTGCAGAAAATCCTTTTTCCCAATAGAATCTTGTCCAGTTTTTATTTTAATTTACTGGTTATAATACAATAAATGTAATATAATACAATTTCAAAAAAAAAGACCTAATTTAGGAAGCAAATGACTGCAATTCACCTCACAAAACTAATATTATAGCACTTACCAGTAACGTAAAAGAGAGTAGATTTGCAAAGCATGTTTTCCAGATTGATATATTAATGCATTCAATTATACAATTATTATACCATTATTAGCTAATTTTGGTTACTCAGTTTTATACTTTGTTCAATATTTACTGTGTGTTTAATCTGAGAACTGGTCATTGACATATTTGTAAAGGCAGGGTTCAGAATACCCAGTGGTCAATAAAAGACCTTTCTCAGTAGAATTGCACTAACTACTCAAAACATCAGTAATGGAGTTTTGATTACTTTTCTTTTCACATATAGTATTTGGAAGTGCCAAATTCAGTTGATAATTAATGGTTTTAATTAAAGCAAAACAAAACACTTACTTTGGAGAAAATCTAAATGAACCAAGTCAAAAGGGATATAATAAAAGAATGAAACTACTGTAAATAAAAAGGCAAATTCAGCTCAATATGCAGGGAATACATCAATGACGCAAAAAGTGCCTGCCACTTAAATGTTATGTGAAACAGAGATAATGTACTCGACTTGCTATCTGCTCTCCCTCTTTCTATTCTCTGAGTGATAATTAATAGTCACCAAGGTTATTTTTTAAAATGTCTATGAGCTGATTTTATAAGAAATTCCAAAACAGCATTGTGAGAATATGCTAGAATAACTGGCTGCCATGTCAGAATTACCCGAGATACTTGTTAAAAATCTGATGCCTGGACCTCGTTCAAAGGATTCAGATTCAGTCAATTTAGGCAACTTGAATCTGTATATTAGTGATCATCTGTGTGCTCTGATTTAGGTGATCCAAGGATAAGCATAATGGCATGCTACTCAAGAAATGTCTCAAATATACAAGTCTTCCTGACTCTAGTTTTTGTTTTTTTTTTCCCTATTTCAAAAAAGCACACATCATATTTTTCAGAAAAAGAAAAAATCTATTTCATCATGATAATTACTTGCACATTCACAACAACTCTTACATTGTTTGCTGTACCATGCCAAAGCTATCAAGAACTTTAAATACCCAAGCTCTTTCTACTTATGCTTAGTCTTGAACTTTCCTGCAGTACGTATTTCAGCAGACCAAGCTCCCCTCTGTCTCTCACATATGGCATCCTGGTGTCTGCTTTTGTGTCTTTCCTCATTAGAATGCCATATTTTACTTATTCTCATGTCTTTCTACAATCCTACCCCATTCATCAGGAAAACTGATTTGGCTATTATTGTACCCCCTGATGCTCCCTTTCTTTTGTCTTCTAGAATATTCATTCATGGCCAGTAGAGTTCAACATTTAATTTTTCAAATTATTTTGTTTCCTCAACTAGAGTATAGACCTATAGACTCCCTGAACAGAGTGCCATTCTATATAATATTTCTTTGCATGTCCCACAGAATGGGAAACATACTGAAATTATATATTGCTCCTTGACTTGATGAATTCACAATCTTGTTAGTTCATGGAAAGACATATTTTGCAGGTTGGTAAACATGAGCAGCAGTGAGTTATTACCATACTTTGTTTTTATCTTTCTTCATGTCATATTTGTATAATGTAAGCATAGCTAAGTAGTTTATAACATGGCTCAAATGCAAACTGCCTGTTATTATATAAATCCTGCCATTTACTAGCTAAATGCCTTTCATTGTGTTTCTTATATCTGGATGCATCAATTTCTTCATCTATAAATTTGACAAACTTTAAAATCTGTCTAAAAGAGTTATTGCAAGTGTTTAAATATATGAGTAAAGGTGCTTAGAAGAATGCTTTGTAGGCCGGGCATGGTGGCTCACATCTGTAATCCCAGCACTTTGGGAGGCCGAGGCAGGCGGATCACGAGGTCAGGAGATCGAGACCATCCTGGCTAACACGGTGAAACCCCGTCTCTACTAGAAATACAAAAAACTAGCCGGGCGTGGTGACACATGCCTGTAATCCCAGCTACTCAGGAGCCTGAGGTAGGAGAATCACTTGATCACGGGAGGAGGAGTTTGCAGTGAGCGGAGATGGCTCCACTGCACTCCAGCCTGGAAACAGAGTGAGACTGTGTCTCAAAAAAAAGAGAGTGCTTTGTACATAGTAGATGCTGAATAAATGTAAGCCTTGCTACTAACTACTTCTAATAGTAATAATATTTTATGATCACAGTAGTAATAGGAATAGTAATAGGAAGACTGATGATGAAAACCTAAGCATTAGCAATTTTAATCTCCTTTCCATGTGTTTTTATTCCCCATCTCTACATTTTCTGTAACTGGAATGACTTTTTCAGAGTTCTTTTACAGTGTCCCATGCCTACCAGTGAACTCCTAATTATCTGTCAAGTCTCAGCTCATATGTCAACTCTGTGGAAAGGAGACAGATTGATTGTTCCTTTCTCAGTGTTTTTAAAGCACTCTGAATGTTCATCTATCATAGCTCTTCTATGTTTGGAGCTGGGTGTTTGATTACTTGTTTGCATATCCCCCACTTCTGCCATCATGCAAATTCTTTGAGGAGAGGAAGTGGTTTTATTCATCTTTGTATCCCCATGGCCTAGCATAATATCTGACACAAGCTTAATCAATGTTGTCTCAATAAATGAATGAATTTTACAACTATTTAAATGCAAGTGTTAATGTTGAAAGACGTTACCTTGTTTCTTCAGCACACAGACATTTTATCATCTATTCTTCCTTAGAAATTAAGAGTAATGGTGACCACGTCAAACCACACTACAAAAGAAAAGACCTAAGTTATTTGTAGGTTCCAATTGTTTAAAGGCATTTAAGTCATTTTGAAGATATTTTGAAAGATTAAGAAAAAAAAATGACTTAAGAAAGTGAAGAATAAAATGCAGATTCTTAAAACACAAATGAATGTTCTCTATTTAACTAATATATAGATTTAATGAGCTAATTTTATTAAGAAAAAAACCTGTAATGAACACTTACAGTTACATATAAAATCTTCACTATGCACAGACAACAAAATGAAAATTTCCAATTTAGAATGTCTATTCACATTTTCTCAAGGACCTGAGCATATATCTTTTCTAGCTCTTTTCATTCCTTTACTAGGTAATCTGCAGGACACTGTTCAAATAATAAAGCAAACTAGACCTGCTAATACCAATTATTGACATTATCACTTAAAATGCCAATGATCGTGGCTCAGGTATAAAAGGTAAATGTGGACTTTCTAAAAGGGACATAAGACTGTAGAGAACAATGAAGTTTTGATAGCTCTGAATGATTTTGAGGAAATTACTGCATGTACTTCCAGAGAATTTAAAAGTCACTTTAAGTCTATTCTATGTGAATTTCTACAGTTTAATGTTCTTTTTAAATTTCAAGTCCAAAGGAAATACACCTTTATTGAAATCAATAATTTTCAAATAGCTTCCATTCTCCAAAACGATCTAATCTAAATTCCCTTAAAAGTTTACATTTTTAAAAACCACATGCCAATAAAAAACTTTTGCAGCAAATTGACTTTGCTTATTTTTTCCCAACCTGACTGCAGTGTGAGTTTCAAAATTATGGTCTTGGAAATATTACTGGATTGCATTCTAAAATTTATCTCCAGTAGATAAATAATAATGACAGTTCAAGAATTGTTGTTTCTTATAGCTAGAGAAAATAATTCACTCTGAAAAAAATTAACAATCTAAAAATTTGTGACTTTCAATTACTTATTCATAAATCCTCCAGATCAACAAAGGAAAGATTGGTCACTAAGTAGAAAAGCATGTCATTCATAATTTTTAATTTTTGTATGAAAATTAACTTAATTATTTTTCTGCAGGGATTTTCAGAGAAAAGCAAAATATAAGACATAGGTTCTATGCTTCAAGAAATGTGTTACCAAAACACAATGAGTAATCTCACCTACTTCCAAAGTTTTGTCTATAGAACTCTACACAGAAAATTTACAAATGTTTTTTACCTCTCCAAACCTCACTTAGCGCCAGCTTCATATATTATTTAGTGATCTTTCCCACTTGAATGCGTCAAAGACTTCAAGAATTAGCCAGAGTATAATTTAATTTAGTATCACCAAAAAGCAAATGGCATTTCCACTCATGTTCACTTTTGTAGTCAATGGCAAACTCATCTACCCAATTCAGAAACCTTGGAGTCATCTTTAACTATTCCATATGTTTAGCTCTATACCACCTCATTTCCAATCTAATTGACCATATCCAATTCTACCTTTGACATTTATTTTTAATCTGATGTCCTCCTCATGCCTACTGTCCCTGACTTTGTTCACAAAACTCAAGCAATAGAACTTAATTTTTTTTTTAAGTTTGTTTTCTTCTGTTTGTTTTGTTTCGTTTTGTTTTGAGGCTGGGTGCAATGACTCAATGTCAGCACTCTCAGAGGTAGAAGTGGGAGAATCACTTGAGCTCAGGAGTTTGAGACAAACCTGGTCAATATAGTGAGGCACTATCTCTACAAAAATTAAAAATTGGCTGACTGTGGTGATGTGTGCTTATAGTTCTAGCTACTCGGAAAACTGAAGGGAGAGGATTGTTTTGATCCGACAGGTTGGGTCTGCGGTAAGCTAGATTGTGCCACTATTCCCCAGCCTAGATGACAGAGCAAGACTCTGTCTCAAAAATAAATAAATAAACAAATAAATAAATGAATACTATTTTGACATAATTTTAGACTTAAAGAAGAGTTTTAAGGATAGCACAGAGTTCCTGTATATGCTTCACCCAGCTTCTCCTAATGTTAACACCTTATTTAACCATGGTACATTTGCCAAAACTAAGAAATTCACATCTGTACAATACATCTAACTAAACTACAGACTGAAGTAGATTTCATCAGATTTTTAAATAATTTTTATTTTCCATGATTCAATTCAGGATACCACATTGCATTTAATAATTGTGTTTGTTTAGTCTCCTCTTGATTGTGATAGTTTCTCAAACTCATTTTCCATGTTTTTAATATTCTTGAATAGTTCTGGTCACATATTTATAGAATGCCCCATAATTTGAGTTCATCTGATGGTTCCTCATGATTAGATGGGTGTTATGCATTATTAGAAAGAATGCCACAGAAGCGATATATGCTTCTAAGTGCCTAGTGTCAGGGAGTTATATTATAGTGACATGGCTTGTAATTTAAGGTGTTAAACTTGATCATTGTTTAAGGTAGTGTTTGCCAAGTTTCTCCATTTTAAAGTTACTATTTTTCTTTTTGTATAACCTGTTCATTTGAATTGAGTCATGATGTCTGTCTTGCCCTCAAGGGAAGGGAAGCAATATCAACTGCATAAATAATTGTAAAAGATATTACAGATGTACATTAATATTATCCAGTAATTTCTGGTAATATTTTAGGGAAAATACTTGGAGGGTCTGCAAACATCTTATTTCTCCTTAAAGTTTCTTCCACTAATTTTATAATTTATTTATGGAGCTTGCCCACAGAATTTATTGTTGCAGTTATCTAATGGTGATTTTCTATTTTCCTCTTTCATTCTACATTAATTTTTTTGGAACTCTTTAATAAAAGTTTTCCTTGAATGGCCATGTATTTATTTATTAAATAAACTATTTATTTCAGTATGAACTCAGATATATTTATATTGTTCTTTGGATTAAAATCTAATACGATGGTTATCTATTATATTGCATAAATTGCTCCAGGCTTGATAATTAAGAACTCTTTAAATTGGTACCTTATAACTTTAACATACTTTATTCTTGCATTTTCTTTTTGCCTTAATTCCTTCCTTTCTTTCTTTATTTTGAGCACGTTATTAGTTTTTGTCAATATAAGATGCTCCAAGAATATCTTATATTTTCCCTGTCCCAACCCTTATAATCAACCATTTCTCCAAGGATCCTTGTATCCTTTTATTGGAGAACGGTATTAGAAACTAAGATAGGTGCACAAGATGTGCTTGTTGCTACTATAGTGTCATTCCTTCCAAAAAAAGGCCATATATGAGAAGCCCATAGCTAATATTACACTTGAGTAAAAAATTGAAAGTCTTTGACTGGGGAGACATGTGACATATTGAGCCACCAGCTGGAGAAGCCAAGGAAGTGCTGGCTTTATACCTCCCATAGCCCCAGGCTGCACAGCACATGGCTCCAACAGTCCCCTTTCTTCTGCTTGAAGAGAGGAGAGGGAAGAGTGAGGAGGACTTTGTCTTGCATCTTGGATACCAGCTCATCTGCAGCAGGATGGGGCACTGATCAGAATCATGAGGCCCTTGTTCCAGGGTCTAGCTCCCAGATGACATTTCTAAACACACCCAGAAAGGAGGCCACTGCCTTGAAATAAAAGACCCAGTCCTGCCAACGTTCATCACCTGCTATCTGAAGAACTCTTGCACCCTGAAAATCCAGCAGTGATACCCAGGTACTATATCAAGAACCTTGGTGAGCCTCTGAGACTTGCTGGCTTCAGGTGAGATCCAGCATATTACCAGCTGTGGTGACTATGGGGCAAAACTCCTCCTGCTTGAAAAAAGCAGAAGGAAAATTAAGAGGCTTTGTTTTGCACCATAGGTACTAACACTACTACAGGGTGGTAGAGAGCCAAGCTGGCTCCCGGGGTCCTCGATCCCAGGACTTGCTTTTTGGATAGAATTTCTGGACCTTCCCTGTTCCAGAGGGGAGCCCACTGCCCTGAAGTGTGACTCCAAGGACAGGCAGCATTCACCATAAGCTAACTTCAGAGACCAGGTGTCTTAAGTATACATCGATGGTAATCTGGCAGTGTTCTTCATGGTCAGAGATGGCACTGGCTATGGGGCAAGGCTCCTCTGCCTTTGGAAAGAGGAGGGAAGTGTAAGAAGGACTGCATCTTGTGGTTCGAGTGTCAATTCAGCCACAATACAATAGAATACCAGGTAGACTTATGAGATTTTTTACTCCAGTCCCTGACACCCAGACAGTGCTTCTGGACCTACCTGAGGCCTGGGAGACATTGCTGCCCTGAAAAGAAGGACATAGGCATGACAGGTGTTGCCATCTGCTCATTGTAGAGTTCCAGGACCTTGAGAAAACATAGGCAGTAGTCAGGGAAAGGTTACAACAGGCCGTGGGTGAGTCCCAGCCCTGTCCTTGCTTCAGGTCTAACCCAGTGCAGTCCTAGTGGTGGTGACCACAAGGGTACCTCTGTCACTCCACCTCCAGCTTTAGATGGTTCAGTACAGACAGAGAGACTGTGTGCTTGGGAGAAAGTAAGAGAAGAGAGCAAAAGTCTCTACCTGATAATCCAGATAATTCTCCAGCCTCTTCTCCAAGACCATCAAGATGGAACCTCTATGATTAATCTACAAGAACCACGGCATTACTGATCTTTGGGTGCCCCCTGAACAGAAATAGCTTACATCACAGAACCCAAGTCATTTTAAATATCTGGAAAGTCTTCTCAAGAAGGATAGCTCCAAATAAGCCCAGATTGTGAAGATTACAATAAATACCTAAATCTTCAATGCCCAGATACCAAAAATAGCCTACCAGCAGCAACACCATCCAGCAAAACATGATGTCACCAAATGAACGAAATAACGAACTAGGAACCAGTCCTTGAAAAAGAAAGATATGTGACCTTATATAGAACTCAAAAATAGCTGTGTTGAATGGAAACTTAAAAGAAATTCAAGATAACATAGACAAGAAATTTAATTATATCAGGTAAATTTAACAAAGACGTTGAAACAATTAAAAATAAGCAAAAATTGTGGAGCTGAAAAAAATGTATTTGACACACTAAAGGATGTACTGGAGTCCATTAACAGCAGAATAGATCAAGCAGAAGAAAGAATTAGTGAGCTTGAAGACAGCCTACTTAAAAATACAAAATCAAAAGAAATAAAAGAAAAAATATATAAAAGAATGAATCTAACATCTAATAAATAACCTCACAAGGGCAAGTTTAAGGGTTATTGGCCTTAAAAAAGAGGTGGAGAGATGGGGGTAGGAAGTTTATTCAAAACGATAACAGAGAACTGTCCACACCTAGAGAAAGATATCAATACCCCAGTACAAGAAGGTTATAGAACACTAAGCAGATTTAACCCAAGGAAGACTTCCTTCAGGCATTTAATAATCAAACTACCAAAGGTCAAAAATAAGGAAAGGATCCTAGAAACAGCAAGAGAAAAGAAACCAATAATATACAGTGGAGCTGCAATATGTCTAGCATCAGACATTTTAGTTGACAAATTACAGACTAGGAGAGAGTGACATGACATATTTAAAGTGTTGAAGGAACACAACTTTTTACCGTAGAATAGTATATCCAATGAAAACATCTTTAAAACATGAAAGAGAAATAAAGACTTTTCCAGACAAACAAAAGTTGTGGGATTTAATTGATACCAGACCTGTCCTACAAGAAATGCTAAAGTGAATACTTCAATAGGTAAGAAAAGAACCTTAATGCACAACAAATAATCACTTTAAGGAACAAAACTTAGAGGTAATAGTAAGTACACAGAAAAACATACAATATTATAACATTGTAACTGGTGTGTAAACTCTTATCATAAACAGAAAGACTAAGTGATGAACCAATCAAAAATAATAACTACAACACATTTTCAAGACATAATCAGTAAATAAGATGTAAATACAAACAACAAAAAGTTAAAAATTGGAGGAATGAAATTAAGGCAAGTTTTTGTTGGTTTTCCTTTTGCTTATTTGTGCAAATAGTGTAGTTATTCAGTTAAAATAATGGGTTACAATATAGTATTTGCAAGCCTCATGGTAACCTCAAACCAAACGTATATAATGAGTACACAAAAATAATAAGCAAGAAACTAAATCATAGCACCAGAGAAAATTCTCTTCAGTAGAGGAAGACAGAAAGGAAAGAAGAAGGAAGAGAAGACCACAAAACAACTGGAAAACAAATAACAAAATGGCAGGAGTAGGTTAGATTCTTACTTATCAAGAATAGCATAATATGTAAATGGAATAAACGCTCTAATGAAAACACATAGACTAGCTGTATGAAAAATAAGAACCATTGATCTGTTGTCAACAGGAAACATACTTCACCTATAAAGACACAAATAGACATTAAATAAAGGGATGGAAAAAGATCTTTACTGTCAATGGAAACCAAAAAAGAGCAGGAGTCACCAATATAAGACAAAATACATTTTAAGACAAAAGCATAAGAGACACAGAACATTACTATATTATGACAAAGGAGTTAATTCAGCAAGAGGATATCATTATTTTAAATATATAGGCACGGGAGCACACAGATACATGAAAGAAATATTACTTGAGCTAAAGAGAGAGAGAGTCCCCAATACCATGATAGCTAGAGACTTCAACATACCACTTTTGCCATTAGACAGGTATTCCAGACCAAAAATCAACAAAGAAACATCAGACTTAATCTTCACTATAGACATAATAGATCTAATAGATATTTATAGAACATTTTATTCCAGAGCTGCAGAATACACACTCTTTTGATCAGCACATGAATCATTCTCAAGGATACTCCACATGTTAGTTAACAAAACAAATCTTAAAATTAAAAAAACAAATGAGAGTTCCAAGATGGCCAAATAGGAAGAGCTCCAGGCTACAGCTCCCAGCATGAGCAATGCAGAAGACGGGTGATTTCTGCATTTCCAACTGAGGCACCGGGTTCGTCTCACTGGGACTTATTGGACAGCGGGTGCAGCCCATGGAAGGTGACACAAAGCAAGGCGGGATATCGCCTCACCCGGGAAGTGCAAGGGGTCAGGGAATTCCCTTTCCTAGCCAAGGGAAGTCCTGAAAAATGGTACCTAGAAAATTGGGACACTCCTGCCCTAATACTGTGCTTTTCCAATGGTCTTAGCAAATGGCACACCAGGAGATTATACCCCATGCCTGGCTCAGCGGATCCCACACCCACGGAGCCTTGTTCACTGCTAGCACAGCAGTCTGAGAGCAAACTGCAGGGCGGCAGCAAGGCTAGAGAGGGGCATCTGCCATTGCTGAGGCTTAACTAGGTAAACAAAGTGGCTGGGAAGCTCGAACTGGGTGGAGCCCACCGCAGCTCAATGAGGCCTGCCTGCCTGCCTCTATAGACTCCACCTCTGGGGGCAGGGCATAGCTGAACAAAAGGAGGAGGAAACTTCTGCAGACTTAAATGTCCCTGTCTGACAGCTTTGAAGAGAGTACTGGTTCTCCCAACATGGAGTTTCAGATCTGAGAACAGACAGATTGCCTCTTCAAGTGGGTCCCTGACCACTGTGTAGCCTAACTGGGAGATACCTCCCGGCAGGGGCCGACTGACACCTCATACAGCTGGGTCCCCTCTGAGATGAAGCTTCCAGAGGAAGGATCAGGCAGCAACATTTGCTGTTCTGTAGCCTCTGCTGGTGATACCCAGGAAAACAGGGTCTGGAGTGGACCTCCAGCAAACTCCAACAGACCTGCAGCTGAGGGTCCTGACTGTTAGAAGGAAAACTAACAAACAGAAAGGAATAACATCAACGTCAACAAAAAGGACATCCACACCAAAATCCCATCTGTAGGTCACCATCATCAAAGACCAAAGGTAGATAAAACCACAAAGATGGGGAGAAACCAGAGCAGAAAAGCTGAAAATTCTAAACATCAGAGTGCCTCTTCTCCTCCAAAGGATCACAGCTCCTTGCCAGCAACAGAACAAAGCTGGATGGAGAATGACTTTGACAAGTTGAAAGAAGTAGGCTTCAGAAGATCGGTAATAACAAACTTCTCCGAGCTAAAGGAGGATGTTCGAACCCATCGCAAAGAAGCTAAAAACCTTGAAAAAAGATTAGACGAATGGCTAACTAGAATAAACAGTGTAGAGAAGACCTTAAATGACCTGATGGAGCTGAAAACCATGGCACAAGAACTATGTGACACATGCACAAGCTTCAGTAGCCGATTCAATCAAGTGGAAGAAAGGGTATCAGTGATTGAAGATGAAATGAATGAAATGAAGGGAGAAGAGAATTTTAGAGAAAAAAGAGTAAAAAGAAACAAAGCCTCCAAGAAATATGGCACTATGTGAAAAGACCAAATCTACGTTTGATTAGTGTACCTGAAAGTGACAGGGAGAATGGAAACAATTTGTAAAACACTCTTCAGGATATTTTCCAGGAGAACTTCCCCAACTTAACAAGGCAGGCCAACATTCAAATTCAGGAAATACAGAGACCGCCACAAGGATATTCCTTGAGAAGAGAAACTCCAAGACACATAATTGTGAGATTCGCCAAGGTTGAAATGAGGAAAAATATTAAGGGCAGCCAGAGAAAAAGGTCAGGTTACCCACAGAGGGAAGCCGATCAGACTAACAGTGATGGCTCAGCAGAAAGTCTACAAGCCAGAAGAGAGTGAAGACCAATATTCAACATTCTTAAAGAAAAGAATTTTCAACCCAGAATTTCATATCCAGCCAAACTAAGTTTCATAAGTGAAGGAGAAATAAAATCCTTTACAGACAAGCAAATGCTTAGAGATTTTGTCACCACCAGGCCTGCCTTACAAGAGTTCCTGAAGGAAGCACTAAACATGGAAAGGAATACCTGGTACCAGCCACTGCAAAAACATGCCAAAATGTAAAGACCATCGATGCTAGGAAGAAACTGCATCAACTAACAAGCAAAATACCCAGCTAACATCATAACAACAGGATCAAATTCATACATAAGAATATTAGCCTTAAATGTAACTGGGCTAAATGCCCCAATTAAAAGACACAGACTGGCAAATTGGATAAAGAGTCAAGACCCATCAGTGTGCTGTATTCAGGAGACCCATCTCACATGCAGAGACACACACAGGCTCAAAATAAAGGGATGGAGGAAGATTTACCAAGCAAATGGGAAAATAAATAAATAAATAAATAAAAAGCAGGGATTCCAATCTTAGTCTCTGATAAAACAGACTTTAAACCAACAAAGATCAAAAGAGACAAAGAAGGCCATTACATAATGGTAAAGAGATCAATTCAACAAGAAGAGCTAACTATCCTAAATATATATGCACCCAACACAGGAGTACCCAGATTCATAAAGCAAGTCCTTAGAGACCTACAAAGAGACTTAGACTCCCACAGAATAATAATGGGAGACTTTAACACCCCACTATCAACATTAGACAGATCAATGAGACAGAAAGTTAACAAGGATATCCAGGAATTGAACTCAGCTCTGCACCAAGCAGACCTAATAGACATCTACAGAACTCCCCACCCAAAATCAATGGAATATACATTCTTCTCAGCACCACATCGCACTTATTCCAAAATTTACCACATACTTGGAAGTAAAGCACTCCTCAGCAAATGTAAAAGAACAGAAATGATAATAAACTGTCTCTCAGACCACAGTGCGATCAAACTAGAACTCAGGATTAAGAAACTCACTCAAAACCGCACAAGTATGTGACACCTGAACAACTTGTTCCTGAGTGACTAATGGGTAAATAACGAAATGAAGGCAGAAATAAAGATGTTCTTTGAAACCAATGAGAACAAAGACACAACATCCTAGAATCTCTGGGACACATTTAAAGCAGTGTGTAGGGGGAAATTTATAGCACTAAATGCCCACAAGAGAAAGCAGGGAAGATCTAAATTGACACTCTAACATCACAATTAAAAGAACTAGAGAAGCAAGAGCAAACACATTCAAAAGCTAGCAGAACTGAAGGAGATTAGACACACAGAAAATCCTTCAAAAAATGAATGAATCCAGGAGCTGGTTTTTTGAAAAGATCAACAAAATTGATAGACCGCTAGCAAGACTAATAAAGAAGAAAAGAGAGAAGAATCAAATAGATGCAATAAAAAATGATAAAAGGAATATCACAACTGACCCCACAGAAATACAAACTACCATCAGAGAATACTATAAACACCTATATGCAAATAAACTAGAAAATCTAGAAGAAACAGATAAATTCCTTGACACATACACCTTTCCAAAACTAAACCAGGAAGAAGTTGAATCCCTGAAGAGACCAATAAGAGGCTCTGAAATTTAGGCAATAATTAATAGCCTACCAACCAAAAAAAGTCCAGGACCAGACAGATTCGCAGCCGAATTCTACTGGAGGTACAAGGAGGAGTTGGTACCATTCCTTCTGAAACTATTCCAATCAATAAAAAAGAGGGAATCCTCCCTAACTCATTTTACGAGGCCAACATCATCCTGATACCAAAACCTGGCAGAGACACAACAAAAAAAAGAGAATCTTAGATCAATATCCCTGATGAACATTGATTCAAAAATCCTCAATAAAATACTGGCAAACTGAATCCAGCAGCACATAAAAAAGTTTATCCACCATGATGAAGTCAGCTTCATCCCTGGGATGCAAGGCTGGTTCAGCATACACAAATCAATAAACATAATCCATCATATAAAGAGAACCAAAGACAAAAACCACATGATTATCTCAATAGATGCAGAAAAGGCCTTTGACAAAATTCAACAGCCCTTCATGCTAAAAAGTCTCAATAAACTAGGTACTGATGGGGCGTATCTCAAAATAATAACAGCTATTTATGGCAAACCCACAGCCAATATCATTCTGAATGGTCAAAAGCTGGAAGCATTCCCTTTGAAAACTGGCACAAGACAGGGATACCCTCTCTCACCACTCCTATTCAACATAGTGTCAGAAGTTCTGGCCAGGACAATCATGCAGGAGAAAGAAATAAAGGGTATTCAATTAGAGGAATGCAAATCAAAACCACAATGAGACACCATCTCTCACCAGTTAGAATGGCAATCATTAAAATGTCATGAAACAACAGATGCTGGAGTGGATGTGGAGAAATAGGAACGCTTTTACACTGTTGATGGGAGTCTAAATTAGTTCAACCATTGTGTAAGACAGTACGAAAATTATGCCTCAAGGATCTAGAACCAGAAATACCATTTGACCCAGGAATCCCATCACTGGGTATATACCAAAAGGATTATAAATCATTCTACCATAAAGACACATGCACACATATGTTTATTGAGGCACTATTCATGATAGCAAAGACTTAGAACCAGCCCAAATGCCCATCAATGATAGACTGGATAAAGAAAACATTGCACATATACACCATGGACTACTATGTAGCCATAAAAAAGAATGAGTTGATGTCCTTTGCAGGTACATGGATTAAGCTGGAAACCATCATTCTCAGCAAACTAACACAGGAACAGAAAACCAACACCACATGTTCTCACTCATAAGTGAGAGTTGAATAATGAGAACATATGGGCACAGGGAGGGGAACATCACACACTGGTGCCTGTGGTGGGGTGGGGGTCAGGGGGAGGGATAGCATTAGGAGAAATCCCTAATGGACATAATGGGTTGATGTGTGCAGCAATCCACCATGGCACATGTATACCTACGTAACAAACCTGCACATTCTGCATATATATCCCAGAACTTAAAGTGCAATAAAAAAGAAAAAAGAAAAATAAATTTAAAAATAAGAAAATATTTTTCACAATCTGGGCTTATTTGAAAATATTATTGTGAAATAATATGAAGTGTCTTCTCTGATCACAATGAAATAAAAGTAGTAATTAATAAGAGAAATTTTGGAAACTGTACAAATACATAGAAATTAAGCAAATAATCTGAAATGACCAGTGTGTCAATGAAGAAATTAAGAAAAAAAAATTGAAAATTTCTTGAAACAAATGATAATTAAAACACAGCACACCAAAACCTATGAAATACAGCAAAGGCTGCACTAAGAGAAAAGTTTATATCTAGAAACGCCTACATAAAAAAAGAGAAAAGAGTCCAAATAAACAATATAACAGTGTGTCCTACAAAACTAATCAAGCAAGAACCAGCAAAACCCCAAAATATTAGAAAAAAAAAATTTAAAGTCAGGGCATAAATAAATGAAATTGAAATAAAAACACAATAGAAAAGATCAATGAAACAATGTTACTTTTTGTAAAGTTAAACAAAATTCACAAATCTTTAGCTAGACTAACTAAAAAAGAGAGAGAGAAGATCTAAATTAATAAAATCATAAATGAAGGAGGAGACATTACAACTGATATTGCAGAAATTCAAAGGATCACTAGTGGTTTCTTTGAGCAACTGTAAGCCAATAAATTGGAAAATCTAGAAGAAATGGACAAATTCCTAGGTATATACCACCTACCAAGATTAAACCAGGGAGAAATACAAAATCTGAATAGACACATAACAAGTAATGAGATTAAAGCCATAATGAAAAGTCTCCCAGAAAAGGAAAGCCTGGAACCCAATGGCTTCACTGATGAATTCTACCAAACATGTAAAGAAGAACTAATACCAATCCTCCTCAAACTATTCTTGAATTAGAGGAAGGGCAAATACTTTTGAACTCATCTACAAGGGCAGTATTACTCTGATATCAAAACTAGACAAAGACATATCAATAAAACTATAGGTCACAGTAGTTCAATATTCATCTCTGATAATGATACAAAAATCTTCAACAAAATATTAACAAATCATATTCATCTATACATTAGAAAGATTGTTCATTATGACCAAGTGGTGTTTATCTTTGGAATGCAAGGATGCTTCAACATACACAAACCAATCAACATGATACATCATCTTAATAGAATAAAGGAAAAAATAATTATTTCAACTAATCCTGAAAAAAACATTTGGTAAAATTAAATATCCCTTAATGATAAAGGCCCGCAAAAAACTAGGAATAGAGGAAACATACCTCAACATAATAAAACCCACATATGCCAGACCCACAGCTAATATCATAATAAATATTAAAAAAAAATCTGAAATATTTTCATCTAAGATCTGGAACACGACAGTGATGACAAGTGTCACTACTGTTATTCCACATAGTACTGGAAGTCCTAGCTAGAGGAATCAGACAAGAAAAAGATATTAATATAAAGGGAATCCTAATTAGAAAGAAATAAGTTACACTTGTTTGCAGATGATATATTATCTTTGGAAAAACCTAAAGACTCCACCTAAAGAACGATTAGAACTGATCAAAAAATTCAGTAAAGTGGTAGCATACAATATCAGCATGCAAAAGTTAGTAGCAGTTCTATATGCCAAGATTGAACAATTTGAAAAAGAAATAAAAAGTAATACTATTTACAATAGACACATATAAAATTAAATACTTAGGATTAACCAAAGAAATAAAATATCTCTATAACGAAAACTATAAAGATCTGATGAGGAAAATCGAGGACATCAAGAAATGGAAAAATTCAATTTTCATGATTTGGAAAAATAGATACTGTTAAAATGCTAGTACTAACCAAAGCAATCTACAGATTCAATGTAATCCCTATCAAAATACCTATGACATTCTTCACAGAAATGGGAAAAAAAATCCTAAAACGTATGTGGAACTATGAAGGATCCTAAATAGTCAAAACTATTTTCAGTAAAAAGAACAAAACTGGAGTCTGGAAAAATCTCATTACCTCATTTCAAATTTTATTACAGAGCTATAGTAACCAAAACAGCATGGTACTGGCATGAAAGCAGACACATAAACCAATGGAACAAAATAGAGAAACCAAAAACAAATCCACACACCTACAGTGAACTTGTTTTTGACAAGGGTGCCAAGAACATATACTGGAGAAAAGACAGTCTCGTCAATAAATGGTGCTATGAAAACTGGATATCCACATGGAGAAGAATTGAACTAGACCCTTATCTCTCACCATATACAAAAATTGTATCAAAATGGATAAAAGACTTAAATCTAAGTCATCAAGCCATGAAACTACTACAGGAAAACACTAGGGAAAATATCCAGGACGTTGGTCTGTGTAAAATATTTTTGATCAATACTCCACAAACACAGGCAACCAAAGCAAAAATAGACAATATCAACTTAAAAAAGTTTCTGCACAGCAAAGGTTAACATCAACAAAGTTAAGAGACCACTCACAGAATGGCAGGAAATATTTGCAAACTACTCATCTGACAAAGGATGAATTGCCAGTGTATACAAGTAATTCAAATAACTCTATAAAAAATTAATACTCTGATCAAAAAATTAGCAAAATATTTTCACAGACATTTTTGAAAACAAGACATATAAATGGCAAACAGCTATATAAACTGATACTTAATAATGCTGATCATCAGAGGAATGGAAATTAGAACTATGAGATATCTTCCCCCAGTTAAAATGGCTTTTATCTTAAACAAAGGCAACAACAAATGCTGGTGATGATGTGGAGAAAAAGGAATCCTTATACAATGTTGAAGGAAATGTAAATTAGTACAACAACTATGGAGAACAGTTTGGAGATTCCTCTAAAAACTAAAAATAGTGCTACCATATGATCCTTTAATCCCACTGCTGGATATACACCCAAAAGAAAAAAAAAAAAAAATCAGTATATTGAAGAGATATCTGGACTCCTATGTTTGTTGCAGTACTGTTTACAATAGCTAAGATATGGAAGCAACCTAAGTGTTCATCAAGAGATAAATGGATTAAAATAATCTGGTACATACACAGAATGGAGTACTATTCCACCATAAAAAAAAAAAAAAAAAAAAAATGAGGTCCAGTCATTTGAAATAACATGAATGGATACAGAGATCATTATTTTAAATGAAATAAGCCAGGCACAGAAAGACAGACATAACATGTTCTCACTTATTTGTGGGATTAAGTGTCTATTCCATTGAGGACAACCTCTGTCATTTCCATGATGGAAGAGGTCCAATATAATCAACCTGCCACCAGGTAGCTGGCTGATCACCCTGAGATATGGTGTCATATCGAGAGTTCAGTGTTGGTCTCTGCTCCTGGCAAATTGAGCACTCAGCAATGGCCATAGTCAGGTCAGCCTTGGTGAGTGGAAGTCCATGTTGCTGAGCCCATGCATCACCTCCATCGCTGCCACCATAGCTGCTTTTTTCATGGGCCCACTGGGCAACGATGGGGGTGGCTGGGGAAAGAGGCTCAGTGATGTCCACAGAACTGGTCTTCCTACCCACTTGATTATCAAAATCCTCCTCTGCTGAGCTCACCCATTGGTAAGCACTCACATGGGATACAAATATCTTCACAGTTTTTGACCATTCAAAGAGATCTATCCATATAATTCTTCCCCGAATTTCTTTGTCTCCAATTTTCCAGTCATGCTTCTTCCAAGTCCCTGACCATACAGCCAAACCATTGGCTACAGCCCATGAATCAGTACATAATCACACATCTGGCCATTTCTCCTTCTATGCAAAGTGCACAACCAGGTGCACTGCTCAAAGTTCTGCCCACTGGGAAGATTTCTCTTCACTGCTGTCCTTCAGAGATGTCATAGAAAGGGGCTGTCGTGCTGCAGCTGTCCACTGTCAGGTGGTGCCTGCATATCGTGCAAAACCATCTGTGAACCAGGCCCTAGTTTTCTCTTCCTCTGTCAACTGATAATAGGAACTCCACATGAGGCCATCAATGCAGGCTGGGGGAGAGAAGGCAGGGTGGTGGGAGTGGAGACCATGGGCATTTGAGCCACTTCCTCATGTAATTTACTTGTGCCTTCAAGACCTGCTCAAGCCCAATCACATATATACCACTTCCATTTGATGATGGAATGCTGCTGTGCATGACCCACTTTGTGGTTAGATGGGTTAGAAAGCACCCAGTTCGTGATAAGTGTTTCAGGTTACATGGTAACTTCATGAACCTTAGTCAAACGTTCAGTTTCCACCAAACCCCAGTAACAGGCCAAGAGCTGTCTCTCAAAAGGAGAGTAGTTGTCCGCAGAAGGTGGCAGGGCCTTGCTCCAAAATCCTAGAGGCCTCCACTGTGATTTACTTATGGGGACCTGCCAAAGGCTCCAAACAGCTTCCCTAACTGCAACTGACACTTCAAGCACCATTGGATCTGCTGGGTCATATGGCCCAAGTGGCAGAGCAGCTTGCATAGAATCCTGGACCCGTTGCAGAGCCTTCTCCTGTTCTGGACCCCACTCAAAACTGGCACTCATAAATGGGCCAGAGTAACACAACCAAATGAGTAATGTGTTGCCTTCGAAATCCAAATATGCCCAATAGGCATTGTGCCTCTTTCTTGGTTGTTGGAGGGGCCAAATGCAGCACCTTCACCTTAGAAGGAATATCTCAACAGGCCCCACACCACTGGACCCCTAGAAATTATACTGAGGTAGAAGTTTGCTGAATTTTAGTCAGATTTATTTTCCATCATCTGGTACACTAATGTCTCACCAATAAGCCCAGCGTGTTTGCTACTTCTTGCTCACTGGATGCAATCAGCATAACGTCATCAATATAATGGACCAATGTGATATCTTCTGGAAGTGAAAGCGATCAGGGTCTCTCCGATTATGATGCAAAGCCGAAGGGTTGATATGCCCCTGATGTAGGACAATAAAGGTGTACTTCTGGCCTTGCCAGCTGAAGGTAAATTGCTTCTGGTGGACCTTATGGACAGGAATGGAGAAAAAAGCATTTTCCAAGTAAATGGCTGCATACCAGGTACCAGGAGACATGTTAATTTGCTCAAGCAATAAAACCACATCTTGTACAGCAGCTGCAATTGGAGTCCCCACTTGGTTAAGCTTATGGTAATCCACTGTCATTCTCCAAGCTCCATCTATCTTCTTCACAGGCCAAATGGAATTGTGGAACAGGGATGTGTTGGGAATCACAACCCCTGCGCTTTTCAAGTCCTTGATAGTGGCACTGATCTCCACAATCCCTCCAGGGAAGTGATATTGTTCATGATTTACTATTTTTCTAGATAGAGGCAGCTCCAATGACTTCCATTTGGCCTTTGCCACCATAGCCCTCACCCTACCACTTAAGGAGCCAATGATGGGGTTCCGCCAGCTGCTAAGAATGTCTGTGTCAATTATGCACTCTCCCACTGAGGAAATCATCACACAATGAGTCCAGGGACCCACTGGACCCACTGAAAGTTAAGACCTGAGCTAAAATACCCTGAGCTAAAACACCTGACCTCCATAAGCCCCTACTTTAACTGGAAGACCACAATGACACTTTGGGTCCCCTGGAATCAACATCAGCTCAGAGTCAGTGTCCAGCAGTCCCCGAAATATCTGATCGTTTCTCTCTCCCCAATGCACAGTTACCCTGGTAAAAGGCCAGAGGTGTCCTTGTGGAAGGGTGGGAGAAAGATTAACAGCATAAATTGTCAGTAGTGTAATGGGATCCTTCATCAAGGGGACCAAGCCTCCCCTTCATTCAAGGGGTGAACATGTTGCCTCCAAAATCCAAATAGGCCCACTAGGCATGGTGACTCTTTCTTGGTTATAGGAGGGGCCAAATGCAGCAACTTATCTTTCACTTTAGAAGAAATATCTTGATGGGCCTGACACCATTAGACCCCTAGACATTTTACTGAGGTAGAAGGTCCCTGAATTTTAGTCAGATTTATTTCCCATCCCCTGGCAGGCTAATATCTCAACAATAAGTCCCATGTGTTTGCTACTTCTTGCTCACTGAATCCAATCAGCATAATGTCATTAATGTAATGGACCAGTGTGATATCTTGTGGAAGCAAAAAGTGATCAGGGTCTCTTCAAACAAGATTATGACACAAAGCCAGAGAGCTGATATACCGCTAAGGTAGGACAGTAAATTGAGAAAATGACCAAAAGGGGGAAATTGTTAAAGCAAACTAAATATGGCCTGAAAAGGACTCCGTACTTCTATATTAGAGTTATTGTGGACAAACTGCAACCTAACTTAATAGGCAGACAAGATTGAAAGCCTAACTTAGGAGTATGTACCTGTAATAATAGCTGAGCCTTGGCCAATCCCGGCAGTGGTACTTTCACCATTCATACACTATTGAGTGTTTAAACTGTGTTCAAGTAAGGCGAACACCAACCTGTAACCAATCCTGCTGTTCTGTACCTCATTACTAATTTCTGTGTGTCATTTTCCTTTTTTTGTCTATAAATCTTTTTCCAACATATGGCTGCACTGGAGTCTCTGTGAATCTGCTGTGATTCTGGGAGCTGCTCTATTCACTAATCGTTCATTGCTCAATTAAACTCCTTTAAATTTAATTCTGCTTAATTTCTTGTTTTACCAAAGAGAAAAACATTATACTAAGTGAAGTAAGCCAGGGACAAAAAGACAAATACCACATATTCTCATTTATATTTGGAATCTAAAACAATTGATCTCATAGATAGAGCATAGAAAGTACAAAAGCGGTTACAGAGGGTGGGGAGTGGAAAAATGGAAAAATGTGGATCAAACTGTACAAAATCTCAGTAAGAGGTAATAAGTTTTTTGAGATCTATTGCACAACAAAATTAGTATTGTTATTAATTGTATACTATACATTTCAAAAGTGTCAAGAGGAAATTCCAAATGTTCTTATCACAAGCATAAGTAGAGGTGATAGATATGTTAATTAGCTTGATTTAGTTTTTTTGTATTGTACTCATAAATCATTACCTCATTTTCTATCCCATAAATATATACAATTATAAAGTGTCAATTTACAATAAAATAAAAAACAATTTTTATTGATTATTTTTATTTCTATCACTTCAACAATATTCTATATTTGATAAGACACTGTTTTCATACCTTCCTTTACTTCTTTAAGCATTATTTCCTTTAGTTCTTATATCAGATTTATAATGACTACTTTAAAGTCTTTTAACAATCTGACACCTGGCCCCTTTTGCAGACAGTTTCTTTTGCCTGCTTCCCCCCCTCTCCATTGGAATGTATCACACTTTTCAGTCTCAGCCTGTCTCAAAATTTTTTGTTTAAAAAGAGACAATTTAGATAATATATTGTAGCAACATGAAAACTTATAACATTAAAGGGTTAATGTTGTCATGGTATTGTTGTTTGTTGGTTGGTTTTTCATTTTTTTTTTTAATGATTTTGCTGAATTGATTGTGAGAATGTTTTTTCCTGCAATACATAACCTCCTTTGTCCTGAATCAGATTTTTTTTTTTTTTTCTAGTTTTGATCTTTTAGTCTGGCTAATGAGGGGTCACCTCTATGTCAGGTTAGTCATTTATTGGACACAAATTGTTCTTTAGCACTCTTAGCCAGTTACATTTTCATTCTATACTGTTAGATATATGTATGTGGCTGCATTGTAGTTTTATGAGTTTATATGTTTCCGTATGTTCATCCAGAAACTAGATTAAATTTTCCCTCTTGTATTGTTCTTGTGATAGCATATTCTTAGAAATGAACACAGTCTTTTGTAATCATTGATATTTTTAGAGTAACTAGTCAGCCATGAGCAGAGCAGGAGAGGGCACCACCCCCCACCAGAAATGTCAGGTGACCACTAGGTGATAGTCATGGTTTTTAAACTCTCTCTCTACAATAAGAATTGGTCACAGTTGATGCCAGGGAAAGGCAGTTTCTGAATAGATTAAAAAAAAAAGTCTGAAGCTGGTGATCAACAGCTTCCTGATAAGATCTTGGGAGCTGGGAAAATAGGCTCAGGCATGCACACTAAGAGGCAAAATGGTGGAGTTCGACTGATATATGACCTTCCTATAGGAACACTTAACTGGTAAAAAAAAAAAAAAAAAAAAAAAAAAAAACACATAAAATGAGCATGCACACAACTTCAGCAAACACGCTGGGCATACGACTCCTCTCAAGTGCTGGCTGGCCACCACACATGCAGAAAACCCACCCCAAGGAAAAATTGAGGGAGGAGAAATGCAAACTCTAAACCATACCAATGTATAAAACCCCAGGTTACAGGCTGAACAGAGCACTTAGATCTTTCAAGTTGCCTGCTTGCCCCTCTTCCAAGTGTACTTCCCTTTTGTTCTCTAAAACTTTTTAATAAACTCTCACTCCTGCTCAAAACTTGCCTCGGTCTCTCACTCTGCCTTATGCCCCTCATGTGAATTATTTCCTTCGAGGAGGCAATAATCAAGTTGCTGTAGATCCATAGAAATTCGCTGCTGCTAACATACTTTGATGCCTTGTGACTGGGATACATGGATACATTCCCTAATGGTAAGACACCGCTGCACCTCACCTTGTTTAGCTGGAAGTGTTCAACTCCCTATACACAGTTTTCTGCTCCTTTTTCACCGCCCTGCTTACTAATAAACCCCAGAACTATTTATTTCAGCCATAGTGACTCTGGTTTTCCCAGCTGATCTCTCAGCTGACCCTGATGGGTGGTTTGTGGGGGTGGGAAGAAGCTTGGAGTCTGCACCATGTAGACCTGAGACACTAATGGCCCCCCTGGATAGGAAGGCTGGTGATAGTGGTAGCACTAAAGCCTAAAGTTGTGCAATGTCTGGGGTTTCTTCTGCTTTTTCATCTAAAATTGGCTCTTTTCCAAATCCCTACACAATCTCCACTCCTGTTTTCTCTGTGTGTATTCTGAAATGGCTTTGTGCACCCACTAGACTGTACTCCTCAGGAGCAAGTTTGCTTTTCTCTGCTTTCACCTTGCATGCCATACAACTTTCTTCTCTGCCTTAAACACACACTCACTGTTTGTTATTTGTGCATGCGTGGCTCTTGCTTTGTTTGCCTGGAAGAGGACAGGCTCTCTTGTGGATATTCCCTGAGATTTATACTTGTTTTTACATGACCAGTTCAGATGACCTCTAAACTTTCCCCTCTCTGTTGGTTCACTGAAGGGACAGACACTAATCAGTCCCTGGTAATGTCTAAATACCCCACATCCTTTGGGAATGAGTACCTGCTTAATATTTACCCAACCTCTGAATTCATCTTTTCCTCTCCTGGAAAATAGAATTTTTTGCCCTATTTCTCCTGGAAACACTATCTAAATCTTTAACCAATAACCTCAAACTGGACAGTCCCACCTCAAGGGTTTTAGAAATAGCTCACACTTATTCAGACAAGCCCTAGAAAGCAATCTAACCAAGCAATCTCTGTAGGCGAATAACTTCTACAGTATGTAGATAATCTCTTTATCTTTTCATTCACAGGACTCACACAAAAACATGTAGTAAAAACTATACTTTCTAACAGAAGGAAAATTACTTTTGTCTAATTAAAAGGGTATAAAGGTAAATCATTGTTTTCAGTAAGGCAGATTATAAAGAAAATATATTTTATATAAAAAATTTTGTATGATAAATACTTGTCCTAAAGTACAATGATTATTTTAAAAAGAGGGATGTTTAGGACAAGTCAGAAAGTCTAAGCACATTGTAGTTGGTCTATGTAAGTCATAAAACAATTGTGAAAGAAAATTTATTTTAAAATGTTATACAATTTTAAAGGTTATTAAGTCTACTGAGTACTTTGAAGTCATAAATTCCTACTGTGACTCTTTATAACTGTACAACTTTCTGACTTTAAAGCCATTAATTTTTAAGTAAGACCTGAGTACATATGGAGTTAGCCATGTCTCCTAGCTATGCTGGAAAGAGTCAGACTTTTACTGCATTTTGGCATGTCTACTCACCTTAAAACATGAGGAGCCATCTCTGCTTGTGGCCAATTCAACAATGCCTTCTACTAACTGAACTGAAACTTGTATGATAGGCTATGTATTGCCTAACGTATTTATAGTCCCTGGCAATCTCTCTTTTCTAGTATCAAACCACAGGCATTCTACTTTGCCAGGGTGAGGGGAGATAGCAAATTATTTGCCCTTCTCACGGGACTCTGCATTATAGCTGATAAAGGGAATATATTTGCTGGAATCACAAACCCTCCTTGACCTATAGACTATTCTCAAAGGAAATAGCCAATAACATTGACACCAGGGCTAAATCTTTAACAACAATGCAAGATCAAATTGACTCTTTACCAGCTGTAGTTCTCCAAAATTGTCAGGAACTAGATATGTCCACAGCAGCACAGGGAGAAATTTGTTTAGCCTTTGATGAAATATGTTTCTTTTGGATAAATACATTGGAAAAAGTACAAAACAACATCAGACAACTCTAAATCATGTCTCCAGTTTATGGGAACAAGCCTCTCAGGGTTGGTTAAACTAAGAAGGAATCTGGGAATGGTTCTTCTGGGCTCTTCCTTTTTTATGGCCACTTGTTACTCTCTTACTTTTGTTCTTTTTGGTCCATGACTTCTAAATCTAATAACCTGATTTGTCTCCTTTTGCCTTTAGGCTACCCACTCCAGATCATCCTCCATGAGGTATACTGTCTCTTCAATGTTCAAGAGTCATCCCTCTACAAAGGACCCCTAGACTGCCCATCAGTAGAATACAACAGAGGCAAAATCATTCCCTTGTCTTTATTGGACCCAGCTGGATACCACTGTCACCAACCTACAGATCTAGCCTGCCCTGACTGCTACCAAAAGGCCAAGACCCACAGAACAACCACCACTGCCCCTCTGTCAGCAGGAAGCAGCTATAGAAGGCAGATCTTCATTCATTTTCCCAAAGAATTGGGTCTTGGACTCTTGAGAGGGAAATGTTAGAGTAGGTAGATAGACAAGAGCAGGGCAGAAGAGGGCTCCCACAGGAATGTCAGGGGACAATCACATGATAGTCAAGTGGTTGTTAAACTGTCTTGCTAAAACAATAATTGGTCACAGCTGGTGCCAGGGAAAGGCAGTCTTCCAATAGATAGAAAATGCCTGAAACTGGTGATCAGCAGCTTCCCAGTAAGATCTCAGGAGTTGGGTGAGTAGGCTTGAACATTCAGAGTAAAAGGCAAAATGGCAGACTTTAACTAGTATATGACCTTCCTCTAGAAATGCTTGACTGGTAAGGATGCACATGTAGACATCCTTTTCCAAGGAAAAATCAAGAAAGGAGAGACACAAACCCCAGAACCATGCCAATGTATAAAACCCCAAGTCAAAGGCTGAACAAAACAGTTGGATCTCTCAAGTTGCTCAGTTGTCCCTCTTCCAAGTGTACTTTACTTTCTTTCATTCTCTCTCTAAAACTTTTTAATAAACTCTCCTTCCTGCTCAAAACTTGCCTTGGTCTTTCTGTCTTATGCCCCTTGACTGAATTATTTCCTGTGAGGAGGCAAGAATCGAGTTGCTCAAGTCCCATATGGATTCACCACAGCTAACAGTATGACAGATACTATTTTTGTTTAAACCTGGCATTTTTGGTGTTATCCCTTAGTCAGAGTAGCTCATTATTCAACCAGTATTTTGTCAGAGGTTGTGTTTGAGCCCTTTTTGCCTGTGAGGTCTCCATCCCTGGTTTCACAGGTCTGTTTGTAACTTGAGTAATGATTACAATTCTGTCTTATATCCTGCTCTGATTGTTCCTGAGCAGCTGAAGCTTTATGTGTGCAAAATGCTGGACCTGGTGTTGACTATGGACCCCGTAGTACTGTTCTTGTATGTCCATTTTGTTGGTTCCCTCTGTTAAACTTCTGATTGTTCTTCCCTTTTCATTGTTGCTGCTTGCTTCATGGATTTAGAAGTTTTCCATTAATTTGTCTTCTTCAAGATCTCCCTCATCATCAACAATGTCCTTAGGCATGAAATTCTCCAAACTGTGTTCCAAATAGAGCCAGTTGCCTCAGGAAGAGCTGGAGGGATTTTCATCTTCAAGGCCTTCATTTCTGACTTACTTCTACCCATGGCCATTACACAATAACTACGTGTAGAGATAGTGGCTCACTTTTCTAAGAGTGAAACTCCTACTCTGCGAGTGGGTATGGTAGGGAAATCAGGAATAACAACTCCTGGTCTTCTCTTCCTTCTCTCCTCGGGTAGAGCCTCTACTCAATGAGAAACTTTGGGCAGGACTGTTATAGCTCCAGTAATCTCAGCGTGCTGCACCTGGGAAAGATATTCTATGTTACAAGTGACAGAAGAGACACCAGGACCTCTATGTCACATTTGACTGAAGTAGAGTTCTGAAACACATGGCTGAGTGGGGGAAAAAAGCAGGCAGCCTTCTGATCCCTGCCACATCTTCTGGAGTAGAACTTCCATAACACAGACTTAAGCAGAAGAAGTTATGATAATCAAACAGGTTACGGCTCAAAGGCCATAGACTCTAAATGTTCTTACACAAATCAGTAGTTTTTTTGTTTGTTTGTTTGTTTTTTTCTGAATTAATGTTTTCTCTCTTGCTATATGCCCTTAGGAAAATTCCAGAGATTTTGAAATTATTTTTAACATAATTGCATCCAGTTAAATAATTTCTTGTTGGGAGAAAAGTTTGACATGTTCTTCACTCCTTCATTTCAGAAGACAGTCTATCACTTTTTTGTTTGCTACTTACTTGGTCTGTTTCATGCAGGGATACAGAGAGATGGATGAACTAGATTATCATGCTGTCATCTTCCCAAAATCTACACATACAACTTTTTCAGAGATAAAAATATTGTGATTGAAACCTAAGTGAAAAAAACATTTGTCTTAATGAACAATTCTAATCAACTATCTAAGAATTTTATTTATAAGAACAGATATAGCTTGAAACTGTATGACCATGGGTACATTTGAATTCCTTTAACTTTTTAGGCCAAATAAATGTTTTATGAATGTCTTTTAACTGATGATGCTACTAGAATATATACAGAGAGAAAATATCACAAAGCTTTATTTCTTGCACATTAAAAAGTTGGGATAAATAATGTTAAGAAAGAATATATTATTTTAAAAGGATTGGTCTTTTTCATGTGAGAATTCATCTACAATAAATTGTAGAGTTCACACCAAGAAGTCATACTGAGCTGCATTTTATAACGTTTAAAAATAATTATTAATCTTATCTGACTTTATTTTCTATTGGTATTTTAGTTAATTCAATAGTGTACTTTATTCTCTTTACCGATAGTGTGGCATTCTAGCAGTTGGTATAACAATAAAGTTTCAGTTTAGATCACAGTCCTCTTATATTTATGATTTTTGTAATGATATTATCTTAATTTCTATCTTGCTACAAACAACATTTGGTTTTAATATTTTCTAACATTTTCTTTTCTAGACAATTCCAAATAACATGCAGAACTGGAAATTCAATACAAAATTGTTGCTAAAACAATAAAAACCCATCAAAATAATATGCATCCTATTACGTGGACAAATTGATTCTAAATTCACTATATGAAATGCTGTGAGTTTCTGAATGTGTAGTTAATCTGAGCAATAAATTATAAAAGCAATCTCAATTCCATCTGATTTTCTTGTGTATAATATGCAGTAAACTTTCTTGATGTTTATTAAAAGTGATTATAGGTACAAGATGGCTGTCATGTAGCTGCAAGAAATAGTTTATTTCAGCTTAATAAAAAGTTTTTAAGGTACTTAAAAATAACTTGTACTATCTCAGATTGTTATATCCTTCAAGATGATATATAAATTTGCATTTTTAGCTTTTACTATTTCTTATAAAAATTTGCACATAAAATTTAGTTTTGAATGAAGTTTCAGATTCTCCATTGACCTACTGCACATTTTACAGAAAAAGCAGGACCTTATAAAATGGAACACTGATATTTTTCAGTATAATGTACATTTTATCTAATTTATTTTTATATAATGTAGATTATAGGTAAAATATAAACTATGGATGGACGTAAGTGTGCTTTTTCTACTGAACAAGTAAGCACAGTTTGTCACACCTCTCTGTTTCAAAATTCTACAGCACAGTAATGTGTTTAAGTCAAGATATTTGTTTGCAAATATATCTTGATCTAAAATAATTTCATTTAAGTAATTTTATTTGGTTTCTTAAATGTCTACTTAACACATCTTAAAGAACTACAAAACAAGAGCAAACCAACCCAAAGTTAGCATAAGAAAAGAAATAATAAAGGTCAAAGAAGAAATAAATAAAATTGAAATAAAAAAACAGAAGATTAATGAAAGAAAAAGCTATTTTTAAAAAACGTTAAACACAGTTGACAAATCTATAGCCAGACTAACTAAGGAAATTAGAGAAGACCCACATAAATAAAATTAGAGATGGAAAAGAGGACATTACAACTGATACTTTAGAAGTTAGAACGATTATTAGTGGCTACTATGATCAACTGTATGCCAATAAATGGAAAAATCTGGAGGAAGTGCAAAATTCCTACATAGATAAAACCTACCAAAATTGAACCAGGAAAAAATCCAAAACCTGAACAGACCAATAACAAGTAACAATATTGAAGCTGTAATAAAAAATTTCCAAGTAAAGAAAAGCCTAGGACCCAATGAACTCACTGCTGAATTCTACCAAACATTTAAAGAACTAATACCAATCCTACTCATTCTCTTCCAAAAAAATGAAGGCGGATGGGATATTTCTAAACTCATGCTAAATGGTCATAATTACCCAGACACCAAAATCAAACAAAGACATATCAAAAAATATAAAAACTATAGGCCAATATCTCTGATGAATACTGATACAGATCCTCAACAAAATACTAGCAAACAGAATTCAACAGTGTATTCAAAATATTGTTCATCATGACCAAGTAGGATTTATCTTCGGATGCAAGAATGCTTCAACATATGCAAATCAATTAATATGACACATCAGATCAAAAGAATAAAGGACAAACACCATATGATCATTTCAAATGATGCTGAAAAATCATCTGATAAAAGTCAAAGTCCCTTCATGATAAAACCCTGAAAAAATGGGTATAGAAGAAACATACCTGAACAAAATAAAAGCCAGATGTGACAGACCTGCACATGATATCATACTAAATGGGGAAAACCTGAAACCCTTTCCTCTAAGATTTACTAGGCCGGGCGCGGTGGCTCAAGCCTGTAATCCCAGCACTTTGGGAGGCCGAGGCGGGCGGATCACAAGGTCAGGAGATCGAGACCATCCTGGCTAACACGGTGAAACCCCGTCTCTACTAAAAAATACAAAAAACTAGCTGGGCGAGGTGGCGGGCGCCTGTAGTCCCAGCTACTCGGGAGGCTGAGGCAGGAGAATGACGGGAACCCGGGAGGCGGAGCTTGCAGTGAGCTGAGATCTGGCCACTGCACTCCAGCCTGGGCGACAGAGCGAGACTCCGTCTCAAAAAAAAAAAAAAAAAAAAAAAGAATACTAACAATCACCACTGTCACTCAGCAACTCAGCATAGTAACAGAAGTCCTAGATAGAACAAATAGACAAGAAAAAGAAATAAGGGACATCCAAATTCAAATGGAAACAGTCAAATTATCTTTGTTTGTAGAGGATATAATCTTATATTTGGAAAAACCTAAAGACTCCAGCAAAAAAAAACTATTACAACTGATAAATTCAGTGAAGTTGAGGAAACAAGATCAACATACAAAATTTAGTAGCATTTCTATATGCCAATAGTGAACAGTCTGAAAAAGAAATTAAAAAAATAATTCCATTTACAATAGCCCCAAATAAAATTAAATACCTAGGAATTAACTAAAGAAGTGAAAGATCTCTACAATGAAAACTATTAGACACTGATGAAATAATGTAAAAGGACCTAAAGAAATGGAAATTCATTTTATGTTCATGGAATAGAAGAATCAATGTTGTTAAAATGTCTATACTACCCAAAGTTATCTACAGATTCAATGCAATCCCTACAAAAATATCAATGGCACTCCCCACAGAAACAGAAGAAACAATCCTGAAATTTATATGGAGCCACAAAGGACAAAGAATAGCCAAAGCTTTAGTAAAAAAGAATAAAAGAGAAATCACGTTACCTGACTTGAAATTATACTACAGAGCTACAATAACCAAAACAGCACTATACTGACACAAAAACAGACACATAGACCAATGAAACAAAATAGAGAACCCAGAAACAAATCCATACATCAACAGTAGACTCATTTTAAACAAAAGTGTCAAGAACTTACATTGGAGAAAGGACTGTCGCTTCAACAAATGGTCCTGGGAAAACTGGACATACATATGCAGAAAAAAAGAACTTGACTTATATCACTTGCCATATACGAAAACCAAATGAAAATGCATTAAGGACTTAAATGTAAGACCTCAAACTATGAAACTCCTACAAAAAGTCACCTTTCCAGGACATTGGTCTGGGCAGAAAATTATTGAGTAATACCCTACAAGCATAGCCAACCAAAGCAAACATGGACAAATGGGATCACATCAAGTTTAAAAGTATCTGCACAGCAAATAAAACAATCAATAAATTGAAGAGGCAACCCACAGAATAGGAAAATATTTGAAAACTACCCATCTGACCAGGAATTAACAACCAGAATATATAAGGAGCTCAAACAACTATATAGGAAAAAAAATCTTACGATCTGATTTATCAATGGGCAAAATATTTCAGTAGACATTTCTGAAAATGTAACATACAAATGGCAAACTGACATATGAAAAGGCACTCAAGATCATTGTTCATCAGAGAAATGCAAATCAAGACTACAATAAGAGAAACGATCTCATCCCAGTCAAAATGACTTTTATTCCAAACACAGGCAATAACAAATGCTGGAGAGGATGTGGAGAAAAGAGAACCCTCATACATTGTTGGTGGGAACGTAAATTTGTAAAACAACTATGACGAATAGTTTGAAGGTTCCTCCAAAAACTAAAAATAGAGCTACCATATCATCCAGCAGTTCCACTGCTTGATATATACCTAAAAAATTGAAATCAGAATTGAAATCAGAAGAAATCCAAGAGATTTCTTCACTCCCATGTTTGTTGCAGCACTCTTCACAACAGCCAAAATTTAGAAAGAAAACTTGTGCCCTTCAACAGATAAGTGGATACAGAAAATGTGGTACTTATACACAATGTAGTACTACTCAGCCATAAAAAGAATGATGGCTAGGCATGGTGGCTCATGCCTGTAATCCCAGCACTTTGGGAGGCAGAGGCAGGAGGATCACTTGAGGTCAGGAGTTCAAGAACAGCCTGGCCAACATGGTGAAACTTTGTCTCAACTAAAAATACAAAATTTAGCTGCCCATGGTGGTGTGCACCTGTAATCCCAACTACTCGGAAGGCTGAGGCAGGAGAATCGCTGGAACCCAGCAGGTGAAGACTGCAGTGACCCGAGATCACTGAACTCTGGTCTGTGCAACAGAGAGAGACTCTGTTTCAAAACAAAGAATAAGATCTTGTCATTTACAGCAACATGGAGGGAACTGTAGGTAATGATGTTATGTGAAATAAGCCAGGCACAGAAAGACAAACATTACATGTTCTTACTTATTTGTGGGATGTAAAAATCAAAACAATTGAACACATGCAGATAGAGAGTAGAAGGATGGTTACCAGAGGCTGAGCTGTGTAGTGGAAACTGTGCAACATGTGGGGATGGTTAATGGGTACAATAAATAGTTTGAAAGAGGGAATGATACATAGTATTTGATAACACAACAGGGTGACTATATTCAAAAATAATTTATTTGTAAATTTTAAACTAGCTAATTTAGTATAATTGGATTGTTTGTAACAAATAATAAATCCTTGAGGGAATGGATACCCCATTTTGTATGATGTGATTATTACACATTACATGCCTGTATCAGAATATCTCAATGTATCCCATAAATACATACACCTACTATGTACCTGCGATAGTAAATATTGAGTGTCAACTCGATTGGATTGAAGGATGCAAAGTATTGTTCCAGGGTGTGTCTGTGAGGGTGTTGTCAAAGAAGACTAATATTTGAGTCAGTGGACTGGGAAAGGCAGACCCACCCTGAATCTGGGTGGGCAGAATCTAATCAGCTGCCAGCACAGTCAGGATAAACGAGGGCAGGAGAATGTGGAAAGACTAGACTGGCTAAGTCTTCTGCCTTCACCTTTCTCCCATGCTGGATGCTTTCTGCCATTGAACATCAGACTCCAAGTTTTTCATCTTTTGGACTCTTAGATTTACACATCAGTGATTTGTCAGGGGCTCTTGGGCCACCACCTGAAGGTTGCACTATCGTCTTTCCTAATTTTGAGGTTCTGGGACCCATACTAGCTTCCTGGATCCTCAGCTTACATACAGCCTATTGTGGGACTTCACCTTGTGATCATTTGAGTCAATTCTCCTAATAAACTCCCCTTCATATACACATCTATCCTTTTAGTAGTGTCCCTCTAGAGAACCCTGACTAATAAAGTACCCACAAAAAGTAAAACTAAAAAAATTACTCAAAAAATGACATTTTTCTAGGTATTTAACACCCACAGCGACACTGAGTTATTTTACTTAATCCCTCTATAGGCGTACTTATACCCATACCCTTGCCATTGTATCATGGTTGGCAGAGTACATTTTTCTGCCCTTTGGCTTTAGCTTTGGTCACCATTGACATATATAGGACAATGGTGTATAAGTAAATATGAGTCAAGATAGGTTTGAAATGTGCACATAGGATTGTGTTTGATATCTTGCACATCTGCCATCACCATGGAAAGACATACATTGGGCAGCCGTTGCCCTTTTAGCCTGACCCCTTTATTGAGACATGTAAAACATAACTGAACCAGAAACTGTAGCATGAATCCTATCCCACCAACTCACACACTCATGAGAAAGAAAAATAAACATTTATATTTGTTAAGCCAGAGAGATCATGGTCATTTGTTACATGGCATCATGACAGCAATAGATGACTAACACACTCTATTCTCTTCCATTTTCTCCCTTCTGCTTTTCACAGATATTATTATCATTATTTCCTGTTACTATACCTGTAATGACAACACTTCAGCTTTCTTCAGGCCCACTACCCAATCTAAATGCAACAGCTAGTCATTCAACAAATATTCTTTGGCATTATCTATTTTCTTCTCCTTTGCCTTGGGTCATGCTTTGCCAGTTACCAAACATATATTGTTTATTAGACGGTGTGACATAATATGGAGTTTTTATACCTTATTTCTTATCAAAAAGCTGAAAAAAACCCAAATTCTAAAAGACATATTGTTCCAAGAGTTTACCGAAAGTTATTATAGATTTGTGTTTGCATACTCGTATGTGTGTGTACTTGTCTTTAAGTATAAAAATAAAGTATAAAGATATAGAAAAAGAAGAAGTTAAAGGTTTGGAAGGACATACAGAATACTCATAATACTTTTTTTTCTTTGGGGAAGGTAATCTGGATGTTCTTTGAAACGAGGATATATAATGTAATAATTCTTCAGTTAAAACTTCAAAAATAATTGATGGTTTAAGATCTTGAAGCAGATAGGAGCTTGTGGATTTAAGAACACAACTAAATTTGTTCATCAGGGCAAAAGAAAGGGGGAAAGGAACGCTTCTTTCTCTAAAAGGAGAAGGAAAGTAGTAACATGCAGGTTGTTCTCCATCTATACACCCCATGCATTTTCAATTCTTCTCTGCTGTGTTCTGTGCCCTGGGAGGTTTCCCTTAATTGAGCTCTCCTACTGAATAACTTATTAGGTTTGACCACTTGGAAGCACTGGCTATTAGGAAGACCGGTAGAGAAGTAAGTATGAATACTTCTTTTTCATCCCTTCCCTACTTCAGCGCCACATTTAATAGTACTGGCGGCATTTCTTCAGGACTATAGCTCTCAGGAGGCAGGTTCTTCTCCATGGTTCCAATTGTCAAAGTGCTCTGCTATGGTTATTTTTTTTTTCATTTGTCCTATCAAGAAGAGGCATGGGAATAGATTCTGAAGATACAATTAGACAAGAATGATAATGATGAGCTACTAAACTATTACTAAAGTTTATCTTTTTTATCAGGAAAAATGTGAGGCATGGCCATATAAAGTGAGAAAAAGGTAACAGGATTGAGTATATTAGTCAGCTGTTGCCAATGAACTAATTATTTTAATTCCTAATATCTAAAAAATAAGCAATTTATTAAAGAATCAAAACCCTATATGATCTGATCTCAACCTACTTTTCAACTACTCTTTAGCCTACTCTCCTACATTACCCAAATATTCTAGATGTTTTCAATACTCTATACATGTTTAAAATTTTCCAATTTTCTCCTTTTGCTCTTACTCTTCCTCTTGCAGTAATTCCTTCTTTCTTTCTCCCCCTTTTCCTCACTAAATCCCTCTCCTGTTTCTGCATATTTAAATTCTACCAACACCTATATATCAATTTGTTAATTTTTTATTATGAAAATGTTCAAAATAGAAAAAATTGTACAGTGAACACCTATATACCTACCTCTTAGATTCTACAATTAACCTTTAATTGTATTTCCTTTACAGCCTACAGTCCATCTATTCTTTCCTCTATCCATCCATGAATCCTCTTGTTTCTGAATCTTCTCAGTTAGTTGTTCATATCAGTTCATTTAATCCTAATCAGATCATGTGTATCATTTACTAGAGTATGACACTATGGTTTACTGTTTTAAATCTTTCATTTGGATTGTCATGCAATTTTATATGTAACTCTCTTAGAGTTTTTGCCCCATGCCTTGCACTGTAATTACTATTGAACATTTGATACTTCTCCTACTACAATATGTTATTCTGTATACATCTTCTAATGCATTGATTTTCAATCAGGAAAGGTTTAATTATTCTATTTGACCAACTGAATGAATATGTTTGACAGTTTGGAATATATTGAATGCAACTGTAAACACCTGTTTGGCACCCTGTTTCTGTAGTACTCAAATCTTCTGAGCTGTGGTAACCTTAACTGAACCAGTCTGAAAATTTTGTCTCCTCAAAAAATCTATGACTAGTCCTATAAAGTATGAGATAGTTGCTTAACAGGTCAGTAGTATCAGTCATGATGCTGGACCTTCCCTGAGATTGGCATCTCATTTTCTCAGGCTCATGCCATGTTGCCATTCTATCTAGATTTCTGCTTCTGATCTTTTGTATCCCCACTACTGTGTCACTAGTATCAACCAGATCTTAGCAGAGCATCCTTTCTTACTATCTGCCCATATCTCCTGTGATTATTTGCTGCTTAAATTTCTGTCAACTTACTACCCATGAGATAGCAACGTGGATTTGTCCATTTAGTGATGATGCGTATGTTCTCTTTGTCCTTTCTTCCCAAAGTTGGCCCTTACTTGTTGGAACTTTCAATTAACAACTGTCTTTTTCATTCTTTTAAAGAGCATAGCCCTTGGCCTTATTGTACTCACATGTCTCACTTTTATTTGACCTCAAATAAACCTAGACTTCTGATCTCAGCCCAAGCCCTCTTCCAACAGATAACTCCTTGAAAGGTGGTTGGCTACTACAGAAAAAACGTTTTCTGACCACAGTGATATGTAAATATAAACTAAATGATTTGCTTGATGTGGTGTTCTAGCATCAGATGGTAAAAGACAAGACCTAAAACAGACCATCTGCATTATAATCTTCTGAGACTGCTGTTAGAAGGCAAATGTTTTTATCATTTTGGAATATAATGTGGCAAGTTTTTCATTAGTTAAATATATTCAAGTTAGTGAAATTTCCTTTGTTTACTTCCTTAATGTTAAAATGCTCTTTCTTTCTTTTTTCTTTTTTTCTTTTTTTTTTTTTTTTTTTTTTTTTTTGAGACCAAGTTTCCCTCCTGTTGCCCAGGCTAGAGTGCAGTGGTGTGATCTCTGCTCACTGCCCAGGTTCAAGCAATTCTCCTACCTTAACCCTCTAAGCAGCTGGGATTACAGCCACCCGCCACCATGCCCAGCTAATTTTAAATTTTTAGTAGAGATGGGGTTTCACCATGTTCGCCAGGCTGGTCTCAAACTCCTGACCTCAGGTGATCCACCCACCTCGGCCTCCCAAGCTTCTGGGATTACAGGCTTGCACCACCACACCCGGCCCTAAAATGCCTTTTCTTTCATGAACTAATAATGATAATAGAGGGCAGTTGGTGTCTCTTTAACATTAGTCCCTCTGGAAAAAGTTGGTAACCCGTTAGCAAGGCAGATACCTGAGAATTTCCACAGACTTGTAGAATCAAAATATCTGGGAGTATGGCACAGGAATCTGCAATTTTAATAGGTTCCAAGCTACTCTTACATTAAGTTTGAGAGGACACTTGCCTAAACCAATAATATAATATTATGAGAATAAAGATGGTAGGACTGAGAGGAAGCTGACTTCCCTGAAGCAAAAGGAGAAGATTAAAATGCATAGGGATATAAGTTACATCTTGATTTAATATTTGAGTAAAAGAAAGCTTTCAGATAAAAATAAAGATGAGTAAAAGCTGTATTGTATACTTGAAATTTGCTAAGATTGTAGATGTTAAATGGTCTCAACACCAAGAAAATGTAACTATGTGAAATGGTAGGTAGGTTAATTAACTTGATTGTGGTAATCATTTCACAATGTAAATGTATATAAAACATCAAGTTGTATATCTTAAATAGGTATAGTTTTAATTTATCAATTATAACTCAAAGCTTCCAGGGAAAAGCTTAAGAAGGAATGATTGCAAAATAGGTTGATGAAAAGTCACTGAAAGACTTTAAAGGAAAATTTTGTCATCAAAGCGTAGCCTTTAGTATGTAATTTGTTATAGCCAATTGTCTTCACTTTTCATATAATTACTTCCCATTCATTAATACAGATTATGTGCTATGTAATCAACTTAAATTCTATATAAGTCATTGATCTAATGTATAATATAGTTTTTTAAAAATATTGTCTTGACCTAGTTTTGAGGCCCTGGCTAGAGTTCTGTAAATGTCCTTTTTTTTGAGATGTTCATGAAGTCCAGACCTCAGTTACTGCCCTTAGGGGACTGTCATGCTCCTGGCCACTATGCACCCTCTCCAATTATTTCAGAGCCAAGTACCAGACAACTATGGACAGCCCCTATGCCCTGAAGCCCATGGAATTATTCAAATTAGTCAATCTACAGGGAGCCTGCAAAACAGCTAACATCAACCAGCTTGCCATATGTGAGCTGCCTTCTATAACTGTAGCTTGCTGTTACCCTATCCCAATTCTGCCTTTCATCTATCCAAGAGTCAGTACGTTATGTCTTGCCATTAAAGAAAATTTTTAATTGTGTAAAACACAAGGCCAACTCTAAGCCCTAATATTTAGATATGAATAGTCATTTATATACCACCACTCAGCTGGATAGTAGAAGCATCTATGTGTTTTGCATCTTATAATCAACAGTAAAGAGAGAATTCTTATGAGAAAAATGTCTGGTATCACCAGTAAACATGGTAACATATCAGTGTTGTCAGTCACCATGGTGACATAGCTAAAATAACAAATATTTGGCTAACAGTGATGTAAAAGTAATCAGAGCTGACATTAATCACAGACAGAGTAAGTGCTCACTCAAATAGCACATTTTGAAGAGCACTAAAACATGCTTCTTCTTATTCAGAAATATCATTTTATCTCCTATGATGTCTGAAACTCATTATCAATCCATTGGCTTTAAAAAGTGTTAACTTCTTAAAATGTATTGAATACTTGCTATTTTTTAAGCTTAAAGTTATATACAAGAGAATAAGGAAAAAATAAGAAATAGAATCCATCCTCAATGATTTCGCAGTCCAGTAGGGAATATAGAGACATAGATAACTAGTGTAGAGTTTGCTAAGTATAATGGTACAGAGAGGGAGTGGCCAGTGCCCTAGAGTAGAGGACTTTTTGAGGAGATAACAATTAAGCTAAAACCAGAAGGCTGAGTAGAAATTAAGAAATCAGTGTTGAGGCACTACTTTGGGCAGAAAAAAAAAATATATATAGCACATTAGAAAGCCCAAATTTGTCAGTCTTCTCCAGTAACTTAAAACATCATAATTTATTCCTCATATGAGAAAATATCTAAAAACATAGAATATCTTACTTTTTTACTCATATAAGAAGATATTAGAATACAAATAACTTAAAAATATTGTTTATTACTACATAAAAGTATAGAAATTTACTAAACCTAGACAGGTTGATCAACTAGATGGGAGCTAGAAACAGTTTATTTTTTCTTACAGAACTGCTTCAAATATAAAAAAAAGATTTTTTTAAATGCAGAGCTATTTGTTAAATTGTCACAATTTTAGTAAAGATTCAGACTTTGATGAGTATATGAATCATGCTTAATTTTCTGTGGCTGACTTTGTATTGTAAACCTCAGGCTATATTAAAATAATCAAGAATTTGTCCTCTCAGTTTTACAGTTTCCTAAGGAACCAATTGACTTAAATGCCAACTTTTTGACACAAAGAAACAAGGTAATCTTGGAATTGCAGAAATGAATGTGTGAGTGAGTACTGTATACATGTTGATATCTCTGAGTGTATGAGCAAACACTAGGCAATATTTCAGTCCACCTGGCTATGTGAAATAATTTTATTTACGAAACTGAAAATCAAAGCTTAGATCAACCCACAATCAGTTATGTTAACTTTGGATCTAAATTGAGAGGTAATCAGTGATGGTTAACTTTATGTGTCAACTCGACTGTGTTAAGGATACCCAGATAAGCCATTAAACCATTTCTGGATGTGTCCGTGAGGATGTTTCTGGAAGAGATTATCATTTGAAACAGTGGAGTAAGTAAAGAAGTGTGGGCAAGCATCATCCCATCCACTGAGAGTCCAGATAGAACAAAATAATGATGGAAGGGTTAATTTTCTCTCTTTTCTGGAACCCGGTCATCCGTCTTCTCTTGCCCTTAGATATCAGAGCTTCAGATTCAGAGGACTCCAGACTCCAGGACTTACACTGACTTCCCCCTTCACCTGGTTCTCATGCCTTTGGCTTCAGACTGAGAGTTACACCATTGGTTCCACTAGTTCTCAGGCTTTTGGGACTAAATTACACCACTGACTTTCCTGTTTCTCCAGCTTGCGGGTGGCATGTCTTGGTACTTTTCAGCTCCCATAACTGTGGGAGTATATTCTCATTATATATACCTTTTATCTATATCTATCTATCTATCTATCTATCTATCTATCTATCTATCTATCTTTGTTCTATCTATATTTTTCCTATTGGTTCTGTTTCTGTGGAAAACCCTGAACCAAATGTAGCCTCACTAAATACAACTCACTGCAATTGAGAATAGTTAATGCTAATATATTCCAGTATTCTCATTGACTTGATCCAAATTTATCAATTAAAATAATAGGAAACTTTATGCAAATAAAGTTGATAAATTTTATCTTTGGACTGATTCTATGTTTCTGCTAAAATGTATATAATCTTTATAGCAAGAAATATCTCACTACTTTTATCATTACAAAATATCTGTGCCTGGACACATAAGAATTTCTGATCTTCAGTCTAATTGCTGAAAAACTTGGATGCCCTGCTTTATTTCCTTTTTTTTTTTTTCATTTTTCAAAAGTTGATTTTTTTCTATATTCTTCAGATAAGTGAGAATAAGTACTTCTAGTCTTTTTTGACAGCAGCAAATTCAATTTATATAGCACCATATCTTTAAAAAAAATCACTACTAGTGCACTGACATTTTCAGCATATTGCCAGACACAATTTGGAAATTGTGCCTGTTAACGTTACGCTGTTGGCAATTTTATAAAGGAGTCTAAAATGGAGATATTATGTGGGTCATTCGAATTATTTGGGGCTCAGGGTAAATGAATTTTTTCTAAATTTTTATTATGAAAAATTTCCTACATACAAAAAAAAAAAGATTAATATAATGAACCTTCAGGTACTCATCACCTAGCTTAAAAATTAATCCACAATTGGCCAATTTTATTTAATCTCCTCACCCCTACACTACTCTATTTAGAAGCCAATCCAAGACATTGTATTTCACCTGTGAATATTTCAGTGTGTATCACTGAGGTAAAATTTCCCTTTTATAAATGTAACCACAGTATTCTTATACCTAACAAAATAATATTTTGTTAATATCTTGTAATAGCCCATTAATGTTCAAATTCCCCAATTGATTAGAAGCTGACTTCTTTATTCTCTTTGTTTTCATCTGGAACTAAACAAGGCCTATCTATTGCATATAATGAATGTAACTATGTATCTCCTCTTTTTGTTTCTTACATTTAATTTTAAGATACTTCAACTCTGCAGAAAAGAATTGGAGGAGTAGTGCAATAAACACTGATATATCCTTAATTTATATTCAATAATTATTAATGTTGCACATTTGTCTTCTCTCCCTTTATATATCCTTTTTTTTTTTTTTTTTTTTTTTTACATTTTTGCAACCTCATTGGAAAATAGGTTTCATACATGGTAATGCTTCATCCCTAAACTCTTCCGTGTTTCTGATAAGAACGGGGAAATGCTCCTATATGAGTCATGGGTGTATAAGGTAAGGCAAGCAGCCTAGTTTGCCCGCAATGCAGGAAGAAAGGCCATGAGATATGATTCGTACTTAGGTTTACATTCCAGATGTCACATAAATCACTTACCATCTCAAACTCACTTTTCTCATCTGTAAAAGTAGCGACAATAACGCATCTTTCAGGAAGATTATGGTGAGGTTTAAATTAGACTGTGTAGGTAAATGTATCTAGCACATGGCCTGGCACTTGGAAGACCGTCTACATGTTGTTTTTAATCTTCTCTGCTTCTCTCCTTTGCAAGTAAGCACTGCCAGATGGGGAAAGTTAATTGAAAAGGGACATTGAAAAGCAGGCTGGAAAGTTTGAATTTACTATGAGAAGTAATTGGAAAACGCTGTTGCTCTTTTATGAAGCAAGTCGTCTATTTATAGGTTCAATATCTGTAAGACATACAATACAGTGTGGAAAATCCTCATTAAACAATGTCACAAATACATAGGGAGTATAAATTGCAATAAATAATATTTTTAAATAATAGGGCTTTATAAAGAGAAAATAACAGGGTTAACCTAATGTAGAATGAAGGGTACAGACAGTCTTTCTGAGGATGACACTTAAACTATGATATAAAGATAAGTAAGAGTTAGCAAGGCAAAGAAAGGAGGCAAAGAGCAGCCCAGGCAGAGGAAACATGTGTAATGGTCTCAGTGTGAGGCAGTGATTGGTATATTTTGAAGACTTGAATAAAGGACTGTGTCACCCAAATATAAAGAATGAGGCCGGGCACAGTGGCTCACAGCTATAATCCCAGCACTTTGGGAGGCCGAGGAGGGCAGATCTCATGGTCAGCAGTTCAAAATCAGCATGGTCAGCATGGTGAAATCCTGTCTCCACTAAAAATACAAAAATTAGTCTGACATGGTGGGGCGCACCTGTAGTCCCAGCTACTGGGGAGGCTGAGGCAGGAGAATCGCTTGAACCTGGGAGGCAGAGGTTGTAGTGAGCCAAGATCCCACCACTGCACTCCAGCCTAGGTGACAGAGCAAGACTCCATCTCGAAAGAAAGAAAGAAAGAAAGAAAGAAAGAAAGAAAGAAAGAAAGAAAGAAAGAAAGAAAGAAAGAAAGAAAGAAAGAAAGAAGAGAGAGAGAGAGAGAGAGAGAGAGAGAGAGAGAGAGAGAGAGAGAGAGGAAGGAAGGAAGGAAGGAAGGAAGGAAGGAAGGAAGGAAGGAAGGAAGGAAGGAAGGAAGGAAGGAGAAAAAAGAATGAAAAAGTGAGTAGAAAACGGCAAGCCTGAAGAAGTAGGCTGACTGTCACATGGAGATTGAAGAGTTTTGAAGTGTTGATGTAGTCTAACTTGCTTTAAAAAAAATATCGCTTTGACTGCAGTGTTACAATGAGTTTTAAGACAGTCAAGAATGAAAGAAAATAAGATCAATTAGGAGGCTATTGCTGTGGTCCAGGAAATTGATGATGGTAGGATGAACCACATGGTGGAGGGTTTGAGGTATATGTTGAAGATAATACCTGTAGACTTGAAGACAAATTAAATGTGGATGGTAAATGAAAAGGATGGCTTACAGATGATGTACAGAATTTAGACAGGATGGGAGAGACTAAGGAATAAATAGACTGGAGGAGAGTAATCAATAATTCTGTCTATACTGGACTGTTAATTTGAGATATTTGAGATATACAAGTGGAGATGTCAAAGCAACAGTCGCATGCATGAATCTGGAAGTCAATGAGAGAGAATGATGCTGCTGCTGTTGCTGTTGATGATTATAAAGATATAGTGAATTTTATGAAGTCTCACCTTATCGCACCTGAAAACTACTGTGACTCTTGCCATTTATAAAATAAGCATTAGTAGGCTTATTTAGCTCTAATGAGCCACAAAATTAAGGCATGGCATTTTGAAATTGTGTTTTAGTTGTCTTTCTAGAAACATCCAAGTGAGTATTTTACTTACTAATTTGTAAACACTCAGGTAATTTACAAAAGGTATTCTCTAAAACCTTGAAACAAGAATTATATGGAAATTGAAAACTTTTATACTGATGCCATTTCAGATTGATCTTGATTTTCTTTTGATATACTTGTTAATGTCTCAGTTATTTCATCATCAGAGAGTAATACAGACTCACAAGCTCGGAGGAGACACACACCTACTCTTTAAGCTCTGCTATATATTTTACATGGAGATATGGAAAAAGTCACCTTCCAATGTTTAAGAGATTAGGCATAATCCTTAGCTCTTATAATCCACATTATGAAAGTGAAACTGTGGATCTTTATTCTCCCACTATAGCCATAGTACATACTCCTTAAAAATTACTGCTTTTTCATAGGAGAATGGGAGCAGCCTAAACCCACTGCTTCTTAAGCATTCAGGGGGAAAAAACAGAAATTCTCCTACAACTTGTAAACGAGACCTTGGTAGACCTGGGAGAAATTTAGTGAACTAAAAAGATAGGTACATCCCATGAGCACATAGCTTGGCAAGAAGTGTGTAGGCTGAATTTTTGTGCCTATTTGCCTCTTTAGCCTGGTATCTTTGTTCAATGAACAACCTAAACAACTCAATGCAGTGACACTGTTTATAAACTGCTTAGGGATAACAAAACAAGGCAGTGCAATGGAAAGTTTGTTGACCTGAGAAACAGGAGGATGATGAGCACGATCAACATGAGCAAGTCATTTCTGCTTTCTGTGTCTCAGTTTCTTTTTTATTTTTTTATTTGGTTTTAATCCAATATGTCAGATAATCAGCTTCTTTAATTGTAAAATATTTTAATAACAATAAAAAGTATATTCCAAAGTTAGCATTTTCTGATCCCTCACATAAGTATGCTAGCTCCTATTACTCAGAAATGTATCCTTATGTTCACTTGACATAACCTAATGACCCTCTAGATTTCAGAGACATTCTTGTGTAGGAAATTTTTCTACGTATTTGCATATATTTTCTGAAGTGAACTACTTGCTTATTTTAGTCCATTGAGAACTTAATTTTACAGTACACTAATTTTAAGAAATGTATTTCATGTAAAGGAGCCTGATCATTCTAATGACCCAATAGAGATGTTAATCAAATAGTTTTATATGATTCACTAATACTTTTTTCCCTTTAGTACAGCAGTTTTATTTCCAAGATTCTATTGTATAGATACACTAGCACTAAAATGCAAAAAACATATATATGTTATTAATTACAATATAAGTTATTACAAGACTGAAAAAATTAGAAAAAGAATAAATTTATATTGATAGCAATGGTTGAATCCATACTGGAAATACTACACAGCATTGAAAATGAGGTGAATCTACATGTTCTGATCTGGAAGCATCTCAAAATTGTAATCAAGTGAAAAATAAAAGGTACAGAAGTGTACATGATATACTTCTAACTACAGAAAAAACAGAATAAGGTAATACATAAAGTTATATAAAACATACATTTTATATGTTCCCAAAATATTTTAATTCAGTAATACATCTTAAAGTGTTTATTGTAATAAAGACAATGATGCAGATCTAATTCAATGAGTGCTACTACAGCAATTACACTGCCACTTGTTTGAGAAAATTAAGACATTCATTAATTTATACCCCTCTTCATTATAGTACAACTTTCTCAGGTCTACCATAACCATGTCAATCCAGAAGCTCTTTGCTCTCTCAGGAAGAAACACTATAGTTAATGGAAGCTTACAAGTTTTGTTTGCTTTTTGTTTTATTATTCTTGACATTGCAAAACATTTAAAATATTCCATTATGTGTAATTCGTGAATAGTAGACAATCACATTTTCCTAAAGGTAGCACTAAATCTTCTGAAAAAATAGAAGAAATAGTTATATATTGATAGTGTTATAAAAATAGGTCTCTAACAACTTGCTTTATGAATCTGGGTGCTCCTGTATTGGGTGCATATATATTTATGATAGTTAGCTCTTCTTGTTGGCGTTGATCCCTTTACCATTATGTAATGCCCTTCTTTGTCCTTTTTTATCTTTGTTGGTTTAAAGTCTGTTTTATCAGAGACTAGGATTGGAACCCCTGCTTTTTTTTTTAATTTCCATTTGCTTGGTAAATATTCCTCCATCCCTTTATTTTGAGCCTGTATAGCCAAGACAATCCTAAGCAAAAAGAACAAAGCTGGAGGCATAACGCTAACTGACTTCAAACTATACTACAGGGCTACAGAAAACAAAAGAGCATTGTACTGATACAAAAACAGACACATAGACCAATGGAACAGAATAAAGAACCCAGAAATAATACCACACATCTACAACTATCTGATCTTTGACAAAAGTGACAAAAACAAGGAAAATAATTCCCTATATAATATAAGGTGCTGGAATAACTGGCTAACCAAACACAGAAGATTAAAACTGGACCCCTTCATTACATAATATACAAAAATTAATTCAAGATGAATTGAAGACTTAAATATAAAACTCAAAACTGTAAAAACCCCGGAAGACAACTGAGGCAATATCATTCAGGAAATAGGCACGGGCAAAGATTTCATGATGAAGATGCCAAAAGAAAATTGCAAAAAAAGCAAAAATTGACAAATAGGATCTATTTACACCAACAAATTTCTGCACAGCCAAAGAAACTATTAACAGAGTAAACAGACAACCTACAGAATGAGAGAAAAATTTTGCAAACTATACATCTGAAACAGGTCTAATATCCACCATCTATAAGAAACTTGCACCAATTTACAAGAGAAAAACAAACAACCCCATTAAAAATTGGGCAAAGAACACAGACAGACACTTTTCAAAAAAAGGCATACATGAGGCTGACAATCATATATATATATATATATATATATAGCTCAACATTACTAATCATTAGAGAAATCCAAATCAAAACCACAATGAGATATCATCGTATGCCAGTCAGAATGGCTATTATTAAAAAGTCAAAAATTTAACACATGCTGGCGAGGTTGTGGAGAAAAAGCAATGCTCATACACTGTTGGTGAGAATGTAAATTAGTTCAACCACTGTGGAAGATAGTGTGACTAGTCCTCAAAGACCTAAAGACAGAAATACTATTTGACCCAGCAATCCCATTACTGGGTCTATACCCAAAGGAGTATAAATTGTTCTATGATAAAGACACATGAACGCGTATGTTCACTGCAGCACTATTCACAATAGCAAATAGAAGAAATCAATCTAAATGCCCACCAAAGGTAAACTGGATAAAGAAAAGGTGATACATATACACCATGGAATACTATGCAGCCATAGAAAATAAAGAGATCATGTTCCTTGCAGGGATGTGCATGGAGCTGGAGGCCATTATACTCAGCACACTAACACAGAAGCAGAAAACCGAATACTGCATGTTCTTACATATAAGTGGGAGCTAAATGATGAGAACACATGGACACATGGTGGCCTTTCAGAGGGTGGATGGTGGGAGGAGGGAGAGAATCACGAAAAATAACTAACAAATACTAGGCTTAACACATTTGTGATGAAATAATCTGTACAACCAACTCCTATGAAACACGTTTAGGTATATAACAAACACGCACATTGTGCACATGTACCCCGAACTTAAAATAAAAGTAAAAAAATAAAATAAAATAAACTTGTAAAAGTAGATACCATCACTTGAGGAAAGTTTGGAACTTTAAACTATAAGTTAGAGGAGAAAAAAATGAGCAAAATAATTGAATAGCAGTAGAAAGAAAAAGTTACAAGCTTACATCCTCATAAAAGCCAAGAAATGAGAGTCTTACTAAGGAAGGTCATCCATTTTAAATTCAGAGAGATTCAGGAAATTTGAGGAAAACCATTAAGTGGCTCAGGATAATTAGTTTAAAGCAGTTTTTAAAAAGAAAATATTTTTTCCTGAACAGCATAATAATGTCATCCCACTAACAATGTATCAGTTTGACATTCACACCAAAACAGTGTAATCAGAGGGAAAGTTCAAGGAAGTTGAATATTGAATACCAATAAAAACAGAGACATAATGATTTAGGTATATTGCCTTTTATAGAGTGAAAACCAGAATTTTTTTGTCATAAATTCAAATGAGGTTGAAAAATGTGGACAGAAAGTGTTTAAATTTCTCTGTGAGCATCATTTTCTCAGAAGAGGAGGACTGTGATTTTATATATGTGTTTATTTTTAATGTACATGTAATGCAATATTGCCATCTAGTGAAAAGTCAGCAACTGTGATCACATAAAGGATGTTTAGAAAGAAAAAAAAGGCTATGATCGTGTCATTCCCAGTCAAATTTATGTAATATTCTGTATATTAATATATACTGCCTCAATTCATCACTCTTCTATTTATTTCAGTAAAATATTATTTTCCTTAAATGAGAACTCAACAAATAAAAATTTGATGTAGCTATACAGGAAACATTAATCACATAAAATGAAGTACTATTTTAAAAGGTAGATATTCTTGTAGACAGGCATCCTAGAATTCTGAATATGTAATTACATGAACATTGCAATAGTTTAAAATATCTTGAAGCGTATATTAGCAGGAGGCCAAGAGCTTAAACTATTTTACTTATATAGACTAAATATTTTACTTACATAGACTAAATATTGAGCTTTATCTTGAGCTTTATCAAAAACAGAATGAGCGTATATTTGTGTTTTACCTTAAACATACCTTTTACAATTATGACTAAAAGAAAACTCACAAAGTACCCCCCAAAAATCCCAACTTTTTTCTGTCTCTGTTTAGTATACGTATTAGTTCCTTCTCAAGCTGCTAATAATTACTCAAGGCTGGGTAATTTATAAAGGAAAGATGTTTAATTGACTTACAGTTAAGCAGGGCTAAGGAGGCCCTCAGGAAACTTACAATCATGGCAGAAGGTGAAGCAAACACATCCTTCTTTTCATGACGGCGGGAAGGATAAGTGCCAAGCAAAGGGAGGAGCCCCTTATAAAACCATCAGGCCTTCTGAGAACTCACGCACTATCATGAGAACAGCATGGGGGTAACCGTTCACATGATTCAATTACCTCCTACCAGGTCTCTCCCATGACATGTGGGGATTATGGGATTACAATTCAAGATGAGATTTGGATGGGATACAAAGCCAAAGCATATCAATATATACTCAGACATACTAACCATGCACTAAAATGCACTAGACAAGGAACACAGACATACTAGACAGGAGGCCACACTAGTTCTCTAGAGAAACCATTCTCTACTGCTGACCTAGAAATCTAGGTGACTTTTCAAAACCCATCCCACAAAACCAGATGGTGGAGACGCTTTCATATCTCAGCCTTGGTTCTACATAAAGGAGACACATTAAAATCTTAACCATGAGCTAATCTTCACATGGATTTGGAACTAGAATTCACTCTATTTGTTCATCCCTTCAAGGAACACTTACACCAAAAATTTAATTTAAATAGGTCCTGAGTGGGCTGTGCTCCCAGGTATTATATCCACTATGTGGATGTAGTTAATGCAACTTCTCTTTGGTAAAACATGCCCCAAAGCGTCCACACTGATTTTAAAAAACAAAGTAAAACCAAATACAAGTAAAAATTTAAAAGCACAAGAGAAAATATGACAAGTTAAAAAAGAATTTGCAGAAATGAATTGCAGATTAAAATCATCAAAAACTGCAGATATAGGAATTATAGGATACAGAAAAGATTTACTCCTAGATGGAACTCATATATTAATACATATATATGTAAATACATATATGAATTTATATCAGCATATGTATTTAATATAAAATATTATATATATATTTTTCTCCACATTGCATACTGAATAATAATTAGATTCAAATCATTTTATCTTTTCTCTCTATGCTAATACAGAAAGTAAATCCTAAAATAATTCACAGCAAAGACTTACCAAACGTAGCTTACAGGAAAAATTGGGTGCATGAATTTTGACAATTGACACCAAGTAAAGATTTTGCCTTTATTTTTTTAAATGAAGAGTCTACATTTTTAGAGGATCATGTCATAAGAAAAAAAAAAGAAAAAGAAAACACGTAAAACAGTCCTACAAAACAATAAGTAAAAATCCCAATGAGAAAAACAAAGTACAGCTACATTTACACACAAAGAAATATGTGGCCAATAAACGTGATCAGCCTCCTTCATAATTAAATAAAAAAATTAAAGCAATGATGAGATACATTTCCCATTTTTCACAAAGGCAAAAATTGAGATGCTTGAAAATATCTAATGTCAGCAAGGTTGGGGGGAAAATGTTATTATTTACTGTTGATAGGTGTTTATATTGTTGCTAGCATTGTGTAGAAAAACTCTTCAATATCTACCAAAATGTTAAATCCATTGTACTATTTGCCCCAGTAATTTACGTTTTCTTGGGGATTATGCTATAGATATACCAGCACACATGCATGAATATTTATCCATAAATGTTATTTATTGCATCTTTGTAATAGAAAAATGGAAACAAGTAAACATCTCATCAATAAAATACTAGCTATAAATTTTGAAACTTCCATACAATAGAATACTATTGAGAAATGACATAGAAATATATGAGCTGGTAGTTAAATATCTCTCCAAATTACATCAAGTGAAAAAATAAAAAAAACACCTCTCTGTCCATGTGCATGTGCACACACACGCATATATGCATACTACATGTATAATATGTATGGTGACATTTTTATGGACTTGATCTAATTTATGTGTATTTGCTATATCAATTTTTATAATATCCGTGTTCTAATTTCATAGTAGTTTTAAAACTGATTGCTTTAAAACATTAACAAGATCAACGATACACAATGTAGCACTGATAGGAAATACCTACTTCTGTTTAATGCTTCTGGGTTCTTTTCAAAAAATCCCCGTATTTTATACATCACAGACCTGCAAGGCAATTTATTTCTACTTTGATTCTTAAAACACTATGAGTTAGAAAGAATCCCCAAGTTATGAATCATTTCTACAAGGTTTCAAGTATCTTCAATTACATAATCTAGAGTTTTAAAATCACAAGAATCTAAAACCACTTATTGCTCTTTCTTCCTTCTAGCTTTGAAATTTTCATAGCCACTTTCTAGTTATAATTTAATAAATACATACAATTAATAATGCAAAAATAAAAACAAAAGGAAAATAGATAATAAAGTAACTGAAAATACTAAAGTTTAAAATTGCAGCAGTGCATTATAATTGTTGTATTTGTCTAATGAGCAGTATTTTTCTTTAAATGATACAATTATGTTTCCTACTATATAAAATTACATATATTGGCAATAATTTTCTCAAAAATTTATCAAAAATAAAAAACTCATAAATCTCATAAATTCTCAATAAATTTCTCATAAATTTTCTCAAATTCGAAAACAGTCGAATTTGTTTATATAACACATTCATGTGCAAACTCAGATTTTGTCAGATGCTGACCTCCATTGCAACAGACATTTTCCATTCAGAAAACCATTTATACAGTTAGCAAGCTGTCATTCAGTAAAATGCAATTTTTAAATTAAACAGATGGTGATATCAAAGAAATTAATGAACACACACTTGTTTGCTTTCTGTACTAATTTGCATTTCTAAATTATTCAGGTTATGCTGCAATTAAGCGTTAATTGCTTTTAGATAAATGCATATCTGAAAATTAATGACACATTAAAATTAAACTGTCAAAGAAATGTCATGATCCCTATTGTTGCTGAGTCATTGCAACATTCTATTGAGATATTTTCAAGTGCACATAATAATATAAATAATAATAATGCTGATTTATTGCATCTTACAATGTGGCTTTATTGTACCATATAAGAAAAAGCATGGCATCTTCACATACATAACTATTTAGCTTAAAAGCTAAAATTTGCAAGGCTATTATTGCCTGAATATCTTTCATATATACGAAACTCCTTAGTCTCCTAACATAATTATAATTCTTGCACAAACAATTGCAAATGATGGTGATTTTCAATATACAGTTAACCAAGTGAACTTGACATTTTATTATAATGATTTGGTGGATAAAGCAATTATTTGGTAAGATAGATTAGAATGGGGCTACGAGGGAAAAAAAAACATCAAAAGAAATGAAGTAAATGTTCAGAAAGCATTCATCTGAATAGAAATCCATGAATGAGCCTGAGAGTGGAAACGCAATAGAATACACGTAGTTGAAATAAGTTCAATAGACTGGTGAAGTGAGAATACTGCCGTGGGAGTCCATTTTCTTTTGACCAACAATATGGACATTGTGGGGAGTCTGTGATGCTTACTAATTGACATTTAAAAATTGACATACGGGCAAGATATGGCAATAAATATCAATTTCAACCATTCTAACCCTTCGTAGGGTTCACATTTTGCTAAAAGCAAGGCATCTAATCCATTCTAAGGATGTATTATTTACATGGAGTGAAATTCAAATATCTTAAGAGTACAAATGATCCTTCCTGACAGGCGTAAGCACACATGTAACCAACACTTGAATCAAGATATAAAACATTCCAGTCACCCCTGAAAGTTCTCTCTTATCTTTATTCAGTCAATTCTCATCCCCGACAGCAATCACAATTCTGATTTCCATAAATACACATTATTTAACCTGTTCTAGAACTTATTATTTATTTATTTTTTTATTTTACTTTAAGTTCTGGGTTCAATGTGCAGAACGTGCAGGTTTGTTACATAGGTACACATATGCCATGGTGGTTTGCTGCAGCTATCATCCCATCATCTAGGTTTTAAGCCCCGCATGCTTTAGGTATTTGTCTTAATGCTCTCCCTCCCCTTGTCCCCCAAGGGGACAGGCCCTGGTGTGTGATGTTACCCTCCTTGTGTCCATGTGTTCTCAATGCAGAACTTCTTATCAATGGAATTTTCTTCTGGGTCTGGCTTCTTTCATTAAGCACAGATCTTGATGTGTCATGGTGGTTGGCTGCACCTATCATCTAGGTTTTAAGCTCTGCATGCATTAGGTATTTGTCCTAATGCACTATAATATCACTGTAAAGCTACCCAGCATTAACCTTTTAAGTTAAAGACTGAGGGAATCTTCACCTCTCTACAGTGAATCCCTCAACTAGATACAAGTATCATCCTACTGCATGCATGGCTTAAAACCTAGATGACGGGTTGATAGGTGCAGCAAACCACCATGGTGCATGTATACCTATGTAACAAACCTCCACGTTCAGCACATGTATCCCAGAACTTGAAATAAAATAAATAAAAATAACAACAACAACAATGAAAAGAAAATCCATCCATGTTGTTGCATGCCTAAATAGTTATTTTCTTAATTACTGAGAAGCAGTCTATTGCATCATTGGCTTATAATGCTTTTTTAGCTTTTTATTTCAAAATAATTGTAGGTTTACATGAGAGTTGTAAAGATAACATACAAAATTCCTGTATACTCTTTGCCCAGCTTCTGTTAACTTTAACAGAAGCTTACATAATCGGGGTAGACTTATCAAAACCAAGAATTTAGCGTTGGTATGTTGCTATTAACTAAGCAGCAAACAATTCATATTATACTAGTTTTAAAAAATTTTACTAGTGCCCTCTCTTTGTTCGAAGATCTAATCCAGTGTCCCATTTTACACTTAGTTGACATGTCTCCTTAGCCTCCCCCAACGTGTGATACTTCCTCAGTCTTTCCATGTCTTTCATGACTGTGACACTTTCAAAGAATAGTGGTTAGGTATTTAATACAGTGTTTCTCAATTTTGAACTTGTCTGGTATTGTCTTATGATTAGCCTGATATTATAGATTATTGGGAAGAAGAACAGAAATGGAATATCTCCTTTGCTGTCACATTATATCTGGTTTACCTATCAAAATTAATTATTATTTGTGAAGCTAAATTCGATACTTACTTTAGATGATGTTTACCTGAATCCTCCAATGTAAAATTACATTTTTCCTTTTCTATACTTTATTAGAAGGGAGACACTAAGTCCAGTACATATTCAAGGAATGTGTATTAAGTTCCACCTCCTTTAGGGAGGAGTATCAGATATATTTACAGTGTATGTTAAAACCACTACAGGAGTTAGTAAATATTTTTGTGTTGAGGGGAGTATTTTGAGGCTATGCAAACAAATTTTTTTTCAAAGGTTTCCCTATTGATTCCATCATTCACCTGTGGATCTTGCCTGTGGCAATTATCACTGTGGTGTTCTAATGGTGCTTTCCTATTTCTTTCATTCTTTCTATATTTATTAGTCAGAATTATCCTACAAGGAATATCTGTCCATTTTCCCCATTTACTTAATTATTAAAACATTTATTAATTGCAGTATGGACTCATGGATATTTATTATTTGGGTTATATGCCAATAATATTGTTAATTACTGTATTTCTCACATTGTTTCAGTCTTGACAATTGGGAACTCTTTCAGGTTGGCTTTTGTATCATTTGGACATGCCCTTATCATTTAATTGTCAAGGCTTTTTTTTACTGTTGGCCCAATAAGATTCTTCAAGTTGATCTTTTATTTTTCCTCTTCCATTCCTGGAATCAGCCATTTCTCCAAGGGACTCTAGTTTCTTCTATTGGAGAATGGTATTTAGAATCAAAGATCTGAACAATGAATGTGATGGTGACTACTAAGGTATGATTGTTCCCAGGAACTCAAAATATATATTTTAACACTATTCCACATATGCATGTGTATCAATATTCATGTATCTAGCTATTTATGTATTTATGTTTATGTATGTGTATATATATGTGCATCTATATATAAATATATATATATATATGAATTGATCAAAAATTTGCACTCTTATCAAAGACTAAAGACTGCCTTAAGATCAGGACAGGGCTTTAGTTATTTTGATAGGTTTAAATATTATCTACTTTATCCACTTTCAATATTTTGTAATATCAGTGCTCTTGTGCCCTGATATACCCTCTAAAAATACATATCAGCTAGAACAGTATTATCAATCATTATATTCAACAGAAATGCCCAGGAAGTTTATAAAATTGCAGATCATCTGGCCTCACCCTTAGAATTCTGAATCAGTAGATTTGAGGCAAGGTGCAAGTATCTGCACTTTAAATAAGCACCACTGAAAATGCCCAGTCCCTTCATATCTGCCTGTGGAAATCCCACTTGTCCTCCAAGGCCAGGCTTAAATTATGCTACTCGTGAAGGCATCCCTGATCCATGACAGCCACTCATGGATCATGTGATCTCTCCTGCCCAACACTGTGGGACTGGAGCCATATGGAGAGGCATTGGCAGTGGGAATCAGGGTATGTGGGAAGAGAGCTGGAATGGAGCTGCCAAGTAGAACACGGGCAGAGGCTACACATTTGGCACTGAAGTCTTGCATTGAAACAGAACTTTAGAGCTCCTTTAGTTCAATGTACAAGGGCTAGAACTGGATGAATTATAAAATATCCAGTACAATGCATTTGAAAGGTAAGAAGACTGAATGCCAATGTGATGGCAACCATAACCAAGGAAAAGGAAGCCGTGTCAGGTGAGGAAGCTTAGTTGGGAAGTATGGGGCAGGATGCAAGACCAAAGGGCTGGCCGTTGGATAATTGCTCTACAAATATTCAGAAGATAGAGGCAGTGAGTGACTGGTGGTAACAAACCTACTGAGGGGCTTTTCCTGGCTGAGAAGAGGAGAACAGGAAATAAGCAAACTAAACGTGTGAAGGTAGGAGATAGTTACATAAAAGAGGAGTGCGAGAAAGAAGTCACAGCAAGGAGAAGTGTGACACACAAGAGGATGTGCACCATGGGCCCAATGAGGAACTGAAAGAGCTGGGACTTTGCCCAAGTTCAGTGATGATATCCATGCTGTTTGCCCTGTCCAGCCATCCTCATAGTATAATGTTCCTTGTACCTGCTTGTGAAAATGCATGTTTCCAGGCCCAGTCTACAGTGATTCCCTATGACTCACTAGGTTCTCTCTGACTTGGAGAGGGGCCCATGATTTTGCATTTGTTGAAGCACCTGGTTCACTTTCAGCCACACTTTAAAAAACACTGCCTCTAATTCTTAAGTCATCTTTTCTAGCTGGGGTGTTGTCCCATCCGAGTTTGAAAATTGAATCATCATGTTAAATGGAAATCTGAACACTCTACAAAATTCGATCAGTACTTTCAAAGCAGATGTTCATATAAATGTTAATTATATTTTTAGCCTCCATGACAAGTGGAGTTAAGCTGATAGTTTCTCTTATGACTGGGCCAACAGAGGAACAAAATACTTATATTTTTAATAAATTTGTCGACATTGCCTTTTAAAATATAATGTAAGCAAAGACATCAAAGAAATGTCAGCATCAGAGTTCTATTTAGTCAATGTATAAATCCCAACCATGTTTTGGAAGAAAGATTGGGTAATATGTTCTGGAAATAAATGTGTGGGGAAATGAAACAAGATAATCTATCAATTTAACAACTGCACACCTGTGGCATGGGTGGTGGTAGGGTATAGCAATATTGACAATATCCATTATTGGGACTTTCTTTTTTTCCAGAAGTACTAGATGATAAAAACATGCTTCCCAGAGCTTTTTAGTAAGAATAGCCTTATATAAGCAGGAGGGAGGTATTTTAAAACATCAGTGTGTTCAAATGGCTTGCAATGACACATGAGAGCGGTAGTGGCTTTGGGAAAAGATTAGTAATAAAATGGGGATTCAAATCCAAATTCATCTGACTTTAAATTCACACTTTAAATTAATTGTTCTCAAACTTAGAAGGGTTTAAAAATCACCGCGTGGCTTGTTCAACATACAGATGCTTAGGTTCTTCTCTTCTCACAATACCTGAATTTGTGGGTCTGAGTCGACTCTCAACAATCAGTATTTTATAATAGTAGTCCAAGATTTCTGTTGTTGGAGTCCTGTGGACAATAACTTGAGAAAATATGGACCATAGGACTGTGCAAAATAGTATACAAAAATTGGAGTATAGATTGTCAACAGCTGGCCCTGGTAATATTGTTGTTCTCTGTACCAGCTATTTATCATGACAGTTCTGTTCCAAAGACACATCTCAGAGCACCTTCACAGCTGCAGAATGAGAGTCTCTTGGGTAGGACCATCTGTCTCTATTATAAACAAAACTATAAACAAAACTATCTATGTTATTCTGACCTGGAGGCAAGATTCAGAGAATACATTTTTAAAAATAAAGAAATTCAGAGTGACACAGAATAGTAACTTTGCCTAATCTTAGAGAACATGGGAGAATATCTAAACAAAGCAGCTTTGACTCCAGAGCTCTACCATTTAAGCATTTAAAATATTTCCCCTAATTCTGATGGAAACGCTTTAAGACTAAATTAATTAAAATTGTAGATAGATCTATTTTGCCAATCTGAACACAATTGCTCTTACAACCCTGGATTAGATAGAATAATCATGCTTTGCTTGTAGATTTGATGGAAAGTTCAATAAGCTAGCATATATAAAGCACCTAATTTATGGGTTATACTGGCAACTTCATAGCAATTTTACAGTAAATGGTGATTCTGATTACTTTCAATCTTTCAGAACATGATTATTCAATTGTAGTAATTACTGTAAATTATAATGGCAGTTTGTGGTAGATACCTGGGGTCACTTTAATATTATGAAAATACAACCTTACAACATCTATTTAGATAGAAGCCTAATTTTTCCTTTACTCAAGACTCTTGAGAATCTCAGCATTCCCAAGAAGGCTACTAATGCAAAAATATAAAAAAAGTTACTACTGAAAAAAGAAAAGGAAGTAAAACGTTATTAGGTGTTCTCTAAAAGGAACTATGCATTTTAACCTGGCTCCTCTTTGGAAATATGATTTTAATTCTCGAGTTTTAAGGCATACTATTTTTTTTAACCAGAGGATTCATTAAGCTCAATGCTATGTGGTGAGTTTGGTTGTTCTTCCTATTTCTTCTGAAGCGTCAGCAGTTTCAGGAGGGTTCTGAAGAAACCTACACTGGGAATCCAAAATGTTAAATGCCTGGAGTAAAAAAGAATATAACAAGTAAACAGAGTTGAGAAATTCTGGGAAATCACAGTTTCTAGTTTTTGAATGTTTCTCTTGCTCTAGTTAAGAATTAATTACAAGTACTGATTTTTTATTTTTGAGACAAAGTCTCGCTCTGTCGCCCAGGCTGGAGTGCAGTGGTGCAATCTCTGCTCATTGCAACCTCTGCCTCCTGGGTTCAAGCAATTCTCCTGCCTCAGCCTCCTGAGTAGCTGGGACTTACAGGCGCACCATCATGCCCGGATAATTTTGTATTTTTAGTAGAGACAGGGTTTCACCATGTTGGCCAGGCTGGTCTTGAACCCCTGATGTTGTGATCCACCTGTCTCGGCCTCCCAAAGTGCTGAATCTTTTGACTTAGTATTGTCAGCTCATGGGTAAAGTAGGACAAGAAAGCAATGTCATATGGTGTAATAACAGAGAAATTTAGGAAAATAAAACAAGATTTGCAACAGGTGACTTAACATCAAAATTTGTCCATATCCCAAAGCTGGACTTTCAGATGTGTTTGGCAATAATCTATCATTTTTTTTTCCTGTAAATACATTTGAGAGTTAGAACATAATAATAAAGCTATGAAATCGTCATCTTCAGGCCCAATCCCACCCCAAACAAATACCAAAGTAGACACTATCTTCATTACCTTCAGCAAGAGTATATTCATAGCAAAAACGGAAAGAAATGATCATTTAGTTACAGCAGATGAGACTTGTATACTATGGCTAATAATGCAGAACAGGTAATTTGAGTTAATTTAAGTTAATAGAGAATGTATTTTAATATGGAGATGATTGAAAACCTTTTGAATCCTCTAAGGCTCATACGATTAGAAATATGCGATTTCCACCAAAGAAAGAAATGTATTTTATATTGGAATTTTGCAGTTCCTTTTTTATAATAGTTGTGTAAGTAGGAAAAAAAAGTATTACAGTTTTCTCACTTGGTTTCTGAAATTTTATAGAAGTTAAAAAATACAGCTTTGGTAAAATGGCTGTTTCTCTTCTAGAATTTCTATGGAAGGTATAAATTTTCTTTGATTGATATCTTTAGATTACTTTTTAAAAGGGACTACTTTATCCTGCTTTCAACATGACAAAGAACAATTTTGGAGAAAGAACAGCACAATGAGGTCTTTGGGAAATAGAGGACAGGAGTCCACAACACATTGTGGCTTTCTGTTAGCATTCCTCTCTCACAACTACATCAAGTTTAAGCTTATGATTAGAAGTTTGAATTATCTTCTTCTACTTTCATATACACTTAATTACTATGATTGTCTACTATCCAATTGGTTGCAGTCCCTCTTATGTAATGAAACTTTGTATTTAAAGAGCTGAACCCATTATTTTAGAAACATCAGAACTCTACACATGTCCTTGGCCTTACTGGGTATGAGGTACTATGAAGAACCACAGGAATAGAAGCTGACTAAATAAAAACGTAATTTTACAGAAAAACATATTTTATCTATCTTGTTTTGACAGAACTCAGGTTCTATGTTCAGTGAATCATTTACTTCTTTATCAAAAGTATGTGGGAGAATAATTATTTTTATATTTTTTATGCAACATGTTTCACCTTGAGTTTCTCTTGTCTCCTTGTTTTTAGTTATATTGCAATTGCCATGCAAATAATAGTGAGTTATCTGACCTATGCTAAGTGAATAGATATATTCCCTATAACCATTTTAGAGTTGGAGATATAATACAAGAGATATTGATTTACTTTTCACATTTCATTACCATGCCAAACTGAAACATTGATTCAGGTAGCTATTCCTTGTATAGATCAATCCAAAATGCAGTATAATTAATCACAGAAAGTTGAGTTGGAACCAACATAATATTACCCAATTCAATGACAGGCAGGTTGATGCTGCTCTTCCTAGTGTATACTTATGTTTTGTTCAGGTTAGCTGTCATTTCTTAGTTCTTATTATCTAAATTACTCCTTTAAGCTTTCATAATCTACTACACCATAGATTAATGAGCTTTTAAATGATCTTTACAAGTAACCCCATTGATACTCCTTATGGTTTTTCAATAATGCATCTTATAGAAAGGTATGTCAATATAACCAGTATTATTAATCTACATATGCTCTTCACAATGAAACAGAAGTATTAGGTCTTAGAGATTTTAAATATTAATTACAGTACTAATCTTATCCAGGATATTTATATTTTAAAACCAAACGGAAGAGATTTTATGGTACATCACATTCTGAAACTGCTAGGCCTACTTCTATTCTGAGCTAGAAAACATTTTATGAAATAAATGTGACTTATTTAAAAGTATAATGCTCATGGTAGTGACAGTTTCACCAGCAGATACTAAGACAATGACCCAAAAGGTAATGATTTGGTTCCTAACGTGATGGAGACATTAATGTATGTTTCTTTCCTCAGTATCTATTTGAACATTAAATATATATCTTATTTTGAAGGGTAATATAAGTGAGATATAATGACAGAATTATGTGTACATTACAATGCCCAGTGGAATTCTAGAAGTAACTTTTTACTTAGGAAAAAAAGTCAGTGAAACTGACAAGCTATTTAACAACCTATTAATATATGTAGATTTATAAGAAATGAAACCTATATGCCACTTAAGAAACTTTGTTCTTGAACTAGCAACATGGATTTAGCAAAAGAAAGACTCCATGAAAATATATAAAAGTCAATTTAATCTAAAAAGTGCTAATGTTACTTTTAAGTAGCGTAAAAAGAAAACCTATCAGTCAAAAAAAAAGTTGGAAAGATGGAAGATAGGAGACAGGGCAACATGCAACTCCCGTTTGGATTTAACGTTACCTAGAGCCAAAACGAATTTAGGGAGCCACACGATATATAAAAATAGAAGGAGCTGCAGGAAGAGTGTTGTTGGCACTTCCAGTCTCCAGCTCAAGCCCAGGGAAGCCATCCCTGACATATCTCACAGGGGCCCTTGGGGAAGGCAGACAGAGAAATTAGAAAGGGATCACAGGGTTAAAAAAAAGATTCCAGCTGATTTTTTAAAATTAATTTCTATCGGGCACAAACTTTTTGAGCAGAATCCAGAGGATGAATGGAAAATGCTCCAGATAGGAGCACAAGAGCCACCACTGACATTGTGGGCAGAAGGGGAGGAGTGAGGCCTCAAAGCCATGCTTGCTTTCTGATCAGGGAAGCTTATGGCCTGGTGCAAGGTCTGAGTTCTGCATGCAGTCTGCCTCGATCTAAACTCAGTACTGTTAGCAAGGCACTGTGGGAGCGAGGCCAACCTTGCTGCCCATCCCCCATTCCTCACAGTGGCCACAGAAAGCCCCACTCAAAGAGAGCCTGAGCTCAGACCAGCCTAACCTACCCCACTTCATGGTATTTCTCTACCCACCCTGGTAGCTTAACACAGAAGACATAAACTTTTGGGAGTTTATGGCCCCACCCATTACCTGATAAAGCAAAATGCCTACCCTGGCCAACATAGGGCAAATTTATATCCCCCTAATACTACGGCAGCTTGTACTCTCTTGAAAGTGCCACCTCCTGGCTAGAGGCCAAGCAACTCAGGCCATTATAGCAACTGATGACAGAATAACCCTACTCTCAGAAAGAACAAAAAAACAGCTAATACAACTGCCTGCAACATCCTGGCTACCCAGAGTTCCTGAGTCTGTCCAAGTGACAACTTCACTGCTAGAATAACCACCATTCAGGAAAGCCAGCACACTAAACATATCTAGAATCAGGGATTCTCACAGAATCTACTTCACTCCCCTGTCACCTCCATGAGAGGAGGTGCTGGTATGCACAGCTGGGAGACCTGAAGATAGATCACACCACAGAACTCATTGCAGACATTCCCCAGCACCAACACAGAGCCTAGTAGCCCTGCTAAGTTGCTAGACCCAGAAGAGCCATAATAATCACTGTAGTCTGGCTCTCAGGAAGCCCCATCCCTAGAGGAAGGGGGAGAGCATCGCATCAAGAGATCATCCTTTGGGACAAAATAATCTGAACTGCAGACCTTGAGTTTCATACCTTCCACTGTAAAAGTCTACCCAAATAAGAAGAAAGCAGAAAAGTTATTCTGGTAATATGACAAAACAGGTTTCTATTAAAACCCCAAAAGATTACACCAGCTCCCCAGCAATGGATTCAAAACAGGAAGAAACCTCTGAATTGCCAGATAAATAATTCAGAAGGTTGATTATCAAGCTACTTAATGAGATACCAGAGAAAGGGGAAAATCAATTTAAAGAAATTTTTAAAAATACAGGATATGGATGAAAAATTCTCCAGAGAAAGAGCTATTATAGAGAATAAACAATCACAACTTCTGGAAATGAGAAAGACACACTTTGAGAAATATAAAATGCACTGGAAAGTTTCAGCAATAGACTAGAACAAGTAGAAAAAAAGAACTTCAAAGCTCAAAGACAAGGTTTTTGAGTTAACCCAATCAAAGACAAAAAAAGAATTTCAAAAAATAAAGTATTCAAGAAATTTAGGATTATGTTAAATAGCCAAACCTAAGAATATTTAGTGTTCCTGAGAAAGAAATCTAAAAGTTTGGAAAACTTTTTTGAGGGAATAATTGAGAAAATCTTCCCATGCCTCGCTAGAGATCTAGACATCAAAATACAAGAAGCTTAAAGAACATGTGGAAAATTCAGTGCAAAAAGATCAGCACCTAGGCACATAGTCATCAGGTTATCTAAAGTCAAGGCAAAGGAAAGACTCTTAAGAGCTGTGAGACAAAGGCATCAAGTAACCTATAAAGGAAAACCTACCAGACTAACAGCAGATTTCTTAGCAGAAACCTTACATGCCAGGAGGGATTGAGATCCAATCTTTACCTCCTTAAACGAAATAATTGTCAACCAAGAATTTTGTATCCAGAAAAACTAAGCTTCATAAATGAAGGAGAGTTAAAGTCTTTCAGACAAACAAATGCTGAAAGAATTCGTCACTATCAAGCCCACACTACAAGCAATACTAAAAGGAATTCTAAATGTTGAAACAAACAAAACCTTGAAATACACCGAATTGAAACTCCTTAAAGCATAAATCCCACAGAGCCTATAAAACAATAACACAATTTAACAAAAAGGTTATTTAGGCAACAACTCACATGATGAATAGAACAGTATGGCACATCTCAATACTAATATTTAAGGTAAATGACTTTAATACCCAACTTAAAAGATACAGAATAACAGAATGGATAAAAATCCACCAACAAAGTATCTGCTGTCTTGAAGAGACTCACCTAACACAGAAGGACTTACATAAACTTATTGTAAAGGAATGAAAAAAGATATTTCATGAAAATGGAAACCAAAAGCAAGCAAGAGTAACTATTATTATATCAGGCAAAACCGATGTTAAAGCAACAATTGTAAAAAAAGACAAAGAGGGACATTATTAAATGATAAAAGGATTAGTCAAACAAGAAAATATCACAGTCCTAAATACACACGCACCTAACACTGGTACTCCCAAATATATAAAGCAATTACTACTAGACCTATGAAATGATATAGATGATAACACAATAATAGTGGGTGACTTCAATATTCCACTGTAAGCACTAGACAGTTATTCAAGACCTAAAGTCAATATAAAACAATAGACTTAAACTACACACAAGAACAAACGGACTTAACAGATATTTACAGAACATTCCTACACAATAACAGCAGAATACACATTATTTTCATCAGCACATGGAGCATTCTCCAAGATAGAACATATGATAGGCCACAAATCAAGTGTCAATAAATTTAAGAAAATCAAAATTATATTAAGTATTCTCTCAGACCACAGTGGAATAAAACTGAAAATTAACTCCAAAAAGAACACTTAAAACTGTACAAATACATGAAAATTAAATAATCTGCTCTTGAATGCTCTTTGAGTCAACAATAAAATTAAAATAAAAATTAAGAAAATTCAACTGAATGATAACATTGACACAACTTATCAAAAACTTTGGGATGCATCAAAAGCAGTGCTAAGAAGAATGTTCATAGCCTTGAATGCCTATATCAAAAAGTCTGTAAAAGCACAAATAGATGATACAAGGCCACACCTCAAAGATCCAGAGAAACAAGAACAAACCAAACCCAAACTCAGCAAAAGAAAAGAAATAACAAAGATCAGAGCAGAACTAAATGAAATTGAAACAAACAAATACAAAAGATGAATGAAACAAAAAGCTAGTTCTTGGTAAAGATGAACAAAATTGAATGACCATTGGTGAGATTAACCAAGAAAAGAGGAAAAACTATCCAACTAAGCTGAATTAGAAATTAAATGGGAGATATTACAACTAATATCACAGAAATACAAAAGATTATTCAAGGCTACTATGAACATCTTTACATGCACAAACTAGAAATCTAGAGATGGTGTATAAATCCCTGGAAATATACAACTCTTCTGGATTAAATCAAGAGGAAATGGTAACTCTGAACAGACCAATAACAAGTAGTGAGATTCAAACCATAATTTTAAAATTGTAAACAAAAAAAGTCCAGGACCAGATGGATTTATAGCTGAATTCTATCAAGCATTCAAATAATTGTACTGATCTTACTGAAAATATTTCAAAATATAGAGAAAGAGGAAATCCTCTCTAAATCATTCTATGAAGCTAGTATCGGCCTAATACCAAAACCAGCAAAAGACATAACCAAAGAAGAAACCTAGAGACCAAACAGCCCTGATGAACATAGATGCAAAAATCCTTAACTTAATAATAGCTAACCAAATCCAATAGCATATCAAAAAGATAATACACCATGATCAAGTGGGTTTCATACCTAGGATGCTTTAATGTACACAAGTCAATAAATGTGATATATCACACAAACAGAATTAAAAACAAAAATTATATTATCATCTCAATAGATGCAGAAAAACCCTTTGACAAAGTCCAGCATCCTTTATCATTAAAACCCTAAGTAAAATTCCCATAGAAGGGACATACTTCAAGGTAATAAAAGCCATCTATGACAAAGCAATAGCCAATTACACTAAATGGGGAAAAGTTAAAAGCATTCCCCCAAAGAACTGGAAAAAGACAATGATGCCTGCTTTCACCTCTTCTATTCAACATGGTACTGGAAGTCCTAACCAGAGCAATCAGACAAAGAGAAAGAAATAAGGGGCATCTAAATCAGCAAACAGGAAGTCAAATGTTGCTGTTCACTGATGACATGATTATATACCTAGAAAACCCTAAAGACTTATCAAAAAAGCTGCTAAATCTGATAAACAAATTCACTAAAGTCTCAGGATACAAAATCAATGTACACAAATCAGTAGCACTGCTATACACCAACAACCAAGCTGAGAATCAAATCAGGAACTCAATCACCTTTACAACAGTTGCAAAAAAAATAAAAATATATATATACTTAGAAAGATACATAATCAAGGAGGTAAAAGATCTCTACAAGGAAAACTACAAAACACTGCTGAAATAAATCATAGATGACACAGAAAAAAATTGAAACATATGCCATGCTCATGGATGGGTGGAATCAATATTGTGAAAATGACCATACTGCCTGCCCAAAGCAGGCTGCAGATTCAATGCAATTCCCATCAAAATATCATTATCATTCTCCACAGAACTAGAAAAATCAGTCCTAAAATTCATATAGAACCAAAAAAGAGCCTGAATAGCCAAAGCAAGACTAATAAAAATCTGAAGGCATCACATTACTGGACTTCAGACTATACTACAAGGCTAGAGTTAACAAAACAGCATTGTACTGGTATAAAAATAGGCATGTAAACCAATGGAACAAAGTAGAGAACCCAGAAATAAAGTCAAATACTTGCAGCTGACTGTAATAATTTTGTCCATGAAACAAAGTTTTGACTTGCTTTGGCTGTAACCTGTCACATGAGGTCAGGTATGAAATTCTCCACTTGTAGTATTATGTTGCACTCAAAAAGTTTAGGAGTTTGGAGCATTTTGGATTTCAGAGTTTTGGACTAGAGGCCCTCAACCTGCACTTATTACTTTCTTGCTTTTCTTTATAAGACTACGAAGTCTATAGTCTAAGACTACAGTCTTATCCCATAAGTGTTTATCCCTAAACAGTACAATTTAGTTTTACCTATTTTCATATTTCCTTTAAGTCTCAATCGTTAGGCTTCTATTTGCTTTTCTTTTTTCTCCTTGTAACTGAAGATACTGGATTATTTTTTTCTGTAATATCCTACAGCATAGATTTTGCAGATTGCATTCCCATAGTACACATGTTCCACTGTCAGGTATATTTCCTGTAGCTGATAGTATAATAAGAATTGTTCATGTATGTTTCCTAATATAATGAGATCTTCGATAATAATCAATTGTCTTTATAAATCCTATTCATAAATTTGTAAGTCTGTAAAATAATAGGATTTGCATGCATTGCAGGAGATTGGGAGATTAACCTAGGTCCCATAAGCCTGGACTAAGGAAGCATCAGTTATATTTTATGTTAGGAAAATGTTAACGTTTTTTCCATTAAAAGCTCCTTATGAAACTTTTGTATTCAGGGAGTATCACATGCCCACACACACATGGTCTCTGATATATGAAGAAAGAGAAAAGCCTGTGCAAATGACAGAAGCAGATGGCCTTGCTAAGCAATGTTCTACCTTCTCTATCTCAATTTTGCAATTAAAACCAACTTGAAGATACAACTGTTCATAAGTTAGACTTTCACACATTAATATGGTGCTTTTTTATTTGAAGAAATTTTAACTCGGCATGTGCTTGTGTGTGTGTGTGTGTGTGTGTGTGTGTGTGTGTTTGGTTGCTGGGTTTTTTTTTATTATTATTATTAGTTAAATAAGATGACATCGAACAAATATTTGAGTACTTATCCGAGACCCAGCTTAGAAAGTTTATTAACAAAACCAACTTTGTAGTCAGCTAGACTTAGTCAGAAAGTGCCATTTGTCAAGTCACTTAGCCTCTCCTGGCTTGAGTTTTCTGTCTGCATTACAAAGAGAAAAGTGTCTAAATAATATATTAAAAATGTGCATAGCAGAATACCTCACTAATAATATGATTGCAATAAACAATTGTTCACTACAATAGTCATAGTAGTGTGCTGAATATTAGAAAAGATTTTAAAAAGATATCATAACCTACAGTATATCTAGCAAGATGAGACTTGGATACAAAATCTATATAAGATAGGGTGCAAGAAAGTGGTAGTTGCTGACAGCAGTTTTTACTATAGTGGTAAGATAAGAAGAAGTTATTAGATAAAGAAAATAACGAGAATAGCAACATATAGCCCCTCAAAAGCTGCAGAAATTAAGACATAACTTGGCAGAAGCTAACAGGATGGAAAGTATATATATGTATGTATAAAAGGAGCCATTAACACAAGAGAAGAGATACAATCCAAGGACCATGAACTTTACGTTGCCCCCCATGCCCCAAAATAAAGCAACCATGCCATAAAAGGAAAACATGAGAAAAATGTTCTAAGTCATTCAGCTGTGTTGAATTTTTGACAGAAATAAAAAAATAATTACCAAGTGTAAAGACCTGAAAATCTGAGCATATACTAACAATCAGAGCACAACAGGTCTTTAACTTCTGTGTTCAGAACTTAAAAATTGCCAACATGTTAAAGATTAGCTTTAATGGGCCAGGCGCAGTGGCTCAAGCCTGTAATCCCAGCACTTTGGGAGGCCAAGACAGGCGGATCACGAGGTCAGGAGATCGAGACCATCCTGGCTAACCCGGTGAAACCCCGCCTCTACTAAAAAATACAAAAAACTAGCCGGGTGAGGTGGCGGGCGCCTGTAGCCCCAGCTACTCGGGAGGCTGAGGCAGGAGAATGGCGTAAACCCAGAAGGCGGAGCTTGCAGTGAGCTGAGATCCGGCCACTGCACTCCAGCCTGGGCGACAGAGCGAGACTCCATCTCAAAAAAAAAAAAAAAAAAAAAGAAAAAAAAAAAGAAAAAGAAAAGATTGACTTTAACTCCCTTGTTTTATAATTGGCTTTATGAGCAATGCTTTTGTATTAAGCTATTAAGAACAACCTAAAGTGCTATTGTTATGCTTTACTGACTGTTATGGAAGATATCACTTGAGTGAAAAATCTGAAAATGGATATTTTGATATATGTAGAATGCCAGACCTGGAAGTCACAGGTGCTCATTCCCCCACATAAATATTTTTTAAAACCTATAGACATTGAAACAACTTGATAGGAGCTCTGAAAACTACTAAAACATCTAGAGCAATGAAACAAAGCACAAATAAGAAGAAGCCACATTCAAAATGGTTTTTGTGGCACTTTTACGCTCCCTTTCCCCACACCGTCCCTGGCATGGCAGTCAGAAGAAAGCAGCCCATTTTCCAGTTTTCTTTCATGGAATGGAAGTAGCAAAGTGAAACCTGTTTACAACATTCTAACCTTTCTGTGGGCTGCATGGAAGGTTTGTTTCTATCTCAACTGATTCAGAGCTCAGATGGAAAATGTCAGTATTCTTTGGATTTCAGTCTTATAGAACCAATGAAAGGCATTGGCAGGTGCTCCAGAACATGAGAACTACATGAAGACAGAAGACCCATTGACCTCTGGGGACAAGATTATAAGCAGAGGAATGAAATAGAACATCTAAGGTCTTAAGAAGAAGATGTAATTAAGCTCTTTGGGAAATTAAAACATTTTAAAGCAGACTTGTACACAGAAGAAATTGGCGGGAAAAAAAAAAAAGCACACATACAATCCCAGGGGAAATTGATGCCCAGAAAAGACCTGAGAAGACCTTAAGCCTTTGCCCCAGACTCATCACAAGACTCAGGACCCGACTAATTAGTAAAGGCCTTCTCTACCACTCTGTAAAAAGTGTGAGAATTGGTGGTTTTTTTAATATGTTCAGCTTTTCAAAGGAGATTGCAGGCATACAAAGAAAGAGAAAAATATACCCAAGAAAAGTAAAATAAATTTTCAAAACTGTCCCTGAATAAACACAGGCATGGGACACACTAGACAATGACTTGAAAACAATTATCTTAAATATGTTTAAAGAGCCAAATAAAAACACAAAGAACTAAAGAAAATCAGAAATATATATATATATATGTATAAACAAAATTACAACATCAATACAGATATATAAATTATGAAAAAAAAGAAGCAGGAGGATGAAATGGGAGGATTACTTGAGACCAGGCATTTGAGACTAGCATGGGCAACATAGCAAGACACTGTCTCTAGAAAAAAATTCTAAAATAAATAGCTGGGCATCCTGGTGTATGACTATAGTTCTAGCTGCATGGGAGGCTGAGGTAGGAGGATTACTTGTGCTAAGAAGTTCAAGTCTGCAGTAAGCTATGATTGTGCTACTGCACTCCAGCCTGGTTGACAAAGCAAGACTATCTCCAAAAATTAAAATTAAAAAAGGAAAAAAAAAAAACAAGGAGAAATTTTAAAGCTGAAAACTAAATTGAACGAATTTTAAAATTTACTACAGCAGTTAAACAGCAGACTCAAACAGGCAGAAGAAAGAATCAGAAAAGTTAAAGACTAATTATATAAAATTATTCAGTCTAAAACAGAAGAGGAAGGTAATAGAGTCCGAAAGATTTACATGACACCATCAAGAAGATACAAATATGCATTATGAAATTCCCAGAAGGAGAAGAGGAAGATAACAGGACAAATATTTTATTTGTATGTATAATGGCTAAATATTTCCCAAATTTCAAGAAAGACACCAATCTAAGAATCCAGGAGTATCAATAAACTAAAAGTAGGATAAACACAGAAACCCACACTAAGATACATTATAATCAAACTGTCAGAAGACAAAGAGATTATTTTGAAAGCAGCAAGAAAAAAGTGATTGATCACATAATAGAAATACACAGTAAGATTATTAGTAGATTTTTCACCTAAAATCATTCAGGCAAGAAAGTAATAGAATGATATATTTAAAGTACTGAAAGAAAAATAAAATGTCAACTAAGAATTCTATATCTACTTAAACTGTGATTCACATGCAAAGGAGAAATGAATACATTCCCAGTTATACAAAAGCTAAGTGAGTTTATTATTATTAAGCTGTCCCTATAAGAATATGCTAAAGGGATTCTGAGAGGCCAGCCCTCAAATGACTACGTCTTTCCCTAGGGCTGACACCACCCTTCTTGCCATTGGGTAAAGGAGAAAAGGAGAAGGTCGGACACTATCATGCACCCCAAAGACAAATACCACCCACAGATTTTGCTGAGGGCTTCTCTGGGACCAAAGCATGAGCAAACCATGTGCCTCAAAACTTCCTGTTTATGCTGCTCCCACTGAGAGTGATTCCATCCTCCCTGATGGCAGGCCTGCAGTGCAGCTGTCACTGCCCCCACCTGAGCATTTCACCTGTGGACTGGGGACCACCCCACCACTACATATTACAGCCAACACCTGGGAACTCTACCAAGGGGTCTGAGGACAAGTCCATCAATTGATCTAATACCCCCAGAATGCAAGCATGCCATTCAGCGACCTGAGGATTGCTCAATCCAGTCCACTACACTTGGCATCTAAGTACTCCTCTCAGGGTCTGAGATTGGGCCAAACAAACATGACAATACCAACACAGCTGGCTCCCAAATTCACATGCCACCTATGATTTAAGGTCCTGGCTCACCCAACCCATCACCTCAATTAACACCATTTTGAACCATGTAGGTTACACTGGGTTGCCCCAACACTTTCACTTCCATTGCTGACATCATGCCTTCTGCCCAGAGATCTGAGAACTTGTCCACAGGCTTGGCCTACTGATACCACTGCCAGAAGCCCAGGAATAGGCCTGGACTCACTAATACCAGAGCCAGAATACTTTGCTCTGGGGCTTAAGGACAGTCATACTCATCCCACCACTGCCACAACTGCAGTCCATAGACTGGCCCATCTGGCTTCCCAATCCCCAGTAAAACCTCTTCACAGCCTCCACTACTAACACACACTAAGCTCCCAAGAAAACTACAGATACAACTGATGCTCTTTACACCCCCTGCAAAAAAAGATGCAGAGACCACACTGCTGTATGCATCCAAAATAAAAGCCAAAGTGCCCTACCTAACCAACACTATACAAACATCTTCAGGAGAAAGTGCTCCTTTAAGAAAGCAAATTTTAAAAATTGAAAGGATCACTGTTGCACACATACACAGAGATCAGTGTAAGAACACAGAAAACATTTAAAAAGCAAGGAAATATGACACCTCCCAAGGACCACAATATTTCCCCAGCAAAATATCAATAAAAAATAAATTCACAAAATCTTTCACAGAGTTCAAAATATTGATTTTTAAAGCTCAACAAAATACAAAAGAATTCTGAGAAATAATACAAAGAAACCAGAAAAACAATTGACTATATGAATGAGAAATTTACCAAAGAGAGAGATCATTAAAAAAATTGAAATTCTGCAACTGAAAATTTATTGAATGAAAAATAGAATATCTTTGAAATAGTCAACAATTGAATATATCAAACAGAAGAAAGAATCTCAGAACTTGAGAAAAAACTTTGAAATTATGTAGTAAGATAAAAAATAAATTTTAAAAATTTTTAAAGAAATGAGCAAAGACTTCATGACATTTGGGACAACATAAAGTAACTGAATATTCGAATTATTGGTGTTCTCTAGGGTGAAAAAATAAAAGGCTTAGAAGACCTATTTAACAACATAATAGATGAAAAGTTCTCAAGTCTAGCAAAAGATTTATACATTCAGGTATAGGATACACAAAGATACCCAAACTCATATAATGCGAAAATGATCTCCATGGCACATTATTATTATTATTATTATTATTATTATTTTTTTTTTTTTTTTTGAGACGGAGTCTCGCTCTGTAGCCCAGGCTGGAGTGCAGTGGCCGGATCTCAGCTCACTGCAAGCTCCGCCTCCCAGGTTCACGCCATTCTCCTGCCTCAGCCTCCCGAGTAGCTGGGACCACAGGCGCCTGCCACCTTGCCCGGCTAGTTTTTTGTATTTTTAGTAGAGACGGGGTTTCACCATGTTAGCCAGGATGGTCTCGATCTCCTGACCTCGTGATCCGCCCGTCTCGGCCTCCCAAAGTGCTGGGATTACAGGCTTGAGCCACCGCGCCCGGCCTCCATGGCACATTATAGTCAAACTGCCTAAAGTCAAAGATAATGAGAGGATTCTAAAACCAGCAAAAGCAAAGCATCCATCTACCTATAAAGGAGCTCCCATTAGACTAACAGCTGAAACCTAACCAGTAAGGAAAGAATGGGATAACACATTCCAAGTGCTCAAAGAGAAAAATTGCCACTCAAGGATACCATATCCAGCAAAATTATCCTTCATAAATGAAAGAAAAATAAAGTCTTTCCAGGATAAGCAAATTCTGTGAGAATTCATCATCATTAGACTGTCTCTACAAGAAATTCTCAAGGGAGACCTGAACTTGGAAGTGAAAGGACAATTACCGTCATAAGAACACACTCAATGTGTACAATTCACTGGTAAATCAAACAGGCAAATGAGGAGGAGGAAAGACTCAAATGGAACCAGTACATTAAACCACCAAACCACAATAAAAAATAATGGGAGAAAAAATAAGAAACAAAGAATACAAAAACAACTAGAAAACAATTAATAACATGATAAAAACAAAACCTTGAATATCAATAATAACTTTGAAAGCAAATGGAATAAATTCTCATCTTAAAAGATGTAGTCTCATGAAACACATTTTTAAAAAAAGATTTTCTAAGTATATGCTGACTACAAGAAACATACCTTACCTATAAAGACAAATATAGACACAAAATAGAGGAATGGAAGCATATTTCACACAAATAAAAACCAAGAGCAAGCAGGAGTACCTACATTTATATCAGATAAAACAGACTTTAAGTCAAAATAGAAAAAAAACTTGAAGAAAATCATTATATAATAATAAAGTGGTTAATCTAGCAAGAGATTATACCAATTCTAAATACATATGCTACCAACACTGGAGCACCCATATAAGTAAAGCCAATATTACTAGATCTAAAGAGAAAGGTAGGCTTCAAAACAAAACTAGAAGGATATTTTAACATCCCGCTCTCAGTATTAGACAGATGATCTAGACACAATATGTACAGAGACATTAAACTTAAACTAGACTTTGGACCAAATAGACCTAACAAACATTTACAAAACATTTTATTCAATGACTAGAGAATATACGTTTTTTTTCATCAGCACATACAACATTCTCCTGGATAGACTATATGTTAGGTAACAAAGTAAGTCTCAACAAATTTTTAAAAATTAAAATCATATCATGTATCTTCTCAGATAACAATAAAATAAAACTCAAAAGCAATACAAAGAGACACTTTAGAAAATATAGACATAAACTGAAATTAAACAACATGCTTCTGTGGAATCATTGATTCAATGAATAAATTAAAATAAAAATAAAAATCATTCTTGAAACAAATGAAGATGGAAACACAACATAATAAAAACTGCTGAATACACCAAAAATAGTGCTAAAAGTAAAGTTTGTAGCCACAAATGACTACATCAAAAAAGCAGAAAAAGTTCAAACAAACAACCTAGTGATGCACCTCAAGAAACTAAAGAAAAAAAAAGCAAACCAAATCCAAAATTAGTAGAAGAAAAAAATAATGAAAATGAGAGCAGAATTAAAATATAAACTAAACAGATACAAAAATCACTAAAATAACAAATTAGTTATATGAAAACATAAAGTTGGTAAAACACTAACTAAACTTACCAAGAAAAGACAGAAGCCAAAAATCAATAAATCAAAAGTGAAAGAAGAGACATTACAACTGATAAGACTGCAATACAAAAGATCATCAGAGAATATTATGAAGAAATATGCTGACAAACTGAAAAATCTATAGGAAACTGGTAAATTCCGAGAAACATACAACATACCAAAATTAAATCAGGGGAAATAGAAAACATGAACAGACAATGAGTAGGAAGACTCAATTAATAATAAAAATAATCTCAACAAAGAAAAGCCCAGGACTGTATGAATTCATGGCTGAATTCCATAAAATATACACAGAACTCATCCCAATTCTCCTGAATGTACACTAAAAAAATTGAAGAGGCGGAAGCTCTCCCTAAATTATTCTATAAGGCCAGCATGACTCTGATACCTAAAACAGATAAGAACACAACAACAAATGAAAACTATAGGCCAATATCTTTGATTAACAAAAACATGAAAATCCCCAACAAAATACTATCAAACTAAATCCAGCAGCACATCAAAAAGATAAGAGACTATGACCCAGTAAGATTTATACCACTGATACAATGAAGATTCAACATACACAAATCAATAAACGTTACATCAACAGAATTAACAAAAAACATATGATCATTTAAACATGCAGAAAAAAAACGATTTTATAAAATTCAACATTCCTTCATAGTAAAACCTCTGAAAAAACTAGGAATAGAATAAATGTATATAATAAATATAAGTTAATATAGTAAAACTCATATGTGAACATCCCATAGCTAACATACTGAATGAGGAAAAGTTAAAAGCCTTTTTTGAAGATCTGGAACAAGACGATGATGCTTGCTTTCAACACTCCTGTTCAACCTAGTATTTGAAGTTCTATTTCAGCAAGCAGACAAGGAGAATAAATTTTAAAAATCCAAGTTAGAAAAGAGGACATCAAATAGAACTTCTTTGCTGATTATACAACCTTACATCTAGAAAAAACTAAAGCCTCCATTAAAAGACTTCTAGATTTGATACATAAATTTAGTAAAGTTGCACGATGCAAAATCAACATACAAAAATCAGTAATGTTTGTGTATACCAATAATGAACTAGGTAAGAAAGAAATCAAGAAGGCAATTATATTTACAATAGCTACAAAAAACGCATTGGGATAAATTTAACCAAGGGTGTGAAATATCTCTTCAAAGAAAACTGTAAAACACCGATGAAAGTAATTGAAGAGGACAATAACAAATGGTAAGACATCCCATACTCATGGATCAGCAAATTAATATTGTTAAAATGACCATAGTGCTCAAAGCAATTTGTGGATTAAGTGACACCCCCATCAAAATACGATTTTTTTTTCCAAAATAAGAAAAAGCAATTTTAAAATTCTTATGAAACCCAAAAGAGGCCCAAATATTCAAAGCAAACCTGAGTAAAAAAGAACAAAGCTAGAGGCATCACACTGCCTGATTTTAAAATGTATTACAAGTCTTGAGTTTCCAAAACAACATGGTATTGGCATAGCAATAGACACAGGATGCAGAAATATATCTATGTATTTATGGCCAAATGATTTTCAAGAAAGGCACCAAGAACATGCATTGGGAAAAAGACATGTCCTTCAATAAATGGTACTTGCAAAATTAGATACCTATATGCAGAAAAATAAAACTGGATTTCTATCTCCCTCCATATTGAAAAATCAACACAAGATGAATTAAGACTTCAATTTAAGACCCAACAATGTAAAATTACTAGAAGAAAACATAGAAGAAACACATTAGGGAATCGGTCTAGGCAAAGATTTTATGGCTAAGACCTCAAAAACATAGGCAATAGAAACAAAAATAGGCAAATGGGATGATACTAAGCTAAAAAGCTTTTGCACAGTAAAGAAAACCATCAACAAAATAAATAAATAACCTCTTGAATGGGAGAAAATATTCAAAAATAATTTGTTCAAAAAGAAACTAATATCCAGAATATACCAGAAACTCAAACAATGCAATGGTTAAATAATAGTAATAATAATCCTATTGAAAAGAAGACAAAGGGCATTAATAGATATTTTTCAAAATAAGGCTTACAAAAGGGCCAACCGTTATATGAAAAAATGCTTAATATTACTAAGCATCAGGGAAATGCTAATCAAAACCTGATATTATCTCACACTAAGAAATATTCAGAATGTATATTATTAAAAAGACCAAAAAAAAAAAAAAAAAAAAAAGGCAGATGCTGGCAATAATGCAAAGAAAGGGGAACTTTTATACATCGTAGGGAATTTAAATTAGTACAAACATTATAGAACAAAATTTGAAGATTTCTCACAAATTAAAAACAGAAATAGAGACTGGGCACGGTGGCTCAAGCCTGTAGTCCCAACAATTAGGGAGGCCAAGGAAGGTTGATCACCTGAGGTCAGGAGTGTGAGACCATACTGGACAACATGGCGAAACACAGTCTCTACTAAAAATACAAAAATTAGCCAAGTGTGGTGGTGGATGCCTGTTATCCCAGCTACTTGGGAGGCTGAGGCATGAGAATTGCTTGAACCCAGGAAGCAGAGGTTTCAGTAAGCCAAGATCCTGCCATTGCACTTCAGCATGGATGACAGAGTGACACTCTCTCTCAAAACATAAGTAGGAGAATGGCGTAAACCCGGGAGGCGGAGCTTGCAGTGAGCTGAGATCCGGCCACTGCACTCCAGCCTGGGCGGCAGAGCGAGACTCCGTCTCACCAAAAAAAAAAAAAAAAAAAAAAAACACATAAGTAAATAAACAAAATAAAAAACAACAACAACAAAAAACCAGAGTGAACACACAATTCAGCAACCCCAGTATTGGATATTTATATGAAGGAAAATAAATCTGTATCAAAGGGATACTTGCATTGACATGTTTATTGTAGCAGTATTCACAATATCCAATATAGGGTATCAAACAAAGTGTATATTAACAGATAAATGAATAAAGAAAACGTGGTATATATACATAATGAAATAGTATTTGGCTATAGAAAAAAATAAAATCATATTATTTGCACCAATATAGATGGAACTGAAGGTAATGATGTTAAGGTAATATGCCAGGCACAGAAAGATAAATACCACATGTTCTCACTTATATATGGGAGTTTAAAAAGGTGATGTCATGGAGATAAAAACTAAAATAACAGATTCCAGAGGGTGAAAAGGGTGTGTGGGGATGAGGAGGGGATAAAGAGAGGCTGGTTAGTGGGTACGAATATACAGTTAAAATAAGTAAGCTCCAATATTCAATAGCAGAGTAGGGTGACTATAGTTAGCAATGATGTATTGTATATTTTAAAGTAGTATTAGAGAGGATTTGAAATAATACCAACACATAGAAATGATAAATAACCAAGGTGATGATTACCCCAAATACTCTGACTTAATTATCACACATTCTATCCATGAAAAAAATATTCACACGTATCCTATATATAACTTGAAGTTTCCAGTAAAGGTAAATAAAAACAGTTAAAATACAATACCATGATAATTTTGGTTTGTAACACCATTTTTGAATTGTTTACAGAATTTAAAAAACAAAATACATAAATATAAGTATAAATCTGTGTTAATAGGAATACAAAATATGAAGAATTAATTTGTGAGCTAATAATAAGGCAGGTCAGAGCTGCAAAAGAAATAGACTTTTTGATTGAGATTGCAGTTAATTTGGTATCAATTTACCATCGAATGTCATAAATATACATATAAATAACATAAACAAGTATGTTATATGTAATCCTCATGGTAAGTACAAAGAAAATATCTATAGAATATACACAAAAGAAGAGGAAAAGAAAATCACATTCTTGCATTACTAAAAAGCAACTAAACATAAAGAAGGGCAGTAATGGAGAAAATAAGGAAAAAACATTATAAAATCCACAGAAAACAGAAAAGAAAATGGCAAAAGTGAGTGCTTACCTATAAGTAATTACTTATTTTATTTATCTTATCTCATTTTATTTTATTTTTTGAGACTGAGTCTCACTCTGTTGCCCCAGTCTTGAGTGCAGTGGTGCGATCTCGGCTCACTGCAACCTCCATCTCCCAGGTTCAAGTGATTCCCCTGCCTCGGCCTTCTGAGTAGCTGGAATTACAGGCTCCTGCCACCACAACCAGCTATTTTTTTGTGTTTTTAGTAGAGATGGGGTTTCACCATGTTGGCCAGGCTAGTCTCGAACTCCTAATCTCAGGTGATCGACCCACCTCAGCCTCCCAAAGAAAGTGCTGGGATTACAGCACATGGCTGGTAATTACTTCTAATGCATAAGAATTAAATTCTCCAATAAAATAAATGAATTGGATGAATGGCTACAAAAACAAGATCCTACTATACATTGTCTGAAAAACACTCACTTTCATTCTAAGGACATGCATAAGTTGAAAGTCAATGGGTAAAAAAAGCAGAAAGCAGTAGACCAAGAACAGCAACTTCCAACCCAGTTTATCTTTTAACAGTGATACAGGGGCAAGGGACCTTGTAAGAAACCTTGTCATGAGACTGTCCAATCCCAGAATACTGGACCCATCTCTCAATAAATGTTAAAGTTTCCAAAATTTTAGTAAGTTGAGGAGAAAAGGGATTTAAAAGTACTCACATTCTGTATTTCTATCTCCATAAAGTGGAAGCATTTTCCTCTTTAGGAAACAACATACAGTTGTTTAATTTACTTTGGAAACACACTGTATTCGCAATATATTTTTGTTCAGGCTAAGCAGCATAATAAGAAAAAGTGAATCCTTCACATAAGTTAGGCTTTGAGAAAGCTGTTTTTAGGACTGAGAGGCAACCAAGATACTTTTCTTTGCACTAAGTTTTGGTCTGATAATCAAACCTTATCACTATAAAGATCTTTAGTGATGTCAAAAGCTAAACCAGTAGAATGCCCACGTGGCTATAACCAAATAGTCTTTCCTACTTAGAAATGACCAGATTTCCAAATAGGAGACATTATGTACATATGATTAAAAACACTAGCAAACAAATTATCTATGTAACCCAGTGATTCTGTGATCTCTCAACCACATACCCTTAAAACTCACTGTCATTTCATAAGTGCTATGTTGATTTAAAAAGGGATTATTCAAATGTATGATTGGAAATTGTGCTATCTTCTAGCACCATAGTTGCATTATCAGAGAAAATAACATGAAAAAGCTATTGATTATTTTTTACATGGAATGACAAAAAGCACCTTTGATAAGTAATTGGGGAGCAATAGAATTTAACAGGTTTTAATTTCTTGTGCAAATGAAAGACAATAAAGAGGAAGCATGAAAACAAATTAAGCCATATATAGGTCAATCATCCTATTAGGACTCTTCAGGGAGCACATACCTAATTTGCATAATTGTATTTTTATAGCTGCCAGACTAGCTGCTGTGCTGATACATGTACTTGGTGAGTTTAAAAAACAAAAGGATTGTCTTTCTTATTCTAATGATTAATGACTAAGTGGGTAACAGTGTTAATGAGTAAGTGGGTAACTGTGTGTGTGTGTGTGTGTGTGTGTGTGTGTGTAACTTAAAAAAATAACCAAATATATATATTTCTAAAATGACTACTCTTATTATATGACAAGTCTCTTTAGGAATTAAGATATGATTTACTAAACTTAAACATCCATTGAACATTGCATAATAATCTATCTCCCTAGTATTTATATAAGCTTGTCCAAAAATATCACCCATTATAAAACTTGGACTAAACTTCTCATCACTTATAAGACAAAACCATATTTTATTAGCTAACATATTAAAGGTATTTGCTATTGATTCAAATTATATCAACTTCAGTCCAGGTTATGCCATGGTAGTCAGATATTAAAAATTGAAAATTTTACATGTTTTTGATGAATTACTATGAGAATGCAAGATATCACTTGATAAATACAAATTATTGCAGAATAAACATTCATGGAGTTCATGAGAACAGGAAAGTTAAAAAGCTTTCTCCACCTCCTGGGTTCACGCCATTCTCCTGCCTCAGCCTCCTGAGTAGCTGGGACTACAGGCGCCCGCCACCATACCCGGCTAATTTTTTGTGTTTTTAGTGGAGACGGGGTTTCACCGTGTTAGCCAGGATGATCTAGATCTCCTGACCTCGTGATCCGCCCACCTCGGCCTCCTAAAGTGCTGGGATTACAGGCGTGAGCTACCGCGCCTGGCCAAAAGTGAGAAGGTTTTAAGTCTAATCAATGATCACCAGAGACCTCTTAACGGTTCATTATTAGTGCTATTATTATAACTATTCTAGTATGTTCTTATTGTAGGACAAAAAAAAAAAAAAAAAACAACAACTATTCCTAAATAAAAATTCCTCAAATTGATTCAAAAGTCACGAGCGTCATGATTTTCTGTGAAACTACTTGGTATATTTCTTGTCAGAATTCCATAATTTACAATTTACTTATTTGAGTGCAGTTATGCCTTAATGATCCATGTGAGTGGAGTTAAATTGTGCAGGCTTCCCATAGAGTAAATAATCTAAGAAGTGCATTTATTTATAAGGTATTACAGACTGAGCTCATTTTATGCATTGAATATATTTCTATTTTTTTTTATAAATGAAATGATCACTTATTCACCAAGCCAGGACTTTCCTTCTGAATTCTATTATAATTTTGGAGTCGTGTCTCACAAAATAGAATATATAACACTAGGCCTGCCTACCTCACAGGATTGTTGAAAAATATAAAATGCTAAAAAGAAATGCTATAAACTGAAAGTTTGTGTTTCCGCAAAATTCATATGTTGAAATCCTAATACTGTATGTGATAGTATCATGAGATGGGGCCTTTGGGAGGTGTTTGGATCCTGAGGGTGAATCCCTCATGAATAGAATTAGTGTTCTGATAGTAGAGGGTCCAGAGAGCTCATGAGTGCCTTCTGCCACGTGAGGGCACAACAAAACGACAGCTGTCTGTCAACCAGGAAGTGGGCCCTCACCAGACACCAATTCTGTTAGCACTTTCATCTAGGACTTCTCAGCATTCAGAACTGTGAGAAATAAATTTCGGTTGTTTATAAGCCACACAGTCTATAGTGATTTGTTATAACAGCCTGAACAAAGACAAGACAAAATTACAAATGTTAATGATAAAATCAGGGATCAGGAAAATTCTGGCTCCATAGATTAACTTAGGAAGTGTTTTTTTTCTCTCTCCACATTCTTGAAAGAGTTTGAGAAGTGTTGGTTTTAACTTTTCTTTAAACATTTGATGGAACTCACTAGTTTAACTATCTGATCCTGGATTTTTATTTGTTGAGAAGTTTTTCAGCATATGAAATGAAGTATTTCATTTCAAAATAATAAGGCTCTCAATATATCAATGATTAGTCACAATAACACTAGAAGTAGTGAAGTGACAAAGTGCTTGCATCCATGAATATGACAGCTAGAAATGCAGACTGATGCAAGCATATTGTATTGACAACTCAAATATCACAAGTAGCATTTCTTTAAGTGATGTGATTCTCTAAATTAGTGAACAACTCTTGGTAAGAGTAAATACATAAACCATAGGGGTTTATTATCATTATCATTTATTATGTACTCCATACAATCAAATATGCTGCACTTTTATACAATTGACAGTGCAATAAGTAATTGGTAATTTTCTAATTACCAATTAGAAAATCAGTTATGCATTCTAGCTGGAGCACTGTCTAATCTCCAGTGAAAACTGAATCAGCACGCCAATGAGAAATCTGGCCACTCCACAATGTTTAATCAGTGCTTTCAAAGTAGATATTTGGCCGGGCGCGGTGGCTCATACCTGTAATCCCAGCACTTTGGGAGGCCAAGGCGGGCGGATGACCTGAGATCGGGAGTTTGAGACCAGCCTGACCAACATAGAGAAACCCTGTCTCTACTAAAAATACAAAATTAGCTGGGTGTGGTGGCGGCATGCTTGTAATCCCAGCTACTCCGGAGGCTGAGGCAAGAGAATCGCTTGAACCCGGGAGGAGGAGGATGGGGTGAGCCGAGATCACGCCATTGCACTCCGGCCTGGGAAACAAGAGCGAAACTCCGTCTTAAAAAAAAAAAAAAAAAAAAAGCCGACATTTGTGTAAGTATTAATTACATTTTTTGCCTCCTGTACTAGCCATTAAGCCTCATATCTGATGGTTTCTCTTATGACTAGGCCATCAGAGAGACAAAGAGCATCTCTTTCTCTAATTTATTTAGCCTCTTTTGGAAAGAGTGCAGGCAAAAGAATAAAAAAACACTCGTGATGCATCCACAGATTCAAAGGAACCAGAATCCTCCAGATAGATCAATTGTTTTTCAGAGAGTACTTTTCCCTTTTGAATGAAAAGCAATTGTGTTGTTAAAAGAAAATGTATTCAAAACTATGACCAAGACTTTGAAGTTAAGCTAAGTTCATACATAAAATGAGCCACTTTTTATTGAATCAGCTCTGGGTCTGAATTTTATTTTAATCACCAAATTTAGGAAAATAAAAATAGAAGGTAATCAGTATAAATAAATCAACTATCAGCAATTCAGTATGTGTGTGTGTGTGTGTGTATATATATATATTTATTAAGATAAATCAACTATTCAGTATAGATATCTATACTGCTACATTCAATATAGATTTATACTGTATAAATTCAGTATAGATTCAGTCTATTCCGTACAGATATCTATTCAGTATCGATATCTATATACTATACATGTATACAAATATGTATATTGAATAGTTGATTTATTTTTATAAATATATATACATATACTGAATAGTTTATCATTTGATATTTAAGAAATGTTTTTGTAGTCATATAGTTAAGGTAAATATTTTAGACATGTGTACCAATAGACTGTATAGTGTTGTGTTTGATTTCAAGGGAAAATGAAAATGTTCTCAGATTCAATGCACAGGTTGCAGCTGCATTTTAAAAATCCAAATTATACTGTTATTTGTATACATATCAAGTCAGCTGGAATGACTTTTGGTGTCAGGATCACATTAGGTCTCCCCAGCATCCAAGCTCAATTTGCAATTAGAAAATCACAACTTTCCAGTCTGTCTTTTCTTTTTTATTATTTGTCCAGGGGCACACAAAATAAGTGTAGGACTGTCATATATTTCTCTGGTCTCAGCTCCTAGCATGACCCCAATCTTCACTCCCAACCAAAGTGTCTGTCAATTTAGCACTAATCAGCAGCACTTAATTCTGGCAAACTTTAAGAACTAGGAAAAGACCTTTGAAGTTCCCATTCTACTGTATGTTAGTCAGATTTACTTTACCACAGAATTAAATGAGATTCCTGAAAGAAGTCTATTTGGAATTTTTTTCTTTTCTTTTTTCTGTGAATATTACCACATACTTTAAATACACGAACCAGAACCATAGCCCCATTAAAATATAATTGCACTGTAATGTATTTTCTCAGCAATAACTCTTTTTTTTTTTTTTTTTTTTTTTTTTTGAGACGGAGTCTCGCTCTGTCGCCCAGGCTGGAGTGCAGTGACCGGATCTCAGCTCACTGCAAGCTCCGCCTCCCGGGTTTACGCCATTCTCCTGCCTCAGCCTCCCGAGTAGCTGGGAATACAGGCGCCCGCCACCTCGCCCGGCTAGTTTTTCATATTTTTTAGTAGAGACAGGGTTTCACCATGTTAGCCAGGATGGTCTCGATCTCCTGACCTCGTGATCCGCCCATCTCAGCATCCCAAAGTGCTGGGATTACAGGCTTGAGCCACCGCGCCCGGCCAGCAATAACTCTTTAAAAACACCTTGTACAAATCAGATGGGGAATTTATATACCATTGGATCTGAACTTAAGATGCACTTAATTAGTCTACTTGATAACAAATTGTTAAAGTGTGTATGTGTATGTACATGTGTAGAGAAAAGCATGAGAAGGAGACAAAATATACAAATGTCATTAAAAACCCTTATTTTGTAAGCATTTAAATGTGCAATTCCAATGCCATTTATTTTTGTTGTTGTTGTTAAAAAATTAATTTGGGGCCAAGTGGGGTTACTTATGCCTATAACCTCAACACTTTGGGAGGCTGAGGTGGGAGAACTGCTTGAGATCAGCAGTTTCAAGTCCAGCTTGGGCAACATAGTGACACATCATCCCTAACAACAGCAACAAAAATTTAGCAATTAGCTGATCATGGTAGCACATGCCTGTAGGGAAACAAGAAGAGGGGATCACTTGAGCCCAGGAACTCCAGGCTGCAGTGAGCTATGATCCTATTACTACACTCAAGCCTGGGTGATAGAATGAGATTCTGTCTCAAAAAAAAAAAAAAAGAAAGAAGGAAAAAGAAAAAAGGTGGGTGGGGGTGAAGCCATGCACATACAATGGATAATGTACAACTGTTAAGATGAATGAGTAGAAAAGAAATGACACAGAAAGATATTTATAATATATTAAATGAACAGGGGTTAAAAAATAGGAAGTATATTATTGATATTATTGTATGATGTTTACTAAAATATGGGCATATAAGTAGATAAAAAAATTTAACGAGAAGGAAATACATTAAATATTAATAGTAGTTTTCTCTGGGTTATTTTTCTTTTCTTTTCTGCTTCTCTACATTTTCCTCTAATATGAATAATTTTGTAGTAATAAGATATGAAAGTTATGTTAAAAACATGATTACATAAAAATGTAGGAGTATAGCGACAGAATAAAATTTTAAATATCTTAACTTAAAAATAATCACCCTTTAAAATGTTGGAACAGTTCCAGCCAGGCGTTCTATTCTCTGCACTTTTTTCTTTATTGAGATCATACTTTCTTTTGAAGTTTTCTGAATGTCTTCTCTATTGCAGCTGGTCTAAGTTTATCACTGGCTTAGATTAAACTAGCATGTAATAAGGTATCATCATGCTCAGAAAAACAGAGAACTACGTACACAGCTTCTGCAAGTAGAAGACAGTTTTTTGTTAGGATACTCCCTCCCTCAAATTGTCCATTATCTTTCCTACCCCATTCTATCCAATACATGATACTTAGGTAGTCACTTTGCTTTCCGCCTTGTATAGAACAGTGTTTATTAGAGCTCTTTGGTAATAATTACTAGCTATTAAAGTACTCAAATATTTCTGAGTTGACAGTATTGATCCACTCACTGCAACCTCCGCCTCCTGGGTTCAACCAATTCTCCTGTCTCAGCCTCCCGAGTAGCTGGGACTACAGGCGCACGCTGCCATGCCCGGCTAATTTCTTTTGTATTTTAGTAGAGATGGGGTTTCACCATGTTGCCCAGGCTGGTCTCGAACGCCTGAGATCAGGCAATCCTCCCGACTTGGCCTCCCAAAGTGCTAGGATTACAGGCAGTGAGCCACCACCCCCGGCCCTAACCCTATTTTTAAATGGATGTGACTTGTAAGCTTTTCAATTTATGCTTAATTCTTTTTTCATTACTGATATTTCTTCATTACATCACTCCTCACATTTTTGTCATACCTTTTAAAAGATTGGTGCTTATTTTAAAAAGAATTGTCTATCACGGATCAGTGAAGACTGGCATTTATCTCATGCTTTCAAGAAGCTAGCATCTGTCCACTGGCCCTAAATGATTACTTCTTTCTAAGCCTGCAGTTAGGAGCGTACAATACTTCTCTCTCTCTCCCCCAACTTCTGTGGACACAATAGCTGTCTCTGTCACCTCTTCTCCTTTCTGTTGCTGGTCCATCACACCTGCTGCTTGCTGCCTGGAATGTTATTCACCTCCCACTGCTTTTCACCTCTTTTACTCATACTGAGCTATTTGCTCTTGGCTAAATCTCAGTTCATCCCCAGGGAACCCATTCCTTACTCCTTGTATACGTACTCCATGTTAAATTCTATTCTCTCACACAGTTTTATAGCACAATGATCTTCTTGGGATCTTCTGCAAGGCTAATTTGATATTAAGTGTATGTATAACTTGCTTAATGTTCACTTTCCTCACTAGATCGTATACAACCTGGCAGCAGGGAACCATGTTTAACATAGGCTTTGACTCATTATGTAACCTCTCTTCCCCTCATGAGCATATCGTAGGAAATTAATATATTTGTTGAGTGCCCAGATGAATGAATAAAAAACTAACGAAAGCACTTAAAGCCTTCATATTATCATCAAGTGATACTGGAAGACTCAAACTATAGATAGTTAAAAACAGTGTGACAAAAGAACACTTACGTTGGGATATGTGGGTTCAAGCCTGGTTCTGCCTTCAACTCACCTTGTGATCTTGAGTGAAGCGGCTTTACCTTTTTTAATTTTTTCTATTTGTAAAATGGTGTGGTTGTATCTAATGAACTTTAATGACTTTACACTTCTAAGATTCTATGCTTCCATGAAAAATAGGAAGGGGAAAAAGGTGGAATAAAAATTGTGGTTCCAGAAAGGAAGGAGGGATAATGAAAACTGACAAGTACATTCGATTGCGACAAGGCCCATGTAGATTTCATGTCCTGTAAACAGACTACTGTGGGGCAGAGATGATAGGTTTAAAAATTCCCAAAATTAAGCAGAATGACCCATATCAAAATATTTTGGGTATTCTCTACATGAATATCCATCCTCTACAAAAGACAGCAGTAAAATGAATGTCTTACTCTCTCCTGAGATTAACACATTATTCAATAATGAGTTTGTCATTTAATAGCTGTATGTGCAGTTGAATCTAGAATGTTTAAACTCTAGATTCCATGATAATGGGGTAGGAATAATGTCTTTTGTGTGTGATTCCATTTTGTTTTTCCTTAGTTGAATTTTCCAAATACAAAATTACACATTTAAATATAAGCTGAAAAAATTCAATTGCAGATAATTCTAACACAAAATCAATACACCTTTTCTCTGTAATGGGGCCATACTGTTCTTTGATGTTAGAAAAATATATATTCATATAACCTTCCTCATTTTATTTACATCTGTGATAATCACTTCTTTCATGTATCAGGAACAACTAGCTAGCATTGCCAATATGTTGCAAGTAATTCTCTCTTCTCTTACAACTTTTGGCAAGCTATTTTAAGTGAAATGGCAGAGTCTGGCCTTGGACACTCATGTTTTTTCTATGAGATGTTTTCCTTTGTGCTTCTTTATCCCACTTTCAAAGTTTTACAGCATTGAATATTAAAGTAGCTATTATTTAATTACCAGTTTTACTCTGTTACCATGTCTGTTTCAACCTCACTTTCAATTAAAAGATGAATGAAACATTTTAATTTTTAATAAAAAGAGAAAATTATGCTTTTTTAGAAGTTGCTCAAGTACTTATTAAAGCTAGAATTATTCCAGCAAGTTCAAATTACATATTTGTTCAATGTAAATAATTCCTAGGCTTTTTTAATGCACAGTATATAATGTGTATTATCTTCAACAACCAACCCTATTTACATGTTATTGGTGCTTCATAATATCAATGGGATTCATTTTAATAAGGGGTACTTTTAAAAGTTTTTAAGGCCTTAGTGTGACCAAACTACAGAATAACAAAATAATAAAAACTCATTTGAAGATATTTAGGGGGATTTCTCTGTAATAGACACAATTTATTGAGTGTTTACTATGTGCCCAACACCATGCCAAATGCTTTACTTGTATTATCTTACTTTTCTTCATAACCACAAGTCTATAATTATTCTCATTTTATGAAGGAAAATCCCAGAAAATCAAGAGCAAATGACTCACAGAAGGCTACAAAGCTAGTAAACAACAATGCTTGGATTCCAATCTAGGTTCATCTCAAGCTCCCTTTAGCCATGATGCTTTGCCCACCCACTATCCAATTTTAGGCTAGATAATTGCTGAAGTCAGCATTGGTCTTCAGTAAAGCAGGCTGTACTGGAGATTATTTAAAACTCTTTTTAATTGCCAAGAACGATCGTCCACATGAATAGAATTAACTTTCTATGGTTCTATAGAATATATAGAATCAGTATTAGCATCCCTTTCAGTAAAACTTCTGGGTGATGATTTGCACTTCTGACTGGATTTAAATTAAAGATCAGCAAACCCCTTCATAGCATTATTTTTTACTTATAGCTCACATTTCAAACATCATTATGACTTACCACTTTATAATCATTGTATTAAAAAATGTCAGATTGCCTTCAGTTAAGAACTGAACATGTAGATGAGCCTCGTCTCTATAGATTCACCAAATGCATGTTACAGAATGGACACATAAAAATAGTCTACAGCATTAAAGAATGTGTCAGGGGCACAGTCTTAATTAAACTTAAATTAGGAAAGGCATTATTTGTTTATTGCCAAAGAAACCAAGAAACATCAAATTATAAGTTTAATGGAAACTATCAGTACCTAATGAAACTTATTCTAATGTTTAGTTAACTTGAGGTAGACTCTCAGATAAAATGAAAAGTAAATTTTTACTTAGCTATTACCCATGACATGTTTAAAAATGTTTATACATATGATAATAGTATTTCAAACATTCAGATTCAGGGACTATCTAATGGCATTTCTATACATGTCTGATTCAAATAATGAATTTTAAAACACCAAGGAGGAAAGTCAGTATTGCCACTTTCTACAACACTACACAGGACAGAAATTTCCTTTAACCTTGGCAATACTAAGAAACCTGATGTGGGGCAGTCAAGAATACTATGCTGAAAGAGATTTCGGAGTTCTCATCCTGTCCTTCTCCAATGCATTTATACTTCGGTTTCCTGCAAATGCCTCAAACTCAGTATTTCTAAATGAAGATTCAGCAGTTTCCTTTGCAGTTCAGTTTTAGACAGTTTGAAAGATGCTGGATTACCTAGTCAGAATCACTTGACATTGAAAAGCACGTGGAGGAAATATTGGGTATTAGCCACATGATAGCACAGCAGAAATATATAGTGACAACCATTTATTCAACAGTCACTCTATATCTGGAGTTTTGCTTTGGAGACTCCTAGATAACCAAGATGTGACCCCTGTTCTGAAGGAGTTCACAATTAGTAGGAAAGACAGGTTAATAAATAGTCACAAAGTGGCCGGGCGTGGTGGCTCAAGCCTGTAATCCCAGCACTTTGGGAGGCCGAGACGGGCGGATCACAAGGTCAGGAGATCGAGACCATCCTGGCTAACACGGTGAAAACCCGTCTCTACTAAAAAATACAAAAAACTAGCCGGGCGCGGTGGCGGGCGCCTGTAGTCCCAGCTACTCGGGAGGCTGAGGCAAGAGAATGGCGTGAACCCGGGAGGCGGAGCTTGCAGTGAGCTGAGATCCGGCCACTGCACTCCAGCCTGGGCGGCAGAGCGAGACTCCGTCTCAAAGAATAAATAAATAAATAAATAAATAAATAGTCACAATGTGACAGATGATATAAATACAGGTTTGTATAAATTCCTATGAGACCATCTGTAAACTGAGATCTGAATTTCCTTATTTTCAACTTCAATGTTCCTTCAAGGATTCAAGTTGGGCCCTGAATCACAACTTATTGTTTGGGTCTTGAGTGCTTCTTCGGTCCCCAGGGTCTGCACTACCTCCTAGCCCCAAGCCTTGGCTCTTGATCTATGGTGCACATTCCAAAACACAGTAACGAAAATAATGATTCTAACATAAAAAGGAAATGCTATTGAAAATAGCAATTTAAAAGTTCCTAGAAGTAAACTACATTTACAAAATACACAGAACCAAAACACTGAAGAAAATGTTAAAATATTACTGACTCTGTCACTGTGGAAATACCAGACTGGCTCTTCAGGCGTGAGGAAGGTCAGCTGACCCAAACTCAACCCTGGGCTCTAAGGAAATTTACCGAGGTTGTCAGCTAAACTCTGAGGCTGAATCAAGTATCTCTGAGTTCTCTGAACAAGATGAAAGCATACTAATCAGGATGACTGGTTTGAATTTACAGTAGATTTTAAATCTAGCTGGTAAAGAACTGAAACCATGAATCCATAAGCCAGTGATGCAGGCATAGTTGGAAAAGGTTACAAAACAGTACGTAGGCCATAAAAGAATAAAACGTCTAAATATGTGCATGTATACACCGCCCCCATCCCACACACACCCTAAAAAAAACCCCACACACTGGGGATATCTTGCTGTGATCAGAGAACAAAGTGGCATGCAACCAACACCTCATAGGAAGAGTGAAAAAGGATGATACATATTTATTTCTAAATCGAGGATCCTAAAACTTTCCACTATTGATATTCAAAGAGAAAAATTATAAGACCATGTACAGCCAGTCGTCCTCCACTCTACATTGTTCTGTCTGAGCCAGATTGTGCCGAGTATATCAAGCTCTATTGCCAAATGTATAATGATACTAGCATGGTAAATAGGGCCTTTCATTGTAAAATAGGACAATTCTGTAGAATAGCGTGAGACTTTGTAATTACGGAAAAGATTAATGGATGATTTTCTGGATGACTATATTCACAGACATTTAGATATTTAGTGAATTACTACCAGTTTGATTCAGCTCTGTCACACGCTTTGTTAGATAGCCAGTCAGCTCAAGAGCTCAAAGCGCAGTCTAGCATATGACAATTTTGTAAAAACAGAAGCATAGAAAAAGAAATATACAAAACTCAATGCTTCAGGAATTATTTGATAGTCATTCTTCAGTTTTGTGGAAAACTTCAGAAATAAATTTCATTTTTTACCAATTATATTAAAAACATAGAATTAAATAAAAGAAGGCTTAATAAATAGAAAATAAATACTGTACCTAGTTTTTGGAGGAAGATTCAATAATATAAAGGATATAATTATCTGCATAATTCGACGTGTTAATTCATGTGGAGAAAATAAATATATAATAGGAAGTAAGAGTCCACAAAAGAAAATAATGGAGATGGAGAGTAATAGGAACTACTAGGTACTAAAGCATCTAATAAATCTAATGTATTAGAATATACTGGAATAGACACATTAATAGAAAGATCAATAGAATATAAAAAAGAGACCAGTTATGTATCCAAATACATATAGAAATTAAAGCTGATAAGTTGACATTTCAGATAAAAGAGAGATGTATTATTTAGCACGTAATTCCTTAAATAAATCAAAGATACATCTTAAAATAAATAGTTCCAGTGCTAGGAGAAAACATAGGATTGGTTTTCCTAGAAATTCTAGAAGTGCAAAAGAATTGCCTCAGCCAAATACAAAGTAGAAACCCAGAAGACATTAAACAATACATGTAGTTGACTACGTAAAAATAAAAATAAAGTAATATACACAAACCATATCATAAACCAAGTCAAAATATAAAAGTCAAAATGGGGAAAATATTTGCAATACATATGACAGTCAAAAAATTGATTTTTAAAATATATAAATAGTTCCTAGTAATCAATAAGATAGCCTCTTCTGGGGATGCTGTCTGGAGACATTCAGAATGGTCCAGCACTTGATAGACCATCACAGACCTTCCTACAATACAGCCTCTAACAAAACTAGGCTTTCCTAGACCAATGGTAATAGAATTGTTCATCTTTATACTGGAAGGTTGAGAAAGCACCAAAATCTGCCTGTGGCATGTGCCCAGGCCAACTTTGAAGGGTTCAATCTGTGAGTCCTAAAATTCTTATGAGGTTGTCTAAAATAAACAAATGAAAATGTCAGCAGGGCCTATAGTGGTTCTATGCATGCTAAATGTGTTTGTGACAGGATTAAATATGCTTCTTTTTTTTTAGTCAAGGAGCAGGAAATCATGGTAAGTGTTGAGGACTAAATTCTGACCTTTTCTCAAAATTTCTTTCTAAGGGGCCTGGAGAGAATCATGTCTGCAGACCATCAATCATGCTAAACAGCTCATTTTGACTCAGAAACTTTTGGCTTCATCTCACAACCTGACTCTGGCATAGCATCACATGATGATTAACAGGCTTCCTTATCTTAACTTAAGCATTCCTTTCTGCTTACTGCAGGTTTTTAGACAAAGCGTTTTTCCTTTAACCAATTGCAAATTTAAAAACCTCGGAACCCACCTATGACCTGTAAATCCCCACTTTAAGGTATCCTTCCTTTTTGGCCAAACCAATGTATAATCACCATGTATTGACTTTTGACTTTGCCTGTAACACTGCTTCCCTAAAATAGACTTGCAGTCTGACTACCTCGGGAACACTTAATCAGTATTTCTTGAGATTGTTTTCCTTGGCTGCATTCACCTATGTTAGCTAAGAATAACCTTTCAAAAACATTTTAGAGAGTTTAATTCGTCTCCATTGACAGTGTTAAAGGTACAAGCACAGAGTCAATAAACAACATTTAAAAATAAAGCTTTTTTGAGTAGTAAACATTTAACGACTTTCAAAAGATCAAGAAGATAGAGACACAAAACTTAATAAGAAAACAGGAAAAGGCATAAATAAGCAGTTAGCAGCAACAGCAACAAACTAAAAAATTGCTATAAACATAAAAGTATGTTCATTATCACTCATAATTTTCAAAATGAAAATAAATTTTTGGAGGTATGATGATACATTTTGTCAGGCAATATTTGAAAGAAATATATTTCTTATGCATTTTTATTGCTTGTTGACATTAATAAAAACTTTACGGTGGACAATTTGAGAATACTTATCAGAATATTAAATGCATATGATTTGACCTAATAATTACACTTTTAAAAATGTATCTTACAGTTATATTCACAAATAGGCACAAGATATATGACCACTGATTTTCATTGCAGTATTGTCTATAACAGAAAACAAACATAATAGTACTTAAATTATTAATTAATATTAATTGAATTAATTAATATCAATCAAATTAATTATGTCATATTAATTATTAATTAAATAATATGGCATCCATATAATGGAATAACATACTTAACAAATATTTAAAGCACATCTGTTATGCACCAAGTACTATTTCAGAAACTAAAGACAAAACAGTGAACAAGACAGATGGAGTATCTGTTTTCATGAAGGTTACCTTCTATTTGGATGGTGAGAAAACAGACAAGTAAACAGATAAACAAACAAGATTATTCCAGATAGGCAAAAGTTGAAGAAAATTAAACAGGTGCTATGATGAACATGTGGCTACTTAATATTGGATGAACAGATGGAGGATCTCAGAAAAGGGAAAATTACGCAGTAAACTAAATAAAGTGAGAACTCAAGCCTTGGGGAGTCAGGTGGAGGGAATCTGGGAGAAAGAACGTATCATACAAAGTGCAGACACAACCAATATAAAGAACAGATTAATGGATCTAGAGATACTGATATTTAAAGAGATTCAAGACACCTGTGAAGTGATAAAAGTAAAGTATGGAATAACGTGTATAGTATACTTCTGTGAGGATAGAAAACAGAAGAAAAAAATATGATTTTTCTAAGATGAAATCTGAAATGATTCAGAATAAACTGATAGCAATTGTTGCTTGTGGCAGAGAGAGAGCTGGGAGACTCAGAATCAAGAAAGGGAAAGAGATTTCCTATTCCCTTTTATAATTTTTGAATGATTTGTTTTCTGTATGAATTACCTTAAAAATGATCTGTCTTATGTCTTATGCAGTGTTCTAAGATGCCCTCCACAAGATCCCTAGTCTTTTGTTATTCAAAGTAAACACTAATATAGTTACTATCATGAAGAGATTTTGAAGATATAATTAAAGTCGCAAATCAGTTGACTTTAAAATATAAAGAATATCTGGTGGGCTTGACCTAATGAAATGAAATGTTTAAAAGCAAAAAGTTTTACCTTGCTGGTCAGAGAAAAGCAATCCAGAAATTCAAAATGTGAGGAAAATCTAAAGTCCTGTTGCTGGCTTGAAGATGCAAGGGTCCCCATAGCAAGGACTGAGAGCAGCACCTAGGAGCTGAAAGTAGCCCTTACTCAACAACTAGCAAGAAAACAGGAGCCTCAGTCTTAGGACCATAAGAAACTAAATTCTGACCACAACCTGAATGAGTTTAGACGAGGCCCCGAACCTCAGATGAGATAGCAGCCCCATCTATCATCTTCCAACCATGCCATGCCCAGACTTCTGAGCTACAGAAAATGTCAAATGCTAAATGCATATTGTTTGAATTCCCTTAACTTGTAGGAACTTGTTAAGCAATCATAGATACTTAATACACAAACAGACAAAATCAAAAAACTACAAAGAAATTCTAATTACTTGGGGATTCTAATTCAAAAAGTCTGGAATGAAGCCCAGGAATCTGCATTTTAAATAACCCCCACTGATGATTTTGACACATATAGGTTAATAGACCACAACTTCACTATGAGTAACCCACCATATTGATTTTCCTGAATGTACACCAAGGCGCATTCTGAGTTTACCACAACTCTTTGGTTAATATGCTTGCTCTTGCCATTCTTTTTTTGCTTTTTGTTGTTTCTTATTTGAAGCTTGGTCCCACATCCAGTTAGGTGCCTTAGCCTTGCTGATTTTCTGTATATTCCATCTTCCACTAAGGTCTTTACATAATTTTTGGTCCATGTAGGTTATCAAAGTTCTATGCTGTAATTCTATATCTTTTGAAAACTCTTTTAGCATTTCATGTCTGTGCACTCTTTTAGACCTTAAACAGAATAGTATAAACTATTATTAAGTTTTGATGTGAATTTATTGCTAGTCAATGACACTGTCAGATCCTTAATAGCAAGGAATATATTTAGGCTTCATTTTATTTTTCTGATGGGAGATATCAGCTTTATATATACATAGCTCTACAATAACAAACGAATGAATAAAACGATTGGTTAGTATCAAAGGATTATCTGGGAAAATACTAAGTTTTTGACTTTTAACTTTATTGTTGCATCTAGCACAGAGATGCTTACAATTTCCTAAGTATCTGGTACATTACAAGCACTCTACCAGACACTAGACAACAACAGGAGAAAGAGTACCCTTGAAGAATTATAGAGACTGTATGAAAGAAATAATATTTATATAATATTATAAGTATATTAGATACAAATCAGGTATTGAGGAAGCACAGACAAAGGAACTACTAGCTATGAGAGAGTGAGAAGGCTTCCCAGAAAAAGTTACATTTAAGGTGAATTTTAAAAGATTAATACAAGTTTTCCAGATACATAAGTATTTTTAATGTTTCTGTACAAATTTATTGAAGGGGTGGCCTGCCCCTCCACACCTGTGGGTGTTTCTCGTTAGGTGGAACGAGAGACTTGAGAAAAAAAATGAGACACAGAGACAAGGTGTAGAGAAAGCAAAAGTGGGCCCAGGGGACAAGTGCTCAGCATACAGAAGACTCCGAGTTCCCTCAGTATTTATTGATCATTATCTTCATCATCTTAGAAAAGGGAAGTGGCAGGATAATAGAATCATCGTAGGGAGAAGGTCAGCAGTAAGACATATGAATAAAGATCTCTTGTGACATGAATAAGTTTAATGAAAAGTGCTGTGCCTGGATATGCATATGCAAACATCTCCATAAACCTTTTTAGTGCATAAAGAGCAGCATTGCTAGCACGTCCCACCTTCAGCCCTAAGGAGGTTTTCTCCCATCTCAGTAAATAGAACATACAATCGGCTTTTACACCGAGATGTTCCATTGCCCAGGGACAGGCAGGAGACAGATGCTTTTCTCTATCTCAACTGCCAAGAGGCCTTCTTTCCTCTTATACTAGTCCTCCTCAGCACAGACCCTTCACGGGTGTCAGGCTGGGGGACGATCAGGTCTTTCCCTTCCCACGAGGCCATATTTCAGACTATCACATGGGGAGAAACCTTGGACAATACCTAGCTTTCCTAGGCAGAGGTCCCCGTGACCTTCCGCAGTGTATGTGTCCCTGGGTAGTGGAGATTAAGAGAATGGTGATGACTTTTAACCAGCAAGCTGCCTTCAGGCACTTGTTTAACAAAGCACACCCTGCACAGCCCCAAATCTGTTAAACCTTGAGTCACCATAGCACAGGTCTCTTGCAAGGACAGGGTTGGGGGTAGGGTTACAGATTAACAGCATCTCAAATACAGAACAAAATGGAGTCTCTTATGTCTACTTCTTTCTATATAGATACAGTAACAGTCTGATCTCTCTTTCTTTCCCCCCCATTTATACTTTTGAATTAAACATTAGGAATCACATTAGATACACAAATGTCATTATATTATGCCCAGACCGTTTATTCCCCGAAGAAGACCACCAGAGTCCAGAGTCAAAGCTAAGCAGCAAGGATCTTTATTACAGGTTCGAACCCGGAACTCCCACTCACTCTCGGCATGAAAGGGTCCAGAGAGAGAGAGAGAGTTCCCTCCCAGAGTTTTACACAGTATTATATAGTCTAAGAAAAGTGGTCATTGAATCACTATACAGATCAGATGTATGATTGGCTGGTATTTAAACAAGGCGATTTGGCTAGTTATGATTGGTTCCCGCCATTTTGGGTATTTCAGTTCAACATTTGAGACAGAAGAGCAGTTTCTACACAAAGGCAGTTAATCATATTGCGTCAGGTTGCACAACCAGTTTATGGCAGCAGGGGTTTATCTTACTTAAACATGTCTTGTGACTTAACCCCCGGGAAGAAAACAGGTACTTACAGAACTTTCGAAACCTCTGGTACGTGCAGAGATAAGAAAGCAGAAGCAGAACAAAGGGTGTAACCATAGGGAGCAAGGGGGTAGGTAAGTCTTTGTGTTTTTGTGTCCTTTCAATTATACATTTTCAATTTCTTAGATATAGATGTGTTTCAGGATTCAGGATAATTCAGACTTTTAAAATATTATAATGTACATATCACATATATTAACAATCTCATCCCCATCTGAAGCAGTACTCTATAATCAAATAGATTAACATTTCTGTCACAATATGTATAGATATTCATGTCTGGTGAAAAAATAAAGACAAGAAATGGTCATAAGTCAGTTCAGATCATGTTTTGCCACAGAGTAAATTTTGACATCAGCCTAAAAAAAAGTTGACTCTTCAGTGGTTTTTGGAATTGCATATTCCATTGTAGAGCTATATATGGTTAAAACATTTTTCAGGAAGGTTTTGGTTCCTTTAAACTAATCGTTGACTTAAAATAACTCTTTCAGAAGTGGTCGAGGAAAGAACTGAAACCAGATAAATGCAAACAACATCTGGACTCTAGATTAGGCTGACCAGGTAAATACCAGAAAATAATACCTGAACCAGAATCATTGTCCTCTGCCTTTGGCAACTTACATTGCTGCATTTACTTAAATGGAAATTTTTAATCTGAAATAATAGTTCAATTGCAAATTTCTACACTGAATAAAATTTCCATTAACTTTTATGTGAATAAAGAAAGAATATAAAACCCTGACAGAGTGTAGGGCCTAAGGGCAAAATGTCACACTTAAGGACGAGACAGATCATTCATAATCTCAGGGTTACAGGACTAAAATATTCTTTTGTCATAGAACACGATAATTGAGTAGTTTTGCTCCTGGCAAATTCTGGCAAACACTTTAGTAATCGTTCTTTCATAGATGTAAAGCTAAGGGAGTGCAGATAGAAGCATACTCTCCAGTTGCCAGCCTGTAAGAGAACCAGGGATGCTGATATTAAAAAATTTTTGCATGATGGTAAGCAAGGTGTGGGAAGAGAGGATACACACATACACAGACACACACACACACACACACATTACAATGCTCCGGAGGTTATCCTTCCTGTGCCACTCTTCCTCCACTTTCCCATGAAGCTAATCACTCTGTCTTTTTCGTTCCTGTGTATTTTTGTTTGGACATCAGCTAGAGTGCTCATTACACTGTGCATTTATGTGTTTAAGTGAGCTCTCCAATACTAGACTGAACTCCAAGAGCGGGAATTGTGTTCTTTTCATTTATGTAGCTAACTGCCACAATGTCTGCAGGGCATTTCTACTTAACACAATGAATAAAGAAAACGGAAGTAAAAAAGGAAAGTCTGATATACATGCCTTTATCACTAATTTCAGTTTGAATTACTTTTGGCCCTGGGCATCTGGGGCACTGTCATGTATTCCTTCCCAAATAAAGGACATGAGCCTACTAACAAGCTCATTAGGTTCCACAGCAGTGGGTATGTTCATTTACTGCACATGAGAAAGCAGCAGAGATCATTCAAACCCATGGAATGGGATTTCTTTCATTTCAAAGTGCCTCTCATAAGTTTTCCTTAGCCACAAAAGATCTGTTAGAGACCAGCAGACGTTATTTTCCTTTCTCAAAATAGTCTTTTCTCAGGTTTTGTTTTACTCTGTTGTTTTTAATATTGATAAATACAGGTGGAAGTTGTTATTTCAGGAACATGAAATGTATAGTTATCACAAATCCATGATTTCATAAGTTTAAATTTCTGAGAAAATATTTTTCTTTCTGTCTGCCTCTACAAAGTGTATTTTATTTTTAAAAAGCAGAGTTCCACCCAATAAAATTGGTATATTTTGAAACATTATACAAGTTTTGATTTAGAGGAAACAAGGGACATACAATTGAAACAGTTTTTTTTTTTTTTTTTTTTTCCCCCAATGCATGTATTATAATAGAAAGAGAGTTGAGGTGAAAGCTTTAATGATATGCATTGCTTTCCATCAAGTTCCCAAGTTCACTTGTCACTGGGATGTGCTTGTGCCAAATGTCCCTCTTCTAATTTCCAGTTAACTAAATCTTAACTTTTGGCCACCTGTATTTTTTGCAATGGTATCTGCAATGGAAGACTATTTCTAGCAATCACAACATTCACAGAATTATTTGGTGAGTAGTGGAGATAATGTGAAGAAAATACATAAATCCTTGTTGATTGGACCCCAGTCACTAAAGGGTCATCTCATTAGTAAAACAGCTCTATAAATTTTGATTTTCAGGTTCATTCTCATTAAAGAAAATAATGTCTAAAATACAAGTAAAATGGGATACAAGATTCTTCAACATTCTAGTCTATTCTACAAATTATTCTAATAAATTTCAGCTTTGAGACACTATTACTACTCTGCTGTGCTTATTAAAATGCATCTCTTACAAATTAAATAAATAAAAATAAATAATCTTACTTTCTCTACATCAACTACTTGTCTACATCAACTACTTTCTCTACATCAACTCCTTCCATATTCTAATAGCTTATGCACAAGTATAAATATGAATATCAAATGTTAGCTGATAAAATCTAAATTGGTGAAGTCACAGCTTAAACAGACCCCAGTAAAAGTAAACAAATATGCCACTACTGTTAGGTTTGTTGATAAAATAAGTAATAGACTGAAATTTATGTAAACTTACATTTTTGTAGTAACAAGATGCAACTTTAAGTGTTAATGATCTATGTCATTTTTCCCTGGATGAGTTTCTTAAGCTCCAGGCCCACTGGACAACTATACATGAACACCTTAAATTCAACATGTCCTTAATTGAATTCAGTACTTTCCACCTAAAATCTGCTCATTTGCCCCATTGTGATCCATATGAATGCCATCAACATCCATCCAGTAGCCTAAAACAGAAGACTGAAAGGTCTATCAAACTCTTCCTTTATTTTCATAAAAGTTCCACTCATCAAGTCAAGCATCGAGTCTTTTCAATATTTTCTTCTAAAAATCTCTGGAATAAGGACCCATTTTTCTAATTTGCACAACCATTCAAAATTCTCTAAGTTGGGACAGCAGGAAAGTCTAAACTGTTTTTCTTTAAATAATGTACTTATTAATTTCAAATGCATATCATTCCTATAACTGGATAAACAGTATTACAAAGTTCAGACAATCAAGATATTTGCCTTAATGTTTAATTATTGTATCAGATATTTGTTTGTAGTTTAGTACTTTTAAAGTGCTATACATTGAAAATTGGTGATTATTATTTTAATGGCATCCAGTCAATAATATCTGATTCTTATTGATCTCATAGAATGAGATGTGGGTCCTCTAATATCTATAAAAATGTGCATATATTTGTTTGTCCAGGAGCTTCTACAATACAAGGAGTTATTCCTTTCTTCAAGGAGTAGCAAAGATATTCCTTGAAGAAAGTTGCATTTACTTTCCAAGAAAAGGAGAAAAGGGGTAGATGAGATAATTTAGAAGGTAAGGAGGAGTGGACAGAGGATGAAATTTCCCCACTTCATTTGCTGATTTGTGATTTCAAAATAAATTGTCTCAGTAAATTTTTTAAAAACTGAAATCATACCAACCACGCTCTTGGCCCAAAGTGGAATAAAAAAAGAAATCAATACTAGCAAGGTGTCTCAAAACCACATGATTACATGACAATTAAACAACTCATTCCTGAATGACTTTTGAGTAAATGACAAAATTAAGGCAGTAATCAAAAAATTATTTGAGATAAAAGAAAACAAAGATGCAGCATACCAAAATACCTAGGACACAGCAAAAGCAGTGTTAAGAAGAAAATGTATAGCATTAAACAACTACCTCAAAAAGTTAGAAAAATCTGAAATTAATGATCTAACATCACACATAGAGGAAGCAAAAAAACAAGAACAAACTAACCAAAGATCTAGAAGAAGAAAATAAATAACTAAAATCAGAGCAGAAGTCAATGAAATTCAGATACAAAAATCTTGACAAAGAGTCAATGACACCAAAAGTTGGTCCTCTAAAAGGGTGAACACAATTGATAGACAGCTAGCTAAATTAATAAAGAAAAAGAGAAAGTCCAAATAAACACAATAAGAAATGACAAAGATGACATTACAACTGAACCTACAGAAACACAAAAGATCCTAAGGTAATAATATGAACTCCTCTATGTACACAAGCAAGAAAATCTAGAGGAAATGGATGAATTCCTGGAAACACAAAATCTCCTGAAATTGAATCAGGAAGAAATTGAAACTCTAAGCACACCAATATCAAGTTCCAAAGATTAATCAGTAATAAAAACCATATCAACAAAATAAAGCCCTAGACCAGGTGGATTCAGCACCAAATTCTACTAGACATACAAAGAAGAGATGGTACAAATTATACTGAAACGATTCCAGCAAATTGAGGAAGAGAGACTCCTCCCTAGAACATTATATGAGGCCAGCATCATCTTGATCCAACACCTGGAAAAGATACAACATAAAAAGAAAGTTACAAAAGAATTCCCATTGAAAATAGATGTGAAATTCCTCAATAATATAATAGCAAATCAAATCCCATAAGATGTCAAAAAGTTAATTCACCATAATCAAGTAGGCTTCATTTCTGAGATGCAAGGTTGGTTCATCACAACCAAATCAATACATGTGATTCACCTCATAAACAGAATTAAAAACAAAAACCATATTATCATCTCAATAGATATGGGAAAATCTTTTGATACAATTCAATGTCCTTTCATGAAAAAAGCCCTCAAGAAACTAGAAATTGAGGGAACATATCTCAAAATTATATGAGCCATCTATGACAAACATACAGCCAATATCATACTGAATGGGCAAAAAGTGAAAGCATTCCACTTGAGAACAGAAAAAAAGACAAGAATGCCCACTATCACCAAAAAGCAGGAGGTAACTGTACTTATATTAGGAAAAAAATAGACTTCAAGACAAAAACTACAAGAAGAGATAAAAACAGTCATTATATAATGATAAAGGGGTCAATTCAGCAAAAATATATAATAATTTTAAATATATATGCACCTGACACTGCAGCACCCAGATATATAAAGCATATATCATTGGATCAAAGGAGAAAGATAAGCCCCAATACAATAATAGCTAGAGTCATAAATACCCACTTTCAGCACTGGACAAACTTCCAAACAGAAAAGCAACAAGACTCATTGGACTTAATCTGCACTACAAATAAAATGACCTAACAGATATTTATAGAACATTTCATCCAAAGGCTGCAGAATACATATTCTCCTCCGGGGGCTCAATTTAGAAATTAAGAAAACAATTGAAGAAATTTTTGCAACAAAGAATAATGAAAACACAACATATAAGAACCTATGAAATACAGTAATAGCAATACTAAGAGGGAAGTTTATAGCTATAAGTGCCTACATTTTTAAAAAATACTCAAACAACCTAACAATGCATTGTAAAGAACTTGAAAAACAAGAGCAAGAATAGGTAGAAGAAAAATAAAATAAAGATCAGAGCAGAAATAATTGAAATGTAGAAAACAATACAAAAGACCGAGGAAACATGTTACAGGAAGTCAGGGATCCCGAACGGAGGGACTGGCTGAAACCTCAGCAGCAGAACATAAATTGTGAAGATTTCATGGACATTTATTAGTTCCCCAAATTAAGACTTTTATAATTTCTTATGCCTGTATTTACTGCAATCTCTGAACATAAATTGTGAAGATTTCATGGACACTTATCACTTCCCCAATCAATACCCTCGTGATTTCCTATGCCTGTCTTTAATCTCTGAATCCCCTCACAAGGATGAATGTCGCCTCAGGACCCTGTGATTGTGTCAACTGCACAAATTGTTTGTAGAGCACGTGTGTTTGAACAATATGAAATCTGGGCATCTTAAAAAAAAGAACAGGATAAACAGCGATGTTCAGGGAACAAGAGAGGTAAGTTTGAACTGGTCGCTGGTGAGCCCCATGGAACAGAGCTATATTTCTCCTCTTTCATAAGCAAATAGGAGAAATACCGCTGAATTCTTTTTCTCAGCAAGGAACATCCCTGAGAAAGAGAATGCGCCCTGAAGGTAGGCTTATAGACGGCCCCTTTAAGGCCTGCTGTCTTTTATGATCAAAGCGGAAGGGATGGAATAAGCCCCGGTCTCCTGTAGCGCTCCCAGGCTTATGAGGACTAGGAAAATTCCCGCCTGATAAATTTTGGTCAGACAGGTTGTCTGCTCTCAAACCCTGTTTCCTGATAAGATGTTATCCATGACAATGTGTGCCTGAAACTTCATTAACAATTTTAATTTCACCCCATCCTGTGGTCCTGTGATCTCGCCCTGCCTCCATTTGCTTTGTGATATTTTATTACCTTGTGAAGTATGTGATCTCTGTGACCCACACTCTATTTGTGCACTCCCTCCCATTTTGAAAATCGCTAATAAAAACTTGCTGGTTTTCTGGCTCCAGGAACATCACGGATCCTGCCGACACGTGATGTCTCCCCCGGACACACAGCTTTAAATTTCTCTCTCCTGTGCTCTTTCCCTTAATTTCTCAACCCAGCGGAGACACTTAGGAAATAGAAAAGAACCCACCTTAAACATCGGGAGCGAGTTCTCCAGATATCTGCCGCCAACATGGTCTTTTTTCCTAAGTGCATGTGGGAACCTGATTCCCTTTGGCAGGTGCGGTGAAACGACATCGGCTTGGTTCACAGATACGTGTGTTCGACTCCGTGACGACTGGTGAGCAGTCTGTGTATGGTCCGGGTTAACTGTGGGACACACGGAGTATAAAAATTATACCTATCTCTTCTATATTAAACTCTGCTTAAAACAAACAATGATATGAGTACCCATGGAAAATATGGTCACTCCATTCAGGGCAGTGGAAAAATACTGTCCTTGGTTTCCTGAAAAAGTAACGGTATATGTAAAAGTATTGGATCTTGTTGCAGCATTCCAGGACCTGGTCTCCACAGGGAATTCTGTTCCTGTCACTGTTTGGGATGATCCGGCCTTGGTGCGTGCCGTCCTAATAGCTCCGCAACCTTCTTCACACACATGGCCTTCATTATCTGATCAGCCTCTCCATTCAGCTACTCCTCTTCCACCTAACAATTCTGAAACGCCAATGCCTAACTCTGATAAATTTGGCTTAAAGTTACCCCCTGGTAATCTTACTTCTTTTCACAAAGAGCTGGTACTCCAAGCTCCCCTGGCCAGGACTCACACAGCCCAGGACTCACACAGCCCAGGACCATAGATATGCTAATTCTTCCCTCTTCAAACGTTTGCAGGGTTTACCTCTAGATGTCACCTAATGGCTCCAGGACCAAACTACAATTTCCCTGTAATTCTGCAGGCCTTCCCCCATCCACTTCAGCCCCTCACCCTCCTGTTGTTTTGGTTCCTCAGCTGGTCACTTTGCCATCCCTTCAGCCTGCTTCTCTGTACCCTTCTTCACACATGGACGCCAGTAATCACCAGTATACTTCTGCTTCTTCTACTCCTTCAATTCCCCTTTCTCACACTCTCATTCCGGTCTGCATCGATATGCACCGCTCAATCTTACCTTTTTAAAAGAATTTAAGGATGTCTGTATTCAGTATGGTCCTACTTCTCCTTATGTTAAAATGGCATTGCAAACTTTTTGTACAGAGATCACTTTACTTCCTTTAGACTGGGACATTTTGGCAAAAGCTGATCTGACCCCATCTCAGCATTTACAGTTTAGTACTTGGTGGTCAGAAGAGGCTCGTTTGCAGGCTCAGCTAAATCGGACTAATGTATTCTAGTTACTCAGGCTCAGCTCACAGGTTCCAGTAGTTCCTCTGATACTTATGTCCAATTAGGCTTTAATACTCTTACCACAAAACAAGTAACAAATGTGTGTATGAGAGCTTGGGATAAATCACGCACCCCAGGCCAAGCGCCTGTTTCTTTTACTACTGTTAAACAAGCTCAATTGCTTTTACTACCTAATATCATTTTAAACAAAGGAGATAAGACACGTAGCCCTGGGATGGGCTCCAGCCGTGAAAAAGGCCGCTTCTTGGATTAAGGTAATTTCTAAACAATGGCCCACCTACACCGTATACATTCAAGGGAATAAAGTTTGAGGGCCTAGTAGATACTGAGGCCGAAATTCATGTTCCACATAACTCTTATAGTACTCCCAGAGAGCATATGATGGAAAACATGGAGTTTATTCCTGGACTCCATCTCAGTCCAAAAAGGGATTACTAAACCTCTCCCAGTTACTGTTAAAAAAAAAAAAAAAAAAAAAAAGGACTGTTTTAGTGGTGGCTGCTGCCACGCCTCTGGATCCTATCCCTTTACAATGGAAATCTGAGACACCTGTCTGGGTTCAGCAGTGGTTCAGCAGTGGCCACTTTCCAAAGAAAATCTGTAGGCTTTAATTCAATTGGTTTCTGAACAGTTACAACTGGGAAATGTGGAACCCTCTCTTTCCCCCTGAAATTCTCCTGTGTTTCTAGTCATGGTAACCGCTTTAAGGGCCATTAACGCTGTAATTAAACCTATGGGGGCCGTCCAACCTGGCATGCCTGCCCCTGCTTTAATGCCTAAAAATTGACCTCTCATAGTTATTGATCTTAAAGATTGTTTTTTTCATATTGCTTTAAATAAATCGGATTGTGAGAAATTTGCTTTTACTGTACCATCTGTCAATAATCAGGAGGCTGCAGCTCATTATCAATGGAAAGTACTTCCTCAGGGAATGCTGACTAGCCCTACAATCTCCCAGGTTTATGTTGGACAAGTGCTTTCACCAGTTGGAGCCCAATTTCCCCAGGCCTGTATTCTTCATTATATTGATGATATTTTAATTGTTTCTCCCACTGATAAAGAATTAATTGACTGTTATCAAATGTTGAGTTGCTGTGTTACAGAGGCTGGGTTACGCATCACCCAGATTAAAATTCAACAGACCGCTCCTATCCAATATTTAGGAATGATGGCCAATAAACAATGCATTCAACCTCAAAAAGCTCAAATTAGGAGAGATTCTTTAAAAACTTTAAATTGGACAGGCTCGGTGTACAATACTTCAAATTTCTGGATTTGATCCCAATTTAATTATAGTTCCTTTAAATTGGCTCGAGGTTCAGGCTGCCTTTCAACATTCAGTACTGTGGCAAATTCATTGGGCTGATTTTATTGGCGTTATTGACAATCATTATCCAAAAAACCAATTGTTTGATTTTATAAAAATGATGTCTTGGGTGGTCTCTCGACTAACCAAAGATCAGCCCATTCCTGAGGCCCTTACAATGTTCACTGATGACTCCAGCAATGGTAATGCTGGCTATGTAGGTCCCACAGACAAGCTTATATCTACTTCTTATACTTCTGCTCAAAAGGCAGAGTTGGCCGGGCGCGGTGGCTCACGCCTGTAATCCCAACACTTTGGGAGGCCGAGGCGGGTGGATCACGAGGTCAGGAGATCGAGACCACGGTGAAACCCCGTCTCTACTAAAAATACAAAAAAATTAGCTGGGCGTGGTGGTGGGCGCCTGTAGTCCCAGCTACTCGGGAGGCTGAGGCAGGAGAATGGCGTGAACCTGGGACGCGGAGCTTGCAGTGAGCCGAGATTGCACCACTGCACTCCAGCCTGGGCAACAAAGCGAGACTCCGTCTCAAAAAAAAAAAAAAAAGGCAGAGTTAATTGCTGTGATTACTGCCTTACAGGATTTCCCCAAACCTTTAAATATTGTCTCTAATTCTACTTAACGTGGGAAAGAGGATGTGCTTGTGTTTCACCAGGAGATCATCAAAAGAAAACCACAGGCAAAAGACGTCCGTGTCAGAGACTGCCCTCAGACGTGGTGAGATCTGTGCCAACGCCTTAGAAGCTGGCACACCGAATCACAATGGGTCTAATTCAATCCTCTGATGGCAATGGAGACTCATCTAACTAATCCCACTTCTAATTACCTTTCTTTTTCTCTTTAAAACCCTAAAAATCTCACCATTTCTATTAGCCTGAAAATAACATCCCTGTTTTTCTCTTCCTCCTTAAGCACTCAATCTCGCTTATAATGGGTTTTATTTAATCATTCTCCTCTTTATACTTTCTGTCTCACCAGTTTCCTCTCACACTGATTTACCTACTACACATAATTATTCTTATTGGGCTTATGTATTTTTTCCTCCACTTATTGTACCTCTCACCTGGATGGATGATCCTATGGAAATCTACATTAACAATAGTGTGTGGATGCCTGGAGCTACAGATGACCATTGCCCTACTCAACCAGGAGAAGAAGGCACTGCATTTAATGTTACCAAGGGTTATATATACGCCCCTCTGGGCCTCAGACATGCACCTGGTTGTATCTATCTAGAAACTCAAGTCTGGGCTGCTTATCTTCCGGATAAATCAACTACAGAGGAACCGGGACATTTGGTCTCTGGCCTCTCCCTTTCTCCTTTAAAACAAATAAAACAGGGAATAATGGGAGATACTCCATACTTTACATATAAACCTGCAGGAAAACTATGCCCTAAAAATTTTGAAGGCCCATCTAAAACTTTAATTTGGGAAGATTGTGTTAACTCACATGCAGTAGTATTAAAAAATGACTCATATGGTTTAGTAATAGACTGGGCACCAAAGGGCTATTTAAAAAACAATTGTTCCTCTGTCGGAAGGGAATGCGTGGACGCTACTTATTTTATTTCTTATTGGGAGAACAGAATCACCATTCTACTTTGCATAGGAGGTTCAGCTCATTCTTTCCCTTACACCACCCCACCCCCCCGGGCTCATATGATACTCCCCATTCTGAGCCCAGAACACTCAGAACTTTGAAAATTGGCTATTGCCATGTCTGGACTGCGAGTATGGGAAGCGGAAATTATTCTGTCTGTTGTCCCCAGTACTGCTCCAGTATCTCAGTATCAGTGTAGATCCAGACATTCTGCTTTACTTACCTCCAATCTAACTGTTCCCATACAGAGCTGTGTTAAGTCTGCTTACATGCTGTTATGGGAAATATAAAAATTTGGACGAATGATCAAACTGTCCAATGCATTGATTGTCATTTATACATTTGTATTAACTCCCATTTTGACTCAAGGAAAAGTGTAATGTTAGTTCTAGCTCAAGAAGGAATCTGGATTCCAGTAACTTTGCCCAGACCTTGGGAATCCTCTCCTTCAATACATTTAATTAACGAAGTGTTACAGCAAATTCTAAAAAGATCTAAGAGATTTGTTTTCACTTTCATCGCTGTGATCATGGGCCTAATTACAGTCACTGCATTGGTCACCACTGCCGGAATGGCATGACATCAATCTATTCAAACAGCTCATTTTGTTAATAATTGGCAAGCTAATTCCACCCAAATGTGGAATTCTCAACAAGGCATTGATCAAAAATTGGCTAATCAAATTAATGATTTACGACCGTCTGTTATTTGGCTTGGAGATCGGGCAGTGAGTCTCGAACATCACATGCAAATGCAGTGCGACTGGAATACCTCTGCTTTCTGTATCACCCCGTATTCCTATAATGAGACTGATCATTCATGGGAAATGGTCAAAGGACACCTTCTGGGTAGGGAAGATAATTTATCATTGGACGTAACTAAATTAAAGAAACAAACTTTTGAATCCTCTCATGCTCACTTATCCATTCTGCCTGGAGCTGAGGTGGTAGATCAGGTGGCAGAAAATCTTTATGGATTGAACCCCACGACTTGGATCAAGTCTATTGGGGGCTCTACTATAGTAAATGTTGGAGTTATGTCTCTCTGTTTAATTGGTTTGTTTTCAGTGTGCTGGACCAGTCAAAGAATCCTGCATCAAAGCCGAGAGAAGGAAAAAGCCTTCATCGCCATGGCACATTTATATAAAAAGAAAGGGAGAGATGTTGCGGGAAGTCAGGGACCCCGAATGGAGGGACTGGCTGAAGCCGCGGCAGCAGAACATAAATTGTGAAGATTTCATGGACACTTATTAGTTCCCCAAATCAATACTTTTATAATTTCTTATGCCTGTATTTATTGCAATCTCTGAACGTAAATTGTGAAGATTTCATGGACACTTATCACTTTCCCAATCAATACCCTTGTGATTTCCTATGCCTGTCTTTACTTTAATCTCTTAATCCCGTCATCTTCGTAAGCTGAGGAGGATGAATGTCGCCTCAGGACCCCGTGATTGTGTCAACTGCACAAATTGTGTGTAGAGCACGTGTGTTTGAACAATATGAAATCTGGGCATCTTAAAAACAGAACAGGATAAACAGCGATGTTCAGGGAACAAGAGAGGTAAGTTTGAACTGGCCGCCGGTGACACTGAATTATTTTTCTCAGCAAGGAACATTCCTGAGAAAGAGAATGCGCCCTGAAGGTAGGCTTATAGACGGCCTCTTTAACGGGTGCCATCTTTTATGGTCAAAGCCGAAGGGATGAAATAAGCCCAGGTCTCCTGTAGCGCTCTTAGGCTTATTAGGACAGGAAAATTCCCACCTAATAAATTTTGGTCAGACTGATTGTCTGCTCTCAAACGTTGTTTCCTGGTAAGATGTTATCAATGACAATGCGTGCGGAAACTTCATTAGCAATTTTAATTTCACCACATCTGGTGGTCCTGTGATCTTGCCCTGACTCCATTTGCTTTGTGGTATTTTATTACTTTTTGAAGTATGTGATCTCTGTGACCCACACCCTATTCATGCACTCCCTTCCCTTTTGAAAATCACTAATAAAAACTTGCTAGTTTTATGGCTGGGAAACATCACGGATCCTGCCAACATGTGATGTCTCCCCCAGACACCCAGCTTTAAATTTCTCTCTCCTGTGCTCTTTCCCTTAATTTCTCAACCCAGTCCAGACACTTAGGAAATAGAAAAGAACCCACGTTAAACATCAGGAGCGGGTTCTCCCGATAGAAGCAAAAAGCTATTTTCTTGACAAGTCAAACAAAATTGATGAAACTTTAACCAGCCTAAGAAAAAAAGAGAAAAAATTCAAATAAATGAAATTATAGGTGAAAAAGGAGACATTTCAAATGATACTACAGAAATTCAAAGGATCATTAGTGACTATTGTGAGCAACTATATGTAAACAAATTGGAAAACCTAGAAGAAATTGACCAATTCCTAAACACATATAACCCACCAAGATTGAACCATGAAGAAATCCAAAACCTGAACAGATGAATAACAAGTAATGATATCAAAGCTATAGTAAAGGTTATCCCAGTAAAGAAAAGTCTGGAACCTGATGGCTTCACTGCTAAATTCTACCAAACATTTAAAGAAGAACTAATACCATTTCTACTCAAATTATTCCAAAAAATAGAGGAGGAGAAAGTACTTTCAAACTCATTCTATGAGACCTGTATTAGCCAGACACCAAAACCAGACAAAGTCACATCAGAAAAGAAAATGACAGGTCAATATCTCTGATGAATATTGATGCAAAAATCCTCCACAAAATACTATCAAACCAAACTTGACTGTACATTAAAAAGATAATTCATCATGACCAAATTGGATTTACCCCTGAGATGCAAGGATGGTTCAAAATATGCAAATCAATCAACTTGATACATTGTATTAACAGAATGAAGGACAAAAGCAATACAATAATCACAAGGGATGCTGAAAAAGCGTTCAACAAAATTTAACATCATTTCATGATAAAAACTCTCAACAATTTAGTTATAGGAGTACCACAACAAAATAAAGGCCGTATACAACAAACCAATAACTAACATGATACTCAATGCCAAAATGTTGAAAGACTTTTTTCTACAAGGTTTGGAACATGATAAGAATGCCCACTCTTGCCACTTCTATTGAATACAGTACAGGAAGTCTTAGCCAGAGCAATTAAGCAAGAGAAAGAAATGAAAGACATTCAAATTGAAAAGGAAAATATTAGATTGTCTCTGTTTGTCAATGGCGTGATCTTATATATATAGCAAACCCCAGACACCATGAAAAACCTGTTAGAACTAATAAATAAATGCAATGATGTTGCAGTAAATAAAATTGATATTTGAAAGTCATTAGTGTTTCTATACACTGGTAATGAACTATTAAAAAAATCAAGAATACATTCCCATTTGTAATAGCTGCAAAAAACTCAAAATTGTTAGGAATGAACTTAGCCAAGAATATGAAAGAGATGTACACTGAAAATGATATAACACTGATTAAAAAATTAAAGCAAATACCAAAAAAGAAAAGATATCTTTGTTTCATGAATTAGAAATATTAATATTGCTAAAATGTTCATACTATCCAAGTAATCTAAAAATTCAATGTGATCTCTATCAAAATTTCAATGACATTTTCCACAGTAATAAAAACAATCCTAATTTTCAAATAGAAAAATAATCCAACAATTTGAATGGAGCTACCAAAGACCCCAAATGGTCAAAACAATCTTCAGTAGAAAAAAAAAAAACAAACTAAGCTAGAGGCATCGTACTATGACAGTATTTAGAGATACTATCATATCTCTAAGTCTACTAAAAAGTTGTAGTAATCAAGAATATAATATTGACTTATAAATGAATACATAGCCCAATAGAATGGAATCCAGAAATAAACCCATGCCTTTATCATGAACAGGTTTTTGACAAAGATGCCAAGAATAAATAATGAAGAGTCTTTTCAATAAATGCTGTTGGGAAAACTGGATATTCATATGCAGAAAAAGGAAATTAGTTCTTTATCTTACATCCTATATAAAAGTCAACTCAAAGTGAATAAAATACTTAAAAAGAAGACCTGGAGGCCAGGCATGGTGGCGCATGCCTATAATCCCAGCACTTTGGGAGGACGAGGTGGGTGGATCACAAGGTCAGGAGATCGAGACCATCCTGGTTAACATGGTGAAACCCCGTCTCTACTAAAAATACAAAAATTAGCTGGGCATGGTGGCGGGTGCCTGTAGTCCCAGCTACTCGGGACACTGAGGCAGGAGAATGGCATGCACTTGGGAGGCAGAGTTTGCGGTGAGCCGAGATCATGCCACTGCACTCCATCCAGCTTGGGTGACAGAGCAAGATTCTGTCTCAAAAAAAAAAAAAAAAAAAAGAAGAAGACCTGGAACTATAAAAACATTAGAAGAAAATATTGCAGAATAGCTCCATGACATTGGTCTGGTCAATTATATTATATTATATATATATATATTTTGAGACATAGTCTTATTCTGTTTTCCAGGCTGGAATGAAGTGGTGTGATCTCAGTCTCGACTCACAGCATCTTCCACCTCCTGGTCTCAATTGATCTTCCCACATTAGCCTCCTGACTAGAGGGGACTACAGGCACACACCACCATATTCAGCTAATTTTTAAATTTTTCATAGGAACAAGGTCTTTCTATGTTGCCCAGACTGATCTCGAACGTCTGGGCTCAAGTGATCTTCCTGCCTTGACCTCCCAAAGCACTGGGATTAAAAGTACGAGCCAGCATTAAATATATATATACATACACACACACACACACACACACACACAAAATTCCCAAGACACAGGAAATAAAAATAAACAAATGGGATTACATCAAACTAAAAACATTCTTCGGAACAAAGAAAATTATTAACAGAGTGAAGAGACAAGCTACAGATTGTGAAAAAAAGAGTTTCAACCATAAACCTGAGAAAGGGTTAATATCTAAAATATATAAGGAACGCAAACAACTCAATAGGAAAAAAAAAATTAAATTAAATTAAATTAAAATTAAAAAACTAAGCAACTCTATTTTCAAATGCACAAAATATGTAAACATTTCCAAAATAAAGATATGCAAATGGCAAACACGCATATGGAATAAATAGCTCAAATGCACAGAGATAGAGAATGAAAAAGTGATTACCACAGGTTGATGGGATAGAGAAAATGGAGATACGTAGGTTAAAAGATACAAAATAGTAGATATCTAGGATGAACAAATTTGGAGACTTAATGTACAACAAGGGGACTAAAGCTCACAAAATTGTATTCTATTAGGGATTTTTGTTAAACAAGATTTTAGCTGCCCATGTCACAAAAAAGTAACTATGTGAGATGATAGATATGTTTATCTGCTTCACTATAGCAACAATTGTACTATCTATATGTATTTAAGTATCTATATATATCCCATAACATCATGTTGTAAGCCTCAAATATACACAATAAAATTTATTTTGAAAAATAAAATAATTAAAATGCAAGCCTTAGAATGGATGATATTGTCTTTCCCACTTTATCTTCCCGCTTCAAGCTAGTAAAGAAATCAGTAGTAGTTGCACATACACTTGACTTGAGGGGAAAGAAACGTTGTGATAGGCAGGTTTCATGTTAAAGTTGGAAAACTTGTGTCCTCTTGAGATACTTTGACATTTCAGGGAAAATAAGTTCTTTGAGATAAGTCATGTGTCATAATTATCTCATTCATAGCTAACTGTCCCTGCCAGGTTCAGACCTTCAATTAATCAAGCAGCAGGGAAAAATTGATATGTTTGTTTCTCTCCATTCCAAGAAATAGCATAACAAAGTGGGCTTCAAACCAACCAATTTCAAGACAATTTAATACATTTCACCGTGAAAAATCAGAAGAAAAGAAAACTTAGGAACACGATGCATTTTTAAAAGAACTTAAAGCCTATAATAAATGGTAGAGTTTCAAAGGTACTTTATCTCATCTGTTAAGCTTATCAAGACAATGCATGTTTTTATTAATTGAGGTCTTCTACTATCTGGTAATTTAAGAGCGTCTTTGTTTCTGGAAATATTTAGGGGGTAGGGAAGTTCCATTTCAGCATACAAAGGAATATTACAGTGACAGCTGCTTGGTTTCCCTACAATATTGTGAGTCATAGTATTTCTGCTATTTATTATTAATTAAATGAGAAAACAAAGTAAACTGCTAATCATTTTATAATAATGAGAACAATAATATGCTGGTACAGAAAATAGAAAGAAAAACATTTTCTCCGTCGTATACCAATAACTTAGAAGCATATTCTAGAGGAAAGACTATGGGCCCAGAGTGAATTCTATATGATCTCAAATCTACAACTTGCCTTTGTAGGCCAGGCATATATCCATCTGCTCTGTTATTTCACTTCAATATTTAAAGATGAGGATAAACAGACAGTTACTGTTTAATGTTTAATGAAACCAATCTCATAGAAATTAATATACTAGATATGATAACTTCCTCAAATAGGAAGAAATGTTGTTCCCATAAATAAAAATAAAATAGTCATTTTGAATTAGATGAGAGAGAATGCATAGTCCTATTGGAAAATGGGATAATTAATACCTTTCCAATGTAATGAATCAGCAGAATGGTTCAAATGTATGTTGTCTCCTCAATTTGCTAGCTAGCCAACCTGTCACACTATTTAAAAATAATAAGCAAAGCACGATTTCTTTTTTCTACCCCTTACATATTGCCAAAAGCACCAACTTTCCACTACTTTCCATTTTCTCTATTTCTTAAGCAGGGCTGCTCCAGATATCCTAAGAAAGTGAAATGAATATTGAAGGGGGAATAGATGATTCTACAAATAGATAATTCCCTGGGGGTCTTCATTGACAGGGCAAGGAAAAGACAACAGGCTTGTGACTGTTAATGCCTGCCTTCCTTCATTAATCTAATTTACCAAATTGGTCACTATCCTGTGGTATTTAGGATAAAGACTAAACTGATATAACAAAGAATCCAAAAAGACAGTGCTTTAAAGATAATAGACATTTGGGTCACCCTTACATACAGTTCATGCAGTAAGCAGTTTAAATAAACTAAACGGTTCTACTCATAGGGTCATTAAAAAATCTATGTTTATTTCCCTTTTTTACAACACCACTCTCTAGGGCATTACACCAGTCTGTGTAGTCAAGGCTAGGTTATGAACATATCTGTGTTCTAGTTTATGAGGAAGAAACGCCTGGAACAAATAATATTCTTTCAAAAAATAAGGTCAATGTTGTGCTTACCACTTTGTACACAGTTTATTGCTGATAACTCAGTTATAGGGTCACAGCTAGTTACAAGGAAATCTGTGTTATGTAGCCTTTACTTGCACAGCAAGATTAACCCTATTGCTATGAAAGAAGGGGGAAAGATATTTGGTCGGACAACCAACAGCTTTCTCTACATCTATGGGGGAGTGGGATATCTATATCAAGATGACAATTAGCAAATATGATAAGTTAGTTCATACTAATAAGAAAAGCTTGCCTCCTCCAATGTCTCACTTTATATCAAAACCCAGGATAATGGTAAGTAATACAAGTAATAGGTTGTTTGAACAGTAGCCTTTAAAAGATAATACTTGAAGTCCTCCACTATTATTGTGTTGCTGTCTATCTCATTTCTTAGGTCTAGTAGTAATTGTTTTTATAAATTTGAGAACTCCAGCATTAGGTGCATATATATTTAGGATTCTGATATTCTCCTGTTGGACAAGGCTTTTATTGTTATATAATGCCACTCTTTGTCTTTTTTAACTGCTGTTGCTTTAAAGTTTGTTTTGTCTGATACAAGAATAGCTACTCCTGCTTGCTTTTGGTGTCCATTTGCATGGAATGTCTTTTTCCATCCCTTCATCTTAAGTTTATGTGAGTCTTTGTGTGTTAGGTGAATCCCTTGAAGGCAGCAGATACTTGGTTGGTGAATTCTTATCCATTGTGCAATTCTGTACATTTTAAGTGGAGCATTTAAGCCATTTACAGTCAATGTTAGTATTTAGATGTGAGGTACTATTCCATTCATTGTGCTATTTGTTGCCTGAATGCCTGTTTTGGTTTTGGTTTGGTTTGGTTTGCTTGTTCGTTTTTGCAGGGGGATGGTTGTATTTTCGTTTTATAGGTCCTGAGAGATTTGTGCTATAAAGATGTTCTGTTTCAATGTGCTTCCAGGATTTGTTTCAAGATTTAGAGCTCCTTTTAGCAGTTCTCGTAGTGCTGGCTTGGTAGTGGCAAATCTCTCAGCATTTGTTTGTCTGAAAAACACTGTATCTTTCCTTCATTTATGAAGATTAGTTTAACGGGATATGAAATTCCTGGCTCATAATTGTTTTGTTTAAGGAGGCTGAAAACATGGCCCCAATCCTGTTATGCCCAGACCGTTTATTCCCCGAAGAAGACCACCAGAGTCCAGAGTCAAAGCTAAGCAGCAAGGATCTTTATTACAGGTTCGAACCTGGAACTCTCCCTCGCTCGCGAAATGAGACGGGCAGGAGAGCTCCCCCACTGAGCTCCGAGCAGTGTTATATAGTCTAAAAAAAGTGGGCATAGAATTATTATACAAATCAGATATATGATTGGCTAGTGTTTGAACAAGGCGATTTGGCTAACTATGATTGGTTCCCGCCATTTCTGATATTTCGGTTCAACCTTTGAGGCGGGAGAGCAGGTTTATGGCAGCAATAGTTTATCTTACTTAAAACACATCTTGTGACCTTGCCTCAGAACTTACAAAATTTCTGGTACGTGGAGAAAAACAGGTACTCACGAAATCTCTGGTATGTGCAAAACAAAATCTCTGGTATGTGCAAAACAAAATCTCTGGTACGTGCAGAAAAACAGGTACTCACAGAACTATGAAATCTCTGGTATGTGCAAAGATTAGAGAGCAGAACAAAAGGGTGTAGCGGGGGGGGGCGGGTACACATCTATCTTTGTGTCCTTTCATTTCCCCCTCACATAAGTAACTGGATGTCCAATCTTGGATTTCCAGAGTTTTATTATGTAGCCTCACTTTCTGGGTGCAGGAGAGGCTGGTGATGGCTACGGAGGACCATTAGTTGGATGGTATCAAACTTTTCTCTGACAAATTGTAAAATTTTATTTACCACACAGGGGCCTATAGTGAATAGAAGTAGTAAAGACATTAGGGGGCCTAAAAGGGGTGCCAGAAGGGAAAACATTGAAGAGCTCCACCAATTGTTAGCGACTGTAGTGAATTGTTGCTTTTTCATTTCTAAGCTTAGTTTGTGTAGGCGTTGGACTCTTTCCTCAACTAACCCTGACTCATTTATATAGAAACAGCGTTCTTCTTTGAGGAACATACAGGTACCTCCTTTCTCAGCCGTGAGTAAGTCTAAGGCTCTGAGGTTTTGAAGGGTGACTTGTGCTAGGGAGGTGAGCTGCCGCTGAAGGGAGGCTAGGGAATAGGCGGAGTCTTCCATAGCAACAGAGAATTGTTGTAACAGCTTGTCGTTTTCTATCATGGAGTGTTGTAGGGCCCCTCCTGCTAACCCCGCTGCAACGACAGAGGTGGTTAAGGATATTCCGGCAATTAGTGGTAGAAAAACTGCTCGTCTATGTCGCGCAGTTTCAGTTGGGGCAGTCCCTGCCCAGCCTATGAACTCTGCCGGAGTTAGCAGGGTCAGTCGGGGGACTAGTGTAACAGGGATGCACAACTGTCCATCAGAGATGCTTTTGGACAGAGTTTTTAACAGAGTCATATTACACCAGAAGAACATACCAGGGGGAGCATATATGGGGCTATTAGGGTATGTAGCCGATTGGTTGCAGAGGCTGTTGCTAAGTGCAGAATAACAGTAGGGATATTTCTCTTGGTATGGGTCACGGTACAGGGCCACATCGGGTATTGTGACTGTTGATGAATTAAAATCTGTATAGTTTGTGGGTGGGGAAGAAAGGGGAACAGCGGTTAATGGTGGTCTTCCTAAGGTTGCACACATAAAGCAAGAGGACAGATCGCCTAAACCGGTGAGGTTGGCGAATGCTAGCCCTTCTTGTAATAGGGTTAGCCAGGAGAAGGGCTGCAAGTCTTGTAATAGCTTGGTTTCCTGTCTGTGGATTTGTGTATGGATTAAGGGTTGAATCTGGACTAGACTCTGCCACAAGTACAGGTGGCTACTAGGCCAGCTACTACTGGAATCGTAGTAGACTGCCCCATGTTGGGGCGATGTCCACCGGGAGTGCCCTGGATCTGTTATTATCCAAGTGTATATGTTAGGAGTCCCTGTTGGGTAGCGAGTCCTGAGGAGGTTAGACTTTCTCGGGTATTCGTCCCATACCCTGGCTGAATGCATTTTACAATAGTGGTATGGGCAACCTGCATTCTGGTGCCACCAATAATTCTTACAATTATATTCAGTCTGATCATATTCAAAACAGATCATGGGTATCCCCGGTTGGGCAATTTGGAACTTAGTGAAATTGAGGTAAATTGGAGTATTGCACCCGGAGGGGGGGCAGTCTGCACTAGCTAGCAGTTTACCCGCCTGGGGGGTTTCCCCGGGGTGAGTTTTGTTCTCATAGAACCAGAACCTCCAGACATAGGGATTAGACGGCGCAGTAGTGAGGAGAGTCAGATGCATAAGGCATAAAAGCATAGGTAAGCTAGACACGGTTACGGCTATGGGGATGACGGCGCAGGGTTAGCTTTAAGGGATTGTTCTTAGCTTTGTCTACAGTCCATGTAACCGGTGCTCCAGACGGCTCGAGAAGGTCGGATGATGGGTCCACTGGCTTGACGTGTGTATAGTGGATCCATGAAGCGATGCCTTCTACCTTGAGAGCGGTGGGAGTAGTTAGGAGTACTTGCAGTGGTCCTTTCCACTGGGGTTGAAGAGTTTCTTGCCGGTGGTGCTTGACTAGGACCCAGTCTCCCGGCTGGAACGGATGCGGCGTCGGCGGAGGTCCTGTTTCGTACAGTTCTCATGGTCTGGGCCAAATTTCCTGGTGAATTTTCTGTAAGGCTTGTAAGGAGAACAAGAGCTCAGAGACATTTTCAGTTTCAGGTTTGAGTAAGTCATCTTTTAGACTGGGGACCAGGGGTGGGGGTCTGCCATACATGATTTCATATGGTGTGAGGCCCAGTCTGTAAGGAGTATTTCGGGCCTGGAACAGAGCGTAGGGGAGAAGTACTACCCAATTAACGCCAGTCTCCATGGTCAATTTAGTTAAGGTCTCCTTTAGAGTCCGATTCATCCTTTCTACCTGTCCTGAGCTTTGGGGCCTATAAGCACAATGTAATTTCCAATTTGCCCCAAGAATGGAAGCCAAATCCTGACTTACCTTAGCAATGAAGGCTGGTCCATTGTCTGACCCTATTTGGACGGGAAAGCCATACCTGGGGAGGATTTCTTCCAAAATTTTCTTTGCTACAACCTGAGCAGTTTCTCTCTTAGTTGGGAACGCTTCTGTCCACCCTGAAAAAGTGTCTACAAAGAGAAGTAAGTACTGATACCCATATTTTCCAGGCTTTATCTCAGTAAAGTCTATTTCCCAATAGATACCAGGCCTAGTTCTTCTACACCTAATTCCTGCGGCGGTCTGGGTTTGGGGGCAAGCGTTGTTCAGTTGGCAGGCTTTGCAATTTGTTGTGACATCGCTGGCCAGTTCAGCTATGCGCCTGATTCTGAACTTGGCGTGCCTGATTAAGTCTATCATTCACTGGGCACCCAGGTGAGTTGTGCGGTGGATGTGTTCCAACACCTGCCATCCTAATTTCTCTGGCAGGATGGTTTGGTCATTTATATCAGTCCACCACCCATTTTTAACCTGTTTTAGGGGAAGCGTGTCCATCCATTAGTGATCCTGTTCGGTATAGTTGGGAAAACATGGCAAATTTCGCAGGCCAGGATCGGGGAGCTGGAGTGCAAGGAGCTGACTGGGAGCTTTTGCTATGCTCCTTGCGGTTTGGTCGGCTAAGAAGTTGCCTCGAGCAATTGGCGTAGTTGGTTTCTGATGCCCAGGGCAATGTACGATAGCCAATTTCTTTGGTTTCCACAAAGCAGTTAATAGAGCTAGGATCTCTTGCTTGTTTTTTATTTCTTTGCCTTCGGCTGTTAATAGTCCCCTCTCTCTGTAGATGGCCCCATGTATGTGCGCAGTAGCGAAAGCATAGCGGCTATCCGTGTATACTGTTAGTTTTTTCTCTGCCCCTAGGGTGAGGGCCTGTGTGAGTGCTATCAGTTTGGCTCTTTGGGCCGATGTCCCTGGAGGCAAGGGTTCCGCCCAGATTACCTCAGTCTCTGATATTACAGCCGCTCCTGCATACCGCTGGCCTTGGTGGACATAGCTGCTGCCATCAGTGAACCAGATGAGTTCTGTGTCGGGGAGCGGACGATCTTGCAGGTCCTCTCGCACCCCATGCACCTGAGCCAGTATCTCAGTGCACTCATGGGACGGGGCGTCCAAGTCTGGATTTGGCAGCAGTGAAGCAGGGTTTAAAGAGGTTGGGGGCATAAAAGTTATTCTGAGGGGGTTTAACAGCAGTCCTTGATAGTGGGTGAGCCGGGCGTTACTCATCTATCGGTCCGGCGGCTGCCGGAGGACGCCTTCAATGGCATGCGGGGTTATAATGCGCAACTCCTGCCCCATGATAAGTTTATCAGCGCCTCGGACCATTAGGGCGGTCGCCACGATTATCTGCAGGCAGGGTGGCCAGCCAGCAGCCACTGAATCTAATTTTTTTGACAAATAGGCAACTGGCCTCTGCCAGGGGCCTAGGTACTGTGTTAACACGACTTTTGCAACACCCTTACTTTCATCCACGTATAAGTGGAAGGGCTTGGAGACATCAGGGAGCCCCAGCGCGGGAGCTGATAACAAGGCAGTTTTGATTTGTTGAAAGGCCAGCTCAGCCTCTTCCGTCCAATTGAAGGGCTGCCGTTCCTTTGTTGCCTGGTATAGGGGCTTGGCTAACTCAGCAAATCCGGGTATCCATAACCTACAGAACCCTGCCGACCCCAGGAATTCTCTCACTTGCCGTGTCGACTGGGGTCTAGGGATGCGTAGGAATGTTTCCTTTCGGGCTTTAGTTAGCCAGCGTTGCCCCCCTTTTAATAGGTACCCCAGATAAGTTACCTCCGACTTGCAGATCTGAGCCTTTGTTGCTGAGGCTCGGTAGCCTAGCTCCCCCAGAGTCTTCAAGAGGTCCTCAGTCCCTTGAACACAAGTTTCCGGGGATCTGGCCGCTATTAAGAGATCATCAACATATTACAAAAGAGTTATTTCAGGGTGTTGCCACCGGTTCTCACCCAGATCTTCATGAAGGGCTTCATTGAACAGGGTTGGCGAGTTCTTGAACCCTTGTGGCAGCCTGGTCCATGTTAGCTGACCGTTGATGCCCCTCTCAGGATCCGTCCATTGAAATGAAAAGAGTTCTTGACTTTTGGGAGCCAGAGGAAGGCTGAAGAAAGCATCTTTTAGATCAAGAATGGTATACCACTGTTTTTCGGGATGTAAAGCACTCAGAAGGGTGTATGGGTTGGGCACAGTGGGATGTATGTCCATGACCCTTTTATTAACTTTTTTTAAATCCTATACTGGCCTGTAGTCCATACTGTTGGGTTTACGAACAGGTAACAGTGGAGTATTCCAGGATGAGTGGCAAGCCCGTAGGACTCCCTGGTCTAGGAGTTGGCGGATATGGGGTGTAATTCCTTCTCTTGCCTCCAGGGGCATAGGATATTGCCGAACCCGAACCGGGTCCGTCCCTGGCTTAACTTCCACAAATATGGCAGGTTGATGTTTAGCTAGCCCTAAGCCCCCAGTTTCTGCCCACGCTTCAGGGAAAGGCTGGAGCCAAGAGTCAATTTCCTGATCGGGGGGCTTTTGCTCTTGATGGAGTCTGTACTCATCTTCTAAGGTGACAGTCAGGATAGATATTGGCCTGTTTTGGGAATCAGTTATCTTGGGCCCTTCTGGCTCAAAGTGGATTTGGGCCCCCATTTTTGTCAGCAAGTCCCTCCCTAGTAGAGGGCAGGGGCTCTCTGGGATGACTAGGAAGGAATGGGAGACTTTTCCCGTTCCTAAGTCTACAGTCCTCTGGGTTGTCCAGGGGTATCTTTTGATGCCTGTGGCCCCGTGCACCCAGGATGTTTTCTTAGACATTTTTCCAATTGGTTTGGTTAGGACTGAGCGTTCCGCCCCAGTATCGACCAAGAAGTGAACTGGGGACCCCTCCACTTGCAAAGTTACCCTGGGTTCGGGGAGGGGGTCCGAACCCCATTCCCCCAGTCAGAGTCCTGGGTAACGAGTATGGAGGTTGGGTTAGCTGGTCTCCGTTTCTTTGGGCAGTCTTTAATCCAGTGACCACGTTCCTTGCAATAAGCACACTGATCCTTTTCTAATCCTTGCCTAGAGCCTTGCTTTTTCTACTTTCTGCTTTGGCCATTCCCTGCCTGGGGGAAAGCTGCTACTAAGACTTTGGTCATTTCTTTGGTTGCCTTGAACTGTTTTTCTTCTGGAGTATCCCTATTATTATAAACTCGCTGGGCCATCTGAAGGAGGTCCTGAATCTGCTTTCCCTCTAAACCTTCTAATTTCTGGAGTTTTCTTTTAATATCTGGTGCTGCCTGGTTTACAAAGGACATTACTACTGCAGCCTGATTTTCCGGTGCTTCCGGGTCCATAGGGGTAAACTGTCTGAAAGCTTCCAGTAATCTCTCTAAATACACAGCGGGGCTTTCTGTCTTACCTTGTAACACAGAATATACTTTAGCCAAATTGGTGGGCTTGCGAGCTGCAGCCCAGAGACCCGCCATTAGAGTCTGGCGATAAATGAGCAGTCGTCCCCTACCTTCTGCCATGTTGTAGTCCCATCTGGGCCGGGTCAAAGGAAAAGCCGCGTTAATGAGGTCAGGATTTGCAGTTGGCTGGCCGTCATCTCCTGGAACTAGTTTTCTGGCCTCAACTTGGATTCTTTCCCGCTCCTCCGTTGTGAACAGGATTCGGAGGAGCTGTTGACAGTCATCTCAGGTCGGCTGGTGAGTAAACATGACACTTTCTAACAACGAGGTTAGATCTTTGGGATTATCAGAGAACCGAGCATTTTGGGACTTCCAATTGTATAAATCACTAGTGGAAAAAGGCCAATACATGAGACGGGAGAGCCCGGTATCATCGAGCGATCCTATTTCTCTGAGAGGCAGGGCTACGGTGGAGTCAGGGAGTCGGGAAGCTTGGTCTCACAGTATGCGGCCTCACCTTCGGCCGGCCGGCCCCCCCCGTGTTACTTTCGCTCTCGGCTGCTTCCGCTTCTTGGTTTCCCCCTACAGAAGCACCACCCTGGGGGACTGGGTCCTGCGGGATAAGGTGCGGATATGGTGGGGGAAGTGTGGGTTCTAACGTTAGGGGGTCCTGGCTGTCTGGAAGCACAGGGGCCGAGGGAGCAGAGGGAGTCCTTTGTCTTGTAGGTCGCATTACTAGGACCTTGCAGGGCTCAGGGATGAATGGAGTTACCCAGGGTGGTGTGTTTTCCACAAGATCCTGCCACACTAGAATATAAGGAATTTGATCAAGATGTCCTAACTGCCCTGGCAGGAAAATCTTAGTTTTTACCTTAGTAATAATAGAGAGACAGAAAGTTCCTTCGGAGGGCCACCCTAAGCCGAAAGAGGGCCACTCCGAACGGCAGAAAGTAACTAGCTTTCCCTTCTTTAGTTCTACGCTTAAGTTACGCCCCCAAGCCTTCACATCCTTAAAATTGGTAACAAGGAGTGAGAGCGGCGTGCTCTGATTGTTGCCCATCTTTGGACTGCTCCTACAAAGAGAAGGAGGGACGAAAATGAGTGTGAAGCAGAGGGGAGTATCCGACAGGTCCGGTCCTGGAAGGGGAAGAAAAGGTTTTATGTTTCGTTTTGGACTTACACTTAACACTTAACAATAACGGACAGACAGTGAGAAACGATGAGCCTTCGCGAGCACGTGTCGGACTTCCGACCTGAGTCAGACGGGGCAACCAAGGATGGAGGCCCCCAGATGGGCACTGGGGGACGTCTCCCACCAGTCCCGAGTGGCTGTCTTTTAGCACGTCCGCCAAGACCATGCCACTTACAAAACAGACCAATACAGATTACAGATTATGGATTTCGTGAAATTTCAGGGAGACAGACAGAGACAAAGACAGAGACAGTGACAAAGCCGGCTTACCTACAGATTAAGATCCATTGTCTTGGGGGTCTGGTGGGCTTGGGGGAAATCCCGGACGAGCCCCCATTTGTTATGCCCAGACCGTTTATTCCCTGAAGAAGACCACCAGAGTCCAGAATCAAAGCTAAGCAGCAAGCATCTTTATTACAGGTTTGAACCTGGAACTCTCCCTCGCTCGCGAAACGAGACGGGCAGGAGAGCTCCCCCACTGAGCTCTGAGCAGTGTTATATAGTCTAAAAAAAGTGGGCATAGAATTATTATACAAATCAGATATATGATTGGCTAGTGTTTGAACAAGGCGATTTGGCTAACTATGATTGGTTCTCGCCATTTCTGATATTTCGGTTCAACCTTTGAGGCGGGAGAGCAGGTTTATGGCAGCAATAGTTTATCTTACTTAAAACACATCTTGTGACCTTGCCTCAGAACTTACAAAATCTCTGGTATGTGCAGAAAAACAGGTACTCACAGAACTTACGAAATCTCTGGTATGTGCAAAGATTAGAGAGCAGAACAAAAGGGTGTAGCGGGGGGGCGGGCGGGTACACATCTATCTTGTGCTTCCAGGATTTGTTTCAAGATTTAGAGCTCCTTTTAGCAGTTCTCGTAGTGCTGGCTTGGTAGTGGCAAATCTCTCAGCATTTGTTTGTCTGAAAAACACTGTATCTTTCCTTCATTTATGAAGATTAGTTTAACTGGATATGAAATTCCTGGCTCATAATTGTTTTGTTCAAGGAGGCTGAAAACATGGCCCCAATCCCTTCTTGTTTGTAGGGTTTCTGCTGAGAAATCTGCTGTTAATTTGATAGGTTTTCCTTTATAGGGTACCTGTTCCTTTTGCCTCACAGCTCTTATGATTCTTTCCTTTGTCATGACTTTAAATAACCTGATGACAGTGTGCCTACATGATGATCTTTTTGTAATGAATTTCCCAAGTGTTCTTTGAGCTTCTTGTATTTGGATGTCAACGTCTCTAGCAAGGGTGGGGGTGTTTTCCTCAGTTGTTCTCCCAAATATATTTTTCAGACTTTTAGATTTCTTTTCTTCCTCAGGAACACCAATTATTCTTAGGTTTTGTCATTTTACATAATCCCAAACTTCTAGGAGGATTTTATGCTTTTTAAAATTATTTTTTCTCTGTTTTCCTTGGACTGCATTAATTCAAAAACCTGGTCTTTGAGCTCTGAAGTTCTTTCTTCTGCTTGATTCTGTTGATGAGACTCTCCAACACATTATACACTTCTCTGAATGTGTCCTTTATTTTCTAAGTTGTGATTGTTTTTTTATTTATACTATCTATTTCACTGAATATTTCTTCCCTCATATCTTTTTTTATTATTATTATTTCTTTAAGTTGGACTTCACCTTTGTCTCATGCTTCCTTGATTAGCTTAATAAATGACCTTCTGAATTCTTTTTCAGGGAATTCAGGGATTTCTTCTTGGTTTGGATCCTTTGCTGGTGAGCTAGTGTGATTTCTTAGGGGTGTTACAAAATTTTGTTTTGTCATATGACCAGAATTGTTTTTCTGGTTCTTTCTCATTTGGGTAGGCTACATCAGAGGGAAAAGCTGGGGCTCAAGGCTGCTTTTCAGATTCTTTTGTTCCATGGGGTCCTCCCTTGATCTAATATTTTTGCTAGTGATGTGGCTCCCTGAATAGCTGAAGTGTAGTGATTGTTATTTCTCTTCTGGATTTAGCCACCCAGCAGGGCTATAAGGCTCCAGGCTGGTATTGGGGAATGTCTTCACAGAGCCCTGTGATATGAGCTGTCTTCAGGTCTCTCAACCATGGATACCAGCGCCTGCTCTGGTGGAGGTGGCAGGGGAGTGAAATGGACTCAGTGAGGGTCCCTAGTTGTAGTTTTTTTTTTTTTTTTTTTTGAGATGGAGTCTTGCTCTGTTGCCCAGGCTGGAGTGCAGTGGCACGATCTTGGCTCACTGTAAACTCCACCTCCTGGGTTCACACCATTCTCCTGCCTCAGCCTCCCAAGTAGCTGGGACTACAGGCACATGCCTGGTTAATTTTTCTGTATTTTTAGTAGAAACGGGGTTTCACTGTATTAGCCAGGATGGTCTCGATCTCCTGACCTCACAATCCTCCTGCCTCAGCCTCCCAAAGTGCTGGGATTACAGGTATGAACCACTGCACCCGGCCAGTTGTAGTTGTTTAATGCACTAGTTTTGTGCTGATTGAAGTCAACAAAGACACAATGGATTTAAGCTATACCTTAGAACAAATGGATTTAACAGATATCTATAAAACATTCTACCCAACAACCACAGAATATACATTCTATTCTTCAGCACATGAAACTTTCTCCAAAATAGACCATATGATGGGCCACAAAGCAAGTCTCAATAAATTTAAGAAAATGGAAATTATATCAAGTACTTTCTCAGACCACAGTGGAATAAAATTGGAAATAAACTCCAAAAGAAACCTTCAAAACCCAGCAAATATATGGAAATTAAATAACCTGCCCCTGAGTGATCATTGGATCAACAATGAAATCAGCATGGAAACCAAAAAAAAAATATTTGAACTAAATGATAACTTTGACACAACCTATCAAAACTTCTGGTGTACAGAAAAGGCAGTCATAAGAGGAAAGTTTATATCCTTAAATGCCTACATTAAACAGTCTGAAAGAGCAAAAATAGCCAATCTAAGGTCACACCTTAAGGAACTTGAGAAACAACAAACCAAACCAAACCAAAATCCAGCAGAAGAAAAGAAATAACCAAGATCAGAGTAGAACTAAATGAATTGAAACAAAAAATACAAAAGATAAATGAAATAAAAAGCTGGTTCTTTGGAAAGAAATAAAGTTCATAGACCATTAGAAAGATTAACCAAGAAAAGATAGAAGATCCAAATAAGCTCAATTAGAAACAAAACAAGAGATATTACAAGCGACACCACAGAAATACAAAAGATCATTCAAGGCTACTGTAAACACTTTTACGTTCAAAAACTAGAAAACCTAGAGGAGATGCATAAATTCCTGGAAAAATATAACATTCCTAGCTTAAACCTAGGAAGAATTACAAACCCTGAACAGACCAATAATAAGCAATGAGATTGAAATGGTAACAAAAGTTGACCACCACCAACAAAAAATGTCCAGGACCAGACAGATTCACAGCTGAATTCTATGAGACATTGAAAGAAGAATTGGTACCAATCCTATTTACACTATTTCAAAATATATAGAGAGGGGGAATCCTCTGTAAATTATTCTATGAAACCACTATCATGCTAATAACAAAACAAGGACATAAAATTAAAAAAAAAACAACCCTACACAGAAATATCTTTGATAAACATAGATGCAAAAATCCTTAACAAAATACTAGTTAACCAAATCTAACAACATATCAAAAAGATAGCCCATGATTAAGAGGGTTTCATAGCAGGGATGCAGGAATAGTTTAATATTTGCAAGTCAATAAATGTTATACACCCCAAAACAGAATTAAAAACAGAAATCACATGATTATCTCAATTGTTGCAGAAAAAGCATTTAACAGAATCCAGCATCCATTTATAATTAAAACCATCAGCAAAACTGGCATAAATGAACATACCTCAATGTAATTAAAGCTATCTATGACAAACCCACAGCCAGTGTAATACTGAATGAGGAGAAGTTGAAATCATTGCCTCCAAGAACCAGAACAAGACAAGGATGCTCACTCTCACTACTTTTATTCAACATAGTACTGGAATTCCTAGTCAAAGCAATCAGACAGGAGACAGAAATAAAGGGCATCCAAATTAGTAAAGAAGAAATCAAACTGTAGCTGTTTGCTGATGTATGATTTTATACCTAGAAAACCTTAAAAACTCCTCCAAAAAGCTCCTAGAACTCATAAATGAATTCAGCAATGTTTCTGGATACAAAATTAATGTACAAAAATTAGTAGCTCTGTTATACACCAACAGTGACCAAGCTGAGAATAAATCAATATCTCAACTCATTTTACAATAGCTTAAAAAAAATACATAGGAATATATCTAACCAAGGAAGAAAAAGACTTCTACAAGGAATACTACAAAATGCTGTTGACAGAAATTATAGATGACACACATGAAAGGAAACACATTTGATGCTCATGAATTGGTAGAATCGGTATTGTGAAAATGACCATACTGATAAAAGCAATCTACAAATTCAATACAATTCCTATCAAAATACCACCATCATTCTTCACATAACTAGGAAAAGCAATCCTAAAGCTCACATGAAACCAAAAAAGAGCCTGCATAGGAAATTCAAGACTAAGAAAAATGAACAAATCTGGAGGCATCACATTATCTGATTTCAAACTATACTATAGGGCCATAGTCACCAAAACAGTATGGTACTGGTATAAAAATAGGCACATAGACCAAAGAAACAGGGTAGAGAATCCTGAAATAAACCCAAATACTTACAGCCAACTGATTTTGACAAGGTAAACAAAAACATAAAGTCGGGAAAGACACCCTATTCAACAAATAGTGCTGGGATAATTGGCAAGCCACATGTAGGAGACTAAAACTAGATTCTAATCTCTCACCATATAACAAAATCAACTCAAGATGGATCAAGGACTTAAATCTAAGGCCTGAAATAATAAAAATTTTAGAAGGTAACATTGGAAAAACCCTTCTAGACATTGACTTAGGCAAAGACTATGACCAAGAACCAAAAGCAAATGCAACAAAACAATGATAAATTGCTGAGACTTAAACTAAAGAGTTTCCACACAACAAAATGAAAAGTTAGGAGAGTAAACAGACAACCCACAGCATGAGAGGAAATATTCACAATCTATACATCTGACAAAGGACTAATAACCAGAATCTACAAGGAACTCAAACAGATTAGCAAGAAAAAAAACAAAAGCAATACCATCAAAAAGCGGGCTAAGGATATGAATAGACAGTTCTCAAAAGAAGATACACAAATGTCCAACAAACACATGAAAAAGTGCTCAACATCACTAATGATCAGGGAAATGCAAATCAAAACCACAATGCAATACCACATTACTCTTGCAAGAATGGCCAGAATCAAAAAAGTAAAAGTAATAAAAATAGATGTTGGCATGGATATGGTGAACAGATAACACATCTACACTGCTGGTGAGAATGAAAACTAGTATAATTACTATGGAAAATGGTGTGTAGATTCCTGAAAGAAATAAAAGTAGATCTACTGTTTGATTCAGCAATCCTGCTACTGGGTATCCACCCAGAGGAAAAGAAGTCATTATACAAAAAAGATACTTGCACATACATGTTTATAGCAGCACAATTCACAATTGCAGAAATATGGAACTGGCCCAAATACCCATCAATCAATGAGTGGATAAAGAATATATATATAAGATATATATATAATATATATAAGACATATATAAGATATATATATAAGATATATATGTATATATATAATGGAATACTACTCAGCCATAAAAAGAAATTAAATTAATGGCATTTGCGGCAACATGGATTAAACCAGAGACTATTATTCTAAGTGAAGTAACTCAGGAATGGAAAACCAAACACCACATGTGCTCCTTCATAAGTGGGAGCTAAGCTATAAGGATGCAAAGGCATTAGAATGACACAATGGACTTTGGAGAATAGGGGGAAAGGAAGGGAGGGCAATGAGGGAGAAAAGACTACAAATTGGATTTAGTTTATACTGCTCAAGTGATGGGTACATCAAAATCACACAAATCACCACTAAAGAATTTAGTCATGTAACCAAATACTGCCTGTCTCCCAAAAACCTACAGAAATAGAAAACTTTTTTAAAAAGGCAATACTTTTACTCTGGGGCATTACTCCAATGGTGATATGGTAATAGAGATATGGGGTTCCCAAATATTTAGAGATAATTGGAAATTGATGGAAAGATCTGATGAGAACTAAATAAGTTGGAGTTTCTGAGAAAATAAAAGCCATAGGCATAAGCAACAGTTGTTTGTTTACCGTTCAGGTTTCCATTTTATTTTTGCTAGTTCAGAGATTAATTGCCAAAAATATTCATGCATGAACAGCTTTTTTCAGCTACATGAAAAGAAGATGTTAGGATACTATTTCGTGATATAATAACTCTAAGGATGGTAGCTGCCATACAGGTAAAACAAGATGCCATAGAAAAACTATTATTTGGCTTTGATATTATGTAAAATACATGGAGCAATTAACCTGGAACCTTCAGTGACACAGACAAGTGCCAAGACAATCAGACTTCAAGTTTTTCACAAACTAATTTTATCCAATCTTCGACTTCTTTACTCATTTTTGGAACTTGTATATTCATGTTATAGAGATCAAAGTGCTCAGATTAATTTTAGTAATCTGCAAAGTTAGAAACTTATCTTAATATTTAAGCATTGAATGGAGCCTGTTTATTTGTGTTCAGTTGGTCATGTGTCTTAGTATTAACTAAGTCTGAGAAATCCCAGGAGTGGAACTGCTGGATCAAACAGTATATCTACTTTTAGTTCTTTCAGAAATCTACATGCAGTTTTCCATAGTGGTTGTACTAGTTTACACTCCCATCAGTAGTGTAGAAGTGTTCCCTTTTTGCCATATCCATGCCAATTACATGTATGAAAAACCTAACTCCATACATTAATATTCTCATTTTATCTTGCTAATTTTCTCTTGTTACATGTCAATAAGATAGCTTGGAGTCAGGTTTTGATAAAATCTTCCCTTACTTTATTTTGGTTAGTTTGGTTTGCGCTCATGATTCCTGAATAAGTAAATTGCCCTTCCTTCTCTGTAGTATAATTTGTAGGTTTCAGAATTAATATTAAAAAAGCAAATCCATGTATCTTGCTTAGCACAGAAAAAACAATGTATTAAAACTAAAACCAACTTTATTTATGTCTTTAAACCATTTTCTAATTCAAGTGTGGGAATTATAAAGCTGTCAGTAGCCCAAAGAGTGCTTACGGTATTGAGGCTTGTAAATAGATTTTGTTACATTTTTTTTGACTAGTGAAAATTACAACTAAGTCCCAGAGTATTCTGCTTTTGTCTGTACCCTCAGCAGCAAAGCCAGGGATCTGTTTTTAATTAAGATCCCTTTTCTTTCCTTTGTTTGAGGCACCTAGGTAAATTGAGATACTAGCAATTTTTAGAATTTAATTATTAATAAGAGTTAATTTTAAAACTTTAGGTTATGTTACCTGAGCATTAAATACTGTAAATTGTATTACGGCAAAAATTAGATGAGTGACTTTTAGACATTATTTTTTTAGTTAACCAATACAGTATAAACAAAATCTGTTATTTGAAGCACTGAGAAAAAGTAATTTGTTTTGAGAGATTTCTAGGGCATTCTTCTATAATGAGCACCAAGATTTGATAGTATGGAATGAATGCTCACATTTTAAAACTTATACACAAAGAAAAAAAAATCATCTTTTTCCTGTTGCAATCTAAATGAAGTTGAATGTGATTAAAAGTGGAAGGCAGGTTTGTATCACTGCTTGCTGAGCTCAACTAGTCGATTTTCAATCTATTCAATGAATGAGTGAGAGATTTGCATCACAGATGTTGAGACTACATACAGAATAATACAGGTCTATCATCTGCACAGTGCAAGAATTCTGGACCTTCACTGCTTGACACTTGATATTGTTTGGCTCTGCGTCCTCACCCAAATCTCGCCTTGAAGTACGATAATCCGCATGTGTCATGGGGGGACCCAGTGGGAGGTAATTGAATCATGAAGGCAGGTTTTTCTCATACCATTCTCGTGATAGTGAATAAGCCTAACAAGATCTGATGGTTTTATAAAGGAGGGTTCTCCTACATATGCACTCTTGCCTGCTGCCATGTAACACATGGCTTTGCTCGTCCTTCACTTTCCACCATGATTATGAGGCCTCTTCAATTAGTATATAAAAACTTCTGTGTGTGTGTGTGTGTGTACAGTTCACAAAACTGACTACTTACTAACCAATTGGTTTTGTTCAGTTGCTACTATCATGTTCACTCCTGTATTCCAGCATAGTATAATATAATACGTGTCAAATAATGGAAATTGAATAAATATATTTGAATTAATTCAATAAACATTTGCTAAGTGTAAATGTGTCAAATATCTGGCACAAATTAAAACTTGTCAAAATACTATGAACATTTTAGAATATTAAATCTTTAAATAGCCATATAGTTTGCATTATTTAATAAAGGTGGACCTGAAATAAGTTAGTTTTCTATTAGAATTTCACAAGCACTCTTTCTACATCTTCATGCTACCAGAATGCCCTACAGATGCCTTTGATATTTTAATTTTGATTTAATTTTTTGGATAGGGGGACTGATATGGTTTAGCTGTGTTCCCACTCAAATCTCATCTTCAATTTCCATTCCCACCTGTTGTGGGAGGGACCTGGTGGGAGGTAACCATATCATAGGGGCAGGTCTTTCCCATGGTGTTCTCATGGTGGTGGATGGGTCTTATGAGATCTAATGGTATTATAAGGAGGAGTTTCCCTGCACAATCTCTTTTTCTTTGTCTGCTACCATCCATGTAAGATGTGACTTGCTTCTTGCCTTCTGCCATGATTGTGAGGCTTCCCAGCTGCATGTAACTGTAAGTCCATTAAATGTCTTTCTTTTGTAAATTGTCCATTCTTGGGTATGTCTTTATCAGCAACATGAAAACGGACTAATACACGGTATAAATGTGAAATTGCCCTGCCATCTGGCAGGTGGCAAGCTTTTATATGTTAAGGTATTCAGGTTGGACAGGAGAACAAATAAGTTAAAAAAAAAATTAAAATGTGACATATGGAACAAAGTAAATGTCTCCTTATGTTTCCAAATGAAGGTTTAAGATATACAAATGTACTTGAGTTTTAGGTTTGACCAAGAAAATCATAGTTTGGGGTTGTGCAAATCCTTATGTAGAGATTTCAATAAAAGGGCTATAGGGAAAAATTTTTAAATAATTTAAAATAGACTGAAGGATTATTAGGTGTTAATCTAGTTTGGATATTTTTCTCCGCCAAATATCATGTTGAAATGTGATTCTCAAGGTTAGAAGTGGGGTTTAGTGGGAGGTGTTTGGGTTATGGGGTTGCATCCCTTATGAAGGGCTTGGTGATTTCCTCATGGCAATGAGTGAGTTCTTGCTCTATTAATTCCCGAAAGAACTGGTTATTTAAAAAGAACCTGGCACCTCTTCACCTCTCTCTTGCTCTTTATATTGCTGTGTGACACACTGGCTCCCTTTGACTTCCACTATGAATATAAACTTCCTGAGGCCCTTACCAGAATCAGATGCTGGTGCAATGCTTTTTGTACAGTCTGCAAAACCATGAGCCAAATGAACCTCTTTTCTCTGTGTTACCCAGCCTCTGGTATTCTTTTATTATATTGCAACTCAGACTGATACAGTGTCTCCAGTAGAAAAAAAAGCTGTTTTCTTGAACACACTTCTGCTGGATTATCTAATTTTATGGAAATTGTGGGAGGTTTTTTGTTTTATTTTGTTTTGTGTTCAACTATTTTACAACTTCTAATTTATAAAAATCCCAGTTTCCTGTCCTTTCATGTGACTTCTCTCTGTATTTCATTATTAATTAATGATTAAAATATAACATTTCACATGCGTTCATTTTATATTTCTGTGAGGTTCATGGTTATGATCAATTATAATTCATCCCTTTAAAGTTTTGGATGTTCTACAGAGATACCCAAAAAATTTTTCTGGCAGAGTGAGATACATGGCAGTGCTGTCAGAGAATACCTCATTATGGGCTTAAGATCCTGCTCTTAAGATTGATTAGGCTGAACCACAGCATTGTGTCTAGAGATAATTATTCATGCTACTAAGATAAGTCACTTCTGAGAACTCTCTTTAATGCCCTGTGAGACTTTCCAGTGTGGCTAATGAGAACAGGTACTACTCCTTGTTTTGTTAGAGCACCAGGTACTTTTCCCTCTAAACATATTTGCTGCTTTTCTGCTATGCTACCCTCAGGTAGTTTATTTGTATACATGTACTGATCAGTACTCTGATGCATAATTTTAGAGGTTATTTCCATGTTTGAGAAGTCCTCACTCTTTGAAGTTTTCTCCTCTCTTGTACTGTGTCCTACAAACCCTAGCTGCCTTGGTCTCCCTAGACTCCCAGCTTCATCTCCTCTACTGAGGGGTTCTGCTGAATTCTATCTGGGTTTCCCCTCTGCAATGGTTTGGATCTTAGTTCCCCCTCATTTTAAAATTTGATCCCCAGTGGTGAAGGTAACACCTAATAGGAGGTGTTTGAGTCATGATGATGGATCCCTTGTGAATGGGTTGGTGCCATCTTCTTGGTAATTAGTGAGTTCTCACTTTATTAGTTCCTATGAGAACTAATTATTAAAAAGAACCTGGTACCTCCCCCTTTTTCTCTCTTGCTTCCTCTTTTACCATGTAATTTCTGCACATGCTGGATCCTCTTTGTGTTCCACCATGAGAGGAAGCAGCCTGTGGTCCTCATTAGGTGCAGATGCCCAATCTTTAACTTTTACGGACATTGAAACTGTTAGTCAGGTAAACCTATTTTCTTCATAAATTACATATCCTGAGATAATCCTTCATAACAACACTAACTGGACTAAGGTACCCTCTATTTACAGCAGCCTAAAAAAACTCACAAGTCAATAAACCACTGAAATTGTAAGGCTCATTTTATTTCTTTTCTGTCTATGAGAGATCACTGTTCTCTTTACCTAATGTTTTGTCTCCTGAAAAACGTTTCATTTATTTTGTCTGTTGATTGGTTGTCTGGAGAGTAAATTTTCTTTTTTTATAAACATTTTCTTTTTTATAAACATTTAATAGCATTATCTGGCCCTTGGGGACAAAGAGAATGCTTTGACAGAGTGCTTGTAGTGGCAGAGTATCCACAGCTGCAAGAATAAAAAGACCAAGTAAGGATATTGCTGGATCAAATGGCATTTCTGGTTCTAGATGCTTAAGCAATCATCACACTGTCTTCCACAATGGGTGAACTAATTTACACTCCCGTGAACAGTGTAAAAGCGTTCCTATTTCTCCACATCCTCTCCAGCATCTGTTGTTTCCTGACTTTTTAGTGATTGCCATTCTAACTGGTGTGAGATGGTATCTCATTGTGGCTTTGATTTGCATTTCTCTAATGACCAGTGATGATGAGCTCTTTTTATATGTTTGTTTGTCACATAAATGTCTTGTTTTGAGAAGAGTCTGTTCATATCATTCACCCACTTTTTGATGGGGTTGTTTGTTTATTTCTCATGAATTTGTTTAAGTTCCTTGTAGATTCTGAATGTTAGCCCTTTGTCAGATGGATAGATAGCAAAAATTTTCTCTGATTATATAGATTGTCTGCTCACTCTGATGACACTTTCTTTTGCTGTGCAGAAGCTCTTTAGTTTAATTAGATCCCATTTGTCAGTTTTGGCTTTTGTTGCTATTACTTTGGTGTTTTAGTCATGAAGTCTTTCCCCATGTCTGTATCCTGAATGGTATTGCCTAGGTTTTCTTCTAGGGTTTTTATGGTTTCAGGTATTAACGTTTAAGTCTTTGATCCATCTTGAGTTAATTTTTGTATAAGGTGTAAGGAAGGGGTCCAGTTTCGGTTATGCATATGGCTGGCAAGTTTTCCCAACACCATTTATTAAATAGGGAATCCTTTCCTCATTGCTTGTCTTTGTCAGGTTTGTCAAAGATCAGATGGTTGTAGACGTGTGGTGTTATTTCTGAGTAATCTGTTTGTTCCACTAGTCCATATATCTGTTTTGGTACCAGTACCATTCTGTTTTGGTTACTGTAGCATTGTAGTATAGTTTGAAGTCAGGGAGCATGATGCTTCCAGCTTTGTTCTTTTTGCTTAGGATTGTCTTGGCTATACGGGCTCTTTTTTGGTTCCATATGAAATTTAAAGTAGCTTTTTTCTAATTCTGTGAAGAAAGTCAATGGTAGCTTGATGGGGATAGCATTGAATCTGTAAATTACTTTGGGCAGTATGGCCATTTTCACAATATTGATTCTTCCTATGCATGATCATGTAATGGCTTTCCATTTACTTATGTCCTCTCTTATTTCCTTAAGCAGTGGTTTGTAGTTCTCCTTGAAAAGGTCCTTCACATCCCTTGTAAGTTGTATTCCGAGGTATTTTATTCTCTTTGTAGCAATTGTGAATGGGAATTCACTCATGATTTGGCTCTCTGTTTCTCTATTGTTGATGTATAGGAATGCTTGTGATTTTTGCACATTGGTTTTGTGTCCTGAGACTTCGCTGAAGTTGCTTACCAGCTTAAGGAGATTTTGGACTGAGATGATGGGGTTTTCTAAATATACAATCATGTCATCTGCAAACAGAGACAATTTGACTTCGTCTCTTCCTATTTGAATATGCTTTATTTCTTTCTCTTGGCTGAGTGCTCTGGCCAGAAATTCCAATACTATGTTGAATAGGATTGGTGAGAGAGGGAATCCTTGTGTTGTGCTGGTTTTCAAACGGAATGCTTCCAGCTTTTGCCCATTCAGTATGATATTGGCTGTGAGTTTATCATAAATAGCTCTTATTATTTTGAGATACATTTCATCAATACCTTTTTTATTGAGAGTTTTTAGCATGAAGCGGTGTTGAATTTTATTGAAGGCCTTTTCTGCATTTATTGAGATAATCATGTGGTTTTTGTCATTGGTTCTGTTTATGTGATGGGTTACATTTATTGATTTATGTATGTGGAACCAGGCTTGCTTCCCAGGGATTCAAGTCGACTTGATTGTGGTGGATAAGCTTTTGATGTGCTGCTGGATTTGGTTTGCCAGTATTTTACTGAGAATTTTTGCCACAGTGATCATCAGGGATATTAGCCTGAAATTTTCTTTTTTTGTTGTGTCTCTGCCAGGTTTTGGTATCAAGATGATGCTAGCCTCATAAAATGAGTTAGGAAGGAGTCCTTCTCTTTCTATTATTTGAAATAATTTCAGAAGGATTGGTACCAGCTCTTCTTTGAAACTGTGGTAGAATTTGGCTATGAATCCATCTGATCCTGAGCTTTTTTTGTTGGTAGGCTATTAATTACTGCCTTAATTTCAGAACTTGTTATTGGTATATTTAGGGATTTGACTTCTTCCTGGTTTAGTCTTGGGAGGGTGTATGTGTCCAGGAATTTCTACATTTCTTCTAGATTATCTAGTTTATTTGTGTAGAGGTGTTTGTAGTATTCTCTGATGGTAGTTTGTATTTGTGTGGGATCAGTGACGATATCCCCTTTATCATTTTTTATTGTGTCTGTTTGATTCTTCTCTCTTTTCTTCTTTATTAGTCTGACTAGCAATCTATCTATTTTGTTAATCTTTTCAAAAAACCAGCTACTGGATTTATCGATTTTTTTGAAGGGTTTTTCATGTTGCTATCTCCTTCAGTTCTGCTCTGATCTTAGTTATTTCTTATCTTCTGCTAGCTTTTGGATTTGTTTGCTCTTGCTTTTCTAGTTCTTTTAATTGTGATATTAGTGTGTCAATTTTAGATCTTTCCCACTTTCTCCTGTGGGCATTTGGGGCTACAAATTTTACTCTATAGCTGTGTCCCAGAGATTCTGGTATGTTGTGTCCTTGTTCTCTTTGGTTTCAAAGAACTTATTTATTTCTGACTTCATTTCATTATTTACCCAGTAGTCATTCAGGAGCAGGTTGTTCAATTTCCATGTAGTTGTGTGGTTTTCAGTGAGTTTCTTAATTCTGAGTTCTAATTTGATTGCATTGTGGTTTGAGAGACAGTTGGTTATGATTTCCATTCTTTTGCATTTGCTGAGGAGTGTTTTACTTCCAATTATGTGGTAAATTTTAGAATAAGTGTGATGTGATGCTGAGAAGAATGTATATTCTGTTGATTTGGGATACACCAATAAATGTAGGTTTGGTCTTTTCACATAGTCCCATATTTCTTGGAGGCTTTGCTTGTTCCTTTTCATTATTTTTTCTCTAATCTTGTCTTCACACTTTATTTCATAAAGTTGATCTTCAAACTCTGATATCCTTTCTTCTGCTTGGTCGATTCAGCTATTGATACTTGTGTATGCTTCATGAAGTTCTCATTCTGTGTTCTTCAGCTCCATCAGGTCATTTATGTTCTTCTCTAAACTGGTTATTCTAGTTAGCAATTCCTCTAACCATTTTTCAAGGTTCTTAGCTTCCTTGCATTGGGTTAGAACATGCTCCTACAGTTGGGAGGAGTTTGTTATTACCTATCTTCTGAAGCCTACTTCTGTCAATTTGTCAAACTAATTCTATGTCCAGTTTTGTTCCCTTGCTGGCAGGGAATTGTGATCCTCTGGAGGAGAAGGGATGTTCTGGTTTTTTGAATTTTCAGACTTTAAATGATGTTTTTTCCTCATCTTTGTGGATTTATCTACCTTTGGTCTTTGATGTTGGTGACCTTCAGATAGGGTTTTTGTGTGGACATCCTTTTTGTTGATGTTGATGCTATTCCTGTTCGTTAGTTTTCCTTCTAACATTCAGGCCCCTCTGCTGCAGGTCTGCTGGAGTTTGCTGGAGGTCCACTCAAGACCCTGTTTGCCTGGGTATCACCAGTGGAGGCTGCATAACAGCAAAGATTGCTGCCTGTTCCTTCCTCTGGAAGCTTCATCCCAGAGAGGCACCTGGCAGATGCCAGCCAGAGCTCCCCTATATGAGGTGTCTGTCGACTTCTGCCAGGAAGTGCCTCCCAGTTAGGAGACATGGTGGTCAGGGACCCAGTTGAGGAGGCAGTCTGTTCCTTAGCAGAGCTCAAGCACTGTACTGGCAGATCCACTGCTCCCTTCATAGATGGCAGGAAGGAACGTTTAAGTCTGCTAAAGCTGTGCCCACAGCTGCCACCTTCCCCCAGGTGCTCCGTCCTTGGGAGATGGGAGTTTTGTGTTTAAGCCCCTGACTGGGGCAGCTGCCTGTCTTTCAGTGATGCCCTGCCCAGAGAGAAGTAATCTAGAGAGTCAGTCTGGCCACAGCAGCTTTGCCAGGCTGTGGTGGGCTCCACCCAGTTCAAACTTCCTGGTGACTTTGTTTACACTATGAGGTGAAAACTGCCTGCTCAAGCCTCAGTAATGACAGACGCCCCTGCCCCCACCAAGCTCAAACATCCCAGGTTGACTTCAGACTGCTGTGCTGGCAGCCAGAATTTCAAGCCAGTGGATCTTAGCTTGCTGTACTCCACAGGGGTGGGATTCACTGAGCTAGATCACTTGGCTCTTTGGCTTCAGCCCCCTTTCCAGGGTAGTGAACAGACTGTCTCGCTGTCATTCCAGGCACCACTGGGGTATGAAAAAAACTCCTGCTGCTAGCTCGGTGTCTGTCCAAACAGCCGCCCAGTTTTGTGCTTGAAACCCAGGGCACTGGTGGTGTAGACACCCAAGGGAATCTTCTGGTCTGCAGGTTGTAAAGGCGGAGGGAAAAGCAGAGTATCTGGGCTGGAATGCATCGTTTCTCATGGCACAGTCCCTCACGGCTTCCCTTGGCGAGGGGAGGGAGTTCCCTGACTCCTTGCACTTCTTGGGTGAGGCGACATCCGACCCTGCTTCGGCTCACCCTCCATGGGCTGCACCCACTGTTTAACCAGTCCCAACGAGAAGAGCCGGGTACCTCAGTTGGAAATGCAGAAATAACCTGCCTTCTGTGTTGATCTCGCTGGGAGCTGCAGACCAGAGCTCTTCCTATTTGGCCATCTTACTAGCCACACCTTTAGGATGTTTTCTACACCTAAGTCAGACTGATCATATTTTATTTTTTAACTATAGCTAAAACACCACGATCACACATAACTTGTTATAAGCCTTAGTTTGGAAGTGGTTTATTTCACCTTTGCTCACAGGGCTTTGCCAGTGATTCAGTCACATGACCCCAACTGACCTGCAAGGGAGGATGGACAATGTATACATGACAAAGAGGAAACAGAATTTTTGGAGTACAGTTAGCAGTCTGCCACAGTTATATCAGTTGACCAAAGGTGAATACTAATGACAATTCAAGTCGAAAGAGAGAGATTATTAGTTAAAATGACTCAGATAAAGTTCATAAATAAAATAGAACTTGAATAGAACCTTTAAGAATATGTGGAATTTTGGCTGGCCACAGTAGCTTATGCCTGTAATCTCAGTGCTTTGGGAGGCTGAGGCGGGCAGATCACTTGAGGCCAGGAGTTCAAGACCAGCCTGGCCAATATGGTGAAACCCCATCTCTACCCAAAATACAAAAATTAGCCAAGCATGCTGGGGTGCAACTGTAATCCCAGTTACTTGGGAGGCTGAGGCAGGAGAATCGCTTGAAGTCAGGAGGTGGAGGTTGCAGTGAGCCAAGATCATGTCACTGCACTCCAGCCTGGGTGATACAGTGTCACTCCATCTCAAAATAAAATAAAATAAAATAAAATAAAATAAAATAAAATAAAATAAAAAGAATATGTGGAATTCAGTTCAGTGGAAAGATGAGGAAAGACTAATGCAAGCATTCACTTACTAAATTAATATTTACTGAGTACCCATTAACTGCTAGACACTGAGATGGGTACCAGGTAAACAGTAGTAAACAAAACTAACATGATCCCTGACTCCTCTAATGGGGGCAATAAATGTTTTAAAATGCTTAAAGTAAATATGCAATAACAAATAGAGTTAAGTGTTAAGATAAAATCAGAGTAGTATAAGTGGGAATAATATGGGGGGTTAATTTAGATTGGAGTGGCAGGGGATGCCTACCTGATGAAGTACTACATAAGCTGATTTCTAAGAATACATGGAATTGGATCAGTGTAAGGTGTTCTTCATGGTGTTTTCTAATTAGTGCTATGAGTCAGATTGAAATAAGATTATACTGAGAATTGTCAAAGAAACTGCATGAGTTTGTGGCATTAGAAAGCACATAACTTGAGTTTGAGCCATGATTTGCTCCCTGACTCTCTGTGGCACTCTGAAGAAGCTATGCAACTTCTCTGTTTTGCAGTTATCTCACTAACATATGAGAGGACAAGGGCCAGAATTCTAGCTGTTTCAAAATGATAGATGAATATCTAATTCTAAAATTGAGTGACGATGTTTTAATACAATTTGATATGTTGGAAAAAGTTTTTGCTTAATATAAAATTAAAAAGAAGAAAAGAAAAACCACACACTGATACTCAATTTACTGATCTATGAGTAATCGGTTTATCAGATTTGATTCACGCGTGCACGTGTGTGTATGTTAACAATTTCTTTTACAATTTTTATGTATCTCTTCTATGCAGTTTCTCTTCTTGGCTTATGCATTAAATTATTTCTACCTTGCCCTCTTAATGTATAAAACCATCTTCATTAGAGTTATTACTTCAAAAAAAATGAGTTTGCCTTTTGGCTTGCTTTTACTTTTCATATAGCAGTGCATTTAACATACATATTTTTAGCATCTCCCAAAAAACCTTAAAGAAAGCAATCAAATGTGTGACTTCTATATGCTCCCTTTATGCTCCTTTGTGCAAGAATATGGCAATAAAGTTCTAAGGCATGGCAGAATAAAAAAATACAATAACCTTGGGTACCTGAAAAGCCACTCACCTGCCAACAACATCTGTCCTGGGAGGCTACATGAGCCGGGAATACATTTCTGTTGCATTTGAATATTATACTTTGTAATTTATACTTGTTACAACAACTGTACCAATAAAATCATAAACCACCTTATAATTTTATTTAATAGTTTCGTGTGTTTGTTTCACTTGCCCACCTAGATCATTGCTTTAAATTGAAGAGAAACAGGTTAGGGATTTCTAAATTGTGAGCTTTATAATGACACTAATTTAATTTCAAACACATTTTATGTTGCTCATAGTGTTAAGCATGGCAATAAGCACAAAAAAATAGCGAAATTATATCCAAATAAAAAAGAAAAACTTATATAATTACATTGTATCATATTAGTCTCATATTGGTCAGCTGTTAAAGCTAGCTGTTCTGTCAACTCAATTTATGGTATTTTCTCTGACTTATCTTAATTTTTCACTCTGGATCACAGTCTTTATTCCCATTTCTACCTAGTTTTAGACGCTTTGACTATGTCTAAAGTATCTTTGCTAGAACTCTTCCTCTTATATTTGATTAGAGAACTTAGTTCCCCCAAATTTGATTCCTGGAGCTGGGCATGGTGGCTCATGCCCATAATCCCAGCACTTTGGGAGGGCGAGGCTAGTGGGTCACCAGAGGTCAGGAGTTCGAGACCAGCCTGGCCGACATGGTGAAACCCCGTCTCTACTAAAAATACAAAAATTAGACAGGTGTGGTGGCGGGCACCTGTAATCCCAGGTACTCAGGATGCTGAGGCAGCAGAATCACTTGAACATGGGAGGCAGAGGTTGCAGTGAACTGAGATCGTGCCATTGCACTCCAGCCTGGATAACACAGCAACATTCCATCTCAAATTAAAATAATAATAATAATAATAATTCCTGGAGCTTTGTATGACGTAACACATATAACTTTTGGCTGTTGTACTTTCTGATTTCAGTTCAGATACCTATCCTTTCAGCTCTGTTCCTTGGCAATCTGTCATGATACCTGCCTTGGCTATTGCTCCTGAGTTGGCTAAACTCACTTAAAAATTTGAGGGTGTAGGACAGACAAGCAAAATATTCTTTAGATTTCATTGTTCAGATGGCTTCAGTAGAAATTTTAACTGACAACCTCTGAAGAACATTGATCTCTTGATGTTTGCAGTTTTCACAATATCAAATATATATGCTTTTTGTTTGTTTGTTTGTTTTTAGATCGAGTCTCCCTCTGTCACCCAGGCTGGAGTGCAGTAGTGTGATCTTGGCTCATTGCAACCTCTGCCTCCTGGGTTCAAGTGATTCTCCCTGCCTCAATCTCCCATGTAGCTGGAATTACAGGCACCCACCACCATACTCAGCTAATATTTGTATTTGTGTGTGTGTGTGTGTACATCTATCTATTTATCTATCTATCTGTCTATCTATCTATAGATATATATATTTTATTTTTGAGACAAAGTCTCACTCTGTCGCACAGACTGGAGTGCGGTGGCGTGATCTTGGCTCATTGCAACGTCCACCTCCCAGGTCCAAACAATTCTCTGCCTGAGCCTCCCAAGTAGCTGGGATTACAGGCACCTGCCACCATGCCTGGATAATTTGTTTGTATTTTTAGTAGAGATGGGGTTTCATCATCTTTGCCAGGCTGGTCTTGAAATCCTGACCTCGTGATTCACCCTTCTTGTCCTCCCAAAGTCCTGGGATTACAGGCATGAGTGACCATGTCTGACCTCATTTATGTATTTTTAGTAGAGACAAGGTTTCGCCACGTTGGCCAGGCTGGTCTCGAACTCCTGCGCTTAGGTGATCCACCCACCTCAGCCTCCCAAAGTACTGGGATTACAGGCGTGAGCCACTGTGCCTGGTGTTTCTATGCAAATTTAAAGTAAAAAATATAGAATATTCAGAACAGTTGGAGAAAAAATACATTTTGTTTACTTGGAGATTTGATTACAATTTGAAAAGATATGCTTTTTGGTATAAGGCTAGATCATGAATGGTTACTTCTAAGCACCTTACATGCTGAACCAGAAAACCGAAGTCACTTTGAAGCATTTTAAATTGAAGTTATGAGGAACACGCTATTATACTCAGTGTAGATTTATGTAATTTCATGACTTTTTAAAGACATTTTTGACCATATAATTCTGCACAGTTGAAGTTTATGCTGATTAAATTAGGGAATACAAAACTCAGCAGATTTTGTTCACAAACCATGCATTTTATTAGAAATAATGAATCTAACCTCTGATTTTACTGGCCACATGCATATAATTTGCTTGTAATTACTTTAAAAAGCTTTTGATATAACTATTACTAAAAATTCTTACATTGGCATTTAGGGTCCAAAGTCTTAAATTAAAATGAAAATAACCTACTTTTCCCTTTTCCCATTTTTAGTCACATTCTGTATACTAATGATGTTGATGATTGGTCTACATTTGCAATAGCCAATAAAAGACTATCAAAACATCAACCTTGCTCTGACATCACATTTGGTGATTATTATTGATATAAATCCCAGGAGACTCTATTAGCACACTGCAGATAAAAACATCACTATGATATGAGATAGCAGCATGGAAGCTTTTTCTCCATAATGCCGTGCGTCATGAAGAAAATGTTTGGAACATTGAGATTCACATTGTCAAATCGAGTGCAAAGTGGAACTCAGATTATTCAACTGTTATAAATTGAGATAAGAAGTTACATAATGAGATACTCTGAGTTAATATTTTATGTTTATCTTAATCTGAAACTTATGTGGATTCTGGATTTTTAAAACATTAGTCTTAAAACGTCCTTATAGGGATAATGTTTTCTTTTTCAATCACAATCTCTTAGTTGTGTTGATACATAAAAAGAAAAGATGGAAGGCAACTTTTAAAATTAAAATTGAACTAAACTAGAACATTAACATATGGGTTAATATTAATCTAATCCTGGAAATCTTTGTATTTTCAACTTTTCAAAATAACTAGCCTTTTTCTTTAGTTTTCTGCCACTATGCCTATTTAAAATATAAAAATAAACATTACAGCATAGAACATAAATGTACACTCATGATGGAGGTTAAAGTTTATCTTAAATAGGAAAGAACCAAAGACTGAAAGATAAATTCACACAAAGAGGGTTACACTATACATAGAAATAAGTAATATTTTAACCACAAAAAGCCACTTTTATAAGTAATCACTGGGATAAAGTCCATGTAACTGTTTTCCTGCCCCGAGAAAACTTCAGGTCCAGGCCTTTCAGTACTCAAAAAAGGGGAAAACTCTGAAAATTATTGGGGGCTTGATAAAAGAGGTATATTTGATGTCCCTACAATTATGACTTATTAATTTTTAAGAAAATGTGTCTAGCAATCACACTTCTTGGTGTATAGCTGAAGGAAATGAAATCAGTGTCTCAAAGAGATATCCACTCTCTCATGTTAATTGCAGCATTATGCGTAATAGTCAGGACATGAAAACAACCTAAGTGTTCATCTACAAATAAAACATGCTAGGTGTGTGTATACACACATACACACACACATACACACACACACACACACGTATATTTATATATACTAGTATATTATTCAGCCTCTAAAAAAATATTCTGCCACTTGTGACAACACAGATGAACCTGGATAACATTAAGTTTAATGAAATAGCCAGACACGGAAAGGTAATTATTGCATATTATCCCTTACACGTGGAATTTAAAACAGTTAAACTTAGAGAGACAGGGAATATAATGGTGGTTGCCAGGAGCTATGGGGTGGGGGAATTTGGCAGAAGTTGTTCAAAGGGTACAAATTTTCAGTTATAAGATGAATAAGTTTTACTAGATAGGTAATGTACAGCATCATAACTATAGTTAATAACATTGTATTGTATACTGGAAATTTGCTAAGAGAGTAGATCTTACGTGTTCTCAACAGACACACAAAAATGGTAACAAAGCAAGGTGATGTATATGTTAATTATCTTGATTGTTGGAATTATTACATGAGGTTATTTATATCAAATACCACATTGCATACTTTAAGTACATATAATGTTTATTTCTCAGTTATTCTTCAATAAAGCTGTAAGAAATGTGTCTACTTGATGGGATTGAGGCTAAAAGTTAATGGTAAATATTTAGTTAGATTTTGTCATTTTCACTATTGTTATTAGTGTTTGGAGCTAATCACTCTAGCAAGTTTATAAAACTATAAATGGTTTATACAAGTGCCGTAAGTATTAAAAGAAGCTGTAGTATTATGACCAGTTAATAATAATTTGGGTCTTTACTGAAGAGCATTAGATATAAATGAATTAGTGTAATGGACAGACTTGCAATAAACCAAGAATGACATAGATAGGTAAAGGAGAGCATAACTAGAAATCTGAAATGAAATATAATTAAATCATATTAATAATACTTATGGTACTTATAATGAGTGGTATTAAACGTTATTAAAATTAAATAGCTATAATATTTTCTAAAAAGATGGATGCAATCATTACATTAGGAAACTTGATCACTGTGTCCAAAAATGGAGCTATTGATTAGCTCGGTAGGAATAATCACTTATAATAATATAGTTAAATTGCCCATAGATAATATTTGAAGAAAAATGTCTTGCTAATGATTGTACAGAGGATGGAAAATACAGAGATTTGTTCAGATTGTAGTTAAGATATCAAATAACTTTTTAAATAAAAATTAAATTTTATTTGTTTGCTTGCTAAATCCTACAAAATATTAGTAATGCAGCATAGCAAAGGCTATGATGTTAAAAAAATGTGTATACTTGTCTAAATTCCTAACATAGGGAAAACAGTTTCTCTTACCTTTCCATTCTCACTTAACACAACTACACAAACATAATTCAGTCAATAGAATGGTTATTAGTATCATTTTTTGTTAACGAATTAAGATTACCTAAATAAAATTTTATACATATTTATCTACTAAAAAGGTTCAACGTTTTCTGTACAAAGAGAAAGCATGTTCTTGATAAGAGGAATTATACAACTTGTATTTCAGGGGAGAATAGTTCAGAATTGAAGGGCAGACCCACATTAAGAAAAGTGGAAGAACAAATAAATAACTCTAAAGTGTGAATAATCAAAAATACTTTATTAAATTCAAGACATAGATCATAACTCACATTAGGGTATAAATTGTTTTGATGAAAAATTATTCCATTTAATGAAAAGGAGTCACAGATAGATGGAAGTCTCTGTTAAAAATATCACAACCCTCATGGAAGTCCAGGAAAAGGTGGTGACAATAAATACAGAGAAAAAAGTAAAGACCTTTCTATGAGTCTGTTTTCACACGGCTATAGAGAAATAACCGAGACTGGGTAATATATAAAGGAAAGAGGTTTGACTCACAGTTCCCCATGGCTAGGGAGGCCTCAGGAAACCTATAGTCATGGCGGAAGGTGAAAGGGAAGCAAGCCTGGAACTTTTTACATGGCAGCAAGAGAGAGAAGTGTGTGAAGCAAAGCGGGAAGAACCCATTATAAAATCAGATCTCATGAGAACTCACTCACCATCACAAGAACAGCATAGAAGAACCACCCCATGATTCAATCACCTCCCACCAGGTTCCTCTCCAGACATGTGGGGAGTATGAGGATTGCACTTAAAGATGAGATTTGGGTGGAGACACAAATCTGAACTATAAAAACCTTTCTACTCAAGTTTACACATCATTTGCTGTAATTACACTGATTCCTTCATTAAACTGATATTTTCAAATATCACCAGACAGTCTGAAGGACTCAAAATTATTTTATGTTAACTGAGTTTTCCAAACTAAGTCATGGGTGAATTTTATAGTGTAAACTACTGCTATGTTAACTTGCTTAATAAATGCTATGTCTGCTAAAATTTTGTTTTTTTAAAAAACTGTAGCTTTCATTATCAGTTTGATTAAAAAGTTTGAAACTATTTCTCCCCCCAAAACCTCTCTAGTAAAAAAATAATCAAAAGGTGAAACCCTAAATCAAGAAAGGTAAATTTTCACAGGTGAATGATAGGAGCACTTTATAAATGGATATATAATAAGAATGTCCTCAGCATTCTAGAATTGTGTCAAAAGGCAACATACTGATAATACCTTTATGTTATTGAAAGCTTTATTTTTTAATATTAGTAGTAAATTTAAATTTTCCTGAATACATTGTTATAAATACACATTAAGATATTTCTTCTATTCAATCTACCCAATGTTGGTTAAAAACAAAAAATTTAATTGCAAAATCACTGAAAACCAATATCAGTAATAAAAGTAGTTTGTACATAGAAATAAATGCTATATTTATCTTGCTTTTCAATATCCATCAACTGTTTTCTCTTTATTATAATTGTATTTGTTTATCTGTCTTTTAGTAAACTACCATCTGCATTTAGTAATTGTAACTTTTAAAGTATTTTTAGTGTGTTACAAGATAATCTTAGTTTAGATGGTTGGTGAGCTGGTTCTAGAAGAAATAAATCCAGAGAGCAACTTATATTACAAATGAAATGTCAAAATGAATTAAAATAAACATTAGGCATGAAAATGAGAAGAAAATTTTAAATATAAGGTGCAAGCTACAGTATTGTATACAAAAAATTATAAGTTGTTTTATGTTTTACAAAAATGTTTAATTTCAAAAGATGCTTAATTGGTAAATAATGTTTTTTTACGTTCTAATGTATTTTACCACTACACCTAGGGCATATTTTAGGTATAACATTATTCATATGCTATAAATACACTCCCTGGGAAAATTTTTTGAAACATATTATTTACATATAAGTGACAATTTGTGAAGATGAGACTTGCTAATAATATTTTAATATTGTGATTTCTTATTTCCTTTTGTTTACCTAAGGAGATGAATAACACCACATTTAGTTCTATCCAAATTATAGCTGATTCAAATAATGGGGTTAGCACTTAGTAGAGATTTCTTTTCATAAAATCATAGAGATCCCTATTATTTATTTTAGTTTTAAGAATTTATAAGTAGGTAAGCTGCATTCAAGGAATTAATTAGAAATATCAAAAACAGTACTCACAGAAATCTTTTAAGTTGTTTTGAAAATAACGGTGCCTAGAAGCATTACTGAAGCCATTGTTGAAGTACATTATGCTAATTTTATGTAATGATTATCTATATCTACAAAACATTAACTTATTTATGTATGTTTTTGTATATACATGTATTACAGATTTCTAAAAGGGGTTCATGAATAAATTACCAATTTTACTGATTTCACAATTACTATAATTCAGCAAATCAAAGCGCAATGAAAACAATTGTTATTTATGAGCAGGATTGTTTGAAATATATATATTTTTTTGGGGTGTGTAAAAAACAAATATTTCTGTAACAAAAAGTTGCTTCAGGATTTACAAAGAGTGTTTGAAATATAGTCTACAGTGTTTTAATGCCACATTTCTAAACTTCATCCAGAAGTTCATTTAATTGATTCAGATAAAGGTGTTTATTTTAATTTATAAAGGTATTTATTTTAAATCTAAAGAGTAAATTAAATAGTTATTTGAGATTATTTCTTCTGTAAGTCTTTGAAACCCTCTGAATCTGTTGTAAAATAAACTTGTAGGGTAGTTAGAAAAAATCAGTAACCATTCTCATGATACTCTCACTTTATTTTAAACCATTCACCTGGAACCTGCTAGGGTTCATGATAATTTTTATTATTATATAATTCTACATTATTTTGCTTATATTTAATCTTTAGTTTCTATGCGTAAATGAATTTAACATTGAAATACAAATCACACTGAGAAATATAAAATGATAATCATGTAAATTAAGATGACCTTAATCACATCCAAAAATTCATTAATGAAATCAAAATCATACGCCAAGCATATACATGAATTTCTAGCGATTATAAGAAATTCAAAGACTGAAAGTGTATTGAAAAAGAAAGTTATATATCACCTCACTAATTTATTCCATTAAAGATGACTCACACCCATAACATTTTTGTCATAAATCTTAAACTTAAATCTTCTATCTTGTAATTTTCAAATAAAACATGATTATGTAAAAATTAATTTAATTCTTAAAATATGAAATACATGAGTAAAAAGCATTAAATCTTAAAGTAATTTTATTGGGAGAAGAGCCAAGATCACTGAGTAGTCTCTTCCAGGAAGAGCTTCTCCCATCAAGAGAGACTAGATCATCAAGTAGACTGACACACTCTGAACATATCTTTGGAAATAAGGCATTGGAATGTGGATATGGGGAGTATGTAGCCCCTGGGGCTAAATGAGGTGCAATCTTGGAACTCTCCACAGGGTTGATAAGCATCAAGACTTATTCATGGTGCTGAGCAGCTCCTAGAGAAGGGGTGAGTAAAATAGGCATGGAGCAGCCCACTCTCACCATGGGCCTCTGGGATCCAACTGCAGGAGATTCCATAGCCCCTACAGACAATTGAGTTAGAACTCTCTAGGGAGTTGGGAGAGACAGAACTTAAGTCTGCACAGAGCCTAGAGAGTTTGGCGAAGAAACAGGGGCAGTGGAGTATGACCATGGGTGCCCATTCTCAAAGGCTTATCGTATTCCCTTGGTGGCTTTTACCCCGTGTTAGGAGCTGTACCTGGAGAGAGCAGGGCTGTCTTGACAGCAAGATGGAGGCAGTAGTGTTGACCTGAGCACTGACCCCCTGAAATCATCCAGAAATAAAACCAATCAACTGAAACCAAATTAAACCACAATCAAACAATAAAGGGCGTCAAATATTATAAAAGCAAAAAGTACCAATCAAAAGACAGCGGGAGCAAAGATTAAAGAAACACCAGCTCATATCGTTGAGAAATTTTCAGCAAAAGAATTCTGGCAACTCCAAAAGCCAGAGTGGCTTCTTACCTACAAATGACTGCGCTAGTTTCCCAATAATGATTCTTAACCAAACAAATGACTAAAATGACAAAGAACTCAGAATCCAGATGCATGATAAAGAAGATGGATGAAAATTTTGAAACCAAATCCAAAGAAAGCAGTTGATATGGTTTGGATTGTGTACCCACCCAAATCTCATGACAAATTGGAAGAAGACAGGTCTGGTCACAGGTGATTGGATCATGGAGATAAATGTCTGCCTTCCTGTTCTTATGCTAGTGAGTGAGTTTTCATGAGATCTGATAATTTAAAAGAGTGTAGCACTTTACTCCCTATACTTTCTCTCTCTCCTGCCACCATGTGAAGTAAGTGCTTGCTTCCCCTTCCCCTCTGCTATGATTGTAAGTTTCCTAATGTCTCCCAGTGATGCTTCCTGTTAAGCCTGCTGAACTGTGAGTCAATTAAACTTCTTTTCTTCATAAATTACCCAGTCCCACATAGTTCTTTACAACAGTGTGAAAACAGACTAATATAGAAAATTGAAACCAGGGCAAGGCATGATGATTCATGCCTGTAATCTCAGCACCTTGGGAGGTCAAGGCAGCAGGATCACTTGTGGTCAGGAGTTCAAGACAAGCAGGGCAAACATGGTTAAATCCTATCTCTGCAAAAAATACAAAAATTAGCCAGGTGTGGTGGCATACATCTCTAATCCCAGCTACTAGGGAGGCTGAGGTATGATAATCACTTGAACCTGGCAGGTAGGGGTTGGAGTGAGCCAAGGTGACATCACTGCACTCCAGCCTGGGCAATGGAGCAAGACTCTGTTTCAAGAAAGAAAGAAAGAAGAAAGAAAGAAAGAAAGAAAGAAAGAAAGAAAGAAAGAAAGAAAGAAAGAAAGAAAGAAAAGAAAGAAAGAGAGAGAGAGAGAAGGAGAGAAGGAGAGAGAGAGAGAGAGAAAGAAAGAAAGAAAGAAAGAAAGAAAGAAAGAAAGAAAGAAAGAAAGAAAGAAAGAAAGAAAGAAGAAAGAAAGAGAGAGAGAAAGAAGGAAGGAAGGAAGGAAGGAAGGAAGGAAGGAAGGAAGGAAGGAAGGAAGGAAGGAAGGAAGGAAAGAAGGAAGGAAGGAAGGAAATTGAAACCAGGAGTGAGGCACTGCTATAAAGATACCTGAAAATGTGGGAGTGACTTTGGAACTGGGTAACAGGCAGAGATCGAAACAATTTGGAGGGCTCAGAAGAAGACAGAAATATGTGAGTAAGATTGGAACTTCCTAGAGACTTGTTGAATGGTTTTGACCAAAATGATGATAGGATATAGACAGTGAAGTCCAGGCTGAGGTGGTCTCAGATAGAGCTGAGAAACTAACTGGAAACTGAAGTAAAGGTCACTCTTGCTATGCTTTAGCAAAGAGACTGGTAGCATTTTGCTCTTTGCTTTTGCCCTAGAAATCTGTGGAAATTTGAACTTGAAAGAGATGATTTAGGGTACCCGGAGGAATAAATTTATAAGCAGCAATGCATTCAAGATATGACCTAGCTGTTTCTAAAAGTGTAGGCTCATATGCATTGACAAAGACATTCTCTGAAACTGGAACTTATATTTAAAAGGGAAGCAGAGCATAAAAGTTTGGAAAATTTGCAGCCCAGCCATGTGGTAAAAAAGAAAATCCAATTTTAGGAATCTAATTAAATTAAAGAGCTTCTGCTCAGCAAAAGAAACTCATCAGAGTGAACAGGCAACCTACCGAATGGGAGAAAATTTTTGCAATCTACCTATCTTACAAAGGTCTAATATCCAGAATCTACAAGGAACTTAAACAAATTTATAAGTTAAAAAAAAAAAATTATCAAAAAGTGGGCAAAGGATATGAAGAGACACTTATCAAAAGAAGATATTTATGCAGCCTACAAACATGAAAAAAAGCTAACCATCACTAGTCATTAGAGAAATGCAAATAAAAACCATGAAGAGATACCATTTCATGCCAGTTAGAATGGTGATCACTGAAAAGACAGCAAACAACAGACGCTGGAGAGGATATGGAGAAATAGGAACACTTTTACACTGATGGTGGGAGTGTAAATTAGTCCAACCATTGTGGAAGACAGTGTGGCAATTCCTCAATGATCTGGAAGCAGAAATACCATTTGACCCAGCAATCCCATTACTGGGTATATATCCAAAGGATTATAAATCATTCTACTGTAAAGACACATGCACCTGTATGTTTATTGCAGCACTATTTACAATAGCAAAGACTTGGAACCAACCCAAATGCCCATCAATAATAGACTGGATAAATAAAACGTGGCACATATACACCATGACATACTGTGCAGCCACAAGAAAGAATAAGTTCATGTCCTTTGCAGGGACATGCATGAAGCTGGAAGCCATCATTCTCGGCAAACTAACACAGGAACAGAAAACCAAACATTGCATGTTCTCACTTATAAGTGGGAGTTGAATTATGAGAATACATGGACACAGGGAGGGGGACATCACATACAGGGGCCTATTGGGGGGTGAAGGGAAAGGGGAGGGAGAGCATTAGGACAAATATCTTATGCATGTGGGGCTTAAAACCTAGAAGACGGGTTGATAGGTGCAGCAAACTTGTATATCTATGTAACAAAGCTGCACACTCTTCACAGTATCCCAGAACTTAAAGTAGAATACATATATGAAAATCCCATTTTCTTGGGGAGGAATTCAAGCCAACTGCAGAAATTTGCATAAGTAAAGAGGAGACAAATGTTAATAGCCAAGACAATGGGGAAAATGTTTCCAGGACATTTTAGGGATATTCACAGCAGCCCCTCCCATCCCAGGCTCAGAGGCCTAGGAAGGAAAAATGGTTTCAAGGGTCAGGGAAATATCCCAGCTGCTCTGTGCAGCCTTCGGACATGTTGCCCTGTGTCCCAGCCACTCCATCTCCAGCTGTGGCTAAAGAGGGCCAAGGTGCAGCTCAGGCTGTGGCTTCAGAGGGTGCAAGCCCCAAGCCTTGGCAGTCTCTAAGTGGTGTTGAGCCTGTGGGTACACAGAAGGCAAGAGTTGAGGTTGGGAACATAAATTGCACAGGGTATATGGAAACACCTGGATGTCCATGCAGAAGTCTGCTGCAGAGGTGGAGCCCTTATGGAAAACCTCTACTAGGACAATGTGGAGGGCACATGTGGGTTTGGAGCCCTCACACAGAGTCCCTACTGTGGCATTGCCTAGTAGAACTGTGAAGAAAGGGCCACCATTTTCCAAACCCCAAATTGCAGATCCACTTACAGTTTGCACCGTGCATCTGGAGAAGCCACAGGCACTCAAAGTCAGACACGAAAAAAGCAGTCATGAGGACTGTACACAGCAGAGCCACAGAGGTGGAGTTTCTCAAGGCCTTGGGAGCCCACCCCTTGCAACAGTGTGCCCTGTATGTGAGAAATATAGTCAAACGAAATTAATTTAAATCTTTAAGATTTAATGACTGCCCTGCTGGGTTTTGGACTTGCATGGGGACTGCATTCCCTTGGTTTCGGCAAATTTCTCCCATTTGGAACAGGAGCATTTACCCAATGCCTTTACCCCCATTGCATCTAACTAACTTCTTTTTGATTTAACAACCTCCTCGGCAAAAGGGACGTACCTTGTGTCAGTCAAAAATGACACATTGGACTTGGGACTATTGGGTTGATGCTGGAATGAGTTAAGACTTTGGAGGACTGTTGGGAAGGCATGGTCATGTTTTGAAATGTGAGAAGGACACGAAATTTGGGAGGGACCGGTGTGGAATGATATGGTTTGGATTTGTGTTCTTACCAAAATCTCATGCCAAATTGGAAGAGGAGCCTGACAGGAAGTGATTGGATCATGGGTAGGGACTGCCCCCTTACTCTTCTTAGTGAGTGAGTTCTCACAATATCTGATGAATTTTTGTTTGTTTGTTTGTTTTAAGATGATGTCTCACTCTGCCACCCAGGCTGGAGTACAGTGTTGTGATATCAGTTCAGTACAAGCTCTACCTCTCAGGTTCAAGTGATTATCTGGTCTTAGCCTCCCAAGTAACTGGGATTACAGGTGACTGCCATCACGCACAGCTAACATTTGTGTTTTTAGTAGAGATGGGGTTTCACCATGTTGGCCAAGCTCGTCTTGAATTCTTGGCCTCAAGTGACCCTCTCATCTTGGCCTTCCAAAGTCCTGGGATGAGAGGCATGAACCACCACACCCAGAATGATATTTTAAAAGTATGTGACACAACCCCCTTCACTCTCTCCCTGCCACTCTCTCCTGCTACCATGTGAAGAAGGTCTTTGCTTTTCCTTCACCTTTCACTATAATTGTAACTTTTCTGAGGTCTCCCAGGTATGCTTCCTGTTAAGCCTACTTAATTGTAAGTCAATTAAACCTCTTTTCTTCATACATTACCCAGTCTCAGGTAATTCTTTACAGCAATGAAATAATACAGCAGTAAAATTATTCAAGAGTTGAAAGAAGACATAAGAATTTAAAGAAACAACCAAACTGAATTTCTGTAACTGAAATATTCACCAAAAGAATTTCATAATGCCAGCAGAAACACACACACACACACACACACACACACACACACACACACACACAAATAGAAAAAGAGGCCAGGCGTGGTGGCTCATGCCTGTAATCTTAGCACTTTGGGAGGCAGGTGGATTGCCTTAGCTCAGGAGTTTGAGACCAGCCTTGGCAACATGGTGAAACCCCGTCTCTACTAAAATACAAATAAATTAGATGGGTATGGCAGCATGCACCTATCATCCCAGCTACCTGAGAGGCTGAGGCAGGATAATCACTTGAACCTGGGAGGCTGAGGTTGCAGTGAGCCAATATCGTGCCACTGCACTCTAGCCTGGGTGACAGAGCAAGACTCTATCTCAAAAAAAAAAAAAAAAAAAAATTGAGTAAAGTTAGGAAAGAATGTCAGAGCTCAAATACTGCTCCTTTGAATCAATGCAGGCAGACAAAAATGAAGAAAAAATTTAAAAAGGAACAAAATCTGAAAAATTATTGGACTATATAAAGAGACCTAACCTATGACCATTGAAACTCCTGAAAGAGAGGGAGAGAGAGTGAGAAACTAGGAAAGAATATTGCTCACAAAAAATTCCTCAGCCTTACTGGAGAGGCTGATGTGTCTCTCTGAATTCAGGAAATTCAGACAACAACTGAGAGATCCTTCACAACATGACCATCCCGAAACATGAAGTCATGAGATTCTCCAAGTTCAATGCATAAGAAAAAATATTATTGATAGCTAAAAAGAAGAGGCAGGTCTCATATAAAGGGAACCCAATTAGGCTAACAGCAGATATTTTAGCAAAAACCTTATGAGCCAGAAGAGATTGGAAGCATGTTTAAAGAAATAAAATTTTAATCAAAAATCATCATATTCAATGAAAGTACTCTTCATAAACAAAGAAGAAATAAAATCGTTTTCAAACAAATGAATGCCAAGATAATTTATTACCACCAGACCTGCCTTACAACAGGTCCTTAAGGGAGTACTAAACATAGAAACAAAAGATCTATACCTGCCACCACAAAAATAGAGTTAAGTATATAGCCCATTGACAGTATAAAGCAATTACACAATCAAGTCTACATAACAATCAGCTAACAATACAATGGCAAAATCAAAATCACATGTATAAATATTAATCTTAAATGTAAACAGGCTAAACATCCCATTCAAAAGACATAGAGTGGCAAAGTAGATAAAGAAGCAAAATCAACTGTATGCCATCTTCAAGAGACCCATCTTATATGCAATGACATTTATAGGCTCAAAGTAAAAAGATGAAGAAAGAACTATCAAGCAACAGAAAACAAAAAAGAGCAAGGCATGCTAGCTTCTTTCAGACAAAATAAACTTTAAATGACAATTATTTAAAAAAGCAAAGAATGACATTACATAATGACAAAGGGTTAAATTCAACAAGGATACTTAACTTTCCTAAATAGATATGCACCCAACACTGGAACACCCTGATTTATAAAACAAGTTCTTAGAGGCCTATGAAAAAACGTACATAATCACACAATAATAGTGGAAGACTACAACACCCCATTGACAGTATTAGACAGATCGTCAAGGCAGAAAAGTAACAAAGATATTCAGGACCAAAACTTGACACTTGATCAAATGAACATAACAAACATCTACAGAATACTCTACACAACAACAGAATATAAATTCTTCCCATTTGCACATGGCACATCCTCTGAGATTGACTACATACTTAGCCATAAAGTAATATCCCACATTTTTTTTTAAAGCTGAAATAGTAACAACCACATTTGCAGACTACAGCACAATAAAAATAGAAATCAACACAAAGAACATACCTTGAAACAATACAACTACATAAAAATTAAACAACCTGCTTCTGAATGACTTTTGAGTAAACAATAACATTAAAGTTGAAATCAAGAAATTTTTTTAGACTAATGAAAACAATATGCAACGTACCAGAATCTCTGGGACGCATATAAAGAAAAGCTGGTAGTATTAAATACCCACATCAGAAAGTTAGAAAGATCTCAAGTGAGCAACATAAAATCACACCTACAAGGACTAGAAAAACAAGAACAAATCAACCCTAAAGCTAGAAGTAGAAAATTACCAAAATCAGAGCTTAACTGAACAAAGTTGAGACAGGAGAATTTATAAAAGAGATCAATGAAATAAAGAGTTGTTTTGGCCGGGCGCGGTGGCTCAAGCCTGTAATCCCAGCACTTTGGGAGGCTGAGACGGGCAGATCACGAGGTCAGGAGATCGAGACCATCCTGGCTAACACGGTGAAACCCCGTCTCTACTAAAAAATACAAAAAAACTAGCCAGGCAAGGTGGCGGGTGCCTGTAGTCCCAGCTACTCGGGAGGCTGAGGCAGGAGAATGGCGTAAACCCAGGAGGCAGAGCTTGCACAGTGAGCCGAGATCCGGCCACTGCGCTCCAGCTTGGGCGACAGAGCGAGTCTCCGTCTCAAAAAAAAAAAAAAAAAAAAAAAAAAAAAAAAGAGTTGTTTCTTCACAAGAATAAAAAGAATTGATGGGCAAGTAGGTAAATTGATAGGGAGAAAAAAAAAGAATGTACAAATAAACACTATCAGAAGTAACAAATGGGGAAGTTACCACCGAACCCACAAAAATACAAAAATACCTCAGAGAATATTATGAGCACATCTATACACACAGACTAGAAAACCGAGAATAAATGAATAAATTCCTGGAAACATGCAACCTCCTAAGACTGAACCAGAAAGAAACTGAAATCTTTTTTTAAAGTAAACATTGTATATTATTTATTATTATTATTATTTTGAGATGAAGTCTTTTTCATTATTATACTTTATGCTCTAGGGTACATGTGCACAACATGCAGGTTTGTTACATATGTATACATGTGCCATGTTGGTGTGCTGCACCCATTAACTTGTCATTTTCATTAGGTATATCTCCTAATGCTATCCATCCCCCCTCCCCCCACCCCACAACAGGCCAAGTTGTGTGATGTTCCCCTTACTGTGTCCAAGTGATCTCATTGTTCAATTCCCACCCATGAGTGAGAACATGCAGTGTTTAGTTTTCTGTTCTTGCAATAGTTCGCTGAGAATGATGGAAGAAACTGAAATCTTGTATGAACCAATAGTGAGTTCTAAAATTGAATCAGCAATAATAATAATAATAAAAAAACCTATGAACCAGAAAAATCCCTGGACTAGGTGCATTTGCAGCTGAATTCTACCAGTTATACAAAATAGAGCTGGCAGCAATCCTACTAAAATTATTCCAAAAATTCAAGGAGGAAATACTCTTTACTACCTTATTCTATGAAGGCAGCATCATTCTGATATTAAAATCTGTCTTACACAATGAAAAGAAAATAAAAATCTTCAGAGCAATATCCCTGGTGAAGATAGATGAAAAATTTTCAATAAAATATAGCATCCTGAATATAGCAGCACAGCAAAGAGCTGATCCACCACAATCAAGTAAGCTTTATTTCTAGAATCCAAGGGTTGGATCAATATGCACAAATCAATAAATGTGATTCATCACATAAGCAGAACTGAAAACAAAAACCACATGATAACCTCAATAGATGCAGAAAAGGGTTTCAATACAATTCAATATCCCTCCATATTAATAACATTCAACAAACTAGTTATTGAAGAAACACACCTCAAATAATATAAGCCACCCATGACAAACCCACAGCTCACATCGTATTGAATGACTGAAAACTGGAACCATTCTCCTGGAGAACTAGAACAAGCTAAGAATGCTCACTTCCAGCACTCCTATTACCAATAGTTCTGGAAATCCTAGTCGAAGAAATCAGAAAAATAAAAAAAGACATCCAAATAGGAAGAAAGGAAGGCAATCTATCTCTCTTCACAGACAATATGATTCTATACCTAAAAAACCTCTTGGTCTCTTCCCAAATGCTCTTAGAATTGATAACTTCAGTAAAGTTTTAGGATACAAGGTTAATGTACAAAAACTAGTAGCATTTCTATACAACAATAATGACCACGCTGAGAGCCAAATCAGGAAACTAATAATATTCACAATAGCCACAAAAAAGAATAAAGTACCTATAAATACAACTAATTAGGTAAGTGAAAGCTCTCTACAATGAGAATTACATAACACTGCTGAAAGAAGTAAGAGACAACCCAAATGCAAATCCATTCTCATGAACTGAAAGAATCAAGATTTTTTAAATGACTATACTTTTATGGCTGAAGAGTACTCCATTGTGCATATGCACCACATTTGCTTTATCCTTTTGTCTGTTGATGGACACTGGTTGCTTTCAAATTTTAGCTATTGTGAACATTACTGAAACATATGGGGGAGTGCAGACATCTCTTTGACATACTGATTTCCTTTGTTTTAGGTAAATGCCCAGCAGTGGGGTTGCTGGATGATATGGTAGCTCTATTTTTAATTTTTTGAGAACCTCCAAACTGTTTTACATAGTGATCATACTAATTTACATGCCCACAAAAATTAAAAATTAAAAAAATAAAAAATATTGTAGCTATACTATCCAAAGCAATTTATGGGTTCAGTACTGTTCTTAATAAACTACCAATGCCATTTTTCACAGAATTAGAACAAACTAATCTAAAATTCATATGGAACCAAACATAGTCTAAATAGTCAAAGCAATCCTAAACTAAAAGAACGGAGCTGGAAACATCACTTTACTCAACTTCTATCTGTACTATAAGGTTACAGTATCCAAAACAGCATGATATTGGTACAAAAACAGACACATAGACCAAAGGAACAGGCTAGAGACCCATAAATAAAGTCGCTCACCTACAACCATCTGATCTTCAACAGCTTCAACAATGACTAGCAATAAGCAATGAATTCCCTATTCAATACATGGTGTTGAGGTAACTGACTAGCCATATGCAGAAGATTGAAATGTCACACAGACTAGAAAAGAACCTAGGGATCATGATGGTAGGAGTAGTCAGAGGAAGTCTTGTGTTGTGATGAGTGCATATAAGTTAAATGAGCCATTTATCCCTTCCTTTTACCATATACAAAAATTAAATCAATGTGGATTAAACAGTTAAATGTAAAACCTAAAACTATAAAAACCCTAAAAGAAAACCTAGGAAATATCATTCTGGAATAGGATTTGGCAAAGATTTCATGACAAAGTATCCAAAAGCAATTGCAATAATACAAAAATAGACACATGGGAACTAATCACATAAAGAGCTTGTGTACAGAAAAAGAAACTATGAACAGGGTAAAAAAACAACCTACAAAATGGGGAAAATATTTCCAAACTAGGCATCTGACAAAGGTGTAATATCCAGAATCTATAAGGAACTTAAATTGACAAGCACAAAACAAACCCATTGAAAAATGGCCAAAAAACATGAACATTCTTCTCAAAAGACATACATGTGGCCAACAAGCATATGAGAAAATGCTCAACGTCACTAATTATTAAAGAAATGCAAATCAAAACCACCATGAGATACCATTTCACATCAGTCAGGATGGCTATTATTATTATTTTTTTTTTTTTTGAGGCAGAGTCTCTCTCTGTCGCCCAGGCTGGAGTGCAGTGACCGGATCTCAGCTCACTGTAAGCTCCGCCTCCCAGGTTTACGCCATTCTCCTGCCTCAGCCTCCCGAGTAGCTGGGACTACAGGCGCCCGCCACCTCGCCCGGCTAATTTTTTGTATTTTTTAGTAGAGACGGGGTTTCACCGTGTTAGCCAGGATGGTCTCGATCTCCTAACCTCGTGATCCGCCCTTCTCGGCCTCCCAAAGTGCTGGGATTACAGGCTTGAGCCACCGCGCCCGGCCAGGATGGCTATTATTAAAAAGTCAAAAAATAACAGGTGGTGGAGAGGTTGCAGAGAAAAGAGAATGTTTATACACTTTTACTCAAAATGTAAATGAGTTCAGCCACCGTGAAAAGCAGTTTGGAGGTTTCTCAAAGAATTTAAGATGAAGTTACTATTGGACCCAGTGATCTCATTACCGTGTGTATACCTAGAGCAATATAAATCGTTCTACCAAAAAGACATGTGCACTTGTTCACTGCAGCACTATTCACAATAGCGAACTTATTAAATCAACCTAGATGATCATCAGTGGTAGAGTGGATAAAGAAAATATGGTACATATACATTATAGAATATTTTGCAACCTTAAAAAAAATAAAAACATTTTCTTTGCAGCAACATGGATTCAGCTGGAGGTCACCATCCTAAGTGAATTAAGGTAGAAACAGAAAACCAAATGCCACATGTTCTCACTTACAAGCGAGAGCTAATTTTATATGATTGTTGGCCACATGTATGTCTTCTTTTGAAAAGTGTCATGTCCTTTGCCCACTTTTTATAGGTTTGTGTGTTTTTCCCTTGTAAATTTGTTTAAGTTCCTTATAAATGCTGGATATTAGACCTCTGTCAGATGCATAGTTTGTGAAAATTTTCTTCCATTCTACAGGTTGCCTGTTTACTCTGTTGGTAGTTTCTTTTGCTGTAAAAAAAGCTCTTTGGTTTAATTAAATCCAATTTGTCAGTTTTTGCTTTGGGGAGCTAAAAGATGAGAACACGTGAACACATGAGTGGAACAACACATAATGGGGCCGTTCAGAGGGTGGAGAGTGGGAAGAGGGAGAGGATCAGGAAAAATAACTAATAAGTACTAGGCTTATTACGTTGGTGAATAAATAATCTATACAACAAAGCCACATTACACAAGTTTACCTGTGTAACAAACCTGCCTTTGTACCCCTGAACCTAAACTAAAAATTAAAAAGACCCATGAATATATTTATATTAAATATATAATGTATATTTATGCCAATAAATAAGTGGGAGCTAAACCCTGAGTGCATGTAGACACAAAAATGGGAACAGTAGACACCAGGGCCTCCTTGAGCGGGAAACGAAGCAGGATGTGAGTGTTTAAGTACAATCTCTCAGACACTGTGTTCACTACTTTGGTAATGACATTATTTGTACAACAAAACCCAGTGACACACAATTTACCCACGTAATAAGCCTGCATTTGTACCTCTGAACCTAAAATAAAAATTAAAATAAAATAAAATATATTTCCAAAAAAATTAAATAAAATATAAAACAATATTATTTATTTTTGGCGCAAAATCAAGAGTCAACTCTCTGTTACTATACATTAATTCCCAAAAGCAAGCATAATTTTGTTTTTCAATAAATTATACTTGTGCTTACATAATTAATACAAGTGAAATAACACATGAGTGTTGAAGAATCTGAATTGACTTGCTCATGAGCCATCCTAACCTTCTAATGTGCCTTGCTGTATTGCTGAGTCTGAAAAGCTAAAAATTACAATTTTCATACTCTGCTTACAGCAGAGATGTAAATTTGTTTATCCAATCAGATGCACACATATAAATTTTAATTTGAAAATGAGTTTAGTGGAGAAAACATTATGCAAGTTTTAAGACATCCATTTGGCTAGTGAAAATGGTAGAATAGGCAACATGGGTCCTTGGCCATCAACCTTCTTATTCAGAAGCAATGGCAGCTTAAATGAGATAGTTTATGTCTCTCTCATGCAAAAAAAGACAAAGTAGGCAGTTAAAGGATAAAGTTGAGGCAGGAGAATTGGGTCTGAAGGCAGGGAAATTAAGGCTGATTCATGCTGACTTCCTAGAACTAAATCAAAAAGAAAACCCTACATCTCCAAACCCAAGTAACGAAAGAATCAGAGGCTACTCCCTTTGCACCCTACCCCCTTTTTTACTGAGTCTGGTCATGGGCCATGTCCTCATTTGTAACTTTGTAATTTCACTTCAGCCTTCGATTGCTTGTCTCCTGAAACCAATCAGACTGGTTACAGGCCAAGTCTTCATTTACATAGCGTGTAACCAAGTAACCAATGGGAAACCTCTAGAGTGTATTTAAACCCCAGAAAATTCTGTAACCAGCCCCCTCTAGCCACTTGCTCAAGCCTGTTTCCATTCTGTGGAGTGTACTTTTGTTTCAGTAAATCTATGCTTTCATTGCTTCATTCTTTCATTGCTTTGTGTGTGCATTTTGACCAATTCTGTATTCAAAACACCAAGAACCTGGATGACTCATAGTCAAGACCCTCCCCCGGTAACATATTTTGGCAAGCCAGCCAGGAGTAAGCCCAAAGTTTGGGATTTATTTTTCTTCTCTTCTCATTTCCCTTTTTCCTCTCTGCTTCATACAGGGAAACCCTTTTCTTTCTCTCTCTCTCTCTCTCTCTCTCTCTCTCTCTCTCTTTCCCTTTCTAACTAGAAACTCTTGATAGGCAGTGCCTAGGCATGAACACAACTGCAGTTTTCTGGCTGGTGTTACTTTCTGATGAAACTAAAAGGTTTCCATGTGGAAGCACCACCACCCAGTTCAGGTGAGGGACCTGAGTCCTTTTCCTTTTTGAAACTCTGTACTCTTTCAGTGGCCATTTCTTAGTAGCTCCTTGGTAATTGAGAGCAACTGTCTAGGTCTACTCTTCGGTGTTTCCTAAAGGCCAAGGAGTGAATGGGGATAGCTGCCCTGACCAGAAGTGGGAAGGACTCTTTTCCATCTTTTCCAGTTATAGTCCCTGATCCCTTTGTTGATGCAATTGGCAGTGGCTGCTCATCCAAGGCAAATTCACACACATCTCAAGAAAGTTAAGCCCACTTTTCTTATGCTAAATTATCCTATAAAGTTATCCTGTAATGGCAAAAGATAATGTTTCTTAGGCATCGTGACCTCTCTTCTCCTACGCGATCTATTTGACTGGCTAAGGGCCTTTGGGACCCGCAAGGTTTAGAATACATTCTACATCTTGGACCTCCACTGAGGGGACCATATGGCTTCATGGTCATTGCTTTGGCATCAATTTTCTTGCCCTGAACGCCATAGAAATTCTCAACCCCAGATTTTTATATACTCCTTGGACCTTTCCTTAATGGGAATACCCCACCAATCTTGGTACTGTTAACTCTGCAATGTTTGGGAACCTTCATGAAATCCAAGAAGATACAGCCTATCTAAATTGGTGGGATGCTAAAAGTCAAGGATTACACCTAGGGGGCAAAGGAAAGTTCATAGTAGGCTATCACCTCTGCAGGAAAAACACAATGTAACCCCAGTGCCCACCTAAGGTCAGAGACATCTGGCACTCTGAGATAAGATTCCAAAGTGGGATGTCCCAGGGGATCCACCTCCAGACCTCAACCTATCCAAAGTGGATGCCCCAGGTAGAGGTTTTAAGGTCTAGTACTAAGGCCTCCTTAGAATTTTCTCTCTCTTGCAGACCATTGGAACCTGAAGCTCCCATCAGTCACTACATCTGTGAACCTGAAGAAGACCTGAAGTACCTGTTTAAAAGACAGCCAAAAGAAAGTAAATGCCTACTAACTTTCCTTGCTGTCTTTGTTGCATAGTTATTGTAAGCTGGATAATAGTAGCAATTTTTATATTTTTACAATTTAGTTGCATTCTTCCAAATAGGTCGAATCCCTTCTTTTGTAACAATTAAGCACAGTGTTTTAATTCATTTTTATAACAAGTATTCTTTACAGCATAGGTATCTACCCCCTTGAAGTTCCCACTTTATAGAACAAAAAAAAAAAAAAAAAAGGTTTTTTTTGTTGTTTCTTAATGGTCACCCACGGCTTGTGTATACTGGGACGACGTGTATTGGGAATTAGCTTAATTTTACAGTGAGACCTCACTTTGCACCTCTGGCAATTAATGGATTCTGGGTATTTATTAAGAACTTTAAATTTAAAGCAAAGACTGTTAAATACCACCAGCCCAGCTCTGGTAAAGGACTTTTGGCACTGTTTGTCTCCATTATTATCCAAACACATTACCATCCCAATCCCAGCCTGATCTTAGGCCCTTGAAAAAAATAACCTACAATGGCAGGATGAGCAGTAAACCTTCTCCATTCCTCTCAGAGCAAACTCATTTGGGGCCCAGTATCAACAAACACAGCTAAAATTCCAGGCACCACTTTGTATTAAGAGAAGTCAACATTTTGGTCAGGACCTGGTAACCTTGAAAAGTCATCAATGCAACTATCCCCTGGAAAGTAACCCCTCACACAATCGTGTAAGCTATGCATTTACCCAAACTGCATCATTTAGAAAACCTGTACAGTTTTCATGGAAACCATCCTTAGATATTGAAACTTTAAAGGATATATATAGTCTAAGTACTGTCAAGGCAAGCCCATTAGCTGTGTTCACATTTTCTCTTGGCCACTTTAGCAGGGATCTGAACCACTTGAGAAGGTGAAAACAAAGAGCTGACCCATATGTTCACCACACAGAACAATTTCTGTCTTGAAAAACAAGCAACCTTTTCCCTGTATGCAACTAGTTCCTAATTACGCTTACCAGCCAATTGAACTGGAACCTGTACACTTGTTTATTTAGCCCCCGAGATTAATATAGTTCCCCAAAATCAATCCCTCATTATTCCTTTAACTACAAACACCCAACACAAATGAGCCATCCAACTCATGTCCTTTTTGGTAGGGCTAGGAATAACAGAGTAGGAACAGGAGTTCGCATCCTTGCAACTTCCCTATCCTATTACCAACGCTTGTCTAAGAATCTTTCAGACAGCTTGGAAGACATTACCCACAGTACTGTCACCATACAGAATCAAATGGAGTCCTTGGCAGTGGTCACTTTACAAAATAGAAAGGGACTGGATCTCCTTCTGAAAAAGATGGCTTATGTCTTTTTCCTAGAAGAATGCTGTTTTTATGTCAGGCAAATAGATAACTTAGCATTTGTCAAATATGTTGATCATTTCAGAAAACAAACTCTAGTTTTACTGATCTTTTCTGTTATTTCACTAGTCTCTGCACATTTATTTCTGTTCTACTTTTTATATTTCTTTCTTTCTCCTACTTTGGCCTTAATTTGTTCTCCCTTTTAAGGCATACAAATGGCTACCTGGTATATAAAACATGCTCTTTATTATTAATCATCATCAAGGAAATATAAATTGAAACCACAATATGATGTAGAATAGATATTACTAACAAAGAGAAATAATCAATTTAGTTTAAAAATAAATATTGATAGGGAAGTGTTAATATTGCCATTTTGTTAAATGTTCTCCATCACTCTTGTAATACTTTCATTCTTCTTTTTCTCTGTTGCCATCTTCATTTGTGTTTCATTGCATTTTTTTTGTAGTTCTATTATTTGTTTTCTTTCTTATTTTCTTTTGTATATCTTCTGTAAGCTGATAACAACTTAACTTCAATCATATCTACATCTTTCCTCCTCCTTGATATCACAGATTACATCTTTTTATAGTGTGTATTCATTAACAAATTTTTGTTTTTATAGCCATTCTTAACACTTCGTTACTTTTATACTAAATTAAGTGTGATTTGCACATCATCATTACATAATTACACTATATTTGTCTACATATTTAAATTTATATGGTGAATGTTATACTTTCACCTGCTTTTGTGTTGCTTTTCAGCATTATTTTGTTTCAACTTGAAGAACTTCCTTTGCCATTTCTTGTAAGTCACATCTAGTGATCATAAACTTCCTTAGTTTTTGTTTGCGTGGATAAGTCTTCAACTCTCCTTCGTTCTTAAAGAACAGTTTTGTCAGGTATTTTTTGTTGGCAGTATTTTTCTTTCTACATTCTGAATATACCATTCCACTCCCTCTAACCTGACATATTTCTGCTGAAAAATTTGCTGTTTGTTTTATGAGAGTTCCTTTGTCTGTGACAAAGTGCTTTCCTCTTGTTGGTTTCAAAATCCTCTTCTTATCTTTGACTTGTGTCAATTTTGTCTAGGTATAGACTTCTGTGGATATATTGTTTAGAAATCTTTTGGCTCTATTAATCTGAATGTCCATTTACCTCTTCACATTTAGTAATTTTTCAGCCATTATTTTTTAAGTAAGCTTCTTGCCTTTTTCTCTGTCTTCTCTTTCTGAGACTTCCATAATGGATCCATTGATTTGGTTGATGGTGTCCAATAAATCCTCCAAAATTTATTCACATTTTTCATTCACTTTTCTTGTTGCTTCTCTGGATGATTTCAAATTACCTGTTTTAGAGTTTTCTGATTCTTCTGTTTGATCAAGTCTGCTTTTGAAACTCTCTTTGGGATTTTTCAATTCAGTTATTATATTTTTCAGCTGCTGATTTTTTCTCTCTTTTATATGGTTTTCATATCTTTGGTGATATTTTTATTTTGTTCATGAATCATTTTTCTGTTTTAGCATTCTATTTGTGTTCTCTTATATAACACTGATCTTTTCAAATATGATTATTTTGAATTATTTGCCGGGGTGTTTATAGATCTTTTGTTTAGGCTTGGTTACTAAAGATTTGTTTTGTTCCTTTGGTAATATATATTTCTTACTCTTTATATTTCTTGTAGTTGTGTGTTGATGTCTGAACATTTCATGAAACAGCCACCTCTTTCAGTGTTATGGACTGATTTTGCCAGCATAAGATCTTCACCAACTAACCCTGCTAGATATTCTGGTATTCTAACTATCCTTTTATTTTGATGTGTCCACTCCACTCTTCTCCCTACTTTCTGGAAAATTAGTCTGAGGATTGTATGCCTTCTACCAATCCCACATAGCCATACTAGGTGCTGAGATCTGCCTGTGCCTTTTTCCCAAGGGAGTGCACTGAGATGCTGGAACATTGAGTGTAAGCTCCACTTCTCTCCCTCTCTCCTGTAGGAGAAATCTCAGGATTGTCCACCTTCTTTCAATCCTGCAAAGCCAAGCCAGCTGCTAAGAGCCATATAGGCTGCTGAGCACCATGCCAGGTGTTGAGACCTGCACCAGCTGTTGAGATCTGCACATATGTGAGTTTTGTGTGCCAAGATATGCATGCCAGTTGCTGAGGACCATGTGTCAGCTGCTAAGATCCCCCACACACCTCTCTTTTTCTTTGCTCTTAGCTACTTTCAGGCATTCCAACAATGCAGGTTTTCCCAACACTCTGAATTTGGTGGGCACTTCCCAAGTGCCTTTTCTGGGTACTTCCCAAGATTTGGTCTCTGGGAAGTGCCCAGAAAAGCTGAGGAAGTTGTGATCATACTTAGCTCTCTCTTTTCCCTGGGGGAGAAACCATGGGCTGAGGGAACCTCTCTAGGCATGGATCTGTGATGGGCTGCAGAAGGGGTAATGTGAGTAAAATAAAACTGCTTTTCTTACCCATTTTAATACAGTGTTCTCAGTTTTGTACTTTTCTTGGGCACTGCAACTTCTTCACTGAATTCTAGAATTCTCAATAAGGCATGTTGATACATGTATATTTGCCAAGTCAATGTTTTTATATTGGAATTCATGCTGTGACTTCTTATTCTGTTGTCTTGCCAATGAATTCTGGTACATTTTAATGCATGAATACAAGGTTACAAAACTGTATCTCCATTTTGTAGTTTCAAAGCTTATGTAGAAAGTCTGAAATTTTTTTTCCATAGGCTAATATATAATAATGAATGAATGCACTATTTCCTTGCATAATATATTTGGTAATGCCATAACTTAAAATTACAACAGACTTAGGATCATATTTTAAAGGCATATTTTTAAGTCTCAATAATATAAAAGACGAAATGACGTCCAATTTTAAGGGCCTCCAAAAGCTTAGTAAATTTTATTTTAAACTGATTTTAAGAATATAAGATGAAACACAAAAGGCAGAATATAAAACCATGTATACAGTATTACCCTAATACATATACACAAGGGAAAAAAATCATACATAAATATAATAGTGGTTGTCTCCGGTATAACTAAGGTGATTTTTATTTTCTTGTGCCTTTTGGTACTTTGTATTATATAATAAAATATTGTGAAGATATTTCCTAATAACCCAATTATTATTATGTTTTTGATAACTCAAGAAACTAGAGTATTTTCAAAGTAATCTTAAATAAAAATGTATTAATGTGAACTGAATAAAAACTTTTCTTCCCTTTGTGTGTATGTGTGTGTGTGTGTGTGTGTGTACACATGCACATGTATTTTCTTGGTAATATCAAAATAGAATTTTGAGTTATGAATAAGCTGAAAAGAATACTTCTAGGTCTCAGAATCTCTCATAATGGGAGAATTATTTATTCAGAGTGGCAATAAGTGGTTTATTCAAGGTGGTAATAATTCAGTTTTAACACAATGAATAGGCCAGGTCAAACACAATCACTGGTCCAATTTTACTGCATGACATACAAATAAAATTATAAGGAATGGAAATCAAGTTCTGTCTTTTGCTACATTATAAAGTTGTATAAGTCTTAAGGTGGATGATAGATGGAAGAATGAATCATGTACATTGCTGCCACTGAAATGGTGTTGATACATTTGAACTTGAAATACAGTCGAGTTCCTGAAGCAATACATGACAGACTAGGATCCTCCTGGATTGTCAGTGTTTTCATTTAAGTCCTGTATTATTATCTTTGTCCCTTTCTCTCGCAAGAAGTAAATCTTAAGACATTCTACTTTCTCATCAGTTCTTCCCATACCCAATTCCAGTATATGCATAAGCCTGCCCTCCACTCTTAATCTGCTTGTTTTCAGAATTGCTATTTATTTCTGGAGCAGGGTTGGTTAGAATTGTATAGTAATTGTAAATTCCTTCCTTTGTTCTGTAAACTCTTGAGGATAAAAACAATGTCTTATTTAACTCTTCTTGTTATCTATTATCTACAAGCATACACACATTGATTTTCACATAACAGATAATCAATAAATGAATGATGTAGTAATTTCTCAGTTTAGTAACCTAGTAATTTCTAGTAATTTAATAACCTAGTAATTTCTAGGTTTTCTTCCTGGTTTCTGGCAAGCCCAGGGAGAAGTAGAAAAGCCTTCAATCAGAGTTGCAGTTGTTTCACTAATAGTAACTTCCAATTTGGCTCGTTATGATAATACTACATTTCATAATTAGTTTTCAGTATATATTTAGACAGCTGGTAATGAAATATCAATTGAAAAGCATGACCATTTCTATGACTTCAAAAGACTCAGCATGTCTTGTAAGGAAGAAAGCATTAGTTGAACTAGTCTGATTTTTGACCACACTGTAATTTATGCCAATAGAAAATATGCATTGACACACTGATCTGCTGCTAAGTGCTGAGGTCAGTCGTGCATTTTATAGTTCAGCTGCATAGAAAGAATTTTATTGCTTTTCACAGCCATGCTGCAGTAAAAAGGGTTTTTTATGATGTCACAGAAAATTAATTGAGGTACGTTGCGTAGAAACTGAAAAAGGTCATATGTGGAATATAACTGACACCCCATAACCCCATTACTGATTCCTAAAATGCAAATTAGTGTTCTTCATTTCCCTATGAGTAGTACAACTGTTCTTTAAATTGAAATTACAATTTTATTTGCTTACACCATTTAAACTTAAAGCTTAATCTATTTTTTCCAAGTAACGTCAATTCAACTTTAAAAACTGTACATCTGTATTCAAACAAAATATTTGAAGGCTACAATTTTATTTGTATAATACATAAGAAAAAGTTAATATTTATAGCAATAGCTTATTTGATGAATTTATCTTCCTCCTTTGCTTACATTTAATCATGTGTTTTGATATATTACCCCTACAATAAAGAAATGCAGAACATATGAAAAGCTGATTTTAAACATAGATACAATAAGATAAAGCCCAAGAAATATATATTATAAGAAATGTTATTTAATATTGCCAACAAATCTTTTTACTGTTAACAGATCATGTATAGAATTTGGCAGTATCAGACCAATTATTTCAATTTTAACATATATAATTTTCCACACGAAATGACTTATATCTGCTTTGCAAACAAAGGAAATGATAGCAAAGAGTGAATTTTGTCATATCACATTTTCCGAGAAAGGCATGATTGACTGATTCTGCTCCAGTTCTCCAAAGCCCATTGATGTGGCCTATGGAGTCTTACAGGATAGAGAACTTTCTCTGTATTAACTTAAAAGTGAAACTAACTCTTGAATGCACTTCTGCCTGCAACATAGCACAAAGTTTTTCAGCTGTGAACTCAAAGCTAATGCGGTAAAATGATATCACAATGCATGTTAAAGAGCTTTGACGGAAAACTGAGGAAACAATTCAAGTTCATTCAAGAGAGGAATAAAGGCCAGGTGCGGTGGCTCAGGCCTGTAACTCCAGTACTTTGGGAGGCCGAGGCGGGTGGATTACATGAGGGCAGGAGTTCGAGACCAGCCTGGGCAACATAGTGAAACCCCGTCTCTACTAAAAACACAAAAATTAGCCAGGCGTGGTGGCAGGCACCTGTAATCCCAGTTACTTGGGAGGCTGAGACAGGAGAATTGCTTGAATGCGGGAGGCAGAGGTTTTGGTGAACTGAGATCACGCTACTGCACTCTAGCCTGGACAACAAAAAGCAAAACTCGTTCTCAAAACAAAAAAGAAAAAGAGAGAGAGAGAGAGAGAGAGACGAATAAAGAGGCTATTCTGCAACCACTTAGAGATCTATAGTTTATATTCAGGGAAGATAAATTATGCTTATACAGTGTGGTATTTGCTTTATTACAGTTACCCACAAATGACAGATTCACATCATTTCTTATCTTCAAATACCTAAATCTTTTCACCTGCCAATGTCTCTCAAATTTTAATGTGCATATGAATCACCTGGAGTCTTGTAAAAATGCATTTTCATTCAGCAGGTCTGGGGTGTGGCATGGAGTCTGCATTCTTTTTTGGGGGGGGGGGGGGTACAGAGTCTCGCTCTGTCGCCCAGGCTGGAGCCAGTGGCGCGATCTCGGCTGCACTGCAAGCTCCGCCTCCCGGGTTCACGCCATTCTCCTGCCTCGGCCTCCTGAGTAGCTGGGACTACAGGCGCCCGCCACCGCGCTCGGCTAATTTTTGTATTTTTAGTAGAGACGGGGTTTCACCGTGGTCTCGATCTCCTGACCTTGTGATCCGCCCACCTCGGCCTCCCAAAGTGCTGGGATTACAGGCGTGAGCCACCGAGCCCGGTCAGAGTCTGCATTCTTAACAATCTTCCAGGTGATGCTGATACTGCCAGTTTCAAGATCTCACTTTGAGTAGCAAGACTCTAGAAAACAAATGATGTACTTTTTGCCTTATGGATGTAACTTACTGCTCAATACCAGGGTTCACAATTCCATCTACACTAGAGTTTTTTTTATACGTAAAGTTTTTCAGGCTCCAATTCAGGCCTTCTGAATAAGAATTTTCAAGGTGAGTGTCTCTATATCTGTTTTTTGTTTGACACTTCACAAATCTTTTGTATACACAGAGTTAAGAATTACTCAAATATGTTCAAATTCATGATTCAGAATAAAAAATTGTTATTTTGTGATTTTTCTGTGTGAGTTAAAGGTTGCATGGTATATGACTATGTTAATATTAGCAGTGTATGTTAGTAATGTACATACATATTTCTGGGCAACCTGGCTCAACATATATTACTGAAAATGGCAACAATGGGAATGAGAGAATTTTAGCATAATGATCAAACACATAGTGTACATCCAGGGTCTCTTTAAAATAGCGTTTGCATCACTGCAGGATTATTAAGCATGGTTCCATTGGGGAGTACACATATTCAGATATAAATTCCTGTCCTAGAACCTGGATAAAACCATCGCATAGATTATCATGCATAATAGATTTCTGAATTCTGCTTTGATCGCACACCTAATATTTCCTGTCTAGGATATGTAACTAAAAATCCTCCATAAGATATCATACTCTGAAAAACATGTCAGGGCAATTATAGAAATAAAGAAAATACCCCTTTTATCTGTAGAATTGGTATTTTTAAGTCCATCAAGGTTTTGAGTTGAACAAATATTTCATGAGTCAGAAATTCACCTCGGAGGCCAAGACAGGAAAATAGCTTGAACCCGGGAGGCAGAGGTTACAGTGAGGCGAGATCGGCCTGGGTGACAGTGCCAGACTGTCTCAAAAATGAACATATACATAAATAAAATAAAAATGATAAAATAAAAAATAAGAATGCTATCCTGGCATTTTGTCCCATCTCCTATGTTATCATTCATCCACAGGGTGTTTTGCGGGTTACCGTAGGTCAATTACACAACAGGTTTATGAATTTGGGAATTAATTCTAACATATGATGAATTTACACACATTTTCACAGCTTCAAAGAGAGTCATGGAGACTCTTCAGGATTTCAATTGAGCCAAAATGTATTTAGCCCAACTAGAAGAATAAGAAGATAAATATTTTCTTGCCAAAAATCTGTATTATGGAACCTAATTATATTTTAAATTACCAGAGTAAGGGCTCAAAATTGCACACTCTGGGATAATATGTTTGTTGAAGAAGGCATTATTATAGTTCAATGGAGGAAACAAATGAATAAAGTTATGAAAGAGAATGTGATAGTTGGTATAAAAAATGCTGGAACAATAGCTGGAAAATTGAATCCTTACCAGCACTCACTATAAAGAGTAAAATTTGGCATGCATGAAATGAGATGCTACTTTACTTGTAATTTAACACTCAGTGAGTCTGTCTCAGTTCATTTCATTTCACTTTCATGGTACTTACCCTTTCTCCTTTTTTATTCCCCCTAATCTTAAAGCCACAGGCATGCTCCCTTCTTTTTGCTTGATCCTTTCTCTCTCCCCTCAGTCAGCTGCATCCTTAATCAGTCCACCATTACCATCACTTTTCATAAAGTCAAGAAAAAAAAAGCTTGGTTTCTTATTTTAAGGCTGAGATATGTTCATTTTATTAAAAAAGATAAAAAGAAGAAAAATATTGCCTGCCATTACACTCCAAAGAGAGATAGCCCCTGTTAATATTGTGTTATGTTTCCTTCTGGTCATTTTAGTAAACATATATTTACAAAGTTAAGATCATATTGTATATATACTTTCAATCTTGGTGATTTTACTGAACGTTATATCAGAAACGTTTTCTATCTCACAGTTTTTCAAAAGTACATTTTAATTGTTGCTTATTATTTTGTTGTACAAATACATTCTAATTTATATGACCAGTCGACTATATCATTTCATTTATTGTGCTATTAAAAATAACATAGTGTGAACAGTAAAGAGCATAAATATTTTTATGTATATGATTATTTACTTAAAAATAGGTTCCTAGAAAGAAGATTGGTGGGAGAATTCTTTTTTTTAAGGCACTTGGTATTTTACTAGGTTTCTTTCCAGAAAGGATGTGCTAATTTACATCTTCATTAGCAAAATGTGAGACTTCCATATTTTTTGATGAAAGACATACAATTCATTCTTTTTATGGGTCAAACTAAACAAATTAGTAGGGTTACATTAATGCTAGACTTGAGGAATTATGTGAAGTGCCCTTTTTTTATCTTGCATCTCAGCAGACTGATGTACTTGTTCTAGCTTTCAGAAAGAAACTCAATAAACTTGTGGAATCATGAAAGAGTATTCTCTCTTGGGTGAATTTATTTTGAAAAGTAGCTAAATTCAGCAGCAAGTCTTCCAGGAACGTATAGGAAAATTTCCAACTCTGTGGGTTTTTTTTTTAATTTTTACTATCAAAGACTTTGATCTCATGACACCAACCTGAATTATCCCAATTTCTTTATTGTGCAGTTCACACTTTTACAAAATCTATTTTTCTTTACTAATACTTGATATTTTAGAGCCCAGTCACAGCATTTAGTTACATGTAGTTTAGTATGTGTGATGCATTTATGTTTATATCTCCTGTAATGATTAAAAGACACTGAGGGCCAGGCACTGTGGCTCATGCCTGTACTCCAAGCACTTTGGGAGGCCAAGGCGGGTAGATCACCTGAGGTCAGGAGGTCGAGATCAGTCTGCCCAACATGGTGAAACACCGTGTCTACTAAATACACAAAAATTAGCTGGGCGTGGTAGTGGGCACCTGTAATCCCAGCTACTCAGGAGGCTAAGACAGGAGAATCACTTGAACCCAGGAAGCAGAGGTTGTAGTGAGCCAAGATCACACCACTGTACCCCAGCCTGGGCGACAGAATGAGACTCCATCTCAAAAAAAAAAAAAAAAAAAAAAAAAACAAAAAAAAACCACTGAGCAACAGGGTCCATATTTATATTTATATTTTTGTAAGTTTTGTAGAACACAAAATGGCAACTTAAAAATAGTTAAGGTAAATCCCAGGTGGGCTGAAGAATTCTGCTCAAAGAAAGAAAAGGAGAAATGTATGCAAAATACCACTGCATATGCTCATTTAAAAAATATTATTCCAGAAATGTAGGGAGTGTTGATAAATGTTGCTTCTGAAAAGAGGGCTATGTAGCTGTCTCAGTCTTATTTGTGTTGCTATAACAGAATACCCGAGACTGGGTAGTGTATAAAGAAAATACATTTATTTCTTACAATTCTGAAGGCTAGGAAGTCCAAGGTTGAGGGATCACATCTCATTGCCTTCTAATGAGGGTCTTGTGCTGTGTCATAACACAGTGAAATGCATCACAGGACAAGAAAGGCACTAAACTGGCTTTAATAACAGATCCACTCTCATGATAACTGACCCATTCCCATAAGAACCATTGATCAATCCATGAATAGATTTATCTATTCATGAAGGTGGAGACCTCATGACTCAAACACCTTTTAAAGCCCCCACTTTTTAACACTGTTCTCTTGATGATTAAGTTTCAACATGAGCGTCATGGGGTACAAAGATTCAAAGCATAGCAGTAGCATATGTTGGATAAGTATTCTTATTGAATTACTCCTGAGACGTGTTCGCAAGATGGAACCATTATTGCATTGTTTGAACAATTCCTTGGAACAGAAAGCCTGCCCACTTCAAAATTGAAGTATAAAACCACAATTCAATGCTATATATTATAGATGACATGATTAAGAGCATATATATATATATATATATATACATACACTTTTTTTTTTTTTTGAGACAGAGTCTCACTCACTCTGTTTCCCAGGCTGGAGTGCAGTGGTGTGATCTGGGCTCACTGCAACCTCCACCTCCTGATTTCAAGTGATTCGGCTTCCTCAGCTTCTTGAGTAGCTGGGATTATGGACCTGGCTAATTTTTGTATTTTTAGTAGAGACAGGGTTTAACCATGTTGGCCAGGCTAGTCTCGAACTCCTGACCTCAAGTAATCCACTAACTATGGCCTCCCAAAGTGCTGGGATTACAGGTGTGAGCCACCACACCCAGCCAATAGCATGTATATTAAAGATAGATTGTCCGGGATTAAATTTTTATTTTACTACTTACTAGCTGTGTAAACTTGGGCAAGACACTTTCTGTCTCTGTACCTCAGTTTCTTCATCTGAAACATACGGAATAATAATATTATTTATATCATTGGGCTATTGATATGATTAAATTAGTTAACAGGTAAAAAATGTGTAGTACAGTGCCTGGTTAATATTAAGACTTTATGAATATTTACTATTATGATCATATGCCATGACCAGGATTCACTAACAGTTTTACTTTTTCTTTACATCCTAAAGTAGAAGCAGAAGACACAGTGGTATTTTTTGACCTGCTTTGTTTGCTTTCTTTTTCTAATCTGGTTCCTAGACCCAACTGGGTAAGCAAGAAGCTCTCCTTCATTCCTTTCAAATCACATTTTTTTTTTTTTTTTTTTTTTTCAGAAAATTCACTGATTGAGACATTGGAAAGAAAGCTTCAAAGTAGAAAGTTAAGTTCTGGGACATACAAAATAACTCCAATATATATTGCCACTCTAAAATAACTTTCCTGTGTGCCCTTACCTTGAAGCACATTCTGTTTCTTTATGTTATTATTTTGCAAAGACAGTGAAACTATAAAATACTGTAATAAGATGCATACAAAATTTAGTCACTTACAATGAGATTCTGTTATTGTGAGCTTAATAAATGACCACCAATGTTGGTGGCCTGAGTAGAAATCTGTAAGGTAGCCCAGGGTCTTGACCACACTCTCCAAATCTGCCGTGGTTGTACCTGATGCTGGGGTCCGCGTGTTTCCTAAACAAGGGAATGAACACACAAGACAACACAAGACAAGACAAACATGGCGGCCGCCTCGAATGGCGCGCTCTGCTTTATTTTATACAGTCGTTTGTGGAATGTTGCCAAGTCACAAGACACATTGTTGTTTTTCTGACCTTTCCCTGACTTTCTGGATTTTCAAGATGTTTACATATAAACAGGCCCCCAACGCCCTGCTTCGTTTGCAAGAGCAGGACTTATGGGGAACGCCCTGCTTCTTTAGCGAGAGCAGGACTTATCGGGAACACCCTGTTTGTGAGCACGTAGTCCTTTACACCTATGATGTGGTGCCACTCAGTGGTAGATGTTTACTGTGTCTAAAGTATCTATCAAGATGATGATTTTGGATCTTGTCACTGGTTGGGTTTTTAGAACAGAGGCAACGATTCTAGAAGTTCACAGTCTGAGTTCCATTTCCTCCATCACACCCACACACATATACACACACACACACACACATACATACCCCACACATAAGTATATAAAATCACAAAGACCCCTGTGTCAGGAAAACAGATTATTATGACCAGAACAGCAGTAGCAAAATAAGTATCTTATTGCTGATTTCCTGAGTCCAATTTTCACAGACTACATGGTGAGAGCCAGATGTTACGTGTACATGCAGTGAGTTTGTATCACAGAAGAGGATCTCTAACATGATGAAACTCAGAGCTTATAAGGGACAACTGGAATACATGCTTTTTCTCATCTCTAGAGGGCGTGAGACACCTCATCTTTACTCTAGAATGCCAAAAATTCCTCTCCAGTGAGGTGAGGTTAAGATCTCCAGATTTATCACCCTGGAATGTAAGAAAATGTTTCCCAGGAGCTAAATCTCTAAATCACTCCAGAGCAATAAACATATTGAAATATTTTTATAGTCTTCATTTGAAACTTCCTATTAAACAAATGCATAGGTGACCCAAAACACCCTAAATCATTACCTTATAAAGGAGACACAGTGGCATTTTGAGCTTGAATATGCACATTTTTCAAAAACCATGGCATTGTAGTTCTTTACTTTTTTCAATTACCATGTAAACCCTCAAATGACATAAGTATGTCATTATCAATGGTACTCTAAAAAGTTTTCTTTGAATTCTTAAGCAGTCTAAAGGAAAGAATGTAAAACTGTTTTTAAATAGTCACATCTTGGAAGTAGAGTCCAAATTCTACAGGATATGTGAAAAAAAATGTGCTTCAGTGGAAAATGATATATTGTAAAGAGTATATCTTTCTGACTTATCTGATTCAGATTTAACAACAGATATATTACAACTGTGGCAATTATAAATAACTGATAAAAATAAAAATAATTATTATCTACAAATATGAAAATTATGACTCATAAAGATTCCATTCGAATGCCTTTTTCCATTGTAGAAGTTAGTTTTGCCCCCATTTGTCTATTCATTTAAAATTGTTGATCTATAAATGTGTATGTTTTATTCTTCTTTGAATTAGTTGTAACATCTTACCAGTTTTTCATTAATAGGTTAAATTAGATCCTTAATATGTGTTTATTCCATGCCTATCTGAGAGTCATGGTTTTATCTTTTTTGTTAAAAAAACTCTTTAATATGTAAAATATTTTAAAGGAAAAAACAGAGTTCGTTGTGTTATGATTTTTAAAATATAATGTCAATGAAGAGTAAAAGGAAATAATAGAAATTTAAAGGAGGGAATCATCATTGATTTCAAGAGTGGTTAAAGTGTTTAATCAGAGAGATGATACTTATAACACAATCCTTGGAGAAAAATTATGATTGAAAAGGTAGCATCACATTCCAGATGAGGGCAAAGATTGAACGACGGCATTAAGGTAGGCATTTAGATGAGATTCATGGAGCAATATAATGGATATAGAAAGCAGACTGATGGGTGTGCTTGCATAAACAGAACATGGGAGGCATGATATTAGCTGTTGGAATGAGAGCGAAGGTACAAAAAGTCAGGATAAAAGTTATTTTGTGGGTGATGCTTGGGAAAGCAGTGATGGCCCCATGATGAAATTGCGTTTTTGCTTTAGCAGAAGTAGAACTAATTGTGAACCACTACTCATGTGAATATGAGTGAGCCAGCAAGTCATTTGTTTCCATGCTTGTCTACTTTGCTTTATACCCACTCTCTACAATATACTTGACAGGGCAAAATTTACAGTGAAATGAAAATTTATTGTTTATTAACTTAATCTTTATCTTATACAAATATGCTTGGTAATTTTATTTAAAATAATAGATATTTTCATATAACCAAGTGATTCTTTCAAATCTTATTTAGATCAGCACATTAGGGTTTTTCCTTTGCAATAAAAAATAGTATACTAAGTTTCCTATCTATTAGATGTCATATTAGATGGAGAGAGAGGAAAGTCCTGTATTTTACAATGGTTTAATTAAATTTATTTGAAGAAAACATTACCTAAAATCAGACATATTAACCACATTTCTAAATATAAGCAACAATCCACATTTAGGAATCCTGATATTAAATTCTTCACAATGTTTTCTAATTAGTGCTATGAGTCAGACTGAAATATGGTAATACTGAGAATTGTCAAAGAAACTGCATTAGTTTGCGGCATTAGAAAGCACATAACTTGAGTTTAAGCCATGATTTACTCCCTGACTCTGTGGCACTCTGAAGAAGCTATGAAACTTCTCAGTTTCTCAGTTATCTCACTAGTATATGAGAAGACAAGGACCAGAATTCTAGCTGCTTCAAAATGATAGATGAATATCTAATTCTAAAATTGAGTGACAACATTTTGATACAATTTGATATGCTGGAAAAAGTTTTTGCCTAATATAAAATTAAACAAAGAAAGGAAGAACCACATATTGATACTCAATGTACTGCTCTATCAGGAATCAGTTTATCAGGTTTGATTCGCGTGCGCACGTGTGTGTGTGTTAACATCTCCTCTTAAGATGTTTATGTATCTCTTCTATGCAGTTTCTCCTCTTGGCTTATGCATTAAGTTGTTTCTACCTTGCTCTCTTAATGTATAAAACCATCTTCATTAGAGATATTCAAATAAAATGAGGGGGGCGGTTTGGCTTGGTTTTACTTATTATATATAGCAGTGCACATAAGATACAAATATTTTTAACTTCTCCAAGAGAACCTTAAAGAAAGCAAGTCACTAACATTTTGTCTTCTACTGGAAATTGGTGGTCTAACAAGAAAATATACTAAGTTATTTTTTAAGAACTTTAGTTGGTGATCACATAGTGACCTAAACAATTTTACCTTTTCTACAGTTTATCCAAACTTTCATTCATTTTGTTGCCAAATACTTCCTGTATTCTCTATTTCCTATACACTCCCTATTAAGTTACAGCTGTCTAACTTCTACCCTCAATTCATTAAAAAATTATCAGCTTTCTTACCAAATCCAGGGAATGTTTCTGTATTTCTGAATGCGATTAACCAATCTCATTTTCCTAGAAATAATCACAATGCTTGGCTTTGATGAAATTTTAATTACCTGATTCTCATCTCTTTTGCCACTCCATCCTTTGCTTACATCTTCTCCTTCTACCACTTAACTATGAGTATGCCCTAAATTTCATACGTAGTACACTATTTTTTTTTTTTTAAACTTATATCTTAGGTTCAAGGCTACATGAGCAGGTTTGTTACATAGGTAAACTTGTGTCATGGGAATTTGTTGTACAGATTATTTCATCACCCAGGTGCTAAGCCTACTAACCATTAGTTATTTTTCCTGATCCTCTCCCTCCTCCCAACCTCCTGTTTTTGATAGGCCCCAGCGTGTGTCATTTCCCTCTATGGGTCCACGTGTTCTTATTATTTAGCTCCCACTGATGAGTGAGAACATGTGGTATTTGGTTTTCTGTTCCTGCATTAGTTTGCCTAGGATAATGGCCTCCAGCTCCATTGATCTTGCTGCAAAGAACATGATCTCATTCTGTTTTATGACTGCATAGTATTCCATGGTGTACATGTACCACATTTTCTTTATCCAGTCTACCATTGCTGGACATTTAGATTGATTCCATGTCTTTGCTATTGTGAATAGTGCTGTGATGAACATATGCATGCATGTGTCTTTATGGTAGAACGATTTATAATCCTTCAGGTGTATACCCAATAATGAGATTGCTGGGTTGAATGGTACTTCTGTTTTAAATTATTTAAAAAATCACTACACTGCTTTCCACAATGGCTTCTTTCTTATTTCTTCAACTACTGCTCCATGCAAATGATTCCCCAATTAACATATCTATGAACATGCATTGCAGTACTTCTCAGGACATATCCAAATGAATATTACACTGGTATCTCAAACTCAAAGTGTCTAAAACTGAAATTAATGGTCTAGTTAAAGTAGATCCCCTCTCTATCCAAATTATTTGTGTAACTTTCAGTTTTCTCGGTAAAAATTATGAAGATATTTTAACTCATTTCTTTCTTTTTCTTCTAAGTCCAAAGTCTAACTCAGATTTTTATTTTTTTGTTTAAATATCTCTCAGATTTTCCTTTTTCTCTCTTGTTCTGCTATTCACTCTAGTCCAGGCTTTTGTAAAGTCATACTTGGATGGCTGTAATGTTCTCTTTATTGTCTTCTGGCCTTGTACTCTCTTCTGACATACTGCTCTTCCCAAAGCATTATTTTCATTTTGTCATGCCTTTGATTCAAGAACTCCTGATGCAATATTTTTATTTACTTTCTTCTTCTTTTTAAGAAACATATGTCATGTGTATCCTTCTTCTCAAAGTAGAATATGAGATAAAATTGTAATTGGATTGTGGGTAACTCAAAAGATAAACGCTTGAATGGATGGATACCCCATTCTCCATGATGTGCTTATTTCACATTGCATGCCTGTATCAAGACATCATGTGTACCCCGTATATAGAGAACTACTATGTACCCAGAAAAATTAAAAACTTAAATTAAAAAATTTGAAAGGAGACAAAATTATCTGAATCGTCGAAGATTTTAATTACTTGGATTCTAAGTAATTATTCTGCTGCTCTAGATTTTTGCATGCCCTACTACTCTAATTCCAATTCTTTTTCATCTTGTACATCGAAACATTACCAGCTATCCAAAATAGGTCTGAAAAAGTTTTAACTTCATTGCAACTCTATTCTAGTTAAGTAGATGTGCTTTAGGGACTTAGAAGATGGTAACTAGCAGAGCACCATCGTCTCCCCAGTAGGGGGAGAATAACAACCACTTACTCATTCTGTCATCAGAGAACCAGGCACTTTAGTGCTTACTAAGTGGTAAATACATTTTGACAATTTTTAACTTACATGCATTTATAGAAGCAGCCTGTTCTTCCCCCAGCACTGTCCTTTTTCTATCTAGAACTGAGATATGCCACTCCCCTTGTGACAGTATAACCCTGAATATAAGAATCTGAATTACATGAAAGGTTCATTAGTGTTACAGTCTGCAGAACTTAATTTGAATAAATCCAATTATATCTTGGTAATGAGACTACTAAATTTTAATGTTCTATTTAATGAGGAGTAAAATACACTCCAAAACAAACTGAACAAGTCTTTCTGACCCAGAAGTTTTTGGCGATTAATGCGGTTAATTGACTGATGTAAAAAATAGGGACAATTGTGCATTATTCAACTAATTTTTCAGGAACCTCTGGAGCAAGCCAGATGTTGAGAATAGAATGGAAAGTATTCCTACTAACCTGGGAGAGCCAGAGGAAATAAATAAGTCTCAACTATGACTGAAACACAGTTTAGGATATGGCTGGCTTGTTTGTGAAGTCACAAAATCATATGGTAAAAATGTAAGTGTTTTGGGGGTGTGCTTGGTTGGAGTCGGGTGCTGATATACAGTGGGTTGCCTGACTTCCTACTATTTTTTGATTTCTCATCAAGACTCAGTATGCACATCTGTTTCAGCTAATCTTTCCCTTGAAAAGGGAAATGAAAATAGATTAGTTATAAGCCAAGATATCTTCTTTTAGAGATAATGGAATTTAATTCTTTCAGTGAACTCATTACTTTCACTACATCCAGGAAAATGTTAACAAACGAAAAAGAATACCTGGAACATATGATTAAATATGTATGGTACAAAGGATATGTATTACCTAGGATACAAAGGATATGTATTACCTAGGGTTTGAATTACTTTATGAAGTAATTTAAATATGTGTTTTTGGTCTACTATGCTGTTATTGTAAATTGTTTAGGTACTTGAATTATTGCTCATTTTATACTTAACAGTTAACGTGGGTTGTAACAGCTTTTCTCAAGTTAATAAAAACATTTGAACTTTGTATTATATTTTAAAATTTTGGAGTATTTTTAAGAAAATAACCCATGTGTTCACCTAACAATGATTTCTGCATTTTCTTTACTCTGTAGTTGTTAGTTTATAGCTGCCTGTGCTTGTATTCTACAAGGTAAAAGGGTATTCAAATAGCAATGTGAAGATGATCAAATTAGCTCTTGAAACATGAGCATGCCATATATTGACTCTGCTTCTCTGTGGTATTTTTTTGTTTTAACAGAAATAACAAAATTTCCTGCTAAAGTACATTTAATCTAGTTAGAATGAAATTTCTGAAAACAAATATGAATACATTAAGAATTCATATATCATTTATATTTACTCATAATTTCCTATTTAAAATGTCAAATTGTATTGAGTTTTTTAGAATTCCATGTAGTCGTGGTACTATACAATATGATGTGTGAAAAGTATGAAAGAGTAATTAGAATAAGATATTGAGGTTATTATTCCCCTTCTATATTGAATAACATCAGTTTCAGTTGCTGTATTAGCTAACTCCATTAACATTAATTTTAAACTAGTATGTAATAATGCAGGTCAAGGTAAGGCAGAAATAACTGGGAAAAAGTATATACAATTTGTGCTAATTGAATACCAATCAAAGGCATACATGCCAATCTAGTCCTGAAGAAAATGCCATTTACATAATGGTTTGTTGAAGGCAGCAGTTTTGAGGATAGATTAAAAATAATATGTGAAATCAGGTTTCCATTGCTAGGTTTGCTAATGCAAACTTGAAAGAGGGTGAAAAGGATGGCATGCTACAATCTTGGTTTGAGATGTTCCCATTCACTTTGTCCATTTAAATTCACATTTTATAGTAATTTATTATAGATTACTTTTTCTTCAAAAATCTGGAATGTTGCTTTTCCCAAATCATGATGAACTGGTAATAAAACAAGTAATCACGAGTGTCATTGCTCTTTGGATCTGAAGGTTTTCTTTCAAGGCTGAATTGTAGTAAAATCTTTGGTTTGAACTTTACTTCATTCAATTTAGTAATTATTTGCCACTATTCATTGTGGATGCTCAAAATAATGAACAAGCAGTACAGTCTAAGCACCAACTAATTGAAGCAGATACTATAAACAATCTGTGCTGGTATCAGGGTATTCTAACAGAATATTATACCTGCCAGTTTTACTAAATTGTATTGTAGTGACAGCTCTATAGCAAAACACTAAACCTTCCACATTCTACTCTCTACCATTGACACACTCTGTTCACACCCATTCTTAACTGTTTACGATTTTTTTCCTACAACATTTGAGTCCTCTTCTAACTTTTATCACAAATTTTTTGCCTCATTTCAACTACAGTAGAGCCATATTTGGGCATTTTTTGTCTCCTTATCTCGGTAACATTAAATACAATATATATAATATTATATGTGTATGTGTGTGTGTGTGTGTGTGCATGTGTATATGCATATGCTACAGTTCAGATATTTGTCATCCACCAAACTTCATGTTGAAATTTAATACCCAGTGTTGGAGGTGGGGCCTAATGGGAAGCGTTTAGGTCATGGAGACAGATCCTTCATGAATGTCTTGGTTCTGTCTTCATGGTAATGAGTGAGTTGTAGCTCCTAATTCCAGCAAGAGCTGGTTGTAAAAAAAAAAAAAAAAAAAAAAAAAAGAAAGAAAGCAAAAAAGAGCCTGGCATCTCCCTGCCACCTCTTTGCTACTTCTGCACATGCTGGTTCCCGTTTACCTTCCACTATGTATTGATGCAGCTTGAGGCCCCCATCAAAGCAGATCTTGTCTTGCTTCTTCTTGTCTGCAGAATCATGAGCCAAATAAACCTCTTTTCTTTATAAATTGCCCAGATTATGTATTTCTTCCTAGTAATAATAATAATAAAAAACTAAGAAAAAAGATTTACACAGAGTAAAAAATAAGATGAAAGTTTTAAAAAGATGTAATTTAAAAATGTGTTGGCTAGCCGGGCGCGGTGGCTCACGCCTGTAATCCTAGCACTTTGGGAGGCCGAGGCGGGCGAATCACGAGGTCAGGAGATCGAGACCATCCTGGCGAACATGGTGAAACCCCGTCTCTACTGAAAATACAAAAAAATTAGCCGGGCATGGTGGCGGGCGCCTGTAGTCCCAGCTTCTAGGGAGTCTGAGGCAGGAGAATGGCGTTAACCCGGGAGGCGGCGGAGCTTGCAGTGAGCGGAGATCGCGCCACTGCACGCCAGCCAGGGCGACAGAGTGAGACTCCGTCTCAAAAAAAGAAGAAAAAAAAAATGTGTTGGCTATAAGAAGCATAATGTGCACTCACTGAGGCTTAAATAAGAGGGTTTTTTTCCCCCCAAATAACTAGTTTTCAGAGAGTAAGACGCAGGCACTGGTTTAGTATCTTCACGAGGTCAGGGTTTTGGATAGTTATCTCTGAAATTTTCTTGACTTTTTCTCATTACACCATAATATAGTTTCAATGACTATATCAACTACATTTCATAAAAATATACCCAAAGACACAAAAGAGGCAGCGTCATAGAGTAGAATTTTTCTCCCATGCCCATCTTGTATCTGAAAGGGAAGCACACCACACCAGAAAAATTATCCTTATATTTTATAGGGCAGAACTGGATCACACGTCTGTCTGTAAGCATGTGCCCATTTTCCTAGAGATCAAGGAATTTTTACCTGATACTGAGAGAGCCACGGGGGAAGGCGAGGGGATTCGCTGGAAAATCCCTGGAGAAACTTCAACTAGCCTGCGCAGTGGGAATGTGCACTGGGGTCTGGAGCCACACAGCTTCAGGCCATTTGCAGCAGGGAGGAGCTTGGCCCTTCCTCTTCCTGTGTGGAAACTGGAATTCAATCTGTTTGGTGGGAAGCACTCTGGCAGGGACTCTGGCCTTGCAAGAGTCTCTGTTTCCCCCTTTTCTTCCTTTTCACCCAATAAAACCCTGTTTTACTCACCGTTCAAATTGTCTGCGAGCCTAACTTTTCGTGGCTGTGGGACAAAGAACCCCATCTTTAGCTGAACTAAGGAAAAGTCCTGCAACCTTCTTAGCGTCCAACGTGGAGGTCGAGAAACGGTTAGTGAAATGGGTACTCAAAACCTCTCGGTGTCACTTTTCAGCCTTTACATCCTTGGACTTCTGAGCTTATGGTAAACTGCACCCCCACACTCTGTTGCTCCTGGGGATCTGGAACCAACCCATCCTTTCCATGACCTTTTCTGTTCCTTTTCGGGAGGGACCGGCAAGCAGTGATTCCCCTCCACCCTCCCCTCCTTGCCGGAGCTGGGACGCATGGCCCAAGGTGCTGTGGGCAGCTGGCTGGCGTTTTCTGCCATACACCAATGGAGTCTCCTCCTCCCAGCATCAGGGAGGTTAGCTCCAACCCACATCAAATAAACTTGTCTACCCAGGGAGGAACCACTTGCATAAGAATAAGAGATTCTTCCCCAGGCATTTTTAAACTGTTTCTTTTTCTTTCCTCTTTTCCACCCTGTCAGCAGTTAATCTTTAAAGTTTTTTTTTTTTTTTTTAATTTCAAGAAAATGCTTTACTAGGCCAGGCCCCCCAGCTATCACTGTGTATATTCTCTGTAAAGCTTTAATTGTGAAAAAGTATCTGTGGGGCTAGTCTTGGGCTGCGGCCAATCCGGTGTACTTTGCATGTCTGTATGGTTTGTGCTGCAAGTCTCCATCTTGTTTTATATCATGGAGGCATGGCCGGTAACCACTTGGCAAGGCTTTGTTTAGCAATCCTATCTTAGGGGATGAGCCCTCTCTGGCTCAATATCTGCATATTTTCCCAGCCCTGTCTCTTAAAGGGCCCCACCCAGTGACTGGGTATTCTTCTGCCTCTCAGTATGTGTATTGTCTGTAAAAAGAGCTCTAATTAATTTGGCCTAAAGAAACACAAGAACATGCATATAATATTTTTTAAATGGAATATAAAATCGGTGTTACATTTCAGTTCATGTGACTTTATTCTCTAAGAAATGAAACTAGCTCTTAATACTATTGGTAATATGCAGGTCAGATGCAAGATTTGCTAAGTGTTTTGAGGTTACAAAATGCTTTTTGAGTTTTGAGAACTATTTGACTTGCTGGCTTCACAATTGGTAAGGCCTGGGGACATATGGAACTAACCACGCCCTTAACTCCCTTAACTAAGAAGGCAAACCTTGGCTGCAGTCAGCACACAATTAAAGCAACTTACCAAGTTTTACCTTAAAGTTAAAACTTGCTAGGACTTAATTGAAACTACTAGAAATAGATTTACATGCGAGGTGTATAAGAACAGTAAAATGTGTTTTCTAGTAAAAGGTTATAAGAAGGCATGGAAATATCAACTTTTGCCTTGGGTTAAAGGACTGTTTTGAGTTAGGAAAAAGCTGAAGGTTCAAAGAAGTGGTGGAAGAATTGTGGGAATTAATCTTGCAGAAAAGGTTCTCTGTGTGAACATATTGACTAAATTCAAATCAGGGTATTATATGGTTTTTCTGTACATTGAGCATTGAAATAAAAGCATAACAAGGTTTTCTTAAGGCGCTAATCTGCTCTTTGGCAAAATTGGTAAAGGGTTATAAAAGCTTTTTTCTTCTTTAAAACCTCTGGGTCATCATTTTGGCAAAATAAATAACTTATTGTAATCTGGATTCCATTTCATAACATTAAGTGTTTTAAACCTTGAACATTTAACAGCCTTCCCAAAATCAAACGTCAGTTTCAAAATTTTCTTCCTTGGCACTTGGCTTTTCGAATACTTCAGAGGGCCCCTGAAGTGTCCAGAAAAAAGAGGTAAACAGGATTATTTGATGTGTTTAGGTACATGGGATTGCCAAAATGATACTCAGTCTTCTTTAGGTTATATCTTGGTGAGTAGTGCTAATATATGTTCCAAAATTATATGGGATTTATAAAATTCCAATGTCTGAGTGTATGCTATCAATCATAATTAAGGTTGTTGTGTTAAGTTACTGTAAACCGTGGAGATAACCAAACTTCTCTGAATCATGTTTCTGACTATAACTGCTCTGGACATTTTCATATTCTCGGAGAATTGTTGTCTTGTTTGAATCCTTTTCAAAGATGGCTTATAATTAGCTGTAGACCTTTAACAAGTGTTCTCCAATACAGGCTTCTGATAACTTTAGAGATTGTAACATTGGAATAAGGAAAATGTACAGGATTCTAAAAGAACTAAAATATTCATGAATATCAAGCAAAACAAGAGTTAACTAAAGGGGCTGAACTCAAGAAGCTGAAGCAAATCTTTTTGACTTTTGCTTGCAATATTGCTGATCCTTGTTTTTTTTCAGATTCAAGTAAGCTGATTTTGAAATATTAAAACCTTTAATAATTAAGAAAGGTGTTCACTGTTGTGACTTTGTTTCTCCCTGCCTGGTTCCTCTAGAATTTGGAAACTATGTGAGTATTCTTATGGCAATACAGTTGTTCACATCACTGCAATAATGATCCATTTTTCTTTTGAAATGGAACTCAGTTGGAGAAAGTGGTTATTTTACCAATGCTTTGACTGGAAGGGTATGCTTCCCTTTAAGGATTCAGTCTCAACTTGCAGAGTCAATAAAAGCCCAGTGGGGAAACTAGCCTGAAACCCTTGTCTACACAGCCCCTGTACAGTGTTCCTGACCTGTTGTCAGTAAAGAATGTCAATTTCTAACAGGTCCGGGAGTTCCAAGTTTATTATGTGACCTTAAGAGGAAAGGATAAACCAACTCACAGGTATTTGAGGATACAAACCCATGGCTGGGCTCAGATTTAAAAGGACTTTTCTGAGATTCTTTGTGAAACAAACTTCATCAAAGCCAATCCAAAAGGCCTATGTAGAAATAATTATTCTTGCTGCCCTTAATGCAAATAATCAGGCCAAGTATAATACTAAAGTCTATTTTGCAAACCATTCAGTGCTATGGTGACTTTTTTTTTTTTTTTTTAGCAAAAATGAGGACTGGAAAGAGAGAAAATATGTTCCAAAACTACTCATACATTTGTCATTAAATTCTAAACTCATTAGCTGTTTTAAAGTTTTTGTCTATATTTTTAGACTAACCCTACTTGTTCCTGTGAATCAACAAACAATTTCCAGCTGCAGCTCAGAAAGAACAAAAGGGATGGGTAATGGAGAATGTAGAAATCTGGATCAATATTCTAGTTCTGAGCAATTATCCTGCAAATCCTGCCAGGTGATGGTAATAAATAGGATACCCATCACTTGGAGGTTTCCTTTTTGGGAAAGTAAGACCAAGGGAACTCACCAAAGCCAAGCACCAGGCACCCAAATCCTAGCTAGCATAGCTATAGCCACAAGTCATCTGAGTGTGTCACATGACATCCTTTCCTCTCCCTTGTTGGAAGAGGACTTACATTCCACACTTCCGGCTTAGCATTTAGCCTTCAGCCCATGCAACCCCTCTAGACACATTTTTGTCCCAAACTTAATCCCAAACTTCAGATCAAAGCCCTAGGAAGGAAAACTGGATCTGAGTGATCTAGAGGCAAATGATAACAGAAGTTAAAAGGCAGAGGACAGGTGAGCGTGGCTGATTCCTGCCGATTCTGCCAAGCCCAGGCTTCTCGTTTCATGGATAACGGCCACGTTAGTATCCATAGCATAAATGAGGTCTAGGGAACTCCAAGGCTACTGACATCAGGGGAGATGGGGGGTACATGGGTAAGAGTGGATGATTCCCACCCCTAAGACCCCCTGCTTCATGGGTGCAAATTGCTTTGACATCCATAGTGGCACCTGCCAAGGTCACTGGAACTCAGGGGTGCAAGGATGGAAAAGAGAAAGAGGACACTTTTCCCTCTCTCCCTCACTTAACCCTGGGTATCTGCTAGGAAAAGAAGGGAACCAGGGATGCCTGCTCACCTCTTCTAGATGGGTAACCATTCATCTTCTGTCTGTACCCCTTTCCAATGCATCCTGAACCGCTGGGACTCTTTTCAAAGGCACCTTCTTTTTTTCTTTCTCTTCCTTGTTTCTCTCTTCACAGATAGGTAATTGTGTCTCCATGCTATGGGACACTCCCCTCGGATGCATCCTCAGAACTGGAAAGAGTTCATTTGTTAAACCTTAAACTGGTTGGCTTAGGATTGGGCTCAGGGGAAGGGAACCCAGAAGCTCAACATGCCGGCAATAGGATCAAGTTTTTTTTATACCAGTCAGGCTTTTGGCCTCCCTCTCCCTGTGCAAACTGGTAAAAGGCCTTGGAATTTTTAAGCTGTCCTTACCCCTCCCCTTGTTTCATTTAGAAACATGTTTTCTAGTAACTCGATTTGTCTGTTCTTGCCTTCAGGCCATCAAACTCCAAATGGTCCTGCAGCTGGAGCCTCTGATGATGGCCCCTTCTGCCGGGAACCGTTGAATAGGCCTCTGATGAACTGACTGCCAGTTCCCCAAAACAGCGCCACCTATCAGCAGGAATCAGTTAAAATCAGTCCTCATCCTTAGCCTTAATCTAATGGCAGTTAGATATACCTCTTTAGAGGTGGGAATGAGACAGCCAGGTGGGAGGGGATCCCTGGAGTGACTCCTGCCAGCCTGTGCACTGGGAATGCACACTGAGGTGGTGCCACAGAACTTCAGGCTGTTGGCGGTGGGGAGGAGCCCTGGCCCTTTTTCCTGCATGGAAACTGGAATTCAATCTGCTGGGCGGGAAGTGCTCTAGCAGGGACTCTGGCCTTGTAAGAGTCCCTGTTTCCCATTTTCTTCCTTTTCACACAATAAAACCCTGTCTTACTCATCATTCAAAATGTCTGCGAACCTGAATTGTTGTGGCTATGGGACAAAGAACCCCATCTTTAGCTGAACTAAAAAATATCCTGCAACAATACCTTTCAGGAAGAAAAATGAGGGAATAGTTTTTAAGCAGACAACCGTTTGTGCCACAGATAATACAAGGAGAATGTATACACACCCACACTCACACACACTTTTATACACTTTCTTTAATATCTCCTTTTTATTCTTAGAAACTTATCAAAGCCTCTGAGTCAACATGTATAGTCAAAAATAGGTTATTGAGATAATATTTATTAAATGAAAAGAAAGTTCATGAATTTTTTAATCTACTTCAGGTTTTTATCCACAGGCTGCCTTCCAAGCTTTTAGCCTTCTTTCACAATTTGATTTGTCAGTCATCAAAATGTACATACTGTACATGTTTATTATTTATTTTATGTTGTCTGCGTGAGTGAAGTATTTTTTTAAATTAATGCAAATGTAGATATGGAAATTTTCTTCCAAGATAATGAGTTTCCCTTTGGTTAGAAAATGCTAACATTAAAATGGAGTTTGACCTTTGTCTCCCTGTGCTGCAAAAGGAGCTTTGCTCCCATCTTTTCTGCTACATCTCCTACTCTTCAGAAGTCCCTAGGTTACTCTACCACAGGCTCTGTGGCCCTGTGACCTGCAAGTACTGGGAGATCTGTAGGAAAAATGCAGGGAGATGCCAGAAGCTGGGAAATAAGACTGTCATCATACAGGGATGTGGTCATGAAATTCTCTCTGGAGGAACAGACATTTGTGGACCCTGTTTAGTGAAATTTTATAGGGATGTGATGTTACAAAACTACAGAAATCTGGTCTCAAGAACAGCCAAGATGACTGACTAGATGTAGCCAAGAATATCTTCTTTCCACTCAGCGACCAAGCCTCCAAGAAGACCAGCACGCTAGAGCAAATCGTTGGAAGAAAGGCATTGAGAGTGGACAGAGGGAAGACACAAATGCAGGGATGAAGGCGGAGGAAGCCAGAAACCTTGAGTAGGATTTCCAGGTACCAAGACTAGTTCCTGCCCCCAGGTTGTTCCGGGGGACAGGGTGAGATGAATAGGCATGAAGTGACCCATGATCACCAAGGACCACCATAGTCCTAGCTACAGAAGACCCCATGACACCCACAGACAATTGAGCTGGCAGAGAGCTGCTTGGAGAGTTGGCAGGGATGAGATTTCAGCCTGTGCAGAGCCCAGAGCATTTGGCGTGGAAACAGCTGTCGTGGAGCATAGCTGTTGTTACCCATGTCCCCAAATTTGCCATGCTCTTGGCCTTTCTTGACTGTTGGACCTGGACAAAACAGGGTTATCTTGCTGTGGGATGGGACCAGTCTGAATGCACCACTGTCTGCTGTTCTCTCCCAGAGTCCTTGCCTAGCCACACCGCTTGCGACACAATCTCTGCTGCCCAACTGAGGTGCTTTCCAAGGGCCACTGCCATAGTTCCTTTGCAGGCAGACCCCACATTACCATTGGAGAGCTTCTGCCCCACCAGTGCACACCTGTCCACAGTGTCCCTCCACTGCTTTGCTGGCACACATTCCCACAAAACGTCACGTCACTGCATCTGAAAATTGTTTTTCAAATTTTATTTTTTGAGACACATATTCTGTCTTTCATGGTATAACTTTCTTTTCGGACCTGTCTCAGATTTTCTGGTTTCACATACTAAAACATATCAAATTAAAAATACCAACGAGTACCAAATATTTATGAAAACGTCGATAATGAAACTACAGCATGCCTTGCTGGTGGACGTGAAAAATTTTGGAGTCACTTCTGCAAAGGTTTCACAGGTCCTTATAGAGTTAAACATATACCTACCCTATGACCCAACAATTTACTCATAGTTATTTACTTTGAACAATAAATCATACAAAGGAGTAATACTATGCAAAAAAGAAACTATTGATAATAATTTACTTTAAAAATTGATGAATGTAAAGAAATGCTAAGTGAAAGAAGCCAGATCAAAATTGTATACATTGTATAAATATGCTTTTATCAAGTTTAGGAGTAGGCAAAATTTATTCTTGTTGTTAGAAATAATAATGTTTGCCTGTGGGTACTATAATTGACTAGAAGTGGGCTTGGAGAAGCTTCCTGGAGTGATGGAAATGTTCTATATCTTGATTAAGATTATGTCTACATGGGTATATAAATTTTTAAAAAAACATTTAACTTATACACAAATGTTTGCATTTCACTTTGTTTAAATTTTAACTAAGATTAAAAAAAAACCAGTTATCAGATATTAGAAACATATTTAGTCCCCATCTTGATAAGACCTCTTTGTTGTTGTCTTAAATTTGTATCCTTTATTTTGCAAATTTTTTCTATAATTCTATAAGAAAGGCATTGGACTAGTGTCAGATAATATGTATTTTCATCCTGTCATACTAGTTTAATGATCTTCAGATAATTTCAAAGTTTTCAACATCCATGGGATTATTAAAACTGAGGAACACTATAAGGTACATAAAAAAGGTTAAACTGAATTAAAATATTCCCATAGAATGCCTTGCAGGCCTTATGTATAAAGGGTTCTCTTTGATGAATAAATGAAATTTTTAATCCCTCAATAATGCAAATGAAAGCTTTCAACTTACTTTGCCTTTCATCCAGACTTAGAACATTTGTCCAGAGCCTCATGGAAGTTTATCTTACTCTTGGCTCACACCCAGAGGTAATTGACTAAGGCATTTCGAATGAAGCATCCTTTAGACATCCAAACTATCTTGGTAACCCATATAATTCTATGTGTACACCATTTCCTCTTGATAAAATCACTCAATTTATAAGAAAAGATTAGATGATGATATTAGAGTGAGAATAATGTCATTGACATTTTGAGATTTTATTCTTTCATGAGGCAAAATGATATTGCTCTGTAGAAACTGTGCCTTCTTTGAAGTAGTATAGTTAATGATAGCACTGAATAGGTATCAACAGTAGACAAAATCCTCTTAGGAAATTGCAGCCAGACAACAAACAAACAAGTTCATTGTGGCTATAGTCACCCAGTTTTGAAGAAGTAGGAAACATTTTCTACTTCATTATTCCTTTCACATATTCTTAGGAAAATCTATTTTATTCAATCACAGCAAAGAACACCTCTGGCTGGTGATAAATTTTTTGAACAGCTTCTTAGTATAACAAGCCCCATGTGACCTGATGCAGTGTGTTATTCAGGCAGACTAGAATTTTTCCATATGGAAAATGTCTTTATTGTCAGTTTCCTTGTTAAATCAAATACAAAAGCTGTTTTGGAGCCATTCTCTTCTGTTGTAACTAGGTCTACCTGTATAGCACTTACATAATCTATAGAAATATTAACACTTTGTATATATATTGTTATGATTTTCCATCCTGTTTTTATGAAGTTATAAAGAACTGAAAGATTCTTATGCTAGAAAACACTGTATGATGTGAAATTTGCAAAAATACTTTATACATCAAAATACTCAGGTAAAAAGTTCTAAGTAGAATGACAAACACAATTTAAATCAATCTCAGGGTTAGATCATTTGCTGTTTGAGACAATGCAAATATTTGCAAATTACTTTCCTTAGAATATTTTGCTATTTCTCACACTTTTTGTTCCAGAAGTTAAAAAAAATTGTAAGATCACCATTTTTTAATGTATATCACATTTCTCTTAATCTCATCTCTAAATTCCTTTTACTTCCATTTAAACTGTCACCTGCATCTCAAACGAAGCTTTGCTAGCTCATAAGAAGCTCTTTTATTTTCAAGTCTAATAATCTCAAGAGTAATCCCAAAGCCATTATCAAAAATATACGTATTTAGAAGGGCTGGCTATTAAAGGAACATTGGAATCTCAATTTTACTTTGATATAAATGGAAGGACATGGTTGTTTTTTTAAATATTCTTCTAAGAACATTCTTTATAATAATTTTGCTTTCATCAACTTTCAATTTTGTCACTTTTCTTTTTCCTGAAAATCCTTTTCAGTTAAAATACAACCTAGAAGTGAGAAATAGAGTCACTTCCAGCTTAAATAGCTTTTCCTAACCTGTTCCTTAGTGCTAAGTTGCATAACTAATTTTCACATATTTACGTAGTACACTTAACACATATTTAGACACTCAAAGATAGACAGTGCAAATAAAACTACTACTCCTACTACTATGTATTATTATGATAGTATCTAACACCTGTGTCTGAAACCTCATGTTTTTAAAAAAATTATGAGATAGATGTCATTATTACCCCCATAACGTCACACAGATAGTAGGAAATAGATTCAATCCCAGGTTTATGTGACTCCAGCACATGTGTTCTTAGGTAGACATGAGAAAAATGGCTGTTTTATTCACTATTGCATCTCCCAGTGCCTATGATGAATAGTAGGTTTTCAATAAATACTTGATGAATGAGCGACTGATAACTGCCCTGAAACAACTTACAGATTATTTGGAAAGAGGTGTCATATACGGTATATATCATACAAAAAGTTATATAAGGAATCACAAGTTAACTATCACACATTGTTTGAAAACCATATTTTAAAATATTCCTAAAATTTGAGATTTTGTGAAGAGTTGTTCTGGTATTTTTTGGTAGCCAGGAAGAATAGTTGGGAAAGGAAGTTTTCCTTGGGTCTAAATGGATGACAGTCTTTATTAAAAGTTCATTAGCCAAGTTAGGGAGGAAAGCAATGTAAAAATAAAAGACGTCCACATATGTAGTCCATGAGGATGAGTAAACAAAATAAAAAAATCAGTACAAATAGCTGTGAATGTGATCCCCTTCTATTAAATGAGATAATCAGTCTCCATTTAAAAACTTTCAAAATATCTTGTCTAATTCAATAAGTACAACTATATATTTTTGTTGTACAGAATATTTTTAAATTTTCTTTTACTACACTTATATACTCTTCTCAAATTCATAGAAGTCTTTCTAAAGCTATGCTTTTCTGGATTACATACCAAGCATTGAAAACTAATGTTTCTGAAATATACTTTCCCTGTTTATGTAATGTCTTCCAGACAATTTACATTCAGTTTTCACCTAAGATTTGATCCAAGTTATTTCCAATTATGTTAAATATGTCATGTTGAAACAAGAAATTTCTCTGCAGAAGGCTTAATTTGACTCAATCTTTGGTGCAGAAAGATTATTTATAGTAATGTTTTGACTTAAATCCGTATGTGAAAAATAAGCTGTAAAGACAGAGGGAAAGTGGAAGCAAAAAACTATAGAAATATTTTATAACTTTTTTCTAAAGTCAGGTCAATATCATTATTTTTAACAGTTTTTTGCATTATGATCAGGTTTTAATAATTAAAATTAAAGAAATGAAAAACACAAAAATCAAATAAAGACCTAGATAATGATGCAGAAACATCAACATAAAATAAGTTACAACAAAACATTATATTAAAATGGAAAAAAGAACCCATATATCCTTACAAGACCCCAGAAATGTTCAGAACCTGGAGGAAGCATTTATAGTAAAAGTGAAGAGTAGAAAATAGAAAGATTCTTAGAAACTCTATTATGAGAACACATTTTCCAGCAATACAATGGAGTATGGTAAGAAAGGACAAGACATTGGGTTCATTAACATATGATGTTCAAAGTATTTATCAACAAGGAATTGCAAGGCTAATGAGAATGGATTCTCAACCAATGAAGGGGGAGCTGGCTACTCTATTGTACAGGTTTGTACCAGCTAAATATCAGTTCTGGGTTTAGGAACTATTGAGTCTCACTCAAGGAGTGTCAAGAATAGTCCCATGGTAGCAGCTCTATGGCCAGCTTAGAAAAAATCTGTCCATATAAAGGAAGACTGGTGGAAGCCTCTGGAAAAAGATGTTCAGGAAAATTAAACTCAATAGAGAAGATGCTATGGTAAATAATATGATGGAGCATCTGGACTAAAATAAGGATATCTGGAAAACTATGAAATGCAAGAAACAGCCAAAAATAACCTAAAGAAATAAAAAATGTAAATATATCTGATAATCTATATCCAGCACGTAATGTTGGCATAATAATTACATGCATGCTGTTTAATAATTTAAGTAATATTGTGCTCTCTATATATGTTATATAGATAGACACATGTGTGTATAAACACATATATACAAACAAGGAGATGAGGGACACTAAGAAAGAGAGGAGGTACAAGACAGCTAAATCTTCATTTATTATAATAGAAAGTCAATAATGCTACCTGGAAATAACTAAAAGAGCATAATTGAATTGTTTGTAACAGAGAATAAATGCTTTAGGGAATGGATACCCTATTTTGCATGATATGATTGTTATTCATTGCATGCCTTTATCTAAATATTTCACGTACTTCATAAATATATACACCTATTATGTACCCACAAAAACTAAAATAAAAAATTTTAAGACTATCGAAAATGTTTAAAATTGATGAACCAAGAAAAGGCTTTTTTATATGTGTATTGCTTAGAAATATGGACATCATTATTAGATGAAACAACTACAAAAATTAGAAGTATTTGCCTTTGGAGAGCAAGAAACTACTATATTTCATTAAAAGTTATGTTTATAATTTATCTAGACACATTCAACCTCACATAAAAAAAGAAAAGAAAACCAAAACAAACCAAATCAAACAAAAAAATTAGCAAAAGAATAAAACAGAAACTTTTACAGGAGTGAAAAGCAACAGCTCATTGAAAAGCATTACTCTGTGGAAACCGAAATGGCCAGGGCAATTCTCTTTCATTTTCCCCCAGTTCCACTAACCATATATATATATATAGAGAGAGAGAGGTATTCATAAATCTGAGTGCCTCTTAAAAGAAGAGATACAGGTGGTAGAAGTGACTGTGCTCTCTGGGCATTAGGCAGGTGCCAAGGTAAATGTCCTCAGTATACAAACTGACAATATTAAAATTAATTTGAGCACTGTGTTCCTGGAAAACAATGACAGTTTAAAAACCTTTCCCCCTTTTGTATTTCCAGAAATGGCTTACTGCAAAGAATCATACTTACTCCTGTAATTTAGATAAGACTCTAGATACCCCACTTATTTATGACGCGGATAGACAATTACCTTTCAAATTTTCAGTATTTGCCTCATTGCACCTACTATGCACCCCAAAAATTAAAATTATAAATAAACAAAAGCAAAATAATAAGTCTTCTAATAAAGATACACAGAAGTTAATCTTCAAAGAAGATTGTATCTTGTTCCTCACTGAGCTAAGCTATATGATATTTCTGCAACCACAGAGCTCAAAATAATAATAGCTAACATATACTGAGTTCTGAAAATTGGTGAGATGCTATTTACTTATTAGTTAATGCTTGCAACAATAATATGAGATAGGTACTATTATTAACGTCTTCTCACAAATAAGCAAAATGAGATACAACGGGTTAAGTAACTTTCTAAGGTCACAAAACAAAGAAAAAATAGAGCTAGAATTTGAATTCATGCAGTTTTAACCACATAAATCTAGTTCTTAACCATTGTAATATACAACCAGCATAATAGCCCTCATATTTCATGCAACACTTTCTTCTTTGTATAGCTCTACTGTACTTGTACTCAAAAAAAAAAAAAAAGAAAATGCGATCTTTGAAATTAGAATTCAATATATGATGTGATTTAACAGCATTCTCAAAGTAAAAGACTTGAAAATAAAATCAATCAAAGTTTCAACAGTAGTTTTCTTCATATGAACCTTGTATGGGTTTTATTTTCTTCTTGCTTTTCTGTATTTTCTAATTTTTCTACAGTGAAAATGAATTGCTTTTATAAGAAGGAAAAATGTTGAAGCTATTGCTTAATTTAAAATATTCTGCCTATGCTGCAATGAGTAAGATTGCTTTCTTTTATATGCCAGTTCTTAAAAGGCTATGCCATTTCCTTGTTGCTATGCCCACAGGGCTTCTGTTTCTGGTTTATGGGTTCTTTGATTATAGAAGTTGAATCTCATTTCCAATGCACTTTTTATGTTTAGTAATCACAACGGCTATTAAAAATTCAGATTCCTGGCTACCCCAGAAAAATCTCATTCTGTTTTCAAAATCTGCATTTTTTTAGACAGGCACTTCCAGTGTTTCTGATGCCCTTGGTCAAAGGACAGAGTGACCATCGGATCTGCAATATATAATCCCAACTAAACTACTTTGGAGAGTGAAAAAGAGTCTGAAAATATTAAAATTATATAATTTAAAAATGTGTATGCGTTAACTGACCAATTAGCTTCACTATACTGTTGTGTCTATAAACTAGTTTTATTTAAAAACTATTTTTTAAAGTAAAAATATTCAGTATTTGTCCTGTGCCTGGTTTATTTCACTTAGCATAATGTCCTCTGGGGTTAGCCATAATCTCACTAAAATGAGGAATCTAAAAATGTTGATTTCATAGAAATAGAGTCAAATAGTGGTTACCAGAGGCTGGAGGGGGTAGGAAAAAAGAGAAAGATGGAGAGAGAGAGAGTTAGACATGAAGGATATGTTTTGGCATTCTGTTGCACAGTGAAGTGTCTATAGTTAATGATAATATATTGTATATTTCAAAATAGCTAGAAAAGATGATTTTAAACATTCTCATCATAAAGAAATGATAAATGTTTGAGGTGACAGACATACTATTTACCCAGATTTGATTATTACACACTGTATGAATATATCCAGACACCAAATTTTACCCTATAATATGTGCAGTTATAATGTTTCAGTTAAAAAATACAAGTTAAAATAGCATTAAAGACATGTTTTGCTGTGAAATGTTTCATTTAGAACTTAGAAAGGCATAAATATTTTGATTATAAAGCAAACGATAAAGTTACTCCTATTTCTACCATGAAAATAATCACTGTGAAAGGTAGAAAAAGAATAAATCATGCAATTGGAATTAAGAATAAATTATATGCATGCCACAAAATAGTAAAATTATTTCAAAAGTAAGACAGCATATTTGTATATTCAACTATGTTAAAATTAAACTATATAATGTCTATAAACATTAAAAATAAGTTGAAACACATTCTTGGTACATTTTCATGTACTTTAATCAGTTTCTTAGCTATACCTGTCTGTAATACCATGCAATGGTATTTTTCAAATTGAAATACATTTTAAATGTGGTCTTATTCTTTTCATTTATTCCCAAAACCTTCTTGAAAGTTGCATTTCATGGTTAATAACTTGGAAATGTTTTATATCATCAATTGATTCTTCCCTTCACTCTATGATAGTTATATTGAGATAACACTGTCAGTAACTCCTGAGTACCTGAGAAACCCAGAGAAAATTCTACTAAATGTAATATATTACTAATTCTATTGTTTGAATAAAATGCACATTTGCTTTAGTTTAAATATACTGTTTTGCCTCTATTCAGAGTATTATTTTTGACAAATGTTTTTACAAGACAAAATTCATCAAAAACTTACTTTCTTTATTAAACTTTTTAATGTTTTACCAAATTTTGATGTTGCAAAACTCTAGACTTCTTTATTTTACTCTATTCTGGTAATGAATATAAATTTAACCAATTAAAATAATTACTCCTTTAAAAAATTACAAATTAATATATTACAAAGTGCCATTAAAGAATTTCGGAACTTCAAAATTAATTTTTTAACAAAATTTAAACTCAAATGAACTAATTCAGGCCCCCTTCTGTAATAACGAATTTCAGCATTTCTGTTTACAAGTGTATTAGTACATTTTACATTGCCATGAAAGAATACTGGGGACTGGGTAACCTATAAAGAAAACAGGTTTATTTGGCTCACAGTTCTGCAGAATGTACAAGCATGGCCCAACATCTGCTTGGCTTCTCCTAAGGACTCAGGAAACTTTTACTCATGGCAGAAGGCAAAGGGGGAGCAGGCATGTAACATGAAAGAGAGGGAGCAAGAGAGAGAGAAGGAGACTCCAGGCTCTTTTAAGCAGCCAGCTCCCATGTGAACTAACAGCGAAAACTCACTCATTACCCTGAGGACAGCACCAAGCCAGTCATTAGGGATCCACCTGCATGACACAAACACCTCCCATTAGACCTCACCTCCAACTTTGGAGGTTACATCTCAACATGAAATTTGGAAGGGACAAGCATCCAAACTATATAATTAATTTGCTTTTAATCATTGTGATTCATTAAAACTTTGAAAAGACACATTTTTTTGGTGTTTAATTTGTTGTGTATTAAATATTTCCAACTAATATTGATAAAAATTTAAGCAAAATTTAAATAACTCATTTACAAAAACTAATTCATTATGACTGTAAGATAGGTGATTTTACAAAATAGTTATTCAAAATAATAGTTCTTTGAAAGTAGTTCTTGAGACATTTCTAAACTCTAATTGATGATGGACAGCAAAAAGAGAAAGCAGGTACATGCAGATGTAATTTGGGTTGTCCATCACCTAAAGCATTTATCATTTCTATGTTCTGTGCCTGGACACAGCATCATTTATTGAATTGTGTGTCCTTTTCCTAATGAATGTTCTTGATGCTCTTTTCAAAAAAGAGCTGGCTGTAAGTACATGGACTTATTTGAGTTCTCTATTCCATACTCTTTGCCTATGTGTGTTTTTATATGTATGTCAGACTGTTTTGGTTATTATAGCCTTGTAATATATTTTAAAGTTAAGTAACGTGATGCCTCCAACTTTATTCTTTTTGTGCAGGATTGCTTTGGCTATTTGGTCTCTTTTAGTTTCACATAAATTTGAGAATTTTTTTTCTATTTCTGTGATAGAGATTGCATTGAATCTTTAAATTGCTTTGGGTGTATGGTCATTCCAACAATATTAACTCCTCTGTTCCATGTGTATGAGATATCTTTTCATTTGTTTGTGTCCTCTTCAGTTTCTTTCATCAGGGTTTTGTAGTTTTCTTTCTAGATGTCTTTTACTTCCTTAGTTCACTTTATTTCTAGGTATTATATTTTTTAGGTATTTGAAATGGTCTTGCTTTCTTGATCTCTTTTTTTCAGCTATTTTGTTATTTTGAATAGAAAAACTATTGATTTTTATATTTTGATTTTGTATCTTGAAGTTTTCCTGAATTTGTTTATCAGATCTAAAAGTATTTTGTGGGCCGGGCGCGGTGGCTCAAGCCTGTAATCCCAGCACTTTGGGAGGCCGAGACGGGCGGATCACGAGGTCAGGAGATCGAGACCATCCTGGCTAACATGGTGAAACGCCGTCTCTACTAAAAATAAAAAAAAAAAACTAGCCGGGCGAGGTGGCGGGCGCCTGTAGTCCCAGCTACGTGGGAGGCTGAGGCAGGAGAATGGCGTGAACCTGGGAGGCGGAGCTTGCAGTGAGCTGAGATCCGGCCACTGCACTCTAGCCTGGGTGACAAAGCGAGACTCCGTCTCAAAAAAAAAATAAAAAATAAAAAAAATAAAAGTATTTTGTGGATTTTTTAGTTTTTTTTCTAAAGATAAATTCATGTCGCAGGCAAAGAGGAATTGATTTGACTTTGTTTGCTTTCAATTTGGATGCCTTTTATTTTTTCTCTGGACTTACCACTCTGGTTTCCAGTACAGTGTTGAATATGGATGGTGAAAGTGGGCATTCTTCTCTTTTTCTAGTTCTTAGAGAAAAGAGCTAGGAATTTCTTTCTTTTTTTTTTTTTTTTCCATTCAGTGTGATGTTAACTGTGGGTTTATCATGTATGGTCATTATTATGTTGAGGTATGTTCCTTTAATACCTAGTTTGTTGAGAATTTTTATCATGAGGGGTGTTGAATTTACTCATGCTTTTTCTGCATCTATTGGGATGATCAAATAGTGTTTGTTCTTCATTTGACTGATGTGTGATGTATTAGATTTATTGATTTGTATATGGTGAACCATCCTTGCATCCCTGGGATAAATTCCACTTGATCATGGTGTATTGGCTTATTGATGTGCTATTGGACTCAGTTTGCTAGTAGTTTTTGAGAATTTTTGCATTTAAGTTCATCAGAGATATTGAAAATATAACATATCAAAATTTTCTTTTTTGCTGTTGTGGTGTCCTTGTGTGTTTTGGTTATCAGAGTAATACTGGCCTCATAGAATGAATTAGGGAGAATTCCCTCCTCTTGAAATTTTTGAAGTAGTTTGAGGAGAATTAGTATTCTTCTTTGAAAGTTAGATAAAATTTAGCTGTAAAACTATCCAGTCCTGGCCTTTACTTTACTGGAAAGCTTTTTATCACTGTTCAATCTCATATAATTGGTCTTTTCAGATATTTGTTTCGTCCTGATTCAATCTCGGTGAGTTGTATGTGTTCAGGAATTTATCTATTTTGTCTAGGTTTTCCAGTTTTTTGGTGTATAGTTGCTCATAATAATCTCTGATGATTTTCAAAAAATTTTTGTACTATCAACTGTAATATTTTATTTTTCATTTCTGGTTTTATTTGGTCGTCTGCCTTACCAGTGATTTATCAATTTTGTTTATTTTTTCAGAAAACTGACTTTTATTTTGTTGATTTTTTGTTTTCATGTTTGTTGTCTTTTTTAATATTTATAGTGTTTAGTTATCCTCTTGTCTTTATTATTCCTTTTCTTTTACTAATTTGGGCGTTTAAATGTTCTTGCTTTTCTCATTCCTTGAGGTATATTATTAAATTCCTTATTTGGAATTTTCCTACTTTCTTGATGTAGGTGTCTGTTGCTATAAAATTCTCTTTTAGCACTGCTTTTGCTGTATCCCATAGGTTTTGGTATGTTATATTTCTATTTTCATTTGTTTCAAAGGTTTTTAAACTATTACCTTAATTTTGTTTGGACCCATGGTCATTCAAGAGCATGTTATTATATGTGCTTGTACAATTTCCAAATATATTTTTGTTATAGATTTCTAATTTTATTTCATTGTGGTCTGAGAACATACTTGGTATGATTTTATTTTAAAAAATAAGTTTTTGCTTGTATTTTATCTTCATAAATGATCTACCCTGGAGGGTATTCCTTGTGTTGATGCAAAGAATGTGTATTCTGTAACTGTCAGATGAAATTAAAAAAAAAATTTCCAGCATTTTGGGAGGCCAAGGTGGGTGGATCAACAGAGGTCCAGGGTTGGAGAACAGCCTTGCCAAAATGATGAAACCCTGTCTCTATTAAAAATATTTAAAAAATCAACCAGGCATAGTGGTGCGCACACCTGTAATCCCAGCTACTAGGGAGGCTGAGGCAGGACAATTGCTGGAACCAGGGCAGGGAAGTGAAGGTTGCAGCGAGCTGAGATTGTGCCACTGCACTTCAGTGGGCAATAGACTGAGACTTTGTCTCTAAATAAATAAATAAATAAATAAACGAATAAATAAAAATAAAATATACATTTAGTCAACTTGGTCTACAATGCAGTTTAAATTCAATATTTCTCATTAATTTTCTCTCTAGATGATCTGCCTTATGCTGTTAATATTCATGGGTGTTAATGTCCAAAACTATTGTTGTATTAGAGTCTATCTCACTCTTTTGATGTAATAATATTTGCTTTATATATCTTGATTCTTTGATGCTGGGTACATATATAGTTAGAATTGTTATATCTTCTTGCTGAATTAATCCCTTTATCATTATATAATGACCTTCTTTGCCTTTCTTCTATTTTTGATGTAAAGCATGTGTTATCTGATGTAAGTATAGCTATTCCTCCTCACCTTTGATTTCTGTATGCAAGTAATATATTTTTCCATCCCTTTACCATCAGACTATATTTGTCTTTACAGGTGACAAGAGCTTCTGGTAGGCATCACATAGTTGAGTCATAATATTTTCTCCACTCCCATCCTGGTGAACATGGTGAAACCCCGTCTCTACTGAAAAAATACAAAAAACTAGCCGGGCGAGATGGCAGGCGTCTGTAGTCCAAGCTACTCGGGAGGCTGAGGCAGGAGAATGGCATAAACCCAGGAGGTGGAGCTTGCAGTGATCTGAGATCCGGCCCCTGCACTCCAGCTTGGGTGACAGAGCGAGACTCCGTCTCAAAAAAAAAAAAAAATATATATATATATATATATTTATGTATATATATATATATTTTCTCCACTCGGGCAGTCCATATCTTTTAAGTGAAATATGTAATTGGTTTATATTCAATGCTATTATTGTTGTTGGAGGGCTTGAAATGGTTTGGCTGTGTCCCCACCCAAATCTCACCTCCAATTGTAGTTCCCATAATCCCCATGTGTTGTAGGGGAGACCAGGTGAGAGGTAATTGAATCACAACGGTTGGGGGGAGGACAATCCCCACGTGTTGTGGGAGGGACCAGGTGGGAGGTAATTGAATCACAGCAGTGGAGGGGGGCGGGTACCTCCATGCTGTTCTTGTGATAGTGAGTAAGTTCTCAGGAGATCTGATGCTTTTATAAGGGGCTTTTTCCCCTTTTCCTGGGCACTTTGCCTTGCTGCCACCATGTGAAGAAGGACATGTTTGCTTTCCCTTCTGCCATAATTGTAAGTTTCCTCAGGACTCTCCAGCCATGCAAAACTGTGAGTAAATTAAACCCTTTTCTTTGTAAAAAATACCCAGTCTCAGGCAGTTCTTTATAGCATGTGAGAATGATGTATACAGTAAATTGGTAGCAAGGGACCAGTTGGTACCAAGGGAGTGGGTGCTGCTATAAGGATACATGAAAATGTGGGAGCAACTTTGGAACTGGGTAACAGGCAGAGATTGGAACAGTTTGGAGGGCTCAGAAGAAGACAGGAAAATGTGAGAAAGTTTGGAACCTCCTAGAGACTTGGAGGGCTCAGAAGAAGACAGGAAGACGTGGGAAAGTTTGAAAATTCATAGAGATTTATTGAATGGCCTTGGAAAAATGCTGATAGTAATATGGACAATGAATTCCAGGCTCAGGTGGTTTCAGGCAGAGATGAAAAACTTGTTTGGAGCTGGAATAAAGTTGCCCCTGCCCTAGAGATCTGTGGCACTTTGAACTTAAGAGAGATGATTTAGAGTATATGGTGGAATAAATTTCCAATCAACAAAGCATTCAAGGTGTGACTTGGGTGCTGGTAAATGCATTCAGTTTTATGTATTCACAAATATATAGTTTGGGATTGGAAGTTATGTTTAAAAGGGAAGCAGAGCATAAAAGTTTGAAAAAATTTGCATCCTGATGATGCAATAGAAAAGAAAAACCTATTTTCTGAGAAGAAATTCAGACTGGCTGCAGAAATTTGCATAAGTAACAGTGATCCCAATGTTAATCGCGAAGACAATGGGGAAAATGTTTCCAGCACATGTCAGAGGTCTTCATAGCTGCCCTTTCCATCACAGGCCTGGAGGCCTAGGAAAAAAAAAATAATAATTTTGTGGTCTGCATCCAGGGCCTTGCTGCTTTGTGCAGTCTTAAGACTTGGTGCCCTGCATCCCAGCTGTGGCTAACAGGGACCAATGTACAGCTCAGACCATTGCTTCTGAGGGTGCAAGACCCAAGCCTTGGCAGCTTATATGTGGTGTTGGGCCTACGGGGGCACAGAAGTTAAGAATTGAGGTTTGGGAACTTCTGCTAAGCTTTCAAAACATGTATGGAAACGCCTGAATGTCCAGGCAGAAGTTTGCTGCAGGGGTGGTGCCCTCAGGGAGAATCTCCGCTAGGATGGTGCAGAAGGGAAATGTGGGATCGAAGCCCCCACACAAAGTCTCCACTGGGGCACATCCTGGTAGAACTGTCAGAAGAGGGCCAACATCCTCCAGACCCCAGAATGGTAGATCCACCGTCAGTTTGCACTGTGTGCCTGGAAAAGTCACAGACACTCAATAGCAGCCCATGAAAGCAGCCAGGGTGGGGGCTGCACCTTGCAAAGCCAGAGGGTTGGAGCTGCCCAAGGCTGTGGGAAGCCCACGTCTTGCATCATTGTGACTTCAATGTCAGACATGGAATCAGTGAAGATCATGTTGGAGCTTTAAGATTTATTTGACTGCACTGCTGGGTTTTGGAATTGCCCGGAGCCTATACCCACTTCACTTTGGCCAATTTCTCCCATTTGGAATGAGTGTATTTACCCAATGCCTGTACCCCCGTTATATCTAGAAAGTAACTAACTTTCTTTCCATTTTACAGGCTCATGGGCAGAAGGAACTTTCCTTATCTTAGATGAGACTTTGAACTCGAACTTTTGTGTTACTGCTGGAATAAGCTAAGATCTTGGGGACTGTTGGAAAGGTATGATTGTGTTTTGAAATGTGAGGACATGGGATTTGGGAGAGTACATGGGCAGAATGACATGTTTTGGCTCTGTCTTTACCCAAATTTCATCTTGAATTGTAGTTTCCATTATCCTTATGTGTTATGGGAGCAACGCAGTGGGAGGTAATTGAATCATGGGAGCAGTTACTTCCATGCTGTTCTCATGAAAGTGAGTGAGTTTTCATGAGATCTGATGGTTTTATAAGGGACTTTTCCCCTTTGCTTGGCAAATCTCTTTCCTGCCGCCACGTGAAGAAGGATGTGTTTACTTTCCCTTCTACCATGATTTTAAGTTTCCTGAGGCCTCCCCAGCCCTGGTGAACTGTAAATCAATTGCACCTCTTTCCTTTATAAACTACCCAGTCTCAGGCATTTCTTTATAGCAGCGAGAGAACAGACTAATATAGGACTGACTCCTGTCATTTTCTTAATTGATTTCTGGTTGTTTTGTAAATCTTGTATTCCAAGGACAGACTCTCCTACCTACAAATGCTGTCACTGCTGGATGCTGTCACCAGGACTAAATCATGAGCCACTGGCAGTAATTCTGCCACCCCCAACATTGGGGATGCCACACATTTACAAATACCCCAAGGACAGATGAACTCACCGACAGATACCACTTGCAGCCAAAGCGTGCACTCCCCAGCTGCCTGCCTACAGTTGCTCCAATGAAAAGCAACCCCATACTCCCCAACATCAGGATCACAGATCAGTGGCTTCCACTTCTACCTGAGCATTCCACGAAAGGCCTAGGAATTAGCCTGCCTCTGCCTACAACTTCAGCACCCATACACACCACCAAAGAGACAAGGACAAGATTGCCTGGAACAGCTCCACTTCACGCAGTAACTTACCATGTTCTCTGGGAGCCTGAATATTGCCCTTCCCCAGCTACCACCACTGGCACCTAAGTAGTCCTCTTGCACGCCTGAGGATGGGCCCACCCAACCGGCTGTTACCACCATAGCTGGCACTCACTCTAGCATATAACCTGAGGGCCTGGGGTCTAGCCCACCCAGCTCATTGCAGCCACTGCCAACACCAGTGCATACTGCTTGATTAAATACATTAAAGTGAACTGGGATGTTTGATTAACCTCCACATTGTACTTCTGGCTTCCCTCATTATTTTGTCTAGTAGTGTTCACACTTGTAGTGAAAGTGTCTCATTTTACCATTTGGGTAAATCTGAAAAACCCCGTCCAAACAGTGTAAGTAACATATCTTTTAAGGACAGCATGAAGAATTCTTACTGCTAAAAGAAAGTGAGTTGAAGCATGAGCAGCTAGAGATTGCTCACTACTTTTGTCCTCAAGTGGTGTTACTCAGAGTAGGCCTGCCAAAAGTAGAAATCAAACAGACTGGCAGTTGTTGGGGTTAATGAGAAATGTGATAAATAAAGGTTAGGTTGTTATGAAAGATGTGCTGGACAAGGCTGAGCAGTCATGCCATAGAGCTGTCCTCTATATTTGATTGTAGCATGGCACTCTTGTAACAGAAGTTTTATCACTTATTATATGGTCTACAACTGTTTATTAATTTTATCCTTTGCCAGCTCTTTTTACATTTTCTAATGTAATGAGCGCTTTTATGAACCAATAAACGAAAAAGTGTGTGTTTATTGAAAAGTGATGTCATTTTTTCAAGAAGTAAATGATACATGTGTCATTCTAAATTAATTTCACTTATATGATTCTAGCTTTTTATATGTATAAATAAAAAATAAGTAGCTTTGGCTGCAAGCTGGGGATATCAGTGGGGCTCTAGGGATGTAAAGATGTGGGGACTATTGAGCCCCAGGGCAAGATGCAGTCTCGTGGGGACAGAGATCTCAAAGTAACACCAAATTGCAGTTGCTTAGGTCTAAGATGGTGTGTACGACCCAACATGAACTTTCTCTCTAGGGCAATGTTATTGCACAATCTCCAGATAGCTCCCTATATTACCCTAAGGGCCCATTAGCATCAAGGCATTCTCTCATGGCTACGATTGCAAGAGTTTCCGTGGGAATGTGGACGACTGGGGATCTCTCGCTAACCCTTTACTTGCATTATGGAGGCTCACCAGGCTCCTAGCCGATCCCTTCCTAGCAGGCTGCCTTAATTTCCTTTTCTTCCTTGCTTCAGGTGTTTTCTGTCACTTTGCTGTTGAATTCCAATGTGCTCTCTTAGATAATCTATTAGAAGTATGATTATCTGTTCATTATTTTGGTTCTTACTTTTTGAGGAGATAAGTAATAGGTGCCTTTGATCAACCATCTTGAAGTCACCCTACAGAAGATTACGAAAATACTATTCAACACGATCTTTATCACATGAAAGATTATAGTTCAATCAGTTACTTTTATTCATGTAAATATTTGTAAATGTTGACAGCTATGTTCTCTACATTGATAGAATATCACAACACTTTATGAAGCAATTATAATTTATGTGTGTGAAAGGTAGAAGGTTGTACCACCACTGCTAACATCATCTAACATCCCATGCCTTCTGCCCAGGAGCTCAAGGACCTGCCCACTCACACACCCATTGCCACCACTACCAGAACCTAGGCAAGATGCCTGTAGGCCTAAGAATTGGCCCACATGGATGCAATAGCACTGGTGACAATGTATCTCAGCCTAGGGCTTAAGAACAGATCATGATAAAATATATTCTTACTAAATTATAGATCCTATAGAATAATTTATTTGGTATTAATGTGTTAAAATGAAATGTCTGAGCAATAACTTAAAACAGACTGAATCTATCAGTGAACCATTTTTTGAGAAATATTCCTCTAGAGCTTTCCATGTTGCTTCATTCTCAAATAGTGTTAAATATTTCCTTAGGTGAAGTATCAATTCACGTCACTGCTTCTCCCACTGTAACCCTTTGAAAAGTTCCAGGTTCTGGGAGCCAATTTAGGGTCTCATAAATTATTTCAACTGCAACAGCAAACATGTAAGCAAACACAGTATAGCTATCCTCTCCAAGGTATTTTCTGAAATAACGGACTGCTCACTAAGGGGTGAGTAAGGAACTTATTGTAGCCCCTTGGTCACCCATTAGTGAGCAATCCCTAGCTGCTCAAAAACAGTAGATTTTATTATTAGTCATCAAATTGCTGTTTATGGTCTCAATTGGATGTTTTCTGAGCCTGAACTGTAAAATATGGAACCTGATATCATATATATATGTATGTGTGTATATATATATATATAAAATTATATTTTTAATATTTTAATTGGGTCTTCCAGAAGGAGCTTTTAAAATCCCAATTCATATGTTGTTGTGATAATCTATTTTGCTTGTCTTCACAGTACTGGTAGAAAATGTTTTACATCCATATGATGAATCTTAATTTTTTTTTTAATTTCTGCAGTGTCAACTATGTCAGCCTTTGAAAATCAAATGACATCAGTAAAATCATAAAAGTCTCTGTTTATAGATTTCAGAACATAATGCTTTATCTACTTTGACTTTAATCTGTACTTGAGAGCATTCAAAATTTGGTTATTTATAGGAGTACTGCTTAAGTCTATTTTGGACAAGGTATCATTTAGGTTTCCAAACTTCTTTCTAACTTCTCTCAGAATTTAAGAATTATCTAATAACAGCTCAATATTTATCTTATTTCTTAATCAAATATTAGCAATGAGAGTGTATTGGTGGTGGTGATAAATACATGCACTTTGCTTATTTGAAAACATCAATGCCAACATCAAAATTAAACAAAACATTAAAATTAAAACAAAGTTCAATTTTGACACTAAGCATTTAGAGAAGAAAGTATTTCAAAGACTATCATAACACCATCACCTTTTTTAAAATAAAATTTTTATTTTAGAGAAGTTTTAGATTTAAAAAAATATTGTGAAAATGCTACAGAGTTGTCACATACCCCAGACTAAGCTTCCCCTATTTTTAACATCTTACACATCACTTTTTAAGAAGATCACTCTGGCACTGTACCAAACCAAGGATTATCTATCTCTTGATTTCTTCTTACGCAATACATTTTAAATTCTGGCTTAAGCCACTCAGTCAATTTTTCCGTTACCTGCAGCTGACATTTTACCGATATATATACACACATTAATGTTATAAAATTACTTCTTGGTTTATACATATGCATCACCATCATTTAGCATTGTTTTCCTTTTCTGTTTACTTCAAGAAAAACATTTCCAGAAATCCAAGTTGCTAGAATAGTCTGATTGGTCAAAATTTTTATGAGGCCAGTATAATAGATCCTAAAAGAGTTATGTTGCCTTGGCATTTATTTTGAATATAGGGTTGGCTTTTTCATACCACAAGCAAGACTTAGTCATCCTTGACATAGTTCCCAGTTCTCTGCCTCCCCAAGTTCCTCAAGCAGATTGATCCATATATCTTTCTTATACAATCACCTCCACATTTTTATGGGACAGCTAGATACTACCTGACTGACCCCCACATCCTACATAGGCTTTGCAGATAAGCCATAGTGGTCACTTCTCAGTCACAGTGGGAATCGATGGAACTCATGCCTGTTTATTCAAAACCCACCAATTAGAACTCCACACAGAAAACTTGCTTGGGTAACACCTTGAATCTCAACGAAGGCTTTGGCCCACAGGTTCCTTTTTCTCTCTTCTTCCCCACCTGTTGGTTGAACCAATGTGTCCCAGACAGCTTCCCTACTTCTTGTTTTCCCTGTGAGGCATGCTGCCTTCTCTCTGGGATTTGTAAGTAATACACTGCTTCTGTTATCTCTTGTGTTTTGTTGAGTTGCCTTCTCTGTGTCACACCTGATTCTCCTCCTGGTCAGGACTCTGCTGGGGAGTGGCTATCTCAGTAAGAATAAACTGGACAGAGGTCAGACAAGAACCAAAAGGGCATATGACAGCATAAGCAAGTTCTTCCTGTGAGGAAGATACCTGGTTACGATCAGGCGCAGGTATTTGGCCATCCACCAGGATAAAGAAGTATCTTGAAAAACACATAAATATTTACCACCAAATTTCTGGGAGCCCTATCTGAGCAAAGCTAGAGTTCAAAGCCACTCTTCAGGGAGAGATTTCAAAAAATATTTGAGAAAAAATGCAACGGTCATACACTTGAGAAAATTTTCTAGAAGCTGGTGGCACAGTGCCTTTCCCAAAATGACTATTCACCTACTTTCCCTGGAAGACTGCAGCAGTACATTTCTGTTCAGCTTACAATGGTCCCACCTCACCAGATCTAAATGTAGCCTTCTTTTCTAAGTCATGCTGTAACAGCAGCACAGAGAAAGAAATTAATGACCACCAGAAACCTGGAGTGAGGCCTTTAAGTTTTAATGATTGTATTGTGTGTGTGTGTTTTTTTGTTTTTTTGGGTTTTTTTGTTTTTTTTTTTTTGTTTTTTGAGACGGAGTCTCGCTCTGTCGCCCAGGCTGGAGTGCAGTGGCCGGATCTCAGCTCACTGCAAGCTCCGCCTCCCGGGTTTATGCCATTCTCCTGCCTCAGCCTCCCGAGAACACCGCCCGGCTACTTTTTTGTATTTTTTAGTAGAGACGGGGTTTCACCGTGTTAGCCAGGATGGTCTCGATCTCCTGACCTCGTGATCCGCCTGTCTCGGCCTCCCAAAGTGCTGAGATTACAGGCTTGAGTCACCGCGCCCGGCCTAATGATTGTATTGTTAACCAAAGTGTACTTTTACTCTTAAACTACTTGTTTCTTCTTAATCTAAACTTCTTATTTTGTACATCCAAGTGAAAAGAGAAAAATAACTTTAGTTCCTTAAAAGGACATCTGTTTCTTGCCTCACTACTTGTTAAAAAGTGGAAAAAGTTAACAACATATTTTGTCTATAATTCCAATCTTTCTCTCATTCTATCTTACTAACTACTTATCCTATGCATCTCAGCTCATCATCATTGTCTGTGGAAACTTTTCTTTAATCAGATCAGGTTTCACACTTTATTTATATACTCTCATAACATTAGATAATCTCCTTAATAGCACTTACCTTAAAGTACTTTGCAATTATATACTTAGTTCTGTGAATTTTGATTAGCATATATTTTTAACTATGCTTTGAGGGAGATCCATCATATAATTGGCCTACAAAGATATCCTAGTACAGAGCACCATGTTTAGAACTTAGTAGAAACTATATAATCTGGAGACTGCCAAACTGACTTTATGTTGTACCGCACACTCCCTTGCTCGCTATGTTCCAGTCACACTGACTATTTTTCTGTGTCTTGATTCCACTTATTCACCCTGCTTCAAATTTGTTTCCTCTAGATATTTCACATCATTCAGATGTCTGGTTAAATACTAACCCTCAGAGAAGTCTTCCCTGACTGCACCCATTACAAAGAATCATCTCTCTATATTACGAGTCACATTATACTGTTTTAGTTTATTTCAGATGAATACTTTTATTTGCTTATTTTTTTTTTTTCTTCTCCTTTCCAGCTTGAATGTGAGCTCTATTGGGGGAAAAGGTCTTGTCTTACCTTGCCACTGCTATATGTTCATTTCTCAAACAACCAGCTAGCTAACTCTTCAATAAAATTTTTGAATGATGAGTTGTGCTCAATAATTATGTGTATAGAAGTTGAATGATCAATTGTTTATATAGCAGAAAATCTTTATCTGAGGAAAAAGTGGGCCACAGAAAGGTTTGGGTGTAGCTTATCATATTTATAGAGTTGATAATATGTGTCCATTGTAGATTAAAACCAGGGACTTAAAATACTCTTGGGAGATAATTCATTCTAAGGAAAAAGTAGGTGAGGAACCTACGCTGGTTGTAGAAAAGTAGACCAGTTCAAAGTAAAGAGTAACTTTGAGTACAACATGGTAAATATCAACTAAATTGTTTCCTGCATCTCAGGAAGAGAAGGTTGTGAAAAAACAGCAGGTAACGGGGACTACGGGCAACAATAATTTGCTGTACATTTTAAAATAACTAAAAGAGTATAACCGGATTGTTTGTAAGACAAAGGATAAATGCTTGAAGGGATAGGTATCTAATTTCCCATGAAGTGACTATTACGCATTTGCATACCTGTTCCAAAATATCTCATGTGTTCCAAAAATATGTACACCTACTATGTACCAAAACAAATTAAAAATTTTAAAAAAAAACTTACAAAAAGAACAAAAAAACTTGAGCAGAGTAGGAATGATGAGAGGGCAGAAGACTCTGGTACTGGAAACAATGGTTGAGCAGTTTCAGCAATGATGATAGGTGATATCTTCAACACAGACACTGGAATTCTAGATATCAGGCATCTGTAGCCTTATCTCAGGTAACAACATGTATTAGACTAGCCAAGTTGATACACAAAACTATCATAACAACTATATTTTTTGAGTTTGACAAGCTATTTTGTGTAAAACACAATTTAGTATGTTGATTGTGCATCTCAGTAATTCCGAAAAATATAAATTTTATCTGGGTATAGTGGCTCATGCCTGTAATACTAGCACTTTGGGAGGCCAAGGCAGGATGATTACTTGAGGTCAGGAGTTTGAAACCAGCCTGGACAATATAGTGAGACCTCATGTATACAACAATATAAAAAATAGCCAGGCATGGCTGCACACACTTGTATTACTGGCTACTTGGGAGGCTGAAGCAGGAGGATCACCAGAGCCCAAGAGTTCAAGGTTGCAGTGAGCTATGATCACACCATTTCACTCTAGCCTGGGTATAAGGGTGAGAATCTGTTCCCCCCAAAAAAAAATTATGACTAGCACTATTTAACAAAGAGTTTGAGACTTTGTCCAAAGCTTACACAAATGAGCTCAAGGAAAAGGTAAGCAGAGTGGCAAAGCATGAGTGTGGGGTGAGTAAAACCTGAGTGCGACTTCAAATTCAGGACTACTGCCTACTGGCTATGTAACCTAGAGCAAATCACTTACCTCTTTGAGTTTTGATTTCCTTATCTCTTAAGGAGACATAATAATACCTACGTCGAAGCATTATTATGAAATTGAAGTGAGGTGATGTGTTGAAAATGTCTAGAAAAGGATTTATCCTATAACAATAGTTATAATTTACTGGCTGCTTTCCATACGTTCAATGCTATTCTGCGCTCTTTTCACAAATCATCTCATGTAATTATTTCAATAATCCTAAAAGGCCTTTACTATTATTACTCCCATTATAGAGATAAAGAAAATAAGGTTTGAAACAGTTAGAGAACTAACATTCCCAAGCTGAGATAGCACCACTGTACTCCAGCCTGAGCAACAGAGAGAGATTGTGTCAAAAAAAAAAAAAAAAAATTACTTGAAATTTAAATTTTAGTGCCCATAACTAAATGTTTTTGGAACAGCTCTACACTCATTTATTTACATATCCTGTAGTGTTGTATGAGTGCTATTTGGCTGAGTTATGCAGTTGCAATTGAGATTATATTTGGTAAAATGCAAATTATTTCCTATCTTGCCTTTTATAGAAAACCAATTCTGGTCTAGTAACTTATTCTCCTAACTTTGGATCACTCCATTGTATACATATTGTGTGTGTGTGTGTCTTGAGAAAATAGAACACATGAAGCTAAGAAAATGCAAACTTACCAAACAGTGCGAATAGTATGGAGAGAAAACATTTGCTACCTTGTTTGATGCTGATGAAAGACTATTAATATGATGATAGAAATAGAGAAAAATTGTTTGACAACACCATCTACTGAGAAAATCTGATATTACAGAGAATGTGACAAAACCAGTCTCTCTCAACTTTTTGTATGCGTCAGCATCACCTGGATTCTTGGTATGAAATAAATATTTCTGAATTACATTCCTCAGAGATCTTAATAGAAAACAATGCTCATACCTGAGGGAAACATGGCACATGGCCATTTGTATTTCTTCCTATTTTATGTATTTCATTCACTGAGGTTAGTATTGTTGTGTCTTCAGCAGTGAACTTGGTGGATAAATATTCCAATAATGTTCTGGTTGGGATCAGGGAGGCCTCAGGCCTTTATCCAAGTCTTATTGAGTCCCACTGACAGAGGTCATTATACAATGGTTGTCTGCCGGGAAAGGGGTGTTTACTGTAGCTGTGCTAAGCCAGGAATCAGAGGACAGGGTCAGGTAATTTAGGTGAGAACAGCAGTATTGGTGATGTGGATGGGAGAATGAAGTCTGATGAATTCCACTAATAGGGTGTCTACTGATGATTTTCCCTGATGATGTTCTCAGCTCAGGAGTATAGGCTTGTGGTCTGAAGGCATCATAAATGCACCACAAAGTTTCTGATAAGAATTATAAGCTGAAAGAGCTTGCTCTCTAACTTTCAGTGTGCCTTAAGGTGCTGTAAGGATCAGTGTGTGTGTGTGTGTGTGTGTGTTCATCTGTGTTCCTTCCATGGCAATCCTGAGAAAAGATCAAGATTGCCAAGTTGTGGAGGGAAGATGGTAGTTAGGAAAGGTGAGAAAAGGTAGCATCAGTGAAATTATTTGGCAATAGTAGTGGCGGCACTGCTAACTTTTCTTTCTAATTTAGTAGATGTTAGGGCATATGACACTTTGAGGTAGATATCATAATTAAAGTCACACATTACTGATGAAGAAATTGAAACTTTGAGAGGATAAAAAACTGTTAAGATCACTCAGCTAATAAATGATGATTCCAGCCAAGACACAAATCCAGTTTTTATTTTATTTTATTTTTTTACTTTAAAGCCCATGTTTCTTTCACAATGTTAAGCTGTTAGGCTGGCATATACATATATATACACACACACACACGTATATATTTATGTACATAAAACTATCAATAGTTACCATTTATTGAGCACTTTGTAAGGCTTGGTTATATATGATATATATATCATATGTATATATTATATATATATTTTGTGTGTGTGCGTGTATGTATTTTTGGCTTAATATGATTACCACCAGAGGTCTGAAACTGAACTAATAAGCATTATTTCCCCTATTCTATTGATGAAGAAATAAGTTTCAAGAGGTTAAGTGACTTTCTCAAGATCACTCAGCTAGTATGTGCAGAGTCTGGATTTCAACTCAGGTCTCTTTGACTCCAAATATTTCCATTATATTAAGATATATTCAAGAGTTGGTATAGTATCCCAATACCACAATTCCTTTTCTCAAGACTCATGTAAAGTATGGAGCTGGTTCTCTTATGCAGTCAAATCAGGAACTATAATTAGCAAAAAATGCCAGGAACGATATATGCCTAACATAACCCATAAGGACTACAAATGAACACAGATGATTTCTAGGAAATTTCTATATTCAGAAGCCTATTTACCTCACAGCAAATAAATCATTGACGATCATTGACACATTACCTGGGTATTCTGTGAAACGTCAGGATGGGTTTGCACTTCAAACCTTGAGATGATTTCATCCACAGCCTACAGCTTCATCGCAACGTCATGAGAGACCATGAGCTGGAACCACCCAAGGAAGTGACTCTTGTATTTCTTGATCCTCTGAAACTGTGTGTTATAATAAGTGTTAATTTTTAAGATGCCAAATTTGGGATAATTTCTTACACAGAGAAAGTAACACAAAGGTGTTAATTTTTAAGATGCTAAATTTGGAATAATTTCTTACACAGAAAAAGTAGCACATAGGGACATTATTTTAATGCAGCTACATCATTTTGTTTCTAAAGGTAATGTTAAAATGTAGCTATTTTTTGGTACTATCTATAGCCAAAAGACTAGGTGATATATTAAGTCTCAACTTTCTGCAGGAATATTTTTGCAACATCACTGTGAATTACCATCCTTTTCCCTACATCCTCCCTGTGGTCTTCTAGCTTCATTGGCGTGCCAATGCAGGCCACATCTTAAGTAAAAACCTGTTACTCCTCCATCCCCAATACTCACATCCCGTGCATGCAATGAGTTTTATAGACACACTGAATAACCACTTACTTACTCAAGATAACAAAGCTTTTATCTCTGCTGGCCAGGATCTACTCTTACAGGTGTTTCAGTTCATCTTTTCACCTTTCTGGATCCACAGGTAAACAAATTTCTCTCTCCTGCCTCCTGTCAACCTGCATCTCACTTGTAGTCTCATCTCATATTGGGGATATTGGAAACATTTATTTTAATTGACCGTCCTCATCTTTCTTTCCTCTCTAGAGTCTCTTAGATACCCTCACTTTAATGTCGGGTCAAAGCATCTCTCATTCTCCTCTGTAGACATTTTTTTTTTCCTGCCATTCTGATGAATAGCTGCATGAGTTTTCATCTTTAATAGTTCTTTGCTAGGACTTGGATATAGTTTGTTTGTCCTCATCAAAACTCATATTCAAATTTGATCACACACTTGGCAGTGTTGGGAGGTGGAGTATAATGGGAAGTGTCTTTGTCATAGGGGCAGATTCTTCAGAAATAGGTTAATGCCCTCTTTTGGGGGTGAATCAGATTTTCTCTCCCTGGAATGGATTAAATACCAAGAAAGTGGGTTTTTAAAAAGAATCTGACTTCCATGATTTATTCTCTTTCTTCCTCTTTCACCATGTGATCTCTTTATACATGCTGACTACCCTTCCATTTTCTTCTATGAGTGGCAGCAGCCTGAGGCCCTTGCCAGATGCATCTGTGCAATCCTGGATTTTCCATCCACCACGGTCATGAACCAAATAAACCTCTTGATTTCTATAAATTACCCAGTCTCAGATATTCTGTCATAGCAACACAAAATGGAAGAAGAAATGATCATAATTGAAATGTATTGCTAAGAAGAGTTGGAATGGTATAAAATTTAATCAAAATGATTAGAAAGTATGTTCAAGTCCTTAATATAACTAAATCATGAAATATATATAAACTAAATAATGAAATACATTTATAGATACACAATTATATATATAACTATATATATGTTTTATATAACCAATAAAGATATAATTAAATTATTTTATCTTCTGCTGACAGAATGCATAACAAAAGCTCAATAACTTTTATGGAACCTATTAAAATGAGAGCTAAATAATAAGAGTTAGTGATTGTATAACTGTAGGGTCCATTGAAGAGACATTGTGGCTGGTTGGCAAAAGTAGTTCAGTTATTAAAAGATGAAATACAGCTAGAATAACATATCCCTCATAAGCAATAGCTGCTCTTTTTTCTTGAGACAGAGTCTTGCTCTCTTGCCCAGGCCGGAGAGCAATGGCACAATCTCAGCTCACTGCAAACTCCACCTCCTGAGTTCAAGCGATTTTCCTGCCTAAGCCTCCCGAGTAGCTGGGATTACAAGAATAACTGCTTTTGCTCTGATGACTAATTTAGTTTCCCAAGAACGCTGGTATAAAAAGTGATGTCTTGGGTAATTTTGGCTACTGCAAATGTGTATTTATTATCTTATGGTAATGATATACAGATGCTCCTTGATTTATGATGGTTCTATCCAGAAGTAACCCATCATAAATTAAGGAGAGTACTGAATGTGTAGCACTTTCCAAAGTTGAAAAATCATAAGTCAAACCATCACACATCAGGGATTTCCCTGAAAAGCCAGGAGGCTTCTCATTTAAGTATTTTTTTCCAAAATTTGATACTGGACAACAAATGAAAGTCAAATCTGGTTGGCAACTTGTTTTGTTCAGCTTAGAAAACATTTTAAATTGAATTTGAACACCTTCAAAGAAGTTTGTAATCTCAGTCTCAAAGCACTATAATTCTATTTTGTTTACATATGATGCCATTCACAAATTTATGTTACCTACATGGCCTATGAGAACATTTGAATTTGCAGGACCTTAACCTAAATAATACTTTGATTTTAATTGTTTAAAGTGAGTTAGTTTGGGCTCTCAAGCAAATCATCTCAATCATAGGTTCTCTATATCTCAAGCCTGGTCTGTTGCCCTTCTGCTACTACTGAAAAACTAAAGATGAAACCATTGGTTACAGGTAGTGAATGCCACCCCTTACAGACACTTAACTTGCTCAGGTTCTTTATTTATTTAACAACTGTGAAAAATAACAGAAATCACAAGCCTATGACTGTGGGTCAAGGACGCCTCTGTGTCATCAAGAAATATGTATTCCAAAATGTAAACCAATCTGATTATTCTTTTCAGTCTATTCTTTTCACAACTTAAAAAATAACTTCAAGGTCTGTGTATTCATTATTTAAATAAATTACTTTCCACCTGCTCCTCTTAGACTTCAGTTCTGTAAAAGCACGTTTCACAAACAGCCACAGAGAATGTTTACAGCTTAACTTCTGGGAAAGGTAGCAACATACTGTCCGTTCTCTCTAAACTCCCACTCCCGTTTCACAGAGAAAAAAGGAAGACCCACACTCTCATGCTTTTACTGACTTTTCTTTTTATAGCAGTGTTCTTGGTGACTAGAAGGATGGAATATTTTTTCTTATTTTCTCTAAGTCATGTGCATCTTCTACCATTGAATAGTAAGCCATAAAATCACACCATCCTAGAAAAAAATGACTTTCTTTTAAATTTCAACTTTTATTTTAGATACAGAGGTACATATGTTGGTTTGTTACACGGGAAAATTGTGTGATGCTGAGTTGGGAATCTGTCATCCAGGTAGTAAGCACAGTAGCCAATAGGTAGCTTTTCAACCTATGCTACTTCCTTTTTCCCTCTAGTAGTCTGCAGTACCTATTGTTCCCATGTTTACGTCCATGCGTGCTCAATGTTTAGCTCCCACTTATAAGTGAGAACATGTGGCATTTAGTTTTCTGTTTCTGCAGTAATTAGCTTAGGATTAGGGCCTCCAGCTGCATCCATGTTGCTGCAAAGGACATGAATCTATTCTTTTTTACATCTACATAGTATTCCATGGTATATATATATGCCACGTTTTCTTCATCCAATCTTCTATTGATGAAGCACCTGGAATGATTTCAGGTCTTTGCTATTGTGAATACCATAGTGATGAACAAAATGGGTGCATATGTCTTTTTGGTAGAATGATTTATTTTCCTTTAGGCATATGCCCAGTAATGGGGTTGCTAGGTCAAATGGTAGTTCTGTTTTAAGTTCTTTCAGAAATGTTCAGACTGCTTTCCACAGTGGCTGAACCAATCTATATTCCCATCAACAGTGCATAAGTGTTCCCTTTCTTTCCTCTGCAGCCTCACCAGCATCTGTTGTTTTTTTTAGTTTTTAGTAGTAGCCATTGTGACTGGTGTGGCATGGTATCTCATGGTGGTTTTGATTTGTATGTGTTTGGTGGCCACTTATACGTCTTCTTTTGAGAAGTGTCTGTTCATGGATATGTCCTTTACTCATTTTTTAAAGGGATTATTTGGTTTTTGCTTGTTGATTTGTTTAAGTTCCCTATAGTTTCTGGATATTAGGCCTTAGTCGGATGCATAGTTTGTATTTTCTCCCATTCTGTAGGTTGTCTGTTTACTATGTTGACAGTTTATTTTCCTGTGCAGAAACTTTTTAGTTTAATTAATTCACACTTGTCTCAGTTGGTTTGTGTTGCAATATTTTTTGGAGATTTTGCCAACAATTATTTGCCAAGGCGGATATTGGGAAGAGTGATTTCCATGTTGTGTCTTCTAGATTTTTTATAGTTTGAGGTCTTATGTTTAAATTTATAATCCATTGTGAGTTAATTTTTGTATATGATGAAAGGTAGGTCTCAAGCGTGTCCACGTGTAGAGACCACCAACAGGCTTTGTGTGAGCAACAAGGCTATCTATTTCACTTGGGTGCAAGTGGGCTGAGTCTGAAAAGAGGGTCAGAAAAGGGAGATAGGAGTGGGGTAGTTTTATAGGATTTGGGTAAGTAGTGGAAAATTACAGTTAAAGGGGGTTGTTCTCTTGCGGGCAGGTTCGGGGGTCACAAGGCGCAGGGTGGGGAGATCATGAGACTCATTGTCCAGGGGAGGAAGGTCACAAGGTCGATTGATTAGTTGGGGTGGGGCAGGAACAAATCACAATGGTGGAATGTCATATTTTGTGGTTCTTCAGTTGCTCCAGGCCATCTGAATGTATACGTGCAGGTCACAGGGGTTATGATGGCTTAGCTTGGTCTCAGAGGCCTGACAGTAGGGGTCCAGCTTCAATCTTCTACATATGGCTAGCCAGTTATTCCAGTACCATCACTATAAAAATCCTCAACAGATTAGCCATAGAAGGAACATACCTCAAAATAATAATAGCCATCTGTGACAAACCCACAGCCAACATCATAATGAATGGGCAAAAGCTGGATCTATTCCCTTTGAGAACTCAAACAAGACAACGATGCTCGCTTTCACCACTCCTATTCAACATAATACTGAAAGTCTTAGCCAGAGCATTTGGGCAAGAGAAAGAAATAAAAGCCAGACAAATAGAAAAAGAAGAAGCCAAGCTATCTCTCTTTGCTGATAATATGATTTTATACCTAGAAAATCAGAAAGACTCTGCTAAAAGCCTCCTAGAACGGATAAACTACTTTCATAAAATTTTTGGATACAAAATCAATATACAAAAATCAGTAGCATTTCTATATATGAACAATGTCCAGACTGAGAGATAAATTAAAAACACAATCCCACTTACAATAGCCACAAAGAATATGAAATACCTAGTAATACAGCTAACCAAGGAGATGAAAGATCTCTACAAAAAGAACTACAAAACACTGCTGAAAGAAATCAGACATAAAGCATATATATGGAAAAACATTCCATGCTCATGGATTGGGAGAATCAATATCGTAAATATGGCCATACTACCCAAAGCAATTTACAGATTCAATGTTATTCCTTTCCAACTACCAACATTATTCTTCACAGAGTTAGAAAAAAACTGTTCTAAAATTCATTTGAGACCAAAACAGCCTGAATAGCTAAAGCAATCCTAAGCAAAAAGAATAAGGCTGGAAACATCACACTAACTAACTTCAAACTGTAAGACTACAGTAACCAACACACCATTGTACTTGTACAACACAAACACACAGAATAATGAAACAGAGTAGAAAATCTAGAAATAATGCTGCCACACCTACAACCATCTGATCTTTGACAAGGCTGACAAAAATAAGCAGTAGGGAAATGACTCCGTATTCAAAAAATGGCTTTTTGTTTTTTTAACAGTACAGGAGAACTATAACAGTGGATTCTTCTGGGATCATCTTATCATGCAGTAAAGAAGGGGTGGGTATACGGTAATTTTTTAAAAATTACTTCTAAAACCTACACAGATATCGGTAAACTGTTTTTTCTGTAAGAAATCAAACTAAATATTTTATGTTTTATGGACCACAGTCTCTGTTGCAACTACTCAATTTTGCCATTGTAATACACAAATAAATGAGCATGATTCTGTTTCCATGAAACATGAAACAAAAAGCTAGTGATGAAATGACCTTTTAAAGGAGTGCTTTTTTTTTTTTTTTTTTTTTTTTTTTTATTGTTTTGGAGATGCAGTCTTGGTCTGTCGCCCAAGTTGGAGTGCAGTGACACAATCTTGGCTCACTGCAACCTTTGCCTCCCAGGTTCAAGTGATTCTCCTGCCTCAGCCTCCAAAGTAGTTGAGATTACAGGCGTCTGCCACCATGCCCGGCTCATTATCATACTTTTTAGTAGAGACGGGATTTCACCATGGTAGCCAGGCTGGTCTCGAACTCCTGACCTCAAGTGATCCAACTCCCTCGACTTCCCAAAGTGCTGGGATTACAGGCCTGAGCCACCATGCCTGGCCAAATGAGTGCTGCTTTTCTAACACTGAATATCCTCACATTGTCTCATTTAATGCATGTGACTTTGAAAGGGGCTTATTTTAGTAAACATTTTTACCCAACATTCCAGAGATTCAAACATGCATAGATAATAAATTTATAGTATTAAATCTGATATTTAGATTTCTGACTTCTAATTATATACCAAAGTTGTTCTCTTTTTGAATTTGTTTCATTTCATCACTGAAGCGTCTCTCAAAATCTTTTGATTAAAAAGCAATTTTTTTTTGTCCTGAGAGTACTTTTTGACCTCTGTTATTACACAACTGTGTGATATGAAATGTTATGTTTCATTCATCATTAGGGATGGTATCCAATAAAATTTAAATTGGCTCACATAGGCCTTCTGTTTCTATTTCATTTAGTGTTTTTTAATCATATAAAACTGCTGAATTCTGTCAAATTCTTTCTCTGAATCAATTGAAATGATTATGTGTTTTATCCATTTATGTATTAATGTAGTGTATTACATTGATTTATTTTTGTATGTGAGCTTCAATGTTGATACATAATAATAATTTAAAATACGTTGACTTACAGACCACTGGAGAACTGTAGAAAGCCCTAGTGCTTACTCATACCTAGCTCTCATTTGTTTCCCAAACTAATAAGAGGACCATTCTATCTTGCTTCTTTCCAGTTGTTGATGGTTGTCATGTGACTGGTTCTGCAAAATTGTGAATATGTTCCCTAGAATTCATGTGTTGGAAGCTGAATTGCTATTGTAACAATATTAAGAAGTGATGCTTTTAAGGGATGATTAGGCCATGAGGGGAATGTATAAATGTCTTTATCTTGGGAATGAATTAATTACTGTGGGAGTGAGTTCATAATGAAAAAGATGAATTCAGTCAGATTTTCTCTCACTTGTCTCATGAGCTCACTTCCACTTTCCACCTTTCCCCTATGTGGTGACCCTTGCCAGATGTTGGTGCCATGCTTTTTAACTTCTCTACCTCCTGTACCGTGATCCAAATAAACTTCTGTTCTTTATAAATTACCTAGTCTCTGGTATTCAGTTCTGGCAGCAGAAAATGGACTAAGACAGAAAATTGGTACTGAAAAGTGGGGCTGTTGCTATAACGAATACCTGAAAATGTGGAATTGACTTTCAGATTGGATAATGGGTAGATTATGGAAGAATTTGGAGAAGTAGCCTAGAAAAATTCTGTATTACCATGAATGAAGCATTAAAGGCAATTTTGGTTATGGTTCGGAAGAAGAGGGGAGGTGTAGGGAAAGTCTGGAGCTTCTTAGAGATTACTTAAGTGATTTTGACCAGAAATCTGGTAGAATTATAGACAATAAAGGCCATTCTAAAGAGGTCTCATATGAAAATGAGGAACAACGTATTGGAAACTAAAGTAAAGGCCATCCTTGTTATATAGTAGCAAAGACTTTGGTTGAATTGTGTTCATGAACTAGGACTTTATGGAGTACAGAATGTAACCTTGATGAACTAGAATATCTGCCAGAAGAAATACGTAAACAGTGAAGCATTAAGGCAGCTATGTGACTACCTTTAACAACATACAGTGAGATGTGAGGCGAAGGGAATGACTTAAAGATATCATTTATAATTAAATAGGAAGCAGAGCGGAAAGATTTGGAAAATTCACAGCCTGGGCATGTAAAAAGTGAAAAAGTATATTTGAAAGAGAATATTCAAGGTGTAGCCAAGGAACCCTTTGCTAAAGAGATTAACATGAATAGAAAGAAGCTAGGTGTTATTTATTAAAACAATGGCAGAAAGATCCTGAAGGCATTTCAAAGATCTCTGATGCTTCTCCTCCCATTACAGGCCCAAAGTTCCAGAAGAAAAGAATGGTTTGGGGGATGGACCTGGAGCACCCTCCAGAAGTTCACTGCCCAGAGCCACCTTGGGACTTTGCTCCTTACATTCCAGTACAGTGTCCCTTGGCTACCTAAGCTGTGTCTTAAACGGGCTCAGGTGTGGCTAAACCACTTCTCTGGAAGACACTAGCAGTAATCCTTAGTAGCCCCTCACTCATTCGACTCTACATGAGTGAGAAGTAAATATCTCATATTCTAAGCCAGCTAGGTTTTAACTTTTTTTTTTTTTTTTAATTAACATAGCATTGGGCCAGGCGTAGTGGCCCACGCCTGTAGCCCCAACACTTTGGGAGTCCAAGGCAGGCGGATTACCTGAGGTCAGGAGTTCAAGAGCAGCCTGGCCAACATGGCAAAACCCTGTCTCTACGAAACATACAAAAATTAGCCGGGCATGGTGGTGTGAACCTGTAATCCCAGCTACGCAGGAGGCTGAGGCAGGAGAATCATTTGAGCCCTAGAGGTGGAGATTACAGCCAGCTGAGATGGCGTCACTGCACTCCAGCCTGGGTGACAGAGCGAGACTCCATCTCAAAACAAAAAACCAAAAAACGTAGCCTTGTTTGACCTATCCTAAAGACTGTAAATATTGTTACAATATCATCTTCTAGTGTCTGATAGACCAGATTCTTTGAATTACTTGCACATACTATACTATACTATACTATTTCTTTCTCCCCCAGAGCATCTCTATAATTCTAGATACTAATTCTGTAGGCTTGCAGAATGCAAGAGCCGTTGGGGCATGGCTATCTCCACCTAGATTTCAAAGGATGTTGCAGATAGCCTGGGGGCTCAGGGGGGCCCAGGAAGACTTGCCATAGGGGTGTAGTTGCTGCAAAGATCCCTTACTCTCTGCAGCATACATGTTACAGGGGCAAAGACCACTGCAGAGAGCCCCTACTGCTATCATGACCTAGAGAAGTCATGGAAATGGACCATCCCAAAGACCCCAGAATTGTAGCGCCACCAATGTGCAACTTTAGCCCTCCAGCCTGGGAAAGCTGCAAGCATGAGACTCCAAGTTTTAAAAGTTAATGGGTGGACTGAGCTCAGAAAAACAATAGGGGCAGGGATGCCCAAGGCTTCAAGGGCCCAACACCCCCAGTGTGAACAGGATGCTTGGTATGGATTTAAATGAGATTATTCTGAAACTTTAGACTTTTGAGTTGGTGCTTTTAAAAAATAGTTTGGACTTGTTGGGATGGAATGAGTATACTTTGTATATAAGAAGGACGTGTATTTTGGGAGCCAGGGGTGGAATACTATGGTTTGAATGTATCCCACAAAGTTCATGTGTTAGAAACTTGATTGCAGTTTTTAAAAATTTAACTTTTGTTTTAAGTTTGGGGTACATGTGCAGGTTTGTTATATGGATAAACTTGTGTCATGAAGATTTGTTGTACAGATTATTTCGTCACCCAGCTAGTAAGCCTAGTACTCAATAGTTATTTTTTTCTGCTCCTCTCCTTCCTCCCACACTCCACCCTCAAATAGATCCCAGTATCTGTTGTTCCCTTCTTTGTGTTCATGACTTCTCATAATTTACCTCCTACTTATAGATGAGAACACGTAGCATTTGGTTTTCTGTTCCTGCATTAGTTTGCTAAGGATAATAACCTCCAGCTCCGTTAATGTCCCTGAAAAGGACATGATCTTGTTCATTTCACGGATGCATCGGTATATGTGCCACATTTTCTTTATCCAGTTTGTCATGATGGGCACTTAGGTTGACTCCATGTCTTCGCTATTGTGAATAGTTCTGCAATGAACATACATGTGTATGTGCCTTTATAATAGAACAATTTTTATTCTTTAGAGTATATACCCAGTAATGGAATTGCTGTGTCAAATGGTAGTTCTTAGCCCTTTGAGGAGTTGTCACACTGCTTTCCACAATGGTTGAACTAATTTACACTCCCAACAAAAGTGTATATGTATTTCTTTTTCTTTGCAACCTTGCCAGAATCTGTTATTTTTTGACTTTTTAATAATAGCCATTCTGACTGATGTGAGATGGCATCTCATTGTGGTTTTAATTTGCATTTATCTAATGATCAGTGATGTTGAGCTTTTTTCACATGATTGTTGGCTACATGTGTGTTTTCTTTTGAAAAATGTATGTTTACGTCCTTTGACCACTTTTTAATGGAGTTGTTTGTTTCTTTCTTGTAAATTTATTTAAGTTCCTGATAGATGCTGGATATGAGACCTCTGTTGTATGCGTAGTTAGTGAATACTTACTCTCATTCTGTAGCTTGCCTTTTTACTCTGTTGATGGCTTCTTTTTCTGTGCATAAGCTCTTTAGTTTAATTAGGTCCCATTTGTCATGTTTTGTTTTTGTTGTAACTGCTTTTGGAGTCTTTGTTATAAAATATTTGCCCGTTCCTATGTCCAGAATGGTGTTGCCTAGGTTGTCCTCCAGAGTTTTTATAGTTTTGGATTTCACATTTGTGATGGTTAATATTGAGTGTCAACTTGATTGGACTGAAGAATGCAAAGTATTGTTACTGGGTGTGTCTGTGAGGGTGTTGCCAAAGGAGATTAACATTTGAGTCAGTGGACTGGGAGTGACAGACCCATCCTCGGTCTGGGTTGGCACCATCTAATCAGCTGCCAGAGTGGCGAGAATAAAGTGGGCAGAAGAAAGTGGAATGAAGAGACTTGCTGACTGTTCCAGTCTTCATCTTTCTCCCGTGCTGGATACTTCCTGCTCTCAAACAACAAATTCAAAGTACTTCAGCCTTTGGACTCTTGGACTTAACACCAGTGGTTTGCCAGGGGTTCTTGGGCCTTTGGCCACAGACTGAAGGCTACGCTGTTGGCTTCCTTACTTTTGAGGTTTTGGAACTTGGACTGGTTTCCTTGTTCTTCAGCTTGCAGGCAACCTATTGTGGGACTTCACCTTATGATCGTGTGAGTCAATTCTCCTAATAAACTCCCCTTCATGTATATATGTATATATATACACACACATTGTATTAGTTCTGTCCCTTTAGAGAACCCTAATAAAACATTTACGTCTTTAAACCATCTTGAATTAATTTTTGTTTATGGTGTAAGAAAGGGGTCTAGTTTCAATCTTCTGCATATGGCTAGCCAGTTATCCAAGCACTGTTTATTGAACAGGCAATTCTTTCCCCACGGCTTGTGTTTGTCAGATTTGTTGAAGATCAGATAGTTGAAGGTGTGTGGCCTATTTCTGGGTTCTCTGTTCTGTTCCATTGGTCTATGTGTCTAGTTTGTACCACTACCATACTATTTTGGTTACTGTAGCCCAGTAGTATAGTTTGAAGTCTGGTAGTGTGATGACTCCAGCTTTGCTCTTTTTGCTTAGAATTACTTTGGATATTGTGGGATATGATGAGGTTTCTCTTCAAATAGCCTGATCAATCTTTTAATTTATAATACCCTCCTCTTTTTCCCCTTTTTCTCCTTTTTCCTTTCTGCCTTTGTTAGATGCCCAGGCATGCCACAGTACCAGGTGTTATCAGTACCAGCTCAAATTCCTTTCCTTATTTGGAAAGAGGACTAACTTTCTAGCTCACTGCAGACACCCCTTCCCCTTTCTCTCTCTTTCTTTTATGTGCCCACATTATCTTAAAAAATTCAAATGTTTAACCAACCGGGATTAGTTTAGATTGTACAACCCGATCCCAGCCAATGTGGAAAGGGTATTGGGGCAGGACTTGCATCAGGAATAAAGGCTTTCATGTTCCTTTATTCAAGTGTGCTGTCATGGTGACTGGCCAAGGAGGCACCCCTTTGCACAGAAGTAAAATTGCTTTGTAAAAATCCTTTTTTCGAGTGTTCAACTTTCTTAGGATTTTGAGTGTTATTCCTAACAATATTTAAGCTCTTATTTTGTTCCACATGAATTTTAAAATAGTTATTTCTATGATACTGATTTTTCATGTCTGTGAGCATGGAATGTTTTTCCATTTGTTTGTTTCATCTTTGATTTCTTTGAGCTGTGTTCTGTAGTTCTCTTTGTAGAGATCTTTCACCTTCCTAGTTAGCTGCATTCCTACATATTTTATTCTCTTTTTTTGGCAATTGTAAATGGGAGTTAATTCCTGATTTGGCTCTTGGCTTTAGTGTTTTTGGTGTATAGGAATGCTAGCGATTTTTGCACATTGATTTTGTATCCTGAGACTTGTTGAAGTTGTTTATCAGCTTAAGAAGCTTTTGACCTGAGACTATGGGGTTTTCTAGATACAGGATCATGTCGTCTGCAAACAGGGATAATTTCACTTCCTCTAATTCTGTTTGCATGCCCTTTCTTTCTTTCTCTTTCCTGATTAATATACTATGTTGAATAGAAGTGATGAGAGAGGGCATCCTTATCTTGTTCTGGTTTTCAAGGAGAATGATTCCAGCTTTCCCCTATTCAGTATGATGTTGGCTGTGGGTTTTTCATAGATAGCTCTTGTTATTTTGAGGTATGTTTTTTAAATACCTAGTTTATTGAGAGTTTTTAACATGAAGGGTGTTGATTTTTATCAAAAGTCTTTTCTGCACCTATTGAGATAATTAAGTGGTTTTTGTCTTTAGTTCTGTTTATATGATAAATCACATTGATTAATTTGCGTATGTTGAACCAACCTTGCATTCCAAACAAGAACAGGTACAGAGGTACTGCCACCTGAAATTGCTCCATCAGAGAGGAATGACAGAGGTGGGCTAAACCTCAGAGGAGATGGTTAAGGGTTGTATATAGGGAAACCAGAAACTTGAGAGTATAATTTTATTTACTCAGAGTAGAAATAATTCTTTTAGAAAATAATAAATTTTAGAAAAAATAGAATTTATTTTAGAAAAAAATTAAAAAATAATAAAATGTTCTTTTAGAAAATAAAGAAACATAGAAACATAATGTGACTTTATGGAATAAGAGTTGTACCTACTACACACATGCAATTACTTATTTGTGATTTTCCAATTCATGACAAAAAATTAGTTATTTTTTCTGTTAAGATTTATAGGTTTTGTCCAACTTATGCTCCAAAAAGTAGACTACTAGGTATTAAAAACTTACACCAGTATGTATGTGTTAACATTTTGCCATACTTTTTTAAGTGTTTCTTTTGCAAAAGAGCCAACAACTACCATAAGGATAATGTGCATCCTTCAAGTCAATTGTTTTCTACTTTTACATACACATATGGTGAGTCTTATAAGTTCACAAAAGTGGAATCATATTGTCTTATCTGTTTTAACAGACAACCTATTATATCTTGTTATTCAGTGTGCTCTGTTTCTGTCATGACATCTACGGAAATGTAAAGGCCTCCTCATCTGCTTGCCAACTTTATGTTTCCTTCCATATCCTCTGTATTATCCACATAATTATTACCTCCACAAGACCATCCTGCAGGTCCATTGGTAGTTTCCATGCCTCTTTTAGTAATCCATGAACTCATGAACACTTATGTTCCCCATTTATGGTCATGGGAGACACAGGTTATCTTCAGTCCTTTTACAGCTAGACATACTAAATAGTTATTTCTGATTTACAACTACTTCATGGTATTGAAGCTTGCTGTCTTTGCAGGCATCATCTTTGAAAAGAAGGTGGTATACATATTCCCTGTTCTGGGAACCTTAGCCCTATCTGGGGCTTCTATTTGCTCCTAGGAGTGGGTCGAAGAAAGTGGGTACATGGCAAACGTCTCCACACACTCAACATCCGCTCATGTCTTTCTTGCTTTATTATCAACTTTCTCCCCAAGACTCTTTCCCTCCAAGCCCATGGTATCTTTATCCAGTCTTAGTGGGGAACCAGGAAAAATCTTCTAACTTAACACACCCTCCTATTAAATATTTTTTTCTTATGCCATAATTAATGATCTTTGAGTTTATGATGTAAGATTTTAGTCTTACAACTCCTGAGTAGGGCTATAATGGACCAGATTAGAGACGGTTACAGGATAAGAATAAATTCAGAGAAATAAAGAAGACCCCAGATAATATGTCAATTCATTACACTGTTATACAAGCAAAAGCAAAAAAAAAAAAAAAAAAAAAAAAATGTATCTTCCTTCTAACAAAATTGGAGCATGTTTGGCACAGATGTCTGAGTTAACAAGTCAGACTAATGGGGGAAAAAAAAAAAAAAGTTACCGTTTAAGGATTTGGCCTAAGACTCCCAGAAAAATTAGAAAAGGAACATCTGGGTCAGACACAGTGACTCATGCCTGTAATCCCGGTACTTTGGGAGGCTAAGGGAGGAGGATTACCAGAGCCTAAGAGTTCTAGACCAGCCTGGGACTGGTCTAGATGTGGGACCCCATCTCCACAAAAGATAAAAATAAAACAATTACCTGGGCATGGTGATGCCATGCCTATCGTTCCAGCTGCTTGGGACACAGAGGCAGAAGGATTTCTTGAACCTGGGAAGTTGAGTCTGCAGTGAACCATTGCACTCCAGCCTGGATGACAGGGTGAGATCCTGTTCCAAACAAAACAAAACAAAAAAAAAGAAAGAAAGAAAGAAAAGAAAAAGTATCCTTGGGGTTGCAATGTGAGACATGGTACGGTTTTTACTTTTTCTTATTTTTATTTAAATATAAATTCATACAGCATAATATTCATCCACTGAAATTTTAGAATCCATGTTTTGAAAATTATATTCATAGAGTTGTGTAACCATAACCACAATCTTAGTTTAGAACATTTTCATTACCATGAAAAGAAACCCCATAAACCTAAACAGTCACTCATTTCCTATTTCCTGCCAGCCCTCATCTCCAGCCCTAGCAAACCATTAATCTACTTTAAGTCTCTGTAGATTTTCCTATTCTGAACATTAATATAAATAGTATCATAAAATATTGGGCCTTAGAAAACAAACCCTTGCCAAGCAAAGCTATGGGGACAGGACCATCACTCGAGAGGGTCTAAAAGTTGGGAACCCTTGCTCCAGTGGATCCAGAAGGTTAGACCTCTGCCCCAGTATGTATTGATGTTGGTACCTCCAACCCTGTTGGGCCTGGAGGGCAGAGCATCTAGCCAAAGAAGTTTATTCCTGAGCCTTAAAATCTTATGGAGTTTCCCTTATAGTTAGGACTTAATGACTTGTCACTCCTGTTTTTCTTTCCTACTTCTCCATTGCAGAATGGGACTCTCTCCTATGCCTGTCCCATTGTCATATTTTTATAAGCAAATTAATGTTTGGTTTCATAGGTTCACAGCTGAAGGCAAATTTGCTGTAAAATAAGTCATACCTTGAGTCTCACCCATATCTGATTTGTATATTTAGATGAAACATGGGAATTTAGGCCTTTGAGTTGATTCTGGAAAGAGTTAAGAGTTTTGGGACTGTTGGAATGGATGAACGTATTTTGCATATGAGAAGGACATGATTTGGGGGGATTAAGGAGCTGAATATATTGATCAAATGTTTGTGCCCCCCCAAATTCCTATGTTGAAACTGTTCCCACCCCCAATATGATGATATTGGAAGGTGAGGCCTTTGGAGGGTAATTAGGATTAAATGAGAGCAGAACCCTCATGAATGGGATGATACATTTCTAAGAATCCTGAAAGAATGTCCTTCTTTCTGCTCCTCACTGTGTGAAGATACAAAGAGAAATTGGCAGTCTAAAACACAAAATAAATTTCTGTTGCTTATAAACCAACTTGTCCATGATATTTTTGGTATGGAAGCCCAAGCTAAGACAGTGTCTGTTCAGAATGTTATTGTTGATTTCTATGTATATTTTGGATAACTGTCCTTTATCAGACATGCCTTTTGCAAATACTTGTTCCCAGTCTGTGGCTTCTCCTTTCATTATCTCGACAGTGTATTTTACACAGCAAAGTTTATGAGTTTAATGAAGCTCAGCTTATCAAATCTTTGTTTCATAGACTGTGTCTTTAATGTTGTATCTAAAAAGTTATTACCAAACCCAAGGTGATCTAAAGTTTTTCCTATGTTATCTTTTAGGAGATTTTAGGTTTACATTTTACATTTAGATCTGTGATCAAATTTAAGTTAATTTTTATGAAGAGTGAAATGTCTGTCTAGATTCATTTTTTAAATATGGATGTCTTGTTTTACAGCACCATTTGTTGAAAAGCCCATCTTTTTTCCATTGTGTTGCCTTTGGTCCTTGGTCAAAGATCAGTTGACTACAGTTATGTGGGTCTATTTCTAAGATGTCCATTCTGTGCTATTGATCTATTTGTCTATTATTTTGCCAGTTTCACACTCTCTTGATTACTGTAGCTTTATAGTAAGTTGTAGTTGGGTTGTGCGAGTCCTCTAATTTTGTTATTTAATTTTGTGTTGACTATTTTGGGTATTTTGCTTTCCCATATAAACTTCAGTCAGTTTTGCAAGATCAGTGTACTTTTAAATGTGAAGAATCTCAAATGTGACCATCTCATTCTATCTTCTACTCCTCTTTTTTTTAATATATATATTTCCCATGATTAAACGTTTTGTGCTGTACTCTGTGTAGTGTACTCAGACCTTCCCTCCAGTTTATTATCTTCTTATTTGTGACTCATCTGCTACTTTCCCTCCCCAGTGAATTTTTAAGTACTTAAAGTGTCCATTTCCGGATGTTCCTGGCTCTCTTCACCTAGGAGAAGTCTCAAGACCATGTCTTAATGATTCTTGTCTACACATGGGTGTTAAAATCTTTGCCCTTAGTGGATATAACTAAGTTCATTACCTCTAAGATGATCTCTGTTGCCATCTGAGTTTATTATTGTTTTGTAAGTTCCCTCTGATTTCTAGCATCTGGAGATTTGCCTTTATTTCTATGGAGCATAGCTATGTACCTAAATTTCATGTTATTTTATCTCATCTCTCTGTGTTTTTCATGTGTGTATATATTTGTGGATAGTATCAGAGAGACAGACCTCTGCCTTTACTTATTTGGCGATGTTTCCAGTGCTGTTATTTGAATCTCATTCTCATAAAATACCCAGTCTTTGATGCCATCGGAAATCTATTCATTCATTTTTTCCACAATTATTTACTGAATATCAATTTTGTATTAGAATCTGGACAGACACTGAGGATACTATAATGAGTAAAACTAAAACTCATGCGAGAGATTATAGCTTAGAGGAGGAGAATTGTCTGTATCTACTGACTCAGACCTTCTCTCAATTGGGCAAGTCACTATGCATTGGATTAGCCAGGATGATTCTATGAATTCATATGAACTTTCTCAGCCTGACTGGCTTTTCAGCCTCATCTCATTATGCAGACTTGGCAAAACTGAAACAAGTATAAGTGGATTTGTGAAGATACGGCTTTCAAAGATCTCCATATGATATTATCTTTCTAGTTTATTTTAAAATAAGACTAGTTGTGATTTGATGGCCAGAATTCATGTGTTCCCATTCTGGTAAGATATAATTAGCTCTGGTCAAGTTAGGCTTTTTTTTTTTTTTTTTTTTTTTTTTTTTTTTTTTTTTTTTGAGACGGAGTCTTGCTCTGTCACCCAGGCTGGAGTGCAGTGGCCGGATCTCAGCTCACTGCAAGCTCCGCCTCCCGGGTTCACGCCATTCTCCTGCCTCAGCCTCCCGAGTAGCTGGGACTACAGGCGCCCGCCACCTCACCCGGCTAGTTTTTTTTTTGTATTTTTAGTAGAGACAGGGTTTCACCGTGTTAGCCAGGATGGTCTCGATCTCCTGACCTCGTGATCCGCCCATCTCGGCCTCCCAAAGTGCTGGGATTACAGGCTTGAGCCACCGCGCCCGGCCCAAGTTAGGCTTTTTTAACCACACAGCTATAAACTGAATTTAACATATGAAACAGGGCTATTTAAATGAAGGTCTCCATGGCCTTAGATGAAATGTAAATTTGGCAAACTCAGGTAGCTTTTGTATAGGTGAGGCCATTTAATTCTGATTCTCCATTACTTAAAATATAATCCAAATTTTATAGACTTGGATTTTGTACAAATTTCATAAACTTAGTTTTAATTAGTGTATACCACTAGGGTCCTAAACACAGTAGATCTTTAATAGATGTTTACGTCAAGGGGCTAATATCTGAAAAATACTAATGTGCTTTTATTTTTTAATATTTACCCATTTATAACCTTCCCCATATTTAGCTATATGTACCCATTTCCCTCATTGTTTACATGTGCTCTGTGTGTGTGTAGGTGTGTGTGTGTGTTTCTGTGTGCGTGTTAAGGGAGGGGATTAGGATTATGACAGAAAACAAAAGCGAGTGTCAATATTAAACATTTAACAATGTGAGCAGGACTTTTTCCTAGTCTGTAGCAGGCCATAATCCTGAAAAACAAGCATTGTCAAGAGAGAAAGAGCTTTAACACTTTTATTAATATTACTGTAATTCATAAATCATAATTATATATATTATGGGGTATAATATATTTCGGTATATGTGTACAGTGTGGGATGATTAAATCAAGCTAATTAAACATATTATCACCTTACACATAATTCATCATGGTGAGATATTTGAAATTTTAAAAACATTTTAAAAACTCTCCTTTAAAATATGGAGATCTGTGCTTGCAAATTAGGTAGTTCATGTGATATCTTCCATAGACAAGAGGGGAGATGCTCCTTCCATCATTTAGGTTGGGACTTAGTGTCTCTAGCAATGTGGACAGGATGTAAAGAAAGTTCATTACGAAGAGAAATAGCAACTGAAAAATCTGTCCCTTCTACCTGAGGTGATGTGATTGGGAGAAAGTAGTCATAGAATGATGACAGTTTAGGACACACGTGTTTCATGGCCTTTTTTTTTTTTTCCTTTACCTAGACTAAGATCTCAAGGTAGGAGTCTTGTTAGAGAACTTAAAATAAAATCCAGAGTCACAGGGTTTTTTTTCTATATTGCATTTGGAACTCCAAAAGGAAACTGTCTTTCAGTGTTCCCTCCATATCAAAAAGGGACAATAGCCACACCTGAGTCAGATTGATAAGTGACATTGTTGTGCAGAGAAAGGATCTGCATTTAGTGCCCCAGAGTTTCCCTCAGCTTCTGTGTGGTATAGAAGTTTTGTGGAAGTTCTTGCATGCCCTGTGGAAATACAGGAAGGTAGCAGACAGTGTTAGAGAATCATCATGATGCATGCTGAGAGTTGCAGAGTAGGGAATCCTGAACATGGTCATAGTGATTATAGAAACAAATCAAGAAGCAGCAACATTGTCTTTCAGATCTGAGTATAGTAAATGTGTGAACCCTTATACTCTTGAAAGAATATATAATAACTCCCTTTCCTATATATATTTGTTTAAACTAGCCCCGATAGGTTATCTCTGCTAAAGCATGGCAACAAGGGCCCACTCTTGCTCCTCCTTTTCCCAACCAAGTTTGACTGAGACAAGCACAGTTATGTTTCAGTGCCCTGGGCCTCCGCAGGTCTCTATTCTGATGGCTCACATCTGCTCAGATTTTGGCAGCTCATGTAGGGCATTGTCTTAGTTCATTTTCTGAGGCTTAAAACAGAACCTGGGTAATTTACAAATAAAAATAATTTCTTACAGTTAGGCAGGCTGAGAAATCTGAGGTTGAGGGGCCATATCTGGGATGGCCTTCCTGTTGGTAAGAGCTGTCAGGTAAGTCCCAAGATAACACGTAACATCACATGACCAGGGGGCATAGGCACCCTGAGCATGCTAGCTTAGGTCACTCTTCCTTCCTTTTCATATAAAGTCACCAGTCCCCCACTCTTATGATAATCCATTAATCCATGAATGGATTAATCCATTCAGGAGGGCACAAGCTCATGGCCCAATCACCTCTTAAGGGCCCTACGTCTCAATACTACTACATTAGGAATTAAGTTTCAGCATGAGTTTTCGAGGGAAAAAAATATTCAAACCATAGCAGCCATAGTGGCCTGAACACCATTTTTAAATGCAGCTGTGAAGTGGTAATCCTGGGAAACATACATGTCTCTTCTACGAGTCAATACAATCAAGTCCAGCTATGCCATTGAGAAGAGAGTATTCAACTTTTACTTTCCTCTTCTCCATGAATGACTGTAGACACAGTCTGCCTCTTGGTAGCACCTAGTTGTTACTGGAGGATTGGCAAGCTAGGCTGCAAAAGGTCCTTTGATCTTTTCCCCTGGTTGACACCCCCATTTAAATTAACAGGCCAAGCTGTGCATTGGCGATAAAGGTTTAGGTAACTCTACTTCTACACTGATTTCAACAAGGCGTGAATTCAAAAGACCTAACAGGGCTATATGTGTGTTTCACAGCCTCTCCGTGTCTCTATCTTCACCTCTAGAACTGCAGAAATCTATAGCTCTATAGCTCTCTATTTAGAATTAGAAACAATGGCAGGTGTAAGAAGAAATAAATAAATGGAATTTTATTTTTGTGTTTAAGTATTTTAGTGATATAGGAAATGTAAAATCAAAACATCCATTCAGGTTGTACTTGATATATTCTAAAGCCACACCATAAGGAGAGGAAATAAAGTTTATTTAAATTCAATTTGTCAAAGTACAAATAGCTTTGTACAACTTACGTTGTTCTTTCTTAAAACTTAAAAGCTAGTAGTATATTTTATAAGCATTTCTCCAGATTTTGATTTCACAATCCACAATAAAAAGTCTGTTTAAAAGAACTTATTGTAGAAATTCTAAAATTGTGCATTTACTTGAAAAGTTACTTTCATAAATGGAAGCATGACACATAAAATACTATTCAACTAGCCATTTTTGTTATTTTAAAACTTAAAAAGTCTTTTTTTTTTTTTGTATAGCACACATATCCTAACGTTTTCTACTGGATAATATAACAGTAACAGAAAAGTATGTACTGGTACAAAAAAGATAACTATCGTATTTGACCAAGCTTATTGATTATTTTGGTTTTCCCATGTGTTAACACTGAATAACGTCCTCAATTTTAATGTACTTTAAAAATCGTTTTGTTTTTGAAAACTTGTTTAACTTAACGACATGTGTTCATAGAGTTAACATAAATGCTTGAGGAGAACATTACATTCTATACAAGTGAAGCCCTGGCACTCTGTAGCTGAGGTCACAGTTTGTATCAATATGATAAATATTCATTATTTCATTGTATAGGCTGTGTATATGAAATTACAATAATATTCTACTGGTAACAAATCTAATGAGACAATATGTTAAGAAATACCAAATTTTATATGTGTGCTCTGGCAGATGAGCAAACCTGTAAAAATTTTGACATACCACGATCAACATAACAAATTTTGTCAAAGAGCTATTTTTTCTTTTTCTTTTTTTTTTTTTTTAGCTTCAACACAGTAAAAGCTTTCCTCTTGGTAAATGTGAGGAATTGTTTAGCTCTTTGGGATATTATCTGAATAGGAGAATAATGGCTTACTAAAAATCAGACTTTCTATTTTAAGCTTCAGATGTTACCTTTTATATTTCTATGTTCCAGATAATAAGAGTATGTTTAAAAAAAAAAACAAACTGAAAATGTTTTTAACTTCTAAGACTCTTACCTTGAAATGTATTAATGCTTTTATAACCTGCACACTGTGGACATCATCATCACCAGTTTTCATTAAATATTTTAGCATTTTGTAGTAATGGGGCTATATCTAGAGTACGGGGTTTCCTTTTATATTATCAGCTGCAATAATACATATGCTTAATAATTCATATATAATTCATGTTTAAAAAGTTTTGGCTTCACAAATGAAAGCAATTATAACTACAAATTAAAACAATACAACAGTTTTCCAGTCTGATCATTAATTGTAGGAAAAAGAACATGTATTTCTTTCTCCCTTTGTCCTACTCAGTTTCTTGAAATTATCCAGTTTCATTCCATTTGATAAAAATAGATAGCTTTAGGGTAGCTTCACCACTACAACACATGCACCAGCTCTTCCAATGTTAACAGGAACTTCCTAAAACACAAAACAAGAAACAAAACACTGTTGGAACTCTGATTTTAGCATAATATAAAATATTATATTCACTATGGTTGAAGAAGTCCTTACTTATTTTGGTCTAACATCACCTTGTCTGAAGATGAGATAATTTACAGCCCAGATAACAGTGTAGTGTGGTGGAAAAAAACACAGCCTTCAGAATGGTAAAAACCTGAGATTGAGGATCAGGTGATCTTAAGTAAATTTCATCTCTCTGATAATATTCTCACTTGAAAAATTACAGCTAATTATACTAACACGTCAAAGTTTTTGTGTTGTGATGGTTGAAATAATGAATAACAATTTGCATTTAGTAGTTATAATTCCACCATCTGTTAGTTCTCTTTCACTCTTTTCAAGATCACACAATAAAACAGTGACACAGCCAGAAATATAATCTAGGACTCTTAGCTACTTGCCTAAAATCTTCAGAAAAGTAAATCCCACAAGCTGGTCAAGCATCTTGATTATTATATTTGACCTAACACCTTGCATGCTATTTTTTTTTCCTTCTATTTCTGGGTGGTCCTAAGCATTGATAAAATAGGAGCTACCCTACATTGTAGCATTTGAGGGTTTTTGAGTCTTAATGAGTCAGATTATTGGAGGAGAGAGATTAAAATCTCATTATCAGCTGTCATTACATTAACACTAATTTACTTAGAGCAATAGCCAGCTGTACCCTGTAGAATACAGAGTAGCATGAAGTCAGCAGAAGGGAAGATGAAGTTAGATACCAAATACAAGGTTTACCTGTTTGTGGAGATGGTAAAGAGTTAATCATACTTTATGTTTTTTGTTAACTCATCATTTAATTGACAAAGTATTATTAGATATTTTAGAATAAATCTAGTGCTATCACTGGCAAAGTAGTCAAAAGGGTCAAATTTGCCTTTAACATCTCAAAGATGCCATTTCAATGTTATTTTTTGCATTCTCCTTGAAATTAGTTCTAATAGACGCCCAGCCCTTTTGAGAGGTTTAAATTCTGGTCCCTTATTGTTTACTAAATTATTGACTGACTGAAGAATTTAGGAGTAATGCAGTCTACACAGTTTCTATATGGCAAAGATTGAAGGCTTTTCTCCTGGGTGCCAGCCAATAATAAAGGCAGATATTTGTGGAAGAGGATGTTACCCTTTGGTTCTCAGGTCACAACATATACATAAAACGTTGGCCATGGTAAAGTCCTTTATTTTACTTATTTATTTATTGCTGAAGTATTTGATTGGATTCGCTTATTTTATTTAAAGGGAATGCTTTCATGAAGTCAAGAGAGTGGTCTGTCCTCTTTTATGTAAGTACTGATGGCTCCTGCTATCAACTATCATGTCATATCATATCAACTAGATCAACTAGTAATTCTCTAAGGTATAAATAGAGCACAGACTATAAAATTCACTAAAAGATCTTGTGAGGGCCTAGAGAAGAGAATACAATTAATTCCAAAAATATATTTTAATATATTCTTTTTAAAACCTGAAATATAGTAATTTGAATATTTTAATTTGAATACCTCTTTCCATTCATTTCTCTGTGCGTCATATGACTCAACTGTGTTCAAATAAGTATGTCCATCATATCCTCCAACCACATAGAGTTTGTCTCCAAGCGGGCACACAGCAACAGCATCTCGAGGAACACTCAGAGGTGCCACAGTTGACCATGAGTCACTTTTTGGATCATACCTTAAAGGATTTAGAAAGACAATTGGGAGGAAAAGTCCAATAGAGTTACAATGGAAAATAATAGACATTCTCAAAATGTATACCTATCTGAAACACAGGATTAAAAACACTTTATACAAATATTAAGTGTAGATGGGATAATATTAAGGCTATGTACATGACAAAATTACCTTCAGCCACTAGGTGTCTCTCAAAGCATATTGAACAAGTTTCCCTTTCCAAGATACCATGCACTTCATTAATAAACACTCAGATAAACTTTGAGGAAATTTCACATATTGTGATCCTGGCATGATATAAAAAATGTCTCCTCTCATTTAGTAGTCTGATTGAAGAGCTTTTGTTTTTCTTTTATTATTTATTTGTCAAAGTTATACATAAGATGCCTCTTTTATGTGAGAACTCATTTTAAAGTAAACCTGAATATAATTGCCTTTCTATTTTTGCTGTATGAAATGTACTACTTTGGTTTTAATACTCTTTGCGGATAGAATGGTCATAGACTTATCCTGTGTTTTTCCCTGCTGAGAGTTCTTATTTATCTTCAGTGGAGTTAAGGTTTATTGTTTTCTATTTTAATCTGAAGTTAACTCCTTATCCCCAAACCTCTTTAGTAAGCAAAATGAAAAATAATACAGTAAGTAATATTAATTAACATATTTTCTAGAAATTCTTTCCTAACCTTTGAAGCTTATTTTTAAAAATACATAACACTAAAATCTAAAAGTTGAACAATGAAGAAAACTCACATAATTATACACAAAAATGCTCCCTGACTTTATATTGGCCTTTTTGTAAAAGTCTAATGAAATATATTTATTTTACAAAGGAGATTTTCATTTATCACTTTCCACTGATATATTTGTATTACCCCCTCTAACCACTGTTTGTATCTCTTTAATGATACTCTAAATCATCTGATTTCAGCTTCCATCTGAAATCGGTCTCACATCTAGAATTTTAAAAATAGTATCTGAAATCAGCAATAACTCAGACAACTTAAATTCTATATCATCGAGTGTCACGTAGCATATCACTTTAAATTCAGATGTTATGGTAAAAGTCAGAACCAGAAAATCCATAGCTGCATGCTCTGACTAAGCCAAATCTTCAAAACAATAGCTATTGTTAATTGATGCTTCACTCAGCTGACAGTCAGGGTACACACACAGATGAATCATGAACCGAAACTCATAGAAGGATTTGCTCATAAATTTGCATCCAAAGACCCAAGACTTTTCTGCATGGGCATGGTAACTAATGCTCAAAATCTGGTTAACATTATTATTATCTGGATACTGCTTAATTAAGAAGAGGAGTTTGGGGAATGTTGAAGTTTCTGAAGAAAAATTAATTGGTAATATGGTTATCATCTGTAAAGATACACAGGAGCAGTTATTAAAGACAAAAGTAGTCACCGCATATTCAAATTAAAATAGCATTACTTCTCTTCCTTGTTTCTCTTTTGCTTTTCTGTCTCCCCTTACTTTGAATGTAAGTATATATATTCTAATGGAAATGAAATGGAGCCGGAAGTCAGGAGAATGAGTCATGGTCTTATTTTCCCACTTAGAGTAACTAGGAATCATTTGCTTGATTTATGTGCCTCAATTTTCTCATTAACATTATAGCAATAGTGATCCCTAACCCAACCAATGTGATGGTTTTAGAAAACTTTAATTTAAATTATTATCATAAGCAATTGGGTATGCCAAAAGTGTTTTAGCAGAAAAAAAGAAAAAAAAAAATAGCATCAGAAAAATTCTTCAAGGCATGGAAATGAGGATTATCTGATTCCATAGAGGTTGTGTGGACCTTTAAGTGTTTAAATGCGTTTTTTTTTTGTTTTTTTTTTTTTGTTGTTGTTGTTTTTTTTGAGACGGAGTCTCGCTCTGTCCCCCAGGCTGGAGTGTAGTGGAGCGCGATCTGGGCTCACTGCAAGCTCCGCCTCCCGGGTTCACGCCATTCTCCTGCCTCAGCCTCCCGAGTAGCTGGGACTACAGGAGCCCGCTACCACGCCTGGCTAATTTTTTAAAATTTTTAGTGGGGACGGGGTTTCACCGTGTTAGCCAGGACGGTCTTGATCTCCTGACCTTATGATCCGCTCACCTCCGCCGCCCAAAGTGCTGGTATTACAGGCGTGAGCCACCGCACCCAGCCCCTTTAAGTTACTTTCTACTGACAAGCCTATTTTATAACTCTGTGTGTGTGGAAGTTGTAAAAAACTGAGTTTCCTTGTGATTTTTTTCTATAACAATACAAATTCATTTTGCCTGATAGCAATAGAATTGATTTCCACAATGTAGAAATAATGACTCCCAAAGATTATCTTTTATTGTTATATTATATAATTTCAACTAGTTTTGCATCTATTGAGAAATTATTTCAGTATTCAAAGTTGTCTAAGTACCTTTTATTCTAAGTACCTTTTGAACTTGTTTTAACATCTTATAATTGTTTTCTTTATCTATGAATCACATGAAATGTTTAACACATGTTCATTTTATATTTTTTAATTTTTTAATTGATACATATTTGTACACATTTATGGGGTACGTGTGATATTTTGTTACATACATAAAACATGTCATTTTATATTTGCATGAAAGCCATGATTTTAAGTTTTTGAAAATCATATTTTAGCACTAGTCATTTTCTTAATGCCTTTTCAAGGAAAATGACAATAATAGCGTAATAACAGGGTGATAATGTTAGTAATAAAAATAATACTGAATTATAGCAATAATACTAAAATAAAACTACCATACTTGCAACTGACTCCTATTGAATAATTAACATATGGCAAGCAATGTGGTAAGTGCATTATCACATTTTATCTTGTACCCTATGTGGTTGATACTATTATTATTCCCATTTTACATATGAGGAAACTGATGTTTAGAGATGTAAAGTAACTGGGACAAGGTCACATAATTAATAAATAGTAGATTTAAAGTTTGAACCGAGATCTGTCTGACATCTAATCTGATGCGTTTAACTACTATACTACGCATTTGTTTAGTATGTGTAAAGTTCTTATTTTTCTCTTTTTAAAAAAGAGTATGAGAATTTTAAAAATCAGTAAATTTGGGAGTGTAATTATGTCAGAAAATGAGGTTGAACATTTACTTATAGGATATGCATGTAAGTATGTAATTGTGTAGTCTGTGCCACAGATTATATCAGATAATATAAATTAAATTTATATTTTTAGTGGTTTATTTAAATTGATATAAACACTTTAAACCATAATAAGGCTGGTTCTACTGTGAACATTCTGTGGTGCTAAAACATGCAGCCCAATTTGTTTTTTTTTTTTCAAGTTTTAACACAGACTTCCACAATTTCAAGGGTTCACAGAGTAAAGCTAAGAAAGTGCTGGCATTATAATCATGGGAACAAAAATGATTAATTAAAATAGTCGTATATTCCACATTTTTTTGTTATGAGAGGTATACTTTTTTTGTGATAAAATCAACTTACATAGTTTCATACATTTAGATACAGGAAGCCAAGTTAATGCAACACAAGTTTTACCACTAAGCCTCAACAAAAAGCTTCCAAACTGCAATAGAAACAAGAAAACACAGACTATAATAAATGAAAACAGTCTTGCTAGGATTTATTACAAGAAAATTGCCGTTATAAGACAGAGAATTATTTGTATCTCTGATTATATATTTACATGATTTACTTCTTGACAGATACAATTTTTGTGAAGTCAGATGCGGTTTTCACAACATCATACCTTCACAGCTTATTTACTAGGTATCTTTGTACAGTTCTGTGTTATTTTGGATAAAATCTTTTAGGCAACTTTTAATATTTCTGTAAAAAAACACCATGGGTTTTCCATATCGATCTTTCTCCTTGACTTCTCCCTCCCATGAGTTTAGCACTCCAATGCAGTTTTTTGTTTGTTTGTTTGTTTGTTTGTTTTTTAAAGACAGAGTCTCATTCTGTTGCCCAGGCTGGAGTGCGGTTGCGCAATGATCTCAGCTCACCATAACCTCTGCCTCCCAGGCTCAAATGATTCTCATGCCTCAGCCTCCCCAGTATCTGGGATTACAGGCATATGCGTCCATGCCCAACTAATTTTTGTATTTTTTTTAAGAGATAGGGTTTCTTCATGTTGGCCAGGCTGGTCTCAATCTCCTGGCCTCAAGTGATCCACCTACCTCAGCCTCCCAGAGTGTTAGGATTACAGGTGTGAGGCACCGTGCCCGACTCCAATGTAGTTTGAAGTGTCAATGAAATCTTAAGATACCATAATTATTTTTATACAAATTCGTTAGCACTTTTGACCAAGACTTTTTTCCCAAATATAATAATTCCAGATACTATATGTTTATGTTATATATGATTTAGTCTTGCCAACTATCAAGAGTTTTATAAAGAAGTTATAGTTATATGGCTTTTAGGTGTAGAACCATAAATACTTTTACAGGCATAAGAATAGAATTCAATAGGTATCATTACTTAAAATAAAAACTGCACTTACCTTTGTTGAATACAATTATGGATTCTTAAAATATATGTGTACATTCTCTGGTAGTCAGGCTTGTACCCTAACTTTTATGAGTTGTGTGCTGTCTATGACTTTTTGTGGTCTACAGAAGGCATCAATAAATCATCTAGGCAATTTAAAATTTTTGTGGAATCTGTCCTTTTTAAAAAAATGTCCTGCAGTGTTGTTTAAACACAGTTTAAGTCTACTATATTCTTTGGGTTTTTCTAAAAGGAAACATGATTTGGGCCGTGAATTTGGGCCATGTATTTGGGGAAACAAATGCACGCATGCTCACACACACACACACACACACACACACTCACACATCCAGAAAGCACGCATCCCTAGAAATGCCCAAGAATACATCAGGCCTTTATGCTGAGGTGATCCCAGGCACAGAACATGACCTGCTAATGCGTGATGGTCTAATGGATGAAGCCAGTCTTCAAAGACAGGGAAGGTGCCTGTTTTTTCAAAAACCCAGTTTTCAGCAAAAGATCAAAAGGCATATAAAGAAACAGAAAAAAATAAAAACAAAGTCAATTTTAAAATAACAAATTAAATCTCCAGATACTCTTCCTGTAGAAATATAAAGATCTGACTTACAAGACAATAACATAGCTGTCTTATGCTAAAGCCAAGATAAAAACAGAAATAATGTAAATAAGTAAAAAAAAAAATTATAAAGAAACATAAAAATTCTTGAGCTGAAAATAAAATGGCAATTTAAAAATTCAGTAGGGGGATTCAATGGGAGACTCAAGAAACAGAAGTAAGAGTGAGTGAACTTAAAGATAGGTCATTTAAAATTATCGTGTCTGAGAAGCAAAAAGAATAAAGAAAAATGAATAGAGCCTGAGGGACTTACGGGCTAACATCCAGTGGACAAACATATGCATTTCAAAAATCTCAGAAGAAAAAGAGAGAAAAGAGCAGAAAGAATATTTGAAAAAATAATAGCTATAAAACCATATCAAGACACACTATAAACTCTTAAAAGTCAGAGATAAAGCGACAATATTATAAGCAAGAAGAGTAAAGCAACTCGACACATAAAAGGAATTCTCAATGAGATAACTAATTTCTCAAAAATACTTTAGAAGATAGAGGCACTTTTTTTTAAAGAGGGCAAATTAGGGGCTTTGCTGGCATGCCTCACTCACGAGGAAGTAGCAAAATAGTGTGTAGAGATTCACATTGTAAACTTTTATCCAAGAAGGAACACAGGTGATTAACATAAAAGCAAAAGAAACTCCAGATACTTTGATGAGTTTGGTGGCAGCAGCCTGGGCTGTGGGTTGAGTGGAAAATTAAGAGTGAGTCCCCAGTGCATGAGACGGGGAGAAAGGATCTCCACCATACACATTCCCACTGGGGAGGTAGGTAATCTAGGCCAAGCGGGAGCTCCTTGACCCTACCAATCGCTCGATCTGATGTTGGGAGCAGTGGGGAGAGCTTGAGAAGGGGTAACAGCAGGAAGTTGTGTTGCATGCATTCCAGAGGCTGGCTCCAATAGAAGGTGGCCAATAAATATCCTAACTATAGGAGTCTCTACTGAAATCTGTAAGCCACATGGGCAGCAGTCACTAGCTGGGCAAGTCTCCAGTCTGAGATTTGTGATCTAGTCTCAAAGAGGAGAGGGGTCCTCATCGCCAGAACTGAGAAGAGAGAGTGGTATGGGATTAAAGTGTGCATGCAGGAGGTGGGTGACCTCCCCTTTGCAAGACCAGACTAGGAAGGGTACCATGTGGGAGCCCCAGTTTTTGTCCCAGCCAGGAAAGTCTTCAGCCTGGGACAGTTTTGCAATCTGAGATGTTCTGCTTGTAACTTAGCTATTTGTTTCAGCTTGTTGCCAGTAGTAGGCTTCAGGAGGGAGCTCTGCAGGGTGGTGACCCAGGAAGCAAGGCGGGTCTCACTGCCACCTGCTACATTTTGGAGCCCAAGCCACTCCTCATTTCCCATGCTGGCTCTTTGGAATGACAGAGGTTTCTCCACTCCTTTTAATATTGCCCCAGTGTCCTGAGAACTGCTTTTTATCACCCATCAGGGCAGGCACTTGCACCTGCTATTGGGGAGCCTGAGTAAGGGCATGCCTGATGCAGCCCCATCAAAATTTTACCCCATTACCCACCTCATAGGCAAAGCATGGGATCAGAACCCCTGGGAGTTCCACAGTCTAGCACGTTCCCTGGGACATTAGATTACTTCTCCTTGCTGGTAAAGATCAAGCATAGACCTTACTACCACCATCCCAGCTGCCTGTCACCTGCAAGTGCCTTCAGCTGGCCAGCAGGTCAACGTGCACAGCCCATTACAACTGCTGACGTAACTGCACAGTTCTCGGGAGGGAAATGTGCTTTATGCAACCTCTGCTACCATCATCACCCACACCACCCCAGCTGCTTAGGAGGCCGTGAGACTGCTCACCTGCCTTGTACGTTAATACTACAACTGGCATTTGAGCAAGTCACCACACTAAGGCTGTTTATAACCAAGGAAATTATAGAGCGCCTACATCACTCCTCCACTATCTCTGTCAGGGTTAGTGCTTGTGTCCACCACTGGGATATCTGAGGGTGGCCCCACCTGGTCCAGCTCTGCCCAACTTCACCCTCCTCATGGTGCTGAGGATAAAGCCCAGGTCACTGGGTATTCCACAGACCAGCCCACTGCCTGAGGCACCAGAGGCCTTCTCCTGATAAGGAAATATAAAGCAAAAACCCATCTGCTACCACCACCACCACCACCACCACCACTGGCTCTTACCTCCTTCAAGTGCCACGTACTGGCCTGTAGGTTAAACTGCACAATCCAATACAAAATCCATTGATACCAATGCAGATAAGCTTATGGAGACCCCTGCTACCCCAACTCCAAAGGAGGCAGTGAGCCTGCTCACACCCCTAGAACATTGCTATGACAACTGGCACTTGAGAAAATCACACTAAGGCTGCCTATAATGAAAAAAATTCAGAGAGTCTTTGCCACTGAAAACACTCAGACTCAAAGCCTAATGATCTTATTCCAAATAGGTTATATTCACATCTTAAGGGGAAAAAAGTCCTGTCCAAATAAAAGTAAATTTAAAAATAAGAAGATGTGATATTTTTCTTTTCAAATGATAAGGAACCAATGGAACAGTTCTGGAAGTATAAAAGAACAGGGTGATATGATAACCACCACAAAGCATTGCTCTAACTCTTTAGCAGTAGTTCCTAACCAAAATGAAATACATGAAATTTCAGAAAAAGAATTCAAAATATTGATTTTAAAGAAGCTCAACAGGAATCAAGAGAAAGCTGAAAACCAATACAAATAAATCAGAAAATCAATCCAGAATATGAATGATAAATTTGCCAAAGAGATAGATTTTTTAAAAAAAGAAACTTCTGAAAAGGAAAATTCATCGAAGGCATTACAAAATACAGATGAAATCTTCAATGATAGACTAGACTAAGCAGAAGAAAGAATCTCAGAGCTTAAAGATAGTACTTTTTAATTTATTCAGTCAGATAAAAACAAAACAAAAAAAATAGAATTAAAAAGTGAGCTAAGCTTTTGGTAAGTATGGGACTATATAAAATGTCCCAGCTTACAAATTATAAGTATTCCTGGGGGCAAAGAAAAAAACCCAAAATCTGGGAAACTATTTGAGAAAATAATTAAGGAAAAATTCCCTAGTCCGGCAAGAGATCTAGGTATCTCGATGCAAGAAACTCAAAAAACTCCAGAGAAACATTGTAAGAAGAATCTCACCAAGACATATAGTCATCAGACAGTCTAAATTCAATACAAAGGAAAAAAATCCTAAAATCAGCAAAAGAAAAGCATATAGTAACCTGTAAAGGAAACTCCATCAGACTAACAGTGGACTTCTCAGCAGAAGCCTTACAAGCCAGAAGAGATTGGGATTTTATTTTCAAGGTGCTTAAGGAAAAATCTGTAAACCCTGGCTTGTGTATACTGCCAGAATAAGCTTCATAAATGAAGACGAAATAAAGTCTTTTGCAGACAAGCAAACACTGAGAAAATCTGTCACCACTAGACCAAACTTACAAGAAATGCTCAAGGAAGTTATAAACATGGATACAAAATTTCGTCAATACTTGCCATAATAAAAACATCTGAAAGTATAAAACTCAAAAGTCTTATAAAACGATTACAAAAAGAAGGCTACAAAGTAGCTATATAACAATTAATATTATGACAGGAATAAGACCTCATGTGTCAATATTAACCATAACTGTATATGGATTAAATATGCCAATTAAAAGAAATAGGTTGACAAAATGGATATATATAAAAAAAGGATCCAACCATACACTTCTTACAAGAAGCACCTTATTGATAAAGACACTTAGAGACTTAAGTTAATGGAGTGGAAAAATATTCAATTTAAATGGAAAACAAAAGCAAGCAGGAGTAGATATGTTTACACCTGATCAAGCAAACTTTAAATAAACAACAGTTTAAAAAGACAAGGAATGTCATTATATAATCATGAAGAAATCAATTCAACAAAAAGATGTAACAATCCTAAATATATATGCACCAAACACTGGGACACCCAGATTTATAAAACGAATATTACTTGACTTAAGAAAAGAGCTAGGCAGCAATGCAATAATAGTGGGGGACTTCAACATCCCACTGACAGCACTAGGAAAATTATTGAGGCAGAAAATCAACAAAGAAACACAGGAAAATGACCTTGGCAAAAAATTCCTGACTAAGACCTCAGAAGCACAGGTAACAAAAGCAAAAATATACAAATGGGACTTAAGTAAAAACTTCTGCATGGCCATGGAAAGAATCAATAGAGTGAACAGGGGATCTTCAGAATGGGACAAAATATTTGCAAAGTATGTATCTGGCAAATGGGCTAATATCTGGAATTTACAAGGAACTCAAACATCTCAGTCATAACAAGAAAAACTCAACCCCATTAAAAGTGGTCAAGTAATATGAAGAGATAATTTTTTTAAATGACACATAAAAGCCCAAAAAGCATATGCAAAAATGTTCAACATTACTAATTATGAGAAAAATGTGAATTAAAACCACCATGAGATACCATTTTACACCAGTAAAAATGGCTATTAATAAAAAGCCAAATAATAACAGATGTTGGCAAAGATGCAGAGAAAAGGGAACACTTACACACTGTTAGTGGGAAATATAAGTAAGTACAATCTTTATGGCAATCAGTATGCAGCTTTCTCAAAGAGCTAAAAATAGATCTACCATTTGGTGCAGGAATCCCACTACTGCGTATCTACCTGAAGGAAGATACATCATTATACCAAAAGATACCTGCACTCATAGGTTTCATGCAGCACTATTCACAATAGCAAATATATGAAATCAACCTAAATGTCCACCAATGGATGATTGGATTAAAATATTATACACACAAACACACACACACCCACATACACACACATATACATACACCATGGAATACTACTCAGCCATAAAAAAAATCGTGTTTTAAACAATCATGTCTTAAACAAAATAACTCAGAAACAGAAAGTCAAATATCACATGTTCTCAGTTATAAGTGGGAGCTAAATAATGCATACACATGATATAGGAAGTGGAGTAGTAGACATTGGAAACAGAACAGTGAGGCAGGTGGAGGGTGGTGAGAAATGAAAAATTACTTAATTGGCTCAATATATACTCTTCAGATAATGGCTACACGAAAAGCCCAGACTTCTCCACTTTGCAATAGGTCCATGTAGCAAAACTGTACTTATACTACCTAATTTTTAAAAAAATTTATTTTATTAATTTCCAGGGTACGTGTGCAGAATGTGCAAGTTTGTTACACAGATAAAGGTATGCCATGGTGGTTTACTGCACCTATCAATCCATCACCTAGGTATTACACCCAGCATGCATTAGCTATTCTTCCTTATGGCCTCCCTCACACCCACACTCCCCTGACAAGCCCCAGTGTTTGTTGTTCCCCATCCTGTGTCCATGTGTTCTCATTGTTCAGCTCCCACTTATAAGTGAGAACATGCGGTGTTTAATTTTCTGCTCCTGCATTAGTTTGCTGAAGATAATGGCTTCCAGCTTTATACATGGCCATACGAAGGATATGATTTCATTCCTTTTTATGGCTGCATACTATCCCATGGTGTATATGTACCACATTTTCTTTATCCAATCTATCGTTGGTGGGCATTTGGGTTAATTATGTGTCTTTGCTATTATGAGTAGTGCTGCAATGAACATATGCATGTGAGTATCTTTATAATAAAATGACTTATATGTCTTTGGGTATATACCCAGTAATGAGATTGCTGGGTCAAATGATATTTCTGGTTCTAAATGTTTGAGGAATAGTCACACTGTCTTCCACAATGGCTGAACTAATTTACATTCCCACCAACAGTGTAAAAGCATTCCTATTTCTTCAGAACCTCACCAGCATCTATTGTTTCTTGACTTTCTAATAATTGCCATTATGATGGGCATGCGATGGTATCTCATTGTGGTTTTGATTTGCATTTAATGATAAGTGATGTTGAACTTTTTTTCATGTTTGTTGGTCTCATGTATGTATTCTTTTGAGAAGTGTTGACAAAGCTGACAAAAACAAGCAATGGAGAAAAGATTCCCTATTTGATAAATGGTGCTGGAAGAACTGTCTGGCCATATGCAGAAAGTTGAAACTGGACCCTTCCTTACACCTTATACAAAAATTAACTGAAAAAGGATGACATGGTTTGGCTATGTCCACACCCAAATCTCATCTTGAATTGTAGCTCCCATGATTCCCATGTGTTGTGGGAAAGACCCAGTAGGAGATAATTGAATCATGGGGGCAGTTTTTCCCATACTGTTCTCATGATAGTGAGTAAGTCTCTCAAGATCTGATGGTTTTATAAGGGGAAACTCATTTTGCTTGACTCTCTGATTCTTGCCACCACCATGTAAGAAGTGCCTTTCGGCTTCTGCCATGGCCTCACCAGCCACATGGAACTACGAGTCCGTTAAACCTCTTTTTCTTCCCAGTCTTGGATATGTCTTTATCAGCAGTGTGAAAATGGACTAATACAGTAAATTGGTACCAGTAGAGTGGGGCACTGCTGAAGATATCTGAAAATGTGGAAGTGACTTTGGAACTGGGTAACAGGCAGAGGTTGGAACAGTTTGGAGGACTCAGAAGAAGATAGGAAAATGTGGAAAAGTTTGGAACTTCCTAGAGTCTTGAGACTTGTTGAATGGCTTTGCCCAAAATGCTGATAGCAATGTGGACAATAAAGTCTAGGCTGAGGTGGTCTCAGATGGAAATGAGGAACTTGTTGGGAATTGGAGCAAAGGTGACTCTTGTTATGTTCTAGCAAAGAGACTGGCAGAATTTTGTCCCTGCCCTAGAAATTTGTGGAACTTTAAACTTGAGAGAGACTATTTAGGGTATCTGGTAGAAGAAATTTCTAAGCAACAAAGCATCCAAGAGGTGCTGTTAAAGACATTCAGTTTTATAGGGGAAGCAGAGCATAAAAGTTCAGATAATTTTCAGCCTGACAATGTGATAGAAAAGAAAATCCCTTTTTCTGAGAAATTCAAGCCCCCTGCAGAAATTTGCTTAAGTAATGAGGAGGTCAATGTTAACTGCCAAGACAATAGGGAAAATGTCTCTAGGACGTGTCAGGGATCTTCATGGCAGCCCCTCCCATCACAGACCTGGAGGCCTGGGGGGGGAATATGTTTTCCCCATGCTGTGTGCAGCCTAGGGACTTGGTGCCCTGCATTTACAGCTGCTCCAGCTGTGGCTAAAAGGAGCAAATGTAGAATTCTGGCTGTGATTTTGGAGGGTGCAAGCCCCAAGCCTTGGCAGCTTCCATGTGGTGTTGAGCCTGTGAGTGCACATAAGTCAATAATTGGGGTTTGGGAACCTCTGCCTAGATTTCAGATAATGTGTGGAAATGACTGGATGCCCAGGCAGAAGTTTGTTGCAGGCATGGGGCCCTCAAGGAGAACCTCTACTAGGGCAGTGCGGAAGGGAAATGTGGGGTCATAGCCCCCACACAGATTCCCTTCTGGAGCATCACCTAGTGGAGCTGTGAGAAGAGGGCCACTGTCCTTCAGGTCCTAGAATGGTAAATCCACTGACACTGTGTGCCTGGAAAAGCCTCAGACATTCAGTGCCAGTCTGTGAAAGCACCTGGGAGGGAGGCTGTACCCTGCAAAGCCACAAGTCCAGAGCTGCCCAAGACCATGGAACCCACCTCTTGCATCAGTGTGACATGGATGAGAAAACATGGTGTCAAAAGTGATCATTACGGAGCTTTAAGATTTGACTGCCCTGCTGAATTTTGGACTTGCATGGGGCCTGTAGCCCCTTTGCTTTGGTCATTTTTTCCCATTTATAATGGATGTATTTACTCAATGCCTGTATCACCATTGTATCTAGAAAGTAACTAACTTGCTTTTGATTTTACAGGCTCACAGGCGGAAGGGACTTGCCTTATCTTGGATGAGACTTTGAACTGTGGACTTTTGAGTTAATGTTGAAATGAGTTAAGAATTTGGGGGATTGTTGGGAAGGCATGATTGGTTTTGAAATGTGAGGACATGAGATTTGGGAGTGGTCAGGAGTAGAATGATATGGTTTGGCTGTGTCCCCACCCAAATCTCATCTTGAATTATAGCTTCTATGATTCCTACATGTTGTGGGAGGAACCCAGTGGGAGATAATTGAATCATGGGGGCCTGCCCTGCCTGCCTCACCTAAGATATTATTTGCAAAAGCCATTTTGTTAATTTCCAAAGTGCTGTAATTCATATGAAAAGTGACAGTCTGTAGTTATAACAGGTGAATGTGCAATAATTTGTCTTGAAAAATTACAGACAGGAAGATAAATAGTCTAAGTAAGTGAAAACCCAGCTTAGAGTTAACACATCTGTGAACAAATGTGCAGTGCATTTTCTCCCATACTGTTCTCTTGGTAGTGAATATGTCTCATGAGATCTGATGGTTTTATAAGGGGAAACCTATTTTGCTTGGCTCTCTGTTTCTCTCCTGCTGCCACCATGTAAGAAGTGTCTTTTGGCTTCCACGATGATTGTGAAGCCTCCCCAGCCACGTGGAACTGTGAGTCCATTAAACATCTTTCTCTTCCCAGTCTCAGGTATGTCTTTATCAGCAGCATGAATACAGACTAATACAATGGATTGAAGACTAAAATGAATAGCCCAAAACTTTAAAAAACCCTCAACAAACTAAGAATAAAAGAAAACTACCTCACCCTAATGAAGGTAGTATATGGAAAACCAAGATCTACTATCCCTTAATGCAAGTATTTCCTGTAGGAACAAGAACAAGGAAAGGTGCCCACTTCTACCACTTTATTTGACAATTAGAAATTTTAAACCAGAGCAATTAGGCTAAAAAGAGAAACAAAAGTCATGCAAATTGGAAGGGAAGAAATTAAGAAAGACATCAATAAAGGGAAAGATAGCTTTTGCTTATGGAGTGGAAACCTTAATATTCTTAAGATATCAACACACTCAGTTGGGTGTGGTGGCTCACACCTGTAATCCTAGCACTTTGGGAGGCTGAGGCAGTCAGATTGCTTGAGCCCAGGCATTTGAGATAAGCCGGGGCAACATGGCAAAACCTTGTGCCTACAAAAATTACAAAAAATTTTGCCGGGTGTGGTGGCACATGCTTGTAGTCTCACCTACTAAGGAGGCTGAGTTAGGAGGATTACATGAACTTGGGGACCATGCAGTGAATCATGATGGCACCACTGCATTCTGGCCTCGGTGACAGAGGGAGATCCTGTCATTAAAAATAATAATAAATAAATCAATACACAATGTGATCTACAGATTCAATGCAATTTCCATAAAAACTCCAAGGGCATTTTTGGCAGAAATAGAAAAATTCATCCTAACACCATATAGAATCTCAAGAGACCCAAAGTAGCAAAAACAATCTAGAAAATGAACAAAGTTGGAGGTTTACTGCCTCCCTGATTAAGAAGCTTACTATACCAGCTACACTAATCAACACAGTGATGTATGGGCATAAAGACAAACATAAAGACCAATGGAACACAGTACAGAGCCCAGAAATAAACCCTTACATATATGGTCAAAAAAATTTTGACAATGGTGCTGAGGCCACTGAATGGGGAAAGGAGAGTCTTTTCAACACATGTTAATGGGAAAACTGGATATCCACATGCAAAAGAATAAAGTTGAACCTTTACTCAATAAAGAACAAATAAATTAATGGGTCAAAGGCCTGAAGGTAAGAGGTACAGTTATAAAACTTTAGGTATAAAATATAAATAAAAAGCTTGATTAACTTGTATTTGACAATCACTTCTTGGATAAAACACCAAAAGAACAGTCAACAAGAAAAAATATATATAAATTGAACCTCATCAAAATTAAAAATATTTGTGCATCAAAAGACATTATCAACACAGTGACCAGGAAATCCATGAAACAGGAGAGACTACCTGGAAATCATACATATGATGAGTAACTAATTTCCAGAATATATAAGGAACTACTATAACAATAATATTCAGCCTTAAAAAGGAAATGAAATTCTGTCACGTTATTACATAGATAAACCTTGAAGAATTATGCTAAATGAGATATGACAATCATAAAATAATAACTATTTATGATTCCAATTTTATGAGTTAACTAGAATAGTCAAATTCATAGAAACAAAAAGTAGAATAGTGGTTACCAGTGGCTGTGGAGAGGTAAAAATGTAGAGTTATTATTTAATAAATATAGACTTTCAATCTGAGCACATGAAAAATGTTGTAGAGATGGTTGGTAGTGATATTTGCAAAACAGTGTGAATATGTCACTAAACTGTACACTTAAAATAGTTAAAGTAAAAAAAAATCCTTATTATGTATAATTTGCCATAAAAATTAGCACTATTAAGGGGTGATTGGTTATTGCTTATGCGAACTGTAGAGAGAACTAATGTGGTTTTTTCAGTGTCACATATATTTGACTATAGTACATTATAGTATTATAGTGTATTAAAATCAAATATGTATTATCTGAGGCTGTGATTGACCATATTTATGGCTTGTATAATCTTAAAAAAATAAGTTGCATCTCTTAATAACTGATTTTAGAAGAGGCATTCCATTTATACACTGAATGCTAGGGAGACAGTCATTGAGAATAAATTTTTAAAGTGCTACAGATCAGATATTCCCTATAAGAAACTTTTAGCTTTAATTATCAATTATGTGTCAGTGGTATGTTTATCAGAAAAAAAATTTCATCTTTTCTTTAGACTCTTCTGCCTAAATTCTAACCTTTATGTCATTGTTCGACCAATTTCTTCCAAGTTGCTTTCTTCATGATATTCCAACTCTCCTCAATTTAATTTTTCCTCTGCCTAAAAGATAAAGTCTCAAAACTTCTACCTTGGCATTAAGTGACATCAGACAATGTGGTCCTTAATTGTGTTCTGAGTTGCACTTCCAAATTGTATTTCCATCCAAAGTGTCTGCTTTAACTGAAAAAGCTGTCTCCTTTACTTCAATGGTTTTGATTGTGATTTTTTTTCTCCTAAATTTGTATGCCTGCAAGATACAAATTCTACCTATTCTATAAATTTTCCTTGAGGATGCCATTCCACAATTATGTCTGTTTCCAAAATTTTGCTCTCCTTACTGTAAATTTGTCATTTGGTCTTAGGTTAATATTATTTAACTATTTTGTGTATGTATACAGTTTTTCTGTCTTGAAAGGGAATGTAAATGGTATAACTACACAGTCATAACACTTATTTTAAGCAAGATACACAATATTCATACAAGTGAATGTCTCCCTTTCAGTGAAATTACCTTTGGGAAACAAAATACTTATTGCAATAGAGTCATTGCAATAAGTATTTCTGTATATTAATAAAATACAGAATTATTAATTTCTGTATAATAATTATTTCTGTATATTTTGTGATGGTAAGTCATTGTCTCTTTACAGATTAATTTCATTTGATTTTAAAAACAGTAAACTTATTTTTATGTTGTTAATGTTATTTTTGAAATTTCTATTGGTGTTTAATGAACAGGTGGTATTTAGTTGCATGAATAATTTCTTTAGTGGTTATTTCTGAGATTTTGGTGCACCCATCACCAAATGTGTAGACTTTATCCCTCTCCCCACTCACACCCTTTCCCCTGAGTCCCCAACGTTCATTGTATCATTCTTATGCCTTTACATCCTCCCCCACTTATGAGAGCATATAATGTTTGGTTTTTCATTTCTGAGTTACTTCACTTAGAATAATAGTCTCCAATTCCATCCATGTTGCTGTGAATGCCATTATTTAATTCCTTTTTACAGCTGAGTAGTATTCCATATATCACAGTTTCTTTATCCACTCGTTGATGGATAATCGACAGGCATTTGGCCAGTTCCATATTTTTGCAATTACAAATTCTTCTGCTATAAACATTTGTGTGCAGTTATCTTTTTTGTATAATTACTTCTTTTCCTCTGGATAGAGACCCAATAGTGGGATTGCTGTTTCAAATAGTAGATCTACTTTTAGTTCTTTAAGGAATCTCCACACTGTTTTCCATAGTGGTTGTACTAGTTTAGATTCCTGCCAACAGTGTAAAAGTGTTCCCATTTTACCACACCCATGCCAACATTTATTATGTTTTGATTTTTTGATTATGGCCATTCTTGCAGGAATGAGGTAGTATTGCACTGTGGTTTTGATTTGCATTTCCCTGAACATTAGTGATGTTGAACATTTTTTAAATATGTTTTTTAGCCATATGTATATCTTCTTTTGAGAGTTTTCTATTCATTAAGAAGTCCTTAGCCCACTTCTTAATGGAATTGTTTGTTTTGTTCTTGCTAATTTGTTTGAGTTCCTTGTAGATTCTGTCATTTGTCAGATGTAGATTGTAAAGATTTTCCCCCTCTCTGTAGGATATCTTTTTACTCTGCTGATTATTTCTTCTGCTGTGCAGAAGCTTTTTAGTTAAGTCCCATCTATTTAGGTCTGTTTTTGTTGCATTTGCTTTTGGGTTCTTGGTCATGAAGTCTTTGCCTAAGCTAATGTCTAGAAGGGTTTTTGCAATGTACCATCTAGAAATTTTACGGTTTCAGGCTTTAGATTTAAGTATTTGATTTGATCCATCTTGATTTGATTTTTGTATAGGGTTACAGATAAGGATCCAGTTTCATTCTTCTATATGTGGCTTGCCAATTATCCCCGTACCATTTGTTGAATATGGTGTCCTTTCCCCACTTTATGTTTTTCTTTGCTTTGTCAAAGATCAGTTGACTGTAAGTATTTGCCTTTATTTCTGGGTTCTCTATTCTGTTCCATTCATCTATATGCCTAGTTTTGTACCAGTATGATTTTGTTTTGGAGAGTATGGCCTTAAAGTATCGTTTGAAGTCGGGTAATGTAATGCCTCTGGATTTGTTCATTTTGCTTAGTCTTGCTTTGGCTAGGCAGGCTCTTTTTTGCTTTCATATGAATTTTAGAACTTTTTATTCTAATTCTGTGAAGAATGGTGGCAGTATTATAAAGGGAAATGCATTGAATTTATAGACTGCTTTTGGCAGTATGGTCATTATCACAATATTGATTCTACCCATCATGAGCATGGGATGTGTTTCCATTTGTTTGTGTCATCTATGTTTTCTTTCAGTAGTGTTTTGTAGTTTTCATTGTAGAGGTCTTTCACCTCCTTGGTTAAGTGCATTCCTAAGTTTTTGTTGTTGTTGTTGCAGCTATTGTAAAACGGGTTGACTTCTTGATTTGATTCTCAGCTTGGTCACTGTTTTTGTACAGCAGAGCTGCAGATTTGTGTACATTAAATTTTTTCCATAAATTATTGGAGTACAGGTGGTCTTTGGTTACATGAGTAAGTTCTTTAGTGGTGATTTGTGAGATTCTGTTGCACCCATCACCCAAGCAGTATGCACTGCACCATATTTGTAATCTTTTATCCCTGACTACCTCCCACTTTTCCCTTGCCCAGTCCCCAAAGTCCATCATATCATACTTATGCCTTTGTGTCCTCATAGTTTAGCTCCCAAATATCAGTGAGAACATACGATGTTTGGTTTTCCTTTCCTGAGTTACTTTACTTAGAATAATAGTCTCCAATCTCATCCACGTTGCTGCAAATACTGTTAAATCATTCCTTTTTATGGCTGCATAGTATTCCATTGTGTATATGTACCATAGTTTCTTTATCCACTTGTTGACTGATGAGCATCTGGGTTAGTTCCACAGTTTTGCAATTGTGAATTGTGCTGCTATAAACATACATGTGTATACATGTGCACGTATCTTTCATGATTAATAACTTCATTTCCTCTGGGTAGCTACCCAGTAGCAGGATTGCTGGGTCAAATGGTAGTTCTACTTTTAGTTCTTTAAGGGATCTTCACACTCTTTTTCATAGTGGCTGTATTTGTTTGTATTCCCACCAGCAGTGTAGAAGTGTTCCCTGTTCACCACATTCACACTAGCATCTACTGTTTTTTGATTTTTTGATTATGATCATTCTTGCAGGACTAAGGTGGTATTGCATTATGGTTTTGATTTGCATTTCCCTGATCATTAGTAATGTTGAGCATTTTTCATGTGTTTGTTGGCCATTTGTATATCTTCTTTTGATAATTGTTTATTCATTTCCTTAGCCTACTTTTTGATGGGATTGCTTGTTTCTTACTGATTTGTTTGAGTTTGTTGTAGATTCTGGATATTAGTTCTTTGTCAGATATACAGATTGTGAAGATTTTCTCCCACACTGTGGGTTGTCTGTTTACTCTGCTGACTGTTCCTTTTGTCGTGAAGAAGCTTTTTAGTTTGATTAGGTTCCAGCTATTTAGCTTTGTTTTTATCGCATGTGCTTTTGGGCTCTTGGTCATGACATCCTTGCCTAAACCAATGTCTAGAAGGGTTTTTCCAATGTTATCTTTTAGAATTTTTATAGTTTCAGGTCTTAGGTTTAAGACCTTAATCCATCTCAAGTTGATTTTGTATAAGACGGGAGATGAGAATCCAGGTTCATTCTCCTATATGTGGCTAGCCTATAATCCCAGCATGATTTGCTGAAAAAAGTTCTTTTCCCAGTTTATGTTTTTGTTTGCTTTGTCAAAGATCAGTTGACTGTATTTGGGTTTACTTCTGGGTTCTCTATTCTGTTCCACTAGTCTATGTGCCTATTTTTATACCAGTACCATGATGTTTTGGTGACTATGGCTTTATAGACTGGTTTGAAATCAGGCTGGGTGATGCCTCCAGATTTGTTCTTGTGCTTAGTCTTGCATTAGCTATCAGGGCTCTTCTTTGGTTCCATATGAATTTTAGAATTTTTTTTTCTAATTCTGTGAAGAATAATGATGCTATTTTGATAGAGACTGCATTGAATTTGTAGATTGCTTTTAGCAGTATGGACATTTTCACAATATTGATTCTACCCTTCCATGAGCATGGGATGTGTTTCCATTTCCTGGTGTCATCTATGGTTTCTTTCAGCAGTGTTTTGTAGTTTTCCTTGTAGAAGTCTTTTGACCCCTTGATTATGTATATTCCTAAGTATTTTTTTTTTTTTTTTTTTTTGCAGCTATTGTAATAGGGGTTGAGTTCTAGATTTGATTCTCTGCTTAGTTGCTGTTGGTGTATAGAAGAGCTACTGGTTTGTGTACATTAATCTTATATCCAGAAACTTTGCTGAATTCTTTTATCAGTTCTAGGAGCTTTCTTGAGGAGTCTTTAGGGTTTTCAAGGTGAATGATCATATCATCAGCAAACAGTGAGAGTTTGACTTCCTTTTTACTGATTTGGATACCCTTTATTCCTTTCTCTTGTCTGATTGCTCCGGTTATGACTTCCAGTTCTATGTTGAAGAGGAGTGGTGAGAGTGGGCATGCTTGTCTTGTTCCAGTTCTCAGAGGGAATGTTTTCAACTTTTCCCCATTCACTATTGTGTTGGCTGTGGGTTTGTCATAGATGGTTTTTATTACATTAAGGTATGCCCCTTGTATGCTGATTCTGCTGAGAATTTTAATCATAAACATTGCTGGATTTTGTCAAATGCTTTTTCTGCATCTATTGAGATGATTATGTGATTTTTTTAAAAAATATCTTTATGAGGTGTATCACATTTATTGATTTGTGGATGTTAAACAATCCCTGCATCCCTGGTATAAAACTAACTTGATCATGGTGTATTATCTTTTTGATAAGCTGTTGGATTCTGTTAACTAGTATTGTGTTGAGAATTTTTGCATCTATGTTCATCATGGATATTGGGCTGTAGTTTTCTTTTTTGGTTATGTCTTTTCCTGGTTTTGGTATTAATGCTGGCTTCATAGAATGAATTAGGGAGGGTTCCTTCTTTTCCTATCTTGTGGAATAGTGTCAAAAGAATTGGTATCAATTTTCCTTTGAATGTCTAGTAGAATTCCACTGTGAATCTGTCTGGTCCTGGACTTTTTTTTGGTGGTAATTTTTCTAGTTACCATTTCAATCTCGCTGCTTGTTATTGGTCTGTTCAAGGTATTTAATTCTTTCTGATTTAAGCTAGGGAGGTTGTATTTTTCCAGAGATTTAGCCATCTCTTCTAGGTTTTTTAGTTTATGTGAATAAAGGTGTTCATAGTACCCTTGAAGGATCTTTGGTATGTCAGTTGTAATCTCTCTTTCAGTTCTTAGTGAGGTTATTTGGATTTTTCTCTCTTCTTCTCTTGGTTAATCTTGCTAATGGTCTATTGGTTTTATTTATCTTTTCAAAGAACCAGCTTTTTGTTTTATTTATCTTTTGTATTTTTGTTGTTGTTGTTGTTTCAATTTCATTTAGTTCTGCTCTGATCTTTTTGTGATAAAATTTCCAGGTGTTTTTGTGCTTCTTGTATTTGGATGTCTAGGTCTCTAGCAAGGCCAGGGAAGCTTTCCTCAATTATTCACCCAAATATGTTTTCTAAGCTTTTAGAATTCTCTTTTTCCTCAGGAACACATATTATTGTTAGGTTTCGTCGTTTAACATAATGCCAGACTTCTTGGAGGCTTTGTTCACATTTTCTTATTCGTTTTTCTTTGTCTTTGTAGGATTGGATTAATTAAAAGACCTTGTCTTTGAGCTCTGAATTTCTTTCTTCTACTTGTTCAATTACATTCTGAGACTTTCCAGGGCATTTCACATTTCTAAAAGTGTGTCCAGAGTTTCTGGAATTTTGATTGTTTTTTTCTTTAAGCTGTCTATTTCCTTGAACATTTCTCCCTTCACTTTTTGTATCATTGTTTGGATTTCCTTGCATTGGGTTTCGCCTTTCTCTGGTCCCTCCCTGATTAGCTTAATAACTAACCTCATGAATTCTTTCTCAGGTAAATCAGAAATTTCTTATTGGTTTGGATCCATTGCTGGTGAACTAGTGTGATTTTTTTGGGGGGGGCGGTGAAGAGCCTTGTTTTTGTGATATTACCAGGCAGGGCTGGTTTTCTGGTTCCTTCTCATCTGGGTAGGCTCTGTCAGAGGGAAGGTCTAGAACCGAAGGCTGTTTTCTCAGATATCTTTTTTCCCCCAGGACGTTCCCTTGATGTAGTACTATCCCCCTTTTCCTATGGATGTGGTTTCCTGTGAGCTTAACTGCAGTGACTGTTGTCTCTATTCTGGGTCTAGCCACCCAGCAAGTCTATTTGAATCTGGGCTGATACTGGGGGGTGTCTGCACAGAGTCCTGTGATGTGAACCGTCTATGGGTCTCTCAACATGGATACCAGTGCCTGTTCCAGTGGAGGTGGCGGGGGGTGCAATGGAGTCTGTGAGGATTCTTAGCTTTGGTGGTTTAGTGCTTCATTTTTGTCTGGTTGGCCTCCTGCCAGGAGGTAGCACTTTCCAGAAAGTATCAGCTGTGGTAGTATGGAGAGGGACTGGCCACGGGTGGGACCCTAAAACTCCCAAGATTATATGCCCTTTGTCTTCTGCTTCCAGGGTAAATAAGAAAGGGCCATCAAGTGGGGGTGGGGCTAGGCATGTCTGAGCTCAGACTCTCCTTGGGTGGGTGTTGCTGCAGCTGCTGTGGGGGATGGGGGTGAGATTCCCAGGTCACCGGAGTTGTGTACCTAGGAGGATTATGGCTGCCTCTGCTGAGTCATGCAGGTTGTCAGGGAAGTGGGGGAAAGCCAGCAGTCACAGGTCTCACCCAGCTCTCATGCAAACCGAAGAGCTGGTCTCACTCCCACTATGCTTCTCCCCAACAGCCCTGAGTCTGTTTCCAGGTGGAGGACTAGATGGGCTTGAAAACTTGCCCCAGGCTACCTGCTTCCATGCTGCAAAAGAAAAGGGCTTGGTTCTTCCTCTCCCTGTGGAGTCTGCACACCAGATTTGTGCCCTCCCCCCATTTCTGGCCAGGAGGCTTCTCACAACGTTCAAATTGTTACAGAGTTCAGCTAAAGATTTCCTGCTCCCTGTGGAGTTTCAGCCCCTGCTCCTCTGGCCAACCTCCAAATGTATCCCTGTGGCACCAGGCAGGACCCAGCAAGCTCACAGGGACTTTCTGCTGCTTCCTCTACCCCTGTATTTCGCTCGGCCCTCTAAATTGCCTCAGCACCAGGTAAAGTTGGAAACTCCTGCAAATAGACCTTCAGTTTCTCCAGTGGGCATATTTGGGAGAGGAGGGTCTCCCTTTCACACTTCTGCAGTTGGGCCACTCACAATACTTGGGGTGTCTCCCGGGTCCTACACGAGCATCAGTTTTCTTCAGACGGTCTGTGGGTTCTCTCAGGATTGCTGGTTTGTTCTTGCAGTTCATCTGGAACTAAAATTCACAGTGCAAGCCTCTGCACACTGCTCTGTCTGGAGCTGCAATCTTCTCCTGCCTCATGTCCACCATGATGATTCCAATTCTGATTTGTGTACATTAATTTTGTAACCTGAAACTTTACTGAATTCATTTCCCAGTTCTAGGAGCTTTCTGGATGAGTCTTTAGGGTTTTCTAGGTATACAATCATGTCATCAGCAAACAGTGACAGTTTGACTTTCTTATTACTAATTTAGATGTCCTTTATTTCTTTCTCTTGTCTGATTGCTCTGGCCAGGACTTCCAATACTATGTTGAATAGAAGTTGTGAAAGTGGGCATCATTGTCTTCTTCCCGTTCTCAGGGAGAATGCTTTCAACTTTTCTCTGTTCAATATTATGTTGGCTGTGGGTTTGTCATAGATGGCTTTCATTACCTTAAGCTATGCCCCTTCTATGCTGATTTTGCTGAGGGTTTTAATGATAAAGGGATGCTGGACTTTGTCAAAGGGTTTTACTGCATCTATTCAGATGATTATGCGATTTTTTAAAAAAATATTTTTATGAGGTGTATCACATTTATTGACTTGTGAATGTTAAACAATCCCTGCATCCCTGGTATAAAACTAACTTGATCATGGTGTATTATCTTCTTGACATGCTGTTGGATTCTGTTAACTAGTATTGTGTTGAGAATTTTTACATCTATGTTCATCATGGATATTGGGCTGTAGTTTTCTTTTTTGTTATGCCCCTTCCTGGTTTTGGTATTAGGATGATACTGGCTTCACAGAATGATTTACGGGGGATTCCCTTTTTCTCTATCTTTTGGAATAGTTTTAGTAGCATTGGTACCAATTCTTCTTTGAATGTCACATAAAATTCAGCTGTGATTTCATCTGGACCTAGACTTTTTTTGTTGGTAACTTTTTAGTTATTGTTTCAAACTTACTTCTTATTATTGGTCTGTTCAGAGTTTCTATTTTTTCCTGGTTTAATCTAGGTTGTATATTTCTAGGAATTATCCATTACCTCTAGGTTTTCTAGTTTATGTATGTAAAGGTGTTCCCAGTAGCCTTGAATGATCTTTTGTATTTCTGAGATATTGGTTGTAATATCTCCCATTTCATTTCTAACTGGGCTTATTTGAATCTTTTTCTTTCTTTTCTTGGTTAATTTTGCTAATGGTCTATGCATTTGGTTTATTTTTTTCAAAGAACCAGCTTGTGTTTTATTTATCTTCGTATTTTTTGTTTGTTTCAAGTTCATTTAGTTCTGGTCTTTCTTTTCTTCTGCTGGGTTTGTTTGTTGTTTTTTCTCTAGTTCCTTGAGGTGTAACCCTAGATTGTCTATTTGTGCTCTTTCAGACTTTTTGATGTAGGTATTCAATGCTATGAACTTTCCTCTTAGAACCACTTTTCTGTTTCCTAGAGGTTTGGAGAGGTTATATTATCATGATTGTTCAGTTCAAATAACTTTTTCTTTCAATCTTGATTTTTTTTTTTTTTTTTTTTTGAGACGGAGTCTTGCTCTGTCACCCAGGCTGGAGTGCAGTGGCCAGATCTCAGCTCACTGCAAGCTCCGCCTTCTGGGTTCACCCCATTCTCCTGCCTCAGCCTCCTGAGTAGCTGGGACTACAGGCGCCTGCTACCTCGCCCAGCTAGTTTTTTGTATTTTTTAGTAGAGACGGGGTTTCACCGTGTTAGCCAGGATGGTCTCAATCTCCTGACCTCGTGATCCACCCGTCTCGGCCTCCCAAAGTGCTGGGATTACAGGCTTGAGCCACCGCGCCCGGCCTCAATCTTGATTTCATTGTGACTCAGTGATCATTCAGAAAGGGTTTTGCCATGTTGGCCAGGCTGGTCTTAAACTCCTGATCTCAGGTGATCCTCCCACTTTGACCTCCCAAAGTGCTGAGATTATAGGCATGAGCCACCACGCCTAGCCTGTGAATGCTTTTTATTTATGCTATTTCACTGGAGAATTTTCCATTCGTATTCTACATGATATTTATTTATTTATTTGTTGTGTTTAAGTTGGACTTCACCTTTCTCCCATACCTCCTTGATTGGCTTAATAGTTGACCTTCTGAAATCTTCTTCTGGCAATTCAGATACATCATCTTGGTTTGGATCCATTGCTGGTGAGCTAGTGTGATCTTTTGGGGGTGTTAAAAAACCTCATTTTGTCAAACTTAAAGAATTGGTTTTCTGGTTCCTTCTCATTTGGGTAAACTATGTCAGAGGGAAGATCTGGAACTCAAGCGCTGCTGTTCAGATTCTTTTGTCCTATGGGGATGATGCCTTGATGTGGTGCTCTCCCCTTTCCCCTAGGGATGCGCTTTCCTGAGCACCAAACTGCAGCGATTGCTATTTCTTTTCTGGATCTAGCCACCCAGCAGAGCTGCTGGGGTGGGAGGTGTCTGCCATGAGACCTGTGTTGTGATCCATCTTCAGGTCTCTCAGTCAGGGATACTAGCACCTACTCTCATGGAGGTGGCAAGGGAGTGAAGTATGCTCTGAGGGTCCTTGGTTGTATTTTTGTTTAGTATACTGGTTTTGTGTTGGTTGGCCTCCAGCTAGAAGTTGGCACATTCAAGAGCCCATCAGTTCCATTTGTTTAGGAATGATACAACTTTGCCTCAGGCTTAGGCAGTGGGCAGGGCCATAGAACTACCAAGAAATTATGACCTTTTTGTTTGTCTAACAGAGCTTAAAGAGAAAGACCATCAGGTGGGGGCAGGGTTAGGCATGTCTGAGCTCAGACTCTCCTTGGGTGGAGCTTGCTGCAGCTGCTGTGGGGGATGGGGTGTGTTTTTCAGGCCAATGGAGTTATGTTCCCAGGGGGATTATGGCTGTCTCTGCTTTGTCACATAGGCCACCAGGAAAGTGGGGGAAAGCTGGCAGCCACAGGTCTCACCCAGCTGCCATGCAGCCTGCAGCCAGAAAGGCTGGTCTCACTCCCACTGCACCCCCACTCAACAGAACCTAGTTTATTTCAAGGCAGCCAGTGAGCAGGACTGAGAACCTACCCCAGGCTATAAGTCTCCCAGCTGAGAAAGCAAGCAGGCTCACAGTTCCTCGGCTGTCCCTGTGTAGCAATCCACCTCCCTCAGAGGGTCTGTGGATTCTCTTGGCTTTCCTGTTACGTTCCTGCGGTAGTTCTTAGAGCCAAAATTCACAATATGGTTCTCCACACACTGCTCTGTCTATGTGAGTGGGAGCTGTGAGTTAGTCCTGGCTCCTCTCCACCATTTTTTCCCCAATCTCAGTAAATTTATTTTGATTTGAGTCTCCTGAATTGGTTGAGTGATGTAGCTTGGCACAAAATTTATTTGTTTACCACTTTGTCTTATTATTTTATAGTGTGACTATATAACAATAAGATGGCATATTCTTTTTACATACTTTATGCTGAATCTAAAATGAATATGGAATATTTTAAAAATATATTTTTAGCCTAAGAGAAAGTGTACAATTTTACAGAAGATAAATCCACTAAAAGGATTAGCATTTATTGGAAGACTACTTTCTGGTTGTTTAAAAATGTAATGAAACACAGTCTATTAAAAATAAAAATTAAAAAATTAAAATTAGCTAAGATCCCATATTCGAAAGAGCCTGGAACAGGAGAGGACTGGAGTCTTAGAGGATCCCAGCTGGGAAAGGACTTGTTCTCCCTAGACTCCTGTTGTACTATTTAATTTTCTTAGAGTGGGCATACAAATAAATTGATTTCCATTTAAAAGAAAAAAAATTCTATTTCTAAAAAAATAAATAACCAAATAATTACATACAGAAAGAAATAGAAAAAAACTTACCGTTCCACACAGTCAGAAAGCCTGGAGCAATGGTTGGAAGCAGGGGCATCATGCCCCCCTACAACATATAAGAATCCATTATATGTGGCAACTCCCACACCTCCACGTCTTTTGGACATTGGAGCACACAAACTCCACTTGTTAGTGTGTGGGTCAAAGTATTCCATTGATTTGAGGCAGGAACTTCCATCACGTCCACCAATAGCATATAATCTAGATAAACAGACAGAACCGCGTGTATGTATATGTGTGTGTACATACACACACAAAATGCATGCATAGAGTGAGAGTGAGTGAACTTTGCACAAAGCTTTTCAAGTTTCTGAAGGGTCTGACTATATATTCTACTCCTACACTATTTTGCAGTGAATAGCAGAAGTCTGTGAATAGATCATTACCTGAGGGCACCTGTTAAAATCTATCTCAACCCAAACCTCCCTTTTTCACTATCCTTGTCACAATAATTTTAATATAACTGAATAAAAGATTTCATGGGATATGAGGCACAGAAAAAAGAGGCAAAGATCAAAAGGATTGGCAGGATAGTTCCAAAGACCAACTCCAACAACCTTATAATTTTAGCAGGGTTCAATTACCTAGGAACAGAATCTGTTGTTTTTATGTATCACTTTATATTTGCATTAAAAAATTATCACTTAGAAGACATTAACTTAATAAACAACTAAGAAAAGAGGATAGAACCTAGAAACTAGATTTTTTTTTTTTTTCCCTAGGAAGTGATATTGGCTATGACATTTCTCCCATACACTTTAAAATGCCATTCTTTTGATTAGCATTTTAAAAATAATTTTAAAATTATCATGCATTAATAAAGAAGACAGACATTTATTAATCCTTATTCCTATAACTTCCCTTCATGCTGAGTTGTAAACAACAGCAACTCAGCAAAGCACAATTAAATGGGGCAAATTTCGTGTTTTCATCCTGTTCTGTATTAGGTAGGAGATCACATAACTGAATCACCTGACATTATTCAGATCAGGCCACAGACAGATTTAGGAGTAGCTTAAGCTCTAAGACACTTTAAAACTGGACCTCCTCTTAACTACGGACATTTCCGATTTATTTCTGTGCAAGGTTCTAAAAACAATGTGTTGACATTTTGACTGAGACCATATCTATGATAATGTATTGGCTTCATGCATAGTCAATATAAACACACAAGGCTGTCTCTGGCAACTGACCCAACCTATTGTCTGAAACTTGCATGATTCATTACCCTCTTATATGCTGGTCATTGTCTCCAAAGTTCCCTTGTCAGAAAGCAAATAATACCTAGTAACAATTCAAGCTCTTAGAAACTTCTAACATCATCATGTTTTAGTATAATATCTCGGAAGTGATAGGCAAGTGACAGGAAGAGGTAAATATTCAGGAAGGGTGAGACTAGGTAGGATTCTATATTTAGGAACCCTGAACGCTCAGGAGAGAGATTGTTGAAAGAATAAAAGAATCACCTTGTTATAACCGTAGACAGACTAAAGTTTTGATAAAAATAAATCATAATGTAAAAAAAGTAGTAACTTCTTGAGGGTAAAATTAGAACTGGCTTGCCTGTAAAAGTGTTTCTCAAGTTTAATGTGCACAGAAGTCACCTGAAGATCCTGTTAAAATTAAGATTGTGATTCAGGACGTTTGGGGCGGGGGCTAGGATTCAACATTTCTAAATACATCTCAGGAAAGGTGGATGCTGCTGGTCCCAGGACAACACCTTGATTAGCAAGAGCATAGAGAATATTTCATCAAGTATTTATTTTAGACAAGTATTCATCAAGTATTTATTTTAGACAAGTATTTTCAGTCTTAATGGAGAGTTCCAATGAAGATCTTTTATTAGTGATAACAAGTACATCCAGGTGTTTGGAATGCTAATTGATTGATGAATCACATCACTGAAGTTCTGTACTATATGACCTGGAAGCAATGAGCATGTGTGTTTCAACTTACTCACTTGTTGTTTAACGCAACAACACCAACTGTGCTTCTAGGAGTTGACATACTGGCTACGTAATTCCACTGTCGTCCCTCAGGGTCCCATCTTTCCACAGTATTTAGATAGCTCCATCCATCATGACCACCTACAGCATACATTGGTCCTTCAAGAGTGGCTACACCTAAAAAAATTAAAATAACATGTGGGTTCACCTACGTATGCCACACACAATGAATATTGTTTCATTTTGCAAGCAATTAATTGCTTAACTTTTTTTTGCTTATTAAACAATTTTGCATACATATGAATCGTTTACTGACTCTCTTGTAAAGCTAAGTATGGTTTTCTAACCTTATGAAACTTTCAGTTTTAGTTACCATATCATAGAAGGGTATCATTGAAGTCAAAAGAGGCAGTAGAATGCATCACTTCTAGATATGTAATTTAAAAAGCTGGCTCTTTCTGGCAAAATTTCAATATTGTTTGTTGATGTAACATGTAGATACAACATGATGTTGATTCTTAGATAAACCTTAGAATTACAGGCTGACTGTAGTAGGTCTTTATAACCTCTGGTGTTTAATATAGGGGTAAAAAGATTCCCATGAGCTAACTTACTAGACAGCTTTTTAATGTAGTTAGAAGTTTGTTCTTTCAGGTATTATGAATAGCCCATTTCTGCTTTGCATCTGCTATGATAATTTACATAATTGGTTTTTTCCCCACCTTGACTATCCCAATCAACCTCTCAGTGGTATAATCATCATCACTTCTCCTACCTATTTACTAATATCAATTATATTGAAAAATAAGCTTGCTCTGATTTCTCTGCAGGATCTTTCTGAGCTATGCCTAGGAATAACACTGACATAACTAGATAATATAATTATATAGTGTATTATTTGGCAGAGTCAATTTATCAGGATAATTGGGACAAGCAATACCATTCCTGAATCTGCCGCTTTTTAGCTCTGTAAAAGTCAAATCAAAAAAAAAAAAAATGGAAATTTTTCTGTTGTTCAGCCAACTCTTAACGATATCGCAAAAATCTGGAGCCTAGTATAAAGAAAGAGGTATCCTGACAAATATTCAGGAGAATCAAAGTTCTCCACTACGGGCACATGATTCATCTAACTGGAAACACAATCCTTCTCAATCGTCAAGTACTTTCCTCTCTAAATTGAGCTTAGAAGAAAACTCCTTGCTGTAGTTGTATATTATTTAATAGTAAATCCCTTTGAAAAGCTGTTATCCTTTTTAGAAGGAAACCCCCTTAAAATACTGGTGGAAGGGAATCAGGAGTAACCTGCAACAACAACAAATGTTTCCCAGGCTTTTATCATTTCCTTAAGTTTTTCATCATTTTGGAGACATTTTCACTAAGGATTTGGCTAAATCCCAATTATATGCTGCTAGACTTAATTTTTTTTTTTTTTGAGACGGAGTCTTGCTCTGTCGCCCAGGCTGGAGTGCAGTGGTCGGATCTCAGCTCACTGCAAGCTCCGCCTCCCGGGTTTATGCCATTCTCCTGCCTCAGCCTCCCGAAGAGCTGGGACTACACGCACCCGCCACCTCGCCTGGCTAGATTTTTGTATTTTTTAGTAGAGATGGGGTTTCACCGTGTTAGCCAGGATGGTCTTGATCTCCTGACCTCGTGATCCGCCCGTCTCGGCCTCCCAAAGTGCTGGGATTACAGGCTTGAGCCACCGCGCCCGGCCAGATTTAAATTTTTAAAAACTCTACTTACTATACCTTCTTGAAAAAATATATTACGTTAAGCTCTTACCTAAGCCGTGCCGATGTGTTGACATGGGAGGCATCACAGTCCAGATTCTGCCAACTGGATTAAAACATTCCACTGTGTTCAAAGTTTTTAAACCGTCTCTTCCTCCCACGACATAGAGCTTATTATCAATAACTGCAACTCCAAATTGAAGCCTACGGCCATTCATGGTGCCAATATGTAGCCAACTGTTGGTCCTGAGGTCATATTTTTCAATAGTAGTAGTACCTGACAAAGGGATATTGAACAATGGTAAAATGTACTTTTATTGACATTTTGAATTGGTATTATACATGTTAGAATTATATACCCATAACTTACAGCACAGTATCAATGATTACAATTCAAATGAAGTAAGTAGCCCAGGTAATTCTACAACCTGGGAGATAAAGCAAAGGATAATCTTTTACCACTTCTGGACCCAATAGAAGAGTCAAAATAAAATGTTTTATGTAATATGTTTGGTTTATACCCTTACAACGCTGGCTTTGGCTATACTATTCTACTGGTGGTATCAACACAAGTGTCAAATGACATAATTTATGACAAAATACCTTGGATTCTATTACTGAATGTTTGCACATCTGTTACAGATGTAATTATTTATGACCATTCAATATATTAACTTATGCTTTTTTAATTTGTTTTGGGTGTGTGTATTTGTGTGTGTGTGTGTGTGTGTGTATGTGTGTGTGTGTTTATTTAAAAGACGTGTAACTAAAGGGCCAGGAATGAAAATTATTTTTAAATGGGCCTTTAGCTGGGTGTGGTGGCATGCACCTGTAGTCCCAGCTACTTAGGAGGCTGGGGTCGGAAGACCCCTTCAGCCCAGGAGGCGGAGGCTCCAAGATCACGCCGCTGTACTCTAGCCTGGGTGACAGAGTGAGACTCTAACTATATAAATAAATAAATAAATAAAATTCAAAAAATGTTAAATGGGCTTTTGGTGTTGATTCACATAATGTTCCATGATGGTAATGATGCAAGAGGTGGAGAGAAATTTATGCAGATAGTAAGGGCAAGAGAGTCCTTGGTGGAATTACCTTTCTAATCAAAAGCAGCCCCCCAAATCATTTATTTTCTAACAAAGAGCAGCCTGAAAAATCAGGCTGCAGACATAGATAAGCAAACTGGAAGCTTGCACAGGGGAATGCCAGCAGCTGCACCGATTGGAAAGGGCTACCTTGGGGGCAGGCATTTCCTACATGGAGGCTTCATCTCCCCTTTTTTTTTGTTACCACGTGTACAGTAAGAAAGAAACGGGTAACATGGCCAGCTTAGGCAGAGAACCTACCTGCATAATAAAAGATTGGTGTGGGGGTGGCCAGAGATTTGTGCCCTATGCAAATGGCACACCTGGTCCTAACCAGTCTTTTGCTCCCTATATATATCAGACACCACCTCTTCACCAGCTCATCTGTAGACCCCCCTGCATTTCATCACAGATCTGGAAACCCATTTTTCCAGGACCCCTCTCTGTAGCAGAGAGCTATTCTCTTTCTTTTGCCTGTTAAATTTCTGCCCTTAATCTCAGTCTTTGTATGTCCCTGTCTTTGATTTCTGTAGCCATGAGACAACGAACCTCATGTGTTACCCCAGGCAATGAACCTGCTTCAGTAGCACAAAATATTACAGTTGAAAATATAGAATTACAAGGTATTACTTTAAGTGTTAATATAATTTTATTTTCTGTTCAGTTACTAATGTACAAAGTTTACTGCCATTGTATACTGTCACTATTGACAAAGTGAACTATCACTATTGTCATAATGAATTGCCACTTCAGTAGGCAATGCTTCTTACCATTCATTTGTAATAGCTGCTGCTATTTTTTAGTAAAAGCTGATTCTGCACAACAGGGAAACTTCTGAATAATAACCAGGGTGGAAAATGATAGAATTATTTTTTACATCTATAGTGTATCTAATAGAGTTTGTGGCAAGTTTAAAAAATTTCATCCCAATTACACAAAGTCAACCACAATAATAAGCAAAAACACTTTCCAGTTGTTCCTTTACTGGGAGATTTGTGAAGAAAATGCAGTCCATTAGTTATAATGAAGATGTAGTTAACATTTGAAGCAAACCCATTGGCAGTTACAGGGCAATAGTATGGGGTCATATCCAGTCAAAATTTAAGCAGAGTGTATATTAAATATATAGCTGCTCCTTGATTAGACTGAATTAGCGGAAACCGTGTTTCCTTCCTCTAACTTTAAATATATTCTGGGGAATAGTGCACTGTAAGTATTTGTGTTCCAAATTTTGGGTTTTCTAATACAAACTTGTAAATACACAGGGACTCATTTACTCTTTCTCTATCATTACTGCCTGTTTCACTGATAACATGGATTTTACTGAATACTGACTTATAGATTAGCAATTGCTCTACTGACTATATTTACTGCTAAGAGGTCAAATTATAACACCTATCAAAATATCTTTTCTACATTAAATATCTTTGAATGGTAATGTTAAAACTGAAATAACTACAAACTGACATCTACTTTTATTCTATGTTTAATCAGTCAGTTTTCTCTGAATGTCTTCTACTTCTTTCCATTTCCTCATCCCAGTCTTCCTATGTCTGTATTCTTATCTGCTTGCTATAATTTTAACTTTCAGTTCTCTTTTTGTCAGTGGACTTTACCGATGACCTAATTTCGATTAGGAAATAAAAGCTAGTCTGCACTCATTGTTATGATTATGAAGATATGAATGGTGGAGTGATTAGAAAATTGTACAAATCTACATTAATCAGCTGTATGTAGAAGATTTACACTGAGAGATGTAGATGTGTGAATGATGCCAGGTTAAATTTTTCAAGGCATTAGATTCAATATAGAAGATAAAATGATCCCATAACTTTTGACTGCAACATGAGCATTTATGACTGGTAGTTCTACATATTGAAGTTTGAAGACTTCTCCAGCCCCTTTGTCCACCCCCAGCAATCCTTCAGCTAATCAAAATGTATATTCTCTAGCTGCTTTACTAGGGCAGCTCTATATTAGATGGAAAAATATAAATTCAATTTTTTACTATCTTTTCCTTTAAAATTTTTCTGTATAAATAACTTTCTGCCTCAGAATGTTTGATATATTGTTTCTCAATCCATTTCTATGCTCTTACCCAGTCTTCGTTCGTCATCTATTCAAGAGTGAACAAAACCCATCAAACTTATCAGTGTTGTTGAGAACACTGTGATTCCTGCGGTAGTAAATATATCTGATGTAATCATTTCCTCCATTTACTTTACAAATGTTCCAAAAGTGACAAGATTAACCTTTACTTTGTCTCCTGCCATACTCTTTATTCAGAATTTATTTTTTAAATAAATAAAAATTTGCAAAATACTATGGATATCTATGTACAAGACATCCAAAGTTTACTAATTGACAATTTAACAATTTTGATTCTGTGATCATACTTAGCACTTTCTAATGATTCTTTCAAATACATGGTAGGAGTTAGAGTTAGCCCCAGCCATTCCATTAGTGTGATACCTATATTTAACAGCAATTCTGAGCTTGTTATATGAGTCAGAGAGGAAATTAGAGACTGAGGAAGCACTGTATTTCTTAAACATCAAAATATAAAAGTTATTTTTTTTTTAATTTTAAAAAGTTCAATAGTGTTGGGGTTACGGGTGGTTTTAGGTTACATGGGCAAGTTCTTTAGTGGTGATTTCTGAGAATTTAGTGCATCCCTCACCCAAGCAGTGTACACTGTACTCAATATGTAGTCAAAAACATCTTTTAAAAATAACTGAAACAACACACTATAAGAAAAGGCATAAGCATAGAAATTAATGTTTATACTTTTGTGAAAATATGTAAAGTAGTACATTTTTCAATGTCATACTGCTTTATACAGGTAAATGCTGCCCATTTAATGTTTTTGTTATACTTCTTAGGTTTTCTTTCTTTTTCTTTTTCCTTTTTTTTGTTACTACGTGTTTACCCTGGTTTTCTAATAGATTCTAAAATTCCCGAAGAGTTTTGTTGTTGTTCTTTTGTCTGTAACAGTGTCAGTGTAGAAAAAGGAACATCGTATTTGAATAAGAATTTCATCTCCAGCCTTTCTTGATGTTTATCCTTGGGTTGGCTATCTAACCTTATGAGGGGCAAAGTAGCGGTGACATCATTGTAACATTATTGTGAGGATTAGAAACGATGTTTGCAAAATGCCAATCAAAGATTAAGTAACCAAAAAGGTAAGGTTTTACTATTCTTTTAATGGTCTGCAATGTCCCATGAGCCTTTTATAGTGTCTCCAAATACCAGGAACTCAAAAGTGTCTCATACCCTCATTTATTTCCATGACAAACTTTGGTAATAGAGTCCAGAGATTATAGGTTCATATTTCACTCATTTTTAGAGACTGATGAGGAGTTATAGATACTTATAAACATTTGTTGTAATACATTTCTTTATGGTAACAAGAAGTTAACCAAGATTAGCCCAAATAAAATGCCAAAAATAAAAAACAAACACAAAAACCAGACAAACACAAAATTTTCCATTTCTCACAATGCAAATTAGGCTTTTTGCAAAGTCAGAAATGAAGGACAAGTGCACTTGCATTTTTTATTTAGTACTCTTGTGATTTAAATATCAAACAATAAATCTTTTAATATGCTTTAATATTCGATTTAGTCAACAAAATGCAATAAAACCTCAAGTTGCCAGACTGGAAATTAATTATAGGATCTCATTGTCCTATAAAACCTATCTTGTAACATTATTGTTACAAAATACAAAAATATTGTTATTTGTTATTTTCTGAAGAACATCAGTTCTTCAAGTAACCCTACAAATCTGCAGATATTTGCATTTGCAATCTCTTGTTTTATGGGCTTATGATTAATAAGCATAGTTACTATATAGTCTTCCAATTTTCAATTACATATATCAAAGAAAATAATGTGATTCCAGTAGGACTTCAAACCAAGTTTTTAAACTTTTTTTTTTTCTATCCCGTATCCTTTCCTCATTTCCCACCATCCCCCAGTTTCAAGATGTCGCTCTGAGATAAAGTTTACATCCTTGGAATGTTTTCTTTCCTCCGCTCCCTTTCTTATTCCATTCTATGCTCCCATGCCTTACGCACATTTGTTTACCTAGATGCTTGATAAACACACACCATACTCACTTATCTCGTCAAATATTTCCTTAGAAGCTTCAGGGGCCACATGCTGATACAGACCAGACACCTCTAGCCAGGATGGCACCAGCCCCTTAACCAGATGGAACAATAAATAATTCAAGACAAGCCACTGAAGTGGGTCACAACACCTGCCACTTCCTAACCACCCTGTCTATTCTGCACTCCAAACCCTCTCTTTAAAACCCCCACATTCCCTCTACAAATGGAAGAGTAGGAATTTTTGGAAAGAATTCCACCCACTCCTCCCCTTACTAGCATGGGAAAGAAAATCTTGTGCTCTTTATATTGCACCTCACTCTTGTTATTATGGCTTCTTTCTACAAGTGGCCAACAGCCAGACTTTTGCCAGGTGCAGTCTCTTTCCTTTGTGATTAACATATGAAAGGAAAATAAATCTTGGGACCCCCCAAGCCACGAAGTCAAAAGGAAAAGTCAAGCTGGGAACTGCATCAGGCAAACCTTCCCCACCTTTTTATTCCTAAATAAGAAAAATACTGAGAATTTTTTTTTTTTAAAGCTACATACCTCCCTCACAATTTGCCCACAAGGAAATTCCTTGTGGGCCTCCAGATGCTTATCCTTAAGCAGTTAACGTTGAATTTCACCCTGGCAATGCAAATTGACAGCTGATTTTCATAGGTGCAGGACAAAGGAATGACAGAACTCAATGTCATCCCTCTGTTCAGCTGAGACAAATGCGTATCTGATTGCTTCCTCTGCTTTATTGTTTATGAAAAAAAAATGCAGATTCTCTAAGCCAGTCTAAGGCATAAGTGAGTATTCTTGTACTTCCCTCACATGTAAATTGTGTATTCAGTGAAAAGCTAATCAGCTACTCAAAAGAATGCAACCATTTGTCTCTTATCTACCTATGCGCTAGAAGTCCCCACTTTGAGTTGTCTCGCGTGTCTGGACAGAACCAATGTACACCTTACGCATATTGATTGATGTCTGATATCTCCCTAAAATGTATAAAATCAAGCTGTACCCTGACCCCCTGGGGTTCAGAATGGGCACATCCTTAACCTGGGCAAAATAAACTTTGTAAATTCATTGAGACCTGTCTCACATACTTTTGGGTTCACAAACATTAAATAAGTTTTCCTTGAAAAGATATAATATGGCAAAGTAAATATTCAAATTTTAAAACAGCTTCTATAAAGTAAAAGTGCCTATTAAGAGTTCAACACTAATCGAAAGGTTATGTCTCATAAGGTAAGTAGAAAAATGAGGTCACAACATCATATAAAGCACCCTGTTTATGAAAATTCGCTTTAGGTGCACTCATTTAACATGGCTTTAATATCACCCTTATAATTTGGAGGCTGTTAAGAATGTATCTTTTTTGAATGAAGACACTCTTAAGTTATTTTTACCTTTCATAGCATCCATGCCTCCTACAGCATAAAGTGCCCCCACAGTTGATTTTCTAGGTTTTGTCCGAGGGCTTTGCATCATGGATCTTCTCTCAGGTAAAAGATGATACTTCATAGCTTCCATCAGGAGCTTCTGACACTCAAGATCACCAGTAAACATGGAACTGGTTTCAAGATCTGCCAGTAACTGCAAAATAGTGATGCATGGCATATGAACGGAGCGTTCACCATTAGAAAGAACATATTTGTATTTATGTAACTTTGCAGGCTGGGCGCAGTGGCGTACACCTGTAATTCCATCACTTTGGGAGGCCAAGGTGTGTAGAACGCTGGAGCTCAGGAGTTTGAGACCAGCCTGGAAAACATGGTGAAGCCTGGTCTCTACAAAAAAATACAAAAATTAGCCAGGTGTGGTTGCATGTGCCTGTAATCCCAGCTACTTGTAGGCTGAGGTGGGTTGATCGTTTGAGCCTGGGAGGTAGAGGTAGAGAAAACTTGAGCTAACCTAAAGGTAGAGGTTTGATTATTTAATGTTTTTTGTTATTTAGCAAGACTTTTATTTTCACTTATCAAGGAAAATAACTAAAAGTCTGCTGGTAGTAGCTAATGATCTCTGCAGATTTATTTGACACATTATTCATCTTTTGAATATACACATATAATTTAAAGGAGCAAACATCAAAAAGCACTCATAGAAAGTATTGCGGAAAGCAGTCAAAGAGAATGGCTGTGTCTGCACAAGCAAGAATCTCCTAGTCTACTGCATGTGGCTAATACAAGTAGCAATCTTTTTGGTGGATTTGGGGTAGTTGTGTTGGTAGTGGCGGTCATGCAAACATGCTCAGTTAAAATAATAACAGACATGGTGGATGGTATCTTTATCATCTGATCACTTCTGCAGAATATTCTGAAAGCATGTGCTTTTTAACTGAGTTGAGATACATGCCTTAGTAACTAGCCAGCATATTAACAAAAAGAGATGATCAATTCTTTTTAACTATCATTACCTGGCAGACAGTGACCTTATTTAACACTGATAAAAGTGAGGTAAAGTATTTTTCATGAGATGAGTTGGAGAGAAGTCAAGAGTATATTTCAGAATGTTGTCAAGAGTCATCTTAGATTGGTTCCCTTGGAGTTTTGGGTCCACAGTATCATGGGACATTGAGAGGAATAGTGAGCAGGTTGCTGGAATAGAAGAGGTAATCTTATTACATTAAACTTCTCTGAATTTTCCTGCTCTCCGTGCGTTAATTTCAGTTCTGTTCTCACTCCGCCTGTGATATCTGATGGATCTTTATTTTGACCTGCCTCATGAGAGTCCAGGCATTTGCTTAATGCATATGCTTTAGAAATAGGTCTAAAAACTAGGCTATGTATTTTTCCCTAAAAATACTCTTCAGAGATTCATCACCATCCTTTTCATATGTTTCATTTCTAAAATATTTGTAAGGTCACCTTTTAAATTCTTTTGGAAAGCCTATATTTGCATGACATTGCCTATCACTACCATCAACAGGAAAAGTTCACACAGTCCATATTCTAGGTCTAAGGCATACTCAGAGGTGGGCTACCACAGTACTGTTGGTTGTATATTTGGGCTAGAAATGTCCCTCCATTCCAATAAAATAACAGAAGTTCAAACTAAGAAGTTGACTTTGCTGAAAATGTCTTATAGACTTAAGGCTCTGTAAAGATATAATCCTCTGATCTTACACCAGTGCATCTTAAGTTTTTTATGCCTAAAATCACAAGGAGAAATTGTTAATACACAGATTCTTCAGCCTGTTTCCCTGAAATTGATTAACTGAGTCTGCAGTGGAACATGAGAAATTGTATTTTTAGTAAGTTCACAGACCCAGGAACATTTTGAAAGGCAGTCTTTGAGAATCTCATATATCATAGAAACTTTCTTGAGAATAATACACATAAGTGTAAACGTTCACCCAAACATAAAATTTCCATAGATTCTAAAGATCATCTATCAATCCAAAGATTTAGAACCTTGGATCTAAAATGACATATATATTTGTTATTTCTGTTTTTGGCTTTACTATTGCCTTGCTCTTTGGATAAATTTGCTATAACCAGAAAGGTAATCAATGTTCTTTCATTGCATATGGATAGATTCTTAAGAGCGTGCATATAGTTCTATGAAATTTAATCAGCTGAAAGTTTTAAAAAATGTGGAAAAATCGGCTGGGCACAGTGGCTCACGTCTGTAATCCCAGCACTTTGGAGGCTGAGGCAGGCGGATCACAAGGTCAGGAGATCGAGACCATCCTGGCCAACATGGTGAAACCCCATCTTTACTAAAAATACAAAAATTAGCTGGGTGTGGTGGCACGTGCCTGTAAGCCCAGCTACTTGGGAGGCTGAGGCAGGAGAATCGCTTGAACTAGGGAGTCGGAGGTTGCAGTGAGCCGAGATAGCACCACTGCACTCCAGCCTGGCAACAAAGTGAGACTCCTTCTCAAAAAAAAAAAAAAAAAAAAAAAAAGTGGAAAAATCATCAGCAGATTAACAATCTATTTTTCAATATTAACATTTAATTAGTAACTTTGTTACAAAAGTGGATTCATGTTAATATTTATAACATTATTGATCCACTAAATCTATACAAGGTCTCTGTTTTTAATTTGGATGATATTTGAGGCCTATAGCCACAAAATCAGTATATTATTACATGCATATGTGCAATATATCCACACCTATTAGACATTGTATTGATCAATTTGCTACAGAGAAAAAATTGTGGTTATCACCAATGGTAAAATTATGTGGTGAGACTGCATTCCAAAATTCAGTATGAGGTGAGTTAACCCTGGATCTTATTCAAAGGTGTTTGTTCTTAGAATCATCTTTGCTATAATCCTTCAATTCAACATATATGGTGAGGATGCCTTTATGATTATGTTATAGTGCATCCAAAGTATGATAGCATTTTTTGATGGTAGCAGATAATATTAATAGATATTATTCAAGATCTGACTCCTTCCTAGGCTGTCCTCTAGAAGGCTATTGTACTGATTATTAACATTTTGCCTAGAAGGTATGCAGAAAAAAAAAAAAAAAAAGAGTTAGCCTAGCCATTTTCCCAGCTTTGTACAAATATTATGTGGTGAAAATGAAACTAATGAGTATTCTGATGTTTATGGTTTAACTGTAGCTGTTTTTAGCCATGTTTTTTTCTGTCTTTTATTAATGCCTCTAATTGATGGCTAAATATGTCCTTCTGTGAAACAAATCTTGTACCCTCAAATTACCAGGAATCTTCTGAGAAAATAAAATTAGGCAAATAAGAAACGGATTAGCGCCTAGTGGTAGTTCAGAACTATATTTTAAATTACCTAGGTGATTTTCCATACCTGTGGTGGGAGTAATGGCAGTCTGATGTAAGAAAGCAGCATCCCCAGCTCTCCTTGCCTATTCTGCACATCATGCCCCACCCACTGCATTAGAGCATGAAAAATGGTCTCTTCATCAGGCACATTAATGTCATCACTGCACAGAAGTTTTGAAATTTCATTAGCTGGAAGCAGGAGGAATTCTTGGTTTTTTATTACCTCAATGAAGTGTTCCTAGAAAAGAAAGGTCATCGACTAAAACTCTGCACTTTAGAAATTTCTTAATGGAATAAGCATATCAAAGCATTTCATGTTCTTATACTTCAGAAAGTGCAAGAGACACAGATGTATCCACTTATAAAAAATAGGTGCTCCTGCTACCCGTGACATGGATAACAGGGAGCCTTCTGAAGCTGAGGGGCCAAATGCTTCCAGTGGGAATTATTTATAGAACACACAAGGTAAGCTTTAACTGCTTCACAGCCCACACAGGCAGTGTTGGAGTCAAAAGCGGCACTTTTTGCTCCCAGCTGCTGTATGTGACAACAGCAGCTCATGACTTCAGAGCTGACTGTCTAGTTGGTCTTCAGCCAAAAGTCATAAGAGAAAGGCTGGAACTTTTTAAGGTGGTGGCTATCTTGAAAATGTAGGAGAGTTAACTCTGGCTATGCATGTGAGGCAGAAAGAAATTGAATTCCTTAGAGATAAGAAAAAAAAAATGATAAAAAACTTTCCTTTTATGGAAAAGTATGATCTTCTATTAACCAAGAGAAAAGTACTCTTTTACAATTGGTAACAATCTATGGGTTCAGGACAATCTATAAAGGACTCCTATGAATTTTTTTCTTTAGGAAAGAGGGAGGATGTCTTTTAAATTTATATATTATGCCCGGTTAATTTTTTTGTATTTTTTTTTAGTAGAGTGAGACTCTGTCTCAAAAAAAAATAAATTTATATATTATATCTCAATTCTTTCTTCTTTCATTGTGTTGTATTTTCTCAAATATACAGTTTCAAACATCTGTGTTTCATTTTTTTAAATCAAAACACCATCATATTTTTTCTAGTTTATAAATATTACATATTCTTTGTTTGACAACAGAATGATCATTTTTAATATTTCTCATAGTGAAGATCTCAAGTTTTAAATGAAATGAAATATATTTCTAAAATAAAGATAAACATACCTAACTTGCAATTTATGTTGTACAATAAACAGATATTTCAGGAACAGTGTAAGCTAATCTCTGAATAATTGGGGTCTCTAAATAAATCGAATCACCACCTCAGCTTTACTTTTAGTTTAGTCATCGTGGAAGTGAATCAATCAAATAAGGAAGTTATCCATACAGCAATCATCAATGTTGACATACCCATCAGAAAGCTCTGATGCCGTAAGTTTCAAACTGACCTATTTAGACAAATAACCCTTTGTGATTAAGACAAACAATTGAAAGAGAACTGCTGTTCTTACTGTAGCAGATGTCTCTGGGTGAAGACCCCCCCACTTATACAAATAATGGTGATAGTAGCACAACTATTAATACATTACACTTGTACAGCACTTCACACTTTACTGATTTCTTTCACAAGCATTAAGTCATCACCAGTGTGATCTTGTGAGAAAGCGGAATTAGTCTCATAAGAAAGCAGGTCATATGAGTTGTCTGATTCTCTATGGAGTAAGTGGCAAAGTCTGGATTCAAACATAAGCCTCTGAAATCATGCTTACTGCATTGTGTTTGATATTGCATCTGCTTTTCATAAGTGATACGATTTTTGTGAAAGAGTTTAGACAAATATAAAACTATAAAAGTTAAGGTTATATAGTACCGATATTTTATATAAACTCTGAAACTGCATTAATATTATGGACAACTCAATATCTCCTCCTTTCTACCCACTCTCCAATTAAAAACAAAGAGGAAAAACCTAGATTTTCTGATAGAATTTGTTATGACTCCAGAATTGCTTCCTAATGGGACTATTGAAAATTGCTGGGCAATATAGTAGATTAGTCTAAATAAAAAGTAAGTGTAATTTTAAAGTATCCATATATTACATTGCAGTATCCAGTACTGTATAGAAATAATTAGTTTCACTTAAAGACAAATTTTAAATGGTTTTATGTGGGAATTATTTTGCCCCTAATTTCAAGGTAAACACTTATTCTATGCACCTTCCAAGGGAGACTTCTTTTGTGCCCTGGATTAACTATTCATTTTATAAAAATCTACACTTATATTGTTGCAAAATTTACCAAATGACTATCACATATTTGCTAAATGCTTCATTGGTGCAGACAACTATCTATATGATTTAAATGGTTTTTTATTTTTTATGTGTGAACCTGACTGCGTAACGGGGTACCTAGACATTTGGCCAAATAGCATTCTGAGTGTGTCTGTGAGGGTATTTCTGCATGAGGACCATTCACATCAGGGAAGGCAATCTACCTTGTTCAGTCTACCAATGCACATGATTACAGTTGAATCCCTAAATTGTGTAATATTATTCTTAGACATTAAAATTATTTGCATTATTAAACTATCAATATAGTACTGCAAAAACATTATTATAGCAAGATCTTTACATATTTTACTGTATTTACAATAGATACTAACATAACTAAAGAAGAGAGATTAAGAGAGACAACAATATTACATTTTCATGCACACCCTGCTTCAATACTCTGTTTTGGTCACATAATAGGAAAAGGAAGAGAAATTCATTTTGAGCAACAAAAATAATTCAAGCTTTTTTTTCCAGAATGTATTTTGCTTGCAAGTGTGTAATACGAAACAGGAAACTGCTAATACTTAGTTCAAGAATTTAAATAATTTAATAGGAAGTTTTCATGTTTATTTTTTGTGGTAGAATAAAACTTTGACCTTCCTAATTCCTGTTCCTTTAGATTATATGGCATCTGTATTTAGGACACAGTAACATAAATGGTGTAATTAAATGATATGTTTTAAAATGTCAATCCATTATAATATGATTCTCCATATAATGGTATTGTTTGAGGAATATGTTTCAAACTTCAAATTTTGAGCAATGGACCTAGGGTGGGAAGTAGGAGGAAGAAAGATTTGATAAGAAGTTTTTAAACAATTAAAATTTTAGAAGTTAAAAAATTACCTTCTGTATAAAACTCCAGAAAAATACTCTTTATATGCATCTCTATTCTAAAAAATGCTACATTTATGATTTCAACGTGTGACTTTCTACTGTTCACTTGTATACAATTGCTTTTTGTTTTTTAATATTAAATAACTGAAGCAATTTAATTTATTTGAAATATTTTGATTGGGTTTCACAAAATGATCCATCTTGTGTCCTTCCCTTCTTCAGAGGTTAAAAAAGTTTATTTTTACTCTGCATCAGGGAAGAATTAGCATCTATTGTAAGGCTTTATTGAATATCCTCTGTCCATTTAACATGCTCTATCTTATCACATGCAACATTTAAATAATTACCACCTATGAACATTTGCCTTTGATTTGTTAATAGAATTGAAAGGGATTTTAAGTTAGTTGCATTAATGAATTGAAGTGTAAGTTATTTTTAACCAAAGTAAAATTTGTTACTAAGACATAAAGACGTTCATTCAATAAAATTATCTGGGCTGGGCACGGTGGCTCAAGCCTGTCATCCCAGCACGTTGAGAGGCCGAGGCGGGCAGATCACAAGGTCAGGAGTTCAAGACCAGCCTGGCCAATATGTGAAGCCTCATCTCTACTAAAAATACAAAAATAAGCCTGGCATGGTGGCGGGCACCTGTAGTCCCAGCTACTCGAGATGCTGAGGCAGGAGAGTCACTTAAACCCAGGAGGCAGAGGCTGCAGAGAACTGAGATTGTGCCACTAATTTTGGTAGTTTTTAAGCTTTGACAATTATTGACCCGTTAATATTAGCATTTTTCCTTATTGAAAGACACTTCACTTTCTTTATAAATCATAATTTGTGCAATTTTACAAACTAAAGCTCTAATTGTGCAAAAACATCAGGGAATTAACATTATCTTAATTCTATAGATTCTACTTGAAATATACAGTTGTATAATTTATTTTGTGGCCGTATTTTTATTTCCTCAAGTTTGGGGATTTAATTAAACATCTGTAATTCAAAAAAGGAAAAGCTTGCTTGAGTGCAGCTCAACCAGATAAATGTTTTTGTTCAATATATACTTTGTGAAAGTCATCTACAAGTTATATAAGTTTATATTGCTTATTAATTTTATTACAACATTAACATTTTTATTACAAGTTAAGTTGAAGCAATTGATTTTACCATAGTGTATTTGTGTGCCACATTCAGAAGTTCTGTACAGCCTTGGGTGTCTCCAAAGGATCGAATCCCTAAGCAGTTTGAAGGATGGAGCTGCTTTATGAGAAAATTGGAGCAAACATCAATGACCTGAGTCAGCTGCAGAAGACAAGCTGTAGCCAACAAACTTTCAATGGTATCTTCTTTCAGTTGCAGGACTCCTAGATGGTTTGAAAAAGCAAAGAATGATTATAAGTTCCATAAAGTAAAAGGTATGTCAACTAGTTAAATTTCTTTTTATTTTCCTCTCTAGTAGAGCTGTGCTTTTCAACAGATCTGGAGCACATTTTGAGGCTAATAGACGCAAGACAGTCTGTCCGTAAGCACTAATAAGATGGCTGAAATGAACCAGATTAGGTTATCAAAAATGACTATAGCAAAAAAAAAAAACAATGAATAACATTATTGTAAAGAAGAGCAACTTGTTATTTCTTTATCATCTCAGGCCTGCATTTAAATCTTATATCGATCATTGCACATTGCATATGTACACGAGACTATTACGTTGTACCTTAAACACATGCAATTTTAATTTTTAAATCATTCCTGCATAAAGTTGAAAAAACTCTTTCATTGCAATTCAAAGAACATTATGTCATATTGTATAAGAATCATACAACTGGCCATGCAAGTAACTGTCATTTGTGAGGAGGTAAACATCTTGGTAAATAAGAAACACATTAAGCTTAATTGTTCATTTATTTTGTAAGAAGAACACTGAGCTTTTATGTCTATTTTTTTTGTATCTACATTAGCTGGTAAAGATGTATTTGCCCAAAATATTATCTCTGGAATTGACCCCTGGCACTGTCTCAAGAGGAAGCATATGTTGCCAAGAGTCTACAAATTAAGAATTACTTATTTGCTTTGTTATGAAAAAAATCTGACTCTTTTTGAAAATATCTGTAATGAATTTTTGAAAACAAAATCAGAAGCAATTTAAGTTAGTCCTTTTATATTTATATGTCTGTATTATTTTTGGAACAAGTGTTGTTGATTAGTTACTGCAAAAATTACATTATTTTTATGAGTCATTCCTGATTTTTATTGTTTTAGCCACGTTATAAAGAATGTTTCAAATGGCTGATATCAATTACAAACTATTCCTCTAAAGTTTTTCCTTCCAAAATACCTTAATATGGGGCCCATATCGTTGCATAACCATGAAGAAAAGAGTAATACATATTGCGAGATCCTCTATACATAGTTCAACCTGTAAAATATATTGTAAAGGGGTCCAGCCCATCAGCAGACTTTCTCGTGTTGTTCTTGTTCTGATTTTGAAGAGAGCGCCCTGCCCATATCTCATGAGACCTAGAGAAGTATGAACTATTCTCCAATTCAGATATAAATATTCATCTGCTACAGACATTTACATTTGGTCTGTTTATTAGAAAGAATATTCATCTGGAGGAATAGTTATAAATGTCTCGGGCACAGTAGGAAACCATTGTGTATTACAGTGTACAGTATTCAGTTACAAGCATGCTTAGGAAAGGCTGTTTGGAGCTGGTTCAAGTTTCACTTCATTAAAGAGTAAAAGGATAGTCAAGCCAGCTGGCTGAATTATTTTATCCTACGAATGCTCATTGGGAACAAAAAGATGTTTTCTAAGGATTAAAATGTATCAGGTAGAAGAAATAAAGTTCTTTCTATTTCACTCCCAATTTTAAAAAGTTTGTTGAAATTTTAGAGCATAATGGAAATTTAGGAAATATTTTTGTTTAAAGGCTTCTCAGGAGAAAGGTGAAAGTTGAAGGAAGGAATGAAGTACTGTGAAATTTCAAAGCAGTTTTGTTAGAACAGTGGTCTTCAAAGAGTATGCATACCACTAGAGCTATATAAAACCTGTCTGAGACACAGATCAATTTGATGTAAAGAAATTTCAGCACCTCAAATTCCATACATACCCCTCCTAAAAAATGGTCTGCTCCCAAAACAGTTGTTACCACACAGGTTTTACTTTCCCAGTGTCCTTTCCATAATTTTCTTTTTTCTCGCCTCATGAAAGGAAGTCACATTCCTCATCTATCCCAAAGTATACTATGCTACATTATGGGGCTGTGGCACAGGAACAACTTTGAAATAAAAGCTTATTCATACATATTGTTATTAGGATCTAAATCATATCATATTCATCATATTCATACTTTCAAAATGTACAATCTGGTGTTTTTTAGTATATTCAAAAAAGTGCCTGTATCACTATCTAATTACAGAACATTTTCATCACTCCCAAAAGGAACCTCATACCTATTGACATTCATTCCCAATTCCCTCCATATTCCTACAACCAAGACTCTACCTTCTGCCTCTACACATTTTTCTATTTTGTACATTTAATGTAAATGGTATATTAAAATAAGCGATCTTTTGTGACAAGTTTCTTTTATCTGGCATAATATTTTCAAAGTTCATCCATGTTGTAGTATCTATTACTACTTCATGCCTTTTCTATTGTCTATTAGTATTCCATTGTGTTCATATACCGTATTTGATTTACCCATTCCTCAGTTCGTAAACATTTGGGTTGTTTCTACTCTTTACTTATGAATAATGCTTATATGAACATTTGTGTACACAATGTCGTGTGGACATGTTTTAAACTCTTGGGTATATCACTACGAATGGAATTGCTGTGTTATCAGGTAGCTATTTTGTTTAACTTTTGAGGGACTGTCATATAGATATATTTTTAAATGAATTATTGTTGTTTCAAATTCTTACAGGATTGAGATTTGTTAGATACATTTAAAATGCAAACTTAATAGTGCTTTATAAAAAGATTAATATTTACAATATTTGGGGGATTATATACTTTACAAACATTTAAAATTACAAGGTATTTTAGTCATGAATGGAAAAATGTAAGGAGAGCACATCGTTTTTCAAAATTATTTTACTGGCAGTGCAAGGGAAAATGTTTGAAAATGACTCTGTTGGAGAAAACTAGGAGGTAAGCTTTTAGTCTTAAGAAGAGCCTAAGTATACATAACCAAATAAAAGTATTTTAATACTAAGAGACCCTGAAAATGAAATAATCATTCTGGAATAAAAGTCAAAATACTTTTTAGTCCCCAAACTCATTGTTACCTTTATTTACAGTTTGAGTAGATATGAAAATTATTCTGAATGAATAGAATGACTAAATGTCTACTGTAGGATTGGAAGATCCCACTCTTACTCTTCTTTTTGCAAACAAGAATGTGCCCACACCATTCCAGAGTTGTTCCTGTATGTTTGTTAAATAGTTGTCTGCTCTCATGTATAAGGTATTTTCTACATATTATATACCTCTTGATCTTTTATATTACTGAGTTTATGTCCTGACTATTCCTGACTATGCTTTTTTATTACTTTAGGAAATTTATTTGCCTGTTCTATTCTTTAGTTTCCTCACCTTTGTAGTAGTAGTAGCAGTATTACTACTACTGAGGAAACTGAAGAAGAGTAGTAGTAGTAGCAATAATAACTACTACTACTACTAGTAATGTGTGTTATATCATGTAGGGTCATTATGAGTTAGTGTGTATTAAGCACTTACCTGTGTAAGCATACTGCACCAAGGAATTCAGTGCATTTGGATCTACTCCTTCCATCCTGACCTCTTCCTGTTTGGCTTCAAGCACATCATTAGTAAACATTGCAGCAAAATAATCAGACACTGCGCTGAGAACCAACCTGGAAATAGGAAATATTTGTAGGAATTTAAATGAGTCAATAATTTCACTGAAAAGCATGAAATGGATTCAGCAAGTTTGTAACACTAGTGAGTCTGTTTTCTCCATAAAGTCTTTTACAATTCAGTTAAGCGTAGTGAAGTTAGAAAGGTCAAACACGTAAACTGATGTTTTTTAGAGGGTGTGTTTGTGTTATACTTTCCATCATCAGTCTTTTCAGAGTTTGGCTCTTCTAAATAATACACAGAGAAACAGATCATATAGGCTAGCACTTTTTCAATATAGGAAAATAAGTATTTTTACAAATATTCCAATTTACAATCCATGTACTTATTATCTCTTATTTATAATTGCCCTACTCAAAACCATTCTGTATACATAAAAATACTTACCTATGGGCTGGGATGCGGAGGTGTCCTGCAATTAGCAGCACATCACATAGTTGTTTCTCTTTCAAGTAGTTCTCCATTTTACGAAGAGTTTGCTCTGCGTGGTTTATAACGTGGAACTGCTCTTCAGATCCGGTGGCGTTCATTTCTTCAGAGTGCTGGGTATCTAATCTGAAGAGGAAGTAAGGATGAGAATATGGTTCATCATATAAGTCTGTAAAAAATTTAATTTTTCTCTAATCAGAGTACAAACATGTAATGGAAATTTAGGCATACCAACTTCTAAAGGAAATATGTTGGATTAAAGTAAAATCAAAATTTGTTTTCCAATCTTAGATATTTTACTATAATTACTACTTAACCTTTCATTAAAGTGAAGTGTGCTGGTTAGTGTTTATATCTGAAATGTAACCAGAACTATGTACAATTCACCAACAGGGCTAGTGATAGTTGTTATATTCACAAACATAAAACCTACATTCTTTGATTTATGTGGGTATTACAATTATGTCAATAGGCAGGAAACCCTTAGACCTGAGTCAAAATACTTTTCAAAAATTTGATTATGTCCTGAAGCTTCTCCCTGGGGTACTCATTACACATCAGAAATATTCCTCAAAGAATTTCAAGCCTAAGAGTTTCATAGCATTCTTCACAATGTCATTTCCACCTTTTATTTCTTACTATTTAGTGAAACGTGATGGCTATTGAATTTACAATAATAAAAGCGGGCTACCTGTATTTTCAACATTACACAATGGTGGAATTTAAATCTCAACACAAGTACATACAAGCTTACAATCAGTAGGAGATGACCAATTGATTGGTTGGATGAATGTGCTTAAATATGTTGCTTATTACGTTTCTTGCATCCAGGCATCATTTTCTAACCACCAGTTAGGATTGGTTTTAGATCTCTTCACTCCCAGTTCAGTCTATATTTCTTTTTTTTTTTTATATAGTTAATAACAATGTATTATATTCTTTTTTTTTTAAATTTATTTATTATTATTATACTTTAAGTTGTAGGGTACATGTGCACAACGTGCAGGTTTGTTACATATGTATACTTGTGCCATGTTGGTGTGCTGCACCCATCAACTCGTCATTTACATCAGGTATAACTCCCAATGCAATCCCTCCCCCCTACCACCTCCCCATGATAGGCCCCGGTAAACCATCATTTTTAGCAAACTATCACAAGAACAGAAAACCAAACACCGCATGTTCTCACTCATAGGTGGGAACTGAACAATGAGATCACTTGGACTCGGGAAGGGGAACAGTCTATATTTCTTTTAAGACAATTGGTCCAAGGTGATATTACTTTCTCTGTCTAATTCAAATACATTATCACTCTTTCAATCTTCAGTCATAATATTGAACTGATAAGAAGGGATCATGGTATGAAAAGCTCAAAAATTGCCTGCTACCTCCCTTCAGATGCACTCTTGTTTACTTGTTCTGGAAAGGAACAATTTCTTGGCACCGTAGACTGAAAAGCATTCAGGTTGCACTTAACTCACATTATCCTAATCTTTTCTCTTTTCTAGTAATGATTCAGTTCACATTAATTGAGTCACACATTCAGTGTCGAATTAGCTTAGCTATCCTCATGTAACTGCACCATACATTAGAGTGGAACACATTCTGAATATATGTTTGAGAAGTTTTGGCTAGGAAAAAAATTTTACTCTAATTTTTCTTCCTCTTAATTTGGTTAAGGACAAAAAAGTATCTTCAATTACCAGCTAATTTAGGATGTTTTTATAGTAAATATATTAGATATTTAAATATGTTTTATAATTAAATTACATATTTTTAAAATCTGAAAATTCCACAAATATGAGCCATACATAATTTAATTAAGTTTTAAAAGACAGAGGGAACTTTATCTTCTGTCACTTTAAGAAATAAGAAATTAGTACCCAAAGAGATATGAACAGATCCAAATATGGCAAAAAGCAACAAACATATTAATCTAAATATACAAAATTATAGCTAAAAGAGTAATCTTGGGCATTATCAAAGCAGAGTATAACAAAACAAACAAGAAAATGGCCACCACCATTACCAACAAACTAATCTATTGATGACTTATCTGATCTTAATAAGTTCCCAGAGCTCATAAATTACAGTTCTCTTGCCTCCATTGTAGACACTGTAATGCCAGATCAGATGTTATAATGGAAATCACTTCATTAGAGAATGTTAATCCCTTGTCTTTGTTTTGTGGTGACATGGGAGGCAGCATGGTGGAATGAAAAGAACCTATTATATGAAGTCATAATGCCTGGATTGAGTTCCAGCCCCTGCTACTTACTGGATGAGTGATCTTTGGAAAGTCACCTTATCTTTTCTAAGCATTAATTTTCTCCCACAAAAAGGGGATGAATATAATATTAATACTAAAAACAATAATGCTTGTACCACAGTGATATCAGAGGAAAAAATGAAAAAATGGGCACGAAAATTCTATGTAGAAATATTAGGTCTTACGTTGTTAGTTTTAACTACCAAGATGTAGTTATTTTAGTAATATATTTTTTAGAAATTGTCTTGAACTGTTATTTCTTTAATATACTTCCATTTTAGAGCAATTATAGAATTACAGAAAAGAGTCTATCATTTATATCAGCATCAACTAACAGATATTTCTTTTATAGCTTGGTTAATAATCTGTAATACTACCTTATTCATTTTGCTGTTTACACTGAGATATGTTTCTTCTATTTCCAGATTTTTGAGGCTTTTTTAAATGAAGGACTATTGAATTTTATCAGATAATTGTTCAGCATCAATTGAAGTGATCACATGGTTTTTGTTTTTCATTCTGTTAATATGATGTATCACATTAACTGATATGCATATGTTCAACCATACTTGCATCATTGAGATAAACCCTACTTGGTCATTATGAATAATCTTTTTAGTATGTTATTGAATTGGTTGGCTAGGATTTTGTTGAGGATTTTTGCGTCAATATTCATTAGCAATATAGGCCTGCAATTTTCTTTTTTTTGATGTGTCTTTGCCTGGTTTTGGTATCAGGATAATACTGGACTCATAGAATGAGGTTGGAAGCATTCTCCCCTCTATTATTCAGAATCGTTGGAGTAGGATCAGTGTTAGCTCTTTTTAAAATTTTTGAAAGAATCCAAGAGCGAAACCATGAGGTCTCAGGCTTTTACTTGCTGGGAGAATTTTTATTACAGCTTCAATCTCATTATTATTATTGGACTATACACATTTTGGATTTCTTCATCATTCAATCTCGATAGGTTGTATATGTCTAGGAATTTATTTCTTCCAAAATTTCCAACTTATTGACATATAGTTGCTCTCATCTTTATTATTTCTTTTCTACTAATTTTTGGTTTGGTTTGCTTTTATTTTTTTAGCTTTTTAAGATGCAACATTTGGTTGTCTATTTGAAGTTTTTTTTTCTTTTTGATGTAGGCACTTACAATTATAAACTTATCTTAGTACTGCTTTTGCTGTATCTCATCAGTTTGGGTATATTGTGTTTCCATTCTCATTTGTTTCAAGAAATTTTTGATTTCCTTCTTAATTACTTCATTTAATCGCTTATCATTCTGGAGAATATTGTTGAAATTCCATGTGTTTGTATAGTTTTCAAAATTCTTCTTTTTATTGATTTCTAGTTTTACTTCATTGTGGTCAGAGAAGATGCTTGATGCTATATCAATTTTTTAATGTTTTTTTTTCTTTTCTTTTCTTTTTTTCTAATTTTACTTTAAGTTCCAGGATATATGTGCAGAACATGCAGGTTTGTTACATAGGCATAAATGTGCCATGGTGGTTTGCTGCAACAATCAACCTGTCACCTAGGTTTTAAGCCCCATGTGAATTAGCTGTTCTGATGGTCTCCCTCCCCTCGCCCCTGCCCCCAAACAGGTGCAGTGTGTGTAGTTTAAAGGCTTGTTTTGGGATATAACATACTGTCTATGCTTGACAATGTTTTATGTTCTAAAGAGATAAGTAGTATCCAGCTTTGAGTTGTTTTATAAACATCTATTAAACTTATTTTGTCTATAATGCAGATTAATTCTGATGTTTCTTTGTTGATTTTCTATCGGGAAGATATTTTCAATGCTGAAAGTGGGGTGCTGAAGTCTACAGCTAATGTTGTAATGTTGCCTATCTCTCTCTTTAGCTCTTATAATATTTGCTTTCTAAATCTGGGTGGTCCACTGTTGGGTGCATATATATTTAAAGTTGTTATATCTTCTTGCTGAATTGACCTCTGTTTCATTATAGAGTGACATTCTTTGTCTCTTCTCATAGTTTTTGTCTTGAAATCTATTTTATCTGATATAAGTACAGAAACTCCTATTCTTTTTTGGTTTCTATTGACATAGAACATATTTTTAATCCCTTTATTTTCAGTCTATGTGTGTCTTTATAGGTGAAGTGTGTTTCTTGTAGGCAACAGATCATTGGGTCTTGTTATTTTATCCAATGAGGTACTCTGTGTCTTTCCATCAGAGGGTTTAGTCTATTTACTAAATAGACTAATGTGTTACTGCTGATAAGTAAGAACTTATTTGTGCCATTTTGCTATTTATTTTCTGGTAGTATTGCGGGCTTCTCTTCCTTCTTTCCTTCCTTACTGTCTTCCTGTTTCTGAAAGTGATTTTTTCCTGGTGGTATGATTTCATTTCTTTCTTTTTATTTGTTTGGGTTTCTGTTATAAATTTTTTGTTTTGAGGTTGCCTTGAGGCTTTCAAATAATATAGTCCATTAAGTAAATAAGGACTTAACACTGTTTCCATAAACAAACAAATAAGCAAAAAGTAAACTAATAAAACCTCCATAACTTAATTTTATCTCTCTGCATATTAACTTTTTTGTTTCTTTTTGTATCTTATTGTATTGTCTACGTATTAAAAGTTGTAATTATTATTTTGACTCATTATTTTTTAGTCTTTCTATTTAAGAGTAGTTTTTACACCACAATTACAGTGTTATAATATTCTGTGTTTTTATGTATACTTACTATTAACAGTGAGTTTTGTACCCTCAAATGATGTCTTACTGCTCGTTATTATCTTTTCTTGATGATTGTAAAACTCCCTTTAGCATTTTTTGTAGGATACATCTAGTGTTGATGAAATCCCTCCTCTTTTGTTTGTCTTGGAAACTCTTTATTTCTTCTTCATGTTGGAAAGATATTTTCACTGGATATATTGTTCTAGTATAAACGTTTTTTCCTTCAGCACTTTATATATGTCATGCCACTTTCTCTGTGCCTATAAGTTTTCCACTGAATGGTGTGTTGCCAGACATATTGGAGCTCCATTACATGTTGTTTCTTTTCTGTTTCCTTCACCTTTGATAGTTCGATTACTAAATGCGTTGAGGTAGTCTTCTTTGGATTAAATTTTCTTAGTGTTACATAAACATATAAACTATTTGTACTCGAATTTTGATATTTTCCTCTAGGTTTTAGAAGTTTTTTGTCATTACTTCTTTGAATAGCTTTTCTACCAAATCTCTCTCTCTCTCTACCTCCTCTTTAAGGCCAATAGCTCTTAAATTTGCCATTTCGAGGCTATTTTCTAGATCTTGTAGGTGTGCTTTTTAAAAATTTTTCTTTTGTCTTCTCTGTGAATTGTCAAATAATTTTCCTTTGAGCTCACTCTTTTCTTCTTCTGCTTGATAAATTCTATGATAACACTCTGAAACATCCTTTTTTTTTTTGCCCTGAGATGGAGTTTCCCTCTTGTTGCCCAGGTTGGAGTGCAATGGTGCAATCTCAGCTCACCGCAACCTCTGCCTCCCAGATTCAAGCAATTCTCTTACCTCAGCCTCCCTAGTAGCTGGGATTACAGGCATATCCCACCACATCCGGCTAATTTTGTATTTTTAGTAGAGACGGGGTTTCTCCATGTTGGTCAGGCTGGTCTCGAACTCCCGACCTCAGGTGATCTGCCTGCCTTGGCCTCCCAAAGTGCTAGGATTAGAGGCGTGAGCCACCGTGCCCGGCCTCTGAAGCATTCTTAACTATGACACTTAGATTTTTCAACCCCATAATTTCCACTTGATTCTTTTAAATTATTTCACTCTCTTTGTAAATTTGTCTTAAGGATTTATTAATTGCTTATCTGTTATCTTAAATTTCTTTGTGTTTCCTCAACAGAGTTATTTTGAATTCTCTGTCTGAAAGTTCACATATCTGTTTCTCCAGCACTGACAGTTCACATATCTCTGAGTCTCCAGCATTTGTCTCTGGAAACTTATTTTGCTTGTTTGGTGCTGTTCATGCTTTTCTAGATGGTCTTGATGCTTATGAATGTTAGTTGGTATTTGGGCATTGATAATTTAGGTATTTTATTGTAGTCTTCACAATCTGGACTTATTTGTACCCATCCTTCTTTGGGAAGCTTTCCAGGTATTTAGAGAGACTTGGGTGTTGTGGTCTAAGCTGTATCTGCATTAGGGGGCACCAAAAGCTGAGTAATGCTGTGGTTCTTGCAGACTTATAGAGGTAGTACCTTCACGGTCTTTGATAAGATCCAGAGGATTTCTCTGTATTACTAGGCTGGGATTCTTGTTCTCTTCCCTTAACTTCTGCCAAGTAAATGGTGCCTCTATGTTCTGAGCCACCTGAAATTAGTGGAGGGGTAACACAAACAGCCCTGTGGCAATGATTATGGGATTCCACTGGGTCAGACCTGAAGCCAGCAGAGCACTGGGTCTCGCCCATGTTTCACTGTAACAACTACCTGGCTACTGCCTATATTTACTCAAAGCCCTAGAGCTCTACAGGTTTAATCAGCAGGTGGTTAAACCAGCCAGGCTTATGTTCTTCTCTTCAGAGTGGTGAGTTTTCCCAGGTGTCAGCGAGTCCAGAAATGCTGTTTAGGAGCCAAAGACTGGAGTAAAAAACCCTATGCAGCTACCTGATGATCTGTTGTGCTGTGGCTGAGCTGGCATTGAAACCATAAGATACAGTCTTTCCCACTCTTCCCTCCCCTCTCCACAGTCAGTTGAGCCTCACCCCATGGCCACCAACACCACAGGCCCAGAAGGAGTACTACCAAGTTACTGCCAATGTTCACTTAATGCTCACATGCTCTTCAGTCAGCTTTTGGTATATTCTGCCTATCCTGGGACTCACCCTTCAAGGCAATGGGCTCCTTTCTGGACCACGGCAGGTCCAGAAATGCCCAAGAGCCAAGCCCTGGAATCTAGGACTCCAGTAGCCCGCTTGAGGCTCTACCCTCCTGTAGCTGAACTGGTACATATGGTACAATACAAAGGGCTCTCTCTTTTTCCCTCCATTTTTCTTAAGCCAAAGAAAATGGAGTCTCTCCTCATAGCCACCACAGGTGAGAATGTGTTGAGTCTCACCTGAAGCCACCAAGTTGCAGCGTCTCGGTCAAGGCCCATGCCATATTACCTGGATATTGCTTCTGGTTATTCGGGGGGTCAAGGGCTGTTTAGTCAGCAGGTGATGGATTTTACCAGGACTAGGTTCTTTCCTTCAAGGCAGTAGGTTCCCTTCTGGCACAGGGAGAGTCAACAAATGTCATCCAAAAGCTAGTGTCTAAAAAGGTTGCCTTTATGACTCTGACTGGTGCCCTATACTACAGTGGCTGAGCTGGTATCAAGGATGCAAGTCAAAGTCTTCTTTACTCATCCTTTCCCCTCCTTAAGTGGAAGATAGGGAAACCTTTTAGAGCTGTGAGGTGTGTGGCCCGGGTTTGTGGGAGGGGTGGCACAAACACTCCATTACCTGCTCAAGTTGGTGTCTTAGTCTCATGCCTCCCAAGTCCACTAGCTCTGAGCCCAGGTCAGCACTAGGAATCACCTAGAAGTTGCAGTCCCTGTGGCCTAGAATGGTGTTCAAGTTTATTTAGAGTCCAATTGCACTTTGGCCTGTGCTGGCAAGGCTTGCTAGAATTAAAGTTCCAACTGCTTGGATGGGCAATTCCCCTCTGGCTAGGTCAAGTCCAAATGCTTCCTTCATGAACAGGCGTCAGCTGAATTCAGCCTGGTTTTGCTTTCTGCTGTTACAGGGCACTGATGAGTTCAATGCAGTGTCTCACACAATTGTGCTCTCCCTCTCCCAAGCATACAGATTCTACCTCCATATCACATAGATGTTGATGATTTAAGATTGTCTTTCCTACCATTTCCAGTGCCACATTCAGTGATATGAAGTTAAAACCAGGTTTTGTTGCTGCTGTTGTTGCTGAGTGTTCTTGCCTGATTTTGGTATCACTGTAACACTGGTTTTGTGGAATGAGTTGGGGAAAATTGCTCTTCCTCAGTTATTTTTTTTTTAAAGTTGTAGTAAGACTGGTACTAGTTATTTTTTTGTACATGTGGTAAAACTTGGCTGTGAAGCTGTCTGGTCTTGGGCTTTATTTTTCATTAAAAGATTTTTTCATTGCTGATTCAATTGTATTACTCATTATTGGTGTATTAAATATTTCTTTTCATTCCTGGTTCATTCTTAGGAAGTTGTAATTTCTAGGAATTTACACAATTCCTCTAGGTGTTCTAGTTTGTGCACACAGAAATACTCCTCATAGTCTCTGATGATATTTCATATTTCTGTGGTATCAGTTGCAGTGTCACCTTTATTATTTCTGATTGTGCTTATTTGAATCTTTACTGTTTTTTTCTTATTTAATCTAGATTGTGGTCAATCACATTTTTATATTCTTTCAAAGATTCAATTTTTCATTTTGTTGATCATTTGCATCTATCTTGTTTTTGGTTTTAATCTCATTTACTTTTGCTCTGATCTTTATTTTTTTTTTCTTCTTTCAGCTTTGCATCTGTTTGTCCTTGATTTTCTAGTTCATCAAGATGCAATATTACTTTGTTAATTTGAGATCTTTGTATCATATTACGTAGAAAATTAACACTACAAAGTTTTTTTTTACAGCAACGCTTTTGCTGTATCACAGAGGTTTTTGCATTTTATGTGTCTATTTTCATTAGTTTCCAATATTTTTAAATTTCTTCCGTAATTTTATTATTTACCCAAAAGTCATTCAGTAGCAAGTTGTTTAGTTTCCATGTACGTTTTTAGTTTCTAGGGTTCTACTTTGTTGTGATTTCTAATGTTATTCCATTGTGGTCCAGTAAGACAGTTAATGTAATTTTGATTTTCTAAAATGTTGTGAGACTTGTTTTATACTCAAGTATATGGCCAATTTCAGAGAATGTTACATGAGCAGATGACTAAAAGGTAGATTCTGAGGTTGTTGTGTAGAATGTTCTGTAAATGTCAATTAGGTCCATTTTGTTTAAAGCTCAATTTGCATCTGGGGTTTCTTTGTTTATTTTCTGCCTTTATTATCTGTTTAGTGCTGGAAGTGGGGTGTTGAAGTCCTCTTGTATTATTTTATTGCTTTCTATCTCTTTTCTTATGTCTAGGATAATTGTTTTAAGAATCTGGATCCTCCAGTGCATATATATTTATGATTGTAAAATCTTCTTATTTAATTAAACCCTATATCATTATATAGTGACCATCTTTATTTTTTCCTGTTAATTTAAAGTCCATTTTATATAAGAATAGCTATTCCTGCCCATCCCATTTTTGCTTTCCATTTTCATGATATATCTTTTTCCACCCCTTTACTTTTAGTCTGTAGGTGTCTTTAACCCTTAGGTGGGTCTCCTGTAGGCAGTTATAATTGGGTTTTATTTTTGTATCTAATTTGCTACTGTCTCTTTTATGGGGAGTATTTAGACCATTTATGTTCACGGTTAATATTGACATGTGAGGTTTTGTTCCTTTCATAGTGTTGTTAGCTAGTTGCTTTGTAGTCTCAATAAAATTTTTAGCCTTGTCCTTATGTATGCTTTTATGATGATATCATCTTTTTATTTTTATGTTTATAACTACTTTGAGTATTTCTTACAGATCTAATTTAGTGGTGACAAATTCACTTAGTGTTTGTCTGGTTAATAGTTCATTTTTACCTCATTTACAAAGTTTAATTTGGTAACTTATAAAATTATTGACTCTTTTCTTAAGAAAGATGAAAGTAGGCCGACAATCTCTCATGGCTTGTAAGATTTCTAGTGAGAAGTCCACTTTTATTCAGATGGGATTTTCTTTCATGGTGATTGGCCACTTCTCTCTAGCTGCTTTTCAAATTTGTTCTTTCATGTTCATCTTGGATATTCTGAGGACTAAAAGACTTTGTGATATTTGTTTTGTATAGCATCTTCTAGGTGATGTCCGAATTTCTTGTATCTGGATGTCCACATCTCAAGCAAGATCAGGGAAATTTTCCTTCAAACATATTTTCCAAACATTTTACCTTTTCTTCTTCTCCATGAGGAATGCTTATGAGTTGTGGGTTTGTTTGCTTTACATAGTCTCATATTTCTCAAAAATTTTGCTCAGTGTTTAAAAATTTATTTTTCTTTATTTTTTTGTCAGAGTAGGTTAATTCAAAAGAAAATCTTGAAGCTCTAAAATTATTTTTCTGCTTGGTCTGGTCTATTGTTCATGCTTTCAATTGTATTTTAATATTCATTCCATGAATTTCTTTATTTCCAAAAGTTCTGTTTGCATTTTTAATATATGCCTATCTTTCAGATCCTGAATTTTTTAAAAATTTGTGTTGGATTTCCACTTTATTTTGGATCATACTTACCTTCCTTACAATCTGTACTTTTAATTCTGTATCTGTCATTTTATAAATTTTATTTTGGTTCTGATCCATTGCTAGAGAGCTAGTGTAATCTTTGGAGATGTTAAAACACTGTCTTTCTGCATAATCAGAATTCAGATGGCTTGTAATCTGAAGTAGCTGTTTCTTCTTATATTTGAGATTGCTTTCATTTGGGTGGGACTTCTAAATACTCAATTCTTTTGTCCCTTGAACTCACAATGTTCTGTGGGTCTTGGAATGCAGAGGTCTCAAAAAAGCTTATTTCTTTTTTCTTCTTTTTTGTTTCCTTTTATTTATTTTTATTTTTATTTTTTTAATTATTATTATACTTTAAGTTCTAGGGTACATGTGCATAACGTGCAGGTTTGTTACATATGTATACTTGTGCCATGTTGGTGTGCTGCACCCATCAACTCGTCAGCACCCATCAACTCATCATTTACATCAGGTATAACTCCCAATGCAATCCTTCCCCCCTCCCCCCTCCCCGTGATAGGCCCCGGTGTGTGATGTTCCCCTTCCCGAGTCCAAGTGATCTCATTGTTCAGTTTCCACCTATGAGTGAGAACATGCGGTGTTTGGTTTTCTGTTCTTGCGATAGTTTGCTGAGAATGATGGTTTCCAGCTGCATCCATGTCCCTACAAAGGACACAAACTCATCTTTTTTATGGCTGCATAGTATTCCATGGTGTATATGTGCTACATTTTCTTAATCCAGTCTGTCACTGATGGACCTTTGGGTTGATTCCAAGTCTTTGCTATTGTGAATAGTGCCGCAATTAAAAAACAAAAAACAAAAAACAAAAAACAACAAAAAAAAAAGCTTATTTTATGTCCTAGTACTATGCCCTTCTGTCAGCAGCTTTTTTTTTTTTTTTTTTTTTTTTTTTTTTAATGGTACAGATCAGTCTCCAGTCTGGTAGGTGGCACTTAAGCTGTGTTACTCTCAGGTACCCCAGGGATGTATTAAAACACTTGCCATGATGGGGCAGATAGGGAACGGCACCAACTCATCATCCTGGGCAGGCAGAAACATGATGAGCTTTCTGATCACACTCCCGTCACAGAGCTGGAAATCTTCAAATCAGATAGACACCATCCTTTATCCCCAGCGCAAAATGTGACTTAGGTTCATGGAAAACACCCATCTGACAGCTACTACTAAAGTGGCCTTGGGGAAGAACCTTTTCATCCAGCCCAAAACGGGCAGATCTGTGGCAGGTTCACAGTCTGTGGCTGAAATAATGCCAGTCTGTGTAGAGAGGGGCAGGTGAGTCCCACCCTTTGTGCAAGCCTCAGCAGTGGGTACACTTTCACTGGTGGTGCAGCTGACATGTATAGAGCTGGACAGACTCTCTTCAAGTGTACCTGTGCCAGCCTCTGACAGTAATAGCCTCAGCTACATCTGCAGCAGTAGGCAGAGGAAGCAAGAGATGATCCCTTCTCCATGTCCATTTTCAGCCATGAGTGCCACTTTTCAACTGCAGTAGAAAAACACGACCTTCATTCAGAGATCAGCATCTTGCCTCTGTCTCTACTAGGAGCGGCACAGTCACTCTCTGGATACAAATGGGAAGCTCTTGGGTAGGCGAGAGCTTGCAATCGGTTTTCCTTTTCCCAAGGGACACTTTGGTGGGTTATACTCCCCGCTTTCCCTAGGGGTGGCCCATGCTGAGAGCTAGATCACCAGGGATCTCGAGGTTCCCCTGTGGTTTCCAAAGTAAGAGTGAATTCTAGGGAATGTTCTTAGGGGATCTAGTGATGCAGAAACACAAAGACTAAGATTCCCTGGGCAAAATAGTGGCCCACAATGAGCACACAACTAATATGGTATTTATCACCTCAACTCGGGTTTAAAAGGAGCATGAGTGAACCTGCACGAATTGACTGTTCAGTACTCTGCCGTTGGGAAGTTCCCAAATCACCACTGACTGTATTGCCCAGGCTCATGAGGGCAGAGGGTTTCACTGATTTGGTGGTCAGCAGTCTGTTGCAGGGGTGAGGGGAGCAAAGAAATACTCCCCGCCTATCCTTTTCATGAAACTGCTTGCAAGCATTTTAATTCATCATGCTGCTGACATCACAGGATCTACTATTGTCTGATTTTATTTTGCTTTAAGGAGAATATTGTAGGTTCCTATGGCTTTCTATGTACGGGTAAAACAGACATCTGAAAAATATAACCTTGGGATTGCTTCAGCTACAAAACTGTCTTGTAACAAACTTACTTTGAGAAACAATGGAAGGCACTGTTTTCAAAATTGTTCAGATTGCTAATTTTGACAGCGTATTTGGAAGAATATTTGGCAATACAAATTAAAAAAATACAATATGCGTACTGTATAAAGACATTCATGCAGAGCTTCTAAATTTTGAAATAAAATAATCTGTGACCAAATATACTAGGGATTACATCTTTTTTTTTTTTTAACCACACTTCAAATATTATAAATGTATAAGACCAGGTAGTGCTAACATAGATTATATAAGTGAATATTTTGGCATTTCTCTTCCAAAATAGTTTCATAATTTTTTTTTAGTTTTTTTTTTTTTTTTTTTGTCAGCCATTTGCCTTGTTTTTCAGGGAAGCCATGGGGGTTAAATGAAAATTAAAATTTTTTGTAATACTGCTAAGTTTGCAAAACTCTTTATAGAAAAGATTATTTTTTACTTAGAAAATTTGTTGGGCTATACTTATTTATAATACACTTTTATGAATTTTTTTGTATTTCTGTGATACTAGTTGTAATGTCTCCCTTTTCATCTCTGATTTTATTTCCATATTTTCTCTAAAGATATCAGAAAGCAATTCAATTTAAAATATCTACAAAAATAAAATATCTAGAAATAACCTTAACAAATAAAAACTGTAAGAGAGTAATAAAGAAAACAGAGACACAAAAAATGGAAAGATATCCCATGTTAATAGATTGATTGCTGATTTTCTTAAACATTACATTCTAATACAACACATAACTGAAAGACATATTTAACTGCATTTGTGAAATTTCTTCACTTTCTTTTTAATTTTGAACAGCATAAATGCAAAAGGATTAGGTGATTAAAACAAGCATTACCATGAACAAAAAGTAGAGATTAATTTTTTTGAGATAGCTTGCTATTAGCATGTAGATACACAACTGATTTTTGTATGTTTAATTTTTATACTACTTTTCTTTAGTCTAGCTAATGATTTTTGTTTAGTTTTTCAAATAACCAATTCTTCACTTCATTGATATTTTGAATGTTTTTAGTCTGTATTTTATTTATTTCTAGTATTAGCTGTATTGTTTTTACTGCATTGTTTTTTTCTTCTACCAATTTTAGGCTGAGCTTGTTCACTGCTGAATTCCACCAAACATTTAAGTAAAAACTAATATCAATCATCCTCAAACCAATCTAGAATATAGAAAAAAAAAACTTTCAAATTCATTTCACATAACAGCATTACCCTGATTTCAGAACCAAACAAGAATACAACTAAAACTGTAGGTTTCTTGAACATAGATGGAAAAATTCTCAACAATATACAAGCAAACCAAATTCAACAGCACATTAAAAACATCATCTATTGTGTTTACATTTGAACAGAGATATAAAGAAATAAATACAAGCTAATACATATAAAGCAAAAGTAAAAAGTTTAGACAACAAATGCTTCTGAAAGTAAGTAAGAAATAACACTATTGGCTTAGTTGGCAAATAATGACAATATTTTGAAGACATTTCTGCATTTAGAATTACCAACATATAATTATTTAATTAAATTTACATATTAATATATGTGATAGCAGATAGAAAAATATCAAAATCATTGTGATCAAGTGAGATTAACCCCAGGGATGCAAGGAGAGTTCGCCATACACAAATTAATATATTTGATACACCACATTAACAAAACAAACAAGACCATATGATCATCTTAATAGACACAGAAAGAGCATTTGATAAGATTTAACAAGTCTTCATGATAAAAAAACTCTCAACAAATTAGACATAGACTATATGTACCTCAGTACAATAAGCGCCATATATTACATACCCAAAGCTAACACACAAATTAGTGAATTGGGAAAAACTAAAAACTTTTTATCTAAGATTAGGAATAGGACATAGATGGCCACTTTTACCACTCCCACATAGTACTGGAAGACCTAGCCAGATCAATTAGGCAAAAGAGAAAAATGAAAGGCATCAAATTGGAAAGGAGGAAGCCAAATTGCATCTATTTGCAGATGGCATTATCTTATATATAGAAAACTCTTAAAGACTACACAAAAATCTGTTAAAAGTAATAAATAAATACGGTAAAAGTCATGGTATACTACAAGACTATAGGAACCAACAAAGCATGGTATTGGTATTAAAACAGACACAAGGAACAATGGAACAGAACACAGAGCCCAGAAATAAATTCACACATCTATTGTCAAGTGATTTTCAATAAAAGTTTCAACAACACACACTGGGAAAAATTTCTTCAATAAACCGTGTTGGGAAATTTGGATACACAGCTGCAGGAGAATGAGACTAGAATCCTGCCTCTCACCATATACAAAAATCGACTCAAAATAGATTAAAAACATGCATCTAAAACTCAAACGTATTAAAATACTAGAAGAGAACATAGTGGAAATGCTTTGTGACACTGGGAGGGGCAAGGAGTGTTTAACTAAGGCCTCAAAAGCACAGGCAACAAAAACAAAAAGAAACAAAATGAATTAGATCAAAATGAAAAGCTTTTTTATAACAAAGGAAACAATTAACAACATGAAAAGATAATATTCAAATTGTGAGAAAATATTTCCAAGCTATACAACTGACAAGAGGTGAATATCTAGAATATATAAAGAATTTAAACAACTCACCATGAACCAAATAATGTCAAAATGGTCAAAATACTTTAATAGTCATGTCACAAAAATGAACATATACATGGCCAACTGGTATATAAAAATGCTTAATATCACTAATTATCAAGGAAACACTAATCAAAACCACATTGAGATACTACCTCATGCCAGTTGGAATAACTGTTAACAAAAAAAAAAAGAGAAGTCTTGGTGAGTTTGTTGAGAAAAGTGAACACACTCTTGGCATGATTACAAATTAGTACAGCTACTATGGAAAACAGCACGTAGATTCCTCAAAAAATACAAATAACACTACCATATAAATACCTACGTGTTAGATAGATACCATAGGATCTTTCAATCCCACTACTGGGTATATATGCAAAGAAAATGACATCAGTATGTTAAAAAGACATCTGCACTTCCTTAACTACTGCTGCACTAGTTAGACAAGACAAGACATGGAATAAACTCAAGCGTCCAACAATTAATGAATGAATAAAGAAAATGTCGTATATATACACAAGTAAATACTACTTAGCCATAAGAAGGATTAAAATCTTGCCACTTATGAAACAAGGATGGACCTAGAGGACATTATGTTAAATAAAGTGTTAGACACTGAAAGACAAATACCACATGATCTCACGAATATGTGGAATTAGGAAACAAAAGAGTTGATATCGTAGAAGCCGGGAGTGGAACAGTAGTTACTAGAGACTGGGAAAGGGTGGGGAAAGGGAGGCTGGAGAGAGGGTGGTTAAAAGGTACAATGTGACAATTAGATTGGAGGAATGAATTCTGATATTTTATTGCACAGTAGAGTGAGTGTGATTAATTGTAAAGTACGGTATATTAGCAGATAGCTGGAAGAGAAGCTTTTGAATGCTCAGCACAAAGAAATAAATATATCACACGATGCATATAAATATGATTTGATCATTATACAACATATATATGTATTTCAACATCAAATTGTACTTCATAACTATAGACAATTATAATGTGTAAATTTTAAAAAATAAAAGTCAATGAATATTTGTTGTTTGATGAAGAAAAACTATTATATAGATTAGGACAAATTCTGCTTAATTATTAAATGCCTCTATTCTCCAAATAGTATTACATGGCACCACTAAAAATACTAATGACAGCAGCAGAATTTTATTTAGTATTTATCAACATTCCTGTAGGTAAAAATATGCTAGCTAAAATTGTGGTGTAATTCTATAAAATCTTCAATTTTACAGTGGGTTTCAGACCCCTGATTTATCTTTTCTGTATTCTTTTTTTTTTTTTTTTTTTTGAGACGGAGTCTCGCTTTGTCGCCCAGGCTGGAGTGCAGTGGCGCAATCTCGGCTCACTGCAAGCTCCGCCTCCCGGGTTCACGCCATTCTCCTGCCTCAGCCTCCCGAGTAGCTGGGACTACAGGCGCCCGCCACTGCGCCCGGCTAATTTTTTTTTCTATTTTTAGTAGAGACGGGGTTTCACCATGGTCTCGGTCTCCTGACCTTGTGATCCGCCCGCCTCGGCCTCCCAAAGTGCTGGGATTACAGGCGTGAGCCACCGCGCCCGGCCCTTTTCTGTATTCTTTAAGAATTCTGATGTTACGCTTGCCTCCCAAGTTCTTACTTACTTATTTTCTTGAAAAAACTGATATGTCATATCTTTAACAAAAATTCAGTTAAAACGCATGCAGGACGCAAATGCTAAGATTCATGTATTACCCTTCACTGTGTGTTATGCAGAGGTAGTCTCAATTAAATTATTATTGGTGCTACTGTTTGTCTGTCTTCTGGAGTTCCCCTTCAGCCCCGTAATTCCCTGCTCTGTTGCTCCTCTAGCCTCTTGAACCTCATCATACAGATACTGCCTTGACTACTAACTCTCAATTTTAAAGTATGCCCATTTCTTATGATTTAAAATACAATTTTAATAATAAAATGTGGCATTTTCTTCACATGTATGTAAGAATTTTAAGTTTCAGGGCGTCTTACACATTCTTATGATTCTAAAAGGATATCTACCCAGAAATCTAGAAGGAAGCTAAATACTATGCCAAATGAGGTAACAATAGACAGGATCCAAGTTATTAGACCTCTAGAACCTGCTTTCATTTTTATATACACACATGTGTATATAGAGACAAACATACAAAGATACGCTATATATACAGACACAAGTTGCTTAACAACAGGGATACCTTCTGAAAAACGCATCAATAGGCAATTTTCTTGTGCAAACATCATAGAATGTATTTACACAAGCCGACATGACATAACCTACTACACACATAGGCTATACAGTACAGCCTATTGCTCCTCAGCTACAAACCTGTACAACATGTTGCTGTACTGAATATTGTAGACCATTGTAACACAGCAGGATTTGTCTGGCTAAACATATCTAAACATAAAAAAGTACAGGAAAATACATAATAAAATATAGAAAATGGTATACCAGTATTAGGCATTTACTATGAATGGAGTTTTCAGGATTAAAAGTTTCTCTGTGGGTGAATGAGTAAGTGGTGTGTAAATGTGGCAGCCTACAACATTACTGTACACTACTGTGGACTTTATAAGCAGTGACATTTATTTTAACATTTATTTTCTTTAATAATAAATGAGACTTAGCTTACTATAACAGCTTATTTAGTTACAATAAGCTAATTTGTTATTGAAGAAAGATAATTTTTATCTTTATTTTTATTTTTTCCGTAATGATCTTTAATTTTTTGACTCAAGACACAAACATATTGCACAGCTGCACAAAAATATTTTGTCTTTATGTCCATATTTTATAAACATTTTTCTATTTTTAAGTTTTTAATTTTATTTATTTTACCTTTTCAACTTTTTTTGTTAAAAACTAAGACATGAAAATATACATTAGCCTAGATCCGAACTGAGTCAGGATTATTAAGATGTCACTAAATAATAGGAATTGTTCTCAAGCCTGTAATCCCAGCACTTTGGGAGGCCGAGACGGGCGGATCACGAGGTCAGCAGATCGAGACCATCCTGACTAACACGGTGAAACCCCGTCTCTACTAAAAAAAAATACAAAAAACTAGCCGGGCGAGGTGGCGGGTGCCTGTAGTCCCAGCTACTCCGGAGGCTGAGGCAGGAGAATGGTGTAAACCCGGGAGGCAGAGCTTGCAGTGAGCCGAGATCCGGCCACTGCACTCTAGCCTGGGCGACACAGCAAGACTCTGTCTCAAAATAATAATAATAATAATAATAATAATAGGAATTGTTCAGGTTTCATGGGACTACCATGGTATACTCAGTCTGTAGTTGACTAAAATGTTGTTATGCAGCACACGGCTCTATAAGGATAACGTAAAGCAAAAGCTTACAATTCTCCCATAAAATCCAAAGCATATGGACAGCTATGAAAACATACACGTTTTTAACATTTAGGATATTTTTAGAGTAGGTAGCCAGGCAGTCATGAGAAGGCCAGGAGAGGATCCCTCCCTCGAGGAATGTCTGACGACCATCAGGTGATGGTCAGTCGGTCATTAAACTGTCTCTAAAATAATAAATGATCACACCTTGTGCCAGGGAAAGGCAGTCTTCCATTAGATAGGAAACACCTGAAGCTTCTTATCAGCAGATTCTTGATAAGATCTCAGGACTTCGGTGAGCAGGCTCAAGCAATGCACACTAAGAGGCAAAATGGTCAATTTTAACCAGCATATGCCCTTCCTCCGGGAACAGTCCACTGGTAAGGGAAAAGCATTTCAGGTGAGCATGTGTACAACTTCAGTCCACACCCTGCACCTGTGGCCCCTCATGCTGGCAGGCCACCATACATGTGGGCAACCAGCTTTAAGGAAAGAATCTGGGGAGAAGAAATGCAAACTCTGGAACCATGCCAATGTATAAAACCCCAAGTCAGGAGTTGGACAGGATACTTGGATCTCTCAAGTAACTCACTCATTTGACCCTCTTCCAAGGGCACTTTACTTTCTTTTGTTCTTGTTCTAAATCTTTTACATAAACTCACTCCTGCCCTAAAACTTGCCTTAGTCTCTCTCTCTACCTTATATCTACGTTTGCCTCTTGGCCAAATTATTTCCTCCAAGGAGTCAAGAACCAAGTTGCTGCAGACCTGTATGTGTTCACTGCTGGTAACATACTTCAGTGCTGTGACTTGGATATGTTCCCTAGTGGTAAGAAACCTCCGTTCCTTGCTTTTTGATATGGTTGGCTCTGTGTCCCCACCCTAATCTCATTTTGTAACTCCCATAATTCCCATGTGTTATACGAAGGACTCAGTAGGAGATGGTTGAATCATGGGGGCGGGTCTTTCCCATGCAGTTCTTGTGATCGTGAATGGGTCTCACGATATCTGATGGTTTTAAAAACGTGAGTTTCTTTGCACATGCTCTCTTTTTGCCTGCTGCCATCCACGTAAGCTGTGACTTGCTCCTCCTCGCCTTCCACCATGATTGTGAGGCCTCCCCAGCCATGTGGAACTGTAAGACCAATAAACCTCTTTCTTTTGTAAATTGCCCAGTCTCAGGTATGTCTTTATCAGCAGCATCCAAACGGACTAATACACCATCTTTGGCTAGAGGTGTGGTTTCCTTCTCCCCCTTCACTCTCCTTAATAACCAGCCCCCAGAATGATTCCTTCTGGCCACAATGTCTCTGCTCACCCTGGTGGGTGTCTTGTGGGGGTGGGGAGGACTTTGTAGTCCACACCAAGAAGACCTGAGACACTAATGGCCCTCCTGGAAATGAGGCTCACAATAGTGGTAGGGCTAAATCCTAACACTGTGTAATGTCTAGGGTTTTCTCCGTTTTCTCAATTAAAACCAAATACCTCCCCAAAGCATGCACTACCTATCCTCCTGCTTTTTCTGCGTGTATTCTGAAATGGTATTGCACACCCACCATGCTGTCCATCTTGGGAGCAAGTCTGCCTTTTCTCTGCTTTCACTTTGCATGCCATGTGACTTCCTTCTCTCCCTTGAACACACAATTCTTGTGTGTTATTCAGGTGCCTGCAGCTCATGCTGTGTTTGCCTCATAGCCTAGACATAGGCTCCCTTGCAGATGTCCTCTGAGATTTATTCTTGTCCTACATCCTATACAGGTAGGATGTCCTATACATCCTAGCAGCTTGGATGACCTCCAACCCTTTGCCTGTCTGTTGGCTCATTGCCATTACAAATAGTTATTGCCTCTGCCAGCTCCTTGTGACTTACCGTATGGTTTTCATACCTGTTACAATCCAGTGCCAAGTTTTTTGGTGACTTTCGAAGTGGTTTGCCCACCTGCAAAAGACCTCACTCTATGACCCTTTAAGGTGTCCACCTACTTGCTTTTTGTTTGAGTTAGTACCCTTTGTGAAGAGGGAAAATTCTTCCTTTGCCATTTGCAAGCCCTATCCCAGGCCTCAAGTCCTCCAAATGTTTCTCCTTCATGTCAAGGGGGAAAATAAACACTGCCCTCTCAAATTCAGGGGCTGCTGTTTTTGCAGGCTTATGAAGCCTTTCCATGAGTATCCATCTCACTTCCTCCCACTTCCTTCTGTAGCAAATGGACTGTGTGTTTAAGCATCTGTTCTGCATGTTACCCCAGGAGGATGAGGAACCCGAAACACATTTTTTCAGCCATTCCTCTAATCATCTCCATGCCCTTCTTAATACGCATCAGGACCTTCAAGGCTATATAGTCAAAGGGAGGCAAGTCAAGCGCCTTTGCAGCAGTAGGATGAAAAACAGGATTTTGGTGTACTTAAAAAAATATAAGAGTGGGAATCTGATAAAATAGATAATCATTTTGTTGCTTGAATACTCCAAACTAGAGTCACTATAAGGTCATGGAGACAAGGATATAGGCCAGCCCAAGGTCACAGGCACAGGAGACTAAAGTACCCACAGGACAGAGATGAAGGTTGGTTCATCTCTTCTTCAACAAGAAGGCTGGTTCCAATGGATTACCATTAGAACAGAGATGAAGCAAGATTAAGAGTACTCCAGTAAGATTTGTTCCTTCTAGAATCCCAAGGATAAATGGAGGCCTCTCGTCCATTCAGTTATCTCCTGTGTTCTCAAGTGGGTAATTTTTCCTTCGTAAGATGAGATGAGATCAAGATTAAGGATACCTGGTAAGACCAGTTCATTCCAGAACCCCAAAGATGAATGAAGGATGCCCTCTTCAGGAAAGAGTAATAGGGAAATAAAAGAGCATCCCTTATTTTTCCTTTATCATCTCTATTCTCTCTTCAGAAATGGGTAACTGGGTCTCCATACTGCAGGACCTGCCCCCTCTAATGCATTCTCATGAACTGGGAGAAAATTGAAGTCAACCTTAGAGCCCAGTGTCCTTAGGCAGAAAGTCCTCAAATTAGCCTCCTCAGTCATTTATAACTGAGAAGAGCACAAGGAGGACAGGGCTAAGGAGAAGGAGAAATGGAGTGACAAGAGACAAGCTCAACAACTGGCAACTTTACAAGCCCGCCAGGCCCCTTCATGTTGCTCTCAGAATACCCTCCCAGGTAACTGCCATGGGTCCTGGAAGCCAGGCAACTGGAAGGCAAGCTGCCCCAATGGGATAAATGAGAAAAAGTCCCGCATGGCTTGCTCCCTCTTCCACAAGCTCGGCTGCTGGAAATGGGACTCCCCTGACTGCTAAAGGGCCCCTGGAAAAGAATCCCCACCCCTGATGGCCTTGAGCTGAAGGGGCTCTTTCCTCTGGCTGGCTTCCAAATGAGACATCATCACCAAGAAGACAAAGCCAAGGGCAACTCTGGAGGCAAGGAATAAAATTATACATTTTCCTTTTGGGTTCAAGAGTTGCCTACTATGTGTTAATCTCCTTTTCTGAGCAACTCTTCTCCAAATCTTGTCAGGTAATGGGGGTAAATGGCAGACCCTCCATCCAAAAGAAAAGATTCATACCCCTTTACATTACTCAAGGGACTAATTACCATTCTCCCACCAGTTCCTGGTAATGCCTAAATAACCCGCATACCTTTGAGGCAAATATATATTTTCCAAGATGGGTGCCTGATTAATACTTTCCCAACCTCTGAATTCATCTTTTCATCGAATAGCCCTAATTTCTTCCAGAAAAGCTACTTAAATCCTTAGCCAATAACTTTAACGTGGACAGCCTCACATGAGGAACTTATAAAATAGCCCACACTTACTCAGAAAAGCCTTAGCAAGAAATCTGAGGAATATATTGAGGGGGGGGATAGCTTCTAGAGTATGTAGATAATCTCTTTATCTGCTCCCGATTCAAAGGACTCACACAGTAACATGTGGCATAAGCCATAACTTCCTAACAGAAGGAAAAAAGACTTTTACCTAATTCAAACATTATAAAACAAAAGAGAAATTTTTGGTAAGAAATGTTAAAAAGAGATTTTATAAAGAAAACAGTTTTTTGGGTAAATTCTCGTCCTAAAATAAAATGATCGGTTGTTTAAAAAAAAGAGATGTTTAGGACAAGTCAAAAAGTCCCAGCATGTCATAGATGGACTATGTAAGGTATAAAAAAAATTTGTGAAAGGGAATTTATGAAAGAAATGTACAATTTTAAAAGTTATCAGGTCTTCTAAATGCTTTAAGGTCATAAACTACTACCATGACTCTTAATAACGGTATAACTTGCCTAATTTAAAGGCATTACATTTTAGGTAAGGCCTGGGGACATACAGATTTAGCCATGCCCCCTAGCTATGCTGAAAATAAAGTCAGACTTTTGTTGCATTTTGATATATTCACTTGTCTTAAAACCCAGCAAACCTTCTATATTTGTGGACAATAATTTTAACAATGCTTCCTGACTAACTGGATTAGAACTTGTATCATAGGCTATGTATTCCCAGACAACTTCATAGCCCCTGGCAATTTTTCTCTTCAAGTACCAATCTACAGGCATTACATCTTGCCAAGGGTGAAGAGGGTTATCTAATTAGTTCTCCTTCTCATGAGATTCAGAATTATAGCTGGGATAGGGAACCAGAATTACTGGAATCACAAAAGCCTCAATGACCTATAGCCAACTCTCAAAGGAAATAGCCAACAACATTGGTGCCATGGCTAAAAACTCAACAACTATGCAAAAACAAATGGACTCTTTAGCAGCCTTAGTCCTCCACAGTCAATGAGGACTAGACATATTAATGGCAGCACAGGGAGAAATTTGTTTAGTCTATGATGAAAAAATGTTGCTTTGGGGCAAGTCAGTTGGGAAAAGTACAAGACAATATCAGACAACTAAATAAAGCCTCCAGTTTATGGGAACAAGCCTCCCAGGGTTGATTAAATGGTGTTCCTGGGTTCTTTGCTTTATAGACCCCGTTTTAAGTATCCTACTTTGTTCCTTTTTGGTCCATGTCTTCTAAATCTAATAACCTGATGTGCCCATTTTAACCTTCAGGCCAGCGTGCTCCAGATGATTCTCAGTGAGGAATATTGTCTTCTCAATATTCCCTTCTACAGAGAAATATTCTCTTCTACAGGTAATCTTTAGACTGTTCATCAGTGGTAGATGACAGAGGCAAACCCCTGACCCTGTCTCCCTTGAACCTGGATAGATATTGCTTTCACCAACCCATAGAGGCATGCTGCCCTGACAGCTAGCAAGAGCCCAAGACACACAGAACAACCACTACAACCCATCTGTCTGTATGAAGCAGTTACAGAAGTCTGACTTTTGTCCGTATTTCAAAAAAAATTGGGTGTTAGACTCTTGAAGGGTGAAATGTTATAGCAGGTATCTGGGCAGACGTGAGCAGGGCAGGAGAACCCCCAGTAAATGTCACACAATGATCAGATGATGGTCAGACAATTGTTAAACTGTCTCTCTAAAATAATAATTGATCACAGCAGCATCAGGGAAAGGCAGTCTCCCAATAGATAGAAAATACCTGGAGCTGGTGATCAGCAGCTTCCTGATAAGATGACAGCAGTTGGGTGAGCAGGCCCAGGCATGTGCACTAAGAGGCAAAATGGCAAAGTTTAACTGGCATATGACCTTCCTCTAGGAACACTTGACTGGTAAGGGAAAAACACCTCAAGTAAGCATGTGCACGCATTCAGTAAACACACTGTGCATGCAATCCTCTCATGTGCTGGCAGGATGCCATGTGTGTGGACAGACTTTTCCATGGAAAGAATCAGGGGAGAAGAAATGCACACCCTAGAACCATGCCCATGTATAAAATCTCAAGTCAAAAGTCAGGCAGGGCACTTGAATCTCTCAAGGAACCCACCTGGCCCTCTTCCAATTGTTCTTTGCTTCATTTCATTCCTGCTCTAAAACTTTTTAATAAACTTTCATGCCTGCTCTAAAACTTGCCTCAGTCTCTCCCTCTGCCTTAAATCCACTTCTGCCCCTTGGCTGAATTCTTTCCTCTGAGGAGGCAAGAATTGAACTGTGGCAGGCCCGTACAGATTTGCCACTGGTAACAATAATGTTAAGTGTTTTTGTTATTTAATAATAACAAATTATGAGATCATAAAAATGTAAGTCACTTTCATCTAAAACTCTAAAATTTATTTGATTTTGGGCTTGTGACCCCAGAAATGTGAGAAAATCAGTATATGTTGTTGAAGTCACCAAGTCTGTGATATTTTATTATGTCAGCCCTAGAAAATGAATACTAGTTATGTAAAAAATTCAGTGTGGTGAGGCCAGGAATAATTTTTTCCCTTATATATACTTGCCAACAGAAACAGCCTATTTTTAATAAAACAAATGACAAAATCACAAGAGATGTCAAAAAACTACCATTCAATACTGCTTTAATTATTTTGTGAAAATAATGAAATTTGAAAGTTTTGTGGTGTGGTTGCTAAGTTAAGCTCTGAACTGTGATACTTAATTTCAGTGTAAACACTTAATTAAGGGTCTTTAATTTAGTTATCTTTCCTAATGTTTAACTTCTTCCATCTGTAAAATAGTGCCAAGCTCAAAGGGGATTATTTTTTAGTTTTATTTTTAATTGACAAATAATAATTGAATACATTTATGGGAAACAATATAATGTTTTTATTCATGCATACATTGTGCAGCAATCTAATAAGGCTTATCAATATATTTATCACCTCAAATACTGTTTCTTTGTCATGAGATGCTTAAATGCCCCTTTTAAGTTGTTTTGAAGTATACAATACATTATTATTAACTATAGTAATGTGTGTTAGATCACCAAAACCTATTCCTCCTTTCTAACTGAATCATTATACCCTTTAAACCACATCTCTCCCTGTCTGCCTCCTCACAACCCCCTGCTACAGCCTTAGATAACCACATTCTACTCTCTACTTCTATGAGCTAAACATTTTAGATTCCACTACCTTTGCTAGCCAGGCCTCCTTTTCTGTCCCTCCAACAACCTGTTTTCCCATAATCTAAGCCCCCCATTATATCTGTATCCTCAAGATTGTATATAAACTTCTGAACCTCATTGAAAACATATTAAATACAGCAAACTTACTAGTTAAGGTAATCACTCTGTGGTTTCCCTAGTTTGCATGTTAATTTGTATGACTTTTCTCCACTAATCTGCCCTTTGTTAGTTGATATATCAGTGAACTTTCAGAGGGCAAAGGGAAAGTTTTCCTTTGTCATCATCACCACCACCTTTCAGGGCTAACATGATTAATGAATGCAAGACATCTCCGTAATGAATAGATGAATAGATGTGGCCTAGATGAGTAGAAAATAGTGAGAAAGGCATTTGAAAATGGAGAGAAGGATGAATAAAACTTTTAAGTGTGTAAATGGTTTTATTTTTTCTAGCTAGGTTATCTTTATTGTTAGAAAAAACTTCAGTCAAAAGTAGATGGAACAGAGTTTAAACACCAAGAAAATTATAGGCCATTTATCAAACTTGATGTGGTGAAGTGAAAATAATTATCTCTTTGCATAAATTATATCACTGAGAAAATTCTGGCAGTGGGGGAGATCTGATTCAGCCAACACCTTCTTGCATTTAGCATTCAAGCTTCCTTAATTATTGATGGGCTTAAGGCAGCTTAAATGATAATAGCCCTTCCCCAAACTTCAACCACCTTTGTAAAGCTCATCAGAGACCACCAGGCTAGGAGGAGGAGAGAAGCCTGAATTCTGCTAAGGTGTAGACATAAACAATTGCCCATCATGATTCTGGAGATCACAAGATATACAGCTTCCTCAATTACTCCTGGATATAACTTCACTATTGTAGAAACTAACAATGGCCTTTTGAGATAGCTTTCCAGGTTTTCTGCATGTCTGACACACATGGCTCCACCTAGACCCACCAACCTCTCCTGTGGCCCCACTCAAAAGTGACTCAGCATAAAAGAAAATCTTCAACTCCCTATGATTTCATCTCCAACCCAACCAATCAGCAGCAAGCTCCCATTGCCTAGCCATCCCCACCCCTTCCCCAAACTGCTTTAGAAAAACCCTTAAATACAAGCCCTCAATGAGACTGATCTGAGTAATAGCTTCATCTCCCAAGTGGTGTGGCCAGTCTCACATCAATTAAACTCTTTCTTTACTACAATGCCATGAATTGATGTTTGTGCAGCAGTCAGGAAGAACCCATCAGGCAGTTACAAAAACAGAAAAAGAAAAACTGGGGTCAGGAACCGTGTCAATAGGAAAGGTTTGCTCAGAATCAGTTAGCCTGAGGGTCTACTTGACATTCCAGCTGACAGTGACTTGACAAAGAAGCAAAACGTGTAAAAGTAATTTGTATTTGGCTGTAGTGAGGACTTCTTTGAAGGTCTTCACTGAGTAGAAAGGGGCAATTATGAGCCAGGTGCCTTGCAGCAGCAAAGTGCAGAGCATGTATAGCACTACCATTTGATCAACTTTACTGGGGTATACTGATGATATGTGATGCAAATGTGAAAGCAAAAAGTAACAATCGAGTACTAGATTTAATGAAATATAAGAAGCACTAGAAAAAGAATGATACGGGATTGTGATATAAGCAATATCTGGGTCAAGAGACATCAGTGATCACTTTTGTTTGTTTAATTTGAATCAATTATTTCACTGCAGGAAACCTCATGCTTTTTTTTGTTACACCACACTGGGCCAAAAACATCGGAAAAAAGGTGAATCCATTCAAAATGTTGAGACATTCACATGATCTATACATAAATGACAGTCCCTTAAATGTGAAGACTTATGCATTAAGATTAAGACTTGACACTGTTGAAAGACTTCTGCAGTAGTTGCTAAAGCTTTGGATTTTTTTTTTTTTTTTTAAATAGTGGGCAATGTAAAGGGAGGTAAGCACTCATCCAACCAATATTTAATGTAACATTAAAATGTTTGCTTATTCATTGTTTTGTAAATAAAATTTAAAAATCTCAAGAATTCCCAAAGTTCTTATGCAAAATGGAGAGTTATTGTAACACCCTCTTCAAGATAATAGGTGTTAATAATATTATGTATGAACCAGAACAGATGGAAGGTGAAAGCCCTCAGGCATTTACAAAGGACTGCCCTCACAGATCATTCATAAGTAAATTCTTTGCTGGCCTCCTGTAAACAATGACATGCGAATTGTAACTTTGGGTCTACAATCTAAGTCTAGCTCCTACAAGTAAAGTCTGTTAGATTGCACAGTGATAATGTCATTACAAGCTTACCCTCCAAAGTGCAGAACAAAGTCCAGACTCATTCCTCCACCTACCCAGAGACATCTCCGTAATTGACTCTTGTTCCTTTACTCCTTTTTTCTCTTCAGACATTCACCTTATCTTATGTAAAATCTAGATTTACTGGGCACTAACTAAAGTCTCACAAGAATGTATCTATTTGCCTAACTGCTTATCTGCCCTTCTTCCTACATGTCTTCCTCCAGTCCTTTAAGGAGATGGATAAATGCAAAACCTTTTGAAATGTGCTTCAGAAAAACAGTCACAGATGTGTCTGCAACTTTTTTTCCAGAAGCACCCTAAAGCTAGCTCAGTGAACAGAATTGAGACATGCTTCAGTTACTCATTTCAGTTGTCAGTTTTAATGTGGCAACATTTTAAATACAACACACTTACTGGTTTTATGAAGACTGCTGAGAATATTTTGTTATAATGTTACTGTTTTTCATTTATTTCGTAAGAGTCAATAAATTTGTGAGTGATTTGTATTAAACATTAAGACCAACAGTCTACAATAAATATATTATTTATTTAACGTGACCTATTTTTAAAGGTAAAGCATCTTTTATCATGTTTAAGCAAAAATAGCTTGATTTGTTTTATAGAAATTATATACATAAATCTACCAGAGATTATCATCACATTATGTATTAATGTATTTCTATTCAAAATAACAATTTTAAGCTATTAATTAAAAAAAAGAACAATTATGGAGTGTTGGATACTAATTTAGAAAATCTGGTGTAATCTTTTTTTTGAGACGGAGTCTTGCTCTGTCACCTGGGCTGGAGTGCAGTGGCCGGATCTCAGCTCACTGCAAGCTCCGCCTCCCAGGTTCACGCCATTCTCCTGCCTCAGCCTCCCAAGTAGCTGGGACTACAGGTATCTGCCACCATGCCTGGCTAATTTTTTTTTTTTTTTTTTTTTTTGGTATTTTTAGTAGAGACGGGGTTTCACCATGTTAGCCAGGATGGTCTTGATCTTCTAACCTTGTGATCCACCCACCTCAGCCTCCCAAATTGCTGGGATTACAGGTGTGAGCCACCGTGCCCGGCCTGGTGTAATCATTTTTAAGTAATGAAGACAAATCACTAAGTGTTGCTACATGTTGGTACAAGATTCATTTTGGATACATTCTCATAATTAAAGTATAATTTCTGCATTTTCTAAAATATATTGAATTAGTGATGTCTATCAAGTATTTCATTTAACATAACCACAAAAGCTTTAAGAGCTGGAATAGAACATTCTAAAGTGTTTCAAATGTGAAGAGCTATTTTTTTTCAGTATGTTTGTGAATCTGCCAAGAGTGTATGCCTTTTCTTCCTTGCTTGTGTCATCACAGAAGTCTATTTTATATATATATATTTATATACATAGGCACTTGTACATACATTTATATAGATATAAATATATAAAGACTCATTAACACCCTCCTTTTTCAGGGTTTCTGGATATAATCTTAAAGTTGTATTATGAATATTGAAGTTAGTATTGATGTGTGTACAGATACCTCATGGTTTTGCCCACATTAGGTGAAAATATATTACCAAGCGTTTTCATTTTATATCTACATCAAGCCCTAGATCTATGTGTAGATCTAACGATATAAAGAGAAATATATATTCTCATTTTTGCCCTAAGTGAAGATTAGATGGAGAATGTAATAAAGGCACATTTGTGGAATAAATACTAAGGCTTCCAAATCATTAAATAAAGACAAAGAAATATATGTTTTAAAGTTTTTTCAAGAAAATCCTGGAAACATAAGTGCTGTCACCTAATCAAAGTAAATCTTCAATCAGGCTTGTATTCTAAATACTATTTGCTTTTGCTGTTGTCTTTCTTGTATTTTGTTTGCTTGTTTGTTTGTTTGTTTGTTGTTGTGTATACAGTGTTTTTCTCTGTTGCCCAGGATGGACTGCAGTGGCATAATTACTGCTAACTGTAACATTAAACTCCTGACTTCAAGCAATCTTCCCCCATCAGCCTCCCAAGTAGCTAAGACTACAAGTGTGCACCACCATGCCGAGGTAATTTGTAAATGATTTTGTAAAGATGGACTCTTGCTATGTTGCCCAGGCTGGTCTCAAATTCCTGGCCTCAGGGGATCACCTGTTTCTGCCTCCCAACATGCTGGGATTATAGGTATGAGCCACTTTGCTCAACCCTCTTTCTTAGTTTTGAAATCAAATTTTAATATAAGAGAGAAATAATCACAGGATAAATTGAGGAAAGCTGTCGATAGTGCATTTTAATAATACAATGTTATAGAAAAATGTTGGTTCTTAAGAAATTATTTGCCATGTTATACTTGTGACCTCCCTCTCTTCATTGTGGGATAGAGTTAAAGATTTTCTATCTGTTTTACATGGCTAAATGAACTATCATTAAGTTAGTAATAGAGAAAAGTAAGATGTCATGCTAATGTATTTATTGTAGATAATGTTCAAATTTCTTCCAAATATCTATTTTTAAGCAAAAATAAAAAATAAATATTTACATGCTAACCCTATGAATAGTTATATTTATAAAAAAGTTTTGTTAAAATAACTAAACAAAAATGCCCACATAAGGCAGGAGTAGGGGTTGATTTGTCTGATATTGCTTCATTGGGTACCTAGGTTATGACCTGTCCTCTTCACAGCTGCTATGTATTAGATGACATAATTTGAAAAGTAGTGCATCTAAAACCTATTTTATACTAAACGGTATACTTTATAATTTACTTCAACTATGGTACAACTTTCCATGCAAATATAACACACTATTTTATTTTTGTCTACACTTAGCAGAAAAGCAAGATTTATATACCCTCCTATATTATCAGTATAATAATAATGACTTTTGAGTGCCAGTTATGAGCCAGGCAATATGCTAAATAATTGCTTATATTTTTATCCATTTAATCTTCACAGTGTGTGAGTTAAATTTTATCCTCATTTTTCATATATACAAACTCAGGCTTAGAGAAATTTAAGAACTGTCCAATATTACATAGCTAGTAAATGGAGAGCTGGGTTTCAAACCACGACATTTTGATCATAAGGGTGCATTCTTTCTAGTATTCCACAATATAAATTAAGTACTTATATTATATTGCACATTTAATGACTAGGATATTAGAGTCTTTGTATTGTCTTCTAAACTGTTTTAATCTAGGCTGTTTAGAGATGAAGTATATATTTAATTCTATTTGGCGGGGGCACAGTCTCACTCTGTCACCAGGCTGGAGTGCTGTGGTGCAATCTCGGCTCACTGCAACTTCTGCCTCCTAGGATCAAGAGATCCTTTCACGTTAGCCTCTGGAGTAGGTGGGACTACAGGTAGGCATCACCACGAACAGCTAATTTTTAAATGTTTGTGTATATAAGGGCTCACTATATTGCCGAGGATTGGTCTCAGACTCCTAGTCTCAAGTGATGCTCCTGCCTTGGCTTCCTAAAGTGCTTGTATTCTAGGTGTGAGCTACCAAACTCAGTCTATATATTTATTCTAAAGAAATTCTTAGAATAGAGAAATTTGAGACAGCGTGATTCCGATAAATTACATTAACTTCTGAAAGTTTCTTAAATAGCTTATACTAAGATGTAAGAATTACATGTTAGTGTCCTGAAAATCACATTTTTATCTCAAAATATTTTTCTGTAAACAGACAAGTGCTTTGGAAGTAACTTGGCTTAGAAGTCATTTGAGAGGTGCACTTGTTTCTTGGGCTGACCTACTGTTTTTAGTACTTTAGACCTTTCATTTTTCGAACCTGTTTCAGGTAGAGAGGGCTCTTGAAGCTACGACTTTACTGTTTTCTAAAACAGAAACAAAACCAAAACTTATGTGTGAATATTTTGAGTTTTAAATTTGTTTTATTTTTAATTGACAAATAATATCTGCATATATTTATTGGGTGCAGTGTGGTGATTTGATACATCTATACATTTTGGAATGATCAAATAATACTTAATAGCATGTCCATCACCATGAATACTTACTATTTATTTGCGGTGAGAACATTTGAAATCCTCTGTTAGCTATTTTGAAATATAAAGTACATTAACATTAAATACAGTCAACACGTTGTGTAACAGACCACTATAACTCGTTTCTTGAATCTAACTGAAACTTTGGACTCTTTTCTATGGATATTTTTAATGAAAAAATAAAAACTGCGTTCTTCACTGTCAAATTTTGGTGAAGATACATGAGAATAAACAGTATTTCTCACTGAAGTAATATTTCCAGATTAGTGGTGAAGTCTGTTGATTTAATTTATAAATTTTTAGACTGTTGTGTTAGGCTATTCTTGCATTGCTATAAAGAAATACCCGAGGCCGAGTAATTTATGAAGAAAAAAATGTTTAATTGGCTTATGTTTCTACAGGCTGTATAGGAAGCATAGCTCTGGCATCAGCTTCTGTGGAGGTCTCAGAAAACTTAAAATCATGGTGGAATGTAAAGCAGAAGCAGGCACTGGACATGGCAAAAGCAGGAGCAAGAGAGCGAGAAAGAGTTGGGGGAGAGAGGTGCTACACACTTTTAAATGACCAGATCTGTGAACTCAGAGCAAGAGCTCTCTTATCACCAACGGGATGGCTCAAGCCATTCATGAAGATCTGCCCCCATGATCCAAACACTTCCCACTAGACCCCATCTCCAGCACTGAGGATTACATCTCAACATGACATCTGAGTGAGTACAAATATCCAAACTATATCACCTCCGTACCAAGTAATTGCAACGTATTTGGAAAATAGAAAATACAAGAAGAAACAAAAGCAGAATAATGGGATTCTTCCTAATCTAATGTAATTGAATGGCTTTATTGCAATTTCCGTTTATGGTTTATTTGAACACTTAGACCACATAAAGTTTTCTTGGTTTGTTTTTCACTGAATGCTATCACCAAATCTAAAGTAGAGCCACGGATGGAAAAGTGAGAGAGGTAATAGTGGTGAACTGAAGTAATCATACCCTCTCGGTGATCTAAAAATGCTCATTCAAAGCAGCACAGGTGGTACAATCCTCCAAGTCTGTGTATGGTACTCTAATAATCATATTGCTGTTTTTTCTTTCTTTCTTTTTTTTTTTGTTACCTATTTTATTTCAGATTCCTAAACCATTTATAGGATAAAGTAAATCTGATTATATGTTTATTTCAGATATTTAAAATATTTAGGGCCTGTGAATGTAGAAAAGGAATGCAAGTGGTATTTTTCAGAAACATTGTTGTATGAATAGACCTAAAAGTAATTCATATACAGTACATATGTTTCTGAAGAAGCATCATAATAGGTTATTTCTGTTCTCAGAGCTGGATTAAATTTGAATCTAAAAAAGCAAAATATACTTTCTAGGCTGAGTTTAACACATCTAAGAAATGTTTTATTTCTTTAATAGTATTTGTAGATTTGATATGTAGAATAATTAAGGAATGCAACATATCGGCATGCAATCTGGCAGTGGGGACTTAAGGAGAACAGATGAAGTGGAAGTCTCAGAAAGCAAAGAGTCAACTCTCTAGGCAGGTAGATGAGAAGAAGTAGACACATATTTATGCAAAGACAAGACATGTAGTCAAAAGTCTGAGCATGTACTCAAGATGAACCAATGAAAAAGAAGAATGTTGTTATATTATTATATATTATATATAACAAAATATATTAATTTTGATAACACATAATGACTAACTATGTTTGAATTTTTTTCCTATGGTTATTATTTTTGGATCTCACATAAGGTTATGAAATGTTGCACTACACATGTGTATACTGGAAGTTTTAATTTTCCATTGCATATTTCAGGGCTCACTACTATTCAACAGGGAGGTATACAAAAATCTAGCATTTTTTGTAGTCTTTTGATGGAAAAAATACTAAAATAAAACAACCAGAATCTGTTATGTAACGGTCATAGATTTTTTTAAGATCCTTATAACAGGGAAAATTTAAATTTTGTCCCCACTTATTTGACTTGGTCAAAAGCTAATCCGAGAGTTTAAGCAGTTCTCAAAAAACCTATTATTTTCTTAATCCAGTCTGTCATTGATGGACATTTGGGTGGGTTCCAAGTCTTTGCTATTGTGAATATTTTCTTGCCAATATGCCTAGTGATTTCATTGTGTTCTATCTCTTTTCTAGATTGGTAAATTTTCCCTTTCTAATTATTTTGTAAAATTTAAATGTGATGACATTTCAGGAAGTAGATAATAAAACTGTATTCTCTTTCTGCTAAATTGTTGGATTACTTTGCTTAATTAATGTATTCATGGTGGCTCTAAAAAGACCTATGACCATTTGTTTCTACCAAAATTAAATGCCAAAGTATCAGTATATTATATATTTATATCCCTATTCACATTAACTATAATCATACTCCTGCCAAACCTCATTAATTTAGAATTCTCTAATACAGAATTTGTAATACTTCAAACAGGTGGTAGATTGATGCCATTGAAAAGAGTGTACCAAGCAAATTAATAAAGAACAAAGGGAAATATCACATACAGAGAAGACATAATTTTAAAATATATTAGAAACATTAATTTTACATACCAAAATATAACCCTAGTATAAGCAGAGAATAACAGGTTGAAATTTTATATACTCATTACAACTAATCTCCAAATGCATATTCAATTAATATTCCTACTAGTCTAGGGTATGAAGTTAACACTTTTTTTTTTTTTTGTTTTACTTTTCAAAACAGAATAGAAATAGTAATAATTCTACTCCTACATTATTCTATCACCTAAGACCAGTTAGTGAAACAAGAACAAATTTGAATGAAAAAAAACACTGCTTTTTTCTACACTGGAAAACATTATAAAGTTAGTACTCTCATCTATGAGATAATCTCTCTGCACCAAATATCAAATTACTAGAACATAGCACTTTCTGAATACTATTGGAAGGTAATATTACAATACTGATTTGTTAAATTTAGCAAATATGTATTGAAGACTCACTGTGTACAAGGCACTGTCCTGATATATCATGCATAACAACACACGTGCACAGACTACCACTTTCTATAGCCATTCTTAAAGTTGTATTCCCAAGAAACAATGTTTACCACCTAGTATTGCCCTTAGTTTCTACAGATAGAAAAACAAATGTGAATCAAAAAGGAATGCTTTTGCTTTGAAGTAACCACTATCTAATAGCCTTTCCATATATACATAACTCCATATGCCTAAAACTTATCATAATTTTTCTCACTGAATTGCCAAGAATAACTTTCTGAATATTGGAAACAAACTCAAGAGAAATAAAGTTTAAGACCTGTATGTCATGGCACCTTTAAAATGGTTTTGTACCAGAAAACCACTTTAAAGTGATATGAACACCGGCACCTGTGCCACCTGGAAATATAAGCAGAGACTTAGACAAACGTTGTTTTCATTATTATTTTTATCAAAGAAGGATTAGAAGCAGGTATGATCATTTCAACTTTTATGTTAATACAATCTTTCTGTTCTGGAATAAATTCTAGCTACAGTGTCAGTATCAATAATAATCATACTTAACAGTGAGTGATCACTTACTATGTGACAGGTACGAAGCAGTCCATATAAAGTAACTCATTTAATCCTCTCAATAGCTCTATTATACTAATTTCACTGATGAGTAAACAGGCTGTGCAGAATGGTTATGTAAACTGTGCATACACATGTCCACTTATTATGTGTCAATTTAAAAATAGTAATAAAAATCAAAGCTGCTAAACGAAGAGGATTTCAATCTAGGTAGTCTTTCTCTAGAAAGCCAGAGTCTTAACTACTAAACAAAACCAATTCTCTTTCTAGATCATCTTGTCTTAATTGTCTTTTTTTTCTTGATTATTTAAAGATTAAATGCAAACTGATAATGATACATCGTATATTAAATTTTGCCAGGATCTGGATGATTATAACACCTGGCATATGCCAGATCCTTTCCGGCATCCCAGAATTTGGATGATGGCCCAAGAGACTGTTTGCGTTCAAATGTTCTTACATATATACTAGAAGTGACAGTTGCAAAAACTTATGGAAAGAAGCAAAACATCGAGAGCCCTGGGTTCTGCTCTGCCTCCCTGTAATCATGTTTTAGCTCAGTTAGAAAGGAACTGGTAATGTATCCATACTGTATTTGGAGGTCAGCTACCCCCTGCAACTCTTGTACCATTTAATTCCTAAACTTTCTTCAGATACACTTATGTATTTTATTTACTGAAGATTATCTAGTCTTTCGCTAACTGAGTGATTTCCTAAACAAAATTCATTAATCCCTTAAAAAATATTTACTAAATGTCTACTCAAAATGAAAGGAATACACAAGGAATACACACAGTCTTTCACAATGGTTTTATGTCGTAAAACACGATGTCCTGTGTAGTTAAAATGAGAGAACAAAATAAAATTCATAAATTTACGAATAATCAGCATACTTAGTTTTACAGCATTATGCACAAACACAGAAAGGAAACATCGCATGTTCTATTAGTCCATTCTCACTTTGCTATGAATAATTATCTGACACTATGTCGTTTATAAAGAAAAGAGGTTTCATTGTCTCATGGTTCTACAGGCTATACAGGAAGGGTAATGCTGGCATCTGGTCTACTTCTGGGGAGACTTCAGGAAACTTATTTATAGTGGAAGGTGAAGTGGGAGCAGACATGTCACATGGCCAGAGCAGGAGCAAGAGTAAGAGGGGGAGATGCCACACACTTTTAAATAACCAGATCTCATGAGAACTCACTCACTGTCATGAAAAAGGTGCCCAGAAGATGGTACTAAACCATTCATGAGAAATCTGACTCCATGATCCAATCACTTCCCAACAGGACTCACCTCCAGCATTGGAGGATTAAATTTGAACATGAAATTTGGGTGGGGACAACATCCAAGCTATGTCATATGCTTTAAAGTTTATATTTATATTTAGTATTACTAGCTTGCATTATTAGCTATTATTCACCAGCAATCGAATTGGGTACTAATTTGAATATTTTTTCTAATTTCTAATATAGTAGACATAGAAACAAGTATGAATTGACACTATATTATTCAAAGGCCACTCATTTTTCATTAGGAAATTATTACTCAAATGGCCAAGTAATGTAAAAACTGAAAAATATGTCTGAAATGATCTGGTGAAAAATGACCATTTATATCCTCCAAAAATAAATTGGGGTATGTATGACTACATAATTAGTGACATTATGCTTATTTACTTCACGTAAGATAATGAATGAGGCAACTTAAGAATATAGAAAACAATATAATTTATAATTTACTCTTCAACTAATGGCGTTTTTCAATAAAGAACACAGGATGAACTAAGTTGAGGTAGGCTGGTTGGAGTTCCACTCCACAGATCATGAAGAATGTGTACACATACTATGCATGGTAGATTGTCAGAAGGAATAAGCAGAAATACTCAATTGAATCTCTTCAGATCAACACTTATAAAGAAGGTTTGAAACTTTCTTACCGTGTAAACGGAAATGAGTTTAGCACTAAGCATCACCTAATGAGCACAAAGAGAAGGGTAGAGGAGGAAAAATGAGTGATAGCATTTTACTGCCCGCTGGAACAAAGCTTGACCTAATATTATGACATTGTTGAAGCCAGTTCCCTTCTCTTCCTTTTGAAGAAAAATATTTAGTCCCAGATATTCCTAGAAAACTATTGGCAATTTCTTTAGCATAGAACAAACAAGATCAACTTTAGTGAGACCAAAGAGATGTTAATGGTGATTTTGAAATACAATATGAAAAAAAAATCCACAAAATAATAGAAAAATCTTACGATTTTAATGTACTTAGAGAGTCAAGATACAATATTCTTCAGGAGTCATCTCTGAATTCCAGTGGATCTGTATTGCAACAGCAATATGTAGTTTGTGGGACGAGATGGGAGACGGAGATTGGAGATCACACAGACTAATGTGTGAAAACCCGTAGTAAAAGTGGCAAGACAAAAGGAAGGCCCTGTTCTAGTTGGTTTTGTTAGAAGAGATTTAGAAAAGACATAGGAAAACATGAGTGAGCAGAAATAAAGTGTGAAACTACACACTGTAGTTGAACACATGAGGGCAGACAAAATGAATCAATGCAAAAAGTTTGTGATTCAGCATTGTAGTTGCTTAACTGGATCATTCACAGGTACCTTGAAACTGTATAAGAATTAGAACTCACGTTCATCTTCACTCTGTGGCCACTGAATGTCAATATATAGTAGAAAGATTGAAATTAAATTCCCCTACTAATATATAAATAAAACCTATAAAACAAGATGCAGACATTTATATTATAAAAACAGGATGCATACATTTATATTATACTTTATATGAGGATGTAATGTAAAGAATTGAAGCTGGCAAAGTTTATTTAACTGCTTGAACAGAGCCATTCTTTCTGTGAGTACTCAGAATGAACCAGCCCACATAAAGCTATCAAATACAATTATTTTCAGCCCCATAGAAAGACAAATTAAATATGGCCTTCAATACTCTACTATTTTAGTGTCAGAGAATTAAAAAGCAATTCACTTAATGGGCATTTTAGCTCCATAATCATTGAACAGGTGAGGTATATCAAAGCCAAGTGTTGCCTGTATAGGATGAATTCATGCATGATTCATATGCCTTATGATATCATTTTATCAGACAAAAATGACTTAGATTATTTCCAAATAATCCCACCCTTTCTAGCAAAGTGATGGCTGTGAAGATCATAGCCCACATTTATGTTAGGTATTGCTGGTGCTACAGGGAGCAATTTGAGCATGAATTTTGGAGAACTACAGTTGTGGACATGGACCTCTCTGGTGGCTCCTTGAAAGATCATCAATAGAAACTGTCTCCAAGGAAGCCTACACATTGGACTCGCCAGACAATGACATTAAATTATGTGTCAAAATATTCAAATATCTAAAGAAATTCATGAACAAAGCCTAAAAGAAACTAGATGAATGATGCCTCACCAAGTAGAAAATACAGAAAAAGAGATAAAACTTATAAAAAAAAGACCCAAATAAATTCTGATAAAATTCTATAACTGAAAAGTACAATAACTACAATTTACAAAATATACTACGCTAGTTCAATAGTAATATAAACAAGTAGAATAGTAAATGTAAACAAGTAGAATAATCAATAAACAACAATAATTTGAATGTAATTCAAATGATATCTAGTTTGAGAGCAGAAAGTAAAAAATAATGAAAAAAATAAACAGAGTCAAAGAAACCTGTTTGACAACATCAAGCATATCAACATACACATAGTAGAAGTCCTAGAAGGAAGAAATATGGGGCAAAGGACAGAAAGAATATTAGAAGAAATATTCACTAGACATTTTCAGAGATCTGAGTCCACACATACAAGAAATATAATGAACTCCAAGTAAGACAATCTCAAAGATATCCACAATGAAACATTTTATAATCAAAATATCAAAAAGTAAAGAGAAAGGGGGTATCTTGACAGCATCAACAGAGGCAATATTTATCACATACCAGTATTCCTCAGTAAGATTAACAGCAGGTTTTACATCAGGAAAAACGGAGAACAAATGACCGTGGAATAACATGTGTAAAATACAGAAAGAAAATAAAACATCAAACAAGAAGTCTATATCTAGCCATACCATCCTTTAAGAATAGGCAAGTGGGATCACATCAAGTTAAAAGGCTCTTGCACAGCAAATGAAACAATCAAAGTCGTGAAGATACAACCCACAGAATGAGATAAAATATTTGCAAACTATTCATTTGATTAGGAATTAATAACCAGAATATGTAAGATGCTCAAACAATTCAATAGGAAAAAAAATCTAACAATCTGATTTTAAAATAGGCAAAAGAACTGAATTGACATTTCTCAAAAGAAAACGTACAAAGGGAAGAGGGGTATGTGAAAAAGTGCTCAAAATCATTAATCATTTGAGAAATGTAAATCAAAACTACAATGAGACATGTAACCTCAGTTAAAATGGCTTTTATCCAAAAGACAGGCAATAACACTGCTGGTGAGGATGTGGAGAAAAGGGAGCCCTTGTACACTCTTGGTGGAAATGTAAATTAGTAAGTCACTACGAAGAACAGTATGTCTGTCTCTAGAAAAACTAGAAATAGAACTATCATATGATCCAGCAATCCTACTTCTAGGTATACACTCAAAAGACAGGAAATCAGTACATCTGAGAGATATCTGTACTTCTATGTTTGTGGCATCACTGTTCACAATAGCCAAGATTTGAAATCCATGTAAGTGTCCATCAACAAATGATTGGATAAAGAAAATGCAGTACTTATACATAATGGAACACTATTCAGTCATAAAAATAAATGAGATCCTGTCATTTGCAAACACATGGGCAGAAGTGGAGGTAACTATGTTAAGTGAATTAAGCCAGGCATAGAAAAACAAACAGCACATGTTCACACTCATTTGTAGAAGCTATAACTTAAAACAGTTTATCTCATGAAGGTAGAGAGTAGAATGATGGCTACCACAGGTTGGCAAGGATAGTGGCGGGGCGAGGGGGTGAAGTTTGGATGGTTAATGGGCACAAAAATATAGTTTTATAGAGTTAATATCGAGTAATTAGTAGCACAATGGGGTGACTACAGTAAATACCAACTCATTGTACATTTTAAAATAACTTAAAGAGTATATTTGGAATGTCGTTAACACACATTAATTGATAAATGCTTGAGAAGATTAATACCCCATTTATTCCAATGTAATTATTAGACTTTGTATGCCTTTATCAAAATCTCATATACCCTGTAAATATTCCACCTAATATGTTTGCATACAAATTTAAAAATGTTAAATTAATAACACAAGCAAAAATAGACAAATAGGATTATATCAGACTAAAAAGATTATATGCAGAAAAGGAAACCATAGAGTGAAGACACAATCTGCAAAGCGGGAGAAAATTTTTGCAAACTATTTGTCTGACAAGTGATTTATATCCAGAATATATGAGAAGCCAAACAACCCAACAGAAAACAGCAACAAATAATCTAAAACAATGGGTGTAATAAATTACATAATGAGCACAATGTCCACTGTTCACCTGATTGCTACACTAAAAGCCCAGACATCATCACTATACAATACATCCTTGTTAACAAAACTGTCCTTGTACTCCTTAAATTTTTTAAAATAAAAAATTACAATTATTCTTTTAAAAATTGGCTAATAATCTGAATAGACATTTCTTAAAATAAGATATACAAATAACAGATCAGGTATATGAAGAAATGTTTAACATCACTAATCATCAGGGAAATGCAAATGAAAACCACTGTAAGATATTAGATAGAATGGTTTTTATTTAAAAAGGCTGAGAATAACAAATGTTGGTAAGGATTGGGAGAAAACGGAACTCTAACACACTGGTGGGAATGTAAATTAGTACGACCATTATGGAAAACAGTATAGGGATTCCTTAAAAAACGAAAACTAGAATTACCACACGATTCTGTAATCTCTCTACTGAGTACATATCCAGAAAAAGAAGTTATTATGTTGAAGAGATATCTGTAACCTGATGTTTATTGCAGCAGTATTTACTATAGTCAACATATGGAACTAACCAGTCTTCATCAATAGATGAATGAATAAAGAAAATGTGGTGTATATACCCAATAGAATGTTATTCGGCCTTTAACAAATGAAATCATGTTTCCTGGACAAGCCTGGAAGACATTAAGTGAAATAAGCCAGGCAGTTTTTTCACCATCATTTTTTGCAGTAACTATCTTTTTCACATTATGTATTCTTGGCACCCTCATCTAGATCAGTTGATCTTTTATATACAGGCTTATTTTTGAACATTCTATTCTGTTCCTTTGGTTTATGTATATGCTTTTATGCTAGTGATGTAGTGTTTTAATTACTATCACTTTGTAATATATTTTGAAATCCAGAAGCATGACTCTTCCAGCTTCGTTGTTCATTCTAAAAATTGATTTAAATGTCTGATACCTTTTGTAGTCCCTCATAAATTTAAGATTTTTTTTTCTGAGATTGTAACAAATGTCATTGTAATTTTGATAGGGATAGTATTGAATCTGTAAATCACTTAAAGTACAAACATTAAAATATATGAAGTCTTTCAATCTGTAAGTACAAGATGTCTTTCATTTCTTCAGGGGGTTCTTTGATTTTTTTCATTAAGATTATATCTTTTTTTGTGGGGGTTGGCTGATTTTATTTTTTTATGTTTGTGGGTACTTAGTAGATGTATGTATGGGGTACATGAGATATTTTGCTACATGCATGCAAATTAAAGTAAGCACATAATGGAGAAGAGGGTGTCCATTCCCTTAAGCATTTATCCTTTGAGTTACAAACAATCCATTTACACTCTTTATCTTACTTAAAAATATACAATTAAATTATTTTGTATAGTCACACTGTTGTGCCATCAAATAGTAGATCTTTTTTTTTTTTTTTTTTTTTTTTTTTGAGAAGGAGTTTCACTCTTGCTGCCCAGGCTGGAATGCGATAGCACAATCTCAGGTCACGGCAACCTCCGCATCCTGGGTTCAAGTGATTCTTCTGCCTTAGTCTCCCAAGTAGCTGGGATTACAGGCATGTGCCACCATGCCCGGCTAATTTTTTTTTTTTTTTTTTAATTTTTAGTAGAGATGGAGTTTCTCCACGTTCATCAGGCTGGTCTTGAACTCCTGACCTCAGGTGATCCACCCGCCTCAGCCTCTCAAAGTGCTGGGATTACAGGCGTTAGTCACCATGCCCAGCAAACAGTAGGCCTTATTCATTCTGCATAACTATTTTTTGTACTCATTAACCATCCTCACTTCCCACCCACCTTCCCATCACTCTTCGCAGCCTCTAATAACCATCCTTCCTTCTACTCTCTATGTCTATGAGTTCAATTATTTTGATTTTTAGAACCCACAAATAAGTGAGAACATGCAATGTTTGTGTTTCTGTGACTGGTTTATTTCACTTAACATAATGATCTCCAGTTCTATCCATGTGGTTGCAAATGACAATATCTCATTTTTTTAATGGCTGAATACTACTTCATTGTGTATAAGTACCAAATTTTCTTCAGCCACTTATTTGTTGATAGAAACTTAGGTTGCTTCCAAATCTTAGCTATTGTAAACACTGTTGTGACAAACATAGGAGTGCAGATATCTCTTCAATATACTGATTTCCTTTCTGTTCTGTATATACCATCAGTGGGATTGCTGGGTCATATGGTAGCTCAATTTTTAGTTTATTGAGGAACATCCAAATTGTTCTTCATAGTGGCTGTAATAATTTACATTGCCACCAACAGCGTACAAGGATTCCCTTTTCTCCACATCCCCAACAGCATTTGTTATTGACTGTCCTTTGAATATGTCATTTTAACTAAGATGAGATAATATCTCATTGCAGCTTTGATTTGCATTTCTCTGATGATCAATGATATTGAGCACCTTTTCATATAACTGTTTTTTGTTTGTATGTCTTTTTTTAAACAAATGCTTTTTCAAATCTTTTGCTCATTTTTTGATCAAATTATAAATTCTGCTTATTAATCTCTTGTCAAATGAGTAGTTTGCAAATATTCCCTCCCATTCCGTGGGTTGTGTCCTTTGCTATGCCGGAGCTTTTTAACTTGAAATAATCTTATTTTCCGTCTTCTTCTTCTTCTTCTTTTTTTTTTTTTTTTTTTTTTTTTGGTTGCCTGTGCTTGTGGAGATATTGCTCAAGAAATTTTTGCCCATACCAATGTTCTGGAGATTTTACCCAATGTTTTCTTGTAGTAGTTTCATGGTTTAAGCTCTTAGATTTAAGTGTTTAATCCACGTTGCTTTGATTCTTTTTTATACGGTGAGAGTTGGGGGTCTGGTTTTAGTCTCCTGAACATAGATATCCAGGTTTCCCAGCATCACTTACTTAAGAGACTGTCTTTTCCCCAGTGTGTGTGTGTGGCACCTTTGTCTAAAATGAGTTCACTGTAGGTGTGTGGACTTGTTACCTCATTCTCTATTCCATTTCCTTGGTCTATGTGTCTGTTTTTATGCCAGTAACATGCTGTTTTGGTTACTATAGCTTTGCAGCATAATTTGAAGTCAGGTAATGTGATTCCTCCAGTTTTGTTCTTTTTGCTTAGTATAGCTTTGACTATTCAGGGTCTGTAGTGGTTCCATATTAATTTTCAACTTGTTTTTCTATTTCTGTGAAGAATGTAATTGGTATTTTGATAGGGACTGCATTGAATCTATAGATTGCTTTGGGTAGTATGGACATTTTAACATTATTGATTTTTTCAATCTATGAACATGGAATTTGTGGGTGTGTGTGTCTTCTTTAATTTCTTTCATCAGTGTTTTATACTTTTCCTTATATATCTTTCACTGCTTTGGTTAGGTGCTTCTTAGGTATTTTATTTTATGTGTGGCTATTGTAAATGGGATAACTTTTCAATTTCCTTTCCAGATTGTTCACTGCTGACATATGGAATGCTACTAATTTTTGTATGTTGATTTTTTTATCCTGCAAATTTACTGAATTTGTTGATCAGTTCTAGTAGATTTCTTGTGAATCCTTTAGGTTTCTCCAAGTATATGATCATATGCGCAAAAAAGGATAATTTGATGTCTTCCTTTCCATTTTGGGTGACTTTTACATCTTTTCCTTGTCTGACTGCTCTAGCTAGGACTTTAAGTATTATGTTTAATAAAAGTGATGACAGTGGGTAAACTTTTCATGCTCCAGATACTAGAGAAAAAGCTTGCAGTTTTTCAGCACTCAGTATGATAATAGTTCTGATTCCGTTGTATATGGCTATTAGTATGTTGAGATATGTTCCCTCTATCCCCAGTTCTTTTAGGGTTTTTATTATGAAAGGATGTTTAATTTCATCAAATGTTTTTGCTTTTTCAGCATCAATTGAAATGATCATATGGATTCTATCCTTCATTCTGTTGATATGATGTATCACACTGATTAATTTGCATATGTTGAACTACCCTGACATTCCAGAAATAAATCCCTCTTGATCATGATGAATATTCTTTCTAATGTATTGTTGAATTCTGTTTGCTAGTATTTTGTTGACAATTTTTGCATCAATATTTTCCATATATATTGGCCCCTACTTTCCTTTTTATTGATCTGTTTTTGTTGGCTTTTGGTATCAGGATAATACTGGCCTAACAGAATGAGTTTCAAAGCATCACCTCCTCCTCTATCATTAAGAATAGAGTGAGATTGCTATTAATTCTTCTTTAAATATTTGGTCAAATTCAGCAGTCAAATGAAGTCAAATGGTCAAATGAAGCCATGGGTCCTGGACTTTTTATTATGGCTTTCATCTCATTACTTGGTATTCATCTGTTCAGGTTTTGGATTTATTTTTGCTTCAATCTTGGTAGGTTGTATGTGTCTAGGAATTTGTCAAATTCTTCCAGATTTTCTCATTTACTGGCCTATAGTTGCTCACAGCAGCCACTATTGATCCTCTAAATTCTGCATTATCAGTTTTAATGTCTCCTTTTCATTTCTGATTTTATTAATTTGGATCTTCTCTCTATTTTTCTTAGTCTGGCTAAAGATTTGTCAATTTTCTTTAACTTTTTAAAAAACAAATTCTTGTTTCATTGATCTTTTGTATTGTGGTTTTCATTTCAATGTCATTTATTTTAGCTCTGATTTTTATTATTTATTTTCTTCTACTAATTTTGGATTTCATTTCCTCTTGCTTTTCTAGTTCTCTAAGACACATTGTTAGATTGTTTATCTGAAATTTTTCCTCTTTTTGGTGTAAGCACTTGTAGCTGTAAACTTCCCTCTTAGTGCCGGTTTTCCTGTATTCCATAGGTTCTAATATGTTGTGTTTCCATTATCACTTGTTTCAAGAAATGTGTTAATTTCCATCTTAATTTATTCATCAACCAACTTATCATTCAGGGACATATTGTTTAATTTCCATGTATTTCTATAGTTGCCAAAATTTCTCTTGTTTTTAATTTCTAGTTTTATTATATTGTGGTCAGAGACGATCCTTGATATTATTTCAGGTTTTTTTGAATGTTTTAAAACTTATTTTGTGACCTAACATATGACTATCTTTGGGAATTATCCATGTGCAAATACTATGATCTTCTAATCCATTGTTTTAATCTAATAACAACACTATTTGCGTAAACAAACAAAAACTAATAAAAAAATCTGTGTTTTAGCTATTACCCCTGCTTTAACATTTTGTCATTTCCATTTATATCTTATTGTACTATGTCTTGAAAAGTTGTACTTACTATTTTTTGTTTTGTCTTTCTAATTAAGGTAAGAGTAGTTTACACACCACAGTTACAGTGTTATAAAATTCTGTGTTTTTCTTTTTACTTAATGTCATTAGTGAGTTTTATACCTTCGGGTGGTTATTTATTGATCATTAATGTCTTTATATTTTTGATTGAAGTGCTCCCTTTAGCATTTCTTGTAGGACAGGTCTGGTGGTGTTGAAATCCCTCAGCTTTCATTTGTTTGTGAAGGGCTGTATTTCTTTTTCATGTTTGAATAATATTTTCACCAGATATATTATTCTAGAGTAAAAGAGTTTTTGTTGTTGTTGTTCAGCACTTTAGATATGTCATGCCACTCTCTTTTGGCCTGTAAGGTTTCCACTGGAAAGTGTGCTGCCAGATGTTTTATTGCTTCATTTAATGTTACTTGTTTCTTTTCTCTCGCTGCATTTGGTATCTTTTCTTTATCTTGACCTTTGGAAATTTCATTATTAAACGGCTTGAGGTCGTCATTTTGGGAGTAAATCTACTTGATGTTCTATAACTTTTTTTTTTTTTTTGGATACTGATAACTTTTCTTAGGTTTGGAAAGTTCTCTCTTATTACCTCTTTAAATAAACTTGCTACTTCTATCTTTTCCCTACCTTCTCTTTAAGGCCAATAACTTTTAGATTTGCCTTTTTGAGGGTATTTTCTGGTTTCTGAAGGTGTGCTTCATTGTTTTCTATTCTTTTTCTATTTTGTCTTTTCTGACTGTGTATTTTCAAGTAGCCGCCTTCAAACTCACTATTACTATGTTCTGCTTGATCCCTTCTGCTATTAAAAGACTCTGGTGCATTCTCCAGTAGTAAAATTGCAATTTTATGTTCCAGAATTTCTTCTTGATTTTTTTAAATTAGTTAATCTCCTTGTTAAAAGTATCTGATAAAATTCTGGATTCCTTCTCTGCATTATTTTCAATTTCTTTATGTTTCATCAACACAGCTCTTATGAATTATCTGTCTGAATGGTTACATATCTCTGTTTACAGAGAATTGGTCCCTGGTGCCTTATTTCGTTTATTTGTTGAGGTAGTGTTTCCGTGGATGATGTTGATGCTGATAGATGTTCTTTGGTGTCTGGGCATTGAAGAGTTGGCTATTTATTGTAGTATTTATTGTCTGGGCTTAGTTATAGCTGTGCTTCGTGGGAAGATTTTCCAGATATTCTAAAGGACTTGGGTATTGTGATATAATCAGTTTTTACTTTAGGTGGCACCTCTAGCCCAGTAAAACTGTTGTCCTTTCAGATTCATAGACGTACAGTCTTGATGGTCTTGGACAAGATCTGGGAGAATTCTCTGGTTTACCAGGCAGAGAGTTTTGTTCTTTTTCCTTATGTTCTCCCAAAAATATAGAGTCTCTGTCTTTTCTGAGCCACCTGAAGCTGGAGGTGAAATGACACAAGCACCATTGTTACCACCACCACTATGTGCTGGGTCACATTTGAAGCCAGCCCAGCAGTGGTCCTAGCCCAAGGCAAGCTCTAAAAATTCACTGGCTTAAGAACCCACTTTGTGCTCTGCCCCCTTGCGGTCATGCTGGTACCTAAGTTGCTAGGCAAAGTTCCCTTTACTTTTTCCTTGCTTTCTTCAAGCAGAAGGAGGTTAGTCCTATGGCCATTATAGCTGATAATGTGCTGAGTCTTACATGAAGCCAGAAAGTCTAAGGGGCTAACCCAAGGCCCTCAATGTACTACCTGTGTATTGTGTCTGGTTATTTAGGGACCAAAGGCTCTTCAGTTAGCAGATGTGAATACTGCCAGGGCTAGGTCCTTTCCGTCAAGGCAATGGGTTTCCTTCTGGCTCAGAGTGTGTCTAGAAATGTCTGGGAGCTAGGGCCTCAAATGTGGGCCTCACAACTCTGACCGATGCCCTATTTTGGTATGGCTGACGTGGCATCCAAGATGCAAGACAATGTCCTCCCCACTCTTCCTTTAGTCTTCCTTCTCCTTTCCTAAATCAGAAGGAAGGAGTCTTATTTAGAGTTGCAAGCTGTGCTATGTGGCCTCGGCTTAGTTCTGCACTAGATGTCGCCTAAGAGTTGTAGTCATTATGCTCTAGACTGCCTTTCAAATTTACTTGGGGACACAGGGTGCTGTAGTTCTTTTGTGGTAAGGTTTCATGAACTCAAATTCAGACTGCTTAGATTGGGATTTCTCTCTGGCTAGGGCTGGTTTAAAAGTTCCCTCTCCGAATGGCCATCAGCTGAGTTTGTTCTGGTTTTTCTTTCTGCTCTTACAGGACAGCACCGAGTTCTATTCCCCTCAATTGCTGTGTAATCCCTACACAAATGCCCAGACAGGTTTGCAGCAACAAGCTGCTGCTGCTGGATGTTGGGGAAGTGGTGGCATCGCAATTCTGCACTGTTTTTTCTATCTCTTTGGTGCTTTTTACAGTGATATAAAGTTAAAACCGGGTACTATGAGTGCTCACCTAATTTTCATTTCTTATGAAGGTGTTTCTTCTATGTAGATACTTATTAATTTCTTGTCCTTGCAGGGGGAATCATCTATTTTTGTCTGCCTGTCTTATTTCAGAAAGATAAGCTTCAAGCTTTGAGATTCCTTCCTCTACTTCGTCTATTCTGTTATTAATACTTGTGATTGCATTGTGAAGTTCTTATAATGTGCTTTTAGCTGTATCAGGTTGGTTATGTTCCTGTCTGTACTGGCTATTTTGGCAGTCAGCTCACACATTGTTCTATAATAACTCTTAGCTTCTTTGCATTGAGTTACAACATGCTTCTTTAGCTCAGTGAAGTTCATTTTTACCCACATTCTGAAGCTTACTTCTGTCAATTCAGCCATCTCAGCCTCATCCCAGTTCTGAGCCCTTCCTGCAGAGGTGTTGCAGTTATTTGGAGGAAAAGGGGTATTCTGGCTTTAGGGGCGTATCTACCTTCTGTTTTTGAGACTGCTTACCTTTGGATGGGTTTTTGTGGGGTTTTTTGTTGTGTGTGTGTTTGTTTTTCTTTTAACCATCTGGCCACTCTTCCACAGGGCTGCTGCAGTTTGCTGTGGGTCAGTCTGCTCTATATCTTAGTTGCCTATGTTTGTCCAGTACCTAGAGGTACCACTAGTGAATGCTGTGAAGCAGCAAATATGGCCTTTTGCCATTGTCTCTGGAAGCTCTGTCCCAGGGGGTACTGACCTGTTACCACACTGAATGCACTTGTAGTAGGTGGGTAGAGACCCTGGTTGGGAAGTCTCACACAGTCAGGAGGAACAGGATCAAAAAAACCCTTAAAGATGCATTCTGGTTGCTTTTGCGGAGAGCAGCTGTGCTGTGTTGGAGATTCCTTTAGCCCCCAGTAGGTTTGGCCTCACCAAGGCCAATAGGCTAGATTGGCTGAGATGCCCAAATAACCAACATGGTGGTCTTCCCAGCCCCCCAGCACTCCACCCCAGGGAGAAATTAGCACTCCGTCAGCCTTAATACATGGACAGGGGTGGCCAGAAGCCCTGGGTGAGAAAACCCATACCACAAGAGGTGAACTGTAGTCCCATTTAAAAAAGCAGTCTGGCCATGCCTTGACAAAATAGCCATGTCATGCTGATGAACCAACTGTGACCCTGTCAGCTTGGGTTCTTTAAAGTCCACAGGCTGCAATGGCTGAGTTGTCCAAACTATCAACCTGGCAGTCCTACCCTCTCCTTGAGTACTCTGTCCCAGGGAGAGATCAGTGCTCTGTCTATAGAATGCATGTGAGTGGGGGTGGCTGGAGGACCTGGCTGGGATGTCCCACCCAGTGATGTATATTTCTTTTATGCTCATTTGGTCTATATAGTGTTGTCCAAGTCTGTTTCCTTTTTAACTTTCTGTCTGGATATTCAATCAATTATTTCAAGTTTGGTATTAAAATCTCCTACAATTGTATTGCTATCTGTTTCCCTTCAGATCTTTTAATGTTTGCTTTATACATGTAGATGCTCTGATACTGTGTAGAAATAAGTTTATAATTCTTGCATCTTCTTGATAAATTGATACTACCTTATGTCCTGAACGGTTTATGCTGAGAAATCTGCTGATTGGCTATTGATGGTTTCTTTGTATATGACAAGTTGTTTGTCTCTTAAGGATTTCAAAATTCTCTCTCCTAGACTTTTTATAATGTGACTACAATGTGTCTTGGTGGAGAATGTTTTGTATACTTTGGACTTTGCTAGTCTAGATGTCCAGTTCCCTCTTCAGATTTGGCAAATTTTTGGCCACTATTTCTTTAAATAGACTTTCTACTCTTTCTCATTCTCTTTTCCTTGTGGAATTTCCTTAATGTATATATTTGTTTGATGGTGTTATATAATTTCTGTAGGCTTTCTCACTCTTTATTATTATTCTTCTTTGAATATTCTGGAAGCTTCTCAAACCTTTTCTATGGGTATGTTCTCTCTGTACTGCTGTGTATAGATTTCTAATTAGAAGGGATTTACAGACTGATTTTTTTTTTCAGTAATTTGTAATCTCTTGCTCCCTCTGGTGTCTTTCTTTTGTACCATAGGCTGGAGACATGCTCCACTCCTCTTCCTTCTTGCCTTTGGAGGAACTACAATTACTGCACCATCTTTCAGTCTCACAGAGCCATACTGAGTACAGCAAGCCTTTTCCTTATTTCTTAGCTGCCCCTACTAAACTCTGAAAGTTCTATTACTGTTCTAGTTGAAGAAAGACAGAATATAACACATTGAGATTTGCACTGAAAGTCCAGGATGTTAGAGGCACACTTCACTCCTCTCTCCCTTCTGAGAAAGAAGCCTCAAGTTCTGTGACTTATTTCAATCTCACAAAGCTGTGTTACATTGTAAGCCAACCACCCCCATTTTTTTGGTTATAATTGCCACTGGGCATCCAAGCTGTGCCAGCTCTTTTAGCACTATGTGCAGAGACAGACAGAAACTGTCTTGAGCCGCACACCAAAAGGCTAGGAAATTGGAGACATACTTAATGCTCTAATTTTCCCCAAGGAGGAAGTTGCTTACAGAGGCAGTCTCTCTCATTGCTGAGCTGTGCTGGCTTAAGAAGAGGCTAATACAGATACATTAATATTGTTTTTCTTATTCATTTCAATGCAGCTGTTCTCAGTTTTGTGCTCATTTGGAGTACTGCGACTTCTTAACTAAATTATGGTCTTCTCATAAAGGAGTTTTGGTCCACATATCATTGTTAAATCAGTGTTTCTGTGGGGAATGAGGACTGTGGCTACATATTCTACCATCTTGCTGACATTATTCCTTCTTAGTTAAGTTTTACCAAAATCTATATAAGGCAAGGATCCATCAAGGTGGATTCTTAAATTTCTCACATCGCCTCTACTGATTAGTCTATTAGAATATATAACCTTGTAAAAATTAACATTCCATAAATTCACTTTAGTAAATGAGGAAAATATATTTCAATTTAATTTAATTTAATTTGAATTAGGGATATATTTGGAAATGCAATCCAAATTCAATTAAAACAGAGAGAAGAAACTTTATCAAGAAGAATAAATTCCAGAAATTATCAGCACATTTTAATCAGAAAACTATATAAGAGAACGTGGAACATTTTGCTGGTATTTAAATACAGGCATTGTACATAGTTATCTCATCAAGCTCCCAGTTATTTGCAATGAATTAACAACCAAATGACAGAGATATAAATTTTTTAAAGGATATTTTTGTAGGATTTTTTCTAGTATAATTTTCATAATCATATTATCAAAGTAAAATCAATTAATTTATTGATTAAGACCCTTGAAAACCTTGTGTAATACTAGTGTTATTTTAGTGTTTACTTATTTAAAAGAGAGCATTACATTCTTTAAAGGCACAGGGAAGAAGAAAATATAAAGATATACATGTTAGAATGAGGAAGTCAGTTGTAAAACGAAGCATAGCATGATTCTATTAAGTGACAATCACTGGAGTTATTGATTATATTTTTTAAAAAAGAGATTTAATCCTTTTCCCATTTAGAAAAAAAAAATGTGCAGCTTACTGTCAGCTGTCATTTAATTTTACATAAACGTGCTCTGAGGCTGAAGCAAATCTGACTTTCAGTAGGAAAATAAAATATAAAAACTGCTCTTGGAGTTATTTCTAAAGAGATCTAACATCAGAATTGTCTGAATCATCAGAATAATCTATTTCAGACAAATTGCACTCATCAAATGAATCTTCAGTCAACAACTGTTTAAGAATGATGATAACATGATGCATAGGAATGTTACATTTCCTAGGATTTGACATTTTTGGCAATCAAGAATTACCATATAATGTAAATGGAAATACCACTACTAAAAACAGAATGCTATAAATAGAACAATGTCTTTTGTTTTCAAAGCTGATATACTAGAGCTATGTGAAAGTAAGAATAAAAGCAAGATATTTTATGTCAAAATTATTTCATCGTAGTTGCTGCAGTCACAAGTGCCACCGGCGTGTATTCTCGGGGAAAACGTGAAAAGGAAAAGGGTTAAATATATTTAATGTTTTAGCATCACCTGTAAGTTTTAGCATTTGAGCATACACTTATCTGTATGTTGTAATCTAATGCAGTGTAGCTTATTTAGCGGTGAAATTCCCTACTGTTTAACTTTATAACAGTATTTCAATGTAAAGTGACTTAATTAAGCACATGACATTTAAAAATACTTTCATTTTTCATGAAGTTTTAATCAATACCATACTTAAAGGCCAGCTATTGTTCTTTCTCATGGACTAGATTTATTATTTTGTAATTTTAATAAAAATGCTTTATTTAAAATATGATGTTTCATTTCAAACCAGCAAGTTAAACTAATAATTTTCTACATATTTGGTAAGTATTTTAAAAAATAAAACTATATCCATATATATGTGTATGTAGAGAGAGTCCTCATAAAAAAATTGTCTTGAAAGATTGTGAATAATACTGCATACAGTTGATCAATTTAACATATTAACTAGTAAATAGTTATATAAAACCATCACAAGTCTAAAGATTTCATAACAGGATAGCCACATTACAGAAACTATAGTTTTATGTTACTTTAGAAACATATCAAATAAAATAATTTTATAACGGTAAATACTCCATATAAATTATCAATTGCAGCTCATTTTATTTTTAAATAAACTTCATTTATCATTGAAGATTTTTATTTTTATAAAAACTGCTTTTAGTTGAAACAATAATTGTACATATTTACCAGGTCTAGAGTGACATTTCAAGACATATACAAGGTGTAACTAGGATATGCATTACTTCAAACATTATAATTTATTTGTTTGGGGAATATTTTAAAATCCTTTTGAGTATATTGTGTTTTTAAAGCTGTCTTCCTTGGCATATAAAGTTTGCTTCTTGTGTTTTACTGATTAAAATACAGGTACATATAATGTATTTCATTTCAGCTTTCACGTATTACCTCAAATATCCAAAGCTACATGAAATAGAAAATACAATTTCTCTTTTTGGCTATCAAGGGTAAAGAGTAAGGATGATCACCAACCTCATCAAAAATTATAGCTCCCAGTTATCATTGTTTCTATTAAAACAAGAACTTCTGATTACTTTCCAATACACAGTATTGTAGAAATCTCACTGGAGGGGCAGACTCCAATTTTTATAATTACAACATGGATCTCCTTACAGGTTAATGTTAATGAAGTTTTTATGTTATCACATTATTTCCCAAATTTTCAAACCAACACTATAAAGTTTCACAGAGATATTTAACTTATGGACCTTATCTGAAATGTTATCTTTTCAGTATTTCCAGGATCAAGTATTTTCAGTAGTTCATATTAACTCAGCTATTTGCTTTTTAGCCCTTCAAATTTAGTTAAATAGGAGTGGAATCCAAGATTTGCTGACTCTAAATATTAGTACACACTTCTTTTTACAAATTTCATTCCCAGTGCCTACATTACAGTCTGCCTTTTCTCTAATACTGTTACCATTTCAGCCCACAATGTTTTCCCTCTACTAAATTGTAAAACATCTATGTGTCTTGCTTTTTTTCAAGTTTCCTTATATCACCTGTTTTTCCTGACTTCTGACCATCCTGGGTAATCTACTCTAGGTATATCTTCAATTTCAATTTCTCTCATTTAGAGAATAACCATAACTAGACCTAAAACTGAAAATGTAATATGACTGGCAGAAAGTCCAATATATCATTAGCACCTATACCAGTAGTCCCCAACGTTTTTGGCACCAGGGACTGGTTTCATGGAAGACAATTTTTCCACGGATGGGGGATGTTGGAGGGGATGTTTTAGGGATGAAACAGTTCCACATGAGATCATCAGGCATTAATTGGATTCTCATAAGGAGTGCACAACTAGGATCCCTTGCATGCGCAGTTCACAATAGGGTTCCTGCTCCTATGAGAATCTAATGCTGCTGCTGATCTGACAGGCGGCAGAGTTCAGAAAGTAAGGCTCACTTCCCCGCCACTCACCTCCTGCTGGGCAGCCTGGTTCCTATCAGACCGCAGACCATAACTGGTCCATGGCCTGGGGGTTGGGAACCCCTGACCAATACCCTGTCCTCACCCCTGTATCAGGAAACTTCTAGTAAAGAAGCTAAAGATTGTATTCGTCGATTTTGTTAGCCATATTAAACGCTATTCGTTCATATTGTGATTGTGATCAACTGATCTGGTAAGACTTTTAAAATTTGAACGGTTGATGACAAATTCTTCTATTTCAAATATTGAAAACCTAAACATCAGACATTTCATTGAATCCTGTCACATCACTTTTTTATCATAACATTCTAGGCTAGAAATAATACGAATAGTAACTGCCTCTCAATGCAGGAGAATGTTTTACACTTTACGGAACAGCGGCATACATGTTATTTCATTATATCAACAACACTGCAAAGTCAGTTATGATTACTACCTCCTTTTAAGTTAATAAGTTAATAAACGGAAGATTTTATATTCTCAGTTCTTCTCACTTCAAATCCAATATGTTACTTCCATACCATGAAGCCTTTCCAGATAATTCCAGTCATTACACACACAAACATATGCCCACACTGATTATCCTCCTAATTTTGTGGTTGCCACAAAATTGATTTACTTACGAATTTCTGTCTTATGTTAAAAAAGTCAGGCGATTTCAAGTGTGCAAACTTAATTGCACACTTTAAATAGGTGAATTCTATGGCATGCTGATTATAGCTCAATACAGGTGTTTAGAAAAAGCACATCGCCAGTGTTCTTCTTGACAAACTGATTGGGTTTCTGAATCTGATATGTATTTAGAAAACAACTGTTAGTTTGGATATTATCATTGTTTTATTTCACCTGAAAAAAATAATTTAAAACAACACTTGATTTTTTAAAGCGTAATTTGAACTCTTGTTAGCCTTGGCTTCTGCAGATTAGAATTACTCATGGACAATGACACATTTTTGGGTTTAGATGGGCATTAGTACTTCTTTAGCACTTATTCTATAAAATAATGCTTCTGTAATCGTGATAGTTAAGGTTATTATTGGATATGAGGAAATTTCCATTTGAAGGATTATAGCTCAAGACTTGTTTTAATATATTTTCAATTTTTAAATTATATCCACTGAACTGCATAGGCATGCCTACTATTACAAATAGGAAGTTAAATGTTTCCCTCCAAACTGATAACTATTTCTTTTTTTTTAGTTTTGAATAGACTTGGCTTTAAGAATAAGGTTAATTATTTAGCTATCTGTTGTCACAAAGAATAGCTTACATATTTAAATGACATTATTACATTTAGCATCCACTCTTCAGGATTTAAATGGACAATATTAAGTGATTCCATCTAATTACTGAAACCATTCAATACCTTGTGGTTATTAGCTTATTATATCTTTGAAGATAAAGACATGCTGAAATTATTTTAAGACTTTCCTTTATAATTTTTACACCAAAAATATTTGTATGGTTTAGCACATACAGCCAAGTATGTATTCAAATCGTCAGGTATATAGTGAAACATTTTATTGAGCACACATTTTTATAATATCTCTGGGTGTTTCTATACAGAATTATGATTGTTCTCATACCAAGCAAAGTGAAATCAGTCTCTAAATCTTTACCACAGAAATTAAACACAACATTGGGTCTTTATCATTTAATCAACAACATATAATACTAACACTTCATATACTTATGCACCCCCATCAACTAAATTCCCATCCATCTATTCATTCTCTATCCGAAATTACCTTGTTCTATTTTCTTCATAAACTAGTCACTATGGAAATTATCTTGTTCACTTATTTGTTCATTTGTAGGTCTATTTTCCCTCACTGCAGCATATAACCTCCGCATGAGCTGAGATTCTACCTGTCTTTTTCACCTCTTAATCTCATTGTCTATATAGTGTTTCAAAATCAATGGGAGACCATTTGAAAAAAAAAAAAAAGAAAGAAAAAATTGTGGGCTGTGCACTAGGTACAGTGAATTAGAATCTCTGGAGGTATGGCCCAGGGATCTGTGCTTTTTGAAAATTTCACCAAGTGATACTAATATAACAACTCCTCTGAATAGTTCTGGTTGTTGTTTAAAGGCCACTGGTCTAGGGCACATGCCAGTTGTAAATTCTGATTCTACTAGCTCATCAAAAAGCAATAATCCTGCATTTCATAATGTTGTAACCCAAACAAATGCCTTTACTGAATTTATTATTCAAATGTGGCCTTTAATTTTGATAAAAGAGGATTAAGAAAAACATTTGTATGAGAAACATTTATCTCTTTTATGAGATTAACCAAATAAATTTTCCTTTGAATAACATAATGGTCATTACTTTAATGAGTCAGCAGACCAATTCTTCTTTATCTTAATGGTAAGAAAAATTTATCTCTCCCAATGAACTTGTATGCTTTCATTTTTTTTTTTTTTTTTGAGACGAAGTCTCACTCTGTCTCCCGGGCTGGAGTGCAGTGGCCGGATCACAGCTCACTGCAAGCTCCGCCTCCCGGGTTTACGCCATTCTCCTGCTTCAGCCTCCCGAGTAGCTGGGACTACAGGCGCCCGCCACCTCGCCCGGGTAGTTTTTTGTATTTTTTAGTAGAAACGGGGTTTCACCGTGTTAGCCAGGATGGTCTCGATCTCCTGACCTCGTGATCCGCCCGTCTCGGCCTCCCAAAGTGCTGGGATTACAGGCTTGAGCCACCGCGCCCGGCCTCATTTCTTAAACAATTATATGACGCAACATATTTTCCTTCTGCTTTAGCATATGACAATATCAAAATAAGTTTAATTATTCAAGTAGAGAAACTAGTCGATGCTAAGTGCCAGGCAATTCACTCTTATTTTCCATTATTTATTTGCTTGTTTCCAGAGCTGTCTTTTATAAATGTAAATCTGATTGCAATGCTTCTTCAGCATATATTAATATTTTCAGCTACCACAAATCCTATTTGAAAAAAGTGGACTATAAAATGATACAGAACTTTTTATATAAAAACATTGAATATATGTCTTCTCATATCTATTCAGATGCATACAAGTGCATATTAGCTCATTAATAGAGAGAGAGAGCTCTTTTCAGACAGCTTTGCACATTGAGTGCTTATTTTGTTAAATAAGTGACTACATATATAAACTAGTGATCAATTGCAATTTATACCTAAGGAAGGGAAGAAAGAGTAGACAATTTGTGAATTTTGTCTCTTTATGTGCTTTATTTTCCAATGACACTTTAAGTAATATTTTATACTTTATTTAGAACTGTGTGAATGTGAAAGCTTTTGCAGAAACTAGTTCTTTGGTATGAAATATAAGAACATGTAATTTTCTTGGTAAACACTTTCTTTACCAAGAACCACAGATATTCACATTAAACTGCTATTCTTGGAAACAGAAATGCAAACAGAATTTCAAATTATTGCTTGGCTAACTGTTATTTTTTATTTTTGGTAGTAGCAAGAGTTTGTTCCTTACCCTGTGTGTTCACCTGCCCCCTCAAGCCAAATAGCAAATTTTGTATTCTATTTTTCAGGATGTTATTGTGGGTTATTTATTTTTGAATTCCAGTGAACATATATTGTTAAGTGTGAAAAGAATAGCTTCACTGAAATAATCAATACTTTTCATATAGACATAAACATGACGAATAAATCAACAAATCCATTAGGGATAAATACACTCATGAGAAAAAATATCTCTATATCAATTGATTTTTCTGAGAAAATAAATGACAAATACTTCTGTTTCATAGGGGATGGATAAACTGTAGTAAAATCATCAACATAAAGGATAAGGATGAACACACAAAATGTATAGGGAAAAGTATAGGGAAAACTATGTTTTTGAAGCATTTAAGCATTTTTAAAATTAGAAATATTTTTACTGTTGTCATGATCCTATTTCATGCACCGATTTCTTGTCTAAATCAAATCAGTGAGCCACAAAATTTTCCACAACACTGAGGCCAAATGTTTCTTTATACAGTTAAATTATTTTCCCAGTAGCAGACTTTGTGAAACAATGATGGTTTTCTATCTACTTGTCAAATAAAGTTGGGGATTTTCTAAAATGATCTTTATATTCTTTAAGTTTTGACAAAGTGGCAGGAAGATGTTAATCTTGGTGTTTAAATCACCAGAAGAGTGGTTTGCGAGAGTATTTTTGCTGTAGTAAGGTAAAAAGTATAATGCAAAAAAGGATCATTTAATCTAGAAATTTAACAAGATTGATGGAAACTATAGTCAATGTTCTAAAACTATAAAATTCATAAAAATTGATTAAAAATTTATTTATACACTACAGTTTAACCCTTGAAGCTCACAGAAGTATAATATACGGCAAAGAGCAGAATGTATTTCAGAGATAAATGAGTTGTCAGATTATAAAATATGTACCCTGAGAGTTGATACAGGTTTAAAATAAACAACAGTTTGCTTAAATTACTACACAACCATCTCTAAGAATTAGGTTACTGAAATCTGATCATGGTACGCGTTTCTAACGCCTTTTTGAAAGGTGTTAATGAATCGCACGTTCCTACTAACTTAAGCACAAAATTGAAATGATAGCATTTATCATCAACAACATGCCACAATATATCTTTCCTGATATATTGCCAAATTCCATTTAATCCCACCTCCCCAATATTTTCAAATCCTTTAACTTCTATACTTATTTCAACACCTATTTCATACACTTCAACTACACATTGCCAATAAAATGATTCCCTTTAGAAGTATACTTCATTCCCTTTAGAAGTATGAGTCTAGTCACTCCATTTTCCTTTGTTAAAATGCTTCCCCTTTCCTTTGGGAAAATACTGAAAATAAATACTGTCTTCTACAAACCCCTGATTAATCTCACCTAATTTGCTTGAATTCATGTGATAACTCTCCTTTTTTTACTCTCTCTAGCTATACTTGGGTTAATTCTAAATCGATTTTTACTATGGGAAGTTCCAATGTATTCCTTTTGTCGTGGCATAATTACTGAGAGCGGCTCTCTTTCAGTCTAAAAAGTGTTCACGTTTGGATGATAAATGATATGGTCACTCTCAGTATACTTCTCTCAATTCCGTGAACCTGCCATGCTCTATCAGGTTCTTATGGCTCCCTCTGTCTAGAACGTTTGTGTCTATAATCCTCATTGAGCTACCCTACTCATAGCAGGCAATCTCTATATATTTATCAACTAACTGGCCACTGCAGATACCTGACATATGCCTATATACAGATTAAAACATTGTCCAAAGATTATGTAAACTACCACCTCTCTTTTGAAGCCTCTTTCTCAAATCTTCTAAAGTAGATAAAATAGCTCCTTCCTCTCAAATACCTACATTTTGTACCTCTCATTATATTCTGTTTTTGTACTAATCTTCCCTTAAGATCATAAATTCCTTTAAGAAAGGGACCATGACTCACTCAGCCTGCTCTCTGAAATGCATCCAGTACATTACTTATCTAACACACTACTTTGAACATAATAGACTTGTTCCATTAAAAAAAATTGTTATTGTGGTAAAATTCACACAACATGAAATTCACCACTTTAACCATTATAAAATGTAAAATACAATGGCTTTTAGGAAAGTCACAATGTTGTGCAGCCATCATCACCATTTATTTCCAAAACATGTTCACCTCAAAAGAAAACTCCATCACCAATAACAGTTACTCCTCCTTCTTCTCTCTCCCTGTCCTTGGGCAACCATTGATCTGCTTTCTGTCTCTTTATGTTCGTCTATTCCAGGTATATAGAAATAGAATTACACTACATGTGACCTTTTGTATCTGCTTTCATTCAATTAGCATAATGTTTGCAGGGCTTATCCGTGTTTTAACATGTATGTATTTCATTCCTTTATATGGCTGAACAGTATTTCTTAGTATTTACCACATATTGTTTATTCTTTCATTGGTTGAAAGAATTTCATTGATTTTGGTCAGCTCCACCTTTTGACTATTGTGAATAGTGCTGCTGTGAATATTCCTGTACACATTATTGTTTGAAAATCTATTTCAATTATTTTGAGTATATACCGAGGAGTGAAATTGTTGGGTAATACGGTAATTGTATATTTGGCTTTTTGAGGAGCTTCTAAACAGTTTTCTACAGTGGATTCACCATTTAAAATTCCCACCAGCAATACATGAGGGTTCCCATTTCTCTACATTGATGCCAATACTTGTTATTTTCCTCTTTGGTTTCATTGTAGGCAGGCTAGTGGGTATAAATTGTTATTTCATTATGGTTTTGACTTGCATTTCCCTAATGATTAATGATGTTGAGCAGCTATTAAGTGTGCTTCTTGCTCATTTGTATATCTTCGTTGAAGAAATGAATCCTTTGCCTATTTATGAACTGCATTATTTGTCTCTTAGCTGTTTAGTTGTGCATGTTCTTTATATATTCTAGACACAAGCCCTCTATCAGGTATATGATTTGCACATATTTTTCCCCTTTTGTGGGTTATCTTTTTCATTCCCTTGATTGTATCCTCTGAAGCATAAAAAATTTATTTTGATGAGTTCCAATTAATTGATGTTTTCTTTGTTTCTTGTACTTTTGGTGTCATATTTTAAAACATGTGAAATCCAAAGTAATGAAAATGTTTGAGTTTTATAGTTTTAGCTCTTATATTCAGGTCTTTCATCCATTTTGAGATTTTTTTGTATGCTTTGAGCTAAGGATTCAACTTCATTCTTTTGCATGTGGAAATCCGGTTTTCCCAACACCGTTTATTGAAGAGACTATTCTTACCCCATTATAAAGTCTTAGCACACTTGTCAAAAATCAACTGACCATAGATGTATGGGTTTAGTTCTGAAGCTTCTTTTTTATTTTGTTGGTCTATATGTCTATCCTTATGAAAGCACTACACATGTTTGATTACTGTAAGCTTTTTATCCTTATGAAAGTGCTATACATATTTGATTACTGTAGCTTTATATTTTATTACTGTAGCTTTATACTAAGATTTGAAATCAGAATCTATGAGTCCTTGAAATTTGTTCTTCATTTTCAAGAATGTTTTGACTTTGCAGGGTCCCTTGCTATTATATCTAAAGTTTACAACTAGTGTTTCTATTTCTGGAAAAAAAAAAAAAAAAAAAAGAAAAGAAAAAGAGAAAAGCTGTAGGGATTTTGATAGTGATTGTATTGAACATGGAGATTGCTTTGGGGAGTATTGCCATCTGAAAAATATTAAGTCTTCCAATCCAGGAACACAGGATATCTTTTCATTAATCTACCTCTGCTTGAATTTCTTTTAGAAATGCATTTTTTATTATAATAATAAAGCCCCATTTTTCTCCCCTTTTTAGCTGCAGATAATCACTAGTATACTTTCTGCCTGTATTAATTTGACTCCTCTAGGTACACCATGTAAATGGAATCATACAATATTTGTCCTTTTTTGTATGGTTTATTTAACTTCTCATAATTTCTTCAAAATTCATCCATGTTGTAACATGTATTAGAATTTCAGTTTTTGAAAAATAATCAGAGTGATTTTTAAAAAATAATTTCAACTTTTAGATTCAGGGAGTAAATGTGCAGGTCTGTCTCATGGGAACACTACGTGATGCTGAGTTTGGGGTATGGATGATCCCATCACCCAGACAGCGAGCACAACACCCATTAGGCAGTCTCTCAGCCTTTACTCCCCTCCCTCCCTTCCCCCTCCAGAACCCCAGTGTCCATTTCTCCCATATTTATGTTCGTATGTACTCAATGTTTAGCTGCCACTTAGAAGTGAGAACATGAGATATTTAATTTTCTGTTTCTGCATTAATTCACTTAGAATAACAACTTCCAGCTGCATCTATGTTGCTGCAAAGGACACGATTTGCATTCTTTTTAAAGTTGGATAGTGTTTCACTGTGTGTATATATAAATTTGTGTTTATTCATTAATCAGTTGATGGATATTTGGGTTATTTCTACCTTTTGACCATTGTGAATAATGCTGTTGCACAAATATCTACTTGTCCCTGCTTTCACTTCTTTGGGCATATACCCAGAATTATAATTGCTAGATCATGCCATCATTCTATGTTAATTTTTCTGAGAAACTGCCACATTGTTTTCCACAAAATACATTGCTTTGTATACATTGTAAACTCACCAGAAATGTACAAGAGTTCCAATCTCCCCACATTCCAATTAATACTTGTCACTTTCTATTTTTTATTTGCTTGTTATGTTTTGTTTTGTTACGGTATCCATCATAATGAGCATGAGGTAATATCTCATCGAAGTTTCTGTCACCTATAATGTTATGATGTATGATGTTAGCTGCCCATTTTTCATAAATATCCTTTGCCAGGCTGCAGAAGATCCCCTCTAATCCTTAGTTCATTGTTTTTTTTGTTTTTTGTTTTTTTTTTTTTTTTGTTTTGTTTTTGAGACGGAGTCTTGCTCTGTCACCCGGGCTGGAGTGCAGTGGCCGAATGTCAGCTCACTGCAAGCTCCGCCTCCCGGGTTTACGCCGTTCTCTTGCCTCAGCCTCCCGAGTAGCTGGGACTACAGGCGCCCGCCACCTCGCCCGGCTAATTTTTTGTATTTTTAGTAGAGACAGGGTTTCACCGTGTTAGCCAGGATGGTCTCGATCTCCTGACCTCGTGATCCGCCCGTCTCGGCCTCCCAAAGTGCTGGGATTACAGGCTTGAGCCACCGCGCCCGGCCCTTAGTTCATTGTTTTAATCATGAAAGGGCGCTAAATTTTGACAAATGCCTTTTTTTAACTTCTATTTTAAGTTCAGGGGTATAAGTGCAGGTTTGTTACATAGGTAAACATGTGTCATGGGGGTTTATTGTACAGACTATTTCATCACCCAGGTATTAAGCCTAGTACTTATGAGCTAGTTTCTTGATCCTCTCCCTCTTCCCACCCTCCACCCTCCAAAACGCCTCATCGTGTGTTGTTCTCCTCTATGTGTCCATGTGTTCTCATGCCAAATGGTGTTTCTGCATAGAGATTGTAATGTTCTTTTTTCTTCATTATATTAATATGGCTTATTACATTGATTACTTTTTTAACGTTGACTCAACTTTACCAGAATAAATTCTATTTGGTGGTGGTGTAAAATCCTTTTACTATGATGCTAGATTTGGTTTGCTAGTACAGACGCTCCCTTACTTAAAATGGTTTGACTTACGCTTTTTCAACTTTATGATGGTACAACAGTGATGCATATTCAGTGGAAACTGTACTTCAAGTGCCCATAAAACTATTTTATTTTTCACTTTTAGTACATTATTCAATAAATTACATGAGATATTCTTCACTTTATTATGAAATAGGCTTAATGTTAGATGATTTTGCCCAACTTTAGGCGAATGTAAATGTTCTGAGCACATTTAAGGTGGATTAGGCTAAGCTATGATTTTCAGCAGGTGAATTATTTGCATTTTCAACTAATGATATTTTCAGCTTATGATGAGTTTTTCGTGACATAACTCCATTATTTTTTTAGGAACATTTGTATTTTTTTCAAAGGTTTTTGTATCTATTTTCATGAGGGATGATTTTTATGTTTTCTTTTATTGTGAAGTCTTTGTCTGTTAACATAATAATGCTGACTTTATAGAACCAGCTGCGAAGCCTTCCCTCAGTTCCAGTTTTTGGAACAGAGAATGATTGATGTTTTATTATTTTTAAATGTTTGATAGAATTTACCAGTGAAGCAAAATGGTCCTGGCTTTTATTGTTGAAAGGGTTTATTTTATTTCACTTTAATTTACTTTAAGTTCTGGGATACACATGCAGAACGTGCAGGTTTGTTACATAGGTATATGTGTGCCATGGTGGATTGCTGCACCTATTGACCTGCTCTTTAAGTTCCCTCCCCTTGCCCCCCACCCCACAACACTCCCTGGTGTGTGTTGTTCCTTTCAGTTGGGAGGTTTCTGATTAATAATTCGTCTTTAATTGTCATAAGCCATTTCAGATTTTCTATTTTTGTCTAGACGCAGTGTGTTATTTTGTGTGCTTTTAAAAATTTGTCCATCTCATCTAGGATACCTAATTTGTTGGTAAACAATTATTTATAATCAACTCTTATAATTCTTTTTGTATCTGTAAGATCAGTAGTAATGTCCCCTAATTCATTTCTTTTTTTTTTTTTTTCTTTTTTTTTGGCACAATCTCTGCTCGCTGCAACCTCCGCCTCCAGGGTTCAAACAATTCTTATGCCTCAGCCTCCTGAGTTGAGTAGCTGGGATTACAGGCATGTGCCACCAAACCCAGATACGTTTTGTATTTTTAGTAGAGACAGCATTTCACCATGTTGCTCAGGCTGGTCTCAAATTCCTGGTCTCAAGCAATCCACCTGCCTCAGTCTCCCAAAATGCTGGGATTACAGACGTGAGCCACCACACCCGACCCCCTAATTCATTTCTGATTTTAGTGAGGCCTCTCATATTAACTTAGTCAAGCTAGCTAAAGGTTTGCCAATTTTACTAGGTCTTTTAAAGAAATAAATTTTAGTTCAATTGATTCTATTATTTTTCTATTCTCTATTTTTAATCTCCACTGTAATTCTTATTATTGTCTTTTTCTGCATGATTTGTGCTCTTTTTGCTCCTTTTTTATTACCTTAAGATGTAAAAATAGGTTATAATGTAAAATTTTATTCTTTTTCATGTAGGTGTTTATGGATAGAAAATCCCATCTAATCACTGTTTTCACTGCACCCCGTAAGTTTATTATGTGTGGTTTTTACATTCAGCTTGAAATATTTTCTAATTTTCCTTGTGGTTTCTTTGTTGACCCATTCCTTGTTTAAATGTGAACTCTTTAATATCTAAATATGTGTAAATTTTTCAATTTTCTTTCTTTTCTTGATGTCTACTTCCATTCCGATATGGTCAGAGAAGAAACTTTTTGTATTTACATACTTTTACAATTTATTTGGACCTTCTTTATTGGTCTAATATATGGTTTTCCCTGGAGAATATTCCATGTGCACTTAAGAAGAATGTGTAATCTCCTGTTGTTGGATGGAGATTTCTATGTATGTCCGTTAGGTCTTGTCAGATTATAGTGCTGTTCAACTTCTTTATTTCTTTACATTTCTTCTGTATGATTGTTCTATTATTGAAAGCTGATATTGAAGTCTCCAACTATTATTATTGAACTGTCTATCCTTCCCCGCAATTCTATTTGTTTTTGCTTCATATGATTTGTTGCTGTGTTGTTGGCTATGTATGCTTCTTGATGGTTTAGTCCTTTATCAATATTTACTCTCTTTCTTTGTCTCTTAAATCCATTTTTGCTTTAAGGGCTATTTTTTCTGATATTAATATAACTATACCAGCTCTCTTTTGGCTACTATTTTCATTAAATATATTTTTACATTCTTTCACTTTCAACCTGTTTATGTCTTTGGTCTAAAAGTGAATATTTAGGTTTATTTACTTTTTCCTGAAGTTACTATTACATTTGCAAATAACATCTTATATCCTATTATTTTAAACTGATGGTAATTTAACTCTAATTGAAAAATAAAGAAACTAAAAAATAAGCAAGGAAAAAACTAATAAAAGTTCTACACTTCAACTTCATCACACCTCCCCCGCTTTTTAACTTGTTTCATTTCAATTTACATATTATCATGCTACCTATATCTTAAAATGTTGTTGCAGTTATTATTGATAGGTTTGCCTTTTCATCTTCATACTCAAGATGAGTAGTTTACACACCACAATTACAGTGTTATACTATTCTGTATTTGTCAGTGTACTTACCATTACCAGTGACTTTTGTACCCCTGGATGAATACGTGTTGCTCATGAATGTCCTTTTCTTTTGTACTGCAGAACTTTTAACAGGTTGAGTTCCGTCCTTTTAGCAGGAGGAATTCATCAACATCAGATCTTCCAGGGCAGGTCTGATGCTGATGAACTCCTTCAGCTTTTGTTTGTCTAAGAAAGTCTGTCTATGCTTTTGTTTGTCTACGAAAGTCAGCTGCCAGACATATTAAGAATCCCTCATGTGTTATTTGTATCTTTTTCCTTGCTGCTTTAAGCATCCTTTCTTTTTCCATGATCTTTGGGAGTTTGATTCTTAAATGTCTTCAGGTAATCTTATTTTGGTTAGATCTGCTTGGTGTTCTATAACCTCCTTGTACTTGAATACTAGTATCTTTCTCTGGTTTGGAAAGTTATCTACTGTTAGCTCTTCGAATAAACTTTCTACCCTTATCTCTCTGCCTCGTTTTTAAGGCCAATAACTTACATTTGCCCTTGTAGGTGTGCTTCATTCCATTTTTTTGGTCTCTTTTAACTGTGTATTTTCAAATAGCCTGTCTTCAAGCTCACTCATTCTTTCTTCTGCTTGATCAATTCTACTGTTGAGAGACTCTGATGCATTCTTCAGTTTATCAATTGAATTTTTCAGCTCTGGAATTTCTGCTTGATTTTTTAATTATTTAACTTTCTTTGTTAAATTTATCTGGTAGCACTCTGAATTTCTTCTCTGTGTTATCTTGAATTTCATTGACCATTTCAAACAGTTATTTTGAATTATCTCTCTAAAAGGTCATACATTTCTTTCATCCCTGGATTGATCACTGCTATCTTATTTAGTTTTTGTTTTTATTTTTGATGAGGTCATGTGTTCCTGGATGGTCTTGATCCTTCTTTTAAATGTTTTTCAATGTCTGGGCATTGAAAATTAGGTATTTATTCTAATCTTCACAGTCTGGGCTTGTGTGCTCTTGTCCTTCTTGAGAAGAATTTTTTTCAGTTATTCAAAGGGAATTGAGCATTGTAATCTAAGACTTTGATCACTGTAGCCATAACTGTATTAGGAATATCCCATGCTCAGTAACTGTGACTCGTGGACTCATAGAGGTACCAACTTGGGGGTCTTGGTTAAAATAAGGAATAATTGCCTGGATTACCAGGCAAAGTCACTTGTTCTCTTTCCTTACATTTTCCCAAGCAAATTGAGCCTCTTTCTCTGTGCTGAGCTGCCTGGAATTGAGGAGGGTGTGATACAAGCACTCTCATGGCATTCACCACTGGAAGTATGTTGGTTCACAACTGAAGCCAGCACACTATTTGGTTTCACCCAAGGATTGTGATAGCTACTGCCTGTCTACTGCTAATGTTATTCAGGGCCCAAGGGCTCTCTAGCCAGCAGGTGGTGACTATTGCCAGGCATGTGTCTTTCCCTTCAGGGCAGTAGAGTCCCTTCTGTCCCAGGGTGTGTCTAGAGATGGCACGTGGGAGCTGGGGCATGGAATCAGGAACTTTAGGAATATACTGTGTACTTTGTTTTACTGTGGCTTAACTGGTACCCAATTTGAAAGACATTTTCTTTTTTAACTCTCCCCTATCCTTTCCTCAAGTAGGAATCTCACCACATGATCACCACTGTCCCTGTCCCATGGATACTACTACCTGGCATCCACTGGTGTTTATTCAAGGCCCAGGGGCTTTTTAGTCAGCAGGTAGTGACTCCTGCCAGGCCTGAATCTCTCCCTTCAGGGCAGCAGGTTCCCTTCTGGCCCACATTTGGTCTATAAATGCCATCAAGGAGTCAAGGCCTGGAACTGGTGATCTTAAGAGTTTGCTTGTTGATTTATTTTACTGTACTGAGCTGGTACCCAAGTGAAAAGCCAAAGTCCTTTTTATTCTTCCTTCTCTTTTTCTCAAGAAGAAATCTCTCTCAATGGCTACTACAGCTGGGAATGTGCTGGGTCACACTGTGGCTGAGCTGGTACTCAAGGTGAAAGCAAAAGTCCCTTTTTTCTTCCCTCTCCTTTCCTCAAGCAGATGTCTCTTCCAAGGGCCACCACAGCTGAGAATGTGCTAGGTCACAACTGAAGCCAATATGGCACTGGGTCTCATCCAAGTCCTATGGTGATTACTACCTAGCTATCATTGATGTTTATTCAAGGCTGAAGGGTTCTTTAGTCAGCAAGTGATAAAACCTGCCAGGACTGGGGCCTTCCCCTTGGAGTAGCAGGTTTCCTTGATGCCCAGGATGGATCTAGAAATGCTGTCTGGGAGGTGGGGCCTGGAATGGGGTCTTTAGGGCTCTGCTTGGTGATTTATTTTACTGTAGCTCAACTGGTCTCCAGATTGCAAGATAAAGTTCTCTTCTCTTTCCCTACCTCAAGCATAAGGAATCTCTCCCACAGCTGCAAGCAGCACTGCCTGAAGTTGCAGGAGGGGTGACACAAGCACTCCTTTGGCTGCTCCAGATCTCACTGGGTTGCATCCACCCAAGTCCACTGGCTTTGAGCCCAGAAAAGCAGCAGGACTTGCCCAGGAACTACAGTCTTTGTGACCTAGACTGCTTTTCAAATTTATTTAGGATCCCACAGCACTTTAGCCTGCAATGCCAGGGCTAGCCGTAACTCAAGTTCCAGTCTAATCACTGGTTTAAGCGCCAAGTACTCCCTCTATGGACCCAGTGTAAATTCTGCCTTGTGTTGATTTGTGCTGTGACAGGTCAGCACTGTGTTCCAATGGGAAGTCCTACCTTTGCTTTCCCCCACCCAAGCACGTAGATTATCCTTGCCCCAATGTGGCAGCGCGAAGCAACAGGGGCGGGTAGTATAGATGATTTAAGACTGTCTCTCCTGCCCTCTTCAGTGGCTCCTTTCTTGATATGAAGTGAAAACCAGGTGCTGTGGTAACTCACCTGGTTTTGGTTTGTACTAAAGTGCTTTCTTGTGTGAAGAGTTGTTTAACTTGGTGTTCCTGCAGGGGAGGTGAGACCATCATTGGAGGTTCTGTTCAGCCATCTAGCTCCGAGGTCTTATTCATTTTTGCCAAGACCAATGTCCTGAATCAGTTTCCCTACTTTTTTTTTTCTAGTAGTTTCATAATTTCAGGTTTTACGTTTTGGTCTTTAATCCATTTTGATTTTATTTTTATATATGGTGATAGATAGTAGGCTAGTTCCATTCTTCTGTATATGGATATCTAGTGAAATCAGGATTTTAAAGGAATATCAGCACTTACATGTTTATTGTAGCATAATTTACAAATATGGCAACAATCTAAATAATCACGTACTATTGAATAACGAGACTGTAGTTTATACATATAAAAATATTGTTAAGAATTAAAAATGAAATCTATCCTGTTGTATGTGACAAAAGCATGAATAAACCTAGAGTGCATGATGTTAAGTGAAATTAGCCAGTCACAGCAAGATATGCTCCATGATTCCACGTACATAAGGTATTGAAAACAGTCAGACTTATAGAAATGGGGAGTAGATTGCTGGTTGCCAGGAAGTGGGAGTGGGGACAATGGAGAATTGCTATTAATTGGGTATAAAATCTCAGTTATATAAGAATAATAAGTTACAGAGATCTGCTAGACAACATCGTGCCTAAAGTTGACAAACAGCCATATTGTGCACTGAAAAATTTCTTAAAAGGGTAGCTCTCATATTAAGTGTTCTTGCCATTACACAAAACAATCAACTGACAACATATGAAAAATAGTATCAGCAGCCTTCAAATGAAAACATTCTTACTGAAAACAGTAGCAGAGAGGCTACGGCTATTTGTGTCTTAACAAAGAACAATTATTGCCTTGCAAAAGAGGAAGTAATCTCCAAAAATAAATGTGGAAAATAGCTACACGGATAAGCGTAGAATATTTGAACCATGAGGTATTTTTCTAGTACTCTTTAAATTACACTCTGCCTACTTAAAAGATACAACAATGAGTTTTAAGGAAAGATAGAAGCATTATCGTCACAGGCTTTTAAACCAAATGCTGGTTGCCAAAACTCCTTTAGCTATTTGGACCTTATCTTAGCATAAACATTTCTCCTCTATATACAGAGGAACAAGCAGCTACTTTTGAAATGACTAGTTACTTAATTATTGCCCAAAGGAAAATATGTCTCACACATATAAACACACTAGTCATCAGCAGTTTACACATTAAGACTAAGGGTACAGTTTTTATAAGAAATTGTTTTTTATAATTTACAGAATACATTATCTATAACTTATTGGATATAGTATTATTATACTACTGTATACAAAATCTACCATCATCTATGGCTTATTTGATATATTACTGTTGTAGCACTTATTATGTTCCATCTTAGATTACAGTTATTCGTATACAAATTTTAAGTTATATACTAGAGTGTAAGCCACTGAAAAGCAGTTGTTTTATACATCTTTCCCTGTGTCAAGGTGTCTTGAATGTATTATGCATTCTAAACATTTATCGAATTCATTAATAGAGTAGTTGTTTTGGGGAATTTTTACTTTTAAGTGTGTTTGGTTCTCTAAATATGAGAAGCATTTGCAGCAATACACTTTCTTGGTTTTTATTTACTGTGTTGTATAAGTGCAAAAATCTTGCAGTCGGAATGATTTTACCTTCTTTAACAATAGTGGAAGCATCTTGATATATAAAATTGAATCCAGAGTGTCAAATCAAAACACTGCTGTAAAGTAAGCAAGATTGAGCCAACGGAAAGATACAAAGCTCAAAGACTCACAACTAAGGCTGTCAACATAACAGGATTTTCATGGTTTTCTGTTGTAGAAAACATTGCCTTCAGGTCTCACAAAATGCTTCCAGAACAGGCATTGATAAACTACAGCTAGTGGGCCAAATCCGGTCACTCATCAATTGTCTAGGGTTTGTGGGCTAATAATGGACTTCACATTTTTATATGGTTAAAATAAAAAGACGTAAATAAACAATTGTACAACTCAAAATTCAATATCCATAAATGTGGTTTTATTGGGACCCTGTCACACTTACTCGTGTATGTGTTATCCATGGCTGCTTTCAATAAAAACTCAAAGTTGAGTGCCTGTAACAGAGACCTTATCGGTTGTAAATCCTGAAATATATACTCTTTGTCCCTTTAGAGATGTTTACCTACTACCGTTCCACAACATGCATTGCAATCATGCTTCACAATGTGCTTCTACAATATCCAACAAAGACTTGAAAGTTTTTATTACCCTATTTTAAAATATTTTCTCAGTTTGTTTTTACCACAATCCAAGTAAGACAATGATGTATCAAATGGATTCTCAAATTTCTCTATCCACTTCTTGGATTACTAGAAAATGTTCGTTTCTAAACATTACTGTTCCAGAAATCCACTTTAGGAAAGGAGGGAAGGATGTTTCTAATTGACTGGATTATGGAGACATGTGGAAATCTCTGCAAATGAGAAGTTAAACGAAAGGATAAAAAATGATTTATAGCTCTTATGAAATAGTTAACTGAGTCAATAAACATTGACTAAGTAATTAGAAGGCAGTTTGTTTGTTTGTTTGTTTTTTGAGATGGAGTCTCGCTCTGTCGCCCAGGCTGGAGTTCAGTGGCGTGATCTCAGCTCACTACAACTTAAGAGGTAGTTTTAATCACCTCTAAGCAACTATGCTTAATTAAATATATACGTAATAATACATTACCATATAAGATGATTGAGGTGTGATAAAATTATTCAAAAATATGAAATAATAATGTTAATATTTATTGAATATATATGTGAGCCACTTTTCCAAAACCTTTTCATTTATTCCCTCAGTTATTCTTCCACACAGTCATATAACATAGGTGCGTGTACCGTCCTCATTTTACAAAAGAGAGAAACTGAGGCTTAAAGAGTTTAAATAGATTACTCAGGTCACAACAGCAAATAAATGGCAGAACTGGCATTTGAACTCAGTTATTCTGATTCTAGAATGCAACTTATTGTGCGTGTTTAGATAGGGTGTGATAGCAAAATGCCCTAAAACAAAAACACATTTTATTTGGGGTAGACATGGGGCCATAAATAGCTTTTATGTAGAAAACTAAGAAACAGTCAGGCCCAAAGTGGCCCATCATCTTAAGCGATTTCTTAGACAAGATGGGGAATTTCCAAGACATCTGTGGATTTCCTAGGCTTTTAGAGGCCCTGTAGTTTCAAGTTTCAATTTGAGCCCTTGAGACAATTCTTAATGACCAATAGAAGGGATGGCTCCACATGCCCAGAGGGAATGCTCCCTTATGGCACAAAGTGTCTATTGAGATAAAGAAAGAGGACTGTAATCCCCTCCTAATTCAAATTTATATTCATGTACCCAACAAATGTTTTCACAGTAACTTTTAAAACCGTATCTGTCACATTTCAAAATAACTTTTAAAACCATATCTATCACATTTTAAAATACTGAGTATTCCCGTTAATTTATTTTTAAAACTGGTGCTTTTGGAAATGTGAATATAAATAAAACAGAAATAGAATATTGAAGCAAAAAAAAAAAAAGAAAACAATAAACATTTTAGGTTGGTAAGCGTGACTTAAAGATTAATTACATTGTTAATATCAAGTAATTGATTTGTTCTTTTAGCATATGAGACATCTCATCAGAGTACTGTTTCATTCCCATTCATTTCATAAAAGAAATTATGTCTGGTATTTTGAGCAGATTGATTACAAACTGACATAGAAAATAATGATTCTTCTAAAGAGAACAAACCATAAACCACAGTCAGACGTTGCTACTATCCTTAAAAATTGCCAATTATTCTCTATAGTTGGAGCAAGCAGAATAAGGAAAATCAAAAGACAAGAAGAAAATTGTCTTGTATTTGCCATAGCAGCAAAAGAATTTCTATTCACTGGGAACACAATCTCAGTTATTAAAGAAGAATAAGCTCAGGCCTGACTTTTCAGTGATACCTAAATCAATCACAGATCTTGATTGAAAAAATTAATCCTGACAAATTTGAATTGCTGCTTTTCAGTCACAGTTTATTCTAAAATCAACCAAGTATATTTTTTAATGATATATAATTTTACATGTTTTGTAGATCAAGTTTATTTTCTCACGGTTATTTCTACTTTGTCAGTATCTAGGCTGTCCTTATGGATCCCCTACTCATCTGTTCAAAGTGTTAGATTGGCTGGATTGCCTGGAACGTATTCAGTGAAACCAACTGTCAGTCACAATAAAGTCCATCAGGCTTTCCCCTTCCTTTTTGGATAGCTGGTTTCTATTAGTGTCCCTTCATTATCAAAAAAATGCTGCATGATCAAATACAGTTGCATATATAAAGAAGACTGACTAGGAAAAGAGGTAACTTCCTCTGCCATGTGATATAGTAGATAGCAATTTCTCAGAATCTCAGTATGGTTCTCAAAGAAGTCCAATGTGAAGCTATTTAGATTTTAAAAACACAAGTTGTTATTTGACACCTTAGTATTATTTCAATGAAGTTACAATTATTTTTAAATGAGTCCAATAAAACAGCCATACAAAACATTATATCTTCAGGAAAATTAGCCACAAATGTGGCATGTGTGAGTGTATGTGTCTGTGTATCCATTTAAAAACAAGGAAGATAGATTTTTAGAACAGAAACTCTTTTTAACCACTGTAGAGGCCACTGTGAATGAGAAAGTGATATTAGAATTAAGATATTCTCATATTGAGGTTTACCTATATATGAAGACATCCAGTACCTAGAATGCAAAAATTGGTATTTATCTGAAGTTTATATTTGAGAATAATCATATTGTGTTCAGATTGCAAAGCTTACAACTACTTTGGTCAGGCAATTATATAAATATAAATTAATATATTTATAAATAAAAATGAAATAATATAAAGCTTTTAGTAAATGTTTCATTAATTATTGATTGATAACATTTGAATTAAATTGAGTCAAAATATGATCATTGTATTCTTATTTCTTTATTTGCACTTTGTAAAACCTAAGAATGTGAATGTATTGATTTCTATTTTTTGTTTCAAGTCCATCCTCCACAAACACCTGTCAAATATACGACAGACCACCAGAGAGCTAGCCGCATTATCAAAGCCAAAACTGAATATTATCATTTTCTGATATTTATTTATTTATAATTATTGTGGATACACAGTAGGTGCACATATTTAGTGTGTACATGAGAAGTTTTGTTACAGGCATGCAATGTGAAATAAGCACATCATAGAGAATGGGGTGTCCATCCTCTCAAGCATTTATCCTTTGAGTTGCAAATACTCCAAATATATTCTTTAAGTTATTTTAAAATATACAATTAAGTTATGAACTATAGTCACCCTATTATGCTATCAGATAGTAGTTCTTATTCATTCTATTTTTTTACCCACTAACTATCTGTACCTCCCCTAGAACTCCCACTATCCTTCCCAGCCTCCGGTAACCATCCTTCTACTCTCTATGTCCATGAGTTCCACTGATTTAATTTTTAGCTCCTATATATATATAACAGTTACATATATATCTATATAAATAACAGATATATGTTTGTGTGTGTGTGTGTATATATATATATATAAATAACAGTTTCTTTATCCACTTGTTGATTGATGGGCATTTGGGTTCATTCCATAATTTTGCAATCGCAAACAGTGCTGCTATAAACATGCATGTGCAAGCATCTTTTTCGAATAATAACGTCTTTTCCTCTGGGTAGATACCAAGTAGTGGGATTGCTAGATCAAATTGTAGTTCTTCTTTTAGTTCTTTAAGGAATCTCCACACTGTTTTCCATAGTGGCTAGCCAATTATCCCAGCAACATTTGTTGAAAAGGGTGTTCCTTCCCCACTTTACATTTTTGTTTGCTTTGTGGAAGATCAGTTGGCTGTAAATATTTTGATTTATTTCTGGGTTCTCTCTTCTGGTTCATTGGTCTATCTGTCTATTTTTATACCAGTATCATGCTGTTTTGGTGACTATGGCCTTATAGTATAGTTTGAAATCAGGTAGCGTGATGACACAAGATTTCTATTTTTATTTATTTATTTATTTATTTATTTATTTATTTATTTATTTATGCTTAGCCTTGCTTTGGCTATGCAGACTCTTCTTTGGTTCCCTATGAACTTTCAAATTGTTTTCTCTAATTCTGTAAAGAATGACGGTGGTATTTTGATGGGGATTGTATTGAATTTGTAGATTGCTTTTGGCAGTATGGTCATTTTTGCAATATTGATTCTACCCATCTGTGAGCATGGGATATGTTTTTATTTGTTTGTGTCATCTATGATTTCTTTCAGAAGTGTTTTATAGTTTTCCTTGTAGAGGTCTTTTTGGTTAGGCATATTCCTAAGTTTATTTTATTATTATTATTATTTTTACAGCTATTGTAAAAGGGGTTTAGTTATTGATTTGATTCTCTGCTTGGTCACTGTTGGTGTTAGAAGAGGTACTGATTTGTGTACATTAATCTTGTATCTGGAAACTTTGTTGAATTATTTTATGATTTTTAGGAGCTTTCTGGAGGAGTCTTTAGGGTTTTAGAGTTGAGGTGAATGATTATATCATCAGAAAACAGTGACAGTTTGACTTCCTCTTTACCAATTTGGATGTCTTATTTTTTTCTCTTGTCTGATTGCTTCAATCATATTATTTGTTATTGGTCAGCTCAGGTTTTGAATTTTTTCCTGGTTAAATCCTGGTAGGCTGTATGTGTCTAGGAATTTGACCATTTCTTCTGTATTTTCTAATTTATTGGCAGTTACTGTCCCATAGCAGCCATTAATGATCCTTTGAATTTCTGCAGTATCAGTTGTAATATGTAGTTTTTATTTTTTATTTTATTTATTTGGATCTTCTCTATTTTTCTTAGTCTGGCTAAAAATTTGTCAATTGTGTTTAACTTTCCAAAAAACCTTCTTGTTGTTTCATTGATCTTTTGTATTATTTTCTTCATTTCAATTTTATCTCTAATGTTATCTTTATTATTTTTTTTCTAATAATTTTGGATTTGGTTTTCTTTTCTTTCCTAGTTCTTCAAGATGCATCTTTAGATTGTTTATGTGAAGTCTTTCCCCTTTTTTATGTAGACAGTTAAAGCTATAAACTTTCCTCTGACTACTGCTTTTTCTGTATCCCAGAGGTTTTAATATGTTGTGTCTCCACTATTATTTTTGTCTATTTCTGTTTTAGTTTCCTTATAAATTTCCTCATTAACTCACTGGTCATTCAGGAGCATATTGTTTAATTTCCATGTGCTTGTGTAATTATCAAAATTCCTCTTGTTATTAAATTCTACTTTTAATGCATTATTTTCAGAGAAGATCCTTCGTATTGTTTAAAATTTTCAACATGTGAAGACTTACTTTGTGACCTAACATACAGTCTATCCTTGAGAATAATCCATGTGATATAAAAAAGAATGTGTGTTCTGCAGCTCTTGGATGAAATTGTTTCTAAATATGCATTAGATCCATTCGGTTTATAGTGCAGATTAAGTTTAATGTTTCTTTGTTGACATTCTGTCTGGAAAATCTGTCCAATGCTGAACATTGGGTGTTGAAGTTTTTAGCTATTATTATGTTGAGGCTTATCTCTTTCTTAAGCTCTAATAATATTTCCTTTATAAATCTGGGTGCTACCATTTTGGATGCATATATATTTAAAGTTGCTATTATGTATCTTTTTTCTAAATTGATCATTTTATCATTAGGTAGTGACTTTCTTTTTTTCTTCCTATAGTTTCTGTCTTTAATTCCATTTTGTCTGATATAAGTATAGCAACTCCTGCTACTTTTTGGTTTTCATTGGCATGGAATATTCTTCTCTATCCCTTTATTTTCAGTCCATGTGTGTCTTTATAAGTGAAATATGTTTCTTATAGGCAAAAGATCAATGCACCATTTTTTTCATCCATTCACTCAGTCTATGTCTTTTGATTGGATAGTTTAGTCCATTTACATTCAATGTTATTATTGATAAGTAAAGACTTACTCCTGCTACTTTGTTATTAGTTTTCTGGTTGCTTTGTGATCTCTCTCTCTCTTTTTTTTTTTTTTTTTTCCTTTCCTTCTTGTCTTCATCTAGTAAAGATTATTTTCTCTGGTGATAGATTCTTGTTTTTATTTTTTTATGAATCCATTGTATTTTTTTTTTTTTTTTTTTTTTGGTTTGAGGTTACCATGAGACTTGTAAATATTATCTTTATAACATTATGTTAACCTGATAACAACTTCACATCATTTTCGTGAATAAATCAAATTGAAAATGAATTTAAACCCATCTTAACTTCATCCCCCAGCTTTTTAACTTCTTATTGTTTCTATTTATATCTTATTATACAGATTATGTCTTGAAAAGTTGTAGTTATTATTTTTGATTAGTTAAGCATTTAGTCTTTCTATTTAGAATAAAAGTTGTTTACACAACACAGTTACAGTGTTATAATATTCTGTTTTTTTATGTACTTACTGTTACCAGTAAGGTTTGTACCTTTAGGTGATTATTTATTGCTCATTAATCTCGCTTTTTGTTTGTTTGTTTGTTTTCCTGAAGTAACTTCCTTTAGCATTTCTTGTAGTCATGTCTGGTGCCAAGGGAAATCTTCAGCTTTTGTTTGTGTGAGAATGTCTTTATTTCTTTTTTATGTTTGAAGGACATATTCACCAGATATACTATTCTAGGGTAAAAGTTTCTTCATCCAGCACTTTAAATATGCCATGCCACTCTCTCCTGGCCTATAAAATTTCCACAGAAGAATCTGCTGCCAGACATATTGGAGCTCCGTTGTATGTTATTTGTTTCTTTGGCTGTTTTTAGGATACTTTCTTCATACTTGACCTTTGGGAGTCTGGTTTTTAAATGCCTTGAGGTAGTCTTATTTGTGTTATATGCCTGGTGTTCTGTAACCTTCTTATACTTGGATATTGGAAAGTTTTCTCCAGGTTTGAGAATTTCTCTGTAATTATCTTTTTGATTAAACTTTCTACCCCATCTCTACCTCTACCTTTTCTTTAAGGTGAATAACTTTAAAATCTGCCCTTTTAAATTTATTTTCTAAATCTTTTGTACGCGACTACTGATTGTTGTTGCTGTTTGTTTGTTTTGTTTTGTTTTGTTTGAGATGGAGTCTCACTCTGTCATCCAGGCTGGAGTGCAGTGGTGCGATCTTGGCTCACTGCAAGCTCCGCCTCCTGGGTTCACGCCATTCTCCTGCCTCAGCCTCCTGAGTAGCTGGGACTATAGGCCTCCGCCACCACGCCCAACTAATTTTTTGTGTTTTTAGTAGAGATGGGGTTTCACTGTGTTAGCCAGGATGGTCTCCATCTCCTGACCTCGTGATCCACCTGCTTCAGCCTCCCAAAGTGCTGGGATTACAGGTGTGAGCCACCGCGCCCAGCCAATTGTTTTGTTGTTGTTGTTGTTTGTTTGTTTTTTGTTTTTAATTTGGTCTCTGTTTTAGTCTGTTTTCACATGTCTGTAAAGAACTGCTCAAGACTGGGTAATTTACAAATAAAAGAGGTTTAATTCAATCACAGTTCTGCATGGCTGAGGAGGCCTCAGAAAACATACATTCATGGTGAAAGGGGAAGCAGGCACCTCTTAAACTGCAGCAGGCCAGAGAATATGTGCAAGAAGCAAAGGGGGAAGAGCCACTTATAAAACAATAAGATCTTCTGGGAACTCACTCACTGTCACAAGAATAGCATGGAAAAAAACCACTCCATAATCCAATCACCTCCCACCAGGTCCCTCCCTCAACGCTTGGGGATTACTAATCAAGATGACATTTCGGTGGGGACACAAAGCCAAACCATATTATTCTGCCCAGGCTCCATCCAAATCTCATGTCTGAAACTAATTGTGCCTTCCCAACAGTATCCCAATTCTTAACACTTTCCAGCATTAACAGAAAAGTCTAAGTCTAAAGTCTCACCTGAGTCAAGGTAGGTCCCTTCCATCTAGGATCCTGTAAAATCAAAAACAATTTATGCACTTCCAACATACAATAGCGGTATAGGCATTGAATAAATACTCCCCTTGCAAATGGAAGAAATTGGCCAGAACAAAGGGGCTACAGGCCCCATGCAAGTCTGAAATCCAGCAGGGAAGTCATTAAACCTTAAAGCTCAAAAACAATCTCCTTTGACTCCCTGTCTCACATCCAGGGAACGTTGATGCAAAGGGTGGGCTCCCACATCCTTGAGCAGCTGCAACCCTGTGGCTTTGCAGGGTACAGCCCTTAGTCCTGGCTGCTTTCACAGCTGGTGTTGAGTGTCTGTGGCTTTTCCAGGTACATGGTGCAACCTGTTGGTGGATCTACCATTCTGTTGTCTGGAGGACTGTGTCCCTCTTCTCACAGATCCACTAGCCAGTGCCTCAATGGGGACTCTGTGTGGGGGCTCCAACCCCACATTTTCCCTTTGCACTGCCCTGACAGAGGTTCTCCATGAGGGCTTTCTCCCTGCAGCAGACCTCTGCCTGAACATACACGTGTTTCCATACGTCCTCTGAAATCTAGGCGGAGTTTACTAAGCCTGAGTTTTTGACTTCTGTGCACCTGCAGGCCCAATACCACTGAAAAGCCACCAAGGCTTGGGGCTTACACCCTCTAAAGCAACGGCCTGAGCTGTACATTGGCCCATTTTAGCCATGGATTAAGTCCAGGGCACCAAATTGTCAGGCTACACAAAGCAGCAAGATACTGTGCCCAGCCCATGAAACAATTTTTTCCTCATATGCCTCTGGTTCTTTCATGGGAGGGGCTACTGTAAAGTCATCTGACATGCCTAGAGACATTTTCCCCATTGTCTTGGTGATTAATGTTTGGCTCCTCATTACTTATGTAAATTTTTGCAGCCAGCTTGGATTTCTCCCCAACAAATATATATATATATTTTTTCTATTGCATAGTCAGGCTGCAAATTTTCCAAACTTTTATGCTCTGCTTCCCCTTTAAACGTAAGTTCCAATTTCAGATCATCTCTCTCAAGTTCAAAGTTCCACAGATCTCTAAGGCATGGGTAAAATGCTGCCAGTCTCTTTGCTAAAGCATAACAAGAATCACCTTTTCACTGGTTCCCAATACGTTCTTCATCGCATCTGAGACCACCTCAGCCTGGACTTCATTGCTCACATCACTGTCAGCATTTTGGTCAAAATCACTCAACAAGTCTCTAGGAAGTTCCAAACTTTCACACATCTTCCTATCTTCTTCTGAGCCCTCCAAACTGTTCCAACCTCTGCCTATTATCCAGTTCCAAAGCCATATCCACATTTTTGGGTATCTTTATGACAGTACCTCACTCTGCAGCACAAATTTATTTTGTTAGCCCATTTTTACACTGCTATAAGGAACTACCCGAGACTGGGTAATTTATGAAGAAAAGTGGTTTAATTGACTCACAGTTCTGAATAGCTGGGAAGACCTCAAGAAACTTACAATCATGTCAGAGGGAGAGGCAGGCACGTCTTACATGGCAGCAGCCGAGAGGACATGTGTAGGAAGCAAGGGGAGGACAGCTCCTTATAAAACCATCAGATCTCATGAAAACACATTCACTGTCATAGGAATAGCATGGGAAAATCGCTCCCAATATCTAATCACCTCCCACCAGGAGCCTCCCTCAAAACTTGGGGATTCCAATTTGAGATGAGATTTTGGTGGGGACACAAAGCCAAACAATATCAGTCTCCTCTGACTGTATATTTTCAAATAGTCTGTCCTCAAGCTAACTATTCATTTTCTGCTTCTTTCTGCTACTAAATAACCCAGACATTCTTCAGTATGCCAATTGCATTTTCAGCTGCATAATTTATGCTTGATTCTTTTTAATTATTTTAATATCTGCTAAATGCATGTGATAGAATTCTGAATTCATTCTCTTTGTTATCTTGAATTTCTTTGAGTTTCATCAACACAGCTATTTTGAATTCTCTGAAATATCACATGTCTTTCTCCAGGATTTAGTCACTAGTGCCATATTTAGTTCATTTGGTGTTTTCATGTTTTCCTGAATGCCATCGATCCTAGTATATGTTTTTTGGTGTCTGAGCATTTAAGGGTTAGGTATTTATTGTTGTTTTCACTGACTGGGCTTATTTGTAGCCTTCCTTCTTGGAAGTGCTTTCCAGATATTTAAAAGCATGTTAGTGTTATGATCTAAGCTATATCTGCTTTGGTGTGGGACTCCTTAAGCCCTGTAATGTTGTGGTTCTGGAAGACTCATAGAAGTACTGCCTTGATGGTCTTACACTAGATCCAGGAGAATTCTATTACCAGGCAGAGACTCTTGTTGTATTTTCTTACTTTCTCCCAAATATACAGTCTCTTTCTCTATTCTGAGCCACTGAAAGCTTGGTGTGGACATACACAAATACCCTTGTGGCCACCATCACTATAACTTTACTGGGTCAGACTGGAAGCCAGCACAGCACTGGGTCTCACCCAAGGCCTGCTGTAACTATTTCCTGGTTACTGCCTATGTTCTTTCAAGGACTTAACTTGAAAGACAGCCAAGCTTGTGTCTTCCCCTTTAAGGCAGTGAGGTCCCCCAGGTCCCAGGTGGGTCCAGGAGTGCTGTCTGGTTGACAGGGACTACAGTTGAAACTCTTAGACACCAAGTTGGTATTTTACTGTATTGTGGCTGAGTTGGCACTCAAAACACAAGACATAGCTCTTCCCACTGTTCCCTCCCCTTTCCAAAGGCAGAGGAACCTCACCCTGTAGCCACCACTAACCCTGGACACAAGGTATACTGCCAGACTAGCACCAACGTTCTCTTAAGGCTCAAGGTCTCTTATGTCAGCTTGTGGTGAGTGCTCCCTGGCTTGTGACTCAAACTTCAAGGCAGTGAGCTCCCCTCTGGCGTAGGGCAGATCCAGAAATGCCATCTAAGAGTCAAGTCCTGAAATCAGGGGCCCCAAGGATCCACATGGTGTTTCACTCTCCCTCCTCTGCTGATGTTGATACCTTAAGTCAAGAAGTCTCAGAGGCATACCTAGACCATGGAGGTAGTTAGTACCTGAGTATCACTGCTGGCTTATTCAGGGCTGAAGGACTCTTTGCTTAGCAGATGATAAATGCTGGCATGGCTATGTCCTTTCCTTCAAGGCATCAGGTTTCCTTCTGGTCCAGGGTGTGTTTAGAAATGCCATCTGGGAGGTAGGGACTGGAATAGGTTCTCATAATTCTGACTGATGCCCTATCCTGCTGTGGTTGAACTGGTGTCCAAGATGCAAGACAAAGTCCTCCCTATTCTTCCCTGTCCTTTCCTCAACTAGAAGAAAGGGTCTCTTTTGGAGCCAGGAGCTCTTCAGCCTTGGGTTTGAAGAGGGGCGATGCCAGCATTCCCTTGGCTGCCCCAGCTCTTGTCTCGGTAGGGTGTATACCTCCCAGTCCACTCTCTCTGATCCTAGTTCTGCCCTAGGATTCACCTATGAGTTGCAGTCCTTATGGCCTAGACTGCCTTTCAAGTTTAGAGACTGAGAGCACTTTGGCCCTTTGTGGCAATGTTTGTGGACCCTAGTTCAGACCCTTGGGATTCATGATTCCCCTCTGACTGGTTTAAATGCTTCCTCTGTGGGTGGACATCAGCTGAGTTTGGTCTGGGTTTCCTTTGTACTCTAAAAAAAAAACAGTGAGTTCAATGCCTTACATTTGCTGTGTTCTCCCTCCCCCAGCACCCAGAGAAGCTCTCTGCACCATGCCACCACTGCTGGGTGTTGGGGAGGAGATGGCATCTGAGATTCACAGCTATTTTTTTTCCATCCCTTCAGTGCCTCTTCCGTGTACATGAAGTTAAAAGCAGGTGTTGTGAGTGCTTACCTGATTTTTGGTTCATATGAAGGTGTTTTTTGTGGGTATATAGTTGTTAACTTGGTGTCCTTTTTGTGGGGGACAATGGGTGGAACTTTCCATTCTACCATCTTGCTCTGCCTCCCCTTTTATTTTCCCCAAACTGAATATTAAATATAATAATGTTCTGCTGTACTAGTCCATTCTCACACTGCTTTGAAGATTTTATCTGAAACTAGGTAATTCATAAACAAAAGAGGTTTAATTGACTCACAGATCCAAATGGCTGGGAGGCCTCAGGAGTCTTACAATCATAGTGGAAAACAAAGGGGCAGCAGACACCTTCTTCACAAGGCGGCAGGAGAAAGAGAGAGTGCAGGGGAAACTGCCACTTTTAAATCACCAGATCTCCCAATAACTCCCTCACTATCATAAGAACAGTGTGGGGGAAACCACTCCCATAATCCAGTCACCTCCCACTGGGTTGCTCCCTCGACACAAAGGGATTACATTTTCAGATGAGATTTGGATGGGGACATTGAACCAAACAATATCATTCTGCCTCTGGCTCCTTCCAAATCTCATGTCCTTTTCACATTTCAAAATCAGTCATGCTTTCCCAACAGTCCCCCCAGTCTTAACTCATTCCACCATTAACCCAAAAGTCCAAGTTCAAAGTCTCATCTGAGACAAGGCAAGTCCCTTCCGCCTAAGAGCCTGTAAAATCAAAAGCAAGTTAGTGACTTCCAAGATATAATGGGGCTGCAGTCATTGAGTAAATGTTCCCATTCCAAATGGGAGAAACTGGCCAAAACAAATGGGCCACATGCCCCATGCATGTCCAAAACACAGCTGGGTTGTCATTAGATTTTAAAGCTCCAAAGTAATATTTTTTGACTTTATGTCTCACATCAAGGGCATGCTGATACAAGGGCTGGGCTCCCAAGGCTGCACAGTGCAGCAGGGTCCTGGATGTGGTCCACAGAACAATTTTTCCCTCCCAGGCCTCCAGGCCTGTGATGAGAGGGGCTGCTACAAATATCTCTGACATGCCCAGGAGTCACTGTCCTCATTGTCTTAGCTATTAATATTCAGTTCCTTGTTTCTTTTGTAAATTTCTGTAGCAGGCTTAAATTTCTTCCCAGAAAATGGGTTTCTTTTCTATCACATGGCCAGGTGCAAATTTTCCAACTTTTATGCTCTGCTTCCCTTTTAAACATAAGTTCAAATTTTAAATCATCTCTTTGTGAACACATACAACTGTAAGCTTTCAGGAAAAGCAAGATCACCTCTTGAATGCTTTGCTACTTAGAAAATTATTCTGCCAGATACCCTAAATCATCTCTCTCAAGTTCAAAGTTCCACAGATCTCTAGGACAAGAGCAAAATGCTGCTAGTTTCTTTGCTAAAGCACAGCAAGCTTGACTTTTGCTCTGGTTCCCAGTAAGTTCTGCATCTCCATCTGGGACCACCTCAGCCTGGGCTTCGTTGCTCACATTACTATCAGCATTTTGGTCAAAATGATTCAACAAGTCTCTAGGAAGTTCCAAACCTTCCCTCATCTTCCTATCTTTACCTGAGACCTCCAAATTGTTCCAAGTTCCGCCTGTTACCAAGTTCCAAAGTCGCTCCCACATTTTCAGGTTATCTTTATAGCAATGTCCCACTACCAGTGCAAATGATCTGTATTAGTCCATTCTAACACTGCTATAAAGATACTATCAGAGACTGGGCAATTCATAAACAAAAGAGATTTAATTGACTCACAGTTCTGCATGGGTGGGCAGGCCTCAGGAAACTTACAATCATGGTGGAAGGTGAAAGGGAAGCAAGCACCTTCTTCACAAGGTGGCAGGAGAGACAGCGAGAACGCAGAGGAAACTGCTCTTTTTCTTTTTTCTTTTTTTTTTTTTTTTGAAATAGAGTGTCTCTCTGTCACCCAGGCTGGAGTGGAGTGGCACGATCTCGGCTCACCGCAACCTCCGCCTCCTAAGTTCAAGTGATTCTCCTGGGTCAGCCTCCTGAGTAGCTGGGACTACAGGAATGCACCACCACACCCAGCTGATTTTTTGTATTTTTAGTAGAGACGAGGTTTCACCATGTTGGCCAAGATGGTCTCGATCTCTTGATCTCTTGATCCACCCGTCTCCGCCTCCCAAAGTGCTGGGAACTTTGCGGTGTGGGCCACCGCGCCGGGCCAAAACTGCCACTTTTAAACCATCAGATCTCACGAGAACAGCCTCACTATCACGAGAACAGCATGGGGGAAACTGCCCCCATGATCCAATCACCTCCCACCGGGTCCCTCCCTCAACACATGGGGATTACAATTCCAGATGAGATTTGGGTGGGGACTCAGAGCCAAATCATAGCAGCTGCATAATAATGTTTCAGTCAACAATGGACTGCATATATGACAGTGGTTCCCTAAGATGATAATGAAGCCGAAAAATTCTTATCATCTAGTGATATCATCGCTGTCATAACATCATAATGAAACACACTACTCAAATGTTTGTGATGGTGTTGGTGTAAACAAACACTACACTGCCAGTTGTATAACTATATAGCACATACAATTAATTATATATAATATTTGATAAGGATAATGATGTTACTGGTTTTTATATATATATACTATATTATACTTTTTGTCATTATTGTAGAGCTTATTCCTTTATTCCTTATTAAAAATAGTTAACTGTAAAGCAGTTTCAGGCAGGGCCTTCAGTAGTTATTCCAGAAGAAGGCATTGTTATTATAAGAGATACAGCTCCATGTGTATGCTTGCCGCAAAGACCTTCCAGTGATACAAGATGTGGAGGCGGAAGACAGTGATATTGATTATACTGATTCTGTGTAGGTCTAGGATTATGTGTGTATTTGTGTTTTCGTTTTTCAAAAAAAATATTGAAAAGTGAAAATAAAAATTAAAAAAACAGAAAAACACTGATAGAATAAGGATATAACAATATTTCTCACAGCTGTAGAATGTATTTGTGTTTCAAGGTGTGTAATTACAAACATTAAAAAGTTAAAAATATAAAGTTAAAAAATATATACAGTAAAATGATATAAAAGTTAAAAATATTAAGTAAAAAAGTTACAGTAAGCTATAATTAATTATTGAAAACATTTTAATTAATTTAGTGTAGCCTAGGTGTACAGTGTTTATAATGTCTACAGCAGCATACAGTAATATAGTAGGCCTTCACAGTCACTCACCACTCAATCACTAACCCACCTACAACAACGTCCAGTCCTGCAAGCTTTATTTAGGTCAAGTGTCCTACGCAGATGTACTCTTCTTTTATCTTTGATATCATATTTTCACCGTACTTTTTATGTTTAGACATGCACCATTTATGTACCATTGTGCTACAACTGCCTACAACGTTCAGTGCAGTAATATCATATCCAGGTTTGTAGTTATATAATATAGCATATAGCCTACATGTGTAGACTAGCCCATCTTGGTTTGTAAATACACTGTCCCGTTCAGACAAAGACAAAATTGCCTAACAACACATTTCTAAAACTGTATTCCCATTGTTAAGTGATGCGCGACTGTAATAAGAAAATGGCTCTTCATAGATGGAGATAAGGGTGAAAGGATTGACTCATCAGTTTATCAGGAAAGAAGTTTACTAAATAGAGTCATGCTGGATGTTAGGATGTGCATTATTTTATTCGTGCATTCTTATTTGTCATTAAGTACAGGATTGTGACTTTCCAGCACAACAGATGTTCTCATCAGATGTTGGTATCTCATCAGATGTTGGTAATAGCCATTACCAGAACACTGTCATCATGTGAGTTTTTGATGCAAAAAAATTACATATATATATATATAATAATAATCCTAGAGAAGTAACAAGTTATAAAAAAGTAATAAAAACAAGTTGTTCAGTATTTCTGAAGCCCAGAATAAATAACTGAGTCGAAAAATCGGATGCATTGAGTAAAAAATAATGAAAAACTTACCGAGAATATTTTTAAGTAGAAAAAATTAAGTTACCTTCCAGATAAGAAGGAGACATTAAAGAAACTTTAGACTCTGGGGAGAAAAACAGGGTGTATTTTGTATTTTAAAATAATGATCACAAAAAGATTGAATAGAGGGAAAAAAAACAGTTTTCTGTCCTCTTTTACCACCTATCATAAAGTGCAGCAGATACTACAAAATGATGAAAAGCTTCAGGAGTGAAAGATTTTAGAAATACTAGCACGGCAACAGTCTAAAACAAAAATGGCACAAATGTCTTAACCATTTTATATACTGTATATTATACTGCATATATAATATACAGAATCTAATTTGTATATTTCTGATTTCTTTGGGATTTGCTCATTTCATGAACATTGCGAATTACTTTATCTTCTATGCAGTACTTCCTTTTCAAATGTTAATGTGTATTTTAGCCATAAATATTCATAAAATTAAAAAATGATGAAAAGTTTTATATTTGTCTTAACTTAGTATTTGACAAGTCTATGTTCCTGAATTAAACGTGAGAAAATGAAATGGTTTCGACAACAATGTCCAGCAAGTGAAGCAATTCAAATATAAGATTAAGTTCGGCTTTGAGGTCTGTAATATTTTTTCTCTAAATTTCCAAGTTTTCTAACAATAAATTCTTGAAGTTTAAGAGAAGGAAGGTGAAGGATTGAAAATGAAGGATGTGGAGATAAATGAAGCTCATAGTAAAAATTGCACAAATAGTATACAGTGGCAGAATTTGAGACTTTTCTTTAGATCTTGCCACAGGGTTCCAGGAAGCTACCACAAAATAAAGTTCTTAATAAAAATGTGAGCTCCAATTGGGATTTCCCATGGTGATTGGTAGGAATGGAATTTACTAAACTTCCAAAGAAACTTTTCTAATTTAATTAGACATTCTGAATGTAGTAATACATCTCTAAAAATTAATTACCACTTTTTCCAAAGATATTTCTGTTACCCTAAATTGTTTTACTTGTGTTAATAAAATTAACACTAAAAAACAAAAATTAGTGGAATAATTATAATAGCTTTCAAACACAAATACCAGTAATCTTCATAGCTCATATTCAGATATTTAGGCACAATCTTTATAACATAGTCAGTTTCAATGCAACCCTGACATTATGACATAGTCGTCCCTAACATATATAGGCTCAGAATAACATCCCCTTTTGATTTATGAGACACTTTCTTGAAGTAAACCTACAGCTGAGATGCCTCTCCATATATCAATTCTTACTTCTGTTCATCCCGTCTTAGGAAAGGAACTAAAATAATGAGGAAAGAAGGAGTTAAGAAAGGGAGAAAGAGGAAAGCTCAGACTTTGGAAAATAACAGGAGTTTCGATGTTGTCTATGCCTAGCATAAAATGAAGATCTGAAGTGAGACTCTCAACCTTTTTATTCATGCATTAGTATTTGGCATTAAGTACAGGATTGTTGCTTTCCAGCACACCAGATTCACGTACAGTTAAATGCGTGCCCTATAAAGCATTTCTTAATGAAATACCAAATAAGTGATTTGAGCTTGCCTTCTTCTCAATTCTTAAAATGCTTGACATTAATTAGAAGTACCATATCAATATAAAAATTTCCAATATCCCTCTTTTTCAGGCCACGTGATCTTAGTTTTTATCAAATGAGAAGAATGAGATTATAGCTAGTGACATAGATAACTAAAGAAATATGGGGATATTTTTAAAAACTTAAGTAAAATTTAAAGGAAATATCTTCATATGTATGTTAGCTAAGTTTCATTTAAGCATTTCATTAGTAAAACAAAATATATTTAGTTAGTTGTACCTTGATAACAGGGCATGGTTTTTGAAAGTGTAATCTTTTCTAAGAAGTATGTATGTATACGTGTATCTATATCTATATAACTACTTATCTATATATATTTATATAAACGTGTTAAATAGTACTGAAACTTTGAGGTGACTGTCATTGAATCATTGTTGCAATTTCCATTTAAAATTGAAAACATAAAATCAGAACATTAATATAAAAATAAAATAATTTGAAGAAAACATTCTTTAGAATTCAAATTAATATTATAAATAAACATTGTGTTTTATTATATCTTCTTGATTTAGTCAAACAGTCGATGTGTTTTCAAAAAATACATTTCTCCAAGCCAATGATCTCTTAGTTTCCACATATTAACTAAAGCAAAAAGGCAAGGGAAACATCAAGCTATCTTTATATTTATGTTAAATGCACTTCATTATTTTCCAGCATTGTAGATGCAACCTTGGCTATAGCAGTTCTCTTAGTGAGCATTGTTCTTTGTTCTTAGATACACATTTAAAATATAAGCAATTATAGACAAATATAAACAATTATTATTCAACAAATCAGTAGCAATTCTGTTTATATTTATTTGTTAATCATAAACTAATGTTTGTGATACATATGAAAAGTAAATATAGATATTTAAGCTGTTTTTCAAAAATTTATAAATTAAAATTTAAAATTATATAACAATGAAGCTACTTAAGAATGATTTAATCAACCACCTATACAGTTCTTTCTTAAATTAATCTTAGGAGAGCTATTATATTTTTTCTTCAAAATGAAAATATAATGACGTACTATATATTAAGTTTGCACAGAATATCCCCCTACTTGCACTTTCTTCACATTTTTTTCAGATTTGTATTTTCACTAAATGACTAATATTCTCATAGCCCTGTAAACTTTTATGCTATACTAGAATGACAAAAGAAAATTATTTTATACAAGGGAAAATATCTATTATTTGAGCCTCAGTGGCAGCAGTATCAGCTATTTCATAATTTTTTATGTTTTGGCACGTATTCTCTTCTCTTTTAATGACCTAAAATTTAGTGGAACAAGTAAATTGTATTCATTTATTTTTGCAAGCTACTTTTAATACAAAAGTAAAAAATATATGATAGTCACACCCTTACTAGCGTATAGCTGTCAAGGTAAGACTAACTAAATTATCTAGAGGGACGACAAAGGGAATTTCAAGAATCTTACATCATTTCTGACAATTTGGCTTAAAGAAGAGAAAAATTGCAAGGTAACTTTAAAAGTCATCATAGAAATTTTTACATATTTATATTTATCATCAGGTTTATACTGCTGAAGGGAGAGTAAGAGAATAGGGCCGAATTTGTTTTAGAGTAATTGTTGGCTAGGTTTCAGAGAACTTGTCAGTAGTATTCAAATTAACTCCTTATTTCTTGAACAAAGTTGCAAAATTGATCTACTTCAAAATGGTAATAGTTTAAATGGGAATTCATTTGGTTCTCGATTACCCAAATGTATTAGTTCGTTCTTGCATTGCTATAAAGAAGTATCTGAGACCGAGTAATTTATAAAGAGAAGAAGTTTAATTGGCTCATGGTTCTGCAGGATGTATGAGAGGCATAATGCTGGCATCTGCTTAGCTTCTAGGAGGCCTCAAAAAACTTAACAATCATGGCAGGTGAAGGAGTAGGCACCGCACATGGTTGGAGAAAGAGTAAAAGAGAGGGGGAGCCGCTACACACTTTTATCAACCAGAGCTCACTATCATGAGAATAGCACCAAAAGGATGATGCTAAACTATTCATAAGAAACTACCCCCATGATCCAATCACCTCCCACCATGCCCCACTCCCAGCATTGGAGATTACAATTTGACATGAGATTTGGGCAGAAACACAGATGGAAACCATATCGCAAAACAACTAATAAATAGAAGCTGAAAGACCAGATGAATCCCCAACCAGAGACCCTGTTGCCTTGCTGTTGAACTGAGAGTATAGAAAAGCTTCCAGGTGCCAATAGATAATTTACAGAGTACAATAGTTGCTCCTGAGTTGGCTGAATATTTTAGATATTTTCTGCAAAGAGTGGAACAAGATGATTTAACTATTTTTAGGATACTAAGGTTTGTAAAATGTCCTAATTTGATACGGTAGTTATAGGATTTAAAGTGTCACAATTATTTCACATATTTAACTCCAAATAATTTTGTGATCAGTCTAATCTAAGCACTTTCTAATATCTTCAGCTATCATGATGATTGAACATTCATAATTTTATCAGAAGGAAGGAGTAAAATATGCTGCTGTGAGAAGCCAGGCATTAGGAAATTTGGCTCATAGTCCCAGTTTTGCCACTAGTTAGGTGTGGTCATTCTTTATAAGTCCCTTCTACTTCTAAAATGCTAATATATCTGTAAATATGCAATTATTATAAGGTCAATTCAATGGATGTAGAAAGGATGAAAAAAATTCAGAGCAAATATTTTCTTCATCCTCAGATATGCACTAGTTGTGAAATTATAGCATATGTACTTGTTCTAATCATTTATAGCAAGTTCAAGTGTATCTACAATACTTAATGTAGAAATAAAAGGAAATCTTGGTCAAGTGCAAGAAGTATACAAATTGCTACCAAACTTTCTTCTCCACTTTATTAAGATCAGACAAGTGTTTCTGAATGGTTATTATTTAACATATTAAATCTCTTAATCAGATTCATAATTTGTAAAGAAAGGCTTAATTTTTCATCCCATTTTCCACCTTCTATTCTTGCATTAAACTTTCTATGTTTGCATTTCAAGAGATCTTGAATCATTAACCCTACTTCCATCTTAGTTATTCTGAATAGCTTCTATACTGTTAAACATCAGGTGATTAATGCCAAGTTGCTGTTTTGTAATTACTCTTAAAGCTTTTATGAGTGGTTGTATTTCTTTATTCCAATTTTATTATAAACTCCTTCAGGGAAGGACCTCCATTTCTATTTCTTTGCCATCCTTGCACATAACATGTTAGGAGGAGTGGAAGGTTAAATTAATGTTGTTGACTCTATTGTTTTTAAGTATCCACCTGGTCAACATGTGGGAACTTGTAAGTCACAGATTCAAGTCTTACATTTACTTCTTTCACGTTTACCATTTTCAGTATATCAAGTGTTGGGTTTCTGTAAGAATCCTGATAAACTGGGCTGTCAGGAGTTAATAAAGTGTTTTTTGTTTTTTGTTTTTTTTAAGTTTGGTTCCTGAGTCAATATTACCTGAGAAGTTTGTTAAACATTCAAATTCCTATGTTCTACCCCCAAACCAATAAGTCAAATTCTTTGGTAATGGATAGTGAATAACTACATTTTTAATGAGCTCCCTACATAATTATTGGGCATAGTGAAGTCCAAGATCTTATTTAGCAATGTCAGGAAAGAGAATTGTCCCAGGAGTAGCTACATTTACTAGGGTCTCTGAAAATGAGCTGTCCCCATCATTCTACTCTGTTACAACCTTTATAACTTTATACATTTAACAGACATGCTTTCTTTTATTCCTGCTGAGTTTCTAACCTTGGTTTTCCGTTCTTTTTTGTGTCACCTTTATCAGAGATTCCTATTTCCGGCTTTCTGGTCTTGACTAGATAAACTGACCATCACTCCTAATTGAAACTCCCTTTACTTAATAATCTGGTTTCAATGTTCTTTATCCTTGGACTATACCCTGATTTTTGTTAAATCATTCATTGTGGCTCTACAGGAAACTCTTGAATTCCTTTCCCTCATAGAAGGTTTTTACTTAGAAATATTGGGAGTGAAAATAAGCAAGCTCATTACTAACAATGAGAAAACTGAGTAGGTTTTATGATCTAAGCTACGTGTTTGTTTTAAGGAGATGAATTTTCATCACACTGTGCTGGCTACTATAATTATTTGCTTATAGTACTTGCTGAAACTTGTAATATAGTATCCTAGTTGCCCAATTAACATGGAACATGAAGTGCCTCTTGATTAAGGCATTTAAATTATATTGACCTAAATGTTTTATAATTGGACATTACATCCTCAAAGAAAATGAATCTCTTTATTGTCTTATCAAGGTACATTTTACTTTTTACATTTGGCATAGTCTTTTTCAAAAAAAGGATATTAAAAAGTATGGTTTTATGTCTCCAAATCTTCTCTGAGATTATCTGCTATGTCCAGCCATTTTTTGGAAAACACAATAATGCAGTATCATGACTGTTCTGGGAAACAAACATTTTCTTTCTGAAGCATATGCAGTCTATACTGTAGGGCTCACATATAGAGAAGGTAATGGTAAAAGATCAAGATTAAAGACTCTATACTCTCCTAGGGAACTACAGAAAAGTAGTGTCTGATTGTTCTCATGACTAGGTTTTTGTCAAAAGGAATACTTTTCTCTTCCAGTTAAGGTATAATATTAATCATTATATTAATTGTACTCAATTTGAGTATACTGAAACTTTTCTGTATTACTTAGTCACTAATTGTAACTCTTCTTTTTCACCATTTTGACTTTAAACCTTTACACTAGAACATTGAATGATGCACATAGTACCATTATAGCCCTGGAGTATTTTGAGTTGGATTATGAATTAACATTTACTGGTGAGTTTCATAATTTCCTGTTTTTGTTATAGTAATTATCATCTTTTCATTTTTGGTTGCAGTAATCTCTTAAGAATTTCTTGTAAGGCCAGTCTAATGGTCATAAATTCCCTTGGCTTTTGTTTGTTTAGGAAGGTCTTTACTGTTTCTTCGTTTGAAAAGGATAGCTTTGCTGAATATGAGATTAGTGGAAGACAGTGTTTGTTTTTTTTTTTTTCCTTTTATCACTTTGATTATATAATTGCATTTTCTCCCGACGTGAAAAGTTTCTACTGAGAATCTGCTGAAAGTCCAATGAGTATTCCCTTAAATGTGATTTGGTTCTTACCTTTTGTAGCTTTTAGAATTCTCTCTCTGTCTTTGATTTTTGACAGATTGTTTATAGTCTGACTCAGAAGTGATATATTTGGGTTGAACATAATTGGAAACATTTGAGCTTCCTGAATCTGGATGATCGTGATAAGATGTCACACTTGGAAAGTGTTTAGCTACTTCGTTAAACAGGTTTTCTGTGACTTTCTCCATCGCTTCTCCCTGGAACACTCCTTTTTTTTTTTTTTTTTGAGTCTCGCTCTGTCACCAGGCTGGAGTGCAGTGGCGCAATCTTGGCTCACTGCAACCTCTGTCTCCTGGGTTCAAATGACTCCCCTGCCTCAGCCTCCTGAGTTGCTGGAACTACAGGCGTGCACCACCACAGCGAACTAATTTTTGTACTATTAGTAGAGACGCGGTTTCACCATGTTGGCCAGGACGGTCTCAATCTCTTGACCTCGTGATCCCCCTGCCTCGGTCTCCCAAAGTGCTGGGATTACAGGCGTGAGCCACGGCACCTATCCTAGAACACTCTTAAACTGTGAGTTTCTTTATTTAATGGTGTCTCATAAGTCCTGTAGGCTTTATTCATTCTCTTTTATTATTTTTTTTCCTCTGAGTTATTTCAAAAGCTTGCCTTTGAGTTCAGAAATTCTTCTGCTTAATCTAGTCTATTATTAAGTTTACAATTGTGTTTTTATCTCATTATGAAATTCTTCCGCTCCAAAATTTCTGCTTCTTTTTCATTGTATCTATCTCTTTGTTGAATTTCTCACTTAGATCACAAATTGTTTCTCTAATTTTTCTGAATCGTTTGTTTGAATTTTTTTGGTATCATGTTGAGTTTTCTTATAATCATTATTTTAAATTCTTTTTCAGGTATTTTGTAAATATTCTTTCTACATTCCCTACTCTTTCTAGGCTTTGGATGCCCAGGTCTTAGATTTACCGTCAGGCATAGGCTCCTGGCAGCCAAGGTTGTGATGCTACAGAATTTCATTCTCCAGTCATCTGCTACTGGAAACTTACTATGTTTCTTTGTATGTATTATGTTTCCTTGCTTTTTCATGTTTCTTGTGTGCTTAGGTTGGTATCTGTGCATCTAGTAGAACAATTGTTTTTTTTTCCCAATTTTGTGAGTAGCTTTCCCAGAGAAAGTCTTTCTTTCCTACGGATGAATCCTAGAATGTTACTTTTATATGGCACGTGTATCAGTGGTCTACGCTTGGGGCTCTGGGATGGCAGTGTCACCGTTTTGCTGGGAAGTAAACACCAGGCTGGTTGTCATGCTGGATGTGTGTGGGTGGAAAGCTCTCCAGGGGGTCGGAACAGCCATTAAACTGGCTATGAGGCTGGGCATGGGCACACACATATATGTGCGGGTGTGGGAAGCTGGCATGTTGTTCAGAAGATTCTCTGCTGTGCAGGTCCAACTGTTTCCTAGGGAGGAGAGGGTCACGTGGCTTTGGATGTCTAGGTCTTCGTTTTAACATCAGGCCCAGGCTCTTGGCAGCCAGGGTTGTGGTGTTGCAGGCACCCGTGTGAATATGATAGAATGATGATGAGGCCTCAGGGACAACAAGTATAAGTGGCTATTGGCCTCTAATGCAGGACACACTGTAATAGTGAGTCCAGTTTCAAGATGGTGCTATGATGCAACAGCTTAGGATACAGGGTTGCAGAAGTCTATTTTTAAGAGTGTTCTCAAAAGCTTGGAATCTTTGATAGTAGATTAGGTAATACATGTCAAGATGACAATTAGTGTAAATACAGAAGTGAGGTGTTTCTAACTGGCTGGGAAAACTTCCTCGCAAAAATCTCATTAACTAAAAATTGCAGATTATTTTCATCTGTTGCTCAGGAATTTAAATGATACATTTTCCATTGTTTTCATTATTTCATTTCATAGTTTAATAGTTTTCACTGATTCCTCATTGTCTACAACAGTACTTCTTAAATTTTCTTGTAATATGGAACTTTTTGAGAACTTGAGGAAAGTGAATGGAACCTCTCCCTCAAAATATTCACACAAACAGTATAGTTTAGAGATTTCTTGAGGATTAATAAGCTCTGACTTCTAAGAAAATGTTCAGAGTCCCTATCTTGTCTTTTAAGAGCTTCCATAATATAGTTCTGACTTTCTTCTTCAGTCTCCTCATTTTGTACTCTTCTCCAATGTATGTTTTTCATTTTGACAAAACTGAAATCTTCCATTGGAGTATATATTAAACTTCTCTGCTTCATCACGTTTTTCCCTAGAAAGGCAATAGAAAGGTTTTTGCTTCTTCCTATAATTAATTCTTTCCCATAGCTGTGTTAAAATGTGTCCATTCATCAAGCTTAATCTCAAGTTATGTCACCTCCATGAAGCATTCCGAGATTGTTCTGGCCAGAAAGATTTTCTTTTCTTTGAATGCTTATGGAGTTCAATGACTAAGCAATTTAAAGTATTCTTATAATGCACTTCTTTTTCACAGTCATGAAACCTTTCAACTGAATACACTTTATCTCTCCAACTATGCCATAAGCCTCTGGTGAAAATTAGCACATAATATTTACCTTTGTACTCATTTGTGTGAGTAGGAAACCATAATGCACGTAAATGAGGGCTCAATAAATAATTCTTGAATGGCGGGAACATCTTAAACAACTGAATTTTGGCATGTTGCAACATACTTCAGACTCAATTAAGTAGCTGTGTTGCTTACAATTTTATGTGACAGTCTGTTACTCATACATTATTTTCAGTTTTGTTACAGGTACTGTAATCAACATTAACCAGAAAAAGACACCTAAGTCTCACTGCGCTGATAGCAGTCTAGTTTTACAGGAAAAGGGTAGACAAGAAATGTAATAGATAGCTTCCCTTTAGTGAGCTACCCAGGGCTTGATGAAGAACCAATTGCTTATGTTATAGAAGTGCCAAGAAAATTGCAAGGTATTTAGTATGGCTACTGATGAAGAAAGAGCAATAGACAATGTGGGGAGGAGGGCAAGACACACATTTTGTACAGTAATATTTGAAAGCATGCAAGGGATGATTCATTGTGACTAATAGTGATAGGCTAAGAAAAGTTAACCGGAAATTACAAAGGACTATGAATTCACTGCTGATAGTTTCAATAAATATGACAATTGATATGTGGTCTCGTTCAGTACAAATGATAGTATAAGTATAATATATATGTATTGATTTAGCAAATACATACTTTATAATTTAATTATATTTTATTAAGTATATATTAATTATTAAAATATATTAAATTTATTAATTAAATTTATTACATAATTTATAAGTTACCAGAGTAAACCTTTATATAATGGTTATTGTTCAAAGTTTCAGTGATGTTCATTTAATCCTAAAACTGGAAACTATTTGATTTCGGTTTTCTCACTTCTAGTCACCTTTTCTTAGATAGTTATTTTTAGTCTACTTGTAAAATCTTATTTCTCAAACAAACACCATAGCTGAAAATTTTCCATTCTTCATGGTGAAATGATTATCTAAATGGAATAGAAACACCATAAGTAAGATATACTCAATGACTATATTTTTCTTTTAGCATAGGAAGATGATAAAAATTTTTATATAATAAAGACTGTCTTGTATCTGTTATTGTTTTCCTTTTGAGAGATAAACCATGGCAATGTAAATATTATTTTAAAGTAGCAGGCCATATTTTTATTTGAAAATACAAATATGTATATACCACTTCATTAGTGTCCGTGGAATCCTCAGTGATTAAAAAATAAATTTTTCTGGTATACCCAACTGTGATTTTATTAGTTGCTACATCCTTAAATTTGATTTACACTGAATGACAGCCACAATTAATATCATGTTAATCAGATTTGATACTGCATGTTGTTACTAGATGTTATCAGAACTTTAGCTAACTTCCATAGGATTGCCTTTAGGATATTATCTTGTCTCTAATGTGTAGGACTTATGCATTAGAGGCAGTAACAGCCCATTGATTTTGGCTCAGTATTACATTAACTAGTTGCCAACGAACACAAGCAAAACAAATGACAACCAATACCTAGTTTTCCCAATTGGATGGTCTTTTATTGCTGACTTAGGAAATCGATTCACTCAGATAACCCTTGCTAAAATATTGCATTTTTTTTTTAAAGAAAACCTGTGATAGTTTAATTGTTGAATAGAGTCCCCACATATACTGCACTCAATTTATTTTACTATTAAAATTTTGCTGGTATGGTATATATGTTACAATTAAGTAACCAATATTCATACATTATTATTAACTAACATCCATTTTTATTCAATTTCCTCAGTTTCCACCAAAGGTCCGTTTTCTGTTACACATCACATTTATATTTCATGTCTCCTTTGGCTCTTCTTGACTTTGACAGGTTCTCAGATTTTCTTTTTTGATAATACTGACAGTTTCAAGAGTACAGACCAGGTATTTTGTAGAATGTCCCCCTATGTAAATTTCTCTGATGTTTTTCTCATGATTAGATGGGAATGATGGGGATGGAGGAGGAAGATAACAAAGGCAAAATATTATTGTCATTACATCACACTGAGTGTACATACTGTCAACATGATCGAACAATATTTTAATGTTTAACATGTTTAACTGACAGTTAATAATTGTGCTTATTTATGGGGTACAATACAATGTTTTGATCTATGTATACATTAAAAATATTCAATAACCTAATTATCATATCTGTCACCTCACCAATTTATTTTTATTTTTTGGTGAGAATGTCTAAAATTTTAGCAATTTTGAGCACTTTTGATTTTAAACTTGCATATCTGGCTAAGTTCATATTTGTCAGGCTTCTCCACCAACCGTGTAAATTTCCACTTTCCTGCCCTTCGTTCATATGGTACTCACCCTTTGGAAAGAAGTCACTATGTGCAGCTTGCACTTAAGGCTCAGTTTTCTGCTCGACCTCTTTGAGGGCAGAGTGCTGGCATAAATTATTTGAAATTCTTCTGCACACAAAAAAATTGTCTTTATTCTTTTATTTATGTATTTATATTTTTACTCTTTTTTGAGATGGAGTCTCACTCTGTCACCCAGGCTCACTGCAACCTCTGCCTCCCGCATTGAAGCAATTCTCCTGCCTCAGCCTCCTGAGTAGCTGGGATTACAGGTGCCTGCCACCACTCCCGGCTAATTTTTGTATTTTTAGTACAGACGGCGTTTCACTATATTGGCTAGGCTGGTCTCGAACTCCTGACCTCAAGTGATCCGCCCGTCTCGGCCTCCCAAAGTGCTGGGATTACAGGCATGAGCCACCACGGCCGGCCTTCTCATTTACTCAATCATTTATTTATATCAGTGTGGACTCATGGGTGTTTATCTTACATTATGATTTGCAATCCAATAGTACTTCATTTTGCTATTTAAATTATTCCAGTTTTGGCTATTGGGAGCTTTTTTCATTAATCCCTGTGTCCCGTTGACACACCTGCATCATTTTTTTGAATACTTATTTTTTGGCACTACAAGATGTTCCCGGTTCATCTTTCAGAATATTGATTTTGACTCGATTTTTTTAACTGAGGATCCAGTGTTCCCCAGTGCTCCTCCTTGATTTCAGTTTTTCCTTCTCCTTTAAATACAATAATTTCACACTGGTACAAATACATACATATACATATATGTGTACATATATGTATAAAACACTGCAATTATTTTCACTAATAAAGTCATATGACTTATAATGTCTTAAGGCATCAACAGGATCAGCATTAGGGACCAGAGTCAGAAAGAAGACATACAAGTTTCCAGAAAAGTCTTTAAAGTACAAAGTGACTGAACATTTGTGCAATTTGCAACACATCAATATAATTAATATGCTGCTCTTGACATCAATAATTAATATGCTGCTCTTGACACCACTTATTATATAGTACAATGCATTTTGAAGCCTTTATTTCTATTTCCAAATGCAAAAATTAAATGATGTCTTTCACATACCAGAAATAACAACTATGTTTAATCATAAAAGCATATGTCTCCAAAGTATCACCAAGTTCCTTAAATGGCAGTCTCCAAATTTTCAAATATTAAATATATTTTAATGAATGTTAACTGAATTATGTATGTGATACCATACTGTCAGGAACGAGACATGAGGACCATGGTACCTGACTCTCAGGATTGAGGCGATGAGTAGCAAGGATTTGAAATCAACCAGCAAAGGTTTCATCTCTAAATATGTTAGGAATCATTGCAATAAATTTAAATTTTTTGTCGTAATGTTCTAAATGTAGTAAAGCAATTGAATAACTTATGTAATTTTGTGTGGTGTGTTTTAAACCATAGGCAAAAAGATTTAACCTTAACCTTTCTGTAAATAACAATATAATTGTAGTTCATTTCTCATTCTTTCATTTGACATACAAGTCTCTACTGAATAATGCAGTGTAAAGTTAAGTGAAGCAGGTCTAATTCTGAACTTCAGAAAATTACACTATTTTCACCTTGTAAGAAGATAGGCAACAACAACATTAACAGATATAATACCTGGAGAAATACCAATTGTAGATGTCAGCAACAATTCACATTCAAAGTCTTCCCTTGGGGGCCAGAGAAAATATACGTAAAGTACTCCACGCTTGGCGCACAGTGAGCGTCAACAAAAGGTACTTCTTATTTTTAATGTTGTATTAGTATTGCTGTGTTATTGTTACCTTTCCAAAGTCATTTCCCACCACTCTCTCTGTTGAGCACGCTTCTCCAGATGCACTATCAACCACGCTCCCATCTCAGGCCCCATGAAATTGATTTCTTCCTGGAAAGCACTCCCTGCGGATACCCACATATCTCATTTTCTGCTTTACTGGAAATAATTTTACAACAAGTTTCACTGTTTTAGACTTAGAATTTCTCTTATGCATGAATATTTCCCTAGCAGATATCAAAACAGATGGGTTTGTGTTAAGGATGAAGACCCACAATACATTTGACCCTATCTGAATCGTTTTGTTGTAAAAGGCAAATACACTGTCATGTGTCTATTTTCATAAAGGGGAGAGGTCTCTGTACGAGACACGTGCCACACTGCCTGAATAGCCATATCCCCAGAGGGCAAAAGAGCAACATGGTTACAGGATGGCTGGAAAGTCACCTCTGGGGCCATGGACCATGCATTGATCCTAAAATCACTATAATGAATAACAGGGCGGGACATAATTTTTAGTTCACCGGTTAAGGAATACTTTGAACATTAATCAGTGGACTCTGTGGGGACATGTGGCATTGATTTATATAGAAAACCATACATGGTGGTTAAGTACTCCCTTGGCACAGGAGAAATAACCTCTCATTTGCTTCAGATTCTTGAGTCAGACATTCTGTCTTTTCTCACTTCATTTAAATATCTACTCAAATATTACCTCATCCAAAAAGCCTTCTCTGTCTGAAGGAGTGCCCTCTACTTCACTCTATTCTTTCTAATTAATTTTTGTCATATTATGTATAATCACCTAAATATTATAATTTGGTTTATGTTTATTGCCTCTCTCTTCCCATTAGAATGTGTATTCAATGATTCAATGAAAACAGATTTTCTGTTTTGATCCTGTTTTATCCCTAACATCTAGAAGAGTGCCTGGAGCACAACGAATGCTCAATCTTTGTGGAATAAATTATTAATAAATTCTAAGTCTTATTCATCCAATCCTACTTTCTCTTGGATAGCAACATATACAATAACATCTGCTCATTTTTTCTAGGCAAACTTCACTTGAAACTTGGAAAGGGCTCTAGTAAAGAAAGAATGGAGTCTTTACTGGCAGTGCACAGATGACAAAAATATTTAAAGTCACGTATCAGTACAGTTGGTAGGTTGTGCAAAAGCCTGAAACCCCAACAGGTAAAATAAGGGCATGGTCCCAATTCCTGACAATTCCTTAGAATTAAACAGCTCTGTAAATGTCCAATTTTGGACTGGGGCATGTTCTTGGCCCATAATGGTTCATTTGCATTTTATGCAATGTCTTCGAACACAAGAGGAAATCAGACATCTCTCTTTCAGCAAATGCAGTAAGCATGATTTTTCATGTTAACACTGTGACATCCGTCTGTATACTTATGCAATAATGCTTATGAGCAATTGCAAATACCTATATATATGATTTCATAATTAAATATTCTGTCACATAGGAAGCATAATCATAATACAATGCTAAAATATGTGCTCTTTTTGTTGGAATGCTACGGTTGAAATAAGGAAAAGACACTTGAGCAAGGTAGTTATGGGGAATCAAAGATGCAGAGTTAGTGGATAACTAGGACAAAAGTAAAATGATAATTGAGCACAGGTCTCTGATGACCAGCATACTGGTATATGAATACTGACAGTGTGGGATCACAATACAGAGCTGTTCCTAAATGCTCTATGTACTTATAATTCAATTGCATATGAATATATTTGGATTTTAATTTTCCAAACCAACATGCTAACATAACTTTAAGAATGTTGGCTTTAACATCCTTTCCAGGACGAACTGTGATTTATTCTGTTGTATTGCATGTTTGCAATTTAGTCCATTCTCTATCTATTCCCCATAATATTTGTAGAAATCAGCGTGGCTTAAAGAGCCTTACTTTGCTCTGAGCGTCATAGCTCATCTTGTACTAGTATGATAAGTCTGCACACTCACTACTGTTTTCTTTTTTAAAAAACCACTGGAGTTATATTGAGGGGATGGCAGCCTGCTGCCAACTTGTTAGAATCTTTTCTTCCTGCCCCCCAATATTGCTGAAGAAGAGAGGCACTGGACAAGCAAGGTACCAGGAAGCTCCTTCTCAAATGATGCTGCATCGAGACAGGAAGATTTAGAATGGGTAAGGAGAAGGTAATAAACCATTGTATTTCAATTAATAAGATCCTCAATTTAGCCCCCTCCTGCCTAAGATATCCTTGGCACACCTATAAAACCATTTCCTGTATGTATGTTAAGAAAATGTTAGCTCTCCAATGAAACCATAGAATAATTAACAAGGCATTTCTTTAGAAAATAAAAAATGTAAGGAATGAAATCAAAGGATAAATGCACGTTTTAAAACTGTCACTTGATGACGCTTTAAATTTGACATTTTATCTAACATTTTTTCTAACATGTGTTTTATTGTAAATATTCTCATACTAGAACATTAATTCATGTATTCTCAAATAATTTTGTTCCAAGGTCACAGTTGGTAATTTAAATTTCTCTACCACAGAGTTAAATTCATTTATTAATCTTCAAATTTAGCAGTTTTAAAAAATTGTTCTTGGTGAAGAGAACAAATTTGAAAGCCTGCTGAATTTAAAATTATGGACTCTATATTACTCTGAGAATCTTATTTGCTGTACCAAATGCAACCTGCAATCCCTACAGTTATATAGCTTTTCCACGGACAAGCACAAAATACTTAGGAAAATTTCACACATACGTGCCTTATTTCCTGAGAAGTTTATATGGCAGACAATCTAACATTATTATTAATGTCATTTCACAAAGTCTTCTGCATGTTTATATTTCAACAAGACTGAGCTCCTATAAAGGCATCATTTTGCTGTAATGTTGTTAGGCTGCTGCTTCTTTTGATATTCTGCTTTGAATTTATGAAAGCAAGAAACTGTGAGGTTGTTATATTGGGAAAACTTATGTTAAGAAGTGAATCTGCCAGTCCTTCTTCTCTATTTTTATGTAGAAACATAGTATGCCAAATATACAGGTTTCCAAATAAATTAGCATGTTGAACTACTATATGATCTAAAATGCATAAAAACACTTCTTTTTCTATGGCATTACTAAAAATTAATTACATTGCCAATATTATCAACTGTGTCTAAAACAAGTTGGGACTATAAAAATGTCTGATAGTGAAAAAGCAAAAAACAAAGAGATAGGGATACACTAGGTTAAGTTATAATTGACAGTATTAGAGAACAGAACGTAATTTTCCTGCACTCAAACAATGCCGGTGGGCATAAAAGTAAAGACAAAATCAAATGTTTTCTGAACTATACCCAAACTACACTATATAGTCACTGTTTATTCAATTTTCATTTTATGTAAAAGCTGAAATGCTCCATTTCCCGCTTTAAGATCACATTGCTGTAAGTAGCATCTTATTACCTGCTTTATGCAGAATATTTTCATGCTTGCGAAAACTAGCTATGAAAGTAATAAAACTTGAAATGAGTCTCCGAACGCCAGATATTCCATATCGTCACATAAAGATAACGCACTTTTAAGACTCAATATAGCAACTATGTACTAAGGAAACAGATAAGGATGTGCTGATCAGTCACAGCTTTTATTTTGTCAAAGTTGGCCTAACTCAATGTCAGAAAGAGTTTCTGTGATTCATAACACTTGTACAAAGAATTGCATTTAAACATCTGAGCCACGGAGTGTATTTATAGAACATTCGTAATTACAATAAACATTTCTTAGAATTGAAACAGAATTCTTAATGAAAATAGAAGTAAACTCATAACCCACATCCCAAATTTCCAGTAATTATCAAGACGTATTCGTTATTGCTGTTTTCTTTTATAAACTTAGAGGAAACGGTTTCTGAGAGACCCTGATTGGCTGAATACAAACTCAGAGGTTATTATAACACTTTCTATTTAAACCCTAAACATGAATTGTAGAGGTTAAGTTAACTGAAGTTACGGCTTTCAGTTATGCGACCAAAAACTCTTACCTTGCTGTAGAATCTTCTATATTGTCATCAGCCATCATCTCCAAATCTTGTGCGCGTTTCCCACAAGCTTCTTGGAATAAATTCTTCTCTGGAACTGCCTTAGGAGTATCTTCATTTGCTTGAAAATGTACTATCAGATTATGTTGCTGCAAATTCTGAACGGCTCTCTGATGGGCAGGGGCCGGTCCTGGCACTGGTGCCAGTATATTGTGGTGGACAGGACTGTTGCTTTTCTTCAGTCCGTTTCTGTCCCGAGAGTGGCTCTTCAACCTGCCCTGAACCGGGGTCCCTCTGTGCTCATATCCTTCCTGCTGAAGACAGCTTCCAGTGTTGGTGGAACCTTGAAAAGGATGACTAAACCACCTCCAGCGTAGCCTTAGGATCTGTTTCACATCAAACTCTTTCTTGCCAGACACTGACATTGTAGCAGGAGGAAAGACAAAAGCCTTCTCTCACAGAAAGGAAACGGAGCCTTTGTTATCTCTTGTTTTTCTGCCTCTTCTGTAGAACTAACAAAAGCACAAGTGCCAAGAGCAGTCTTTCTTGCTTTCTCTCCCCTCCCCCACTGCCTATGATACACTGTGAATACTTGTAGCCTTCTAGCAGAAGCAGAGGGCTGCAGCTAACCGTGTAGGTGGGAACCCATGCTGACAGGATGATGAGGTCAGACCTTAAGCAAGTAAATCAGCTTACCACAGGAAAGCAGCCACCACAGCACTCTCCAGCTGTTAGATTTGCAGGCTTGTAGTCCTCCTGCTTGGACTTGCAAATATCTAGTCCTACTTCTTCAGTATCAAAGTACAGTAGCTGCAGTAGAAACCCAGGCAAGTGAGCCAAAGAGAAGTGTTTAAACTTATTTTCTTCTAGATGCCTTCTACTCACGCCTCCCCTGCTAGATTCCTTTCTCAGTAGCCCACTTCTAAAAATGTACCACTTTGTTCCATGATAATGTGCGACAGAGGAATTCATTATAATCTATTTTGAGATTCCTTTTATGGAAACTTTGAAAATGGTTCATTAAGGGAAAACATCAGTACCCTCATGCAGGTTTGTAATTAGTTTTTTACAAAACTAATCTGAACATGTGAAAGTCTCTATATGAATATTTACCTGAAAACTTGACAAATTTTAGAAACATAAGATAGCATTGGTTACCCATGATCACTCACACAGAAACACACCATTTGGGAATGGAGAAATGATATTTTTAGTCTACATATGGAGGAAGAAAGCAGTGCTTTTCCAAGCTAGTTAGGTTAAAAGAGATGTCTTCTCTCAGTGACCACAGCTTGAAAATGAATAGTTCATTCTGGCTCCATGCCTGGATACACACCTTCTTATCAGGCCCTTTACTTTCACAGGCAATGTTAAAGGTTTGTTTTCTTTGCTCAAAAACCCTTATGAGAGGATGAACAGAGTGTGTTTTGAATTAACTCCAAATCATCATACTGCTCAGGAATAACTGTGCCCAAAGCACTTTGAGATCTGAAGCATAATCACTGCTTTGCACAGATGTACATGTTTACAAAAGACAGTCATGTATCAAGAATGCATTTGCCACTGACATTTTGAAATTCAGTTTGTTACTTTATCCAGTTCTCATGTCACACATACAGGCGATAAAGGGGAAATTATGCTAGTGTATGCCTAGAAAGAACACTGAAGTTGTAAGATTTTGCTTTTAGTTTAGCTTTATGGTTAATGAGCTGTGTGACCTTGGACAAGTCACTTTACTTTTTTGCATCTCAATTTCTTCATATATATGATACAGAGTCTAGACAGATTTCTATGTTTTCAAAAGCACTCAGATGCGATGGATTTAAAAACAACTGAAGAGAGAATAAAATGAATCTCCCTAAGTTTTGATAGGCATTTTTATCCATGGTTTTCTTTGAATTCAATTATACCTCTCCCTTTCTCCTCTTGTTTCTGTAGGTGTGATGGTTAATTTATGCATCAACCTGACTGAGCTATGGGATGCCCAGATATTTGGCTAGTCTGGATGTTTCCATGAGGGTTTTTTTTTTTTTTTTTTTTGATGAGTTTAACTTTTAAATTGTTAGACTGAGTAGAGCATATTCTCCTCTCTAATTGGGTGGGGCTCATCCAATCAGTTGAAGGCCTACATAGAACAGAAGGCTAACCTTTCCCTCAATAAGAGAGAATTACTCTTGCCTCACTGCCTTCTATCTGGAACATGGGATTTCTTCCTGTCTTTAGACTTTAACCGAAACATTGCTTCTTCTTGGATTTCAAGTCTGCCAGCATTTGGGCTGGAAATATACCATTGGCTCTCCTCAGTCTCCAGCTTGCCAACTGCGGATCTTGGGACTTGTCAGGCTCCATAATCATGTCATCCAATTCCTTATAATAAATCTGTGTGTGTGTGTGTGTGTGTGCATGCGCGCATGTGTGTACATGTAGAGGAAACAAACTGTAAATATCAGGCAGAATAAATAAAATGTTGTAACAGAAATGTAAACAACATGTGGTAGGAGCAAGATGAAGTACTAAATTATCCATCTAAGTAACTCTAAATAATACCTTTTCATATATCAGGAGTCTATAACCTTATTTTTCTAACATGTTCTTTGAGCTTGTTATGATTTAGATATAATTGGGAATTTGCCTGTGTACCTCTTACCATAAGATGAAGATGAACTAATATCTGTCAAAATCTAAACTTTAATAGCACAGTGTTCTGTAAGAATTTACCAAGAATGTGCTTTTTCACTGTATGCTGAATATGGTCATTTTCCTGGATCTTAAACAAGGAATCATAGAATGACTAAGAAAGTTTTAGGTCTCCTAGAAAAAAATAAAAAGAATAGTATTTTTATGAAACATGAAGACTCCTTTTACATTTCTGATTACAAAAGAAAGATTTAAGCATATTCAAACAGAAATGAGGAAAACGTCTGTAAGGAAAGGAACCATGTCTTATTAATAATTTCCTTCCCTTTGCCTTACTATCTACTTTGCACCCACCTGGTCATATTTGATCTATGCAGATTTAATGCATAACAAATTCTAAGTGAAATTCTTGTATTAGGGTTCCCTAGAGTAACAGAACTAATAGGATATATAGATATACTATATGTATAATCAATTGTACATAATATACAATATAATATATAATAATTAATATATATTGATTATATATTATTGTATATATTAGTTATATATATATATTCCAAATATATAAATATAGAAGTTAATTAAGTATTAACTTACATGATCACAAGGTCCAAGAATGCGCTGTCTGCAAGCTTGAGGAGCAAAGACAGCCAGTCTGTGTCTTAAAACTGAAGAACTTGGAGTCCGATGTTTGAGGCCAGGAAGCATCTAGCATGGGAAAAAGATGTAGGCTGTAAGTCTAGGCCAATCTCACCTTTTCGCCTTTTCACGTTTTTCTGCCTGCTTTATATTTGCTGGCAGCTGATTAGATTGTGCCACCAGACTAAGGGTGGGTCTGCCTTCCCCAGTCCACTGACTCAAATGTTAATCTCTTTTGGCAACATCCTCACAGACACATCCAGGATCAATACTTTGCATCCTTCAATCCAATCAAATTGACACTCAGTACTAACCATCACAATTATTATCATATAATTTTTTTTTTTTTTTTGAGGCGTAGTCTCGCTCTGTCACCCAGGCTGGAGTGCAGTGGCGCGATCTCGGCTCACTGCAAGCTCCACCTCCCAGGTTCACGTCGTTCTCCTGCCTCAGCCTCCCGAGTAGCTGGGACTACAGGCGCCTGCCACCACGCCCGGCTAATTTTTTTTGTATTTTTTAGTAGAGATGAGGTTTCACCGTATTAGCCAGGAAGGTCTCGATCTCCTGACCTTGTGATCCAACCACCTCGGCCTCCCAAAGTGCTGGGATTACAGGCGTGAGCCACCGCGCCCGGCCCACATAAATTATTATCATATAAATTTACTTTATCAATGAAAGCCAGAATTGTAAAATAAAAGAAAAATGCAAAATAGCTATGGGACTAAAATACCATCTAAATAATTACTGATTATACAGGTGGGGGAATAAGCCTACAAACCAGTTGAATATTTAGGGCAATTTAAAAGCCATGAACTTTTCGATATTGTATTTTAGCAAAACCCTGCATAGTAAATTAAGTTAGTCAGCTACTAGGACATTATAGTGGTGAAGATTATTGAAAATTACTTGGGAATACTTCGTTTTATTTCTTTCCCATAATTATTTGATTCTACAACTCAAAGAAAAATTACATAGCCAGACATCTGTGTATTAAAAGCTACACATTAACAACCTTTTCATGTGCTTAAGTGGAACTATTTCACTTGGCATGAGATGCATTATCCAGCACTAAAATAGTCAAAATAAAAGTAATATCTAATTTTTTTTTTTAAATTTATTTATTATTATTAAACTTCAAGTTGTAGGGTACATGTGCACAACGTGCAGGTTTGCTACATATGTATACTTGTGCCATGTTGGTGTGCTGCACCCATCAACTCGTCATTTACATCAGGTATAACTCCCAATGCAATCCCTCCCCCCTTCCCCCTCCCCATGATAGGCCCCGGTGTGTGATGTTCCCCTTCCCGAGTCCAAGTGATCTCATTGTTCAGTTCCCACCTACGAGTGAGAACATGCGGTGTTTGGTTTTCTGTTCTTGTGATAGTTTGCTAAGAATGATGGTTTCCAGCTGCATCCATGTCCCTACAAAGGACACAAACTCATCCTTTTTTATGGCTGCATAGTATTCCATGGTGTATATGTGCCACATTTTCTTAATCCAATCTGTCACTGATGGACATTTGGGTTGATTCCAAGTCTTTGCTATTGTGAATAGTGCTGCAATAAACATACGTGTGCATGTGTCCTTATAGCAGCATAATTTATAATCCTTTGGGTATATACCCAGTAATGGGATGGCTGGGTCATATGGTACATCTAGTTCTAGATCCTTGAGGAATCGCCATACAGTTTTCCATAATGGTTGAACTAGTTTACAATCCCACCAACAGTGTAAAAGTGTTCCTATTTCTCCACATCCTCTCCAGCACCTGTTGTTTCCTGACTTTTGAATGATCGCCATTCTAACTGGTGTGAGATGGTATCTCATTGTGGTTTTGATTTGCATTTCTCTGATGGCCAGTGATGATGAGCATTTTTTCATGTGTCTGTTGGCTGTATGAATGTCTTCTTTTGAGAAATGTCTGTTCATATCCTTTGCCCACTTTTTGATGGGGTTGTTTGTTTTTTTCTTGTAAATTTGTTTGAGTTCTTTGTAGGTTCTGGATATTAGCCCTTTGTCAGATGAGTAGATTGCAAAAATTTTCTCCCCAAAATTGACAAATGGGATCTCATCAAACTAATATCTAATTTTGAAAGGTTGTATGCTAAGCACACAACTTTAAAACAAGTCTGTCCTAAATCACCGCATCAAAAATCACTACAAAATTTTGAACTATGTAAAAAACATTAATGTTGACTCATGACTCAAGTCACCCCAGCAAAAAGAGATCAAATAATGGAATAACATTGCTATAATAAAACTCCTTCCATTTACATCCACTTATTTAGGTAAACAAACATTTTCAACACTCATGTCTGTAAAAACAAACAAAAATAAATTAACCGATGCTGACTCCTGTCTTATTCTTCCTCAATAAAAATTATATTTAGAGTCAAAAAATTTAAAAACTAAAATTCATGTATTATTTTTGTTGTAAAAATACTATAAGGTAATCAACAAAATACTTTCAAGTAAAAATATGTTACGAAATAATTATCTTAGGAAACTGAAATGAAAATGTGGATTCGAGGAGAAAAGAAACTATTTGAAATTTTTGCTGCTAAAGAAAAAAATGTCATGTGTTATTGAATTACAAGGGTATCAAATCACTACAATTTTTACATTCCATTGAATATATTTGAAAAAGTAATTTAAAAATTTATTTTGAAATACTAACGTTTAAAGTATGGTAGAGAGTGCATCTTTCGACACTTTAAAATTATAATGTAATATTTCAAATGTGAGCTTCATATTGTATCAGACTCTACATAGTTTTTCAAAACTTTTTGTAGAGGATGTGTGGAGCAAAATGTTTGAAGACAATTCCTGACAGCTAACTTAAATTTGAAAGATTATCACTTGATTTTAATCCCGTTTAGAGGTTTAGAGGAGAGAAAGAGGGATATCAAGACACAGACGGAAGAAAAAGAGAGCATATTATTAAGGACCAAGAGAAGACTGTTCCAGAAAAGATGGGGTGGTCAAGAGTACCACCGTTTTTATTCCATTCCGTATTTAATTAAGAGCATTCTGCAGTAGCATTATACAAACCTTCCTCATTTATTCCCTCCTCCTTTCCTATGGAACATAACGGCTATCCCCATTTTTATATTGAAACCATCCACTCTAGTGCAACTGTTCTCAAAGTTTAGTGAGCTATCACTTTATATTTTTTACTTATTAAATGGGCAGATTTTGATTAGCAGTTTTAAGGTAGGGTCCAGAAACCCATTTGTTCAATAATCACTTTAGGGCACCCTTTGGAAGTGGTCCACAGACATTTTAAGAAATAGTGTTTTAAAGTAGCCAACATGTGATCTTAGTTGAATAGAATTATTTCTTCTAATTTTTCATTTCCTTGATTTTTTTTTTTATTCATTCATTAATCCATCCAACAAAGGCTTATTGAGTGCCTACTATGTGCTGGGCTCTGAAGATGCAAATATGATTACATTGTTCTTGCTCACAAGAGCTTACCTTTTGTGCTCTTGACCACCCCATCTTTTCTGGAACAGTCTTCTCTTGGTCCTTAATAATATGCTCTCTTTTTCTTCCGTCTGTGTCTTGATATCCATCTTTCTCTCCTCTAAACCTAGAAACATATATACGTGCAGACTTCAGGTTTCAGCCTTGTCTCACTGCTTTTACTTCTTTATATTAACTATCATATAAAGTTTATTTGCTCCCAAATTTCAGTGGTAATCTCTGTGTAGGTAATTTTTAAATCTTTCTTTTAAGCCATACTTTCATTAATGTTTCGGTTCCAAATCTCTAGTGTCCTACAAGATCTTACTTTAAAAAGAAACTTTTATCTCTGTCTTTATGCTGTAGCAGCAGTTTACAAGAAAATATAATATCAGTCATTCCACAAACTGATTACATTCACTTTAACTTCCTCTGTCTTTCAATTAAACAGAACTGGTTTTAGTGTTCTAAGGATCAAGATTTTACCCTAAAAAGAGTTTTTGAAAATTATCTTGGCCCTCAGCAGTGTAAGGTTGATTGTAAATATAGACATGGTCACTGGTCTTGAATTACATGAAGTTAAAAATATCTTTTAATGTTAGCCACCATAACTAAATACATTTTCTACTGGAAAACCTAGTCAATCAGCACATTAAAAAGCTAATCAACCACAATCAAGTAGGCTTCATTGCTGAGATACAAGTTTGGTTCAATATATGCACCTGACCCCCATCCCATCATGGCCAAGCATTCAATTTGTAAGGTTACTCTGGGGTCCAGGAGGTGGTCTGTTCAGTCAGTTGGGTGAATTTGAAATGATGAGTTGAATGAAACACTTACAGCTTACAGGTGAGATGCTCTAAGTAGAATTCTATTTGAAAAGAATAGACTATGTCTATCATGGGATCTGGCTTCATGAACATTTCTGGAATAAATAACAATGTAAATTGAAAGCCACATGGTTTTCTAGAGGGAAATCTTGGCACTGATCTTATTCTCAGTTTTCTTACTGACTTCTTGTGTGAGAAAAATTATTAAAAAATCATTTTGTGCCTCAGGTTTTCCTTTTATAGAAAAGTACAGAACAATATGCCTTTTCTCTAGATTGTAAGATGTTGTGAAGAAAGGCAACTTAACATATAAGGTATGTATAGCCATCTAGAAGTAAGTAGTATAAAAATACAATTTATTATTGTTAAATTATTATTTAAGAGGATTTTTATTGTTGAAAGTAGTACTTTGGATATGCGCTTATGTCTCATGGATTATTCCAAAAAACCAAGAAAATTCATAGTCTTCAATACTAAGTAAATTGCTAACTAATGATATTTTAACTAGTGGGATCATTGGAAGGGTGATTATGAATTATAACAGCTAAAGAGAGTTACAGTTCTCTCATTTAAAAAAGTGAATAAAATGTTCCTCCTAGAGTTAATAGTTTATATAAATGACATATTTATCTCTTATAAGTAAGCTCATAAGCATGACTGCAAGTTCAGAAAGATCAAAACAAAGTAACAAGGAAATGTATAAAAGTACACTATTTGTACTGTCCAAGGAGGAAAAAAAAATGCTGATCTCTTACAGTCCAAAATATGAGAAAAGTACCTTTTGTTTCTGCTTTTTCAAACTGCAATCAGTGCTTAGATAATTTTACATTAGAAAACAAAGTTTTCCAAAAAATTGCATCGAACTTTGTTTTAACATGTTAACTTTATTCTCACAAAACTGCTATCTCTCTCTCTGTATACACACACACACTCACACACAGCTTTTGGCATAGAAAATTTGCACTATTTGCAAATTCTTGGCAAAAAATATGTTACATTTAGCCAACAAACCATGTGTAAATGGGTAATGAATGTTAACAGACAATCCACAGAAGAGAAAAACTGATTGTCCAATAAACATGTGAAAACATGCTCAGAATCACACATAATGAAATAATGCAAATGAAATTAACAAATATAATTTTATATTCATCAAACTGGCACAAATTAAAGTACCTTAAGATATTCATATTGGCTAGGATGTAAAGTTATGTAACAGAGATTTACTCTCACTGAAAGTGGGAGTTTACATCAATAAATAATTTTGGCAACATCTAATAAAGTTGCAGATGCACATGCCCAAGATGGTCAAGATTTCCACTTCTAAATGTAAGACCACGAAAAACTCATATAGACGCATGAGAAGACTTTACAAAATAATAATTGTAGAATTGTTTGTAATAAAATGAAACCAGAACAAAAAACAGATTTTTATCAATATGAGAAGAGAAAAACAGATTTTGATATAATTCTACAATAAAATACTACTCAAAAATAAAAAAAAAATGAACTAGAAATAAATGAACATGAATCTAAATTTAAAAATCATGACACTAAGTAGACTAATTTGTTTAGTCACAAGAGAGTGTATATAAAAAGAATACTATGGAAGGTATCCTTTATGATAGCTTCGTGTATGTGGTACAGAAAAATGTTAAAACTGAGAAAGAGAAGAAGGCTGCACACTGAGATATGAGGGTAAAATGTTAAGATTTACTGCATAGCAACATTAAGCAACACAAATTGATATATATGAGTATGTATGTGTATACATGTATATATTTAGTAAATATTTGCCTATATATAATTTATATACATATTTAAGACATTCATATTAAGAATATACATATTTGGAGTATATATATTTAAGAGCATATATATATATATATGTATATATATACACACACACAGGTATTTGATACACAAATTTAATGAAATTCTCATCAACTCCTGCAAAAATTGTTGTATACATAGACAAGCTTCTTCTGTAATTTATAAGGAAAGGCATAGGCCCTAAAATACCAAAAACAATCTTCAAAACTAAGAATATGGTTGGAGAAATCTACCTGATACCTAACAGTAGGGCCTTTTATATAACTAGATTAATCAAGACTATGTAATGTTAGCAGAGAGAGAGAGACAAATAGATCAGTGAAACAAAATAGAGAACCCGAAAGTAGGCCCACATGTACATGCTTGACTGATATTTGACAAAGTTGCAAAAGCAGTTTAATAGAAAAGAGATAGTCCTTTCAACAAATAGTACCAGAGCAAATGTACATCCATAGTCAGAAAAATGAACGTTGACCTAAGTCTCACACTTTATACACATAGTAACTCAGAATGGATCACAGACTTAAATATAAAATGCAGAAATATGACTATTAGAAATAACAGAAAATCTTAGAAATAACAGAACATCTACAGTAACAAAGTCTACAAACAAATAGAATAGAATAACAGATTTTGTTAATAACAGTCTACAAACAAAAGGTTTATAGACTTGACATCAAAAGCACGATCCATCAAATGAAAATTTGATGAATTGGACTTGGTCAAAATTTAAAACTTTGCTTGGGTAAAAGAATCTATAAAAGGGATGAAAGGACAAGCTAAAGTCAGAATATTTGCAAACCACATATCCAAGGAAAGACTAAGATCTAGACTACTTAAAGAACTCAACAATATTAGACTAAACAATCCAATTAAAAATGGACAAAAGACACCAAGAGATATTTCACCAAAATTAATCTTAAAATGTCAAATAAGCACGTGAAAAGATGTTCAGCATCAGTAGCCACTGAGCAAATACAAATTTCAATCACAATTAGATGACTACACATTTATCAAAATGGCTTCAATAAGAAATAGTAACAACACCAAGTGTTGAAGAGAATGTCGTAAAAGCAGATCACTCATATCTGGTGACAATGTAAAATAGTATATAGCCTTTCTGGAAACCGGTTTGACAGATTTTTGTTTGTTTTTTGTTTTTTCTCCTAAGATGGAGTCTTGCTCCATCACCCAGGCTGGAGTGGAGTGGTAGAATGTCAGTTCACTGCAACGTCTGCCTCCTAGGTTTAAACGATTCTCCTGTCTCGGCTCCCCCTGAGTAGCTGGGATTACAGGCATGTGCCACCATGCCCAGCTAATTTTTGTATTTTTAGTAGAGACAGGGTTTCACCATGTTGGCCAGGCTAGTCTTGAACTGGCTCATCTTGAACTCCTGACCTAGTGATCTGCCCACCTTGGCCTCCCAAAGTGGTGGGATTACAGGCGTGAGCCACCGCGCCTGGCCTACAGTTTCTTATACAACTAAATATGTGACCACCACATTACCTGGCATTGCACTTTACATTTTTCCCCACAGAAATTAAAACTTATTTTAATACAAAAACCTATACATAAATATTCCTAGCGGCTTTATTTGTAATTGCCAACAAGTAGAAACAACACAGATGTACTTTAACAGGAGAGTGGTTAAACAGTCATATATCCATACCATGTATTATCACACAACAATAAAAATCGTGAACTATCAATACACAGAACAACTTGGGTGAACCTCAAAGAAATTGTGCTGAGAGAAAAAGAATTTTTTCAATAGGTTACATATTACATGATTCTATCTATATACCATTACTGAAAAGACAAAATTCATGTATTTTGCCCATTTTTATTGGGGTTGTCTTCTGTTTTTTGACTTAAGTTCCCTGTAGATTCTAGATAATAGGTCTTTGTGAGATGCATTTTAATGAATATGTTCTCCCAAAAGTTGAAATTAAAAAAAAAAAAACCACAAAATTATATAAATGGTCAAGCGTGGTGGCTTATGCCTATAATCTCAGCAATTTGGGAGGCCAAGGCGGGTGGATCCCTTGAGGTCAGGAGTTCAAGACCAGCCTGGACAACATGGTGAAAACCTGTCTCTACTAAAAACACAAAAATTAGCTTGGCGTGGTGGTGCACACCTGTAATCTCAGCTACTCAGGAGACTGAAACAGGAGAATTGCCCGAACCCAGGAGGCAGAGGTTGCAGTAAGATGAGATCGTGCCACTGCACTTCAGCCTGGGTGACAGAGAGCAGGACTCCATCTCTCTCTCTCTCTCTCTCTCTCTCTCTCTCTCTCTCTCTCTGTGTGTGTGTATGTGTGCGTATGCACATATACACAGAGTGCAGATTAGTGGTTTCCAGAAGTTAGGAATAAGAGTGGGGTGTATTTGGATGTAATACGGGTTCCAATGGGGTTAAAAACTCTTCGTGTTTTGTCTGCATCCATGCCATCATCTTAGTTGCAATATGTATTATAGTTTTGTAAGGTATCAGAAAACTGGATAAGTGATATGAAAGATCTCTCTGTATTATTTATTATAACTGCATGCAAATAAACAAAATAAAATGTTTAATTCACAGGATTCATGATATATCACCATTGTGTAGAACAACCATTAAGGTTTGTTCGAACAGGTAAATCACTTAGGAAATACAACTCAACTAGGCACTGTAGTAATCATTTTTTTTTTTTTTGCAAAGTATCTATAAACTGAATTATATATATATTGCTGAATTGTTCTACTAGCTGGCTTAAATGTGCTAAAAGAAAATCTTGAAAGAATATTGCTAAATTTTATTGAAAAATCATCATTTTGCATCAGTTATATATTGTACTTTTTGTTGTTAGACTGTCAACTCTCGTGTTGGAAGCATGACCTGTACCCAAGAGCTAGGCAGACACAGAAGTATTACTGGAGAAAGCAGGCAGTACCCAGATTTATTTCACATTTAATAATAATAGGTTCATGTTTTGAAATCTGACACTATGAACAGCAGTTTCTAAAACACTATACAAGAATTACATCATTTAGTCTATGGGGTGATCCTACTTCTAATAATAGTAGTGGACTAGCTCCTATTGAGCCAATACTTCTGTAGGTAATAACTGTAAACCCTGGACAAAATATTTTAAAAAGTAATTGAAGTCACTGAAGAGTGATAAAAATCAGGAAACTACTGGAGAAAACTTTACACATGGAAGGTGAGAATGGCAACATCATTGAGTGAAAATTTTCTTTGTTATGGCTTTAAGCTAGAGGACAGGACATATTGCATATACGTGAGCCAGCTACTACTTGGATATAAGCCTGTAGTCTTACTGTCTTCAAGAATTGGAGAATAGGATTCAGGTTAACCATATAAGATGGACAAGAAATTAGAAAATTCGAACAATAGAGGCACAAGGATGATTTCATTAATTTTTAACATGAATTCAACCAAAGTTTTGGCTTAACTACGTATGTATGGTGTTGGTTTTAGCAGCTCAGCTATGACTAAAGGAATTGAACAAAGACTGAAGCTGTGTACCACTGAAAGTGAGACTGTTTAAAGCTTGATTTCAACCAATATAACTGACTACTAAAGCACACAGGGAAAAATCAATACTCTTTGAAAAATGATAACGCAATCCAAAACCTATGGAGATGTATAATCAAAATGTCCAAGATAAATTTCAAATTCTAGACATGTAAAAATGTGACTTAAGAGAAAATGCAACCCATGAGTATTAACCCCGACATATATCAGATATTCGAATTAGCAGATAAGAATTTTAAAGCTGGTATTGTAACTATGTTCAGAGATGTAAAAAACACGGAAGATATCAGCAGAGAAATAAGTCATTTAAAAGAACCTAACGGAAATTCTAGAGCTGAAAAAATACAATATCTGAAATAAAAAATTCCCTGGATAGGCTTAGCAATAGAAAGGTATAACAGAGGAAATAGTAAGAAAATTTGAAGATAGAAACTGATAAACTATCCAATCTGAATAACAGAGAGAAAAAAGAATTTGTTAAAAAAATTGATCTGTGTGACAATATGAAAATGTCTAATACATATGTATTTTTAAATCTAGGAATGATAAATGACAATTAGTGGGTCAACAAAAATATTTGAAGAAAAAATAGCCAAAAAATTATATAATTTGATGAAAGACTTAAAATTACAAATTCAACAATCTTAGCAAAATCTAAGCAGAATACGTACAATGGCAATCACAGTTTGGCATATCATAATAAAATTGCTGAAAACAGATGTGTGTGTGTGTGTGTGTGAGAGAGAGAGAGAGAGAGAGAGAGAGAGACAGAGAGAGAGAGACAGACAGAAATTTTGACCAGTGAGTTTATACTAGGAAATAAATGAAGAACCAAAGACAGTAGAAAAACATGTTTAGAATGCTGAATGAGAAAAAATTTCAACACAGAAGCCTATATCCAGAGAAAATATCCTATCAGAATGAAGAGTAAATACATACATTTCCAGATAAACAAAAAGAAAGATAATTCATCACAAATAAAACTGTCCTATTAGTATAACTGCCAAAGGATGTTTTCAGGCTAAAGGAAAATGGTACCAGATAGGAAATGAAATCTTCAGGAATGAATGAAGTGTACTCAAAATGGTACATGTGTAGGTCAATGTAAATTTAAATATAAATTTAATATTAAGAGCTTCTGCACAGCAAAAGAAACTACCATCAGAGTGAACAGGCAACCTACAGAATGGGAGAAAATTTTTGCAATCTACTCATCTGACAAAGGGCTAAAATCCAGAACCTACAAAGAACTCAAACAAATTTACAAGAAAAAAACAAACAACCCCATCAAAAAGTGGGCAAAGGATATGAATAGACATTTCTCAAAAGAAGACATTCATACAGCCAACAGACACATGAAAAAAATGCTCATCATCACTGGCCATCAGAGAAATGCAAATCAAAACCACAATGAGATATCATCTCACACCAGTTAGAATGGCGATCATTAAAAAGTCAGGAAACAACAGGTGCTGGAGAGGATGTGGAGAAATAGGAACACTTTTACACTGTTGGTGGGATTGTAAACTAGTTCAACCATTATGGAAAACAGTATGGAGGTTCCTCAAGGATCTAGAACTAGAAATACCATATGACCCAGCCATCCCATTACTGGGTATATACCCAAAGGATTATAAATCATGCTGCTATAAAGACACATGCACACGTATGTTTACTGTGGCACTATTCACAATAGCAAAGACTTGGAATCAACCCAAACGTCCATCAGTGACAGACTGGATTAAGAAAATGTGGCACATACACACCATGGAATACTATGCAGCCATAAAAAAGGATGAGTTTGTGTCCTTTGTAGGGACATGGATGCAGCTGGAAACCATCATCCTCAGCAAACTATCGCAAGAACAGAAAACCAAACACCGCATGTTCTCACTCATAGGTGGGAACTGAACAATGAGATCACTTGGACTCGGGAAGGGGAACATCACACACCGGGGCCTATCACGGGGAGGGGGTAGGGGGGAAGGATTGCATTGGGAATTATACCTGATGTAAATGACGAGTTGATGGGTGCTGACGAGTTGATGGGTGCAGCACACCAACACGGCACAAGTATACATATGTAACAAACCTGCACGTTATGCGCATGTACCCTAGAACTTAAAGTATAATAAAAAAATAAATAAACAAAAAAAAATAAAATCTAGGGGGAAAAAAAAAGAGTCAAATAAACAATGCTAACAAAACCCAATGTTCTTTAGTGTGCCCCACAATTATACTGTCAATATTAAAGATCAGAAAAAGTTCCTTCTACAACTAAAATTTGAATTCATGACAAAACATTGTTTCAATTTAATTGCCAGTGTTTTTAAAAAAATTTTTAGTGATAAATAATAAGATTTTTGACATCTTTGATTCATCAAAAAAAATATGGCTGGTTAAAGCGAAACTACATATGATATTCTATTGTAGGATTTGTAATATATGTGGTGGTAATACATGTGACAAATATAAATGATGAGATTGGTAAATGTAGATAGTTGCATGATTCTTACAATTTACTTGAAGTGACAATATTAACACTATGTGGTAAAAATAAATGTAAGGGTGTATTTTCTAATACCAAAAGAAACCACTAACAAAATGATGAAAAGAATATATAATTAATTAAAAAGCTAATAGATGAATTTAATTTCAAAAAAGTTCAGTTGATCTCAAAGAAGGGAAGAATGATGCAACAGAAGAAAAAAAAAACAAATAGAAAAAAGAACAAATAAACAAATGATAAAAAATAATAGGTCTAAATCAACCATATAAAAATTTCTTTAAAATAAACATACTACATCATCAATTAAAATACATCTTTGAGGTTAGTGTTATTTTTTGTTTTCTTTTTACAGATGAAAAAATTAATCCATAGAGAGCAAAATCACGCCTAAGTTTGTACAAGTGGTAAGTAGAAGAGGCAGAATTTAAACCCAGCCAGGATCCATGTTTTTAAATCTCAAAATTATATCACTTAATATTTACCCGGATCTGACTCATCATAAATTAATTTATATACACACACAAACATATATATATATATATATATAAAACTTGTGAGATAATAATTTGAAACACAAACCCCATTAACTCATTGTCATGATAATAGTGAAACAGAACACACACAAAACAATGAGAGAAAGACAAAAGACAGAATACAAATATGTATTGAGTAGTACAATGCAGTCTAGAAATGGAAAAGGAGATGTACTTCCCTTAAAAAAGACGTCAGTGGGGATTGAAGTGTTCTGCTACACCTATGTGGAAAAGACAAAACTGGTCATTGGAGGACAAAGGAATTCTAAACAGATGAAGTTACCTTCAAGCTAAGAGAACAGCATGTGCAAGCACATTTAAATGAAGGCACTATCTTATGGAGGACAGTGATAATATTAGTCTATTTGGCCTTATATTATGCATGGGCAAGTCAATAAGACAGCTAAGTATTTGTAATTGCTGGGATAATGATACACAAATAATTAAACTATCAATGTTCCATTAGAAGAACCTATCTTATAGTGTGGCCAGGGGCTTTCTTTTGTCCTATCTTGTTTTATAGTTTTTGTGAATGACTGGATTGGGAGCCATGATGACTACACACATATGCATTGAAGCTGAGAGGATGGTCAAACACATTGTTTAGCCTGTTTAATATGCAAAACTCTTTTATTTCACTGGAAAAAAAATTGCCATATCTGTCAAGAAGACATTTAATATATACTTCTAATTGAAAAAGTACAAAATACAGTGAGATGTTTTATAAAAGTTAGTATTAAAATTACTTCAAGATTGTATTATACATTCATTCCTTGAGTTTCAGTTTCCTCATCCCCAAACAGAGCTGACTGGATTAAATTATTTCAGTACTTCCTTGCAATTCTAAATTTCTGTGGTTCCTTGCATCATAGTTGAATGCAACTGCAAAATTAGCCAATGTGATCTTGGGTGAATTACTAGGAATTTGAAGAATAGAGAATCTAGTCTGTGGTAGTCTGTGTACCACACTTGAGCACATTTCTAAAAACATGACAGATTGGAGTTTGTCCAGAGGCAAAGGATTCCTTGGTAAAGAAATGGAAACGATGATAACTGAAATATCAGACGTTATTCATCATCCTTCAAAGGCTTTTCACTGCACCTAGGATAAATTTTTTAAGAATTACTATGGTCTACAGAGTTCTTTGTGATGTAGCTCATACATTTCAGAACCAAACATAGAAATGTATCCATAGTGCAACTCAAACAGCAAGGAATATTTCAAAATACTCTTTTTATCTTCCATAGGAATATCATTAAAGACAGAAATTTTGATATTGATTTTAATAATCTTCAGAAAAGGCAAGTAATATGCACTCTCGGATCCCCCACTTGAAAGATAGCCCACCTACTCTTTAGCATCACCTTGGATGACTCAACCTTTAACTCACTGAATTTCAGCCAATCTGCTTTCAATCCACTAAATAAACAAAATTCCTTTTTGCCTTATAGTTTTCAAATATTTGATTTCTTCTTCTTGGAAAATTCTATTGCCAATGTTTTCACTTGGCTAAATATTACATATTCTTCAGGTTTCAGCTTAAAATCACTTCCTCAAGGAAACCTTCTAAAATATGCCATTAGAAAAGAGGCCACCTGTTTTCTAGTGGATCACCTAATTCTCTATTCTTACGCTTTAATGTTTTTTCATAGCATTCATCATAGGGTATAATTGCATAATTGTTTGAATGCTGTTTGAGATGAGGATTTTCTTTTGACAGAGTGTAATCTGAAAGCCTTTATTTTTGGTTTACTAGAACAACTTAAATGGCTTTTAGTCCTGAGGCAGACCTCATAAAGAGAGGAAAAAAAAGAATAGGAAATTAGAAAGCTAAATTGTTTTGTACGGTGAATTGAGGAGTGTTCTAAATTCCTAGGGAGAGCCCGAGAGAATGCAAATTAGGTGCCAGAAAAATGGAGAGAAGAGATGATATGAAAAACGAGATCAGGTAGATAAAAACAGGGTGCAACTCAATACTGAAAGAAATGGGCAGTGAAAAATCTTCAGTGGTGGAAAAGGCCAAGGGATTTCAAGAATAAAGATACCTAACGTTGTAAGTTGTTTGCTGAGCTGTAAATTAATTCCCTGAGAGACACTAGGTATATCAGTTTATTAGGGCTGCCATGACAAAATACCACAGACTGGGTAGCTTAAGCAATATAATTTATTTTCTCACAGGCTGGATGCTGGAATTCCAAGATCCAGTTGTCAGCTGGGTTGTTTTCTCCCCAGATCTCTCCTGGGCTTGCAGATACCTGCCCTTTTGCTGTGTTCTCTCATAACATTTTTCTGTGCACTGGCCTCCCTGGTATCCTTCTTTGTGTGCAAATAAAGACCATTCAGATTGTATTAGGACCCATCCTAATGGCTTCCTTTAACTGAATCACCTTTTTAAAGGACTATCTTCAAATATAGTCACATTCTGAGGTTGAGGTACCGAGAATCGGAGCTTTAACATACTAAATTGTTGTGGAGGGGTACAATTAAGCCCATAGCACTGGCACAGAAAGTAAATGATTTGGTGTCTCATACCAAAGACAGAATGAGGACAAAACTGAATTTAAATAACTAGAAAAAAGATAATCCCATAAAACAGACTTTGGTGTTATTCACTTAAGTGGCAACTTTGTTTCAGTAGATATTTCACATGTAAACATTTACAAAAGCTTAGTCACATAGTATAACTTTCTTTAATCTCAATCTTATTCTCATTTAACCAGTTCTGGCCTATTTCTGATCATAAATTTTATAAACTTGATTCCTATAAAATTACTTCAATTAAAAGAGCAAACACAAGAAAGAGGTCAACATATGAAAAAAAATAACTCAAGGTGGATTAACAGCTTAAATGTAAGTCCTGAAACTATGAAACTTCTAGAAGAAAACCTAGGAAATATGATTCTAGACATCAGCTTTGGTAAATAATTTATGATTAAATCTCCAAAAGCATTTGTAACCAAAACAGAAATTGACAAGTTAAACCTAATTAAATGGAAAAGCTTTTGCATAGCAAAAGAAACTATCAACAAAGAAAACGGACAACCTACAGACTGGGAGAAAATATTTGCAAATCATACAGCCAACAAATTAGTAATATTTATAATCTCTAAAGAACTTAAACAATTCAACAAGCAAAAAAAAAAAAACTCATTAAAAATAGGTGAAGAACATGAACAGACACTTCTCAAAAGAAAACATACATGCTGCCAACAAATACATTTTTAAAATGCTCAACATTACTAATCATTAGAGAAATGCAAAACAAAACCAAAATGAGATACTGTTTTACAACAGTCAGAAAAGCTATTACTAAAGAGTCAAAAAATAACACATGCTGGTGAGGTTACAGAGAAAAAGGAATACACTGTTGGTGGGATTGCAAATTCATTCAACCATTGTGGAAAGCAGTGTGGTAGTTCCTCAAAGAGCCAAAACAGAACTGTCATTTGATCCAGCAATCTCATTACTGGGAATACACCTGCATTAGTCTGTTATTTCACTGCTATAGATAACTACCTGAGACTGGGTAATTTATGAAGAAAAGAGATTTAATTGACTCACACTTCTGCAGGTTATACAGGAAGCATGATTGGAGGCCTCAGGAAACTTACAATCATGGAGGACGGGTGAAGGGGAAGCAAGCAACTTCTTCACATGGTGACAGGAGAGAGAGAAAGTGAAGGGTGAAGCTTTGCACACATTCAAACAACCAGATCTCATGAGAACCTTATCATGAGAACATCAAGAGGGAAGTCTGCCCCCGTGATTCAATCACCTTTCACCAGGCCCATGCCCGGACACATAGGGATTATAATTTGACATGAAACTTGGGTGGGGACACAGAGCCAAACCATATCAATATCCAAAGGAAAAGAAATCATTCCACCAAAAAGGTACATGCACTTGTATGTTCATCACAGCTTTATTCACAATAGCAAAGACACGGAATCAGCCTGGATTCCTATCAATGGTGAACTGGATAAAGACCTGTGATATATAAACATAATGGAATACTACACAGCCACAAAAAGGAACAAAATTATGCCCTTGTAGCAACATGATTGCATGATTGCAGCTGGAGGCCATTATCCTAAGTGTATTAATGCAGAAATAGAAAACCAAATACCACATATTCTCACTTGTAAGTGGCAGTGAAATATTGGCTACACACATGGACATAAAGATGGGAACAGTAGATGCTGGGAACTGCTAGAGAAGGGAGTGCTTGCAGGGAGAGTTGAAACACTACCTATTGGGTGCTATACTCACTACCTGCGTGACAGAATCATTCATACACCAAATCTCAGTTACATGCAATTTACCCATGTCAAAAACTTGCACATGTATCCCCTGAAACTAAAATAAAGTTGAAAAAAAAAAGAGGTAATACAGTTGTGTTTACAACTCAAAAATTACTTATCATAAGTATTAAAAATGTAAACATATAAAATGTTTTATAGGCAAGTTGAGGAGAAACAAGAAAAAAAAAAAAAAAAGAAAGTGAAAACAAAATTGTGGCACATTACCAGAGGAATATTGAATCTTATTTTTAGGATCGTATTTAAAAAAAAACAAAAACTAAAATTCCTCATGAATCACCAAGGAGCTTATAAAAATTAGACTTATGTAGTGAATGAAGTTGATTCTTTTAGAAAAATGAGATCACTTTCTTCTTTGATAGTGACTACACAAAAATCACTTACTTTATAGAGATTTCTAAAGCTTTGAAATGTATTTTTTCCCTTAAGCTTTACTCTCTAAAGCCATATTTCTCTTTCTAGTAATTTAAAATTTTTCATAATTCAAATAATCTTTACTGAGTTTATGTATATACATGTCAAAGAATACCGGGAAAATTGTATTATTCGTATCTATTCTTGGCACTACTCACTAGTTGATTATGGTGCTTTTTATTAATCTTTATAAAGTGTGATATGATTCTCGCAACTTTTCAAAACACTCTATCGCTCATATACATCTAAGAAATTATAAGATTCATGCTGTAGTCTTCTTAGGCTGCTATGACAAAATATCACAGACTTACTGGATTAAACAACAGACATTTATTTCTCACAGTTCTGGAGTTCAAGAAATCCATAATCGAGGTGCCACCACAGCCAGGTTCTTGGTGATCTGTCTTTTCCTGGATGGCAGAGGGCTGCCTTCTTGCTATGTCTTCACATGGCAGAGGCAGAGACACAGACAGCTTTGGTTTCTTTATCTCCATACAAGGACACTAATCACATATTATGGACTCTATCCTCAGGACCTCATCTAATAGCCACCCAGAAAACCCACTTCATAATACTATTATATTTGGAGTTGAGGATTTAACATGATAATTTTGAAGGAAGACAAGCATTCATCCTCTAATAATTTGTGTAATTGTAGTTCTTTTTGTCACAAAAAAGTTTCATTACTTATTAGTGTACACCCATACCTCAGAAATACTACACCTCCGGTTCTTAATCACTGCAATGAAGTAAATATCCCAACAAAGCAAGCCACACAATTATTTTTTGGTTTCCCACTGCATATAAAAATTATATTTACACTACACTGTAGTATATTTTTATACAGTTATGTTTAAACTGTACACTATCGTGTGCAGTAGCATTATATCTAAAACAATGTAAATACCTCAACTAAAAGTATTTTTTGTTAAAATGCTAATGATCATTGCAGCCTTCAGTGAATTGTAATCATTTTGCTTGTGGAGAGTCTTGCCTCAAAGTTGACACTGGCTGAAGGAGCAGAACAGTGGTTCTAAAGGTTGGGATGGCTGTGACAATTTTCTTAAAATGAGACAATAAGGAAGTTTGCCACATTAATTGACTCTTCTGTAGCATGTGATATTTGACAGTATTTCACTCACAATAAAGTTTACTTCAAAATTGGAATAAATCCTCTCAAACTGTTGCTGCTTTATCAACTAAGTTTACGTGATATTCTCAATCCTTTATTGTCATTTCAACAATGTTCACAGCATCTTCAACAACTGTAGATTCCATCCCAAAAAAAGAAATTGTATGCTCATCACTAAGAATCAACTCCTTCTACATTCAATTTCATCGTGAGATTTCCGCAAGTCAGTCACATTTTCAGGCTCCTCTTCTAATTCTAGTTTTCTTGTTATTTGTACCACATCTGCAGTGACTTCCTCCACTGAGATCTTGAAGTCATCCATGAGGGTTGAAGTAAACTTCCACCAAACTCATGTTAATGTTGATATTTTGACCTCCTCTCATGAATCATGAATGTTCTTAATGGCATCTAGAATGGTGAATGCTTTCTAGAAAGCTTTCTATTTACTTTGCCCAGATCCATCAGAGGAATCAAGATCTGTGGCAGCTATAGCCTTACAAAATATAATTTTCAACTTTTAAGTTCATGGGTACATGTGCATGTTTGAATAACTAATGGGTACTAGGTTTAATATCTGTGTGATGAAATAATCTGTACAACAAACCTCCATGTCACAAGTTTACAAAATGTATTTCTCAAATAATAAGACTGAGAAGTTCAAATTCTTTCTTTAACCAAGAGCTGTAGAACGGATGCTGTGTTAGCAGGCATGAAAATAAAATTAATCTCCTTGCACTTCCCATCAGAGTTCTTGGTTGACCAGGTCCATTATTAATGAGCAGCAATATTTTGAAAGGAATGTTGTTTCTAAAGAGTAGGGTTCAAAAATGGGCTTAAAAATTTAGTAAAGCATGATATAATAGATGTGTTGTTATTCAGGCTTCATTGTTCCATACATAGAGTACAAGCAGAGTAAATTAGCATATTTCTTAAGAGCCTTAAGATTTTCAGAAGCATAAATGAGCATTGGCTACAAATTCAAATCACCAAATGCTTTCGCCCCTAACAAGATAATCAGTATGTCTTTTGAAGCTTTCAGTCCAGGCACCGACTTCTTCCCTCCAGCTATGAAAGTCCTAGCTGGCATCTTCTTCCAAAATAAAAGTGTTGCATCAACGTGGAAAATCAGTTGTTTAGTGTAGCCAACTTTATCAATTATCTTAGGAAGATATTCGGGATAACTTGCTGCAGTTTCCACATCAGCACATGCTGTTTCATCTTGCATTTTTATGTTGCGCAGACAACTTATTTTCTTAAACCTTATGCACCAAACTCTGCTAGATTCGAACTTATCTTCTGCAGCTTTTTAACCTCTCCCTTCACAGAATTGAAGAGAATTAGAACCTTGCTCTGGATTACGCTGTGGCTTCGAGAATCTTCTGGCTGATATGAACATCTGTCCAGACCACTAATACTTTCTCCAGATCAACAATAAGGCTGTTTCACTTTGTTATCATTCATGTGTTCATCAGATTAGCACTTTAAATTTCATTTAAGAACTTTTCGTTTGCATTCACAATTTGGCTATTTGGCACAATAGGCCTAGCTTTTAGCCTATCTTAGTTTTGACATTCCCTCTTCATAAGTGTAATTACTTTTGGCTTCTCATTTAAAGTGAGAGACGTGTGACTCTTCCTGTAACTTGAATACTTAGAGACTACTGTAGGTTTCTTAATTTCCCAAATTTTAATCTTGTTATGTCTCAGGGAACAGAGAAAGGAAAAGACAGTGAAACATCTGTTCTGTGGGACAGTCAGAACACCCAAAACATTTATTAATTAACTTGTCCGTCTTATATAGGTGAAGTCATGTTCCCCACAAACAATTACAACAGTAATATCAAAGATCACTGATTGCAGATCACCATAATAGCTATAATAATAATGAAAAAGTTTGAAATATTGTGAAAATGATCAAAATGTGAGATAGAGACTTGAAGTGAGAAACGCTGTTGGAAAAATGGTGCTGTTATATTGCTTGATGCAAGGTTGCCACAAACCCTCTAATTATAAAAGAAATGCACTCTCTGTAAAGCACAATAAAGTGAAGCACAATAAAATTAGGTGTGTCTGTAAAATAATGTAGTTCTGTATATAAGTGGAAGAAGACTTTTACTTATGACTTTATGCCCATTTATGTTGATTGAATTTTTGAAATGTGAATGTAAAACTTTAATAATAAAATAGTACATACGTCATGACATATGCAGACAAGTTGGCAATCTTTTCAATAGTTTTGATCTGTGGCCATGTATTTGGTAAAATACTTAGTGTTTTCTAAGTGGGATTGGTGTTGAAATGATAATAACACATTAATAATGGATTCTGAGTAAGCACAAATATCATAGCAGTAACAGCATATTTGCCAATGCCAACCTTTATTGTACTTCTGTGGTAAAACCATACTTAATTCCCAATAACAGTGAAGCAATTAGACAATATAAATTCATCAAAAGTATCATTTCTAAAGGAATGTGGCTATATCCAAAAGGGTTATATAGATTTCATCAAATTTCCACTTTTTTTAATTGACCAAGTATGTGGCCAAGAAATAAACAAATGCATTCTTGGCTGTGTACAGTGGCTCATGCCTGTGATCCCAGCACTTTTGGAGGCATAGGAGGGTGGATTGCTTGAGGCCAGGTGCTCAAGACCAGCCTGACCAACATGGCAAAACCCCATCTCTATTTTTTTAAAAAATACATTCTTAAAACTTAATTGCTGAACGAACATTAGAGAAGTTATGATCCTAGAAACAACCCCAAAGTCCCTGTTTGCTTAATGAGTAAATAATTGATCATTGGCTTGTGTTCACCTTGGTTTCAGAAGTTAACCTCTCCCAAAGGCATAATATGAAATGTGCAAAGCAAAGTAATTGAGTTTCCCACTAAATTAAAAACTGCATGGTCATGCATATTAAGTGATCCAGGAAAAGTATACTATCAATAGGAATACATTCTTTAAAGGCAAAAATAAGTTCTATCCATCTGCTGTCTAATGCTTACCAGTTTTTCAGTTCTCTACCTCAGTGTCACTTATTTAGGGACACTGTTCATAGCATCATACAACAGGCAGGGGAAAGTATTACACTCCTTTTACATGTGGTAATGTTTCTTCATAGCACTCAGCAGGAACTATTACTATGTAATGTTATAATTATCTGTTATCCTCCACTTTATGCAAACAGGGACCTTAGTTCATTTGTTCATCATTATACCACGAAAATTCATCAAAAATGTCACATGGTTAGTAAACAATCCATCATTATTTGTTGAGTGAGTAACTTGGGATGATAACACCAGGTCCAATACACTGCCATCGGCCACATTGACCTAGTTTCTCACTTCTTAAAGGTCATACCAGCCCGAGGTCAGGTATGCTTCCAAGTACCCTAAAATGCACAAACCAGTCCTCCCAACAGCCCTAGCACCAAATAGCAATAATGCTGAGGCTGAGAATTCCTGGATCACATAAAGAGCTTGTATTATTATTTTTTATTTAAATTTAGGTTCAAGTAAAAAAATATTAATATATAATAAGTATAACTGGAAATTATTACACTCATTTATTTCTTGCAAAATATTTTATTTCTATATAATGTGGTATATAAATGTATTTTACCAATTGGTTTTGAAATACATACAACAAATACTGTATACATCTTTTATTTCACAGATACCAACCATGAAATATACTTTAAAATTTATAAGCAGGATTCATAGGTCACAAACACAGCAGCACCTTAAATCTTGAAAAAAAATTATGTGGTAGAGAGCTATTAGTTATGCTGGATGGAAAAATATGAAGGATCATTCACATAAAGAAATATCAGTATGTCAGATTGTCTTTTGTTGACATCGTTCAAGGCAACAAAGTCACAATTTTTAAACATCTACTTTCAGTGGGTAATAGGTTTTTTAAATTTTTGCTTCAATAATCTACTCTCAGCATAAATTAAACAATACGATTATTTCACCTTGTTTCTTGCAAATATTGGGTATATGAGGTTATTAACTTAAGTAAGTATTTTGTACAAGTTATACTGGTGTAGGACAAGTCTTTACACATGTGGTTAAAATATTTCATTGGTGTAATTATTCAGGCTTGGTTTCCTAACAACAAGGTAGCAGAATGTGTTTTTTGTTTGTTTGTTTGTTTGTGGTACAGAGTCCTATATAAAGATGTGTGTTGGAAATTAACCCTATCATTATAAGCCTTATTCAATTCACGTATCCTTGGATAGGCAAAGTCTGGATTTTGTGTAATGTCTTTTTTTTTTTTTTTTTTTTTTTTTTTTTTTTGAGACGGAGTCTCGCTCTGTCGCCCAGGCTGGAGTGCAGCGGCACAATCTCGGCTCACTGCAAGCTCCGCCTCCCGGGTTTACGCCATTCTCCTGCCTCAGCCTCCCAAGTAGCTGGGACTACAGGCACCCGCCACCTCGCCCGGCTAGTTTTTTTGTATTTTTTTTAGTAGAGACGGGCTTTCACCATGTTAGCCAGGATGGTCTCTATCTCCTGACCTTGTGATCCACCCGTCTCGGCCTCCCAAAGTGCTGGGATTACAGGCTTGAGCCACCGCACCCGGTCAATGTCTCTTTATTTATTTATTTATTTATTTATTTATTTAGGAGACCGAGTCTCACTCTGTCACCCAGGCTGCAGTGCAGTGGCACAGTCTCGGCTCACTGCAACCTTCACCTCCTGTATTCAAGAGGTTCCCCTACCCCAGGCTTCAGAGCAGTTGGGACTACAGGCGTGTGCCACCACGCCCAGCTAATTTTTGTATTTTTAGTAGAGACAGGGTTTCGCCATGCTGGCCAGGCTAGTCTCGAACTCCTGATCTCAGGCAATCTGCCCAACTCGGCTCCCCAAAGTACTGGGATTACAGGCGTGAGCCACTGCGCCCAGCCAGATTTTGTGTAATGTCTCTTTATTACAAAATACTGGGTAAGAGGTTTGACAATACATTTAAAAATATCCAACTAGGAAAAATTCACTCGATTTTATAGGTTGAAAACATTTGCTTGTCATGCAAATTCAACCCCAGCTTTCCTTAAAAGGGCTATGGCTTTATTTATTACAAGTAATGCTCCCCTGTTACTCATTCTCTTCTTACTGATGTAAAATTCCCAATATGTCTTAGCTTTCCGTATCTTCTAATGGTGTATAGGAACAAGCATCATGGGTAGAATATTAAATACGTTCATATATTTTTCCTCATAAAACATGGGCTAAATGTACAATATCATATCTGTACTTAGATTTATATTTCTAAGGAGAGAGAACATGGCCTGGTGTGGTGCATTTTCTGAGGTACCATTAGCTTTGATTCTAATATTTCAGACTGGTGGACATGAACAGATATATACACATTTTTACTGCTAATAAGAAAAGATGTAGGGCCTTTTATCATTCCAAATCTCTTCATACTAACAGACTGTGCCCACATAGGTGGAGTTGTGATGAATTAGAGAATATTGAACTGAGCCAACATTTTTTTTTTCCTATTTGACATAAATGGGGTGGAGGAGAGAGATAGGCACATGTTACTCAGGACACTTTCACTAGCAGTATGTATTCTAGTGTTGGGTTTCTTTGTAAAATATTCCACAATGTTACGTTTCAGTGCTACTCTCATCCTCCCTCCATCATCGTCACCAGAGTTTTTAGAAAGTATCTTCCATGATTATCTATACTCCAACTTATCTGGAGCTATATCCTTTCAATGTTTTCAAAAACATTGTTTCTGGGAAGTGCACTTGATTACCTGAAGCATCTTCATTATTGACTTTTTTTTTTTTTAAATGGCTCTAAAAAGTCTGTATCAAATCATCACATATTTAAGAGATGGAGCCTTTTCAAAAAAGTTATCATATTAGAGTAATATATGTTTTTGTGAAAACAAAAGCAATACTAACATTTGCATGAAGACAAGGGAAACAATGAATATATATATTGACAAACATAACAATACCTTTTGGATATCTGCACATACAATAACTATTTTATTTTAGTTATTTTGCAATAACTTCCCAGAAGTAATACTATATTTAGGGTTCTGTACAGATCATTCCCTATTTATTTATATTTCTCTATTTGGGCTAGAAATAGTTCAAAGGTGGAACATACTTTGTTTACTGTCTTATTCTAGGGAGTGTGTCATTTAAAAATAAGATATTATTCTCACCATTGTTTTCATTGTATCATGCTTTATTCCTTAGTTGCATTTTATTTCCCATTACAAAGTTTGAATCCATTTTCCCGTAATAGAACAATATTTAGTTTAAAATTTCCTTCTGTCATTATAAAAACAAGATGCTGTTATATTGTATCTGTGTTTATACTTATTTTTGAGGCATCATCAAACCCTGAACAAACACCATTCAAGTATAATGGTGTATAGTTGGAAGAGAAACTGGTTTATGAAAAAAAAAAAAAAAAACCTTTTATTTTGTCTAGGAAATGATAATGTAACCTAATTTGTACTTTTTATAGAAAGGCAAAAAAATTTAAAATCCATATTATATAAAATATTATATATTTCCAAACCACTATTCAGTACCTATCATTTGCAAAGGTATTAGGTTAGTGCAAAAGTAATTGTAGTTTTTGCCATTACTTTCAATTGCAAAAACTATTTCAAACTGTATTTCCCCTCCCCACCCCATCCCCAGACACACACAATTGGATTTGAATCAATCCTAGATTTCTTCTGATTTTTCTCAAGGAATATCTTAAAGTTCTCAAAATAAAGTGAATTTACATTTCCTTTCGCCTAAAAATAACACATATATTGTATATCAAGTCATAGGAGGAGGCAGAGAACATTGGGGAATTAAAGATATGATAACTCTCAAAATGTTAGAATCACTGACTTAATAGTAAATAATAGGCTGCTCAGAAATAAGTATAGAATTATCTGAAACAATTCTGCAACCATTGCTAGTATATAGGTCAATACATAGCTCAGAGACTTGGCGATGGGTTCCTGAGCCTGTCGCTTCTCTAGGTCATGGGTAGGAATCACATTCAAGTTAACTAGGATGTAAATTTCTACGATCAGACAGCTCTTGATTACCCAGTGTAAATTGAGCTGGTAATTTTACTTCACTATATGAGTCACTAACATATGAAACAAAAGAAAGCCTAATGGAAAGTTTTATTTGGCAATGTGTATAAAGCAAACCAAGAAGTCAAAAGACCTTAAAACAGAAGTTCAGTCTGACAATCCAGCCATCTGGCAGATGCTACAGAGGGAGTAAAAGTAAGGTATTAGAAAAGCAAACAGAATGAAGATGATACAGAATGCAGAGAATAGAAGACTATCCCTGGAAAAACTGGCTATGGTAGGAAGGAACAGCTTTCTATATCATGAAAACAGAAAATATATAGAAAATAAGAGAGAGTTAGCAAAAACAGACTTTTTATATGTGCTCGTATTTCTAGAGCAACACTGTTGGATCTTTAACATTTTATGCCATCTATTAACCATAGGCAGAGTGAGCTCCACATATATTGACTATCTCCAGAGGAGGTGATTCTATATATCTCTGAATATACTAAAAACCTTAAATCATACACTTTAAATAGGTGCATTTTATAGTACATGACCTTTTAGAAAAGAAACATAGGCCGGGCTTGGTGCCTCACACCTGTAATCCCAGCACTTTGGGAGTCCAAGGCGGGCAGAGCACAAGGTCAGGTGTTCCAGACCAGCCTGGCCAACACGGTGAAACCCCGTCTCTACTAAAAATACAAAAATTAGCCAGGTGTGGTGGCGGGTGCCTGTAATCCCAGCTACTCAGGAGGCTGAGGCAGGAGAACCCCTTGAACCCGTGGGGGCGGAGGTTGCGTTGAGCAGAGATGGCGCCACTGCACTCCAGCCTGGGTGACAGAGCGAGATTTGACTCTGTCAGCTGGAGGGGGAAGTGGGGAAGAAAATAAACACAAGTGATACAATAGCAACAAAAATGATAAGAATCATTTCAAATAAGGCAAATCCCATGAAAATTTGGCACCTATTTACAACATTGCCCTCAATATTCTGAAAAATTGCATACAGGAAATGGATTATTTGACTAAATGTGTAGTATCATTTTGTAAGCTTCAGAGAACAAAAGAAGTGTAATCACAGACAATTTAAAAGTTATTTCAGTTATAGGCATCTTAAATGAAGAGTATGTCAGACACTTCAAAAGAAAAAAAAAAAGATTCATGCCCAAGGTTACTCTTTCATTCCAAATTTGAAACGTTTCTCTTTCTGCAAATATCTACTATCTAGTGTTAGCGGAAAGATAATGAACAGTATCTTTTATCTTGAGTTAGGAAGCCCCAGAGAGCATAGTGTAGTGATAGAGAGTAAAAATGAAATGTTACTGAGAAAGTTGCATGAGGTTTTCAAAAATTGTTATTTAAAGCTTTGATTGGAATATTTCAGACTGGTGGCTATGTATACAATGTTACTTTTACCTTTTTAAGAATCCAGAAATTGTGCTGCATATGCTCCAAGTTCCCCTAGGTGAAGCCATGGATGGAAGATCATTCTTTTTTTTTTTTTTTTTTTTTTTTTGAGACTGAGTCTTACTCTGTCACCCAGGCTGGAATGCAGTGGAGCAATCTCCGCTCACTGCGACCTCCATCTCCCATGTTCAAGTGATTCTCCTGCCTTAACCTCCCTAGTAGCTGGGATTACAGGCGCCTGCCACTCCCCCGGCTAATTTTTGTATTTTCAGTAAAGATGAGGTTTCACCATGTTGGCCAGACTGGTCTTGAACTCCCGACCTTAGGTGATCCACCCACCCCGGCCTCCCAAAGTGCTGAGATTACAAGCCTGAGATGCTGAGCCTGGCCTGGAACATTCTTTAGGAAGAGAACTGGAACTTTCTCACTACATTACATATACCAAGTAATTTACATACACCAAGTAATTTACATCTATTATTTAATCTTCAGCATAATCTTTCAAATTAGGTATTGTTACCTTCACTCTCATAGTTGACAAACCCAATTATCAATAGTTAATTAAATTACCTAGAGCTTACATATTGAAATGGAAGAATTGAGAAGCAAAGCACCAGGTTTATGTGGCTGCAAAGTTTGTGCTCTTTCTTATATTACTCTATGGTCTTCAAAATCAAATTTGGTAAGACTGAATAAGAAATATGAAACGTCAGGAGTCTTCACGTGGGAAAATGCATTGATTAATTAATACAATGAACCATATATTTAAACTTCTAAAATCATAAATTGTAATAAGAAATACACAGACACACACACAAACACATATACATTACCTTCTGGTTACCAGATACCAAACTTTAAACCCCTCACTAATCTAAGTAATTAGTAATCTTTGTATATCTATTTCTATTTTCAAACATCAACTAGAAAGTATAGTTTCACTTAAACTTGATTAAGATTAATTTAATTGTGGCAAAATTCACTTGCAGTTCATGGTAATAAGTTTGCTAAACCTAAAAGATTGAAAAAGCCCTTTCCCCCCTCAAAACCAACTTTTTCATAAGCACAATATTAAAATGTTTTTTCAAAAAGTATCCCAAAATTGTGACAAAGCCCAAAGAAATTGTCGGTGAAATCAGAATTCAGCCATGGGAATGACCTAAATATCAAACATATCCAGCCTTTGTGGGCCCTTTTACTGCTTGAGAAATTGTTAGTTTAGAATTATGATCTGAACTGGGTTCTCAGTTGCATTTGCTTTCACCACGAGTCAACCTATTTGCTCTCCACCTCAGCACTTTGAGCTATCCTTTCCTATCTTGATGAATTTAAACTACAGTCTCTCAAGCTTGAGTCAACTTGTCTTCATATGTGTCATTTTCTGTCTGTTCCAAATTCTCTCTCAAACAGGCTGCTTTTTCCAAGATCATTACAACTTAAGGAAAACTTTACGTTTCCACCTTCCCATCCAGCATGTCTTGCCTTTTTCTTCCTCTTAGAGACTGTACTAACAAATAATTTTCACCTCTGCATTTAACACTGCAAATGAAAATTGATTCTGAGTGGCATAAAGGCTATGTAAAGATGGAATGCTTGGATGTATAGGACAATAAAGTTCATTTATTTTCAGCAAGATTCTTGGATTCCAGTGACCTTTCCAAACATGCTAATTTACTAAATCAAGCGATGTTGTATATTACAAAAGATAATTTCATTAAAAGAAATGGTAAACATGAATACAAAAGAAACCTAACCATTCAATAGAGAAACAGATTTATTATTGTTTTAACAAAACACATTTATTTTATCCCAGAAAAAAGCTGTTTTAACTTTCTGCGTTTCATACAAGTAAGGTCAGATAAATTAACATTACCTAGGCACTTTAACTTCTGGTGTCTCTGTAACAATATTACAGCATCCCAATGCCTTTGTGGTGAAAACCTGTTCAGCAACGAGTAAAATATAAAATGCAGTATGTGCATAATTGTATCTTTAGTGTTTGTGTAGGTATATACACATATATTATGTGTGTGTACATATATGTGTGTGTTTATATATGCATGTGTGTATAAACAGTTGATACCCATCATTAGGGAATTTCATATTTACCTACTGGCTATAATGTATTTGTAACACCGAAACCAATATTCACAGTGCTTTTAAGGTCATTTGCAAACATACACAGAGCAGGAAAATAATTGAGTCTCCTGATGTGTAGGCTGATATCTCCAGCAGAGGTCAAACAAGGGTAGGTTCTACACTGTTGTTTCGGTTTTCATACTATAATTGATTGCCTTTTTGCGGTCTGTTTATTGTCAAATCTATTGTACTTTTGTGCTTTTTATTAGTATTTTTGCTGTTTAAAATGGCCTCCAAGCATAGTGCGGAAGTACTGTCTAGTTTTGCTAAGCACAAGAAGACTATCATGTGCCTTACAGAAAAATGCATGTGTTAGATAAGCTTACTTCAGGCATGATTTGTTGTCCTGTTGGTCATAGATTTAATGTTCATAAGTCAACAATAGATATTAAATAAGGTATCTTTACACAGAAGCATACCTATATAAGGACTGTGTATTGAATAGTTGATGGAAATATTATGACCAGAAGCTTGCTGGAACCTACCCCTAGGAGGTTTACCTAGGAGCTATGCTTCAGCATTTGCAAATTCAGTGCTCATAGTGACTTTTAGAACATAACTGCTGCAAATAATGAAAATTGACTGTGTACGTGTGTGTGTGTGTGTGTGTATTATGCAAAAAACAGCAGATTGAAAATGATACTAATAATGCAAAGGCAAACAAATAATAGAAGAATAAAGTTGAAAATGCTCTTGGCTATTTCACATTAGACGGTTAAGGAAAAAATGGTTATCTGATCAGATATAACAAAAATTCAGCCGAAAATTCTAAATTATAAAGATAATTTGAAGTATGAATTTATATCAATGATTGCTAACAATAAACTTTACCTTAAGTGCATATTACACCTTGACATATTTACTAATAAATGTATGGAGTCGTCAAAACTATGAACACATTCAAAATAATTATCTCATTTAATGTAATTCTTCTTAAATGTTTAAACAGGTATTTTTCACAGTTGTATTAAAAAATATATACACGTAGTGTGGTTGCATGATTAAAATATTTTACTGATTGGAATTGATGTAAAATGTTTCAAGACTCTTCTTTGATCACGTAGTTCCTAATATATAGGAGTCACATTTCTGCTTGTATAGTCTGAGTACATTACAAATGAATTCTATTCAACAGTTTGATACGATAGTAAACTTTTTTTAATATTTTAATTTTTTCCTATATACTAGTTCTGAAATACACAGAATTGGTACCCCTGAAGTTTGCTCTTTTCACTTCTGCCATTATTACAAGTTGTAATTCACCCCCCAGAAAGTAAATAATTTCTCAAATATAGTTTGCAAATAGTTTTTTAAAAAACTATTTTGTAGCACTAAGTAGAGCTCAGCTGTTGACTCTAAAGTGATGTGCATTTTCTCGGTGGAAATTAGATCCAGAATCATTAGGGTCTTAACAAAAGAATATCCTATCATAATTCTAGTCATGCATGTCAGCCCAAAAAACTTGCTTATAAAATTCACTGCCAGTAAGTAGCCAAAGTCTCATTTTTTTTTTCATTACAGAATTTATGAGGTCTTCACTGACAACAAATAAATATAAATTATACCATAAATAATGGTAAGTCTTATTTATGCTCTTGATATGTGAGTCTGTCTTTCCTATTTGGTGGCAGAATATTTGTCTGAGCTCCCAGAGAAGGGAAAGAGACTTACTTTTTTCATTAGTAACAAATATGGATATGATCTTTGGTCATTACAGTCTTTTCAGGTGGATGAAGTTCTAACCAAATGTAGTTTGAGTGAGAATTTTGACATAGGTCATTCTTATTTTTGATGCCTTCTTGAACTTTGCCTTTTGAAAATCAATTTATATGGGGTCCCTTTCTTTCATGCTGTTCTATGTTACGCATATACTCTCAAATTTAAATCTTCCCATTCTTCCTATACACGATACTCAGACTCTACGTTTCCTTCACTGCTTCCTGTATTAACCTGCCCTCAGGTTGCTTTATTACTCTCAATGGTATTTGCATCTGGACAGAGGATGAATATTGAAAGAAAAATAATGATAGAATGAGAGCCATCAGTAACAGATGTTTGAGAGGATGTATGTGTGTGTCAGTGTGTGCATATGCACATGCAGACAGCCTTCCAAGTTACTAAAATTTCCAACCAGATAGATATATTTTAAGAAGGAAAGCTGTGCTTGAATCTAAACTACAAAATTTAGGAGAAATTTAACTTTAAAGAATACACCAGCATTCTTTAAAGAACTTACAGGCTGGCAAAATTAATCTAGAATTCAATAATAATAATAGGCAATAATTAAACTTAAGCCCTCATGTTAGAGTTTAGCTTCATTTATTTGTTTTCATAGCCCAGTGGAAATATGGCATGAATGTAGCCTTCATATATCTGATGATCCTTACTAAATATCACTATGATCAACGCATCTAAATTAAATGTATGTTTTCATAGCACGAACACATGTAAACAAATTTAGTCTAACTTGAATACCTCTATTTTCTTTAGCATGTAATCATTCCCCCCAAAGTTAGAAAAACTACAGCATCCTGTTCTCTATTTATCCTGAATCCCCAGACTAGACTACCATATGAGTCTCCCAACTAATCCCTGGTTTTCAAAGTTTACTACTTTATTGCATCTTTCATCCTGCCATCAGACCTATCTTTGTAAAACACATGTAAATCATGCCACTGTCTTTCTTCAAAATTTGTCATGATTTTCCACTGCCTTTGTCATACAATCTGTATTTCTTAGCATGAGATTCATTATCTCCTTTCAACCTCATCTTAGCAAAATTGTTCTTTTAAAAATGACTGTGGACAGATCACATATACAAATTACTATAGCACAAGATTATAAAATTATATACATGACACAAGTAAAATTTAATGTATTTCACCAAAAATAAGTTTAGAATCTGGTCCTTGTCTCCCTTGCGGATCCTGTAATAGAGTGTAAGTTAAATATAGAGATGTAGTCCAAGTAGAATACAAGGAAAAATATGATAAGTATGATTTGTCAAGTCTTACAAAGGAATGACTACTAATAAAAAATAGAAATAGAGTAATATTTTTGGAAAATTGAGCATTTGAACTGGGCCTTGAGACACAAGAAGGGTTTTACCTAATAAAGATGGCAGAAAAAACTTATCCATTATAAGGTGACATGGGCCTGAACTAAGGTAGTGGTGGCATAAATAGAAAGGTAAGCAAAAATGTGAGACACATTACATCATTATGACTTTTAATTTATATGAGATATGAGGGAGAAGATTTCCCACCTTACAGAATTCTGTCTTGTTTAACTTGCTGCTTTCACCAACCAAGATTGGGTCATGGGGAAGAAAGAGTTTGATGAAGAAATAAGTTATGTTTGGGGTGTCTATAAGATATACGAATGCTAGCCAGGAGGCAGATAGAGTTATATGGTCTACAGTAGAGATAGAGGTGTTGAAAAAGGGGTGCTGCAATGTGGTCTTGATGCTTCACGAGGGCTTTGAAAGCCTGAGGCTGGGCTGGCAGTGACGTAATCAAAGGAGGAAGGCTATTGTTGAAAGAGCAGTGGAAAATAGCTCAAAAAACTGACTCATCTAAGTCCTCAAATCATCTCACTTCTATCACGTGTGTTTGGGACGGGGGTGAAATGAGACAATGTGGGAAAATGTTTAATCCCACATGCATCCGTGTCTGACTGTTTTCCAAAACAAAATCAAAGTGATTTCCTGGATTATCTAAGTTTCCCCTCCAACCTCTCCTCTCCATTAATACAGTAGTTTATTGCTATTATAATTATTTGACATCATGTAATAGATATTACTACAATTTTTGGATATTATAGTGCTTCAGCGTATTTATAGCTATCATTTCACCCAGAGAACAACCTGTTCATTTGCATACACAATAAAGTGTGAGTATTATCAACCCAAAACATTGTAAATCAAAAGATAAATTCTGATATGAGTATAAACTGCGGGCAATTTGCTTTGCTTCTGAGAGTTATCCCTGTGAATGGGTGTATCATTGCACACATCTTTTGTAACACGCTATGGGAAGAAGCTTAATGCCTCAGGTACTGATCTCCAGGAGCTGAACTTAATTTAAGCTGAAAATGTGGACCATAAACTTTTTTTGAAATAGATAAGAAAATTGAATCTAATTGGAATTGTTCTTCTCTAGTTCCTGAAGTTTATGGCATGAGCTACATATTTGACATGACAGTGAAAAATTGGGGAAGAAACAGTACTGGTAAAATTGATAGGGAAAGTACTTGAGCAAGTTCTGGATAGAGGTGAAGACTTCTCTGGTCATCTCACTTTCTGATATTATAAGGCCACCTATACTCTAGCCTCAGTTAACCACCCACATTGCTTACAATTTTCCAAACGAGACCTTCTATTCCAGCCAAATTGTTGAACAAAAGACTGCTTACTATTCCCTTTTTTCCTTTGTTCACATCATTCTCTATGATTTGAATAACCACAGCTTTTCCTCTGATTATTCAAATCCTACTTATCTTTCAAAACTTATCTCAGATCTTACATGATCCATATTTAATGAGTATTCCTTCTTCTATCAGAAATTCTTAATACCTACAGGGTTTATTCATGGGTTTCAGATAGTTCTTGGATTCTCTAAAATGTTTACATTCTTATTATAGGATAGTTCATAGATTCTATACAATTTTCAAAGATGCAGATTAGTTAAGGTTCTACTTAGGACATTTGTTATCTCTTTCATTGCTAGTTTCCTGTTCAAATATATCATCTTTCTCATAATTTCACCTAAGTCATATGCGACATTGATATGCTTTATTTCCTACATGACACAGGGTAAGGTTCCTTAAACGTGGTGGTAGCTACTTAGTATACAATAGCTGATTTATCTTTGAGCTACTTTGTGTTAAATGGTGACCCTGCCCTATGTGTGTGGCATCTTAAATACCCGTATATATGCTGTAGCTCATTGACAGTAGTGAGATAACCTACAAACCATGCAAATTTCGGCCTTGGAAACATTCTCAGTCAACTCATTAACCTCAGTTCCATAATGCAATCATCATTTCAGCTAATAATATAATTCTCTTTCTATTTTTATGACTAAACCTATCATTAACAGACAATTGATTTTAAGAATATTTTCTGCAACTGACATCGTTCAAAATATTTCTGCTTAACACTTTAGAAACTCTACATACATATTCCACATATCCCAGTAGAAATACATGATCCCAGCCTTCAAATCAGACACCACAATCACAAAATAATCTAGGAAACACTATCTGTAGAAAAGAAGATTATAATTATTTTAAATTAATATAGAAATTTAACATCAAGTTTCTTTGGAGATTCAGATTAAGAAATTAATCAAAATGAAATGGAGCCATGAGGTAAGGTTTTGTATAGGTAAATTACATGAATGTTTCATCTGATTTTGAGAAATATTAAAAACAGAAGTGTTAGGCAGAAGGTATTATATATGCAAATTCACGAAACCAAATAAGTTGTGTTTATAGAGAAATGAGTAATATAAGCTAGGTTGTGCGATGAATTAGGTAAAACAAGAAATTAGTAGAGGAGTGATGTCAGCAAGATAGTGGAAAAGGAAGTCCTCAGTCTTTGTCCCCTCACAGAAACACCAATTTAGCAACTATTCACAGGTGAAAATGCCTTTGTGTAAATTCTAAAACACAGAGGTGAGGCTGCAGTATCCTAATAAAGCATAACAAAATGAGAAAACTTCATTAAAAGGGTTAAAATAAATGGTTTCACTTTGTTCACATTGCTTCTCCCTTAAGCCGGTATAGCACCATGGGGGGAAGGACACCTGTGACCCGTGAGATCTCCAGTGTGGGAAAGAGAGGTAAAGGTAGATGCTTCACTTCAACAATTTAAGGGACTACTTAAGAGATCCAGTTTTGTTTTTCTTCTGGCAGAACACAGGGGAAATCAGCACTGCTAGATCACTGGGGACAGCTAAGAACAAAGAAAAGACGTGGAGCTCTCAGTGACCAGCACACAGATTCCAGTGGTAGCTCTGCACCCCCTGCCAGCTATGTTGCCCAAACAGAGACCTCACCATTAACCTGTCCCAACTTTGGAGTCCCTACAACTGGCAGTGCCTGACTGTGGAGCCCAACCAGCAGCTCTAGCCAATCAGAAAGCCTACCCAGAGGCCTTGCTAACCAAGGAGTTTAGCCAGCATCCCCTCCCAACCACAGAGCCCAGAAAACAGCCTCATCCTACCAGAAAACTTAGCCAGCAGCCCTGCCTTACCATGAAGCTCAGTGGAATAAATGCTGAGCAACACAAAAGCATATGAAACTACAAATCTTACTGATGAAAATAAATGTATAAATAAACTGTAGTGGCGGCAGAGAAATCACTTTTAACCCTGGTATAAAAGTATTTCTTAAAGCATTCAGAAAATTACAACCACAAAAACTTGTTAATGAACACACAATATAAAAACAAACTGGCTCAGTGCGGTGGCTCATGCCTGTAATCCCAGCACTTTAGGAGGCCAAGGCAGGTGGATCATGAGGTCAGGAGATCGAGACCATCCTGGCAATACCGTGAAACCCCGTCTCTGCTAAAAATACAAAAAAAAATTAGCTGGGCTTGGTGGCGGGCACCTGTAGTCCCAGGTACTCGGGAGGCTGAGGCAGGAGAATGGCTTGAACCCCAGAAGCGGAGCTTGCAGTGAGCCGAGATTGTGCCACTCCAGCCTGGGCAACAGAACAAAACTCCTTCTCAAAAACAAACAAACAAACAAACAAACAAACAAACCAAATAACTTCTAATAGCAATAGTGTGTGGGGGAGGAAGTAAAACTGTAGAGTTTTTGTTTGTTTGCTTGTTTTTAGACAGAGTTTCACTTTTGTTGCCCAGGCTGGAGTGCAATGGCTTTATCTCGACTCACTGCAACCTCCGCCTCCCGGGTTCAAGTAGCTCTCCTACCTCAACCTTCCGAGTAGCTGGAATTACAGGCATGCATCACCAAGCCTGGCTAATTTTTTGTATTTTTAGTAGAGATGGAGTTTCTCCATGTTGGTCAGGCTGGTCTCAAACTCCTGACCTCAGGTGATCCGCCTGTCTTGGCCTCCCAAAGTGCTGGGATTACAGGCTTGAGCCGTCGCGCCCAGCCCAGCTGTAGTTTTTTAACATGATTGAAATGAAATTGCTGTCGGCTTACAATGAATGGTTATAACAATAATAATTTCAATGCAAGTCTCATGATAAGCACAATTAAAACTTATAGTAGATAAATAAAAGATAAATAGAAAAATATTAACCATATCACCATAAAAAATCATAGACTTCAGAGAAAGACAGCAAGAGAATACAGAGGAATGAGAACACTACAAAATGGCCAGAAAAATTAAGTATATGGCAATAATAAGTCTTTATCTATTGATAATTTTACTAAATGTGAATGTATTAAACCAGTCAAAACATATCGAGTGGCTGGATGGACAAAAACGAGACCAAATTATATGCTGTACACAAGAGACTCACCTTAGACTCAAGGACACACATAGGTTGAAAGTGAAGGAATGGAAAGGCATTTCATGAAGATAGTAACCAAATAAGAGCAGAGGTGATATATTTGTATCAAGTAAAACAAATTATATAAAAAACTGTTATAATAGGCAAAGTCATCACATAATGATAAAAGGTCAATACAGTAGGAAGATATAAAATCATAAATATGTATGAACCCCAGATCAAAGCACCTACATACATAAAGCAAACATTGACAGATCTCAAGGGAATAAAATAAAATAATACAATAAGAGTAGGAGGCTTCAATATTCAACTTTTAATAGTGGATAACCATCCACAAAGAAAATTAATAAGGAAACAGAAGACTTAAACAACACTATAGACCAAGTGGATCTAAAAGACGTTTATAAAACGTTCCATCCAACAGGAGCAGAACTTTCATTCTTTTCAAGTGCACATAAAGTATTCTCTGCAATAGGTAACATGCTAGGTTACAAAAGAAGTCTTAACAAATTTAAGAAAACTGAAATCATTCCATGTACCTTTTCTAACCACAGTGGAAGAAGAGCAGAAATTGAAATCAAAAGGAAATCAAGAAAATAATCAAATACATGGAAATTAAGCAACATACTCTTGAACAACTATCAGATCAAAGGGGAAAGCAAAAGGAAAATCAGAAAATTTCTCAATACAAGCAAAAATTAAAATGCACCTTGCCAGCATGTGTGGGCTACAACAAAAGCATTACCAAGAGTGAAGTTATATTAATGAATGACTACTTTAAAAAATAAAAGTGTTCTTAAATAAGCAACCTAATAGTACACTTCAAAGAGCTAGAAAAGAACCACAAATTAAGCCCAATGATGGCAGATTGAAGGAAATAATAAAGATTAAAGAGGAAACAAATGAAATAGAGGATAAGAAAACAGTATAAAAACTGATGAAATGAAGAGTTGGTGTTTGACCATAGTGAATGAAATTGACAAACATTTAGTTAAACTATCTAAAATAAAAAGGGAAGAAGAGGAGGTGGAGCAAGATGGTGGAATAAAAGGCTCTAAAGATGGTTTCCCCTGCAAGGGCATCAGTTTAAAAACTATCTACACAGAAAAAGCACCTTCATCAGAACCAAAAATCAGGTAAGCACTCATAGTGCTTAACTTCACAGATGTTAACTTCATATTAGTGAAAGATGCTCTGAAGAGGCACAAAAAGCAGTCTTGAATTGCAATTGCCACCCTTTCCCCACCCACTGCACAGGTGGCATGGTGCAAAGAGTGACTCTGGGTGCTGGGGGAAAGACAGCACAGCAATTTTTGAGGTAATGAACTCAGTGCTGTCCTATTAGAGCAGAAAGAAAAACCAGGACAAACTCAGCTGATACCTGCCCACAGAGAGAGCATTTAAACCAGCCTTAGCCAGAGGAGAACCCTAATCCAAGTGATGGGAACTTGAGTTCCTGCAAACCTTGCCACCAAAGGCTAAAGTGCTCTCGATCTTTAAGTTAACTTGAAAGGCATTGTAGGCCATAAGGATTTCAAATCTTAGGTGAGTCCCAATCGTGAACTGGGACCACAGAGAGTGACCTGGAGGGAGCATGAGACCTTCTGAGACACCAGCTGGGACAGCTGAGGGAGTACTGGCTTTACCCCTCTCCTAACCCCAGACTGCACAGCTCACGGCTCCAAAAGGGGCCCCTTCCTTTAGCCTAAGCAAAGAAGAGGGAAGAGTAGGGAAGACTGTGTCTTGCATCCTGGATACCAGTTCAGGCACAGCAGGATAAGGTACTAGTCATAATCATAAAATCCCTGTTCCAGGCTCTGTCTTCCAGGTGACATTTCTAGACACACACTGGGCCATATGGGGACCTGTTGCTTTGAAGGAAAGTTTCCCAGTCCTGGCATCATTCATCACTTGCTAACTACAGAGACCTTGGGCCCTGAATAACAAACAGCGACACCCAGGTACTACATCGGTGGGCTTGCATGAGCCTTTGAGGTGTACTGGCTTCAGGTGAGACTCAACACATTACCAGCTGTGGTGGTTATGGGGCAAAACTCCTGCTTGAGAAAAACAGAGGGAAAACTAAAGTAGAATTTATCTTGCATCTTACGTACCAACACAGCCATAGAGGGGAAGAGCACTAAGTGGGTACTTGCGGTACCTGATTTCAGGACTTGACTCTCTTTGACATTATTTCTGCACCTGCCCTGGGCCAGAGGGGATACCATTGCCCTAAAGAGTGAGTCCCAGGCCAGGCAGCATTCACCACATACTGAAATAAGAGGCCATGAGCCTTAAGGGAACATCAATGGTAGTCTGGCAGTACTCTCCATGGACTCTGATGGCAGTGGCTACGTGGTGAGGCTCCTCTGCTTTTGAAAAGGGGAGGGAAGAGAAGGAAGAACTGCATCCTGTGGTTTCTTTGCCACCTCAGCTGCAGTACAATAGAACACCAGGTAGTTTTCTAAGTTGTTTGACTCTAGTGGCTTGCTACTGGATGGTACCCCTCGACTGAATGGGGTCTGAGAGAACCTGCTGCCATGAAGTAAAAGACACAGACCTGGCTGGTTTTGCCACTTGCTGCTTGTAGATCCTCAGGGCCTTGGAAACATAAGCAGTAACCAAGGAGTGGTTACAGCAGACCTTGGGCAAGACTCAGCACTGCGCTTTCTTCAGGTCTGACCCAGCACAGTCATAGTGATGGTGACCACAGAGGTGCTTGTGTCACTACCCCCAGCTTTCAGGGGTCCAGAACAGAGAGATACTCTGTGGGATAAAATAAGGCAAAGAACATGAGTCTCTGCCTGGTAGTCCATATAATTCTATCTGTTCTTGTTTGAGACCACAAAGGTGGTACCTCTACAAACCTGCAAGAACTACAGTATTACTGAGTTGGGGCTCCCCCTAAAGCAGTTAGCTACAGCTTGCATCACAACATGTAAGTATTTTCAAATATCTGGAAAGCCTTTAAAATAAGGACAGTTATAAACAAGCCTTAAACAGTGAAGACTACAATAAATATTTAACTTTTTAATGCCCAGACACTGAAGAACCTCTAGTAGCACCAACACCATCCAGGAAAACAGGACCTCACAAAATGAAATAAATAAGCCACCAGGGACTAATCCTGGAGAAACAGAGATATGTGACCTTTCAGACAGAGAATTCAAAATAGCTGTGTTGAGGAAACCCAAAGAAATTGAAGATAACATAGTAAATGAATTCAGAATTCTATCAGATAAGTTTAAAAAAGAGATTGAAATAATTAAAAGAATCAAGCAGAAATTCTAGAGCTGAAAAATTTAATTGGCAGACTGAAGAATGCATCAGAGGCTTTTTTAATTTGTTAAAAAATTAAAATAATTTTGGGGGTACATAGTACATGTATATTTATAAGGTACATGAGATGTTTTGATAAACGCATGCAATGTGAAATAAGCATGTCATAGAGAATGATATATCCACTCCCACAAGCATTTGTCATTTGAATTATAAACAATCCAATGGCAAGAGGCAAAGGTCTAGTTTCATTCATTTGCATGTGGCTATTAAGCTTTCCCAGCACAATTTATTGAAGAGACTGTCTTTTCCCCAGTGTGTGTTATTGTCACCTTTGTCCAAAATGAGTTCACTGTAGTTTTGTGGATTAGCTTCTCAGTTCTCTAATCTTTTCTATTAGTCTTTTTTGTCTGTTTCTATGCCAGGTACCATGCCATTTCGGTTACTATAGCTCTGTAGTATAATTTGAGGCCAGGTAATGTGAATCCACCTAGTTTTGTTTTTTATGCTTAGGATAGCTTTAGCTACTTTAGAACTTTTGTTATTCCATACAAATTTTCATACTGTTTATTTCTGAAAAGAATGTCATTGATATTTTGATGGGAATTGCATTGAATCTGTAGATAGATTTTGGTAACATAGAAATTCTAACAATATTGATCCTTCCAATCCATAAACACAAAATATTTTTACATTTTTGGTGTCCTCTTCAATTTCCTTCAGTGATTTGTAGTTTTTATTATAGAGATGTTTTACTTATTTGGTTTAGCTAATTCTGAAGTATTTAATTTTATGTGTGGCTGTTGTAAATAAAATTAATTTTTAAATTTATTTTTCACATTGCTCACTGCTGATATATAGATATGCTTTTAATTTTTGTAGGTTGATTTTGCATTATGCAACTTTACTGAATTTGTTTATCAGTTCTAATAGTTTTATTGTGGAGTCTTTAGGGTTTTTCCAAGTAGAAGATCATATAGTTAGCAAATAAGGATAATTTGACCTCTTCCTTTCCAATTTGGATGCCTTTATATCTTCTCTTGTCTGATTGCTTTAGCTAGAACTTCCAGTACTATATCGAAAAACAGTGGTGACAGTCAGTATCCTTGTTGAGTTTCAGATTGTAGAGAAAAACTTGCAGTTTTTCCCCATTCAGTGTGACACTAACTATGGGTCTGTCATGTATGGCTTTTATTATGTTGAGGTATGTTCCTTATATACCTGGTTGTTTCAGCATTTTTATCATAAAGGGATGTTGAATTTTATGAAACACTTTTTCAGCATAAATTGAAATGGTCATATGGTTTTATCTATTATTATATTGATATAACATATCACATTGATTGATTTGCATATGTTGAACCATCCTTGCATCCTAGGTATAAATCTCATTTGGTTTTGATTAATGACCTTTCTAATATATTGTTGAATCTGATTAGTTAGCATTCTGTTGAGAAATTTTGCATCAATTTTCATAAAAAATATTGGCCTGCAGTTTTCTTTTTTTTTGATGTATCTTTGTCTGGTTTTCGTATCAGGGTAATATTGGCCTTTTAGAATGAATTTGGAATTATTTTCTCCTCCTATATGTTTCTGAATAGTGTGAATAAGATTGGAATTTGTTTTTCTATACATGTTTGGTATAATTCAGCAGTGAAGCCATCAGGTCTAGGGCTTTTATTTTTTTTTATCTTATTTTTTGAAATATGTTCTATTATGGCATTGATATTGTTACTTTTGATTGGCATCTTCAGGTTTTGGATTTCTTCCTGGTTCAATCTTGGTAGGCTGTATGTATTTAGGAATTCACCAATTTCTTCTTGATTTTCAAATTTACTGGCATATAATTGCTCATAGTAGCCATGAATAATCTTTTGAATTTCTGCAGTATCAGTTGTAATGTCTTCTTTTTCATCTCTGATTTTATTTACTTAGATCATCTCTCCTTTTTTGTTAGTTAGTCTGGCTACAGGTTTGTCAATAATTTTTTAACTTTTCAGAAAACCAACTTTTTGTTTCATGGATATTTTATAAATTTTTTTATTTCAATTTTATTTCTGTTCTGATCTTTATTATATCTTTTCTTCTACTAATTTTGGGTTTGGTTTGCTCTTGCTCTTCTAGTTATTTAAGATGCATTATTAGATTGTTTATTTGAAGTTTTTCCTCTTTTTGATATAGGCGCTTACAGCTATAAACTTATAAAGCTCTGAGTACTGCTTTTGCTGTATCTCATAGATTTTGTAATGTTATGTTATCATTATCCATTGTTTCAAGAAATTTACAATTTCCTTCTTAATTTCTCCATTAACCCACTGATCATTTAGGGACATATTGCTTAATTTCCATGTATTTGTATAGCTGCCAAATTTTCTCTTGTTATTAATTTCTAGTTTTAGTCCATTCATTAAATTTAGTCCAGAGAAGCTGTTTGGTATTGTGGTTTTTTAGAATGTTTTAAGACTTTTTAGTGACCTAACATATGGCCTACTTTTTTTTAGAATTATCCATATACTGAGGAAAATAATGTGTATTCTACAGCTCCTGGATGAAATTTTCTGTAAATATCATTTAGACACATTTTGTCTATAGTGCACATTAAGTCTGATGTTTCTTTTGATTTTGTGTCTGGAAAATCTGTCCAGTGCTGAAAATGTGGTGTTGAAGTCTGCAGGTATTACTGTATTGAAATTATAACTATCTTTAGCTCTAATAATATATTTTTTATATGTCTAGATGCTCCTTTATTGGATGTATATATATTTACAATTGTTATATCCCTTTGCTGAAATGAGCCCTTTATCATTATATAGTGACCCTCTTTGTCCCTCGTAGTTTTTGTCTTGAAATCTGTTTTCTCTGATATAAATATAGTGACTCTTACTTTTTTTGTTTATTTGCTTTCATTGGCATAGAATACCTTTTTCCATCACTTTATTTTATGTCTATGTGTGTCTTTATAGGTGAAGTGTAATTCTTGTAAGCAACAGATCATTGGGTTTTGTTTTCTAATCCATTCAGACACTCTGTGTCTTTTGACTGGACAGTTTAGTCTATTTATGTTCAGTGTTATTATTGGTAAGTCAGAACTTACTCCTGACATTTTGTTATTTGTTTTCTGGTTGTTTTGTGGTCTTCTCTTTCTTCTTTCCTTTATTCCTTTCTTCCTGTAGCAAAGATGATTTTCTCTGGTGATATGCTTCAGTTTTTTGTTTTTTATTTTTTGTGTATCCATTGTATATTTCTTGGTTTGAGGTTACCAAGAGGCTTGCAAATAGTATCTTATAACACATTATTTTAACTGAATAAAAACTTAACATTATTTTCATAACAAACAGGAAAAATGAAAACTAATGAAAGTTCACCTTAACTTCATCCCCATTTTTAACTTTTGGTTGTTTCTATTTACGTGTTATTGCACTATGTCTTGAAAAATTGTTGTAGTTATTATTTTTATTGCTTTTTGTTTAGTCTCTCTTTTTCTTTTTTTTTTTTCTTTTTCATCTCTTTGGTAATTTCTTTTCTTTTTTTTGTTTCTTCTATTTAAAAAAAATTTTTTTATTATTATACTTTAAGTTCTATGGTACATGTGCATAACGTGCAGATTTGTTACATATGTATACTTGTGCCATGTTGGCGTGCTGCACCCATCAACTTCGTTTAGTCTTTCTACTTAAGAAAACAATAGTTTACATATCACAGTTATAGTGTTATAATATTCTTTGTTTTTCTGTCTACTTACTATTACCATTAAGTTTTGTACTTTCATGTTAGTTTTTTATTACACATTAATATTTTTTTGATTCCTGATTGATGTACCCCCCCCCTTATGATTTTTCATAGGATGGATCTGGTATTGATTAAAATCCCTCAGCATTTTTTTTTCTGGGAAAGTCTTTATTTCTCCTTCAGGTTTGAAAAATGTTTTCCCAAAATATACTATTTTAGGGTATAATTTTTTCCTTAAGCACTTAAAATATTTCATGTTACTCTCTCCTGGTCTGTAAGATTTCCATTGAAAAGTCTGCCAAAACAACAGATACTGGAGAGGATGTGGAGAAATACGAATGCTTTTACACTATTGGTTGGAGCGTAAATTAGTTCAACCATTGTGGAAGACAGTGTGGTGATTCCTCAAGGATCTAGAACCAGAAATACCATTTGAACCAGCAATCCCATTACTGAGTATATACCCAAAGGATTATAAGTCATTCTACTATAAAGACAGATGAACACTTATGTTTATTGCAGCACTATTCACAATAGCAAAGACTTGGAGCCAACCCAAATGCCCATCAATGATAGACTGGATAAAGAGAAAGGTGGCACATATACACCATGGAATACTATGCAGCCATAAAATAGAGTGAGTTCATGTCCTTTGCAGGGTCATGAATGAAGCTGGAAACCATCATTCTGAGCAAACTATCACAGGAATAGAAAACCAAACACTGCATGTTCTCACTCATAAGTGAGAGTTGAACAATGAGAACACATGGACACAGGGAGGGGAACATCACACACTGGGGCCTGTCAGGGGGTTGGGGGCAAGGGGTTGGGGGCAAGGGTTGGAGGCAAGCATTAGGACAAATACCTAATTCATTCAGGGCTTAAAACCTAGATGATGGGTTGATGTGTGCAGCAAAACACCATGGCACATGTATACCTATGTAACAAACCTGCACATTCTGCACATGTATCCCAGAACTTTAAGTATAATAAATTAATCAAAAATAAGAAAATTTCCCTGCCAGACACATTGGAGCTCTACTGTATGTTATTTGTTTCTTCTCTCTTCCTGCTTTTAGGATCCTTTTTTATCCTTGACCTTTGGCATTTTGGTTATTAAATGCCTCACAGTAGTCTTCTTTATGTTCCATATCCTTGTACTTAGATATTGATAGATTTGTCTAGGTTTGGCAAATTCTGTTATTCCTTTGAATATAATTTCTACCTGTATCTCTTTCTCTACCTTTTATTTGTGGCCAACAACTCTTATATTTATCTTTCTGTGGCTATTTTCTAGATCCTGCAGGTGTGCTTAATTGTTTTTCTTTTGTCTCCTCTTACTGTATATTTTCAAATAGCTTGTCTTCGAGTGCACTGATTCTTTCTTCCACTTGATCCATTCTGGTCCTTAAATACTCTGATGCATTATTCAGTAGGCAATTGTGATTTTTAGCTCTGGAATTTCTGCTTGATTCTTTTTAATTATTTGAATATCTTTGTTAAATCTATCTGATAGAATTCTGAATGCCTTTTCTGTGTTACCTTGATTTTTTTTTTTTTTGAGTTTTCAAAGCACAGCCATTTTGAATTTTCTGTATGAAAGATTACATATCTGTGTTTCTCCAAGATTGATTCCTGATGCTTTATTTAGTTCATTTCATGAGGTCATGTTTTCCTGGATGGTGTTGATGCTAACAGATGTTCTTTGGTGTCTGGGCATCGAAGAGTTATGTATTTATTGTTGTCTTCATTGTCTGGGATTATTTGTAACTGTCTTGCTTGGGAAAACTTTCCCGACATTTGAAAGGACTTGGGTATTTTGATCTTAGCTGTTTCTCTGTTAAGGGTCACCCCAAACCCAGTAACGCTGTGGTTCTTGCAGGCTCATAGAGGTATCACCTTGATAGTCTTGCACAAGATTCAGGAGAATTCTCTGAATTACCAGGCAGAGACTTGTTCTCTTCCCTTACTTTTTCCAAAACATATGGAGTCTGTTTCTCTCTGTTCTGAACCACTGAAAGCTGGGGGTCAAGTGACACAAACACCCTTGTGACCACCACTACTATGACTGCTGGATCAGGCATGAATCCAACACAGTTCTACATCTGGCTCGAGGCCTGCCACAACCACTCCCTGGCTACACCCTATGCTTGTTCAAGGCCCCAGGGCTGTATAATCAGCAGGTGGCAAAGCCAGCCATGCCTGTGTCCTTTCCATCAGGATGCGAAGGTCCCCTGGGCCCAAGTTGGGTCCAGAAGTGTGGTCTAGGAGTCAGGGACTAGGTTCAAGTATCTTAAAAGTCTTCCTGGTATTCTATTGCATTGCAGCTGAGCTGGCACTCAAACCACAAGACAATTTTTTCCCTCTTTTCCCTCCCTTTCACAAAGGCAGAGAAGTACCGCCTGGTGGCCACTGCCATCTCACACCATAAAGAGTACTGCCACACTACCACCCAATGTTCCCTTAAGGTCCAAGGGCTCTTAAGTCAGCCTGTGGTGAATGGTGAATGCTGCATGCCCTGGGACTCAACCTTCAGGGCATTGGACTCCCCTCTGGCCAAGGGCATGTTCAGGAAAGCCATTCAAGAATCACCTCCTGGTTTCAAGGACCCCACGAGCACATTTGGTGGTCTACACCCCTGTAGTGGTGTTGGTGCCTAAGGTGTGAGGTAAAGACCCCCGTACTTTTTCATCTGCTTTTCTTAAGCAAAAGGAGTTTCGCCCTATATGCACCACAGCTGATAGTGCACTGAGTCTCATCTGAAGCCAGCAGGTCTCAGAGGCTCACCAAGGCCCAAGGTGTAGTATCTGGATATTGCTGCTGGTTATTTAGGGATCATTCAGTTAGCAGGTAATGAAGACTGGCAGGACTGAGTCCTTTCCTTCAAGGCAGCATATTACCTCATGTCCCAGCGTATGTATAGAAGTATTCTCTGGGAGCTAGTTTCTGGAACAAGAGCCTCACTACTCTGACTAATGCCCCATCCTATTGTGGCTGAGGTGGTATTCAAGATGTAAGACAAAGTCCCGCCCACTCTTTCCTGTCCTCAAGAGGAAGAAAGGGATGTCTTTTGGAGCTGGGAAATGTGCAGCCTGGGGTTAGGGAAAGGGTGATGCCAACACTCCCTTGGCTGCCATAGCTGTTGTCTTAGTATGTTGCATGCCCCTCAAGTCCACTGTCTCTGAGTCTAGTTCCGTTCTTGGACTCTCCAATAAGTTGCAGTTCTTATGATCTATACCGTCTTTCAAGTTTACTTACAGACCTAGAGCACTTTGGCCATTGATGGAGAGGTTTGTGGGTGCTCAAGTTTGGACTACTGGAATCAGCAATTCCCCCTTGGCTACGACTGGTTTAAATGCTCTCTCTGTTGGTGGGCACCAGGTGTGTTTGGTTCGGTTTTCTTTTGTGCTCTAACAGGATAGCAGTGAGTTCAATGCCTTACAATTACTTTTCTTTCCCTCTCCCAGTGCCCAGAGAAGCTCTCTGCACCATCCTGCAGTTGCTGGGGTGGGGAATTGGAAACATCTGTGGTTCAAGGCTTTTTTTTTTTTTTTTTTTTTTTTAACTCTTCAGTACCTTTTTCAGCAATATAGTTAAACTTGGATACTATGAGTCCTTACATGATTTTTGGTTCTGATGAATATGTGTTTTTTTTCTGTGTAAATAGTTGTTAACTTGGTGTCCTTGTTGGGGGCAAAATCAGTGAAACTTTGTATTCCAGCATTTTGCTTGGAAGTCCTCCAGAGTCTTTTAATAGTAGAATTGATCAAGCTGAATAATTAGTGAGCTTGAAGAAAGGCTGTTTGAAAATACACAGGGCAGATAAAAGAAAAACAGAATATAAAACAATGAAGCACACCTACAGGATCTTGAAAATATTCTCAAAAGGACAAATCTAAGAGTCATTGGCCATAAAGATGAAGTAGAGAGAGATTACACTAGAAAGTTTGTTCAAAGGGATAATAACAGATAATTTTCCAAACCTAGATAAATATGTTAATATCTACGTACAGGAAGGTTATACAACACCAAGCGGATTTAACCCAAAGAAAGCTACCTCAAGGAATTTAATAATCAAACACTCAAAGGTCAAGGAAAAGAAAAAAATTCTAAAAGCAGCAAGAAAAAAGAATCTTATAAGATCGAGACCATCCTGGCTAACCCGGTGAAACTCCGTCTCTACTAAAAAATACAAAAAAACCAGCCGGGCGTGGTGGCGGACGCCTGTAGTCCCCACTACTCGGGAGGCTGAGGCAGGAGAATGGCGTGAACCCAGGAGGCGGAGCTTGCAGTGAGCTGAGATCCGGCCACTGCACTCCAGCCTGGGCGACAGAGCGAGACTCCGTCTCAAAAAAAAAAAAGAAAAAAAAAAAAGAAAAAAGAATCTTATAAGATACAATGGAGCTCCAATGTGTCTGGCAGCAGACTTTTCAGTGGAAATCTTACAGGCCAGGAGACAGTAGCATGACATATTTAAAGTACTGAAAAAAAAAAAAAAAAAAAAACACCCCTTTTTCATCTAATAGTATAACCAGGAGAAATATCCTTCAAACATGAATGAGAAATAAAGACTTTCTGAAATAAACAAAAGCTGAGGGATTTTATGAGCAGATATGGCATATAAGAAATGCTAAAGGGAATATTTTATTCAGAACTAAAAGGACTGTAATGAGCAATAAGTAACCACCGGAAGGTAAAAAAAAAAACTCACTAGTAATAGTAAGTACAGGGAAAAATGCAGACGATTATAATACTGTAACTGTGATGTATTAACTATTCTTTTCCTAAGTAGAAAGACTAAATGATGAACTAGTCAAGACTAATAGCTAAACATTTTGAAGACATAGACAGTACAATGAGATACGAATATAAGTAACTAAAAGTTGAAAAGCAGAAGAATAAAATTAAGTGGAGTGGTAGAGTGTTTATTTGTTTTGTTTTTCTTGTTTGTGTGTGTATGGGAACAGTGCTAAGCTGTTGTCAGGTGAAAATAATGGGTTATATAAGATATTATTTGCAAACCTCATGGTAACTTCAAACTAAAAAACATACAAGGGAGGAATAAAAAGTAAAAAGCAAGAAACTGAGTAATATCAAAAGAGAAATTTACCTTCATTAATGGAAGACAGAGAGAGATGAAAGAAAATAGGAAAGATCACAAAATAACCAGAAAACAAAAAAACAAAATGGCAAGAGTAAGTATTTACTTATCAGTGATAACCAAGCTCTCCAATCAAAGGACAAAGAGTGACTGAATGGATTAAAAAGCAAGACCCATTAATCTGTTTTGTACTAGAAACACACTTCACATATAAAGATAAACATCATTTTACTCTTTTTTATATACTCAATGGGTATTGGGCACTTAGGTTGGTTTCATATCTTTGCAATTTTTAATTGTGCTGCAATAAGCATATATGTGCTGGTGTCTTTTTGATATATTGACTTCTTTCCTTTAAGTAGATGCTTAGTAGTGTGATTGCTGTACCAAATGGTGGATCTACTTTTAGTTCTTTCAGAAATCTTCCTACTGTATTCCATAGAGATTGTACTAGTTAACATTGCCACCAGGAGTGTATAAGCACTCCATTTTCACTGCATTCATGCCAACATCAATTTTTCCTTGACTTCATCATAATGGCCATTCTGTGGTGATTATTACAAAGTCCAGAAACAACAGATGCTGGCGAGATTGCAGAGAAAAAGGAACAGTTTTCCACTGTTGGAAGGACTGTAAATTTAGTTCAATCCCTGTGGAAGACAGTGTGGTGATTCTTCAAAGATCTAGAGGCAGAAATACCATTTGATCCAGTAATCCCATTACTGGATATATACCCAAGGAATGTAAATCATTCTATTATAAATGTATATGCATGGATATTTTCATTGCAGCACTATTGACAATAGCAAAGACATGGAATCAACCTAAATGCCCATCAATGATAGACTGGATAAAGAAAATGTGGTACATATACACCGTGGAATACTATGCAGCTATAAAAAGGAATGAGATCATGTCCTTTGCAGGGACATGCATGGAGCTTGAAGTCATTATCTTCAGCAAAGTAACACAGGAACAGAAAACCAAACAACACATGTTCTTACTTATAAGTCAGACCTGAAAAATGAGAACACATAGACACATGGAGGGAACAACATACACTGAGACCTGTTGGGTGGTGGGGGAAAGGCAGAGCATCAGGAAGAATAGCTAACGGATGCTGGGCTTAATGTCTAGATGATGGGTTGATCTGTGCAGCAAATCGCCATAGCACATGTTTACCTATGTAAAAAACCTACACATCCTGCACATGTACTCTGGAACTTAAAGCAAAAGTTTAACAAAAAATAATAATGGGCATTCTGGTTGGGGTAAGTATATATCTCATTAAAATTTTAATTTGCATTTCCCTGATGATTAATGATATCTAGCATTATTTTTTCATGTTTATTGGCCATCTGTGTATATTCTTTTGAGAAATGTCTATTCATGTTATTTGCTCACTTTTTCTTGCTAATTTGTTTGAGTTCATTTTAGATTCTGGATATTAGTCCTTGGAGGCATAGTTTGCAAATATTTTCTCCCATTGTGTGTGTTATTTTCTCTGATGATTATTTCTTTTGCTGTATTTCATTTGCTTTTTAGTTTCATTAGGTCTCATTTAGTTATTTTTGTTTTAGTTGTGTTTGCTTTTGGGGTCTTAGTCATGAATTCTTTGTCTAGGAACATGTCCAGAAGGGTTTTTCCAGGTTATCATCCAGAATTTTTATGGTTTTAGATCATTGGCCAGACACAGTAGGCTCATGCCTGATATCCCAACACTTTGGGAGGTCAAGGTGTGAGGATTGTTTGAAGCCAGGAGCTTGAGCAAATGAGATTATAACAAACTGTAAAGTTCCTGCACAGCAAAGGAAACAATTAACTGAGTAAAAATATACCCTACAGAATGGGAGGACATATTCTGCAAACACACCTGTGATAAGGGGCTACTAACCAAATAAATAAAGAACTCGCACAACTCAATATCAAGGAAACAAATGGATTGAGAATGGGCAACTGAACCAGGCGCGATGGCTCACACCTGCAATCCTAGCACTTTGGGAGGCCAAGGCAGGTAGATCATTTGAACCGAGGAGCTCAAGAGCAGCCTGAACAATATGTCAAAACTACTCTACAAAATTAAAAATAAAAAAATCAACCGAGAATGGTGACATGCACCTGTAATCCCAGCTACTTGAGAGACTGGGATTGAGGTGAGAGGTGAGGTGGATCGCCTGAGCCTGGGATCCTGAGGCTGCAGTGAGCTGAGATGATGCCTCTGAACTCCAACCTGGGTGACAGGGTGAGACTCTGTCTCAAAAAAATAATAATAATAATAATAAGGCAAATGACCTGAATAGACATTTCTCAAAAGAAGGCATACAAATAGCCAATAGGCATATTAAAATATACTAAAATCTAAAAGATATGCAAATTAAAACCACAATGCGATATAATCTCACACCTATTAGGAAGGCTATTATTAAAAAAACAAAATATAAGAGTTGACAAGGATGTGGAGAAAAGGGAACTGCCATACACTGTTGTTGTGAATGTAAATTATTACAACCATTATGGCAAACTGTATCGATGTTCTTTAAAAATTTAAAAACAGACCTGATCAATGATCCAGCAATTCAGCTACTCAGTCTATATCCAAAGGATTTGAAATCAGTATGCTGAAGAAATATCTGCACTCTAATTTTGGCAGCATTATTCACAACAGTAGCCAAGATACAGAAAGAATGTAAGTGTTCAGCAGTGAATGAAAAAAAATAACAAAAATTGGTATATACACACAGTGGAATATTATCCAGCCTTAAAAAAGAAGAAAATCCTGCCAGACAATAGAAGAATGGATAAAAGAAAATGTTGTATACATACACAATGGGATACCATTCAACCTCACAAAAGGAAGAAATTCAGTCACTTGTAACAACATGGATGGAGTTGGAGAAGACTATACTAAGCAAAATAATCCAAACACAGGACAACAAATACCACATATTCTCACTTACATGTGGAATTTAAAACAATTGAATTTATAGAAGTAGAGAGTAGAATGGGGGTTAGGGAGCAATGAGGAGACAATAACCAAAGTATACAAAGCCTCCCCATTATATGAGGAATGAACTTGATTTCTTTGAGATCTACTGTACGACAAGTTGAATATAGCTAGTAATTGAGTACTGCACATTTCAATATTGATGAGAGTAACTCTCAAATGTTCTCATCCCCTTTATGTAATTTGCTTCTTTACTTCTGCTGCTTTCAGGACTCTCTCATTGTCCTTGATTTTTGCCATTTTGATAACATATCTTGGTGTTCTCTTAGATTAAATATTTCTGAAGACTTTTGACCTCCTTGATATATTTGGATATTTATATTATTCTCTAGATTTGGAAAGTTTCTGCCATTATTTCTTATAATATGCTTTTTACCCATTTATCTCTCTCTTTCTTAAAATTCCATAAAATAATTATTTTCTCTTTTGACGATATCCCATAAATTCCATAGAATTTCTTCTTTTTTTAAAATATCTTCTGACTATATATTGTCAAATAACCTGTCTTTCAGCTCACTTATTTCTGGTTGATCAATTCTGCTTTTGATGATGACTATTGAATTTTTTGTTTTATTTATTATATTGTTAAGCTACAGAATTTCTTTTGATTCGTAAATCATTTAAATCTACTAAATTTTTGTTACCCTGATTTTCTTGAATTGTTTCTCTGTGTTTTCTGAAATTTCATCATTTTTTTCTTAAAAAATTATTTTAAATTATTTTTTCATGAAGTTCATATGTCTTCCTCTCTTTGCAGGTCAGCCAATGAGATATTATTTTGTCTTTGTTGTGTTATATCTCCTTGGTTTCTATTTATTTATTTAAATTGTGTTTTATTTCAATAGTTTTGAGGGAACAAGTGGTTTTTAGTTACATGGTTAAGTTCTTTACTGTTGATTTCTGTGATTTTGGTGCACACATCACCTGAGAAATGTACACTGTACCCAGTGTGTAATCTTTTATCCCTCACCCCAACCCTACCCTTTGCCCTGAGTCCTCAAGGTCCATTACATTATTTCTATGCCTTTGCATCAATATAGCTTAATTCCTACTTATAAGGGAGAATATATGATATTCAGTTTTCCATTCTTGAGTTACTTCACTGAGAATAATGGTCTCCAACTCCATTGAGGTTGCAGGAAATGCCATTATTTTATTCCTTTTTATGGTTGAGCAGTATTCCATGGTGTGTATATACCACATTTTCTTCATCTACTCATTGGTTGATGGGCATTTAGGTTGGTTACACATTTTTGAAATTGTAAATTGTGCTGCTGTAAACATGCATGTGCAAGTGTCTTTTTCATATAATTACTTCTTTTCCTTTGGATAGATACCCAGTAGTGTGATTGCTGGATTCAATGGTATTTCTACTTTTAGTCGTTTAAGGAACCTGGATAGTGTTTTCCATAGTGGTTCTATTAGTTTACATTCCCACTAGCAGTGTAAAAGTGTTCCCTTTTCACTGCATCCATGTCAACATCTATTATTTTTTATTTAATTATGACCACTCTTGCAGGAGTAAGGTGATATCTCATTGTAGTTTTAATTAGCAGTTTTCTGATAATTACTGATGTTGAGCATTTTTTATGTTTGTTAGCCATTTGTATATCCTCTTTTGAGAATTTTGTATTCATATGTCCTTTGACCGCTTTTAATGAGATGATTTGTTTTATTACTGATTTGTTTGAGTTCTTTGTAGGTTCTAGATATTAGTCCTTTGTTGGATGCATAGTTTGAGAATATTTTCTCCCACTCTGTGGGTTTTCCATTTACTCTGCCAATTATTTCTTTTGCTGTACATATGCTTTTTAGTTTAATTACGTCCTATTCATCTATTTTTGCTTTTGTCGCATTTGCTTTCGGGTTCCTGGTCATGAATTCTTTACCTAAGCCAATGTCTAGAAGAGACTTTCTGATGTTATCTTCTATAATTTTTACGGTTTCTGGTATTAGATTTAAGTCTTTAATCCTTCTTGAGTTGATTTTTCTATACAGTGAGAGATGAGGATCCAGTTTCATTCTTGTACATGTGGCTTGCCGATTACCCCAGCACCATTTGTTGAATAGGTGTCCTTTCTCTATTTTATGTGTTTGTTTGCTTTGTTAAAGATCAGTTGGTTGTCAGTATTTGGCTTTATTTCTGGGTTTTTATTATGTTACACTGGTCTATATGAATATTTTTATACCAGTGCCATGCTGTTTTAGTAAATATAGCCTTGTAGTATGGTTTTAAGTCAGGTAATGTTATGCCTGCAAATTTGTTCTTTTAGCTTAGTATTGCTTTGTCTATGTGGGCCCTTTATATGTTCCGTAAGAATTTTAGAATTTTTTTCTATTTCTGTGAAGAATGGCGATGGTATTTTTATGGGAATTATATTGAATCTGTAATTTGCTTTTGACAATATGGTCATTTTCACAATACTGATTCCACCCATCCATGAGCATGGGATGTGTTTTCATTTGTTTGTGCCATCTATGATCTTTTCAAGGAGTGTTTTGTAGTTCGCCTTGTAGAAATTGTTTACCTCCTTGCTCAACTATATTCCTAAGCATTTTATTTATTTTTTTAGGTGTTGTAAAAGGAATTGAGTTCTTCATTTGATTCTCAGCTTAGTAGTTGTTTGTGTACAGCAGTGCTACTGATTTGTGTACAATGATATTGTATCCTGGAGCTTTACTAAATTTATTTATCAGATCTAGGAGATTTTTAGATGAGTCTTCGGGGTTTTCTAGGTACAAAATCATCTTATCAGGGAACATTTACAGTTTGATTTCCTCTTTATCAATTTGGATACCCTTTATTTCTTTCTCTTGTCTGATTGCTGTGACTAGTACTTCCAGTACTATATTGAATAGAAGTGGTAAAAGTTGGTATACTTTTCTTGTTTCAGTTCTCTGGGGAAATGCTTTCAACTTTTTCCCACACAGTATGATGTTGGCTGTGGGTTTGTCACAGATGATTTTTGTTATTTTGGGGTATGTTCCTTCTATGCCTATTTTGCTGGGGGCTTTAATCATAAAGGGATGCTGGATTTTTTCAAATGCTTTTTTTTTTTTTTACATCTATTGAGATTATCACATTATTTTTTTTAAATTCTGTTTATATGATGTATCACATTTATTGACTTATGTACGCTAAACCATTCGTGCATCTCTAGTATAAAACCCACTTGATTATGATGTATTATCTTTTTGATATGCTGTTGGAATAAGTTAGCTAGTATTTTATTGAGGATTTTTGCATCAGAGATTACTCATCAGAGATATTGATCTGTAGTTTTTGTTTGTTTGTTTGTTTGTTTTGTTGTTGTTATGTTCTTTCCTGGTTTTGATATTAGGATGATACTGGCTTCATTGAATGATTTATGGAGAATTATCTCTTTATCTATTTTTTGAGAGAGTTTTGGTAGCACTGGTACCAATTCTTCTTTAAATGTCTGATGTAATTCAGCTGTGAATTCATCTGGTCTTGCACTTTTTTTAGTTAGCGTTTCAGTCTTGCTATTTGTTATTGGTCCGTTAGACTTTGTATTTCTTCTTGATTTAATCTACAAGGATTGAATATTTCCAGGAATTTATCTAGCTCCTCTAGATTTTCTAGTTTCTGTGTGTATAAGTGTTTGTAGTAACCTTGAATGATCTTCTGTATTTCTGTGGTGTTGGTTGTAATAACTCCCATTTTGTTTCTAATTAAGCTTTTTTGGATCTTCTCTCTTCCTTTCTTGGTTAATCTCACTAATGGTCTATAAATTTTGTTTAACTTTTCAAATAACCAGCTTTTTGTTTCATTTATCAGTTGTATTGTTTTGTTTCAATTTTATTTAGTTCTCTGATCTTCGTCATTTTTTTCTGCTTAGTTTGGATTTTGTTTGTTATTTTTCTCTAGTTCCTTGAGGTGTGACATTAGATTGTCTATTTTTGCTCTTTCAGACTTTTTGATGTAGGCATTTAATGCTATGAACTTTTCTCTTAGCACTGCTTTTGCTGTATCCCAGAAGTTTGGATAAGTTGCATCACTATTATCACTTAGTTCAAAGATTTTTTAAATTTCCATCTTGATTTCATTGTTAAAGATCATTCAAGAGCAGAGTGTTCAGTTTGTATATGTTTGTATAGTTTTGACTGTTCCATTTGGAATTGATTTCCAGTTTTATTCCACTGTGGTCTGAGAGAATAATTGATATTATTTCAATGTTCTTCAATTTATTGAGACTCATTTTGTGGCCTATTATGAAACAGAAATTAAAAGAAATTAAAGACTGTGTAGGCAAAAACTTAGTTGTAAGTAAAAAAAAAAAAAACAATTCCCTTGAGGAAGAGAAAGGGCTGGGGTCCTGTAAAATTAACTGCCTGTTTTTCTCTCTGTGACTAGTGAGTCTTATCTCTCCCTTTCCCAGGCATTGTGAAGACTCTGTTTCTCTAGCTGTGCAGCTGCAAGGTCACTAGACAGATAATCTCAAGTCGTAAAACATGTTGTTCCTTAAAAATAAGAAATAATGTAATGCATGTCTTAATTGAATAACTGTCTTTGTTTCTCGCTTCTGTAATACACTTCCCCCTGCACAGATCTCCCCCCACCACACGAAATGCTTAAAAGGTAGCTTGACTCTTTGTTCAGGGCTCAGTCCTTTGGATATTAATGCAACTGGGTCGGTGCACCTAAATAATTAAATAATTCCTCTTCAACCCCTCAGTCTCTCTGATTCCTTAATTATCCTCCAGCAGTTATATAGTCTGTTTTGGAGAACGGTTCGTGTGCTAATGAAAAGAATGTAAATTCTGCAGTTGTTGCATAGAATGTTCTGTAAATACATTTTAAGTCCATTTGTTCTAGGGTATAGTTTAAGTCCATTGTTTCTTCTTGACTTTCTGTCTTGATGATCTGTCTAGTACTATCTGTGGAGTATTGAAGTCCTCCACTGTTATTGTGTTGCCATCTATCTATTTTATTATGTCGAGTAGTAATTGTTTTATAAATTTGGGAGCTCCGAGTGTTAGGTGCATACATATTTAGCATTGTAATATTTTCTTGTTGGGCTAATGCTTTTATAATTATATAATGTCCTTCTTTGTCTTCTTTTACTGTTGTTGCTTTAAGTCTGATTGAGATCAGACCGGCATCTCATTTCATCTATAGGAATGTTGATGTTCCACATAGAGAGGAATTGTGACACTGCCTCTCATGCAGGCCTGAATCTAAGATGCGCTCCTCCTGTGGGGCTGAACTCACCTTGAATTTTTTCAGAAAGGTTGTCTACAGGTGCCTCCATGCTGCATTTCTGAGGGGAAAGCCCAAGCTCTGTCTGTGGCGGAGTGGAGGGGGGACCAACGATCCTTTCTCTAAGGCTCTTCATGATCAAAGAGGCTGCCTCCCTGTTGGTGTACAGGTGCAGACTTTTCCTACTACAGCCAGTATGTAATTGTGTCTCTGCTATGAGAAACCACTCACCAGTGAAAAAATCTGAAACTCAAAACCTGCTATTTTTCTTTTTTCTAGAAAAAAGAATCCAGCCTGCTGTAGTGCTAGATCCCTTGCTGTAGTCCTCTTCCCCTTCCCCTAGGGATGAGGCTTCCTGAGAGCCAGACTGCAGTGGTTGTTATTGCTCTTCTGGTTCTAGCCACCCAGCAGGGCTACCAGGCACTGGGCTGGTTTTGGAGAATGTCTGCAAAGAGTTCAGTGATGTGATCAGTCTTCAGGTCTCCCAGTCATCAATAACAGCACCTGCTCTGGTGGTGATGACGGGAGTGATGGAGACTGTGAGAATCCTTGGTTTTAGATAGGTTTAGTGTGCTGGCTTTCTCAAATGCTGCTTATGCTAGCAGTTAAGTTGTCACATGGGCAGACTCTGGACCTCTGGCTAGCCAGGATGTTGCAGGCAGTGATATTAGCTGTTGTTTTCTCCTTCCTGGGAGCAGTGTTATTCTGTCAGGGGTTGCTGTAAAGGCCTGAGTTGGCTGGCCTCCCAACAGGAGGTGGCACTTTTAAAAGAGCACCAGCTACAGTAGTAGAAGGGGGAATATAATCTTGCCCTACATTGGCAAGGAAGAGTACTCGGGTTTCTCGAATGATGGGTGGGGCCATAAAGCTCCTAAGAGTGTGTGTCTTTTGTGTTCAGCTACAGGGCAGCAGAGAAATACTATCAGATGGGGGTTAGGAAGGTCTGGGCTCACACTCTCCTTGGACGGGGTTTGCTGTAGCCACTGTTCGGGATGGAAGGTGGTCCTTAGGGCGTTGGGGTTGTTTTCTATATGGGATTACGGCTGCCTCTGCTGTGCAGTATAGTTCACCAGGGAAGCAGGGGATAGCTGGTAACAAAAGGCCTCACCTAACTCCCATGCGGTCGGTGAGGCTGGTCCTGTTCCTGCAGTGCCCTGCTAACAGCACCAATTTTAGGTACAGGCAGCTTGTGCACAGAACTCATACCTGTGCCAGGCCATTAGCCTTCCCACTGAGAGAGCAAGCATATCTTTCAGGCCACACCCTTTCCCATCTGCCCACAATGGTGGTGGCTTCTGCACTTATATCTGCAGCAGTTCCTGTTCATCCCCTAGATTCTGCCAAGGAACTTTGTGTCCAGTTGAAATTAACACAAAATTCAGATGGAAACTTCTTTCATTCTGTTACCCCCTCCCTAATTCCACTGACTTCCTTCCCCAAGCTTCTTTATGAGAATATAATTATGAATGGTTTCCTTGGGCTCCAGCTGGAGATTGGGAGTGCCTACAAGGCTCTTCCTGCCGCTGCTCTTCCTTTTTTTTTTTTTTTTTTTTTTTCTTTTGAGATGGAGTTTTGCTCTGTCACCCAGGCTGGAGTGCAATGGCGGAATCTCCACTCACTGCAGCCTCTGCCTCCTGGGTTCGAACAATTCTCCTGCCTCAGCCTCCCAAGTAGCTGGGATTACATGTATGCACCACCACAACCTGCTAATTTTGTATTTTTAATAGAGACAGGGTTTCACCATGTTGGTCAGGCTGGTCTTGCACTCCTGACCTCAGGTGATCTGCCGGCCTCAGCCACCCAAACTGCTGGGATTATAGGCGTGAGCAACCGGGCCCTGCCAGCTTTTACTTTTGCATTTTGCACAGCTCCCTAAATCCAGTCTACTTCTAGGTAAGGTTAGATTCTTCGTCCATGATCTGGATTTTCAGATTTCCTAGTGGGCATGTGTGTTTGGAGGCAGGATTTCCTCCTCTCACACTTTGGGTATTCAGAGCGTTTTGTCTGTCTCATGGAGTTTGCACCAGTATGTCACTACTTTCATAGGATCTGTGAACTTTTTTCGTTTTCCTGGTGTGTTCCTGTGATGGTTCTTGAAAAAGAAGTTCACAGTGTGAGTCAGAAACATTTATTATATCATAGTTTTTGAAGAACAGGATCCAGACAGGGCTCACATTTTGTCTTTATCTGAATGTTTCTCAGGAGGCTGGGGCTATGGTCTCAACTGAAGCTTGACTGGTGCAGCATCTGCTTCTGCACTTATGCATGAGTTATTGGCAGGATTCGGTATGGACTGATTGTCTCAGGCTAGAGCTTCTGTTGATTCTTTGTCATTAGGGCCTTTCCATTTAGCAGCTCCTAATAGCTCAACTTGCTTCCCTAGTACACAGATTTTTCTTCACGGAAGCATTTATCAAACCAATGCAATGAGATCTGAATATCCAGCTGTGACTGTTGAGAACTGACTAACACTGGTGAGTGTAGGCTTCCTCAGGAAAAACCATTAGCTATAGGGTGCTGTGCTTAGCGTCCTTCCATTGGTCTGCCTGGCTGTCAGCTTGTCAAGAGTCTCCTTGGTTTTTAAGTGTTCTTTTTCCCTTATGTTTGATGTCTACACATTTTCTGGAGTATTCTCCTCTTTCAGACATGATGGCTCAGCTTTGTTGTGAAAAACGAAAACCTCTATGTGGTGGTGCAAGGGTGCAAACTGGATGGGTGCAGTGGTTCTAACAGCAGTGAGGGTGTAGCTGTGTCAACTTTGCACAGCTATGTCAGCTGATACTGGTATTGATGAAGAATGCAGGCATCCTCAGTTGCCCATACTGTCTGTCCATGGTGGCAGCGAGGGTTGTTGTGGTCTTTGGTGGCAATGCCATTTATGTTCTTCCTGATTTCTGTTTCTCTCTCCTGGGAAGTTTTGGCTGAGGGGATTCCTTTTAACACGGGGTCTGGCTTATGAGCCCGCTCATCATGATGGTTTCACTGAGATCTGTTGAGTGGTACTATGGAACAGCTGTGAAGCTGATGTCTGAAGCATGAACCTGTTTGAAGGAACTACAGTTCTGTGATTTGAGGTGGTAATGGCACTGTTGCCCACGTTGGTGGCACCCCAGTGCGATACCGCTAAAAGTATGTGAGTCCTGGATGCTGATGCAGTAGCCAGGAAAGCTAAGAGTGAGAGTGCAGGTGTACACAGAGTTAGAACAGCTCTAGTGTCAGAACAGAGCCTAACTCTCTGTGATGACTGAGCTGGTGTCCAGGTTGCAAGCTGCTCTGTCACTATGTTGGTAACAGCTTGCAAAGCATTAAGAAGACAGCAAGCCAAAAATGGGAGCACAGAAAATTGGCCCTGGGGGCTGGAAGCAGCCTGGTTTTCTATGGGCTGAGCTAGTACTAGACTTCAGGAATACACAGAAAGGTCTGGCTTTGGGATATGGAGTGTAAACTAGTTGACTATGCTGATGCCATTAGTGTCTGAAATATGATAGAGTCCAGTGCAGCTAGAGAACCTGGATATGGGCTGCAGGCACTTGTGGGTCAGCCACAACTCCAGGACTGAGGCACATGCAGGGTTGAGAAAGGTGGAAACTATTTTCCCAAAGCAACTGAACAATGGATGGTTTTGAGCTGAGGAGAAGTGTACAACTATATCTCCTCTAGTGTTCCATGTTGGGAATGGCTGTTGGTTACTTCAGTGTAAAGAGATGCTAGTATCCTCTGTAGAGAAGGCTGCTGGGGACCATGGTGTTTCCCCACAGTGTGGCTGACACCAATATCCTCCATCTTTCCTCTCTGTTCCTAGCCATCTCTTCACATCTCAGGTATGTTGATCTAGCTGGAGATCCTTTCTAATTGGATATTCTTCATTTTATTTGCTCCAGTGTGTTGCTACAGATTCTTTAATGGGCCCTCCGGCCCTCTCTGGGCTAATTTGAATTTGAACGGTGATCTATGTTAGTTGTTTTTACCGGGGGATGAAGGCGTGTGTCTTCTTCTCTTCTATCTTGGTAATGTCACACTATTAAAATAACATTAATTTGTGTTTGTTAATACAACTTCCCTAGCTAACTTAAATATATTAGTTTCCAAACACTTCCCAAAATTGTGTTTATCCTTCTTTTCTCTTTAGAGTGTGCTACTCAAATGCCCATCCTTCTCTCAGAGATGTTCGTTTCTTAATATATAGAGTGTTGATGAAAGTGTTGAATAATGCTGAACCAAGTTAAATATTGAGCAATATCATTTATACAACCAAGTACATACACAGATTATATGTTCTCTTCTATTCACCCAATATTCTAATGATTAAATGCCAATTATAGAGTGGTAAAGGAGGTATTATAAAAATGTTGAATAAAGATAAAAAATAAATTGGTAAATCAATTTGATGAAGGAAAATAATGAGAGCTGTAACACTAGTGCACAGGCTGAGTGAAAATCACTTTCTTCCCCCATCCCCCTTTATTGAACTTATCATAAATTTGGGTTTCAGGAGTTTTAGTATTAGATTAATGCAAAAATAATTGCCATTTGTGCAATTACTTTTAATGGAAACAAGAAGAGAATCAAACTGAAAAGGCTGAAGTTATTGAGGACTGTGTGTCTGAACCATTGACTTTAAGGACACCTTTGATTATGAAGAACTAGATGAGTCAGCGAGAATTAAGTCCCAGGGAGAGAAATAAGTTAGTGAGAGACTTATAATTTGTTCTAGGCTTGGCATAAGGAAGTAAAAAGGGTCTTCAAGTTCCTTTTAAGGACACCAATATATGTATATAAGACTTACTTGTTTACTAATTAATTTAACACATACCAATATTTACTGTTTACTGTATAGACAACATTTTGCTTGAATATTTAGGAGACAGCTATGTCTAAAATGGCACACAGCTTAAAGATTTATACACAAAGGAAGCAAGACTGCAACTGATTCCAAACCAAGAGAGTTTTTTTTTTTTACAGTAAATTACATAAAAGTCCAACAGCGCTTTTGACCTCATTTACATTTGATGATGGTAAAAAGAAAGTAATATTTTTACACTTAAAAAGCCACACAGTGATACATATTAGCACAGTATAGCATCTTTTCATTCACCTTGTACATTCTCTTCTATAATCCAAACACAAGTTGTATCTATTTGTATAAGAATGGGCTATTTTCCAGAATGATCTGCTCCTGTCCAAGGTGAACTAAAAGCTTAAAAAACATAGTTTAATTTTAGTTACAGTGACTATACATTGATTTTCCTGAGTGGAAAACCAAGTGTCATGAAATAAAAGGTATTTCTGTGGCCGGGCGCGGTGGTTCAAGCCTGTAATCCCAGCACTCTGGGAGGCCGAGGCGGGCGGATCACGAGGTCAGGAGATCGAGACCATCCTGGCTAACACGGTGAAATCCCGTCTCTACTAAAAATACAAATAAATAAATAAATAAATAAATAAATAAATAAATAAATAGCTGGGCGTGGCAGCGGGCGCCTGTAGTCCCAGCTACTCCGGAGGCTGAGGCAGGAGAATGGCGTGAACCTGGGAGGAGGAGCTTGCAGTGAGCCGAGATCCGGCCATTGCACTCCAGCCTGGGCGACAGAGCGAGACTCCGCCTCAAAAAAAAAAAAAAAAAAAGATATTTCTGTGATTCCAAGGAGGCAAACATGAACCTACAGTACATTTTTTAAAACTTATATTTTAAGTTCAGGGGTACATGTGCAGGTTTGTTATATAGGTAAACCCATGTCATGGGGTTTGTTGTACAGATTATTTCATCATCCAGATATTAAGCTTAGTACCGATTACTTATTTTTTTTTCCTGATTGTCTCCCTCTTCCCACCCTGCACCCTCCACTATGCCCCAGTATCTGTTGTTCCCCTCTATGTGTTCATGTGTTCTCATCATTTAGCTCTCACTTATAAATGAGAACATGTGGTATTTGGTTTTCTGTTTCTGTGTTCATTTGCTAAAAATAACGGCCACCAGATCCATGCATTTTCCTGCAAGCAACATGATCTTATTCTAATTAATGGCTGAACAATATTCCATGGTGTATATGTACAACATATTCTTTATCCAGTCTACCATCAATGGACATTTAGGTTGATTCTATGTCGTCGCTATTGTGACTAGTGCAGCAAAGAACATATACATGCATGTTTATGATAGAATGATTTATATTCCCTTGGGATTGCTAGGCTAAATTATAGTTTTCTTTTTAGCTCTTTGAATAATTGCCACACTGCTTTTCACAATGGTCTAACTAATTTACACTCCGACCAACAGTGTATAAGCATTTCTTTTTCTCCACAACCTCACCACCATCTGTTAATTTTTGACTTTTTAGTAATAGCCATTCTGACTGGTGTAAGGTGGCTTCTCGTTGTGGTATTGATTTGTATTTCTATATTAATCAATGATGTGGAGCTTCTCTTCATACACTTTTTGACTGTATGTATGCTTTCTTTTGAAAAGTGTCTGTTCATGTCCTTTGCCCACTTTTTAATGAAGTATTTTTTCTCGAAAATTTGTTTTAATTCCTTATATATGCTAGATATTAGGCCTTTGTCAGATGCACAGTTTGTGAAAATTTTCTCCCATTCTGGAGATTATCTCTTTACTCTATTGATCATTTGTTTTGCTGTGCAGAGCTCTTTTGTTTAATTAGATCCTATTTGTCAGTTTTTGCTTCTGTTACAGTTGCTATTGGTGTCTTACGCATAAATTTTTTGCCCTTTCCTATGTACAGAATGGTATTGCCTAGGTTGTCTTCCAGGGTTTTTATAGTATTGGGTTTTGCATTTAAGTCTTGAATCCATCTTTAGTTGATCTTTGTATATAGTATAAGAGAAGGGTCCAGTTTCAGTCTTCTGCATATGACTAGGCAGTTTTACCAGCACCATTTATTGAATAGGAACTCCTTTCTTCATTGCCTAATTTTGTCAGCTTTGTCAAAGATCAGATGGTTGTGGCTGTGTGGCCTTATTTCTGGGCTCTATATTCTGTTCCATTAGTCTATGTGTCTGTTTTTGTACCAGTACCATGCTGCTTTGTTTACTGCAGTCCTGTAGTAAAGTTTGAAGTTGGGTAGTATGATTCCTCCAGCTTTGTTCTTTTTGCCTAGGATTGCCTTGGCTAGTCAGGCTCTTTGGTTCCATGTGAATTTTAAAATAGATTTGCCTAGTTCTGTGAGGAACGTCATTGGTAATTTGATAGAAATAGTATTGATTCTATATATGGTTTGGGGCAGCATGGCCATTTTAATAATGTTGATTCTTTCTATCAATGAACATGGAATGTTTTTTTCCATTTGTATGTGTCATCTCTGATTTCTTTGAGCAGTGTTTTGTAGTTCTTATTGTAGAGATCTTGCACCTCCTTGGTTATTTGTATACCTAGGTATTTTATTCTTTTCTGAGGCTATTGTGTATGGGATTACATTCCTGATATGGCTCTCAGCTTGAATTTGTGGTGTATAGAAATGCTAGTAGTTTTTGTATGTTGATTTTGTATCCTGAGAATTTGCTGAAGTTGTTTTTTCAGCTGAAAAAGCTTTTGGGGTAAGACTATGGGGTTTTCTAGATATAGAATTTTTTTTTTTTTAAATTTATTTCTCTTGCTTGATTGCTGTGGTCAGGACTTCCAATAGTACATTGAATAGGAGTAGTGTGAGAGGACGTCCTTGTGCTGGTTTTTAAGTTTGATGTTGGCTGTGTGTCTGTCATGAATGGCTCTTATTATTTTCAGGTACGTTCCTTCTTTTACCTAGTTTATTGAGAGTTTTTATTTTTTTTTTTATTTTATTTTATTTTTTTTTGAGACGGAGTCTGGCTCTGCCGCCCAGGCTGGAGTGCAGTGGCCAGATCTCAGCTCACTGCAAGCTCCGCCTCCCGGGTTCACACCATTCTCCTGCCTCAGCCTCCCGAGTAGCTGGGACTACAGGCGCCCGCCACCTCGCCGGGCTAGTTTTTTGTATTTTTTAGTAGAGACGGGGTTTCACCAGGTTAGCCAGGATGGTCTCGATCTCCTGACCTTGTGATCCGCCCGTCTCGGCCTCCCAAAGTGCTGGGATTACAGGCTTGAGCCACCGCGCCCGGCCTATTGAGAGTTTTTAACACGAATGGGTGTTAAATTTTATCAAAAGCCTTTTCTGCCTCTATTGAGATAATCATGTGGATATTGTCTTCAGTTCTGTTTCTGTAATGAGTCACATTTAATGATTTGCATATGTTAAATGAACTTTGCATCCTAAGGACAAAGTCTACTTGACTGTGGTAGATTAGCTTCTTGGTGTGCTATTAGATTTGGTTTGCTAGTATTTTATTGAGAAATTTGCACTGATGTTTATCAATGATATTGACCTGAAGTTTTCTTTTTTGCTGTATCTCTGCCAGGTTATGTATCAGAATAATGTTGGCCTCATAGAATGAGTTAGAGATGAGTATCTCCTCCTCAATTTTTTCTGGAATAGTTTCAGTAGAAATGATATTAGCTCTTCTTTGTATATCTGGAAAATTTAGGCTATGAATCTGTCTTGTCCTTGGCTTTTTTTGGTTGGTATATGATTTATTACCGATTCAATTTCAGAGCTTGCTATTGGTCTGTCCAGGGATTCAATTTATTTCTGGTTCAGTCTTGGGAAGGTTTATGTGTCCAGGAATTTGTTCATTTCTTCCAGATTTTCCAGTTTGTGTGCATATAGGTGCTCATAATATTCTCTGATCCTTGTTTGAATTTCTGTGGGGTCAGTGGTAATATCCCCTTTGTTGTTTCTAATTGTGATTATTTGCATCTTCCCGCTTTTCCTCTTGTTACTCTAGCTAGCAATCTATCTGTATTATTAAGTTTTTCAAAAAGAAAACTCCTGGATCTATTGATTGTTTGAATGACTTTTCATGTCTCAATCTCTTTAAGTTCAGCTCTGACTTTGGTGATTTCTTGTCTTCTGCTAGCTTTGGGGTTGGTTTGCTCTTGGTTCTCTAGTTCTTATAGTTGTGATGTTAGGTTGTTTTTATTTTATTTTATTTTATTTTATTTTATTTTATTTTATTTTATTTTTGAGACAGAGTATCACTCTGTTACCCAGGCTGGAGTATAGTGGCCCCGTCTTAGCTACTGCAACCTCTGTCTCCTGGGTTAAAGCTGTTCTCCTGCCTCGGCTTCCTGAGTGACTAGGATTACAGGTGCATACCACCATGCCTGGCTATATTTTTGTATTTTTAGTAGAGATGGGATTTTACCATGTTGGTCAGGCTGGTCTCGAACTCTTGACCTCAAGCGATCCACCCACCTCGGCCTCCCAAAGTGCTGTTATTACAGGCATGAACCATGACGCCTGACTGTTAGGTTATTAAATTGAGATCTTTTTAAGTTTTGATGTTGGCATTTAGTGCTATAAACTTGTTGCCCAGCCTGGGCAACAAGAGTGAAACCACATCTCAAAAAAAAAAAAAAAAGTAAATAATATTTTTTCATTACTTCATATGCTATGCAACTGTATTTACAATGTGTACATTTCCCAAACCTTTGAAGTTATACTTTGCTTGTACATTAATTTGGCCCACATATCAAATTATACTTCAGAAAATCAAATTATACTTCAATCAAGAGATTGAAATTATACTTCAATCTCTGCTAGAACTGAAAGTCAGAATTTTTATATTTGGCTCCTCCTAACAAAGTCTACTGAGAGTTTATAAATTGCTCATTTACTGTGTGCCCTTGACAGTGTTCTATATATCTTTCTTTTTTTTTTTTTTTTTCGTGATGGAGTCTCACTTTGTCACCCAGGCTGGAGTGCCATGGCGTGATCTTGGCTCACTGCAACCTCCACCTCCTGGGTTCAAGCAATTCTCTCCTGCCTCAGCCTCCCAAGTAGCTGGGACTACAGGCGCACACCACCATGCCTCGCTAATTTTTTGTATTTTAGTAGAGATGGGGTTTCACCATGTTGCCCAAACTGGTCGCGAACTCCTGAGCTTGGGCAATCCACCCGCCTTGACCTCTCAAAATGCTGGGATTACAGGTGTGAACCCCCACGCCCTGCTGACAATTTCCTACGTATGTTGATATCTCATACGTCTTTCTGTCTTGTGTTCTGTGTACTTTCCTTTGATTTATTTTACTTTTTTGTCTCCTTCAGATATCAGGGCTAAACCACATAAACAAAATATGTGTAATTTGTAGAATAAAGAATAAGAATTATGCTGCTTCTAATTATGATATTTAAGTTTGAAGATTCTTTGTCTTTTAAAACTTGGTTCTTACATAATCTAAGAGCATTAAATGAATAATATTGTTTCTAATTCCTAGAAGTACATTACAAATAAAATGAGCTAAGGAGTCTCAAGAATAAGCTTAATATTCAGAAACATTAAGATTATTTCTAGAATAATACTAAGGAAAATTTCCTGATATGCAAATGACATAAAATGTGTTTGGCGAAATGAAAACACTTTCTTTTCCTTTCTCTCACCCTTGTCTCTCTCTCCATGCTGTGTTTATACTAAGTTCAAGAACAGAACTATGAGCTGTAGCTTGTAACCTACATATAGCTGTCAATGCCGACACTTTCTTTGAACCGGTCTTTACACAAAACAAGTAGAAGTGTACAGTGTAGTTGAAAATTTTAAATATGATTTTATTATTATAATGTCGTAGAATAATTAGTTTCAATTTACCTTTAAACATATGCCATTTAGATCATTGACTTAATTAATCCATGAAGGAGAGCTTTTTTATTTGTGCTATTTAAGACTTATTTTCTAACTGCAGGTTTCGACCTACTTTTTTACATGTATTTTAATATTCTAAAACCAATACTTGTTCATTGTTTTTCAGAACTAATACAGAAAATTGCTCTGCATTTTGATTGTGGTATAAGATGGTTTAGTTGACTGGCTTCATTTCTAGGCTATTTTTATCATCTAAGGTTCAGCTCCCAACTCCTGGACTGTGTATTTTAACTCTGGGGGACTGGTATCAGATCTCAACTTTGTTCTTTGGCTCTATTTACTATCTTGTCAGAATATACTCTCTGAATCAAAGCTATAAAACTACCATAAGTTTTTACTTTATTAATATGTTGAAAATTAAAGTATAAAATTTATGTTAAGAAAATAAGAACTTTATAGTCATAATTGGAGATTTTTTAGAAAATGATAGAATGAACAGACAAAAATAATCAAGGCACTAGAAGTGAATAACATAGGTAATCAGATTTATTTGATAAAGATCAATTACTTTGAACACATTACAAAATGCACGTTATGTTCTGTCATGCAGAGAACATTCATAAAATGTAACCATGTTCAAAGACACATAGGAAACTAGAAATAAAATAAAAAGAAGAGGGTAAATAAACTGTTCAGTGTAAAATTGAAAACAAATCATAAAAAAGCCACACACTGACATATAATGCCTGAATTAAAAAAGAAATAAAAATTTTAAATGCAAATGGTTTAGAAACAAATTATAGTGAAGATATTATATATCACAATGTATGGAATGTAGCGAAAATGACATTCAGATAAATTTTTAGTCTTGAACCAATACATTAAAGAACAAGAAGAAATAAAAATGAATGAACTAAGCATTCAAGTCAACAGTTCTTAAAAAGAATTACAAAAAAAAAAAAAAAAAACCCTGACAAAGCTAAAGAAACACATTAATAAAGAATAAGATGGCTGGACATGGTTGCTCACACCTGTAATCCCAAAACTTTGGGATACTGAGGCAGGCAGGATCACCTGAGGCCAGGAGTTCGAGACCACACTGGCCTACATGACGAAACCCCATCTCTACTAAAAATACAAAAATTAGCCAGACGTGGTGGTGTAAGCCTGTAATCTCAGCTACTCAGGAGACTGAGGCAGGAGAATCGCTTAAACCTGGGAGTCGAAGGTTGTACTTCACTCCACCCTGGACCACAGAGTGAGATTCCATTTAAAAAAAAAAAAAGAAGAAGAAGAAGAATAAAGCATGAATGAAAAAAGTCTTAGTGTACAAAGTAGTTAAATCTTTTTAGCATGATTTTATTATTTTAATGTTATAAAATAATTAGTTTCAATTTACTTTTAAGCCTATACAATTTGTAGACCACTGCCTTGATTGATTCATAATCATATCAAGGCTTGAATAGTTCCTTAGTGAGCATTGCTCCACCCCTGGAGAACTTCCATGGGAAAGAGAAACAAAAAGTAAAATTATCAATAAAATCAAAAGCCATTTCTTTCATAAAACATTACACTGTTGTCATGTCTGATCGAAGCAAAGAAGATAAAAAAAACACAAATAAGTAACTTTATGACTGAGGAAGTGATCAAATTAAAAATAATGTAAAATTATTAAAAAGTAATGTATACATCTTTAAATCAACATATTTAAAACTAAATAGATTTGTGGATATAGTGATGGAGACATAGTTGTGTAGGTAACAGTATAAAAAGGCCTGGAAGTCTTGTATACCAAAATGTTAACAGTGATTATTTGAAGTAAGGGCAATGGGTGTTGGAGGGGAGATTAAACACTAATCTCAGTTCTTCTGTGATACTGAGAAAGAAATGTATATGAACATATAGTCATGTATTGCTTATGAATGTTTTTTATTAAAATAACAAAGACAAATGATATTATGTTGCTTTGTAGGCAATATTTCTCAGATGTTGCTGGTACTTAAGAAAACAAAATTACTTCCAGTTTCAGTCCAGCATATAAGGTGCCTAGAAATCACTACTTCCACCCTCAAATTAAGCAAAACATTGAACAAACTAAAAATCAACAATTTTTCTAGATTCATCAGGGAATTGAGGTCACAGGGCAAACTACTCTGCTCCCAAAACTGGAAACACAGACAAGCAGGTAAAAAGAATCACAACTTACTGGAGCTGAAGCTGAGGAGAGGAAACATTATCCTCTCCTAACGTTACTTATTTGTGTTTTTTCTCATCTTTATTTGGATCAGACATGACAAGAGTTAATAGTTTAAAGTTTTATAAAATAAATAGCTTTTGATTTTATTGATAATATTTACTTTTTCTTTGTCTTCCCCATGGAAATTCGTCAGGGGTGTAACAACGCTCACAATGTATAAAAACCAGTACAAGGATAGGAAAAATTAAACTTTACTTGAATGAGTGCTGAATGCTTAGTGCGAACAAGTCTGAGAGTTAAAATTTCCAGAAAGGGTCCAACACTTGTGTAAGTTTTACCTCCTGTAGCCCTACCAGGTTCTCACAGTGAAAATTAGAGAAAAACCTTCTCCTCTCCTGCTTCACACCAGAAAAGAAGGAAGTGTATTCATTATGAAATAATGCCCAGAGCACTATGTTCTTACAAGGTATTCCCTCAAAGGAAACTATTTTACAAAAGTCCAATCTGCTGGAGTTTTACCAGAGCCTAAGTAATCCAGGGGAAGGAAAATACCCATTTTCTGATCATTACAGGCTTCAATATAGAGAAAGGGAGCTATCTAAATCTAGCCCCCTCTAGAAGCCTTCTGGTCTAATCTAATGGGGGCAGAGGGAATGACTTAGCACATGTTCATTAAAAGGTTTAGACCTAATCATAGAACAATAAAATGCTCCCCCTCCCCTGACACCTTACTACCACATCAATATAACTCCTGAATAATACCAGTAGCACACAACCGAAAGAACTGCACAATTCACACATTAAGAACTGCATTTTTCACATATTATTGAAGAGACATAGCTAACATCAGAACCAGATTCAAATATGGCAGAGATGTTGGAATTATTAGACCAGAAATGTAAAACAAGTGTGATTAATATGCTAAGAGCTTTAATGGAAAAGCAGAAAAAAAAAAATCAAGAATAGATGGTTAATGCAAGCATTACTTTAAAAACTTTTTAAAAAATATCAAAAGGTAATGTTAAAAATAAAAAACAATGTTAGAGAAATAAATAAATAATGCTTTCTAATTTATTTATTTATTTATATTTTAAGACTGGATCTCTCTATGTTGTCCATGTTAGAGTTTAGTGGTGTGATCGTGTCTCACTGTAGCTTCAAACTCCTGGGCTCAAGCAACCATTGTGCCTTAGCCTCCTGAGTAAGTAGGACTACAGGCACATGCAATTATGACTGGCTAATCTAAAATGTTTTCGTTATAGAGATGGAGTCTCACTATGTTGCCCAGGCTGCTCTTGGACTCCTGGACTCAAGAGATCTCCTGCCTTGACCTCCCAAAGTTTTGAGATTACAGGCATGAGCCATCATACCTGGACAAGAATGCTTTTGATAAACTCATCAATAGACTGGAGAGGGCCAAGTAAAAAATTGATGAGTTTGAAAAAATATAAATAAAAACATACAAAACTGAAATGCAAAGAGGAAAAATAATAACAAAAAAACTCACACCATACTACCCAGGAACTGAGACAATTATAAAAGCTATAATATAAGTGTAATGAGAAAAACAGAAAGAGAGAAGTGGGTGAGGGAAGAAGAAAGATGAAGAGAGAGAGGAAAAAATAAGAAGAAATAGTTAGAGTAATAATGACTGATAATTCTGCATAGTTAATGATAGATTAAAAAAATAACACGGAAACAGGAAACTCAGAGAACACCATGCAAGATAAATACTAAAAACATCAACTTCTGGGTATACTATATTGAAAGTACACTAAATCAAAGACAAGGAGAAGGTCTTGAAAAAAAGCAACAAGGCCTGGGGCATACCTTCTTTAGAGAATTACCACAGACTTATTTTTACAAAACATGAGAAGAAGAAAAATATAGCAAGAAATATTTAAAGTGTTGAAAAAATTCTCAGCAACTTAGAATTCTGAATACAGTGAAATTTATTTTTCAAAATTGAAGGAAAAGTATAATTTCTCAGACAAAAATAAATGAAGGATTTTGTCACAGTAGACTTGTCTTGCAAGTAATGTGAAAATGAGTTACTGAGGAAGAAAATAACATAGGTTAAAAATCCAGATATGTAAAAAAGGAACAGCATTAGAAAAGAAATAAATGAAGGTAAAAGTAAATATTTTACTTCCCTATTCTTAATTGATTTAACAGATAAAAATGTGGTCAAATAGTGATAGCAACAAGTTATTCAGGGAGTATAACGTAGATAAGTAAACAAATGACAGAAATGATGTAAATGATTGGCGAGAGAAATTAGTAATACTCTGCTGTTATGCTTGCATTACCCATGAAGTGGTATAGTATTATTTGCAAGAAGACTTTGATTAGATGTGAATGCATATTGCAAACTCAGAACAACCAAAATTACTTTTTAAAAAATATAATTCATATGCTAAGAGGGGAAGGAGATGGACTTAAAAATTCTTAATTAAAACCAGGGAAGGAAAATAGCTGTGTTGAGGAAACAAAAAGAAATTAGAGATAATACAGAGAAATAATTCAGAATACTCTCAGATAAATTTAAAAATACACAGTCAGAAAACACAACAACAAAATAATGAAGCATTCCTACACTATCTAGAAAATGCCTCAATAAAGCAAATTTAAGAGTTATTGGCCTTAAAGAGGAGGTAGAGAAAGAGATAGGTATAGAAACTGTATTCAAAGGGATAATAACACAGAACTTCCAAAACCTAGAGAAAGGTATCAATATTTAAATACAAGAAGGTTATAGAACACCAAGCAGATTTAACCCCCCCCAAAAAAGGCTACCTCAAGGCATTTAATAATCAAAGTACCAAAGGTCAAGGACAAAAAAGGAATCCTAAAAGCAGCTAGAGAAAAAATAATAATAATAATAACAAACAACACATACGATAAAGCTTTAACACATCTGGCAGCAGACTTTTTAGTGGAAACCTTACAGGACAGGAGAGTGGCATGATATATTTAAAGTGCTAAAGGAAAAATCTTTTACCCTAGAATAGTATATCTGGTGAAAATACACTTAAAACATGAAAAAGAAATAAAGAATTTCTCAAACAAAAGCTGAAGGATTTAATCAACACCAGACCTATTGTACAAGAAATGTGAAAGGAAGTGCTTCAGTCAGAAAGGAGAGGACATTGATGAGTAATAAGTAATCACCTGAAGGTACAAAACTCACTAGTAACAGTAAGTACACAGAAAAACGCAAAATATTCTAACACTATAACTGTGGTGTGTAAGCTACTCTTATCCTAAATACAAAGATTAAACGGTGAACAAATCAAAACTAATGACTACAAAATCTTTTCAAGACATAGTCAATGCAATAGGATAGAAATAGAAACAACAAAAAGATATGGGAAAAGTGGGAAAACAAACTTCAGAAATGCAATTTTTAGTATTTTTCTTTCTGTTTGTTTGGTTATTCAAAGACTGTTAAGTGGTAAGATTAAAATACAGGGTTATAAAATAATATTTGCAAGTAGCATGGCAAACTCAAACCAAAAAAAAAAAAAAAAAATGCAATGAGGACACAAAAAATAAAAAGCAAGAAACTAAAACATATCACCAGAGAAAATCAACTCCACTAAAAGGAAGACAGAAAGGAATAAAAGAAGAAAGAAATGACAAAAAAAAAACCAGAAAACACATAACAAATAAGCCCTGACTTACCGATAGTAACATGGAATGTAAATGGACTAAATTGTCAAATCAAAAAACATAGACTGGTTGAATGCATGAAGAAACAAGACCCGATAATCTGTTTCCCACAAGAAACACACAAGAAACACACTTCACCTATAAAGACACACATATACTATTATAAAATAGAGGTATGGAAAAAGATATTCCATGCCAATGGAAACCAAAGAAGAGTATGAGTTGCTATCCTTACAACAGACAAAATGTAATTCAAAACAAAAACTATAAGAAGAGACAAAGAAGGTCACTTCAGTAAGAAGATATAACAAATTTAAATATATATGCACTCAACACTGGAACACCCAGATATATAAAACCAATATTGTTAGAGCTAAAGAGAGAGATGGATCCCAATACAATAACAACTGGAGACTTCAACACTTCACTTTTAGCTTTGGGAAGATCTTCCAGACGGAAAATCAACAAAGAGAAATCCACACTATAGGCCAAATCGATCCAATAGATATTTACAGAGCATTTCATCCAACATCTTCAAAATCAGCATTATTTTCCTCAGCACAAGGATCATTACCAGGGACAGACCATATGTTTTAAAAGTCTTAAAATATTTTTAAAAATTGAAATATTATCAAGCATCCGCACTGGCCACAATGGACTATAACTAAAAATTAATAACATGAAGAATTTTGGAAAGTATACAAATACATAAAAATTAAACAATATGCTCCTGAGTGATCAGTGGATCAATGGAGAAATTCAGAAAAAAAATTAAAACTTTCTTTAAGCAAAAGGTAATGACAAAACACATACCAAAACCTATGCAATACGACCAAACAACTACAAAGAAGGAAGTTTATAGCTCTAAGTGCCTACATCAAAAAAGAGGTAATACTTCAAATAAACAATCTAATGATGTGTCTTGAAGAGCTGGAAAAGCAAAGGCAAACCAAACCCAAAATTATTAGAACGAAATAAATAAACATCAGAGCAGAAGTAAATGAAATTGAAGTGAAGAAAACAATACCAAATGTCAATGAAATATTTTTTTTATTTTGAAAATTTAAATAGTAATTGACAAACCTTTAGTCAGACTAACTCAGAAAAAAAGATCCAAATAAATAAAATCAGAGATGAAAAAGAAGACATTACAACTGATACAGCAGAAATTTAAAGGATCATTAGTGGCTACTACAAGCAATGTATGCCAATAAATTGAAAACTTTAGAATAATTGGGCAAATTCCTAGATGCATAGACCTATGAAGATTGAATCAGAAAGAAACCCAAAATCTGAATACACAAACAACAAGTAATGTCCTTGAATCCATAGTAAAATGTCTTCCAGGAAAAAAAAAAAAAAAAAAAAAAAAAGCCCAGGACCTGATGGCTTCACTGCTGAATTGTACTAAATATTTAAAGAATAGCTAATACCAATTATATCCAAACACTTCAGAAAAATAGAGTAGGAGGGAATACTTCTAAATTCATTCTGTGAAACCATTATTGCCCTGATACCAAAATCAGACAAAGACACATCAAAAACAAAACAAAACAAAACCCGTAAGTCAAAATCTCTGATGAATATTGATGCAAAAATCCTAAACAAAATACTAGCAAATGGAAGTCAACAATACATTAGAAAGATCATGCATCACAATCAAGTGGGATTTATCTATGGGATAAAGGATCATTCAAGATATGCAAATGAATCAGTACAATACATCATATTAACAGAGTGAAAAATAAAACCACATGATATTTCAATTGATGCTGAAAAAGCATTTGAGAAAATTCAACATCCTTTTGTGATGAAAACCCTCAATAACTGTGTATAAATGGAACATACCTCGACATAATAAAATCCATTGTATTAGTCCATTCTCACACTGCTATAAAGAAATACTCGAGACTTGGTAATTTATTTAAGAAAATAAAAGAGGTTTAATTGATTCACAGTTCTGTATGGCCGGAGATGCCTCTGGAAACTTACAATAATGGCAGAAGGCGAAGCAGAAGCAGGCAGCTTCTTTACAAGGAGGCAGAAGAGAGAGTAAATGTGAGCAGGGGAAATGCCAGAGGCTTATAAAACAATCAGCTCTCATAAGAACTCGCTCACTATAATGAGAACAGCGTGTGGGAAACAGCCCCCATGATCCAGTCACTTTCCACTGGGTTCCTCCCAATGACACATGGGGAATACGGGAATTATGGGGATTACAATTCAAGATGAGATTTGGGTAGGGACACAGCCAAACCACATCAGCCATATAGGACAGACCCACAGCTAGTATCATACTAAATAGAGAAAAAATGAAAGCCTTTCCTCTAAGATTTGGCACACAACAGGGACACCCACTGTCACCACTGTTATTCAAAATAGTACTGGAAGTCACAGCTAGAACAATTAGACAAGAGAAATATGTAAGGTGCACCCAAATTGGAATGGAAAAAGTCCATTTATCCCCTTCCTTACAGATGATATGATCTTATATTTAGAAAAACCTAAAGACTCCACAAAAACTATTTTTCAGTAAATTTTCAGGAAACAAATTCAACACACAAAAATCAGTAGCATTTCTTTGTATTTATTTATTTATTTTAGAGTTTTATTTTATTTTATTTTATTTTTTCATTTTTATTATACTTTAAGTTCTACGGTTCATGTGCACAACGTGCAGGTTTGTTACATATGTATACATGTGCCATGTTGGTGTGCTGCACCCATTAACTCATCATTTACATTAGGTATATCTCCTAATGCTATCCCTCCCCCCTCCTCCCACCCCACGACAGGCCCCCATGTGTAATGTTCCCTTTCCTGTGTCCAAGTGTTCTCATTGTTCAATTCCCACCTATGAGTGAGAGCGTGCGGTGTTTGGTTTTCTGTTCTTGCGATAGTTTGCTGAGAATGATGGCTTCCAGCTGCATCCATGTCCCTACAAAGGACATGAACTCATCCTTTTATGGCTGCATAGTATTTCATGGTGTATATGTGCCACATTTTCTTAATCCAGTCTGTCACTGATGGACATTTGGGTCAGTTCCAAGTCTTTGCTATTGTGAATAGTGCCACAATAAATATGCATGTGCATGTGTCTTTATAGCAGCACGAAAAATCAGTAGCATTTCTATATGCCAACAGTAAACAATCTGAAAAAGAAATGTTAAACAATAATCCCATTTACAATAGCCAGACATAAAGTTAAATACCTGGGAATTAACTAAAGAAGTCAAAGATCTCTGTAATAAAAACTACAAAACACTCACAAAAGAAATTGAAGAGGACACCAGGAAACGGACCATGTTCATAGATTGGAAGAACCAATGATGTCAAAATATCTGCACAACCCAAAGCAATCTAAAAACTCAATGCAATATTTATTCAAATACTAATGACCTTATTCACAGAAAAAAAGGAAAAACAATCCTCAAATTTATATGGATCCACAAAAAACCCAGAATCACCCAAGTTATCTTAAGCATAAAGAACAAAACTGGAGGAATCACATTACCTGACTTCAAATTATACTACAGAGCTATAGTAACCAAAACAGCATAGAGCTGGCACAGAAACAGATACATAGACCAATGGAACAGTATAGAGAACCCAGAAACAAATCCACAAGGCCATACCAAACACATTTTCGACAATGGTGTCAAGAGCATACACTGGGGAAAAGACTATCTCTCAGTAAATGATGCTGGAAAAACCAAATATCCGTATGCACAATAATGAAATTAGACCTGTATCTCTTGTCAAATACAAGAAATCAAATCAAAACAGATGAAAGACTTAAATCTAAGACCTCAAACTATGAAACTACTACACGAAAACTTTAGGGAAAACCTATGGGACATCGTTCTGGCCCAAAATTTCTTAAACAATTCTTCACAAGCACAGGCAAACAAAGCAAAAATGGACAAATGGGATCACATCAAGATAAAAAGCTTCTGCACAGCAAAGGATACAATCAACAAAGTGAAGAGACAACCCACAGAATAGGAGAAAATATTTGGCAAAGGATTAATCCCAGAATTTATAAGAAATTCGAACAACTCTATACAAAAAATATTGATCAAAGATGGGCAAAATATTTAAATAGGCACTTCTTAAAAGAAGACATACAAAAGGCATATGGGCATATGAATAGATGCCCAACATTAATCATCAAAGAAATGCAAATCAAAACTGCAATGAGATATTATCTCACCCCAGTTAAAATGCCTTATATCTAAAAGATAGCCAGTAACAAATGCTGGTGACGATGTACAGAATAGGGAACCTTTGTAGGCTGTTGGTGGGAATATAATTTTTTTTTTTTTACCAAAATTGTTAAATAAGCACTCAGCCTCTGAAACTCAGAATCAGTTCATAACACAACTCGTTTCACTGAAATACACGTATACATTTTGTCAGTATTTTAATTAAAACTCTACGTAACTCTACATTTCTCTGTTTTCTTGGGTTTTAACTTGAGTTTCTTTCAATGGACTAATGGTGTTGTATGCTATTAATATCCCAGAAAAAATACTTATTCTTCCTAGTCCTTTTTCCTGTTACCCCTTTTAGTTGATGCCAGACTGCCGGGAGTGGCAATTTATTATTATATGGGGCATTATTATTGATGCCCCAAAATAAGACCTAGGGTTTCTGGAGAGGAGAAGCATGTCTTCAAGGAAGTATAATCCAATAAGAATAAAAAGTTATATGAGGCTTAGGATCCACTCCCGTAAATTTTGGTAGGGTGTTAATATAGATGCTGATATGAAGTCATCCCTCAAAACAACCTTTCTTCAGACCTTTGGTGAATCATATGACTTTGGCACTTGACACAATTCTATTACGTTGGTCACTTTTGCCTCCAAACTACTGTGTTACCTTTAGAAAATTTGTCTCCTCCCAAGAGGCTTCTGAGGCTGGACTGAATAAATTAAAAGACCAGAGATTAAACACAATAATACATTCACTTAGCAAATAATTGTTGGTTGTCTACTTATACCAAACATTGTAGTAAGCACTGGGGAACCATCAGTAAAGAATGCAGACATATCCTATGCCTTTATGAGATTATGTCCTGGTGGAGAAGGATAGAAAATAAATAAACATTTTTAAATATAATTACAGGTTATAGTAAGTACTCCTCTTTTTTTTTTCAACCATGAAGAGAGCAAAGAGGCTGTTGTTATAGAAAATAATAGGCCGGGCGCGGTGGCTCAGGCCTGTAATCCCAGCACTTTGGGAGGCCGAGACGGGCGGATCACGAGGTCAGGAGATCGAGACCATCCTGGCTAACACGGTGAAACCCCGTCTCTACTAAAAAATACAAAAAACTAGCCGGGCAAGGTGGCGGGCACCTGTAGTCCCAGCTACTTGGGAGGCTGAGGCAGGAGAATGGCGAAAACCCGGGAGGCGGAGCTTGCAGTGAGCTGAGATCCGGCCACTGCACTCCAGCCTGGGCGACAGAGCGAGACTCCGTCTCAAAAAAAAAAAAAGAAAATAATAGATAGGGGTTACTTTAGAAGAGATGGTTAGGAAAGCCTTACAGAAGAGCTGAGATTTAAGCTGAGACCCAAGAGTCCTAAAAGTTACATTTATGCCGTGAGAGACACCTGCAGAAGGAAAAAAAGAAACATAATATAAAAGTCCCTAAGCAGAAGTGAGTCTGATGTGCTCAAAGAACGGAAAGAAAGCTAGAGCATAGGGAACAAAAGATGGTGTCGTATGAAACGAGACTGGGAAATAAACAGGAGCCACACCAAACAAGGCTTTGTAGATCAGAGAGAGAAGTTTGGATGATTTTATTTTAATTGCAATGGAACAACAGTTTTTAGATAAAGAAATGACCTGATCTTATTTACACTTTAAAATAGATCTCTCTGCTATTTGGAGAATGGATCAGAGAAAGCCAGAAGTAGAAGCATAGAAACAGGGAGGCCACATAGGAGACTCCTGGGATGGACCGGGCTAGAGATGACAGTGGCTCAGACTATGATAGTGGCAATAGAGATGAAAAGTAACGGCCAGAATTAAGATACGTGCTTCAGAGATAAAACCCACAAGACTTGTTGAAGAATGAAGTATGGGGCTACAGAGTGAAGACACCAAAGGAATCACAGAAGCCTTCTATGTTTCTGTCTAGATCAACAGGGGGGTGGGTGTGGCCCCTTTTACTGTAATGAAAAAAAAAAAAAGGCAAGCATAGAAGAAAAAATGAAGTATCCTTTTTGGACAAATTGGAGATGCCTATGAATCATCTACACTAGATAAGTAGGTAGCTGCACATACAAATCACACTTAGATAAGTTAGAGCTGGAGCTAGGGATTTCGATCTAATAAGCATATAGATACTCTAAACTGAGAGAATAAATGAGATCGCCTAGGAGCGTGGCTAGCAATGAACTTGAGTTAGCTTTTTAAGCAATGTCTGAGTGTGCTTGACATCTGCAGTACTCTGATGATCAGTTTACCATACAGATCAATGTTTTAATTACACTGACCAAAAGTTATTGTCAGAATGTTTCATAAACATCCCATGCTTATAGTGTAAAAAGTAGAAAGATTCACTTACCCAGTTTCATCAATGCAATGCCAATACTCCATTTCCTTTACTTTTTGTTTCGTTTTAGGGTTTTTACATTAACATTTTATTTTCTTATTTGACTGAATCAATCTGTGGTTTTGATGTTCTGCAATTATAGAAACACGTATATTTTTATTGTTTATTTTAGCTTAGACCTCTTTAGGACTTAGGCTTTAGTAGGTAAGGAGATCAAATACCAAAAAAGGAAGCTCACTCTCTCTATCATTTAATTTGCAAGCTCTGCAACTAAATAACTGCACTGAGTTTCATATTATTTAAACCTGGATACTTATGGAGCCACATGATAACTAAGATATGTTCATGTCCTTTCCTAAAAAGATTCCCAGATCTACACTACCAACAATGGAAGTCACATGTTTCCAGGGGAAGGTCAATATCTTTGGCATTTCCTGCCTGCCATGGTTTGACAGATATTCTCTTCTGTTTTTTTGTTTTCAAAAGAAGTTTGAAACAAGACCACTTTTGAAATAGCTGACTTATGCCAGTGAGGTGTCAGGATGAGCTTTTAGAAATGCTGTTTTATATTGATTTATTTATGATTTTGATCATAAAACTTTTTTTTCTCATTCTGCAGATGTTTTAAGTTTATATTACTTTGTCCATCTCAATGAGTTTTCACATGAGATATGTTGGCACAATGTAATGGAAAGAATAAGGACTTTGGACACAACAGACCTAGTTTTCTGTGAGATCCTAATGTTATCTCCATTGTACAGATGACGAAACTAAAGGACAGAGAAGTTAAGTAACTTATCCAAGATTACATTGCTTGTAAGTGTCACAATCAGGATTTCAATGAAGGAAGTTTGACTCTGGAGTCTATGGTATAAACTGCTAGGCTCTTCTGCTTCCAATTTACTCTTGCCCAGAATCGCATACCATCTCAGTCATCTCAGGAGACAAAATCATAACTTGATCCTACTCTCAGCAAATGCATAATCTCTGTTCCAGTTCTCATTTCACAATATTGATCTGCTTTCCATGACATGAGGAACACATGTATGCAAAATATAATTAGTTTAAATGCTTAGAGTAAAACAGGAGTTACATTAAATAGTCTAACCACTAAAATATGATGGGAGAGACTTAGACCCCGGTAGCTGAACACCTTAGCAAACTTAACTGCTCTCATGAAATTATCTGAGTAAAACACCACCAAACCAAACTGTTAAAGCAACAGCACTAATCAAAGTCAGGTTGCCTTAATGGGGCCAGAAATATAGATATTGAGGGGATAATAGAATGGGCTAGAGAGGGGACTGAGATGGAAACAGGAAATAAAGTCGCGATATATACTCTCAGTTAGATACAGAGCTCTTCATGGCTTTGCTTGCCTGAACTTGTCTAAATTCTCTTCCACAGTGCCTTCCAGGAACACAGGTGCACTTCTTCCTGAATCCTAACAGGGAAAGAAAGGCAATCGAATGCCCATCTATATATTTCCCCCAGCATCCTTTATAGGCACACACACACACACACACTGTCCTTTAAGAATGTTAAAGGTGTATGTTTTTACTGAAAATCTGCTCTGGAAAAAAAAATCACAACCACTTAACCAGAGTTTCCTAATTCTCAATGGTTATTTTCATACTTCTGTCTTGAATAGTTGCAAAGCCTTTGAGACTTTCCTTAATAAATATAAGCATCTTCCTAACTTGCTTCATGCACCATGATAAAACACAAGCATCTGATAAACTCAACTCCAAAATAAATGCTATACAGATCAAAATAAATGCCATTCAAAACAATAAAAGCAAAAAATAAAGTTTTTATATGCCTTATATCATAAGGTGCTTTCAGGTCAGTAAGGAATGTCTGAATCTTTAAACTCTTTGTGAAGTTGCTGACTAATTTGTGCGATGAGAAAACATTATAATGTCTATAAATAGTATTTATCTTAACCTATATACAATCTAAATGTTGATTCTTTATTCATTTAAAAATATTTATTTCTGGCCGGGCGTGGTGTCTCACTCTTGTAATCCCAGCACTTTGGAGGTTGAGGTGGGCGAATCACCTGAGGTCAAGAGTTCGAGACCAGCCTGGCCAACATGGTGAAACCCCATCTCTACTAAAAATATAAAAATTATCTGGCTGTGGTGGTGCATGCCTGTAATCCCGGCTACTCAGATGGCTGAGGTAGGAAAATTGCTTGAATTTGGGAGGCGGAGGTTGCAGTGAGCTGAGATCACGTCATTGCACTCTAGCCTGGGTAACAGAGTAAGACTCTGTCTCCAAAAAAAAAAAAAAAAAAAGAAAAAAAAAATTATTTCTGAGCACTGGAAATACAGCAAATACAGCAGTGAACAAGCCATATATGGTGTTGCCATCATGGAGGAAGCTGACATTCAAGTCCTAAAAGGCCAGAAGTACCTAAAGTAAAATAAGTAAGTTTCCTTTTATGCTACCATTCTGTGGCCTGAATATATCTATTGTGAAAAATTTGGTCTCTCTTCTTGCGTACCGTTTCTTTTCCTTATACAAATATATATATATATGCACATGTAGATGCTTGTTTGTGTTTTATACAAACATGTGATCATACTTTAAATCTTTTTATATAACAGGCTTTGTTTACTTAAGAAAACATCCTGGGCATTCTTTCAAGTATTTTTATATAAATTTACCTTTCCTTCCTCTTACCCACATTAGATTCCATTGCCACTATACCGTATATATTGTATTATCTCCCTATTAATAAACCTCAAAGTCACTTAACGTTTCATTATTGCAGCAAACGATGCAAAAATAAGTACTTTGGACCAGTCTCCTACATAGAGATAACTTTTACTTCTGATAAATTCCCAAATATGAGCCTGCTGTTTCAAAAAGATGTAAATTTATAATTAAAAAAATGCTGGTGTATATGCAGCCATAAAAAAGGATGAGTTTGTGTCCTTTGTAGGGACATGGATGCAGCTGGAAACCATCATTCTTAGCAAACTATCACAAGAACAGAAAACCAAACACTGCATGTTCTCACTCATAGGTGGGAACTGAACAATGAGATCACTTGGACTCAGGAAGGGGAACATCACACACCGGGGCCTATCATGGGGAGGGGGGAGGGGCGAGGGATGGCATTGGGAGTTATACCTGATGTAAATGACAAGTTGATGGGTGCTGACGAGTTGATGGGTGCAGCACACCAACATGGCACAAGTATACATATGTAACAAACCTGCAGGTTATGCACATGTACCCTAAAACTTAAAGTATAATAATAATAAAAAATAAATTAAAAAAAAATGCTGGATTACTTAATAACATTACCACCAATAATAATAACAATAGCAATAATATTAACTCACACCTAATAGGACCCACAATGTGCCAGAAACTACTGTAAGGACATAATCAATACCAAAATAATTCTGTAACATAGGAATTATTATCTCCATTTTTATAGATGAATCAACCAAATCAGGATTATAGATTTGTTAACTTACCCAAGGTCACACAATTAGCAATTGAGAGAGCTATTATTTAAACCCATGCAGTTTCTCTTGAGTCTGATAGAAAAAAAAAAAAATTATTTTATTGTTGTTTTAAATTTTCTTCCTCTCATTATTAGAGCTGTTTAGCATTTTTGATATGTCTACTGTCTTCATTCCCTCTGTAATGAATTGCTTATTTATATTCTCCCCGTTTTCCAGCATAGGTTATTTTAATCATAGCATGTTGTTTGCACCATTTGTTATTTCTTGCAATGAGTACTTACAAGGAAAACACTTTGTTTTATGTTGCAATCATTTTCTTTCAGATTGTCATTTATCTTTTGACTTGAATGATATTGCCTTTTGTCATACAGAAATAAGAAATCAATTTTTTTTTCACTTATGGCTTTTGCGATCCTTGTCCGGCTTAAGAAGGCCTCCCCTATCTAAATAATATACAAATATTATCCTATAATTTCTTATAATATTTTATATGACTCTTATAATTATGTCTTTAATTCAGTTGTAATTGCTGTATAAATGGTGTCAGGTTAGTTTCTACTTTTGTTTTCTGCCAGTCCATAGCTGGTAGATCCCAAACCATTTGCGGTGAAACCACGTTGAATATTCCATCATTTCCTATGCTCTCTTTTAATAAATATGTAACTCTCATCTTTCTTTTTCACCCATTTCTGAGATTCTTATATGATATTTCCCACCCTCTCTCACTCTGGGTGTTTTTGATTATTACTCTTTTAATATAAAGGAAAGATAATACTTGTAATTTTGAGTGCCATGACTAATGAGGAAGGACAATGATATTTAGGTCCAGAGATGATAATACCTACTTTTCAGCCACAGAGGAAGTGTTTTCTCTTCACCTTCTAAAAAGGCGAGCCTTGGGATTAAGTGGATTCATTTGGAAGTTCATTCTAATGATACCCAAATGGCAACAGAGGAATATGGGAAATCTGCTTTAAGGCACGTAAAAACCATGAGACACCTCTCTCAACTCCTAAATCTCCCCAGATTTCTAAATATACCTAATATAGAAACTCAAAAAATACATGTTTTCTAAGTAGAACAATTTGCATAACAGATTAAGTAAAATAGAAGGGGAAAATATTTCACCTTTCTTGGTAAACTTCTCACACAGTATCGTCAAAAACAGTGATGAAAATTTTATTCACACTATGCTTCCTGCAAGTCATCTACGTTTGTTTTTAATTCTACTTTCTAGCACTTCCCTTTATCAAGCATTAAAAAATAGCAATTATGGGCGCTTCTGTTTCTTATGGTATAGAGCATAACACCTCAGGAAAAATGAGAAGCATTAAGACAATTTACGTTAAAATACGTTTTACAGATATCATTAAAGAGTGAAGAATGAATCACAATACTTAACATGAAAAAGATTTACAGAGCAGATGTCACAATCAAGTAGCAGAGGTTTACATTTGCATTTGAGAATTTGTATTAACTATAAGTCCTTTTACCTGATTTTGAGGAGATGTTTAGACAAAGTAAATAACTATAAATTCTATATTTTAACTCATCAGTGTGCTTCATCTTGTATAAACAATTTTAAATAGATATGTCTAAATTTACAGAAACTGTATATGAAAAACTAAGTGATATTCATTTATCTACTGACTTTCTTTACAGTTAAAATGTATCTGTGTAGGCCTAGGACTTTTAGTATAGCAAAATCATGATGTATGAAAAGAGATTCAGTGTAATGCAAAGTAATTTTCTTTCCACAATTTTTGCCCCTCTATTTTTACTGCTGGAATTGTTATAAGCATTTTAAAAGCTAACCTTACAGGAAGTTTTGTGGAAATCTAGACTAATATTTTTCAGAGGAAATTTTTAAAGAAAAACAAAAAGGAAATGGGAGTGGGGAGTAAAAATCCAGTCATACATTCATGACTTCTTTGTATTTTCCTGGAAAATACACCTAAACTATATATATGTATTTTTTTTTCTTGATACCATTATTGAGAACAGCCAGTTTTTAGGCTTTGTGGAGTTTAAATTTAATCTACAATCTAATTTTTCATCATCTAGGTTTAGTTTTCAGAAAATTCCCCTCAGGTGTTTCCTTCTGTCTTTGTCTGGTCTCTAGACTTTAGGTGAATTTTGTTCTTAATTTGGTTCTGTGATTTCTCCCTAGACTATAAATGGCACATAGGGGTTTAGTCTGCATTGCTTAACTTTCCCTAAGGTCATTATGCACATCAGTCTCCAGGGATTTACTCTCTCTCACATCATTTCCTTTCCTCGTTCAATTAGGATTTATACTAAGCAGATGGTAAATAATTGGCTCATTTCTTTATTAAATGTAAGTTTATTTACCAAGTATCATCAGCTATTACTATGATAAGTATTATATTTTAGCTAAACCAGCAGATTATAATGTCTTTGATCTCCCTCTCCTTTTACCAAATGCCAGGATCTCCTTTCAACTATTACCAGCCTGCTAGGAGCAGCCCCTTTAGTAAGTTTCCTGTTCTAATTATATTCTCATTGGTCTATAAAATGATACTGGCACGTGTTAAACTGAATGAGGGTTGATTCTGGTTTTTGGACACTGCTCCCATGTGGAAAATTCTTAATCAACAAACAGACTGCTGACAGAGCAACCAGATGAAAATGCAGGACAGCAAGTTAAATTTGACTTTAGATAAACGGTGGATAGCGTTTAAGTCTGTCTCATAAAACATATTAGATATACTTAGACTAAAACTATGAACTGTTTAAGATTCAGCTTGAACTGGGCACCCAGTATTATTATTCACTAAATTTGGCATTACTATTTACAAATCTGCCTTTACAAACATTTATACTTAATTTTATAATTTATCAATACTTCAGCAATTAGTGCATGTAATTTCAATGCAAACATTCAGGAAGTGATCCTTTATTGTTCCACTGTAGGCTTATCTGCGAACATCATTATCCTTCCTGTTAACCTTTTCTCATCCCAGCAACCATTTTGATCACAGAAAGAATAAAAAAGAAAGATCGGTGGTAAGGGGTGAGAACTTTTGACATGATCTAAAAACTTGTGTTGAAACCACCCTCAGTAAACAGAGAAAATGGCAAAATAATACTTCTAAAGATATCTTAAACTCATGGAGGGATTTTTTGGTCATATATATAAAAAAAAGTCATAAATGAGATGCAACAAAAGACCCATAGTCTAGGGAAAGATTCTCAGGGCCCAATTAGAGGACAAAATTCACCCAGGGTCTAGAGCATAGCTAACCCAAATAGAATTTTAGTTTTATTATGAGTTTAGTGAACCTAGTACTTATGAAAGATAAATAAATCTTCAGTCTTGGTAGCTGTTTTAAAGTAATTTCTCAACCTGACCTAACTGTTTATAGTATTTTTATTTATAAAAATTTTAGTTTCAAATCTGTTGCCCCCTATACCTGATCCTACAAGGAAACCACGAGATGGACAAGAGTTATTAAGTTGGCTTGACAGATTCAGGAAACTCAATTTCACCTAGCCCATAGCACAAATAGATGGCTGATCCAGGATGAATAGCTCAGTCTTCTGATATAAATCTGGTGTTTTTGAAATACAGTATTTTTAACTTGCTAACTAACAGGTGTGCCTTATTTGGGGAACTGTACTTAGTATTCAGTGGCATTTCCAAAGACTAACTTGAAGGGTTCCCTGCATAATTCCAACAGCAGCTTTATAGCCTCAAAACAAAAACAAAAACAGTTTGCTTTCCTTCCATCTGCTGTTTTAGGAAAAATTCCTTAGAACCCTTCCAATCACAGTGTCTCACACCTATTTAACCGTCTCCTACACAGAAAGTCTGAAACAGCAAATCAGTTTGCTTAAATATTATTTTTCTTTCCAAATATAGCCTGGATATGTCAAAATACAGCCAAAACTGTGTAATAAATTCTAAATTTGAAGACATTGTAGACAGGGATATTGAAAATACTCTGTAACTTATACAAAAACCCAGATGTGAGGTCGTGCTCATCATTTTAGTGTTATGGAACTTAGAATGTCTTTTGACAGAGCAGATGGTAAGTGAATAGTATAAAGCCAAGATCTCAGAATAAAAAGAATATACATTGTGAGCCAATACAAAACCATTTCCTTTACACCTGCAAGACTGGAGTTATGTTATTTAAAATTTGTTATGTAGATAGTTGATTAAATAAGTTAACTGTCCAATATTTGTATACATGTTTTTGTTACTATACTATGGGTCCAGGCATTATTTTAAAATTCTTTGGTATTTTATGTAAACAACAATTCAAAGTATCATTTCAGCTATTTAAAAATAGATCTTACAACTGAGAGGATACAACTGACAATTTACACTGATGATTCTGATGGAAAAACAGTCAGACCAGTTAAGCAGCACCCCTATGCAGAACAGTAACCAAATGAGGCCTTTTTATTTTTATTATTTTTATTTTAAATTTTAAATTAAAATTTAAAATTTTATTTTATTTTTATTGTATTTCTTATTTCCACTAAAGTAAAATGTTCAAAAATTTGAAAACATAACTTACTTGCAAGTGTAAAACAAACATTGTGTCCAAAATTGGATTCAATTCATGAGTTAATGAGATAACCAGTAAAATAGTAAAACTGTTTCAAAGGAGAACTTAATGAAAATATACATAGAGTTAGTAAGAATGCTAAAATGAATTTGCAAAAAATGCAAAACAGTTTTATGTCTTATAGAACAATAATATCTATATATGAGGTTTTTTTCCAAGCGGCAATCAAAAGTGATTTTACTGAATCAAATCTATTTGCATAGCTTAAACAAGCATCTGCATTACTAGTAGATTTCTACAAGATTAACTCCTTACCCTACATAATAGAAAATAGCCTAGCAAATTAAGAAATCAGTCAAAGTTAACACTCCTCTTAAACAATCCCCCAAATAATTCACTAGACAATTAGTAACCATACTCTAAAAGGGCACCCAGGAATTTCTCCAGTTCATTTTCAAGTCTAGGACAATTTTTTAATACTTCATTAGCTTAAATACTATCAGTCATTTCTATATATTTGTTTATAGTGCTTCATTATAAATTGATCTTCTTATTTTATATATCTATTAATGCATCAGTAATAATAATGCAGCTTATAAAGTATCTGTAATATAAATGTTATTTTTAAAATAGTTATATCTATATTATCAAAATATTTTCCTTTTTTTTTAGGAGGTAGGGTATGCTTTTGGAGCTGATTCATCTGTTTGAAAATATTATTCCATGAGAATAGAATTAAACTTAAAAATGTTACACATATTCAGTAAGGTTGCTCAACAAAAAGCAAACACAGACTATGTCTTTCACTCAGTATTGCTGATCCTCTCTACAGTGTGGCTCTTCCCTTTGGTGTGCTCTGTTTAAAGTCATGGTGTTCGTAAATTTTGTGCTTAACTGTAGACTGTGACAGGACATTATCATGTCATCCTAGTACCCTCTTATAGAGAACTACTAGGCTGGATGTTTTTCAAATGAAATGTGGGTATTGGTAGTGTCCATCAGTTGAAATGACTCCCCACAAAATAACCTCTATAGAAGTTCTCCATATTAGAGAAACATGTCAAAAATAGGCTACATTTATAGAAATATGCTGTTATTATAATTCCCTCATTTTAATTTTACTTCACAAGGTACATTTTGACTTTTAACATAGAAGACTTACAAAATAAGTACATTAGCAACAAATAGCTGAGGCTTTCAAAAACAAGCCATTAAATGACATTACACATGATGTGATGAATGCCCTTCTGGGAGTAACAGTGAAAAGCATGGAGTTTGAAAAGGGAATATTTACTTCTGGAAAGAGAAAGCTAAAAACAAATGTAAAGGGCCAAGCAACCCATTAACACACAGTTTTCCTCATGTTATGAACTTAAACTGTATCTGAAGGGTACAGTTTAAGATCCTGAATTTAATATTTTGGTATTATATATAGATATTTAAGTATAATGATTGTTAATACACAGAATAAAACAAAGAAAACATTCTCTCAGTTAACTTTTGCTAATTATTTGCAACAACACTCTATTACCTTTTTTTTAAGAAATAGGTAAAATCTTGAAGTTAAAAGAAAACTACTTACTTTGCATAAAAAAGATAATTATGGTTTAAGGGAAAGAGGAACAGACTTTTTTTATTACAATCTTGTCTTCTTCCTCTTAGACTCTCGTAACATTTTTGGTTTTAAAACTTTTAAAGATATTACACTTTAAAAATTACTGTGAACCGTTTCTATTCGATGTTGTACTAGAAGTCTCGGCGAGAGCAATTAGGCAAGAAAAAGAAATAAAAATCATCCAAATCAGAAAAGAGGAAGTGTTAGAGTAGGCAGATAGCCAGAAATGAGCAGGCAAGGGAGCTCCCTGAGAAAAGGAGTCCTGAAGATGTTGCCCAATGATAGTCAGCACAGTCTGCGGACAGTCAGTAAAAAACAAAAAACATTGCCCTCAGCGACCACTTTGTCAAGCTCACTTCCTGGTATGACTATGAATTTGGCTACAGCAACAGAGTGGTGGACCTCATGGCCCACATGGCCTCCAAGGAGTAAGACCCCTGGGCCACCAGCCCCAGCAAGAGCACGAGAGGAAGAGAGAGGCCCTCACTGCTGGGGAGTCCTTGCCACTCTCAGTCCTTCACCACACTGAATCTCCCCTCCTCAGTTTCCAGGCCGACCCCTTGAAGAGGGAGGGGCCTAGGGAGTCCCACCTTGTCGTGTACCATCAATAAAGTCCCCTGTGCTCATCCAAAACAAACAAACAAACAAACAATGGCTATACTGGCTACTTCTGGACTTGTTGGGTTCCTTCAGCCCTAAATGGGACCTCTCAGGTCCTAGCTTGAAATAACCATGCTAGGGATTTTTCCTGCTGAGGAGAACGCACACTCCTCCAAAACCTTGCCCTAGCATAGTCTTTTGCTCATGATAATAGTAAAAAAGACACCCCCGGTGGAGATTTTAAATGCTAATGAGACATGCAATGTGTTTACTAGCATGTACAACCATGGAGCATGTGTGCCCAAAAAGACTTCCTGAAACATGCTTGCAAGTAACACTCCCTTATACCCTTCATGAACAATCAGGTAAGATTCTCATAAACAGAATTCCCCAGAATTTGCTGCTGCTGGATCATTCTCTCTAACAGCCCACTCTATCTCATCTTTCACAGTACAGTGTCTCTTTAAATAAACACTGTGACTACTATTTTTCCATATGGAACAGCTGTTTTTCACACTTCTCTAGGAATGTATTTTATCTTCCTTCAATAAACTCTACTACTTAACCTTTGCTGTGTATCTGTCGGCTACAAAATTTCTTCCAAGTTGGACAAGAACTGGGAATTCCCACACTTCCTGGTAACAGAAGTAAAATTAATTCCATTTAAGGACAACCTAATTTTATTTTTAAAAATCTCTAAAGATTACACACACACCACACACACACTGAGACTGTTATAACTAAAAAACGAATTCAGCAAAGTTAAAGGATAAAATCAGCACCAAAAAAAATCAGTTGCATTTCTACACACTAACAATGAACAATCCAAAAAGAAAATTGACAATTCCATTTGCAATAGCATCCAAGATAATAAAATACTTAGGAATAAACTTAACCAAAAAGATGAAAGATTCGTACACTGAAAACCGTAAAACATTACAGAAAGAAATCAGAGGAGACACTAATAGGTAGAAAAACATGTGATATTCATTAATTGGAAAACTTAATACCATTAATCCATGCTACCAAAAGTAATCTATAGATTCAATACAATCCCTATCAAAATCCCAATGACACTTTTTGCAGAAATAGGAAAACTCATCTTAAAATTTATATGGAATCTCAAAGTACCTTAGATAATAAAACAACCAAAAAAAAAAAAAAAAATTAGAGATCTCATACTTCCTGATTTTCAAACTTATTTTTCTTCTGGGAGGAAAAAGTTTTCCTCTAATCACTCAGGTTTAATATTTAAGAGCCTGTGAATAAATTGACAAAAGATAGATTAACAAGAGAAAAGACAAGGTTTATTCACGTGCATATGAGTACATTAAAGAAGTGGCTTGCTCAATAATTAGAAACACAGTTTTATGCCAAACACCACATGTTCTCACTCATAAATGGGAGTTGAACAATGAGAACACATGGACACAGGGAGGGGCACAACACATACCCGGGACAGTCAGTGGGAGTGTTCGAGGGGCGGGAGAACATTAGGACAAATAACTAATTCATTCAGGGCTTAAAATCTAGATGATGAGTTGGTAGATGCAGCAAACCACCACGGCACATGTATACCTACGTAACAAATCTACACATTCTGCTCTTGTATCCCAGAACTTAAAGTAAAATTAAAAAAAACAAAAAGGATTTTATGTATCTAACTTAATAGGAAAAAGGAAGTGGGAAGAAAAGGGCTTCTATAGGAAGACTGAATGGCTTTTCAAACGAAAGACAAATGGGTTTTTAGAAGAACAAGCAAGAGATAAGAAAGGTTGTGATAAAGTGTGTTTATGCAGGTGTGAGTGGTCTTCTCTGTCTTCATTGATAATAAGACTTCCCTGGAAAGTTTTACTGTCAATAAAGAGATACTTCACTCTCAGAAGTTTCTATCTCTAGTCAGGTATGGAAGTTTCTAATAAAGCTTATTTTTGCATCTATTGAATCACAAATGTCATCAGCTTAAAAATAATTTTTATGCCACAAATTTACATTCTGAATCTCTTTACTGTTAAACTACAGAAATCAAAATGTACATTACTGGTGTAAAGATAATCACTTCAGCCAATGGAATAGAGGACCTATTAATAAACTCTCACCTACATGGTCAAATGATTTTTTTTTTTAAACTTTTAAGTTCAGGGGTACATGTGCAGGTTTGTTATACACATAAACTTGTGTCACAAGGGTTAGTTTTACAGGTTGTTTCATTACCCAGGTATTTAGCCTATTACCCATTAGGTATTTTTTTCTAATCTTCTCCCTCCTCCCATCCACCACCCTCCAATAAACCCCAGTGTCTGTTGTTCCTTTCTTTGGGTCCATGTATTCTCATCATTTAGCTCCCACTTATAAATGAGAAAATGTGATATTTGATTTTCTGCTCCTGCATTAGTTTGCAGATAATGGCCTCAAACTCCATCCATGTGCCTGCAAAGGACATGATCTTGTTCTTTTTATGTCTGCGTAGTATTCCATGCAAGGACCATTCAGTGGGAGACATAAGTTTGTTCAATAAATAGTGCTGGGAAAAACTGTGACCCTTACAAGATGTGAAAAAAAAATTCAAAATGGAACAAAGACATCAACATAAAACTAAAACTATAAAGCTCTTAGAAGAAAGCATAGGAGAAACATTTTATGACATTGGATTTGGCAATAATTTCTTGGATATGACACCAAAGCACAGGAAATAAAAGAAAAACATACGTAAATTGGGCTGCATTGAAATTAAAAACTTCTGTGCATCAAAACACGTAATCAACAGAGTGAAAGGACAAGACACTGAATGGGAGAAAACATTTATAAATAATATATCTCATGAGGAGTTCAGATGCAGAATATGAAAAGAATACCTGCAACTCAAAAATTTCAAAAACAAACAACCTGATTAAAAAAAAAAAAAATAGGCACAGGACATAGGCGAACATTTCTCCAAAGAAGATATTCAAAACGACCTATAAATACAGGAAAAGAGACTGATCACCACCAATCATTTGGGAAATGCAAATACAAACCACAATGAGAACCACCTCACACACATTAGGGTGGCTACTATATCTAAAAAACAACAATAGAAAATAACAGTTGTTAGCAAGTGTGTAGAGTAATTGACACCCTTATGCACTATTTTTTTGGGAATGTAAAATGGTGCAGCCACTGTGGCAAATAGTATAGGAGTTTTTCAAAGTATTAAAAATAGAATCATCATATGACCCAGCAAATCTCTTTCTGGGTATATAACCAAAAAATTGAAAGTAGAAACTTGAACATACATTTGTATATGTATGTTCACAGCAGCATTTTTCACAATAGCCAGAAGGTGAAATCGGCTAGTGTCCATTGATGGAGAAGTGGATAAACAAAATGTGTTATACATCCACGATGAAATATTATTCAACCATAACGAAATTCTTGACACATGATGCAACATGAATAAACTTTGAGGATACCATGCTAAATGAAATAACCCAGTCACCAATGGACAAATACTGCATGATTCCACTGATATAAGTTACCTAGAATAGTCAAATTCATAGAGACAGAGGATAGAATGATGGTTGCCAGAGAATGGATGGAGGCTGAAATGGGGAGTTTTGGGTTAATGGGTACAGAGTTTCAGTTTGCAAGATAAAAAGGGTTCTGGAGACGGATTGTATAATTGCATAACAGTGTGGATGCACTTAATGCCACAGAACAGTACACTTAAAATGGGTAACATAATAAATTGTATGATGTGTATTTAATCACAATCGTAAAAATAATAATGAATTATTGAGGACCTCAAAGACCTTCTGTTTATTTGGATTAACATTATTGATGTAAATCATATTTTAAATTAAAGCTGAGAAATATAAGGTACCTAAATCTTAATATAACTATTCTTAAATAACAATTTTTAGAGTATATTTATAAAACCAGCAAATGTGAATATAAATAAAATATATTTATCAAAATTATACTTAGCAAAAGAAAATTCTTAATGAGAAGCCTGTCACAGTTTTATATTTTTGTAAACTCCATAAGGCATGGCTTAATAAAAGACATCTACATTCTCGTAAGTTTCTTTCATCTTCTTTGTGTTCCAAATGCTATTTCGGTTGAACTATATGAAGAAAATAATACCTCAAAAAGGATTGTAGTGAAAAAGATGATTTTTTTTTTTCTTTTTTTGTCAGAGTCTCATCCTGTTGCCCAGGCTGGAGAGCAGTGGTGCGATTTTGGCTCACTGCAGCCTCTGCTTCCTGGGTTCAAGCGATCTCCTATCTCAGCCTCCCGAGTAGCTGGGACTACAGGTGCCCACCGCCATGCCTGGCTAATTTTTTGTATGTTTAGTAGAGAGGGGGTTTCACCATGTTGGCCAGGCTGGTCTCGAACTCCTGATCTCAGATGATCGACCTGCCTTGGCCTCCCAAAGTGCTGGGATTACGGGTGTGAGCCACTGCACCAGGCCGATAAAAGTATTTTAATAGCCTTTTCAAATAAATGTGGATATTCATTTTTGGTGCTGCATAAAAACTCAACAAATGGCAGTTCCTTTTTCACTTGCATAATTTATCATTTATTGTTTATTTTAATCATAATATTTTTTTCTCAACTTTTATTTTAGGTTCTGGGGGTATATGTGCAGATTTCTTACATAGGTAAATTTCATGTCTGCAGTTGGGTATACAAATGATTTTATCACCCAGGTAGTGAACACAGTACCTAATAGGCAGTTTTTAGCCCTTCACTCTCCTCCTACCATATCCACTCAAGTAGGCCCTGGTGTCTATTGTTTCCATCTGTGTCCATGTATACTCAATATTTAGCTTCCACTTACAAGTGAGAGCTTGCAGTATTTGGTTTTTTATTCCTTTGTTAACTTGCTTACGATTATGACCTCCAGCTGTATCCCTGTTGCTGCAAATGGCATGATAATGTTGTTGTTTTGATGACTGCATAGTATATATGTATACTGCATGGTATGTATGTACCACATATACCATTAGTTAGGGAGGAGTCCCTACTCCTCCATTAAAAAAATAATTTTAGTATAGTCGGTATCTGCTCTTCTTTGAATATTTTGTAGAATTTTGCCATGAATCCATCTGGTCAAGGGCTTTTCCTGTTTGGTAGGCTTTTAATTACTGAATAAATTTTGGAACTAGTTATTTCTCTGTTCAGGATTTCAATTTATTTGTGGCTTAATCTTGGGGGGAGGGGGTTGTATGTTTCCAGAAATGTATCCATTTGTTCAATGTTTTCTAATTGGCAATTTCGTAAATGTTATCATGCAGGATCTGAAACCATATCAATCAAATTTTCATACTCTTTACATTAAAATACAATAGTGTGCCTTGCACGTTGAAATGATCTTTTACCTCTGCATGATAGATTTTGTAACACAAAGCATTGATCATTTAAAAAGTATTGGCACACAGACTTAAATCTTCCAAATATTACATATTTCATTATAAAATATAAATAACTCAATACTTGTTATTATCACTAGTTATCTCATCAGAAACATTACAATGCAAAGTATAAGGAAGCTGTTATGTGCTTACTGGCAGATACAGGTTTTTCACATTATTGTACACGAGCTGGCTTTATTGCGGTGCATGTGACATTCTGAATGTCCACAGCCTAGGCTGTAAAGAAGTCTTTCAGTTTCTGAGCAGGTCCTTCAGATCACACATTATGCAGAAGACAGTTAAGAAGAAGTCCAACTACACTGAGATTGCTGTGCTATGAGGAAGTCCAAACAAAACACATGGAGTGATTGCAAGAAGAAAGAGATACTTAGCCAACCTCCAACTATTCCATCTCTTCTAAGACAGCAACCGGGATGGCATTGGAGGCTATCATTCTAAGTGAAGTAACTCAGGAATGGAAAACCAAATATGGTATATTCTCACTCATAAGTGGGAAGTGTGAGGATGCAAAGGCATAAGACTGATACAATGGACTTCGGGAACTCAAGAGAAAAGGTGGGAGGGGAGTGAGGGATAAAATACTACAGTGTATTCTTCTCGGGTGATGGTGTGCCAAAATCGCACAAATCAGCCCTAAAGAACTTACTCATGTAACTGAATATTACCTGTTACCCAAAAGCTTATGGAAATAAAAAATTAAACAAAATAAAAAAGAACCCTCAACAGACTAGGCATCAAAGGAACATACCTCTAAGTAATAAAAGCCATCTGTGACAACAGCCAACATCATACTAAATGGGCAAAATTAAATGATGTCCCTTGAGAACTGAAATAAGACAAGGATTCCCACTCTCATTACTCCTATTCAGCATAATACCAGAAGCCCTAGGCAGAGCAATCAGGCAAGAGAAAGAAATAAAAGGCATTCAAATAGAAAAAGAAGCCAAATTACCTCTCTTCACCGATTAAATGAATTTATATGTGGAAAATTCTAAAGACTCTGCCAAAAGACTGATAAACGATGTTAGCAAAGTTTCAGAATATGAAATTAATGTACAAAAATTAGTAGCATTTCTATCCACCAACAACATTGTGGATGAGAGTGAAATCGAGAACGTAATCACACTTACAATATCCACAAAGAAAATCTAGGAATAGAGCTTACCAAGGAGGTGAATGATCTCTACAAGGAGAACTATAAAACACTGTTCAAAGAAATCTGAGATGATGCACATAAATGAAAACATATTCCACACTCATGGATTGGAATAATCAGTGTCATAAAAATGGCCATAGTTCCCAAAGCAGTCTACAGATTCAATGTCATTCCTATCAAAATACCAATGTCGTTTTTAACAGATTAGACAAAAGCTATTCCAAAATTCATAGGGAACCAAATAAGAGCACCAATAGCCAAAGCAATCCTAAGGAAAAAAAAAAAAAAAAAAAAGGCAGGAGGCATCACATTACTTGACTTCAAACTATATTACTAGTAACCAAAACAATGGTAAACAGACACATAGACCAATGGAACAGAATAAACAGCCCAGAAATAAGGCTGAACACCTACAACCATTTGATCTTTGACAAAGCTGACAAAAACAAGCAATGGAGAAAGGACTCCCTATTCAATAAATGGTGTTGGGATAAATGGATAGCCATATGCAGAACATTGAACCTTTCACCATATACAAATATTAACTTGAAATGGATCTAAGACTTACATAGAAAACCTCAAACTATAAAAATCCTAGGAGACAATATAGGAGGCACTCTTCACAGCATCAGTCTTAGCAAATAATTTTTGTCTAAGTCCCCAAAAGCAATTGCAACAAAAACAAAAGTGGACAAGTGGGGACTAATGAAACTAAAAAGCTTCTGCACAACCAAAGAAACTAGTAACAGAGTAAATAGATAACCTACAGAATGAGAGGTATTCACAAGCTATGCAGCTAACAAAGTCATAATATCGAGTGATACGGTTTGGCTGTGTCCCGAACCAAATCTCATCTTACATTGTAGCTCCCATAATTCTCACATGTTGTGGGAGGGACGTGGTGTGAGGTAATTGAATCATCGGGGCAGGTTTCCTCATGCTGTTCTCGTGATAGTGAATGTCTCAGGAGATCTGATAGTTTTATAAAGAGGAGTTCCCCTGAACATGCTCTTTCTTGCTGGCCACCATCTCTTGCTGACCATGTAAGACGTCCCTTGCTCTTCTGTCATAATTGTGAGGCCTCTCCAGCCATGTGGAACTGTGAATCAATTAAACCTTTTTCCTTTATAAATTACCCAGTCTCAGGTATGTCTTTATTAGCAGTGTGAGAACAGACTAATACATCCAGAATCTATAGAGAACTTAAATCAATAAGCAAAAGACAAGTGACCTGATTTAAAAGTGGGCAAAGGACATAAACATACATTTCTCAAAAGAAGACATACAAGTGGCCAACAAACCTATGAAAAATGCTAAACATCATTAATTATCAGAGAAGTGCAAATCAAAACTACAATGAGATACCATCTCATACCAGTCACAGTGGCTATTATCTAAAAGTTAAAAAAAAAAAAGTATAGATGCTTGTGAGACTGTGAAGAAACCCTTATACACTTTTGGTGAGGGTGTAAATTAGTCCTGCCACTGTGGAAAGCAGTCTGGATATTTCTCAAAGAGCTTGAAACAGAGCTATCATTTGACTCAGCCATCCCATTACTGTGTATAAACACAAAGGAAAATCAGTAATTCTACCCAAAAGACACATACACTTAGTTCATTGCTTCACTATTTACAGTAGTAAAGACATGGAATCAAACTATGTGCCCATCAATGGTAGATTGGATAAAGAAAATGTGGTACATATACATCATGGAATACTATGCAGACATGGAAAGAGCAAACTCATGTCCTTTGCAGAAACATGGATGCAGTGGGAGGCCATAATCCTAAATTAATTAACACAGGAAGAGAAAACCAGATGCCTCATGTTCTCACTTATAAGTGGGAGTTAAATACTGAGTACATTTGGACATAAACAGGGGAATAATAGACCCTGCATACTACCTGGAGGGGGAGGAAAGGAGGAGAACATGGGTTAAACATCGCACACCGGGGCCTGTCATGGGGAGGGGGGAGGGGGGAGGGATTGCATTGGGAGTTATGCCTGATGTAAATGACGAGTTGATGGGTGCAGCACACCAACATGGCAAAGGTATACATATGTAACAAGCCTGCACGTTGTGCACATGTACCCTAGAACTTAAAGTATAATAATAATTAAAAAAAAATGATAATAATAAAAGAAACTATCAACAGTGTAAACAGACAACCTACAGAATGGGAGAAGACTTTTGCAAACTATGCAGCTTAAAAAGGTCTAATATCCGGCATCTATAAGGAAGTTAACCAAATTTACAAGAAAATAACAAACCACCCCATTAAAAAGTGGGCAAATGACATGAGGAGACGTTTTTCAAAAGAAGACATACATGCAACCAACAGTCATATGAAAAAATGTCAACGTCACTGATCATTAGAAAAATGAAAATAAAAACCACGGTGAAATACAAAACAAACAAACAAACAAAAACCTACCTATCAGGTACTATGCTCACTACTTGTGTGATGGGATCCATACCTCAATCCTTAGTATCATACAATATTCCCATGTAACAAATCTGCCCATGTATCTAATGTATCTAAAATAGATATTGAAATTTACAAAAATAAACTCTACTATTTATATGTGTGTTTGTGCATATATAAACATATATATATATAAAGGTTATGTTTTGATGGGAAATTAATCATTTTTTGGACATTTTCTAGCATAAACCTAAATCCACAGACTTGAACCCTGTGAGGCTTTGTGATCCACCTATAGGCAACCTCTCTACTTAATGGGACCTGGAAAACAGAATTATCTCTTCATAGATATTAAATTAGTCCTTTTGTTATTATTACCTAATGTGGGCATATCATTATAATCTAAACTACTTTTTCTCAAGCTGCATGCAAATTAATATATCAATATCAAATATGAAAATGTATGTATGAGCTGAAGTAAAAACAACTGTAGCAAAAAATAGTTTTTGCTGTTTTTGTAGTTTGTTTGTTTGTTTTTAAGACAGAGTCTTGCTCTATCACCCGGGCTGGAATGCAGTGATGTGATCTTGGCTCACTGCAACATCAGCCTTCCAGGTTCAAGTGATTCTCTTGCCCCAGCCTCTCGAGTAGCTGGGATTACAGGTGCCTGCCACAACACCTGGCTAATTTTTGTACTTTTAGTAGAAATGGGGTTTTGCCAGGTTGGCCAGACTGGTCTCGAACTCCTGACTTAAAGTGATCCGCTCACCTTGGCCTCCCAAAGGGCTGGGACTACAGGTATGAGCCACTGCGCCTGGCTGAAAAATACTGCTTTGTACTTAATGCCAGTGTTATCAGTTAAAACATTGAAAGGATTTATCATCTTTTCCTTATAATTTTCCATGTTTACATCTTGTATTGAGTGCTTGCTGTACATTGGTGTTTCTCGCTCTTGCAAGCTTCTGGAAAAATTCCTAACTAGGCCTCAAAAACACCATATTTCTTTGATTCTAAGATGCATACTTCTTTCACATTTCAATATTTCTGGAATAATGATACATTATATAATAAATATATATATTTAATATAGTGTTATTTTTTCCTGCAATTAAAGCTGTTATTAACTCAACAATGTATCTTAAAACTGAAAGGATCTCAAAGTAGATAACTTATGGTCATCCTTAGAAAAGCATTCTCTGCCTTTCTTTGTTACCACTGTATTTCTTCTGCTCAAACTGTTCTTTGGCAAGGTTCCTCCAACAGTTTTTACTAGGTGGCTGTGACTTCCTTTTTTAGCATCTATTCTCTAACATATATTTTCTAGCATGAAAAATAAAAATAAAAGTTTAATGCATTTTTTACAGCATAAGAATATACTTTATGTTTTGATAAAACATACAAGCATACACAAATAAACAAAATTCTTTAGACCCATTATTTAGGTCTATGTAATTGAAAACAAATGTTGCCTATTGACCGTAGATAATAATCAAACATTATTGTACGTTAAAAAAAGTAGAAAACATGGCACTTCTGAATACTCATACTGACAAATCCTCTAGAAGTGCTATGCAATATGTTACTGAAGTTATCAGCTTTGCCTTTTGCTCAGTCATTTTAGTTTTTACATATTTTGCATGATTGCAGATGGTTTGCATAATATCTTAAAAATGAAACTAAAGTAGGCCATTGGCAGAGTTTGATAAGTATCCGAACTTATCAGATACTTTCTGAGAAGAATTATAACAGATATCTGGTACTTTTAAAATCAAGATCGCCCATTTTTAAAGATAAATAATGCTGCTAGAAATCCAAGTACATATTACACATATCACAGTAGGAGTTGTGAAAATCCCTGACAACTGCAAGATAGAACAATATGAAATGACATTTTTGTAGGTTAAACACAGTCAAATATTAGCAATTTTATATGATTCAACTTAATAAAATAATTTTTGCAAATTCTTTTTAAATAAAAAAGTTATAAAAATGATGTTTTGATATACATTTATAATGAAATAAATACTACAGTTCAGCAAATTTGCATATTCATTTCCTCACGTAGTTACTTTTTGGGTATATGTGTTGAGGTTACCTGAAACAATTTTAATAAATGAATCATACGTCAGTGAGTCTAAATAAGAAATTGTATCTTTTACCTTTGACCTCAAATTGCAATAGCAATGCTTTTTTCTAGATCTCATGTACCAGACTTCCACAGATTTTGAACTTGCCAGCCACCACAATTGTGTGTGCCAATACTTTAAAATAAATCCCCCCTCCAATATAATATACGTACATATATGACATGATTTGACTCTGTGTCTCCCCCAAATCTTGTGTTGAACTGTAATTCTCAACGTTGGGGGTGGGGACCTGGTGGGAGGTGATTGCATTATTGGGGTGAATTTTCCTCTTGGTGTTCTCATGATAGTAAGTGAGTTTTCATGAGATAGGATGGTTTAAAAGTGTTTGAAAGTTCCCCCTTTGCTCATTCTCTCTTGTGCCACCATTTGAAGATGTGCTTGTTTCCCATTTGCCCTTCTGCCATGATTCTAAGTTTCCTGAGGACCCCCACCCATGCTTCCTGTATGGTCTCAGAACTGTGAGTCAATTAAACTTCTTTTCTTCATAAATTACCTGTCTCAGGTAGTTGTTTATAGTAGTAGTGTGAGAATGGACTAATACAGAAAATTGGTACCAGAGAGGTGAGGCGTTGCTATAAAAATACCTGAAATTGTGGAAGAGATTTTGGAACTGGGTAACTGGCAGAGGTTGGAACAGCTTGGGGAGTTCAGAAAACAGGAAGATAGGCAAGTTTTGGAACTTCTTAGAAACTTGTTGGATGGTTGTGACTGAACTGCTGATAGTGTCTTGATATGGTTTGGCTCTGTGTCCCCACTCAAATTTCACCTTGAATTGTACTCCCATAATTCCCACATGTTGTGGGAGGGATCTGGTGGGAAATCATTTGAATCATGGGGGCAGTTTCCCTCATACTGTTCTCATGGTAGTGAATAAGTCTCATGAGATCTGATGATTTTATCAGGGGTTTTTGCTTTTGCATCTTCCTCGTTATCTCTTGCTGTCACCATGTGAGAAGTGCCTTTCTCCTCCCGCCATGATTCTGAGGTCTCCTCAGCCATGTGGAAGTGTAAGTCCAATTAAGCCTCTTCTTCTTCCCAGTCTCTGGTATGTCTTTATCAGCAGCATGAAAATGGGCTAATATAATAAATGGGTACCAGTAGAGTGGGGCATTGCTGAAAAGATATCCGAAAAAGTGGAAACGACTTTGGAACTGGGTAACAGGCAGAAGCTGGAACAGCTTGGAGGGCTCAGAAGAAGACAGGAAAATGTGGAAAAGGTTGGAACTTCCTAGAGACTTGTTGAATGGCTTTGACAAAAATATTGAAAATGATATAGACAATGAAATCCAGGCTGAGGTGGTCTTGGATGGAGATGAGGAAGTTGTTGGAAACTGGAGAAAAGGTGACTTTTCTTATGTTTCAGCAAAGAGACTGGTGGCATTTTGGCCCTGCCCTGAAGATTTGTGGAACTTTGAACTTGAGAGAGATGATTTAGGGTATCTGGAGGAAGAAATTCTTAAGCAGCAAAGCATTCAAGAGGTGACTTGGGTGCTGTAAAAGGCATTCAGTTTTGAAAGGGAAGCAGAGAATACAAGTTCAGAAAATTCGCAGCCTGGCAATAGAAATGTGATAGAAAAGAAAATCTCATCTCAGAGGAGAAATTTAAGCCAGCTGCAAAAATTTGCATAAGTAATGAGGAGCTGAATGTTTATCCCAAAGACATTGGGGAAAATGTCTCCAGGGCATGCCAGAGACCTTTGCGACAGCCTCTCCTATCACAGACCCAGAGGTCTAGGAAGGAAAAATGATTTCGTTGGCAGGGCCCAGGTTTCCTGTGCTGTCTGCCGCCAAAGGACTTGGTGCCCTGCATCACAGCTGCTCCGGTCATGGCTGAAAGGGGCCAACATGGAGCTCAGGTTGTGGCTTCAGAGGCTGCAAGCTCCAAGCCTTGGCAGCTTCCACATGGTGTTGAGCCTGAGGGTGCACAGAAGCCAAGAATTGGGGTTTGGGAGCCTCTGCGTAGATTTCAGAAGATGTGTGGAAATCCCTAGATGCGTAGGCAGAAATTTGCCACAGGGGCGGGACTCCCATGGAGAACCTCTGCTAGGACAGTGCAGTAGGGAAAGGTGGGGTTGGAGCCCCCACACAGAGTCCCTACTGGGGCACCACCTAGTGGAGCTGTGAGAAGAGGGCCACCATCCTCCAGATCCCAGAATGACAGATCCACCAACAGCTTGCTCCCTGCACCTCAAAAAGCCATAGGCACTCAATGCCAGCCCAAGAAAGCAGCTGGGAGGGGGGCTGTACCCTGCAAAGTCACAGGAGTGGAGCTGCCCAAGACCATGGGAACCCACCTCTTGCATCAGCATGACCTGGATGTGAGACCTAGAGTCAAGGGAGATCATTCTGGAACTTTAAAATTTGTCCCACCAGATTTCAGACTTACATGGGCCCTGTAACCTCTTTATTTTTGCCAACTTCTCCTATTTGGCATGGCTATATTTACACAATACCTGTACCCCCATTGTATCTAGGAAGTAACTAGCTTGCTTTTGATTTTACAGGCTTATAGGTGGAAGGGACTTGCCTTGTCTCAGAGACTTTGGACTGTGGACTTCTGGGTTAATGCTGAAATGATTTAAGACTTTGGGACATTGTTGGGAAGGCATGATTGGTTTATAAATGTGGGGACATGGGACTTGGAGGGTACAGGGACAGAATGATATTGTTTGGCTGTGTCTTCACCCAAATCTCATCTTGAATTGTACTCCCATAATTCCCGCATATTGTGGGAGAGACCAGGTGGAAGATGATTTAAATCACGGGGGCAGTTTCCCCCATACTGTGCCCATTCTAGTAAATATGTCTCATGAGATCTGATGGTTTTATCACGACTTTCTGCTTTTGCATATTCCTCATTTTCTCTTGCTACCACCATGTGAGAAGTGCCTTTCACATCCTGCTGTGATTTGGCCTCCCCAGCCGTGTGGAACAGTAGGTCCAGTTAAACCTCTTTTCTCAGTCTCACGTGTGTCTTTATCAGCAGCATGAAAACGGACTAATACATGTGTAAAATGCGTTTTATCCTGCTGCTGAAGACCTAATACTCTCTCACTGATTGCTATTCTCTTCCAGGTAACTATTTAGAGCAGGGATATTTTACTTATTTTTGAGAACTATAATCGCTATCATAGTCTGTGGAGTAAATGACTTCTAGTTACAGTTAATAAATTTTTAAAATACATTTAATTTCCAGTAAGGGTAAGTTAACATGTATTTACTTAGCATTCCTTATGAATTGGACACTGAAATGAGACACAAGGTTGTGTGATGTATGGATTTATCATTCTCCCTCTCTTTCTTCACTTTCAAAGCCAAATTAATAAGAAAGTCATAAAATATGTTGTCTCTACTGCTTCAACTTTTATTGACGCCTTAATTTTTGTAGTCTCAGCAACGTACCAAGATGTAACAGTCTCTTGTCATCTGAGAAAACACCCAGAGTTTTTTGTTCTACCTCCAAGAAAATTAAAGAATGTGGACACAAAGGTGAGTTTAGAGTGAATGTTCAATAAGTGAAAGAAGAAAGCTCTCTGCCAGCAGAGAGGGGGCGCTGAATGGAGTGCCCCTTATGAGGCTGAGGTCCAGGGATTTTATGGACTGGGAAGGGGAAGGAATGTGCTTAGTCTGCGGGTTGTCTTGGAGAATGTGCAACTTAGCATGACCCAGGGCCTTGGCCCAGGACCAATCAGGGGCTGAAGTGATGATTCATAGAGGCCACTAAGCTTGGCCCAGGATCTATCAGTAGTTGAAGTGAAAGCTTGACCTTGGACCTTGGCCAAAGAACAACCATGGGTTGAAATGATGATTCATGGAGACCAGACACACAGTCAAAAAGGAAAGAACCCACTGTGCCCATGCCCACAAAAGGAGAAGAAACTTTTCTTGGGAACGTGCTGACTATACAAAGGACATAGGCATTTCTATGGCAGGCCTTGTTCACTTATCTGAGTGAACTGGAGGTTTGTGCAAGTTTTTATCAAGATGGTCTTGAGGTTTTTCTATCTGTGCAGCTGTGAGCCTGTCTCTAGGCACAACACCCTGTGCTAGTTTCCTTATCTGTGTCTGCAGCCTGAATTTTTCCCCAGACTGCTTTGTATGTCATGTGGGGATGAGGCACTGACCCATGGACCCGGGGAGTCTCCAGGGACCCTTCCCTTGCTATCTGCCTAAGGCAAGCTAACTAACTCCCTTCAAATTCACTGAGATTCAAATTATTATTGTTATTCCACCAAAACTATTTACTTCAAGAGAAGTAGTATTAATCCCCATGTTGCTCTCTCTCTATATATATGTCTTACTTGAACTTCCTGCTTTCCATATCTAGGCATATTAATTACCATATAATAAATTATTTAGCCCAATAATGAAGGCTCTGAATTGGATTATCTGAGTTATTTGGGTTAGTTAAATTAATTGTGACATAAAATTGAACAGAAATATCTACCTCTTTATAGCCTCCATTTTGAGTATTTTGGGAGTTTTCATAGGATCTCCTTTAGGCTTTATTTATACACCTTAGTTAATAAAAGAAAATAACATTGTGTGAATGTGTGTGTTTACAGTTGTATATCACATATTGTGCCTGAACTGATTTGGCAAAGAAATTGTAGGCCAGCCAAAAATGAGTTGGTGGAAAAAGTTGCAATAGTCATGTTCTTGCAACATAAAGCCCATGGAAATAGTATCTTTATTTTTTGAGATGGAGTCTCTCTCTGTCACCTAGGCTGGAGTGCAGTGGCATGATCTTGGCTCACTGCAACCTCCGCTTCCCTGGGTCAAGCGATTCTCCTGCCTCAGCCTCATGAGTAGATGGGATTACAGGGGTGTGCCACCATGCCCGGCGAATTGTTTTGTATTTTTTTGTAGAGACAGGATTTTACCATGTTGCCCAGTCTGTTTGGAACTCCTGACCTCAAGTGATCTGCCCACCTTGGCATCCCAAAGTGCTGGGATTACAGGCATGAGCCACTGCCCCCAGCCAGAAATAGTATCTTGAAGGGAAGTTTACTTGTGAGTACTATTTGTGAGGAAATTACTTGCACAGGTCAGCAGTTGATTGGTTTATGGTTTAGGTGCAGTTCTAAATTTCAATAAATTTTTCCCATTATTGCAAGTTTCATGCAATACTCTACAGTAATTTTATTTTGTTCAACAATGAGTTTCACATTTAGAGATTGTAATAATGTACCTTCCTAATTTTATTAAAAGTTCTTCAGGACAAAAGGCAGCATATAATGTGAGCATGAGATAAGCGGAATAATTTAAAATAGAACTCAAATGTTGTTAAATATATACAGCTAGAAACATTACACATGAACCCTATTGACAAGCATTTTATTGAACAACATTTAAAGCTCTTCTTGCTTTCAAACATATGCAGGAAAAACAGAAGAACAGAACTGAATGATGGTGTCAATGAAAGAAATAGGTATATTGCCTTAACACAACAGTGACAGTAGCACTACATGAAGAAACAGACAAAATACATATGAAATATAAGATATCTAAGACATTATAGTCTGCAGATATGAAAATGGCTTGGATAGTTAATGCTATTAAAACATAGACAGGGCTTCAGTCTCAGTACCATAGTTATCTTAAACAATACCCTGCCATTACAGTGTAATAGAAATTTGCTAGCTTAACAAACTACTTACTATTCAAAGGCAGAAAAAGAGTGGAATTTGTCATATACATGCAATCAAATGACCTTGGACACTTCTGCATAATGGAAAATATATTAACAGCAGTTTAAAAGACAGTGTAATTCTTACTCTGTCTCCAGAAGTCAATTAGAAAAGCAACAGAAGAAAACAAATTTAACATTAATTTAAGAAACATTTATAAAATGTCTATGCATGTGCCAGGCACTGGGAACAGTATAATAAATAAAACAATAGTCTTTCAACATTCTTGTGATGTAAATACTAATGCCTTGATTTTACTGATAAGATAAGAAGTTTCTCTAAGGTAACTCGAATCCCTTAGTCTGACTCTAAAGCTCTGGTTCCTTCCAGTTGCTGCTTCCCAGTACTTCAAGGCAGCCTCAAACAGTAATATTGATGGCAGTGGCTCCACCCTCCTGGGTGGGGCTACAGCCACCCAAACTGCATCTGTGCATCCCAGCCTCCTTGTGCTCTTGGGGGAGAGCAGGAGCAGGCAGGATCTGCCTTTCCAGGTGTGGCTGCGGCGACCCTCCCAAGTGCAGGGGCCAGGTGTCTCTGCAGCATGCACCCTTGGGGGCTGCAGGAAGGACTCCCATGTTTCTACAGGCTTGGGGGTGTCTGTCTCACCTCTCTCCACTCTTGGCACCTCCTCCGATCTCAGAGTGAGGGTTGGGGCCTAGCCCAGTGTCCATGAATGGTGGCTGGGGGCAGATTGATTCCTGGGCAGAAGAAGGTGGGTCCCCAGTAAGTCCCCATATTCAGGTTAGGGAGGGCCTGAAGGTGAGGGACAAGGCTGCCAGTCCCATGGACCAGAGTAGGGACTCATAGTGCCTCTTTGGGGCCCACCCACGGCTGCCCATGGCCCAGTCAGCACGCATTTCCTTGCCTCTGATGTCCCTAAAAGCCCTGGGCTCAGCCAGGGCAGGGCAGAGGATGGCCAGAGGACAAAGAGGGCAGGGAGACGATGGGAGGACCAGCAGCAGGCAGGAGTACTTTTGCTGCTGATAGCAGAGATGATGGGACAGTCTGCTGCACAGAGCAGTACCCTTTCCACTGAGAGTTGCCGAGATGAAAGCTTCAGAGACCTGCAGAGATGTCTGAACGACTTGCCTGTGGAGAGGAGCCACCCTCTCCAGGGCCTCCTCTCTACTGACAGCTGAACACTCAATGGACAACCAGCCTACAGAGAGGAGCTCCCCACTCCACTGAGCTGTTCTAATGCTAAATAAAACTCTTCTTCCTCACCCTTCACTTGTCTGTGTACCACATTCTTCCTGGACACAGGATGAGAACTTGGGCAAAGGTGCTGCAGTCACAGATGTTTCTGGCCAGAAAAAAATCGACCCTCCAGAGATCCCATAACAATATAATTGAGGATGCGCCTTCAAATGATAATAACTTGTATAGATCAATTATTAATTTGCATACCAATGCTTCAGTTTCATTTACAATGGAATGAAATTCTGGCTGATCATCTTCCATTATAGTCAGATGACCTACTCTTCAACCATTTTAAGTTCTCACAGTGCCTCAAAAGTGCCCTGCTCCTTTTCACTTCTAACCTTTGAAACAGGAAGTTCCCAAGGCTTAAAGTTGTTCCTCTTAACCTCAGCCTCCTCTTTTTCAGGTCTCTAAGCTAAATGACATTTACTGCAGCAAATCTTGCCTAAACACTGCTTCCCTGGCAGCAGCTGCTGAATTATCATTTTTGGAAAGGCAATGTGATAACTGTCAAACCATCACCCTATTAGATTGCTTGACATTCCTGATGGATGGGTGGCGAGAGCCCTCTTCTACCCCACTCATGCCTGTAACTGTAACAGAACCGCTGTGTTTAAACATTAGTTTGGCAACTATGGGATGAATGTGATGGGACAGACTATATATCAGAAGCAGAGGTTCCTGTATGTGAAGCAGGTCAAGATTTTCTAAGTTAGAAACTGGTAAGGTAAAGGGAAGACATGTGGATTTCTCCAATAATCTACCAAACTTGCCCTTCTCCCTGGTGGTGGCAGGGGTAGTGGAGGTAGGGGGCACTTGGGAGGCTTTATCTGTTTGTTTTCATGCTCTCTCAAAAATGGATTTCTGGTACAAGAAAAATTCTGAGTAACCATACATATAATGATTTGTCATCGTAATTAAATATTTTATGTATGTATCTCAAATTTTTAGCTATCTCTCTGACTGGGTAAATAGATAAAAGTTATATATAAGTTATTAAAATAACAGCATTGATTTTGAATCCATTAAAAAGTCTTTTCAACCTGATCCAGCATACTCACTAGCTCGTATGAATTATATTCATCTGAAAGTGCCCTTCACTGCCTTCCCCCAAAACTTGGAAATAAGATTAGTAACTGAACGACCAGTTGTCCTTCGGTATGTTTTAGAATAAGGAGAACACAACCTAGTGTCCACAACTGATCTGTTACTCCCCTAAATCAACCTTGCTAAGTTTTTTGAGACTTGACAGGGAAAACAAATTTCTAATGCATGTACATCCTTCCTGAAAAGATTCCATGTTTTCAAGAAGGGATATTATTTCTGAGCAAATAATATGAAGAGGAAGGAAAGGGGGTCACTTATATAGTTGAATAAATCAGCTCAGTCAACAATCCTGGTGAATAATGGAGAGTCAAATAATGCATAGGGAGTACTTCTGGGTCCTGGTTGGCTATCCAGAAATAATGTTAACAGCTAATTACATATCCAGATACAGGGAGCCAGGGCAAAATTAAAAAAAAAAAAAAAAAGGTACTTGCAATTTGTTTTGAAGAAATGGTTAGCCACGACCCTGAATGAGCTTGAGGTTTCCAAACACAAACAAAAATTGTGTTCTAATTATAGCCAATCCATTTTCTTGAAATTTTATTAATCAAGTTATAAAATCCAATTTATTATCTTACTTGTTTCTTCGTTAGTCCTGTTTGTTGTTTTGTAAAAAAATTTACAGGTATTTTAATCACTGAAAAAAACTATCATCTTTGCAGTGTATTATTAATATCATATTATTCCTTATTTCTATAGTTAAATTGCCTTACAGATGTAATTTTCTCTCAACATAGATTCTAAGATCCATGAAGGCAGTTACCTTTTCTTAATATTTTATCTTGATATTTAACGTCCAAATCATTACTTATCATTTCTTGGTAGTTTTCAATATATACAAAACATTTAAAATGATTTTTGAGTTTTTGAAAGAAATTTAAAGATGTAGGGAATATCAAAATATCAGATATTTTAAAAGTTTATTTCATGTTCTTATAAATATATGAAAACGTGTCAAAGCATCAGACTCATTTTCATCCTTGTGATATCTTTGGAATTTACATAGCATTCTCTCTGAACAAGTCACTAGCAATCTATATACTCTTTATTACAATTGCAAAATGATTATGAGATCAGTGCATCCAGAAATAATTCTTTAAAAAAAATTGTGATACACTTTAAAGATAGAGCTAATTTTCCTAGAATAAATTATTAACAACCCATGTATAACACATAGCTAATAATAATGTTAAGATAAAATAAATTATGTTATACCAGTGAGACTAAGCAGTAATACCTCTGAGATGAAAATATTTAGTAACTTTATATACAAGTACTAAAATTTTTTAAATATACCAGGTATTAATGTATATTTTGATTGTGTATTATTGAATGTGTATTCAATCTCCATGAATGAAAGTACATTCTGGTGAAAATTCATTTTCACAAACTTTTTCAGACCACTCTCATGACAAGGTAAATATGATTTATTCCTGAGCAAGAAATTAATAGGATTTAGTCCTGAAAGTATATCATAAATAAGTACGAAAAATGCTGAAATCCACCTGTCAGGAAATTGAATCCACAATCTATTCAAACAATGAAATGTTATCTTTCAATCTCAGGAAATTATGGAACTGTGGATGTGACACAGCCATTGCTGAAAAATATGTTTGTTGGCAGGTAAGGATGGAGAAGTGTATCTGTGGGGAGGGATAGTATAAACTATAATAAGTAAATTAGCAATATAATGTAAAATGCTCATACAAATGTGTAATCCAGTTTTGAAATTTTGTATATCCCAAACATTAAATAAGACATTTTATTTTATACTTTTAATACCAAGACTACCTTGTTTACAGTTAAATGTTGAATAGATACACTTCATTTATTTGCTTATCTTTTTGATATCATTTCAATTAAGCCATTTACTTACCTGAAAAATGGCTAAGAACCAATGATGTAACTGATAAGAATCTTATGAGAAACTAATATTGTTTGTCAAAATATATTCCAAACTATTTGGCTTCAATATGCTTTTGTGAATATTCACTTTTAGATTTCCTTATATATTTTTCTAGTCAAAATTCACTTCTTATTGAATAAAATCTTATGACTCCTACTCTAATTTTGCAGCATACTTGAATGAATAGACTTATTTATGATGAACAGTAAAGTGAAAAATAATTTTTCAAGTGTATTTTGACTTGATTTTTAAATTTTCTGTGGATATATTGTTCCTGAATTATTCTGAAAGCTTTCACAACTCTAGGTTACTGGCACATTGATTTCATTCTCTTCACAATGGTGGTGCAACAGGAATAACCAATACATTTAGAGCTATATTCCTTGCCCATTGAATATATGGCTAGACTATGCTGCTCTCTGAGTGCCAAGACTTTTTGACCCTTGATCAAACATTTCGATTCCCAATTGCTACTAAACATTTTAGTATATACTCAAATGAAAATTCTTCTCCTTCGAGTTATTTAATCCCTAAAACAGACTCTCATTTCACAGTACATGAAGACTACTTAAAGGAATTAAGAGGTTGGGTTATTGAAGGGGTGGCCTGCCCCTCCACACCTGTGGGTGTTTCTCGTTAGGTGGAACGAGAGACTTGAGAAAAGAAATAAGACACAGAGACAAAGTATAGAGAAAGAAAAGCGGGGGCCCAGGGGACCAGCGCTCAGCTTACAGAGGACCCACGCCAGCCCCGGCCTCTGAGTTCCCTTAGTATTTATAGATAATTCTCTTTACCATCTTAAAGATAAGGGAGTGGCAGGACAATAGGATCATTTTTAGGGAGGAAATCAGCAGTAAGACATAAGAACAAGGATCTCTGTGACATGAATACGTTTAAAGGAAAATCCTGTGCCTTGAGATAAACCTTTTAGCGGCATTGTTTCATCCTATCACATGGGGATAAACCTTGGACAATACCTAGCTTTTCTAGGAACAAAGACACACCCTGCATGCCCAAAATCCATTAAACCTTGAGTTACCACAGCACATGTCTCTTGCAAAGACAAGGTTGGGGTTGGGTCACAGATTAACAGCATCTCAAATACAGAACAAAATGGAGTCTCTTATGTCTACTTCTTTCTATATAGACACAGTAACAGGCTGATCTCTTTCTTTTCCCCACATTTCCCCCTTTTCTTTTCAACAAAACCACCATTGTCATCATGACACCGAGATTACATACTTCACAAAGTAATAGAATATCACAAAGCAAGTGGAGGCACGATGAGATCACAGGACGGTGTTAAAATTAAAATTAAAAATGAAATTTTGGGCATGCATAGTCATGGATAACATCTTATCAGAAAACAGGGTTTGAGAGTAGACAACCTGTCTGACCAAAATTTATTAGGTGGGAATTTCCTCATCCTAATAAGCCTGGGAGCGCTACAGGAGACCTGGGCTTATTTCATCCCTTCGGCTTCAACCGTAAAAGGCCGCACGCCTCCAAGGGGGTCGTTTACAGGCCTACCCTTAGAGCGCATTCTCTTTCTCAGGGATGTTCCTTGCTGAGAAAAAGAATTCAGCGATATTTCTCCTATTTGCATTTAAAAAGAGAAGAAATATGGCTCTGTTACGTCCGGCTCACCGGCGGCCAGTTCAAGGTTGCCTCCCTTGTTCCCTGAACATCGCTATTATCCCGTTCTTTTTTCAAGATGCCCAGATTTCATATTGTTCAAACACACATGCTCCACAAACAATTTGTGCAGTTTAAGGCAATCATCACAGGGTCCTGAGGTGACATATACCCTCCTCAGTTTACAAAGATGATGGAATTAAGAGATTAAAGTCAAGACAGACATAAGAAATTATAAAAGTATTAACTTGGGAGAACTAATAAATGTCCATGAAATCTTCACATTTTATGTTTTTCTGCCGTGGCTTCAGCCAGTCCCTGCATTCAAGGTCCCTGACTTCCTGCAACATTCTCCCTCCCTTTTCCTCTATATAAATGTGCCATGGTGATGAAGGCTTGTTCGTTAGTCAATGGTGCTCGATTGCGGTGTTTCTGTCTCCGTGGAGGCGCTTTCCTTTGCATCTCCAATGGGTTCATTGTAGAACTTCAAATGTTTAGTGGGTATCCAAATAGGAAGCTGATTTTCTCCTGGTGAAACACAAGCAAAACCTCTTCCCCAGGTTATCACCTTCCCTATTTCCCATGTCTTATTTTTGTTGTCTTTCCACCAAATCAGTTTTCCTTCATGTGGACTGTTATTTTTACCAGAAAGATGTTGTTCTGCAGAAGCAGTAGTCTGATTTCTATAAACGTTTAAAAAATTTAAAGTATAGAGTGCTAGATTAAGCTGCATCTGAGGAGTGTTACACTCCTTACTGTCTCCCCCTTTTTTTTGTTTAACTGAGTTTTGAGTGTTCTATTAGTTCTTTCAACTATGGCCTGTCCTTGGGAATTATAAGGAATTCCTGTTGTATGTGTAATATTCCACTGATTTAAGAATTTTTGGAAAGCTTTACTACAATAACCTGGTCCATTGTCAGTTTTAATTTTTTCTGGAACTCCCATTACAGCAAAACAAGATAATAAATGTTTTTTAACACGGGAAGTACTTTCTCCTGTCTGGCATGTTGCCCATATGAAATGTGAATAAGTATCAACTGTTACATGAACATATGATAATTTTCCAAATGAAGGTACATGGGTAACATCCATTTGCCATAATGCATTAGGACACAGACCTCTGGGATTAACTCCTGCCTCTTGAGTGGGCAGGTGTAGTACTTGACACTGGGTGCAATGCTGTACAATATCTTTTGCCTTTTTCCATGTGACATCAAATTTGTTTTTTAACCCTGCTGCATTTATATGAGTCAAAGCATGAAGTTCTTGTGCTTTTAAGAATGCAGAGGATACCAGTAAGTCAGCTTGTTCATTTGCTATAGTTAAAGGTCCTGGTAAATTAGTGTGTGCTCGAATATGAGTAATATAAAATGGGAAATTCCTTTTTCTTACAGTTTGTTGTAATAAATTGAACAACTGGTTTAACTGATCATCCATGCTATATTTAATTAGAGCTGTCTCAACATCCCTTGTAGCCTGTACTACATATGCAGAATCTGATATAATATTAACAGGTTGATTAAAATCTTGTAACACTGTAAGGACTGCAACCAACTCTGCCCTTTGAGCTGATTGATATTGAGTTTTGATTACTCACTCTTTTGGCCCTGTGTAAGCTGCTTTTCCATTGCTGGAACCATCAGTAAATACTGTGAGAGCATTTTCTAAAGGTTCATGTCTGGTAATTTTAGGTAAAATCCAAGTAGTCAATTTTAAAAACTGGAAGATTTTTGTTTTTGGGTAATGATTATCAATAATTCCCACAAAATCAGCAAGGCCAATCCGCCATGCACCAGAATTGATAAAGGCTTGCCTAACTTGTTCCTTGGTTAAAGGAACAACTATTTTGTCTGGGTCATTACCACACAATTTTATTATTCGTAATCTTGCCTGACCAATTAATGTAGCTATTTGATCCAAGTACAATGTAAAAGTCTTAATTGTGCTGTGAGAAAGGAATGACCACTCCACAAGATCAGTATTTTGAATAATGATGCCTATTGGAGAATGTGTAGTAGTAAAAATCAAAAGTTGGAGTGGGGCTAAAGGATCTATTCTACTTATTTGCTCTGACTGAATTTTTTCTTCCACTAATTTAATTTCTTTTGTTGCCTCTGGGGTTAATATTCTTTTACTATTTAAGTCTGGATCTCCTCTTAGGATAGAGAACAAATTTGACATGGCATAAGTAGGAATGCCTAGAGTTGACCGAATCCAATTAATATCGCCTAGCAATTTTTGAAAGTCATTTAATGTTTTTAATGTATCTTTTCTTATTTCTATTTTTTGTGGCTTAATTTTTCTATTTTCTATCTGCATCCCTAAATAATGAAAAGGAGCAGAGGTTTGGATCTTATCAGATGCTATTGTTAGTCCTGCGTTGGCAACCTCTGCTTGCAGAAATGTGTAACAGTCAATTAATTTTTCTCTTGTTTCTGCAGCACATAAAATATCATCAATATAGTGAATGATATAACAATCTGAAAATTTGTCTCTAACTGGTTGAAGGACTTGACCTATGAAAGTTTGACAAATAGTTGGACTATTAAGCATTCCTTGAGGTAGTACTTTCCACTGAAACCTGGCGGCTAGTTCTTTATTATTTATGGCTGGTATAGTAAAGGCAAATTTTTCACAATCTTGCTCTGCCAGAGGAATGGTAAAAAAGCAATCCTTAAGATCAATTATAATTAAAGGCCAGTCTTTTGGGATCATGGCCGGAGAGGACAATCCGGGTTGAAGAGGCCCCATGGGTTGAATTACAGCATTTACGGCTCTTAAGTCCATTAACATACGCCATTTGCCTGATTTTTTCTGAATTACAAATACAGGAGAATTCCAGGGTTAGAATGAAGGCTCAATGTGTCCCTTTTCTAATTGTTCCTTTGCTAATAAATGTAAAGCCTCCAGTTTTTGCTTCGGTAGCGGCCACTGATTTAAAGCAATGACAGAGATATCTGCTCCAGTGTCTACCAACCCTTCAAACTGTTTTCCTTGAATAATGGCCTTACATACAGGTCTGCTCTCAGAGACCAGACTTGCCCAATAATGCAGCCTTTCCTGTCTGATCAGTGCTTCCGAACCCTCCTGTTCTTTTTATCTCACTGGTTCCAACTTTAATATAAGGTAGGAGTAATAATTGAGCAATCCTGTCTCCTGGACTGGCACTCCAAGGAATTGAGGAACTAATAACCAATTGAATTTCACCTTTATAGTCTGAATCAACCACACCAGTATGAATTTGAACTCCTTTTAGATTTAAACTTGATCTTCCTAAAATTAGTCCTACAGTCCCCTCAGGCAATGGGCCATATACCCCTGTGGGGATTTTTCGTGGAGGCCGCCCTGGAAGCAGAGAGACTGCTTGTATGGTGCATAAATCTACTGCTGCACTGCCGTTTGTGGCGGGGGGTAATTGCTGTATTGTGATAACTGGCTTATTCCCTGAGACACTTGTGGCAGTGGGGGTTGTTGTTCCTGAAAACCCTGAGGAACAAAAGGCTGAATTTCGAATGCCCCAATTTGTTGCGGGGCCTGAGGCTGGCCCCTCCTCTCGTGGTTGCCCATTTTTATCAAATTTAGAACGACATTGATTACCCCAATGTTTTCCCTTTTTACATCTTGGACATAGGCCAGGTGGCTCTTTATCTGTTGTTGTAGTAGCTTGAGTAGTTACATTTTGTTTATTTGAGACTAGGCAATTCTTTTTTAGATGACCAATTTGACCACAATTATAACATTTTCCCCCAAATGTTCTAACTTGTCCTCCTAAAGCTACTCCTGTGATTGCTTGAGCCATAAGCATAGCTTTATGCATAGCTCCTCCAATTCCATCGCAGGCTTTAACGTACTCTGAGATTACATCTGATCCTGCAGGAACCCTTCCTTTTAATGGCTTAATGGCTGATTGACAATCAGGATTGGCGTTTTCCTATGCCATCAACTCCACTATGACCTTACGGTCATTTTCATCGGTAATTGACTTTTGAGCAGCATCTTGAAGTCTTGCTACAAAATCAGGGTAGGGCTCTTTAGAGCCTTGTCTTATTGTATTAAAGGAGGGGTAGGCGGTTCCTGGGTCTTGGATTTTCTCCCAGGCCCTAAGGCAGATAACCCTGATTTGCTCAATGGCCTCATTTGGCATTATTACTTGTTGGTCAACAGTGCTCCAATTTTGACCTATTCCTAATAGTTGATCTGCATCTATGTTAATTGGAGGATTGGCAGTCCTATTTTTGGACCTGTACTTGTGCCCCATCAATCCACCAAGTCTTAAATTGTAAAAATTGAGACGGTGAGAGTGAGGATTTTGCCAGAATCTCCCAATCATAAGGAATGAGTCTATGTCCATGAGCAATGGAATCTAATAATATTCTCATGTAAGGAGAGTTGGGTCCATACTGTTTTACTCCTTCTTTCATTTCTTTTAGCATTTTTATAGAAAAGGACTTATATCTGGCTTCAGCTATGGGAAGCTCTCCCTCTTGGGCCCCTTCTCCAGGTGGTCTTGCTTCTAATATTACTGGGAATTGCCACGCCTCAATATCTCCTGGTTTTCTTGCCTCATCAATAATTTTACGTAAGGCACTACCCTGTGTACTAGGCGGTGCTGTAGGATTAAGTCTCATGGTGGGCGGCTGATATGGCACCCTGCCCTGTGGTGCTGGAAATATTCCTGGCTGTCCATATGGATTTTCTGGGGGCTACCGATACTGCAGTTCGGCTGGTGGCCAGTATTGATAGACTACTGGCGGCTGGGTCTTATTTTCTACCTGCTGATATTGTGGACACTGTATTTGGATTGGCATTGCCATGACAGAGGCTCTATCTTTTCCTATTTGATCTTCTTTTGGAGTTAGTACTTGTTTAACCTGCATTTGAGGTTGTAAAGTTACAGGCATCTGAGCTGCTGGAAGAGCAGTTGGCCATCGTGGTTTAGACTCTGATGGCTCTGCTAATTCTGGATCTTTTTCCTCTAATTTTAACGTTTCAGGATATATTACCTCCTGTAATTGATTATCGTCAACACTTTGCGTTGACTGAGCCATTATCGGCTCTGATACACATTCACAGTGTGAACTTTCTTTTTCTTTCCAGGATTCTATCCCTGCCTCTTTTTCACAATCTACTGCACAGCTTTTAGGGACATCAGAAATTGGAACGCTATCTTCTTCTGTTTGAAATGGTTCTAAAGCTACTTTAATAATGACCCAATCATTCCATACTGTGAGCAGAATGATTTTACCTTCCCTACTTGCTTGTTTTAATTCTTTGGCAATTTTTTCCCAATCTTTTAGATCTAAAGTTCCCTGTTCCGGAAACCATGGACAAAACTGCTCTATTGTTTGAAATAGCGTAATTAGATTTTTTGTACAGACTTTAACTCCCCCTCTTTTTAAGAGAATTTTAATAAAGCTGTGATAAGAGGCATATTTACTTTTAGTTTTCCCCCATTGTTACCCTAGGTTCTTCCAAGCACACAAGCTCACCGCAAGGCTGACTGTAGACGTACTCGGGAGTCTCTCGTCGACTTGTCCTCAATGACCACACTCCAGCGTACCTTCACCTTAGAGAAAAGCTTCCACGTTGGGCACCAGATGAAGGGGTGGCCTGCCCCTCCACACCTGTGGGTGTTTCTCGTTAGGTGGAACGAGAGACTTGAGAAAAGAAATAAGACACAGAGACAAAGTATAGAGAAAGAAAAGCGGGGGCCCAGGGGACCAGCACTCAGCTTACAGAGGACCCACGCCGGCACCGGTCTCTAAGTTCCCTTAGTATTTATAGATAATTCTCTTTACCATCTTAAAGATAAGGGAGTGGCAGGACAATAGGATCATTTTTAGGGAGGAAATCAGCAGTAAGACATAAGAACAAGGATCTCTGTGACATGAATAAGTTTAAAGGAAAATCCTGTGCCTTGAGATAGACCTTTTAGCGGCATTGTTTCATCCTATCACATGGGGATAAACCTTGGACAATACCTAGCTTTTCTAGGAACAAAGACACACCCTGCATGCCCAAAATCCATTAAACCTTGAGTTACCACAGCACATGTCTCTTGCAAAGACAAGGTTGGGGTTGGGTCACAGATTAACAGCATCTCAAATACAGAACAAAATGGAGTCTCTTATGTCTACTTCTTTCTATATAGACACAGTAACAGGCTGATCTCTTTGTTTTCCCCACAGGTTATCAAATTGCTAAAGTCTTCATAAAATGTGAATGCAGTTGATTAACTTCACAGAGAGATTTTCCTTAGAGATGCCTATGCTTGAATAATGTGGTCATACTTCAGATCACCATTTCTAAACATAAATGTTTATTCCCTGAGTGAACTGAATTCTAGACCTCATTAAAAAATCTCCTTTGGCACCCTCTTTGGCAATACAACTGTATTAGTCAGTTTTCATGCTACTGATAAAGACATACCCAAGACTGGGCAATTTACAAAAGAAAGGGTTTTATGGGACTTACAGTTCCATGTGGCTGGGGAGGTCTCATAATCATGGCAGAAGGTGAAAGGCATGTCTCACATGGCCCCATACAAGAAAAGACAGCTCATGAAGGGATACTCCTCTTTTTAAATTCATCTGATCTCCTGAGACGTATCCAATATCACAAGAACAGCACAGGAAAGATCCGCCCCATAATTCAATCACCTCCCACCGGGTTCTTCCCACAACCCATGGGAATTGTGGGAGTTACAATTCAAGAAGAAAATTAGGTAGGGACAAAGCCAACGCATATTACTCCACTTCTGCCCCTCCCAAATCTCATGTTCTCACATTCAAAAACCAATCATGCCTTCCCAACAGACCCCAAAGTCTTAATTCATTTCAGCATCAACTCAAAAGTCCACAGTCCAAAGTCTCATCTGAGACAAGGCAAGTCCCTTCTGCCCATGAGCATGTAAAATCAAAAGCAAGTTAGTTACTTCCTAGATACAATGTGGGTACAGGCATTGGGTAAATGCAGCCATTCCAAGTGGGAGAAATTGGTCAAAACAAACGGGCTACAGGCCCCACACAAGTCCAAAATCCAGCAGGGCAGTGAAATCTTAAAGCTTCAAAACAATCTCCTTTGACTCTATGTCTCGCATCTGGGTCATACTGATGCAAGATGTGGGTTCCCATGGTCTTGGGCAGCTCCACTACTGTGGTTATGTAAGGTATAGCCTCCCTGCTGGCTGCTTTCACAGGCTGCTGTTGAGTGTCTGTGGCTTTTCCAGGCACACGGTGCAAGCTGTGGGTGGATCTATCATTTTTGGATCTGGAGGATGGTGGCCCTCTTGTCACAGCTCCACTAGGTGCTGCCCCAGTAGAGAATCCTTGGGGGCTCTAACCACACATTTTCTTTCTGCACTGCCCTAGCAGAGGTTCTCCATGAGAGTTCTACCCCTTCAGCAAACTTCTTCCTGGGCATCCAGGCATTTCCATACATCTTCTGAAATCTAAGTGAAGGTTCCCAAACCCCAATTCTTGACTTTGTGCACTCACAGGCTCAACACTACATGCAAGCTGCCAACGCTTGGGGCTTGCACCTTCTGAAGCCACAACCTGAGCTCTATGTTGGCCCCTTTCAGCCGTGACTGGAGTGGCTGGGATGCAGGGCACCAAGTCCCTAGACTGCACACAGCACAGGGACCCTGGGCCCCCCCATGAAACCACTTTTTTCTCCTAGACCTCCAGGCCTGTGATAGGAGGGGCTTCTGTGAAGACCTCTGACATGCCCTGGAGACATTTTCCTTATTATCTTGAGGATAAACATTCTGTTCCTCATTACTTATGAAAATTTCTGCAGCTGGCTTGAATTTCACCTCAGAAAATGGGATTTTATTTTCTATCTCCTTGTCAGGCTGCAAATTTCTCAAACTTTTATGCTCTTTTTCCATTTTAAATCTGAATGCCTTTAACAGCACCCAAGTCACCTCTTGAGTGCTTTGCTGCTTAGAAATTTCTTCTGCCAGATTCCCTAAATTATCTCTCTCAACTTCAAAGCTCCACAAATCTCTAGGACTGGGGCAAAATGCCACCAATCTCTTTGCTAAAACATAGCAAGTCACCTTTGCTCCAGTTCCCAACAAGTTCCTCATCTCCATCTAAGACCACCTCAGACTGCACCTTATTGTTCATGTCACTATCAGAATTTTTGTCAAGGCCTTTCAACAAGTCTCTAGGAAGTTCCAGACTTTCCTACATTTTCCTGTCTTCTTCTGAGTCCTTCAGACTGTTCCAACCTCTGCCTGTTACCCAGTTCCAAAGTTGCTTTCACAGTTTTACGTATCTTTTCAGCAGAACCCCACTCTAGTGGTAGCAATTTTCTGTATTCGTTCATTTTCATGCTGCAGATAAAGATATACCCAAGACTGGGCAATTTAGAAAAGAAAGCGGTTTATTGGACTTACAGTTTCACATGGCTAGGGAGGCCTCATAATCATGGTGGAAGGTGAAAGGCACATCTCACACGGCAGCAGACAAGAGAAGAGAGCTTGTAGGGAAACTCCCCTTTTTAAATCATCAGATCTCATGAGACTCATTAACTATCATGAGAACAGCACAGGAAAGACCTGCTCCCTTAATTCAATCACCTCCCATCAGGCTCCTCCCATGACCCATGGGAACTGTAGAAGTTACAACTCAAGATGTGATTTGGATGGGGACACAGCCAAACCATATCAACAAAAAACCATTAAATTATAAAATTCTTAGGTCTATAATGTTGTAAGTCAGAAGAGTGAATGATACAATCTAAAACTCATATTTTTCTAAGTAATTTCTGAAACTTCCACTTTTGTGCAACAGGTTTAATCTCCTTTTATATAATTTAATTAACAAACTGGCATTCTTAATCACAATTGACTAAATTACCACAATTTGTTCAGCAAAATTTTTGTTCAAATGATGAATGCCAATGTGAATACCAAAATTAAAAGAAGAATATTTGGTTGGATCTGGAGTTTGCCTTTCATGAGATGTGTGACTTTGGATAAAAGCTAACGGAGGCCTTTTTTTTTTTTTTTTTTTTTTTTTTAATCCATATCCTGTATACATTGCAGCATATTGGTCCAGACAGAGAAGAGGCATTGATTCTGAATGTCTTGGCTTGAATATGAGTCCTGTGACTGACTAGCAATATAACTTTGGATAAATGATTTAATCTTTCTATGCTTTAGTTTTCTCATTATGAAATGGAGGTAATAAGAGGGTTTTGAGGAGTAAATGAGTTAATGTGTATTAAGTGATTAGAACAATACTTGGCATATAGGAATCAATAGAGAACTATTTGTTGCTATTTTTATTGTCATTGTTGATGTTATTATCATTATTACTATCATCAAACTTTGGTTGGTAGGGGAATCTGTATGGCCTTTGTAATGAGTTGTAATCTGCTACTTCCTCAGCCACTTTTTAAAAAATTTTAAATTATATATTAAAAAATTATAGTTTTATATGTGTATGGGATAAAGGTGAGGACATGACTTTTTTATATAACCTGGAATTATTAAATAAAGCCAATTAACCTATCTATAACCTCAAATATTTGACATATTTTATTCTAAGAACATTTGAGATTTACTCTCTAAGCAATATTGAAATTTATAGTACTGAAATATCAACTATATTCACTATACTGTGCAACAGATCTCAGTAAAAATAAAGCTTATTCCTTCTATCTAATTGAGTATTTTTCCTCTTGGATTACCATCTTATTCCCTCCAGCTCCCTGCCTTTGTCAACCCTCACTCTAATCTCTACTTTTCAGAGTTTGGGTGTTTTAGATTCCACATATAAGGGGAAACATATGGTATCTCCTTCTGTGTTTAGCTTATTTCACTTAGCATAATGACCTCCAAATTTCATCCATATTGTTAAAAATGGCAGAATTTCTTCCATTTTAAAGGTTGAATGGTAGTCCATCAGTCACTTCAATATCATGACATCTGGCTATAATTTCTCTCTACTAATCTCTGTCACCACAATCCACTGTTCACTTGACAATTCTGCTTCATTTACTGAATCACAGTTTATTAGTTTACTAAGGGTGCCATAACAAAGAGCCACAGGCTTTATGTCTTAAAAAAAAAAAAAACACAGAAATTTATTTTCTCACAATTCTGGAAGCTGTAAGTCCAAGATGAAAGTATCAGTAGGGGTGGTTTCTTCTGAGATGCTTCTCTCTCGTTGGCTTGTAGATTGCTGTCTTATCTCTGTGTCTGACAAAGACTGTCTGCTTGGCCAAACTTCAGTAACATTCCTCTGAGCCCTTTTTTCAGCTAGACCTCGACCTTGCCCAATTTCTTTTAAATTTTTGTCAGGCTTGCATAGCGTACTTTTAGCAAGAATCCTGATTAGTCATTTAAGAGATAATTCCCCACCCTTGATATCAGACCATGTTCAACATCCCCCACCTTTCATGTCTAAGTTCTTGGCCTGTCTTCAGAAAGAATCCTGTTAAGTTGGTTTAGCAAGAATTTCCCTAGCATTGCCTTTTAGTAATTTTCCATCCACTGGCCCTTTCAGTCTGCTGATTGGCTATAAATCATCAACTGTTTTTAAATTAGAAGTTGAGCTGTGTCTTGTCTTTCCTAGTGCAATGGCCTTGAAACCTTAGTGTTTTAACCAGTGCCAGAATATGTTTTCTTTAACATGGGTTCACATAGTCTTTCCTCTGTACGTATCTGTGTCCGAATCTCCTCTTCTTATAAGAAGAGGTCACTCTAATGATCTAATTTTTTCTAAATTACGTCTTTAAAGACCCAGTTTCCAAATACAGTCACACTCTGAGGTACTAGGGCTTAGGAATTTAACATATAAACTTTGAAGGTAGACACAATTCAGCCCATAGCATGTAGTATTATTTTTTAATGCAAATCCTCACACAATCCCAGTAATTTCAAAATCCAGGTTAGCAATACATAAATCACCCTTTAGTCACAGTTTCTTTAAACTTCTCATTTTTAATGCCTTTTTCTCCACTCAATAGCCACCATTCTCACTGTCATACCATGAATGTTGTCATCATCCTGAACTACTGTAGTTACTAAATCACTGGTTCAAACATCTACTTTGATCAGCATTTATCTTTCCAGGCTATTTTCTAAACTCTTCCTATTATGATTCTTCTTGTCCCTTATCAGGACTAGCATTCGAATGACCTAATTTTGTGTCCATCATCCTTCTTTTGTTTTCATTTTACTCTCTATCTATTTCAGATGCTGTGGTTTGTTATTTTAATTACTCTCATGCCACTACCTAAACCTCCTCTATCGTTTGTTATATGTACCTGAAAAATCTCCAACGCAGGCAACTGAATGTTGGTAAAAACACATAATGGAACATTTTCTTTCTTTCTTTCTTTCTTTCTTTCTTTCTTTCTTTCTTTCTTTCTTTCTTTCTTTCTTTCTTTCTTTCTTTCTTTCTTTCTTTCCTTTCTTCCTTCCTTCCTTCTTTCTTTCTTCCTTTCTTCCTTCCTTCCTTCCTTCCTTCCTTCCTTCCTTCCTTCCTTCCTTCCTTCCTTCCTTCCTTCCTTCCTCTCTCTCTCTCTCTCTCTCTCTCTCTCTCTCTCTCCCCTCTTCCTTATTTCTTCTTTCTTTCTTTCTTTTTTCAGAGTCACTCTCTGTCACCCAGGCTGGAGCGCAGCGACATGATCTCGGCTCACTGCAACCTCTGCCTCCTGGGTTCAAGCGATTCTCCTGCCTCAGCCTCCCAAGTGGCATCTGCCACCATGCTTGGCTAATTTTTTTATTTTTAATAGAGATGGGTTTTTGCCAAGTTTGCCAGGCTGGTCTTGAACTCTTTACCTCAGATGATCTGCCTGCCTCCATATCCCAAAATGTTGGGATTACAGGCATGAGCCACTGCACCCAGCGAATGGAAGATTTTCATCACTAAAAGTTCATAGTCACCAAACTAAACTGAGCCTTAAACAGTACTAAATAATTTACTAGAGTTCTCTGGCCAAATCACTCCTCTAATTTGCCTGAGAACAATATTAGACCTCTTTCTTCTACACACTGAACTTTTTTGTCTTCTAGATTTAACAAAATCCTTAGGTAAAAAAAGCCTTCATGGTTCTGCCACTAAATATGTCCTCACCCATCTCTCTCTTCTTGTCTTCTTCCTACACAAAAACTATTATTTCATCTGTATTCTGGTTCTCTTTCCCTTAGTTTTCTCCAGAAACTTACATTACTGGTCCCTGTTTCTCTTATATCTTTTCTTCTCTTTCTCTACTGGGTCCTCTTTTTAATTATTTTAGTCTCTCCTATTAAAATCAAACAGATTTCAACTACTTTTCTTTCTCACAGCCCCATTTTCCCAGCACAGACATACTACTGTCAGCTAAATTTCCCAAGACTTGTCTCCTTTAACTTCAAGGAACTCCTCAATCCCCTAAATACAGCTTTTATTTCTAACATAAGACTAAGATTATTCTTTCTTAGGTTACTGTTGACCTTCATACTTTTAAATCCAATGAAAACATTTCAGCAATTTTAATAACAGCTCACTTGTACATAGTTTTAAAGGGCATACTTTTCAAATATTTTATGTTAGTTTATTATAAACATTTACCCAGTGTGTTATTTTTTCCAGTTAATACAAGTAGGTATTTTTCTTATACCTACTCTTCATATTTTTTTTCTTTTGACAAAGTCATCCTATACCAAGTGGATTTTCAGCAGCACAACAAGAAAAGGTCTTCACACTGCTCAGAAATGTAAGTTTTAATCTGGCATATTATTTCCCAAATAATTTTTTAGTCAAGATTTTAGGGACAGCTCTGTATTCAGGTGAAACAGGTATAATTTGAGTGGTAATAAAAGATCAGTCATTAAAAAACATTCTTCCGGGTGTCTTGATACAATATTTGAATTTCTCACTAATTAGTCTTATTCGTTAAGGACTCTCTAGACATGAATACATTATCATCTTTGAAATTAAGGCCTTGGGTTGCTTGGGAAAAGTAAACTATCAGCTGCCTAATGTGTTTACAGAGAATGATCTGCAGGATCAACCCATTATCCTTTAAGTAAACAGTATTCTAAGGAATGCAATACTGAGCAGTATTCTGAAAGGGGATTTCCAAGATTAGAAAAGGATCAAAAGTTGCCTTGCACCTTGGTAAAAGTACGTTGCTATGTACTACTAATCAATGGTGGCAAAAAGTAATAGGAGCCTTGATGTGCTTGTGTATGTACATATGTAAACCTATACCTGTGTGTGTGTGATTGAATGTGTGTAGTGTGATGAATGCTAAATAAAAACTGGAAATAGCAAAGTGAAAGGGGTCATGTTTATACAAGAAATAACCCAATTTTAGTGCGTATCCATGATGTATATGACTCAAATGGAAGCATGAAGTATTTGGAGTTAGAAAACTTGGAGTTTGACATCCCACTAGGCCAATGATTAGCTTGTGATCTTGGACAAAAAGTAATTCACACCATGTGGATGCACAAGAAATTTTTATTTGATTTTATTAAAATATGTACAAAAAGCAGACATGCTAACACTAATCTCAAATCATATGTGAAAATGTATCTTTCTATTTTACTACCCTATACTCACAAATTTATTTTAACAGGAATTTTTTTAGCGGTGACATGAATTACATCATCATGACATGGAATAAAATTAATTTTAGATGTATTATGTTTTTATATTTATTTTTACTTTAGAAATAGACAGACTAAGGAATATTTAATGTTTTCCATTAGTTAAATGTGTGTGATGTAATTGACATAGAAGAGCATGGTAGGGAGGAGTTAAATGAAAAGCCTTTATATTCATAATACTGTCTGCCTCCATTTCTGCTTCAGAAGAGCTGTAAAAATATTATTTATGACACTAGATTTTTGCAGATCAAAATAATAAAATGCAAGTATATTTGTATTAGTTTAAACATAGGTAAATATAAGTTAAGATCTGCATACTGCCTAAAATGTTAATAAAGGTATTAGCAAAAATCTTAATAAATTATAAAATAGATAATAAAAAATGTTAGGTTTCTGTATATGTACACACACACACACACACATACACACAATCACAGATATGGAACATTTGTTTCAAAGAAAACTGTCAAGGCAGAGAGTCCAGAAAACAGAGAAGATGACTGAGGAAGACACATACATAGATGGAAGAGAAAATAACTCTAACCCTGGGCTTGAATTGATAGACGAAGCTCCTAGCTATCGTTTCATATATCAAACTACGTCAAATTGAAGTTATAGAAATTTCAAGCACACCACTTCAAGATACAGCATTTTCACAGAGCCATTCAATGAACTTCTTCCACCTTAGAATGTTGTATATGGTAGCCCTACAATTGTCCTTATGTGCCATAAGCTCTTGAGAAGGGCTAGGGTTTGTTATGTTATCTACGGAAGTTTATTGCTCTTCTAGGGGCAATAGAAATAAGATACAGAGTAGGATGGAGAAAAAATAAACATGCTTTTGAAGAAAGCTTACTCTTTTTGCCTTTTGTTCTTTATGTATATATAATGTTAGGGCAAATGCTGTTGTTTATCAAAGAAAACAAATTAAAACATTTAATTTGAGTTTTAAAAATTCAAACCCCAATATGGGTTGTTTTAATTTGCTATGCGAAAATTTAGTCAAAATAAAACGGTTTTGTTAACTGCTAAATCCAAAATACTAAAGAATTTTAGATCCTTATCCATCAAGTGTCCTAGTTGTATATAGTGACTCAAAAATATTTCTGTGATTCTAGACACGAGTTATATTAGTTTTTCTTGAAAACGTGTATCAAGACTTCTGTTTCCACCAAGATGGAGTAGTTCCATTCTTTCCTCTACTCTTTACAGCTAAAAGCCTCTGAATACAAAACAACAAACAAGCATAGAAGTATTAAGAAACAAGGCAAAGAGACCAGGGACATCTGTGTTGATGAATAATATGGTGGCGAGAGTGAGTTCCCTGATTTTCTTTCTTTTTTTTTTTTTATAGTCTTATTTATTTATTTATTTATTTATTTATTATTATTATTATACTTTAAGTTCTAGGGTACATGTGTATAACCTGCAGGTTTGTTACATATATATACTTGTGCCATGTTGGTGTGCTACAACCATCAACTCGTCAGCACCCATCAACTCGTCATTTACATCAGGTATAACTCCCAATGCAATCCCTCCCCCCTCCCCCCTCCCCATGATAGGCCCCGGTGTGTGATGTTCCCCTTCCCGAGTCCAAGTGATCTCATTGTTCAGTTCCCACCTATGAGTGAGAACATGCGGTGTTTGGTTTTCTGTTCTTGTGATAGTTTGCTAAGAATGATGGTTTCCAGCTGCATCCATGTCCCTACAAAGGACACAAACTCATCCTTTTTTATGGCTGCATAGTATTCCATGGTGTATATGTGCCACATTTTCTTTTTTTTTTTTTTTTTTTTTTTTGAGACGGAGTCCTGCTCTGTCACCCAGGCTGGAGTGCAGTGGCGTGATCTTGGCTCACTGCAAGCTCCGCCTCCTGGGTTCACGCCATTCTCCTGCCTCAGCCTCCCAAGTAGCTGGGACTACAGGCACCCGACACCTCGCCCGGCTAGTTTTTTGTATTTTTTTAGTAGAGACGGGGTTTCACCGGGTTAGCCAGGATGGTCTCGATCTCCTGACCTCGTGATCTGCCCATCTCGGCCTCCCAAAGTGCTGGGATTACAGGTTTGAGCCACCGCGCCCGGCCGTATGTGCCACATTTTCTTAATCCTGTCTGTCACTGATGGACATTTGGGTTGATTCCAAGTCTTTGCTATTGTGAATAGTGCTGTAATAAACATATGTGTGCATGTGTCTTTATGGCAGCATGATTTATAATCCTTTGGGTATATACCCAGTAATGGGATGGCTGGGTCATATGGTACATCTAGTTCTAGATCCTTGAGGAATCGCCATACTGTTTTCCATAATGGTTGAACTAGTTTATAATCCCACCAACAGTGTAAAAGTGTTCCTGTTTCTCCACATCCTCTCCAGCACCTGTTGTTTCCTGACTTTTTAATGATTGCCATTCTAACTGGTGTGAGATGGTATCTCACTGTGGTTTTGATTTGCATTTCTCTGATGGCCAGTGATGATGAGCATTTTTTCATGTGTCTGTTGGCTGTATGAATGTCTTCTTTTGAGAAATGTCTGTTCATATCCTTTGCCCACTTTTTGATGGGGTTGTTTGTTTTTTTCTTGTAAATTTGTTTGAGTTCTTCATAGGTTCTGGATATTAGCCCACTGTCAGATGAGTAGATTGCAAAAATTTTCTCCCATTCTGTAGGTTGCCTGTTCACTCTGATGGTAATTTCTTTTGCTGCGCAGAAGCTCTTTAGTTTAATTAGATCCCATTTGTCAATTTTGGCTTTTGCTGCCGTTGCTTTTGGTGTTTTAGACATGAAGTCTTTGCCCATGCCTATGTCCTGAATGGTATTGCCTAGGTTTTCTTCTAGGGTTTTTATGGTATTAGGTCTAACATTTAAGTCTTTAATCCATCTTGAATTAATTTTCGTATAAGGAGTAAGGAAAGGATCCAGTTTCAGCTTTCTACTTATGGCTAGCCAGTTTTCCCAGCACCATTTATTAAATAGGGAATCCTTTCTCCATTTCTTGTTTCTCTCAGGTTTGTCAAAGATCAGATGGCTGTAGATGTGTGGTATTATTTCTGAGGACTCTTTTCTGTTCCATTGGTCTATATCTCTGTTTTGGTACCAGTACCATGCTGTTTTGGTTACTGTAGCCTTGTAGTATAGTTTGAAGTCAGGTAGCATGATGCCTCCAGCTTTGTTCTTTTGACTTAGGATTGTCTTGGCAATGCGGGCTCTTTTTTGGTTCCATATGAACTTTAAAGCAGTTTTTTCCAATTCTGTGAAGAAACTCATTGGTAGCTTGATGGGGATGGCATTGAATCTATAAATAACCTTGGGCAGTTCCCTGATTTTTTTACTGCCTTTCATATATCCCACACAGAACACTGCAAAGACCTGCAACTTGGAACCACCAACAGACACAAATGAACAAAAAAAGCACGAAAAAGAAGCTTGTGCTCCCTAATAAAACAAAACAAAAAAACAAGCAGAAAGGGTGGTCTAACAACAGAAATCCTTTTTGGCAATACCTGCTTTATCTCCTCCATCCTCCTCACTTTTCCCCCTCCACATAATACAGGCAGCGCTTCTATTTCTCTGAAAGACGGTATCAGCACGGCAAATTAGAGTGAGCTAATCTCCCATCACATGGCAGAAGTAGCAGGTGGCAATTCAATTCCTGGCCGGGCAGTGTCTGAGGAGGCACCTGATATTCCATTCTCTAGTTACCAGTCTACATCATTGAACACCTGTTAAATTTCTTAGGATCATATAATAATTTATATAAATTGGACTAAACTATAAATTATTTGAGGACAGACAATATTCATTTTTTTCATTACTGTGTACCCATCTGTAGCATAGTGTCTGGTATATAGCAGGCACTCAGTATACGTGTTCTTGAATCAATAAATTAATTAACATATGTGGTCATCCGTTGTCTGTATTTATTTTAGATGTCAATTCACAAAAGTTGTCTAAGAAGCCTGAGCCATAACTTTTGAATTCATTTTAATTTATTATAGAGTCACATAACTCTATTTGTAAAAAAAGTTCTGTCATCAAACAGTTATATTATCAAATAAAACTAATTCTCATTATTTCAGCACATGCATTCACTACCTCAAGCCTTCACACAGATGTATTAGTTCATTGAGAGAATGGTGAGAAAGTCTATCATTAGATAACATTACACCATAGACTGGAAAATTCTCATGATACTGTTTTGTTTCCACTATCAACAATTCCCTGTACTCCCATTGTTCTTTTGTAACCAGCTTTGTTATTTCAGGGAACAGGCCATCAAAGGCTAGTTCCCCAACATATATCCGATGGTAGTAAATCTTTGTCTAAAATGTCATTCATAGGTTTAAAATTATTTTTTCCCCTGGCTCTTTAAATATCTTGTCAAATGCTTAATGTTTCCAATGACCCTTCACCAGAGTACTGTAGTCAGGATGACATCAGAAACTGCTGATTATTTCATTTTTTACAAATTGCCTTATTTCCTTTACTAACCCCAGGTTTATAGGAGATCGTAAATGTGGTGGCAGGAAGTATCTAGGCTTTATGTAAGACTGAAAGTCTAGTTTTGACTCATGGAATTTGAATGTGCAAAAAAACTTACTCTGAGGAAGCAGTTACACTGAAAATTCCTAGGCCAACCATATGAAAAATATAATTACATTTGGAACCTCACTCTAAGCCCACCCTCCAATGCCACCCTTCAAATTAATGACTGACACTCATCTTATAATAGGGTTTTCTACTATTTTATAAAATTTAATTCTGTTAGATTTATATATACATCTATTTGTGCACATTATATCAAAAACCAATAATATTCAACATAATCCAACTTTCCAAGGAAAATAAAAAGTTTAATTAGATAAAATAAAGATTCTCCCTTAATTTCTCCATATGTATGTTAATCTTTGTAGCATTCGATATAAATCTCAGTGCTAGAAAAGAGTTTGTCTATTTAATACACAGTATCTTTTTCTAACCCTTCTCTCATTCTGTACTAAAACACTGCCAGTGTAGTACTTTGGGGAGCAATAAATTTAAAACATTTTATAGTTCTGCTGTAAATGCCATCTTTAGAACCGGGGAGAAGAGGGAAATTAGACCCTAAAGGAGTGAAAATTGAGGTAGTACATGTGTCTCCTATCTTCTGACGTACAGTGCTGCCTTCTGGTATGATTTTCTGTTTGTTTCTGGTTTTCACATAAACTAGAGGTACAGGGAAAGAAGGTAGTTACGGGAATATAGTACATTGCCGAACTTTATAAAAGTCTATCTATATTCTCAAATGTTGAGGCCAATATTAAATGTTTGGCTAGCACACTGTTATCTTGTTTCAATGTCAACAGGCATTATAATCACATACACTTTCTTTATCTCTAGCTTAAACTTCGAACAAGGAGACACTTTTCTTCCTAGTCTGCCATGAGAGAAAATAAATAATAACTTTTTAAAATTCTGCTTCCATAATTAAAGACTGTATTGTATTTTCTTTCAGTGCTTCCCTAGGTCAACAGATTTAAATGCTTGTAATCTCTAATCTTGTAGATCATTTCTCAATTTTGACCTTATATTTGGTTTTTCTTGATGTGCTTACAGTCTCTGCATTTTAATAGCATGCACATACTCTGAATATTTTACTGTCTGTCTTGTTAAGGAAAAAATATTTTACCTATTAAAGACTCATTCAGACATGACAAATTTTAACTTTTCTAGATTTCTTATAGAAATATAAATGTTGCTTTTAAGCAGTGGCATTAAATGCCCATTTTTCTGCTTTCATATATAGCTTCTTAATATTTACAACTGTTGTAATAATTTAACCAATTTTATTATTTATTTTTCACTTACTTCCAATAAAAACCATTTGACAAACTTGGCTAAATTACCCACTTTATTGAATAATTAACAGTTCAAATTCAGAGACTGTTTTAAGCATTAAGCCAAGTGGAAACACCATGTGTTTTCTGAATTTTAAAAATATTAGTTCCCTCTCAAAGTTATAAATTATATGCATGTTACAGTTAAAGGTTGTCAATTTTTTTAGGTCAGTCTTGATGTCTTTAATAGATAACATTTTACATAATGCATGCAGTAAGTGAAATTGAGAAAAAAATATTAAATTGAGAAAAAACAGATAAAATTCCAATTAAAATACGTCATCACAAAATTATGAACATTCTTTCTTAAATCTATATTCATGAAATTTTTAACCTGTATACACTGTGAGTGAATTTCTGAGCTGGAAAATAAAACCAACTTCATATCAGGACTGAACTAGGTCAAAATATTTCAACAAAATTTCAAATGCTAACACACAAAAGGCATGAATTTCAAAGATACTCATTGTGTATTATAGTTATTTAACATTTAGACGGAATGTTTTATTTGCAATGTGTTTATGCAAACACTTAGTTGGTCATGCAAATAAACAATAAAAAGCAATATCGGCTATTTTTTTTTTTTTATCAGTTTGGCCATCACTGACTATTTTTTAATAATAAGGCACTGGTAAGAAAGTGATTACTGACTACGTCATACTGTGTCTTTCTTTGGTGAATTAGTGACACATCTATACTCTCCTTATATTTGTAAAGTATTTTTGGGGGATATATTTCCAATCTAACTCACTGCAGTAACTTTTCTCTGTGTCAAGCAGAACACCAAAACACTGTTACTGAAACTTCCTGTGTGAGTATCCTTAATTGCAAAAGTACTGTAGCATACAAGTCAAACTTGCAATTCATTATTCATAGTATTTTATACTTAATGGTCACTAAAAATATGATAATTATAGAGTTAAATTCTGTTAGATTTTTGACAGCCTTATATGTCAGATTTAGCCTAGTAAACATTGATATCTGAGAGATGCAGCATATATAGGTTTAACAATGTCATAGCAAGTTAGCATTAAAATCTACAAAATAATTCAAAATAAATCGGCAAATAGTAGAGATAATTAAAAGTGACTACTTTATAAGAATGCAGGTATTCCTCAGGATGATTCATTTTGAGCCCTAATGATGCCAAAGATGGCTACTATTTTCAAGAACTACCTTCGGAAATGTAACAGAAACATACATGACTGATAGGTCTCTTCTCAGGGAAGACACTACGGGGCAACCCTTTTTTATTAACTCACGTTTTAGAGACCCCAGTGAAAAACCTGGATGCATCCTAAAGTATTAAGATGGTCTACAAATCACTTCATCACAACCTGGTTTCTATGGGTTTAGTAGCATGATGACTGTAGGCCATAGGTAAAAGAGTAACTCTAGAACAATGATAGAGAGAATTCTTCTTGGACTTCTTATGTTCCTATACATCTTGCTGAGTTGCCAAGAATGACAGGCCCTAAATGTTCTTTACTATACCATTTTTTCAAAGTTGAATTTACAAGAAACAGTCTTGAGGAATAACGTAATATCTTCTCCACAAACCAGACAGAGTTCGATTGTTCACTACTTGAAACAAATGTAGTGGATTTTCCAAGTACTGTTTCCAACTGTGATGCAAACTCCCGTGTCTGTATCCTTTTCGGACGTACCACATTGCCCCTATGGGAATTGTGGACAAGGGAGACCTACATAAAAACGTTGATGTTCAAGCTGCTTCCTGTGCCATGGGAAATAAAGTCTGCTCTCCCTGTCCCAGGAATTTTACGTGTTCTGCCAGAATCCTTGAAACAGTTACATGTGAACTCAGTAGTTAGTGAACAGGGTAAAATCAAATCCCAGGGATGATAGAAAACATTATCAGCATCACTTAGTGGGGCTTTATCAAATCACATACCACTTTCAGGTACTCTACTTCCATCACCACCATTGTAATCATTATGAGAATCAATGCCAAGGGAGATGATTACTCACCATTTTTTTATTGGTGAGATTTAAATCCCTCAGATGTGTTGAGATTCGAAAAGGCTGAGACCCACTGAGTTACCAAGTTGGCCTTTGTCCTTTTACCGTTTCTGACTGGTAAACTTCACTCCTTTTTTCTCTTCCTTTAATTCAGAAATCCAGGTTTTTCATAAATAAATGTGTTAGATCTGTATGGCCTTCACCATTAAAAAAAAAAAAAAAAGAAATGATAATTTCTTAACTCAAAAAACACATTTAAAAGTAATGAATAAGGCTGAGTGGGGTGGCTCACACTTGTAATCCCAGCACTTTGAGAGGTGGAAGTGGGTGGATTCTCGAGCCTAGAAGTTCGAGACCAGCCTGGGTAACATGATTAAACACCGTTTCTACAAAAAATTGAAAAAACTTAGCCAGGTGTGGTGGCGCATCTGTAGTCCCAGTTACATGGAAGCCTGAAGTGGAAAGATCACCTGAGCCTGGATGGTTGAGGCTGCAGTGAGCCATAAGCATGCCACTGCACTCCAGCCTGGGCAACAGAGCGAGATCCTCTCTCAAACAAACAAACAAACAAAAATAATGAATAGATTATGACAAGGTATATAAATTAGTGAAATTTCAACAGGAGATCAATTGCAATCTAATAGTGATTAGAAAACATTCATGGAGGAGGCAAAGACTTTATTTATATCCTGACAGATGGGTGAAATTTTGATGAATACAAAAAGGAGTGAATAAATATTTTAGGTGAAGAAAGTTGCTTGAGGAAAGTCATGGGAATGGGAAGATGTGAGACATTCCATAGGACAACAGGTAGATTCATTTCATTAAAACATCTCTCCATGGGAAGATTGAGAGGAAATTTAGGAGGTATTGGTTGGGACACATTCGGAAAGACAAATAATATCTTGCATGCTTAATGCTGTAAGTATGTAGAAGGTATCTGGAGAAGCCATATTTAGGCCTGTGTGGGAAAGAGTGCTGCAAGTAATTAATAGAAGTTGTTAGTGGTTTCTGGATTGTGATCAAGGGGCACTCATGGCATATATTTGCAAGCTTTAAGATAGATTATAGAGCAATGGCTCCTCTTGTTATCCTTCATTTGTGCATTGTCTTCCTACTTTTTGTAATAACTTTTCAAGGTATGTTTTAGGATACCCATTTGACAGTTGAGAAAACTGAGGCTTGGTGAAACCGAATTATTTGTCCCAAATCACACAGCTTACAGTAGAGGAGCTGAGGTTTGACTATAGATTTGTCTGATAATTGCATGCCTGAAAACTTTTTGAGGGTCACAGAGAACCATTAAATACTTTCTAGCAGGGAACATATATATATATATATGTATATAACAGTGTTTAGGAAATAGTAAGCTGGTTATAGTTTGCTGGGCCAATTTAAGAGGGCAAGGAGCTGAAATAGCTTAGAGAACATTGCAGTATACCAAGTATGAGATAATCATGTTCTAACTAGTGTGGTAACAGAATGTGAAACTGTACACTGATTAAACTGTGTAAAATGTGTGTACACAGAAATAAGGACTGAAAGAGAACATGGAAAACATTTAAAATGTGGAAATGAAAGAATTTTGTAGGTCTCTTTCCTTTCTATAAAAAAGTTATTAAATTTTATATAATATCTTATTATGTATTGTTAACCTAGATTTAGCTGAATGAGTCAATACTGGTGTGTGCGTGCAAAACAAGCTAGTGCCATTTTAGTCTCTACTGATAGAAAGAAGGTGCCAACATTAAAAAATAATTGATGCGGCCAGAAACTTTAATCTTGTAAACATATAGGTTTTGAAGGAGTAATGGGAGTCATAATAGTTAAATTCAAATATTTAATTATCCTTATGTAGATGACAGAATAAATTAATATCCTCCTATTTCAGAGGAAAACACCAAGATCAAAGGGAATGACTACCACATATGGGTTCAATATAAGGAAGGGTTTTTTTTTTTTTTTTGAGGCAGAGTCTCGCTCTGTCGCCCAGGCTGGAGTGCAGTGATGCGATCTCGGCTCGCTGCAAGTTCCACCTCCCGGGTTCATGCCATTCTCCTGCCTCAGCCTCCCGAGTAGCTGGGACTACAGGCGCCCGCCACCACGCCCGGCTAATTTTTTGTATTTTTTAGTAGAGTCGGGGTTTCACCGTGTTAGATAGGATGGTCTCGATCTCCTGACCTCGTGATTCGCCCGTCTCGGCCTCCCAAAGTGCTGGGATTACAGACTTGAGCCACCACGCCCGGCCTCATTTTATAAAAATAATTGTTGCACAGCATATACACAAATTGACTCAAAAGTGATCATAAACCTGAAAATAAGTGCTGAAACTAAAAATCTCACAGGACAACATAAGAGTAAAACATTGTGACTTTGGTACAAACAATAATTTCTTAAATGTAGCACCCCAAATAGAAGCAACAAAATAAAAAGAAGATACATTGAACATCATCAAAACTGAAAATGTTTTATGCTCAAACAATACTATCAAAAGCATGAAAAGACACACAAAACAAGAGAAAATTTTTGAAAATCATGTCTCATAGCAGACTTGTATCAGAATACATGAATAACTTTTACAAGTCAACAATAAAAAGATTAATTACCTAATTTCAAAATGGGAAAAATATTTGAATAGACATTTCACTAAGGAGGTGTACACATAGCCAGTAATCACATGAATATAAAGTTCAACATCATTTTCTATCACAAAATGGAATTAACACCACAAGAAACTACCTCACACTCACCAGGGTATCTAAAATAGAAAAGACGGACAAGTATAGGCAGAGATGTTGAGAAGTTAAAACATTCAAAAAATGTTGGTGAGATTGTAAAATGGTACAACTACTTTAACAAAAAGTCTGGACGTTTCTCAAAAAGTTCACCCTAGAGTTACCAGATGACACAAAAAATCCATTTGTAGATACATGCCCAGGAGAATTGAAAAACCATATATCACACAAAATGTAAACAAATGTTCATGGCAACATTATTGATAATAGTCAAATAGCAGAAATAACCCACATATCCATCAACTGATAAATGGATAAAGAAAATTTGGGTGAACCATACAATGGAATGTTATTGGGCAATAAAATAGAACGGAGAACTGGCACATGGTACAAAATGTATGAACCTTTAAAACATGCTAAATGAAAGAAGACAAGCTTAAAAACTACATATTGTATAATTCCATTAATATGAAATGTTTTTAATTTGCAAATTTATAGAGACAAATTTAAATTAATGATTATTTAGGTCTAGGACAAGGAGGGAGAAGGAAAGTGACTGTTAATGGGTTACTTTTGGAAGATGATTAAAATGCTCCAAGATTAGATAGTTGTGATATTTCCACAGTTCTGTGAATATACTAAACACCACTGAATTGTATAATTTTAAAGGAGAAAATTTTATGGTATATACATTATATCTCAAAAATGCTGTTATTAAAATATTAAGTTTTGTATGATAACCCATGGCAGCCACCCCCAATCAAAGCTAAAAGTTTGCAAGCAGGTGCTGGAAGATTAAGGACACCATGAAAGGGATTATTGCTACACTGAGGCCGATGTTGTATTAGATGTCCTCTAATTATCATTTTAATTTTAAGATATAGAATTTTATTCTAAGAGAGAAAAATGACGTCTATAGTAAGTGTTAATTTTCAGCAAATGATTATGAAAATGTTATAATTAAAAACAACCAAATTTTGAATAACTTCTCTACAACAATAGTTCCACAGCACCAGTCCATGAATGACATTGAAATCAAGAAGAGGTCTTATTAGAATAGATGTTTGAAGCTTCATCTCTAGGGCCTCTAATTTCATTAGGTGTGGGGTAATGCCTAGTAATATGTAATTTTTAAAGTTGTCCGAATGATTCTGATGCATAGTGGGGTCTGAGAAACATTATTTTTAAAGAGTGAGTGTTTTTAAAGTTTGCTTATGGTTGTGCATGTTCTGAATTATCATTCAGTAGTTACTGTTAATGAGCACATCATAAATCCTACGTACCTGTTACACTTCAAATACTTAACCCTGGACAAAGTTGAAGTATTACTTCCAAATAGGGACAGAGGTGTGAAATCACTGCTAAGTCATAGTATTCAAGTAGCCTCAGTGATCGTATTTTGAAAGAAAATTGTGCGCTTCTTTCCTCTGAAATCCTTAACACATTTAAATAAGAAATAAAAGACTAGTGGCGCTGGAAAATTTTAAAATTGGAGATCAGATTTTGCAGATTGTATAATCTCTATGTGTGTTTAAATTTTCACTTGTTCTAAATAAATTTGTATTCTTCTCTCGTTATTTGTGAACTGTCCCTAATTTAAAAATTACTCTTTTAATTTATGTTTAATTTAAATTTATTTTAAAAGTAATTTAAATTACTATTTTAAAAGCGCTCTTAGGTGAAGTAAGTAATACCACTTTTCAGAAACTTATAACAGCTTTGGTAGGCATACAAAACACATCAGAAAAACATAAGTTGTTCTTTTTTATTTTATTTTATTTTATTTTAATTACCATTTAAAAAATTTCAATTATATTCTGGGGAACAGGTGGTGTTTGTTTACATGGATAAGTTTTTTAGTGGTGATTGCTGAGATTTTGGCGCACCCATCAGTGTAAACCATAAGCAGTGTAAACCATGAGCACTGTGTAGTCTTTTGTTCGTCACCTCCTTCCCACCCTTCCCCTTGAGTCCCCAAAGTCCGTTCTATCATTCTTCTGCATTGGTGTCCTCATAGTTTAGGTTCCACTTATAAGTGAGAATGTATGATGTTTGAATTTCTATTCCTGAGTTACTTCACTCAGAATAATGGTCTCTAGTTCCATCTAGGTTGCTGTGAATGCCATTATTTCATTCCTTTTTATGGCTAAATAGTATTCCATGGTATATCTATACCACATTTTCTTTATAGACTGATTAATTGATGGGCATTTGGTCTGATTCCATATTCTTGCAATTGCAAATTGTGCTGCTATAAACATGTGTGAGCAAGTGTCTTTTTTATATAAGGGCTTTTCTTCCTCTGTGTAGATAACCAGAAGTGGGAATGCTGGATCAAATGATAGATCTACTGTCAGTTCTTTAAGGAATCTCCACACTTTTCCACAGTGGTTATACTAGTTTACATTCCCACCAGCCGTGTAAAAGTGTTCCCTTTTCACCGCATCCATGAGAACACCTATTATTTTTTGATTTTTTAATTATAGCACATTCTTGCAGTAATAAGGTGGTATCACATTGTGGTTTTGATTTGCATTTCCCTGATAATTAGTGTATTCATCTGTTTTCATGCTGCCAATCAAGACATACTCAAGACTGGGCAATTGACAAAAGAAAGAGGCTTAATTGATCTCACAGTTCTACGTGGCTGGGGAGGATTCACAATCATGGTAGAAGGCAAGGAGAAGCAAGTCACATCTTACATGTATGGCAGCAGGCAAAGAGAGGGCTTGTGCAGAGAGACTCCCATTTTTAAAACCATCGGATCTCGTAAGACCCATTCACTATCACGAGAACAGCACAGGAATAACCCGCCCCCATGATTCAGTCATCTCCAACCGGGTCCCTCCCACAACATGTGGGAATTAGGAGAGCTGCAAGATGAATTGGGGTGGGGACACAGAGCCAAATCATATAATTCTGCCCACGGCCCCTCCCAAATCTCATACCTTCACGTTTCAAAAGCAATCATGCCTTCCCAGCGGTCCCCCAAAGTCTCAACTCGTTTCCACTTCTGCCCCTCCCAAATCTCATGTTCTCACATTTAAAAACCAATTGTGCCTTCCCAACAGACCCCAAAGTCTTAACTCGTTTCAGCATTAACTCAAAAGTCCACAGTCCAAAGTCTCATCTGAGACAAGGGAAGTCTCTTTTGCCTATGAGCCTGCAAAATGAAAAGCAAGTTAGTTACTTTCCAGATACAATGGGAGTACAGACATTGGGTAAATACAGCCATTCCAAATGGGAGAAATTGGCCAAAACAAAGGGGCTCCTATCTTTCATTTTTTCTTCTTAATCTGTGTATAATCTTTTCTGTGTATGTGCATCTTTATAGGCCACAGTTCAATGGGTCTTATTTTTTCATCTACTCCACTAGTCTATGCTTTTTAAAATTGGACAGTTTATTCCATTTATATTCATTCTTATAATTTATATGTAAGGACTTACTCCTGCAATTGTTTTACTTCTTTTTTTCTGGATGATTTTTTGTCTTTTCTTCCTTCTTTCTTTTCCTCTTGTATTTCTTTTAGTAGAGGTAATTTTTACTGGTCATATGATTTAATTTTTCTTTATATTTTTTGTGTGTCTGTTATATATTTTGGTTTGAGCTTACTATGAGGCTTACAAATTCTATCTTATAACCCATTATTTTAAGCTGATAGCAAGTTAACACACTGTGTACATAAAAAAGCAAGCAAAAAGAAAACTAATGAAGACTTTATGACTTAACTTTATCTCCATTATTTTTAACTCTGTGCTGTTTCTATTTATATCTTATTATACTGTCTATGTATTGAAAAGTTGTTGACCTGGTGTGGTGCCTTAAGTCTGTAATCCCAACACTTTGTGGGGCTGAGGTGTGTGGATCACGAGGTCAGGAAGGAGTTCGAGACCAGTCTGGCCAACATAGTGAAACCCCGTCTCTACTAAAAAAAAATACAAAAAAAGAGAGAAAAAAATTAGCCAGGCATGGTGATGTGCACCTGTAATCCCAGCTACTCAGGAGGCTCAGGCAGGAAAGTTATGTGAACAGAGGAGGCAGAGGTTGTAGTGAGCCTAGATAGCGCCATTGCACTCCAGCCCTGGTGACAGAGCAAGACTCCCTCAAACAAACAACAAAAAAAGTTGTTGCAGTTATTTTTCTTGATTGGTTTATTATTTAGTCTAAGAGTAGTTTAGACACAACAGTTACAATGTCATAATATTTTGTGTTTTTTTGTGTACTTACTATTAAAAGTGAGTTTTGTACCTTTAGGCAATTGCTTATTGCTCATTAATATTCTGGGTTTTTGTTTTTTGGTTTGTTTGTTTGTTTGTTTTTCTAATTGAAGTCCTCCCTTAGCATTTCTTGTAGGACCAGTCTGGAAATGATGAAATCTCTTAGCCTTTATTTGACTGAAAAATTCTTCATTTCCCTTTTAAGTTTGAAGAAACAAAGTGTTTTATGTTAAACACTAAATCATAAAGCACAAAGTGTCTTATGTTAAAAGTCAAGACCTCTTTACTTTTCTCTGCTGCTCAGTCCTGATGCCAGCATATCACTGGATCTCATCCAAGGCCCACACAGCTATTTTGCCACATGTACTATCCTAGAGTAAATGATTTTTCTTCTGCACTTTAAATATATCATGGCACTTTCTCCTTGCCTGTATGTTTTTGAGTGAAAACTCTGCTATCAGACGTAGTGAAACTTCATAGTATGCTATTTGCTTCTTTTCTCTAGATGCTTTTAGGATCCTTTTCATGTCATTGATATTTGGAAGTTTAATTATTAAATGCCTTGACTTAGTCTTCTTTGTTTTTAATTTGCTTGGTGTTCTATAACCTTCCTGTACTTGGATATTAATATCTTTCTTTAGATTGGGAAGTTCTCTGTTTTTATCACTTTTGATAAACTTTCTGCCTCTGTTTCTTTCTTTGCCTCCTTTTTAAGATGAATAACTCTTAGATTTGTGCTTTTGAGTCTATTTTCTAGATCCTGTAGGTATGTTTTTTTTTTTTATTCTGTGTATCCTCTGATTGTGTATTTTCAAATAACCTGTCTTCAAGCTCTCTAATTCTTTATTTGAATCTATTAATTCTGCTATTAAAATACTCTGATTCTTCATTATGCCAAAGACATTTTTCAGCTCTAGAATTTCTGCTTATTTTTAATTATTTCCATCTCTTTGTTAAATTTACCTGACAGAATTCTGAATTCCTTCTAAATGCTGTCTTGAATTTATTTGAGTTTCCTCAACACAGCTATTTTGAATTATCTGTTGGAAAGGTCACATATCTGTTTTTTCAGGATTGGTCCCTGGTACCTTACTTAGTTTATTTAGTGAGGTGACATTTCCATGGATAGTGTTGATGCTAGTAGATGTTTTTCAGTGTTTGGGCACTGAAGAATTAAATATTTATTGTAGTCTTCACAACACAAGTCTTCTAGGCTTACTTGTACCCATCCTTCCTTGGACAGCTTTCCAGATATTTAAAAGGACTTGGGTGCTGTGATATAAGCTGTTTCTGCGATAGGGGGGAACCTAAAGCCCTGTTTTGCTAAGTTTCTTGCAGGGTGGTAGATGTACCACTTTTATGGTCTTGGACAAGATCCAAGGGAATTATCTTGATTACCAGGCAGAGACACTTGTTCTCTTTCCTTACTTTCTTGTAACAAACAGAGTCTGTCTCTCTCTTCCAGTGGGTTGAGACAAGCACTCCTGTTGACACCACCACTGTGACTGTGCTGGCTCAGTCCTTATGCCAGCAGATAACTGGATCTCACCCATGGCCAATGTAATCACTCCCTGGCTATTGCCCGTGTTCACTCAAGGTCCTGGGGCTCTACAATTAGTAGGTGGCAAAGTTGGCAATTCCTGTATCATTTCCTTCCTGGTAGTGAGTTCCCTCAGGCCCCAGGCAGGTTCAGCAGTGTTGTCTGCGAGCCAGAGACGGAAGTAAAAAACCCTAGAAGTGTACCTGGTATTCTGTTTTACTGCAGCTGAACTGGCACTCAAACCACAAGATGCAGAGTTCTTTTTTTTGTTTTGAGACAGAGTCTCACTCTGTTGCCCGGGCTGGAGTGTGGAGTGCAGTGGCGTGATCTTGGCTCACTGCAACCTCTGCCTCCCGGGTTCAAGCGATTCTCCTTCCTCAGCCTCCAGAGTAGCTGGGATTACAGGTGCCTACCACCACGCCCAGCTAATTTTTGTATTTTTAGTAGAGACAAGATTTCACCATGTTGACCAGGCTGGTCTTGAACTCCTGACCTCAGGTGATCCGCCTGCCTCGGTCTCCCAAAGTGCTGGGATTACAAGCATGAGCCACTGCACCCAGTCAATGCAGATTTCTTTCTACTCTTCCCTCCCTATTCAAAAGACAAAGGAGCCTCACCTTGTGGCTACTACCACCATCAGTCTCACCTTGTGTCTGCCATTACCACCACAGGCATACAAGGAGCACTGCCAGGCTGTTGCCAATATTCTTTTAAGTCCCAAGTGCTCTTCTATTAGCTTGAGATCATTGCTGTCTGGCCTGGGACTCATCCTTCAGGGTAGTGTTCTTCTCTCTTGCCCAGGACAGGTCTGTAAATGCCATCCAGTTCCTACATTCTGGAATCAGAGGCCCCAAGACCCTACTCGGTGCTCTATACTCTTATGGCCCAGCTGATACCTAAGGTGCATGACAAAATCTTCTTCATATTTTCTTTGCTGCTCTCAAGTCGAAGGAGTCTTACGCTGTAGCCACAATAGCTTGGAATGTGCTGAATCTCATCTGAAGCCAGTAAGTCTTAGAGTCTCATCCAAGGCCCTTGATGTAGTACCTGGGTATCACTGCTGGTTATTCAGGGACCCAAGAGATTTTCAGTGAGCAGGTGATGAATGCCGCCAGGACTGAATCCTTCCTTCTCTTCAAGGCAACAGATTCCCTTCTGGCTCAGAGTTGTCTAGAAATGCGATAGGGTAGCTAGGGCCTGGAAAGGAGGCCTCATGACTCTTACCAGTGCCCTATCCTGCTGTGGTTGGAAAGACGAAGCCCTTCCCACTCTTCTCTCTCCTCTCCTCAAGTAGTAGCACAAGATCTCTTTAGCAGCTGTGAACTGTGCAGCCTGGGATTAGGAGAGGGGTCATGCCAGCCCTTTATTAGCCAACCTAACTTGTGTTGCTCTAGGCTGAATGCCCCCAGCCCTACCTCAGTCCTCTAAGTCTGGGCCAGGTTCAGCACTAGGACTTGACTAGGAGTTGCATCATCAACTGCCTTTTAAGTTTAGTTAGAGCCCCAGTTGGGAGAACTCAAATTCTGACCACTCAATTCAATAATCATCCTCTGGCTAGGGCTGGTCTACACGCTCCCTCTGTGGGTGGGTTTCAGGTGAGTTCGGTCCGATTTTCCTTCCTGCTGTAACAGGACAGCACTGAATTCAGTGCCTCGCGATTGATGTGTTCTCCCTACCCCAGTACACAGGAATGCTCTCTGCACCACTCCACTACTGCCAGAGGATGGGGAAGTGGTGGTGTCAGTTATTCAAGACTGTTTTTACTACCTCTTTATGGTACTTTTAATAATACAAAGTTCAAACCAGGTACTGTGAGCGCTAGCCTATTTGTTGTTGTTGCTGTTGTTTCTTGTGAAGGTGCTTTTTGTGTACATAGTTGTTAAATTTTTGCCCTTGTTGAATGGTGGACAATCTGTAGGGCCTTCTATTTCACCATCTTGCTCCAATGGTCTCCCAGCCAGAGGGCTTTTATGAGAGTGGGATATGGGGAAAAGGAAGCAATTAGTATCACAAAGTGACTACGGAGAACCACAGACATCCGGGCCTCAGTGAAGATCTGAGGAGTTTTGCAACATTTTTGTCCTTGATCAGGTCACTGTACTCCCGTAAATCATTAACAAAACAGATAGTTTTTTTCATACTAACTCTTTGATCCCAGATTTAGTTTTAAAAACCACATGACTGCTGTGTTTTATAGTATCTCAGTGTTCTAAACTTATCCTTGCCTACATGGGCAAAAGCTCTTTAAACAAAAATGGGGCTCATTATGTTAGTCCCTTTGCTGTTTCACTGTGACAAGATCAATGAAATTAAAATTTTGCTTTTTACCTTAGAAGTGATCACCTTGCATCATATGGCAGTACTGTTTATAGTTTTGTGAGGAAACTCCAGACTGTTTTTCATAATGCCTGTACTAATTTATATTTCCACCAGCAGTGTATGAGTATTCACCTTTCTCTATATCCTTGCCAGCATAAGTTATTTTTTGTCGTTTGATAAATTCAGTTTTACCTAGGGTGAGATGATAGCCAGGAAAAAGGGTTGGAATGCTCGCAACACATAAGAATAATTGAGGTGATGTATATCCAAATTACCCTGATTTGATTACTACACATTGTATACATGTTTCAAATTATCACATGTATCCTAGATATATGTACAATAATTAGGTATCAATAAAAAACATCAACAACAAAAAGAAGTGGTTAGCCTGCAACAAAATGTTTGACAGTTATGTTCTACTGTACAAATAATTTGTAGATAGGTAAGTTTTACTTTTATTATTGTTACTAGTAAACATGCTTTTTTCTTACTTTCCAGTGACAGATTATTTTATGAAATTCTGTAACTAACTTGCATCCTTCTGTCCCCTGACTGTTGTTAACAACTGTTTCCATTTTACCTTAAAATTGACACTGTGGCGCCAGCGTGGAAACACGTGCATAATGTTTTCTATTGTATTGTCTACAGAACTGACATGGAACAATTCTATTGCCAGTCAGTGTTTCCTGAGTGTTATGCTTTCTACTTTTTTTCAAATAAATTCCAGTGTCATCAGAGGTCTTCCAACACCTTTTGTAATAGAAATGTCGGTTCCTGGAGGTTTAAAATATTTTTTTAATTCGAAAAATATCTAGTATGGGCCGGGCGTGTTGGCTCACATCTGTAATCCCAGCACTTTGGGAGGCCGAGGCAGGTGGATCACCTGAGGTCAGGAGTTCAAAATCAGCCTGGTCAACATGGTGAAACCCCATCTCTACTGAATATATAAAAATTAGCCAGGCATGGTGGCGGGTGCCTGTAATCCCAGCTACTCAGGAGGCTGAGGCAGGAGAATCGCTGGAACACAGCAGGCAGAGGTTGCAGTGAGGTGAGATCGTGCCATTGTGCTCCAGCCTGGGCAACAAGAACAAAACTTCATCCAAAAAAAAAAAAAAAAAAAGAAAAGAAAAATGTCTATGATTCTAATATTTTATATAATTATTTGAGAAATATGAAATTATTTGAATAGTTTGTCATTGTTTACTTTTGGCAGATTACAGGACTGTGAGCTCACATTTTTTTTTTTTTACTAAAAATAAATGACATTCTTATCTACAACATGGGAGAAACGTATTTATTTGTGGACCATCTTCCAAATTCTGAATCTTACACATTTTCTTGTATTATTTTCTAAAAATTAAAAGTTATGAATATAGTAAAAGCTTTTTGAGTTTTAAAATATATATCAATTTTACATAGGTACACATCATTCTTACTACATTATTCTATTTAATCCTGCAAATAATAAATATATTTGTTTCCATAGTCTTTAGAAAGTCATTTCTAATAACTATATAATGTATCATCATACTAATATGCAATATAGAGTACTATAATTGTATGCATGGTGATGTTTTTGTTTATTTTTATTTTCTCAGAATTAAATTCTATGAAATGTTTGCATACTTTCTGGGATTATAATTTGAATAATTTTAAAGCCATTTTATACTTCTCTCTGGCATCTCAAAATGTGACTGAATAAATTCAATTACTTGAAAGCAGGAGAAAATGTAATCTTAAAAATATCATCTCTTATTAAAATATTGTATGTATAGTTTATCAAAACTTTCAGATTATTTTATGCAACTCTCTCATTTCAAAAATATGTGTCCACCAAAGAATTGAACGTTATTCCACCTGTCTCAAATGCTTTGTTCTTCATACCCTGTAGGAATGCTAGGGCCTTTTTAGTAGTACAACACTACCTGAAATGGAGATCTGCCAGTGCCTGGGAATTTTTTGTTAAAACATGTAATTATCAAGATTGTGATTATATGGAAAATTTGTATACTATGAACTTAGAATCCTACATTTATATTTTGTTTTCAGAAAGCTGTATTAAAATTTCAAAAAGAAGAAAAAATAGATAATTTTAGTGTAACTATTTTTCACTTAAAAATAGTTAACTAAAGTATTTCGCCATTTAATTACTCAATATGCCCAGTGTTGAATATTTAAAAGAAAGTATATAAATAGTTCCAAATTGTCCATATTAACTAGAAATTGTATTAATTTTCTTGGTTTATCCTGCTTCTAATGTTTCCTTTTCGTGGTACCCATCCCATGTGTTTACTAGGCAACTGCAATAACAGAAATACCAAATATCTTGGGTTAAGTCTAGAATAAAAATTTTATGTTGGGTAGTGAATCCATTTATGCTAAAACTGTTAGAAAGACCTATCTGGAATTACACTCACAGTCTTAGAGTCTCAGTTTATCTGCTTATGGAATTCAAATATTGATATACCTAGGTTTATTTTATATGCTACAATATAATGCATGAATGTTAGTTTTAATTGAAGAAAATTATATTATATTAAGGTTGTTTATTGATTATAAATTTGAAACATCTGGAATACATTATATTTTAAGGATATTAGTAATATACAAATTAAAAAATATCCTTAATATTAGAAAAGAATTAAATATCTAGAAGAAAAATTTCAAATAAAAATTTACATTGTTTCTTACCCTTGACTCCTTTTGAACAATAGGAGCTAACCCCATGCACAAAAATACAAGTATAACTTTTGACTCCTCAAAAACCTAGCTACCAATAGCTTACTGTTGACCAGAGCCTTACTGATAACATAAAGAGTAAATTAACACATATTTTGTATGTTACATGTACTATATATTTTGTATGTTTTATTGTATTCTTACAATAAAGGAAGCTATGGAAAATAAAATACTATTAAGAAACTCATAAGAGAAAATGCATTCATGGCACTGCACTACATTTATCAATATCATAAGTTTACACTGTTTACAAGATGTATCTTTTATCTGAAATTGTAGACAACTGCAGCTTCAGACCTCAGTCTATGGTACGTATCAAGCAATTCAACTGTTTATTTTTTAAATCTAAATTTTATTTTAGGTTCAAAGGGTACATGTGCAGGTTTGATAAGTGGGTAAATTGCATGTCACAAGGGTTTATCATACAAATGATTTCATCACCCAAATAGGGAGCAAAGTACAGATAGGCAGTTTTTCTATCCTCACCTTCCTCCTACCCTTCAACCTCAAGTCGCTACCAGTGTCTATTGTTCCTCTTTTTGTGTCCCCACATACTGAATATTTAGCACCCATTTATAAGTGAGAACATGCAGTGATTAATTTTTTGCTCCTCTGTTAATTTGCTTAGGATAATGGCCTCCACCTGCATCCATGTTGCTACAAAAAAACATGACTTCATTCTTTTTTTTATGGCTATCTAGTTTTCTGTGCTGTATATGTACCATATTTTCTTCATCCAGTGCAACTTTGGTGGGCATCTAGATTGACTCCAGGTCTTTGCTATTGTGAAAAGTGCTGCAATAAATGTAAACATGCATGTGTCTTTATGATAGAATGATTTATATACCTTTAAATAAATACCCAGTAATGGGATTGCTGGGTTGAATGTTAGTTCTGTTTTACGTTGTTTCAGAAATCTCCAAATTGCTTTTCACCGTGGATGAGCTAATTTACATTCTTACCAGCAGTATAAAAGCATTCCTGTTTCTCCAATATCTTGCTAACATGCTATTTTTTTTATTTTTTTGCTGTTTAATAATAGCTATTCTTATTGCTGTAAGATAATATCTCATTGTGGTTTTGATTTGCATTTCTTTAATGATTTGTGATGTTGAGAATTTTTTCATATACTTGTTGGTCACATGTAAGTAGAAGTATGTGATCATGTCCTTTGGCTATTTTTTAATAAGGTTATATGTATTTTTCCTTGTTGATTTGTTTAAGTTACTTATAGATTCTGTGTATTAGACCTTTGTTGGATATATAATTTGCAAATGTTTTCTCGCATTCTCTAGGTTGTCTGTTTACTCTGATGATAGCTTATTTTGCTGTGCAGAAGCTTTTTAGTTTAATTAAGTCCCATATGTCAATTTTTGCAATTTTGTCAATTTGTCAATTTTGTAATTGCTTTTGTGGTCTTCAATATGAAATCTTTGCCAAGGCCTATGTCCAGAATTGTGTGTCCCAGGTTTATTTCTAGGGTTATTACAATTTTAGGTTTTCCTCTTAACGCTTCTTTAGCTGCTTTCTAGAGATTCTGGTTTGTTGTATGTTTGTTTTCATTAGTGTCAAATAATTTCTTGATTTCTGCCTTAATTCTCTTCTTTACCCAAACCCATTAAGGTGCAAGTTGTTTAATTTATATGTCATTGTATGGTTTTGAGAGATCATCTTGATACTGATTTCTATATTTATTGCACTATGGTCCAAGAGTATTGTTGGTATGATTTCAGTTTTTATGAATTTATTGAGAGTTGCTTTATGGCTGAGTGTGTGACTGACTTACGAGTATGTGCCATGCGCAGATGAGAAGAAGGTATATTCCATTGTTATTGCTTGGAGTGTTCTGTAGATGTCTGTTAGGTTCCTTGTGTCAGGGATAAAGTTTAAGCCCCAAATAGTTTTGTTCTTTTTCTGCCTCAGTGATATGCCTAATACTGTCAGGGGGTTGTTGAAGTGTCTCACTATTGTTGCAGGGTTATCTAAGTCTCTTTGTTGGTCTCTATTAGCTTGTTTTATGAATCTGGGTGCTCCAGTGTTGGGTGCACATCTATTTAGGATAGTTATATATTTTTTTTCTGTTAAATTGAACCCTTTTTCATTATGTAATGCCCTTATTTGTCATTTCCATTATTGTTGGTTTAAAGTCTGTATGATCTGAAACAAGAATAGCAACCCCTGCTCTCTTTCGTTTTCTGTTTCCTTGATAGATCTGTTGCCATTTCTTTACTTTGAGCCTATGTATATCATTACATGTGAGATGGGTTTCTTGAAGACAGCATACGGTTTCATGTATTTCTTTATCCAACTTGTCATTCTATGCATTTAAGTGGAGCATTTAGCCCATTTATATTAAACAAAATAAAATTGGTATGTGAAGATTTGATCCTGTCATTATGTTGTTAGCTGCTTGTTATATGGACTTGATTTTGTAGTTGCTTTTTAGTGTCAGTGGGTTATGTATTTAAGTGCACTTTTGTGGAGACAGCTAATAGTCTTTTGTTTCCATACTTAGCACTCCCTTAAGAACCTCTTTTAAGGCAGGTTTTGTGACAGTGAATTCTTGTAGCATTTGCTTGTCTGAAATGATTTTCTTTCTCCTTCACTTACAAAGACTAGTTTGGCTAGATATAAAATTCTTGTTTGGAATTTCCCTTCTTGAAGGATCCTGACTATATGTCCCACTCTCTTCTGGTTTGATTTATTTCTGTTGAATTTTCTGCTGTTAGCCTGACTGGGTTTCCTCTGTACATGACCTGCCCCTTTTCGATAGTTGTCTTTAATATTTTTTCTTTCACATTGACGTTGGAAAGTCTAATGATTATATGTCTTAACGAGGATTGTCTTGTATAGCGTCTCGCTGGGGTCCTCTAAATTTCCTGAATTTGAATGTTTACCTCTCTAGTGAGGTTGGGAAAAATTTTACGGACAACATCTACAAATATGTTTTCCAAGTTACTTGCTGTCTCTCCCTCTCTTTTTGGGATGCCAGTGAGTCATCGATTTGGTGTCTTTACATAATCTCATATTTCTCAGAGGCTTTGTTTATTTTTAGAAATTATTTTTTCTTTATTTTTGACTGATCAAGTTGATTTGAAGAACTGGTCTACAAGCTCTGAGATTGTTTTATCAGCTAGGTCTATTCTGCTGTTAATATTGGCAGTTATATTATGAAATTCTTGTAGTGAGTTTTTCAGTTCTAGTAGATTAGTTTGATTCTTTCTTAAAATGACTATTTTAGTTTTCAGCTCTTGGATCACTTTACTAGATTTGTTAGTTTACTTGCATTGGGTTTCAACTTTCTCATGGATCTCGATGATCTTCATTGCCATCCAGATTTTGAATTCTATGCATGTCATTTCAGCCATTTCAGTCTGTTTAAGAACCACTGTTGAGAAATTAGTGTGGTCATTTGAAGGTAAAAAGACATTCTGGCCTTTAGAGTGTCCAGAGTTCTTGCAGGGGTACCTGCTCATGTGCACTAGCTAATTTTTCTTGAATCTTTCAATTTGCTGTCATTTTCATAAAGATTTTTGCTTTTCTCTTTTTTGATGCCCTTGAGGTTTTGACTGTGGTATAAGTTAGGGTTCATCAGTTGGCTTCGTTTGTGGGTAATTTCAGGAGGTCATGGCTCAGCTCGGTATTCATGATCTTTGTGCTATAACCCTGGGGGACTGGGACCATGACCATAGCTTTTATTTCTCTGGCCCCTTGAGGTTAAGAATCTGCTCTACTAGAGGGGCCTAGGTGTTTCTAGTCTGCGCGCCACAACACTCTGATAAAGGATGCCAGCAAAAGCACTTTGGCATACAGGCAGTGGGTGGCCATATTTTCTGCTTGCACATGTGCCAGCAGCAGTGGGCATCAGTAGGTCCCATGCACGCACATGTTGGTGAAGCCACATGGCGCATGCTGCGGCTGAATGCATGCAGGTGAATCAGCAGGCAGAAGCTGTGGGTGAGTGCCTGCTGGGGAGGACTGCAGATGGGTGCTCCCTGGTGAAAGCTCACCTGCAGTAGTCCTTCACCTGTTGGGCAGGGTCTGTTGGTAAAAGAGCTATAATGATGACTGCAGGTAAGTTCCTCAGCTTAGCAGCTGAGGCTGTGCTGCAAGCAAGTGCAGCCAGGCAGGGACCCTGTGATATAGCTACAGACTGGGGAATACTCACATCAGGCAGTCCCCATCGCGTGGGTAAGATAGCTCTACTCTGTCCAGGTGTGTCAGCCCACAAAGGCTAAAGACAACTAGAGGAGTATGGCAGCTCTTGAAGGATGGGTACCCAAGGCCTTGCTGCACCGCAACCATTCCTGTGCCGAACATCTGGGTTCCATGCAGGCTGGAGTTCTTTCTCTGTTAATTCTCTGGGAAGTTCTTCCTGACAGCTCATATGTCTGTGGGGGTCATGAGGTCCCCTGCGGCTAGTATTTCAGAGGTCCATGGCAAGAAGGGGCTATTCCATGCCTATTTACTCACCCCTTCCCCAGGAGCTGCTCAGGGCCAAGAATGGGTCCTGGGGCTTGGCATCCCCATGAAGGGTTTCCGGCTTCCTCCTTTTTTAGCCCGGGATCTGTGTCCTCCCTCCATCCACTCTCAATGGCTTCTCTTTGATGATCTGTTTGGAGTGTGCCAGTCTACTTGATGGCTTGTTCTCTCCCAGTGGGAGAAACTCTTCCCGACTGTACCTAGTTGGCCATCTTTGCTCCCAGTCTTAACTTTTTATTGTAGTGTCATGACTGTTTCTTGGGAGCGTTTCAAGCATCACTAGTGGCACTTCATATGGGTCCCATGGTGTTATTCAAAGTTTATGGTATTGTACTAAACACGATGAAAAATACATGACAACCATGACAGATTATTTTTTACTGTGATATGATATGCAATTTACTGGAAAGACAAACTGCTCATGTAGTGATGATTAAATGTCACATGGCATTCTAAGCATGTACTCTCAACACTTGAGCTCACTGAAACAGTAATGGAAGCAAGCTATAAAATTATACAATAGTACAGTATCTACTACAGTTAATTTTATACTGTGATTTAGTACTGCATCTTTACATTTGTTTACATTTCGCTAGACTGCTAATGGCTCCATGTGCAGTCTGTGTGCGTATGTTTTGATAAATTTTAACTTTTTATACTAGATTTGTGTATATTTATGGTAGTAAATCATAAAATAGACCAATACCTACATATATTTATGTATCGTGACATACTTTTAAAAAATTTTTTTTCAGTATTTCTAGTCTGTGCCATTTGCAATTTTTTCAAATTGTTACACATTTCAAAAAACATTCCAATATACTTATTTTTAAGAAACTATATATATGTGGATATGCACATTTCAAACCTGTTTATTTGTTGTTCAGTGGTCAACTATACATGTTAAATGAAAAAATATGATTACTAAACTATTTCAAATTTGAGTATATGACATTTTAAAAACACATTATTATTAACTAGTCATTTTTTCTACTGTGTGCTGATAAACACTGTTAACATACCTCTCTTCTCAGCTCCACCCCCATAATCACATAACCAGAGAAGGAAAATCAGGTGTGGGTCTAGATACAACTGAATATTTAATGGAAAATTATGTGCTGAGGTAATTAGATCAATTATTAAAGTTGGTGATTAACAAAAATATCTATAGCTCTGACTGTTTTTATCTATCAGTTCCTTTTTCTCTATAATTACCATCTTCTAGTCTATTCAAAGTCCTATAAAATTGGCTTTCATGTTGTTTAATAACAATTATTCTTCCTTGAAAATCTACTTGTGAGGTTGGGGGCCGTGGCTTATGTCTGTAATTCCACCACTTTGGGAGGCTGAGGGAGACGGATCACCTAAGCTCAGAAATTCAAGACCAGCCTAGGCAACATGGTGAAACCCCATCTCTAGTAAAAGTACAAAATAATTAACTGATGTAGATAGAGTCTCACTCTGTTGCCAGACTGGAATGCAGTGGTGTGATCTCAGGTCACTGCAACCTCCTCCTCCCAGGTTCAAGAGATTCTCCTGCCTCAGCCTCCTGAGTAACTGGGACTACAGGTGCACGCCACCATGACCAGGTCATTTTTGTATTTTTACTAGAGATGGGGTTTCACCATGATGGCCAGGATGGTCTCGATCTCTTGACCTCATAATCCACCTGCCTCAGCCTCCCAAAGTTCTGGAATTACAGGCATGAGCCACCACACATGGCTTATGTATGGATTTTGTAAAAGTACTTACAAAGAAACAAAAGACTGGAAGCGTAAATGCCAAATGTTAAGGGTGACATTTTGGGAGGGACAGAATAAGATAACTGTCACTTTATGTTTTTTTATATAGTTTTATTGAGATATAATTCAGATACCAAAAAATTCATTTATTTAAAATGTATCCTTTAGTGCTTTTTAGTACTCTCACAGAGTTGTACAACCATCACCACTAATTCCAGAACATTTTCGTCATTCCAAAAATAAACTTCATACCAGTTAGCATTCATTATCCATTGATTCTCTCCTAGCCTCTAACAATTACTAAGTTATGTCTCTATGAGTTTACCTATTTACAGACATTGTATATAAATGGAATCACACTAGAGTGGCCTTTTTTTGCCTGACTTCTTTCATTTAAATTAATGTTTCATTTAACACATTTCATCTATGTTGTAGCTTGAATCAGTGTTTCATTACTTTTTCATATCTGAATAATATTTCATTGTTTAGCACATTTATTTACCTACAAATCCACTGACAAACATTCGAGTTGTTTCCACCTTTAGGCTAATATGGATAATGCTCCCATGAGCATTATTGCATACATTTTTCTATGAACATGTGCTTTCATTTCTCATGGGTACATAATTAAAAGTAGAATGACAGACCACATGAAGACTCTATATTGAATATTTTGAGGACCTGTCAATTTGTTTTCAAAAGGAGCTGAATTATTTTGCAATGTCACCAGTAGTGAAAGAGGACTTGAATTTCTCCTAATCCCTCACCAAACTTTTATTATTTGTCTTTTTTATCATGGCCATTCTAATGAGTGTGAAGTGGTATCTCCTTGTGGATTTGATTTGCATTTCCTTGATGGAAATGATGTTAAATGTCTTTTCATATGCTTACTGGTCTTTTCTATATCTACACTGGGAAAATGTCTATTCAGATCCTTTAACCATTTTTTAGCTGGGTTATTTGTTTGTTTATTGTCGAGTTGCAATAGTTCTTTTTTTATTTTGGATGCTAGACCCTCATCAGATACATGATTTGGAAACATTTTCTTCTAGTCTGTGAATTGACTTTTTCATTTCTAAATAGCATACTTTTAATGCACAAACATTTTGCATTGTTTGAAGTTCAATGTATTTGTTTATTCTTGTTGCTTGTGTTTCTTGTGTAATATCTGAGAAATAATTCTCAAATCTAGCATCATGATGATTTATCCCTGTGTTTTCTTATGAGTTGTAGAGCTTTAACTCTTAAATTGTGATATTTGATTCATTTTGAGATGATTTTTATATAGTATCATGAAGGATCCAATGGCACTTTTTTCGACTGTGTATATATCCAGTTGTCTGAGCACTGTTTCTTGAAGAGACTCTTGTTTTTTCACTGAATTCACTTGGCAATCTTCTTGAAAACTAACTCACCATAAATGTAGGGGCTTATTTTTGGATTCTAAATTCTATTCCATGGATCTGTAAGTCTTTTCTACGTTATTATCACAATACCTTGGTTATTGTAGATTTACCGTGAGTTTTGAGACTGGGAGATTTGAACCCTCCAGCTCTTTTACTTCTATTTTGGTCTTTCTGGGCTTCTTGCATTTTCATATGAACTTTAGTTAAGATCAGCTTACGAATATCTGCAAAAATGGTTCCTTTTCTGGCAGTCCTAGACCGTGGGTATACCCTGAGCTGTAATATTTCTGTCTTTGATTTGTAATTCTAGCTCTAGGAGTGGAGGCTTTCTGCAATTGTTACCTGTTGGGTCCACCTGACCATCTCTTAGTTTCAACTCTCCAACTTTGTTAAAATCAGTTGCTGATATTAAATATTCTTTAATGAACTACTGAATTTTAGTTGTGTTTTCTGGGGTATATGCTGAAATATATTAATAATCAAAAAAACTAACCTTCACTGCTGCGATGACTGAAGTGCCGGGAAGAGCTCGGTGGGGGAGACCCAAACCCAGCGGCACTAGAGGAATTAAAGACACACGCACAGAAATATAGAGGTGTGGAGTGGGAAATCAGAGGTCTCACAGCCTTCAGAGCTGAGAGCCTCGAACAGAGATTTGCCCACGTATTTATTGACAACAAGCCAGTGATAAGCATTGTTTCTATAGATTATAGATTAACTAAAAGTATTCCTTACAGAAAACAAAGGGATGGGCCAAACGAAATAAATGGATGAGTCTGGCTAGTTATCTTCCGCAGGAGCATGTCCTTAAGGCACAGATCGCTCATGCTGTTGTTTGCGGTTTAAGAATGCCTTTAAGCGGTTTTCCGCCCTGGGTAGGCCGGGTGTTCCTTGCCCTCCTTCTGGTCAACCCACAACCTTCCAGCGTGGGTGTCATGGCCATCACGAACATGTCACAGTGCTGCAGCGATTTTGTTTATGGCCAGTTTTGGGGCCAGTTTATGGCCAGATTTTGGGGGCCTATTCCCAACACTGAAGGACTACTTTTTATTTTCCTTGTTAACAATCTAAGTGAATAAAATTGAACCTAGGCAAAGGAAAAATAGAGACTGTGATCTCTTTTTTATTCTTTCACATCAGTTGTGCTCATATTATAGGACAAAAATAGTATTTGTCACCCTAGCATGTATTTCAGCTTGATTATGTGGTATCTTAACCAATACTTTTAAAAAATTTTAATTTTTAATATGGGTAGTTATATAGGAGGTATATATATTTATGGGTTACACGAGATGTTTTGATACTGGCATGCTATGTGAAATAAGGACATCATGAAGAATTGGGTATCCATCTCCTCAAGCATTTATCCATTGAGTTGTAAATAATCCAATTACACTTTTTATTTCCAAATGTGCAGTTATTATTGACTATAGTCACCCTGTTGTGCTATCAAATAATTGGTCTTATTCATTCTTTCTATTTTTTGTATCGTTAAACATCCCAACTAACCCTCAGCACTCTACTACCATTCCAAGCCTATGGTAACCCTCATTCTACTCTCTATGGCCATGAGTTCAATTGTTTTGATTTTTGGATCCCACATATAATTGAGAATATAGATGTTTGTCTTTCTGTGCCTGGCTTATTTTGCTTAACATAATGATCTCCAGTTCCATCCATGTTGTTGCAAATGACTGAGTGCCACTCTTTTTTTATGGCTGGATGGTACTCCATTGTGTATATGCACCACATTTCCTTTATCCATTTATCTGTTGATGAACAACTTAAGTTGCTTCCAAATCTATTGTAAACAGTACTGCAACAAACATATGAATGCAGATCTCTTTGACATACTGATTTTATTTCTTTTGAGTATATAAGCAGCAGTGGCATTGCTGGATAATATGGTAGCTCAATTTTTAGTTTTTTTGAGGAACTTCCAAACTGTTTTACATAGTGGTTGTACTAATTTACATTCCCACTAACAGTGTACACGTTTTCCCTATTCTCTACATCTTTGTCAGCATTTGTTATTGCCAGTCGATTGGATATAAGCCATTTTGACTGGGTTGAGATGATATCTCATTGTAGTTTTTACGTGCATTTCTCTGATGATCAATGATGCTGCACACCTTTTCACATGCTAATTTGCCATTTGTATGTCTTCTTTTCTATTCAAATCTTTTGCACTTTTTCAAATCAGATTCTTGGATTTTTTCATATAGAATTGTTTCCACTTCTTTTAAATTCTGGTTATTAATCTCTTGTCAGATGGGTAGTTTGCAAATATTTTCTCCCATTCTTTTTTTTTTTTTTTTTTTTTTTTGAGACGGAGTCTCGCTCTGTTGCCCAGGCTGGAGTGCAATGGCAGGATCTCAGCTCACTGCAAGCTCCGCCTCCCGGGTTCACGCCATTCTCCTGCCTCAGCCTCCCGAGTAGCTGGGATTACAGGCACCTGCCACCACGCCCAGCTAGTTTTTTGTATTTTTTAGTAGAGACGGGGTTTCACCATGTTAGCCAGGATGGTCTCGATCTCCTGACCTCGTGATTCGCCCGTCTCGGCCTCCCAAAGTGCTGGGATTACAGGCTTGAGCCACCGCGCCCGGCTATTTTCTCCCATTCTGTGGGTTTTCACTTCACTTTGTTGATTATATTCTTTGGTGTGCAGAAGCTTTTCAATTTGATGTGATCTCATTTTTCCATTTGTTGCCTTTCCTTGTGGGGTACTGCTCAAGAAATATTTGACCAGACCAATGTCCTGGAGATCTTACCCATTTTTTTTTATAGTAGTTTAATGGTTGAGCTTTTAGATGTAAATATTTAATCGATTTTGATTTTATTATTGTATATGGCAAGAGATAGAGGTCTAGTTTCATTCTTTTGCTTATGAATATTCAGATTTCCCAGCATTATTTATTGAAGAAACTGTCTTTTTCCTGGTGTATATTCTTGGAACCACTGTCAAAAATCAATTAACTGTAGGTGTGTGTATTTATTTCTGGGTTCTCTAGTCTGTTCCATTGAACTGTGTGTCTGTTTTTATGCCTGTACCATGCTGTTTTGTTTTGCTTACTATAGATCTGTAGTATAATTTGAAGTCAGGTAATATGATTCCTCCAGTTTTTTGTTTGTTTGTTTGTTTGTTTTACTTAGGATGGTAATATGATTCCTCCAGTTTTTTGTTTGTTTGTTTGTTTGTTTTACTTAGGATAGCTTTGGCTATTCTGGGTCTTTTCTGTTTCCATATAAATTTTAGGATTTTTTTTCTATTTCTATGAAGATTGTAATTGGTTTTTTGATAGGAATTGCATTGACTCTGTAGATGGATTTGCATAGTATGGACATTTTAACAATATTGATTCTTTCAATTCATGAACGTGAAATATCTTTTCATTTCTTTGGGTCTTCCTCAATTTATTTTATTAGTGTTTTCTCATTTTCATTATAGAGATATTTTTGTTCTTTAAGTTAATTTCTAACTATTTAATTTTATTTGAGACTATTGTAGATGAGATGACTTATTTCTTTTTTTCAAATTGCTTACCTAGCATAAAAAATGCTAGGAGGTGGAGGTCACGGTGAGCCAAGATCATGTCACTACACTCCAGCCTGGGTGACACAGCAAGATTCCATCTCAAAAAAAAAAAAAAAAGAAAGAAAGAAAGAAAAAAAGAAAAAGCTACTGATTTTTGCATGTTGATTTAAATGTTGCAACTTTACGGAATTAGTTTATCAGTTCTAATAATTTTTTGGTGGAGTCTTTAGGTTTTTCCAAATATAGGATCACATCATTAGCAAACAAGGATAATTTTACTTCTTCCTTTCCAATTTGGAGGCCCTTTGTTTATTTCTATTGCATGATTACTCTAGCTAGTACTTCCAGTGCTATGCTGAATAACAGTAGTGATAGTGTGCATCCTTGTTATTTTCCAGATTTTAGAGGAAAGATTTCAGTTTTTCCCCAATCACTATGATACTGGCTGTGACGGATTTCATTATGTTGAGGTATGTTCTCTCTATCCCCAATTTTTTGAGGGTTTTTTATCATGAAGAGATGTAGAATTTTATCAAAAGCTTTTCAGTATCAAGTGAAATAGTAATATGTTTTGTGTTCTTCGTTTTGTTGATATAATGTATCACACTGATTTGTTTGCATATTTTGAACCATCCTTACATCCCAGGGATAAATCCCACTTGGTCATGATGAATGATCTTTCTAATGTATGGTTGAATTGGTTTGCTGGCATTTTGTTGAGGATTTTTACATCAATGAGACACAGCAAAAGCAGTACTCAGTTATAAGGTTATGGGGATAATTGCCTATATCAAAAAAGAGGAAAAATTTCATCAGATATATTGGCCTGTAGTTTTCTTATTTTGAGTCTTTGCCTGCTTTTGGTATCAGGTTAATACTGGCCTCATAGAATGAGTTTGGAAGTATTCCCTCCCTTTCTGTTTTCAGAATAGCTTGGGAGGGAATAGTATTACCTCTCTTCAAATGTTTGGTGGAATTCAGAATTGACACCATCAGGTACCAGGTTTATCTTTAATGGGAGACATTTTACTATGGCTTTGATGTTGCCTTTTGTTATCGGTGTGCTCTGGTTTTGGATTTCTTCCTGGTTAAATCTTAATAGGTTGTATGTATCTAGAAATTTGACCATTTCTTCTAGGTTTTCCAAGTTATTAACTTGGAGTTGCTCATAGTAGCCATGAATGATCCTTTGAATTTCTGCTGTATTAGTAGTTATGCCTCTTTTTTCATCTCTGATTTTATTTATTTGAGTCTTCTCTCTTGTTTTCTTAGTCTGGGCAAAGCTTTGTGAATTTGTTTAACCTTTCAAAAAACCAACTTTTCACTTAATTGATGAATTGTTTTATTCATGTCAATTTCATTTATTTCTGTTCTGATCTTTATTATTTCTTCTCTTCTAATAATTTTGAGTTTGGTTTGTTCTTGCTTTTCTAGTTCTTCAAGATGTATTATTAGGATATTTATTGCAGTTTTTCTCTTTTTTGATGTAGGCTCTCTGAGTGTTGCTTTTGCTATATCTCATAGGTTTGAGGATGCTGTGTTTTCATTGTTATTTGTTTCAAGAAATTTTTAATTTCTTTAAAAAATTTCTTTAGTAAACCAATGGTAATTCAGAAGAATCTTGTTTAATTTCCCTGTATTTATATAATTGTCAATAATCCCCTTGCTATCAATTTCTAACATTTTTCCATTTTGGTCAGAGAATATGTTTGATATTATTTCAATTTTTTTGAATGTCATAAGACTTGTTTTGTGATCTAACATATGGTCTTATCCTTGAGAATGATCCATGTATGAGGGGAAAAAATTTCTATTCTGCAGCTCTTAGATGAATGTTCTGTAAATATCTATTAGATCCATTTGGCCTATAGTGCTGATAAAGTCTGATGTTTCTTTGTTGATTTTCTAACTGAAAGATCTTTCCAGTGTTAAACGTGAGTTGTTGAAGTCTCCAGCTAATTTTATTCGGGCCTGTCTCTCTCTTTAGCTCTAATAATATTTTCTTCATCTATCTGAGTGCTCCAGTGTTGGGGGCATATGTATTTAAAATTGTTATATCTTTTTGTTGAATTTACCTTTTTATCATTTCACAGTGAGATTCTTTGTCTCTTCTAATAGTTTCATCTTGAAATTTATTTTGTCTGAAAGAAGTGTAGTGACACTTGCTCCTTCTTGGGTTCGATTGGCATGGAATATCTTTTTCCATCACTTTATTTTCAGCCTTTCTGTGTCTTAATAGGTGGAGTGTGTTTCTTGTAGGCAGTGGAACAACGGATCCTGTTTTCTCATCCATTCAGCCATTCTATGTCTTTTGATTGGAGAGTTTAGTCCATTTACATTCAATGTTATTATTGATAAGTAAGAACTTATTCCTGCCATCTTGCTATTTGTTTTCTGCTTAGTTTGTTGTCTTCCCTCCCTTTATTCTTTCATTCTTATCTTGCTCTAGTGAAGATGATTTTCTGTGGTAATATAATTTAGTTTCTTGCTTTTGTTTTGTTGTGTATCCATTGTATGATAATTTTGTTGCTGTTTGAGGTTACCATGAGGCTTGCAAATACTTACAACCCATTATTTTAAGCTGACAACAACTTAACACTATTTGAATAAACAAATAAACAAGCAAAAAGAAAACTCATAAAAGCTTGCCTTAACTTCATCCTTCTTCTTTTCAACTTTTTGTTGTATTTATTTATATCTTATTGTATTATATTTTGAAAAGACATTGTAGTTATTATTTTGATTGGTTCAACATTTAGTCTTTCTATTTAGGGTATGAGTAGTTTACACACCACGGTTACAGTGTTATAATATTCTGTGGGTTTTTTGTGTACTTACTATTGCCAGTAAATTTTCTACTTTCAGGTGATTGTTTCTTGCTCATTAATGTGTTTTTCTTTCTAATTGAGTACTTCTTTTAGCATTTCTTGTAGGACAGGTCTGGTACTGATGAAATCTCTCAGCATTTCTTTGTCTGGGAAGGTCTTTATTTCTCCTTTATGTATGAATAATATTTTTGCTAAATATACTATTCTAGGTAAAAGTTTGTGTTTTTATCTTTCCTTTAGCACTTTAAATATGTTGTGCCTCTTTCTCATGGCCTTTTATGTTTTCACTGAAATGTCTATTATCAGACATATTGGAAATTCATTGTATGTTTTTTTTTTCTTTTCTCTTGCTACTTTTAGTATCTTTTTGTCATCTTTGCTCTGTGGGAGTTTAATTGTTAACTGTTGTGAGATAGTGTTCTTTATATCAAATCTGCTTGGTATTCTGTAGTCTTCTTGTACTTGATATTGATATATTTCACTTTCACTACGTTTGGGTAGTTTTCTGTTATTATCCCTTTGAACAAACTTTTTACTCCTCTCTCTTTCTCTAATTCCTCTGTAATGCCAATAGCTCTTAGACGTGCCCTTTGAGGCTATTTTCTAGTTCCTGTAGGCATGCTTCATTGTTTTTTATTCTTTTTTCTTTGTCTTTTCTGAATGTGTATTTTCGAATAGCCTGTCTTCGAGTTCACGAATTCTTTTTTCTCATTGATCAGTTTTGCTATTAAAAGACTGTTGTGCATTCTTCAGTATGCCAATCGCATTTTTCACCTCCAGAATTTCTGCTTGATTCTTTTTAATCATTTTAATCTCTTCGCTAAATTTATATAATACAATTTCTAATTATTTCTCTGGGATATCTTGACTTTCCTCAACACAGCTATTTTGAATTCAAGGTATGAAAGCTCACATATCTTTGTTTCTCCAGGATTTTCCCCTGGTGCCTTACTTAGTTCATTAGGTGAACTAATGTTTTCCTGGATGGTGGTCATGCTAGTAGATTTTCTTGGGTTTCTGGACATTGTAGAGTTAGATATTTGTTGTCATCTTTACTGTCTCAACTTAACTGTAGCTGTCCTTCTTGGGATGCTTTCCAGATATCTGAAAGGACTTTGGTGCTTTGATATAAGCTGTTTCTGCTTTAGGGTGCACCAGAACTCCAGTAAGGCTGTGGTCCTTGCAGACTCAAAGCAGTACCACCTTGATGATCTTGGACAGGTCTGGGAGAATTCTCTGGATAAGGCAGAGACTCTTGTTCTATTTTCTTACTTTTTTAAAAAAACATGCAGAGTCTTCTCTATCTTCTTAGCCACCTAAAGCTAAGAGTGGAGTGACATAAGCCCTGAAGTGGCCGCCACCACCATGACTGCCCTGGGTCGTACCTGAAGCCCATACAGCACTCGGTCTCACCCAATTCCTGCTGTAACCACTCTCTTTCTGATGAATATGTTCATTCAAAGCCCTGAGGATCTACAATCAACAGGTGGCAAAGCCAGCTAGGCCTGTTTCCTTCCCGTTAAAGCTACAAGGTCCCCTAGGCCCTGGGCAGGTCCAAAAGTTCTGTCCAGGACTCAGAAATTTGAGTCAAAAACATTAAAAGTCTACCTGGTATTATATTGCACTGCAGCTGATCTGGCACTGAAACCACAAGATGCAGTCCTTCCTACTTTTCCCTCTGCTTTCCAAAGGTGTGGGAGCCTCACCCCATAACCACTGCCATCCGAGTCCTTGAGAAGTCCTGTCAGACTACTACTGTTGTTTTCTTAAGCGCCAGGGTATCTTAAGTCAGCTTGTCATGAATGCTGCCTGCCTTGGGGACTCACCTTTCAGGACAGTGGGCTCCTCTCTGGCTGAGAGCAGGTCCGGAAATGCCATCAAAGAGTCAAGTCCTAGAACTGCAAACTCCAAGAGCCTGTTTGGTGCTCTACCTTCCTGTGATAGTGTTGGTACCTAAGGTGCAAGACAAAGTCTCCTTTGCATTTTTTTCTGCTTTTCACAAGGAGAAGGAGTTTTGCAGTGCAGCAAATTTAGTTGGTAATGTGCTGAGTCTCGCCTTGAAGCCAGCAAGTCTCAGAGGCTCACAAAGGCCCTCAATGTAGTACCTGGGTGTTGCTGCTGGTTATTCAGGGCCCAAGGGCTCCTCAGTTAGCAGGTGACCAATGCTGGCAGGTCTGAGCCCTTTCCTTCAAGGCAGCTTGTTCTCTCATGGCCCAGGGTGTGTCTAGAAATTTCGTCTGGGAGCTAAAGCCTGGAACGGGGGCCTCTTGATTCTGACTGGTGCCTTATCCTGCTGTGACTGACCCGGTATCCAAGATGAAACACAAAGTCCTCCCCACTCTTCTCCCTTCATGCAGAATGAAGGAGTCTCTTTTAGAGCAGAAGGATGAGATCTCTTTTGGAGCCTTAATTTGTGCTGCCTGGGGTTGGGAAAGGGTCATGCCAGCACACACTTGGCTGCCCCAGCTGGTGTCTCAGTATGTCCCATGCCCCACCCCCCTAGTCCACTTTCTCTAGGCCTAGCACAGTCCTAGGACTTGCCTAAAAGTTGTAGTCCTTATGACCTAGACTACATTTCAAGTTTACTTGGAGACTGAGAACACTTTGGCCTTTGTCAATGGCCAGGTTTGCAGACACTCAAGTTTTGATTACTGGGATGAGCAATTCGCTTCTGTAGGATTGGATTAAATGCTTCTTCTGTGGGTAGTCACAGTTGAGTTTGGTGTGATTTTCCTTTCTGCTCTAACAGAACAGTAATGAGTTTAATGCCGCACAATTGCTGTGTTCTCCCCCAACCCCCAGCACCCAGAGAAGCTCTCTGTACCATGCAGCTGTTTCTGGGGTGGGGAAGGGGTAGCCTCCATGATTCAAGACTTTTTTTTTGTATTTCTTCAATGTCTCTTTCACCAATATGAAGTTAAAACCTGGTAATATAAGTGCTCATTTAATTTTTTTTTAATAAGGTGTTTTACTTTTCTGTGAAGACAGTTTTTAATTTGGTGTCCTTGCAGGAGGTAGATGAGGACCATTAGTGGAGTTTTCTAATCTATCATCTTGTACCACATCTCTATGACCAATACTTGAGATTCAGCTTTATAACTTAAGTAAGTTTATAACTTAAGTAAGTGAAAAAGAATATATTATTTTTATACATTTAGATTCATCCAAAGCACTATATGTATAGATATTTTTAATCTATTTTTACATCATTCTCCTTAATAATATCCTATCACTTTACTTTTGCAGATGGCTACCTGTAAGATTATATGTGATTTCAGGAGATGTGTTTGGGTTCAAGTTGAAAAGGGGTGGACTTGGGATGGTTAATATTGAGTGTTAACTTGATTAGATTGAAGGATGCAAAGTATTGTTCTTTGGTGTGTCTGTGAGAGTGCTGTCAAAGGAGATTAACATTTGAGTCAGTGGACTGGGAGAGGCAGACCTACCCTTAATCTGGGTGGGCACCGTCTAATCAGCTGCCAGTGTGGCTACAATAATACAGGCAGAAGAAAGTGTAATGGGGAAACTTGTTGAGTCTTCTGGCCTTCATCTCTCTCCTATGCTGAGTGCTTCCTGGAACATCAGACTCCAAGTTCTTCAGCTTTTGGACGCTTGGACTTACACCAGTGGTTTGCCAGGGGCTCTCATGCCTTCGACCACAGACTGAAGGCTGCACTGTTGGCTTTCCCACTTTTGAGGTTTTAGAAATCAGAATGGCTTCCTTCCTCCTCAGTTTGCAGATGGCCTGTTGTGGGACTTCACCTGTGATAGTCAATACTCCTTAAAAAACTACCTTTCATATCTCTAATATCTATATCTATATATCCTATTAGTCTTGTCCCTCTAGAGAACCCTGGCTAATACAGTGTCAAAAGTGAAAAGTTGTTAATCTCTGACAAAATCATGCCCTACACTAGAAGTAGATACAGATCTAACAAGGACTACTGGTGTAAAATTTTACATATTTTCTCAGGAGTGACACTGACATCGTATCTCATTTCTAAAGCATCATAATTGCTCTGGAGATTAGGGTTTGATACATTCATGATTTTTTTTCTGTAAGAAAAAGTGAACGGAGGCTTACTGTAGATTCATTATGCTTAACGAAAGAGCTTTTAGAAAATGGCGTATAAGAGATAAAAATGAAAAGTACCGAAATCTTTATCAAAATATGTCACTGTTTTCAATACCAAGAGAGTAAGAAAAGGATGGTAAGCACAGTTAGGAGTGCTGCAATGAGTTCATCAATTGTTTCTTGTATAAAATCAAAATTATACTTTTTCACATATGTGCCTTGAGTACCTCAAAAAAGGAGGTTAGGTGTCTCTGTCTTTCTAGGTACTTGTTAATTTTTACCTGAGAGTAGAAGATATATATTGAATTTTTATTTAACTGGCTTTATAAAAGGTTTAATTACCTACCCTTAACATTTGGTTTCATCTAACAGTGTTGTTATTTTGGATTATTTAATATTACTTGTTAAGGGTAGCAATTCTTGGCCAGTTGAGAAGTATCCCTGGGCTTATCCATGTAAAGTTTGTTAGTTAATTGCCAAAGTCTATTGGTTATTTAGAGCAGTGAATTGCTTGAGAATTTTTCTGATTTTGCCTCATTTTTTTCTTTTGTATTCACAAATGTTAATGTAAATAGATAGTTCTAGGCTTATCTTTGTGTTCTGTTGATATTTGTACACTGTACATGATAATCTGTGCCTACTACTATTCTGTCTCACATGTTATATATCAGTTTAAAATGAAAAAGATTGTGTTTAAACCTTCAGAATACAGGATGAAACACCTATGTTAAATGAATGCTTAAGATTTGCAAGACATACACTAATAAACATACCATAACCTTTATCCTAAGAAAATGTAGACTCTGATAGGGAAGATGGTTGCACATAAATAACTATGATGTAAGGCCAAACTTTTAACACTATAAAAACCATAAGACAGGTATAAAAAAACAAATAAATTATAATAATTGGTAAAATCGGGAAAAGCTTCACAACGGTTGAGTATAATTTTTAAAGGTGGAAAAAAGGTAAAGAACATTCTATGTAGTAGTAGAAAAATAAACAATGTCAGAAAAATTAAATATATTAATTTTTTAGTAATGAGTCATTTATTATTTCTAAAAGGAAGCGGGCTACGACTTGGTGAATGACCAAGAATAATGTCAAGAAAGACAGCTTTCCTAGTAGTAATCAAGTGAGTTATTAATAGTTACTAACATTCAGTAAAATACTAAAGTTAACGAAGGACTATAATTGAATATTGTAAGAAGTTTGGCTCTTATTCAATGTGTAGTAACAGTGCATCACTTCTTCCATACATGTAAACACTGATAGTTGGAACTGTTAGTTTTCAGAAAATATGCTTTATTAGCAGCTTGTCATTTATATTATTTTCATTGTTTCCAAAAGTTGCTTTTCTTTTAGCACAGTTTGTAAAAAACTGTTAAGAAATACATTTTATATTATTGACAAGACAACAAATTCTAAATTTTATAGTTTATGAAAATTTTAGAATTTCGTGACCATTTTGTGATTGTATCATAGTGACATTGCTATTATTGTGATCACTGTTTTATCCTCAGTTTTCTGTTACCACTGGACAGTAGGAGTGAGTGAGGTATGTAAGCTTCACGGTTTTTTATCCTATTAAAATGGGCCTATGTCTCAAGATGTGAGATTTACTGACCTGTAGGATTTGAATGCCATATTAAGGAGTATAGACCATATAATAAAAGCTATGGAAAAATCATCAATGTCTTATAAAATGAATAGTAGTATGCTATAACATGTTTTAGAAGTGTAAAGCACTATCTGAACGAGAAAGGACAGATTATAATCATATAGACCAGTTTGGAGGGGTAGTAAAGGGGATGAGTATGCATACCACAATTGTGACAATAGAGACATTTAAATGAGGATAGATCCTAGAACTAGGAAAAGGAAGTTTGGCTTGGTCCATGTATAGTTCAAAGTATCTGTAGAATATTTATAAGTTGTTTTGCAGAAAACTGTCCTGTAGATATCATACAAATGAAATTCAGAAATAGAGAGATTTGTGAGTCATCAGCATAGTGTCTTAATAGTTAATCAGATTGTTCACGGAGAGTTATAAAATGGGAAGGGACTAGGATCAAAGATGAAAACTTAATTGTTTACATTGAGAGGGAGGCATCGTGAGTTTATAAAGGACACTGTAAAGGAGTATTTGAAGTAGGAGAATGAGAACTAGTGTAGTAGTATGTTGTTACGTTAGCCAAGTGGAGAACCAGATTACTGAAAGAAAAAATAAAACAAAATATTTGAGACGGGGTGTCACTCTATCTCCCAGGCTAGAGTATAGTCTCTTTAACTTTTGACCAATAACGTTTATTCAACTTTTAAAATGATTTTTAATGATTTCAGAAGCTATCATACTAAAAGTCTAGTATATGTTTGACAAAGATGTGAACTTGACAAAATTTTCTATTTCTCCTACAATTCCTCTGAAGGCCTCTCTTATGAGGCCATATAATATAGATATGAAGGAGATGGCTTTGAAGCCCATAATCAGACTTATCTTTCACTGTATAAATTAACTTAGGGAAGTTACTGTGATTGTCTTCTCATTTATACAGTGGAGATAGTAAGAGTACCTAGCTCCAAGTGTCCTTGTGAGGAGGAAGTGAGAAAATGCATGTAAATCAGTCTAGAATGTGTCTGGCAATTCACACTATCTTCTCGCTAAAGATTAGATGTCTAACAGTCTAAGTTTCTTTTGCCCTCAAATCTGTTATTCTGTCCCCTCCCCCATAGGCTCTGTTTATCTGCCACTTCAAAGAAAAAAGATCATCCTTCTACCTCAGGCTGCTAAACCTAGTATCTGTGTATTGTAAATATATTACTTTTCTGTATATTATGATATATCCAAATCTTATGATATTTGGACATCTTAAGCAACCTTTCTAGATGAGGAAAGATAGCCATTCCTAGGACTAACCAATTCTTGGAAATAATGAAGATTCCAACTAGAAGCATGTCTTTGATATGCAAATTAACTATTCCAAAGCCACACCTCCTCTTCCTGACTGTACACTCCAGGAGACGATATTCCTCTGGCCTAATCATTTCAGGGCCAGGAAACTAAGGACCAGCTCTACAGCTCAAAGCCCACCAAAATTATTCAAACCAGCTAATCCTAAACTGGTATCTCTGCCCTGCCTTGCCATTCCCTCAGAAACTTCAGTAAAGGCTCTGGATTGATGCTGTCCCTTGCTCCTGTCTTCTGCCTCCTGACCACCCTGGTGTCTTTCCCATGTGGCTTTCTGAGGCATGTCTTGCTTCCTTTCTCTAGGACCCATGAGTGTAAAACATCTTTTTCTATTTTTTTCCTGAGCCTCTTCTCCATATTCTCTTCTGGCTGCTCTGACTGAAAAGCATATAAATCATATAAAACCATCTACAACTGGCCAGGCGCAGTGGCTCACGCCTGTAATCCCAGCACTTTGGGAGGCCGAGGCGGGTGGATCACGAGGTCAGGAGATCGAGATTATCCTGGCTAACATGGTGAAACCCCGTCTGTACTAAAAATATAAAAAATTAGCCGGGCGCAGTGGCGGGTGCCTGTAGTCCCAGCTACTCGGGAGGCTGAGGCAGGAGAAGGGTGTGAACCCGGGAGGCGGAGCTTGCAGTGAGTGGAGATAGTGACACTGCACACCAGCCTGGGTGACAGAGGGACACTCTGTTTCTAATAAATGAATAAATAAATAAAACCATCTACAACTGTGTTCTTCTTCTACCCCATGGTTATGTTGTTGGATATAGCACTATGCCCTCAAACATCACATGCTTTGAATCTTATTCCTCATCAGTGTCTAAAACTAATGATCAATTACTCATTCGTTTTCCTATATAGTCAGGCATTATTTTTCAAGTGAATCCCTCTTACTGACACTTAAAACATGCTCCAGTCTCTCTTATTTAAAAATACATTTCTCCCTTGACTTACATTTTTATTCAGCTCTAATGCTGATTCTCCTTCCCTTCACTTTATAGACATGCTTCTTGAAAGTGCTGTCTATACTATCTAATTTTTTTTCTTCAACCCTTATGCCTAACTCACTCCAATTTGGATTCTCTCCTAATCACTACACCTGGATGGCTCACACTAACATCAGCAATGACATTGATGAAGTTTACCAATATCACACTTCAGTTTCTATTTTTTAATTTCATAACATAAAGTTATTTTGTTTTCTTCTACACTTGGAATTCCTCAGGACTCAGTTCCAAGCACTCTTTTTGCTCATACCATATGCTCTCCTTAGGGAAACTTAATCATACCATTGCCTTCTGTTCTTATTGGTTCGTATCTAAAGCCCAGACCTCTCGTAATACCAGTTACGTTTATCTAGCTCTCACAGAAAAATCTCCACTTGACTGTCTCCAAGTTACTTTAAATTCACCATATTTAATGCAACATGTGATTTAGTCTTCAACAAGTAAGTCCACTCTCAGTGAATGGCGTCTCTCTATCCAGTTTTGAAAACCAGAAATTTAGGGGTCATTCATAAATACTTCTGTCTTTCTTACTCCCTATGTCCAATATATTAGCAAACCTTGCTAATTTTACATAGAGAAAAAAGTCCATGAGTGACAAAATTGTGACTTATTTGGATCATCACTGTCTCTTTAGAACCTAGCACAATACCTGGCAAAGAGTAAGGACTCAATAATTATTTATTAAATAAGTAAATTAATGAACATGGGAAGTGTTAGCAATTTAACATGTTAATATTTTCATGGACATTAACTACTTTTAATATAACTTATGTTGTAAGAGTATGTATCACAAACATATGTTAAACATTTTTGGCAGGCATTTTAGTTTCCTATGGCTGCTGTAATAAGTTACCAAAAATGTAGCAACTTAAAACAATACAATTTTTTAATCTTACAGTTTTATAGTTTAGAAATCTAAAAAGGTCCTCCTGAAGATTCTCTGGAAGAGTATTTTTTCTTACCCTTTTCATATTCTAGAGGCCACCCACAATCCTTGGGCTTGTAGTTGTCTTACTTTTATCTTTACAGTCAGTAAGAGTTCTTCTTACATTCCATCACTCTGACCTCCTCTTCTACATCCCTTTTCCACATTTAAAGACCCTTGTGATTATACTGGGGTCACCTGAGTAATTCAGGAAAATCACTCTATTGTAAGGTCAGATGAATAACAACCTTAATTCTATCTGCTACCTTAATTCCCCTTTACTATGTAATATAATGCGTTAAAAAAAATCCCAGGAACTTGAATATCTTTGATGGGCCATTATTGTGCTTACCAAGTAAGCATATAGCATAGACAAATAATCACTGACTAGGCAACATCTATGAAATCAACAGTTGGTACATATTAATAACATTGCCATTTATTGAGAGCTTATTATGTCATATATACGGTGGCATTATAGATGTATTATTTCAATGCTAAAAACAACCAGATGAAGTATGAGTCTAATAGCCTCAGTTTATGTATAAATAAACTGAGTATTACAGAAGTGAAGTAATAAACATATTCATATGCTGTGAAGTTGTGTCAGGCTTCAAAGTGCAGGTATCTGCTTCTAAAACCTGCTTTTCAGGAAAGTATTGTACTTCGTTGACTATGAACCATAACATGTAGATTGGATTTTGTGGTTTCATTAATCCCATGACGCTCATGCAACTTTCAGACTTTCTCAGGTATGTTTTATCACTTTCTTTTTTTTTTTTTTTTAAGACAGAAAAAAAAAAAATCCTCAGCCTACAGAGTAGCTGGGATTACGGTGTGTGCACTACATCCGGCTAACTTTTATATTTTTAATAGAGATGGGGTTTCATCATGTTGGCCAGGCTGGTCTCGAACTCCTGGTCGCATCCACCAGCCTCAGCCTCCCAAAGTGCTGGGATTACAGGCATGATCCCTGGTATATCCCACAATACCTGGCACTTATACTTTTCTCTCCAGCAGTATATTGACATTATAACGGGACTGTAAGAATCTTTAGGAAATGACATAACAGGGTGGGTCACAGTGACACGCGCTTGTAATCCCAGCACTTTGGGATCACTTGTGGTCATGAGTTCGAGATCAGTTTGGCCAACATAGTGAAACCATGTCTCTATAAAAAATAAAAATGAAAATAAAAAATAATCCCCCAAAAAATATTAGCCGGGCAAGGTGACAGGTGCCTGTAATCCTAGCCACTCTGGAGGCTGTGGCATGAGAATTACTTGAACTCAGGAGGCAGAGGTTACAGTGAACTGAGATCATGCCATTGCACTCCAGCCTGGGCGACAGAGTAAAATGTTGTCTCCAAAATAAATAAATAAATAAATAAAAGTATAAGTATAAAACAATGATAGCAAGGTTAGTCTATGATATTTAGGTATACATGAGAAAGAATCCATGTAAAATGACAGAACTTAATATTTTCATAGTAACAAATCACATTTTTCTTATCCTTTTTGTACTCTAGTATCAATAATTTTAATAACAAAAATAGTGTTAATAATAATTGTTACTGAATAGTCAGTTTCTTAAAAGATGAAAAAAACAAAAACTATGCTAATTTAGTCTGAAATCAATTTTCTGTGAAATTTCCAGTCTGCATCAATATTGACCCTCAAATAGTGAAAACTAAGTTCAACTAAAAAAAATGTGCTATATGCTACAATATATAAAGCACTCTATCTGGATGTTTTAAGTAATATAAAAATAATGGATTTTATGTGATGCATTTCTTACATTACACAAGCAACAATGGGCCATAGGGGTTAACATCATCCAACAATATAAACCGAAGTAGACCAAAAATGGTCTAAGAGAAACTTACTTGAGATGTTGCAGTAGTCATAGTTGATACCACTCAGAACTATTAATCTAAACCGATCATAGTAATAAAATCTTCATTATTTTGCCAGTAATGAGTTTAGAAATCGGCATGTGGCCCAGAACTTGTCAATGTGATATGCGAACCCTGTGGAGTTCCTTCTCAGGAAGGTCAGCATGACGCTACAAAAAGACATACTTTTCTTCTTTTGGACCTCACCATGTCAGAAGTTGACACCTTGAGCTATTTCAATCCTACTGTTAGAAGCCTGAGGGTAAATCCAGTATATGAAAAAACTACAGATTGCAAAGAATCACAGACAAATGCAGCCAGAGCCTTGAGGTCACCCTGACTCCTTACTTTTGTAACTTAGTAAATTTCATTGTTATTTAAGACATTCTGAATTGGGTTGCTGTTTTAGGCACCAAAAGCACCATAAATGATACAAAGTAAAAGTAAGTAAAAGATTAGGTAATAGAATATAGGAGACTTAAAGGATAAATTCCCCCCAAAATTTACAGTCTGAAGAAGTCTAAATGTATTTGTAGATGAAGTTGAAGAATTGATTGAAATGAAGAAAGCAAAGATAAAATAGTACAAAAGACAGAAGCAAAACTAGATAAGGTCATGAAAGAGACAATCTTCTTAATTTTGCCCTCTTTTATCCCCACTTTCAGAAGTACCTGAAAGTAACAATTCTGAGGATCAGGAGAACAATTAGCCCAATATAAAGTCCATTAGGACAGAGAGATTTTCTTCTTTAAATTAACATGCATATTCGTAGAACATAGGTGCCTGAAACATAATTAGCCAATCAACACTTACTTGCTAAGTTAAAGAAATGATGTCCAAAGACTGGGTGGTGACAGTGATCAAAGCTGAAAATGTTAATTCTTACATCTGTTGTCTAAATCAAAAATGAGAAGACATAATTTGATTTTATAAATTCCTGTTAACTGGCTATGTTATAAAACATCTTTCTGTTGGAAGTACAACTCTGTAACAGAGTAATTGCTAGATTTTATTCATTCATACAATTTCTGTTAAAAAAAAATCACAAAAAAGCTATTAATTAAAAATAATAAAGTAATGGAACCAATGTCCAAAACATGTAATGTTTTAATTTAAAACTTCTATTTTATGTGTGTTTTTAAAATTAAAACAAAAGAAGCTATTAAAATTTGAATGACGATATTGAGAAAGACAAGAGGTTTACATGTGTAATGTATTATCAAATACTGCTGTTTAATTTGGGACTGTTTATTAGAGGAAAATAAGGTATAAATAGTACAAAATATTAGGAGGCAAAATAACAAAGATGGTTAACATGGCACTTAATATATGTTATGTCTGAACAGCATAAGTAAAAGAGTTAAATTTTTATATCCAAGTTCCAATAATGTTACTGATCCATAGCTAAAAAGTTCCAAGAGTTAATTTAATTTATATTTTGAAAAGTTAGGCATTGTTGGCCATAGACCATATTAAGTGCATTACAAATTTTTATAAAATGCATTTTTTTTTTTTTTTTTTTTGGTCACTGTAGTATAATAGTGGCAGTTGAGTGGGAAGAAATAGATTCCTTCTTTTGTTTCCAGTGCTGCTTTGTTAATTTTTAACTCAAGATGTCCCTCTGCTGGAGTACTGGATTATTGATAAGTAAACTAATTCTTTGCACAGGGCATGCTCAGATTTTGAGAATGAATTATCTAAAATGTGTCTGCTGCTTTGTAATAAACTAACCATGCTGTGTTGCTCTTGAAGTGTGCTAATTAAAATATACTATTAACATTTCTATAAATACTTATAGAATTTCTGTTAAAAACTCTTTCCCACACCAGTCTATTTTCCAAGCGCAAATCCAAGTTCCATCCCTGCTCTCCTCACTCTCAACAATACCTTCTCTTTTACATATAACCTGATTGATATAATCTTCCTAATCTACTAATTTTCTTCATACCAATTCATACAGTATTTTCCCTTTAGCGTTTGACTTATTTTACTTAGCATAATATTTTCAAAAGTCATCCATGTTGTAATATGCATCAGAATTTTGTTTCATTTCAAGGCTAAAGGATAGTTCATTAGATGTATATAGTACCTATTGATAATTCATTCATACATATATAGACACATGGATTACTTTCACTTTTTGACAATTGCAAGAAAAAAAAGCTTCTTTGTTCATTTATTCATAACTCTCTTATCTGTTCTATTCCTATATTCTAAATTCCAAAGCCATTTCATTCCATTTTTTTTTTCTCATCCCTTTAGGGATATTTCCACATTCATGATTTTTTCTTTCTATTGTATCAGTTGTTATGGTGGTAAAATACCCATAACATAAAATTTACCATTTTTAAGCATACAGTTCAGTGGAATTAAGAATATTCATGTTCTTGTGCAACTATCACTACTATTCATCTCCAGACCTTTTCATCCTTCAAACCTGAAACCCTGTACCCACTAAACAATGATTCCCAATGCTCCCCTCCCCCAAGACCCTATAACACACTATTTTGGTTTCTGTCTCTAAGAATTTGATTACTCTAGGTATCTCATGTAAGTGAGATCCTACAATGTTTTCCCTTTTATGTCTGATTTATTTTACTTAGCATAATATTTTTAAAAGTCATCCATGTTGTAATATGCATCAGAATTTTATTTCATTTTAAGGATAAAGAATAGTTCATTAGATGTATATATCACATATTGATAATTCATTCATCCATACATAGACACGTGAGTTATTTCCACTTTTTGGCAATTGCAAATAATAATGCTGTGAACATTGATGTACAAATATCTGTTCCAGTCCCTCCTTTCAATTCTTTTGGACACATACCTAGAAGTGAAATTTCTGGATATATAGTAGTTCTATATTGAATTTTTTCAGTAACCACTAGAGGTCTTCAACAGCTGCTACATCATTTTACACTCTCATCAGCAATGTACTAGGGTTTCAATTTCTACACATCCTTAACAACTTTTTTTTTTAGTTTAGTTTTATTTTGTATTGATAGTAGTCATTATAATGGGTATAAAGTAATATGTTATTTTCATTTAATTTTCTTAATGACTAATGATGTTGATAATTTTTGTATATATTGAATACTTGCATATTTCTTTGGAATATTGTCTAAGTCTTTTGTCCACTATTCAATTGAATTGTATTCTTTTTCATTGTTGAGTTGTAGGAGCTCTTTATATATTCTAGAAACCAATCCTTTATCAAATATATGACTTGCAAATATTTTCTTTTATTTTGTGAGTTGGTTTTTCACTTGTTTGATAGTGTTTCACTATTTGATAGTGTTTCACTTTTTTGACAGCACAAATAAGTTTTTAATTTTGAAGTCCAAAAAATTTATATATATTTTGTTGATGCCTGTGTTTTTGGTATCATATCTAAAAAAAATCACTGTCAAATCTAATGTCACAAAGATTTGCTCCATATTTTCTTATAGGTTTTATATGTTTTATAGTTTTAGCTCATATTATTTTTAATTGACAAATTAAAAATGCATATTTTTTAAAAGACAATATTTTGAAATATGTACACACTCTGGAATGGCTCAGTTGAGTCATGTGAGTTGAACATATACATTACCTCACATACCATATTTTTGTGGTGAGAACATCTAAAATCTACTCTCGGAGATTTTCAGAATAAAACATATAGCTATTAACTACAGTCACCATGTTGTACAATAGATCTCTTGAAATTATTTCTCTTATATAACTGATGTTTTGTGTTATTTGACCAATGTCTCCCCGATCCCTTGTACCTCATCCTCCAATAAACACCATTCTATTCTCTACTTCTGTGGCTTCAGTGTTTTATTTGTTGTTGTTGTTGTTGTTGTTTTTAAATTCTACATACAGGTGAGGTTCTTCAGTACTTTTCTTTTTGTGTCAGGCTTCTTTCTCATCATATAATATCCTAAGGGTTCATTCATGTCACAAATGATGACATTTGCTTTTTTTCTAAGACTGAATAGTATTCTGTTTTGAATACGTGCCATATTTTCTTTATTCAATCGTCTGTTGGTGGACACAGGTTGATTCCATACCTTGAGTACTGCAAATAATGTTGAAATGAACTTGGGAGTGCAGATATTTTTTCCATATACTGATTTCCTTTCCTTTGAATATGTACCCAGAAGTGGGATTGCTGGATCATATGGTAGTTCTATTTTTTATTTATTTAATTTTTTTTGAGAAAGCTCCATACTGTTTTCCATAATGACTATACCAAATTACACTCCCACTGACAGTCTACAAGAGTTCCCTTTTCTCCACATTCTTCCTAATCCTTGTTACCTTTGTCTTTTTGAGACTATCCATTTCAATAGTATGAGGCAATATTCTATTGTGTTTGATTTTTATTTCCCTGATAATTAATGAAGTTGAGCACCTTGTCATATACCTGCTGTCCATTGCATGTTTTCTCTTGAGAAATGTCTTTTTAGGTTGTTTACTCATTTTAAAACCTGAATTATTTGTTTTCTTGAGTTGTTTCTATTTATATTTTAGATATTAACCCCTTATCAGATATATGATTTGCAAATATTTACTTACATTGAGTAAGTTGACTCTTCACTCCATCAGTTTTTTTTTATTTTGCTGTGCAGAAGCATTTTCATTTGATCAAATCACATTTGTCTATCTGTACTTTTCCAGCCTGTGTCTTGGGGGTCATATCTAATATCTTTGCCAAGTCTAATGTCATGAAGCTTTTCCCCTGTGTTTTCTCATAGTAGTTTTGCAATCTCCCAACTTATGTTTAAGTCTTAATCCAGTTGGAGTTTATTTTTGTTTATTGTGTGAAATAGGGAATCAGAAGTGCAGATGTGAGATCCTTACAATTCTTTGACAGAGAGCTGGACTGCATATTCACAGGGTACAGTCCATAAATCCTTAACAAAGAATGGCTGCTATAGAGTTGGGAGTGAAACAGAGGAACTACAGGTTGCATAATTCTGAAAGAAATTCGAGTTCCAGGTTAGGCTTACTGGAAAAATCTTATTAATACCCTTGATACTCAGCTGAAACATCAGGAAAGCCAAGCCTTAAACTAATAAGCATGAGAACCTCCCTCTAGAATATAGGTAAGCAAATGTTATTGCTATATAAGGCTGGTTTACTCATTCTCTAGGGCTGCCATAACAAAATCCCCTAGACTTGGTGACTTAACAGAAATTTAATTCCTCACACTTCAGAAAGCAAGAAGTCCAATAATCCACTGTTCAAGAAATAGCAGGTTTGGTTTCTCCTAAGTTCTTTTTACTTGACTTTCAGATGACCACTTTCTAAGGGTACTCACATGGTTTTTCTTCTGTGTGTATACATCCTGGTGCCTCTCCGTGTGTCTAAATTTTCTCTGTTATAAGGACAGCGGTTATTTTGGGTTAGAGCCTACCCAATTATCCTCTTTTTAACATAATCACCAATTTAAAGACTAGATTTGCAAATACAGTCATATTCTAAGGTACTGAAAATTGTGGCTTCAACATATGAATTGAGAGCAAGAAACACTTTTCATCCTTTAACAGCCAGATAGTAACTATTTTAGGTTTGCAGGCCATAATTGCTCTGTTGTGACTAGTAAACTCTGCCATTAAAGCAGGAAAGGATCTTTAGACAAGACATAAACAAATGTATATGTTTGTGTTTTAAACTCTAGATTAAGTAACAAAATAGTAATAATAAAATAATAATAAAAGAGGGATATCTTAAAGGCTATTGGGGTGATGAAATGTAATTTAAAAAGTATTCTATCATAGTGTTTCTGTACACCAATAATGAACTAGCTGAGAAAGAAGTCAAGAAGGCAATCATCTTTACAATAGCTACAAAAAATTAAAACACTTAGAATACATTTAATCAACAAGCTGAAAGACCTCTACAAGGAAAACTGCCCAAAACTGATGAATACAATTATTAATTAATCTTATTACTAATAAGTTGTTTGTGAAGAGTACACAAATAAGTAGAAAGACATCCCATGCTCATGAACCAGAAGAATTAATATTGTTAAAATAACCATACTGTTAAAAGCTATCTACAGATTCAATGCATTCCCTATCAAAATACCAATGCCATTTTTCACAGAAATAGAAAAAAGCAATCCTAAAATTCATAGAGCACCAAAAAAAAAACAAACAAACAAAAACAAAAAACAAACAAAAAAAAGTACAAACAACCAAAGCAATTCTGAGCAAAAAGAACAAAGCTAGAAGCATCACTATCAGACTTCAAAATATACTACAGACACAAAAACATCATGGTATTGGCATAAAAACAGACACATAGACCAAAAAAAGAGAGAGAAAAAAAAGCCAGAAAGAAATCCACATTTTTACAGCCAACTGAGTTTGACAAAGGCACCAAGAACATACACTGGGGAAACAGCAACCTCTTCAATAAATGGTGCTTGGAAAAAACAGCTTAAGATTGATTAAAGACTTAAATATAAGACCCAAAATACCCAAAAATATAAAACTACTGGAAGAAAACATAGGAGAAACATTTTGTCTCAGAAAAAGTTTTATGGCTAAAACCTTGAAAGCACAGACAACAAAAACAAAATGAGATAAATGGGACTATATTAAAATGAAAACCTGCACAGCAAAGGAAACAATGGAGTGAAGAAACAACCTTAGAATGGGAGAAAATATTTAAAAACTATTCATCCAACAAGGGACTAATATCTAGAATATGCAAGTAACTCAAACAACAGTAACAACAACAACAACACGAAATAATCCCATTAAAAAGTGGACAAAAGACACAAATGGACATTTCTCAAAAGAATACGTACAAATGGCTAAAAGGTATATGAAAAAAGTACTCAACATCACTACCAATCAGGGAAACGCAAGTCAAAACCATAATGAGTTATTATCTCACCACAGAATGATTATTATTTAAACGACAAAAAGTAAGAGGTGCTGGTGAGGATGCGGTGCAAGGGGAACTCTTGTACAGTGTGCACTGGAATGTAAATTAGTACTGCCACGATGGAAAACAGTATGGACACTTATTTAAAACTAAAATATAACTACCATATAGTCTAGCAATCCTATTACTAGGTATTCATTCAAAGAAAAATAAATCAGTATATATCAAAGGGATTCCTGCATTCTTACATTTATTGCAGCACTATTCACCATAAGAAAGATATGGAATCAATCTATGTTTCCAATAGTGGATGAATGGAGAAAGAAAATGTGGCATATATACACAATGGAATGCTATTCAGCCATAAAGGAAAGAATAAAATCATCTTATCTGCAGCAACATGGATGGTCCTGAAGGTCACTGACGAGTGAAATAAGCTAAGCATGGAAAGACAAATATGTTCTCACTTACGTGCGGGAGTTAAAAAACATTGATCTCATGAACATAGTGAATAGAATGATAGACACTGGAGGTTGGAATAGGTATGTAGGTGGAAGGGGGATGAAGATAAGTTGGTGATGGGCACAAACATATAGTTAGATAGAACAAGGAAGTTCTATTTTTCAATAGCAGAGTAGGACAACTACAGTTAAAAGCAATTTATTGTATATTTAAAAGTAGCTAGAACAGAAGACTAGAAATGTTCCAAACACATAGAAATGATAATTACTTCAGAGGCAGACCACCCCAAATACCCTGATGTAATCATTACACAGCCCATGAATGTAAAAAAAAAATCATACATACCCCATAAATATGTACAAATACTATATATCAAGAAAAAACAAAACAAATTCAGTTAACTTAAAAGATAGCAGAAAAGAAGAAGGTAGATACAAAAGATATATTGCATTCCACAAATATATATAGAATTATGGTAGAATTAAACCCAACTGTATCCAAAATTGCATTAAATATAGCTAAACAATCCAGAAAACATAGAAATTAGAGAGACATATTTTTTGCTAATATTAAGTGACACACTCATATATAAACATTGAGATAGATTCTTAAAAAAACAACTACACAAATGTTAAGTAAAAGAAAGCGAGTGTGACTATGATAATGCTCAATAAAGTGAATACTACAGAGATAGAGCTATTTTACATTGATAAAAAAGTTAATTCAAAAGGAAAACAACAATATTAAATGTATATAGATCTAATAGCACAGATTCAAAATACATGAAAACGGCAATCAGAATTAAAGGGTAAATAAATCAGTAATTATTTTGGAGAATTTGATGACTCTCATGGAGCGGAGCAAATACTGTAGATAAACTAACCCTAAGAATATAGAAGATCTAAGAAACGCTGTCAACCCCCTTGACCTAAATGATATTTTCAAGAGACTACACCTCAGAATAACAGAATACACATTCTTTTCATATAGACGTGGAACATTCATCAAGATAGACCATGCACTAGACCACAAAACCGATCTTAATACATTTTAAAAGATTGAAATATTTCTGACCACAGGAGAAATAACATAAACATTAACAATATGATATATAAGATACACTCCAAATATTTGGAATTAAAAAACACACTTTTAATAATCCATGGGCTAAAAAAATCACCAGAAAAATTAGAAAATATTTTAAACTGTGGAATAATGCCACTATGATTTATCAAAATATATGGGATTCAGTTAAAAGCACTGCTAGCAGAAAATTTATTTCATTAACTGCTTATATTAGAAAAGTTGTCAAATCAACAATCTAAATTTCCTCTCAACAAACCTAGAATAGAAATAACAAATTAAACCCAAATTAAATGTAAAAAAGATAAGTATAAGAACAAAAATCAATGAAATAGTGATTGTTTAACAATAAAAAAAATCAATAGTACCGAAAGTGGATTCCTTGGAAAAATGTAAAGATTGATATACTCCTAGTAAGAATGAAGAAGAAAAAGGGAAGAAAACACCAATTATTCTTATTCAGAATGAAAGAGAACATACAATTACAGATTCTGTAATTGTATTAAAATGAAATATTAAAATGAAAATATGGAAATGAAAATTGAAATTTATTAAAATGAAAATATGGAAATATTATAAAAATATTTCTTCCAATAAGATTAAAACCTTAAATGACATAGACAAAATTTTTGAACAACACAACAAAGATGGAAAGAGAGGAAATGAAAAATCTGAGTCAATTATCAAAAATCTTCCATATGTAGAAGTTATATGTATAATATGTAGTTATATGTATAATAAACAATAACTGTTTATTATATGTAGTTATATGTATAACTGTAGTTATATGTATAATAAATAATAACTGTAGAAATGAAAAGCATAGGCTAGTGATAGTAACAAAATGTAAGGCAATGAAGGTTATATGTCCTTGGCACTGGGGAAACACAAAGAAAATCCACTTGTTCAGGGCAAAAAATTGCAACTTTTCTTGACTTATGTTTAAATATCTTACACTAGATCATTAATATTTATGTTTTATTTAAATTTCCTTAGGACTTACGTCGTTAACACTATACATGCATTACACACTCTTTATACAAGAAATTTTAGTAAAATAAGCCTGAGCAATGCTGTCCACTTTCTATTCCATCTTTCAAATTTGGATATGTTTTATGTCAAAATGGTAATGAAATAAAACTTGGATTTATTAACTTAAACTCAGCCAGACATATCATTGATGCTTTGTGAGTTTTTTATGAAGAAAAATAAAAGCAGCTGTTCTCATCATTTTCTCTGAAAATTTTCCTTGTTTTTTTCTTTCCAACTTTTATTTTAGGTTCAAGGGGTACTCATGCAGGTTTGATACATGAGTAAATTGAGTGTTTTGCTGGGATTTGGTGTACATGTAATTTTGTCACCCAGATAATCAGCATAACACCCAATAGGTATGTTTTCAATCCTCATCTTCCACCTACCCACCACCCTGAAGTAGGCCCCAGTGTCTGTTGTTCCCTTCTTTGTGTTCATGTGTACTGAATGTATAGCTCCCATTTACAAGTGAGAACATGCAGTATTTGGTTTTCTGTTTCTACATTAATTCACTTGGGGTAATGGCCTCTAGCTCCACGCATGTTACTAGAAAGGACATGATTTCTTGCTTTTTATGGCTGCATAATAGTTCATTATATATATATTATATTTTTATTATCCAGTCAACCACTAATAAGAATGTAGGTTGATTCCATATATTTGATATTGTAACTAGTGCCGCAATGAGCATATGTATACATGTGTCATTATGGTAAAATGATTTATATTCCTTTGGGTATACGTGCGATCATGGAATTGCTGAGTTGACTGACAGTTCTATTTTAAGTACTTTGAGAAATCTCCAGACTGCTTGCTCTCCACAGTGGCTGAACTAATATACATTCCCACCAGCTATATATGAACGTTCCCTTTCCTCTGCAACCAAATAGCTTCTGTTATTTTTTGACTTTCTAATAATAGCCATTCTAACATTTGAGATGGTATGTCATTGTGGTTTTGATTTGCTTTTCTCTAATGATTAGAAATGTTGGGCATTTTCTCATGTTTTTTGGTCATGTGTAAGTCTTCTTTCAAGAAGTGTCTGTTCATCAACTTTGCCCATTTTTAATAATTTTGTTTGTTTTTAGAAACACACTTTTAGTAATCCATGGGTTAAGGAAAATCATGTCAATTTGTTTAAGTTACTTACAGATTCTGGATATTAGACCTCTGTTGGATGTATAATTTGCAACTATTTTCTCACATTTTGTAGGTTGTTCATTTAGTCTCTTGATGGTTTCTTTTGCTGCAGAGAAGGTCTTTAGTTTAATTAGGTTCCATTTGTCTATATTTATTTTTGTTGCAATTGTTTTTGAAGTTTTCATTATGAGGTCTTTGCCAGTGCTGATGTCCAGAATCAGGACTTTTTCTAGAGTTTTATAGTTTCAGGTTTTAAATGTAAGTATTTAACCCATCATTGGTTAACTTTTTTATATGGTTAAAGAAAGGCATTCAGTTTCAATCTTTTGCATATGGTATCCCAGTACTATTTATTACATAAGGAGTTTTCCCCATTGCTTTTGTTTTTGTCATTTTTTTTGAATATCAGATGGCTGTGTTGTGTAGCATTATTTCTGGACTCTGTAATCTGTTCCACTGGTCAATGTTTCTACTTTTGCACCAGTACCATGTTGTTTTAGATACTGTAGCCTTGCAGTATAGTTTGATGTTAGGTAGTGTGATGCTTCCAGATTTGCTCTTTTTGCTTAGGAGTTCCTTGGCTATTCAGGCTCTTTTTTAGGCCCCAGTGAATTTTAGAATAGTTTATTTTTTTCTGTGAAAAATGATGTTGGCAGTTTGATAGGAATAACATTGGATATGTAAATTGATTTTGGCAGTATTTTCATTTTAACAATATTGATTTTTCTGATCTGTGAGGATGAAATATTTCTCTATCTGTTTGTGTCATCTCAGATTTATGGAATAAGAATAGCAATCCTTGCTCTTTTTGCTTTTAATTTGCTTGCTTGATCTTTCTCCGTCCCTTTACTTTGAGGATATCAATGTCCCTGCATGTTAAATGAATCTGTTGAAACAGCATAACATTGGGCTCTACTTCTTTATCCAGTTTTCCACTCTGTGACTTTTAAGTGGTACATTTAGCCCATTAATGTTCAAGGTTAATACTGATATATGCAGATTTGATTCTGTCATCATGTTGTTAGCTGATTTTTAATGTAAACTTGATAGTGTAGTTGCTTTATAGTGTCAATGATCTATGTTCTTATGCGTGTTTTTGTGTTGACTGGTAACAATGTTTCATTAAGGATCTTTTCTTTTTTTTTTTTTTTTTTTTTGAGACAGAGTCTCGCTGTGTCGCCCAGGCTGGAGTGCAGTGGCGCAATCTCGGCTCACTGCAAGCTCCGCCTCCCGGGTTCACGCCATTCTCCTGCCTCAGCCTCCCGAGGAGCTGGGACTACAGGCGCCCACCACTGCGCCCGGCTAATTTTTTCTATTTTTAGTAGAGACGGGGTTTCACCATGGTCTCGATCTCCTAACCTTGTGATCCGCCCGCCTCGGCCTCCCAAAGTGCTGGGATTACAGGCGTGAGCCACCGCGCCCGGCCTTAAGGATCTTTTCTAAGGCAGGTCTGGAGGTAACAGATTTCATTAGCATTTGCTTTCTTAAAAGGATTTTCTTTCTTCGTCATTTATAAGCTCAGTGTGGCTAGGCATACAATTCTTAATTGGAATTTATTTTCTTGAAGCATGCAGTATGTAGGCCTTAAATCTCTTCTGGCTTGTATAATTTCTGCTTAAATGTCTGCTGTTAGCCTGATGACATTCCCTTTGTAGGTGACCTTCCCCATCTCCTTAGCTACCTCTAATATTTTTTCTTTCACATTGTCTTTGGAGAATCTGATGACCATGTGTCTTGAGGATGCTTATCTTGTATAGTGTCTCACAGGAGATAATGATAATTTTTAAATTCTTTTTTCTTTACTTTTTTCTGAATGATGTACTTCATAGAGCCAGTCTTTGATCTCTGAGATTTTTTCCTCAGCTTGGTCTACTCTGCTGTTAATATTTTTGATTGTGTTATAAATTTGTGCTAGTGAGTTTTCTAGTTATATTATGTCTATGGGTTTGGTTCTTTCTTAAAATGACTATTTTATCTTTCATCTCTTGAGTCATTTTACTGGATTCCTTAGATTCCTTGGAATGGGCTTTAACTTTATTCTGAATCCCAGTAGTCTTGATTGCCATCCATGTTCTAAATTCTATGTGTCCTTTCTGCCATTTCATTCCAGTTAAAAAACATTACTGGGGAGCTAGGATGGTTGTTTGCAGGTAAGAAGACACTCTATCTTTTAGAGTTGCCAGAATTATTTCACTGGCTCTTTTTTATCTGTGTGGACTGATATTCCTTTAACTGTGGTATAATTTGATTGTAGTCACTTGGCTTCATCTCTGGATGTTTGCAGAGGCCAAGGCTTTGTGCAAGGTCTTTATTTGTGGCTGAATTCTTCTCATTGGTTTAACTGGTGGGTATATTAGTAAAGCATATTTGTTTTTGAAATTTGAACTGTAATCCAGTACATGGTGCTTAAGCATAATTGTTGGTAAATAGGCTTGCTCTTTGCTACACAGCTGCTCTGTATTTCCTGGCATTTGCACCTATGCTCCCACTCACTGCTCTGAAAGTGTGGGCTCCTCAGTCCCTCAAATACTGGCTGCAGATCTCAGTTTCACACTTCCAGGTTGCACACTACAACCCTGGGTGAGTTTAGGCTTCAAGTTCTTTTCCCAGCATGGAGGCAACAGGGGAATAGACCTTGGCAATGGCAATGGCAGTGGGCCATTTACTTATCTCTTGTGATTCCAGTCCAGAAGGACAGAGAACTACTGCTAATCAGAAAAATCAGGTGGAGTTGGGGCAACTGTGTTTCAGGTCCAAGCCTGGGAGCCCTTCCTGGTCAAGACCAGGGAGTGTTGGAGGTAGGAAAATGGGGAAGACAATTTGGCCTCCTTTTGCAGGGCAGCTGTGGCATGCTGGAAGTTCAAGTAAAGCACTCAGGTTCTTTTTTCCTTCCCCAGCCTGGTGGCAAAGAGGGCAGATACCACTGTAGCAGCAGAGGCAGAAGGGCTGTAAGTTGTCTCTAGGAACTCTAGGCCTGAGACACGGAGTCACTGAAAATGAGAATGTTCAACCAGGGCTGGGCTGACTGCATTGTGGGCCCAAGATGGGCATACTTGCCTGCTGAAGAGCAGGGGGTTGGTGGCTCACAGGGATGACAGGCTGGATTCCTCTCTATTTGGCAGCTCAGGCACTATTCTGGAGGTGCCAGAATAGCAATTGGTGTCTGTTTTCCCCCAGCACAGGGGCAGCAAGGGAAGTACTGCTACACTGGCAATGGCAAAGATGCTGTCAGTTTCCTCTTGGAACTCCCACCCAGAAAGACATAGAACTGCTGCCAATGGGAATGTTCAGCCATGGGTGGGGCAGTTGCATTGTGTTTCCAAGCTGGGAGCCCTGCCTTGTAAAGAGCAGCAAGTCTGGGACTCACAGGGTAGAGAGACTGGGCTCCTCTCTGTGTGGTGGCTGCAGCATGCCGTAGGTGCCAAGAAAGTCATCAGGGTCTTTGTTCTTTTTCCAACCCAAAGGCAGCAAGCGCAGTACCACTGCAATGTCAAAGGCAGAGAGTTTTTGGGTTGTCTTTGGGATTTTCTCCATAGAGAAATACAGAGCCACCACCAACTGAGGTGATCAGGCAGTGGTAGAGTGGCAGTGTTGTGTGCCCAGGTTGGGAGACCTTGCCCGTTGAGGAGGAGCAGGGGCAGTGACCCACCTGGAGAAGAGTCTTAAATGGAGACCTGTGAGTAGCCTGAGTGCTCAAGCAAAGGTGAGGTGGCTGTGCTGGGGTCCCAGGCCAGTGGGCTTTGGCTGGTGAGATGCAGCAGAGGCAAAGCCTCCAATCTTTGTGCTCCTCAGCACCCTGCATGTGGCCACTACCCTGTGAGCAGGTAAGAGAGCCTGACTTCCTTGTAGGCATGGCTATGGCAGCTGGCACCAGGGTTTTCAGAGATCCAGGGCCCTCTGGGCTCCAAGTGGGTCTGAGTGGTGGCTCTGCTCAGGCTCCACATGGCACTGCATGTCAGTCTGGAGGCTCCATGGGGGGCGAGTCAGGGGAATCTCCTGTGCCCAGGATTGCAAAGGTCCATAGGTCCATGGCAGAAGTGTAGGTCCCTGAGAGCTCTCACTCACTCACCATTTCCCCATGTTGGAGAGCTTCCCTTGGCTCTGCACTAATCCAGGGTGGACAGCTCACCTGTGTTGCTCCTCTCAGCTCTCCATGAGTCATGTTGCTTCCTTGATGAATCCCAATGTATCCTCCTGGATGACCCAGATGAAGAGCTAGTGTTTACTTGCCACTCTATCTCCTCTCTGTGAGAGTGGTGCACACTAGCTGCTTCTCCTCAGCTATCTTGGCACCTCTGCTGTTTTTACTTTTAATTCAGTACAAAGCGTTGGAGTCAGTAATGCAAGGACACTATGGAGGATCTTTGTTTAATAATATTAATGAAGAGCATTTCAAAGAGATATAAAAATATATAAAATATGTGAAAGTAAATAGTTAACAAAATTTAAACAGTCACTCTCACTTGATAAAAACTATAAAAATATTTAAAAGAAGGAATTATATTGCCAGATTTTGGGGGTCATGGTGTTCTTTAACACACACACCCACATATATGTATATATGTATGCACATATTACATATATATATATATGTAAAGTGTTAAAGTAAACAAGCTAAGAAGACAAGCTAAAGCTGAAAGGCTGAGACAATTAATATAAGACAACTTAATAAACTGAAATTCCAAACATCGGACTTCTATTACACACTGTATTAGGATTATCCAGAGAAATGGAACTAATAGGTTTATCTATTTATCTTTCTATTATCTCTATCTATCATCTATGTATCTATGTATCTATGTATTTATCTATCCATCTATCTATCTATTTATCTATCTGTCTAATCTACCGTGTGTGTGTGTGTGTGTGTGTGTGTGTAAGATATTTGTTATAGGCATTAGACATTCTCTCATATGATTTTGGAGACCAAGATATTCCACAATCTGCTGTTTGCAAACTGGAGAACTAGAAAACACAGTGGTTTAATGTAATCCCAATCTAAAAGCTTGAGAACCAGGAGAGCCAATAGTGTAAGTCTCAGCCCAATTGCAAAGGGTTTTTTTGTTGTATTTAGTTCCTTCACATATTGGATAACACCCACCTACATAGGTGAAGGTGATCTTCTTTACTGAGTCTAACAACTCATAAGTTTGTCTCTTAAATAAGCACCCTTACACAAATACCCAGAAATAAGGTTTTACCAGTTATCTGTACATCCCTTAGCCCTATCAAGTTGACAAATATAATTAACCATTACACATAGGCATTGAGATATTGTAGGCTTTCATTAATCACACTTCTACTCCAGCTTTCTATAATCTGGTAAAGGGAACAGTCACATTTTGAATATGACCTGTGACCCCAATTACTGTTTTTAAAATCAATGACCAATGCTTTTCAGATCTTGCTTATTGACCTATCCAACAGATTCAACTATTTTGATTTTTTGATACTTTTCTCATTTGCTTTTAAATTTTCCAGTGACACAGTTCCCCCTGTGTCTTCTATTATTACAGTCCTCTCCTTCTTAATTGTTATTATAAGATGTTTTAAAAGGTCAATTGGATTTTGGACTAAAGGATTGAAATTTAAAAAGGCAAAAGTAGCTCCAATTATCAAAATATTTAGACAGACATCCACAAGGACTCATCCAACGAAGAAATCATATCCCTTTTTTCCCCCAAAAAAAGGTCAAATATAAAAGAAAGAGGATACACCTGCTTGAGACATAAAAGATTTGCCAAAGTTTCAGTTTTTTGAACATCTAATAAACTCACTTTTTTTCTCCTAAAAACCTATTCAGATAACCTCTACCCTAAATAATTTCTTTCTGTGTACATACAGCAATATATACTCACCTCCTTCAGTTTTTAAATACTTAAGGAGTAATTGCAAATATGAGTCACTCTACTTAACAAGACAGAAATCAGAAAAACATTACTATTCTGAGATTATACACTATTACAAATGTGTGATATTTCTATACTTTTCTATTTTACTGAGTAAGAATTTAAGTTAGAGGACATAAATATGTTGAAAATATTTTTAAATATCCAGGGAATAATAATGTTTATATGATAAAAGGGCTGTTTTGAGTTTTTTAGAAAAATCTCACTTTTACTAAAAAAAGAGAGAAAGTAGGAATTCTATATAGAATTCATAATATGACTATGGATAGAGAGGAAATATGAAATTTAAAAAGTAGGAATTATTTATAGAAATACATATGTATAAATATATAAATATATACATATGTATTCATATTTGTTTTTAGAATAATTTTAAATAATGCAGAAACAAAATATTTACAGAAAAAATATGATAGACCATCTTTGCCAACAATATTTTTCTGGCACACCAGCATAAAATACATGTTTTGAATTCCTTCTCCAGTATGGAAATTAATGACAAGGGACCATTCATATGCTCTCTATACATTATTCAAAAGAGCTTTAATACAAAAATAATGAGAGAGGCAGGTGTGGGTGTGAAACGACAGATGATTGACAAAACCCTGAAAAATCCTTTCCTGTTTCTGTTTCCTCTACTCCTTAACAGCAACCCTAGAATGGCAGTTTGATTAACACTTGATGTTATATTAGCCTCAATCAACTATGATAAGCAATTTAAAAAGTGTGTCAGAGGTTATATTTGTATTTTTTTTTTTTTTTTTTTTTGAGACGGAGTCTCGCTCTGTTGCCCAGGCTGGAGTGCAGTGGCATGATCTTGGCTCACTGCAACCTCCACCTTCCGGGTTCAAGTGATTCTCCTGCCTCAGCCTCCTGAGTAGCTGGGATTACAGGCGCCCGCCACAATGCCCAGTTACTTTTTGCATTTTTAGTAGAGACGGGGTTTCACCACGTTGGCCAGGCTGGTCTTGAACTCCTGACCTCAAGTGATGCACTCACCTCGGCCTACCGAAGTGCTGGGATTACAGGCGTGAACCAGTGCGCCTAGCCTGTAATATTTTTTCAAATGAATATATTTTTCTTGAATGAAATATGAATATCAAGTAATATAGAGAATATGAATAAGATAATTCAAACCACCTACAATGCCACCACATAGAACTGTCATTAACATTCTGTTGCATGTATTTCTGAACTTTATTATTTACACCTATGCATAATAACTATACCATCAAGTGAATCATATTATGCATTCTACAATGTTTTATCCTACTTTTATCACTTGATAATATACTATGGGCATCTACTGATGTAAAAATAATGGTTCATATTATTTCTGCCAACACCATTTTAATGGATATAGAGAATTCCATTAGGTGAATGTTCAATCATTTACTTAATCCTTTTATGATGATTATTTTGATTATTTTAAATTTTAATACAAGATATGGTTTTTCGTTTTAGATATGCAAACCTTTCTTAAAGCGCAAACTTGACTGGAGGCGGTGGCTGACGCCTGCAATCCCAGCACTTTGGGAAGCCTAGTCGGGTGGATCAGTTGAGGTCAGGAGTTCAAGACCAGCCTGGCCAGCATAGTGAAACCCCGTCTCTACTAAAAAAAAAAAAAAAAAAAATTAGCCGGACGTGGTGGTGGGCACCTGTAATCCCAGCTACTCGGGAGGCTGAGGCAGGAGAATCTCTTGAACCTGGGAGGCAGAGGTTGCAGTGAGCCGAGATCTCGCCACTGTACTCTAGCCTGGGCAACAAGAGCGAGACTCCGCCTCAAAACACAAACAAAAACAAAAACAAAAACAAAACAAAACAAAACAAAAAACTCGTAGAGAATATTAATATTCTTTGATTGTTTTGTTTCCTTGTTTTTGAGACGGAGTCTCCCTCTATTGCCCAGGTTGGAATTCACTGGCAGGATTTCAGCTTACTGCAACCTCCTCCTCCCGGTTTCAAGAGATTTTCCTGCCTCAGCCTCTGGCCTAGCTGGGATTGCAGGCATGTGCCACCACTCCCGGCTAATTTTTGTATTGTTAGCAGAGATGGGGTTTTGCCAAATTGGCCAGGGTGGTCTTGCACTACTCTTCACCTCCGGTGGTCCGCCCTCCTCGGCCTCCCAAAGTGCTGGGATTACAGGCATGAGCCACTGCACCTGGAATAGAATCGCAATATTCGAAACGCATAATCGTTAAGATACTCTTGTTTAAAGTGGGATCCCAAATTACACTTGTCAGCATATTCCTCTGCATTGCCAGTGTGGCATGAAGGGGATCCATAGAACCACCCAATATCTCTGGAGCTATGAGGCATCCAGAGTTTTGAATACCACTATTATAAGCCAGATTGCACCCAATACCCTTGTGCATACATCTGTATGCACTTGCTTATTTTCATGAAATAAAATGCCTAGGAGTAGAATTGATCAATCAATGAATACACAGTTTTAATTGTGATGCAATTTATCAATTGGGCTCTAAAGAGAGTACGATTTATATTCCTCCAAATAACCTTGATATTTATTTGCAAACTAACCAAAAACGTTACTGGTGAGGTTGATATCTTTTCATGTATACAGTAGCCATTTATGCCTAGCATGTAGTAAATGCCTAGTATTTATGGAATAAATAAATTTGTAGGATTTATTCTGTTAATGCTCTGTTTATTTTAATATTGGCATTTTCCTCTTTTATAAACGTATTTGCAAGAAGTTCTTTTGTAGAAAGAATATTAATGTTCTCTGTAGCTTTTTAAAAAATTTTGCTAATTGACTGCTAACATTATAGCAGGTTTTTTATTTATATATACAGTCATCCATTGTTGAATGATGGTGATATATTCTAAGAAATGCATCATTGGCCAGTGTCATCATTGTGCACACGTGAAAGAATATACTTACACCAACCTAGATGGTCTAGACTACTGCACACATCGGCTGTATGGTTTAGCCTTTTGTTCCCAGATTACAAACCTGAACAGCATGTAACAATGATGAATACTGTAGGCGATTGTAATACAGGGTTATGCAAAATGTTTTGTCTTGGCTAGTGCACTAGCAAAGTGCTTATCTTTCTTTGTTAATTTTTTTTCTGCAAAGGACTTGTCTTTAGCTGTTTGGAGATTGAGTGTATGCGATAAAATAGTGTCATCAAATGGCTATAGCAGTTGAATTTGCTAGAAAGGCAGGATTAACTTAGGAGAAGATATTAATTAATTTCATAGCAAATATTCAATTATCACCTCACTAAAACTTCTGTGGGGTGTATATCAAATCACATCTATGATCCTAAATTGTAATTATTATAAATTTTTGAAGTATCACTATTTAGGAGACAGATGAAGGTCTTTAAAGCTTCCTTTCAGATAAGTTGGGGGTATAAAAAGAGAAACCTATCAGCAGGCAAGAAAATGCAATTTCCCAGTTTTAAATTTTTAAACTTAAAAACTTTAAACTTAAAAACAAGAATGTTTTGTACAGAAGAGAGAACAGATGTACAGATGTGGTATAATCACTTAAGTATGAGAGAGCACATAAAATGTAAAAAACATCTTCTCCAAAATATTTCCCCTCAATAATTGAGAAATACACCATTTACATTTTAGGTCCTAAAGAGAAAAAAAAAATAAGTTGAACCCAATCCCTGATGGATACGATTTTTCTCCTTTCCTCCTCTCAAACATGTGCGTATTTTATTCTTCAAAAACCTTCATGCTATATCACCTTTAAAAAAATAAATTCTATCGATGTGGTTATTTGGATTTCACCAGCCATCCTGATGCCATTAATTTCAGCACGTACACGGAAAAGCTGAGGTTTTTATCTTGGTCTTAAAGGATGGGCAGGATGTCAAGGCAGCTATTGATAAGTAAGTCTTTCTGATGGAATCATTAACCGCACTTTGAGTATATCTGAGAATTGTAGGGGAGGAAAAATTCTCAAATAAGTAGATTTTTTGCTAACTGAGGATGGTAATAACACTAACAGCAATAGGAAAGTGATCCACATGAAAAGAACAAGGCAAATTCAATTTAATTTTTAGGTATGTTGAGTTGAGATAACAAAACATCCAAGTGAGGATGTCTTTTAGGTAAGTAAAGTCATTTTACTGGCAATTATGAGAGAGTTAGCAGTCATTTACATAAAAGGTGATAATTGAAATTATATTATATACATATATATGCATTCAAACATTACCAATGACCTCCTACTTGCCAGACATGACAGTGGTATTGAGGAATATGTATGATTGGGGAGTATTTTTTTCTCAGGATTACATTTTATATCACATTTTTTGAAAGTCAAAATAAAATAAAGCAGATCAATGTTTGAAAGTTGAAAATAGTTCTACTTATTCAATACTACCTTACTCTAGGATGCTAGTAATTACTCAAGTAGAATATATCATCTTTGACACGGACTATTATTAAAAAATACAGATTAATAAAAAATTTTTGAATCTTTCAATGTAGTTTACTAGAAACTTTCAAATGTTACTGAACCAGCATTGACATCAACTTTGCTGACCTTACATGGCCAATAAACATTACATAAATAAGAAGTACCTGCGAGGTTACATCCTTGTTCAAATACCTTCAGGAAACCCAGTAGCCCAGAGGTTTATTTGGTGCAAGATAATGATCCTGAAGCATACTAAGGATATAAAATGGTGTACAGTAGATCTTTTCTTTTTACTTCTTTCATTCTTTAGCATAATAATAAGATCTAAAACTGTCTAAGCAGTTTTCTAAATGACATTCAATTTTCTGTTATATAATCCTGTCAGGTTTTCTTGTATTCAAAGGCTACACCCTAATCACCATAGGTCATTGTCTTGCCCTCCATTGAGAGGACCCTATGAACACTGATCCATGAAATAAATTAATGAGATTACAGTTCTAAATTACAGTAGTTCCCCATTGACATTTAGATTAGCAAGTAATTTATTATAAACTAAGACCCATGATTTTCACTAGCACAAATAGGTCAAGTAGAGAAATCATATGTCTTTTTATAGATTACATAGCCTTCCACTCTGAAACTACATGATATTGAGAAAAACAACTCATGAAAAGTAGCTATGAGACTGCTAAGGCCTTGATTCTAGCAGATAGTTAATAGGTAACACCAAAAAAAGTTTAATTTGTAAAGAAATCCTGAGAAAAATATTGAAACTAAGCAAAATCTTCTTTAAATCACAGTTATTATCCAGGGATAATACCACTACTACATTAAAAGCAACATGTATGTGGTGCTCGTTCTCCTCAAATAAGTACATAGTTTCTCTGTAGATGGTTCGTTTAATTATTCTAGGTAATGAATTACTAATACTTGTTAGAGCAATTGATTTTTTTCTGAAAATTAAAGAGAATTAATGTTGGCATACATATAAATAACTTACAAATAACACAAACAATTGCCACAGAACAATAATTATAAAGAGACAGCTTTAAAAAGTGATGTAATGAAAATCTCATGTCCTGTTATTAGAATCATACCTGTCTATGAAGAGTATTTTGGGGATGAGGGAGTGAATACAGAGCAAAGTTAATTAGATGCCCAAGGAGTATTTTGGAGGAACAGTGGATGCTGTGAATAAGCTTTCATCAAAATAGCAGTGAAATCAACTAATTAGGAACTTTTACTTGTTGAATGATTTATGCAATCTAAGGGCCATTGCTGGATGGCTCAAAAACCAGAGTGTGGTTAGAGGCATGTAGAGAAATAAAAAGTCAAAGGAGGTAGCTCACATATTGTAAGAAACATTAGGGGGAAAATGTCAAGTAATGAGAACTTTAATAAAGTTATATCGTGTGTTAAACTTTGACTATGTCTAATATAATATCTTTAGTAAAAAAACACTTTCTAATGAGTTATAAAATTTAATCATTTTATTTGGAGAAACAGCAAAATATTGAGTATGGTTTGAGAATAAAAGTGGTGTGAGATATATCCACAGGAATTCAGTCATAGCTGAGTTATACACATGGGTTTTGCCTTTTTAGTGGCTGTGGCAAGGTTTGGGAAAATGATGTTGTTCACATTGTTTCACAGACAGTGTATTATCACTTATGTCTCTGCTCATTGAAAGATGCATTTATTTTGTCTTATGTTCATTTTAATACAACTTTTTTGAAGTATAATTAACATGCAGGTATTTGGCATGTCTATGTAGATACACATGCTGTTATTTATCTTTCATAAATGCCTAAGAATAGAATGGCTGGACTATAGAGTAATTGGGCCCTAAAATTTACAAGAAACTGTCAAACATCTTTCCTGATTATGCCATTTTATATTCTCATCAGCAGTATATGAGCGTTCCAGTTGCTTGCTCCCAAAAAGGAACCATTGCAAACTCAGGCTTCCATTAGGAATGACTTTTGCAACCAAAGGGCACACAATAACAGTGATAGGAGTTGGAGCAAGATGGCCAAATAGAAGCCCCCACAAATTGTCCTCCCCACAGGAACAACAAATTTAACAACTGTCCACACCAAAAAAGCCATATTCATAAGAACCAAAACCAGGTGAGTGATTACAGTAGCTGGTTTTAAATTCATATCACTGAAAGGGGACTGAATAGGGTAGAAAAGACAGTCTTGAATTGCCAACACTACCTCATTCCCATTTGCCAGCAGTAGCTGTATGGCACAGAGAGAGAATCTGTGATCTGGGGTAGCAAAAGGACAGCAATTGTGGGCCTTTGCATTATAAATCCGTCTTGTCAACATTGGGTAGAACTCAGCCAACACCCATGGAGAGAGCATTTAGACCAGCCCTAGTGAGAGGGAGTCACCCATCCCAGTGATCAGAACTTTTGAGTTTCGGCAAGCCTTGCAACAGTGGGCTATAGTGCTCTGGGATCCTACAAAAAAACTTTGAAAGGCAATCTAGGCCATAAGGACTGAAACTTCTAGGTAAATCCTAGTTCTATGCTGGGCTTGTAGAGCCAGTGGAACTGGGGGCATATGACTTAATGAGACGCCAAGCAGAATGGCTAAAAGAGTGCTTGCATCACCCTTCCTCCCACCACAGGTAGCACAGCTTGCAACTTTGAAAGAGACCCCTACCTTCCATTTGAGGAGAGGAGAGGTAAGAGTGAAGAGGACTTTGTCCTGCAACTTGGATACCAGCTTAGCCACAAAAGAGTAGGGCACTGGTCAGAGTCATGAGACCCCCATTTCAGGTTGTATCTTCTGGACATTTCTAGACACACCCTGAGCCAGAAAGGAACCTGCTGCCTTGAAGGGAAGAACCCATTCTCAACAGAATACATTCTTTGCTGACTAAAGAGCCCTTGGGTCCTGAATAATCAACAGCAGTACCCAGGCAGTACACGCCATGGGCCTTGGGTGAGACTCTGAGACATGCTGGCTTCAAGTGCGACCCAGCATATTCACAGGTGTGGTGGCTATGAGAAGAGACTCTTTATGCTTGAGAAGAGGAGAGAGAAGAATAAAGGGACTTTTACCTTATAGCTTAAGAAACAGGGGGAAGAGCACCAAGCAGGTTCTGGTGTCCCTGATTCCAGGCCTTGGCTCTTGGATGGTGAAAGATTCTCCCTAGGGCCTGAAAGCTTGAAGAGATAAGTAACTCACTCCCTTCTCAGGCCCAGTCCCAAGGTGCAAGGCCACTTGCGCCAGCAGCATGCATCAGCAAGATAGCAGAAGCAAGAAGAGAGCTGGCCGGAAGACACCTACCCTGGCCGGAAGACACCTATCCCTGAAGATGGAGAAAGAGGCTGTCTGGGTACTATGTAGCAGTCATGTCAGACTGGGACACTTCCTGTTTACAGATGACTATAAACCCCTGTCCCGTCCTCAGTTGGGGCTGATGCCATTTTAGGCCTCAGCCCGCCTGCACCCAGGTGCTCATTAAAACAGCGTGTTGCTCCACACCGCCTCGTGTTGTCTGTTGGCGTGCTCTAGGGATTCAAACCAATATAAGAACTTTTCAGATGCCATCTCCGAACTGACCCTGGGACAAAGGAGATCCCACTTCCCTGAGGAGTGAGTCCTAGGTCTGGCAGCATTCACTACAAGCTAACTGAAGAGACTTTGGGAATTAAATGAACACAAGTAGTAGCCTGACAGTAAAAAACAAATGGACCAGTGGTGATGGTGGACATTGGGAGTCTTCTCTGCCTGTGTAAATGGGAGGAAAGAGTAGGAAGGACTTTGTCTTGTGGATTTGGTGCCAGTTTAGCCACAGTAGAAAGGAGCATCAGGTAGATTCCTAAAGTTTCCAACTACAGAACCTGAGTGCTTAACAACATATCTAGATCTGCCTGAGAAACAGGGTAACTTACCACCCTGAAGACAAGAACATAAGACTGGCTGACTTTGCCACCTTCTGATTGTAGAGCCTTAGGGCCTTGAGCAAACAGAAGCGATAGCTAGGTGGTGGTTACAGTCAGCCTTGGGAAATACCTAGTGCTGTGTTCACTGACCCAGCACACTTTCAGTGGTTGTGAACATAGGGGTGCTTGTGTCACCCTGCCCTTGTTCCAGGCAGCTCAGAACATAGAGAAAGGGGGAGACCCAATTCGTTTGGGAGAAAGTAAGGGAAGAGAACAAGAGTCCCTACCTGGTGATCCAGAGAATTTGTCCAAATCTTATTAAGGACTATAAAGGTGGTAACACTGAGTCTGCAAGAACTAAAGCATTACTGGGCTTGGGGTGCCCTCTAACACAAATATGGGTGCAGTGACCAAAATTTTAGATTACAACACTCAAATCCCTTTGAATACCTGGAAAACCTTCCCAAAAAGGATGTATATAAACAAGCCCACACTGACAAGACTACCATAAGTATCTAATTCTTCAGTGTCCAGACACTGAGGAACATCCACAAGCAACAAGACCATTCAGGAAAACACGACTTCACCAAATGAGATAAATAATACATCAGGCACAAATTTCAGAGAGACAGATAAATGTGACTATTCAGATAGAGAATTCAAAATTGCTGTTTTGAGGAAACTGAAATAAATTCAAGATAACACAGAAAAATTCAGAATCCCATCAGACAAACTTAACAAAGACATTGAAACAATTCAAAAGAATCATACTGAATTGGCAAATTGACATACTGAAGAATGCATCAGAATCCTTTAATGGCAGAATGGATCAAGCAGAAAAAAAAACATCATGAGCTTGAAGACAGGCTATTTGAAAATACACACTCAGAGGAAACAAAACAAAAAATAAAAAGTGAACCACAATGAAAAGATTTAGAAAACAGCCTCAAAAGGGCAAATCTAAGAGTTATTCCCCTTACACAGGAGGTAGAGAAAGAGATAAGGGTAGAAAAAGTATTCAAAGAAATAAAATAGGAGAACATTCCAAACATAAAGATATCAATATTCAAGTACAAGATGATTATGGAACACCAAGCACATTTAACCCAAAAACTACATCAAGGCATTTAATAATCAAACTCCAAAAGGTCAAGGATAAAGAAGGGATGCTAAAAACAGCAAAAGAAAATAAGCAAATAGCATACAATGGAGTTCCAATACATCTGGCAGCAGACTTCCTAATAAAAATGTTACAGGCCAGGGGAGAGAGACATAACATATTTAAAGTGCTGAAGGAAGAAAACTTTTACCCTAAAATAATATATCTGGTGAACATATCCTACTGCAAACCCAGAAAATCTGAGACAGGTCTCAGTTAATTTAGAAAGTTTATTTTGCAAAGATTGAGGATGCGCCCGTGACACAACCTCAGGAAGTGCTGACAACATGTGCCCGAGGTGGTCAGGGCACTGCTTGGTTTTATACATTTTACAGAGACATGAGACATCAATCAATATATGTAAAAAGTACATTGGTGCAGTCTGAAAAGGAAGGACCACTTGAAGCAAAGGCAGGAAGACACCAAGTAGGAAAGGAGCTTCCAGGTCACAGATAGGTGGTACACAAGCAGTTGCATTCTTTTGAGTTTCTGATTAGCCTTTCCAAAGGAGGCTATCTCAGAGAGCAGAGGGGTGACTTTGAATAGAATGAGAGGCAGTTTTGCCCTAAGCAGTTTCCAGCCTGAGTTTTCCTTAATGGTTTTGGGGGCCGGAGCTATTTTCTTTTCACATTTCCCCCTTTTTCTTTCAAAAAATTTTCTGGAGAAAGCATTTTACAAGAAAATGAGTCTCTGGTCTCAGGTTTCATGTGATCTCTCATGGCTATGATGGTTTATTCCTAGATGGGGAGGTCCCAAAAGCTCATTAACAGGTTGTGAAGTCTCATGTTCTGTGAAGATAAAATAGGGAGGAGGAAGGGAGAAACAACAACAACAAACAAACAAAAAATCTTGGAAAAATTGATATAGGGCATATTACTCTGAAGCTCATACATTAGTAGGCAGGTATGAAAGTGGTTTATATATGTAAATAGGTTGCTGTTATTTTCTGCTGAAGTTTAAGTTGTCTGGCTTCAGTTCGCAGGATTTTAAGAAAGCACAGCTTAGTTTTCAGTAACTCCAAATTAGGAAAATTGGAACTGGGGGGAAAAAAGAAGAAAAGAAATTGAAAACATTATTTTGAAGACTTGTAGCCAAGAAAAATTAGAATTCAGTCCAAGCTGTAGAAAATAATAAAAATTGAATGAAACATTAGGGAAGACTAGAATCTAACAACAAGTCTCCTGTACTTTTGAAACACAATTTTTTCTCTCCCCAGTTTCCCATTTTTACTAAAGATAAATAGGACTGGTTTGCTTTATTATACTTGGCCTAATTATTTGTGTACAGTGCAGAAAGAATAATTTTTTACATAAGCTTTTAAATTGGCTTTGATGGAACTTTGTTCCATAGGAGAAATCTCAAATAAGGCTTTTTAAAGCTGAGCCCAGCCATGGATTTGTGCAACCAAAGAAGGTCTTGTTTTAGTAGTAAGGAATAATTCACCCTAGGTTAGCATTGTTCTAGAACTAATGTTTCCTAAGCAACACACAAAAGTATCAGACTTTTCCAGGTAACTTAACTGCAGCATAGAGCAAACCTCAAGTAAACTTCTAGAAACACAAAAATAATTAGCACTCAGTAAGGTAGAAGAAAGACTGAACATGTTGAGTGGACTGATATAGTTTGGATGTTTGTCCTCTTCAGATCTCATGTTAAAATGTAATTCCTACTGTTGGATGTGGGACCTGGTGCTAGGTGATTGGATTATGGGGATGGATCCTCCAAGATTGGTTTAGCACCATCCCCTTGGTGATAAGTGAGTTATCACTGAGTTCACACAAAATCTGGTTGTTAAAAGTCTGGGAGCTTCCCCGCCCCTTACTCTCTTGTTCCTCATCTTGCCATGTGATATACTGGCTCCCCTTCATCTTCTGCCATGATTGTAAGTTTCCTGAAGCCCTCTCCAGAAGCATATGTCAGCAGTATGCTCCCTGTACAGCCTGCAGAACTATGAGACAATTAAACATCTTTTATTCATAAATTATCTAGCCTCAGGTATTTCTTTATAACAACTCAAGAATGGCAGAATACATGAACACCTGGAAAATAAAAAAAGACAAGAATATAACTTTTACAGGTAAAAACCAGAATTTGTAAGATGAAAATTACATTAGATTTAACATTGCCAAAGAAAGATTGGTGAACTTGAAGACACAGCAATGGAACTATTCAAGATTAAACATACACCAAAAAGTCAATCAAAGAGGATATCCATGAGCTGTGGGAAAGCTTCAGATGGCCTAGCAAACATTTGGTTAATCTATTCAACACTAATATAGGTAATGCTGTAAATGAAACTAAGATTATTAATCTGCTGAAAAGGGGAGATTATTAGATTATCCAGATGAGCTCAATGAAATTATGTGACCTCTTAGAACCAGTGCAAAAAGCTGAAAAACCAACCTGAGAGATGAGACAGAAAAGAAATTTGGAGAGGTTCAAATTATGAGAGAGACTTGACCTACCATTGTCAGGGTGGGGATAGCCTGGAAAACATAAGAAGGAGTGTTAGTAGTCTCTGGGTACAAAAAAAATAATTCCTGGCAGACAGCCAGCAAGAAATTTGGGAACCTAGTTATACAAACACAAGGAATTAAATTTATCCACCAAACTAAATGGCCTTGAGGTGATTTTTTTTTCCCCAAACCTCCCATGAGAGCCCTGTTTGACTGACAACTTTATTTCCACATTGTGAAACCTAGAGCAGAAAAACTTGCCAAGCCAAACTGGAATACGGATATACAGAACAATGAGATAACACATTTGTGTTATTTCTAAAGCCTTTAAAGTATGTGGTAATGTTATGGCAACAATAGAAAACTAATACAAACTGCATAGAAAAATAGACAAACCAGCATTTATAGTTAAAGATATCAATAACCCTTTCTCAATAATTGATAGAACCAAAATTAAAAATAAATAAGTTTATAGTAGACTTGAATGAGAGCATCAACAACAGGATTCCATTAACATTTATAGAACACTCAACCAATCAACAACAGGATTCATATCCTAAGTAAATAATAGTTTCACTCTCCTTGTGGTTGTAAAAATAATTTCCCAGTGGAAGCTTGAGTTTAAAAGTGATCCTTTCATAAAGCAAGTTGAACATTCACACACTGATGGTGGGAACATAAAATCATACAATCACTTAGGAAAGCAGTTTGGAAGTTTCTCACAAATTGAAGCATTCATCTATCCTGTGACCCAGTCATCCTACTCGTAGGTGTTTGCCCAAGAGAAATTATAACATATGGCTGCACAAAGACTTGTGCATGAATATTCATGATAACTTTATTTACAGTAGTCAAAATCTAGAACTGATCTACATACTCATTGGCAGGGAAATGGATAAACATATTGTTGTATACTCACACAGTGGAATACTCTTCAGGGATAAAAATAAATTAAATACAAACATCCGACAACATAGATTAATCTGAGAATAATTATGCCAAAGGAAGGAAGCCAGACAGAGTACATATTGTATGGTTTCATTTATATAGCAATTTTTACCAAATACAATCTAACCTACAAAGACAGAAAGGAGGTCAGTGCTTTTCTGGGGTAGGTGGTACAGAGAGGGACATGAGTGAGGGCTTATAAAGTGACACTAGGGGCCTTTTGCAGGTGATGGGATGTTCACTCACTTGATGGTAGTGATGGTTTTATGGGTGCATATATGGTCATGTATCACTTAATATGGGGATATGTTCTAAGAAATGTATCATTAGCAATGTTATTATTGTGCAGACTTGATAGAGTGTACTTCAAAAACCTAATGGTATACTGCCTACTATATGACTATATATATACATGTACACATATATACAGTATAGCCTATTGCTCCTAGGGTACAAACCTATACAGCATGTAACTGCACCGAATATTGTAGGCTTTTGTATCACAATGGTTAGTATTTTTGATATAAATATACTTAAACATATAAAAGTTTCCTAACAATACAGTATAAAAGATAAAGATAAAACATGGTATACCTTTATAGGCACTTAACACGCGTGAAGCTTGTGGGACTGCAAGTTGCTCTGGGTGAGTTAATGAGTGGTGAGTGAATGTGAAAGCCTAGGAAATTATCATATACTACCGTAGATTTTATAAACACTGTACCCATAGGATACATTAAATTTATAAAGAAACATTTTTTCTTCAATAATAAATGATTTTTAAAGGCTTGTTTACTATTTTATAACATTTAGCTTAAAACACAAGCATGTTGTATAGCTGTACAAAATATTTTTATATCTTTATTCTATAAGCTTTCTTCTATTTAAAACATTTTAAAATTATTTTTTACTTCTTAAACTATTTTTTGTTAAAAACTGCAACACAAACACACACATTAGCCTAGGCCTACGTAGGGTTAAGAACATCAATATCACTGTCTTTTAGCTTCATGTCTTGTCCCACTGGAAGGTCTTGAGGGGCAATAATGTGAATGGAGCTGTCATCTCCTAGGATAATAATGTCTTCTTCTGGAATAACTCCTGAAGGACCTGCCAGAAGATGTGTTACAGTTAGCCTTTGTTTTCTTAATAAGTAGTAGGAGTACATTCTAAAATAACAACAAAAAGTATAACTCAGTAAATACATAAACCAGTAACATAATTGTTTAATCATTGATATGGTTTGGCTCTTTGTCCCCACCCTCATCACATTTCGAATTGTAATCCCCATGTGTCAAGGGAGGGGCATAGTGACAAGTGATTGGATCACAGGGGCGGATGTACTCCATGCAGTTCTTATGATAGTGAGTGAGTTTTCATGAAATCTGATATTTTAAAATTAAGGGACTTCGCCCCTACCCCTTCCCTGCCACCTTGTGAAGAAGGTGCTTGCTTCTGTTATACCTTCTGCTGTGAATGTAAGATTCCTGAGGCTTCCCCAGTCACAACTGAGTCAATTAAATCTCTTCATTATAAATTACCCAGCCTCAGTTAGTTCTTTATAACAGTGTGAAAATGAACTAATACAGAGAATTGTTACCAGAAGTAGGGTACTGCTATAAAGATACATGCAAATGTGGAAGCAACTTTGGAACTGGGTAATGGGCAAAGGTTGGAAAAATTTGAAAGGCTCAGAAGACAGAAAGATGTGGGAAAGTTTGAAACTTCCTAGAGACTTGTTGACTGGTTATGACTAAAGTGCTGATAGTGATATTGACAAAGAAGTCCTGGCTGAGGTGTTCTCAGATAGAGATGAGGAACTTATTGGGACCTGGAGTAAAGGTCACTCACTCTTGCTATGCTATAGCAGAGACTGATGGCATTTTTCCCCAGCCCCAGAGATCTCTGGAACTTTGGACTTGAGAGAGATGATTTAAGGCATCTGATAGAAGAAATTGCTAAGCAACGAAGCATTCAAGATGTGAAGTGGCTGCTCCTAAGAACATATAGTCATATGGGTTCATAAAGAGATGCTCTGAAATCAGAACTTTCGTTTAAAAAGGAAGCAGAGCATACAAGTTTGGAAAATTTGCAGCCCAGCCATGTGGTAGAAAAGAAAAAACAACATTTCTCAGAGAGAAATTCAAGCTTGTTATAGAAATTTGCATAAGTAAAGAGGAGCTGAATGTTAATAGCCAAGACAAAGGGGAAAATGTCTCCAGGGCATGTCAGAGACGTTTATGACAGCCCCTCTCATCACAGGCATAGAAACTTGGGATTTAGGCCAGGCACGGAGGCTCACGCCTGTAATCCTAGCACTTTGGGAGGCTGAGGCGGGTGGATCATGAGGTCAGGAGATCGAGACCATCCTGGCTAACATGGTGAAACCCCATCTCTACTAAAAATACGTAAAAATTAGCCAAGCGTGTGGTGGGCGCCTGTAATCCCAGCTGCTCAGGAGGCTGAGGTGGGAGAATGGCCTGAACCCAGGAGGCAGAGCTTGTAGTGAGCTGAGATCATGTCACTACACTCCAGCCTGGGCTACAGAGCAAGACTCTGTCTCAAAAAAAAAAAAAAAAAACTTAGGATTTAAAAAACTTGTTTTTTGGACTAGGCCCAGGGCCTTACTGTTCTGTGCAGCCTCAGGACATGATGTTCTGCATCCCAGTCTCTCCAATTCCAGCCATGGCTAAAAGGGGCCAAGGTACAGATTGAGCCATTCTTTCAGAGGATGCAAGCCCCAAGCCTTGGTGGTTTCCACGTGGTGTTGGGCCTGACAGTGCAGAGAAGGCAAGAGTTTAAAAACCTTCACCAGGATATCAGAAGACGTCTGAAAACACCTGCATGTCTAGGTAGATGTCTGCTGCAGAGGCAGAACCTTCATGAAAAGCTTCTAGTAGGTCAGTGTGGAGGGGAAAGGTGAGGTTGGAACCCTCACACAGAGTCTCCACTGGGACACTGCCTAGTGGAGCTGTGAGAAGAAGGCTGCTGTCCTCCAGCCTCCAGAATGGTAGATTGACCAACAGCTTGCACCATGAGCCTGGAAAAGCTACAGGCACTCAACACCAGCCTGTGAAAGCAGCCATGGGGGCTGTATCCTGCAGAGCCACAGAAGGGGAGCTGCCCTAGGCCTTGGGAGCCCACCCTTTGCATCAGCACGCCCTTGATGCGAGACTTGGAGTCAAAGGAGACTATTTTGGAGCTTTCAGACTTAACTACTGTCCCACTGGGTTTCAGACTTACATGGAGGCCTGTAGCCCCTTGGTTTTGGCCAATTTCTGCCATTTGAAATGAAAGAATTTACCAAATACTGGTATTCTCATTGTATCTTGGAAGTAACTAACTTGTTTTTTATTTTATAGGCTCATAAGCAGAAGGAACTTACCATATCTCAGATAAGATATTGGACTTGGACTTTTGAGTTAATGTTGGAATGAGTTAAGCCTTTGGGTTACTGTTGAGAAGGGATAATTGTATTTTAAAATGTGAGAAGGACATGAGATTTGGGAGGGGTCGGGGCAGAATGATATTGCTTGTTTCTGTGTCCCCAACCAAATCTCATGTTGAATTGTAATCCCCGTGTGTCGAGGCTGGGACCTGGAGGGAGGAGATCAGATCATGGGGACGCATTCCCCGTTGCTGTTCTTGTGATAGTGAGTGAGTTCTCACAAGTTCTGATGGCTTAAAAATGTGGCACTTACCCCACTCTCTTCTTCTGCCTTGTGAAGAAGGTGCTTGCTTCTCCTTCACCTTCTGTTATGATTGTAAGTTTCCTGAGGCCTCCCCAGCCACACAGACATGTGAGTCAATTAAATATATTTTCTTTATAAATTACCCATTCTCTGGTAGTTCTTTATAGCGGTGTGAAAGCATACTAATGCAATCATTATCAAGACTTGTGTATTGTGTGTAATTGTATGTGATATAACTTTTGTACACCTGGCAACACAATAAGCTTGATTTCACTAACATCACCACAAAAACGTGATTTTTTCATTGTATTGTGATGTTACAAAGTCTACGATGTCACTAGGCAATAAGGACATTTTAGGTCCATTGAAATCTTAGGGGCCACCATTGTATATGTATTCAATCACTAACTGAACGTTTTTATGTGGCATATGACTGTATGGGTCAAACATTATCATATTGTATACCTTAAATATGTGTAGTTTACTGTATTTCAATTTTGTTGCAATAAAACTACTTTAAAATACCCATACTGTAAGGACTCATCACCCCATAACAAAACAGAATGTTGCAAGAATTATGTAGAACAGTTTATTTTTAAAAACCCACTGTCATACAGAAAAAAAGAAATCCATACAGGATAATAAGAGTCCTCTCTCTTGGTCATACTTATGGCCAAGTTTTCATTATCATCAGTTGTTTTTATGGAGTATATTTTTGTCTAAGGGTGCCACATATTATGCTTACACAAAGATATCTAGTTTGCAGGACAGCTCATCTGTCCTATTTATAGTTCTTAATAATCATATGCACTGTAACAAAAAGTAGTTCTAGTAATGCCTAGGACTTTTCTCTTAATAGTGAACAAATGTCAACACAATTTACACACAAGGTAATATTGCTCCTTTGTCCCATGGAATATGTACTGAGAAAAAAACATGGATTTTCAGCTATCATCCTATATAAATAAGTTGTAGGCTCATAAGTTATTCAATTTCAATTCTTCCCCCATAATATAAATGACTAGTCATAAACAAATTCAAATATTTAGCTCAAACTTTTTGATTACATTAATTTATATAATAAAACACACCAATTAAAAATGATGTTGGACAACAAAACTCAAGAGATAGTCTTAAGCTAAACAACAGATTGTATTACTTTATATATAGCATCTTCCTGTTTTTGGGAATTTATATATGTCAAAATGATGCACAGATTATTATTCCTTATCTAATTATGTAGTCTAAATATTTTTAAATTTAGCTAAAAGATAGGAAAAAGTGACCAGTTTCTCATAAATGTGTTTAACACATGTTTCCTAATAGCCTCAGTTTCTTATATTATCAATGCTCTTATACATCCACAAGTAGATAAATGTAGAACCCAGTACACACTTATAACATGACTGAAGAGGTCCCAGAAAGTTGTCTCCTATACTAAAAATCATGAAACAATAATAATAACAGCATCAGCAATGTCAACAACATATTGCTATCTCCACATCACCAACATTCTATCCACTATGAATTGTTCATGTAACTTGATTCTATTGCATTTACTTCTATCAACATGTAATTAATGAAGAGGAATTTTTTTCTCATTTTAAAATAAAAATAATTTTCGGAAGAATTACATGTCATTAAAACAATTGTATAGTATAGTTTATCCAATTACGCTTATTGAAACATTTAGTGGGTACTCACTCTATGCATGACAGTATGCTGGGGCCAGAGATAATAGGATAAATATGTTGCATTTTTAGCCCTTAAAGTTATTATAATCTTGTACAGGAAATAGAGAAAAATTGATAAATTATTATATATGGCAGCAGTCCCCAACTTTTTTGTCATAAGGGACCAGTTTGTAGAAGGTAATTTTTCCACGGGCCAAGGCAGAGATGGTTTTGGGATGAATCTGTTCCACATCAGATCATCAGGCATTAGATTCTCATAAAGAGTGTGCAACCTAGATCCTGCACATGCGTGGTTCACAATAGTGTTGTCAGAGCTCCTATGAGAATCTAATGCAGCTACTGATCTGACAAGAGGCGGAGCTTAGGCAGTAATGCTGTCTAACTCACTGCTCACCTCCCTCTGTGTGGCCCAGTCACCAACTGCTACCAGGGGTTTAGGGATCCCTGATATATGGCATTCGCAAGTGGTATAAAAATACACGTGACAGCCCTTTACTCAAGATAGTGTGCTAGTGTGTGTGTGTGTGTGTGTCAGAGAGGATAGAATTAGAAATGAGAACAGGTTCAAGGGAGGCCTCTTTAAGAATAAGTGAGATTGCTCTCGAAATAAATTTTGAAGGATAACTAAGAGTTGATGAAGCAAAGGAAGGTAGGCCAGTAGTCACATGCTAGGAAACAACCCATGTAAAGGCTCAAGGAAGGCTTGCATATTCAGGAGCCCACAAATGGTTGACTATGGCTAGAATGTAGAGTGTGAAGAGGAAGGTGGCAGTAGAGAGAAATAAACGTGAAACATGCAGAGAATTAAAATCATCATGAGGTTGTATTGTGCGTTAAAAAGTTAGGACATCATCCTGATCATATTTTTTCCTCTAATAATTTTAGCTAAGAATAGTCATTAAGGAAAAGAAGACTTTCATGACTTTTATGGGGAGAATGAGGACAGCACTAACATGTATTGAAGACCTGTTTTGTCTGATGGTTAAGAAGAGTCTGACTCCATGTTTGATATTTGACTGCACAGTGTCTAGGCTCCTACCCTGCCCTGCCCAAATACCATATATCTGGCACTATAGAGAAATAAACCTGCATGCCTCTTGAGATTTTGGGTCCTGAGGAAATTTGAACTTCACAGCCCTAGACCGACTGTGAGAACTCCTCTCCAGCCCCACTCTCTCACCATTACAAAAGTCAAACCAGCTCTCTGCTCATTGTTCTTGAGGCTATAGCCAGATCAGCTTGCAGTTACCTTGCTCTATATACAATTTCTTGATGTGAATAACAAACTTCGTTGCAAATTATCAAGGTGTGTGAAGTGTCATCAGTCTGGATGTATGACCTATTAACCGGGCAGAGTCCAACTCACTTTAGTGCAGGTGATTATATAATACTGAGACTACATAAAGATTTCTCATATACAATCTTACTTAATTGTCAGAGCAACCATCTGAGATTGTTTTTATTGTTTGTACTTTGGAAAGGAGAAAATTAATCTTAGAGAGCTTATTTATACTGTCCAAATCACATAGCTAATAACTGTTATTATTAGAACTTGATCCAGTTCTGTCAAAATGACAAATTCCTGCAGAAAATGGAAATCCTGTGCTGGAGATCATGACTTTGCATGACTAGAGAACATTCTTCTTATATGCAAATTTAAGAAGGCTGAAAACAAAAGAAATAATTAGCAAAAACCGCTCCTTAATATGGCAGTATTCCATAGGGAAACTATAGTAATATGAAACTAGCGTGGCCAGAATATTTTTTTTCAAAATTGGCATGAAAATTACTGCAAACTGTCCTCATTTGTTTCAAAGAAATTATTGATTTCTGCTTTAATTTCATAATTTACCCAGGAGTCACTCAGGAGCAGGTTGTTCCAGAATCTCTGGGACACAACTAAAGCAGTACTAAGAGAGAAATTTACAGCACTAAATGCTCACATCAGAAAGCTTGAAAGATCTCAAATTGACAACCTAACATCACAATTAAAAGAGCTAGAGAAGCAAGAACAAACTAATCCAAAAACTAGCAGAAGAAAAGAAATAACTAAGATCAGAGAAGCATTGAAGGAGATAGAGACAGGAAAAACCCTCCAAAAAATTCAGTGAATCCAGGAACTGTTTTTTTGAAAAAAATAACAAAATAGATAGACCACTAGCTAGAGTAATAAAGAAGAGAGAAGAATCAAATAGACACAATAAAAAATGAGAAAGGGGATATCACTACTGACCCACAGAAATATAAACTACCATTAGAGAATAATATAAACACTTCTCCATAAATAAACTAGAAAATCTAGAAGAAATGGATAAATTCTTGTACACATACACTCTCCCAAGACTAAACCAGGAAGAAATCAAATCCCTGAATATACCAATAACGAGTTCTGAAATAGAGGAAGTAATTAACAGTCTACCAACCAAAAAAAGCCCAGGACCAGACAGATTCACAGTCAAATTCTACCAGAAATACAAACAGGAGCTGGTACCATTCCTTCTTAAACTATTCAAAACAATAGGAAAAGAGGGAATCCTCCCTAACTCATTTTATGAGACCAGTATCATCTTGATACCAAAACCTGGCAGAGACATGACAAAAAAAGAAAGAAGATTTCAGGCCAATATCCCTGATGAACATCATGTGAAAATCCTCAATAAAATACTGGCAAACCAAATCCAACAGCACATCAAAAAACCTTATCCACCACGGTCAAGTCAGCTTCATCCTTAGGATACTAGGCTGGTTCAACATACACAAATCAATAAATGTAATCCATCGCCCAAACAGAACTAAAGACAAAAACCACATGATTATCTCAATAGATACAGAAAGAGCCTTTGATAAAGTTCAATATCCCTTCATGTTACAAACTCTCAATAAACTATGTATTGATGGAACATATCTCAAAATAATAAGAGCTACTTATGACAAACCCACAGCCAATGTCATATTGAATGGGCAAAAGCTGGAAGCATTCTCTTTGAAAAACAGCACAAAATAAGGATGCCCTTTCTCACCACTCTTATTCAATATAGTATTGGAAGTTCTGGCCAGGGCAATCAGGCAAGAGAAAGAAACAAAGGATATTCTAATAGGAAGAGAGGAAGTCAAATTTTTTTCTGTTTGCATATGACATGATTTTATATTTAGAAAATCCCATCATCATCTCAGCTCCCAAACTACTTAAGCTGATAAACAACTTCAGCAAAGTCTCAGGATACAAAATCAGTGTGGAAAATTACAGGCATTCCTTTACATTAACAATATACACGCAAAGAACAAAATCATGAATGAACTCCCATTCAGAATCACTACAAAGAGAATAGAATACGTAGGAACACAGCTAAAAAGGTACGTGAAGGACCTCTTTGAGGAGAACTACAAACCACTGCTGAAGGAAATAAAAGAGGATGCAAACAGATGGAAAAACATTCCATCCTCATTGAAAGGAAGGATCAATATCATGAAAATGGTCACATTGACTAAAGTAATTTATAGATTTAATGCTATTCCCATTAAACTATCATTGACATTCTTCACAGAATTCTAAATAAATTATTTTAAATTTCATATGGAATCAAAGAAGACCCCATATAGCCAAAACAACCTTAACAAAAAGAACAAAGCTGGAGGCAGCACACTACCTGACTTCAAACAATACTACAAAGCTACAGTAACCAAAACAGCATGTTGCTGGTACCAAAACAGACATATAGACCAATGGAGCAGAACAGGGACTTCAGAAATAACACCACACATCTGCAACCATCTGATCTTCAATAAAATTGACAAAAACAAGCAATAGGAAAAAGATATCCTATTCAGTAAATGGTGCTGGGGAAACTGGCTAGCCATATGCAGAAAACTAAAACTGAACCCCTTTCTTGCACCTTATACAATAATTAACTCAAGATAGATTAAAGACTTTAATGTAAAATCCAAAACTGTAAAAACAATGGAAGAAAATCTGGGCAATACCATTCAGTACATAGGCATAGGGAAAGACTTCATGACAAAAACACCAAAAGCAAAATCGCAACAAAAGCCAAAACTGACAAATGATATCTAATTAAACTAAAGAGCTTCTGCACAGCAAATGAAAACTATCATCAGAGCGAACAGGTAACCTACAGAATGGGAGAAAACTTTTGCAATCTACTCATCTGACAAAGGTCTAATATCCAGAATTCAAAAGGAACTTAAACAAATTTACAGGAAAAAAAAAAAAACAAAAAAAAACTCCATCAAAAAGTGGACAAAGTATATGAACAGACACTTCTCAAAAGAAGATATTTATGTGGCTAAGAAACATACGAAAAAAAACTCAATGTCACTGATCATCAGATAAATGCAAATCAAAACCACAACGAGATATCATCTCATGCCAGTCAGAATGGTGGTTATTAAAAAGTCAGGAAACAACCTATACTGGTGAGGCTATGGAGAAATAGGAGAGCTTTTACGCTGTTGATGGGAATGTAAATTAGTTCAACCATTGTGGAAGACAGTGTGGTGATTCCTCAAGGATCTAGAACCAGAAATACCATTTGACCCAGCAATCCCATAACTGTGCATATACCCAAAGGAATGTAAATCATTCTACTATAAAGACACATGCACATGTATGTTTATCGCAGCACCATTTACAATAGCAAAGACAAATGTTCATCAATGATAGACTGGATTAAAAAAACATGTTGTACATATACACCATGGAATACTATGCAGCCATTATAAGGATTAAGATCATATCCTTTGCAGGGACTTAGGTGAAGCTGGAAGCCATCATCCTGAGCAATCTAACACAGGAAGAGAAAACCAAAACTGCATGTTGTCACCGATAAGTGGGAGTTGAACAATGAGGGCACAGAGAGCGGAACAACACTCACCAGTGAGTGTTGGGAGGTGGGGAGTGAGGGGAGGCAGCCTAGAGGACTGGTCAATAGGTGCAGCAAACCACCATGGCACACATATACCTATATAATAAACCTGCATGTTCTGCACATGTATCCCATTTTTATTAGAAGAAAAAAAAATAGTGGAAAGTGTCAATAATGAAATTCATTTATGAAAGTGTCTTCTATAGTGGTTAGCAAACAGTTCTTCTCCTTGGTTTTTCTCAATTCTGTTATTTCTTTTATGATTTTTTCCAAAGCGAGTACTTGCCTTTGTCTTTGGGACCTGGGAGGTAACCTCCAAACACTTAGAATAGCCGAAGAGATAGGAATGCCTTTGTTATTTGTGTGGGGTCCCTTGAACCATACCTGATAGTTTATGCGAGTGAGGTGACTCATAATGGGTCTCTCCAACTACGTGATAACAGCAAGACCTCTAGAAATTACAGAGGCTGGAGTCTAATTTCAAACATAGGAGTAAAAAATCAATCATGCTTACTTACTGGAGTCTCAATAAAACTTCCGGACACCAAAGTTTAGGTGTGCTTTGTAGTTGACATATTCAGTGTGTATCATTACACATTAATGACAGGAAAGTAACACATCCTGATAATGATGGAAGATTTGCATGTGAAGCCCTCTCAGATGCTGCCCCATGTGTCTCTTACTTTGGTGAATTTTCTGTGCTCTTGCCCTTAGTAAGCTATAACTGTGAGTATAATAATTTTCAGTGAGTTCTGTGAGTCTTTCTATTGAATGATCAAACCTGAGAATGGCTTTGGGAAACCTCCAAACTTATACACGGTGTCAGAAGTGAGGATAGTTTTGTGTGAACTCTTTCTCTAACTTTGTCATTGTCCCCTAATTAAAACCATCTTTTCAAAGGTTGTGACAGTGAGAGAAATCTAATATGGCTGGGTCCATCTTGCTTTTAGCCTCACAGACTGGCTGTCTCCACTCATTCCTGGGTGTATGCCAAGCTAACTACGGGAGGAATTTAGATTATAGTTTAATTTTAAAGCAAGAGTGATAACAATCTGTCCCTAAAACTCATTTTTTTGGGACTGAAACTGCCTTTGTAAAACCAACAAAAGGTCGGGAGATTCAAATTCTAGAAAAGGTCTGAATTCTGCTTAAATGTAGGCATAATTTCTATAATCTCTTACTACTCAGGAGTCATGTCGTCAGAGGTCACAAAATTTTGTGATTTCCTCAATTGCTCCCATCACTATTATGGAATCTAAGATGGGTCTTCTGAGATGTTCGTCAGCTTTTGGCATTCTGGCAACCAACTGACCCCACCCAGACCTGTGACTCATGACTCAAGCAGCCATGCAACCCATATCCAGAGTTGGGCTCGGCACATGAGGACTGTTCCAGAATCTCATTTCATTCCCAAGCAATTGGCAGTGCCCATTCCCTAGCCCCCTGCCCACCAAATTATTTATATAAACCCTAGCCTCTGAGTTCTCAGGGAGAGAGACTTGAGTAATATCTCAGTCTTCTGCACGGCTAGCCTGACATTAATTAAACTCTTTCTTTACTGTGGTAGCATGTTCTTGGTGAATTGTTTTTGCCTATGCAGGATGCAGGAAGTTGGGTGATTACATAATTGCTTGCAGCTAGGGTCAGAAGCTTTGGTCAGACTTGGAATTCTGGAGAACTGTGCCTTTAATCTTGCAATGTGGTTAATGCCAGGAACTTAACATAGCTAACCAGCAATGTAGTCACTTCTGACTTTGGGAAAGGAATAGCAGTATTAAAAAAGAATTCCACTCATTTCACAAGTATTAGCTACTAATGTGTAACTTCAATATCAGAAATATAAAAATAAACAATTCGAACTGTCAGATTATTTTTAAATATAAAAAATATCAAATGTGATTAAAAGTATGCTTCAGTAGACTATTAAATGGTAGATAAATCTCACAAAAGTAAATAGAAAATAATGGCAGGCTACGAAGCATGCATGTTTGTAGTATATATTCATATATTGGAAAACATTGCTATATTTTTACAGTAATGCAAATTATTCTTATGCATAATCTGTCAGTTTATTATACACAGGACTTTTACTTTATGCTAAATTACACAGTTGGCCACTAGAGCGCGCTAAAACATTTTCTTTGATTAAAACATTCTTTTCTGAAATCGATTCTAAGCTACTCTTAGCAAAAATTTTCATTTTCTGCTGAATTAATATTGTAAAACATATATGAGAAAATTATAATAGAACAAATTTTCAACATTTCTATTAAATATATTAATTTTTTTTACACCTTTGTGATATCTGTATATGCTTGAAGATTCTAAAAAGTAATAGAAACACTCGTTGTAATAACCATTATTAATTCCAGCAAGAAATAAAGCACTGGTTTTCACATTATCTATTTCACTGAAGAAAAACAATGTGCATAATTGGTAGCAGGGCCCAAACTCAAGGAGAATAAATATATCAGAAAATGCATTACAATATTGTGTACTTTGGTTTTATTCAGAAGACTGCTGTCATGTAGAAATATGCCTATTTTGATTATATTAGTGTAATTAAAGTTTAAAGGACTTTTAAAGGGAAGACACATAATAAGAAAAAAAAGTGGCTTTTTGTAGCCATGCTGTTATTTAGGGAATTAACTTGTATCACCTAAGGCAAGTCCTGTCAGAAAGCAGCTAATTACAAAGAGGAGGACAGAACAGGAACCCAGAATACAAACATGTCTTTTACCTTCTGGTCATACCCCTCCACCACTGGAACGTCAAGATTCAGGAAAAAGGCGAGGCCCTAATTTCTAGCTATGTATCTTTCTGCCAGCTCAAAAAAATTTAAGTAACACAGCAAGGCATATGTGGATGTATGCATTTGTTGATGTAGAGGAAGAGAAAGGCATATCTTGTCAGTAGACTCTGGCACCTCTGATCCTAATATTTTCAGCAGCATTTTAAGGTGGTCATCTAAATCCCAACATACCAAGACTGAAAATGTAGTCTAATGTTTTATCCCTGATGGAGATCCATGACGGCCAATATTAAGAATTAGAGAGATGCTGTAACTATAGATACAGGGGGTATTCAAAAGGATCCAAAGAATAAATTTAGTTGAATAGGTTTCACATTTAGTACATGAATTTTATAAGAAGCTTTCTTCACCCAAATTGCATAAAAATAAAAGACATAACAACAAAAGACATTGTTAAAATTTGTCAAAAAAAAAAAAAAAATACTACTCCGAAATATTTGAGACTCAGTTGATTTTATAGGTATGCTCCCTCAAAACTACAGGGGCTAATGATTCACACGTATTTTAGTTTCTTCCAGAGGGTAAACAAGGAAAATTCCTATTTCATTTATGAGGCAAATATACTACCTTAATACAAAAACCTGATAAAGAAAGTACAATTATGAAATCTAAAAACCAAATTGATTTATGGAGGTGGACACAATAACCTTAATTGTTAAGTAATGAAATTCATGAGTGCATTAAAATAACCCTACACTATGATCAAACACAATTTACTCCATAAATGTGAGGATTGTTCAAAAGCAATCTGTTATTATAATGGCTTTCCTTAATAGAGCAAATGCAGTAGCACACACATGCATGCACACATGCAATTTTCTTCTAAATGTTGAAATGGTATTTGAGAAAATGAACTATCAATTTCTGATAAAAACCCATAGTAAAATAGAAATTGAAGCATTTTTTTTCTGTATGATAAAACACATCTCTCTCAAACAGACATGATCAAGATTCACTGTGACCATATTAAAAGAAAGAAGACATAGGTCTAAATCATTAATATTATTAGTGAAAACATTATGAACATTCTAGCATTGATGTAAGGAATGTAAAATAAATAAGATGCACAAGCATGAGAAGTGAGGAACACATTTATTTGTGGCAGTAAATATAATTACTACAGAGAAAATTCAAAAGAATCAGATAAAAAAAATCAATATAATAATTTGAATAAATTTACATAATCATCTTTATAATAATTCTATAGTATAGGTCCTGATATATCTGTCATTATACATCTGAGAGAACAAAGCATAGGAAGGTTGGGTAACTGGCTCCAGTTTACACAGCTAGAAAGCGGCAGAGCTAGGATTTCATTCTTTATTGTCTTGTTCAAATAAGTAGAAAACATAATTTAAAAAGTAAGATCCCATATCCTAATTTAATAGAGAAAACACTGCGACATAACTGTAAAATGAAATGTGAGGGCTTTCTATGAAGAAACAATTAACCTTTACTGAAATACATTTAATTCTTGAAAAATAAAACTATGCAAAATAAATAACAAATATCATTCAATTCTAATGAACAAAATAATGTATTGATGAGACTTTTTAGACACATGATCACAATTTAAGTTCATCAAGCAGAGTAAGTGGGCAAAGGGAGACAAAAATACTTTAACAAACATAATGAGAAAATAACACACCATTTATCAGAATGTGTTTTTAAAATATTAATTAAAATTGTGTAATTTAGCATATAAATGGATAGGTAAAGTGGTTGCTGGAATCAATTGATTATTCACTCTATATCAGGCCTTGTTTTCAATAGTTTACACATAATAATTCATTTAAACCACTTAATATATATTATCTCACTTAATCCTACCTTAATCCTAGGAAGTAATTATCATTATTATCCCAGTTTTATGAGTAAAGATATTGAGAAACAAAATGGTTAAGTAACTCTAAAAGCACACAGCTAGTACACGATTGCCTGTGTGACTCCAGAAGCTCAACTCTGAATCACTACATTGTGGATAGTGAAATAAGAAGCTATCAAATAGACTGAAGAATAAATAAACAATTAATATACAACAACAATAGCATTTCAAATAGCATTACAAACAAAATGTAAAAAAGACAGATGAGAAACATGACATTTAAAGAGAGAAAATTTTAATAAAATTCATATAAAGAGTGTTTTAATTCTTATATGCTATTTATATGCTAAATTACACAGTTTTAATTTTAATACTTTAAAAACACATTTTGATAAGTGGTGTGTTATTTTCTCACTATGTTTGTTAAAGTATTTTTGTCTACTTTTGCCCACTCACTCCGCTTGATAAAAATGTTGGTGCAAATGGCTGATTATCAGGGTAATGATGTAATGGTGGTGGTGAGCATTGGGAGGTGAACTTGTTCCTTGCATCATATCACATAACAAAATGAATTCATAATGAATTAGTTAATTTTTTTTACAAGAAAAAAATATCTTGGAAGAAAACATAGGCCTTATGTGATAGGGATTTTAAAAGGTTTTTCAAAGCATGAAAGAGAGAAGCCATAAAATAAAAGTTGATCAACTTGGCTTCATAAAAATTTAAATATTATGAATGTAAATGAAAAGAAAAAAGTTTACAAACAAAATTTTAAAAATGGCAGATGAGAAACGTGACATTTAATGAGAGAATTTTAATAAAATTCATATAGAGTGTTTTAATCTTTAACATTACATAATAAAGGCCATGTATAATCAGTCCACAGTTAACATATACTCAATGGTGAAAAGCTAAACACTTTTTCTTTAAGATCAGGATTAAGACAAGGGTGTCCACTCTCACGACTTCTATTCAATGTAATATTGGAAGTCCTAACCAGAGTGATTAGACAAGAAAAACAATAAAAGTCATCTGAATTAGAAAGCAAAAAGTAAAATTCTCTCTGTTTCCAGATGACATGAATATGTATGTAAGTATATATATATGTACACACACACACACACACACACACAAACACACACACACACATATCCCTAAAGACTCCACCAAAAAATTGTTAAAGTTAATTACAAATTTAGTAAAGTTGTAAGATACAAAATCAACATACAAAATTAGTTGGATTTGTATAGATTAACAATAAACTATCTGGAAAAGAAGTAAAGAAATGAATCTCATTTACAAAGCATCAAAAAATAAAATATATAAGAATAAATTTAACCAAGGAAGTAAAAGCTCTTTACACTGAAAAATGTAAGACATTGATGAAATAATTTGAGGAAAACATAAATAAATGAAAGTATTCTGTGTTCATGGATGAGGAAAACCAGTATCTTAAAAAAGTCCATGCTATCCAAGTGATCTATAGATTCAACATAATACCTATCAGAATTATGACAGAGAATGGCATTTTTCAAAGAATAGAAAAAAAATCAATCTTAAAATTCATAGAGAACCACAAAAGACCTTGAAGAGCCAAAACAATCTTGAAAAAAAAAAAAAAAAAAGAAAAACCTAGAGGCATCATGCTTTATGATTTCAAACTATATTACAAAGCTATAGCAATCAAAATAGTATGACACTGGCCTAAAGTGGGCACCCAAATCAATGGAACAGATTTGAAATAAACTTGTGTGTGCACAGTCAACTAATACTGACATGAATGCTAAGAATACATAATAGAGAAATTACCATCTTTTCAATAAATGGTCTTTGGAAAACTGAATATGCACATGCAAAAGACTGAGATTTAGTCCATATCTTACACCACTCACAAATACTAACTTGACATAGATTCACAGCTTAAATATAAGACGTGAAACTGTACAATTTCTAGAGGAAACATAGAGAAAAAGCTCCTTGACATTAGTTTGTGTAATGATTTTTAAAAATATAACATCAAAAGCAAAAGCAAAAAAATAAGCAAAAGTAAATAAGTGGGCCTACATCAAATTAAAAGACTTCTGCAAATAAAAGGAAATAATGAACAAAATAATAATAAACAAAATGAAAATATGAAGTGAAAGAAAATATTTGCCAACCATATATCTGATAGTTGGCTAATATCCAAAATATATAAGAAACTCGTAAAACTAAATAGCAAAAAACTAAATCCAAATAAAAAATGAGCAAAGGATCTGATTGTACATTTCTCCAAAGAAGATACACAAATGACCAATGAGCATATACAAAATGCTAAACATCACTAATCATAGGAAAATTTCAAATAAAAGCAACAGTGAGACATCACCTTATACATGTTAGGATGACTTTTATCTAACAGACAAGAGAGAATTGTCTTGCCAAACAGAAAATAGTACTGGCCAGGATGCAGTGAAAAGAATACCCTTGTGCAGTGTGGGAGAGATTGCAAATTGGTACAACCAGTATAGAGAGAGGTTCCTCAAAAATTTTAAAACAGAACTACCATTTGAACCATAAATCCCATTTCTGAGTAAGTATCCAATTGAAATAAAAATCACCATGTTGAAGAGGTATCAACACCCCCATGTTAATTGCAGCATTATTCACAATATCCAAGATGTGAAAACAAGCTATTTGTCTATTGAAAGATGAATAGATTAAGAAATTGTGGTGTATAGAAATACAATGAAATATTATTCAGCCATAAGAAGGTGAATATTCTTCCATTTGCAATAATGTGGATAAACTTTAAAGGAATTATGCTGAGTTAAATACATAAGCCAGAGAACAACAAATACTGTGTGATCTCACTTATAGTTGGAGTCTAAAAGAGATGACATTGGCTGGTCACAGGGGTTCACACCTGTAGTCTCACCACTTTGGGAGACTGAGGCAGGTGCTGGGAAAACTGGCTAGCCGTTTGTAGAAAGTTGAAACTGGATCCCTTCCTTACACCTTATACAAAAATTAACATAAGATAGATTAAAGACTTAAATGTCAGACCTAAAACCATAAAATCCCTAGAAGAAAACCTAGGCAATACCATTCAGGACATAAGCATGGGCAAACATGACTAAAACACCAAAAGCAATGGCAACAAAAGCCAAAATAGACAAACTGGATCTAATAAAACTAAAGAGCTTCTGCACAGCAAAAGAAACTACCATGGCAGTGAACAGGCAACCTACAGAATGGGAGAAAATTTTTGCAATCTACCCATCTGACAAAGGGCTAATATCTAGAATCTACAAAGAATTCAAACAAATTTACAAGAAAAAATCAAACAACCCCATCAAAGAGTGGGCAAAGGATATGAACTGATACTTTTCAAAAGAAGACATTTATGCAGCCAACAGACACATTAAAAAATACTCATCACTCGCCATCAGAGAAATGCAAATCAAAACCACAACGAGATGCCATCTCACACCAGTTAGAATGGCAATCATTAAAAAGTCAGGAAACAACAGATGCTGGAGAGGATGTAGAGAAATAGGAATGCTTTTACACTGTTGGTGGGAGTGCATATTACGTCAACGATTGTGTGAGACCGTGTGGTGATTCCTCAAGGATCTAAAACTATCATTACCATTTGACCCAGCAATCCTATTATTGGGTATATATCCAAAGAATTATAAATCATGCTACTGTAAAGACACATGCACACGTATGTTTATTGCGGCACTATTCACAAGAGCAAAGACTTGGAACCAACCCAAATGTCCATCAATGATAGACTGGATTAAGAAAATGTGGCACATATTCACCATGGAATACTATGCAGTCATAAAAAGCATGAGTTCATGTCCGTTGCAGGGACATGGATGCAGCTGGAAACCATCATTCTCAGCAAACTATCGCAAGGACAGAAAACCAAACACCACATGTTCTCACTCATAGGTGGGAATTGAACAGTGAGAACACTTGGACACAGAGCAGGGAACATCACACACTGGGGCCTGTTAGGTGGTGGTGTGCTGGGGGAGGGATGGCATTAGGAGAAATACCTAATGTAAATGATGAGTTGATGAGTGCAGCAAACCACCATGACACATGTACACCTATGTATCAAACCTGCACATTGTACACATGTACCCTAGAACTTACAGTATAACAAAAAAAAAAAAGAAAACACATTATGTATTCTATTTTTAATTTACTGCTTTCTAGTAATTTTAGGATTTTAGTGAAACAAAAGAGCTATATGATAATTTTTGTAGTTTGTAAGTTGTATTGCTCCAATGATAGCATTTCTAAGTCAATAATATCTTAAGAGTTATGTAAGCATAATGACACTTCTTAATTATATTTGTGACTTCTTTATTGTTTATAACTGCCACTTATTCTATTAAACTCTAATGTAGAGCTCACAATTACATTTTCAACTATGAGAAAAGAAAACTATATTTTCTGATCACATGTTTGTGCTGATTTATTAAAACAAAATGTGACTGCAAGGCAGCACACTGAATAAAATTTCAGAAAGAAATTAAAATATTTAGATAAAAGAAAATGAATATTTCTTGATGTTTTAACCAGATTGACAAGAGACATAAATTTGTAATTCTTTGTATTTGTGTAAACCTGTTTAACCTCATTTTGCTTTTGTCCTCATTTGGCATTGGTTCTTTGTTTTGTAATAAATTATGTTATCTTTAAAATAATTAAATATTCGATACTCCTGAGTGATTTTACAAAGCCTTTTTGACTGCTTTATCTCCCATTTCATTTCCTTTAATACCTATACAAACTGGAAACCACACAAAAATGACATTGTTGCCTTGACATATTACCCTATTATAGACATCAATAATTCCCAAAGCCCATCCTCACTGTGGTGATTGAAATTTCCAGGACGATATCAATGGCACTTAAAAGATCTGCAAAAGTGATAGATTGTAAAGGTTGTACTTTAGCAATCTAATTTGGTGCCATAAGGACATGAAAAACTCACGAGTATATCCTGATAAGTAGTCCAACAACCTAGCTGACTTAAAAAAAACAACTGCTGTCAGATGATTTTCTGAGGATGAGAATACTATTTGTGGTATTCAAAGGGAGAAGCAAGCTAAAATGAAAAATAACTTAGTGAACTATAAATAAACAATACACCATAGAATGATCTATAAATTTCATAGTACCAAACAGAGCATCACATTCACCATGTTTACTTAAGCTTATGAAGTAGGTAAAGTTTATATCTGGGTCATAGCAGGTACATTTCTCTTACAGATACATATTTGTATTTGATAAGTAAGATGCAGTCAGATACTTTCCAGAACTTTTCTATATGACTTTAGTAATGAAACCACAGATATCAACAAATAAAGGGAAATGTTGAATCTCAATATTTTATGCCATTTATGGATGCCATTGTGTTCAAAAGAATATACTTATAAATTCTAAAAGAGGTATTGCTCATGTCTTCTATTTGATAACATTTTGTAAATTGAGCTCCTTTCATTAGGTTTTGAATCAAGGATTAGAATGACTCTCCCTTCAGTTTTGAACTATAAATACAGCTTATTGGACAACATATTGAATAACATCAAATATACCTATCAAATTTCAGCTTGCAGAATTAAGCGTTTGACACATATACTCAAATAACTACTATCAGAGTTCTAGATAATAGAAAAAGAATTTCCTTATACATTTCCTAAAAGATTATTGATGCTTCTATTTCTACACTGTTAAAACATGCACTGTTCAATCACCAAACTGAATATGATGACCATAAGATAAATCATTATTCAGTCATACTCCTAAATATTCCAATTCCATACTAAATGTTATTTTTTCTTTTTCACTGGCAATATGGAGGCAAGGAATTACAATTGTCCTTAGAGTATTCATAGATAATTGAAATTGCTAACTTCATTGGATATCTAACTAGAAAAGTATCCACATTTGAAATAAAGTTTGGCATTTCTCTGGAAATTGGTACACCGTTAGGTTTTCCACTTCAACTTTTTTACATTTCTACCATCAAATATTCCATAAAATTATTAAAAAGTGTTTTGAAGGAGATAAGTAATAAGATGGAATGATTTCTTATTGTATTTTTATTTCTCTTCATATAAACGATATCAGTCTTACATAAGCATGTTTTAAAAAGAAGCATACAAATAAATAAATATATTTTATTATCTATGAGAGAATGCCAAAGATACAACATAGAATCATTTCATCTTCATACTTTTCAGATACAAGTGTTTACTTTTAATGAAATGTAAAGAGTATAGGTGGATTTTTTTGAAACACAAAGGATAAATACTTGTAAATCTTATGTCATTTTCTAAAATCAATATGAGTAAAATGCATGATGGCATATTGAAGTACTTGTTATTTACAAAAACAGACCCTACAGCTAAGTATTTTGAAGTGTAATGCTCTCAGAAATTGCAGTTACTCTAGTCCTTTTCTAAGCAGTCTCTTATAATTTCTATCACTGTCTATAAATACAACACATAAAAACTCCTTATTACAGAATGCTTTATTAACATCAGAAGACAGTCTTATGACACCATCTACGGTTGATTGATTTGCCTGAAAGTCACTTTAATACCGAGAAAGGAGATTATTCTTCTCTAGAAAGAATGACAGAATGTAATAAATCATTTCTTCCATCATCTTACGTGGCAATGAAGTTAAGGCTATCAGTTGATAAGAACCTAAATCAAGAGATGATTCATTGTATAAAAAATGGAAAATGCAAAGATAGCTTTCTCATTTTGTGAAACTTCTTGTACTACAAATACACAATAACTAGAAATATGATGAAGTACTTGAAAATAATTTGAACTTGACTCACACTATTCCGAGCTCTTTGCCTTTCTATTAGAAGCTGCTTCGGATTCAGCATTAGATAACTGTCTTAATTCATTAGAGCTCCTACAACAAAGTATCTTAGACTGGGTAATTTATAAACAACAGAAATGTATTGCTTACAGTTCTAGAGGCTGGGATGTCCAAGGTCAGTTGATTCTGTGTCTGGTGGGGGCATACACTCTTCTCCAAAGATAGTGTCTTCTTGCTAATTTCTTACATAGTGTAAGGGCCAAACAAGTTTCTTTTGGCTTCTTTTATAGGGGTTCCAATCCCATTCATGTGGATCCTAGTCATGTCTTAAAGGTCTCTACCTCTTACTGCCATTAAAACAGGGATTAGTTTTCAACATATGAATTTGGAGGCTGGGACGCTTTCAGACCATAGCAATAATGTTTCATAATGTTTTCTATCTGAAAGTATACTTACATAAATATAATGATTTATTAATATGTATTTAGTGTCAATATTTTGTACAACTTAATAAGTGTCAGTATAATGAAATATTCACTGGATATTATCAATTTATTTATTATATGTAGAGGACTACGTGCTCGCAAATGAGATGTTCCCGATAAGTCCTGCTCTTGCAAACGAAGCAGGGCGTTGGGGGCTTGTTTATGTGTAAACATCTTGAAAATCCAGAAAGTCAGGGAAAGGTCAGAAAAACAACAATGTGTCTTGTGACTTGGCAACATTCCACAAACGACTGTATAAAATAAAGCAGAGCGCGCCATTCGAGGCGGCCGCCATGTTTGTCTTGTCTTGTGTTGTCTTGTGTGTTCATTCCTTTGTTTAGGAAACACGTGGACCCCAACAATTACACCTATTGAATACTGCACATTTTCAAATTTGTGACTGACCTTAAATAATTCCATCTTAAGTTCCAGTTATGCATTCTAAATCCAATTAACAGATCAAATTATCCCTTTACATTTTGATAAAAAAGCAATTCATCTTTTAAAAATCATTTTTCCCATTGTATTTTAAAGATTCAGGTGCATAAGCATTTGATTAAAAATAAATAAACAAAGCCTAGAGAGAACACATTCAAGTTTCAGAAGGCCTTTGGCTTTCAATAAAATATCATTTCTAAAATTAAACAATAACTTTGATTTTATAAAATCCCTTGTCCAAATATCTAAGTTTATCTGTTTAAAACAGAAACAAATATAACTCACAATATACTATATCCTGACAGGTATTTTACACTGGTGGGCAAACTAGCTAAACCAGATGATACAGAAAATAACTTTGCCTTTCCACACCAAGACCATGTTAAAAAGTTTTCAAAAAATGTGCATCATTTTGTATAATATAATCCTTATTTTCATATTCTTTCTAGTGGATATTTGATGGACCTAAACAATTGATGTTCCTGAAACTGAAATTAATGAAGTTTCACCCTAAATGACAAGCATAACAAATTGCCCATAATTTCAAGACTACCAATGGCAACTGCCGTGGTTTCCCTCCAACAATTCTTTCACTTCAATTAATAGCCTGTTCTGCTGTCAAAAGCTTCCACTCTCATTCCTAGACCCTTCAGAGATTGCATGGCTTGGTTTTATAAACTTTTGATAAGATCTGCTTCACTGAGTATTTAGAAAGTAAACCAGTATGATACTTCCCACCACACCATACTACACTTTGTTTCAATTCTTGCTGTGATTTACAGTATATAGAGCCCTGAAGTTGCTTCTCCAGTGATATAAGTTCTCACATTCCTCATACCTTATAGGGACTTCCTAGTACGAGCAGGGCTCTGTATTGTACAACCCCTTCAATTTCTACCAGCAGTGCCTGAATTTAGAAATCCTTGAAATTTTGGCACAGCTTCCAATCTTTGTCATAAGTATCCTTTCGCCCTTCTGCCTGGAATAAGAGTCACTTGTATAGGAACGTCTTATGTAACTATTCATCCTAACTTACTCAAATAATAGCTCTAATATCTTAGTTATTATTACAGTTCTGGGAAGTTTAGCTGGATCTTCCATAGACTTAAAAAATACAACACATATGACTGACCTTTCTTTGAGAGAGGGAGGCACAAAACATGAGCTAATCTATAGAAAGTGGAGAGAAATCTCAATTTTCTTGAGTTACAAAGTTTTATTTGCTTCCCTGTTGCTAAGACGAACAACACAGTACTTGATGACTAGCTGGATCTTGAAGTTGAAATGGCTGCTGGAAGCAGCCATAATAAAAACCTGGAGTTTCCAGAGTGAGGGGAAAAACATTGTAAGAATGCTTTCCAAAGTCCTGTGATTTGAATTTAAAAAAAGAGAGAGAGAGAGAAATTCTAAGAGATACCAGTGAGTTGGATTTACTTATTTACTGCTTCAGTTTTTAGGGAATATTATTCATTTTTAACAGAGATTAAAAACAGGAGACTCACAAAGAAAGTGCTTGGTACTTCAGGGATTAAGAGATTCTAGATAGAACTTGGACTGACCTCTGGAAAACAAACCAAGATGGAACTCAGAAGTAAGCCCTAGAAAAGAGAAATGTGATAAAGATGAGATAAAAGAAAGGCATGTGAAAGAGCAGATGACTATAAAGAATCAACCTTTTATTTTAATCTTAAAATCATAAGGAGTCATATAGCTTGTATGAGCTCTAGATTATTTGGCTTAAGACCAAAAAATTAATTACAGTAATTAGTCTGGGTGTTTACAAATTTCTTCCAATGTAATAGTGCTTCCTATACAAAGAGGACATGTGATGAAATGCGAAAACTTTGAAATATGAGATGTTGGTCTCATTGAGTTAAGTGGAAAGATGGAATGTGCTGTCTTAAGACAAATGATTTAATTGAAAAACTGAGGTTTCATGGCCTATGAAAACGGAAAAAAAAAATTTCTCAAACCACAAAATGTTCAAAATGTTTCCACCGGTAATTTCACCCATTACTAAGGTAAAAGAAAGCAAAATAAAACAAAAAGGCAGGCAATGAACGTTTACAGCAAGCTGTATTTTAACTTACCTATGTGTCATCCTAAGACTTTCAGAATCGCAATATGCACCTAATATTGTACCTATGATCGAACTTCTAAAAGCACCATATTTCATCAGTAAAGAGTATCAAAAAGTTGCAATTTATACTTAGAGATTGCTGGAATATCATTACATTATTTGAGAAAGTAAAACTTGTTGGAAGAGATAATCATAAATTGCTTTGTTTAATGCACTTTTATTAATCAAAGTAATATCAACATTTAATTATGCAAAATAATAAAATTATCTAACCTGTCTATCACCAATGATCTTAACAGGAACTGTAAGTATAGTTTCAAAGTGTAGCTCTGTCAAAGAGAACTGATTCCTGCTCTAAAAGATATACAAAGAACTCTCTAAAACAGAGGAATTTTTCTTTTTTTAAGAAAAAACCTTTTCTAAATTAACTTGATTTTTCTTATCTCTCTAAATCTGTATGTTGCTCATTTATATTCATAGAAATGGTTCCACATTTTATCAGGTTATTAATTAATAGGGGAGATTTGCCATTTTATGGTAACTCTCAAACTTTTATATTTCACAGAGAAGAAAATGTCCAAAATAGTTTCAGAACACACAAAACTGCCAACTTTTTTGCAAATAACAATGTTTTTAAAATCAGACTAAAATTTGTTATAATTTCCTGAAATGACATTTTAACACTAAAAAGCATGAAGGACATAGTTTAAAGTTACCATTGTAGTATACCATGTTTACCAAAGAAGGAAAGTGTTAGTATGAGTTAAATGTTAAAAGAGCATGGGCTGTGGAATCAGAGCATGTTGGTTATTTTGTTTCCTTATAGATAAAACAAACAATCTACCTTATGTTTCTATAAGTTAAAAAAATTCATGAAAATATCTTAGAACATAATTTGATGGAAAGTAAATAGTAACTGTTTGCTGCTATAATCATCAATAACAGTTGCAACAAACTTGTGCAACTTAATATTAACTATGCAGAAAATTCAATCAAATATAATATCGTTATCCCTAAGTAACCTCATAGGTTTTTAAACAAACACACGCACACACACACACACACACACACACACGGCGGGGTGGAGTTATAATGAATCATTCAATCTCAGGCATAATTAGAGGATAATTAGGGGATAACATTAACTTTTTTCATTAAGGTGTCTTATTAATTCTACTTGGTGAAGACATGTGGCCAATATTACTTTCTCCTATTATAATTACTTAAATGAAGAACAACTACTACCAGCAATTATAGAAAGAAAACATCTTTGTTGGCCAGTTTCACTGGTTCAAGCATATGAATATACAGTTTCCTCCAAAAACATCCTAAAAGCAATTCCACAATAGTTTAAGTAAAAGTGGAGTGGTAATCTACAGCCTGATAAAAGGAAGATTAAAATACCTTTCTAACTGGTCTTGAGTTTATTTTGTTCCCTCATTCTGACCAATGCTGCATAACAACTGTTTCTATTATTTATATAACAAATGCTCATTTGGGAATCTATTATGTGCCTGGTACTTTTCTACTTTTTTACATGTTGAACACACAGCAGGGAACAAAACAGGTAACAGTCTCTGCCTTTATGGAGTATTATGTTAACTCCCATTGCACAATCCTATAATGGTTCTACATTGCCACAAAAGAACTTGAAAACACGCTATTTTAAAATACAAAGAGGAGATAAAGTAAAAAAGAATAAAAAGCAATGAAGCACACCTGCAGAATCTAGAAAATAGCATCAAAAATATAAATCTAAGTTAATGACCTTAAAGAAGAGGTAGAGAAAGATATAGGGGTAGAAAGATTATTGAAGGGAATAACAGAGAGCTTCCCAAATATAGAGAAAGATATCAATTTCCAAGTAAGAGAAGGTTACAGAGCAACACACAGATTTAACACAAAGAAGACTACTTCAAGGCATTTAATAATCAAACATCCAAAGGTTAAGGATAAAGAATATTTGCTAAAAGCAGCAAGAGAAAAGAAACAAATAACATACAATGGAGCTGCAATACACAACACACAGATTTAACACAAAGAAGACTACTTCAAGGCATTTAATAATCAAACATCCAAAGGTTAAGGATAAAGAATATTTGCTAAAAGCAGCAAGAGAAAAGAAACAAATAACATACAATGGAGCTGCAATACATCTGGCAGACATTTTGGTGAACGCATTATGGGCCAGGAGAGAGTGGCATGACATATTTAAAGTGCTGAAGGATAAAAACATTTACCCTAGAATAGTATATCCTAAGAAAATATTCCTCATACATGCAAGATAAACAAATTCTTTCCCAGAAAAACAAAAGCTGAGTGATTTCATCAACTTCAAATCTCTCCTACAAGAAATGCTAAAGGGAATACTCATCCAGAAAGAAAAGGACATTAATGAGAAATAAATAATCACCTGAAGGTAGAAAATTCACTGGTCATAGAATGACACAGAAAAACATAGAATAACACCAAAATTGTGGTGTGTAAACTTCTCTTACCCTAAGTAGAAAGACTAAATTATGAAAGAATCAAAAACAAACTACTTTCCAAGACATGCTCGGTAAAACAAGATGTAAATAGAAACAAAAATAAAACTTAGAAAGTCAGTGAACAAAATTAAGGCATATAGTTTTTATTAGTTTTCTTTTTGCTTGTTTATGCAGTAGTAAATTTTTACCAGGTTAAAATAATTGGTAACAAGGTGGTATTTACAAGCCTCATGGCAACGTTAAACCAAAAAAAATGCAACAGATACAAAAAAGTTAAAATAAAAAATTAAATTATATCACCAGAGGAAATCACCTCCACTAAAGGAAGACACGAAGAAAAGAAAGAATCAAAGAAGACAAAAAAAAAAAAAAAAAAACCCAAACAAATAATGAAATGATAGAAATAAGTCCTTACTTATAAATAATAATATTGAATGTACATAAAATAAACTCTCCAATCAAAACACATAGACTGCATGAATGGATGAAAGAACAAGACCCATTGATCTGTTGCCTACAAGAAACACACTTTGCCTATAAAGAAACACATTGACTGAAAGTAAAGAAATGGAAAAAGATATTTCATACCCATGGAAACCAAGAAAAAGCAGAAGTCACTATACTTAAATCAGACTAAATATTTTTCAAGACAGAAACTATAAGAAAATAAAAAGAAGGGAGAGGACAAGATGGCTGAGTAGAAACAGCTCCAGTCTGCAGCTCCCACTAAGACAAACATAAATGGCAAATGAATTCCGCATTTTCAATTGGGGTACCCAGATTCTTTCATTGGGACTGACTAGGTGGTTGGTTCAACTCACAGAGAGCAAGAAAATTCAGGATGGTTCACCCAGGAGCTGCATAGGGCAACGGGACCTCCAACCCCTAGCCAAGGGAGACAGTGAGGGATTGTGCTACCTGCTGAGGGAATTACACTTTTCCCATGGATTTTTGCAACCTGTGGATCAGGAGATTTCCTTGTGAGCCCACACCACCAGGGCCTTGGGTCCCAAGCACAAAGCTCTGCAGACCCACCGTGGCCACTCAGGTCTGTGGCTGCTAGGGCAGGCACTGAGCTGCAGGATTTTTTGTATATTCCAGTGGCTCCTGGAACTCCAGTGAGGCAGGAGATCCATCCACACTTCTGGGAAGGGTGCTGAAACCAGGGAGCCAAGTGGCCTTTCTCAGTGGATCCCACTCCCATGGAACCTGGAAAGCTAGGACCCACTGACTTGGAATCCCCACTGGCCAGCAGAGAAGCCCTGAATCTGCCTAAGAAGACTGAATTACTGGGGAGAGGGATGACTGCCATTACTGCAACTCTAGTCTGCAATTTTCTCCTGCCAGTATGAGGTGAGCAGTTTGGACTGGGTGGAATTTCCCACAGCACAGCACAATAGCTATGGCAGAACTTGGCCAGACTGATTTTTTAGGTGGGACCCAGGTTCCTCCCTCCTCACCAAGCAAGACTTCTCTGAAAGAATTTCAGCAACTCCATCCAGGGTTTAGAGATAGTATTCTCATCACCCTGGGACAGAGCACCTGAGGGGAGGGGCAGCCACAGTGTCAGGTTCGGTGGACTTAATCTTTCCTGCCTGCTGGCTCTGAAAAGTCCAGGCAATCTGGACAAGGGCGATTTCCCCAGGGCAGTGCACTCACTCCACCAAGGGGCAGCCAGACTACTTCCTTAAGTGGGTCCCTGATCCTGTGCCTCCTGACAGGGTGAGACCTCACAACAGTGGTCACCAGACACCTCATACAGGAGAGTTTTGGCTGGCATCAGGTCGATGCCCCTCTGGGATGAAACTTCCAGAGGAAAAATCAGGAAGCCATCTTTGTTGTTCTGCAACCTCCACTGGTGATACCCAGTGAACAGGGTCTGGAGTGAATCCTCAGCAAACTGTAGCAGATATCCAGGAGAAGGACTTGACTGTTTCAATGAAAACAAACTAACAGAAAGCAACAACAATAACAACATCAACAAAAAAGACCCCTCAGAAACCCCATCCAAAGGCCAACAGCCTGAAAGATAAAAGGCAGATAAGTTCACAAAGATGAGGAAAAAACAATGCAAAAACGCTGAAAAATCAAAAAGCCAGAATGACTCTTCTTCTCCAAGTGATCACAACACCTCTCCAGCAAGGGCAGAGAACTGGGCTGAAGCTGAGATGGGTGAATGGACAGAATTGGGCTTCAAAAATGGGTAATAATGAACTTTGCTGAGCCAAAAGATTGTGTTCTAACCCAATGCAAAGAAGCTAAGAACCATGACAATGGATTACAGAAGCTGTTAACCGGACTAGCCAGTTTAGAGAAGAACGTAAATGATCTGATGGAGCTGAAAAACACAGCAGGAGAATTTCATGATGCAAACACATGTATCAATAGCTGAATCGACCAAGTGGAAGAAGGAATATCAGAGCTTGAAGACTATCTTGAATCTTGCTGAAATAAGGCAGGCAGACAACATTAGCCAAAAACAAATGAAAAGAAACAAACTAAACTTCTGAGAACTTTGGGACTATATGTAAAAAGACTGAACCTATGACTGATTGGAGTACTGAAAGAGATGGGGAGAATGGAACCAAGTTGGAAACACACACTTCAGGATATCATCCAGGAGAATTTCCCCAACCTAGCAAGACAAGACAACATTCAAATTCAGGAAATCCAGAGAAGCCCAATAAGATACTCCATGAGAAGTTCAACCCTAAGTCACATAATCATCAGATTCTCCAAGGTTGAAATGGAGGAGAAAATGTTGAGGGAAGCCAGAGGGAAAGGTCAGGTCACCTACAAAAGGAAGCTCATCAGACTAACACCAGACTTCTGAGTGGAAATCCTACAAGTCAAAAGGTATTGGGGACCAATATTTAACATTCTTAAAGGAAAGAATTTCCAACTCAGGATTTCATATCTGGTCAAACTAAACTTCATAAATAAAACATAAATAAAATCCTTTTCAGATAAGCAAATGCGGAGGGATTTTGTGACCACGAGGCCTACCTTGCAAGAGCTCCTGAAGGAAGCACTAAACATGGAAAGGAAAAACCATTACCAGTCACTACAAAAACACACTGAAGTACACAGACCAACACTATGAAACAACTGCATTAACAAATTTTGCTGCTCTGCAAAATTAACCAGCTATCATCTGATGATAGGATCAAATTCACACATAACAATATTAACTTTAAATGTAAATGAGCTAAATGCCCTAATTAAAGGACACAGAATGACAACTTAGATAAAGAGTGAAGACTCATAAAATGAGTTAGGGAGGATTCCCTTGTTTTCAATTGATTGGAATAGTTTCAGAAAGAATGGTACCAGCTCCTCTTTGTACCTCTGGTAGAATTCGGCTGTGAATCTGTCTGGTCCTGGACTTTTTTTGGTTGATAGGCTATTAATTTTTGTCTCAATTTCGGAGCCTGTTATTGATCTATTCAGGGATTCGACTTCTTCCTGGTTTAGTCTTGGGAGGGTGTATATGTCCAGGAATGTATCCATTTCTTCTAGATTTTCTAGTTTATTTGCATAGAGGTGTTTATAGTATTCTCTGATGGTAGTTTGTATTGCTTCAAAGAATAAAATACCTAGGAATCCCACTTACAAGAGATGTGAAGGACCTCTTCAAGGAGAACTACAAACCACAAAATAAAGCAGGACACAAAGAAATGGAAGAACCTTCCATGCTCGTGGATATGAAGAATCTATATCGTGAAAATGGCCATATTGCCCAAGGTAATTTATAGATTCAATGCCATTCCCATCAAGCTACCAATGAGTTTCTTCACAGAATTGGAAAAACTACTTTAAAGTTCATATGGAACCAAAAAAGAGCCTGCATTTCCAAGACAATCCTAAGACAAAAGAACAAAGCTGTAGGCATCGTGCTACCTGACTTCCAACTATACTACAAGACTACAGTAACCAAAACAGCATGGTACTGGTACCAAAACAGAGATATAGACCAATGGAACAGAACAGAGCCCTCAGAAGTAATACCACACATCTACAACCATCTGATCTTTGATAAACCTGAGAAAAAGAAGAAATGGGGAAAGGATTCCCTATTTAATAAATGGTGCTGGGAAAACTGACTAGCCATATGTAGAAAACTGAAACTGGATCACTTCCTTAATCCTTCTACAAAAATTAATTCAAGATGGATTAAAGACTTAAATGTTAGACCTAAAACCATAAAAACCCTAGAAGAAAACCTAGGCAATACCATTCAGGACATAGGCATGGGCAAGGACTTCATGACTAAAACACCAAAAGCAATGGCAACTAAAGCCAAAATAGACAAATGGGATGTAATTAAACTAAAGAGCTTCTGCACAGCAAAAGAAACTACCACGACAGTGAACAGGCAACCTACAGAATGAGAGAAAATTTTTACAATATACCCATCTGACAAAGGGCTAATATCCAGAATCTACAAAGAACTTAAACAAATTTATAAGAAAAAAGTCAAACAACCCCATCAAAAAGTGGGCAAAGGATATAAACAGACACTTCTCAAAAGAAGACATTTATGCAGCCAACAGACACATGAAAAAATGCTCATAATCACTGGCCATCAAAGAAATGCAAATCAAAACCACAATGATACCATCTCACACCAGTGAGAATGGCGATCATTAAAAAGTTAGGAAACAACAGGTGCTGGAGAGGATGTGGAGAAACAGGAACACTTTTACACTGTTGGTGGGACTGTAAACTAGTTTCATCATTGTGGAAGACAGTGGGGCAATTCCTCAAGGATCTAGAACTAGAAATACCCTTTGACCCAGCAATCCAATTACTAGGTATATACCCAAAGGAATATAAATCATTTTATTATAAAGATACATGCACACAAATGTCCATTAACAGAACTATTCACAACACTAAAAACATGGAATCAACCCAAATGCCCATTAGTGATAGACTGGATAAAAAAAAGTGGTACATGTGCACCATGGAATACTATGCAGGCATAAAAAGGAATGAGGTCATATCCCTTGCAGCAACATGGATGAAACTGGAAGCCAGGATTCTTGGCAATCTAATGCAGGAACAGAAAACCAAAACACCACATGTTCGCACTTACAAGTGGGAGCTGAGCAATGAGAACACATTGGACACAGGGAGGGGAACAACACACACTGGGGCCTGTTGGAGGAGGGAAGCTGGGGCAGAGCATCAAGAAAAATAACTAATGCAAACCGGGCTTAATACCTAGTCAATGGGTTGATAGGAGCAGCAAACCACCATGGTGCAGGTATACCTACGTGACAAACCTGCAAATCCTGCACAAGTACGCCAAAACTTAAAATAAAATAAAATATTTTAAAAATAGAAAAAACGTCAAATAACCCATCTAATGAAGCATCTTAAAAAATTAGAAAAGCAAAGAGAAAAAAAAAATCCTGAAAAATAAGCAACATAACATCTAAGAATGGTGGGACAACTACAGAAAAGGTAACATAAGACGAATAGGTAAACCAAAGGATTAAGAAAGAGAGAAAGAAACAGAAGACACATATTAAACAACAACAACAGAGAATTTCCCTCAAATTAATCTCAAACACCAACTCACAGATTCAGAAAGCTCAAAGAACAGCAAGCAAGATAAAATACAAAAATAAAAAGAAGAAGAAGAAAAATGTATACGTCAGGGCATATTACAGTCAAACATAAATTTAAATTCCTGAAAGAAGCATTTGTGGGGAAATACCTCATCTTTAGAGGAGCAAATATAAGAAAGACATCCAACTTACCCTCAGAAACTGTGCAGGGAAGAAGAGAGTGGAGTAAAATATTTAAAATGCAGAGAATAAAAACCCACCAACCTGGAAATTTTTTCCCTTTGCAATTGTTTTTCAGAAATGAAAGATATATAAAGAACTTTTAAGCAATCAAAAATTGAAGATATTGGTTACTAGTAGATCTGCCTTGCAAGAATAATGATACATGTCAGAAACTCAAATCTACAATAAGAAGAGAATAAAAGAAGGAAAAAGTAAAGGTAAAATATTTTTTTTAAAAAAACTTATTTTTCTCATTCTTAGTTGATATAACAGATAATAGTTTATTCAAAATAATAACTGCAAAAATATGTTTAATTATGTATGCTTCTGCACATGTTTATTTATATATGCTTCTGTATAGGTGAAATGAATGACATAAATAATAAAAGGGATGGGAGAGAAAACGTAAGAATTATTTTGTTATTATTAGGCACTTGTACTACTTGGGAAGTGGTATAGTGCTATTTGAAAGCAGCCTTGGATTAGTTGATAATATATATTGTAAACTCTAGATAAACAACTAAGAAAAGTGAAAAAGAAGTGTACTGATGTACTAAAAAATAAGAAAAAATGAAATTGTAGAAAATTCTCAATTAATACCAAGAAAGGTGGAAAAGAAGTAAGACAAATATTGAATCAAACGAGAGCAACAAATAGAAACAGTAAATATAATATCAACTCAACTCTGTTATAATCATGTTGAATATCAACATATAAATGCACCAATTAAAAGAAAGATATTGTCAGAGTGAATCAACAGACAAGACTCAACTCTATGTTGTCTATAAGAAATCCATTTAAAATGTAAAGACATATATAGATTAAAAGCAAGTGATGGGGGAACAATATACTATTTCTACAGTAATTTTAAAAAGTGGAAGTAGCTATATTATTCTTACAGCAGACTTGAGAACATGGAAAATAATCAGAGATAAAAGGGGTATTAAATAATAATAAAAGGGTTATTTCTCCAAAAAAACAAATCATTTTTTAATGTGTATGCATGTATTAGGCCATTCTTGCATGGCTATGAAGAAATATACTTGAGATTGACCAGGTATGGTGGCTCACACTTGTAATCCCAGCACTTTGGGAGGATGAAGTGGATGAATCACTTGAGCCCAGGCGTTTGAGACCAGCCTGGTCAACATGGCAAAACAAACAAACAAAAATTAGCTAGGCATGGTGCTGTGTTCAATTTGAGATGTTTATTAGATGTAAAATCAGTCCTTTTTATTCTGATATAAGGCATCATTTTATTATATGTTTGATTCAACTTGTTTAGAGGAATTCATATCTGGAATTAATTCAGAAGTTATATATGAATATGATTTGATACATAAAATATTGCTTTATTTACAACTTATTTTCAAGACTAATGGAGGACAGTAATCAAGGTCAGATATGTGTAATTTTAAATGTTGGATCTTTGCATTACATTTTTTTCCAATCTTGCAAAGGTAAGTGTAGCGAAGATAATTTTGTGGTTTTACTATAAAATATTTAGAAATATTTTATACTTAAGATCCAAATGTATACAACTTGATCCACTGAATAAATTTTCTGAAAAATATTTTGAGTGTTGTGGATGTTGTATATTAAATAAGGTATCCTGTTGAGTTTTTCATCGTTATTGCTATAAGCTTGGAATAAGTCATCTTGGATTTTGTAACAACTGAAAAATATAATTTGACATTTTTAATACAAAGACCATAATCATATTTAAAGATGAACTTGAGCTCTATTAATTATATTAAACTATAGTCTGCCAATGAGCTACAGTCTAATTAATCATTTTGTCAGCTTTGCTTTCTGGAGATACTCAATGTAGATTTGAATAAATAAGAAGTGACTGACCCAGAAACCTTTAAATAATCTGAATAGAGATGGAGCAGCTGAAAAATATCATACCTGTAGTATATTCTTATAGAAACACATTTATGCCCTTGTCAGCCACCCATCTTGAGTGATGGAACATATGCTCTGCCATTTTAAATATTCCAGTAAGGGAACAATGGGTAATTTTTAAAGTATTTTGAAAGTTTTAATGTTATATTAAACAAAAGTATTTTTAAGATAAACAGTTTTTACACATAAGTTTTGTAGATGACATTGTTCTTTGATTGTCACATCAAAATATATCAAAAAGCATGTCGTATCAAAGAAATGCAAAGTAGCAGATGGTATTCAAACGGCAGTAATGCTTCACAGTGACATGAGTCATCATTTTTATTGGTCACTTTTAAGGAGTGCTTAGTTGCAAAAAAAAATCTTATGGGGAAAAATAAAAGATTTGTGTAGCTTAAAGATAATTTACGTAAGAAAAGCCACCACATGCTTTATTTAAGAATTACTATGCTTTAAATTAGCTATCTCTTTCGATTTACGTGCATGATTTACCAAAGCTCTGCAGTCTTGAGTTTCTCTTCTTGCTGTGCTGTCCTTGCCCATACATCATGGTTTACACTCAGAGCTAGGTCTAAAAAACAACTGCACTATTTGTCAGCCAGAAACCAATATGCTTTATTATTAGTCAATTTACAGGTGCAAGAATTTTATCTCAGAATGTAATATTTATTCCAATAAGTCCCTTGAGAACAAAACTTAGGACTATTTTGGGAATTAACTATTGAACTGTAGTGCTGAGAATTAAAAACTAAGAATTTTTTTTTTTTTTTTTTTTTTTTTTTGAGACGGAGTCTTTGCTCTGTCGCCCAGGCTGGAGTGCAGTGGCAGGAACTCAGCTCGCTACAAGCTCCGCCTCCCGGGTTTACGCCATTCTCCTGCCTCAGCCTCCCGAGTAGCTGGGACTACAGGCGCCCGCCACTTCGCCCGGCTAGTTTTTTGTATTTTTTAGTAGAGACGGGGTTTCACCGCGTTAGCCAGGATGGTCTCGATCTCCTGACCTCGTGATCCGCCCGTCTCGGCCTCCCAAAGTGCTGGGATTACAGGCTTGAGCCACCGCGCCCGGCCTTTTTTTTTCTATAACAAAACTAAGCCAACTAGAGTCAGCTTAATTTTCATGACCATAGCTCAACCATCTGCAGTGGTCACATATTAGGACCTAAAAATACTGTGCTTTCTATGCAGATAGGAAAGAATTTGTCCCAAGTATAGGCCCAAATATATTTTAAAATCCTGAGAAAAGTCTCCAGCATAAAGTGTAAACAATTGAATGGGGATTTAATTAATTCGCCTACGAAATTGCAGTCCTGGTTTTAGTGTATTGTGCAGTGCCTTGATGATGCTGGCTATTTGTTTTCAACATAACATCTTATGTTTTAAGACTTTTATAATGAAAATATGAAAAATTTTTTATGGAAGAAAAAATAACCTAACAAAAAGTATAAGTTATTAAGAAAATTAAGACCGAGTCCAAACATCCTGATAAAAAAGTAAAATAAAAATCCGTCTGATGAATGTTCCCCAAATCCCAGCTGTTTGAATATATATCCAGCTGACTGAATTTGTTCACTGACCTTCTGAATGCCTGCTAATGTACAGCCTCAGGCTTTCAGGCTTTTATGCCTCCTGAATATCCCGCCAAATGCTTGCGTCTTTGTTGTACCAAATACACCCTTGGCTTAGAGGAACAAATCAAAAACTGTTGTTTCTTATTAACTTTCACAAACATATTTTACTTTTTTGTTGCTACCAAATGTTTTCTTACCTATTATAGCTGTTAAAAATACTTCAGAAAAAGTTAAGTTCACATGAATGTAAAAACTAATTTATTTCTGTTAAAACTCACACTCTACTTCTATAGTTTTTATATCATAGGTTATATTTCTGACCATCTTGTTGAATCCTCTTTTTAATAATAAACATAAGATGGTGCTGAAAGATCCCAGTTGGGCAACAAGTGTCTAAATAGGCATCAATTGTTTTAGAAAATGCTTCATGTCTGAAACAAGTGCTGAAGGTATTTTCTTCCATACTCGGCTACTATTTACGTGTACCATCAAGTCCCATAACGGCATGTGCGTCCCTAGGACCATATCATAATGAACAGCCACCTATTGAAGATATGGCTATGACAAATATTTCAGTTTTTTATGTAAACTAACCCTTGTATCAACGGCCTTCTAACTAGCTAACGTTAGTTCTTGGTACTGCCTTTCCTAAACGCTATACTTCTTTTGTCAACCTCTGTATCAACATTCAGAGTCTTCTGGAAAGAATGTAGTGCTTTGGCTTCCATAAGTATTTGCACTTAGTGATAGAAAAAAGTACACTGGTTTTACCTCAGTCCTCCCACTGTAGAAAATTACCGTTTGGGATTTAAAATAAAACAAAAAGGGTAGGCCTATTTTCTGTTAGCTGCTCAATGCTACCTGAATTTTTGATGTGTATTGAAGACATTGCAAAATTAGAATTCCTAGAAAATGGCGAGGGGATTATTTCAAATTATCCAGAAATTATGCAAATTCTGTCTCTCTCTGTGTGTGTGTGTGTACATACATGTGCGTGTGGCATATGAAATATATTAGAATTGAAATTATTGAGATTTCTTCATCACATAAAATGTCTTCCCATTAATTTGCTGTTGTTCTTTCTTTCTTTGCTGACATGCTCTTGCTTTCTTTGTATTTCCTAATTCAATCATTGAATGCTTTCAACTTTAAACATCGTATCAGAGAAATATATTGTATGCTAATTTTTAACATTCGACTAAGCTTTTTAGCAATAGTGGAATAGCATTGCTTGAAGAATGTGGCATATAAAGCATCACTGCCACTGCCATGCTCCCTCTGAGTATGAAGGAGAGTAAACTATGTTGCCATTAACAGGGAGGTTGCTTTGTGTTTGACTGACTGGTGAAAGATAATTTGCAGTTGACTTACTCTGAAGGAAAGACTTGTTGATTTGATCACACACTTATAGCTGTAGGTAGAGGATGATAGATTTTTCTATCATTGTGAGAAACTGCAACCTATATGCTTGCTGGTGGATTTGTTTGATTCATCTACTTAACAACTAGCAATGAAAGCTTTATTTGGGACAGTTCTAAAGATTTCAATCCCAGAGGCCCACAAACTCTTAAATTTTCTATACATAGTCAATTTTGGCTCAGTTTTAAAGTTAACGATTCTGGTGTTTGTTTATTCACAGAAGGACAGTATCCATTATTCTTCATACAAGCTCATTCTGAGTGATTCTGCTTAAAGATAGATGTTTATTATAATCCCTTTTTAACAATACTGTAATCTTCTTATAATAGCCTGGAAAAAATTATTTTGCATATCATTATTTTGCAGTTTTATTTCATATAATAAGGAGAGATGGTTCTGCTTCTATCCAAATTTTCTCCCATTATTAAAACTAGCTATTTAGTAAAAGGAAAAATTCTATAGTTGAAAAATCTAAAATAGTTTCACAGACTGAAAGCAAATTGATCAATGTTTCATTTTAGGGAGAAAAATGTTTACTTATTTACAGAATTTTCGCGATAGTTTCTTAAATTTTAATATTTGTGGTAACATACTAGTTGTATATATTTATGGGGTACATGAGAAACTTTGATACTTTGATATGTGCAATGCATAATTTCATCATAGTAAGTAGGATAGCCATCCCCTCAAGCATTTATCCCTTGTGTTACAAACAGTCCAATTACACTATTTAAGTTATTTTAAAATGTACAATTAAATGATTTTTACTGTAGTTACCATGTTATGCTATCAAGTAATAGGTATTATTCATTTTTTCAAATTATTTTTCATACCCATTAGCCATTTCCACTTTCCTCTCCTCCCTGCACTACCCTTACCAGCTTCTGGTAACTATCCTCCGACTCTCTATCCCAGGAGTTCAATTGTTTTAATTGCTAGCTCCCACAAGTGAGTGTGAACAGGCAAATTTTGTCTTTTGATGCTGGTTTATTTCACTTAACGTAATGACCTCTAGTTTCACCCATGTTATTGCAAATGACAAGATGTTATTCATTTTTATGGCTGAATAGTATTCCATTGTGTATATTTACCACATTTTCTTTATCCATTCATCTGTTGCTGGACGCTTCGGTTGCTTCAAATCTTGGCCATGGGAATCATGCTGCAACACACATAAAAGTGCAGATATACCTTTGATATATTAATTTCCTTTCTTTTGGGTATATACTAAGCAGTAGGATTTCTTGATCATATGGTAGGTGTATTTTTAGATATTCAGGGAACCTCGAAACTGTTCTCCATAGTGGTTGTAATAATTTACCTTTTGACCAATGGTGTACAATATTTCCCTTTTCCACACATTCTCAGCAGCATTCAACACTGGATACAAAACATTTTAACTGGTGCAAAATGATATTTCACTGTAGTTTTAATCAGCATTTATCTGATGATCAATGATGTTGAGCACCTTTTCATATGGCTGTTTGCCATTTGTAGGTATTCTTTTTTGTTGTTGTTGTTGTTGAGATGGAGTCTCTCTCTGTCGCCCAGGCTGGAGTGCAGTGGCCAGACCTCAGGTCACTGCAAGCTCCGCCTCCCGGGTTTACGCCATTCTCCTGTCTCAGCCTCCCAAGTAGCTGGGACTACAGGCGCCCGCCACCTCTCCCGGCTAGTTTTTTGTATTTTTTTAGTAGAGACGGGGTTTCACTGTGTTAGCCAGGATGGTCTCGATCTCCTGACCTCGTGATCCGCCCGTCTCGGCCTCCTTTGTAGGTATTCTTTTGAGAAATGTCTATTCAAGTATTTTGCCAAATTTTAAGTCAGATTATTAGATCTTTTCTTAAAGAGTTTTTTGAGCTCCTTATATATTCTGATTATTAGTCCCCTGTGAGATATGTAGATTGAAAATATTTTCTCCCAGTCTGTGGGTTGTTTCTTCGCTCTGTTGACATTTCCTTTGCTGTGCAAAACACATTTTAAGAGAAATTACATAAACCTAAATTTCGAATATATTTTATCCCAATGCTTTTTATATTATTCCCTCCACTCTACTTATTTGTACCTTATTACGTATGCTGTGGTAGATGGTGTTACGGTGTTATTAGGCCTTATATTTTACTGCTCCTTGTGTCTACACAATTTGTCATGCAACTTTGCAGTCTCTCCAAAAGACAACAACAACAAAAAGGTAGCATGTGCTTCTTAGTCCCTTTACTTTGGTCTGTGGACTGTGAATTGCTATAGATGATAGTGGAATGTGAGTAGATTCATGACGGTGTGATAAACTTGAGTTTCCTCTAGACTTTAAGAAACCTCACATGCTTCTGTTTTTCGTTTTGCAACTTGGTACTTACCATAAAAGTCTGTCAGAAATCTGGGTAATAGTTATTTCATCAGCCTGGCCCTCAGGGTGAAATAAATGGACTGGAAAAGCATCCAACACATAGTTAAGGTCCCAAGCCCAAGTAGGTACACAACTTGCAGAAGAACTGCCCTGCCAAGCCAATCCTAGATCAGCTGACTTCCAGCCAATTGTGGATATGTGAGAAATAAATTATTATTGCTACATTCCACTGAGATTTTAAAGTTGTTAGTTATGCAGCAATGAGTGCCTGATGCATGGGTAACACTATGCGATAAATTTTACAAATTTTTCTGTGCACGGTCTTTACTCCCTCCCTGCCCCTAAACCAGTATGCCATGGATATTCACAAAGAAAGATCTTTGGACCACTTACCGAGAGCCAAGGACTGAGAAGTCCTTTACATATATCAACAATTTTAATTTTCCCAACATCTCTAAGAGGCAGCTACACTTATTATCACCTCTATTTTACAGCTGAAATCAATGCTTAAGCAGATTCAATACTTTTTCTGTGGTCACCCAAGGAGTATGGGATGAACATGAAAAGCAAACCCAAATATAATAAGAATTTTGGAATTTATTTTATGTGTGACTTTAAGTTATTGGACAGCTTTGAGTTGGGTCAAGTCGATATATTTGCTTAATATTTAAATGATTGGATTTTACTTGTTCATTTGTTTGTTTTACTTTTAAACTAAGTGTAAGACTTTCTTCTTTAACCCCAATGAAGAAAGAGTGGCTGAGTTTGCCCTCCTACCTTAAACAACTGGAATACTGGACAACATATATGAATCAACTGTTTTTGGACATTATACAATAGGCAGCCCAAGATTGTGGTCTTAGGAAAGATGCAAACAAATAAGGTAAACCCTATTTTTGCCCTGAATTTCTTCCTGGAGTTACATTCTGAACCAGAGATTCCAGGGACATATCGCAAGTACAGCATGGCTGTCCTGCTGAGTCCAGGAGAGATAGATCGCAGTCCAGGGTATGTAAGTTTACAGAAAGTTATAAAGCAGCAATCCAGAGAAGAAGCTATGGAGAAAATAATATACACATGTCTATATAGGGTTACTCTTGAGCCTTTACTTAATAGGAAGATAAGAATGAGTAAGATAAATTCCCACAATATTGGGCAGAAAGTAATTTGGAAGCTACAGTTTAATGGTTGCTAGAGTTCACAGGAGTTCGTGAGTTTTCTCAAGATCCCCCCAATCAGAGCGGAGTGTACTCAGTGATTACTCAGGATATTCACTAGAAACCCTAGAATGGTCATTCCAAAGTATGGAAGCTAAACGATCACTAGAGAAAAGGCTATTTTGTGCCTATTCTAAAAGTCTTAAAAGCAAGCTTTTAGTGGATTAAACTACATTGTAATTAAATATCAACCAAAACAAAGCTTAACACTCTTTAGTGGTAGACAAAAAAAAATTTTTGAGATACAGAACAATGTAACATTCACAACATCGAGCATCTAATCAAAATCTACTAGCCATGCTAAAACAAAGAAATCATTAACTCATAACAGGGTAAAAACCAATCAATAGAAATAGACCAAGATGGCCCATGCCTGTAATCCCAGCACTTTGGGAGGCTGAGTGGGTGGATCACTTGAGATCAGGAGTTTGAGACCAGCCTGACCAACATGGTGAAACCCTGCTTCTACTGAAAATAAAAATTAGCTGGGCATGGTGGCGAACGCCTGTTATCCCAGCTACTTGGGAGGCTGAGGCAGGAGAATCACTTGAATCCGGCAGGCAGAGGTTGCAGTGAGCCAAGATCACACCATTGCACTCCAACCAGGGCAACAAGAGTGAAACTCCATCTCAAAATACAAAACAAAACAAAACAAACAAACAAAAAAAACAAGATATTATTACATTTAAGTAATTGGAGCCTTTTTTTCTGTTTCATTTTTAGAGATGGGGTCTTGCTCTATAGCCCAGGCTGGATTGCTGTGGTGCAATCTTAGCTCACTGCACCCTCAAACTCCCGGACTCAAGTGATCCTTCTACCTCAGCCTCTCAAGTAGCTGAGATTAAAGTCAGACACACTGTAACCAGCTACTTTATGTTCAGAAACAGGGTCTTGGTATGGTTCCATACTTTATGTTCAGAAACAGACTTGTCTTGAACTCCTGGCCTCCAGTGATTTTTCCACTTTGGCCTCTCAAAGCACTGAACTGAGCTACCTTTGCCCAGACTAACTGGAGTCTTTTGATCAACTTTTGATGAGTTTTCAGAATTATTTCATGCAAACAGAAGATATGCCCTAACATGTTTATACTGTTTGAAACATATTGAAGTTGTTTTTAAGTTAGTGAAATCATTACTCATAAATGAACCATTGGTGCTTGTGTGAGCCTTAAGCCTGGCCAAACGTTCTCAGGTTAAAAATAATAAATGAACACCACTTTAGTGAGGATATCTTTTAGAAAAACACCTTTGGCCTACAAATATCAATCACCTAAGCCCTTTTCAGTAATAGAATTGTGGGATGTTGGGGCCACACTTCAAAAAATTTATCATCCAGGTAAATTAGTAAGACTAATATTCTAGAAAAAATAATGAACAATTCAGTGTCAATTATATGTTAACGTTAAATTATTTCATACAGATTGGATTACTGGGTTGGAAATCACAGACAGACTAAAACATGTCCTGGGCTTTAAAAAATGTTTAGGATCATGGTAGATCTCTGCTGAGACAATAACATTTTAGTTGAGCAAAACAATGTGAGTAAAACAATGCAGGGTTATTATGATGTTTTAAAATTAGTAGATCCTCGTATTTGCAAGGAAGAATTTTAAAAGTATACTGAAGAATAAATTTATTATAATTTTTCCTGAATCCAAATGTTCTTGAAATTTGGGCATGTGGCTTTTGAATTTATTCATCATATCAGAGCAAAAACGTTAATGAACTGAAGTGGGCAATATTTACTTATATGCAAATTTGAGCACGGAATTAAATTACTGGCATAAAACAATGTGTCTACAGATGTGGAAAATCAATTAAAAGACTTAAAAAACTATTTTGATTGCATTTACCAACCTTTTTATCACTGCATAATAAGCAAATGATTAGGAAATAAACTACTATAATGGTTAAAATGCAATTGTTTACAGGCATATCTCAGAGATATCGTGGGGTAAGTTCCAGATCACCATGATAAAGTGAATATCATACTAAAGCAAGTCACATTATTTTTAAAATTTTCCCATGCACAGAAAGGTTACGATTACACATTACTGTAGTCTATGAAATATACAATAGCATTATGTCTAAGAAGCAATAAATATACTGTAGTTTAAAAAAAAACAGACAAAAATAGCCAACAGATATATGAAAAAATGCTCATCATTAATCATCAGGGAAATGCAAATTAAAACCATAATGAGATATCATCTTACCTTGATTAGAATGGCTATTATTAAAAGGAAAAAACAACAGATGTTGGTGAGGATGCAGAGAAAAGGGACCTCTTATACACTGTTGATTGGAATGTAAATTAGTACATCCTCTATGGAAAAGAGCATGGATATTTCCTTAAACACTAAAGTAGAAGTACCATACAATCCCACTACTGAGTATTTATCCAAAGGAAAGCATATCAAGATATTTAAGGGATACTCACCCTTCTATGCATTGCAGTACAATTTATAATAGCAAAGGTATAGAATCAATCTAAGTGTTCATCAATGGTTTAATGAATAAAAAAGATATGCTTTATATACACAATAGAATATTATTTAGCCATAAAAATTAAAACATGTCATTTGCAGCAACACGGATAAAACTGAAGTCATTATGTTAAGTAAAATAAACCACGCACAGAAAGACAAATATCACATGTTTTTCCTCATATAGGAGCTAAAAGAGCTGAACTCATGGAGATAGAAGCATAGAATGGTAGATACCAGAGACTGAGAAGAGTGCATGGGTGGCTGAGGGGAAAATGAAGAGAGATCAGTTAACAGGTACAATCATGCAGATGGAATGAACACATCTAAATAGCAGAATATGGTGATTATAGTTAAAAACAATCAGATTATGATACATTTCAAAATAGCTAGAAAAGAGGACGTTAAATGTATTCAATACACAGAAATGATAAATATTGAGGTGATGAGTACCCTACATACTCTGATTTAATCATTATGCATTCTATGCATGTAACATAATTTCACAGGCACTTCTTAAATATGTACAAATGTAATGTATCAAAAAAATTAAAAATATTTATTGCTGAAACACGCTAATGATCATATGAGCTTTCATGTAATTATAATACTTTTGCTGGTGGGGGGACTTGCTGTTGGAGGACTGTGACTTCCTGTCAATGCTGACGGATCACAGTTGTGGTTATTGAAGGTTGGCGTGTTTGTGGCGATTTTTAAATATAAGACAGCAATGCAGTTTGCTGCATCAATTGACTCTTCCTTTCATGAAATATTTCTCTGTAGCATGTGGTGATATTTGATAGAACTGTTAGGAACGGTATAAGTAGATATGAGCAGGGCAGAGTCGGGCCCCAAAGAATGTCAGGCGACTGCCAGTCGACAATCAGGTGATCGTCACGCAGCTGATGGCATGCAGGGGAAAATTTCCTAACAAAACACGAGACATCTTGAGCTTGTGGGCAACAACTTACCAATAAAAACTTAAAATGGTGAACTTTGATCTTGCTCTGGGGACATGTCCAGGCATGCACAGTAAGAGAAGTAAGGGACAAAATGGCAAAGTTTTGCCTTCTGCTGGGAACATGTCCAGGCATGAGCAGTAAGGGGCAAAATGGCAGAATTTGACCCATGTATTACATTCCTCTGGGAGCACTAGTTCAGTAGGAGAAAGACTCCCCAAGAAAGCATGTGCATAATTTCAACCACCATATCGTGCATGAGACCCCTCCCAGATACTGGCAAGACACTGTGCATGTTTTGATTAGCCAACAGCTTTCTCAGGGGGAGAGATGACAGGAAATAGTATTATAAATCTAAAAGAGCTCTGAGCTAACAATCAAGCAAGTCACTCAATCCTTTAAGTTGCTTGCTTGGTTTCTTCCAAGTGTAGTTTTCTTTGCTTCAATAATCCCTTGTTTCTGCCTTAAATCAACTTTTTTCTCTTGACCAAATTATTTCTCCCAAGAAGACAAGAATTGAAGATTGTGTACCCCACCCAGAGTTGCCACCAGTAACATATTTAACTGCCATGACTCCCATGACTCAGATTGCTGCCTCTTGGTAAGACCCCTCTGTGCCTCAACTTCCTCAATTGAAGGCACCTAACTCTGCTTACATGGAGTCTTCTTTCTCTAATTTTCTCACTCACTAACCAGCCTCCACAACAAGGACTGGAGATCTTCATTTTCTTAACTAAAACTGGCGTCTCCACAATAAGTCTGAATGCTGTTCTGTTTATTTTTTCTGCAGACTGTGAGATGGCCTTGGGGACAAGTTAGTTGCTTCTCTACTTTTGCTTTATGTATCACATGACTTTTTCTCTGTGTAACACTGGGAGGACCATGACTCCACCAACTCCCTATTACCTATTATGCATTTCTAATTCCTGCTACACTATAAGACCAGACTTTCCAGTGGCTCATGAGGCGATTTGTTCACCTCCATAGGGCATCTGTCTGTAGCCCATTAATATTGCCTCCCATCTCCCTTCCACAGTTATCCCTACTTTGAGAAGAGGGACAATTCTTTCTCTAGCGTTTGTGGTCAACCGTCCCAAACTCCTTGGCCCTCTGGTGATTTCTCCTCTATGTCAAGAATGCCAATAAGCATTGTCCTTTTTGTTCTGAGCACTGATTTTTGTGAATGCACAAAAACGTCTCACAAATGTCCTTTCTTTCTCTCCCATTCCCACCAATCTCAGAGAAATTGTCCTGCTTTTTAAATACTTGTTTTGCATGCTGCCCCAAGAACCCACATTGGGGGGCCTCATCACTCTGACTAGTGCCTTATCCTGCTGTGGGTGAGGTAGTATCCAAGATGCAAGACAAAGTCTCCTCTTTCCTTTCCTCTCCTTAAGCAGAAAGAAAGGGTCTCTTCTGGAGCCATGAGCTGTGCAGCCTGGGATTAGGAGAGTGGTACTGCCATCACTCCCTTGGCTGCCCCAGCTGTTGCTTCAGTATGTTGCATTCCCTCTCAATCCACTGTCTCTTGGCCTACTTCAACATTATGACTCACCTAAGAGCTGCAGTCTTTATGCCCTAGACTGCTTTTCAGGTTTGCTTGGAGACACAGTGTGCTGTAGTCCTTGCTAGTGAGGTTTGCAAGCACTCAAGTTTAGACTACTGGGATTTGTGATTCCCTTTTGGCTAGGGCTGGTTTGAATGCTCCCTTCATGGGCGAGCATCAACTGAGTTTGGTCATGTGTTTCTGTCTGCTGTTTCAGGGTAGCAATGAGTTCACTGTCTCACAATTGCTGTCTTTTCTCTCCCCCAGCATCCAGAGATGCTCTCTGCACCAGGCCACTGCCCTTAGGGGTGTGGGAAGGGTGTTGGCAGTTCAGGACTTTTTAAATTATCTCTTCAATTTCTTTATTAGCGATATGAATTTAATACCAGGCACTATAAGTGCTTACCTGATTTTTGGTACTTATGAAGGTTGTTTTTTGTTTTGTTTTGTTTTTGCTTTTTTGTTTTGTGTGGATTTTGATTTGGTGTATTTCTTAGGGGGGTGGAGATGATCAGTGAAGCTTTTGTGTTCAGCCACCTCGTTTAACCTCTGATTCCAGCTGGACCGTTTCTGCCACCATCAGGGTAAATAGTCAAGGCCTATTTATAAACCTTCATAGCCTGGAGGGAAGACCTTAATCCTTGTAAAGCTTTTAACGTAGACTTCATCATCATAGCTATGCTTAGCCACCTGCTCCAGGACTCTCCATTAGGAGGCCTTGGACACTTACCTGCTGAATACCTTCTGATATTTCTCTTCCAGAAGCCAAAGGGAAAAACTGCCTCTTCTTGTACAGGTCAAATTAAAAAATGTCACCCCGGGCTCCTTCCCCTATTTATGCCACTCTCAGACCTTTGGAATTGACCTTACCCTACTCCGGGCTCCTTATTTCTCCCTCCAGTCCCTGCCCATTACAGGAGGTAAGAGACCCAATCAGACCCACCCAGGTCCAGGTCCAGGTCCCATTTTCCATGTAGGACCTTTGGCAAGTTAAGAAAACCTAGGAAAGTTCTTGGAAGACCCCAAAAAGCTAAAGGAGGGCTTCCAATTTTCTTTTAACATTTAGATTATCTTGGATGAACATAAATTTTGGAGGGGAGAAGCCCTCAAATGAGAGAAAACAGACACTGTGAAAGCAGCAATTTATTGTGAGGATGACATACACCTGGCAAATCCTACCCACACTGAAGGGACTACAGTTGTTTCCCAACAAAACCCCAGTTGGGACTACTATACCCAAGTGGGAATATGGGCCAGCAGCCATATCCTCCTAATAGAGGCAGTAAAATAGAGTAGATTCAATGCTACAAACCATAATAAAATATGCATATCACATAAAAGGTCAAATGAATTTTTTTGCATTGCTCTGATGCTATTTATTACTATTTCTGCCACCTATATCTTTTTTTATTATTACACTTTAAGTTCTGGGGTACATGTGCAGAACGTGCAGCTTTGTTACATAGGTATACACGTGCCATAGTGGTTTGCTGCACCCATCAACCCATCATCTATATTAGGTATTTCTCCTAATGCCATCCCTCCCCTAGCCCCCCACACTCCAACAGGCCACAGTGTGTGATGTTCTCCTCCCTGTGTCCATGTGTTCTCATTGTTCAACTCCCACTTATGAGTGAGAACATGCAGTGTTTGGTTTTCTGTTCCTATGTTAGGTTGCTGAGAATGATGGTTTCCAACTTCATCCATATCCCTACAAATGTCATGAACTCATCCTTTATATTGCTGCATAGTATTCCACGGTGTATATGTGCCACGTTTTCTTTATCCAATCTATCATTGATGGGCATTTGGGTTGCTTCTAAGTCTTTGCTGTCGTGAATAGTGCCACAATAAACATAGGTGTGTATGCGTTTTTATAGTAGAATGATTTATAATCTTTTGGGTGTATACCCAGTAATGGGATTGCTGGGTCAAATGATATTTCTGGTTCTAGATCCTTGAGGAATTGCCACACTGTCTTCCATAATGGTTGAACTAATTTACACTGCCATCAACAGTATAAAGCATTCCTATTTCTCCACGTCCTCTCTAGCATCTGTTGTTTCCTGACTTTTTGATGATCATCATTCTAACTGGTTTGAGATGGTATCTCATTGTGGTTTGATTTGCATTTCTCTAATGATCAGTGATGATGAGTTTTTTTCATATGTTTGTTGGCTGCATAAATGTCTTGTTTTGATAAGTGTCTATTCATATCCTTCACCCACTTTTCGATGGGGTTGTTTGTTTTTTCTTGTAAATTTGTTTATGTTCTTTGTAGATTCTGGATATTAGCCCTTTGTCAGATGGATAGATTGCAAAATTTTCCTCCTGTTGCTGTTCACTTTGATGATAGTTTCTTTTGCTGTGCAGAAACTCATTAGTTTAATTAGATCCCATTTGTTAATTTTGGCCTTTGTCGCAATTGCTTTTGGTGTTTTAGTCATGAACTTTTTGCCTATGCCTATGACCTGAATGGTATTGCCTAGGTTTTCTTCTAGAATTTTTATGGTTTTAGGTCTGATGTTTAAATATTTAATCCATCTTGAGATAATTTACGTATAAGGTGTGAGAAAGGGGTCCATTTTCAGTTTTCTGCATATGGCTAGCCTGTTTTCCCAAAAGCATTTATTAAATAGGAAGTCTTTTCCCCATTGGTTGTTTTTGTCAGGTTTGTCAGAGATCAGATGGTTGTAGATGTGTAGTGTTATTTCTGAGGTCTCTGTTCTGTTCTATTGGTCTAAATTTCTGTTTTGGTACCAGTACCATGCTGTTTTGGTTACTGCAGCCTTGTAGTGTAGTTTGAAGTCAGGAAGCATGATGTCTCCAGCTTTGTTCTTTTTGCTTAGGATTGTCTTGACAATGCAGGGTCTTTTTTGGTTCCATGTGAAATTTAAAGTAGTTTTTTCTGATTCTGTGAAGAAAGTCAATTGTAGCTTGATGGGTTTAGCATTGAATCTATAAATTACTTTGGGCAGTATGGCCATTTTCACGATATTGATTATTCCTATCCATGAGCATGGAATATTTTCCTATTTATTTGTGTCCTCTCTTATTTCCTTGAGCAGTGGTTTGTAGTTCTCCTTGAAGAGGTCCTTCACATTCCTTGTAAGTTGTATTCTCTTTGCAGCAATTGTGAATGGGAGTTCACTCATGATTTCTCTGTCTGTTCTTGGTGTATAGGAATGCTTGTGATTTTTGCACATTGATTTTGTATCCTGAGACTTTGCTGAAGTTGCTTATCAGTTTAAGGAGATTTTGGGCTGAGACAATGGGATTTTCTAAACATAAAATTATGTCATCTGCAAACAGAGACATTTTGACTGCCTCTTTTCCTATTTGAATACCTTTTATTTCTTTCTCTTGCCTGATTGGCCTGGCCAGAACTTCTGATACTATGTTGAACAGGAGTGGTGAGAGAGAGAGGGCATCCTTGTCTTGTGCCAGTTTTCAAAGGGAATGCTTCCAGCTTTTGCCCACATAGTATGATATTGGCTGTGGGTTTGTCATAAATAGCTCTTATTATTTTGAGATATGTTCCATCAATATCTAGTTTATTGAGAGATTTTAGCATGGAGTGTGAATTTTGTCCAAGGCCTTTTCTGTATCTATTGAGATAATCATGTGTTTTTTGTCTTTGTTTTGTTTATGTGCTGGATTACGTTTACTGATTTGCATATGTTGAACCTGGCTTGCATCCCAGGTATGAAGCCAACTTGATCATGGTGGATAAGTTTTTTGATGTGCTGCTGGATTCAGTTTGCCAATACGTTATTGAGGATTTTTGCATTGATATTCATCAGAAATATTGGCCTGGATTTTCTTTTTTGTTGTGTCTCTGCCAGGTTTTGGTATCCGGATGATGCTGGCCTCATAAAATGAGTCAGGGAGGATTCCCTCTTTTTCTATTGTTTGGAATAGTTTCAGAAGGAATGGTACTAGCTCCTCTTTGTAGTTCTTGTGGAATTCGGCTGTGAATCTGTCTGGTCCTGGACTTTTTTGGTTGGTAGGCTATTAATTACTGCCTCTATTTCAGAACTTGCTATTGGTCTATTCAGGAATTCAACTTCTTCCTGGTTTAGACTTGGGAGAGTGTATGTGTCCAGGATTTTTTCTCTTTCTTCTAGACTTTCTAGTTTATTTTTGTAGAGGTGTTTATAGTATTCTCTGATGGTATTTTGTATTTCTGTGGGATTGGTGGTGATATCCCCTTTATCATTTTTTATTGTGTCCATTTGATTCTTCTCTCTTTTCTTCTTATTAATCTGGCTAGGGGCTATCTTTTTGTTGATTTTTTCAAAAAGCCAGCTCCCATATTCATTGATTTTTTGAAGTGTTTTTCGTGTCTGTATCTCCTTCAGTTCTTCTCTGATCTTAAGTTATTTCTTGTCTTCTGCTAGCTTTTGAATTTGTTTCCTCTTGTTTCTCTAGTTCTTTTAATTGTGCTATTAGGGTATCAATTTTGTATCTTACTTTCTCTTGTGGGAATTTAGTGCCATAAATTTCCCTCTAAACACTGCTTTAAATGTGTCTCAGAGATTCTGGTATGTTGTGTCTTTGTTCTCATTGGTTTCAAAGAACATCTTTGCTTCTGCCTTCATTTTGTTATTTACCCAGTAGTCATTCAGGAGCAGATTGTTCAATTTCCATGTAGTTGTGTGGTTTTGAGTGAGTTTCTCAATCCTGAGTTCTAATTTGGTTGCACTGTGCTCTAAGAGACTGTTTATTATGATTTTTGGTTTTTTTTTGTTTTTGTTTTTGTTTTGTTTTTTCCATTTGCTGAGGAGTGTTTTGCTTCCAACTATGTGGTCTGTTTTAGAATAAGTGTGATGTGGTGCTGAGAAGAATGTATATTCTGTTTATTCGGAGCGGAGAGTTCTGTAGATGTCTCTTAGGTTTGCTTGGTCCAGAGCTGAGTTCAAGTCCTGAATATTCTTGTTAATTTCTGTCTCATTGATCTGTCTAATATTGACAGTGGGATATTAAAGTCTCCCACTACTATTGTGCGGGAGTCTAAATCTCTTTGTCAGTCTCTAAGAACTTGCTTTATGAATGTGAGTGCTCCTTTATTGGGTGCATATATATTTAAGATAGTTAGCTCTTCTTGTTGGATTGATCCCTTTACCATTATGTAATGCCCTTCTTTGTCTCTTTTGATCTTTGTTGGTTTAAAGTCTGCTATATCAGAGACTAGGATTGCAACCCCTGCTGTTTTTTTGCTTTCCATTTGCTTGGAAAATCTTCCTCCATCCCTTTATTTTGAGCCTATGTGTTTCATTGCATGTGAGATGGATCTCCTGAATACAGCACACCGATGGATCTTGACTCCTTATCTAATTTGTCAGTCTGTGCCTTTTAATTGGAACATTTAACCCATTTACATTTAAGGTTAATATTGTTATGTGTCAGTTTGATCCTGTCACTATGATGATAGCAGGTTATTTTTCCCATTAGTTTATACAATTTCTTCATAGTGTCGATGGTCTTTACAATTTGGTAAGTTTTTGCAGTTGCTGGTATTAGTTGTTCCTTTCCATGTTTAGTGTTTCCTTCAGGAGCTCTTGTAAGGCAGGAATGGTGGTGACAAAATCTCTCAGCATTTGTTTGTCTTTAAAGGATTTTATTTCTCTTTATGAAACTTAGTTTGGCTGGATATAAAATTCTGGGTTGAAAATTCTTTTATTTAAGAATGCTGAATATTGGCCCCCACTCTCTTCTGGCTTGTAGGGTTTCTGCAGACAGATCCACTGTTAGTCTGATGGGCTTCCCTTTGTGGGTACCCTGACCTTTTTCTCCGGCTGCCTTTAACATGTTTTCCTTCATTTCAACTATGGCGAATCTGATGATTATGTGTCTTGGGGTTGCTCTTCTCGAGGAGTATCTTAGTGGTGTTCTCTGTGCTTCCTGAATTTGAATGTTGGCCTGTCTTGCTAGGTTGGGGAAGTTCTCCCGGATAATATCCTGAAGAGTGTTTTCCAACTTGGTTCCATTCTCTCCATCACTGTCAGGTACACCAAACAAATGTAGATTTGGTGTTTTCACAGTCCCATATTTCTTGGAGGCCTTGTTCTTTCCTTTTCATTCTTTTTTCTCTAATCCTTCCTTCTCACTTTATTTCATTAAGTTGATCTACAATCTCTGATATCCTTTTATCTGCTTGATAGATTTGGCTATTGACATTTGTGTATGCTTCATGAAGTTCTTGTGCTGTGTTTTTCAGCTCCTTCAAGTCATTTATGTTCTTCTCTAAACTGGTTATTCTGGTTAGCAATTAATCTAACCTTTTTTCAAGGTTCTTAACTACCTTGCATTGGGTTAGAACATGCTTCTTTAGTATGGAGGAGTTTATTATTACCCACCTTCTGAAGCCCACCTCTGTCAATTCGTCAAATGCATTCTCTGTCCAGTTTTGTGCCCTAGCCTGCGAGGAGTTGTAAGCCTTTGGAAGAGAAGAAGTGTTCTAGTTTTGGGAATTTTAAGCCTTTTTTCACTGGTTTCTCTTCATTTTCATGGATTTATCTACCTTTGGTCTTTGATGTTGGTGAACTTCGGATGGGGTCTCTGAGTGGGCGTCCTTTTTGCTGTTGATGCTTTTTCTTTCTGTTTGTTGGTTTTTCTTTTAACAGTCAGGCCCCTCTGCTGCAAGTCTGCTGGTGTTTGCTGGAGGTCCACTACAGACCCTGTATGCCTGGGTATCACCAGAGGAGGGTGCAGAGCAGCAAAGATTGCTGGACAAATACGAACAGCTCTGGTCTGCAGCTCCCAGAGAGATCAATGGAGAAGACGAGTTATTTCTTCATTTCTAGTGGAGGTACCCAGTTCATCTCATTGGGACTGGTTGAACAGTGGGTGCAGCCCACGAAGGGTGAGCTGAAGCAGAGTGGGGCATTACCTCACCCAGGAAGTGTGAAGGGTCTGGGAATTCCCTCCCTCAGCCAAGGGAAGCTGTGAGGGACTGTCCTGTGAGGAACGGTGCACTCTGGCCCAGATACTGTGCTTTTCTCATGTTCTTTACAACCTGCAGACCAGAAGATTCCCTACTGTGCTTACGCCACCAGGGCCCTGGGTTTCAAGCACAAAACTGGGTGGCCACAGCTAGGTAGCTGCAGTTTTTTTTTCATACCCCAATGGCACCTGGAATGCCAGCGAGACAGAACCATTCACTTCCCTGGAAAGGGTGCTGAAGCCAGGGAGCCAAGTGATCTGTCTTGGCAGGTCCCATCCCCACAGAGTCCAGCAAGTTAACATCCACTGGCTTGAAATTCTCACTGCCAGCACAGCCGTCTGAGGTTGATCTGGGATGTTCGAGCTTGGTGGGGAGAGTGGCGTCTGCCATCGCTGAGGCTTGTGTAGGCAGCTTTACCCTCACAGTGTAAACAAAGCCTCTGGGAAGTTCAAACTAGGCCGAGTTCACTGCAGCTCAGCAAGGCTGCTGTGGCCAGACTGCTTCTCTAGATTCCTCCTCTCTGGGCAGGGCATCTCTGAAAAAAAAGGCAGCAGCCCCAGTCAGGGGCTTGTAGATAAAACTCCCATCTCCCTGGGACAGAACATCTGGGGGAAGGGGGGTGGCTTCATCAGACTTATACGTCCCTGCCTGACAGCTCTGAAAAGAGCAGCAGATCTCCCAGCATAGCATTCGAGCTCTGCTAAGAGTCAGACTGCCTCCTCAAGTGGGTCCCTGGCACCCGTGTCTCCTGTTTGGGAGACACCTCCCAGTAGGGACTGACAGGCACCTCATACAGAAGAACTCTGGCTGGCATCTGGCAGGTGCCCCTCTAGGACGAAGCTTCCAGAGGAAGGAACAAATGAAAATGCTATAGCCTTTCTCATAAAGCTACAGGAAACCCTTATTAAGCACATCGACTTAAACCCAGAATCCCCTAAGGAACAAGTTGTCCTAAAAGATCATTTATTTACCCAAGCCACCCCAAATATTAGGAAAAGTTACAAAAGTCAGCCTTGGGACCCAGTGCCCCTATGCCAGAAATCCTCAAATTAGTTGCCTCAGTCTTCTATAACCCTGATCAGGATGAAGAGGTCAGGGCTGAAGAGAGAAAGAAATGCAAGCACAAGAGGCAGGCTCAACTATTGGCTGCCTTACAATCCTACCAGCTGCCTCCAGAATGCCCTAAGGACACTCTTCCAGGTAATTGTTGTTATTGTAGAAGACTGGGCCATTGGAGAAAGAATTGTCAAAATGGGGAAAAACCCCACATAGCCCCACATAGGAAGCCAAATGTCTTCCTGGTTGGACCCCCATCCAGTAATGGCCTTGAGCTAAAGGGGTCCTCTGTTCTAGTCAGCTTCCAAATCAGACATCATAATTAAAGGAATAGAGCCAGGGGCAAATCTGGAAGTGGGGGATAGAACTATAAATTTCCTTTTAAATACAAGGGCCATGTACTTTGTGCTGAACTTTTTTTTTTTTTTTTTTTTTTTTTTCTTTTTTTGAGACGGAGTCTGGCTCTGTCGCCCAGGCTGGAGTGCAGTGGCCGGATCTCAGCTCACTGCAAGCTCCGCCTCCCGGGTTTACGCCATTCTCCTGCCTCAGCCTCCTGAGTAGCTGGGACTACAGGCGCCGCCACCACGCCCGGCTAGTTTTTTGTATTTTTTAGTAGAGACGGGGTTTCACCGTGTTAGTCAGGATGGTCTCGATCTCCTGACCTCGTGATCCGCCCGTCTCGGCCTCCCAAAGTGCTGGGATTACAGGCTTGAGCCACCGCGCCCGGCCTGAACTTTTTCTTTGGGCAACTTTTTTTCCAAATCCTGCCGGAAAATGGGGGCAAGTGTCACCCTCTCCCTCAAAATATTCAAACCCTATTACATTGCTTATAGATCCAGTTTCTGTTCTCCCACCTGCTCCTGGCAATGTTCAAAAGCCTCATGACAGTTTTGATTAGGAATATACTTTCCAAAATTGGTACTTGCTTAATATTTAATCAACCTCCAAAATTATTTTTCCCCCAATAGCCACATTTCTCCTGAAAAAGCTGATGGTTCTATGACAGGACTCTAGAGACAGCCCACACTTATTCAGACAAGCCCTAGCAAAAAAAAAAAAAAAAGGAAAAAGAAAAAGTCTAACAACAATATGTCTTGAAGGGGGACAATTTCAACCTAATGATGATATCTCTTAAAGGGGGACAACTTCTACGGTTTATAGATGAGATACACATCTGCTCTCCCTTCACAGAACCCAACAGCTATCAAAGTTCCTGGCATCTTAAGTTGGATCCAACGATCCCAAATAAAACCTTAGAAAGGTTGCAAAGAACCAATAAAAGGACCAAAATCTGAGTATTCTTATGAGTGACTGAAGAATTTAAAATTTATCAAGTGAAAAGATAAGTAATTCCTTCATTTTTTTTTTTTTTTTCAAACTAATTCTACCTCAATATAAGGCAGCCCCAATACTGGGGATCTGATTAATGGTGGCATTGCTCATTCTTAAACTCAGTACAACACCAGCATTCCCCAGTGGGCCTGTACCATCGCTCCTCCATATATTTCTATATAGACCTAAACAAAGGTAAACTGCTCTGTGAGGGAAGTTATGAAAGAACTTTTGCAATTTCTTCGCTTGCAATCTTCTTTATTTGCATGGATAACACACAACACGTAGAGGAACATGCTCAAGGGCTTCTGGCACCACAAGAATAGGTGTAACCATCATTAACATTACAAATTCCCAACAAGAATGACCTCTTGACCTTATACTAGCTTATAGTAGTTAAGGTGAGGTTTTATTGGTTTTCTTTTTCTTCTTTGTTTATTTGTTTATGCAAATAGTGTCAGGTTAAAATAATGGGTTATAAGATAGTATTTGGAAGCCTCATGGTAACTTCAAACCAAAGAAGATACAATGAAACACACACACACACACACACACACACACAAAGCAAGAAATTAAATTATTTCATCAGAGAAAATCATCTTTTCTGGAGAAAGAGGGAAATGAAAGAAAGGAAAAAGAGAAGAAAAAGAATCAGAAAGCAATGAATGAAATGGCAGAAATAAGTCCTTACTTATTAATAAAAACATTGGGTATAAATGGAATAAACAGCCTAACCAAAAGACATACACTGGCTGAATGGCTGAAACAAACTAAATCCATTCATCTGTCACCTATAAAAAAACACACTCTACCCATAAAGTCACAAATAGAATAAAAATAAAAGGATGAAGAAAGATATTCCATGCCAATGAAAACAACAAAAGAGCAAGAATTGCTATAGTTATATCAGATAAAATAGCTTTGAAGACTATGAGAAGGGAAAACAACTACGAGAAGAGACAAAGAAGGTCATTATGCAATGATAAAGGGTCAATTCATCAAGAGAATATGAACATTTAAAATAGATATGCACCCAACACTGGAGCACCGACATAGATAAAGGAAATATAACAGCTAAAGAAAGAGATAGGTCACAGTAATAGCTGGGTATTTCAACATCCCACTTTTAGTATTGTAGAGATTTTCCAGACAGAAAGTCAACTAACAAACATCAGATTTAGTTGGCACTATAGAACAAATAGAGCTAATTTATATTTACAGAACATTTTATCCAATGGGTGTAGAATATGCATTTTTTTTTTCTCAGCACATAGATCATTTTGAAGTATAGACCATACATTAGGTCACAAAAAAGTCTTAAAACACTCAAAAAATTGAAATAATGTCAAGCATCTCTGACCACAATATAATAAAATTCACAATTAATAGGAATTTTGGCACTTATACAAGTATATGGAAATTAAACAAAATAGTCCTTAATAACCAGTGGGTCAATAAAGAAATTTTTTAAAAATTGAAAGTTTTATGAAACAAATGATAATGGAAACACACTATACCACAATTTATGAGATACAGCCAAAGTAACACTCAGAGAGAAGTTTATAGCTAAAAGAGCCTATGTCAAAAAAGATAAAAATTTTAATAAATAAACAATCTAATAATGCATCTGAAAGTATTAGAAAAGCAAAGGCAAATCAAACACAAAAGTAGTAGATGAAAAAAAAAAGATTGGAACAGAAATAAATGAATTTGAAATGAAGAAAACAATACTGCAAGACCAATGAAGCAAATGTTGTTTTCCTGAAAAGTTAAAATTGAAAAGCTTTTAGCCAGACTAACAATAAGAAGAGAAAATACAAATAAATAAAATCGGAAATTTAAAAAAGACATTACTACTGATACTGCAGAAATTCAAAGGATCATTAGTGGCAACTATGAGGAACTACATGCCAGTAAATTGGAAAATCTAGAAGACATGGACATATTCTTAGACACATACAACTTACTAAGATTGAACCAGGAAGAAATTTGAAACCTGAAATGACCAATAACAAGTAATAAGATCAAAGCTATAATAAAAAGGCTTGCAGTAAATAAAACGTGGGACCTGATGGCTTCACTGCTGAATTATATGAAACATTTAAAGATGAACTAATACCAATGCTGCTCAACCTATTCTGAAACTAGAATATAAAGCAATACTTTCAGCTTCATTCTACAAAGGCCAGTATTATGTTGATACCAAAACAATCAAAGACAAATAATAAAATAAGCTACAGGTTCATCAGATATGATAAATATTGACACAAAAATTCTCAACCAACTAAAAGCGAACAGAATTCAACACATTTGAAAGATCGTTCATTATAACCAAGTGAGATTTATTTCTGGGAAGCAAGAATGGTTCAAAATATGCAAATCAATCAGTGTGATACATCATATCTACGGAATGAAGATTTAAAACCATATGATTATTTAAATTGATAGTGAAAAAGTATTTGATAAAATTCAACATCTCTTCGTGATAAAAACCATCCAAAAGCTAGGGATAGAAAGAGCATACCCAAACATAATAAAAGCCGTACATGACAGACCCATAGCTGAATGAGGAAAAACTGAAAGCCCTTTCTCTGTTAAAGCAAACTAAATATGGCCTGAGAAGGATGTTGCACTTCTATATTTGAGTCACTGTGTCTGAACTGCAACCTAACATAATAGGTAGACAAGATTAAAGACATAACTTAGGAGTATGCACCTGTATAAATCACTGAGTCTTGGCCGGTCCCAGCAGCGATACTTCAACCAGTCATACACAGCTGAGTATTCAAACTGTGCTCCAATAAGGCAAAAGCTGAGCTGTAACCAATACAGCTGTTTCTGTACCTCACTTTCCATTTCTGCATCTCACCTTATTTTCTTGTCTATAAATTTGTTCTGACCATGAAGCATTCCTGGAGTCTCTCTGAATCTCCTGTGATTCTAGGGGATGCCCAATTAGTCAATTGTTCATTGTTCATTTAAACTCTTTTAAATTTAACTTGGTCGAAGTTTTTCTTTTAACATCTCTGAGATCTGGAATATGACCAGGATGCCCACTGTCATCACTGTTATTCCACCTAGTACTTACTGGTAGCCCTAGCCAGAGCAATTAGGCAAGAGAAAGACAAAAAGCATATGCAAATTGGAAACAAAGAAGTCAAATAATCCTTGTTTGCTGATTATTTGATCTTGTATTTGGAAAAATCTAAATTCTTGACACAAGAAAGCAACTACACTAACAAGTTTACATAATAACCAACTAAAAACACGATGACAGAATATATTCCACACATATTTGCTATGCTAATTTCAGATAAAAGATACTTTAAAGCAACAAAATTCAAAAAATGGACATTACATAACAACAAAACATTCAATTCAACAGGAAGACAAACTGCCCTAAATATATATGCACCCAACACAGGAGAATGAAGATTCATAAAGCAAGTTCTTAAAAATCTATTAAGAGACTAAGCTCTTTGATATGATAAAAAACTTCAGCAAAGTTTCAGGATGCAAAATCAATGTACATAAATCCTAGCAATTCTAGACACCAACCATATCTAAGCTGAATGCCAAATCAAGAACACAATTCCATTCACAATAGCCACAAGAAGAAAACATTTCTAGGTATATAGCTAACCAGGGAAGCAAAAGATCTCTAAAATGAGAATTACATAACTCTACTCAAATAAATCAGAGGTGACACAAACAAATGAAAAAACTTTTGCACGTTTATTGATAACAAGGCTCAACTTTGTTAAAATACCCATACTGCCCAACGTAATTTGCAAATTCAATGCTAGTTCTATCAAACTACCCATAACATTCTTTGCAGAATTAGAAAAAAAAGATTTTTAAAATTCACATGGAGCCCAAAGAGAACTTGAATTGCCAAAGCAATTATAAACAAAAGGAAAAGAGCTGGAGGTGTCATGTAACCTAATATCAAACTATACTATGATGTTATAGTAAACAAAACAGCATGCACAGTATTTGGTTAAAAAAGACACATAGACCAAGGAAACAGAATACAGAGTCCAGAAATAATGCCACATACCTACAACCATCTGATAGTCAACAAGGTTGACAAAAAAACAAGCAATAGGAGGAGGAATTTCTACTTTATAAATGGTGCTGGAATAACTGGCTAGCCTGTGCATAAGAGTGAAACTGGACCCCTTCCTTACACTATGTACAAAAATTAACCCAAGTTGGATTGAAGATCTAAGTGTAAAACCTAAAACTATGAAGAAATTGAAAAATAACCTAGGCAATACCATTCCAGACATAGGACCTGATATTTTGTGGTGATGATTCCAAAAGCAATTGTAAAAACAACAAAAATTGAAAAATGAAACTTAATTAAACTAGAGAGCTTCCACATAGCAAAAGAAACTATCAAGAGATTAAACAGACAACCTAAAGAATGGGAGAATATACTTGTAAACTATGCATCTGACAAAGGTCTAATATCCAGAATATATAAGGAACTTAAACAATTCAACAAGCAAAAAACAAGCAGCCCCATTAGAAAGTGGGCAAAACATATGAACAGACACTACCCAAAAACAAAATACATACATATGGCAAATCAGCATATCAAAAATGCTCAACATCACTAATCTTTAAAGAAATGCCAATTAAAACCACAATGGGATATCATTTTACATCAATCAGAATGGCTATTATTAAGAAGTCAAAAATAATAGACGCTGGTGAGGTGGTGAAGAAAAGGAAATGTTTATGCACTGCTGATGGGAATGTAAATTAATTCAGCTATTGTGGAAAGCTGTTTGGCAATTTCTCAAAGAGCTCAAAGGAGAATTGCCATTCAACCCAGCAATTGTCTTATTAGTTATATACTCAAAGGAATATGTTGTTCTGCCATAAAAACACATGTACATGTATGTTTATTGTAGCAACATTTAAAATAACAAAAATATGGAATTGGTCTAAATGCCCATGAAAGGTGGACTGAATATTGCTGTGACTCAGAAAATAGGATGCCTGAGGACAGGTACAGAGACAGGGTACAGTCAGTCAGTGGAGTGTTCATAACACACACATGAATAAAGGAAATGTACTAAATGTACACCATGGAATACTATACAGTGATAAAAAGAATGAGATTGTGTCTTTTGCAGATATGTCGATGAAGCTGGCGTTCATTATCCTAAGTGAACTAGCATATAAACAGAAAATCAAATACCACATGTTCTCACTTATAATTGAGAGCTAAACACTGAATACAAATGGACACAAAGAAGGGAACAAAGGACACTAATACCTACTTGATGGTGGAGGGAAGGAGTAGGGTGAGGATTAAAAAATACCTGTCTTATACTATACTTATTACCTGGGTGGCAAAATAATGTGTACAACAAACTCTTGTGATACAATTTACCTACGTAACACACCTGTACCTGTACCCCTCAAGCTGAAATAAAAGTTTAAAAAGGACTTGAAAGTGAAAATAACTCTTTGATCTATTGTCTCCAAAATGAATATTGTTTTAGTAGGAATCAAAGCAACATTACACTCTGTACATCTCCATCAGAGCTCTTGGGTGACCAGGTGCATTGACAATGAGAAGCAACATTTTGAAAGGAGTCTTTGTTTTCTGAGAAGAGGGTGTCAACAGTGGCCTCAAAATATTCAGTGAACCATGCTGTAAACAGATGTGCTGTCATCAGGGCTTCATTGTTCCATTTATAGAGCACAGGCAGAGTCCATTTAGCATAATTCTCAAAGGTCCTAAGTTTTTTAAAATGGTAAATGAGCATTGATGTTACCTGAAAGTCGCCAGCTGCATTAGGTCATAAGAAAGTCAGCCTGTGCTTTGAAGCTTTAAAGCTGGATATTAGCTTCTAACCTAACTATAAAAGTACTAGGTAGCATTTTTTAATCAATATAAGGCTGTTTTGTCTACTTTGAAAATCTGTTGTTTACTTCAATTGTATTTATCATTTATCTTAGCTAGATCTTCTGGAGAACATGCAGCTTTTACACAAAATCCTTTCTGCTTCATCTTGCACTTTTATGTTTTGGAGATGGCTTCTTTTTTAAACATCTTAATCCAACCTCTGCCAGTTTAAACTTTTCTTCTGCAGCTTCCTTACCTCTCTCAGTCTTCATAGAAGTAAAGAGATTTAAAGCCACGCTCTGGATTAGGCTTGGGTTTAAGGGAATGTTGTGGTTGGTTTAATCTTCTATCCAGACCACTAAAGCTTTCTCCGTATCAACGATAAGGCTATTTCACTTTCTTATCATTTATTTAGTCAGTGGAAAGCACTTTAGATTTCCACCAGGACCTTTTGCTTTGTCTTCACTTCTTGGCTAACCGCAAAAGAGGCCCAGCTTTTGGCCGATCTTGACTTCTAGCCATGTCTTCTTTAATGGTCCTAAGTATTTCTAGCTTTTGACTTAAAGTGAGAGATGTGCAAATATTTATTTCAGCTGAATATATTCAGGCCACTGTAGGGTTATTAAGTGGCCTCATTTCAATATTGCTGTGACTCAGAAAATAGGGATGCCTGAGGACAGGTACAGAGATAGGACACAGCCAGTCAGTGGAGTGTTCATAACACACACAACGTTTATCAATTAAATGCAGCATCTTGTTTGGGGGTGGTTTATGGCACCCCAAAACAATTAGAATAGTAACATCAAAGATCACTGATTACAGGCCATCATAAAATATAATAATAATACAAAGTTTGAAATATTGCAAGAATTACCAAAATGTGACACAGAGATATAAAGTGAATGTGTGCTGGTAAAACATTGGCACCATAATACAATAATTTTAACTCACATAAATTAGACATTTTCTCAACTTTAACTTGGTTTTTACATGAAACAATAACATCTCAAAAGTTTTTTTTTTTTTTTTTTTTTTTTTTTTTTTTTTTTTTTAGTTTCACATCTAAATAACTCTTTAGATGTCTGATTTTTAAACATTCAGTACTAAAATACACATAATGTCTTTATAGACACAAAAATTTATAGATTCAGAGAGGGGCAGATTATGATGACCAAATAGAAGGCTCCACTGATCATCCTTACACAAGAACAGCAAATTTGAAAACAACAACAAAAAAACCACCTTCATAAGAATAAAATTTAAGTGATCTCTCACAGTACCTGGTTTTAACTTCATATGACTGAAAGAAGCACTGAATAGGGTCTTCAGTGACCCAGGGAAAAGACAGTGTTGAATTGCTAATGCCACTCTTTTCACATCCCCCAGTGTTGGCCATGTGGCTCGAAGAGAAAGTCTGTGGGCTTGGTAGGACACTAAAGCCAATTGTGAGACGTTGCACTAAACTAAGTGCTGCCTCATCACAGTAGAATGCAAAGCTGGGATGAATTCAGCTGATGCTCACCATGGAGAAAGTATTCAAATCAGTCTTAACCAGAGGGGAATCACTCATCCCATTTATCGAAACTTTACTTTTGGCAAGCCTTGTCACCACAGGCTAGAGTGCTGTGTGTCTCTAAGAAAACATGAAAAGTAGTCTAGGCCACAAGGACTGCAACTACTAGAGAAATCACAGTGTAGGACTAGACTCAGAGCCAGGAAACTTTGGGAAACGTGACCTAGTGAGACACCAACCAAAGCAACTAAGAAAGTGATTGTACCATCCCTTCCCCAACCAAAGATAGCACAGTTTTTGGCTCCTATAGTGTCCCCTCTATTCTACTTGAGGAGGGAAGAGGAAAGAGTAAAAACTATATTGTCATGCATCTTGGATACCCATTGAGCCACAGTAGGATAGGGCAGCAATCAAATGTGTGATGTCCCTTTTCCAGGCCCTAGCTCCAGGATGACATTTCTAGGCACGTCCTGGACCGGAAAAGAACCCACTCCCTTGAAGGAAAAGATCCAGTCCTGGCAAGAAAACATCACTGTCGACTAATGAGCCACTGAGCCCTGAATAACCAGCAGTAATACTCAGATAGTACACCATGGGCCTTGGGTGAGCCTCTCAGACTTACTGGCTTCAGGAGAGACTGAGTACATTCCCAGCTGTGGCAGCTGTAGTTAGAGATTCCATCTCACTGAGAAATGCATAGGGAAACATAAAGGGGACTTCCTCTTGCATCTTAGGTACCAGGTTGGCCATGGGGTGGGGGAGCGCACTATGTGGGCAGCTGGGGTGATCTATTCCAGGCATTGGCTCTTGGGTGACATTTCTGGGCTTCCCCTGTGCCAGAGTGGAGCCCACTGCCTGAAAGATGAGTCGCAGGCCAGGCAGCAATCGCCATCAGCTGACTAAAAAAACCGTTTGACCTTAAGTGAACATTGGCGGTAGCTTGGCAGTACTGCCTGTGGGCCTGTGGTGGTGGTGGACATGCAGCGAGGCTCCTCTGCCTGTGGAAAGCTTAGAGAAGAGCCGGGAAAACTGCATCTTCTGGTTTGACTGCCAGCTCAGCTTCAGTACAATAGAACACCAGGTAGACTTCTTTAGTCCCTTGCTCCCAAACAGCCCCTCTAGACCCTTTCAGAGCACGATGGAACTCACAACCCTGAATGGAAAATCACAAGCCTGATTGGCTTTGTCATGTGTTAATTGTAGAGACCCAGGACTTTCAGTGAACATAAGCTGCAGCTGAGTAATGGTTACAGTGGGCCTTGGGTCAGACCCAGTGCTCTGCTGGCTTTAGGTCTGACCCGGTGCAGACCCAGTGGTGAAGGCCATAGGTGTGCATTTGTCACCCCAGCTCAAGACAGCTCAGAAAAGAGAAAGTGACTCTATTTGTTTGGGCCAAACAGGATCTAGAAAATATACTCAAAAGGAAAAATCTAAGAGTTGTCCTTAAAAAGAAAGCAGAAAAAGAGATGGGGGTATAAAGTATATTTAATGGAGTTATAGCAGAGAACTCGCGAAATCTAGAGAAAAATATTAATATCCAAGTACAAGAAGGTTATAGAATACCAAGCAGATTTAGCCCAAAGACTATCTCAGGGCACTTAATAATCAAACTCTCAGAGGTCAAGTTTAAAGAAAGGATTCTAAAAGCAGCAAGAGAAAAAAATAACATACAATGGAACTCCAATACATCTGGGTAGTAGAATTTTCAGTGGAAACCTTACAGACCAGGAGAGAGAGACATGAGATATTTAAAGTACTGAATGAAAAAACAACAACAAAAAAGCTTTTACACTAGAATAATACATCTCATAAAATATCTTTAAAATGTAAAGTAGGAACAGACTCTTCAAACAAATGTTGATGGATTTCATCAAAACTAGACCTATTGTACAAGAAATCCTAAAGGAAGTATTTAAGTCAGAAGGAAAAGGAGGACATTACTGATCAAGAAGAAATCATCTGAAAGTACAAAATTCACGTGTAATAGTAAGTACACAGAAACACACAGACTATTACAACACTGTAACTGTGATGTGAAAACTAGTATTATCTTAAGTAGAAAGAAAAATGATAAACCAATCAAAAATAATAACTAAACCAACTTTTAAAGACATCAACAGTACAGCAGGATACAAATGGAAATGACAAAAATTAAAAAGAAGGTGGATAAAGGAAAGATGTAGAGCTTTTATTAGGTTTTTTTGCTTGTTCGTTTGTTTGCTTACACAAACAGTGTTAAGTTGTTATCAGATAAAAATAGTTGCATATAAGAGAGTATTTTGAAGCCTCATGGTAATCTAAAACCAAAAGACATATGACAGATACACAAATAAAAAGCAGAAAATTAGATCATACCACTAGGGAAAATCATCATTGGCAAAATAAGAAGAAAGAAAGTGAAGAAAAAAGAGAAGACCAAAAAACAACCAGAAAACAAATAAGAAAATGGCAGAGTAGATTCTAACTTATCAATAATAACATTGAACATAATTGGACTAAGCTCTCCAATTAAAAGTCATAGACTGGCTTAATAAATATAAAAACAATATCAATTGATTTTTCTCTTACAAGAAACACATTTCACCTATAAAGACACACCTAGACTGACAATAAAGGGACAGAAAAATATTTCATGCATATGGAAAACAAAAAAAGCAGGTGTCACTATACTTAGACAAAACAGCTTCAAGACAAAGACCGTAAGAGACAAATAAGTCATTATATAATGATAAAGGGGTGAATTCAGCAAGGGATATTGCAATTTTAAGTATATATATGCCCAACATTTAGACACCCAGATGTATAAAGCCAATACCATTAGAGCTGCAGAGAGAAATAGATCCCAATTCAACAATAGCTAAAAACTTCAAAATCCCACTTTCACTCTTTAGCAGATTCTCCAAACAGAATATAAGCAAATAAATATTCAACTTAATAGTAACTGTAGAACAAATAGACCTAATAGAACTTTTCAGAACATTTTATACAATGGCTGCAGAATACATATTTTTTTTTCTTCAGCACGTTGATCATTCACAAGAATGACAATACATTAGATAACAGAACCAATCTTAAAACATTCAAAAAACTGAAATAATATCAAGCATCTTCTCTGACCACAATGGAATAAAAACTACAATCAATAACAAAAGGAATTTCAAAAATTATACAAATACATAGAAATTAAACAATATGTTCCTGAATGACAGGTGAGTCAACAAATAAAATAAGAAGAAAATTGAAAATTTTCTTGAAACAAATGATAATGGAAACACAACATACCCAAACCTATGGAATACAACAAAGGCAGTACTACAAAAGCAGTTTATGGCAATAGGTGCTTACATCAAAAAAAGAAGAAAAAAATAAAATAACCTAACAATGCATGTTAAAGAACTAGAAAAGCAAGACAAACCAACCTAAAATTAGAAGAACAAAAATAAAAATCAGAGCAGAAATAAATGAATTTGAAATAAAGAAAACAATGCAAAAAATCAACAAAACAAAAAAAGTTGTTTTTTTGAAAAGTTCACCAAAACTGACAAACCCTGAGCCAGACTAAGAAAAAAAAGAGAAAACCCAATTAAAGTCAGTGATGAAAAAAAGACATTACTGATGCTACAGAAATTCAAATAATCGTTAGTGGATACTATGAACAACTATATGACCTATATTACAAGAAATTGGAAAATCTAGATGAAATTGATAAATTCTTAGACATACATAACTACCATTATTGAACCAGAAAGAAGTCTAAAACTTGAACAGACCAATAACAAGTAATGTAATTGAAATGGTAGTAAAATTTCTCTTAGCAATGAAAAGATGAGGACCTAATGGCTTCACTGCTGAATGCTACCAAACAATTAAAAAACTAATGACAATCCTGCTCAATCTATTCTGAAAAATAAAGGTGGAGAGAGTACTTCCAAACTGTATTACCTTAATACCAAAACCAGACAGAGACATACCAAAGAAATAAAACTATAGGCCAATATAACTGATGAATATTAATGCAAATATCCTCAAAAAGTACTAGCAAACAAATTTCACCAATATATGAAAAAGATCATCCATAATTACCAAGTAGGATTTATCCCGGGCGTGAGAGAAGGGTCCAGTATATACAAATCAATTAATGTAATACATCATATCAACATAATAAAGAGCAACAATTATAAGATCATTTCAATTCATGCTGGAAAACTAATACAATTCAACATCCCATTGTGATTAAAACCCTGAAATAACTGGGTATAGAAAAAAGATACCTCAATATAATAAAAGCCATATACAACGGACCCACAGCTAGTATCATACTGAATAGGGAGAAACAAATTCTTTCACATAAGATTAGGAAATGACAAGGAAGCCCACCGTCACCACTATTTTGCAACATAGTATTGGAAGTCCTAGCTAGAGCAATCAGACAAGAGAAAGAAATAAAGAGCATCCAAAATCCAAAGGAAGAAGTCAAACTATCCTTGTTTTCTGATGATATGAGCTTATATTTGAAAAAAAAAAAAAACTATAAAATCCACCAAAAAACTATTAGATCTGATGAACAAATTGAGTTAAGTTGCAGGATCCAAAATCAACAAACAAAGTTAAGTAGTATTTCTACATGCTAACAGTGAACAATCTAAAAAAGAAATAAAAAATGCAATCCCATTTACAACAGCTGTGAATAAAATATCTATGAATTAACTTGACCAAACAGGTGAAAATAACTCTACAATGAAATCTATAAGCATTTGATAGGGTTTGGCTGTGTCCCCACTCAAATCTCATCTTGAATCCCCAGGTGTTGTGGGAGGGACCGGATGGGAGGTAATTGAATCATAGGGTAGGTCTTTCCTGTGCTGTTCTCATGATAGTGTATAAGTCTAGTGAGACCCCATGGTTTTAAAAAGGAGAGTTTCCCTGCACAAGCTCTCTTCTCTTCTCTGCCATCATGTGAGACATGCTTTCCAACTTCCACCATGATTGTGAGGCCTCCCCAGCCACGTGGAAGTGTAAGTCCATTGAAGCTCTTTCTTTTGTAAATTGCCCAGTCTCTAGTACGTCTTTATTGGCAGTGTGAAAACAAACTAATACAGCATTGATGCAGGAAATTGAAGAGGACATAAAAATATGTAAAGATATTTCATGCTCATGGATTGAAAGAATCCATATTGTTAAAATGTTCTTACTACCCAATGCAATCCACAGATTCAATGCAATCCCTATCAAAATCTGAATGGCATTCTTTACTGAAATAGAAAAAAATAATTCTAAAATGTGTATGGAACCAGAATAACAAAAGCTCTCCTGAATAGAAAGAACAAAACTAGATAAATTACTTTATCTGACTTTATATTAAAGCACTAAAATAACGAGAACAGCATGATACTGGCATAGAAACAGACACATAGATCACTGGAACATAATCACAACTCAGAGATAAACACTATACATCTACACTGAGCTCGTTTTGACAAAAGTGCCAAGAACACGCTTTGGGGAAAGGCTAGTCTCTTCAATAAATCGTGCTGGAAAAACTGGATATCCATATGCAAAGAATGACACTAGACTTCTATCTCTTTCCATATAAGAATCAAATCAAAATGGATTAAAAACATAAAACTAAGACCTCAAACTATGAAACTCCAGAAGGCCCTGTATGCTCTGAATCAGCGTTCAATGTATAGTACTATTTCTCCCATAGCCAGGATTCATGGGTCCAGGAATCAAGGGGTGGAAGAGGAAGTGGCATCACCCCTTGTGATTCACTAGCAAAATATTTCCTTCCTGTTCCCATGACATTATGTTCTGCTGGTTTGGAGGTCTTAGTTCCAGAGGGAGGAGCGCTGCCACCAGGAAACACAACCACAATCCCATTAAACTGTGAGTTGAGATAGCCACCTGGACACTTTGGGCTCCTCCTACCTTTAAGTCGACAGGCTAAGAAGGGACTTACAGTGTTCGTGGGGGTGATTGACTTGGACTATCAAGATGAAATCAATCTGCTACTTCACAACAGAGGCAAGGAAGAGTATGCAGGGAATACAGGAGATCCATTAGGTCATCTCTTAGTGTTACCATGCCTTGTGATGAGGGTCAATGGAAAACTACAACAGCCCAATCCGGGCAGAACTACAAATGGCCCAGACACCACATGAATGAAGATTTGGGTCACTCCACCAGGAAAGAAAGAAACAAACAAACAAACAAAAAAAAAAAAAAAAAAAAAAAGAACATGACATACTGAGGTGCTTGCTGAAGGCAATGGGAATCCAGAATGCATAGTAGAAAAGGTAGTCTTCCATACCAGCTATGACCACATGACCAGCTTTAGAAATGGGGACTGTAATTGTCATAAGTATTTCTTCTTTCTTTTTCTGAAAACATGTCTGTGCATCTATACACTTGTACTAAGAAAATATCTTTATTTTATTTCCTTCCCTTTTATGTGACAAAAGATTTATTGACTTAATATCAGCATTTAAGTATTGTTAACCCTATGTTATAATATTTGGGTAAGATATTGGTGCATTACCAGTTGTAGGAAGGCTAGTTGTACTATGTTAGGTGTAATTATGACCTTATTATTGTCTTTATTTGAAGATTATGTATGCTCTCAGGAGATGTGTGTGGGTTCAAGTTGACAAGGGGTGGACTTGTGATGGTTAATACTGAGTGTCAAGTTGATTGGATTGAAATTATTGATCCTGGGTGTGTCTGTGAGGGTGTTTCCAGAAGAGATTAACATTTGAGTCAGTGGGCTGGGGAAGGTAGATCTACCCTTAATCTGGGTGAGCACAATCTAATTAGCTGCCGGGAATATAAAGCAGGCAGAAAAACTTGAAATAGAGAGATTTACCTAGCCTCCCAGCCTACACCTTTCTCTATAGAACCCTGACTAATACAGCCACCTTGACTGGTGTCTCAGTAGGTCACATGCCACTGCCTTCCACTGTCTCTGGGCCTAGTTCAGCACTAGGACTCTCCGAGGAATTGTACTCCTTTAGTCCTAGAGTGTCATTTAAGTTCATTTAGTGCCCAGAGCACTCTAGCTCCTGGTGGTGAGGCTCGCAGTAATTCAAGTTCTGACCGCTGCGATTGGCAATTCTCCTCTGGCAAGAGGTAGTTTAAATGCTCTTTTTGTGGGTGGGCATAAGCTGAGTTTAGTCCAGTTTTCCTTTCTGCTATAAATGAACAGCACTAAGTTCAATGCCTCACAATTGATGAGCTCATCCTCCTCAGTACACAGAAATGCTCTCTGCAGCATGATGTTCCTGCTGGGTGGTGGGGGAGGGTTGGTGCTGAGGATTCAAAATGTGCTTTTTTTCCTACCTCTTCAGTGCCTCTTTCAGTAATATGAAATTAAAACCAAATACAGTGAGTGTTCACCTGATTTTTGGTTCTTATGAAGGTGCCTTTTATATGTGGATAGTTGTCAAATTGGTGTCCTTGCAGAGGGGCTGATGGGTGGAGTCTTCTATTTTGCCATTTTGCTCCACCTCCTCTTCCAATAACTGTATTTTTTATATTCAGTTATTCACAATACTGAGAAGGAAGAAGGTGAGAAAAGACTATAAAAAAGATAATCACTGTTTTTTAAATGATAATAAATTAAAGAAGATATACATTAAATGGAGATACACACCACATTCATGAATTCAAAGACTCAGAAGAGTTAGATGTCTATTATTCCAAATGTTTAAGTAGGTTTAATGCAATTCTGGTAGAAACTGCAGCAGGATTTTTGTAGATGTAGACAAAATTATTCTAAAATATATTGGAAATGCAAAGAAATTAGAATATTTAAAGTGAGTTTGAATAAAAAGAATAGATTAATAGGAATTCATCGAATGAATTTTAAGACCTGTTATATAGGTACGATGATAGAAACTGTGTGTCATCACTGGAGGATAAAACATACAACATCAATGGAACAGAATACAAAATTCGGAATCAGATCACCGCAAAATAAGCCAATGTGAATATGTCACATTGTGTGTGATCCTATGTATATAACGTTCTCAATATGACAACATTATAGAGATAGTGGACAAATTACAGGTTGTGTAGATTTTGGAGGTAGTATGAAGGACTTGGGTTCAATTGTTACAAAGTGGTATCATGGCATGTCTTTGGGTTGATAGAATAATTCAATATTTTGATTGTTGTGGAAGTTACACACATGCATGCATGTGTTAAATTAACGTAGGACTATAAACACAAATTGTACCAATGTTCACGTCCTGGTTGTGATATTACAGTATAACTATGCAAGATGTAACAATGTGGGGAAACTTGATGAACGGTACATGGGGTTTCTCTGTACTATCTTGGCAAATTACCGTGAACTTATAATTATTTTAAAATTAAAAAGAAATACTTGCATCAAAAAGACTTCAAAAAATAACAATGCTAAAATGCAGATTAATGCAGATTAAATCAATAGAAATAAAGCCATATACGTTACAGGAGAATTTCATTTTGCTCTGCACAAAAATCAAACATTAAACAGGGGGCTCAGTCCTGTCCTTATCAAAATGAGATAAGCTGCGCAAGGTAGCATTAGTAGTTTTCTTGTAAATACTGAAGATATGCTTACTGATCTCAGAAGGCAGGATTTTGCTTAGAAATAAATCTTTTGTGACTTTGTTTTCACCATGGCCATTAGCTAAATATTAACGTGCACCCCTTATAAACTGTTATTCTTTAATTCTTTTAAAAGTTCAGCTTGCTTGGTTCTATATGTATATTTCCTGTGATAAATAAATATAACAAAACTATTAACCATAGCCAAGTAAAATGCATTGAAGTTTGTATAGTCAACACCTCTTAATTTTTAAAATGCACTTGCATTTTTTAATATATTCAGGTTCTCGATTCACATAAGTTGATGGGAAAAATGTTCTTTATTAATTGATTTATAACTTTGCTGCAGCCTTCAGAATCTTAACTGTAAATGAATAGTGAGCCACCCTTGCAGTATATCTGAGCTCAGTATGACATATTTCTGTAATCCTTTCTTTACTGATTAAGATGTGATTCTCCAGTTGTATAATCTACTGAGGAGCTCAAGAATCGGTATAAACATTAACGCCAGACTCTATAATCTATGCTTACTTCCTCTAATAGTAAAATCTTTAAAAATTTTTCTGCTTCCACAGCTGCCACAAATATGTTGAATCCATTAAAGTGAATCTTCTGCATCTGAATATTTTTATTTGAATGTTAATATCAGTCTATGGAAGTTATTGTGTATATTAAAAAATTCATATTCCTGGCAGGGCATGGTGGCTCACGCCTGTAATCCCAGCACTTTGGGAGGCTGAGGCGGGCAGATCACGAAGTCAAGAGATTGAGACTATCCTGGAAAACATGGCGAAACCTCATCTCTACTACAAATACAAAAATTAGCTGGACGTGGTGGTACGTGCCTGTAATCCCAGCTACTTGGGAGGCTGAGGCAGGAGAATCATTTGTACCCAGGAGGCGGAGGTTGCCATGAGCCAAGATCGCACAACACTGCACTCCAGCCTAGAGACAGAGCAAGACTCCATCTAATATATATATATATATATATATTTCCTTGAAACAATATCTTACGTTTTAATTTTCTGAATTCATAGAAATGCTATCTTTAAAGCAAAAAGAATTTGTGTTTTTCCTAAAAATGATACAGCAAATAACAATTTGAATATAAGTTAAAAAAGAAAACCAGTTTTCAGCTTAATTTTGTACTAAAATTCTTAATTGCTGTCCAAGTATCAGAGTATTTTCTAAGATCTTTATATTTCTACATTGCCATGATTGTAAACTAGTGGGAGGGTATACCATTTTGGTGTGATATTTTGATGCAGCTATTTAATTCTAGTACATTTTAAGGAGACATAAAATATCATAACATTCAGCTGTTTGTCGTTAAAAAAATTAAATTTGAAATAGAAAATCTTACCACATCCCCTTGAGCTTTATTTGCCCTAAGATTTTCAAGGAAACTTGGGTATGGTTTACTATATGGCAAATAAAACACATATCACCATACTTGCTCATCACAGAAAGGCTTATTGCACATTTTAAGCAAATCGTCTTTTCTTATTCTCCTAGAATCTACTTGTATCTTAAATGGCTTCCCTGATTTTCCCTAAATCTATCTGAATAAAAACAGGTGGCCAAAATATTTTAAAAAGGGAAGAAAGATTGACAAAACAGGTCCCACAACTGTATGTATGTTCCTGCATCAAATTTAGTTTTAAAGATAGACGTTTACTTATGTAATAAACCTGCAAGTTCTGAACAAGTATCCCAGAATTTAAAGTAAAATGAAAAATAAAAATAAAAAAGATAAAACTGAAAAATCTACAAGCATAAAAGCAGTAAAGAAAACTAATACTTTACCTGCAAAAGAACCGGCCATGTGGTTTTAGATTTCTCAGCAACAATAAACCTTTCTTGTGTAATGACAAATTAAAAGCCATATTCAGATGGTCACAGGCTTTGTGAATGTATCACTCACATGACCTTTACACAAATAATTACTCAAAGGCATATTCTAACTGAATAAAAAATAATTGAACATTAACAAGTCAAGAAAGGAAGAGTAGTATAAAATGACAAGTGATAAATCTTTAAATCAATCAACCATATAAGATTAAATATAAATTATGCTGTCAACATGACAAAAATAAATGAATGCCAAAAATAAAATCTTGAAGAGTTACATGCTAAAACCAGTAATTGTTCCAGAATTGATTTACTCTCCCTGATTAAATGAACATAACTCAGAAAACAGAAAGATGAGGGTAGAAATAAAAGTGTTCTAAATCATTCATAATAATAAATATGATAATGACATCTTTAGTGCTTTCCTCCCAAGTAAGTTATCAATCAGGTAATTTCTACACAAACTAATTGCATTCAATCTTTAAATAATAACACATTGTGAAAAATTGAAATGAACTATTGGTGGCTCTTAATCTAATATATTCAGTGTCCTTTATTGGAATAAATAAGACAAATTAGTAATGGACAAGTCTTCACCAACTTATAATATAATTATAGATTTCAAACCAAACTTGGAGGTTACTCAGTTCATTCTCCTACATGATGTCTAGTTTTCCTCTTTACTACTACATTGTCTTAATAAAATGTATTTTGTGGTGGTTAATATTATGTATCAAACTGATTGGACTGAAAGATGCAAAGTATTGTTCCTGGGTGAGTCTTGAGGGCATTGTCAAAGGAGAGTAAGATTTGAGTAAGTGGAGTGGGAGAGGCAGACACACCCTCAATCTGGGTGGAAACCATCTAATCAGCTGCTAGTGCAGCTAGGATAAAAGCGGACAGAGGAATATGGAAGAACGAGACTGACTTAAGCTTCCAGCCTCCGTCTTTCTCCCGTGCTGGGTGCTTCCTGCCCTTGAACATCAGACTTCAAGTTCTTCAGCTTTGAGACTCTTGGACCTTCAACTGCAGATTGAAGGCTGCATTGTTGGCTTTTCTACTTTTGAGGTTTTGGGACTTAGACTGGCATCCTTGCTCCTCAGCTTGCAGATGGCATATTGTGGGACTTCACCTTGTGATCGTGTGAGTCAACACTCTTTAATAAACTCCCCTTTATATATCCATCGATCCTATTAGTTCTGTCCCTCTAGAGAACCCTGGCTAACACATATTTATTTTTGAATAAGTCAACTTGGTGAACAAAATGACAGTTGTAGTAATGAAATCACACTGAAAACATTACTATCTGCCTGAGTCTAGTCCTTAAATTGATAGCTCTATAAATACAGGAGATGTATTAAATATTGCTCATGTGGTGAGGCTGCCATCTTAAGTCTAAATTGTATTCTTCTCTAGATTTAAAAAATGCTAGAAAACTGTCATTATTTCTATGCCAACCACTACCTAGAGCAGGATTTCTAAAATATCTTGAGGAAAAGATGAATTAGGAAGCTCATCTTAGAATAAGAATTTGTTTTACTGTTACTACCTCAAGGTCTTCTATAGCACTTGTGGATCCTGTCATGTCCCTCTGCTGTATCTTACTATATGAAGTTTTTTGGAAATGTTTTACACTAGTTTTTTAGATTCCTTTATTTGATTAATATAATGAAAGTCAACACAGCTGATTTGTTCTTAAAACTCTAATTCAAAGAGTCCTCTTATGCAGTTTCACTCATGCTGATGCTCTTTCCTTGAATGACTCTTTGAGTTAGAGATCTGCCTGGACATGGATATTCTATTTATTTATTTATTTATTTATTTATTTATTTATTTATTTAGATGGAGTTTCCTTCTTGTTGTCCATGCAGGAGTGCAATGACACGATCTCGGCTCACGGCAACCTCCGCCTCGCGGGTTCAAGCGATTCTCCTGCCTCAGCCTCCCGAGTAGCTGGGATTACAGGCACCTGCCAGCACTCCTGGCTAATTTTCTGTATTTTTGGTAGAGACAGGATTTCACCATGTTGGCCAGGCTGTTTGCGAACTCCTGACGTCAGGTGATCCACCCGCCTCGGCCTCCCAAAATGTTGGGATTACAGGCGAGAGCCACTGCACCTGGCCTTATTTTGTTTTATTTATTTATTTATTTTTTTGAGACAGAGTCTTGCTCTGTCGCCCAGGCTGGAGTGCAGTGGTGCAATCTCGTCTTCCTGCAAGCTCTGCTTCCTGGGTTCAAAAGATTCGCCTGACTCAGCCTCCCAAGTAGCTAGTCCCACAGGTGCATGCCAACACACCCCGCTAATTTTTGTATTTTTAGTAAGGACAGGGTTTCGCCATGTTGGCCAGGTTGGTCTCAAACTCCTGAACTTAGGTGATCTGCCCAACTCAGCCTCTCAAAGTGCTGGGATTACAGGCATGAGCCACCACACCCAACCTTATTTTTATCTTTAGTGCTTACTTCCTTATACGATATTGGTAAAGGAAATTCTAACCACTTGAATCATTACTCAAGGGTACCTACTGGCCCACCCATATGCTTGGCCTAGCTCAGCAGAACACTTTTGAAATTGTAATGTGTTGAATCCTAATATGAGTTCATGAGATATAATATATGCTTAACTTAAACACATAAATAGTAAGTGCTGCCAGGAATATCTAAATATTATTTATATATATTTAGAAACCTTATTTCAGAAATGAGAAGCAAATAGTGTTTGCTAAATTAAACCAGTTGCATTATAACACATTTATAATACGATATGGCATACTTTTGCTGTGGATTATAAAATGTATGTGCCCTTTTAAAATTATTTCTGTGCTTAATAATACGGTTGTGTACTCATCCCAAGGGAAAAGTTAAGCTTATTCTTATACTACTACATTATATTTTTCACAAGATATAGTAAAGTAAAGAGAAAGACAGGATGCACATGTTTTAGTATTTCTGTTATATGTTAGTCTACTTCAAATATTTTTCAGGTAAGTTTTATGAGAGTTTTTAGTTTTGAGTCTAATGTTTTATCAAGAAAATTCTCACTACTAATGTGCATAAATATAGAAGCCAATAATTATGTTTAGAGCGGAATATTATAAGATAGTACAACAGTGAATGGTTCCTAGAGTCTGTGCAAAAGATATTTTAAATTAATCCTGCAATTGAGATAAATTCAAAAGTCATTGAATACAGGAAATTAAATGAACTATATATTCTTCTTCGGTCATGGCCTCCAATTAAAATTTTCTTAGTAAATAATTATGTTTTATCAACTGACAAAAACTTATGTCACATTTTTCTGTGCATTGACAGATTAATCATGTATAATTTCATACAAAAAAATATACAGAGGATATATGTCTAAGCTGCCAAAAAAAATGTGTCAAACCATTACACAGCAGAAGGGTAGAAACCACGAAAATTACGACAGCCCTCAAGAAACTGAAATTTATTACCTGAAAGTCACTATACGGTATCTCTGTATGGAAAAAAAAAAAAAAAAAAAAGTTGTTTTCTAGATATCAGCTTTTACCATGGTCTAGTTAGATAAGATCAAATATAATTGACATGGTGAAAGGTATTATAAATGATTAGAATGTTTTAATGGGATGAACACTTACATAGTGCTATTTAGTATTCTCTTTAGCATGTAATAACAATTTTGCTTTCAGGTGCCACCCTTTGGATATGTGATACAGCCCCTGTGATATTTTCCTCAAGCAGTACAGTCTCACTGTTGCTACATACGGTGAGTGTTGAACTCTGAAATCCTTGTTTGCTTAATTGTTATTTTGGTTCAATATTTTTTACTAGTAATATTGTTTAGCAAAATGCAATATAAAAACAAATGGGTGCAGCACACTAACATGGCACATGTATACATGTGTAACAAACCTGCACATTGAGCACATGTGCTCTAGAACTTAAAGTATAATAAAAAAAATTATTACACATTGTATGCCTATATCAATATATACCATATGCCGCATAAATATATACACCTGCTACAATATATACACCTAGCCACAAAAATTTTAAACTAAAAACCAAAGAAAAAAAATTAAGTGAAAAAAATCCTCTTCAATAAACTTTCTAAATTAATATTAAACAATCAAATAAACAGAGTAATTCCTTAGACAAGACTTAGCTCGTCATGGAGTGACTGCAAGGCACAAGCATTAAGTTACCAAATCAGATCTTCTTTTATGGTGAACAGAGAACTATATGAGTTGATGTGCAACAATTTTGAGAGCTTAACCAAAACTAGTACTTTAAATTATACACATTACTGTATATTTCAGTCAAAGTTTGATAGGCAAGCTCTATTTTTTCTTTGTTTCTCCAGTGAATAATCTTACCAACATATGGTAACATGATTTTGTAAAGTAACACTTGCTTTTTCATTTTACGGATGGGGCATTTTTTTATATTAAGAAATAACTGTTTTCAGAGTTTGAAAGTTTCTTAAAAAATTAAACACACACCTATAGTATCAGTCAGGTTTCTCTAGAGGGACAGAACTAATGGAATATATATATATTTAATATATAATATATATTTAATATAATATATTTAATATGATATATTTAATATATATTATGTATGTTTAATATATATTTAATATATATAATATATATAGTTTATTAAGTATTAATTCGCATGATCACAAGATCCCACAATAGGCCACCTGCAGACTGAGGACCATGGAATGCCAGTCCGAGTTCCAAAACTGAAGAACTGGGAGTCCGATGTTTGAGGGCAGGAAGCATCCAGCATGGGAGAAAGATTTGGACTGGGAAGCTAGGCCAGTTCTCTTTTCACATTTTTCCACCTGCTTATATTCTAGCCATGCTGGCAGCTGATTAGTTTGTGCCAACCCAGATTAAGGGTGGGTCTGCCTTTCCCAACCCACTGACTCAAATGTTAGTCTCCTTTGGCAACACTCTCACAGACACACTCAAGATCAATACTTTGTATCCTTCAATCCAGTCAAGTTAACATGCAGTACTAACCATCCCAAGTCCACCCCTTGTCAACTTGAACCCATATACATTTCCTGAGGTCATACATAATCTTCAAATGATGGCAATAATAAGGTCAACATTATGCCTAACATGATACAAGTATCCTTCGTACAACCAGAAATGCACCAACCCCCAACCCAAATACTATTACATAAGTTAACAATACTTAAATGCTGATGTGATGTCAATAAATCATATGTCACATGATGAAGGAGAAAGGAAATAAAATGAAGATATTTTCTTAGTACAGGTGTATATATGCACAAACATGATTTTACAAAAATAGGAAACACTCATGACAATTACAGTCCTCGTTTCTGCAGCTGGTCATGTGGTTGTAGCTGGTATTGATGACTACCTTCTTCAACTACCCATTGTGTATTCCTTTTGCCTTCAGCAAGCACCTCAGCAGGTCATTTTTTTGTTTGTTTTGTTTTTTTTGTTTTGTTTTGTTTTTTCTTTTTTTCCTGGTAGAGTGACACAAGCATTCATTCCTTGAGGGTCTGGATCATTTGTAGTCCAGTCTGGATGGGGCTGTTGTAGCTTCCCATTGACCTTAATCACTGGGCATGGTAATATTAAGACATACCCTAATAGATTTCCTGTATTCCATGCATACTCTTCTTTACATTTTTTGTGAAGCAGTAAACTGATTTCATCTTGACAGTCCAAGTCAATCACCCCAGGCAACACTGTAACTCTCATCTTATTCTGTTGACTTAAAGGTAGGAGGATCCAAAAGTGTCCAGTGGCAATCTTAACTTCCAGTTTAATAGAATCATTGTTGTGTCTCCTGGTGGCAGCATTCCTCCCTCTGGAACTAAAACCTCTAGGCCAACATAACATGATGTTGTAGGAACAGGAAGGAAAAATTTTGCTAGTGGATCACAAGGGGTGATAGAGAATGGTGCCATTTCCACCCCTTGATTCCCGGACTCGTGAATGCTGGCTATGGAAGAAATAGTACCATATGTTGGAAGCTGATTCAGAGCATACACAACTTTCTGGAGAGCTTTGCCCCAGTCCTGCAAACTATTGTCTCCTAGTTGGTGCTGTAATTGTGACTTCAGTAAGCCCTTTCATTGTTCTATCAATCCAGCTGCTTCAGGACGATGGGGAACAAGGTAAAACCAGTGAATTCCATGATCATGAGCCCACTGCTGCACTTCTTTAGCCATGAAGTGAGTGCCTTGGTCAGAGGCAATGCTGTGTTGAATACCATGACCGTGGATAAGGAATTCCATGAGTCCATAGATGGTAGTCTTGGAAGAAGCATTGCATGCAGAATAGGTAAATCCATATCCAGAGTAAGTGTCTATTCCATTGAGGACAAACCTCTGCCCTTTCCATGATGGAAGATGTCCAATATAATCAACTTTTCACCAGGTAGCTGGCTGATCACTGCGAGGAATGGTTTCATATCAAGGGATCTGTGTTGTTTTCTGCTGCTGACAAATTGGGCACTCAGCAGTGGCCGTAGCCAGGTCAGCCTTGGTGAGTGGAAGTCCATGTTGCAGAACCCATGTATAACCTCCATCTCTGCCACCGTGACATCTTTGTTCATGGACCCATTGGGCGATGACAGGGGTGGCTGGAGAAAGAGGTTTAGTGGTGTGCACAGATTGGGTCATCTTATTCACTTGATTATTAAAATTCTCCTCTGCTGAGGCCACCCTTTGGTGAGCACTCACATGGGATACAAATATCTTCACAGTTTCTGGCCACTCAGAGATGTCCATCCATATACTTCTTCTTCAAATTTATTTGTCATCAATTTTCCAGTCATGTTTCTTCCAAGTTCCTGAACACCCAGCCAAACCATTGGCTACAGCCTATGAATCAGTATATAATCTCACATCTTACAGTTTTCCCTTCAATATAAAGTACACTACTCACAGTTCTGCCCACTGGGAAGATTTCCCTTCACTGCTGTCCTTCAGGGATATCCTAGAAAGCGGCTGTAGTGCTGCAGCTGTCCACTTTCAGGTCGTGCCTGCATATTGTGCAGAACCATCTGTGAACAGGTCCCAGTCTTCTCTTCCTATGTCAACTGATCACAGCAAACTCTCCATAAGGCCATTGGTGTAGGCTGGGAGAGAGGAGGCAGGGTAGTAGGAGTGGAGACCATAGACATTTGAGTCACTTCCTCATGTAACTTACTTGAGTTCAGGACCTACTCAAGCCTGATCACATATATACCACTTCCATTTGATGATGAAATGCTTCTGTGCACGACCCACCGTATGGCTAGATAGGCCATAAAGCACCCGGTTCATGATAGGCAGTTGAGGTCTCATGGTGATTTGATGACTTATAGTCAAACATTCAGTTTCTGCCAAAGCCCAGTAAGAGTCAAAGAGCTGTCTCTCAAAAGGAAAGGAGTTATCTGCAGAAGATGGCAGGACCTTACTCCTAAAGCCTAGAAGCCTCCTCTGTGATTCACCCATGGCAGCCTTCCAAAGGCTCCAAACAGCATCTCTATCCACCACTGACACCTCAAGCATCATTGTGTCTGCTGGCTCATATGTCCCAAGTGGCAAAGCACCTTGCACAGCAGACTGGACCTGTTGCAAGACCTTCTGTTCTGGACCCCACTCAAAACCGGCAGCCTTTCGGGTCACCAAATAAATGGGCTGGAGTAACACATCCAAATGAAGAATGTGTTGCCTGCAAAATCCAAGTAGGCCCACTAGGCATTGTGCTTCTTTCTTGGTTGTAGGAGAGGCCAAATGAAGAAACTTTTCCTTCACCTTGGAAGGAATATCTCGACAGGCCCCACACCCCTGTACTCCTAGAAATTTTACTGAAGTAGAAGGTCCCTGAATTTTAGTCATATTTATTTCCCATCCTCTGGCATGCAAATGTCTCACCAATAAGTCCAGTGAGTTTGCTACTTCTTGCTGACTGGATCAAATCAGCATAATTTCATCAATGTAATGAACCAGTGTGATATTTTGTGGAAGCGAAAAATGATCAAAGTCTCTCCAAATAAGATAATGACACAAAGCCAGAGTTGATATACCTCTGAGGTAGGACAGTAAAGTTATATTTTTGGCCTTGCCAGCTGAAGGCAAATTGCTTCTGGTGGGTCTTATGGACAGGAATGAAGAAAAAGGCATTTGTCAAATCAGTGGCTGAATACCAGGTACCAGGAAATGTATTAATTTGTTTAAGCAATGAAACTACAACTGGTGCTGCAGCTGCAACTGGAATCACCACTTGGTTAAGCTTATGATAATCTACTGTCATTCTCCAAGACATTCTATCAATTCTCCAAGGTTTTCTATCAGTTTACTGCTAGGAACACCATGATTAATTAGCCAGTGCCAGAGCTCTACACAAGACAGACTATTCTGATTGCTGCTTTGCCTCTGCTGTCCATGACAGTAGCTATGCCCACCTTGCCTTGACGGTTGAGTGCCACCACTTGACCCCTGCCACCTCAGGATCCAAGTATTTCCACTGTGTTTAAATTTTGTAGTTGAGTGACTGTGGTTTCCACCATTAGAGCTGACATACAGAGAAGAGCAATTACAGGACTCTTCAAAAATGCAGGTGCTGCCCTCACAAATCTATTTCACACAACATTGTTCAAGGGCATATCTTCTGGACCTGCCCAGTTGGGATGAGTAGGTCTAAAGTGACTAATGCACTCCACCATCCCAATTTCCCTAAGCCTTTGGATCCCTTCCTCTACATGAAACCATGGGATATTAGGCATTTCCAACTTGCTCACAGTGGGCCATCTTTTAATCCATATTTCAGGTAACCAAGCAAATAAACTATTAGAACCTTTTTTAACACCCCGAGCTGCGACATTTAATGCAGAGTCCCTACTTAGTGGGCCAAAATCAGTAAATTCAGCCTGATCCAACTCTATATTCCTTCCACCATTATCCCACACACTTAATATCCATTCCCATGCGTGTTCTCCAGATTTCTATTTATATAAATTAGAAAACTTAAACCATATTTTTTTTTTTAGTGTAGCACACCTCTTCATAGGTCACACTTTCAACCTTACCTCTAGGGTCCCGCTGGGACTTCAGTCCAGTTATATGTCTAGAAACAAGCAGAGGTCTTAGGGGTGGTTCTTGAAGAGAATCAATATTATCTTGCCTGGCAATTACCGCAGGGGAGGCCATCATTGTTTCCTCAGGCAGCACAGGGTTTATCTCCTCAGACAATGGTGGAAAGGCTGATGGCAGCATGGGTCATGGAGGGGATGTCACCACTAATGGGGATGGGGAAGCTGTTTCTTCTGGCACAAAAAGTTTCATCAGAGTTTACAAACTCAGTGTACCCAGCTTCAAGTTGCAGGGTCCAATTCTTTTCCAATCAGTGCCCTCAGTTTAACAGTAGACACCTGGTGAAGTTATGCTTGCATCTTTTATTGCAGGTCAGCCACTCACATGATAAGAGCTTGTGTCTAGTTTTTCACAATTTCAGCTCTTTCTCTGCAGGAGATAAGACTCTCACTCAAGGCAATCTTAGTAGATTGGAGGTTCAGTATCTGCTTCTGAAGTCGGGAGGTAGAATCCCTGAGTTCATAATTTTCTTTCATCACTTTGTCCACTGAACTTAGGAGCAACCAACCAGCGTCAACATGTTCATTTATTCTCCACATATGGTCAAAAGTATTATGTATAGAGTGACTAAACTCCTTGCCTCTCATGAGCGGTGCATCAGGAGTATCGAATGCATTTATTTTGCATAACTCTCTGAACAATTCATGCAGAGGGCTATCAGTGTCCTTGATATTATTAGAAGTAGAGTCCTTAGCATTTTTTTGGTCTAATCATATTAAACAACCAAGTCCAGAAACCCAAAACCAATGAAAGGTCTCCATCTTTAATATTCTGTTTCTCTAGAACCACTCCTGGTACCAAAGTCTATATTAGTCTAGGGTTCTCTAGAGAGACAGAACTAATGAAATATATATATATATACACACACACACACACATACACACACACACACACACATGTATATATATACACATATATATATATACACACACATACACACACACACACACACAAAGGGGAATTTATTAAATATTAACTCGCATGATCAAAAGTTACCACAATAGGCCATCTGCAGGCTGAGGAGCAAGGAGAGCAAGTTTGAGTTCCAAAACTGAATAACTTGGAATCCAATGTTTGAGGGAAAGAAGCATCTAGCATGGGAGAAAGATGTAGGCTGGGAGGCTAGGCCAGTCTCTTTTTTCACAATTTTCTGCCTGCTTATATTATAGCAGAATGGGCAGATAAATAGATTGTGCCCACCCAGATTAAGGGTGGGTCTGCCTTCTCCAACCCACTGGCTCAAATGTTAATTTCTTTTGGCAACACCCTCACAGACACACTCAAGATCAATACTTTGTATTGTTCAATCCAATCAAGCCAACAGTATTAACCATCACACCTACCATATAATTCAGACATTCCACTTATAGGGATTTACCCAAGAGAAATAAAAGCATATATTCATACAAATATTGGTACCTGATTGTTCAAACCAGCTTTATTTTCAATAGCCAAAACAAGAAAAGTCCAAAATTTCCTTTAACAAGTGGATAGATAAACCTACAGTGGCATATCTATATAATGAGATACTTCTCAGGAACAAAAATAATGATTGTTAATACGAACAAGACCATGGATATACTTAAAAATAATCATGTTCAATGAAGAAGCCACATTGAAAAAGTGTCACCTCACCCAATTTCATTTATATAAAATTCTAGAAAATGTGAACTAACCTATAGTGAGAGACAACAGATGAGTAGTTTTGTGAGCACAGAGGAGATGTGGGGAGGGTCCACACAATGGAATTCAAAGGGACAAGAGAAAACTTTTGTGTAATAGATACATTCATTTCCTTGATTGGAGTGATAGTTTCAGGATGCATATATACGGCAAAATTTATTAAAATTTATACTTCAAATATGTGCAGTTTTCTATTATGCCTGAAGAAAGCTGTTTAAAATTTTAATAATAAAAATAACAATTTAAATTAAATCAAAATATTGCCTGAAAATATGATCTTAGTCTATGAACCATTCTTCTAAGTGTTTTTCAGGCTATGTAAAGGAATAGATATATGGTATATAATGTTTGTTACTGAGTATACATGTAGCTTCAAGAGAAACATTGTTTAGAGTGGATATATCACTTTCATATTTTAAAAACATCTTAGTTTTTTGAAATTTGACATGAATTTCTTGACTTTTCACAGCTTACCAGTTGATTTTTGGAAACTAAAATGTACATTTGTTCTTCATAAAATTTGGTTTATCAAATTTTAGTTTGCTTGATACAGGTAAGACTATATTTTCTATTTAAAACTTTCTTCTTTCAAACCTAGACTCACAGAGAATAATTTTACACAGTATAAATGCCTAATGCATAGTAAATATTCAATTAAATAACAAATATATGATGTAATTATAGAATTGTATAAGCCACAAAACTAAACTTATTAAATAGGCGATATCCCTACCATAGCAAGTTAGTGAATATTGCTTAAATTAGATGAAATATATAGTTATGTGAATTGTGAAGTCTCTCAAAGTTTCCCATTTTAAGGGGTATGCAATACTAATTTCTAACAGAAAATTATTACATGTTATTCCTATGTCACAAATTACTGGTGTGAAATTAAATAAAAGTTGTTGGAAATTTAGATTATTCTGAGCCTTTACAGGAATGTGGTTACGCAGTTTGAATCATGCAGCATGCAGCTGCAACTATTGCCTTATTTTCCTCTAAATATTTAAGACACCCTCAGATCACTAGGCTTCCTCATAAAGTAACAAAATGATTTTTCTGGGAATGTGGCAGTCTGGAACCAATCAAATCACTGTAGCATATTCACTGGTCTTGTATGGAATGTGTTATCATCCTGCTAAAACTCACAGACTCTGCCTATATAAGTGAATACTTAACTTCTCCAGTTTGGAAAACCGACCACATTTGTTTGGAGTCAGTGTTCTCCGGGTGGCTATTCTCAAGCTTTGCACCTGTACAGACTCTACACTTAATCATGTATTCTGAATCTCATTATTTAAGGTTGACACTACTGTCCTTCAATACTGACCTATGAAAATGACACTATTAAAATCTTGTAACACCACCACCTACTTATAGTACTTTTCCATACTTTCTGAGTCAGCTAATTTTCAGAAGAAACAAACATCCTCTTTCCCTGCAATCAGCTCTGGCCACCAACCCAACTTCCAGGGATTCAAGTATTGGCTTATAACCTTTTAAGAGGCCTCAACATACTAGCTGTTCATCATTTAGTAAGTCCCGTCTTTTCTCACATGATTACAAGATAAGTCATTGAAGTGATAACTAGCAAAACATATTTTCACTGGTAAAGGATAATGTAAGAGGACATTGGCTCTACATATGCATGTTAGTGCGAAAATTCTCATTAGATTTTTTCCATTCATGTGTTTCTCGCTCCTTATGTCTATTTCCTCTTCATGGGATGGAGAAGACTAGCACCTTGCTTACTTAGCAGTTTAGTTTGTCTCACTGAGGTAGACTGAGGACTCCATGTAGGCTAAGGAAGATAACAATTAGCTGCCTACTACTCAGAAAATTTCTGATTTAATTATCAAGAGCTATTATGGCAGTTAGTAGACTTGAATTATGTAACTAACTGTGGCTCAGAGAAATCCCTTAGCTGATCTTACATTTAATTTCCCTATCTGGGAAAAAAGACATTTGGGAATCATTGTTCTAAACCATTCAGTTACATACAAACTAATACCCAATGCATCTTTTCAAGTGATTGGTGAGTAGGCAAACCACAAACTTTAAATCACAGATATAGGAACCAATCATTTTTAAACTTAAATGTAGCAAGTACTAACATAGCCTCGAAAGAAAAAAAATGACAGATGTATTATGATAAAGATATTTTTACTCAGTTTCTAAAACTATACTAAAGCTGAATATTATTCTACTTTATTTCAAGTAAGCCCCCTACTAAAGAAGTTGAAAATCAGTGACTTACTTGTTTTAATGTTTCATTTGGTATTTTGGTAAATTACAACAGACATTGACAATAAAGAGCATCTGAATATGCCACCACAAATTATGCCACTTTTGCATAAGGATTATTTTAAACTGAAAGCAATTGAGACATAGCACACAGAAAAATGTATCTGACCTCCCCAACCTGTGTAAAAATAATGAATAAATTTCTATTGGCAAAGAAAATTATCATTTGTAAATGTCTTTTCTTCTCCTGCAGGAAAATGAGGAAGACTCTTTATCACTGTGGATTACTCTTGCCAAAAAAAGGCAACATCTTGAGTCTGAATAATAACTTACTAAAAAACCCTCTTATATTTTATTAATTTTTTCTATTTCTATTCCCACAATCTGCCATCCCCAGATATCCAAACTCTCTTCATTTGTCTAGTTACTTCTCCAGAATTTATCACCCTTTCTCAAAATGTTATATAAACTTCAAATTCTAACCACTTTATTGAGTTACATTTCTTTGTGAACTGCATGTGCATTAACATAATTAAATATGTTTTTTTATCCTGTTAATTTGCCTTATATTGTCATAGGTGTTCAAACAAGAATAACTCCATTTTGATAGGGGCTGAGTAAAATAAGGCTGAGACCTACTGGGTTGCATTCCCAGGATGTTAAGGAATTCTTAGTCACAGGATGAGATGGGAGGTTGGCAAAAGATACAGGTCACAAAGACCTTCCTGATAAAACAGCATTCAGTAGAGAACCAGCCAAATCCCATCAAAACTGAGATGGCGACAAAAGTGACCTCTGGTCATCCTCACTGCTCACTATACACTAATTATAATGCATTAGCATGCTAAAAGACAGTCCCACTAGCGCCATGACAGTTTACAAATGCCATGATAACATCAGGAAGTTACACTATTTGGTGGGAAAATGGGTGGAATCCACAGTTCCGGGAATTGCCCACCGCTTTCCTAGAAAATTTCTAAATAATCTACCATTTGTTTAGCATATAATCAATGAACAATCAGAAAAACAGTGAATCATCAGTCCTCAGGGCTGCTCTGCCTATGGAGTAGCCATAGTTTTTTTCCTCACTTTCTTAAGAAATTTGATTGCATTTTATGGATTAGCCTTGAATTCTTTTTGTGCGAGATCCAAGAATCCTCTCTTTGGGTCTGGACCAGGATCTTTTCCAGTAACAATATCAGATTTATTCATGGACTCCAGTTATGGAATCTAAGAGGACAGGGGAAGAATTTTTTTCTACCCTACAAGAGGAAGTTAGAACTGAAGCAAAAAAGAAAAACCCTACCAGCTGCTTTCTTTTTGTCTTTCTCCATAGATGAAAATTAATATTGCTTTCCTTTTATGGCCAGAACAGCAATTCATCTGTTTATCATAGAATATCAAAAGACTATTAAAATAATTCTTAAGATTTTTTGGGGGGAATCAGAATAAAGTTCTCTTTTCCTGTTTAAATTTGATAAATGACTATTTTAGATGGCAGCAAACATTTTGGAATTAATATAATTGAGTCTTATTGGTGTTGTAAGGAAAGGAAGGCTTTCCATCTACTCCCTGAGGGTTCAATAACAGAGTCTACAAAATAAACCGACAGAAGGCAGATTAACAGGAGAAAAGGTAAACAAATTTATTAAGTACATGGGAGCATCATGTGAAAGGAAAGTCAATATCCAAACCCAAGTGAGATCTAGACGGTTACATACCCTCTTCCTAGGGGAGAGGGAGGAGCAATGCTGCTCATTTTGGGAAAAGTAAATAATTTTGGAGAAAGATGAATGAGTCTTCAAAAGAATAGGTAATAGCCTATGACAAAGTCTGTCTGGGTGTGATGTCAACAGTCTTCTCTCCTGTGATAAAAGTTTGTTCTTCTCTGGTTGATGAGATTCCCAGGGAGGGACTTCATCCCATTTGTGGGCTTTTTTGGGGGCTCCGTATTTAAGTAGATAAGGGAAGTTCAGAGACTTTCCCTGCATTAACGGTTCCCAAAGTGCCCTCAATTTGAGGCAATCAGCATACCAAGGTAGCATATTACAGGATGGCATTCCCTGACCTCCTTCAACATATTGTGTAAATGTTTTCTAGGTACATGACCATGAAGTGACTTGAGATTTGCAGTGACTGAAGGAAACAGAAAGGTGCCAAGATAAGTGCTATTGCCTAGAACATTCTCATTCTTTTAGTAATGTTGATCTGATCGTAGGGACACAAACCACCTCACTAATTAGAAAATGCACAGATTAAGAAAGCTTAATACACCATTAGTAACTTTTTTCCCTTTCCCTTTTCTTTTCAAGGTATGAAAGACTAGACAGATAAACATTGCAAGCGCAGAGATCCACTTTGTGCTGCCACCCAAAATTGCCTCATATGTAAGCTCTTACGTAAGTTCTTCCTAAATAATTATTTGACTACCTACCAACCTAGAATGATCTCCCCCTTTCATTGGTTGGAGCTTGCCCTCTGCTTACACAGGGAAGTACTCAATTTAAGCATGGCAATTTTGCAATATGGTGTCAATTTTTTTAGGATGGAAAGCAGTTGTTACTCTCAAAATAATTGAATTTTGATTAAAACAAGAATGCTTGATAGAGTTTACACAAGTAACTGGCCTATGAGATCCCCTAACCAATTGGCCACAATGGTCAGGCAATCATATGTATCAATATACCTTCCAACTTCTTATAGATAAATACAAATGGGAAAGGCAAAAAATATTGGGGTTAGACAATGCAGTATTGATGGTCAAGATTTATCTGGTATAAGTATACACTTTTATTCTTATGGGAAAAATATGATGAAAATGTTGAAAACATTACTATTGGGGAAAAGGGAACTATTATGAAGCATCAAGGGCATAGTTCTTACTGTCATGGCATTTATAATAATTTATGTATGTGATATTTTACATGGTTTAATGTTCTTTGTTATGCATTAAATGTTAATATTGATATTTGATTAAGTTTGTTATTATGTTAAACTCTCTTTGTGTAAGTGTTAATGGAAGCATCTGAAACTACCAAGTTATGGCTTGTTCTGATGTTGAAAAAAATCTTAAAATAGTTCAGAAGGAAGCAATATAGGTATATTTTTCCAAATAGGGCTTCATTCAGACATTTTTCTACATATTGTAAAAACTGATTTTAGGGTAGTTTTGACATTTTAATTTGCACTAAGGAAGTGCTCAATGTAGATATGCTAGTGGCTCAATTTGAATACACTAAAAATAAATTCAGAAAGTCCTAGCTAGAACAATTAGGTGAGAGAAATACATTAAAGACATCCAAATGGAAAAAGAAGTGGTGAAATTCTCTCTTTTCATAGATGATATTATTACATATCTAGAAAACACTGAGGACTCCACCAAAGGGTCCCTGGAACTGATAAATGGCTTCAGTAAAGTTTCAGGATACAAAATCAATGTACAAAATTGGTAGCATGTCTATACATCAATAACATTCAAGCTGAGATCCAGATCAGGAATACATTCCTATTTATAACAGCCACAAAAAAATTACATACCTAGGAATACATCTAACAAAAGAGGTGAAAGATCTGTACAAGGAGAACTGTGAAACATTACTAAAAGAAATTGTAAACAACACAAACAAGTGAAAACATATTTCATGTTCACCGATTAGAGGAATCAATATTGTTAAAATGGCCATACTGCCGAAAACAATCTAGAGATTCAATGCTATTTCCATCAAAATAACAATGTAATTTTTGTATAATTAGAAAAAAAAAATTCTAAAATTTATATGGAACCCAAAAGACCCTGACTGATCAAAATAATTGTAAGCAAAAATAACAAAGCTGGAAACATCACATTACCTGACTTCAAACTATACTATCATGATATAGTAACTAAAAGAGCATGGTACTGATTAAAAAAAAAAAAAAAGATATGTAGACCAATAGAACAGAATAGAGATCCCCAAAATAAAATCACACAACTAAGCCATCTGATCTTTGACAAAGTTTATCGAAAAAGCAATAGGTAAAGGAATCTCTGAACTCCAATGGGTAAAGGAGTCTCTATTTATACAATAAATGGTGCTGAGATAGTTGGTTAGCCATACGCAGAAGAATGAAACTTGACTACTACCCTTCACCGTACACAAAAATGAACTAAAATTGATTAAAAATTTACCTGTAAGATATCAGGATATAAGAATACTAGATGAAAACTTAGGAAACATTATTGACATTGGCTTTGAAAGAGAATTTATGACTAAATCGTAAAAAGCAATTGCATCAGAAACAAAACTCAACAAGTGAGACCTAATTCAACTAAAGAACTTCTGCACAGCAAAATAAACTAGCAACAGCATAAACAGACAACCTACAGAATGGGAGAAAATATTCACCAACTATATATTAGACAAAGGTCTAATATCCAGAATCTATAAGAAACTTATACAATTCAACAAGCAAAAAACAAATAACCCAATTAAAAAGTTGACAAAAGACATGAACAGACACTACCCAAAATAATTTATACAAGTGACTGATAAACATGAAAAACTGTTCCACATCAATAATCATCAGAGAAATGCAAAGCAGAATCACAATGAGATATTATGACACACCAGGCAGAATGGTTAGTATCAAAAAGTCAAAAAACAGTGGATGCTGGTAAGGCTGCTGAGAAAAGGGAACAATTACATACCATTAATGGGAATGTAAATTAGTTCAGTTACTGTGGAAAATATCTGGAGATTTCTCAAATAACTTGAATCAGAACTGCTATTCAACCTAGCAATCCCATTACTGGGTATATATCCAAAAGAAAATAAATCGTCCTACTACAGAGACACATGCACACATATGTTTATTGCTATCCACAACAGCAAATACATGAAATTAACCTAGATGTCCATTAACAGTAGACTAGATAAACAAAATATGGTATATATGCACCATGGAATACCATGCAGCTATTAAAAAGAATGGAAACAATGTCTCTTGCAGCAACATGGATGGAACTGGAAGCCATTATCCTATGTGAATTAATGCAGGAACAGAAAATCAAGTAACACGTGTTCTCACTTAGAAGTGAGAGCTAAACATTAAGTACTCATGGTCATAAAAATGATAACAATAGGCACTTGGCGTGTGTCATACTACAGAGTGGAGAGAGAGAGTAGAGCAAGGATTGAAGTTGCATACTATGCTCAGTACCTAGGTGACGGGATCATTTGTATTTCAAATCTCAGCATCACTCAATATACCCATGTAACAAACCTGCACATGTACCCACTGAATCTAAAATGAACAAAAATAATAGTTGGTGTTTTAAAAGGATCAATCAAGTTGACAAACTTTTAGCTACATTAACTGAAAATAAAAAGGGAAAATATACATATTTATAAGAAATAAAAGAAGAAACCTTGCAACGGATGCCTCGGAAAATAAAAGAAATAATAAAATCTCTTATGTACATTTACACTTAAACAAATTGGATAAAAAATGGATAAATTCCTTGTTGTATACAACTTACCAATACTGAATCATTAAGAAATAAAAAATCTGGCCAGACTTATCACTGGTTAGACGAATGAATCTGCAATCAAAATCCTTCCAACAAAGCAAATGCCCAACCTTTCACTAGTGAATTCTACCAAATATTTCAAGAATTAATGGCAATCATTCTCAAAGTTTTTCAAAAACTGAAGAAGAAAGAACACTTTTCTGTGATCAGAATGTGTGCTGCTAATTTCATGTGCAGGAACTTAATCCCCATTGTAGTGGTATTAAGTAGTGGAAACTTTGGGGAAATGATTAAGTCAAAAGGGTTCCATTAGACATGAATTAGTGACTTATAAGAAGGGTGGAGAAAACTTACTTAGTCTTTTTTTTTTTTTTTTTTTTTTTTAACTCTAACTCTTCTGTCACGTGAGAACATAGAATATATTCTCTTTTGACCTTCTGCCTTCTGCCACGTGAGGACACAGCATTCAAACCAACCATAAGACATAGCAACAAGATTTCTTTTTTTTTTTTTTTTGACCTTAGAACATTATTTTTACTGTTTTTTTAAATTAATTTATTATTATTATTATACTTTAAGTTCTAGGGTACATGTGCATAACGTGCAGGTTTGTTACATATGTATACTTGTGCCATGTTGGTGTGCTGCACCCATCAACTCGTCAGCACCCATCAACTCGTCATTTACATCAGGTATAACTCCCAATGCAATCCCTCCCCCCTCCCCGCTCCCCATGATAGGCCCCGGTGTGTGATGTTCCCCTTCCCGAGTCCAAGTGATCTCATTGTTCAGTTCCCACCTACGAGTGAGAACATGCGGTGTTTGGTTTTCTGTTCTTGTGATAGTTTGCTAAGAATGATGGTTTCCAGCTGCATCCATGTCCCTACAAAGGACACAAACTCATCCTTTTTTATGGCTGCATAGTATTCCATGGTGTATATGTGCCACATTTTCTTAATCCAGTCTGTCACTGATGGACATTTGGGTTGATTCCAAGTCTTTGCTACTGTGAATAGTGCCGCAATAAACATACGTGTGCATGTGTCTTTATAGCAGAATGATTTATAATCCTTTGGGTATATACCCAGTAATGGGATGGCTGGGTCATATGGTACATCTAGTTCTAGATCCTTGAGGAACCGCCATACTGTTTTCCATAATGGTTTCTTTAACTGGAGACTTTCTCTGGCATTTCAGTAGCTTGGTAAGACCACTGGCAAGATAGTTCAGTGCTGCTGGAAATTCAGCCCCCTAGAGTAATCTTTACCTAATGCAGTATGGTAGATAAATAGCTCAGCATTCTCTTTCCTTCATGGGATTATTTTGAGACACATTTTGTGTGGTTTTTCAGAGGGTCTCCAGTGGGATTGAGTCACAGTTTCTAAAGTGTTAACTTCTCATTAGCACACTCTCTACTGAATTTTTTCTGTCGCCTCTCTCACTTTCCTAATTTTTGCTTCCTGAGATACCACTTTCAAATAATCTATCTTCATGCAAGCTTGTCCTAGGTGTCTGCTTTTGTGGGAATCCAAATTAAGACAATTAATAATCGTGATCATTTATAGTAGCCTCGTTTGTACCTGTGGGAAGAAAATATTATTACATGACTTTGTCAGGGATCTCATATATAGTTTTAGAGTTTTTTCAAGGTCTTCTGCTTGTACTTCCAATAGGTTTTCTTTCATCTATTTTGATGCTTTTATGACGCAAAGCAGTTAAGCATCGATAGTACTTTTTGTCAATATAAAATTATGCTACTTTGTTTTATTGATTAAGATTAAATTTTATATTATCTGATATGCATGCGGTCCCAGCTTAATCCTAAGGGCATTCACATTGATTTAGATGTATCTAATTAATTGATAATTGGAACTCAGATGATCATTTGCCTGAGTTATTAAGATATTTCTAGAAACTCATCAGGGTGATATAAGTAAAATGAGCTTGACACCATAAGACAGCCCTAGTCATCTGAAAGTGAGCCATATTAGTGCTGCATGAGAATGATCTCTCGAATTTATTTTAAGCATTCACTCAGTCAGTATGTATGTACTGAATATCTACTGCCTATCCAGCCTAGTCCCCACTGAATATGTTTCTGACTGTAATGGAAAACAAGGGTTCTGTAAGGCTTCGAGATAAAGAATTACTCTTTGGAATATCTCTAAGTGAAGGTAAACATAAGAAAAAAGAGAAATTTGACATATAATATTTATTTCAACAAAACACTATACACCTCAGTGCTTCAATGATTCTAGTGCTTCAACTATTGCCGGATAGAGTAATATCTAGTCATGGCAGTCATAAGAACTATGTACACATATTCCAATATAATTCTTCCTCAAATAATTCAACATTCTCTCCACTTTTTAAGTTAGATAAAATAATTATACTTATTTTGGCCAAGAAATTGTGGATTAAAAATGGCTTATATTATTTCTTCGTAAAAACTTTATGAGCCAATGCATAATTTCTACAATTTCTTCTTCCTGCTAGGATGAATATGAAAGTGGCTCTTGCAACGAAGTTTCTGTCATCCAGGAGCTCCAAGTGAGCCACTGTGGGTGCATAGTATGAAATAGAAGTATGCCTGTATGGTTTAAAGAACTGAAAGTCAGTTGTTATTGTAACATATCTAGATTATTATAATTGCTATACCAGTATAAACTCCGTGATGAATAACTGTTTTTACAAACACAACAGTGTCCAGTAGATCCCCAGTAGAAGGTAGAATAACTGGAAACATTGAAAGTAGGGGAATTTCTTGTGAGCATATGTGAAATTCATTATAAGCGCTCCAGAAAACACAAAATGTTAAGGGATTTGAGATTTTTCACTGAGCTGAATGTCTTCTGCATAGCATGTAGAAGCAGAAGCCGTTAGCCATTGAGTCATTAATAAGATATTGCTTTACTTGGAGTAGTGTTATCTGGGGAAACGAGTTATGTACTTTCATACAACTTCAAAGTTTTATGTTGTTTGTGAGATTTTTTCTCTTATAGGTTTAAAAACTGTCAAATTTACATTTTATTTTGTTTTAGAAGTTTTCATTGTAGGTATTCTTTTTATTATAGGCCTATTATTGTTTAACTTTAGTAATCAAATATGAGATATTTTTGGCACTTATTTTGGGAATCCAATGCATTTATAGGATTTATTGTAATTAATAGGTTTGATCCCATTCCTATCATCTTGCTTGATGTTTTTAACTTATTTTATTTCCTTGATACTTTCTTTTGTTCTTTTGCTACATAAACAATAGATTATTTGCCTTTTTATTCTTGTAATATTTTGAAAGTCAATCATATTAAAATTCTATTGGAGTCTAATTAAAAATATTCCCAAACACTTTGAAATTATATTTAGAGTATTAATGTAGATAATGGCAGTATAGCAACTTACGAGTTTATTTTTCCTTTTATTCCCAGAAAATATATAGAGTCCGGTATTTTTGTCATTTCAAATACTTTTAGACCAAAGTAGGAAGGCAATTTTATATCTTAAAAGCAAAGCAAGTGCAAAATCTATTCTAGTAATTAAACTGGATGTGGATTGCAAAATTATTTGAGTTGGAAAATTATAAGTAAAATAATTACGGAAAAATAAAAGAAAAAATTAAAGTAACCAGAAATAAACATTAGAGAGAAAATGGTATTCTTATACATTTAATTTTAAACGTATACTTGACAAATAATCTTTGTACATATATTTAGGCCACAATGTTTAAATTCATGTGTACGTAACTATAATGATCAAATTGTAGCTGTTACCATATCTGTCACTTTAAATATTTAGCATTTCTTTACGCTGACAACATTCTAAATCTACCATCTATCTTGAAATATATAATGCATTATTATTTGCTATAGTCACTCTAGTGTGTAACAGAACACCGAAACTTATTCTTCTTGAAACTTTTTATCCACTTATCAACCTTTCCTTGTTTCACCCTGCCCCCTAATATCTCCAGCCTCTGTTAACCACCATTCTAATCTCTCCTTCTATAAAATCAGCTTTTTTAGAAATCAGTATGTCAAAAAGACATCTGCACTCTCAGGTTTATTATAGCACTATTCACAATAGGCAATATATGGAATCAATCTAAAAGCCTTTCTTTGAAAAGAAAGACTGATAATCCTCTAGTAAAAATGTTCAAGAAAAAAAATAGAAAGTATATGTATTTAAAATATTAAGAATGAAAGAAGTCTTTTGAAAAAACCCTTAATACTTACTTTAAAACACTCAAAAAGAGATATATGTAGTGATGTCAGTAAGATAAAATAAGAGGTACCCCTCTAACATTCACTCACACAAACAGTGATTTGATAACCATCCACAGAAAAAATGTGCCCTTGTGGAAGCTTTGGGCTCTAGGTTGGAGACTGCAAAATCTCAGTGAAGCCAAAGACTGAGGAAAGGTGCTTTGAAAAGGGAGGCCTACTCTCTGGTTGTAGTTCACTCAATAAGGTTCTAGCTCCAGACTGAAAGCAACCCTGTCCCCTATGAATTCAACTCCAGGGTCACTTGGTTTAGTCTTGTAACCAGCTCCATCTACCAAAGGACCCCAGGAAGAACCACACTTGTCTACATCCCTGGTAAAAGACTGGTTGGTGTCATCCCCAACTGGGAATCCTGAAATGCCCTTTGGTTTATTAGAAATAAACCCTAACAATAGAAAGCACAACAGGCCCATATGATGGTATTAGTGTCTATAAGAAGAGACACTAGAGAGCTTGCTCTCTTATGTCTCTGCCATGCGATGACGCAGTGAGAGGGCAGCTGTCTGCAAGATGAGAAGAGAGACCTCAATAGAATCTGACAATACTGGCACATGTATATTGGCCATAAAGCCTATGATATTTTTGTTATGGCAGCTCAGTTGACTGACATATATCTGTTATTCAAAATATATAAAGAACTCCTAAACTTTAACAATAAGTTATAAAAATTTGATTAAAAATGGACTAAAGAGCTGAACATACACCTCACCCTAGAAGACATACAGTTTTGCAAACACACATGAAAAGGTTCTCCACATTTTATGCCATTTGCAAATTGCAAATGTAAACAACTAGATACCACTAAAGGTCTATTTGAATGGTGAAATTCTAAAAGCTAAATTCATCAAATGCTGGTGAGAGTATGAAACAACAGGATTTCTCATTCATCACTGGGGAAAATACAAAAATGGTAAAACCACTCTGAAAGATAGTTTGGCAGTTTGTAACACAATTATATATGCTCTTACTATAATTTCCAGTAACTGTGCTCCTTGGATATAGTAATTGTAAATACATACTCATATACTCTGGATACTCTGGAGTATCCAGATATACAAAGCAAATAGTATCAGAGATAAAAGAGAGATAGACCTCAATAAAATAAAAGTTGTAGACATTAACACCCCACCTTCAGCATTGTACAGATCATTCAGACAGAAAAAAAAAACCATCAGATTTAATCTGCACTTTAGGCCAAATGGACCTAATATATATTTACAGAACATTTCATCCAATGGCTGCAGAATATGCATATTTATCCCCAGCACACTGATTATTCTCAAGAACAGTCCATATACTAGGCCACCAAACAAGAGTTTAAAAAATCGAAATAATTGAAGTCATACCAAGTATCTTCTCTGATCAAAATGGAATAAAACTAGAAATTAATAACAAGAAAAACTTTAGAAACTGTACAAACACATGGAAGTTAAATAGTATGCTCCTGATGCTTTTGCAACAACCTAATGAATTTCAACAGAAGTGTCAAGAATATACATTGGGGAACGTACCATCTCTTCAATAAAGGCTTCTGGGAAAACTGGCTATCCATAAGCAGAAGAATGAAACTAGACTCCTATCTATCACTATATACAAAAATCAAATCAAAATGGATTAAACACTTAAATGAAGACTTCAAACTAGACCTCAAACTATGAAATGACTAAAAGAAAACATTGTGGAAAATCTTCAGAACGTTGATCTGAGCAAATATTTCTTAATCAATACTCCCACAAACACAGGCAACCAAAGCAAATCTGGACAAATGAGATCACATCAGGTTTAAAAGCTTCTGTACAGCAAAGGATACAATCAGTCAAGTGAAGAGAAAGTCCAGAGAATGGGAGAAAATATTTGCAAACCATCCATCTGGCAAATAACTAATAACCAGAATATATAAGGAGCTCAAAAAACTCTAGGAAAAATATAATAATCTGATTTAAAACTTGGCAAATGATTTGAATAGACATTTATCAATAGAAGACAGGTATATGAAAAGGTGCACAACATAACTGATCATCAGAGAAATGCAAATCACAACTACAAGAAGATATAATCTCACCCCAGTTAAAATGGCTTTTATCCAAAGACAGGCAATAATAAATGTCGACAAGGATCTGGAGAAAAAGGATCTCTAGCACACTGTTGGAGGGTACGTAAGTTAGTGCAGCTGTCGTGAAGAACAGTATGGAGGTTCCTCAAAAAAAAAAAAAAAAAAAAAAGAATGATCATGTGATTCAGCAATTCAACTGTTAGGTATACATACACTCCCCACATCAACCCAAAAAAGGAAATCAGTATATCAAAGCTGTATCTTCACTCCCATGTTTATTGCAGCACTATTCAAAATAGGCAGGAATTAGAAGCAATCTAAGTGTTCATGCATGAATGAATGGATAGAGAAAACATGGTACATACACACAATGGAGAATTATTCAGCCATAAAAAATAAGATTCCATTATTTTCAGCAACATAGAAGGAACTGGAGGATATTATAGTAAGTGAAATATGCCAGACACGTTCTGGCATATGTAAGAACATAACTTCACATGTTCTTACATTTTTGGAAACCTTAAATTAAAACAGTTGAACTCATGGTGACTGAAAGCAGAATTATGTTTCCAGAGTCTGCTAAGAGTAGTGGGTGAGGGATGGGGCAGTTGGGTATGGTTAATGGATACAAAAATGATGTTAGAATGAATAAGATCTATTTTTTTACAGCACAATAGGGTGACTATAATTAACAATAATAAATAATACATATTAAAATAAATAAAATAGTATAATTTTGGTATTTGTAACACACAGAAATGATGTGTTTCAGGCAATGAATACCCTACTTACCTTGATATTATTATGCATTGTGTGACTGTATTAAAATATTTCATGTACACCGTAAGTATATATATACTTACCATGTACCAAAAAATTAAAAATTAAAAAATATATAAGCCCTAAATTGCAAGTAAATGGGAGGTATAAAAACAGAAAGTAAATGCAGTTAAGCTCAATGTTTTAGTTTATTAAGGATCATTATTTCATTCTTGATATCAAGAAGACAATATATAGTATATTATAGTAGCTATTATATAATATGTAATTTTTAAAAGATTGACTTCTCCCTGCAACTGTTATGATGTAGCTTCATTGTGAGCAATAAGTTTACTGAGAACAAGCAAAAAATGGGAAGCAATACTAAAACAAGTGTTTGAAGACATTGGAGAGTAACTAAGCCAAGATTTGTCATGAGCCAAATTTATCCACAACATTTATAATCAGAGCATTTGTTAACTCATAAGATGTACAAAAACAAAGGCTAAGGGGGAAAGTACATAGTCACAGCATGGAGTTTGAGCTGTTTTATGAGACTGAACAGGCACATTTCAGTGTTTAAAACCTCCCTAGAAGGAGACACTCTAAACCAAGCCTCCATTGAGTATCCTGAAGGATATAATAATGTCCGGAAAGCTCTTACTGGATGAGAATTTCACCTTAAATTTTTTCAATTTTTGCTAGATCAAAGGGATATGAAACATTCTTAATATTAGTCAGAATGAATATAAATCTTCTCCGGAATAAAATAAAATTATCTAGAGTATTTAAATATTTTCATGCATTATGGTCAATAAATCTTTACCAGGTATCATACTAAAAATCTGGAAGAAATAAACAATATCCAAAAGGAAAAAAAAAAGATTAAGAAACACTTTGATAATCCAGATGCTGAAATGATCAGTTATAGACTTTACAATAAACATAAATATTTTAAATATACAATGTAGACAATTTCATGAGAAAAATGAGATGTGTAAAAGTAAGTGCCACTGAAATTTAGAACTGTAAAATAAAGTCACTGAAATCATGTTTTCTGTAGATGAGTGAAGTAGTATTAGAAACAATGAAATACAACATTAGTGTAAGATAACATAAGCAAATAGAAAACATCACAGGAGGTACGAAAAACAAAAAAGTCAAAAATACATATAATTATAGTCCCAGAAGAATAGAGAAAGAATGATTTGGAAGCAACATTTGAAGAAATTATTGCTAAGCTGTTTTTGAACTCAATAAAATATCAATCCATAGATTTGAGAAGCTACTTGAACACCAACAGAATAAATATAAATTAAGCCAAATCCAAGTACCTTACTGATAAATATCAAAGATATGAAAAAATCTTAAAGCAACAAAAGGGAATATATAAGACATATTACTATCTAATAAATAACATAATATTGGCAGCTAATTTTTCAACAAGAATGAGCAGAAAACAATAGAATGACATATTTAAATTCAGCAAAAAATAACTGCTAATTTAGAGTTCTATGCACAAAATATTATCAAAATGAAGGTATAATAAATATATTCTGACAAACACAACAGCATTTCTCACAGGTAGACTCACACTAAAAGAAAATGTTAAAAACGATTTATTCAGGTAAAAAATATGATCTCACACTGAAGCATGGGAATTTATAAAGATATACAGAATAGGCCGGGCGCGGTGGCTCAAGCCTGTAATCCCAGCACTTTGGGAGGTCGAGACGGGCGGATCACGAGGTCAGGAGATCGAGACCATCCTGGCTACCACGGTGAAACCCCGTCTCTACTAAAAATAAAAAAAATAATAAAAAATAAAAAAAAAAAAAAAACTAGCCGGGCGAGGTGGCGGGCGCCTGTAGTCCCAGCTACTCGCGAGGCTGAGGCAGGAGAATGGCGTAAACCCGGGAGGCGGAGCTTGCAGTGAGCTGAGATCCAGCCACTGCACTCCAGCCCGGGCTACAGAGCAAGACTCCGTCTCAAAAAAAAAAAAAAAAAAAAAAAAAAAAAAAAAGATATACAGAATAATCAAATGGTAAATATCTGGTTAACTTAAATAAATATTTACAAAGCAATAATAATAATATTAGTGTGCTGTTGGGCTTAAAATATATGGAGAATTAAAATACTTCATAACAACAACATAAAAGATTTACAGTGTATAAATGGTGTTCAATATTGTAATGTATTTACCTTCGAAGTGGTAAAATTAGTAAATTACACTGTAATATGTCAAGGAAATATGTCACTAAATGTACAGTAACAGAAAATAAAAATAAGTTAAAGGGTAAAAGATGGAATAATTAAAACTATTCTGAAGAATGAATGAAGAAATGTAAAATATATAAAATTGACAAATGCAAAAATAGGATCTTTATCAAGATTAATCAAATGTATTAACCACTAATGTGAAAGATGAAAAAAAAATAGAGAGAGGGAGAAGGTGAAAATTACCCAAATTGCTCATTACATTGGAGAAATGAAAACTGAGAGACCACTATAGATCCTATGGACCAGGGGCTAGGAGGATATTATAAACATCTTTGTTACAAAAAGATTTAAATATTTGAATAAAATGCACAAACTCCTTAAAATGTCACTTATGAAAAGTGACACAGAACAAATAGGAAATATTGATATTCTTATTTCAAATAAATATATTTAATCTATACTCTAAAGTTTTATCAGGGTAAACAAAGTGAAACAAAACACGATGAGTAGGCATTCTTGGTAAATTTCTTCAAATATTTAAGAAAGAAGTAACATGAACTGTATATCTTCTTTAGATAGTGGGCAACAAAACCCTTTCTAACTGACATCTTCAAAAACAAAGCCTAATAAGAACAGTAGAATAAATAAAAATTAGAGGACAGATTCTATTTAAAGCAAGCAAACAAACAAAAAACATTTAATAAGACAAAATGTAAATTTGTTTTAGCTTTCATAAATAAATAAGCACAATTTATATTTTGTGGGAATAAAGAATAAACATATGATCATTTTAATACATATAGAAAGCAATTATTTTTTAATATTATATTTGGAGGTTGTTATGGGCTGAATGTGTACACTCCAAATTCATACGTTGAAGTCTGATATTTGGAGGTGGGGACTTTGGGAGCTGATTTGGTTATGATGATGGAAGCCTCATGAATTTAATTAGTGTCCTTTTAAGAAGAGACAAATATACAATCTCACTCTCTCTCTCTGTCTCTCTCTCTCTGTCTCCCTACCACCTCTCTCTTTCTCTCTCTGTCTTTGTCTCTCAGCCATGGGATGATACATCAAGAAAGAATGTGTCTGTGAGCCAAGAGGTGGGCAATATCCAGACACGGGGTCTGCCAGTACCTTTCTTTTGAAATCCATAGCCTGCAGATCTATGGGAAATAAATGTCTGTTGTGTTAGGAGAGAAGTTCACAGCACTAAACACCCACACAAAAAAAGTTAGAAAGATCTCAAATTAACAAGCTAACATCACAACTAGAGGAACTATAGAAACAAGGGCAAACCAACCTCAAAGCAAGCAGAAGGCAAGAAATAACCAAAATCAGAGCTAAACTGAAGGAAATTCAGATGCAAACATATTCAAAATAACAATGAATACAGGAGCTAGTTATTTTAAGAATTAGTAAAATAGATAGACCAATAGCTAGACTAATAAAGAAAAAAATGAGATGAGATCCGAATAAACACTATCAGAAACTACAAAACAGATGTTACCACTGACCCCAGAGAAATATAAAAACCCTCAGAGACGATCATGTACACCTCTAAGCACACATGATAGAAAACTTAGAAGAAATGGATAAATTCCTGGAGACATACAACCTCCATAGATTAAATCAGGAAGAAATTGGATCCCTCAACAGACCAATAATTAGTTCCAAAATTGAATGAGTAATAAGAAGCTTACTAACCAGAAAAAGCCCAGGATCAGATGAATTCACAGCCAAATTCTACCAGATGCGTAAAGAAGAACTGGTACCATTCTTACTGAAACTGTTTCAAAAAACTCAGAAGGTAGGACTCCCCTCTATCACATTCTATGAGCCCAGCATCATCCTGATACAGAAACCTGGCAAAGACACAACATAAAAGAAAACTTCAGTCCAATAACTTTGATGAACGTAGATGCAAAAATACTCAGCTATATACTAGCAAACCAAATCTAGCAGCACATAGAAACAAGCAAAACAAAAAGGAATTCAACACTATCAAGTAGGCTTTATCCCTGGGATGCAAGATGGGTTCATATACAAATCAATACATGTGATTCACTACAGAAATGGAACTAAACACGAAAACTACACGATTATTTCAGTGAATACAGAAATAGCTTACGATAAAATTCAACATCGCTTCATATTAAAATCCTTCAATAAATGAAACATTGAAGGAACATACTTCAAAATTACAAGAGCCATCTATGACAGCCCCATAGCCAATATGATACTGAATGGGCAAAAGTTCAAACCATTCCTCTTGAAAACCGGAAAACGACAAGGATGCCCTCTCTCACTACTCTTAGTCAAAATAATACTGGAAGTCTTAACCAGAGCAATCAAGCAAGATAAGGAATAAAAAGCATCCAAATAGGAACAGTGAAAATCAAACTGTTCTTGTTTGCAGATGATGTGATTCTATACCTAGAAAACCACACAGTCTCTGACCCAAAGCTGCTTGATTTAATAAACAACTTCAGCACACTTTTAGGATACAAAATGAATGTACAATAATCAGTAGCATTGATGTGCACCAGCAGTGTTCAACCTGAGAGCCATGTCAAGAATGCAATCCCACCCACAATAGCAATAAAAAGAATAAAATACCTAGGAATATAGCTAACCAAGAAGGTGAAAGATATCTACAATGAGAATTACAAAACATTGCTTACAGAAATCAGAGATGACACAAGCAAATGGAAAAACATTTTATGTTTGTGAATATAGGAACAATCAATATTATTAAAATGGCCATACTATCCAAAGCAATTTGCAGATTCAATGCTATTATTATCAAACTACCAATGACATTTTTCGCACAATTAGAAAAATATTATTTGAAAATTCATATGGAACCAAAAAAAGCCCAAGTAGCCAAGGCAATCCTACACACACACACACACACACACACACACCCCACAAGGCTGAAGGCATTATATTAACTGGGTTCAATCTACACTTCTATACTACAAGGCTATAGTAACCAAAACAAGCATCGTAATGGTTTGAAACCAGACACAGACATATAGACCAATGAAACACAATAGAGAGCTCAGAAACAAAGCCTCTTACCTACAACCATCTGATCTTCAACAAAATTAACAAAAAGAAGCAATGAGGAAAGGATTATTTATTTATTAAATGGTGCTGGAATAACTGGCTAGCCATATGCAGAAGATTTAAACTGGATTCCTTCTTTTCATCATACACAAAAATTAACTCAAGATGCATTAAAACTTTGCTGTGAAAACTCTGGAAGATAACCTGGGAAATACCATTTTGGACATAGAAGGTAGCAAAGATTTCATGATGAAGCTGCCAAAAATCAGTTAAAGTAAAAACAAAAGAAATGACAAAAAGGACCTAATTAAACAAAAGATCTTTTGCACAGCAAAAGAAACTATCAATAAACAGACAACCTACAGAATGGGAGAAAATATTTGCAAACTAAGCATCTGAAAAAGGTCTAATATTCAGCATCTGTAAGGAGCTTAAACAACTTTACAAAAAGCAAACAATCCCATGAAAAACTGGGCAAAGAACACGAACAAACAGTTTTCAGAAGAAGACATACATGCAGCCAACAAGAAGAGGAAAAAATGCTCAACATCACCAATTATTAGAAAAATGCAAATTAAACCCACAATGAGATACCATCTCACACCAGTCAGAATGGCTATTACTAAAAGTCAAAAAGTAACAGACTCTTGTATGTTTGGGGACAACAGGGAACATTTATGCAATGGTCATGGGGATGTAAATTAGTTTAGTCATTGTGGAAAGCAGTTTTGTGATTTCTCAAATAAAACAGAATTATCTTTTGACCTAGAAATACCATAATTGGTTATATACCCAAAGAATAAAAATCATTCCATCATAAAAACCCATGAGTACACATGTGCAGCACAGCACAAGTCACAATAGCAAAGACATGGAATCAACTCAACCTAAGTACCCATCAATGGTAGACTAGATGAAGAAAATGTTATATATATATGTATACATACACATATGCACACACATACACATATATGTATTATACACACACATATGTACACAAATATATACATATATACACACATATATGTATGTATATGTATGTGCACACACATATGCATGCACACACACACATATACACATGCATGCATACATACATACATACCATGGAATTCTATGCAGCCATAAATAGAACGAGATCATGTCCTTTGCATCCACATGGATGGAGCTGTAACCTGGGAAATACCATTTTGGACAAAGAAGGTAGCAGGACAGTAACCTCAGCAAACTAACACCTGAACAGAAAACCCAATTCCTAACGTTTTCACTTATAAGCGGGAGCTAAACTTTGAGTACATTTGGACACAAAGAAGGGAACAACCTAGACTGGAACCTCCCTGAAAGTGAAAGCTGGGAGGAGGGTGAGGATGGAAAAACTGCATATCAAGTACTGTTCTTATTACTTGGGTGACAAAATAATTTGTACACCAAATATCTGTGAAACACAATTTACCTATTAAACCTACATAATTAACCAGAACCTAAAATAAAAGTTGAAAAAAATTAAAAATGGGAAATCAGGATTGTGTACTGATATTAATAAATAAAGTTTAAAATCTGAAAAACAGTTCTGTTGACTTGGATGTAATTTTCTGTAATGTTATATCCATTAAATGGCTTCAGAAAGGCAAACTTCTGTTTTAAAAACCATTCTTATTTGAATAGCATTAGTTATTAGCTTTGAGAAGAATAATATTTTTATACCTATGAAATTTATTAGTATGCTGATTCCTGGGTATTTTTACTTTTTGCTATTTTTGGAGTCATGATGTTCAGCGACAAAATGACTAGTTTAAAAAATTTTATATTATTGCACCTGAAACGAGAACTAAGAAAAATACTCTTAGTATAGGCTGTTAGCTAAGGAGATGTCTTTGGTTCTGTAATGTCTGTTCATTAGTGTTTAAATAATAAATAAGATTTTTAACTTCACAATTAGTTATCTTGAATGAGTGAGGCATTCTATCCCATACATCTATAAACTCAAAAATAATGAGTTGCATCATCTTTATTTTTCTATACTTAACTGTGTTCTAAAATAAATTCTCTGGATGGGGAAAATATGGAAGTTACTTTGGAACTGGATAATTAACAAAGGCTAAAAGAGTACTGATATACATGCTAAATAAAGTCAATATCTCCCTGAATGAACTATTCAGAGCAATTCTGGTGGGTGTTAGACAGGACATAGAGACCTGGAGAAGAAGCTCCCATTTTCATAGAGAATGCAAAAACAGTCATGTATAGAATGTTGGTAGAAATATGAATGGTGAAGGTCAATGTAATGAAGTCTTGGATGGGAATGAAGAAAGGTTACTAGACAAGGGAGAAAAGGTAATCCTTGTTATAAAGTGGCAAAGAACTTGGCTGAATTGTATTCATGTTCTAGTGTTTTCTGGAATATAGAACTTGCAAGAAATAAATATAGATATTTAGCTGAGATTTCTAAGCTAAGTATTGAAGGAGTAGCTTGTTTACTCCTGACTGATTATAATAAAATGTAAGAAGAAGGAAACATATTGAAGATGGAGTTGTTAAGCAAAAATGAGCAGAAAAATATTTAGAGATTTCTCAGCCTGTACATATGCAACCTATCCATATTGCAGCCTATGCATGTTGCAAACTGCCCAACAACCGTTTGATAAAGGGATCAGTATGGGTGTAAAGCACCGTCTTAATCAGCCACCCCAGCAGAAACATTGCTAATTTGAACTGAAGGAAGACATGATAGAATGAAAGAAGGCCATCAGACTTTTTAGATACTATAGTACCAGATTGTAGAGCTATTTGGCTGTAAAATGTGTGCTATTCTTCAGGACAAGAGAAGTATGTCAAAGATGATCTCTGGATTAATGCTGGCACTCCATCCACAGATCCAGAGTGTTGAACCTGGGGGACAGGATTACCTCCACCTTGGCTTCAAATATATAGCATAGGCATGAGGGCAGGGCTACTCATATTTGTGGGGGCATAATCCAACTTCAGTGAGTCCTGTAGGCAGTACCAACACCCCAGTGAGTCTGGAAGGCAGAACATAGAGCCAAAGAGGATTATCACTGAGTTTTAGGAACTCATATTATTTGCTGCTATAGGTTTTAGATTTGTGTAGAAGCTGTTATCCCTTGCTTCTTCCCTAATCTTTTTTACAAAATGGGAATGTCTATTCTGTGCCCATCCCATCACTGCCTTTGAAAGCACATAACTCTTTTCTGGTTTCATAGATTCACAGATTCACATCTGGAGAGAAATTTTGCTTCAGGATTGTACCTTGAGTTTCATCCATATCTGTTCTAGATAGTATTTAGATGAAACTTTGAACTACAGATGTTAAAGTTGGTGGTGGAAGGAGATAGGACTCTTGGAGCAGTCGGGATAGAATGCATTTCTTTTGCGTACAAGAAAGACATGAATTTTAAGAGGTAAGGGGTGGAATGATATTGACTGAATATTTGTATTCCCAGAAATCTGTATGTTGATGTCTAATTCCCTATGTGATAGAATATGGATGTGAGGATTTTGAAAGGTATCATAACATTTTTGCTTACTTAAAACTTTTAAATTGTTTTCAGCTTTAAGATATAATTGGCTAATAAAAATTGTATATATTTAACATGAACAACTTGATATTTTTGATACATGCATATACTGTGAAATAATCACTGCAATCAAATTAATGTATCAATCACCTCACATAGTTACTATTTCCTTTTCCATTTTTTCGTGTGTGTGTGTGTGTGTGTGTGTGTGTGTGTCAAGAACTCTTAAGGTTTACCCTCCTAAACATTTTTAAATATGCCGACCGGGTGCGGTGGTTCACGCCTGTAGTCTCTGTACTTTGGGAGGCCGAGGAGGGGGGATCTCGAGGTCAGGAAATCAAGACCATCCTGGCTACCACGGTGAAACCCCCTCTCTACTAAACAAAATACAAAAAATTAGCCGGGCGTGGTGACAGGTGCCTGTAGTCCCAGCTACTCGCGAGGCTGAGGCAGGAGTATGGCGTGAACCCGGGATGCGGAGCTTGCAGTGAGCCGAGATCGCGCCACTGCACTCCAGCCTGGGCGACAGAGCGAGACTCCCTCTCAAAAAAAAAAAAATAAAATAAATAAAATAAATATACCAGCAATGTTGTTAACTATGGTGAGTATGCTTATGCTATACATTAACTTTCCAGAAATTATTCATCTTGCATAACTGAAAATGTGTATTCTTTGACCAAAGTCTTCCTATTTCCATCTTTGCTGAGCCTCTGATACCATCATTCTACTATCTGATTTTATGAGTTTGATTATTTCATATTTCACACATAAGAGAGATGATGCATTATTTTTATTTCTGTGTTCAGTTTATTTTACTTAGCATAATTTCTTACAGGTTTATTTCTTTATATTTTATTTAATTAATTAATTTATTTATTTAATTTGTGTGTGTGTGTGTGTCTTTTTAAAAATTTTTTTTTATTATTATACTTTAAGTTCTAGGGTACATGTGCACAACGTGCAGGTTTGTTACATATGTATACTTGTGCCATGTTGGTGTGCTGCACCCATCAACTCGTCATTTACATCAGGTATAACTCCCAATGCAATTCTTCTCCCCTCCCCCCTCCCCATCATAGGCCCCAGTGTGTGATGTTCCCCTTCCCGAGTCCAAGTGTTTGAGACAGAGTCTTGCTCTGTCACCCAGGCTGGAGTGTAGGGGCACGATCTCTGCTCACTGGAACCTCTGCCTCCGGGGTTCATGGCATTCTCCTGCCTCAGCCTCTCGAGTAGCTGGGACTACAGATGCACACCACCAAGCCTGGCTAATTTTTGTAGTTCCAGTAGAGACGGGGTTTCACCATATTGGTCAGGCTGGTCTAGAACTCCTGACCTCGGGTGATCCACCCGCCTTGGCCGCCCAAGTGTTGGGATTTCATGCTTGAGCCATTGTGCCGGGCCACAGGTTTATGTTGTAGATATAGTATTTTTTTTTTTTTTTTTTTTTTTTTTTTTTTTTTTTTTTTTTTACATTTCTTTTCTTTTTTTTCCCCCAAGGTCTTGGTGTAATTTTAGAATTCACATCAACTTTGGATTCAGCTAATACATGTCATTACATCATTGACCAATGTTGTATATATAGCACGTTTTAAAAAATCAATTCATCCATTGATGGACAGTTATAATATTTACATATCTCAGCTTTTGTGAATAAAGCTGTAATGAATGCGAGAGTGTTAATGTCTCTTCCAGATCCTAGTTTCAATCATTTTGCATATATACACATAAGTGAGATTGTTACATCATATGGTAGGTAGTTGTATTTTTTACTTTTTAAGGAACCTCCATACTGTTTTCCATAACAGCTGCACCAACTTTGCCAACAACAGCGTAGAAAAATTCCCTTTTATCCACACCTTGGCCATCACTTTTTGTATTTTGTTTCTTGATAGTAGCCATTCTAACAGCCATGAGGTAATATCTCATTCTGGTTTTGATCTGCAGTTTTCTGAGAATTAGTGATGTTGAACACCTTTTTATATACTTCTTGGCCATTTGTATCAGTCTTCTTGCAAGAAATGTCTGTTCAGGTCATTTGCCCATTTTTAATAGGGTTTTTATCTTTTTGCTACTGAGTTTATGATTTCCTTATGTATTTTGGATATTATTCCCTTATCAAATATATGGTTTGCACATATTTTATTCCATTTTATAGGTTGTCTCTTCACTTTGTCGATTGTTTCCTTTGCTGTGTTGAAGTTTTTTATTTTGATGTGGTATCACAGGTCTACATCTTTTTTTTTTTTTTCGCTTTTGTTGCCTATGTGTTTGATGTTATGTTCAATTATTGTCAAGACCAATGTCAAGAATCTTTCTTCCTATGTTTTGCTCTAGCAGTTTTATGGTTTCACCTCTTAGGTGTAAGTATTTAATTCATGCAAAGATGTCATCAAAATACAAAAATCCGTGGTTTCTATACAATAGTAATGAACTATCTGAAAAAATTAACAAAACAATACCATTTGAAATAGCAAAAAGATATACTTAGGAATAAACTTAAAGAAGTGAAAGGTTGGTACATGAAAATTATGAAACAATTATGTAAAAAATTAAAGAAGCCACAGATAAATGCAAAGATGCTCCATGTTTATTGATTTGAAGAACTAATATTGTCAAAATGTCCATACAACTCAAAGGTATCACAAATTTACTTTACTCCCTATCAAAGTCCCAGTGGTATTCTTTTTAGATACATAAAAAATAATCTTAAAATTCACATGGAATCAGAAAGGCCCCAAATAGCCAAAGCAATCTTGACAGCAAGAGGCATCACACGTGCTAATTTCAAAACATATTTAAAATGTACATTTGTCAAAACAGTTTAGTACTGGCACAACAGCAGACACAGACACATGGAACAGAATAGAGATCTCAGAAAAAAATCTACACATTCACCGTCAGCTGATCTTTGACAAGGGTGAGCAAATAGACAATGAAGAAAGAATAGTCTCTTGCATAAATAGTCTTGGAAAAATTGGATATCTTCATGCAAGATTATGAAATTGGACCCTTATCTTACACCACATACAAATTTTAAGTTAAAAATATAGAATGATTTGGATGTTTCTGTGGTTGGAAACAACAATAAATACATGTTGTAAAATGCCTCTGCAGCTTTGGAACCATAACATCTTTGTAAAGTAAAATAAAATGCATGGTCATTGTAAAAAAATCAAATAATATGAACATGCTGGTTGCTACAGATACTGTCACAAGTGCCAAGAAGCTGAATTGGCAAGTTAGTAACCGGTGTGCAGGCAGATAGGAAGGGATGCAGAAAACTAGCAAGAAATGATGCTTGTGTCTGTTTGGCCTACTGTCAACATTCCAGACAGAAAGAAAGTGAGTGGCAGGTAAAGTGAGCTGTCCTTTAATATTCAGCATTGTAGATCCAAAGGTTTTGAGATATTACTTTGTAGAGCTATGTTTGATATCTTTTAATATACAACATCCCTTTTGAAGAAGAAAGCACAGCTTTCATCACATAAAGTCATCAACTTCTAAAAAAAAATAAAGAAAAAACAAACAGAAAGTGAAACTTCTGATCCTGTAATGGATCATTTAACTGGAAACTGATTCAGAAAGTTTGGAATTATCCCTAAAATTGTGAATTACACAAAGATAAGGCAAAACTAATGGATATACAACCCGTAACACTAAGATACTTCGAGTGATGCACAGCTTTTGACACTGGACTCACATAGAAACAGTGCTTCATAGAAACAGTGGCTCATGTCTGAGGCTACTTATTTTAAAGAAGCACGGTCCATAAAGCTCCAATTTTTTTCTTATATATTTTTTATTTTTATTTTTTGAGACGCAGTCTCTCTCTGTGTTGCCCAGGCTGGAGTGCAGTGGCGTGATATGGGCTCACCGCAACCTCCCCGTCCTGGATTCAAGGGATACTCCGGCCTCAGCTTCCTGAGTAGTTGGGATTACAGGCGTGCACCACCACACCCAACTAATTTTTCTATTTCAGTAGAGATAGGTTCCACCATGTTAGTCAGGCTGGTCTCCAACTCCCGACCTCAGGTTATCGGCCCACCTCGGGCTCCCAAAGGGCTGGGATTACAGGTGTGAGCCACTGCGCTGGTTCAGATAAATTTTTGTAGAGGACATAGGTGTAGGGCTGCCTGGTTTTCAGAAAACCATCAGGTTACAGAACACCTGGAATAAAAATAAGTATTTACTTGGTAATTGCCCTGAAAAAAAAATTTTCTTTAATACTAAGAACATTTAGTTATCTACAGGTGAAGAATTTACGAAATTGTGGTATATCAATGTGGATTATAGAGATGAAGTGGAAAAAAGAAACGTATCTAATTGTTGACAGGGTTTTAATTTTCTTCAGGAATCTGGACTTAAAAATTGGCCCTTATTCAGAGAGGAAAAAAACTCTGTTTCAGAGAACTAGTGACAATTTAAGAATGATGAAGAACCATTGACTGGATAACTGAATAAATATTCCAATATTTTTCCTAGCAAATAGCATGCACCTTTTTGTTCCTCTGCTTGTTTGTTTTTGAGCACACAGTTACAAATGCAAAACACAAAATATTTCTTGCTGATACTCAGAATTTGTTTGACTTCAATAATTTCAATTTCATATTTCTTCCTATTTTGAGCTCTAGAAAAGAATTTGTAGAACAACTGTAAATTATAAAATTTAAAAGGTATTTTAACAGGATAGGTCAAGGTGAAATAATTTTATGGGTGATATCATGTAGTACTCAATATTAACCTGACATTTTGAAAAGGAGGGAGAAAGTTTTCATAGCATCCATATGTCTTTATTTGAGGTTTATGCTCTACTTCATAACAGTTTCTCTGTTACCTTTTTATTATTTTACAGCAAATTTGCAGATTAAATTTCAATGCAATAATTGTGCATCTGTTGCAAAGAACATATGTATAAGAAAATAATTGTAGACAGATTTTTTAATGTATTAATGACTTCAATTTTATTAGCTTTAATTCCATTGGCTTCCAATGGCCATGGAAGTACACTTTGGAAATATTGTTGAGGACTACAATCTGACTTTATTTTTGACAATATGAATTACATAATTTAAACAGAAGCCATTCTTCTTGATAAAATGTCAATGAAATTAATACACATTACATATTAAAAAGTGAAAATTAATGGATTCATATTTTTTCTCTCCAATTTTGCAACTCTGAAGTAAGCAAATTTAACTATTTGGTGTACCACCTTTTTTTTTGGTTTGTTTTTCTAAACATAAATGTGCCTATTTTCCCCAAACTTAGGTTATAAAAGAAATATTATTGCTCACTTCCTTTTGCCTATAAATATGCTAATATTTCTCTATCAATACATATTCATCACTCCAACAAAATAAATAGTTGTAGAATTTTACTTAATATGAACATTGAGTGGCATATTTATCCATACCCCTGTTGATGGATATTTGGTTTGTTTCAAATACTTCTCCTATCAATATTGCTGCCGTTAATTTTCTGATGCATTTTGTAAAAAATAGATGGAAAACATGAGAAATATGTGAAAAGATAAGATAAAAATGAGAAAAATGAGGGTGGTATGAAAAGGAAAGAAAATAAAAAGTTTAGAAGCAAAACTAAATATTAACTATCATATTTCATGGAATCTAAACTTCCAATCATTTCCATATTTACCATTATCTTATGTACCATCCAGAAAAAAAAATTGCTGGGAATTAACTCTGGCATAATTATCCGTTATCAAAATAGAATTTGAAAAATATGTACCTTCAATTATGGAATAAATATATATGTAGTACATAAGATATATCTTGTATCGTTTGTATTAAAATGAAATAGCATAATTTATCTACTCTTAATTTATCTTGCAGATATAGGCCTTGGAGTAATTAATGTTTCAAGATATTCTAAATAAAAAATATGTTTCTGCCTGAGACAGAATTTTAAAATTTAAGTGCAAATAATTTTAATGCTGAATTGCTTTAAGTTTAATCTTTAAATTACAAAGCAAGACATAATTACAACGAGGTCCTTTTGTAAGCAATAATGAAACTGTTAAAAAGAAAGACTATTAAAGTAACGCACGTTCTGAGAACAATGCTAAGCAATTTTATGGTATTGTTATACATGCACATGCATTGTATTGATCATCTTTTTCAACTTCCTTGCTATCTATCTGTTTATATCTTCTTACATCTCACATTCAGGTGATTAGTATATGTATATGTAATATACATATCATTTATCAGGATATAATATAAAGTTCTAATAATTAAGAATATGGATGTGCAATTAGACCAATAAAACAGAATAGAAACTATAGATACTTTAAAAATATTTGATTTATGATATGCATGACTCTAAAGTTCAATAAAGAAAAAAATATAATCTCCAATTAATATTATTGAGTCACTTGGATATTAATATGCAAATAATGGATCCTGATTACTATATGACATTATGCACAAAGTGACTACAGTTTGCACTGTGAGGAGTAAAAGGAAGAATATCCAAGAGACAACATTTATACCCTTATGAATTTAGAATGTGAAAATATTTTAAAAATGAAACACAAAAAACACTAAATGTTAAGAAAAATATATACATCTACATATTGAAACTAGACTCCATTAAAATTAAAGATATATGTTTACCATTAGACATTAGGAGAATATAAAAACAAGTTCTAGTGTGGGAAATGATATTTTCAAGAAATATATCTGTAAAAGGACTCATTCATAATATATAAAGAACTTCTACAAATCCACTAGTAAAAGATAGACAACTTAGTGATAAATGAGTAAAACTCTGGAATAGTTAGTTCTCAAAAGAGGATGTTTACGTGGCTAATGAATATATGTAAAGATACTTAACATTATTATTCATAAGGAAATACAAATTGAAACGATAACATACACTGCACATTCACCTAAATGAATAAAATCAAAAGTGTTTGCAAGGATGTGATGCTACTCTCATTAACTGTTGTTTAGGGTATAACGATTTCCAAAAATTGTTTCATAATATCTTCAAAAGCTGAATCCATGCATACCCCATGGGCCAATAATTCACCTCCTGGAAATATACCCCACAGCAATGTATATATATCTTCCCTCAAAAATTCATACAGTTATTTTCATCACAACTTTAATCATAATAGCAAGAACAAAATAACTGGACTCAAGACAAATATACACCCACATTAAAGTAGATACATAAATTATAGTATACCCATGTGATAGAATACTATTGAACAATAAGGATAATTGAGCATCAGCCCAAGTATGAACATGGTAGACTTGGAAGAATAGTTTTGAGCAGATCAAGTATATTGTATAATTTATTTGCAGATATTTTCAATAGAGAAAAAACTAAACTACACTGTTAGTGAAACCGGAAATGTTCCCTTGTTCCCCTCGCAGAGTGTGCGATGGGGGTGTGGCTCCCTTCTAACAGTGCCCCTGCTGCTCAAACCTCTAGGGGAGCATACAGAGGGGCAGATTGTGGGGCTTCCACCCCAAGGCAGTGTGGGTGTGTGTTACAGGGTGTTCTGTTAGATTGCTGTCTATAGGCGGTTTGTGTTAACCAGCTCAATTGACCCCCTTCCTTATCACAAGGACAGAGGGATTTCTGTAGCTCTCTGCCCAATCAGGGAGCCAGAAGGGAGATGGTTTTCCCCTGGAGTCTGGCCGCTCTTCTCCAACTGCCCCAGCCAAACTTCACACCCTCCTGCCAGTCGTGCCGGCGCCTGTCAGTGTGGTCTTCGTGTGGTCTTCTGCCAGCGTGCTCCTCTCCAAGTCCACAGAATGACCAGTCTCTTGTGTCTTCTTCTGCCAATGTGCTCTTTCGCCAATGTGCTCCTCTCAATGTCTGGTTGCCTGTGTGTCTGCCCGCTAGGGTCTAGGGTTTTCACAGGCCCAGGATGGAGGCATGGCAGGCCACAGTGGTCTTGGGAAATGCAACATTTGGGCAGGAAATGCTTGTCCTCACCTAGGTCTGTGGGAGTGGAGTCCTATCCAGGGTCCCGCCTTTCTCTACCCAGCATTTCCCTTCCTGCTTCTGTATCATTTAAAGGGACCATACTCTTCCCTTTCCAGCACTCCCATATCATTAGCAGTCAAGAAAATTGTTAGTTTTGGAAGCATTAAGGTGGACTTGAGTGCTGCAAATATTTACTTTATTGACCCAGGTTCTGGTTATCTATGGATGTGTACTTTATTAAAAAATATTGAAATGTACACTTACTATTTGTGTTTTGTTTTGTATACAGAGATTAATGAATAGTTTTAGATCACTACAAAAACAATAAGACACGATGATTCATTAATGCTTGCTATGAACCACGCATTATTCCAAGTGATTTACATAAATTGACTCATTTAATGCTACCAACCTTATGAGGTAAGCTATTTTCCTTAATTTAGCTGAGCAAAATGAGATTTATAGTGGTTAAATAACTTACCTAAGATTATGCAGCTAATGACTTGTGAAGTCAAAATTGAAATCCCTATAGCGTAACTACAAAGCCTAAATTCTTAACCACCATACTATATCTCAGAATGTAATTGTACCTTTTTATGTTAAGTTTTCAATTTAAAATTTTTCCTAGTCAACAATTACATATAGATTAATATATCTAAATAGTAGCTTTTTGCTTTTGCTTGTCTTATTTTCTTGTAATGCAGTTTCTTAGAACAGGTTATCAATCTTACTTTTAGATTCATAACTAGATAAATCTTCTATCATGGAATTGAAGTAGATAAATGAAACAACTTGTATCTACTTTTACTCTTAGAAGCACAATGTTCAGGAAGGCATTTTCTGACTTTATTGTAACTAGTTTTCAGTTTATTTGTCTACTTTATTATTTTAAAATTTTTAATGTTTAAGTTTTGTGAGTACATAGTAGATGTATATATTTATAGGGTATATGAGATATTTTGATGCAGGCATACAATACATAACAATCACATGGGAGTAAATATGGTATCAATCACCTCAAACATTTATCTTTTCTGTGTTTTACAAACAATTCAATGATACTCCTTTAGTTGCTTTAAAATGCACAATAAATTATTGTTGACTATAGTCATTACCAGCCTGTAGTACCCATCATTTTGCTATCTACATGAGTTCAATTATTTTAATTTTAGCTGCTACAACAAATAAGTGAGGATATGCTAAATTTGTCATTCTGTGACTAGCTTATATCACATAACATAATGACTTCCAGTTCCATTCATGTTTTTGCAAATGACAGTATCTAATTTTTTTTAATAGCTGAATAGCACTTCTTTGTGTATATGTTCCACATTTTCTTTATCCATTCATCTGTTGATGAACACTTAAGTTGATTGCAAGTCTTGGCTACTGTAAACAGTGCTGTAAAAAATGTGGGAGTGCAGATATTTCTTCGATATACTGAATTCATTTATTTTGGGTACATAGCAAGCAGTGAGATTGCTGGATCACATGGTCGCTCTATTTTTAGTTTGTCGAGGAATCTCCAAATTGTTCTCCATATCGGTTGTATTAATTTACATTCCTCAGAGTTTACAAGCATTCCATTTTCTCCACATCCTTGTCAGCATTTGTTATTGCCTGTCTTTTGCGTACAAGCCATTTCAACTGGAGTGAGATGATATCTCCTTGTAGTTTTGATTTGCATTTCTCTTATGATCAATAATGCTGAGCAGCTTTACGTGTCTGTTTGCCATTTGCGTATCTTCTGTTGAGAAATGTCTATTCAGATATTTTTCCCACTTTTAAAACAGATCATTATAATTATTCCTACAGTTCTGTTAGCTCCTTATATATTTTGGTTTTTAATTCGTTGCCAGGAAGATAGTTTGCAGATATTTTCTCCCATTCTGTGGGTTGTCTCTACACTTTGTTCACTTTGCTCTTTGCTGTGCTTTTGAAGCGTGCTTCCATTTGTACATTTTTGCTTTGGTTGCCTGTGCTTGTGGGTGTTTTCTTTTCAAGAAATTATTGTTCAATTACCTTAAAGAGTTTCCCAAATTCTTTTCAGTAGTTTCATAGTTTGAGGTGTTAGATTTAAGCTTTTAATTCATTTTGATTTAATATTTGTGTATGGTGAGATACAGGAATTTAGTGTCATTTTCTGCCTATGAATATTCAGTTTTTCACCTATGAATATTCAGTTTTCCCAGCACAATGTTTTGAAGAGACTATCCTTTCCCCAATGTACATTCTTGGCATTTTTGTTGAAAATGAGTTGAGTATAGATGTATAGCTTTGTTTTTGTTACTGGGTTCTATTCTGTTCCACTGATTCGTGTGTCTGTTTTTATACCACCAGCTAGCTGTTTTGCCTACTATAGCTCGGCATTATAATTTGAAGTCAGGTAATGTGATTCCTCCAGTTTTGTTCTCTTTGCTCAGGATAGTTTCAGCTACTCTGGGTCTTTTGTGATTCCATATTAATTTTACAATAGTTTATGTGAAGAATGCCATGGTAATTTGGTAAAAATTGCATTGAATCTGTAGAATGTTTTGGGTAGCATAGACATTTTAACAATATTGATTCTTCCAATCCATGATTGTAGAATACTTCTCCATTTTTTTTTTTTTTTGGTGTTCTCTTCAATTTTTTTGTGAAAATGCTTTATAATATTCATCATAGAGATCTTTCACTTCTTTGGTAAGTTAATTCCTGGGTATTTTATTTTATTTGTAGCTATTTTAAATGGAATTACTTTTTTGATTTCTTTTTCTGATTGTTTGCTGTTGGCATATAGAAATGTTCCTGATGTTGTGCATGTTAATTTTGTATCCAGCAACATTATGGAATGTGTTCATCACTTCATATATATATATATATGATATGTATATATATTTTTTGCTGAAGTCTTTAGGCTTTTCCAAATACAAGATCATATTGTCTGCAAATAAAGATAACTTGCTTCTTCCTTTACAGTTTGTATGCTCTTTCTTTCTCTCGTCTGATTACTGTAGCTATGCCTTCTAATACTATGTTGAATAATAGTGGTGAAAGTGGGCATCCTTGTCATATTCCAGTTCTTAGAGGAAAGATTTTCAATATCATACCAGCTGTGGTTCTGTCATACATGAGTTTTATTGTGTGAAATTATGGACCTTCTATACTCAGATTTTTGTGGATTTTCATCCTGAAAGTATGTTGAATGTTATCTATTGGTTTTTCCACATCAATTGAAGTGACCATATAGTTTTTTTCCTTCATTCTGTTGATATGAATTATGATATAGACTGTTTTGCATATGCTGAACTATGCTTGTCTCCCAGGGATAAATCCCACTTATTATGAATAATCATGAAGAGCATGAAAAATGATCTTTTCAGTATGTTGTTCAATTTAATTGGCTAGGATTTTGGTAACCATTTTGCATCAGTGTTCAACAGGGATATTGACAGGTAGGTTTTTTATGTGTCTTTGTCTGATTTTGGTGTCAGGGTAATATTTGCCTCATAGAAGGAGTTTAGAAGTATTCGCTCGTTTGTTATTATTTGATTAGCTTAGGTGAGTGTGATATAACCTCTTCTTTAAGTGTTTCGATATAATTCAGCAGTGAAAACATTGGGTTCCAGGATTTTCTTTGCTGGGAGATATTTTTTTTTTTCCTATGGCTTAAATCTCATTACGTATTCTTGGTGTGTTAAGCTTTTGAATTTATCCATGGCTCAGATTTGGTAGGCTGTGTGTATCTAGAAATTTATACTTTTTTTTTTTTTTTTTTTTAGTTTTTACAATTTACTGGCATGTAGTTGCTCATAGTAGACCCTAGTAATCATTTGAATGTCTGCAGTATCAGATTTAATGTCTAATTTTTTATCTCTGAATTTATTTGTGTCTTCTTTTATTTGAAAAAACTTTGGCTAAAGGTTTGTTGATTTTGTTTATCTTATCAAAAAACTTACTTTTTATTTTGTTGGTCTTTGTATTGTTTTCTTTATTTCAATTTCATTTATTTATGCTCATTTTCTTCTAATAATGTTGGGATTGGATGGCTCTTCTTTTCTAATTCTTTAAGATACATGATTAGACTGCTTATTTGTAGTTTTTAAATTTTTCATGTGGGCACTTATAGTGATAAGCTTTCCTTTTAATACCCTCTTTAGTGTATCCCACAGCTTTTGGTATGTTGTGCTTCTGTTATCATTTGCTTGAAGACATTTTTAAATTTTCTTCCTAATTTCTTTGTTGATGCACTGGTTAGTCAGCAGCATATTTTATAATTTCCATGTGTTCACAAAATTTCCAAAATTATTCTTCTTATTGATCTATAGGTTTCAATTTTCTTCAGAGAAGATGCTTAATATGGTTTCATTATTTCTGAATTTTTAAGACTTGTTTTATGGGCAATACATGGTCTATTCTTGAGAATGATCCATGTACCTTAAAGAAGAATATGTATTTTGCAGCTGTTGGATGAAATGGTCTGTAAATATTTATTAGGTCCATTTAGTCTATAGTGCAAATTAAGTCTCATTTTTTTTTCCTGCCTGAATGATCTGTACAACATGAAAAATAGGGTGCTGAAGTCTCCAGCTATTATTGTACTGGAGCCTATCTCTTTCCCTCTAATAATGTTCATGTTATGTATGTGTCTAGGTGCTCCAGTGTTATGTGAATATATATTTAAAAGTATTATCCTCTTGCTGATTTGATCTCTTTATCATTATATAATTACCTCCTTTATCATTTTTATTGTTTTTGCCTTAAAATATATTTTACCCAATGTAAGTATAGCTACTTCTAATTTTTTTTTTTTGTTTTCATTCGCCTGGAATATCTTTTCTATTTTTTTTTTATTTTTAGTCTGTGTGTGTCCCTATAGGTGAAGTGTGTTTCTTATAGACAGCAGATTGTGAGTCTTATTTTATTATCCATTAAGCCACTCTATACTATTTGATTAGAGTGTTTAGTCCATTTACATTCTTCATTGTGACTGATATGTAATAATAGCATGCTCCTGCCATCTTATGTGTTGTTTTCTGGTTGTTTTGTGATCTTTCCTTCCTCTTTTCCTTCCTTCCTGCCTTTCTTTTAGTGAAGGTGATTTTCTATGATGGTATGGAACATGGTTTGGCTCTGTGTCCCCACAGAAACCTCACGTTGAATTGCAATCCCCATAGTCACCATGTGTCAAGGGCATGAAAAGATGGAGGTAATTGAATCATGGGGGAGGTTCCCCCATGCTGTTCTCATGATAACGAGTGAATCTCATGAGATATGATGGTTTTATAAGCATCTGGCATTTCTACTGCTTGTACTTATTCTCTCTCCTGCTGCCCTGTGAAGAGGTGCCTTCTAACATAATTGCAAGTTTCCTGAGGCCTCCCCAGCCATGTGACACTCTGAATCAATTAAAACTAATACAGTGTTTTAATTTCTTGCATTTTACTTTTTGTATGCTTGTTGTATGTTATTTGATTTGAGGTTTCCATGAGGCTTGCAAATGTTATATTATAACTTATTATTTTAAGCTGATGACAACTTAAATCATATTGCATAAAAAGCAAGGAGAAAACAAATAAATAATGTACAACTTAACTTCATGTCCCTGTTTCTTATCTTTTTGTTGTTTCTATTTATATCTTAGTGTACTGTCTATGTCCTGAAAATTTGTTGTAGTTATCATTTTTAGTGGTTTAATATTTTAGTCTTTCTATTCAAGATATGAGTAGTTTACTCACCACAATTGCACTGTTATAGTAATTGGTGTTTTTGTTTTGTTTTGTTTTGTTTTGTTTGTTTGATAGTTTTTGAGACAGAGTTTCACACTTGTCACTCAGGCTGGAGTGCAATGGTGCAGTCTCAGCTCACTGCAACTTCCACCTCCCAGGTTCAATTCGTTCTCCTGCCTTATCTCCTGAGTAGCTGAGATTATCGGTGCCCACTGCCACGCCCAGCTAACTTTTATATTTTTAGTAGAGACAAGATTTTGCCATGTTGGCCAGGCTAGGCTCAAACTGCTGACCACAGGTCATCTACCCACTTAGGCCTCTCAAAGTGCTGGGATTACAGGCGTGAGCCACCAAGCCGTACCATCAGTGTTTTCTTTTCCAAAGTGTTTATTCTTACCTGTGAGTTTTGTACCTTCAAATAATTTATTATTGCTTGCTATTGATTTTTTATTTTTAATTGAAGAACTTTTATTAGCATTTCTTGTAGAACAGATCTGGTGTTGATAAAATTCCTTCGCTTTTGTTTTTCTGGGAAAATATTTCTCCTTTTGCTTGAAGCAATGTAACTGGATATAATATGCTAGGTTAATTTCTTTGTTTTCTTCAGCACTTTAAGAATGTCATTTTTCTCATGGCATGTAAGAATTTACTGAGAAGAATGCTGTCAGATGTATTAGAGCCTCATTGATGTTATTTTTTTTCTCTTGCTACTTTTAGGTCCCTTTCTTATTCATGATATTTGAGAGTTGATTATTAAATGCTTTAAGGTAGTCTCATTTGGGTTAAATCTTCTTAGTGTTCTATAACCTTCTCAAACTTGAGTATAGATATATTTCACTAGAAATAGGAAATTCACTGTTATTATAGTTTTGAATAAACTGTCTACCCCTATCTCTTTCTCTAAGTAATCTTTAAGGGCAATAACCCTTAGACTTTTCCTTTTGATGTTATTTTTTAAGATATTGTAAACATGCTTTATTCTTTTTCAATTATTTTTTTTTTGGTCTCTTCTGTGTATTTTCAAATAGCCTGTCTTCAAGCTGATTAATTCATTTTCTGCTTCACCTCTTCTGCTGGTAAGAGATTCTGATGCATTATTCAATATGCCAACTGCATTTTTGAGCAAGAGAATTTCTGTTTGGTTCTTTTTTTTTTACCGATTTTTTTTTTCTTTTATAAAATCATACTTTAAGTTCTGAGATACATGTGCAGAATGTGCAGATTTGTTACATAGGTACACATGTACCATGGTGGTTTGCTGCACCCATGAACTTATCATCTACATTAAATATTTCTCCTTTAATGCTATCCCTCCCTTTGTTTTGTTCCAAGTCTTTGTTATTGTGAATAGTGCTGCAACAAATATACGTGTGCATGTGTCCTTATAGTGGAAAGATTTATAATCCTTTGGGTATATACCCAGTAATGGGATTGCTGGGTCAAATGTTATTTCTAGTTCTAGATTATTGAGGAATCACCACACTGCCTTCCACAATAGTTGAACTAATTTACACTCTCGCCAACGGTGTAAAAGTATTCCTATTTCTCCACATCCTCTCCAGCACCTGTTGTTTCCTGACTTTTTAATGATTGCCGTTCTAACTGGCGTGAGATGGTATCTCATTGTGATTTTGATTTGCATTTATTTGATGACCAATGATGATGAACTTTTCTTCATATGTTTGCTGGCTGTATAAATATGTTCTTTTGAAAAGTTTTGTTCATACATTTTGCCCACTTTTTGATGTTTTTTTTTCTTACAAATTTGTTTAAGTTTCTTGTAGATTCTGGATACTAGCATTTTGTCAGGTGGATAGATTGTAAAATTTTTCTCCCATTCTGTAGGTTGCCTGTTCACTCTGATGGTAGTTTCATTTGCTGTACAGAAGCTCTTTAGGTTAATTAGATGCCATTTGTCAATTTTCAGTTTTGTTGTTGTTGCTTTTGGTGTTTTAGTCATGAAGTCTTTGCCCGTGCCTGTGTCCTGAATGGCATTGCGTAAGTTTTCTGCTAGGATTTTTATGGTTTTAGGTTTTACATTAAAGTCTTTAATCCATCTTGAGTTAATTTTTGTAAAAGGTGTAAGGAAGGGATCCAGTTTCAGTTCTCTTTATATGGCTAGCCAGTTTTCCCAACACCATTTATTAAATAGGGAATCCTTTCCCCATTGCTTGTTTTTGTCAGGTTTGTCAAAGATTAGATGGTTGTAGATGTGTGGTGTTATTTCTGAGGCCTCTGTTCTGTTCCTTTGGTCTATATATCTGTTTTGGTACCAGTACCATGATGTTTTAGTTACTATAGCCTTGTATTATAGTTTGAAGTCAGGTAGCATGATGCCTCCAGCTTTGTTCTTTTTGCTTATGATTGTCTTGGCTATGTGGGCTCTTTTTTGGTTCTATATGAAATTTAAAGTTTTTTTTTTTTTTTTTTTTCTATTCTGTGAAGTAAGTAAAGGGAAGCTTCATGGGAGTAGCATTGAATCTATAAATTACTTTGGGCAGTATGGCCATTTTCACAATATTGATTCTTCCTATCCATGAGCATGGAATGTGTTTCCATTTGTTTGCGTCCTCTTATTTCCTTAAGCAGTAGTTTGTAGTTCTCCTTGAAGAAGTCTTTCACATCATCCCTTATAAGTTGTATTCCTAGGTATTTTATTCTCTGTACCAATTGTGAATGAGAGTTCACTCATGATTTGGCTCTCTGTTTCTTTATTATTGGTGTATAGGAATGCTTGTGATTTTTGCACCTTGATTTTGTATCATGAGCCTTTGATGAAGTTGCTTATCAGTTTAAGGAGTTTTTGAACTGAGACAATGGGGATTTCTACATACACAATTATGTCATCTACAAAGAGAGACAGTTTGACTTCCTCTCTTCCTATTTGAATATGCTTTATTTCTTTTTCTTGCCTGATTGCCCTGGCAGAACTTCCAATACCATGTTGAATAGAAATGGTGACAGAGGGCATCCTTGTCTTGTGCTGGTTTTGAAAGGGAATGCTTCCAGCTTTTGCCTATTCAGTATATTGGCTGCGGGTTTGTCATAAATGGCTCTTGTCATTTTGAGATACGTTTCATCAATACCTCGTTTATTGAGTGGTTTTAGCATAAAGGGGTGTTGAATTTTATCGAAGGCCTTTTCTGCATGTATTGAGATAATCATGTGGTTTTTGTCTTTATTTCTGTTTATGTGATGGATTACGTATATTAATTTGTGTATGTTGAACCAGCCTTGCATCTCAGGGATGAAGCTGACTTGATCGTGGTGGATAAGTTTTTTAATGTGCTGCTGGATTTGATTTGCCAGTATTTTGTTGAGGATTTTTGCATTGATGTTCATCAGAAATATTGACCTGAAATTTTCTTTTTTGTTGTGTCTCTGCCAGGTTTTGGTATCAGGATGATGCTGGCCTCATAAAATGAGTTAGGGAGGAGTCCCTCTTTTTCTATTGTTTAGAAGTGTTTTAGAAGGAATGGTACCAGCTCCTCTTTGTACCTCTGGTAGAATTCGGCTGTGAATCTCTCTGGTCCCGGGTTTTTTTCGTTGGTAGCCTATTAAGTACTGTCTCAATTTCAGATCTTGTTGTTGGTCTATTCAAGAATTCAACTTCTTCCAGATTTAACCTTGTGAGAGTGAACGTGTGCAGGAATGTACTCATTTCTTCTAGATTTTCTAGTTTATTTGCATAAAGGTGTTTATAGTAGTCTCTGATGGTAGTTTTTATTTCTGTGGAATCAGTGGTGATACCCTGTTTATCATGTTTTATTGTGTCTATTTGATTCTTCTCTCTTTTCTTCTTTATTACTAGCAGTCTATCTATTTTGCTGATCTTTTTTTAAAAAAACAGGTCCTAGAGTCACTGAGGTTTTAAGGTTTTCTCATGTCTCTATTTTCTTCAGTTCTACTCTGATCTTAGTTATTTCTTTTCTTCTGCTAGCTTTTGAATTTTTTTGAATTTGTTTGCTCTTGCTTCTATTGTTCTTTGAATTGTGATGCTAGGGTGTCAATTTCAGATCTCTCCCACTTTCTCATGGAGACATTTAGTGTTGTAAATTTCACTCTTAACACCGCTTTAGCTGTGTCTCAGAGATTCTGGTACATTGTCTCTTTATTATCATGGTTTCAAAGAACTTATTTATTTCTGCCTTACTTTTGTTATTTACCCAGTAGTCATTTTGAAGCAAGTTTTCATGTAGTTTTCATGCAGTTTTCATGTAGTCATGTGTTTTTGAATGAGTTTCTTAATCCTGAGTTCTGATTTGATGGCACTAATTATCTCTCTTGTTGATCTGTCTAATATTGACAGTGGGGTGTTAAGTCTCCCACTATTATTGTGTGAGAGTCTAAGTCTGTTTGTAGGTCTCTAAGAATTTGCTTTATGAATCTGGGTGCTCCTATATTGGGTACATATATATTTAGGATAGTTAGCTCTTCTTTTTGCATTGATCCCTTTACTATTATGTAATGCCCTTCTTTGTCTTTTTTTGATCTTTGTTAGTTTAACATCTGTTTTATCAAAGACTAGGATTGTAACCCCTGCTGTTTTTTTTTTCTTCCCATTTGCTTGGTAAATCTTCCTCTATCCCTTTATTTTGAGCCCATGTGTATCTTTGCATGTGAGATTTGTCTCCTGAAGACAGCACACCAATGGGTCTTTACTCTTTATCCAGTTTGCCAGTCTGCATCTTTTAATTGGGTCATTTAGCTCATTTACATTTAAGGTTAATATTGTTATGTGTGAATATGATCCTATCATTATGATGCTAGCTTGCTATCTTGCCTATTAGTTGATGCAGTTTCTTCATAGTGTCAATGGTCTTTACATTTTGGTATGTTTTTGCAGTGGCTGGTACTGGTTTTTCCTTCCCATATTTTGTGCTTCCTTCAGAAGCTTTTGTAAGGCAAGCCTGGTGGTGACAAAATTTCTCAGCATTTGCTTGTCTGTAAAGGATTTTATTTCTCCTTCACTTATGTAGCTTAGTTTGGTTGGATATAAAATTTTGTGTTGAAAATTCTTTTCTTTAAGAATATTGAATATTGGTCACACTCTCTTCTGGCTTGTAAGGTTTCTGCAGAGAGATCCACTGTTAATCTGATGGGCTTCCCTTTGTGGGTAACCCAACTTTTCTCTCCAGGTGCCCTTAACATTTTTTCCTTCATTTCAATCGTGGTGAATTTGATGAGTATGTGTCTTGGGGTTGCTCTTCTGGAGGAGTATCTTTGTGGTGTTCTCTGTATTTCCTGAATTTGAATGTTAGCCTGTCTTGCTAGGTTGGGGAAGTTCTCCTGGATAACATCCTTAAGTGTGTTTTCCATCTAGGTTCCATTCTCTCTGTCACTTTCAGGCACACCAATCAAACACAGGTTTGTTTTTTCACATACTCTCATATTTCTAGGAGGTTTTCTTCCTTTTCATTCTTTTTTCTCTAATCCTGTCTTCATGCTTTATTTCACTAAGTTGATCTTCAATCTTTGACATGCTTTCTTCTGCTAGATTGATTCAGCTATTGATACTTGTGTATGCTTCAAGAAGTTGTCATGCTGTGTTTTTCAGCTCCATTAGGTCATTTATATTTTTCTCTAAACTGGCTGTTCTAGTTAGCATTTCCTGTGTCATTTTACCAAGGTTCTTGGCTTGCTTGCCAAGAACATGCTCCTTTGGCTCAGAAGAGTTTGTTATTACCCACCTTATGAAGCCTACTTCTGTCAACTTGTCAAACTCATTCTCCATCCAGTTTTGTTCCCTTGCTCAGGAGGCACTCTGAACCTTTTTAGGAGAAGAGGCATTCTGGTTTTGGAATTTTCAGCCATTTTGCACTGGTTTTTCCTCATTTTTGTGGATTTATCTACCATTGGCTTTTGATGTTGGTGACCTTTGGATGAAATTTTTGTGGTCATCCTTTTTGTTGATGTTGATGCTATTGCTTTATGTTTGTTAGTTTTCCCTCTAAGAGTCAGGCCCCTCTGCTACAGGTCTGCTGGAGTTTGCTGGAGGTCCACTCCAGACCCTGTTTGCCTGGGTATCACCAGCAACCAAAAATTGCTCCTTGCTCTTTCCTCTGGAAGCTTCATCCCAGAGGGACTCTTGCCAGATGCTAGCCAGAGCTCTCCTGTATGAGGTGTCTGTCAACCCCTGCTGCGAAGTGTCTTCTAGTCAGGAGGCACAGGGGTCAGTAACCCACTTGAGGAGGCAGTCTGTTCTTTAGCAGAGCTCGAGCGCTGTGCTGGGAGATCTGCTGCTCTCTCCAGAGCCAGCAGGCAGGAAGATTTAAGTCTGCTGAAACTGTGCCCACAGTCACCCCTTCTCCCAGGTGCTCTGTCCCAGGGAGATGGGAGTTTTATCTGTAAGCTCCTTATTGGGGCTGCTGCCTTTCTTTCAGAGATGCCCTGCCCAGAGAGGAGGAATCTAGAGAGACAGTCTGGCTACAGCAGCTTTGTGGCACTGTGGTGGGCTCTGCCCAGTCTGAACTTTCAGGTGCCTTTGTTTACACTGTGAGAGGAATACCACCTACTGAAGCTTCCATGATGGCAGACACCCTTTCCCCCACCCAGCTTGAGCATCCCAGGTTGACTTCAGACTGTTGTGCTGGCAGTGAACATTTCAAGCCAGTGGATCTTAGTTTGTTGGGTTCCATGGGGGTGGGATCCACTGAGCAAGACCACTCAGTTCCCTGGTTTCAGCCCCCTTTCCAGGGGAGTGAATTGTTCTGTCTCATTGTCATTCCAGGTGCCACTGTGGTATGAATAAAAAACTCCTGCAGCTAGGTCGGTGCCTGCCCAAATGCCCACCTAGTTTTGTGCTTGAAACCTGGTACACTGACGGTGTAGGCTTCTGAGGGAATCTCCTGGTCTGTGGGTTGCCAAGACAGTAGTAAAAGCCTAGTATCTGGGCCAGATAGCACTATCACTCACTCATGACTTCCCTTGGCTAGGGGAGGGAATTTCCTGACCCCTTGAGCTTCCCGGGTGAGGTGACACCCCACCCTGCTTCTACTTGCCCTCCGTGGGTTGCACCCACTGTCTGACCAGTCCCAATAGGATGAGCCCAGTACCTCAGTTGAAAATGCAGAAATCACTCGCCTTTTGTGTTGATGTCACTGGGAGCTACAGACTGGAGTTGTTCCTATTCGGCCATCTTGCCTGAGAATCTATCTAATTCTTTTAAATTGTTTAAATTTTTTTGTTATATTTATGTGATAGGATTCTGAATTTCTTCTGTGTTATCTTGAATTTCTTTGAGTTTTCTGAAAATGCCAATTTGCATTGTATATCTTAAATTTAAAATACCTCTTGTTTTCCAAAATAGGTATTTGTTGCATTATGTAGTTTATTTGGTGAGGCCATGTTTCCCCAGATCACCCTGATGCTTGTGCATGTTTGTTGGTGTCTTAGTGTAGGAGAGTTAGGTATTTATTGTACTTTTCTTAGTCTGGACTTGTTTATAGCCATCCTTCCTGGGAAGCCTTTCCAGACATTCAAAAAGACTTGGGTGTTGTAATCTAAATCTTTGGTCTCTGTGGTTATATCTGCTTTAAGGGGTATCCCAAGCACAATAGCACTGTGGCTCTTACAGAATTTTTTGGTTTACCAGAGACTATTGCTCTTTCTTTTAACTTTCCTTCAAACCTAGACTCTCACTCTGTGCTCAGTTGCCTAGAGCTCTCAAGCTACTTTTTTATGTCCACAACCTCCACCACTGAGATCCATCCAAGTTGCTGCGTATGTCAATAGGTCGTTGTTTTTGCTTCTCTATAGTCTTAATGGTATGAATTACGATGGTTTTCTTTAACTATTTTTGTTCATGAAAATGTATCTGAGTCTTGTCTTCCTCTGGCTGCTTTCAAGGTTTTATCTTTATCTATGGTTTTTAGCTGTTTGACCATGTTTTGACTAACTGATTTTCCTTGTATTTGAATCAACTGGATATGCAGAGTTGCCTGAAGTTGTGTATTTGTCTTTCACTAAATATTGGAAAATATCAGCCAGTACTTTAAATATTTTTCTCCCCAACTCTTTTATTCAGTTTTATTTTTTTCTCTCTCAGGTTTTAAAAATGCATAATTATAATAATTTTATTTTTATGGTCCCTGTCCCATTCTATTTCCAAATGTCTCTGAATTTTTCAGGTGATATTTTTTACTTAAGTTGCTACATTTTTTCAAATCTGGAATTTCCACTTGATCCTTTTATATAGTTCTATTTATTTCCTAAAATGGTCTATTAGTCATTCATTATGATGAAAAATTCCTTGAAGTTTCTAAACATATTTATAATTACTTTAAAAGCCTTTGTCAACTAGATCCAAAATGGAACTTCTGTAAGCGAAATCCAGCATAGAATACTATGCAATCATTTTCTGTTTACTACGTTTATTCTTGGCTCTAACTCACATTTTCATGTTTCTCCTTATGTCTAGTGACATTTAATGTTAATAAACTTCAGTTTTAAGAAAAGTGGAGATTTACAGAAAAATCGATCAGAAAATACAAATAGTTCTCACGTAACCGTCTCCCCACACCCACACACATTTTTCTACATTATTTACATCCTGTGTTAGTGTGGTATATTTGTTACAATTTATGAACAGATATTAATACATTATTATGACTAAAGTCCACAGTTTACAGTAGGGTTCATTCTTTTTGTTGTACATTCTATGGATTTTGAAGAATGTGTAATGACGTGTATCCATTATTAAAGTAATATACAAAATATTTCACTGCCCTGAGAATTCCCTGCCCTCCTTCCATTTGGGTTCATTCTTTTTGTTGTACATTCTATGGATTTTGAAGAATGTGTAATGACACATATCCATTATTAAAGTAACATACAAAATAGTTTCACTGCCCTAAGGATTCCCTACTCTCCACCATTTATCCCTGCCTCTCTTTCCCTTTAGGAAAAAGAAGTAGGAAACCACTAAACTTTTTACTGTCTCCATAATTTTACCTTTTCTTGATGCCATATAGTTGAAATCATAGAGTATCTTGCCTCTTCAGTTTGGTTTGTCACTTAGCAATGTGCTTTGAAGGTTTCCTTCATGAATTTTCAAGGCTTGATACCTCATTTATTCTTAGTACTAAATAATACTCCATTGTATGGTGTACCATTTGTTTGTATACATCCACCTTTTAAGCATTTTACATGCTATCACATTTTAGCAATTACAATTAAATTATATCATTTTGTATTCCCACCAGCAGCAGAAGAGAGTTTCTGTGGCACGCATACTCACTAGCGTTTGGTGTGTTTTGGTTTTAGTCATTTTAGTAGATATGTACTGCTATCTAATTGTCATATTAATTCAATTATATAATGATATATATACTTATCTGCCTTCTGTATATTTTCTTTGGTGAAATGTTTGTTCAGATTTTTGTCCATTTTAAATTGTTTTGTTGTTTTTGAGTTTTAATGACTGTAGATTTTGAATAACAGTCCTTTTATATATATAATATATAAATAATATACATAATTATATATATAATCAAAAGTTTATCCTGAACTTTGTCTTCTCTTCTCATTCTCTTGAATGTCTTTCAAAGAGCAGAAATCTTTAATTTCAATGAAGTACAGTGTATCAATATTTTTATGTATTGTGCCCTTGATATCATATATGTAATCATTAAAGTCAAGGTCACTTAAATTTTTTTATCTTCCGAGATATTTATGTTTTGCATTTATGTTTACATCTGGGAGATTTGTGTTTACATTTAGGTCAGTAGACTACTTTTAGTTAATTTTTGTGAGAGGTATAATGTCTGCCTCTACTTTCATTATTTGTGTACATGGATGTCCAGTTGTTCTAACATTATTTGTTGAAAAGACTCTATTTTCTCCATGGTATTGCCTTTGTTCCCTTGTCAAAGCTAAACTGATTATATTTGTATACATATCTTTCTAGCCTCACTATTTGTTTCCAATAAGATCTGTCTACGCTTTTGTCAATATCACACTATCTGATTACTGTTGCTTTATTGTAAGTCTTGATGTCAAGTAACCTCAGTCCTCCATATTTGTTCTTCAAAGATATGCTGGCTATTATTGGATATTTTGCCTTTCTATATTTACATTCCATTTAAAATTGACTTATCAATATCCACAAAATAATGTCTTAGAATTATAAGTGGGATGCATGGAATCTCTATATTTAGTTGGAAAAAACACACATCTTAAAGTATAATAAGTGTTCCTATCCATGCATATGAAATCATGTTTTGTTTTCATTATACTTTAAGTTCTAGAGTACATGTGCACAACGTGCAGGTTTGTTATGTATGTATACATGTGCCGTGTTGGTTTGCTGCACCCATTAAGTCATCATTTACATTAGGTATTTCTCCTAACGCTATCAATCCCCCATTCCCCCAACCCACGACAGGCCCCGGTGTGTGATATTCCCCACCCTGTGACCAAGGGTTCTCATTGTTCAATTCCCGTCTACGAGTGGGAACATGCAGTGTTTGGTTTTTTGTCCTTGCGATAGTTTGCTCAGAATGATGGTTTCCAGCTTCATTCATGTCGCTTCAAAGGACATGAACTCATCCTTTTTTATGGCTTCATAGTATTGCATGTTGTATATATGCCACATTTTCTTAATTCAGTCTATCATTGATGGACATTTGGGTTGGTTCCAGTCTTTGCTATTGTGAATAGTGCCTCAATAAACATGTTTGCATGTGTCTGTATAGTAGCATGACTTATAATCCTCTGGGTATATACCCAGTAATGGGATCGCTTGGTCAAATGGTATTTCTAGTTCTAGATCCTTGAGGAATTGCCATACTGTCTTCCACAATGGTTGAACTAGTTTACACTCCCACCAACAGTGTAAAAGTGTTCCTATTTCTCCACATCCTCTCCAGCATCTGTTGTTTTCTGACTTTTTAATTATCGCCATTCTAACTGGTGTGAGATGGTATCTCATTGTGGATTTGATTTGCATTTCTCTGACGACCAGAGATGATGAGATTTTTTTCATGTGTCTGTTGGATGCATAAATGTCTTCTTTTGAAAAGTGTCAGTTCATATCCTTTGCCCACTTTTTGATGGGGTTGTTTTTTCTTGTAAATTTGTTTAAGTTCTTTGTAGATTCTGGATATAAGCCCTTTGTCAGATGAGTAGATTGCAAAAATTTTCTCCCATTCTGTAGTTCGCCTGTTCACTGTCATGGTAGTTTCTTTTGCTGTGCAGAAACTCTTTAGTTTAATTAGATCCCATTTATCTATTTTGGCTTTTGTTGCCATTGCTTTTGGTGTTTTAGTCATGTTTGCCCATGCTTATGTCCTGAATGGTATTGCCTAGGTTTTCTTCTAGGGTTTTTATGATTTTGTGTCTAACATTTAAGTCTTTTAATCCATCTTGAATTAATTTTTGTATAAAGTGTAAGGAAGGGATCCAGTTTCAACTTTCTACCTATGGCTAGCCAGTTTTCCCAGCACCATATATTAAATAGGGAATCCTTTCTCTATTTCTTGTTTTTGTCAGGTTTGTCAAAGATCAGATGGTTGTAGGTGTGTGGTGTTATTTTTGAGGCCTCTGTTCTGTTCCATTGGTCAATATCTCTGTTTTGGTACCAGTACCATGCTGTTTTGGTTACTGTAGTCTTGTAGTATAGTTGGAAGTCAGGTAGCATGATGCCTCCAGCTTTGTTCTTTTTGCTTAGGATTGTCTTGGCAACTCGGGCTCTTTTTTAGTTCCATATTAACTTTAAAGTAGTTTTTTCCAATTCTGTGAAGAAATTCATTGGTAGCTTAATGGGGATGGTATCAAATATATAAATTATCTTGGGCAATGTGGTCATTTTCACGATATTGATTCTTCCTATGCATGAGCATGGAATGTTTTTCCATTTGTTTGTGTCCTCTTTTATTTCATTGAACAGTGGTTTGTAGTTCTCCTTGAAGAGGTTCTTCACATCCTTAGGTATTTTATTACATTACTAGGTATTTTATTTTCTTTGTAGCAATTGTGAATGGGAGCTTACTCATGATTTGGCTCTCTGTTTATCTCTTATTGATGTATAAGAATGCTTGTGGATTTTGCACAGTGATTTTGTATCGTGAGACTTTGCTGAAGTTGCTTATCAGCTTAAGGAGATTTGGGGCTGAGACAATGGGGTTTTCTAAATATACAATCATGTCATCTGCAAACAGGGACCATTTGACTTCCTCTTTTCCTAATTGAATACCATTTTTTTCTTTCTCTTGCCTCATTGTACTGGCCAGAACTTCCAACACTATGTTGAATAGGAGTGGTGAGAGAGGGCATCCCTGTCTTGTGCTGCTTTTCAAAGGGAATGCTTCCAGGTTTTCCCCTTCAGTATGATACTGGCTGTGGGTTTGTCATAAATAGCTCTTATTATTTTGAGATACGTTCCATCAATACCTAGCTTATTGAGAGTTTTTAACATGAAGGGTTGTTGAATTCTGTAGAAGGCCTTTTGTGTATCTATTGAGATAATCATGTGGTTTTTTTCTTTGGGTTGTTTATGTGATGGATTATGTTTATTAATTTGCTTATGTTGAACCAGCCTTGCATCCTAGGGATGAAGCCAACTCGATCGTGGTGGATAAGCTTTTAGATGTGCTGCTGGATTCGGTTTGCCATTATTTTATTGAGAATTTTTGCATCCATGTTCTTCAGGGATATTGGTCTAAAATTCTCTTTTTTTGTTGTATCTCTGCCAGACTTTGGTATTAGGATGATGCTGGCCTCATAAAATGAGTTAAGGAGGATTCCCTCTTTTTCTGTTAATTGGAATAGTTTCAGAAGGAATGCTACCATCTCCTCTTTGTACCTCTGGTTGAATTCGGCTGTGAATCCGTCTGGTCCTAGACTTTTTTTGGTTGGTAGGCTATTCGTTATTACCTCAATGTCAGAACCTTCTATTGGTCTATTCAGAGATTCAGTTTCTTCCTCTTTTAGTCTTGGGAGGGTGTATGTTTCCAGGAATTTATCCATTTCTTCTAGACTTTCCAGTTTATTTGCATAGAAGTGTTTATAGTATTCTCTGATGTTGTTTGTATTTCTGTGGGATCAGTGGTGATATCCCTTTTATCATTTTTTATTGCTTCTATTTGATTCTTCTCTCTTTTCTTCTTTATTAGTCTTGCTAGCAGTCTATCAATATTGTTGATCTTTTCAAATAACCAGCTCCTGGACTCACTGATTTTTTGAAGGTTTTGTGTCTGTGTGTGTGTGTGTTTGTGTGTGTGTGTGTGTATCTACCTCCTTCAGTTCTGCTCTGATCTTAGTTATTTCTTACCTTCTGTTAGCTTTTGAATTTGTTTACTCTTGCTTCTCTAGTTCTTTTAATTGTGATGTTAGGGTCTCGATTTTAGATCTTTCCTGCTTTCTCTTGTGGGGACTTAGTGCTATAAATTTCCCTTTACACACGGCTTTAAATGTGTCCCAGAGATTCTGGTACATTGTGTCTTTGTTCTCATCGGTTTCAAAGAACATCTTTATTTCTGCCTTCATTTCGTTATTTACCCACAAATCATGTTTAGTAACTGTTTTATTTTTTTTCTATTTTGCGCATGTGATATGGTATTTTGTAAATATTCTGATCTTGGTTGTTTTCCTCTGAAGAAGGATGATTTTGTTAAACAGTCTGTTCACATAAGGAGTTTTTTAACCTTGTGTTTGTTTAGGTTTGATTGTTCACTGTGGTAGTACCTTTAAACATATAAAGGTGCTTCCAATGTCCTTCTAATTTGACAAGATTCAATCTCAAAAAATTGTCTCCCCAGGTGTCTTGTCATAACTTTATTTCATGCTTTGGTAAGGCAAGTCTAAAACAACCTTTGCTCAGTGTAGGGTATAATTTTTACTTCTATATTTTCTTTTAAGTTACAGGGTACATGTGGAAGATGTGAAGGTTTGTTACACAGGTAAACTTATGCCATGCTGGTTTGCTGCACAGATCAACTCATCACCTAAATGTTAAGCCCACAATGGATTAGCTGTTTTTCCTGATGCTTTCCCTCCCCTCTACCAACAGGTCCTGGTATGTGTTGTTCCCCTCCCTGTGTCTATATGTTCACACTGTTTAGCTCCCACTTATAAGTGAGAACACACAATGTCTGTTTTTCTGGTCCTGCATTAGTTTGCTGACTATAATGGCTTTCAGTTCCATTCACATCCTTGCAAAAGACATAATCTCCTTCCTCTGTATGGCTGCATAGTATTCTGTGATGTATAGGTACCACATTTTCTTTATTCAGTCTATCATTGATGGGCATTTTGGTTGATTCTACATCTTTGCTATTGTGAATAGTGCTGCAGTGAACATACGCATTCATATATCTTTATAATAGACTGATTTATATTCCTTTGGGTATATACCTGGTAATGGGATTGCTGCGTCAAACAGCATTTCTGGTTTTAAGTCTTTGAAGAATTGCCACACTGTCTCCACAGTGGTTGAACTAATTTACATTTCCACCAACAGGGTAGAAGGGTTCCTATTTCACTGCAACCTCACCAGCATCTGTGGTTTCTTAAATTTTTAATAATTGTCATTCTAACTGGCATGAGACGGTCTCTTATTGTAGTTTTGATTCACATTTCTCTAATGATCAGTGATGTTGAGCTTTTTTTCGTAGTTTTTTTTTTTTTTTTTTGCCACATAAATGTCTTCTTTTGAGAAGTGTCTTTTTATGTTTTTTGTCCAATTTTAATGTTACTTTTCTTTTCTTCTAAATTTGTTTAAGTTCCTTGTAGATTCTGAAAATTGACCTTGGTCAGATGGATAGATTGCAAAAATTTTCTCCCATTCCATAGGTTTTCTGTTTGCTCTGATGCTAGCTCCTTTTGTGGTGCAGAAGCTCCTTAGTTTATTTAGATCCCATTTGTCAATTTTTGATTTTGTTGTAATTGCTTTTGGCGTTTTGATCATGAAATCTTTGCCCATGATTATGTTCTGAATGATATTGCGTAGATTTTCTTCTAGGGATTTTATAGTTTTGGATTTTACATTGAACTCTTTAACTCATTTGAGTTAATTTTTGTATAAGGTGTAAGGAAGGGGTCCAGTTTCAATGTTCTTCATATGGCTAGTCAGTTCTCCCAGCACTACTTATTAAATAGGGAATCCTTTACCCATTGCTTGTTTTTGTCATATTTGTCCAAGATCAGATGGCTGTAGATATGCAGTATTATTCCTTAGTTCTTTATTCTGTTCTGTTGGTCTACATGTCTGTTTTTGCATCAGTACCATGCTGTTTAGGTTACTGCAGCCTTGTAGTATAGTTTGAATTTGAATAGTGTGATGCCTCCAGCTTTATTCTTTTTGCTTTGGGTTGTCATTGCTATTTGGGCTCTTTTTTGGAGGCCCTGCCCAGTGAGGAGAAATGGATCCCAGGACCACCTAAAGAAGCAGTCTGACCATGATCTGCCACAACCACTGTGCTGCACTGTGGGGGAATTCCTCCTGGTCCAAATCACTTCCTCTCCCAGGCCCCAGTAGGGGAAAATGGCCAACTGGAGCTGCAGTGATGGTGGGCAACCTTACCCCTGGCAATTCGGTCATCTTAGCCTCCAGCTTACTGCCACTTGCCATAACCTGAGTGGCTGCCGAGAGTCTGCACAGCTCTGTGCTTGGGACCCAAGGTCCTGGTGGCATGGGCTCACAAAGGGATCTCCTGATTCACAGGTTGTACAGACCCATGGAAAAAATGTGGTTTCTCAGACTGGGTAGCACAATCTCTGCCTCACTTGGCTGGGAGTGGGAGCTCCTCTTGCCCCGTGCAGCTTTTGGGTGGGCTGCCACTCCACCTTGCTTTTCCTCGGTCTCTGTGGGTCACATCAACTGTCTAGTCAGTCCCAATGAGAGAACCTGGATACCTCAGTTAAAGGTGCAGGATTCACTCACTCTTTTTGTTCTTCTTGGTAAGAGCCACCAGTGGCAGCTCCTTCTATTTGGCCATATTGGCTCCTCCCAACGATCCTGACGTTTTTTTTTTTTTTTTCCGGAGTCTCGTTCTGTTGCCCAGGCTGGAGTGCAGCGGCGTGATCTCGGCTCACTACAAGCTCCGCCTCCTGGGTCCACACCACTGCCCAGCCTCAGCCTCCCGAGTAGCTGGGACTACAGGTGACCGCCACAACGCCCTGCTAATTTTTTTTTTTTTTCTATTTTCAGTAGAGACGAGTTTCACCTTGTTAGCCAGAACAGTCTCCATCTCCTGACCTTATGATCTGCCCGCCTCGGCCTCCCAAAGTGCTGGGGTTACAGGCTTGAGCCACTGCGCCCGGCCTACCATCCTTACTTCTTAAGCAACACCTTTTATTTATCTTAGCTGGATTCCCTGCGTACTTATTAGTTAGGTCTCTTCACTGTGACTGGACTAGAATACCAATATTTCTTGACACTGCTTAATGTCTATTAGCTATTTACTCTCATCTGAGTAGTAAGTCCTATGTTGCTATCCTCACGTGGTACCATCCTGATCTTTCACAGTTTACCCCTTCACCAAAGACAGGTCTGAAACTTCCAGTAGACTTCTGCCACTCAATGCAGATCCCTTCTCTACGGTGCTTTGACTCACAGTTTCCTGCTACTTTAGCCACACCTCCGACGTCTGCCTTGTGACGTCAGCAGACCGATTGTGTTCTGCTTGGGTTCCAGTTCTATGTATTACAATCTGAAAATTGTCCCTAGTAAGAAAGCTATTGCCAATATGGTACTCACATAATGAATTATCTTTCTTTTGAGGGCTGTACTCTCATGCTACCTGTGGTTTAGTGTTTGAGAACAGTTGTCTCACAATTTTTATCCAATTTTACGGTTATTTTAACTGCTATGACAAGTCTGGTATCAGCTACTCTGTCATGATCAGAAGTAAAAGTCTCCTTAAATTCTATCATATTATTGTTTATAACCCAAGTCATAATATTTTGTTTTCTGTAATATATGGCCAGAGTTGATATCATTCAGTTAGTACTGAAATCTTAATATAAATTAATGGTATTTTTTACACTTTTCTATTAAATATATATATGTGCTTACACTATGAATTCTAGATATTCTTCCTGGATTTTTAGTACCTTTTGTCTGATGTAACTCTCCTATGTATCAAATTCTTCATCCTTCCATTTACTTGCTTGCTTCTGGTTGGGTTTATCCTGATGTCCTACAATTTTTTGTCGTTGCTGTTGCTTAAAATCATTGAGAATCAGAGCTCTGAGAAATATCATGTCTCTGGGAAGTATTATCTGACGAATAGAAATCTCTGTATGTATTTTTTTCACAAATGTGCAATTTCAACAAACATCCTAGATAAATACAATGTACAGTTAAAACTGAAAACCAGTGGAGCAAGGGTATTTTGCCAAAAATACCCTGTCTCTCCCTTTCTGAATTCTATCTATATCATATTTCTGTATATTAATTTCTTTATTTCCTGAAACATTGACAATATGTGTTTGATACCATATAATATGACACATATATCATCCTCTATTATTTCTATAGATTAATTTCTGTTAGTCTTGACTCTTCCACTAGATTTTAAGCTGTTTGAAAAAAATGACTCCAACCTAACACAGTGCTGAACACTATTAAGTTTGAAGGGTCAATGGACCACTCTTGAAAAACATTGAATACAATTTTTTTTCTCTCTTACAAAATATTATAAATGATGGGCATTCAGAAAAGGCTACAGTTATATATTTACACAGTTAGTAAAATATATAACTCTGTTTGTTTCCAAAGGCATAGGAATTAAGCACTTCCATTGGTGTTCAATTATTACTACATATTAGACTTATCCAGGAAGTTTCTTAAAATTGCATGTTACTGAAAAGAACCATAAAAAATTCCATTCAACAGCTACTGACAGCTCCCAGATCTCTAATTTTCAGTTACCTTTATGTGAGTCTGGTGCAGGTGTTCCACAAACTTGAAGAAAAATCTCACTAAGCTATGGAGTTGGTGACTCTATTGAATAACAAATACGACAATTATAGACAACATTCTAAGCTATACGAGTACAAATGGAAGATTAGCTGCTAAAATGGTCCTTAGCTCTGAGACTACATTTTCCAATTTTACTGAAAATCAGAAATTCATTGTGCTGGGTAGGCTTTTGAAGGTACTTTACCATAAACCTTTGAAGAAAGAAGCTAGAAAGTAGGTAACACTATAATAGAGGGCAAATGAAAATATACTTTAGACAAAAATGAAATCACTTTCAAACAGGAATTCTAGTAATTCAAATACAAAACTTTTCATCCTAGGTTCAGCTATGCATTGTTTTCCTGAGTGAAGTAAAATATCATAATAAAAATATCATGTGTTTTTGGAATTGTTTCTCTCCTCATTAATTACTTTTGTTTCTAGTTCTTGCACTCTTTTTCATAAACTGCTTTCTTGTATATATTTTTTAAAATAATTATCTAAGACAAATTTTTTTTTCTGAAAAACATCATACAATTTAAAGCTATTGACATGTTAGGATATTAGCAAAGTAAGGATTGAAATCCCTTTATTTTATTGATTAGCATTTGAGGGTTATCTTTTATTTCTTATTAACAATAATAAAGTAGACATTTAACACACTTTGTAACAATACATAACAATTTAATTTCTTCAATAATCAAGTAATATCAATAGTGATAAGGTATTTCAGAAATTTTTGCTGTTTTTGTTTAATAAGATATATATTTGTGTGTGTGTATATATATATACACACACTACTTCTTTTACATACTTTCTGAATTTGAGGTTTCTAAAGAGCCATTTTTATATATTTTTTTCTTTAAACACACATACACAACCCCTACTCCATTTTGTTTCATGTGGAAAATAGTTATCTTTTAAATACATAGTCTGGAAACAAGGAAACTCTGAACATAGAGATACATTTAATATGTTACCACGAAGAATTATAAAAGCATTTAAAACATTCCAGAAATAATGCTACCTTCAATATTTTTGATGATATAAAATCAAAATGGGAATTTAAAAATAGTTTAAAAATAGTCTTTGCAAAATATCGTAAATATCAATTTAATATTCATTAATTCAGACTGTAGCAATAAAGATTTTTATTCTTATTTTTGTTCTTATGCATGTAATCAACATTTTCTTTTTTTCTATTTGTAACTGAGATATTACATTTGTGTGCTTTGTATGGTGAAATATTAGATAAATTTTATGGCAGGTTCTGAAAGTTCATTTTCTTTCAACATCAATCCTGTTTTTCCTTTACTACGAAATTATACTTATAAATAGTACCCTTTGAGGGTAGTGATTTTAAAGCAGTGAACATAATATACCATGATTTCAGATTCACAGAGCAAACTATTAATTAAAAAATCTGTTTACTTTTTACATTTTCTACTGAATTGGGTTAGATAAAGGATAGTCTCAGCAAGCAGGAGACAGATTTAATATGCTTCAACTATAAAAAGTTTTCAAACTACCTCATCATTGAATAAATTCAATAATAAATATCAGGAAACCCTTTATAAAAGATGTAAAACAAATCCCATTTGACAAGAAGTTTAAATTGCCTATTGATAGTAATATGAACAAATAAGTATATTTTGCACAAACATTTATAGTTTCTACTTAGCCAGACAACTGATATAATGCATATTAACTTTGGTTTTAGTGGGTAACCAAATCACTGAAGGAAAAATGTAAAACACTGTAGTCTTTAAAGTGAATGTTATTTTACCCATCAAACATTTTCATTCTTTGTTTATATCTCTCATATACCTAATTCCCTATCATTAGAACAATAGTGTGTTAGCATAGTAACAAAATTATCAGATTTTCTCCACTTAAGGACATTTACAACCATGTGAAATGAAAATTTTTAAGGCTCTTTCTACTTGGTTTGTTTCCTATAATAACATGTTTGCAGCTGTAATTAAGGAATTTGTAAAGCCACTGCCAATTAGCTAATTTGATGAGAACATCTGACTATGTTGAGAGGCTGAATTTCTACAGCTGGGCCTGCTAAATTATGATCAGCTCAACTTAAAGCAAGAAAAATATGCACTGAGTGAAAGCAAAGCACCAACAGAGAAGACAAACAAATAAGCAAGCATATGTTAGTATGTTAGTAGAAGTCACGTATTAAATAAAGCTACTTAATTAACAGCAGAATAGGTTTTAAATCTTTTTTTAAAAAACTGCATAAGATGAAATAATTTGGTATGTATATTATGGAAATGGACACCTTTCCTATTATACTGAATCCCCACAAATAAGAAAGCTAGAATTAATGGCATTTTCCTAATTATTGACATTGCTAGAATTTTAGCACTTACTTTTTTTTTTATCATAAAGTGGTGTTTTTAATAACTCTAGGCCATACTTTCCAACAACTAATCATTTTCATATGTTTTTATAAACAGAAATGAAGCAATTTATTTAGCATTAATTTTTTTATCCACTATTCAAGATGAGTTGGGCTGAACTCTCAAATCTTTCTGGTCCCTTTGTGACCAGAATGCATACTTGGATGAGCCAGCCGCCTGGTTTTAGAGTAGTCTACATCAATAATACACAAATAATATAATTGGCTTGTATTGAGTCTCAACAAGACTCAACTCCATATATGGACTGAAAATAAAAATTGGCCTTGGTATTTATATCAAAAGTTATTAGCCTGGGACAATTATTTAGATAGACTAAATTTTCTATTTTTTGGAGCTTCCACTATAGATACACAGTATATTAATGATAGATCTGTACTCCCTGTGTCCACCATAACACTCTTCCACATCCATTTCACGATGTGAAAGTGCCAAAATTAAATAATGTTGTACAACTTTGCAGATAGTGCTTTGCTTCCCAGGAAAAAAAAAAAAAAATGTTATTTTTCTACCATTAATTATATAGCAGGTGAGATAGGGGTATGCATGTGTGAATGTGTGTGTGTATAACTGTATCATCTGTAAATGAATAAAAAAGACACTCTCATGTTTGGTTTTGAGGTAGTACTTTATTTTATTTTATTTTTTTTCCTTTTTGTGGAGAACGGGGTCTTGCTATATTACCCAGGCAGGTCTCAAACTCCTGGGCTCAAGCTATCCTCCTGCCTCTGCCTCCCTGAGAGCTGGGATTACAGGCATGAGCCACCGCGCCCAGCTGAGGTAGTACTTTAATACATGTCTTGATAGTTTATCCAGCCCTATTCTGCTCTCCAGCAAGTAGCCACTGATTTTTTTTTCTTTTTTTTTCTTTTATTTATTTATTTATTATTATTATTATCCTTTAAGTTCTAGGGTACATGTGCATAACGTGCAGGTTTGTTACATATGTATACTTGTGCCATGTTGGTGTGCTGCACCCATCAACTCGTCAGCACCCATCAACTCGTCATTTACATCAGGTATTTTTAAGTCCCAGGATGAAACCAAGTAAACATCACATAGGAGACCAAAAAAAGAAAAGAATCAAATACACTTGAAGATGAATTTATGAATAACTATAAATATACAAATGGATTAAGCCAATAAACATGATAAAGGAGATGTGGTAGGCAATGAGAAAATATTTCAATACTATATGATGTAATGAATTTAGACTTCATTTTTAGTAAAGTGTTAGAGTGACACTTCAAAAAGCATAGAGAACGAACACAGGAACAGAAAAACAAATACTACATCCCCTCACTTGTAAGTGGGAGCTAACCATTGAATATATATGGACACAAAGATAGAAAAAAACAGACACTGGGGAATGCTTGAGTGGGAAGAGTGGGAATGGAATGTGGGTTGGAAGGCTACCTATGGAATACTATGCTCACTATCTTGATGACAGGATTATTCATACACCAAGCATCAGCAATACACAATTTACAAATGTAACAAACTTGCACATGTACTTTCAGAACCTAAAATAAATTTTACAAGGAAAAGCAAACAAACAGATAAGACAAAAATATAGAGATAATCCAAGGGAATAACTGAAGCATAAATATTGTGTATTAACACAACACTGTATATTAAAGATTGCAATGGGTTGGTATAACCGTGACATCACAGGCTGCTTTATCCATAACCAGAAGTACCATCTTCTTTAAGTTTTGTGGATACGCATATAAGATAATACAACCAAGAGACTGAATTTTTCAGACACAGTTCCAGGAGTAACAGAGCTGAGACAAAGTTGCTACTTTATTACAGTGCCAGTCAAAACAAGTTTTAGAAATATCTTCCTCCCACTCTGTAATTTTTCTTCATGACTTAATGGATGACTGAGCTTCATAAGGAATTATTCTCCTCTCAAAGAATTTGTCTGTGATTTTATGCAATCTATTACGATTTGTTACATATCAAGATTAAAATTACAAACTGTATTCTTTACGTAAGATTGCTTTTTTCTGTTAAAATAACTAACGTGAAAACACTTTATATAAACAAACCATGTATTAGTATCTTACTTTAGGGAAAATGTAAAAGAAATCTTCAAAATGTAACTAAATAGCTTTGACATTCTTGACCAACTTCTTTACTTTAGAAAAAGAAATTGTTTTCTTTTTAATTATACAGGCCACATATAGACATTTTCCCCTATCTACAAAATCAGGAAAGTTTCTTCATATGGTGGTAATGAGGAATGAATAAGACAACGCATATAATGCAATTATGAAAATGGCTGGCACATCTCAAATGATCAAGAAATGTTAGAAAAGATATAATATATAAAAACGAAGAGAAGATGACCCACTATCCTGTACTTCACACAGAATAGATTTATCAATTTTCAGTATGTTTTCAGTCATACATGTTAAAACTAAGCAGAATGTAGAAGCACAGTGTTTCATAAGTACGTTGATTTGGAGTCAAATAACTATACTTGGAGTTCCAGCTCCACAATTTACTAGATAAATGAATTTAGGCAACTTACGTAACTTATCTGAGACATTTTCCCCTATCTACAAAATCAGGAAAGTTTCTTCATATGGTGGTGACGAGGAATGGATAAGGCAACGCACGTAGTACAATTATGAAAAAGGTAGGCACATCTCAAATGCTCAAGGAATGTTAGATATATTAAAATCATTTAAATTATTTAGTTCTTACCATCCTCTTTTTTACATAACTTTTTTTTTCTTTGCTTAAAAGTGTATCCAGGAAGCTCTGCTACTGGTAGGGCTCAGTAATCTCCATTTGATAATCATTTTGCAGATAAGAACTGTAAAGTCCATTAAAAATTTAAAAAATCTAACTGAAGAATCTTAAAAGTCAACAAAAGTAGTCAAATTCTTGAAGGGAGTCTGCACTTAGAAGAGGAAAACAGCATATGATAAAATCCTTATTGTTTGCTGCTTCTTAACCTAAGAGCAAGCACATAGGGTAGCTTAAACTCCAATAGGGAGTCTACATGTTTTTGGCCTTAAGAACATGGAACTTGAAGTTGGAGCAACCACTACGATGGGAAATTGAAGAAGTAATTCTAAATAGTAGAGGGCCAGAAAGAAGGATTAAAAAATTGTGTGAATAACCTCTGCCTTAATCTCTGGACAGCCGCTAAAAAATTCATTCTCAAGGCATGTTCAAAGCAATGAAGCTAAATGTGAAATAACTGAACTAAGATTTGAGCTACCACCCCAAACAATTTTCCATATGAGTCCTACCAAGTTAAATACCTACTCAAATAAGAATATCAAATTTGGGGTAGTAATGTAACAGAATTCAGGTTTCACACAATCTAACAGTCCCAATGTCCAGGATATATTCCAAAATTAATTGTCACACAAAGAACCGGGAAATGGTTACTAAGTATTCGTAGAAAAAATAATATGCTGAGAATAACCAGAATTACATTCTTGTCACTTCTGTTCTACATTGTTCTTAAGGTCTTAGCCACTGCAATAAAGCAATAAAAAGTGATAAAATACTTATAGATTGGATAGAAATAGGTAATCTAGTTTTCTTTGCGTAAGACACAGTTGTATATCCAAAAAGTGCTCAGCAATTCAGAAAACAAGCAACTCAAATTTTTTCAGCTTTGTTGAGGCATAACTGCCAAATAAAAATGACATGTGTTTAAGGTGTACAATATGTTGTTTTTATATATATACATTGTGAAATAATCACCAAAATAAAATTAACTAACATATTCATCACCTCATGTACTTAGCATTTTCTTTTTTTGTGTGGTGAGTACACTTAAGATATGTCTTCTTAACAAATTTCAAGGATGGAATAACATATCGTTAACTATAATCACATTGCTGTACTTTAGATCTTCAGAACCTATTCATCTTGCACAACTGAAATTTTCTACCTTTTGACCAACAGCTTTCTATTTTCTCCATCCCCAGCCCTGGGATACAACAATTTTTTCTGCATCTAGTGTTTGACTCTTTGAGACTCCACGGATAACTGAGAACATGTGCTATTTTTCTTTCTGTGCCTGACTTATTGCACTTAACATAGTGTTCATTTGTCCACTTTTTGATGGGGTTGTTTGTTTTTTTCTTGTAAATTTGTTTGAGTTCTTTGTAGGTTCTGGATATTAGCCCTTTGTCAGATGAGTAGATTGCAAAAATTTTCTCCCATTCTGTAGGGTGCCATGAACAGACGCTTTTCAAAAGAAGACGTACTTGCAGCAAGCAAGTATATTAAAAAAACATACTCTACATCACTAATCTTTAGAGAAATGCGAATAAAACCACAATGAGATACCATCTCACACCAATCAGAATGAGAATGACTGTTATTAAAAAGTAAAAAAATAACAGATGCCATTGTGGTTGTAGAGAAAAGGGTACACTTATACACTGCTGGCAGGAATGTAAATTAGTTCAATCATTGTAGAAAGCTGTTTGGCAGTTTCTCAAAGAACTTCAAATAGAATTACCATTGTACTCAGTAATCCCATTATTGAGTATATGCCCAAAGGAATATAAATTGATCTACCATACAGACACATGCATGCATATGTTCATCACAGCCCTGTTCACAATAGCAAAGATATAAAATCAACATAAATGCCCATCTGTAGTAAACTGGATAAAGAAAATGTGGTAAATACACACCATGGAATATTATGCAGCCATAAAATGAGTGAGATCATATCCATTGCAGCACCTTGAATGGAGCTGGAGGTCATTATTCTTAGCAAACTAACAGGAACAGAAAACCAAATACTGCATGTTCTCATTTACAAGTGGAAGCTAAACATTGAGTACATATAGACAGAAAGAATAAAACAATGGACACTGGAGCCTCCTTGAGGGTGGAGGGTTGGAGGAGGGTAAGGATCCAAAAATTACCTCTCAGTTTCTATGCATGTTACTTGGGTAACAAAATAATCTGTGTCTGTGTATCAAACACCCAGGACACATATTTTACCTATATACCAAACTTGTACATGTACCCTGAATGTAAAATAAAGTTAAAAATAAAATAAGAATACATAAACAAATATAGTTATGCTACTCAATACATATTTTCACCCTCTGCTACAGTTTGAATGTGTCTCCCAAAACACATGTGTTGCAAATGTAATCACCACTGTAACAGAATTAACAGGTGGGGCCTTTTAGAAGTGAATAAAAATTTGCAGATTAATAGATTCATGCTGTTATGGTGGGAATGGGTTCATTAATGCACATGTAGGTTCCTTATAAAAGGACAAGTTAGGCCTCCTTTAGTTCCCTCTCCCCTTCTCTTTTCCCTTACATCATGGGATGATGTAGCAAGAAAGCCCTCAGAAGATGCCAACCATTTGATCTCAAACTTCCAGCCTCCAGAATCCTGAGCTAATACCTTTCTGTTCAGTATGAATTATTCAGTCTGTGGTTTTCTGCTATGGTAGCACAAAACAGACTAAGAAACAGTCCCACGTGAAAAATTAGCTGAAATCACTTCTGCTTAACATCCTAGTACATTTTTACTTGGTTAACAGTGATGTGAAAGGTTGTTCATTCCAAACCTTCTTTCCTTTCACAGCATAAATGGCCATTTAGGAAATGTCCATAGTATGCTGACTATGAAAATATCAGCAATCACATGTGCAAGATGTTCATAGTTAACATTAGTATTCATAGTGCATATTGCTAATAAGTCATATGCAGTGTATTGCACAAAATATGTAGTAAGTTAATAAACGATTGGGTGTTGATATCAGAAATGAAAAGAGTTTTATTTAATGGGATAATAGTATTCTACTTTAAGACTATTATACAACTAACCTTTCAAATTTAAGACCAATGGCCAGTTATATCTGTTTGTTTCTTCTGTGGATTATTAGGTGCAAGGAGAATGGTACTTTCACTTGATAAATGGTTTGTTTTTTTAATGATATAAATGAAATGAAAGAATCCCCATCCCAAGAGTCATTTTACACAGCTGTTTGTGCAATCAACTGCTAAATAATTTTGAGTGATTTATTTTTTCTAGTAAAAATAGTAAAGGGGGACTGAATTGTCTTGTCTATTGAAAGGAATATTATAGTTTTTCCTTCTGCCAGTTCTTTCCACGGGAAAACAAAAGTATTATCAGTGACTGAACTAGTTAGTGTAGTGCGTAGAATGTGAAACAAATAAATCAAGTAACTGTCAGTTAAATATATACAGTTTGATTGGAAGAAAGGATGAACATTTAGTAGATCAAGGAAGCAGAATTACATATCAAAACAAATATTCAAATTCATTTGAATGAATTTTGGCAAATGATTTTTTCCTTACTGATTTGAATCCTTTCTTTAAGAAACTTAAAAATAAATTATTATTAAATTGCTGAACTTTTATAAATTCACTAAAAGACAGACATGGTGTAAAGCAACTAGTCATACTTTGCCAACATTCATTCATTTACGCAGGCCTGTATCCATTAAACTGAGGACTTACCATTTGCCAAGCACAGAACTCAGTCCAGGGTACATGCAGAAGAACTATGATAAGGTTCCTGTTCTCAAGGACCTCAGTACAGAAGGAAAAATGACATGTAACCATCACACTATAATTCAATATTTTAAGTCATAGTTTTGTGAGACAGTTCATGGACTCAAGTATCTCTTATCTCCTCCAGCACATAAAAACATCTAAGTTTCTGCTTTAGAAATTTCCCACCCCCTAGCTTTCAAGTTTGCTTTTTACCTCTTTGGCTCTGGTCTGCTTTCAGTGTTTCTCATTTATTTTTCCTTATCTGCTTAATTGCCTAAAATATATATACATATATATGTGTGTGTGTGTATATATATGTACACACATATATATACTTTTGTGTGTATGTATATACGTGTATATGTGTATATATATACATACTACATATATACTTTTGTTTTTTATATATGTACACACGCACACATATATATACACACACACACACATATATACATTTTTTTTTGAAACAGAGTCTTGCTCTGTCACCCAGGCTGGTGTGCAGTGGTGCAGTCTCAGCTCACTGCAATGTCTGCCTCCCAAGTTCAGGTGATTCTCTTGTCTCAGCCTGCCAAGTAGCTGGGACTACAGACACGTGCCACCATGCCTGGCTAATTTTTGTATTTTTAGTAGAGAGTGGGGTTTTGCCATGTTAGCCAGGCTAGTCTTGAACTCCTGGCCTCAAGTGATCTGCCCGCCTCTGCCTCATTATTTTTTTACACAGCTTTACTTTCTTTCCTCTCCACTGAATACTGTCTCTCCAGCCCTTGGTTCCATAGTCAGTCACCTTCAGGCCAACTCTGTTCCACTTCTGTGTGTGTCCAGTCAAGGAGAACAAGATTCTACAATGTATTCTGGACTCAGGTCCTGAGGTTTCTGCTTGTCTTGAGAAAGGGGATATAGTAATAATAAGCAATGCACAAAGTACTCTGAACGCTGAGAGGGGAAAACTCTGTGGTCTGCTCTTCCTGGGATGAAATGATGGGCATATGTGGTGTACGAAACTAACATATTAACTTTTGTTAAAGTGAATACCTTTTGTCTTCGAGGAAAGTCTCCCCAAAAGTGTCCCTAAGAAAAACAAATGTTATTAAAGATTATTTCATTCTATTTTCTTAAATAATTTATAAATGATTAGTCTTCTCTCCTTCTTACATGTTTGCTTGATACTTCACAATGAAACCATCTGCAGGCCTGGATTTTTCTTTCTGAGAAGTTTTCAATTATATGTTTCAATTGTGTGTTAAATTCATTTAATTGATATATGACTAATCAGTTTTTCTGTCTTTCCTCACAACAGTTTGGTATATTGATTTTTCAAGGAACTTATCCATTTCATCTAATTATTGAATCTATTTGCATACAATTGTACATAGTAATATCCTATAATATTTTGTATATATTATTTATGATGATGTCTTCTTTGTTATTTCTAATATTAGTAATTTATTTCATTCCTATTTTTATCTTAATTAGGGTATCTATAGGTTTATTATTTTTATTGATTTTTACAAAGAACTAGATTTTGCTTTAATAATTTTAAAAGAATCAATCTCTTTTTTCTTTACACCCATATCCAATCCATCTATTAACCTTCTGGGATTTACCTTCAAAATATATACAATATCTGACCACTTCTCAGCACCTTTATGACACCACTTTTGTCCAAGCTATCACCAACTTTAACCTAGATTACTAGAGTAGGGTTTTTTTTTTTTTTTTGTCATTTTCCTATCTCTAATGACAATGGTATTATTTACATAGAAGTCATCTGATTCATATTTGTTGAATGGACAAGGCTCAACTTTATATAGTAATTATTTATTCATTAATCAGCATTCCTACTGTGTTTTTAAGTTTCCTAAAGTCAGAAGTTCTTTTTGGTTAGTGGGAAACAGTAAAACAAAGAAATTAATGGTCTCTAGCATCAGATTATCTGTGATTGAAGTCTGAGTTCATGATTTACTTTCTCAGCAACCTTGAGCAAGTCAGTTAATCTTATTCTGTAGCTTCACTTATCATCTGTAAAGTGAGAATAATATTTAAACCCTCCACATAGGGTGCTGTGAATCTTAAATGACATAATACGTCTAAAGCATTTAAGGTAGTTCTTGATAAATATCAAAATACCCAATACATATTAGTTTAATTATTATTATTTATTTTATGTCTCTCTCAGTATCAGCCTAATACCTCAGAAACATTAGCTCTCAGTGGTATTTATTCTGTCAAGTATGTCACAAGAGTTTGCCAGTATGCGGCATTCACAGAAACATTTTCGATAAGCTGTGAGTTATGAACAAAAAAGTTATGTCTAATGAGAAGTCTTTTTCTTCTTTACAAAAAGATCCCCCCAAATAGAAGCTAGTCCTAAGACATAGGCCAAAAATATCTGTTCTGTCACAATTAGAAAATGTTGTGTTAGAAAAATGAACCTAGTTTATGGGTTGCATAAAAAATGAAACATAAGTATCTTTCACAAAATGATGATATTGTCCTGGATATTGTAAACTTTAGGCATTGAGGCACAATAGTTTTGTTCCCTGTGACATAAAAATAGATGAAGCAGGTGAAGTAGAAAAAAGAGTAGATGAAGACCTCAAAACACCTCTACTCTTTTTAGTTTCTCAAAAGTCTTAAAAGCCTATTTCATGTTCTGTTAGGGTTATTCCACAAAAAGTAGTTGTTTGATAAATTCCTCTTGTGGCTTACTGAAGATTAAAGTAATTGAGCAAATTAATTATTGCTTTCTCTACAACGTATTAAATTTTAAGACAAGTGTTCTGGGTACATCTTACCACTCAACTGTTCTAGATTTTGAAAGCCAAGAATTCCGAGTGAAGCTGTGGACTCAAAACACTAAGCATTTTATGTTTTATAGAAAAAAAAAAATGCTGCTGACTATCTTTTTTCTCTCAAAATTTCTTGCTTCTCCTCTTTGGTTCTTAAAAAGTCATTGTGATTTGAGCTACACTGTCAGTCAAGGATAGAAGGTCTGTAAGTTTCCTCACATAAGTTTTTGAGATATCTTCTGCAATATAAGCACAACCAAAAGGAAACAAGATCAGGCAAGTTTACTGACTATTATATTCCTCATAACAGAATTACACTTAGCCAGCCACTACCTTTATTTCCTCTCATCCATTGATCATAGAAGTACTTTGAATTCTGGCCGGGCGCGGTGGCTCAAGCCTGTAATCCCAGCACTTTGGGAGGCCGAGACGGGCGGATCACGAGGTCAGGAGATCAAGACCATCCTGGCTAATACAGTGAAACCCCGTCTCTACTAAAAAATACAAAAATCTAGCCGGGCGAGGTGGCGGGCGCCTGTAATCCCAGCTACTCGGGAGGCTGAGGCAGGAGAATGGTGGGAACCCGGGAGGCGGAGCTTGCAGTGAGCTGAGATCTGGCCACTGCACTCCAGCCTGGGCGACAGAGCGAGACTCTACCTCAAAAATAAAAAAAAAAATAAAAAAAAATAAAAAAAAAAAAAGGAAGTACTTTGAATTCCTCTTTAACGATATTTAAAGTTGTAGAGTGATTAAAAGCACCTTTTCCTAAATCCATGCCATATTTGCCATATTTATTTTTATGTTTTGCTTCATTCTCATATGTTTTAGATGAATTAAGATAAGGTTAGTGAGCAATGGGTAAAAATCTGTCAGGACTGCAGAATTCTACAAGTTTCAATAATCACAAGCTGTCCCCACCTAGGCTCCTTGATTCCTTGGATAACTGATATATCTATGTCTTGTATGGTTTCAAGAACCCTTACCTCTTGATCTGTACTGTGATTACACACTGACGGAACATAAAATAGTAGATTTTAAATAGGGAATGCATGGAGAATTCAATTATGGTGATGATAATAAATAAATTACATTTTAACAGCTGTGTAGTTTTTGTAATCTAAGACTTATAAACTCAGAGACTCACAGAATTTTGGAATTAAAAGCATTAAAGATAATTTAATTAAGTGGTTTTTAAAAATAAGTACATGTGTCTCTGACAGGATTATCCAATTATAACCAAGGGATATATAAGGTGATAGGATAAGCATGGTAGGTGCCAATTTCACTCAGCCTTTAGTATTTTGAAACCGTATTTTTATTTGTCCTCCTCTGATGCCATAGTCTATGCATGAAGCACAGGTACTCAGGCTCCACACACATTTCTTTAGGTAGATTTATGTGATTTTATGGGACTGATGGATATTTGGGGAATAGAAGAGGTTTGGAAATGATGTTGAAAAGTGTTACCAGTATGACCAGAAGATGATTGGATTGTAATATAGAATCATGGAGACACAGCCTTACACAGTATTGAAAGACCCACTAGCTAAGTACCATTCCTGAATGTTAAAAACAGTGTGAGACCCATTGCAAGGACAAAAAGACAGACTTTTAGGGGTTAAGGTTATTTTAGATCATACCCTAGATCTACCAATCTAGGTACTGTGGTAGGAATATTTGAATAACACATACCTAGTACAGCTCCCTTATTGTATAGAAAATTGAGGTCAGAGAAATTAAGTGATTTTCTGTGGTCACATGACTAAAGTCACCAGCAGAGAACAGAAAGTAGTTTTCTGCCATCAAAGACATTTCCCTTTTCACTGCACCACATTGATTCTTCTCATACAATTCCTGGTAAAATATTTACTTTCGCTTTGAGACTTGATGACTAATCTTGTAAATGTGTACTCACAGCCCTGTCACAATTTTATTGGGCTCTCTGGAAACAAAAAACAAGTATGCCCTGTCTTCTGAAAATTGGTATTTTTGCCATAAATATCAAATAGGCTTGTTCCTAAAACTTAATTTTCTTTAAAATTTTTCTTGGTGTTTGAAAAGGATTTCAGGTTATAAACACTAGTCTATGATAGAACTTCAAAATTTCTTATTAACCCTTTGTTTTAGGGCACAAAACTTAGTGACTATTTAAAAAGGTAACTTTGTTTCAAGTAGATGGCTATGTACATATCCCACAGTCTAACATAATCTTACCTGTGTAGCTCAGGATCTCTAAATGTGTGAGAAGACATGAAAAAACATCCTCTGAATTTGGCAAGGTATTATTATCTCAGTGATTCTTCCAAAAAGGAATTTTTTTTTTTTTTTTTTGGCAAGCTCAGAATGTGGACCATGGTCTCTAATTTACTCACTGTTTTGCAGCTGAGAAACTGGGACTATAGTTTCTGATAATAGCTAGACAGTAACTGGCTACAGCTATATACATGCAATAGACTGAATAATGCCACCCCAAAGATGTCAACATCCTAGTCTCAAAACCCTTTGAAAAACTTTACATGAAAAGGGGACTTTGGGAGTGTGATTCGGTTAAGCATCTTGAGAAGGAAAGATGAACTTGGATTACCCACGTGGGGTCAGCATAACCAAAAAGTTTCTGAAGAGACAGAGACAGGTGAATCAGCGAAGGAGATGTGATTATGCAAGTAAAGAGAAGTAAGGTGATTTGATGATGGCAGCAGAAATCAGAGAGAGAGAGATATGAAGATGTTGCAATGTTGGCTTTGAAAATGGAGGATAGAGGCCATGCATGAGTCGAGGAAGGCAAGTGACCTCTAGAAGCTGGAAAAGGCAAGGAAATGGATTCTCCTCTAGATCCTTCAGAAGGAACACAGCCTTGTCAACACTTTGATTTTTAAAATTTAAGATTTCCAGAACTGTAAGATAAAAATATGCTGCTTTACATCACTCAGTTTATGGTGATTTGTTACAGCAGCAACATGAAACTAATACAATAAGACTATATTCTATGGACTATAAGAATATAAAAGAGTATTAGCTAAGATGAAAGGGGAACACAAACCATTTTCTGTTTGCGTTTAATCCATACATGCTTTATTAGTGTTTAGAAAATCAGAACTTTTAAAGAGAATAGATTACTTCAAATGTTAGTATTTCTTCAGATGCCCTGAAAACTCCAAAGAAGATCTACTCAGAGAATAAATTCAAACTTCATTTAAAAATGTACCTGGACACTAGAATCCTCCGATTGGAATTTCAGACTAAAAAGTAAAATAATACAAAGGGTAGAGTACACTTACTGGGCTACACAGTATATTTTATTTTATTTTATTTTATTTTATTTTATTTTATTTTATTTTATTTTATTTTATTTTATTTTATTTTATTTTATTTTTTGAGATGGAGTTTCACACTTGTTGCCCAGACTGGAGTGCAGTGGCACAATCTCAGTGCACTGCAACCTCTGCCTCCCGAGTTCAGGCGATTCTCCTGCCTCAATCCCCTGAGTAGCTGGGATTAAAAGGGCCCACCACCACGTCTGGCTAATTTTTGTATTTTGAGTAGAGGTGGGATTTCGCCATGTTGGCTAGACTTGCCTCGAACTCCTGACCTCAGGTAATCCACCCGCCTTGGCCTCCCAAAGTGCTGAGATTATAGGCATGAGCCACCACGGCCAACATAGTATTACAAGTGCATTTCATATGTGACATTGCTTATTCCTTAAAGCCTATAAATAGATACTATTATTATTACCAATTTGTAAAGGATAGAACTGAGGCTCAAATGGGTTGAATAAATTGTCCAGCATCATATTTCTAGTAAATGGCTGACATCTGATTTTAATGCACATAATCACAAACTATGTGTGTTTGTGTGTATGTGCTGGTGTTATATTTTTTATTGAAATATAATGTAGATAGAATTAAATATGTTAATCTTAAGTGTAAAGGGTGATTAAATTTTACAGATATATACATCAATGAAACCCTGTTAAAGATACAGAATATCTCTAGAACTTCCAAAGCTCCCTGTTCCACTTCACAGTCAATATCCCCTTAGAGATGATTACTTACTGACTACTAATAATGATATGTCAATTACTTTTTCCTGTTTGTGATTACTGATGTTCAGATTATGTGATGCTTAGAAATCTCATCAGTTAATGAAGAGAGTTTTGCATTTGTATGTGTTGAACAAATATATTTGATCACTTATGGGCAAGACACAAGAATGGGTGCTGGAGTGAGCCAAACAAATTTCATTTGTACACTGAAGGAACTCACAGTTCTAAAAGGTAAGACAGATAAGTAATAAACAAAGGAAAGTGTGAGTTTCCATTGTTTTGTATGAAAGCGGTTTCAACATAGACTTGGGGAAGTCAGGGAAGGTTTCTTGAAGGAAGGAATTTCTGTCTTAAGGAAAATTACAGAAAATCATCACCCTAAACTAGGTCACACTTGAAAGTGAATGGTATATCATTAATAATTACACAAAGGGCAACAGGACAAAATAATAATTATTAGAGGAAAATTGAAATATATGGTAAGCCTATTTATCTTATATCTGAAAGATGACTGGGAGTTAGCTGGGTAAAGATGGAATGTATGGAGAAACACATTTTAGGCAGCAGGGCTAGCATTTACAAGGGCCAAGATGCAAGAAAAAGTATACAGCATATGTAGGGAATTAAACATAGTTTAGTATCAGTAGATGTAATTTTAAAGTTGGAAAGTGGTAAAATATGAGGCAGAAGAAATAAATAAGTACCAAATCATATATGCCCACGTAATGGAAAATTATGACTGACATAATCATATTTACAATTCAGGAAGGTTTCCAGAGCTACAATGTGGAACACAAATCAGAAGGAGGTAATACTAGAGATAAGTATTCCAGTTAGATTTCAATAATCTCAGTAAGAGGTGGTAGCCTAGACTAGGGTAGACTGGCATAGTTGGAAAGATATTAATGGATTTAGACTACTTAGGAGGTAGCACTGGTAGTACTTGGTTATTGCTTCCCTATAGGGTTAGAGGGAAAACGAGGAATAATACATGACTCTCAGATTTGAGGCTTAATCAAATGCATGGATGTTGGTTCTTTTTCCATTTACTGAGAATGGGCACAAAGAAGATGAAAATTAACCAGGTTTTGGGGGAAAAATAATGAGTTCTGGGATGTAGAGAAGAACCTGTTGATTTATCACCTGTTGCCTATCTGAGTTCACTTCTCACTGTTGCAGATAGGCCCTGTGCACACAGACAGCTTCCTCAAGTGCCTGTGTATTCTGACTTCATTCAAATTTCATGCTCAGTCCACTCTCAGGGAGGATTGGAAGTGCTAGAGAATTAACGCTACCAAGGACTGTTGTAAAATAACTACACTACAAGAATCTCTCAAGGGCAAGAATGTATGATTGTTTCCCATAAACTGCATGTGGGCCAAACATGAAAGAGGGTGTGTCTTAGTTATAATGTCTAAGAGAATAACTGGTAGGGCAAGGGGATCTCTGTGAAGAAAACTGGAAATTGTACTGTCAGATGCCTTGAAGCTATGGAATAAGTGGCAAGCAACCAGCCAGAATAGGACAGGATTTACTCCTTTCAAGGGAATTGCAGATGAGAGATCCCCAGTGAAGGGAAGTGTTTCTGAAGAACTGAAAGTCCACAGAAAGTTGGCATGCATGAAAGGACTGCCAAACCCAGGGAAAACATGAAGACAGATTATGACATTTTCGCTCAGATGAGAAATTTGATACTTTCATTGTATCTTTAGTTTCCTCATTCTCTAGCCTTGGAGGACAAATTAAATCAGAATAACAACTGGGAGAGAAGGATTATAAATATTATGTTGGAAAAGATGGAAATAACCATCATGAATCTCTGCCACACACTTGAATGTGTCCTGCTTTCCCACTTTTTTACTATTATATGAGACTGGATATTTTAGTTTTGACCAAAAATCCTTGTATAACTCATAAATTACCAGAAAAGCCATATTGCTGGGTTGAATTTTATGTCCAAGTGAATAAAGTGCAAAGGGGCAAGGGTTATAAAATTAAAATACCTTACGATAATATCATATCTATCATTTTTATTTTATACATCATTTACACTTATGGATTTTGTCATTTGTTTTTTTACAAAAGTACTACAGAAAATTTTCTGAAACTGTATTTCTCATAAAAATCTGTAATGGCATCTTCTCGTGTTTCTTTTCATTTCAGTATATTGAGATCTACTTCATTCTTTTAGCTGCCACATATTACCCCATTGTATAGCTGCACTATAATTAATTTAACTGCTCTTTTAATGCTGGACACTAAAACTGTATGTAATTCTTACTACTACTAATGCTGCTACGAACATATAAAAATCTATATATATACACACATATGTGTATGTATGTATGTCTGTGTGTGTATATATGTGCACAAACACTGATGTACAAGCATATGCAGTAGTGAACTAGAATAGATTTCTAGAAGTAAAATTACTAAAACAGAATTCACATCTTAAATTTTCATGTCACTACTAGATTTATTTCTGAAAAGGTTTAACCAATCTACATTGTTGAGGTTATAAAATATGTCTATAAATTATTTGATACTACTCCCTTCAAAAGAAAGGAGCCAAAAATTTTTACCTTTGAGTATGATCTGTACTTAGAGACTCTCTTCCAAAAAATAGAATGTGACAAAGAGATAATGTGTGATTTCCTAAGCTATACCACAAAAGGCATTGGGATTTTTTCCTCTTTCTCTTATACCACTCTTTCTGAGGAGAAGTCAGAGGCCATGTTCTGAGGATACTTAAGGAAATCTATGAAGAGGTCAATTTTGTGAGAAAATTAGTCCTTGATATGGTTTGACTCTGTGTCCCCACCCAAATCACATGTCCAATTGTAATCTTCGCGTGTGGAAGGGACGACTTGGTGGGAGGTGATTGAATTATAGGGGTAGACTTCCTCCATGTTGTTCTCATGATAGTCAGTAAGTTCTCACGAGATCTGGTTGTTTGGAAGTGTGTAGCACTTACCCCTTACCTCTTTCTCTCTCTCCTGCTCTGCCATAATGAGACGTGCCTGCTTCTCCTTAACTTCTTGCTACAATTGTAAGTTTCCTGAGGCCTCTCAGCCATGCTTAGTGTACAGTCTGCAGAACAGTGAGTCAATTAAACCTCTTTTATAAATAAATGACCCAGTCTCAGGGAGTTCTTTAGAGCAATGTGAGGAAAAACTAATACAGTGCTCCTGTTAATAGCTAGCAAGGAACTGAGACCTTCTGTGAAATAGTCATGTGAGTAACCCATCTTGGAATTGGATCTGTAAGGAGCCCTGGACTATGTTTTGACTACAAACTCACGAAAAATCTCAAACCACAATAATCCATCTAACTAACGTCTGAATTCCTAACCCACAACAACAGAGATTTTTTAAAAATGTGTTGCTTTATGTTGCTAAATGTTGAACAAATATTTACACAGCAACAGATACTGCTACGAACATGTAAAAATCTATATACTCATATATGTGTGTGTATGTATGTGTGTGTATATATATGTACACACACTGATGTACAAGGATATGCAGTGGTGCATAGATTTCTAGAAGTAAATATATATTTATAATACATACATTTTCACAAAAAAATGTTAAAAATATTTTTAATACGTATGTTTTCAGAAAAAGTGAATATAAGTAGTCTTTTTCTGATATCCTGGGGAATATCAATTCTACTTTTATTATCATATTATAAGTTTACTTTTAAAATGTGGATCAAGTGAACATGCTTCCTGCTCATTTTCCCAACCTCACATATTGAAGTGCTTAATGTTTGGTCTTCGGACAACATTTATTTTTCAAGTTCACTTCCTTGAGAATTTCATTTAATCTTATGGCTTGAAAAACTTAATTTTACCCTTTGATATAGTTTGTATATTTGTGCCCTACAAATCTCATGTTGAAATGTGATCTCCATTGTTGGAAGTGGGGCCTAGTGGGAGGTATTTGGGTCATAGAGGAAAATCCCCCATGAATGGCTTGGCGCTACCCTCATGGTAATGAGTGAATTCTCCTTTTTAGTTCCCTTGAGATCTGGTTGTTTAAAAGAGCCTGGAACCTCCCTCCTCTCTCTCTTGCTCCTTACCTTGTCATGTGACACACCTACTCCTTCTTCTCCTTTTGCCATAACTGGAAACTTTCTGAGATCCTTACCAGAAGCAGTTGATGCTGCCATGCCTCTTTTACAGCCTGCAGAAACAGCCAAATAAACTTTTAAAAAAAAATCTTTATAAGTTATCCAGGCTCAAGTATTCCTTTATAGCAAGGCAAAAAGGACCCTTGTAAATCTCAAATTTATATCTCTATTCCTGACCTCACCTGTACAACTGCCTGCTCAGTGTCTTTACTTGGATGTCTAATAATCATTGTCAAAGTATTCTGACTAAGCCATATTTATGATTTTTCCCTTAAGCCGATACATCTGTAGTTTGTCCCTTCTCACTATAAGGCAAGTCTATCTTTCTCATTGCTCAGGCCAAATATCTTGCAATCACCCTTGATTTATATCATACATAATGGATAATCCATCAGCAAATTCGGTTGACTATACCTTCAAAAGATATCGAGAACCCACTTACTTTTCACTACATTTTCTGCCATGTTCATTGTCCAAGCTAATACCAGCTTGAAAAGTCTACTTGCTTCCACCCTTGATCCCTACAGCTTACATTTCACATACCAAGGAATGTAATTTTAAATTAAAAAAAGATGAGAAAAGTCATGTCAGTTCTTTGCTGAAAACCTTCTAAAATTTTCCCATTCTATACAGCATAAAGTGAAAGCTTTACAGGGACCTGCAGATACTCTCACTAACCTCATTTTCTACGGTGAGTCACTGCATACTGCATGCAACCACACTGACCTCCTAGTTGTTACTGCAAAGTTCCATGCAAGTTTCAGCCTCAGGACATTTTGATGAAGTTGTTTTTCTCTTTACTACTAATCTGTGAGTGTATGCATATATTTAAACTTTTTGCCCATCAAATTCTTATTTAACATGAGATCTACTCTCTTAAAACATTTTAAGTGCACCGCACACTATTGTTGACTATAGGCACAATGTTGTTCAGAAGATATCGAGCACCTGTTCATCTTGTGTAACTGATTCATTGTGTCCCTTGAACAGCAATTCCCCATTTCTCTCTGTTATGCCTCTGGAAACCACCATTATACTCCTTGTTTCTATGAGTCTAACTATTTTAGATCTCTCGTATAAGTTAAATAATGCAGTGTTTGTCCTTCTTTGACTTACTTCACTTGGCATAATGTCCTCCAGATTCACAAATGGCAGGATTTCTTTCCTTTGTAATGTTGAATAATATTCCATTGTGTATATTCAGATAGATAGATAGATAGATACATACATACATATATACATACATACATACATACATACATAGACTGATAGAGCACGTTTTCTTTATCCATTTGTCTGTCATTGGACATTGAGATAGCTTTTATATCTTGGCTATTGTGAATAATGCTGCAATGAACACGGGAGTACAAATATACCTCCTCTCTCCTAAGTTTAATTCTTTGGATACACAGCCAGAAGTGGAATTGCTGGATCATAACAGTAATTCTATTTTTAGATTTTTGAAGAACTTTCATTCTGTTTTTTATAGCTGCTGTACCATATTTCATTCCCATCAACAGTGTATAAAAGTTCTAGTTTCTCCACAACTTCATTGTTTTTTTCGATGAGTCATTCTAACAAATGTGAAGTGATGTCTCCAGAAAATGAAAATCAAAGCCAATAAAATTTGTTTTACTTATGTATAACAAATGTGACTGATTTTAGTCATCCTGCTGGGATTTCATTTTTTGCAACTAAATTAAAAAATGTGTTACTAGTTTACTTTAAATACAAATAAAGATGTTCCATATAGATCATGTTAATGGCAAGAAAATGTTTCATCATTTTAACTTAATAGAATCCAGAAGAAATACTTATCATTAAAATAATTATGAATGAATAGAAAACTCAACTTTAATGACAATTACTGCCTATTAAAAATTTTTAAATAGTATATGTTGGATGTGACCTGCACAAGGATATGGCTCATTTTGACAGAAAAGATTCTAGTCGTCTCTTTTGCAGCTTATTAATTGCTGTACCAGACATGTTTTGTTTCTTTGGTTCCCCTGGAGGATTAAATATCACATAACATATGTTAGATTTTGGCAATCTTAGGTTTACAGAAGTTTAAATACATGTGAAGCTGTTGGGCATGAAATTATTTAATTTCTCTCATGAGAGGAAATGCTAACAATGCTTTAACCAAATAAAACTGCTTTATATGCACACATTTTTTCATATCACAAGAAGCTACTGTATTAGCTATCAGATCTAAAGACTTAGTTAATACCTGGATAAAAGATAAGTATAACAAACAACAATGTATTCTTTGCAAAAATAAAAGATATGTTAGCACAGGAAAAATAAAGATGTTAAAATATTAAAAAAGGAGGAATCTTTAGAAAGTGAATTTTTTTTTCACCAAAATTGTACAGATGTATGACTATGTAGTAAGAATGTAATAGCTAAATTCTATCATATAAACTGAAAAATAAAAACTCGAAAGCTAGCAAACTAATCACAAGTCATTTAATGGCAACACATCTAAATGAAATGATAATTAGACTTAAATTTTACTTAAAATTAATATAAAATAGAAACTTGACCCTTTCCTCTGATATGTAGAAAACCACAAATTTGATCCAGATGAGAGCTATTTCAAAAAATAATCTTTGAAAAATATAATTTATATCAGGAAGAATTGTGAATTGTATCTTTTTGTTATTTTTTCACAAATTTTTGAGAAGCATATTGAGTTTACATGACCTTTGAGGTACTTATGATCTACTCGTTCTTAAATCTGAAAAGGTAAGAAGATTTAAATTTCAAAATTTTATTGAACTAAAATCAATTCTGTGATCCATAAGGCATAGAAGATTGATTTTTTTTTTTTTTTTTTTTTTTTTTGAGGCAGTGTCTCGCTCTGTTGCCCAGGCTGGAGTGCAGTGGCCAGATCTCGGCTCACTGCAAGCTCCGCCTCCCGGATTTACGCCATTCTCCTGCCTCAGCCTCCCGAGTAGCTGGGACTACAGGTGCCCGCCACCTCGCCCGGCTAGTTTTTTGTATTTTTTAGTAGAGACGGGGTTTCACTGTGTTAGCCAGGATGGAGAAGATTGATTTTATCTCTGTAATGCTTCAGCAGTATATTATCTTGGTTATAATGGCAGGCCGAACAATGGTTTACTATTTTCATTTCTTTAAATTATGGGCAGGATGGAGATAATCATGAATAACTCAAATGGAGTACCAAATCATATAAGACTCCAGGTAAAATTAAAATTTATCTCAATATATATATATATATATATATATATATATATATATATATATCAGTATCTATGTCTTTATATAGATATCTATTGATCTACATATCAATCTATATAAAGAAAGAAATTTTGACACTGCAAAGAAAACTGCTGGAAGCAGCCTTGTATATTATTCCCTTACAATCTGTATTTTGATTTACTTGGAATAATTTCCAACAAGTAAAATCTCTGTTTCAAATATGAAGAATTTCTGTGACAGTATTTTGGCAGATACAGTAAAATATTTCAGTCCACAAACAATAACTCCTTTTTGGTTAATAAATTGTTTCTCTCCTGCAGTTTTAGTCTCTCTCTCTCTCTCTTCTGGACAGTGTTGAATTCACATTACCTAAATAGGACTTCTCTGACTCACATATTTTTCTATGTTGCTTATCTCATGTAAAAAGTGTTGATATCAGTGATTGGACTCTTGGAAACTGGTTGTTTCCTTATACTCCCATTACAAGTTGAGTTAATTTAATTATCAGAGATCAAAATTATGTCTTTTATTGTACCGCTAAGGACACTTATCTAGCACCTCTGTATACTTTCTGCAACCCACCATGAGATGTTTTTAGTCTTGTTTTAATTTCTCATTGTATTACAATTTGTGGGCTAGCAGTAACTTGCAATGATTAATTAATTTTTATAGAATTTCTTTTGCTGCAATACTGAAATAGAGCAATAATTTGACAAAAGTGCCATTTTCCTCCAAATATTGTGTGCCAAGAGGAACCCGAATCAAGAAAATGAAAGAAAATTATCATTAAACCAATTAAAACAGTAAGGAAAAAAAAACTCAGTGAAAATATGAGAACAGGCAAACAAAAAGCAAGCATTTCCTTAATGAAAATGAGAAGAGAAGACTGAGGTAAAAAATAAGAGGCAGGTATTTTTTACTCAGGTATTTTACTGAGTATTTTTACTCAGGTAAAAAATAAGCTTTGGCTTTAGGTCTAATGTGCAATCAAATTCTATATTACACTAATTTGGTGTTCCATTTTTAACTTAATGCCATTAACCTCCTCTCTTCAATAAAGCAAGGGTAACAAAGCAATGATATTATAATACATCAGTAACATCTCATTATTAAAGAATGTTTTCAAAAGTCTTCAGAAATATCTTATAGTTTGGATTTTATGTACTTTAAGAATTTTCATGTGGTACTCCGTGATGCTCAAAAATTGATAGTCACTATTTTCAATATAGACGTGTCTGCAAAGAAGAACAAGTCCACTGAGAGGGCGGTACAGGTTAGTTGTTAAGGGCAGAGTTGTTGTTCTGGTTCAAATAGTTCTGATGTGTGGCCTTGGCCAAGTAATTTATATGATCTGAATTTCACAATTTTGTAAGTAAAATTAGAAACATAATACCTACTTTATAGGACAACAATAAGTTTATATAGAATATTAAACACACTGGTTGGTAAATACTAACTGTTTAATAATTTATAATAATTATTATTAACTTCTAATTATCAATAATGTAATCAACTTGCTTTACTGAGTGCACAATGCGTGGCCCAAACTATGTCAAGCACCATGAGATAAAAGACTAGTTTTATGCTCTCCTGATCAACATTTTTCAGTACAAATATAATGCAAGTCACATATGTAATTTAAAATTTACATAGTAGCCACTTTTAAAAAGTAATAAGAAAGAAATGAAACTAATTATGATAGTATATTTAACCCAAAATATAGATTATTATCCTATTATGTGTCACTTGCCACATTTCAAGGTCTAAGCAACCACATCTGATTAGTGGCTACACTATAAGGCAATAAAGCTTCAAAATTTACAATGTGAGGAAGCAAAAGTAAAGAATCTCAATGAAAGAACTATAGGTGAATCAAATGCTAAACTTTGTGTGACTGACCTAAATTCAGCAAAAGATACTTAGCAAGAAGCTGAGTATACACATATATATGAATAAAAAAGATCCGAAGTTAATGACTGAGTTATCAAAATATTTTCTGAAGAATTACGAGATTCAAAATGAATCCTGACTAATGGATAAGACATGTAATAAGGCGAATTGTCCTTTCAGCACTGAATACAGATAATATTTATTTGATGCAACAAATCTATTGGCAGGGAAAATCTCTCTTTTTTCTTTGCATGTTAAGATTCAATAGAATTAACACACCTTTTGCTCCAGAGTTACTGGGTCATTCCTCATTTCTGTGTGCTGGACTAGTTTATTTGATAGTTTTTCAGCCATTCATAGCACAGAAATATTGTTGGAAGTTGTGCTTGGCTGAAGTCTTGAAGATTTTTTTTCCCTTTGTCCAGGATTGATACTCAAGTTTAATGTGTATCCTTTCTCCTGCTCTGATTGTTCTGGATACAAATCATTCTTCACAACAAACTCAGAGTTATATATTGTAATCAAAACACAAAAGGAAAAACACTGAAATGTCCTTGTAAAAACAACTTCATGGAGTAACAATTGATATACAATAAACCATATACATTTAGAATGTACAATTTAATAAGTTCTGATACATGTATGTGCCCGTAAAACTACCATGACAATCAAGAAAATATATTTATCACATACAAAAGGATCTTAGTATTCCTTTGTAATCTCACCCTCATTTTCCTCCTTGAGATCATCTTGGTTGCATGTATGATATTTATTTTTTTAATTGAGTAAAACACAAGTTTATGAATATGCCACATTCTGTTTGCCCATTTAATTGATGAAATGTGGATTGTTCCCAGTTTGAGGCTGCTACGAATAAAGCTGCTATGAACATTCCCATGACAGTCTTCAAATTTAATATACCTTTATTTCTCTTGAGTGAATTCCTAAGAGTGGACTACAAGGATCATATAATAGATTTACTGATAACTCTTTAAGGCTAAGGCACTGCCAAACAGTTTTCCGAAGTGATTGTATTATTTTAAATTTCTGCCAGTAGCATATGGCAGTTCTAGCTATTCCACATCCTTAGGATGGCCATGTTTAAAATTTTAACCATTCTAATGGGTGTGTAGTACTCTTTCCATAATGATTACCAACGTTGCACATCTCTTTACATTCCTGTTTGCTATCAGTATATCTTTTTTGGTGAAGTGTCTTTTCAAATATTCTGCTCCTTCCCTTATTTGGAGATATATATATATATATATGTGTGTGTGTGTGTGTGTGTGTATATATATATACACACACAAATACATATATATGTGTATGTGTATATATACACATACACATATATATATAGAGAGAGACATATATATAGAGAGAGAAATATAGATATATATATAGAGAGAGAGAGAGAGAGAAAGAGAGAGAGAGAGTACACTGGATTGATGTTGCTAGTACATGTTGAAGATATTTGTGTTTATATTCATAAGGAATATTAGTCTGCTGTTTTCTTTCAATGCCATTGTCTGGTTTTGGAACTAAAATAACATGAGTTTTATAGAATGAGTTGAAAAGTGTTCATTTCTCTCCTTTTTAAAAGAGTTTGTTAAATTTTTGTGATAATTATTCTTTAATCGTTTGAAAGAATTCTCAAGTGAAGCCATGTGGTCCTGAGCTTTTCTTGGAGGAAAGTCTTGGTTTTCCCAACTCAATCTCTTTGCTTTTTAACTCTTCTATTTTTATTTTCTGTTTCCTCTTACATCAGCTTTGGCAGTGTATTTCTAGGAATTTGTGTGTTGCATCTATATTATCTAACAAGTTGACATCCAGTATTTCACAATGTTACCTTAAAATCCTTTTTATTTCTACAAGATTGATAGTAATGTCTCCTCCTTTCATTATAGATTTCAGTATATTGCATTTTTTTCTTAGTCAATCTAGCTATAGGTTGATCAGTTTGGTTGACGTTTACAAAGAGTTAATTTTTTGATTGTTTTCTAACATTTTGCTTCTTAACACCTTTATTTTGGACTTCATTTTCCTTGTTTCTGCTTGCTTTGACATTAGTTTTCTATGCTTTTCTTAATTTTTAAGTTAGAAAATTGAGTTAATTTGGCTATTTCCCCTTCCATAATACAGGCTCTTAGAGTTATGAATTTCCCACTAAGCATTGCTTTAGCTTAATTTTATTATAAGTTTTGGTAAGTGGGATTTTGACTTTTATCTCCAGTAATTTTTCTATTTTCTGTGTATGGTTTCTTCATTGATTCCTTGGTTGTTTAAGGTGGTAGTGTTTAATTTAAACATACTTGAGAATTTTCAAAGTTTCTTTTACTGATTTGTATTCTTTCCATTTGGTTGAAGAAAATATTATGTATTAATTCAATCCTTTTAAATGTATAGATACTTGTTTTATGTACAAGTATAAGATCTACTCTGGAGAATGCTCCATGTGTACCTGAGAAGAATGTATAGTCTTTTGTTTTTGGGTGGAGTTTCCTATATATGTATGTTAGGTACATTTTGTTTATACTGTTGTTCAAGACTTCCATTTCCTTTTTTATCTTCCATATTGTTTTGTCCTCTGTTGAAAGAAGAAATTATTTTAAAATACCATCTTTTATGAATACATTATTACCTTTTCCTTTTCCAGTGCTCTTTTATTTCTTCATGTGTGTACTTGAATTAGTTTTTAGCATCCTTTTATTTCATCTTGAAGTACTTCCTTTAGTATTTATTGTAGTACAAATTTGCTAGTGATAGACTCTCTTTTAATTTTTTTGGAAATATTTTAATTTTGCCTTTATTTTAGAAGAACAATTTTGTTAGATACAGAATTCTTGCTTTATAATTTTTCTTTCAGCACTGTGAATATGTCATCCCATTGTTTCCTGACCTCCTTTGTTTCTGAAAAGAAAAGGGATTTTATTACCATTGAGGATCACTTGTACACGGTGAATTACTTTCTTCTCGCTCCTTTCAAGTTTCTTTCTCTGTATTTTGGTTTTGACAGTTCAATTATGGTATGTCTAGGTGTTGTTCTTTTTGGGTTTATACTGCTTGGAGTATTTGAACTTCCTGAATGTAAAGATAATTTTTTGTTGTTGTTGTTAAAATTTGGAAGTTTTCAGTCATCATTTCTTCCAATTATCTTTCTGTTGCTTGCTCTGTTTCATATCCTGGAACTGCCATATGCATACATCGGTACTATTGATGGTATCCCACATTATTCTGAGGCTCTGAATTATTTTTTTAAATTTCTTTTCAGAAACTAGATAATTTCCACTGAGCTATCTTCATGCTTCTAATTCATTCTGCGGCCTGATAGAAACTTATTTTAAACTTCTTAGTACATTTTTTACTGCATTTATTATACTTCTCACCTCCAGAATTTGTATGTGGCTCTTTAATAAAACAATATCTGCCTTTTCCTCAATATTCTATATTTTGCAGCGATAACATTTTCAAGCTTTCTTTTAGTAATTTATATATGGTTGCATGTAGTTATTTTAACATATGTAAAATGACTGATTCAATATTTGTGTCTAGAAAGTCCAATGTCTGAGCTTCCTCAGGGACATTTTTTATTGATTGCTCTTTCCCTTATTAGTTCCCGTATGTTTTGTTTCCTTGCATGTCTTACAGTTTTAATAAAAACTAGATATATTAAATAATGTAAATGGAAACTTTGGAACACATAATTCACATCAAAAACATGAAATATGTAGATATAATGCTAACAAAATATGTATTTTTTATATATATGAGGAAACTAAAAAACTCTAATCAAAGTAATGAAACAAAATCTTAAATAGAGAGGCATTTAATGTAGACAGATAAGAAAAATCATACCAAGATGTTAGATCATCCAAATCTGATTGATAGATTCAATCAGATTCAATCCTAATTAACACCACAGTCAGTAATTTTGTGGACATTTATAAACATATTTTATAGTTTTTATAGAAAGTCAAAACATCCAGAATTGCCAACAAAATACTGAAGTATAAGACACTACTAGATTTCAAGACTTGCTATAAAGCCACAGGAATGAGAACAGTGTGGTATAGGGAGAAGATTAGACAAGCCAATAAAAAATAGCCCAGAAATAGATCCACACAAATGCAGTAAACTGATCTTTCACAAAGGATCAAAGTCAATTTAGTGGAGAAAATTCAGTCATTTCAACAAATGGTGCTGTAATAACTGGACATTCACACACACACACACACACACACACACACACACACATATAGACACAGACTTTACACCTTACACACAAATTAACTTGAAAAGGATCATGTCTAAATATAAAATGCAAAAGTATACAACTTCTAGAAGGTAACATAGGGCAAAACCTAGATAACCTTGGACTTAATGATAATTTAGATGCAACACCAGCAGCATAATTTATGAAAAAGAAATATGATAAGATCAGCTCCATTAAAACAACCAAGTTCTATTCTGCAAAAGACACTGTTCAAAGATGAAACAACAAGCAACAGATTGAAAAAGCTATTTTCAAAGCGTGTATCTAATGAAGGACTGCTATCCAAGTTATAAAGGGATTTTTAAAAACTTAGTAAAACAGGCTGGGCACTGTGGCTCATGCCTATAATCCTAGCACTTTAGGAGGCCAGGGTTTGTGGATTACTTGAGGTTTTGAGTTTGAGACCAGCCTGGACAATGTGTCGAAACCCCATATCTAGAAAAAATTTAAAAAATTATCCAGGCATAATGGTGCATGCCTGTAGTCCCAGCTACTAGGGAGGCTGAGGTGGGAGCATTGTTTGAATCTGGTAGGCAGAGGTTGCAATGAGCTGAGATCATGCCACTCCACTCCAGCCTGGGGAACAGAGTGAGACTGTCTAAAAATAAATGAATACTTAAATAAATCTCAATAAAATATATAACCAGATTTAAAAATGGCAAAAGATTTATATACTTCCACAAAGAAAATATGCAGATGGCTAATAAGCATATACAAAGTTGTTAAACATCCTATATTTGTAGGAAAATGCAAATTAAAATACCACTCTAGACCTATTAGAATGGAAAAATCCCCAAATACTGAGAACATCAAATGCTGGTGAAGATGTTGAGCAACAAGAACACTTTGCCATAGCTTGTAGAAAGGCAAATAGAACAGCTACTTTGGAAGAAAGTTTGGCAGTATATTCACATGGTTTTCCAGAGAAAAAGAAACGAGAGAGAGAGAGAGAGAGAGAGAGAGATTTATTGTAAGGAATTAGCTCACACAGATAATGAAGGTTGACAATTCCAAAGATATGGAGTCAGTAAGCTGGAAACCCAGGAGAACCAATGGTATAGTTCCAGTTCAAACCCTGAAAGGCCTGAAGGAAGAGGCAATTTTTCAGTTCCTGTCTGAGGGTGTAAAAAATAAACAATGTACCACCTCAAAGACATTCAGGCAGGGCAAGTTCCCACATATTTTAGTTCATTCAAACTACTATAAAAAATACCATAAACTAGGTGCTTATAGAAATGAATATTTATTTCTCAGTTTTAGAGACAGAAGACTCAGAGATCCAGGTGCCAGAAGATTTGATGTCTGTTGAGGGCCTGTTCCTCATAGGTGGTGCCTTTATCCTATGGCTTCACATAGTGGAAAGGGTAAGCAAGCTTACCTGGGTCTCTATTATAAGGGCACTAATTTCATTCATAATGGCTCCACCCTCATAATACAATGACATCCCAAAGCGCCCCCCCGCCGACCCTTAAAATGATCATATTGAGGGTTAGGAGTTCAACATAAGAATTTTGGGGGAACACAAGCATTCTGACAATAGCACCTGTTATTCAGTCTTTTTGTTCTAATCAGGCCTTGAACTGAATAGATGAGGCCCATCAACATTAGGGAGGACAATCTACTTTACTCAGTCTACCAATTAAAATGTTAATTTTATTCAGAAACACTCTCACACACAAATACTTAATGTTTGAATATGTGGCAACCCATGGCCCAATCTAGTTGACACATAAAATTAACCATTATAGGCAGTTTCTTACAAAACTAAACACACTCTAACCAAACAATCCAGTCCTTGGTATTTTCCTAACTGAATTGAAAGCTGATTTCTATGCAAAAACCCACACACCAAAGTGTATAGCAGGTTTATTTATAATTGCTAAAACTTGAAAGCAACCAAAATGTCCTTTAATCGGTGAATGGTACTTAGAAATAGTGCAGGGGTGGAAAACCAAGAAGGTTGATTAAATGAAGCCAGGAAGAGCATTTCCCACTAACTAAACAGACCATCACAAACATGGGCATGCTCTGAGCAGATCTTCAGAAGGAGGGCATTGAGGGTAGACAGAGGGAAGATGCAGACCCTGGGATGAAGAGGAAGAAGCTAGGAACCCTGCACAAGGCTGAAGAGCATTAAGGTTCATTTCCGGCCTACAGCAGATCTGGGGGAAAAAGTGAGTTAAATAGGCAAAGGGTAGGATAAATAGATGAAAAGTGGCCCACTCTCTCCATGGACCTCTGAAATCCTAGCTGCTGGAGAACACATGACTCCCATGCACATTTGAACTGACATGGAGAGCTGCTTGGAGAGGTGGCAGGGACAAGACTCCAGTCTGTGCAGAGCCCAGAGAGGTTGATGCATGAAACACAACCAGAGAAGTCCACCCCTGAAGCCTCACCAGGCTCCTTTAGGAGGCTTTTGCCATTGTTGACTCTGACCTAGGCAAAGAAGGGCTGTTTGCCAGTGAGACAGGGCCAGTCTTACATGAGTGCTCCCTTGCCTACCTGCTACTACTAGAGTCTGTGCCTATTTTGCAGTGCAGCCTCAGATGCCCAAATAAGGCCCATCTTGATGACTGCCATCATATCCTCTTCACCATCAGACCCTGCCTGCACAAAAGAGAGCTTAAGAAGATAGGCTTCCACTGATGCACACCAATCTGCAGCATACCCCAACCACATTGCCAGTGTGCACTTATGCATAGCCACCCTCGCCGCTTGGCTAGCATACACTCATCTGCAGCCTCCTGCACTGCTTTACTGGCATGTGCACACATGCAGAACTTGCCACCCCACTGCCACCAGGAAACTTGCACACAGAACTTCCTGTGGCCCTGTTCCAACTGGCATCCATGCATGCACCCTGCCATCCAGGCACCCATGATGCAAGCATGCACTCATGGACCCAGTCACCCTGCTGCTATAAGAAAACTATTATAACATAAAAATTTACTAACGTTGCATGATACAAATGGACATATAAAAATCAGTAGTGTTTCTATATGCCAACAGTGAACAATATGAAAAGGAAATTTAAAAAGCAATCCCATTTATAACATACAATTAAATAGTAATTAACTTAACCAAAGAAGTGAAAGGTCTCTATAATGAAAGCTATAAAACACTGATGAAAGAAATTGAAGGGGACACCATAAAATGAAAAGCTATTTCATGTTCATGGCATGGAAGAAATAAACAATATTGTTAAAATGTCCATACTACCCAAAGCAATCTACAGAGTCAATGAAAGTTCTATCAAAATACCAATGACGTTCTTCACAGAAATAGAACAAAACAATCCTAAAATTCATACAGAAACATGAAAGAACCAAATAGCCAAAACTATTCTGAACAAAAGAATGAACCTGAAAGAATCACATTACCTGACTTCAAATTATTTAACAGAGCTATAGTAACCAAAACAGTGTAATACTGGCAGAAAAACAGGCACATAGAAATGAAATATTGGAGAAACTTTCCAGGACATTGTCTGGGCAAAAATTTCTTCAGTAATTCCCCACAAGCATAGGCACCCAAAGTAAAAATGGAGAAATAGGATCACATTAAGGTAAAAACTTCTGCACAGCAAAGAGAACAATCAAGGTGAAGAGACAACACAGAATGGGAGAGTATATTTACAAACTACCAATCTGACAAAGCATTAATAAGCAGAATATACAAGAAGCTCAAACAACTCTACGGGAAACAAATCTAATATTCTGACCAAAAGTTGTCAGAAGATTTGAATAGACATGTCTCAAGAAAATGCATACAAATGGCAAACAGATATATGAAAAGCTGCTCAACATGATTTATTATCAGAGAAATTCATATCAAAACTACAATGAGATATCATATCACCCCAGTTCAAATAACTTGTATCCAAATGACAGGCAATAACAAACGCAGGGGAGGATGTAGAGAAAAGGGAACCCTCATACACTGTTGGAAGGAAGATAAATTCATGCAACCACAGTGAGAACAGTTTGGAGGTTCCTGAAAAAAGTAAAAATAAAGCTACCATCTGATCTAGCAATCTCACTGATGGATGCATACCTTAAAGAAAGGAAATAAGTATGTCATAGAGATATCTGCTCTCCCATGTTTCTTGCAGCTGTGCTCACAAAAACCAAGATTTGGAAGCAATCTAAATGTCCATTAACAGATGAATGGATGAAGAAAATGTACTTATACACAATGGAGTACTATTCATTCAAAAAGAATGAGATTCAGTCATTTGCAACAACATGGATGTAATTGACGATCATTTTGTCAAGTGAAATAAAACAGAGAAAGACAAACATCTCATATTCTCACTTATTTGTGAGCTCTAAACATCAACATAATTGAATCCATGGAGACAGAGTAGAAGGATGGTTACCAGAGGCTGAGAAGGGTAGTGTTGGGGGTAGGGAAGAGTTGGGGATGGTTAATGTTTACAGGAAAAAAAAAAAAAAAAAAAAAGAATGATTGAGTTGGTTCCAGCATTTGATAGCACAACAGTGTAGCTATAGTCAGTAATACCTCAATGCTACATTTAAAAATAACTAAAAGTGTTTATTTGATTGATTTTGTAACACAGAGGATACATGCTTGGGATGGATATCCCATTTTCCATGATGTGATTATTACACATTGAATGCCTGTATTGAAATATCACATGTATCTCTTAAACATATACAACTACTATGTACACATAATGGTATGTTTAAAAGGCTAATAATTTAAAGAAAGAAGAATGGATACATGTTTTTTATACTGCTATCAGTTTATTATTTTTTTCCAGTTGATTTTCAAGATGATTTCCAAATCATCATGACTTGTTGATGAGAATAAATATCCTTTGAAGTGGGAGTGGGTTCTTTAACTCAGATAAAGATAGCTTTGGAACATTGCCTTCCTGTGGGCCACCAGATAAGCCAAATAATAATTATCCAGGAATGAGGCTTTAGTGTAACTCCAAACCTGTGCTGTCCCCTCCAGTGGCTGCCAGACTGCTGCTTTTTTTTTTTTTTTTTTTTTTTTTTTTTTTTTTTTTTTACCATGACTGTGAGCTATTGGTTTTCATTGTCATCATGGAGCTGGAGAGAGAACAAAGAAAACAGGACAAGTTAAAAGACCACATAGGCTACTGTTCTTACTGAGATTAACTTTTTTTATTTTGTTGAATAAATGCTTCCCAAAATTTTACAAATTCTTGGTTTCTGTATGGTGTTCTCAAAATGTTAATTCTGAAATTTTAATTTATATTCTCAGTGCTTTTACGGAAGAGAGAATTTTGGGAAGTTTTACTCTGCCATTTTCACTGACATCACCTCCTGAAATGCCTTTTGAATCCTGAAAGAAAAAATAAATTATCATTAAAATATTTTTAATATTTTTGGTTAGAAATCCTCAACCACAAATATCTAATTAATCAGAAAGTAATAAGTTGTCAGTCATGACTCCAAAGTAGTTTCTAAGCCTTAAAGTTAATTATTCTTGGTACTATTGTAAGTTTGTGTTGCCAGTCACTTCCTGGAGCAACCTCCTTCTGAATTCTAGCCAATTGAGATAGGACAGATGGAGCCAGAAGAGGATCAACCTATCACTTTTATTATTCTGGAAAAAGAGTGTTAGAGAATGTCTTTAGGCCTGAGACCAAATATTCTCACAACCACCTAAAAAGAGTATGCAAAGCAGTTGCATGAAAGATCATTACCCACCTCACAAACCCCAATCGCCCAATGACAGAATACATTGACTTTTCAATATTGTATTAATCCATTTTCATGCTGCTATGAAGAAATACCCAAGACTCAGTAATTTATAAAGAAAAAGAGGTCTAATGGACTCACAGATCCACATGGATGGGGAGGCCTCATAATCATAGTGGAAGATGAAGGAGCAGCAAAGGCAAGTCTTACATGGCGGTAGGCAAGAGAGCATGTGCAGGGGAACTGCCCTTTATAACACCATCAGATCTCATGAGACTTATTCACTATCATGAGAACAGCATGGGAAACACCCAACTCCATGATTCAATTATCCCCCACCAGGTCCCTCCCATGACACATGGGATTATGGGAGCTACAATAGAAGATGAGATTCAGGTGGAGACAAAGTCAAGCCATATCATTTGCCCCTCATCCCTCCCAAATCTCATGTCATAACATTTTAAAATACAATCATGCCTTCCCAACAGTCCCCCAAAGTCTTAGTTCATTTCATCATTAATTCAAATGTCCATAGTCCAAAGTCTCATCTGAGACAAGGCGCATCCCTTCAGCCTATGAGCCTGTAAAATCAACAGCAAGTTATTTACTTCCTAGATACAATGGGGGTTAAATTACAGACATTGGGTAAATATACCAGTTTGAAATGGAAGAAATTGGCCAAAACAAAGGGACTACAGGCTCTAAGCAAGTCCAAAATCCAATAGGGCACTCATTAAACCTTAAAGTTCCAAAATGACATCATTTGACTCCATGTCTCATATTCAGGTCACGCTGATGCGAGAGGTGGGCTCCTATGACCCTGGGCAGCTCTGCCCCTGTGGCTTTGCAGGGTATACCCCCCATACCAGCTGCTTTCACTGTCCGACATTGAGTAGCTGCAGCTTTTCCAGGTGCATGGTGCAAGCTGTCAGTGGATATACCGTTCTGAGGACAGTGGCTCTCTTTTCACAGTTCCATTAAGAGGTGCCCCAGTGGGGACTCTATGTGGGATCTTCAACCCCACATTTCCCTTCTGCACTGCCCTAGCAGAGGTTCTCCATGAGAGCATCATCCATGCAGCAGATTTTTGCCTGGACATCCAGGCATTTCCATACATCCTCTGAAATCTAGGCAGAGGTTCCCAAACCTCAATTCTTGATTTTTGTGCATGTAGAGGCTCAACACCACATGGAAGATGCCAAAGCTTGGGCTTGCATTCTCTGAAGCCACTGCCTGAGGTGTACCTTGGCCCCTTTTAGCCATGGCTGTAGCAGCTGGGATTCAGGGCAATAAGTCCCTAGGCTGCATACAGCAGTGGGGACCTGGATCTGGCTTAGGAAACCGTTTTTCCCTCCTAGGCCTGTGGGACTATAATGGGAGGGGCTGTTGCTAAGGTCTCTGGCATGCCCTAGAGACATTTTCCCCATTGTCTTGGTAATTAACATTCCGTTACTGGTTACTTATGCAAATTTCTGTAGCAGGCTTCAATTTCTCCCCAGGAAATGAGTTTTTATTTTCTGTCGCAGGGTCAGGTTGCAAATCTTCCAAATTTTTATGCTCTGATTCCTCTTGAATGCTTTGCCACTTAGAAATTTCTGCCCTAAACCTTCTCTCTCAAAGTTTCACAGATCTCTAGGGCAGGAACAAAATGCCACCAGTCTTTCTGCTAAAGCATAGCAAGAGTCACTTTTGCTCTGGTTCCCAACAAGTTCCTCATCTCCATCTGAACCACCTCAGACTGGACTTTGTTGTCCATATCACTATCAGCATTTTGGTCAAAGCCATTCAACAACTGTCTAGGAAGTACCAAACTCTCCCATATCTTCCTGTCTTCTGAGCCCTTCAAGTCACTAGGAAATTCCAAACTTTCCCACTTTTTTCTATATTGTTCTGTGCTCTCCAAAGTTTTCCAACCTCTGCTTGTTACCCAGTTCCAAAATTGTTTCTACATTTTTAGGTATCTTAATAGCAGTGCCCTACTCTATCAGTACCAATTTATTGTATTAGTCCATTTTCATATTGCTATGAATGAATACCCGAGAGTGGGTAATTTATTAAAAAAAAAAAGAGAGAGATTAATGGACTCACAGTTTCACATGGCTAGAGAGCCTCACAATTACATCACCCGGCTATTTTTTCTATTTTTAGTAGAGACGGGGTTTCACCATGTTAGCTGGGATGGTCTCGAACTCCTGACATTGTGATCTGCCCGCCTTGGCCTCCCAAAGTGCTGGGATTATAGGCGTGAGCCACCGTGCCTGACCTTTTTTTTTTTTTTTTCTTTTTAAAGAATGGAAACATTGAACTTGAACACATTGAAACTTAAGTGATTAATTTAGGTATAATTTTCCTCTCTATTCCAAGTTAAATACAGCATTTTTCCCACTTTCTGTTGGGACATGATAGTACTGTTAGGCAACTGGCATTTTCCAGATTCTAAATATATAAGTTTTTGCCAAGATTGATAGAGACTGTTTCACTCTCACATTCTGCTTGCCAGCTGTTTGGATCTGGAGACTTTTAAAATGCCAAATACATTTCTGTATGCCAAAGATATTTTCCTTTGTAGAATTGAGAGGAAAGTGCCATGAACTACATATCAAAGTAAAAATAAAGAAAGAAACATAAATAAAAAGAGTTAGTTTATTTCTGCATGTGTGTTGGGGTGAGAAGTGTAATGGTAGAAAGTATTCAGGAAGCCATGCTAAAATTCTGATTCAGTGGCTTTGTTTTCTAAAATAATAAATCTGTTGCTGAATTTCCTGTTTCTGACTGATAATTATTAGAAAAAAAATTTGTATGGGATTATTTTCCAATTTAACTATCTTGGCACCATTCCTTCATAGGGAAAGCATCCTCGAGATAAACATACACACCTGTGATAAAACAATAGCTGTTAATTAATAACTTAAATAAATTGATTCAAATGGACATTGGTTCCAGGAAGGCAATTGTCCATGAACTACTTGGTTCCAGCAAAAGCTCTTTGGAATTGTCCTGTGATTCTTTGCAGTGAAGGAGAGAGAAAGAATCCCTCTTGGTTGAAATGAAATATTGTATGTGTGTGTGGTGTGAATGTTTGCTATAAAATAATATTAAATAAAACTTCTTTAAAATAGAATTGTAAAGATGCTGACTTCAGGAAACAATTAAACTGCACTAGAAAGTATGAATATCAAAAGCAGATACAGGAATCTTTCGTGAACTAAAACATTTCCTGGCAGCCTAAAAAAAATTTTTGCTTCATCTTTGTCACTGACTCAATAATATTAATGTTCTTTTCTGACTGTTCCACATAGTGGACATAATTTATTCTTATCCACCTTACATTGTCCCCTCTTTTGTTAACAGCAGTCTAATGTTTCCTTGGCCATTCATCTATCTCTTTTACATAATGTATTAGTTAAGTGTTAATTTTTTTCCGACGCTACCTGGGTTTAAATCCTTGCTTTAGTACTTCACAACTATGTAACTGTAGACAAGTTACTTAACTACTCTGTTTATCGGTTTTCTCCTCCATAAAATAATAATATTTTCTCACCTTCTATAGGGTTGTAATAAGGATTAAATTTGTTAATATCTGTAAAGCATGTAGAAGCGTGTTTAGCACATAGTGCCAATTTAACATTAGGTATTATTGTTGATTTCATGATTTCATTTTTTTTGTGGTTTGGTGGGACTAGTCTTACCACTCTAGATCGAAATGTATCACAAGAAATAGATACAGGCAATATACGTATTTCCTCTTTCTGGCACACTGATTGGAACAGGGATAAGCATATGATTTCACGTTCATGCAATCAGAACAAATTATGTAATGTCTACTTGAATTACCGGGAAGACAAAATTATCTTTCTGTGGGGTCTCCTGAGCTAGTACAATTTAAGTTTGGAGATTTCGGGAGCCACGTTATTCTGTGGAAATAGTCTGCTTGAGAGTGAAGCTAGCATAGAGAACAGGACAGCCTTGAGCTAGAGAGATAAATTCTTCATCACATTGTTTGAGAACTTGAGTCTAGTATTTTCTGAAGTCAGATATTACTGACCTTTACCATTGCATAACCAGCTCTATCACTTAGAAGTGAAAAAGTTCTGATTACTAAGGATTTTCCATCCTTCACTTATCCAGGATTTTCACTATGTCTGTGTGCAGCAAAAGCCTTAGCTGTCAAGCTCCAATGGCTATGGAAGTATGTGGTGGTCCAGTTCAAAAAATTGAGGACATACATAGGATTTATGATATTTTCAAGAAATCAATTGGCAAAAATCTGAGACTGAACTCAATTTTACTAAGATTCTGAAGTGGATAATATGTATCTTAATATTCTTGTATATTTCCATATTTAATTTTAATATGTTAATGAAAAATTACCCTAGAAGAATTACTCCTAAGTAGAAAAGTATACACAGGGTGGTGGACTTTATTTATTGGGTTGGAATATTTAAAATGCCAACAATCTTGAGGTAAAGTGATTGCCTACATTTGATAAGAGTTTACTCAATTTTTTCTGCTCTTAATAATTTTCTTTATCTATAGGATAAGGAAATGTCCTCCAACCAGAAAGATATGTCCAGGGAAGGTCTTAGAACAGTCATCCTTAACTCTGAATGTATATCAGAATCATCTGTGTTGCTCTTAGAAATGTGTGTTCCAGAAACCCACTCCTCTAATTTCAATATATCTAAAGTGGCACCCAAGCAACTACCTTGTAGCAATATTCCCAAGAGAAGCTGCTGAAAATTTCTGCTATAAAAAAATGATAAGTCTGAGGGTGAAGCGAGTTATAAGCTCTACTGTTAGGAACAGAAGAGGAAAAGAGGAATGTAATGGTGCATTCTCTGTACTCTAACCACATGTGCTTCATTAACTTCAATTGCATTTGTGCTTTTCTTAGCCAGTTGTTAATTAAAAAGGAGATAGTATACTAATGCTAAACTATAACTTTGATAAAAAACAAAGTTCTTCTCAGGGTATTTGTCTATTAACACAGAATATTCCTTTAAAAGTAATGATTCTGATATCAAGCTTTGAGTATATAGTATGAATAAGTGAACTTTCAGGCAGACAGACCTTTTTTGAGCCCTTCAAAACTCTTACATGAGGCTAAGCTTTTCCTCTATATTTTCTCATTCTGTAATTAAATGTGTATTTTTTTCAATCTTAAGTGAGACACTTAAAAGATTTTTTTAATTATAAAAGAAGATATAGTCATTTAGAAAAGATTCAAGTGTCAAGAACAGAGACAGTTGGCTTTTCTAAATATAGATTTTGGGAAATTTTCCAGATGTTCTTTAACTTTGGTTTTCATTGCATTGATTCAAGTTAAACAACATCTGTTATGGTGCAGTGTATTTCTTAGTCGATGTGTTTCCTGTCCTTTACTTTGAATTCAATTCATTTTCACAGTGATTTATCCGGTAATATTTTACATGCCTTTATTTAAAACAACCCTAAAAGTATCAGATACATTTTTTAGCATAAAATGAAAATTTATAAGTTATAATATCATGATTTTGTTTTATTTATTTAGTAGATGAACTATTAAGGAAAAACTCATTTTCAAACATCTAAAACTTTTAAAAATTATATAGTATTCTTACATAAAGAAATACTTCTGAAAAAATATTTGGCATAATCTTATCTTTGGTTTTAACATTAGGCTATATGCTCTATGCCAGGGGTCATTAAAGTAACAGCTATAGACCTAATCTGGCCTACCACCTATTTTGGTATTTTAATTTTGAATGGACCACCATCACACCTATTCCTGTACATATTGTCTATGGCTGGCTTCACCCTCCAACAGCAGAGTTGAGTAATTGTGAGAGAGACCTTACTGCCTGCAATGCCTAAGATATTTACTTTATGGCTTTTTGCAGACAAAGTTTACAATGATCCATGCTCCAAGTAAAGTAACAGAGAGCTATGAGGGAAGATTCACTCAGGAAAAGTTGAATCAGAATACTGAGTAAATAGTGGTATATTGACTTTATCATCCAAATAATTAATTAACATTCTATTCCATTTGTCTCAGTAAACCTGGTGTTAAATATAGTCTTCCTTGTTAAAAACTGCATTCAAAACGTATGATTATTGTTTCCTGGTATTATGAAAAAAAACATAGAGGTCAAGAGCTCAATCTTCAAGTCACTTAACCATTAAGTAGGAGAATTGGAATTTGACTACAGTCCAATTTAGCTTCAGAGTCAGAACATTCAACCACTATAATACACTACATTTAAAGTTCCTTAACTTTATAAGAAGCCCTTTAACTGCAGGCTCAGAGTTTATATAGTTTACCCCTCCCACCAAAGGGCTTCCAAGCCCGAGGTATAACACCAGGAATTTTTCACTAAAATATACCAGGGTTAAAGTTCTCACTAATTTTTTGTGATAAGTGGAAGTCAGGTCAAACACAGGAAAAATAGCAGAGAAAAATTAGGCAATATATTTTATCTAATATAGCTGGTACTTTAGAGAGAATGTACAAACAATAAATTAAAAAATGAGTAAAATTTATAGTAATAAGATGTTAAGGAAGAAATAAATGAAGGAAGAGATAATGTGTGTGTATGAGTGTGTGTGTTTGTAGGGGGTGAAATTATATATAAGGTGGCATAACACTTACCATTACACGTTTTCGAGTCTTACAATTTCAACACACTCTAGCTTGACTTCCAACTAATAGCATCTGCATCTCTGCGAAATGAATTATCCCTCCCACATAAACACAAAGAAGCTCCTCTCTCTCTTGAGTGAGATAAACTCTGAGGGACATGTTCTATACTGGTCCTAAGAGTTCTCCAGGGGAATTAAGCTCCAATTACCTGTAGTAATAAGTTGCTTAATAAAGAACATGTTTTATTTACTGCTGTCTCCTCTCTGTCTCAGTTCTCTTTTCTACGTAAGTTTCCTGAGATCTGCATCCACATAAATTACTTACATTTTTTACCTTGCTTCTAAGTCTGCTTCTAGGGAATGTAAGCTAAAAATATTGTACAGGAAAGAGAATGATTTTCCTCTAGAAAGTACTTGTTTAAAATGTGTATAACTTTTATAAGTTTATTTTTTTTGTTTTCAGCCTTATTGAGATATAACTTACAAATAGGAATTTTACATATTTAACATGTACAACTTGATGTTTTGATATATGTATAAATAATCACAATCAGACCAATTAACATATCTGTAACCTCAAATAGTTACCATTTTCTTTTTTTTTTTTTTTCATTGTGAGGACATTCACCATATACCATTTTAGCAAATTTCAAGTATATAATACATTATTATTAACTGTAGTTACCATGGTGCATATTTGATTTTCAGAACTTATCTTGTCTAACTGAAACTTTGTACCCTTTGACCAATATTTCCCCATTTTTCCCTTTTCCCTCCCCAGCCCTGTTCCTGGCAAATGCTATTCAAGTCTCTGTGTCTGTGAGTTTTATTTTAGATTTCACATATATGTAAGATGCAGTCTTCTCCTTTCTGTATCTGGCTTATTTTACTTAGCACACCATCTTCTAGATTTATCCATGTGATGTCAAATATTAGCATATATTTATTTTTAAAAATTAATAACAGTGTATTCCATTCGTGGAAATACTCTATATATTTTATCCACTCATCCACTGATGGGCATTTGTTTCTTTTTCTTGGCTATCGTAAATAATGCTGTAATTAACATGAGATCTGATAAGGGATTACTATCCAAAATATATAAGGAACTCATACAACTTAATAGCAAGAAACAAAAGCTCAATTTTAAAATGCGCCAAGAACTTGAATACATATTTTTCCAAATAAGACATAAATGACCAAGGTGTTCAACATCATTAATCACCAGGGAAATACAAATCAAAACCACTATGAAATGTCACCTCACACCTGCTAGAATGGATGTTAGTTTTTTTAAAAAAACAGAAAAGGTGTGTAATAAAGATGTGGAGAAATAGGAATGCTTATACATTGTTGATAGAAATGTAAATTAGTACAGCCATTACTGAAAATAGCATGAAAGTTTCTCAAAAAATTAAAAACACAATTGCTATATAATCCAGCAACCCAATTCTAGGTATATTTTTAAAAAATGAATTCAGTATGTCAAAGAGATATCTGTACTCTCATGTTCACTGTAGCATTATTTAAAAATGTATGTAACTTTTAATTCTCCATATCTAGTTCCAGAAATTTATTATTTTTTGTACATGTCCAAATATTTTACAGTGTCATCAGTAATGTGTAGAGATAACAAAACTCTCATTTTGACACTGAGTATAAAAAATTTTAAAATATTTTTAAGTTTTAGAGAATAAATTTATTTTATAAATTTGTTATCATTTACATTTATCGTATTACCATGAGAATTGAAATTTTTTGTTCTTTTAGCCCCTTGTTTGTCTTTTCTTGTTTCCCCAGTCATGTATTTTCCACATTTTTCTATTACAGTGATAAAATTTTATTTTTTAAATTATTTAGTAAAAACTATATGTATACTAAAAGTATTAGGTCTTTGTTATACATGCCACAGATGTTAGAATCACTCTGAATCACCTTTTGTATTTGTGCAACTACTAACTACCTTTTTTGATATCAGATCTATCAATCTCTTACTTTGTTTTGACTTTAGCATTAAATTCAAAATGTTCTACACTAACTAGGATTATGTAAAGTGACATGTCTGTGACCGTATATGTGTTTCCAGTAACTTTACTATTTTGTCTTTTATACATTTAAAATATAAAGCAGAGATATGACTTTTTTTTTTTTTCCTGAAGTGGTTGCCAATATATGCAGCATAACTTATTCAATAATGTGTGGCTTGTATTTTGATATCAATTCATTTGAGTAATGTTAGAAAGAGTGCTAGCAAGGCCAAACTCAGATTCTGATAATTTATTATCAGGTAACTTCATACCAATTCTTCAGGAACATAGATTAGAGTCTCCAACAGATGTTCACAAATGTTTGCTGTTGAATATGTGGAGGATTGAATATGAGTAGAAGAGAGAATATGGATGAACTTAAATTCATTACCATTATTCTGTCCTACTAGTAATAGAAAAGTAGTCTTATCTGTTCCCTGATAGAGTATTTTTCTGTTATTTGTGACATTTTCTATCTTTACATTAATATAGCAAGGATCATGTTAAACATATTTCTTGTGCAAACTAGAAGACAATATTTATTAAACTATCAACAATTTAATCAATTATAATTTTTATTAGGAAAAGCTGAGTAATGCCAATTGTCCTAAAATTAATTTTCTTGAGCAATGAATAGCTCAATGTTCTAATTCCAGCTAAAAAAGTTTTTGGTTAGTAAAATTCTGCAATATATTAAGTCAGTAAATATTTCAAGTAGATAACAGCTATTCTGACATTGTTGTACTTTGAAATTATTCTCAGCATTTCTCTTATCCAAATTAAAAAAGCTTTAATTAGTATGGTTTATTATCTAATTTGCTAAGTTAGGATAATCTGTTTTCTCAGTTACTGAGGCACAAAGTCAGTTGGACACAACCGGAGAAATGACTTTTTAAACAGTTTAAATATTACAGAATTTTGATTGGTATTTCAATATCATTAACAAATTTAGCTATGTCTCAGATAAAATGGTATAATCTTTTGTTTATACTACTTACTAATATTAGAGCATTACAGGTACTATCAAAAGGAGCATAGTGAGAGTTTAAAAATCTGATTTTTAAAATTGTTTCTGTAATTTCTAATTAAGAACTAGAAGGTAAAATTTTTACATTTGCATTCTATTTCCCTACATATTACAATATATCTGGACAACAACCAGGATCAATGAGCCTCTTATCTTCATAAGATAGGTTATTTGGCTTTCAAATTCTAATTAAAAAGAAAAACACATTTGGAAACCCAAATGTGTTCATACACAAAATGATTACAATTGTCCTCTAATTATTGACAATCTAGTGAATACAAAATCCAAACAATTTTCAATAGTTGAGAGGCGGAGGAGAAGAGACTGGAGATAATTATATATATGTGTATATATATATAAAATCTCTCTCTTTCTCTAAACTCTAGTCCAGTTTAGAAGTATGGCTTTTAACGAAGTTAAATCTGAATTAAGCCATGCCTGCAACTGTTTGCCTGTGGTACAAGGTGAAATTGGTTGTAGACTCTCAAGCTGTGGAGGCTGATTGCTTATTTCACATGTTAGGAGGTCAGACAACAAACAGAGGACAGAAAACAAAAATAGGAAACAGAAGTTCTTCATAATAACTAATAATAATAATAATAATAATAAACACTGGAGGCTTTCCCAACTACCTTACTGATCTTCTTTTGATTTAAAGGGCTTGTAAGCAAAGAAGGATGTTGTTTAAATGCAATTTGCAAGTTATCTTTCCTACAGTGAAAGGTTTCTTTAATCTTTATTTCACAAATATGACTTTTCTACCTTTATTAGTTTTTTAATTAAATGTTTTTAACAATATCAGAACTGTATCTCTTCAAGATTGAAATGGAAAGTAATCAAATACCTGAACAAATCAACAACAATTTACAAATTAAATCAGTAATTAAAAACCTACTAAGCGAAAAAAAAAGCCCTGTACCAGATACATTCAGAGAAAAATTCTGGAAGACATATGAAGAAGACCTGGTAGCAATCCTACTGAAACTCTTCAAAAAAATTGAGGAGTAAAGACTCTTCTCTAATGTATTCTAGGAGGCCAGCATCATTCTGATACCAAAACCTGAGGGAGACACACATACACACACACACACACAAAAAACACTTCAGGCTAATACCCCTGTTGAACATAGATGCAAAGATCGTGAGCAAAATACTAGCAAATTAGCCAGGCATGGTGGTCACACCTGTAATCCCAGCACTTTGGGAGGCCGAGATGGGCGGATCCCTTGAGGTCAAGAGTTCAAGACCAGCCTGGCCAACATGGCAAAAAACAACCTCTACAAAAAGTACAAAAGTTAGCCAGGTGTAGTAACAGGTTCCTGTAATCCTAGCTACTTGAGAGGCTGAGGCAAGAGAATAGCTTGAACCCAGGAGGTGAAGATTGCAGTGAGCCGAGATCATGCCACTGCACTCCAGCCTAGGTAACACAGAAAGCCTCTAAATGAAACAAAACAACACAACACAAAACAAAACTAGCAAATGAAACCCAGCAGCACATCAAAAAGCTTATAATCAAATTAATAAATATGATTCAGCACATAAACAGAACTAAAACAAACACAAAAACACATGATGATCTCAACAGATGCCGAAAAGGCATTCAATAAAATTCAACATCGCTTCATGTTAAAACCCTCAACAGACCAGGGATCATAGGGACACACTGTAAAATAGTAAGAGGTATCTATAAAAACTCATAGCCAACATCATACTGAAAGGGCAAAAGATGGAAGCATCCCCCTTGAGAATAGGAAGAAGACAAGAATGCCCACTTTCATCACTCCTATTCAACATAGCGTTGGAATTCCAAGCCAGAGCAATCAGGCAAGAGAAAGAAATAAAAGGCAGTCAAATAGGAAGAGAGAAAGTCAAACTAATTCTCTTCACAGATGATATGATTCTATACTTAGAAAACCCCTTAGTCTCTGCCCAAAGACTCCTAGAACTGATAAACAACTTCGGTAAAATTTCAGGATACAAAATCAAAGTGCAAAATCAGTTGCAATTCTGTATAACAACAATATCCAGGTAGAGTGGGAAATTAAGGACACAATTCCACTCACAGTAGCACCAAAAAGAATAAAATATCTAGGAACATAGCTAACCAAGTAGGTGAAGATCTTCACAATAAGAATTACAAAACACCAAAACACTGCTGAAAGAAATTAGAGATGATACAATCAAATGGAAAACCATTCCATGCTCATGGATAGGAAGAATCAATGTTGTTAAATGGACATATTGTCCAAAGAAATTTACAGATTCAACGGTATTTATAGAAAACTATGAACATCATTCTCTACAGAATTTGAAAAAAAAAATCGATTTGAAAATTCATATAGAACCAAAAAGAGCCCACGGGGCCAAAGCAGTCGTAAGTAAAAAGAACAAAGCCAGAAGCATCACATTACCTGACTTGAAATTATACTACAATTATGCCATAAACAAAACAGCATGCTACTGGTACAAAAGTAGACACATAGACCAATGGAACAGATGAGAGCTCAGAAATAAAGCTGCGTAACTACAACTATCAAATCTTCAACAAAGTTGAAAATAACAAGCATTTGGAAAAGGACTATGTATTTAACAAATGTTGCTGGATAGCCTTATGCAGAAAATTGATATTGCACTTCCTTCCTTTCACCACATACAAAATCAAGAAAGACTTAAGTTTAAAACTTGAAACTATCATATAGAAACCCTAGAGGAAAACCTAGGAAATATCGTTCTGGATATAGGCCTTGGCAAATATATTTTTACAAAGACCAAAAATAAATCAAAAAGTGGGACCTAATTAAACTATACAGCTTCTGCACAGCAAAATAAATTATCAACTCAACAGAGTTAACAGATAACCTACAGAATGGGGAAAAAATACTTGCAATCTATGCATCCAACAAAGGTCTAATATCCAGAATCTATAAGGAATTTATATAAATCAACAAGAAACAACCAACCCCAGTAAAATGGGCAAAGGATATTAACAGAAACTTCTGAAAAGAAGAAACTCACATGGCCAGCAAGCATATGAAAAAATACTCAACATCACTAATCTTTAGAGAAACGCAAATCAAAACCACAATGCAATGCCATCTCCTACCAGTCAGAATGGCTATTATTAAAAAGTCAAAAAAAAAATAACAGATGTTGAAAAGATTATAGATAAAAGGAAATACTTATACACTGCTGGTGAGGATGTAAATTAGTTTAGCCACCGTGGAAAGCAATTTGGAGATTTCTCAAAAACTTAAAACAAAACTGTTTGACTCAGCGATCCAGTTACTGGCCATTTATCTAAAAGAATATAAATTTTTCTACTATAGAGACACTTGCACACATATGTTAATCTCAGCATTTTTCAGAATCGCAAAGACATGGACTCAACCCAGGTGCCCACAAACAGTAGACTGTATAAGGAAAACGTGATACACATATTCTGTGGAATACTATGCAGACATAAAAATGAAATTATGCCCTTTGCAATGACATGGATCAATTTGGAGGCCATTACCCTAAGTGAATTAATAAAGGAGCAGGAACCCAAATATTTCATGTTCTCACTTATTCGTGGGTGCTAAATATTGAGTACACGTAGATAGAAAGAGGTATACAATAGACACCAGGACTCACCTGATGGTGAAGTGGGGGAGAAGGGTGAGGTTCAAAAAACTGCCTATTGGCTACTATGCTTATAATTGGGTGATGAAATCATTTGTACACCAAACCCCAATGACATGCAATTTACTCATGTAACAAACTTACACTTGTACCCTCTGAACCTAAAATTAAAGTTTGAATTTAAAATTTTACAACTAACATCATACTCGATGAGAAATTACAGAATTTCCAGTCAGGTGCAGTGTTTCACACCTGTAATCCCAGCAATTTGGGAGGCTGAGGCGGGAGGATCACTTGAAGTCAGAAGTTTGAGACCAGCATGGCCAACATGGTGAAGCCTCATCACTACTGAAAACAAACACACACACGCAAAATAGCTGGGTGTGGTGGTGTACACCTGTAATCCCAGTTACTCAGGAGGCTGAGATAGGAAAATCGCTTGAACCCAGGAGGCGGAGCTTGCAGTGAGCTGAGATCGTGCCACTGCACTCCAGCCTGGACAACAGAGTGTGACTCTGTCTCAAAAAAAAAAAAAAAAAAAAAAAAAAAAAAAATTACATTATTTCCTACCAAGATTAGAAGCAAAACAAGGATATTCCCTTTCACTACCCTTTCTCAACATCATACTGGAATTTCTAGCTAATACAACAAGACAAGGAAATAACATCTATACAGACAAAAAAGAAGAACTAAAACTGTCTTTCTTCACATATACCATAATTGTATATGTGGAAATCAGGAAGTATTGCCTAAAAAATTTTTGTAAACTTATGTTTTTTAATTTATGTGTTTTGTATATTTTTCCTCTTAGTCTTTCTTCATAGTTATTTTCTCTAGTAGTATATTCTGATGTCTTGCTTCATATCATTAGAGTATCTATTATAGGTTTTTGCCTTGTGGTTATCCGGAAGCTTGAAAAAAACACTTAATAGTTATAACAAGTTGTTTTCTGTCTGATAACAATGTATCTTTAATTGAAAAAAAACTCTATACTTTAACTCCACTCTCCTTCCACATTTTGAATATGAAATGTCATAATTTACTACTTTTTATATTGCATATTTCTTAGCAATTTATAACGTTATTATTTTAATAGTTTTTATTTTAGCTTTTATAGTAAAGATTTAAGTGATTTACATACCAATATTAAAGTATTAGAATATTCCAAATTTTACTAAATTCTCACTTTCAACAGTGAGTTGTATACTTACAAATGTTTTCCTCTTACTAGTGTCCTTTTCTTTCAGCTTGAAGAAGTCCCTTCAGCATTTCTTGTGAGACAAGTCAAGTGGTGATAAATTCCCCCAGTTTTTGTTTGCTTGGGAATATCTTGATCCATCCTTCATTTCTGCAGGACTGTTTTGTGGTCAAAATATTTTTGGTTGCAAAGTTCTTTTTTTTCCTCCTTCGATGATGAAATCATTTGTACACCAAACTCCAATGACATGAAATTTGCTCGTGTAACAATTGTTACATGAGCAACATGTTCTCTGAATTGTTCTCTGTATTTATTTGAATTTCTCTGCACTTCCTGAAGTAATTATTTTCAATTCTTTCTCAGACTGTTCATACATGTTTATCTATTTATTGGCAGTTACTGGCACTTTATTTTGTCCATTTGGTGGTGTCATGTTTTTGTTCTCGATCCTTGTGCTCCTGCAGCCATGTGTGTGCATTGAAGAAGTAAGGATTTACTTTAGTCTTTGCATTCTGGCTTTGTTTGGGAACGTTCTTCAACACTAAGCCTTTCTAGATATTGTGGGAAAATCATCTGGTGTGATCTCCAAAGCCATAATCACTGTAGCTATTGCAAGCCCATGGGGAATCTTAAACCTCAGGTCAACAGCTAGTTTATCTCAGGCTATAATTCTCAGCTAGTTTCTTTAGTTACTTTAGTGTGTTGCCTTCATTGGCAGAAATGTAGAGCAGCAAGCAAAATCTGAGGTCTAGTTTATGTAAGCTATACTACATTTTTTTGCTTTTAACTAACCCAAGGTGGTCCAACCCTGTTGGCACTCCCACTGTTTCCCATAAGATGAGACAGGAGTAAGTCTCTAGTGTGGAATCCCAGAATCATGGGGAAGCTAAATGCCTGCCTTCGATTTAATTATAACACTGTAGAAGGGATAGGTAAAGGTGAATTTTCTATGCATGGCCCTGTGCTAGCTTGGGGATGGGGTTTATGGTCAAAGAGAACCATTTGTCTTACCATTTGATCATAGATTTTCTTGGTTCTGTAGTCCAAGGGAGTGTATCAGCCTCAACCCCAAGTTCTGGGATATTCAGGTTAGTATTCTTACCTGTAGACAGTTGCTAGTTGGCTTTCTGTGTAGGTGGAGAGTGAAATCTATACAATTCCTAATGTGCCATTTTGCTGATGTCACTCTGCATTCTTCTTTAGATTATATTTGCCTAGAATCATGTTACACATCTTATTTTTCAGCTGTTATCATGTTTTAAATTTTGTTTATTATAATCTACGTATTTTCTCTTATGCAAATACAATATTATTTTCTTTCAATTAAAATCTTTAATCTGTTTATATTTAATTTTGATAATAAGAAGTTACCATAATTCATTATATATATATATATAAAAAATATATATCTTTCTAGATCTTACAGCAATATAATTCTATTTACCCTTACCATGTTTTGTGGTATTGTCATAGATTCTGCTTTTGCATATTTTCTAAATCCCACAATACATCAAAATATTTGTTTAAACAGTAAAATGTGTGTCATTTGCACTTTTGTCAGATTTATAGAGGCATAATTTACACACAGTAAAATTCACCATTTTATAGAGTACTTCTTGATGCTCTGACAAACCTATACAATAATGTAATCACCATAACAATCAGAAAGTACTATTATGTCCATGTTCATTCAGTTCCTCCCACCACTCCCATGCCCCTGAAAACAACTGATCTAATTTTTGTTCCTATAGTATTACTTTTCCAAGAATATCCAATAAATGCAGCTGCTATGGTCTGAATGTGTTCCCTATAATGTTTATGTTGAAATTCCCCCAATGCAACTGTAATAGAACATTTTAGGTTTCCATTGACAGTTGATTAGGTCATGAGAGCAGAGCCTTATGATTACGATTAGTGCCCTTATAAAAGAGATCCTGGAGAACTACCCTGGCTTTTTCATCATGTGAAGACACAGTAAGATGCCACAGTAAGATGCCATCTCTGATGCAGATGAGGTCTCATCAGACATCAAATCTGTCAGTGCCTTGACCTTGAAATCTCAGCCACCAAAACTGTGATAATAAATTTCTGTTACTTATAAGCCACCTGGCCTGTGGTATCTTGTCATAGAAGCTCAAGTGAACTAAGTTAGCAGTCATACTGTATTAGTCAATTTTCACACTACTGTAAAGAACTACCTGAGACTGGGTAATTTACAAAGAAAAGAGATTTAGTTGACTCACAGTTCCACATGGCTGGGGAAGTTTCTGGAAACTTACAATCATGGTAGCAGGCAAAGGGGAAGCAAAAAATCCATTACAAGGTGGCAGATCAAAAGCAAGTTAGTTAGGAAGTAACTAACTCATAAGCATCAGAGACTTGCCTTGTCTCAGATGAGATTTTGGACATGGAGTTTTGGGTTAATGCTGAAATGAGTTAAGACTTTGGGGATCTTTTAGAAAGGCATGATTGTGTTTTGAAATGTGAGCACATGAGATTTGAGAGGGGCCAGGAACAGAATGATATGGTTTGGCTGTGTGCGCACCCAAAATCTCATCTTGGATTGTAATCCCCGTAATCCTTATATATCAAGGGAGGAACCAGATGGAGGTAATTGAATCGTGGGTATGATTTCCCTCATACTGTTCTCAAGATAGTGAGTGATTTCTCGCGAGATCTGATGTTTTTATAAGTGCTTGGCAGTTCCTCCCACATTCATTCTTCTCCTTGCCACCTTGTAAAGAAGGTGCCTTGCTTCCCCTTCACCTTCCACCATGATTGCAAATTTCTTGAGGCCTCCCCAGCCATGTGGAGCTGTGAGTCAATTAAATCTCTTTCCTTTATAAATTACCCAGTCTTGGACAGTTCTTTAGAGCAGTGTGAAAACAGACTAATACACTAACAGATATTTGCAACTCAGGATATTAAGAGTCCTTCCTGTTTTTACTATAAAATGTTTCATAGCTTTGGGTTTTATTTTTATCCTATAATCTGTTTTTAGTTAATTTATTAATGGTTCCACATAAAAATTAAGGTATTTAAAAAACATGAATATCTAATTATTCCATCACAATTGTTTTATTTAATATTTTTGACACTTTTTATTTTTTTTATTTTATTGGCACATTTCAACTGTTCATATTCATAGGGTAAAATTTCATTATTATAAACACACACACACATATAGTATATCAATCTAATCAGTTTACATAGAGTATACCTCATCTTATGCATGTATCATTTCTTTGTGATGAGAATATTCAAAGCCAATTTTCTACCCATGTCAATGTTGACTGTCATTGTCCTTTTGTACAATAAAACAACAGAATTGGGGGGCGGAGCAAGATGGCCGAATAGGAACAGCTCCAGTCTCCAACTCCCAGCGCGAGCGACACAGAAGACCGGCGATTTCTGCATTTTCAACTGAGGTACTGGGTTCATCTCACTGGGGAGTGCCAGACGATCGGTGCTGGTCAGCTGCTGCAGCCTGACCAGCGAGAGCTGAAGCAGGGAGAGGCATTGCCTCACCTGGAAAGCGCAAGGGGGAAGGGAATCCCTTTTCCTAGCCAGGGGAACTGAGACACACAACACCTGGAAAATCGGGTAACTCCCACCCCAATACTGCGCTTTAAGCAGACAGGCACACCAGGAGATCATATCCCACACCTGGCCGGGAGTGTCCCACACCCACGGAGCCTCCCTCATTGCTAGCACAGCAGTCTGTGATCTACCGGCAAGGGAGCAGCGAGGCTGGGGGAGGGGCGCCCGCCATTGCTGAGGCTTAAGTAGGTAAACAAAGCTGCTGGGAAGCTCGAACTGGGTGGAGCTCACAGCAGCTCAAGGAAACCTGCCTGTCTCTGTAGACTCCACCTCTGGGGACAGGGCACAGTAAATAATAACAAATGCAGCAGCTCTGCAGACGCAAACGACTCTGTCTGACAGCTTTGAAGAGAGCAGTGGATCTCCCAACACGGAGGCTGAGATCTGAGAAGGGACAGACTCCCTGCTCAAGTGGGTCCCTGACCCCTGAGTAGCCTAACTGGGAGACATCCCCCACTAGGGGCAGTCTGACACACCACACCTCACAGGGTGGAGTACACCCCTGAGAGGAAGATTCCAAAGCAAGAATCAGACAGGTACACTCGCTGTTCAGAAATATTCTATCTTCTGCAGCCTCTGCTGCTGATACCCAGGCAAACAGGGTCTGGAGTGGACCTCAAGCAATCTCCTACAGCTACAACCTACAGCTGAGGATCCTGACTGTTAGAAGGAAAGCTATCAAACAGGAAGGACACCTACACCAAAACCCCATCAGTACATCACCATCATCAAAGACCAGAGGCAGATAAAACCACAAAGATGGGGAAAAAGCAGGGCAGAAAAGCTGGAAATTCAAAAAATAAGAGCACATCTCCCCTGGCAAAGGAGCGCAGCTCATCACCAGCAACGGATCAAAGCTGGACGGAGAATGACTTCGACGAGATGAGAGAAGAAGGCTTCAGTCCATCAAATTTCTCAGAGCTAAAGGAGGAATTACGTACCCAGTGCAAAGAAACTAAAAATCTTGAAAAAAAAGTGGAAGAATTGATGGCTAGAGTAATTAATGCAGAGAAGCTCACAAACGAAATGAAAGAGACGAAAACCATGGCACGAGAAATACGTGACAAATGCACAAGCTTCAGTAACCGTCTCGATCAACTGGAAGAAAGAATGTCAGCGATGGAGGATCAAATGAATGAAATGAAGCGAGAAGAGAAACCAAAAGAAAAAAGAAGAAAAAGAAATGAACAAAGCCTGCAAGAAGTATGGGATTATGTAAAAAGACCAAATCTACGTCTGATTGGGGTGCCTGAAAGTGAGGGGGAAAATGGAACCAAGTTGGAAAACACTCTTCAGGATATCATCCAGGAGAACTTCCCCAACCTAGTAGGGCAGGCCAACATTCAAATCCAGGAAATACAGAGAACGCCACAAAGATACTCCTCGAGAAGAGCAACTCCAAGACACATAATTGCCAGATTCACCAAAGTTGAAATGAAGGAAAAAATCTTAAGGGCAGCCAGAGAGAAAGGTCGGGTTACTCACAAAGGGAAGCCCATCAGACTAACAGCAGATCTCTCGGCAGAAACTCTCCAAGCCAGAAGAGAGTGGGGGCCAATATTCAACATTCTTAAAGAAAAGAATTTTAAACCCAGAATTTTATATCCAGCCAAACTAAGTTTCATAAGTGAAGGAGAAATAAAATCCTTTACAGATAAGCAAATGCTTAGAGATTTTGTCACCACTAGGCCTGCCTTACAAGAGACCCTGAAGGAAGCACTAAACATGGAAAGGAACAACCGGTACCAGCCATTGCAAAAACATGCCAAAATGTAAAGACCATCAAGGCTAGGAAGAAACTGCATCAACTAACGAGCAAAATAACCAGTTAATATCATAATGGCAGGATCAAGTTCACACATAACAATCTTAACCTTAAATGTAAATGGACTAAATGCTCCAATTAAAAGACACAGACTGGCAAACTGGATAAAGAGTCAAGATCCATCAGTCTGCTGTATTCAGGAGACCCATCTCACACGCAGAGACATACATAGGCTCAAAGTAAAGGGATGGAGGAAGATTTACCAAGCAAATGGAGAACAAAAAAAAGCGGGGGTTGCAATACTAGTCTCTGATAAAACAGACTTTAAACCATCAAAGATCAAAAGAGACAAAGAAGGCCATTACATAATGGTAAAGGGATCAATTCAACAGGAAGAGCTAACTATCCTAAATATATATGCACCCAATACAGGAGCACCCAGATTCATAAAGCAAGTCTACTCTCTGCTTCTATGATAGCTACATTGTTTTAGATTACAGATATGAGTGAAACCACATGGTACTTGTATTTTTGTGTCTGGCTTATTTTACTTAACATGATGTCCTCCAGTTCCATACATGTGGTGACAAATGGCAAAATTTTATTATTTTTCAATGGATGAACATAATTCCATTGTCTATATATGCCATATTTTCTTTATCTATTAGTACCTTATTGGAGAAATTGGTTGATTTCACATTTTGGCTATCAGAAATAGTATTGCAATGAATACAGGAGTGCAGGTATCTCTTCAAAATACCAATTTTATTTCTTTTGGGTATATACTCAATAGTGGAATTACTGGATCATACAGAAGTTCCACTTACATTTTTTGAAAAATATTCATATTTTTTCCTATAGTCACTGTAATAATTTATAATCCTACCAAAAATCTGTAGGCTTTTTTTCCCACATCCTCACCAGCACTTGTTTTCTTTTGTCTTTTTAGTAATAGCAATTCTAACTAGCCTCCAAAATGGGAGAAAATATTTCCAACCTATCAGTCTATCAAAAGATTAATAACCAGAATATATAAGAAACTCAAATTACTCAATAGCAAATAATATTATTACTATTAAAAATTGACATAAGACCTACAAATGAAGAAGACACACAAATGGCCAGCAATAACAGAAAATAAAAATGCTCAATATCACTAATTATCAGAGAAATGCAAATTAAAACCACAATGATGTACCATCTTATACCACTCAGAATGGCTATTATTAAAAAGTCAAAAACAAAAGATATTGTTGAGAATGCAGAGAAAAGGGATCACTTGCCTAATGTTGCTGACAATATAAATTACTCTATAAAAAACAGATTTCTCATAAAACTAAATTTAGAACTGCCTTTTTTTCCAGAAGTTCCATTGCTGAGTATCTACTCCCAAAAAAGGAGTTATTTTATCAAAATGACACCTGCATTCTAATGTTTATTGCAACACTATTCTCAATAGCAAAGTCATACACTCAACCTAACTGTCCATTAGTGGATCACTGAATGACATAAATGTGGTGTGTGTGTGTGTGTGTGTGTGTGTGTGTAGAGACAGAGAGGGCTAGACAGAGAGAGAGAAATACACACACACACACACACACACACACACACGTATTTATATATATTCCACACATAATGGATTACTACTCAGCCATAACAAGAGTACAATCATGTTTTTTGCAACAACATGGACGGAACTATTGGCTATTATCCTAAATAAAATGACTCAGAAACAAGAAGTCAAAAACTTCACATTCTCACTTATACGTGGGAGGTAAACAATGTGTACATGTAGACACACTGAGTAGAATAACAGACATTGGAGACTCCAAAAGTGGGGTGGTGGAAGGGGATAAAATACTACCTATTTGCTATTTGGTACAACATACATTATTTGGTTGATGGGTACACCAAAAGCCCACACTTCATCACTATGCAACATATCAATGTAGCATAACTGCACTTGTATCTCTAAATCTATAAAATATACAAATAAAAAATTTTGGTTAGCCCAATGCCATAAAGTGTCCCTTTAAGTTTTCTTCTACTAGTTTTATAATGTCAGTTTTGTGTTTAAGTGTTTAAACCATTTTGAGTAGATTTTTATATATGGCGAGATGCAGGAGTATGCTCACATTTTTCTGCATGAGGCTTTTCCATTTTCCCAGCCCCATTTCTTGAAGAGACTGGCTTTTTCCCAATATATGTCCTTAAAACATTTGTCAAATATTAGTTGGCTGTAGGTGTGAATTTTTTTATTCACTGTCTATTCTGTTCCATTTGCCTGTGTGTCAGTGTTTTGGTTCGAGATTGCTTTGGGTATTTCAGAGTCTTTTAAGGTTCCATAGGAATTTAAGGATGTTTTTCAAATTTTGTTAAGAATGTTACTGGTATTTTGATAGATATTCTATTAAATTTGTAGAATGCTTTGGACAGTATGGCCATTTCAATAATATTAATTCTTTCAATCCATGAGCATAGGAAACCTTGCCATTTGTTTATGTCTTCAATTTCTTTCATCAATATTTTACAGTTTTCAATGTAAAGATCTTTTACCTCCTTGGTTACATTTATTTGGGTGTATCTTGTATTTTATATCGACTAGTAATTGAATAGTTCAATTGATTTTTTCAGATAGTTTGCCATTAATGTATAGAAATGACACTAATTTTTGTATGTTGGTTTTGTATCCTGCAACTTTACTGAGTTTGTCTATTATTTCAAACAGCTTTTTGGTGCATTCTTTATGATTTTCTATATTATACATAAGATATGGATACCTATGAACAGAGACAACTTAACTTAGACTTTTCTAATTAGGATGCCTTTCATTTTTTCTCTTGCCTATTCGTTATGGCTAGAACTTTCAATACTCTGTTGGAAAAGAATGATGAAAGGTGGCATCCCTGTCTTGTTCCTGATCTTAGAGAAAAAGTTTTCAGTTGTTCCTAATTCAGTATGTCAGCTTTGGGGCTGTTATATGTGTCCTTTATTATGTTGAGGTACATACCTTCTATACCTACTTTGTTCAGAGTTTTTACTATAAAAAGATTTTGAAAATGTTGTCAAATAATTTCTTCATGTCTATTGAACTGATCACATGGTTTTTACCTTTCTTTTTGTTAATGTGGTGTAGAGCATTTACTTATTTTCATATGTTGAATCATCCTTGCATTCCAAAGATGATGCCCACTTAATTATAGTGGATAATATTTTTAATATGCTGTTTAATTCTGCTTGCTAGTATTTAGTTGGGGATTTTTTACATGTATGTACTTCAAAGATATTGGCCTATTTGTTACACTACTGACTGGATTTGGAATGAGGGTAATGTTGGCCAAATGAATGAGTCTGGAAGTAATTGTTCTTCTTCTGGAATAGTTTCTCTAGAATTGGTATTATATCTTCTCTACATGTTTGCTAAAATTTAGTAGTTAAGCTATTGTTTAATTAAAGACTTATTGTTACTGATTCAATTTTCTCACTTTTCCTCACTCATCATTTTTGATTTCCATTTTTGTCATAGATACAAGTGGTACATGTATAGGTTTGTTACATGAGAATATTGCATGGTGTTTAGATAGGAGTACAGATCTCATCACAGGTAGTGAACATAGCACTCAATAGGTAGTTTTTCAACTCATTCCCCTCCTTCCCTCTGCTCTCTCTCATACCCTCATAGTGTCTATTGTTCCCATAGTTATATCCATGTCTGCTCAATGTTTAGCTTTCATTTATGAGTGAAAGCATGCAATGTTTGTTTTTCTCTTCCTGTATTAATTAGCTAAGGATTATGTTTCCCACTTCACCAGTGTTGCTGAAAAGAACATGATTTTATTCTTTTTTATGACTGCAGTATTCTATGCTGTATACTACTTCTTTTTTTTTTTTTTAAATCCAATTTACCGTTAATGGGCACCTGGGTGGATTTCATTTCTTTGCTATTCTAAATAGTGCAGCAATAAACATATAAGTAAATGTGTCTTTTTGGTAGAAAAATTTATTTTCCTTAGGGTATATACCCAGTAATTGTCTTGCTGGGTTGGATGGTAGTTCTGCTTTAAGTTCCTTGATAAATCTCCAGACAGATTTCCATAGTGGCTGAACTAATGTACATTTCCACCAACAGTATATAAGTGTTCCTTTTTCTCTATAGACTCACCAGCATCTGTTGTTGTTTGACTTTTTAATAATAGCTATTCTGACTTCTGTGAGTTGGTAACTCATTGTGGTTTTGATTTGCATTTTCCTTATGATTAAGGATGCTGAGCATTTTTTCATGTTTGTTGACTATTTGCATGTCTTCTTTTGAGAAGTGTCTGTTCATGTCCTTTGTCCATTCTTAATGGAATTATTTGTTTTTCCTTGTTGATTTAAGTTACCTGTAGATTTTGGATATTAGACTTTTGTTGGATACATAGTTTGCAAATACTTTCTCCCATTCTGTAGTTACCTATTTACTCTGTTGATAGTTTAATTTGCTGTGCAGAAGCTCTTTAGCTTAGTTCCTACTTCACTATTTTTGTTTGCATTGCAACGAGCAATGAATGGAAAGTCCCAACTACATCAAATTATGGTGTCTGGGCACCATGTCTGGGCATTAATGATGCTCAATAAACAGAAAATTATTATTATAATTTCAAGCCCTATACAAAAATGACAGGCTTCTATTTTTCTGAGAACTTTTCATTTTTGTATCCTAAAACTTTGCTAAAGTTATTTATCAGTTCTCAGAGCCTTTTGGCACTGACTCTAAGATTTTCTAAGTATAGAATCATATTATCAGCAAAGAGAGGTAGTTTGATTTCTCTTTTTCTTCTATTTGGATGCCCTTCATTTCTTTATCTTGCCTGATTGCTTTGGTTAGGATTGCCAGTAGTATATTGAAAAGGAATGGTGAGAGTGGTCATCCTTGTCTTGTTCTGGTTCTCAAGGGGAATAGTTTGAACTTTAGCCCATTCACAATGATGTTGGCTGTGAGTTTGTCATGAATGGTTCTTCGTATTTTGCAGTATGATCCTTGGATGCCTAGTTTGCTGATGACTTTTACAATGAATAATTGGTGGATTTTTATCAAAACCTTTTACTTTTTCTGCATCTACTGAGATGATCATATAGTTTTTGCATTTAATTATTTTATGGGGCAAATCACATGTATTGATTTGTTTATGTTGAACCAACCTCACATCTTTGGAATAAAATCTCATTAATTATGAGTTATTAACTTTTTGACTGTCTCTGGATTTGGTTATCTAGTATTTTGTTGAGGAATTTTGCATTTATTTTCAGCAACTATATTGGCCTGAGGTTTTCTTTTGTCATTGTGTCTCTGCCAGATTATTGTATCTGGCAGATGCTGGCTTTACAGATGAATTAGGAAGGAGCCCCTCTTCCTCAGTTTTTCAGAATAGTTTCAGTAGAATTGATATCAGTTATACTTTGTACACCTGATATAATGTGGCTTAAATTCATCTGATTCTGTGCTTTGTTTTTGTTTGTTTGTTTGTTTTTTGGGTCATTTCTTTATTACTGATTCAATTTCAGAAGTTGATATTGGCCTATTCAGGGTTTCAAACTCTTTCTAATTCAATCTTGAGAGATTATATCCTTCCAGAAATTTATCCATTTACTCTAAATTTTCTAGTTTGTGAGCATAGAGTTATTCATAGTAGTTTCTGAGGATCTTTTGTATTTCTATGGGATCAGTTGTAATATTCCCCTTGTCATTTCTGATTATGCTTCTATGAATCTTCTCTTTCTTTTCTTTGTAAATCTAGTTAACATTCTGTCAATCTTATTTTTATAGAAAAGAAATAACTCTTGGTTTCGCTGATCTTTTGTATAATTTTTTGCATCTCAATTTCATTAAGTTATTCTCTAACTTTAGTTATTTCTTTTTCTCTATTTTGGTTTTTTAAAATTTCTATTGTTTAGGTGCAAAGTTAGAGTGTTAATTTGAGACCTTTCTAACTTCTTGATGAAGGCATTTAGGGCAATAAACTTTTCTGTTAAATTAACACTGCTTTGGCTGCATCCCAGAGATTTTGTTAAGTTGTTTCCCATTTTCACTAATTTCAATGAATTCTTTAAATTCTGCCTTAATTTTGATGTTCACCAAGGAGTTATGCAGGAGTAAATTATCTACTTTCCAAATAGGTGTACAGTTTTGAGCGATCTCCTTGATATTGCTTTCAGTGTCTCTTGCACAGAGGTCCAAGAATGTGCTTGTTATGATTTCAGATTTTTTAAAAAATTTATTGAGACTTCCTTTATGACTGAGCATGTAGTCAATATTAGAATATATTATGTGTGCAGATGGAAAAATGTATATTATGTGGTTGTTGGATGGAATGTTCTATAGATGGCTATTAGGTCCTATGTGTTGAGTGTTGACTTTAGAGTTTTTGGTTAGTTTTCTGCCTTGTTGATCTACCTAGTGCCGTCAGTGGAGTGTTGAAGTGTTCCACTATTTTGTCTGATTGTCTAAGTCTTTTTGTAGGCCTAGAATAACTTGTATTATGAATATGGGTGCTCCAATGTGGAATGCATATATATTTAGAATAATTAAGGCTTCTTGTTATATTGTGCCCTGTACCATTACGTACCTCCCTTCATTGTCCTTCTTAATTTTTATTGGTTTAAAGTCTGTTTTATCTAAGATAAGAATAGCAATTCCTTCCCATTTGTGTTTTCCATTTGCATGGTAAATTTTACTCCATCATTTTACCATGATGCTGTAAGTGTTATTGCATGTGAGGTGGATCTCTTGAAGACAACAGGTGTTTGGGTCTTATCCTTTTGTCCAGCTGGCCACTCTGTATCTTTTAAGTTGGGTGTTTATCCCATTCACATTCAAAGTTAGTATTGCTATGGGTGATTTTGATCCTGTCCTCCTATTGTTAGCTGTTTGTTAGGTAGATTTGATTGCATAGTTGCTTTATAGTGGCTATGTTTAAGTGCTTAAGTGTGTTATTGTGGTAGCAGGTGGCATTCTTTTGGTTCCTTAAGGACCTCTTATAATGCTGGTCTAGTTGAAATATATTCCCTCAGCATTTGATTCTCTGAGAAGGATTTTATTTATCCTTAAGTTAGGAAGCTTAGTTCTGTGAGATATAAAATTCTTGGTTGCAATTTCTTTTCTTTAAGGATGCTGAAATTAGGCTCTCAATTTCTTCTGACTTTTAAGGTTTCTACTGAGAGTTCTGCTGCTAGCCTGATGGGATTCCCTCTGTAAGTGACCTTCCACTTCTCTCTAGCTGACTGTAAGACTTTTTTTTTGTTTGTTTTTGTTTTTTTTTTTTTGCATTTATCTCTGTGAATGTGATGAGTATGTACCCTGGGGGTAGTCATTTTGTATAGTAGCTGGCTGGGATTCTCTGTGTTTCTTGCATTTGCATGTCAACACCTCCAACCATAGTAAGAACACTTTCGTAAACTATATCCTCAAATATACGTTGCAAGTGGTTTATTCTCTCTCCTTCTCTCTGAGGAATGCCAATCAGTCATGTATTTGGTCTCTTTATATAATCTCATATTACTTGGAGGTTTTGTTCATTTTTTCTTCATTTTTAAAAAAATTTTTGTCTGACTAAGTTGATTCAAAGAACTGGTGTTTGAGCTCTGAGATTATTTTGTTAGTTTGGTCTATTTTGCTGTTAATACTTCCAATTGTATTGTGAAATTCTTGTAGTGATTCTTTTTTATTTCAAGAAGTTCAGTTTGGGTATTTCTTAAAATGACTATTTCATCTGTCAGTTCTTAAATCAGTTCACTGGACTGCTTGGCTTCCTTCGATTGAGTTTCAAGCTTCTCCTGTATCTCAATCACCTTGCTTGTCATCCAGTTCTGATTTACATGTCTGTCATTTCAGACATTTCAGACTGGTTAATCACCATTGCATGGAAGCTGATGGACTTTTTGGGGGGTAAGGAAACACTGGCTTTTTGAATTGTCAGAGTTCTTGCACTTATTCTTTTTCATATGGGAGGATTTTCTTTATAACTGTGGTGTAAATTGAGTATATTCAGCTGGGTTCATTTCTGGAAGTTTTCAGAGGGTTAAGGCTCTGTACAAGGATTTGTCGTTAAGTTATTGCCCTTGATTTCACAGAGGGAAAGTATTAGCAGTGATTTCTGGTGTTATAGTTTAGGCTGTAATCCACTAGACAACAGTTGAGAGCAATGGATGGCCAATAGGGCCTTACTCAGCCTTGTAGCTCCTTTGTGTATTCTTTCATTTGCAGCTGTGCTCTGTGGTGCTAGGTGGAGAGATAATCCCCTACACCAGTTTCACTCTTGGGCCTTGGGGGAGCCATCTTCAATCACCGGCGCTGTGCTCTCAATTTATTTCTTCATTTTTGGGTAGATGTTTTGGGCCATAGGGCTCCCTCAGGCAAAGGTACAGTAGGGAAATAGGCCACATCCTTACTTACTCTACCAGTCCTGTAGAGGGAGGCATGCCTAGATCCCACACTAGCCCACAAACCTGTGTGACTCCACCTCTCTCAGTTTTCTGAGAGTGTGGGCTCCTATACTATGCAGCCATAAAAAAAGGATGAGTTTATGTCCTTTGTAGGGACATGGATGCAGCTGGAAATCATTCTCAGCAAACTATGGCAAGAACAGAAAACCAAACATCGCATGTTCTCACTCATAGGTGGGAACTGAACAATGAGATCACTTGGACTCGGGAAGGGGAACATCACTCACGGGGGCCTATCACGGGGAGCGGGGAGGGGAGAGGGATTGCGTTGGGAGTTATACCTGATGTAAATGACTAGTTGATGGGTGCTGACGAGTTGATGGGTGCAGCACGCCAACATGGCACAGGTATACATATGTAACAAACCTGCACGTTATCCACACGTACCCTAGAACTTAAAGTATAATAATAAAAAAAAAAAAAAAAAAAAAAAAAAAAAAAAAAAAAAGAGGGAGGCACAGATTTTGGCTTAGCACTCTTAAGCCATGGGCCCATGGGAGCCAGGACCTGTTCCTCCTTCCCTCCTCTGGACACCTGGGGTGGGGTTCCATGTGTGCTGTGGGATCTGAAGGTCTCTCAGGCTGCTGAAACACACCCAGGTTTAGCAAAGCACCCAGGCCGGGCAGTGTGGCTGCACTTTGTACATGCTCCGGTGGAGCAGCCAGGCAGGAACCCTGGGAGGGATTGGTTGGCAGGCAGGCCCGCAGGGCAGATATGCCTCAGTCCTGTGGGGAAGCCAGCTCTGCTTTCCTCTTGGTGGTGAGCTGGGGCCAGAGCCTCTCAGAGGGAGGTGAGGAATCCTGGGTAACGGGAACTAACAGCTGGACTCTGCCGGAGTTGTCCCACACATAAAGGCCCCTGGCTGCATGCCTGTTACAACTCCACTTCCATCTAACCTCCAGTGGGATGTACTCACCAGCTCAAATGTCTGTGAGGAGTGCATGATCCCTTAAAGCTAGGATCACAGAGGTCCATGGTGACAGTCCGTAGTCTTCCAGTCTCTTTACTCACCCTTTCCCCAGGAACTCTTCAGGGCCAGGCACCAGCCCTAGTGTTCAGTCATCACATGCAGGGTTCCCAGCTTCCTCCCTCTTCAGCCTCAGCATCTGCATAGTTTATTCATCCATACGTAGCATGTTTTCTCCAGAGATCTGTTCAAATTATGTTGGTTTAGTGGAAACACTGGTCTCTATGAGAGTAGCACTTCCCAGCTGCATCTAGTTGGTCATCTTGAGCATTGCTCATTATTGGTCTGTTCATATTTTCTATTTATTTATGTATTTACTTTAATCTTGATAGGTTGTAAGTGCCCAGAAATTTATCTATTCTTCTATATTCTTAAATGTCTTCGCATATAGTTGTTCATAGGAGTTTCTTACAATTCTTTGTATTTCTGTGATGTTTGTTGATGTGTTTTCTTTTTCATCTCTGGTTTTCTTTGGAATATTTCTCTTTTCTTCCTAGTCTGGCTACAGCTTTGTTTATTCTATTTATATTTTCAAAAAAGTAACTTTTAGTTTTGTTGATCTTTTTAATTGCTATTTTAGTTCTTATATTATTCATTTCTGCCCTGAAATTAGCTGCTTCTTTTTCTAGTTCCTTGAGGTTTATGTTTTGGTTATTTATTAGAAATCTTTCTTCTTTTTGTCTTAATATTTTATTGATATATAATAATTGTATGTATTTTCTGTGATACATGTGATATTTTTGACACATGCCTACCATGTGTATTAATAAAATTGGGGTAATTGAGCTATCCATCACCTCAAACATTCATCTTTCCTTGGAATTGGAAACATTGAAATTCTTCTCTTTTAGCTATTTTAATATACATAGTAAATTACATTAAGTGTAATTTCTCTACAGTACTGTCAAATACTAGGACTTATTCCTTCTAACTGACTGTATTTTTGTACCCCTTAACCAACAACTTACTTTCATTCCATCCTCTTTCCTTCTCTTCCCAGCCTCTGGTAAGCACCATTTTATTCTGTATGTCTGTAAGACACACTTTTTGAGCTCTGATATACCACTTAAAACATGATATTTGCCTTTCTGTGACTGGTTTATTTCACTCACAGTAATGACCTGAATTCCATTCATGTTGCTATAAGTGACAGAATTTCATTCTGTTTTATGGTTGAATAAAATTTAATTGTGTAAGCACACCAAATTTTCTTTATTCATTCATGCATTGATGGACACTTAAGTTGATTCCACATCTTGACTATTGTGAGCAAAGATTTATAATAAATATGAAAGCTTGGATATCTCCTTGATATACTGATTTTTTTTCTTTTGGATATACACCTAGCAGTGAGATTACTGGTTCATATGGTTGTTCTATTTTTGTTTTTTTGAGGATCCTTTATCTCGTTCTCCATAATGGCTGTACTAATTTATATTCCCTCCAACAATGTATGCACATTCTTATTTATACACATCCTCGCAAGCATTTTATTTATTTTTTATCTTTTTGATAGGAGTCATTCTAACTTGGGTGAGATGATATTTCATTGTGGTTTTGATTTGCATTTTGCTGATGATTAGTGATGTTGAACTTTTTTTCATACAGCTGTTGGCTGCTTATATATTGTCTTTTAGGAAATATCTATTAAAGGATTTTGCCTATTTATTAATGGGATTATTTGTTCTTGTTATTGAGTTATTTGAGTTTCATATATATTCTGGGTATTTAATCCCTTGTGAGATAGATCGTTTGCAAATATTTTCTCCTATTCTATAGGTTGTCTCTTTATTGATATTTTTTTGTTGCTGGATTTTTTCGATCGATGTAATCCTATTTGTCTGGTTTTGCTTTTATTGTCTGTGACTTTGAATTCTTATCCCCAAAAAAAAATATTTACTCAGACCAATGTCCTGTAACATTTTCCCCAAGGTTTCCTTTAGTAGATTTAAAGTTTTAGGTCTTACATTTAAGTATGTAATGCTTTTTGAATATATATATATATATGGGGATGTAGTTTCATTTTTCTGCATATGAACAGCTAGTTATCTCAGCACCATTTATTAAAGAGATTGTTCTTTCCTCAATGGAAGTTCTTGGCACTTTTGTAGAAAGTGACGTGGCTGTGAGTGAATTTAATTCTGTTCCATTGGTGAATCTGTTTTTTTCTATACCAGGGACATGCTGTTTGGGGTTCTATAGCCTAGTAGTATAATTTGAAATCAGGAGGTGTGATGTCTCCAGCTTTGTTGCTGCTGCTTAAGATTGCTGTTTTTATGTGGGATAATTTCTGGTTCTATAGTAAATTGGCCATCTTTCTATTTTCTTGTATCCTCTTAGTTTTTTTCATCAGTAATTTATAGTTTTCCTTATAGAAAATTTTAGCTTATGTGGTTAAATGTATTCTTAAGTATTTTTTGGTAACTATTCTAAATAGGATTGTTTTACTGATTTCTTTTTCAGATTTATTGCTACTAGTATATAGAAATGCTACTAATTTTGTAAATTGATTTTGTATCCTGCAACTTTAATGAATTTGTTAGTTATTTGTAAGAGTTTTGTTGGGTCTTCAGGTTTTTCTAAAAATAAAATAAATATAAGATTATGTTGTCTCCAAACAAAAATGATTTGCTTCTTCCTTTTTAATTTGGGTGCCCTTTATTACTTTATCTTGCCTAATTACTCTGGCTAGGACTTTAGTCCTGTGTTGAATAGAAGTGAAGAAGGCGGCATTCCTGTCTTGTTCCAGATCCTAATAGAAAGGCTTTTCATTGTTCTCCATTCAGTGTGATATTAGCTGTGCATTTTCATATGTGGTTTTTGTAGTGTTTAGGTATTTTCCCTACGTGCCTAACTTGTTCAAAGTTTTTATCATGAAGGAATGTTGAATTTTCTCAAATACTTTTTCCACATCTATTGAAATTGTTATATAATTTTTGTCCTTGATTTTGTTAATGTGATGTAACCAGTTTATTAATTAGCATATATTGGACAATCATTGAATCCCTGGGATAAATTCCACTCGATCATGGGGAATAACTTTTAATGAACTGTTGCATTTGCTTTGCTAGTATTGTTTTGAAGATTTTATATTTATGTTCATTAGGGATATTGACCTGTACCTTTTTTTTTTTTGTCTTACCTTTCTCTGGTTTTTGTTTCAGAGTAATCCTGGCCTTGTTCAATGAGTTTGGAAGTATTTCCTAGTATTCAATTTTTTAAAATAGTTTGAGTATACGTGGGATTAGTTTTTCTTTACAAGTGTAATAGAATTCAACAGTGAAACCCCTGTGTCCTGTGCTTTCTTTTTATGAAAAATAATTATTACTGTTTCAATCTCATTACTCTTTGTTTGTTTGCTTAGGTTTTCTATTTTTTTTCATGCTTCTATCTTAGTAGGTTACCTGAGTCCAGAAATTTATCAGTTTATTCCAGCTTTTTCAAGTTATGATGTAAACTTGTTCATAGTAGTCTCTAATAATCCTTTTATTTTCTGTGGTATTGAAAGGTGAAGCCAACTGGACTTCCTGGGTTGAGTGGGGACTTGGAGAACTTTTCTGCCTAGCTAAAGGACTGCAAACACACCAATCAGTGCTCTGTGTCTAGCTAAAGGATTGTAAATGCACCAATCAGCACTCTGTAAAAAAAGCACCTATTAGCATTCTGTGCCTAGCTAAAGGATTGTAAACGCACCAATCAACACTCTGTTTTTAGCTAAAGAATTGTAAATGCACCAATCAGCACTCTGTAAAATGGACCAATCAGCACTCTGCAAAATTGGCCAATCAGCAGGATGTGGGCGGGGCCAAATAAGAGTCTAAAAACTGGCCACCCAGGCCAGCAGCGACAATCCACTGGGGTCCCCTTCCATGCTGTGGAAGCTTTGTTCTTTTGCTCTTCACAATAAATCTTGCTGCTGCTCACTCTTTGGGTCTGCACTACTTTTATGAGCTGTAACACTCACTGCGAGGGTCTGCCACTTCATTCCTGAAGTCAGCGAGACCACGAACCCACCAGGAGGAACAAACAACTCTGGACACGCCACCTTTAAAAGCTGTAACACTCACTGTGAAGGTCTGCGGCTTCGGTCCTGAAGTCAGCGAGACCACAAACAAACCAGAAGAAAGAAACCCTGGACACACCTTGACATCTGAAGGAAAAAACTCCGGATACACCATCTTTAAGAACTGTAACACTCACTGTGAGGGTCCATGGCTTCATTCTTGAAGTCAGTGAGACCAAGAACCCACTAGAAGGAACCAATTCTGGACACACTATCAATTGTAATGTTTCCTTTTTATTATCTGATTTTATTTACTTGTGTTTTAACTCTTTTTTCTTAGCCTAACTGAAGTTTTGTAAGATTTAGCTTATCTGAAATAAACTCTTCATTTTGTTGATATTTTGCATTTTGATTTTATCTCAATTTCATTTATTTTTACTCTGATCTTTTTTATTTATATTTTGGTTTCCTCTTGCTTTGCAAGTTCTTAAGGTGCATCATTAGGTGGTTTATTACAAATCCTTTTATATTTTTGATGTAAGTGTTTATTGCTGTGATCTTCCCTCTTAGAACTGCTTTTGTTATATCACATAGGTTTTGTTATGTTGTGCTTCTTCTTTCATTTGTTCAATTTTTAAAAAAAATTTCATTCTAATTTCTTTATTTACCCATTGGTCATTTGGGAGCATGCTATTCAATTTTTATGTATTTGTACAGTTTATAAAATTCCTCTTATTATTGATTTCTAGTTTTATTCCTTCTTACTGAGAAAAGTTATGTGACATAATTTTGACTGTTTTTAAATTGCCAATAGATATTTTTTGCCCTTACACATTATCTATTCTTGAGATGTTACATGTGTGTTACATGTAGTGATGAGAAGACTGTGTATTCTGCAGCAATTTAATAAAATGTTCTGTAAATGTCTATTAAGACTATTTGTTTGAAAATATAGTTTAACTCTGATGTTTCTTTGTTGATTTTCTGCGTTAATGATCCATCCAGTTTCCAACTGTTACTGTATTGCAGTCTGTCTATCCCTTTAGATCTATTCATCTTTACTTTATATAGTTGGCTGTTCCAGTGTTGGATACATATATATTTACAATTGTTATATCTTCTTGTTTAATTATCCCTTTTTCGTTGTAAATAAACTTTTTGTGGGTTTTTTTTTTTTTTGACAGTTTTTGAATTAACATCTATTCTATCTAACATTAGTATTGCTTCTCCTGATCATTTTTGGTTTTTGTTTGTTTGCATGTAGTATCTTTCTCCATTCCTTCACTTTCACTCTGTTTGTCTTTAATAGTGAGGTACATCTCTTGTAGGCAAAATATGGTTGGAGTTTTTGATTCATTCAGCCATTTTGTGTCCTTTAATTGTAGAGTTTAATTTATTTACATTTAAGTTTATTATCGATAGGTAGGATCTTACTCCTGTCATTTGTTTTCTGGTTGTTTGGTAAATCTTTGTTCCCTTCTTGGTCTCTTGTTTATCTGTGGTTTGTAGTTATCTAATGCTAAGATTTTTTCCCTTCCTCTTTCTCATCTATGTATTTTTGTGGTTACAGTGCTGCTAACATAGAGTCTAGTTATTAGACTATTTTAAGCTGATAGCAACTTAACTTTGGTCACATAAAAATACTTTTGGCCTTTTGCCCTTGCTCCCACAATTTCTATTCTGATTGCTTTAATTTATATCATTATTGTTTGTATATTTCTTCATCATTAATTTTAGCTTTTAATGTTTTTGACATTTTTTACTTTGAATCTTCATACTACATGATTGAAGGATTTACATAGCAACATTACATCACTAGGGTATCCTGATTATTGTATGGATTTACCTATACTGATAAATTTTGTACTTTCATGTACCTTTACATCAATTATTTTTCTTTTGTTTCCCACTGTAGTACTCCTTTAAGCATTTCTTCTAAGTTTACCCCACTGGTGGTGAATGTCCACAGTTTTTGCTTGTCTGGGAAGGTCTTTATTTCTCCTTTATTTCTAAATGATAGCTTTGCTCAATGTATTCTTGGATGACTTTTATTTTTAGTTCTTTTGATATGTCATCCCACTGTTTCCTGGCCCATAATGTTTTTGCTGAGATATATACTATTGTCAAATAGAAACTATTTTTTTTTTTGTGACTTGACATTTATCTCTTGCAGCTATTAGGATTCTTCTTAAGTCTGACTTTTCTCAGTTTGATTATAATGTGTCCCAGAGAAAATATTTATCATTTACATCTCATTGGAAGCCTTTAAGTTTACTGAGTCTTTATGTCCCTATGTCTCCTAAGACTTTGGAACTTTTCAGCTACTGTTTTATTGTACAAATTTTCTATGCCTTCTGCTATTTCTTCTTTCTCAGGCACCCTATATAATACAAATATTTGTCCACTTAATTGTGTCCCATAAGTCTTCTTGGCTTTTATATTCTTCCTTCCGATGGATCTAGTCTGTTGTTGAAGCTCTCAATTGTATTTTTCTTTTTTTTTTTTGTCATTGAATTCTTTAGCTCCTAGTTTTTTGTTTGGTTCTTTTTATGATCCATCTCTTTCTTGAATTTCTAATTTAGATTATGAATTGTTTTTTCTAATTTCACTGTATTGTTTGTATTCTCTTATATCTTGCTGAGTTTTCTCAAGATTTTTATTTTGAATTATTTTTCAGGCATTTTACAAACATCATTTTCTTTGGAATCTGTTACTAGGGACTTATATTGTTTCTTTGCATAAGTTACATTTACTTGCTTTTTAAATATTTTTTGTGTCCCTGTGTTGATATCTATTTATATAGGAAAACAGTGGGGGTTTTTTTTTGGTTATTTTTTTTTTCCAATTTTATGGAGTAACTTTTGTAGCAAGAGACTTTTTCCTGTAGAATGGTCCTAGGGTGATGGTTGGGAATGTTATGTCAGTTTTAGTTCTGAGTAAACTCAGCAGCGTGGTCTCCATACAAATTCTTTGCTGTAATTCTTCCCTGAGGTGGCTACAATTTTCTCAATGTCCTAGACTACAGTAGTTTGTTACCATGGTTATGTAGTTTTGTTGTTAGTGGGGCACTGGACTGGTTGTCTGTCAGTCATGTGTGATTGTGGCATGCAAGCGAGTTGTGTGTAGGTCTCTCCTGAATAGTAAGGCCACTGTTGAACTGGCTGTTGAGCTGGGGGCATGTATACATGAATTGGGTAGCTGAGAAAGATTTCTATCTTATTCGGTAAGATGACTTCCAGATCTTCTTTAAAGCTGGGGCTCGGAATGTTCAGGCACAGAGGCTATGTGGGACACTCTGGTGGTCTGGGGTTGTCTCTGGTTGGATGTAAAGACAGGAGTAGATGCACACTGACTCAGTGGATGCAAGAGGCATTTCTGTTGTTCAGGTTTGCCTGTTTCTCTGGATGATCAGGTTCCTTGTGAGTTTGGGCATTGACAGTCCAGTCATTCATTTGGGCCTAGGCTTTAGGCAGTTGGAGTATTGGTGCTGTAGTCACCTGTGTAAATGTAGTGAAACGGAAGTGGTGCCTTAGATAGAGTGGTTTGGTGGCTACCACCCACCCCCGCATCCCCCTCCTCGCCACGGTAGAATGCACTCTAGATATAGGTTCAGTTTCAAGATGATGTCGTGTCATAGTCACTTAGGTTTTAAGTGTGGGGGTGTTAAGAAGGTTCCCGGTTTTAAGGAATACAGCTGCATGGAGTCCCAGCAACTGTTCACACTGGACTTGGGGACTATGAGGATTGAAGGACCTTCCTGTAGAAGTGACTACTGGCATCTGTGTTAGCGATAAAGAATGCTGATGGTCCTCAGCTTACCTTTTTTTCTATAAAAAAGAGGTCCCTACAGCTCGAATATGATCCTGTTGGGGAAGACAATGTGGCAAAGGCAGTATGACTTGCTCCCATGCCTGTGAAGTTATCCTGAGCTTATGTGCTCCACAAGCATTTTGCTGTTCTCCTGGTGTTCTCTGGCATAATTCTTCTGTCACTCCAGTCAAAATGTACATTGATTTACTTACTTTTTGTGAGGGTGGGGGGACTAGAAACAGAAAACTCTAGTCAGCCATCTTCGTTGATATCATTCCCAACACAAACTATTTGAAAGACTAGTCATTTCCCTTTCAAGAACCTTGCTAACTTTGTTATAAATTAATTCACGTTATATGGAAAAGGTCTACTTCTAGACGTTGTATGTTTATCAATTATCTATATGTCTATACTTATGCTAATGTTATACTTCCTTTATTGTCTTACTTTTATATCTTGAAATTATATAGCTTGAGCTACTTTTCACATCTTATTCAAATGGTCTTGACTATTTAAGATAATTTGTTTTTTACATATAAATGTTTAGAACAATTTTGTCAATTTCTTAAAAAAAAACCTCATAATGTTTTTATTGGAGTAGACTTAAATCTATAGATCAATTTAGGGAAGATGCATTTGCTAACATTATTGAGTCTTCTATTACATGAAGAGAGCATATTTCTCCATTTATTTAGTTTTCTTTTAGTTTCTCTCATCAATGTTTAATAGTTTCCATCACACAAATATTGAACTTGTATTAACAGATTTTTTCCTATGTATTCCATGGCATTTCAATACTATTGTGTATTGAAATTTAAAAAGTTTTCATTTCCAGTTATTCTTTTCTACTCTATAAAAATACAATTAATATTCATATATTTATCTTGTATTTTTGACCTTGCTAAACTTACTTCTTTGATCTAGTAGGAATCAAAGAAATAGTGAAAAGAAGGGAAACAGTCTTATATTTACCCATGTACTTATCATGTCAAGTAATCTTTATTCATACATGTAGATCTTAATTTCAAACAGTTACCTTTGTCTCTTATGCCAGAAGAAGTAGCTTAGAGATTTATTTTAGTGTAGGTGTACTGGGGGTACATTTTATAAAGATTTGTTTTTCTAAAAATATCTATAAACTGTCTTCCTACTTGAAAGACATTTTCTTTAGATATAGAATTCTAAGTTGACACTTATTTTTTTAGCATTTGAAATATGGCATTACATTGACTTTTGGTTTTCATTATTTCCACTAAAATTATTAATAATTATTTATGTAAGAATTACTAAGTCATATTAATTTATATTATTACTTCTTTTTATATACATGATCCCCACTGATATGGTTTGGCTATGTCCCTGCCCAATTCTCACCTTGAATTTTATTGCTTCTTTCAATATAAATGATCCCCACTGATATGGTTTGGCTGTGTCCCCACCCAAATCTCATCTTGAATTGTAATCCCCATAGCCCTCATGTGTCGTGGGAGGGACCTGGTGGGAGATAATTGAATCGTGGGGGCAGTTTCCCTCATGCTGTTCCTGTGATAGTGAGTGAGTTCCCATGAGATCTGATGGTTTTATAAAGGGCTTTTTCTCCTTTGCTCAGCACTTCTCTCTTCTGCCTCCACAGGAAGAAGAATGTGTTTCGTGCCCCTTCTTCCATGATTGTAAGTTTCCTGAGGCCTCCCCAGCCATGTGGAGCTGTGAGTCGATTACCCAGTCTCAGGTATTTCTTCATAGCACTGTGAAAACATATTAATATGGTAAATTGGTACCACAGAGGGTGGGGTGCTTCTACAAAGATACCCAAAAATGTGGAAGCAACTTTGGAAATTGTTAACAGGCAGAGGTTGGAACAGTTTGGAGGGCTCAGAAGAAGACAGGAAAATGTGAGAAAGTTTGGAACCTCCTAGAGAGGTCTTCAGGAGAAGACAGAAAGATGTGAGAAAGTTTGAAACTTCCTAGAGTCTTGTTGAATGGCTTTGACCAAAATGCTGATAGTGATATGAACAATGAAGTCCAGGCTGAGGTGGTCTCAGATGGAGATGAGGAACTTGTTGGGAACTGGAGTAAAGGTCACTCTTGCTATGCAAAGAGACTGGTGGCATTTTGCCACTGCCCCAGAGATCTGTGGAACTTTGCACTTGAGAGAGATGATTTAGGGTATCTGTTGGAAGAAATTTCTAAGTGGCAAAGCATTCAAGAGGAAGCAGAGCATTAAAGTTTGGAAAATTTGCAGCCTGACCATGCCATAGAAAAGAAAAGCTCATTTTCTGGGGAGAAATCAGGCCTGCTGCAGAAATTCGCATAAGTAACCAGAAGCCTAAGGTTAATCACCAAGACAATGGGGAAAATGTCTCCATGGCATGTCAGAGACCTTCATGGCTGCCCCTCCCATCACAGGCCAAGAGACCTAGAAAGGAAATCTGGTTTCCTGGGGTGGGTCAAGGGCCCCCCTGCTGTGTGCAGCCTAGGGACTTGGTGCCCTGCCTCCCAGCCATTTCAGCCATGGCTGAAAGTGGCCAAGGTATATCTCAGGTCATTGCTTCAGAGGGTATAAGCCCCAAGACCTGGAAGCTTCTACTTGATGACGGGCCTGTGGGTGTGAAGAAGACAAGAATTAAGGTTTGGGAACCTCTGCCTGGATTTCAGAGGATGTATGGAAATACCTGGATGTTCAGACAAATGTCTGCCGCAGGGGTGGGGCCTGCTTGGAGAACCTCTGCTAGGGCAGTGTGGAAGGGAAACGTGGGGTTGGAGTCCCCACATGGAGTCCCCACTGGGGCACTGCCTAGTGGAGCTGTGAGAAGAGGGCCGCCATTCTCCAGATTCCAGAATGGTTGATCCACCAACAGCTTGCACCGTGTGCCTGGAAAAGACACAGACACTCAACGCCATCTGTAAAAGCAGCTGGGAGGGGACTGTACCCTGAAAAGTGACAAGGGCAGAGCTGCCCAAGGCTATGGGAGCCCCCCTATGGCATCAGCATGACCTGGTTGTGAGACATGGAGTCAAGGAAGATCATTTTGGAACTTTAAGATTTAATGATTACTCTATTATAATTTGGACTTGCATGGGGCCTGTAGCCCCTTTGTTTTGACCAATTTCTCCCATTTGGAACAGGTGTATTTACCCAATGCCTGTGACCCCATTGTATCTGGGAAGTAGCTAGCTTGCTTTCAGTTTTACAGGCTCATAGGCAGAAGAGACTCACCTTGTCTCAGATAACACTTTGGACATGGACTTTTGGGATAATGCTGGAATGAGCAAAGACTTTGGGGAACTGTTGGAAAGGCATGATTGTGTTTTGAATTGTGAGGACATGAGATTTGGGAAGAGTCAGGGGTGGAATGTTATGGTTTGACTGTGTCCCCACCCAAATCTCATCTTGAATTGTAGTTCCTATAATCCTCACGTTGTGGGAGGGACTCAGTAGGAGGTAATTAAATCATGGAGATAGTTTTCCCCATGCTATTCTCACGATAGTGAGTTCTCACAAAATCTGATGGTTTAAAAGATTGGCATTTCCTCTTCTCTGTCTCTCACCTGCCACCATGTAATACGTGCCTTGCTTCCCTTCACCTTCTGTCACGATTGTAAGTTTCCTGAGGCCTTCCCAGCCATATGGAACTGTGAATCAATTAAATCTCTTTTATTTATAAATTATTCAGTCTGAAGTATTTTTTCATAGCAGCAAGATAACAGACTAATACAACTAATACACCCACCATTCCATTAGCAGATTTGAAGATTTCCTCTTTATATTTGATTTTCAGAAGTTTCACTAGTACATGTCAAGTTTCCCTTTTGGTTCTGCATAGGTGATCTTTTCAGTTTTGAATATATTTTTAAATGTTTTGCAAATATTTTCTCAAACGTGTTCTTCCCCATTGTTCTCTTTTCTGTTTCTGAGATTCTAGTAACACACATTTTAGACCACTTGATGACTGGAATCTAGATAACCTTGTTCCACAAGTTATTAGTTTCTATTAGTCACTCTTCATGTTCACTGATTATTTATTACATGGCATCCAATCTTCCTTTAAGTTTATCTAATATATATATTTTTTATTTCGGATGTTGCATCTTTTATTTCTAAGGTTTTCATTTTAAGGTTTCTTTTCTTTCCTCAAATTCCTCATGTCTACTCAGTTATATTCATATTGTCCTAGAAATCCCTAAACATAAGTATACTACCTGTTTTTTATGTTTTTTTGTTTGTTTGTTTGTTTGTTTGTTTTGGGTTTTTTTGAGATGGAGTCTCCCTCTGTCCCCCTGCCTGGAGTGCAGTGGCACGATCTCGGCTCACTGCAAGCTCCGCCTCCTGGGTTCACGCCATTCTCCTGCCTCAGCCTCCTGAGTAGCTGGGACTACAGGCGCCCGCCACCGTGCCCGGCTAATTTTTTTGTATTTTTAGTAGAGACGGGGTTTCACCGTGTTAGCCAGGATGGTCTCGATCTCCTGACCTTGTGATCCGCCCACCTCGGCCTCCCAAAGTGCTGGGATTACATATACTACCTGTTTTAAAGTCTTTGTGTGGTAACTCCAATATCTGGCTTACTGTCAGGTCTGCTTCTATTGTTGATTTATATTAATTATAAGGCACATATTCATGCAGATTAAAATTTTTGGCAAATTATATGATGGACATTAATGGACATTATAGATGAATGACTGTAGAGATTTCCAAAAAAAAAAAAAAAAAGAAAAAAGAAAAAAAACTACTACCTTTTTCCACTAATATGTAGTTTTATAAATCAAATTCATGCATTTTCTGTCTAATTCTCCCTCCACTCTAAGGTGAAGGATCTTGTGGGTCACTCATTCCATTTTATAAAAACAACTTACACTTCATGGTTTTACATAATAAGTTCCTATGCAAGATGTTTTCAAAATATTCAACTTCTGAAAAAAAGACTGAAAGTCAACAATTTAGTCTATTGTGTTCCTTTGTAAATGCCGAAACAGGTTCAGGATAATAAAGTTATTGTATATATTTATATGATAGAGAAGTCCTGGAACCTAAGTCTTGTGACTTTCTTACCTTGTAACATATTTCTTTTAGTAAAGAATATTGCCTTCCATTAAAGTAACATATACTCATGTGAGATATGAGGAAGTGCTTCTTTATGCTTTATCTAGAGGAGGCAGGTCAGTGAAAATCCAAACACTACCATTTCAGCATCCTAGTGTTCAAGTGTCCATTTGTAACTGGCAAAAGTTGCTAACAATTAACTACTCCTTCTCCCTTTCTGCCTTCTGAATCATCGCTTTTTAAAATAAGCATCTAAAATGCAGTTACACTACATTTGAATTACAGCAGCTGTTGGATCATCCACACTGTCTTCTATGAGTATTTGGGAGTCAGTGCCAATTGCAAAGCATATTTTATAAAACAATAACAAATGTTTCCAGGCTCAATTATATACATTTACCTTTCAGAGATAGGTGAGTAAAGAAGAACTCTTTAGTACAAGTAAAGAGCAGTTATTTATGTAAAAATTAAAAAGCAGTTGCTTTAATTTAGTAGTTAAGTAGTTGCTTCAATTTAGTGGTTGAAAACTATTTAGATATCTATCAAACTCCTTAAATAATGTGTTTAAAATATTTTGACTTTAGATGCTAACTTTACAAATGTACATTTCCTGCCTATCTGCCTTTCTTTCTCTCTTCTCTTTTTATATGTATATCCACAGTTTCCCAGTAGGTTAAAGCACAGATGGCTGCCTTATTGTAACAGAAGAAAAATGCTACATTAATGTATAACAGGATTAAAAATTATTTCAGCAGCAGTGGCATATGTTACCAGTTAATCCCTGTAGTGGATGCTTCCCTGCTGTTTAAAATCATGAACATATTTTACAGGCTTCCTGCAGAGCAGTATGAAATGTCATATTTGTTGACATAGTTTTAAATATAGTTTGACAAAAATTAGTCATGAAGACAATTCTTCCACACTATCTGTTTGTGGGCTTAAGTAAAAGTAGATTGCAATATCATTGCTGGTTAAAAAGGAGCTTGTAATTCCTTTGTATTCAGAAAGACTCACGTGAAAATAACAGGGTGCTTCAAAGATGATCAATAATTTTAGCATCTTCTCTACATGATATTACATGACTGACACCTAGACTACAGTAGCCAGCTGTGTATTGGAAGAATTTTCAGAATGCAAGACAAAATTATCTAAACCCTACTCTTCTTAACTAATGCTGCAAAAAGCGTCTTTATCATCTTCCCAGCAGTAACAATGTAAAATATTGACTGAGGCCGTTCTACAATCAAGTCAAGTAATTAACATTGCACTGAGTAGCATTATCTTTCAAAAATTTCTATTCTACTGTTAAATTTTCCTAATGATTACTAGCTTACAAGTGAGATTTTTTCAACTCAGTAAGATACTGCACATGAATAAAACTCAGGGAAAAGTTGTAAAAGCTGAAAGTATGCTTTTAATCAACTGTACTTCAATAGTCTGGCTCTTTATTTTTTATTGCTTCACTAACTTCATATTAAATATTTTTAGTTCACATGTTCTTTATCTGAGGTAACCCCTATTCCTTTATTATTGATTATCTTTTTATTGCTTTTAATTTTTGGAGGTATATAGTAGCTGTATATAGTTATGGCACACATGAGATGTTTTAATATAGGCATGCAATATGTAATAATCACATCCTGGAAAATGGGGTATATATCTGCTTAAGCGTTTATCCTTTGTGTAATAATCAAATTAGACTTTAAAGTTTTTTTGAAATGTATAATTAAATTATGTTGACTATAGTGATCCTGTTTTGCTATCAAGTACTATGTATTCATAATCACATCATGGAGAAGGGGTATCCATTCCCTCAACCACTTCAATTTTTGAGTTAAAAACAATCCAATTATACACTTTACGTTATTTTGAAATGTATAATTTAGTTATTATTGATAGTAGTCACACTATTGTGCTGTCAACTAGTAGGTCTTATTCATTCTTCCATTTTTGTACCCATTAACTTCCCCTCCTTCCTCCACCAACACCCCTACACTTCCCAGCATCAGGTGACTATTCCTCTACTCTCTAGATGTTCAATTTTTTTACTTTTAGATCCCATAAGTAATCATCAGTGATAACTTGATTGTTTTTAAATAACTTAAAGAGTATAATAGAATTGTTTGTAACTCAAAGGATAAATGCTTGAGAGAATGGATAACTCATTCTCCATGATGTGCTTATTTCATATCGTATGAAAAAATGAACATGCAATGTTTGTCTCTCTGTGTCTGGCTTATTCCACTTAATGATCTCCACTTACATCCATGTTGTTTCAAATAACAGGATATCATTCTTTTGTGTGGATAAATAGTACTCCACTGTGTGTATGTGCCACATTTTCTTTATCCATTACTATGCCGATGGACACAAATTGCTTCCAAATCTTGACTATTGTGAACAGATCTGCAACAAACTTGAGAGTGCAGATATGGCTTTGATATACTGATTTTATTTCTTATGGGTATACACCCAACAACGGGCTTGCTGGATCATATGTAGCTCTATTTTTAGTTTCTTGAGGAACCTCCAAATTATTCTCCATAGTAGATATCCTAATTCATATTCCCATCAACAGTATACCAGGGAGTTTTGTGAGCTTCTTGCATATTCTGGTTATTAATCCCTTGTCAGGTGGATAGTTTTCAAATATTTTCTTCCATTTTGTAGGCTTTCTCTTAATTTTGTTGATTATATCTTTTGCTGTGCAGAAGCTTTTAAATTTGATACCACCCAATTTGTCCGTTTTTGCTTTGGTTGCCTGTGCTCGTGGGGATATTGCTCAAGAAGTTTTGCCCAGATCAATGTTCTGGAGATTTTACCCAATGTTTTCTTGTATTAGTTTCATAGTTTAAGGTATAAGATTTCAGTCTTTAATCCATGTTGCTTTGATTTTTGTATATGCCGAGATTTGTGGGTCTAGTTTTATTCTGCACAGGAATATCCAGATTTCCAAGCACCATTTGTTTAAGAGATGGTGTTTTCCCCAGTGGATGTTCATAGGACCTTTGTCAAAAACAAATTCACTGTAAGTGTGTGAATTTGTTACTGGGTTCTCTGTTCTATTTCATCGGTCTCTGTGTCTGTTTTTATGCCAGTAACATGCTGTTTTGGTTACAATAGCTATGCAGTATAATTTGATGTCAGGTAATTTAATTCCTCCAGTTTTGTTAGTTTTGCTTAGTATAGCTTTGGCTTTTTTGGATCTTTTGGGATTCCATATAAATTTTAGACTTGTTTTTATATTTCAGTGAGGAATGTCATAGGTATTTTGGGAAGGACTGCATTGAATCTATAGATTGCTTTGGGTAGAATGGACATTTTAACATTATTGATGCTTCCCATTCATGAACATGGATTTTTTTTTCTATTTTTTGGTGTCCTCTTTCATTTCTTTCATCAGTATTTTATAATTGTTATTATGGAGATCATTTATTTTTTGGTTAATTCCTAGGTATTTAATTTTATGTAGCTACTGTAAATAAATTTTTTTGAATATCTAATTCACATTTCTCACTGTTGTCATATATAAATGCTACTTATTTTTGTAACTTGAATCTGTATTCTACAAGTTCACTGAATTTGTTTATGAGTTCTAATGCATTTGGTGTGGAGTCTTTAGGTCTTTATAAATATAACATCATATTATGTGAAAACAAGAATAGTTGGACTTCTTTCTTTCCAATTTGGATGCCTTTTATATCCCTCTCTTGTCTGACTACTCTAGCTAGGACTTCCAATACTATATTGAATAACAATGGTGACAGTGAACATCTTTGTCATGTTCCAGATCTTAGAGGAAAGGCTTTTAGTTTATACCCATTCAGTAAGATACTAGCTATAGGCCTACTATATATAGATTTAATTATGTTGAGGTATGTTTCTTCTCTTCTTAGTTTTATGAGTTTGTTTTGTTTTTTGCTTTGTTTTCCAGGAGGGGACTTTTAATTACATCAAACTCTTTTTCAACATCAATCACCTTCTGTTGATATGATGTATTACGTTGATAGATTTGTGTATGTTGAACCATACTTGCACCCCTGGGATAAAGCCCACTTGGTCATGATGAATGATATTTCTAATGTATTAATGAATACAGTTTGCTAGTATTTTGTTGAGCATTTTTACATCAATATTTATCAGAAATACTGACCTGTATTCTTTCATTGATGTGTCATTGTCTGGTTTTGGTATCAGGGTAATACCAGCTTCATAAAATGAGTTTGTATGTATTCCCTCCTCCTCTATCTTTTGGCATAGTTTGAGGAGGATTGGTATTAATTCTTCTTTAAGTGTTTGGTAGAATTCGACAGTGATGCCATCAGGTCTCAGGCTTTTTTTCACTGAGAGACTCTTGACTACAGCTTCTATCTTGTTACTTATTATTGGTCTGTTCACGTTTCGGATTTCTTCCTGGTTCAATCTTAGTAGGATTAATATATATAGAAAGTTTTCCATTGCTTGTAGATTTTCCAATTTTGGAGGCATATAGTTATTCACAGTAGCCACTAATGATCCTTTGAATTTCTGCAGTATCAGGAATAATGTCTCCTTTTCCACTTCTGATTTTATTTATTTGGATCTCTTTTTTTTTCCTTGTTTAGTCTGGGTAGAGATTTGTCATTTTTGTTGAAATTTGCAATAAACCAATTTTAGTTCCATTGTTCTTTGGTATTGTTTTTTATTTCAATTTTATTTATTTCTACTCAGACCTTTATTATTTCTTCTACTAATTTTGAGTTTGGTTTGCTCTTGCTTTTCTAGTTCTTTAATATTCATCATTAGATTGTTTATTTGATTTTTTTCTTTTTAGATGTAGGCATTCATAGATAAAAACTTCCCTGTTCATACATCTTTTGCTGTATCCCATAGGTTTTGGTATTGATGTGGTTTAGATTTGTTTCCCCACCTGAATCTCATGTTCAATTGTAATCTTCAATAATGAAGGTGGGTCCCATGGGGGTGGATTTTTTTATAAATAGCTGAGAACAGTCTCTTTCGTGATGTTCTCGTAAGAGTACTCATAAGATTTGGTCATTTAAAAGTGTGTGGTACCTCCCCACACTCTCTTTCTTCTGCACCAGCCATGTTAGATGTGCCTGCTTTCCGTATGCCTTCTTCTATTGTAAGTTTGTTGACTGTAAGTTTTCTGAAGCCTCCCTGGAATCAAAAGCCATTATGCTTTCTCTACATCCTGAAGAGCCATGAGACAATTTAACCTCTTTTTTATATAAATTACACAGTCTCAGGTATTTAATTATAGTTACACAAGAACAGACTAATAAAAGTATGTTTTTTCCATTATCATTTGATACATGACATTTTTAAATTTTCTTCTTAATTTCTTCATTGATCCACTGGTCATTCAGGAGCATATTGTTTAATTTTCATTTACTCGTATAGATTCTAAAATTCCTTTGTTATTAATGTGTAGTTTTATTCCACCATAGTAAGAGAAAATACTTGATGTTATTTCATTTTTTTGAATGTTTTAAAACTTGTTTGTGATCTAACACATAGTCTATACTTGAGAATAATCAATGTGGTAAAAAATGTATATCCTGTAGATTTTGATAGAAATATTCTATAAATATCAATTAGATCCATTTGGTCTGTATTGCAGATTAAGTCAGACATTTCTCTTGATTTTCTCTAGAAGAGCTACACAATAATAAAAGTGGGGTGTTAAAGTCTTCAGCTATTATTATATTGGGGTTTATCTCTCTCTTTAGCACTAATATTTGCTTTATATATCTTGGTGCTTCAGTTTTGGGTGAATATGTATTCGAAATTGTTATTCCTCTTGCAGAATTGACTGCTTTATCATACTGGCACACCAGCTTGGGCAGAGAAGGGAGTGCTGGCATCACCCCTTACCTAACACCAGTCTTCATAGCTCCTGTCTCTTAAAAAGGTTTTTTTTTTTTTTTTTTTTTTTCTTTTTTGCTTGAGGAGAGGAGAGTGAAGACTTTAGCTTGCATCTTGAATACCAGCTCAGCCACAGCATGATAGAGCACCAGTCAGAGTCATGAGGCCCCTGTTTCAGTTTCAAGTATCAATATGACATTTCGAGACACACCCTGGGACACAGGAAAAACTGCTGCTTAAAAAACAAAAACAAAAACAAAACACAGTCATGGCAGCATTCATAATCTACTAACTGAAGAGGTCTTGGACCCTGAATAACCAGCAGTGATACCCAGATACTACATCATAGGCCTTAGTGGGCCTTTGGGACTTCCTAGCTTCAGGTGAGACTCAGTACATTACCACCTGCGTGGCTTTGGGGCAAAACTGCTTGAAAAAAGCAGGTATCAACACCACCACAGGGGCATAGAGCACCAAGCAGGCTCTTGGGGTCCCTGATTCCAGGGCTTGACTCTTACATGACACTTTTGGACCTGCCTTGGGCCAGGGAGAGGCCTACTATTCTGAAGGGTGAGTACCAAGCCAGGCAGCATTCACCACAAGCTGACTTAAGAGACCTTGGGCCTAAAGGGAACATAGTTAGTCTGGCCAGTACTCCTCTTGACCAGGGGTAGAAAGAGTCAAGCAGAAGTTCTGGAGCTGAAGAATGCCATTGGTGTACTGAGGAATGCGTTGGAGTTCTTCAGTAGCAGATTGGATAAAACAGAAGAAATAATTAGTGAGCTTGAGGAAAGGATATTTAAAAATACACAGTCAGGGGAGATCAAAAAGAATTTCAAAAAACCTAAGAACCATGCCTGCATGATCTAGAAAATATTCTAAAAAGGTCAAATCTAAGGGCTATTGACCTTAAAGAAGAGTCAAAGAGATAGGAGTTGAAAGTACATTCAATGAGTTAATAACAGAGAATGTCACAAACCTAAAGATATCAATATCCAAATAAAAGTAGGTAGCAGAACACCAAGCATATTTAACCCAAAGAAGACTACTTCAAGGCATTTAAAAATCAAACTCCCAAAGGTCAACAATAAAGAAAGGGTTCTAAAAGCAGCAAGAGTGAAGAAACAAAAACAACAACAACAATAACAACAAAATCCCAACAACATACAATGGAGTTCCAATACAAATGGCTGCAGAATTTTTTATGAAAAACTTACAGAACAGGAGATAATGACATGACATATTCAAAATGCTGAAGAAAAAAAAAAAGCCTTTCATCCTAGAATAATATATGAGGTGAAAATATCCTTCAAATATGAAGGGGAAATAAAGATTTTCCCAGACAAACAAAAGTTGAGCGATTTCATCAATACCAAACCCGTCCTACGAGAAATGCTAAGGGGTGCACACTTCAATCAAAAAGAAGAAAACATTAATGAGCACTAAATAATCACCTGAAGGTAGAAAGTTTACTGGTAATCATAAGTACACAGAAAAACACAGAATATTATGACACTGTAACTGTGCCATGTAAACAACTCTTAAGTACAAAGACTGAATGAAAGAAAATCAAAAATAATACTTTGGGAGGTTGAGGTGGGCGGATCTCGAGGTCAGGGGATCGCAACCATCCTGGCTAACACAGTGAAACCCTGTTTCTACTAAAAATACAAAAAATTAGCCAAGCATGGTGGCGGGTGCCTGTAGTCCCAGCTACTCGGGAGGCTAAGGCGGGAGAATGGGGCGAACCCGGAAGGCAGAGCTTGCAGTGAGCCGAGATCGCGCCTCTGGGCAACAAAGCGAAACTCTGTCTCAAAGTAAATAAATAAATAATAATTACAACTTTTCAAGACATAGTCAGTACAAGAAAATATAAATATAAACAAGAAAAAGGTAAAAAGAGAGGAGACAAAGTTAAGGCAAGTTTATTAGTTTTCGTTTTGAGTGTGTGTGTGTGTGTGAATAGTGTTAAGTTGTTATCAGCTTTTGTTTCTCTGGGAGTTTTTATTTCCCCTTCATGTTTGAAGGATATTTTCCCTGGATATACTATTAGAGGGTAATATTTTGTTTGTTTGTTTCCTTGTTTTTTTTTCCTTCAGCACTTTAAATATCTCATGCCATTCTCTCCTTCTCTCCTGAACAGTAAGGCAAGGCTTCCACTAAAAAGTCTGCTGCCAGATGTATTGGAGTTCCATTGCATGTTATTTATTTCTTTTCTCTTGCTGCTTTTAAGACCCTTTCTTTATCTTTAACCTTTGAGAGTTTGATTATTAAATGCTTTGAGGAAGTCTTCTTTGGGTTAAATCTGCTTGGTGTTCTAAAACGTTCTTGTACTTGGATATTGATACCATTCTCTAGGTTTGGGAAGTTCTCAGTTATTATTCCTTTGAATAGAATTTCTACCACTATGACTTTTTCTATCTACTCTTTAAGGCCAGTAACTCTTAAATTTGCCCTTTGAGGCTATATTTTAAATTATAGGCATGTTTTGTTGGTTTAAGTATTCTTTTTCCTTTTGTCTCCTCTGACTGTATGTTTACAAGTAGACTCTCTTCAAGTTATTCATTCTACTATTCAATAAATTCTGCTATTGAAAGAGGATGTGGGAGGCTGAGGGAGGTTGCAGTGAGCAGAGATTGTGCCATTGCATTCCAGCCTATCTCAAAAAAAAAAAAAAAAAGAAAAGAAAAAAAAAAAAGACGAATGCATTCTTCAGTATGCCAATTGCATTTTAGCTCCAGAATTTCTGCTAATTTATTTTTAATTATTTCAATCTCTTTTTTAAGTTTATCTGATAGCATTCTAAAGTACTTGTGTGGAGGAAATTTCTTTGAGTTTCCTCCACACACGTACTTTGAATTATCTGTCTGAAAGGTCGCATGACTCTGTTTATCCAAGGTTGGTTCCTGTGCCTTATTTAGGTCATTTGGTGAGGTCGTGTTTTCCTGCAATGTCTGGGTATGTGTAGATGTTCTTTGATGCCTGAGCATTTAAGAGTTAGGTATTGCAGTCCTCACTGTCTGAGCTTGTTTGTACCCATCCTCTCTGGGAAAGATTTCCAGATATTCAGAAGTACTGGGATGTTGTGATCTAAGCTGTATCTGCTTTAGGGAGCACTTCAAGCCCAGTAATGTAGTGGTTCTTGCAGACTCCTAGAGGTTTCAACTTAATATTCTAGTATAAGATCTGGGAGAATTCTCTAGATTACCAGGGAAAGACTCTTCTTCTCTTCCCTTACTTTCTCCCAAAGAAAGAGTCTCTGTCTCTGTCTCTGTCTCTCTCTCTCTCTATAATATATATATATATATATATATCTTTCTCTCCTGTGCCACCTAAATCTGGGGGTGGAATGACATAAGCACCGCTGTGGCCATCACTACTGTGACTGTGCTGGGTCAGACCTAAGCCAGCATAGCACTGGGCCTCATTCAAGGCCTGCTATAACCACTACCTGGCTACTACCTAAGTTTTCTCAAGGCTCTGAGGCTCTATAGTAAGCAAGTTGTAAAGTCAGTCAGGCCTGTGTTCTTTCCTTCAGGGCAGGGGTTCTCACGGTCCAAAGGTGGTTCCAGAGGTGCCAAAAACTAGAGTCAAAAACTTTGGAAATCTACCTGGTGTTCTATTGTACTATTCCTGAGCTGACACTCAGGCCAGATGATGCAGTCCTTCTCACTCTTCCCTCTCCTTTCCAAAGAAAGAGGAGTCTTACCCCATGGCCACTGCCACAGCAGGTCCCCAAGGAGTACTGCCAGACTACTACCAATGTTTCCTTAAGGCCCAAGTGCTCTGCAGTCAGCTTGTGGTGAATAATGCCTGGCCTATGACTCACCCTTCTGGGCAGTGGACTCCCCTCTGGCCCTAAGCAGGTCCTAAAATGTCCAAGGGCCATGTTCTGGAATCAGAAAACCCATATGATCACTTGGTGTTCTACCTCTCTGTGGCCAAGTTGGTACCTAAGGTGCAAGACAAAGTCACCTTTACTTTTTCTTCTGTTTTGTCAAGCAGAAGAAGTCTCTTGCCACAGTCACCACAGCTGGAAATGTGCTGAGTCTCACCTGAAGCCAGCAAGTCTCAAAGCCTCACCCAAGGTCCTCGATGTATTAGTATCATTTCTGGTTATTCTGGGCCCAAGGGGTCTTAAGTCAGCCATGATGAATTCTAGCAGAACTAGGTTCTTCCTCTCAAGTCAGCAGAGTGTGTTGTTCCATTTTTGCTGCCCAGGGTATCTCTGGAAATGTCATCTGGTTGCTAGGGCCTGGAAAGAGGACCTCATGACTCTCACCGTTGACCTATCCTGCTTTTGATGAGCTAGTATCCAAGATGTAAGACAACGTCTCCCCCATTCTTCCCTCTCCTTTTCTCAAGCAGAAGAAAGGAGTCTTGGAGCTGCAAGCTGTGCAACCTAGGATTTTGGAAATGCCAGCACTCCCTTAGTTGCTCCATCTAGTGTTTCAGTAGGTCATGTTCCCCTGTCTACTGGTTCTTGGCTCAGTTCAGCACTAAGACTCACCTAAACATTGCAGTCCTTTGGCCTTGACTGTTTTTCAAATTTTTTTAGAGTCTAGAGCAGTTTATCCTATGGTGATAAGGTCTGTGAGAGGCCAGGTTTCTACCTCTGAGATAAGCAATTCCCCTCAGGCTAGGACTGGTTTAAATGCTCCCTCCATTGGTGGGTGGGAGCTGAGTTTGGTCCAGTTTTTATTTCTGGTATAACAGGAAAGCATTGAGCTCAGTGTCTCAAAATTGCTGCACTTCCCCTCTCCCAGCACACAGAATCATTTTCTGCACCACACCATGGATGCCGGTTGGTAGGCGAGGGATGGCATTGGTGATTCAGTACTGGTTTTTCTACCTCTTCAGTGTCTCTTTCAGCGATATGAAGTTAAGGCCAGGTACTATAAGTGCTCCCCTGATTATTCTTTCTTATGAAGGTGCTTTTCTTGTGTATCTATTTGTTAAATGGTTGCCCTTGCAGTGGAGATGGTTAATGGAACCTTGTAGTTTGCCGTCTGGCAATGTTTCCATCCCACAAATAAGTTATTTATTATCTTGATAAAGCAGAAGACAGTTTATTAAAACGTACAGGTCTTCTGCCTCATGTTAAGATGAAGTAACAGGGTAATTCCACCTATAAGCACTGAAAAACCAGACAAAATAACAGTATGAATGTATGAGATTACTGAATGAAAAAGGTTCTAGTCCATTGCTCTGTACAGGGTGGAAAAGTCAGGCCAAGACTGGTAGTCCATCTGAAATAAAAATAGGAAGCTAGGATTCTGCCTAAGCCAAGTGGCTAGAGTTCATTGAGCAGATTATTAAGAAGAGAAATATGTCTGAGAGAGAAATCCAAAAATCTTCAAACATTCCCTGTCAAATATCAGGTGAATACAGACTAGTGTATATATGTGAGAAAAATATCCAATCCCAAGAAAAAGCTAATTGAAGAGAGTAGAGGAAGCTCTGGTTGGAGCTAACTTAGTTCTTAAAATAGTGCCTGTTTCCAAAACTCTGAATGGAATACATAATAATTCAGAAGACAAAAGATAATGTACCTGGGAAGGTTTTTCCCCAGTAGTAGGGAAGAATTAACTCTAGATTAAATGAAACTCGGATTCTGCCTAACCTAGCTTAAAAGCAAGATCTAAAAGAGTAAAACTGTTTCCAAATGATTTAACTATGTCCCACAAAATTATATATATACGCACATCACCCAATGTATAAAATTAATAATGTGCAAAATTATACATTGAACTTTTAAAAAGAAAAACTATAATGTATAAGATTAAAACTACACTTCCATTAATAGCAGATAAAGCGTTGTAAAAAAAATTTGTGAAATTCAAAACAGCAAAATAATCTGTCAAAAGTGAAACACATGGAGGAAAAAAAAGCATGAGAAAAAATAAACAGCGTATCATGAAACTCTGGAAAAATTTTAAGTGACCAACCATACATGTAATTAGAGCCTTTGAAAGAGAGGAAAGAACGAAATGGCTGAGAAAAAAATAAAAAATAAATAAAAAATAAAGAGCTGAACATTTTCCAAATAAGATAAATACTATAAACCAACAAATTCAAGATAATAATTGAACCTCAAGAAAAAAGAAACATGAGTAATACTATGCCAACCTACATCATAATCAACTTGCTAACAACCAGTAAGAAAGGGAAAAATCTTGGAAACAGCTATAGGGAAATGGACTGTTGTGTACAAAGAAATAAAGATAAGATGGCACCAGATTGTTTATCACAAAGAGTGCAAGCTAAAATATGTTGGAGAAACATATTTTAAGTTCTGAAATGAAAAAAAAGTCAGCCAGCAATTCTTTATTCAGTAAAAATTTATTTCAAAAATAATGATAGGATTAAAACTTTTTCAGACATATAATATCTGGAAAAAATGTTTACCAATAAACCTACATTATGAGAAATTAAAGAAAGTCCCTTAGGCAAAAGAAAATGATGACAGAGAGAATATGGATCTACACAAATGGCGAAAGAGCACTGGAAATAAGAAATATATAACTAAATATATAAAATTTTTATTATTTATATTTATAATTTTAAAAAGCAATTGACTGTATCAGCAAATTAATAACAAATTATTCCTAGGTTTACCATACACAGAATTAAAAAGACAAAAAGCTAAGGGAGAAGTAGAAGTATAATTTTGTAATGTCGTAATGCTAGAAGTGAAGTAGTATAATATCAGTACACAGTAGGTTATACAGTAAACTCAATGTGAGTAGAAAAGACGTGAAGAGAATAAAAGAATAAATCAATAAAACAAACAAGTATTAATAATGAGTATCAATATAGTCAAAATCTAGTTCTTTAAAATTTTAGCCAGACTTATCAGGAAAAAAAGACACAAATTTTCATATCAGAAAGGAAAAAGATGATATCATTACATATTCTACAGATATTAAATATGTTAAAAAGGATAAGAGAAGAATATCAACAAATTCATGCTAATTTGATAATTTAAATATAAGAAACATTTCCTTAAAAGACATCAAATACAAAGCTTACTCAAGAATAAATAGATTACTGGGTGTGTTGGCTCACGCCTGTAATCCCAACTCTTCGGGAAGTGGAGGCACGCAAATCACTAGAGGTCAGGAATTCGAGACCAGCCTGGCCAACATGGCGAAACCCTGTCTCTACTGAAAATACAAATAATTAGCTGAGTGTGGTGGCGGGTGCCTGTAATTCCAGCTACTGAGGAGGCTGAGGCAAGAGAATCACTTGAACCCGGGAGGCAGAGGTTGCAGTGAGCCGAGGTCATGCCACTGCACTGCAGTCTCTGTGACAGACAAGACTCCATTTCAAAAAAAAAAAAAAAAAAAAAAAGAATAATAATAGATAACCTGACTAAACTTTTATATATTAAAGAAATTGAATTTTCAGTTACAAAAGTTCCCACAAAGAAAATCACAAGCACAGATGGCTTTACTCATAAATTCTATCAAACACATAAGAAATAAGTCATGCAAATATATGTGAATTACTCAATAGAGTGAAAGATGATATAATATATTCCAACTCATTCTAGGAGGCCAGCATTCTAAGAGGCGAGTGATACCAAAGCTATACAAAGATACTACAAGAAAATTACGGAAAACTATCACTCATAAATAGTTATGCAAAATGTATTAACCTTTAGGAAACCTAATCACTCCATATTAAAAAATAATACAGCATGGCAAAATTGATTTATCCCAGGATTGCAAGGATTATTTAACAGTCAAAAATAAGTCAATGAAATTAAACATATTAACAGCCTAATGCAGAACATCCATATGATCATCCAAATAGGTGCATAAAGATTCAACATCCGTTTCTGATTAGAAGTTGCAACAAACCTACAGATATCACATACTTATAGTTGAAAAACTGTATGCTATTTACAAAAAGCATAAACCAGAATAATGTGTGCACTTTCACCACTTCTGTTCAACATTGTCCTAGAAGCTTTACTCAAAGCAATATTGCAAGAAATGGGGTGGAAAGGGCTTCCAGATTGTAAAGAAGCATGTAAAGCTTTATTTATTCACAGATGACATGATAATGTACATTAAAAATTCTATACAATCTACAAACAGATTGCTAAATCTTATTAGTGAGTTTAATACAGTTATAAGATTCAAGATCAATATACAAAATACAAATTGTATTTCTTTATATTATCAATAAACTATCGAAAAAATGAATTGAAAATATTATTCGTAATAGAATAAAAACATAAGAAGACACATCTCACAAAAAATGTGTACACTGAAATCTACAGGTCACTGAAAATTAAAGACATTTCCTTCTTTTATAAGGCTTAATTTTATAAACACACGCACATCAAATTATCATTATCCATTCCATCTATAGGCAGATACTTAGGTTGTTTTAGCATTTTGGCTATTGTGAATAATGCTGCAACGGACATAGGACTGAATATATCTCTTCAATATAGTGATTTTATTTCCTTTGTATATATACCTAGAGATAGGATTGCTGGATCATATGATAGTTCTATTTTTAATTGTTTGAGCAACCTCCATACAGTTTTCCATAATGGATGTACCAATATACCTTTCTACCAACAGTATATAAAAGTTCTTTTTTCCTTACATTCTAACCAACACTTATTATCTACGAACTTTTTAAATTATAGCCATTGTAACAGGTGTGAGCTGATGTATCATAGTGTTTTTGATTTGCATTTTCCTGATGGGTAGTAATGCTGAATGTGTTTTTATATATCTATTAGTCATTTGTATGTCTTAAGAAATGTCTATTCATGTCATTTTCCCTTTTTTAATTATTTGGAATTTTTTGCTTTTGAGTTGTAATTTTATATTTTTGGACATTAACTTCTTATTGAGTATGTTATTTACAAACATCTTCTCTGATTCCATAGGTTGCTTTTCCATTTTGCTGTTTGCTTCCTTTGATGTGGAGCAACTTTTTAGTTATATGTAGTTCCACTTATTTTTTTATTTTCTTGCCTTTAGTTTTGTTACTGGAAAGGAGCCCTGATCCAGAGCCCAAGAGAGGGTACTTGGATCTTGTATCTCAGGAGAAAGGAAATACCATCCAGTAAATCAATTAAACATAAATATCTCTCTCTGTAGTATAGACTATAAATTCATTTGGTTTAATGCATGAAAAACTATAACAAAACACTATTTAAAAAATGGCTACTGAAAAGATACTAACCCCTGAATGTTTATGTACCTAATAAATATATATATATACTTACACTCTACCCACAAAATTAAAAATTAAAAATATAAATAAATGCATACATACAGATCCTAATTTTTTAATGATATTTTTACCTATTATTTGGGGTTCAGAAGCATATGTGCTTGTTTGTTATATAGGTACGTTGCATATCATGGGGGTTTGGTGTACAGATTATTTCAACACCGAGTTAGAAAATACAGTACCCAATATACAGCTTTCTAATCTTCACCCTCTTTCTATCCTCAACTTTCAAATAGGTCCTATTTGTTATTGTTCCCTTTCTTGTATCCACGTTGACTCAAGGTTTAGCTCCCACCTACAAGTGAGAAAATGTGATATTTGTTTTTTTGTTCCTGCATTAATTTGCTTAGGATAATAGTCTCTGGGTCCATTCATGTTGCTGCAAAAGGCATTATTATGCTGTTTTTTATGGCTGCATATTATTCTATGGTGTATATGTACCACAATCACTTTATTCAGTCTATGGTTGATGGGCATTTAGGTTGATTTCAGGTCTTTGCTATAGTGAAGAGTGCTGCAAGAAAGAAACACATGCACATGTTTTCATGGAAGAATGACTTAAATTCCTATGGGTATATATCAATAATAAGATTTCTGAGTTCAAAGGTAGTTCTGTTTTAAGTTCATTAAGAAATCACAAAAATGTTTTTCCAGAGTGATTAACCTAATTTTCATTCCTGCCAATAGTGCATAAGCACACTCTTTTCTATGCAACCTTACCAGTATCAGCTATTTTTTGACTTTTTAAGAATAACCATTCTGACTGCTGAGAAAAGATATCTCATTGTAGTTTTGATTTGCATTTCTCTAATAATTAGTGATATTGAACTTTTTTCATGTGGATGTTGGTCACATGTATGTCTTCTTTTGAGAAGTGTCAGTTCATGGCCTTTGCCCACTTTTTAATGCAGTTGTTTTTTACTTGTTAATTTGTTTAAGTTATTTATGTATTCTGAACATTAGATCTTTGTCAGATGCATAGTTTGCTAATATGTTCTCCCATTCCGTAAGCTGTTTATTTACTCTGTTGATGGTTTTGTCTGCAGCTCAGAAGTTCTTTAGTTTAATTAGGTCCCATTTGTTAATTTCTGCTTTTGTTGCAAATTCTTTTGGAGCCTTTCATAAAATCTTTGCCAGGGCCTATGTCCGGAATGCTATTGCCTATGTTTTCTTCTAGTGTTTTTTTTTTGTTTTGTTTTAGGTTTTACACTTAAGTATTTAATCCCCCTAAGCTGATTTTTGTATCTGGTGAAATGAAGGAGGTCCAGTTACAATCCTCTGCATATGACTAGCCAGTTATCCCAGCACCATTTATTTAATGCCATTTTACCATTGCCTTTTTGTTGACTTTGATGATGATCAGGTGGTTGGAGGTGTGTAGCATTATATCAAGGCTCTCTATTCTGCTCCAAGGGTCTATATGTCTGTTTTTGTACCAGTACCATGCTGTTTAGGTTACTGTAGTCTTGTAGCACAGTTTAAAGTTGGGTGATGTGATACCTTTCACTTTGTTGTTTTTCGTTGTTGTTTGTGTTTAGGATTACTTTGGCTGTTTAGGCTTTTTTTTTTTTTTTTTTGTTCCATATGAATTTTAGAAGGTTTTTTTTTCTAATTCAGTAAAAAATGTCATTGGTAGTTTTGATAGATATACGATTGAATACGTAAGTTGCTTTAAGCAGCATGGCCATGTTAACATTAATATATTGATCATTTCTATCCATGAGCATAAAATATTTTCATTTTTGTTTGTGTCATTTCTGATTTCTCTCAGTGATGTTTTATAATTCTCATTGTAAAGATCTTTCACCTCTCTGGTTAGCCATATTTCTAGGTATTTTAATATTTCTGTGGTTATTGTGGGTGTGATTTCATTAGTCATTTAACTCACAGGTTGGAAATTGTCATTGCTGATGATACTTGTACAATAATTTGTATTCTCAGACTTAGATGAAGTTGTTAATCAGATATCAAAAGCTGAGCAGAGACTATGTTGTTTTCTAGGTACAAAATCATGTCATTTGCAAACAGAGATAGTTGGACTTTCTGTCTTACTATTTGGCTGCATTTTCTTTTCTTCTCTTCCTAATTACTTTGGCTAGAATTTCCAATTATTATGATGAATAGGAATGGTGAAAGTAAGCATTCTTGTGTTATTCTGGTGCTCCTGAATTCACTTCAGTAGTATTCACTTGAGGATATTTGCAGCTATGCTCATGAAAAATATTGGCCTGAAGTTTTCTACTTGCTGTTGTGTCTCTGACAGATTTTGGTGTCAGAGTGAAACTGTCCTCAAAAAATGAGTTATGGGGGAGTCTCTTCCCAATTTTTTTGGAATTTTTCAGTAGAAATGTAACCAACACTGCCTTATATATCTGGTAGAATTTGGCTGTGACTCCATCTATTCTCAGACTTTCTTCAGCTGGTGAACATTTTATTATTGATTCAAGTTTGGAACTAGTCATTGCTCTCTATTCAGGATTTCAATTTCTTTCTGGTTCAATAATGGGAGGTTGTGTTTCTAGGAATTTACCCATTTCTTTTAGGTTTTCTAGTTTGTGTGCATAGAGGTATTTATAATACTATCTGAGAATTTTTAAAATATTTCTGCAAAGTTGATGGTAATGTCCCTTTGGTCATTTCTCATTGTATTTATTTGGATATTCTCTTCTTTTTCTTTATTAAAGTAGTGAGTGATTTATCAATCTTATTTATTCTTTCAAACAACAAACTTTAGTTGTTGATCTTTTTTATCATTTTGTTCATCTCAATTTTATTCAATTCAGTTCCTATTTTGGATATTTCTTGTCTTCTGCTAGCTTTGGCATTGCTTGGCTCTTGTTTTTTTTAATTCCACTAGGTGTGCTTTTGGTTGTTAATTTGAGATATTTTTAACTACTTCATGTGAGCATTTAGTGCTATAAACTTCCACTGAATACTACTTTAGTTGTGTTCCAGAGATTCTGATATGCTGTATCTTTGCTTTCCTTACTTGCAAAAAATTTCTTGATTTCTGCCTTAATTATATTGTTCACCCAAAAGTCATTCAGCAGCAGATTGTTTTGTTTCCATGTGATTGTATGATTTTGAGCAATCTTTTTACTATTGATTTCTATTTTTATTGAACCATAAGGTGAGAGTGTAGTTGGTATTATTTTGTCCTTTTAAAATTTTTTGAGAAATGTTTTATGGCTGATTATGTGGTTGATTTTAGAATGTTCACCATGTGCAAATGAGAAGAATGTATATTCAATTCTTGTACAGTGGAGAGTTCTCTAGATGTGTGTTAGGTCCATTTGGTAAAGGGTCAAGTTTATGTCTCAAATATTTTTTTTTAGTTTTCTGTCCCAATGCTTCATTTAGTACTGTCAGAGTGGTGTTGAAGTCTGCCACTATTATAGTGAAGTTATCTAAGCCTCTTTATAGTTCTCTCAGAACTTGTTTTGTGAATCTGGGTGCTCCTGTGTTTCATGCATATATATTTAGGATAGTTATGGATTTTTGTTTAATTGAAGCATTTACGGTTATGTAATGCCCTTCTTTGTCTTTTATAATCATTGTTCATTCAAAGTTTGTTTTGTGTGAAATGAGAATAGCACCCCCTATTTTTTGTTTTGCTTTGTTTTCTAATAGCTTGGTAGATTTTTCTCCAACTCTTTACTTTGAGCTTATGAGTGTCATTCCATGTCAGATAATTCTCTTGCAAGCAGCACACAGTTGGGTCTTGCTTCTTTATCCAACTTCCCACTCTGTGTTTTTTAAGTGGGGAACTTAGCTCAATAATGTTCAAAGTTAATATTGGTGGTATGTGTGTATTTGATTCTGTCATCATGTTGTTAGCAGTTATTATGCAGACTTAGTTGTGTAGTTGCTTTATAGTGTCATTAGTCCATTACGTATATTTTTGTGGTGGTCAGTAATGGTATTTTATTTTCATATCTAGCACTCTCTTAAGGAACTCTTTTTTTTTTTTTTTTTTGATACAGAGTTTTGCTCTTGACGCCCAGGGTGGAGTGCAATGGTGCAATCTTGGCTCAATGCAACCTCCGCCTCCTAGGTGGTTCAAGCAATTCTCCCACCTCAGCTTCCTAAGTAGCTGGAATTACAGGCACACTCCACCAAACTCAGCTAATTTTTGTATTTTTGGTAGAGACAGGGTTTCACCATGTTGTCCAGACTGGTCTTGAACTGCTGACTTAAGGTTATCTGCCCACCTCGGCCTCCCAAAGTGCTGGGATTATGGGCGTGAGCCACCATGCCCGGCCTTAAGGAACTCTTATAAGACACATCTATTGGTAGCAAATTTTCTTAGCATTTGCTTGAAAGAATGGAAAGGAATCTTCTTTCTTTTTTTGCTTATAAAGCTTAGTTTGGCTGAATATTAAATTCTTGGCTGGAATTTCTTGTCTTTAGAAATGCTAAATATGGGCCCCCAATCTTTTGCAGCTTGTAGGGTTTCTGGCTGAAAGTCCACTGTTATCCTGATGTGGCTTCCTTTGTAGGTGATCTGCCCCTTCTCTCTAGCTACCTTTAATACGTTTCCCTTTCTATTGACCTTGGAGAATCTAATAACTGTGTGTCTTTTTTTTTTTTTTTTTTTATTTTTTTTTTATTTTATTTATTTTTTTTTAATTTATTTATTATTATTAAACTTCAAGTTGTAGGGTACATGTGCACAACGTGCAGGTTTGCTACATAAGTATACTTGTGCCATGTTGGTGTGCTGCACCCATCAACTCGTCATTTACATCAGGTATAACTCCCAATGCAATCCCTCCCCCATCCCCCCTCCCCATGATAGGCCCCGGTGTGTGATGTTCCCCTTCCCGAGTCCAAGTGGTCTCATTGTTCAGTTCCCACCTACGAGTGAGAACATGCGGTGTTTGGTTTTCTGTTCTTGTGATAGTTTGCTAAGAATGATGGTTTCCAGCTGCATCCATGTCCCTACAAAGGACACAAACTCATCCCTTTTTATGGCTGCATAGTATTCCATGGTGTATATGTGCCACATTTTCTTAATCCAATCTGTCACTGATGGACATTTGGGTTGATTCCAAGTCTTTGCTATTGTGAATAGTGCTGCAATAAACATACGTGTGCATGTGTCCTTATAGCAGCATAATTTATAATCCTTTGGGTATATACCCAGTAATGGGATGGCTGGGTCATATGGTACATCTAGTTCTAGATCCTTGAGGAATCGCCATACTGTTTTCCATAATGGTTGAACTAGTTTACAATCCCACCAACAGTGTAAAAGTGTTCCTATTTCTCCACATCCTCTCCAGCACCTGTTGTTTCCTGACTTTTGAATGATCGCCATTCTAACTGGTGTGAGATGGTATCTCATTGTGGTTTTGATTTGCATTTCTCTGATGGCCAGTGATGATGAGCATTTTTTCATGTGTCTGTTGGCTGTATGAATGTCTTCTTTTGAGAAATGTCTGTTCATATCCTTTGACCACTTTTGGATGGGGTTGTTTGTTTTTTTCTTGTAAATTTGTTTGAGTTCTTTGTAGGTTCTGGATATTAGCCCTTTGTCAGATGAGTAGATTGCAAAAATGTTCTCCCATTCTGTAGGTTGCCTGCTCACTCTGATGGTAGTTTCTTTTGCTGTGCAGAAGCTCTTTAGTTTGATGAGATCCCATTTGTCAATTTTGGCTTTTGCTGCCGTTGCTTTTGGTGTTTTAGACATGAAGTCTTTGCCCATGCCTATGTCCTGAATGGTACTACCTAGGTTTTCCTCTAGGATTTTTATGGTATTAGGTCTAACATTTAAGTCTCTAATCCATCTTGAATTAATTTTCGTATAAGGAGTAAGGAAAGGATCCAGTTTCAGCTTTCTACTTATGGCTAGCCAGTTTTCCCAGCACCATTTATTAAATAGGGAATCCTTTCCCCATTTCTTGTTTCTCTCAGGTTTGTCAAAGATCAGATGGCTGTAGATGTGTGGTATTATTTCTGAGGACTCTGTTCTGTTCCATTGGTCTATATCTCTGTTTTGGTACCAGTACCATGCTGTTTTGGTTACTGTAGCCTTGTAGTATAGTTTGAAGTCAGGTAGCGTGATGCCTCCAGCTTTGTTCTTTTGACTTAGGATTGTCTTGGAGATGCGGGCTCTTTTTTGGTTCCATATGAACTTTAAAGCAGTTTTTTCCAATTCTGTGAAGAAGCTCATTGGTAGCTTGATGGGGATGGCATTGAATCTATAAATTACCTTGGGCAGTATGGCCATTTTCACGATATTGATTCTTCCTATCCATGAGCATGGTATGTTCTTCCATTTGTTTGTGTCCTCTTTGATTTCACTGAGCAGTGGTTTGTAGTTCTCCTTGAAGAGGTCCTTTACATCCCTTGTAAGTTGGATTCCTAGGTATTTTATTCTCTTTGAAGCAATTGTGAATGGAAGTTCATTCCTGATTTGGCTCTCTGTTTGACTGTCACTGGTGTATAAGAATGCTTGTGATTTTTGCACATTAATTTTGTATCCTGAGACTTTGCTGAAGTTGCTGATCAGCTTAAGGAGATTTTGGGCTGAGACAATGGGGTTTTCTAAATATACAATCATGTCGTCTGCAAACAGGGACAATTTGACTTCTTCTTTTCCTAACTGAATCCCCTTGATTTCTTTTTCTTGCCTGATTGCCCTAGCCAGAACTTCCAACACTATGTTGAATAGGAGTGGTGAGAGAGGGCATCCCTGTCTTGTGCCAGTTTTCAAAGGGAATTTTTCCAGTTTTTGCCCATTCAGTATGATATTGGCTGTGGGTTTGTCATAAATAGCTCTTATGATTTTGAGGTACGTTCCATCAATACCGAATTTATTGAGCGTTTTTAGCATGAAGGGCTGTTGAATTTTGTCAAAAGCCTTTTCTGCATCTATTGAGATAATGATGTGGTTCTTGTCTTTGGTTCTGTTTATATGCTGGATTATGTTTATTGATTTGCGAATGTTGAACCAGCCTTGCATCCCAGGGATGAAGCCCACTTGATCATGGTGGATAAGCTTTTTGATGTGCTGCTGAATCCGGTTTGCCAGTATTTTATTGAGGATTTTTGCATCGATGTTCATCAGGGATATTGGTCTAAAATTCTCTTTTTTTGTTGTGTCTCTGCCAGGCTTTGGTATCAGGATGATGTTGGCCTCATAAAATGAGTTAGGGAGGATTCCCTCTTTTTCTATTGATTGGAATAGTTTCAGAAGGAATGGTACCAGCTCCTCCTTGTACCTCTGGTAGAATTCAGCTGTGAATCCATCTGGTCCTGGACTTTTTTTGGTTGGTAGGCTATTAATTATTGCCTCAATTTCAGAGCCTACTATTGGTCTATTCAGGGATTCAACTTCTTCCTGGTTTAGTCTTGGAAGAGTGTAAGTGTCCAGGAAATTATCCATTTCTTCTAGATTTTCCAGTTTATTTGCGTAGAGGTGTTTATAGTATTCTCTGATGGTAGTTTGTATTTCTGTGGGGTCGGTGGTGATATCCCCTTTATCATTTTTAATTGTGTCGATTTGATTCTTCTCTCTTTTCTTCTTTATTAGTATTGCTAGTGGTCTGTCAATTTTGTTGATCTTTTCAAAAAACCAACTCCTGGATTCATTGATTTTTTGGAGGGTTTTTTGTGTCTCTATCTCCTTCAGTTCTGCTCTGATCTTAGTTATTTCTTGCCTTCTGCTAGCTTTCGAATGTGTTTGCTCTTGCTTCTCTAGTTCTTTTAATTGCGATGTTAGAGTGTCAATTTTAGATCTTTCCTGCTTTCTCTTGTGGGCATTTAGTGCTATAAATTTCCCTCTACACACTGCTTTAAATGTGTCCCAGAGATTCTGGTATGTTGTATCTTTGTTCTCATTGGTTTCAAAGAACATCTTTATTTCTGCCTTCATTTCGTTATGTACCCAGTAGTCATTCAGGAGCAGGTTATTCAGTTTCCATGTAGTTGAGCGGTTTTGATTGAGTTTCTTAGTCCTGAGTTCTAATTTGATTGCACTGTGGTCTGAGAGACAGTTTGTTATAATTTCTGTTCTTGTACATTTGCTGAGGAGTGCTTTACTTCCAATTACGTGGTCAATTTTGGAGTAAGTACGATGTGGTGCTGAGAAGAATGTATATTCTGTTGATTTGGGGTGGAGAGTTCTATAGATGTCTATTAGGTCTGCTTGCTGCAGAGATGAGTTCAATTCCTGGATATCCTTGTTAACTTTCTGTCTCGTTGATCTGTCTAATGTTGACAGTGGAGTGTTGAAGTCTCCCATTATTATTGTATGGGAGTCTAAGTCTCTTTGTAAGTCTCTAAGGACTTGCTTTATGAATCTGGGTGCTCCTGTATTGGGTGCATATATATTTAGGATAGTTATCTCTTCCTGTTGAATTGATCCCTTTACCATTATGTAATGGCCTTCTTTGTCTCTTTTGATCTTTGATGGTTTAAAGTCTGTTTTATCAGAGACTAGTATTGCAACCCCCGCTTTTTTGTGTTCTCCATTTGCTTGGTAAATCTTCCTCCATCCCTTTATTTTGAGCCTATGTATGTCTCTGCATGTGAGATGGGTCTCCTGAATACAGCAGACTGATGGGTCTTGACTCTTTATCCAGTTTGCCAGTCTGTGTCTTTTAATTGGAGCATTTAGTCCATTTACATTTAAGGTTAAGATTGTTATGTGTGAACTTGATCCTGCCATTATGATATTAACTGGTTATTTTGCTCGTTAGTTGATGCCGTTTCTTCCTAGCCTTGATGGTCTTTACATTTTGGCATGTTTTTGCAATGGCTGGTACCGGTTGTTCCTTTCCATGTTTAGTGCTTCCTTCAGGGTCTCTTGTAAGGCAGGCCTAGTGGTGACAAAATCTCTAAGCATTTGCTTATCTGTAAAGGATTTTATTTCTCCTTCACTTATGAAACTTAGTTTGGCTGGATATAAAATTCTGGGTTGAAAATTCTTTTCTTTAAGAATGTTGAATATTGGCCCCCACTCTCTTCTGGCTTGAAGAGTTTCTGCCGAGAGATCTGCTGTTAGTCTGATGGGCTTCCCTTTGTGGGTAACCCGACCTTTCTCTCTGGCTGCCCTTAAGATTTTTTCCTTCATTTCAACTTTGGTGAATCTGGCAATTATGTGTCTTGGAGTTGCTCTTCTCGAGGAGTATCTTTGTGGCGTTCTCTGTATTTCCTGGATTTGAATGTTGGCCTGCCCTACTAGGTTGGGGAAGTTCTCCTGGATGATATCCTGAAGAGTGTTTTCCAACTTGGTTCCATTTTCCCCCTCACTTTCAGGCACCCCAATCAGACGTAGATTTGGTCTTTTTACATAATCCCATACTTCTTGCAGGCTTTGTTCATTTCTTTTTCTTCTTTTTTCTTTTGGTTTCTCTTCTCGCTTCATTTCATTCATTTGATCCTCCATCGCTGACATTCTTTCTTCCAGTTGATCGAGTCGGTTACTGAAGCTTGTGCATTTGTCACGTATTTCTCGTGCCATGGTTTTCGTCTCTTTCATTTCGTTTGTGAGCTTCTCTGCATTAATTACTCTAGCCATCAATTCTTCCACCTTTTTTTCAAGATTTTTAGTTTCTTTGCGCTGGGTACGTAATTCCTCCTTTAGCTCTGAGAAATTTGATGGACTGAAGCCTTCTTGTCTCATCTCGTCGAAGTCATTCTCCGTCCAGCTTTGATCCGTTGCTGTCGATGAGCTGCGCTCCTTTGCCGGGGGAGATGCGCTCTTATTTTTTGAATTTCCAGCTTTTCTGCCCTGCTTTTTCCCCATCTTTGTGGTTTTATCTGCCTCTGGTCTTTGATGATGGTGGTGTACTGATGGGGTTTTGGTGTAGGTGTCCTTCCTGTTTGATAGCTTTCCTTCTAACAGTCAGGATCCTCAGCTGTAGGTTGTAGCTGTAGGAGATTGCTTGAGGTCCACTCCAGACCCTGTTTGCCTGGGTATCAGCAGCAGAGGCTGCAGAAGATAGAATATTTCTGAACAGCGAGTGTACCTGTCTGATTCTTGCTTTGGAATCTTCCTCTCAGGGGTGTACTCCACCTTGTGAGGTGTGGGGTGTCAGACTGTCCCTAGTGGGGGATGTCTCCCAGTTAGGCTACTCAGGGGTCAGGGACCCACTTGAGCAGGGAGTCTGTCCCTTCTCAGATCTCAACCTCCGTGTTGGGAGATCCACTGCTCTCTTCAAAGCTGTCAGACAGAGTCGTTTGCGTCTGCAGAGCTGATGCGTTTGTTATTATTTACTGTGCCCTGTCCCCAGAGGTGGAGTCTACAGAGACAGGCAGGTTTCCTTGAGCTGCTGTGAGCTCCACCCAGTTCGAGCTTCCCAGCAGCTTTGTTTACCTACTTAAGCCTCAGCAATGGCGGGCGCCCCTCCCCCAGCCTCGCTGCTGCCTTGCCGGTAGATCACAGACTGCTGTGCTAGCAATGAGGGAGGCTCCGTGGGTGTGGGCCACTCCCGGCCAGGTGTGGGATATGATCTCCTGGTGTGCCTGTCTGCTTAAAGCGCAGTATTGGGGTGGGAGTTACCCGATTTTCCAGGTGTTGTGTGTCTCAGTTCCCCTGGCTAGGAAAAGGGATTCCCTTCCCCCTTGCGCTTTCCAGGTGAGGCAATGCCTCGCCCTGCTTCAGCTCTCGCTGGTCGGGCTGCAGCAGCTGACCAGCACCGAACGTCTGGCACTCCCCAGTGAGATGAACCCAGTACCTCAGTTGAAAATGCAGAAATCGCCGGTCTTCTGTGTCGCTCGCGCTGGGAGTTGGAGACTGGAGCTGTTCCTATTCAGCCATCTTGCTCCGCCCCCTTGCGTCGCCTGTCATAACTGTGTGTCTTATGTATGATCACCTTGTATAGTATCTTGCAGGTATTCTTTGCATTTCCTGAATTTGAATGTTGGTCTCTATGACAGGGTTGGTGTAATTTTTATAAAAAACAATCTCAAACTTGTTTTCCAAGTTTCTTGTTTTCTCTCCATCTGTGTGAGGGATGCCAATGAGTCACATATTCAATTGCTTAATATAATCTCATATTTCTCACATGTTTTGTTTATTATTTTTTATTTTTTCTGCCTGAATTGATTTGAAGAACAAGTACTTAAACTTTGAGAATCATTCCTCAACTTGATCTATTCTACTGCTATTAATTGTGATTGTATTATGAAATTATAGTGAGATATTTAGCTCTATCCCATCAGTTTGATTCTTTCTTAAAGTGGCTATTTCTTTTTTACATATGTACTTTAGATTCTGGGATACATGTGCAGAATGTGCAGGTTTGTTACATAGGTATACATATGCCATGGTGGTTTGCTGCACCCATCAACCCATCATCTATATTAAGTATTTCTCCTAATACTATCCCTCCCCTAGCCCCCCACCCCCTGACTAGCCCCAGTGTATGATGTTCCCCTCCCTGCATCCATGTGTTCTCATTGTTCAACTCCCACTTATGAGTGAGAACATGCAGTGTTTGGTTTTCTGTCTCTGGGTTAGTTTGCTGAGAGTGATGGTTTACAGCTTCATCCATGTCCCTGCAAAGGACATGAACTCATCCTTTTTATGGCTACATAGTATTCCATGGTGTATATGTGCCATGTTTTCTTTATCCAGTCTATCATTGATGGGCATTTGGCTTGGTACTTGTATCTTTCTATTGGATTACTTAGATTCCTTGGATTGTGTTTCAACTTTCTCATGAATCTTGATCTTCATTTCTATACAGATTTTGAATTCTATGTCTGACATTTCAGTCATTTCAGCCTGGTTAATAACCACGTCTGGGGAACTAGTGCAGTCATTTGGCAGTAAGAAGACATTCTGATTTTTTTGAGTTTCCAGAGTTCTTGCATTCTGGCTCTTTTTTGTATGTGTGGGTTGATGTTTCTTTAATTATTGCTTTCCTTTCAGATGAGTTTTCCCTTTTATATTCCTTGATGCCTTAGAAGTTTTTGTTGTGTTATAAGGTGGGTTCAGTTGATTGGCTTCATTTCCAGGAATTTAAGGGAGCAAGACAACTCATTACTCCTGAGATAGGTTGTTTGCTACATTCCTGGAATATTGATACTGGAGCCCCAGCTTTATCCTATGGCCCCTTAAGCTTAGGAAGTTGCTGCACTGGAAGGCTCAAATTTTTTCCCGTTTGCAAGTTATACTAGTCCAGTGAAAGTGCCAGTTAAAGTACTTCATGAGGGCAGTGGCAGCAGTGTCTCATCTTCAGGCATGTGCCAGAAGCAGCAGTGCAGTGAGGTGCACAGTTTTCAATGTGGTAGGGTGCCTAGTTAAGGAGCCAGCAGGGGTTGGGCAGCAGCCTCTGGTAATGTTCCGGTGACAGAAACTGTATGTTAGTGGAGTGTACTTGTTGGGGAGGGGAGGCAAAGTCTGCTTACACACACGTGCCAGCACTGCAGTGGGGTGGGGCATGTACAGGTGTATGTTGGCAAAGCAGTGGATATAGGCTGTGATGGTGGATGCTGTGGGTGGTTGGTTGTGTATCAGCAGTGTTTGGTCTTCTGGAACCTTCTGATGGTTAGCTATGGTCTGCTGGTGGAGGAGCTATGAGGACGGCCCCCAGGAAGCATGCTGGTTGAGCATCTGAGGCTGCATTGCAAGCAGGTGTTGGCCAAGCTGGGTCCCCAAAATATTCCGACAGACAGGGAGATGCTGATATTGAAGTTGTCTGATTCTACATGTAAGACTTCCTTGCTCTGTCCAATTCCAATAGAGACCAGAGTCCAATGCCACCTAAAACAGCACGGAGAGCCTTGGGGATAGGTGTACCTGTCACACTCCACTGCCACTATTCCCATGTCAAATCCTCTGAGTTTCACACAGGTTGTAGTCCTGCCTTTGGCACCTCTCCAGAAAGCAATCTCTGACATCTCAATTGTCTGTGGGGGTCATTGTGTCTCCCAGAGCTAGGATTCCAGAGTGCTGTTGCAAGACTGCGCCATGTCTCACCTGTTTAACTTATCCCTTCCCCAGGAGACACTGGGGGCGAGAAATGAGTCCTGGTGCTTAGTAGCCTTATGAAGGGTTCTAAAGTTTTTCTCCCTTCAGCCTACTGTCTGTGTCCTTCTTCCATATACTCTCAATGCTTTCCAACTGAACGTGGTCTGTTTTCAGTGAGCCATTCATCCTAATGGCCTGGTCTCTTGGGGAGAGACGTTTTTTCTTACTGCATCAAATTGACCATCTTAACTTTCACTAATTTTTTTCTAAACAATGAAAACCATATGATCTAAATTACTATATGATCTCTTTTATCTTGTTATTGTCACCCCCAGGGGTGCCCAGATCATTTTATTCTAAGCTATAACAATTAACTAATTTTGAAAATGACAGATTCTCCGTCAGATTATTTTTCAATTAGCCCTCAGTTAAATCATCTGAGTCATGCTGGCAAAATTAGTGCATGCAAATAAAGAGTAACCGTGTATGAAAGCAACAATAAATTAACAGCAAATTTGACAGTTTGAAAAATACACAACAAATTGAAAGTAGATGAAATCTATAAAGAAACAGTTATACAAGGAAGTACCATCTAAATTCCAAACAGTATAAATAGGAACAGATTTTAAGGAAGCTAGTTCTTCAGAGTCAATATGTGAAATAAATAGAAAAGAGTCCATAAGGAAAATTAAATGGGGAACAGCATTTGGAACAGCAATGTCAGTAACTCTCTGCATCCTTCCATGTTTATTCTGAAAATACATTATAGCGTATGTGTGTTGTGAAGTGAATTGTGACCCCTCCAAAACTCATATATTGAAGTGCTCACTGCAGGTGACTGTATTTGGAAATTGGGCTTTGTGGAGGTAATTCATGTTCAATGAGTTTATAAAAATGGGATCATAATTTAATAGGATTTGTGGCCTTATAAGAAGAGAACATTTCTCTTTCTCCTTCTTTGTCTGTCTCTCTCTCTCCAAATATATAAACCAGGAAAATGCCATGTAAGAACAATGAGAAGACAGCCATTAACAATCCAGTACGAGAGCACTTGCCAAAACTTGCTGGCACTCTAATGTCATATTTTCAGCTTCTAAAACTGTGAGAAAATAAATTTTTATATTTCAGTAACTCTATATATGGTACATTTTATGGCAGCCTGAGCTACAACTGTGTTTGTAAGTTTATGTGTGTGTGCATGTGTGTGTTTTCATAGCCAAAAAATAAGTGCATACTTGGAGCAGAAATACACAGCAATATTCCATAAAACTACTGACTTACAACTTCAGAGTATATATACCCAGAAAGTAAATTACTGACATATTTCACTGGAAAGCAGGATCTGTGTCTATATAAACACTGAAGGTAAACTGCAGTTTAAAAATAACAGAAAACATAATTAATATACAAGCAAAAAGGAATTGTCAAATACAAATATTTGCACAGAATTAATAACCTCCAATTATTTCTGAAAAAAAAAACATTATGAGAAAGAGAGGTCTTATATTGAATGAGTAAAAAAATTAAACATTGGAGAGAAAGTAAGTTAATAGACATTTTACAAATAATTATTTTGAACATTCTTAGAGAAACTTGGATTACAAACACATACAAATAATATCTTGAAAGCAAAGGAAATATTCAAAATTATAAGCTTATTGGATGGGGTTAATAGAAGAGACAGCTAAAAAGTGAATTAGTTTGTTCACAAATAATATTTTAAATATTCCACAGTAAACTGAGCAAGGAAACCATAAGATGTAATATGTAAGACAAGTTAAGACATGTGTAAGATAAATACAAAAGTTCCAGCTGTCATTTGAAGGGAGTTTCTGAAAGTGAAGTTTCTAGAATAAGGGCAATCATTCGTGTTGGGCAGGGTAAAATAAAGGAAACTATTCTAAAAAGTGAACCATTTGAAATCAGCAATGATAAACTGAAGATCTTAACACTTCCAGAGAAAGATAATTTTTTTAAGATTACCTACAATAAAAATAAACTAGGATTGAAGCAAGATGGCCAACTAGATGCATCTATGTGTAACAACAGCTGGCCCTGAGAGATCGTGATGACTGGTGCACTCCTAGCAGATCTTCACAAAGAAAGCACTGAGGTTAGACAGACGGAAGACACAGAAGCTGGGCTGAAGGGGGAGAAAGCTGGGAACTCTGCACAGGGCTACCAAACACCAGGATTTTCTTCTGACTGCCAATGAATCCAGAGAAATGGGTGAGTTGAACAGACAAAGAGCAAACCACTCTCACCATAGGCATCTGGAATTCTGGCAAGAGGAAACCCTTCGACCATCAAGGACACATGAATTAGAAAGGACAGCTGCTTAGAGAAGTGGTAGGGGCAGCATGCCAGCAGATGTCAAACCCAGATAATTTGGCATAGTAGTCTCTGTAGTGAAGCATGGCCAGAGACATCTATCCTGGCTCCCATAATTTAGCCTTAGGAAAACTGTCAGACCTGAACTCTGCAAAGCAGTCTTACCCACCAGACAAGATTAGTCTGACCAGAACACCCAGTGGTCTTCTGGTCTCTCCCAAAAACCCAGCCTGGCTGTGCTTGCTTGAAGTGTCAGCTTGGGTGACCTGGGGACCCACATCATAGCTCCTGTGCTGGCTTACCACATGACCAAAAGAGAGCTCCAGCACGGAAGCCCCCATGGCTACACATTAGCACCCCCACTCTTTTCCTCTCACTGCAGCTTTCCTGGAGTCCACGGCCACCCCCCATATGGCTTTGCGTGTGTGTGTGTGTGTGTGTGTGTGTGTGTGTGTGTGTGTATTTTGCCTTCCCTGCCCAGCCAGGGTATGTGTGTATGTGCACCCTCTCCTGACTTTACTGCTGGCAGGAGTGCATTCCACCACCCCTACTTCACTGTACCTCCACAGAAGCCAGAGCATTGGCTGGTACCAAGCCCACCAGCCCTCCTCCTTCTGGTGAACTGCCCCAGGGCACCAACAGTGCCCCTAGAGTGTAACCAGGCATGGAGAAAACTGCACTCTTCCCCACTCTGGGCAGCCACGCAGGGCACACATGAACCTGCACCCATCAGCACCCTGCCCCCATGCTAACACCACCACAAGCACAACCATGTACAAAGTTGCCAGTGGGGGGTCCCCAAGCCTTGCTGTCTCTGCAACTGCTGTGAGCACACACATAAAGGCAAGCACCTCAGCACCTGCTAGTACCTTGCCACAATGAATAAACATGCATCCTACAACACTGCCACTGCTGCTGCTGCTAGTACATGTGAGGAAGAATTGATCCTGCTGCCATCACCCTACAAAATGGTTTGTCTGGCACTACCCTTCCTAGTGTAGTGACCAGCAATCTGAGAGCACGTTACCTCCCCAACCCCTGCTACCAGTGTAGTAAATTTCTAACATCAAAAAAAAAAAAAAAAAAGAGAACAAAGTTGGGACATGATGCCAGAGTTAGAGTATGTGGTCCAGGAGTTGTGAACTGAGACTTGCCCCCCTACCAATATCTTCCAGAAATAAAACCAGTCAACTGAACCCACCTTATACCACAATCAAACCCTCAAGGTCATCAAATAGAATAGAATAAAATAATAGCAACATCAAAGATTGAAGGAACATGAGCCCCAAAGATGAGAAATAACCAGCATAGGAACTCTAATAACTTAAAAAGCCAGAGTGCCATATGTTCTCCAAATGACTGCACTGCCTCTCCAACAAAGGTTTTGAACTGGGCAGAGATGGCTAAAATGACAGAAATAAAATTCAGAATGTGGTCAAGAATGAAGATCATTGAGATGCAGAAGTACATTGAAACCCAATCTAAGGAAGGTAAGAATCAGGATAAAACAATATAGGAGCTGACAAAGAAAATAGCCAGTATTGAGAAGAACATAACCAACATGATAGAGCTGAAAAACACACTAAAAAATCCATAATGAAATCACAGGTATTAATAGCAGAATAGATACAGCTGAAAAAAGAATCTCAGAGCTTCAAGAATTGTTTTCTGAAATAGGAGGGTCAGACAAGAGTAGAGAAAAAAGAGTGAAAATGAATGAATAAAACCTCTGCAAAATATGGCATTATGTAAAGATCAAAATAAATGACTGTTTGGAGTCCCTGAAAAAGACAAGGAGAATGGAAGCAACTTGGAAAACACATTTAAGGGTATCACCCATGAGAATTTCACCAACCTAGCTAGAGAGGCCAACATTCAAACTCAGGAAATGCAGAGAACCCTAGTAAGATGCTCCACAAGAAGATTATCCCAAAGACCCATAATCATCAGATTCTTCAAGGTTGAAATAAAAGAAAAAAATGTAAAGGCAGCTAGAAAGAAAGGTCAAGTTACTTACAAAAGGAAGTCTATCAGAATAACAGCAGATCTCTCAGCAGAAATCCTGTAAGCCAGAAAAGATTGAGGCCTAATATTCAACAGTATTTTTTTTTAATTCCGATCAAGAGTTTTATATCTGGCCCAACTAAGATTCATAAACAAAGAAGCAATACAATCCTTTTTAGACAAGCAAATGCTGACAGAATTCATTACCACCAGACCAGTCTTTCAAGAGCTCTTGAAGGAATCACTAAACATGGAAAAGAAAGATCATTCCAGCCACTACAAAAGCACACTTAAGTACACAGATCAATGACATTAAAACAACCACACAAATACATCTGTGTAACATCCCGCTAACATACTGATGACAAGAACAAATCTACACATATCAATACTAACCTTGAATGTAAACAGGCTAAATGCCCTAATTAAAAGGCACAGAGTGGCAAGATGGATAACGAACCAAGACCCAATGTTATGCTGTATTCAAGAGACTCATCTCAAATACAATGACACCTACAAGCTCAAAATAAAGGTATAGAGAAAAACCTACCAAGCCAACAGAAAACAGAAAAAAGCAGGGGTTGCAATCTTAATATCAGATGAAACAGACTTTAAACCAACAAGGTTCAAAAAAGACAACAAATGACATTACATAATGGTAAATGTTTCAATTCAACAAGAAGATCTAACTATCGTAAATATATATGCACCAAACACAAGAGTATGCAGATTTGTAAAGCAAGTTCTTAGTGACCTCACAGAAACTTAGGCTACCACACAAGAATAGTGGGATACTTCAAAATCCCACTGACAGTATTTGAAAGTTAGAAAATAGAAAATTAACAAAAATATTCAAGTTAGAAAATAAAAAATTAACAAAAATATTCGGGACCTAAATGTAGTACTGGATCAAATGGATCGGATAGATATCTGCAAAATGCTCCACCAAAACGCAAACGTAATACATGCATTCTTCTTATCATTGCATGGCACATACTCTAAATTCAACAACATAATCAAACAAGAAACACTCTTCAGTAAATACAAAATAACTGAAATCATAATAACCACTCTCTAGGACCAATGCTCAATAAATTAGAAATTAAAACTAAGAAATTCTCTCAAAATCATACGTGATATGGAAGTTGGATAAGCTGCTTTTGAATGACTCCTGGGTAAATAATGAAATTTAGACAGAAATCAAGAAACTCTTTGAACCTAATGTGAAAAAAAATACAATATACCAGAATCTCTGTGACACATCTAAGACAATGTTAAGAGGGGAATTTATAGCACTAAAAGCCCAAATTAAAATGTTATGGCAATTTTAATTTAACAACCTAACATCAATGGTATTCCTATCAAACTGCCAATGACATTCTCCACAGAAGTAAGAAAAATTATTTTAAAATTTATATGGAAACAAAAATGTGCACTACTAGTGAAAGTAATCATAAGCAAAATAAATAAATAACCTAAGCTGGAGGCATCATACTACTCAACTTCAAACTATACTACAGGGCTACAGTAACCAAAACAGCATGGGACTGGTACAATAATAGGTACATAGACCAATGGAACAGAGTAGAGAACACAGAAATAAGGTCAAATCCTCATAACCCTCAGATATTTGACAAAGCTCTGACAAAAACAAGCAATGGAGAAAAGACTCCTTATTCAATAAATTGTGCTGGAATAAATGGCTAGCCATAGGCAGAAGATTGAAACTAGACACTTTCCTCATACAATATAAAAAAATCAACTCAAGATGGAGTAAAGACTTAATGTAAAACCTAAAACTATAAAGACACTGGAAAACAACATAGAAAACATCATTCTGGACATAAACGCTAGTAAAGATTTCATGATGAAGATGCCAAAATCAATTGCAACAAAACCAAAAATTTACAAATAAGACCTAATTAAACTAAAGAGCTTCTGCACAGCAAAAGAAACTATCAGGCCAGGCACAGTGACTCATGCCTGTAATCCTAGCACTTTGGGAGGCCAAGGTGGGACGATCATGAGGTCAGGAGATTGAGACCATCCTGACCAATATGATGAATTCCCATCTCTACTAAAAATACAAAAATTAGTTGGGCATGATGGTACCTGCCTGTAATCCCAGCTACTCAGGAGGCTGAGGCAGGAGAATTGCTTGAAGGAGGTGGAGGTTGCAGTGAGCTAAGATCGTGCCACTGCACTGTAGCCTGGTGACAGAGTGAGACTTCGTCTCAAAAAGAAAAAAAAAAGAAAAGAAAAAAAGAAACTATCAGCAGATTAAGCAGACAAACTACAAAATGGGAGGAAAGTTTTGCAAATTGCATCTGACAATGGTAGAATATGAAGCATCTAAAAGGAACTTAAACAAAATTAAAAGACAAAAATAACCCCATTAAAAAGAGGGCAAAATTAAAAGACAAAAATAACCCCATTCAAAAGTGGGCAAAGCATGAGCAGACACTTTTCAAAAGAAGGCATAGATTTGGCCAACAAGCATATGAAAAAAGGTCAGCATTTCTGATTTTTAGAGAAATGTAACTCAAGACCACAATGAGATACCATCTAACACTAGTCAGAATGACTGTTATTAAGAAGTCAAAAAATAACAGGTGCTAGTAAGGATAAACAAAAGAATGCTTACAGACTGTTGTTGCAAGTGTAAATTAGTTCAACCATTGCGGAAAACAGTGTGGCAATTCCTCAAATACCAAAAAACAGAACTACCATTTGATCCAACAATCCCATTAATAGGTATTTGCCCACAGGAATATAAATTGTTGTGTCATAAACATACATGCATATGTAAGTTTATTACAGCATTATTCACAATAACAAAGAGATGGAATCAACATTAATTCCCACCAATGGTTAGACTAGATAAAGAAATTTTGGTCAGTATATACCATGGAATGTAATGCTACCAAAAAAATGAGATATTGTCATTTGCAGGAGCATGAATAAAGCTGGATGCCATTACCTTTAGCAAACTAACACAGGAACAGAAAACCAAATACTGCATGCTCTCACTTATAAGTGGGAGCTAAGTTATGAGAACATGTGGACACATATTGGGGGAAAACGGACACAGAGTTCTGCTGGAGGGTGGATGGCAGAAGGAGGAAAAGGTTAAGGAAAATAACTAATGGATTCTAGACATAATTCCCGGGTAAAGAAATTATCTGTACAACAAACACCCATGAAAATATTTACCTATATAACAAACCTGCACATGTTCCCCTGAACTTAAAATAAAAGTTGAAAATAAGAAAATGGCCTAGATGCACACGACAAAATTAATTTACATTATTGTATAGTTTCCAAATCTCTATCTACCTGGAATTTTCTTAAAACATATACAATCTATTTTAATATCTACAATAAGAGATCTACTTGGCAAATATTTGAGTGTATAAACAAAGAAGTATTAAGAAAAAACTAAGACAGTTTATAAGAAGGTAGTCAACAAATTCACAAAATCAAACACAAAGTGAGTAGAAAATAATGAAAATACAAAATCAAAAATTTGTAGATGTTCAATGAAAAACATATTTCTGGAAAGTTCAATATGAGACAAAACATGGGCAAATTTGGTCAATATGAAAAATAAACAAAAATAATCTGAAAATAAGATGCCACACAAGAAATATGGCAGAATTAAAAATAATATTCTGTACAACTCTATAGCAATAAGTTTCAGAATCTATGCAAAAGTTAGAAGTTTTGTGGAAAAGTAAAGTATTATAATGGTTCAAGAATAGGTAGTACATCCAAACATATTAAAAATCATAAAATAAATTGAAAGGTAAGTAAAAGTATGTTTCAAAAATTAGGGAACACTGCCGGATACAAAGCCAATATACATAATGATCAATTATGGTTTTGTGTACTATAAGTTAGCAACGATAACATAAAATTTTAAAAATATTTATCATTTACAATAGCATCAAAAATCTTTAAATATTCAGGGATAATTATAATAAAAATGTGAAAAATATATACTAAACAATACACAATAATTGTGAGAGAAACAGAAAACTAAATAAATGGAGAGATATATCTTGCTTATGTATTGGAAAACTTAATATTTTAAATATGCAAGTTCTCTTTAAGTGAATGTAAACATTCAGTGCAAACCCAACCAATATCCCAGAGTTATTTTGGCCCTTTTTTTTCTAGGAAAATTAATAAAAACCAAGAAATGCCAAAACAAACCTGAAGAAGAACAAAGCTAGAGGATTTAAACTACTAGATGTCAGGAGAACCATAGTCATTAAGACTGTGTGTCAGTTCAATAATAGAATAATAAAACTAAGAAAATTTCTGCAAAAAGTCCCACATGAGTATGTTGATGTGATTTACTAAGAATGTGACACTGCACAGTCGTGGAAAAATGGTGTGCTTTTCAATAAATGGTGATGGGTCAATTTGATATTTATGTTGGAAAAAATGAACTGTGACTCCTACCTCATACTGTACACAAATATCAGTTGCAGAAGAATTGCAACTCTAAATGTGAACGGTAAACTAGTAAAACTTTTATAAGCAATTTTAAGAAAATATCTTTATGACCTGAGGTAAGCATATGTTTCTTAATCAGGACACAAAACACTTGTATTATAAAGGGAAAATAATAACATAGACAACATGAAAGTTAGAACTCACTAAAATTAAAAACAGGTGAAAAACAGCAAGTATTGAGAAGTATGTTTTGCAACCAAAACTCTGATACACTGCTAGAAGTGTAAACTCATACCAAAATAACTTTGAAAAACTGATAATATCTGTTACTGACTCCAAGACTCATAATTTCTATGTCTAAGTATTCACATACTAGAATTGCAGTATTGTACACTCCAGGTAGTAAGTTACCCAGCAAAGCAGGAAGGCTGCCTCAAAGACTCAGGTAGAATACATGTGCACTATCCAGTGTCTAGAACTGGCTGCCCAGAACTTGCTGCAGGAAACAACGCTGAACCCTCCAACTGTGAAGCTGCAATACATGGTGCGCACCCCTGTGGATTGAGGACCAGTTGCCCAGGAACTGCTGCTTAAGGATCTTCAATGAGTTTCAATTCAAAAAGATTCTCACTGAGGTACATTATAATCAAACTGTCAAAAGTCAAAGACTAAGAGATGATTCTAAAAACAACAACAGAAAAACATCAATTTGCATATAAGGCAAACACTATTAGGAAATTCACACTTCTCAGCAGAAACTTTGCAGACCAGGAGAAAATGGGATGACATATTTAAACAGCTCAAAGAAAAGCAAATTGACTGCCAAGAGTATTATGTCCAACAAAGTTTTCCTTTAGAAATGAAGGGCCAATAAAGTTTCCTAGAAAAGTAAAGCCTAAGATAATTCATCACCACTAGACTGGCCTTAAAATAAATGCTTGAATCCTACTCCTTGAAGTAAAAAGACAATATTGACCATCATTAAAACATCAGAAAAAAACAGAAGCTATAAAAATGACTGGTAGGACAGAAACATAAATGAGAAAGACAAAGAAATGAAATATTATTGCTACAGACAACCACCAAACTGCAAACATAAACAATAAGAGAAAGAAATTAACAAAAGTTATGCAAAATAATTAAAAAAATAAAATGACTGGAGTAAGTCCCAACCTATCAATAATGAAATTGAGTGTTAGCAAATTAAATTTCCAATTAAAATATATAAACTGAGGCTGTGCACAGTGGTTCATGCCTGTAATTCCAGCACTTTGGGGGCTGCGGCAGATTGATGACTTGAGGCCAGGAGTTCAACAACAGCCAGGCCAACATGGTGAAATCCCATTTCCACTAAAAATACAAAAATTAGCCAGGCGTGGTGGTACGTGCCTGTATTTCCAACTACTTGGGAGGCTGAGGCAGGACAATCTCTTGAACCTGGGAGGCAGAGGTTCTATGAGCTGAGATCATGCCACTGCACTCCAGCCTGGGCCACAGAGTAATAATCCGTCTCAAAAAAACTGTATATATATATATAAAAGTATATATATATATATATGTATGTGTGTGTATATATATATACTTATATATATACTTATACTGTATGTACATATATACATACATATACTGTATGTATATATACATATATACTTATATATATATAAAACTTAACAGTCCATCAACTATATATATATATATATACACTATGTGAATAAAAAAGACACCACTATATTCGGTCTACATGAAACTCAGTAAACCTGTAACAACATACATACACTAAAACCAAAAGGTGTAGAAAAGTTATTTCCCACAAACAGAAACCAAAAATGAATAAGATCAGCTATACATATATCAGACCAAATAGATTTTAAGCCAAAAGCTGTTAAAATAGACAAAGAAGATGGTTATGTAATAATAAAAACATAAATTCAACAAGAGGATGCAACAACTGTAAATATATATTTACCCAACACTGGACCTCCAAGATATATAAAACAAATATTATTACATCTAAAGAGAGACATTAGACTCCAATACAATAATAGTTGGAGACATTAACACCTCACTCCCAAGATTGGAGAGATTATCTAGACAGAAAACCAACAAATATTCACTTAAAACTGCAGTATAGACAATATGAAACTAACAGACATTTAGAGAACATTTTATTTACCAGGTGCAGAATATGCATTCTTCTCATTAGCACTTGAAACATTCTCTGGGACAGACTCTAAAATCAGTTAGGACATAAAACAAGTATCGCAAATTTTTAAAATTAAAATCATATCAAGTATCTTTTCTAATCATAATTGAACAAAACTAGAAATAAATGACAGTAAGTACTTTGGACTGTATAAAACATGTAAATTAAGAAACATGCTCCTGAATTACCAATGGATCAATGAAAAAATTAAGAAGAAAATTTAAAATTATTTTGAAACAAAGGAGAGTACAAATATGAAAAAGTATAGGACACAGCCCTAGCAGTAGTATTATAAAAGTTTATAGCAATAAACTCCTACATCACTAAAGTATGCAGACTTTTAAATAAGCCATCTAATCCTGCATCTGAAGAAACAAAAAAAGGAATAACTAACCAAACTAAAAATTAGTAAAATGGAAAAAAATAAGAAAAGAAATAATAGAGAACAAAGCAGAAATAAAATAAAAACTAAACATTTTCCAAAAAATGAAAAAAAAAATTAAAAGACAAAAGAGTCAACAAAGCACTAGCTAGACTAACAAAGCAGAAAGAACCAAATAAATAAAATCAGAAATAATAAAAGAGATATTACAAGTGATGTCACAGAAATACAAAGGATCATTGAAGACTATTATGAAAAAATTTGAAAACCTAGAAAAAATGGAGAAATTTCTGTTCACAAAAACTTATTAATTTTGAACAAGAAATAAATAGAAAACTTGAACAGACAAATAACAAGATTGAATCAGTAACATAAAGTTTCGGATATTTCCAAGACCAGATGGCTTCCCAGCTGAATTATAACAAACAATTACAGATAACCTAACATCAACTCTCAAACTGTTCAAAAAAACTTGAATGGAGGGATTTTTTTGAACTAATTCTACAAGACCAGAGTTACTCTGATACCAAAACCAGATAAGGATACACAAATAATAAAACTAAAGGCCAATATACCTGATAAATATAGATGCAAAAGTCCTCAACAAAATACTAGCACACAAAATCCAACAGTACATCAAAAACATTATATACCATGATAAAGTGAGATGTATCCCAGGGATGGAAGGATAGGTCAACATATACAACACAATATATTTAATACATCATAGCAACAGAATGGAGGACAATAACCATATTATCATCTCAATAGATGCAGAAAAAGTATTTGATAAAATTCAACATCCCTTCATAGAAACTTTTAACAAATTTGGTATATAAGAAGCATATCTCAACACAATAAAGTCCATGTATAACAAGCCTACAGCTAACATTGTACTAAACAGATAAAAGCTGTAAACCTTTCTTCTCAGGACTGTAACAAGACAAGGATGCTTACTTTCACCATTCATATTCAACATAGTGATAGAAGTCCTAGCCAAAGCAATTACACCAGATACAAGAATAAAGAGCATCTTAATAGGAAAGGAAGAAATAAAGTTATCATGATTTGAAGACACTGTCATTTCTAAATGTCTGCTCTTGGCGCCTTTGTAAAAAATGAAGAAATATTCTATGTTCATAGTTGAGTTGACTGTAACTGTGTATATTTATTTCTTCGCTCTGTGTTCTCTTACACTGGTCTATGTGTTTGTTTCTATAGCAAGATTTTGCTGTTCTGGTTGCTACAGCATTGTGGTTTATGTTGAAATCAAATAATGTGATGCGTTGAGCTTTGATTTTTTTGCTCAGGATTGCTTTGGCTATTCTGGATCTTTTGGGGTTCCGTATAAATTTCAGATTTTTTAAAATTTCTGTGAAGAATACCATTTGTATCACATAAAATCTATAGATTATTTAGGTGGTATGACCATTGAAAAAATATTGATACCTGCAATCAATAAACATAGACTATTTTCCCATTTTGCATGTTTTCTTCAATTGTTTTTGTCAATGTTTTAAAGTTTTCATTGTAGAGATCTCTCACTTCTTTTGTAAAGTGTATTCTGATATATTTTAATTTTACTTATAGATATAATAAATGAGATAAAATTATTTTTCTATTGTTTCCTGTTAGCATATGGAAATTCTACTGACTTTTTATATTGATTTTTATCCTGCAATTTTACTGAATTTATTAGTTATAATTGTTTTTTAATAGTCTTTAAATGTTTCTAAATATAAAATAGTATAATCTGCAAACAGAATAATTTCACTTCTTTCTTTTCAATTTTGTATGTCTTTTATTTCTTTCTTTGGTCTAATTGTTCTGGCAAGGACTTCTGGTACTATATTGAATAAAAGTGATAAAAGTGGGGTATTTCTATATGGAAAAATGTAACTAGTCATCTATCTCTTGCCATACACACATCAAAGCAAAATGGATTATAGGCTTAAATCAAAAATGAAAAACTATGTAACTACTAGAAGAAAACATTGAGGAAACTCTCCAAGACATTGGGATGAGAAAAATTTTTGAGTAATACCTCAAAAAGTACAGGCCACCCAAACAAAAGTGGACAAATGCAGCAACATCAAGCTAAAAGGCATCTACACAACAAAGGAAACAATCAACAAAGTAAAAAGAAAACATACCAAATGAGAGAAAATATTTGCGAGCTACCCATCTGACAGGAAGTTAATAACCAGAATACATAAAGAGCTCAAGCAGCTCAATGGGAAAAAAAAATTCATTTTGAAAATGAAATTTTAAAAATCCAATTTTAAAATCGGCAAAATATACACATATTCACTTCTCAAAAGAAGACATATGAATGACCAACAGCATATAAAAATATTCTCAACATCACTAATCATCAGATAAATAAAAATTGCAAGTACAATTAGATATCATCTCACTCTAGTTAAATGACTTTTTCCAAAAGACAAAAAACAAAACAACCATATGCTTCAGAAAATACAGAGAAAGAAGAACCCTCACATATTGTTAGTGAGAATATAAATTAGTAAAGCCACAATAGAGAAGAGTATGGAGGTACCTCAAATAACTAAAAATAGAGCTACTATATGATCCAACAGTTCCACCACTGGGTATATATTTAAAAAAAAAAAAAAAAGCAAAAACAAGAAAATCAGTATATTAAAGAGATATATGTACTCTCATGTTTATTATAGCACTATTCACAATAGCCAAGATATGTAATCAACCTAACTGTTCATCAACAAATGAATGGATAAGGAAAATGTGGCATATATACACAATGGAATATTATACAGCCATAGAAATGAATAAAATTCCGTCATTTGCAACAACATGAATGAAATTGGAGGACATTATGTGACACGAGGTAAGCCAGGCACAGAAATACAAATATTGCATGTTCTCTTTCATATGTGGGAACTAAAAAATGTTGAGATAGAGAGTAGAATGATGGTTTCCAAAGACTGGTAAGGGTAGTGGGGAGGGAGGATAAGAAGAGAATTGTTAATTGATACAAAAATACAGTTAGATAGTGGGAATAAGATCTTGTGTTTGGTAGCACGATAGGGTGACTATAGTAAAAGGTAACTTGTATATTTCAAAATAACTAAAAGAGTGGAATTGGAATGTTTGTAGCACAAAGAAATAATAGATGCTTGAGGCGATGATTATTCCAATTATGGTGATTTGATCATTATACACTGCATGCTTGTATCATAATTTCACATGTACCCCACAGATATGTACAATTATGATATATACACAATTAATAATATAAACAAATAAATGCATATACACATAAGTGTAATAACTTTTAAAAGTCCTTATTTGCAGATGACATGATCTTATAAAAAGAAAATCCTAAAGACTCCACCAAAACACTCTTAGAACTAATAAACAGAATCAGTAAAGTTGCTGGACACAAAATCAACATACAAAAATTGGTAAAATTTTTATACACCCATAAAGAAGTAGCTGAAAAAGAAATAAGTCAATAAAATAATTCCATTTAAAATAGCCAACTGAAAATAATAACATATCTAGGAATAAATTTAACCAATGATATAAAAGATCTACTCAATGAAAATTATATAATTCTCATGAAATAAATTGAAGAGAAAAAATAAATGAAAAGGCATCCCATATTTATGGATTGGAAGAATTAATATTGTTAAATGACTATAATACCCAAAATGACCTACAAATTCAGTGCAATGCCTATCAAAATACCAATGACATCTTCACAAGTAAAAGCAACCATAAAATTTCCATAGAACCACAAAAACCCGAAAGCCAATGCCTTCCTGAGCAAATAGAACAAACCTAGAGGCAATACATTACCTAATTTCAAAATATTCTACAAAGCCATAGTAACCAAACAACATGGTACTGTCATTAAAAATAGACACATACACCAATGGAAGATAATAGAAAATCCAGAAATAAATCTACATATTTGCAACCATCTGATTTTCAACAAGGACACCAAGAACATACACTGAGAAAAGGGCACTGTCTTTCATTAAAACTGCTGGAAAAACTAGATAGCCATAAGCAAAAGATTGAAACTGCTCCCCTTTCTCTTAACATATACAAAAATGAACTCAAAATGGATTAAAAACCTGAATGTAAGGCCCAAGTCTATGAGACTACTAGAAGAAAACATAGAGGAAATGCTTCATGACATTGGTCTAGGCAAAGATTTTACAGATAAGACTTCAAAACTACAGACAACAAATGTAAAAATAGACAAATAGGATTATGTGAGACTAAAAACCTTTTGCACAGCAAAGGAAACAACAGAGTGAAGAGACAACATAAAGAATGGGAGAAAATGTTTACAAACTCTTCATCTGAAATAAAATTAATATCCAGAATACCAAAGAATCTGAAACAACAGTAAAATAATAAAAATCTGATTCCACCACGGGTAAATGATCTAAATAGACATTTATTAAAGGAAGATCTGAAAATGACAAAGGAATAGTTGAAAAATGCTCAGTATCACTAATCACCAGGGAAATGCAAATCAAAACCACAGTGAGATATGATCTCACCCTAGTTGGAATGGCTATTTTCAAAAAGACAAAAAAAAAAAGAAAAAAAAATTGATGCTGCCGAGGATGTGGGGTAAAGGGAACTCTTATACACTGTTGGTAGAACTGTAAATTAGTACATCCATTACAGGAAACAATATGGAGGTTTCTCAAAAACTAAAAATAGAACTACCATATTATCCATCAATCCCACTGTTGGATATATATCTAAAGAGAGGAAATCAGTATGTCAAAGAGATCTCTACATTGTCATGTTTATTGCAGCACTATTCCCAATAGCCATGTAATCAAACTAACTGTTCATCAACAGATTAACCAATTAAAGAAAATGTGGAATATATACACAGTGGAATACTATTCAGCCAGAAAAATGAAACCCTACAATTTTTGGCAAAATAGATGTGCCTGGAGGATAATGTTAAGTGAAGTAAGCCAGGCACAGAAAGATAAATACCACCTGTTTTCACTCGTGTGTGGAAGCTAAATAAGTTGATCTCACAGAAGTAGAGAACAGAACAGTGGTGACTAGAAGCTGGGAAGAGTAGGGAATGAGGGTGATAGAGATAGGTTGTTTAACAAATAGGAAGTTACAACTAGGTAAAAGGAATAAATTCTAGTTATCTAGAGCACTGTATGGTGACTATAATTTTTTTTTCATTTTTTAACGTTTATTTTAGGTTTGGAGGTACACGTGAAGGTTTGTTACACAGGTAAACACAAGTTACAGGAGTTCGTTGTACATATTATTTAATTGCCCAGGTATTAAACCCAGTACCAAATAGTTATTCTTTCTGTTCCTCTCCCTCCTCCCACCCTTCCACTTCAAGTAGACCCCATTGTCTGTTGTTTTCTTATTTGTGTTCATAAGTTCTTATTATTTAGCTCCCATTTATAAGTGAGAATACACAGTATTTGGTTTTCTGTTCCTGTGTTAGTTTGCTAAGGATAATAGCCTCCAGCTCCATTCATGTTCCCACAAAAGACATGATCTTGTTCTCTTTTATGGCTGCATAGCATTCCGTGGTGTATATGTGCCTTGTTTTCTTTATCTAATCTGTCGCTGATAGGCATTTAAGTTGATTCCACTATTGTGAATAGTGCTGCAATGAACATTCATGTGCATGTATTTATGGTAGAATAATTTATGTTTCTCTGGGTATATACCCAGCAGTGGGATTGCTAGGTCAAATAGTAGTTTTGGTTTTAGCTCTTTGAGGAATTGTCATATTGCTTTCCACAGTGGTTGAACTAATTTACACCCCCACCAAGATTGTATAAGTGATCCTTTTTCTCCAAAACGTCACCAGAATCTATCATTATTTGGCTTTTAATAGTAGCCATTCTGACGGGTGTTAGATGGTATCTCATTGTCGTTTTGATTTGCATTTCTGTAATAATCAGTGATATTGAGCATTTTTCATATGCTTGTTTGCTGCATGTATGTCTTCTTTTAAAAAGTGTCTGTTTACGTCCTTTGCCCACTTTTTAATGGGGTTGTTTGCTTTTCTCTTATAAATTTAAGTTCCTTATAGATACTGGATATTAGACCTTTGTCAGATGCACAGTTGGCAAATAATTTCTCCCATTCTGTAGCTTGTCCGCTTATTCTGTTGATGGTTTATTTTGCTGTGCCAAAGCTGGTAAGTTTAATCAGATCCCGAAACAGCAATGGTGAAAAGATTACCTATTCAATAAATCGTGCTGGAATAAATGACTAGACATATGCAGAATACTGAAGCTAGACCCCTTCCTTAAACCAAACACAAAAATCAACTCAAAATGGATCAAAGACTTAAATGTAAAACCCAAAGCTATAAAAACCCTGGAAGACAACCTAGGCAATACCATCCTGGACATAGGAAAGGGCAAAGATTTCATGACAAAGACACAAATAGCAATTGCAACAAAAGGAAAAATTGACAAGTGGAGTGACTATGATTAACAATAATTTATTCTATATTTTCTAATAGCTAGAAAAGAGGATTTTGAATGTTCCCAACACAAATAAGTAATAAATGTTTGAGGCGATGTATATGCCAATTACCAGAATTTGATCATGACACATTGTATACAGCTATCAATAAATCATGCTTTGTCTTATGGAAAATTATTATGCACCAATTAAAAGTAACTTAAAAACACAAGAATGACCAAAAATACATGAGAACAGTAGTCCAGTACTCTTTCATTTTTAATTTTAACTATTATGATAATTTTGTAGTGGTATCTAGTTGTGACACATTCCTGATAACCATTGAAATCATATTCTTCTAATGTTTATTATCCATTTGGCTATCTACTTTTGTGGAGTGCTTGCTGATACTTTTTGATTATTATTTTTTAAAATTTGGAGTGTTTGTCTATTTCATATTGAGTTACGGGCACGTGTGCGTTCTTGATATTTTTTTTTCCATTACATTGTTTACAACTATTTCCTCCCACTCTGTAATTTAGTTTAGATTTTTTTTTTTTAACTCTTGTTGAACAATGCATTTTTACTAGTGGAGTCTAAACTAGCTATTTCTTTTAGTTAGCATTATTTTATCTTGTTTATAAAATATTTATTTACTTCAAGATAATAAAGATATTCTCCTGTGATACTACTAGAATTTTTCATTGTTTTAATTTTGCTATGTATATATAGTAAACCTACGATTGCTTTATTGTATATTGTGTGAGAGTCCAATATTCATGTTTTTAAACTACTTTATTTAAATAATATTGACATATATAAGGCTGTAGATATTTAATATATTCAACTTGATGTATTTATAGATAACTATACACCTTTAAAACCATTAACCACAATCAATGCAATAAATTCAACCACCACTTCCAAAAGTTTCCCCCGTTTAATTTTTTTTTAATTTTTCCCCCATTTGTGATAAGAGCACTCAATATAAGATCTACACTCTCAGCAATTTTTTATGAATACAATATATTTTTATTAATCATAGGCCCTATGTTGCACACTTGATCTCTAGAATTTTTTATTTTGTATAATTGTAACTTTGTCCCCTTTGACCAACTTTTCCTCATTTTCCTGCCCTGCTAGCCCCTGGAAACGACCATTCTACTCTCTGCTTCTCTGGATTTCACTGTTTCATACACCACACATAGGTGAGATGATGCAGTACTTATCTTTGTGTGTCTGATATATTTCACTTAGCAAAATGTCCTCCAGTTTCATCCATATTATCACAAATGTCAATATTTCCTCCTTTTTTAAGGCCAAATTATGCTCTGCTGTATGTATCAACCACAGTTTCATTATCCATTCATCCATTAATGAATATCTAGGCGTTTTAATTATCTTGGCTATTGCAAATAACGGTGCAATGAACATGGGATTGCAGACATCTTTTTGTGATCCAGGTTTCAAATTTTTTTTTTTTGGCATATATATGCCAAAGAGGAATTACAGGATCAAATGGCAACTCTATTTTTAATTTTTTATGTAATCACCCATATTGTTTTCCACAGAAGCTACATCAGTTTACATTCCCACCAACAGTGTAGATGGGTTCACTTTTCTCCACAGTGTTGTCAACATATTTATTTAAAATATGGTCCTTTATGCACGCTCTTTAGAGCCATCTTTAACATATATCAACTGTCCATATATGTGTTGTCTATTTCACAACTCCAGACTGTTCAAATGATTTATTTGACTGTCTTCACCTCAATCCCACACTCTCATCTTTACTGTAGCTATATAATGAGTCTTGATATCTGTTGGTTCATCTTTCCCTTATATTATTTCTGGTTCTCTATTTATCCAAATAGATTTGAAAATTATCTTGTTAATTTTCACAAAACCTAATAGAATTTTGATGGGGATTGGATGAATATGACAGAGAAGTTTAGAAGAACTGACATCTTTAAAATATGCAGTCTTCTAATCTATGAATAGGCTATACTCCTCCATTTATTTTATTTTTAAAACTGTTGCTAGGGTATAAAATGCAATTGATTTTTGTATATTGACCTTGTGGCTCGCAGTCTCACTTAATACATCTGTTAATTCTAATAATCTTTTATGCAGATTTTTAAATACTTTTACATACTCAACCATGTTGTCTGTGAATAATAACTGTATTCCTTCTTTTTGTAATCCTTCTCTTCCAGATACCACCTTTTGGAACTGAAGAGTCATGACTGGCCCTCACCATACTGATGTTTTCTGACTGAACTTCTCTCTACCCTAAATACAAGAGACTCTAATAGTTAGGCAGGAATATCATTGCCCCTATTCCGCCTGAAGAAGTTACAGAAGATGGATCTTTGCCCCTCTGCAACCCTTAAGATTAAGGGTTCTTTTATAAAAGGGAAGAGGGAAATGTCAGAGGCATGTGAACCAGAGCAACTCCATCTTAAATAGGAGCTGGCTAAAATGAGGCTGAGACCTACTTGGCTGCATTCCCAGGCAGTTAAGGCATTCTAAGTCACAGGATGAGATAGGAGGTCAGCACAAGATACAGGTCATAAAGACCGTGCTGATAAAAGCCAGCCAAAACCCACCTAAACCAAGATGGCCATGAGAGTGACCTCTAGTTGTCCTCACTGCTACATTCCCACCAGTGCCACGACAGTTTATAAATGCTATGGCAACATCAGGAAGTTTCTCTATATGGTCTAGAAAGGGAAGGCTGGAATAATCTACCCCTTGTTTAGCATATCATCAAGAAATAACCATACAAATGGGCAACCAGCAGCCCTCAGGGCTGCTCTGTCTATGGAGTAGCCATTCTTCTAGTCCTTTACTTTCCACATACATTTGCTTTCATTTTTTACTCTATGGACTCACCCTGAATTTTTTCTTGTGTGAGCTATAAGAACCCTCTCTTGGGGTCTGGCTCTGGACTCCTTTCCTGTAACTGTCTTCCAATCTATGAATAGGCTATACTCCTCCATTTGTTTCATTGTTTTAAACTGTTGCAGGATATAAAATGCAATTTCACAATTGCTTCAAAGAGATTTTTGTATATTGACCTTGTGGCTAGCAGTCTCAATTCATCTATTAATTCTAATGATCTTTTATGCAGATTTATTCAGATTTTACATACTCAACCATGTCATCTGTGAATAATAACTGTATTATTTCTTTTGTCGATCCTTACTTTTCATTTCTCCTTTCTCATATTATTACAAAGGTTAAAACATGAAGTACAATGTTTAATAGAAGAGTTCACAGTTTGCCTCTTTGCCTCATGTAAATTCCACAAAAAATTATCAATATTTTATCATTAAAAATATTTAAGTTGATGGAGAAACTCTTTTAAATATTAATAAATTGCCATTGAAATTCTAGTTACTAAGTATTTGGTTCGTGAAGGAGTGTTGAATTGCATCCCATAAATTTTCTGCATCTATTGAGATTCTCACATTTTTTCCTTACTCTTAACATAATGATTTACGTTAATTCTCTAATGTTAAATCAACTTTTAATTTCTATTATAAACTTAACTTGATTATGATATAGTGACCTTTTCATATATCGTTTAATGTGACTTGCTAATATATTTTAGATTTTGCTTCCATGTTCCTAAAGGATATTTGCATGTTCTTTTCTTTTCTTGTAATGTTTTTGTCAGATTTTGGCATCATACTTTAATTAGAAAGTTAGTCCTTCATTTTTTTCTATTCTCATAAAATGTTTAGGTTAATATTGGTGTCATTTTCTTTCCTCAGTGGTCTGTAATAATTCACTGGTGAAGTCTTCTAAGCCTGGAGTTTTGGTGGTAGAAAACTTCAAATTACAGAATTGATTTTTAATAGATATAAAACTATTCAGATATTCTGTGTGCTTGTGTCAGTCATGTACAGTATAATTTTTGAGATATTTATCCATTTTGTGTGAATGTTTAAATGTATTTCCAATGTTGTTAATATTATCCTCTCATATTTTTAATGTCTGCATGATCAGTCACATTCCTAAAATTGTCATTTTTGTCTTTATTTATCTTGATAATTACTTTATTCATAAAGGTAATTATCAATTATTTTTAAAGAAAAAACTTCTGCATTTTTAAACTCTTTAGTGTATGTTTTGTAGTTCAGTAGCTTCTGATCTTAATCTTTATTGTTAATAAAAAAGTATAAAATCAAAATAATTCTTATTTTTACTGGATTTTGGCTTAATTAACTGTTCTATTTTCCAAATTATTGAGATGACTGTTTAGATTATTAAATTCCAATCTTTCTTCTTTTCTAATATATGAATTTAAGGCTATAGATTTACTTCCAATCATGACTTTAGCTATAGCTCATTGTTTTATATGTTAAATTTTTATTAATTTCAAAATATTTTCTAAATTTTATTATGATATTTTGCAGTTATTTAAAATAATGCCTGCGTATATATCTGGGTATAAGTCCTAAACAATGCAAAGAACTTAGAACCCTTAATGCAAATTTATACCCTCTTACTATTGGTCTTATTTTATTCATTTGTTTACTTCCACTATTTCAAAATTCCTTTGTGTATGAGATTTTATTCATTTTATTCATTTTCTGAAAGAAGTGACAGTATTTCATGGAGAGACATAGCAAGGTTCCAGACTGAAAAGAAATATATGTTAAGCAGTGATTAAACATTTACTTTCAGAACAATGTATGGCCATTTTCTTATTACATTTCCACTCTCATTACCCCATATGCAAAAAATGTTGTTAATGGCAGCATTGTTATTTGTGTCCAGAAAAAACTTGAGATATCATCTCTAAAGAAAGAGAGTGCCTAATATTTTTGATTTTGTTGTGATACATCAGAAAAAAAAAATACTCACAGAAAAAAAAGGCAGATGTAAATCTCTTTCTCCACAACAGAAATAGAGAGGAGAAACAGATAGTAACTTTACCCAGGAAGGAAATAAGCTAAAAACTATCAACACTCAAAATCTCTCTGTCTCTCTACTCCCTTTTTTTTTTTTTTTGCTATTCGAGGATGTTTACACCTATCCAACTGCCACCACATAACCACACATCCTAATGTAAAGCCTGTGTCTGAGAAAAAAATATATAATATGTGATGCATATTGCATTTAAATATATATTAATGTATGAAGATTTCTTGAGATACAATTGATTATATAAATGGCTTCAATAATATATCCCAAACTATTAGCACTGGTTTATTCTGTAAAGAAAAGTAGGAATTACTGGGAAGTGACACAGAATTTTTTTATTCTACTCTATTTCTTTGTTGCTCAAAACTTTTACAACTAAAATGAACCTAGTAGATCCATATTTTATTTGTGTAGATTAAAAACATAATAGCATGAGAACTTTTTTAAAATTGAGCAACTAGTATTTTGTAGCCATTGTGTTCAGTTCTGGATTAAATATCAGTGTCGTATTTTTAGTTGATTGAAATAAAAAGAAAATCTGCCGTATTTTTTCCAACCGATTGAAGCTGATCATTCTTAAGCACAAATGAGGTGTCTCATGTAGTATACATGCTATATTAACTCTTTCCCTTCAAGATGTTTGAGCAACATTTTATGTTATCAGTAAGAAGGCTCCATTTGTTAAGGATTCCTTTGATTGCTATAATAGAAAACCAACTTAAAGTAACTTAAGCAAATTGTGATTAGGTCACTGGAAGATCTTGTCTTAAGGATAACTGGAATTAGCACCTTAAATGGTTTTAGGAATCTCTCTTGCCTGTATGGAAGGGAGAATAATCTTAGGCAGCTTCTAAGCTAACCTCACAACTTTGTAAACACAGAGAAAAACAGTTTAAAAAATTCGGTAAATAAACATTCTCAAACTATTTGGGGCTACAGATCCACTTCTGTTGGAGTAAGGGTGATTATTATCAGAACTAAAATTGATACTGGACGTAAAATAACATATACCCACTACATACTTCAGAATGAGTCAAAAAAGCTAGCAACAGAAATCTAGCCCAAACTTTAAAAAAATAAAGTGGAGTTATTAGCTAGAAACCGGTATAATTCACATAATCCAAAAAATGTGTTAAAGCCACATGTCCAGAATTTGAACCTGACTCAAACCAGGGAATATAATGCTTTCAGGATACATTCTCTCTCTTTTGTCTCTAATTACTTTTCTACAATGCTTTACTTGCTTTACCTTTTTTTTTTTTTTTTTTTTTTTTTTACAATGCTCTACATTTTTCCCACAGAGCAGCAGACATATCTGCTGCCAAGTCCGGGCTCTTGTTTTTGAAGCTTTGTGGCCAGACAAAAAAGAGGCTCTTTCTTTTCTTTTTATTTATAAGCTTTTTAATCAATCAATTTATTTATTTTTTCTATTAAATTTTTAGCTGCATTGTCAAAACATTTCAGTAAATTACTGATATGGTTTGGCTCTGTGTCCCCACCCAAATCTCATGTTGAATTGAAATCCTCAGTGTTGGGGGAGGGAGCTGGTAAGAGGTGATCAGATAATAGGGGTGAATTTTTCCCTTACTATTCTCATGACAGTGACTGAGTTTTTATAAGATCTGGTTGTTTAAAAGTGTGTAGCACTTCCCTCTTTGCTCTCTGTTCCTCTTGCTCCAGCCATATAGGACTTGCTGGCTTCCTTTTTGCCTGCCACTGTGATTGTAAGTTTCCTGAGGCCTCCCAAGCCATGCTTCCTATACAGTCTGTAGAACTATGAGCAATTAAGCTTCTTTTCTTTATAAATTACCCATTCTCAGGCAGTTCTTTATAGCAACGTGAGAAGGGACTAATACAATTACACTTAACATTCTGACTTCTTTCATACCTTCATATTTTGAGTCAACCACTTTGGCTAATGTTTTCGGAGGTTCTATAATTTCTATATTGAGTATCATGACTTCCTGGTAATTAAGGTGAATTGGGTATGTGTAAACAAAAATCAGTAGATGTACACTACAGATATACCAGTAAGCTTTAAGTCTTAAAGTGTGCAATAAATCAATGCAAATTTTTTTTTCTTTTTTTTTTTTTTTTGAGACAGAGTCTTGCTCTGTCGCCCAGGCTGGAGTGCAGTGGCCCGATCTCAGCTCACTGCAAGCTCCGCCTCCTGGGTTTACGCCATTCTCCTGCCTCAGCCTCCCGAGTAGCTGGGACTACAGGCGCCCGCCACCTCGCCCGGCTAGTTTTTTGTATTTTTTAGCAAAGATAGGGTTTCACCGTGTTAGCCAGGATGGTCTCGATCTTCTGACCTTGTGATCCACCTGTCTTGGCCTCCCAAAGTGCTGGGATTACAGGCTTGAGCCACCGTGCCTGGCCAACGTAAATATTTTATATATAAAAATAGTGTTAAGGAGATATGAAACAAGTTAAAGACTCTGGCAAAAAAAATATGTTTAGCTATCTTTATTTCATAGATTATTGCCTGCATGTTGGAAATAAATATTTTGAGGTTAAAATTACAATTACAATTTGCATGTTCACTTCACTGTTATAATTTTGTGACTTTTGAGTAGAAGATGTTTATTTTGTTGCTTTAAGACTTATTTCCCTTTGAAAATACTTAAAATATATTTCATGCTTAATTATTGTTTTATGTCCACTTGCCAAAGCACTTTCCATGGGACTATATTTTTGGTTTTATAACTCAAACACTGGTAAAATACTGTCCTCTTGATCTAACTTTGTTTTATGGAACACTGCTACAATTGACATATTCTCTGAAGTAAGAACTACCAGTAATTCATTAATAGACTAGTTTTGGATTCATATTCACTCAACTAAGTTTCACATGGCTACCACTAAGTGGCAGTGTAGCAACATTCTTCTGTGTAATATTGCTCTCACTTACTCCACTTGACATTTTGTTTCCTTTAAGAATGTCAACATTTTTTATTCATTCTATTTTTTAAATGGATGGGACAATGGTATTTGTATTCTTAATTTCTGTTTTTAACTTTCAATTTTAGTTAAAATTTCTGTAATCATGCAGTCTATGTAATATATCAAAGAGAAAGAAACTAGTAAATCTGGTTTGCCAACCTTTTTCCTCTAGCTGAGCATGACAATGGGATAGTTAATTTTAAACTGGTTTTGGTGCTGTCTTAGAATCAAAGTCTAAGCTATTGCTCCCGTTAGTAGAACCCATATGTGTGGTAGCCAGAAGAAAATTTGCTTTCACTATTTTAGCCATCACATAATATTACCTCTGGAAAAGCTTGGTGGTACATTTCACTAAGTTGAATTTTCTGTATTAATAATTACCAAATATTATCTCTGATACACTCAGAGTGCCAGAAGACACCCTAAAGATTATCTTGTAGTCCAATCCCCTCATTTTAGGAATGAGATTTGCTCCAAAAAATGTTCAGATTATTAGCTGTGTTCGCATATCCAGTTTATGGCAAAATCAAGACTAGAGCTGAGATGTTTTCATTCTCAATCCAGATGTTTTTATGATTGTTATCTCCTTGAAAATTGGGTAATGATATATGATCCCAAATAACTTAAAACTAATAAATGTAGTCCACTATCTGAATTTGCACACATGGTCATGTATTGGTCATATAAACAAAAACTTCAGATTAACTTTCTTCCCACTGGGGTAATCTGAGAAGGAATAGACAGAAAGATCTAATCTACCATCCAAATTGAGTGTAATTTTTCTTAAGAGTCTATCATTATGTTCAAGCTTATCATTAGACTTCACAAAGACATATTTGTAAAGTGTTTAAATCTTCCAATTAATATAGATTAACCACAAATAAAGAGTACATATAGAATTGGTTTAAAATTGTGTTCCTATTATAATAAAAACAATTTGCTCCCTTCAACACACAGTAGTTGGATACTTTCGCTCTTACATGGTAGGGTAAGAATGTTTGCATTGATTAAGTAGGGGGGCGGAGCAAGATGGTCGAATAGGAACAGCTCCAGTCTCCAACTCCCAGCGCAAGCCACACAGAAGACCGGTGATTTCTGCATTTTCAACTGAGGTACTGGGTTCATCTTACTGGGGAGTGCTGGACGATCGGTGCTGGTCAGCTGCTGCAGCCCGACCAGCAAGAGCTGAAGCAGGGCGAGGCATTGCCTCACCTGGGAAGCGCAAGGGGGAAGGGAATCCCTTTTCCTAGCCAGGGGAACTGAGACACACAACACCTGGAAAATCGGGTAACTCCCACCCCAATACTGCGCTTTAAGCAAACAGGCACACCAGGAGATCATATCCCACACCTGGCCGGGAGGGTCCCACACCCACGGAGCCTCCATCATTGCTAGCACAGCAGTCTGTGATCTACCGGCAAGGGAGCAGCGAGGCTGGGGGAGGGGCGCCCGCCATTGCTGAGGCTTAAGTAGGTAAACAAAGCTGCTGGGAAGCTCGAACTGGGTGGAGCTCACAGCAGCTCAAGGAAACCTGCCTGTCTCCGTAGACTCCACCTCTGGGGACAGGGCACAGTAAACAATAACAAACGAAGCAGAAACCTCTGCAGATGCAAACGACTGTCTGACAGCTTTGAAGAGAGCAGTGGATCTCCCAACACGGAGGTTGAGATCTGAGAAGGGACAGACTCCCTGCTCAATGGGTCCCTGACTCCTGAGTAGCCTAACAGGGAGACATCCCCCACTAGGGGCAGTCTGACACCCCACACCTCACAGGGTGGAGTACACCCCTGAGAGGAAGCTTCCAAAGCAAGAATCAGACAGGTACACTCGCTGTTCAGAAATATTCTATCTTCTGCAGCCTCTGCTGCTGATACCCAGGCAAACAGGGTCTGGAGTGGACCTCAAGCAATCTCCAACAGACCTACAGATGAGGGTCCTGACTGTTAGAAGGAAAACTATCAAACAGGAAGGACACCTACACCAAAACCCCATCAGTACATCACCATTTTCAAAGACCAGAGGCAGATAAAACCACAAAGATGGGGAAAAAGCAGGGCAGAAAAGCTGGAAATTCAAAAAATAAGAGCACATCTCCCCCGGCAAAGGAGCGCAGCTCATCACCAGCAACGGATCAAAGCTGGACGGAGAATGACTTTGACGAGATGAGAGAAGAAGGCTTCAGTCCATCAAATTTCTCAGAGCTAAAGGAGGAATTACGTACCCAGCGCAAAGAAACTAAAAATCTTGAAAAAAAAGTGGAAGAATTGATGGCTAGAGTAATTAATGCAGAGAAGGTCATAAATGAAATGAAAGAGATGAAAACCATGACACGAGAAATACGTGACAAATGCACAAGCTTCAGTAACCGACTCGATCAACTGGAAGAAAGAGTATCAGCGATTGAGGATCAAATGAATGAAATGAAGCGAGAAGAGAAACCAAAAGAAAAAAGAAGAAAAAGAAATGAACAAGCCTGCAAGAAGTATGGGATTATGTAAAAAGACCAAATCTACGTCTGATTGGGGTGCCTGAAAGTGAGGGGGAAAATGGAACCAAGTTGGAAAACACTCTTCAGGATATCATCCAGGAGAACTTCCCCAACCTAGTAGGGCAGGCCAACATTCAAATCCAGGAAATACAGAGAACGCCACAAAGATACTCCTCGAGAAGAGCAACGCCAAGACACATAATTGCCAGATTCACCAAAGTTGAAATGAAGGAAAAAATCTTAAGGGCAGCCAGAGAGAAAGGTCGGGTTACCCACAAAGGGAAGCCCATCAGACTAACAGCAGATCTCTCGGCAGAAACTCTCCAAGCCAGAAGAGAGTGGGGGCCAATATTCAACATTCTTAAAGAAAAGAATTTTAAACCTAGAATTTCATATCCAGCCAAACTAAGTTTCATAAGTGAAGGAGAAATAAAATCCTTTACAGATAAGCAAATGCTTAGAGATTTTGTCACCACTAGGCCTGCCTTACAAGAGACCCTGAAGGAAGCACTAAACATGGAAAGGAACAACCGGTACCAGCCATTGCAAAAACATGCCAAAATGTAAAGACCATCAAGGCTAGGAAGAAACTGCATCAACTAACGAGCAAAATAACCAGTTAATATCATAATGGCAGGATCAAGTTCACACATAACAATCTTAACCTTAAATGTAAATAGACTAAATGCTCCAATTAAAAGACACAGACTGGCAAACTGGATCAAGAGTCAAGACCCATCAGTCTGCTGTATTCAGGAGACCCATCTCACACGCAGAGACATACATAGGCTCAAAATAAAGGGATGGAGGAAGATTTACCAAGCAAATGGAGAACAAAAAAAAGCGGGGGTTGCAATACTAGTCTCTGATAAAACAGACTTTAAACCATCAAAGATCAAAAGAGACAAAGAAGGCCATTACATAATGGTAAAGGGATCAATTCAACAGGAAGAGCTAACTATCCTAAATATATATGCACCCAATACAGGAGCACCCAGATTCATAAAGCAAGTCCTTAGAGACTTACAAAGAGACTTGGACTCCCATACAATAATCATGGGAGACTTCAACACTCCACTGTCAACATTAGACAGATCAACGAGACAGAAAGTTAGCAAGGATATCCAGAAATTGAACTCATCTCTGCAGTAAGCAGACCTAATAGACATCTATAGAACTCTCCACCCCAAATCAACAGAATATACATTCTTCTCAGCACCACATCGTACTTACTCCAAAATTGACCACGTAATTGGAAGTAAAGCACTCCTCAGCAAATGTACAAGAACAGAAATTATAACAAACTGTCTCTCAGACCACAGTGCAATCAAACTAGAACTCAGGACTAAGAAACTCAATCAAAACCGCTCAACTACATGGAAACTGAACAACCTGCTCCTGAATGACTACTGGGTACATAACGAAATGAAGGCAGAAATAAAGATGTTCTTTGAAACCAATGAGAACAAAGATACAACATACCAGAATCTCTGGGACACATTTAAAGCAGTGTGTAGAGGGAAATTTATAGCACTAAATGCCCACAAGAGAAAGCAGGAAAGATCTAAAATTGACACTCTAACATCGCAATGAAAAGAACTAGAGAAGCAAGAGCAAACACATTCGAAAGCTAGCAGAAGGCAAGAAATAACTAAGATCAGAGCAGAACTGAAGGAGATAGAGACACAAAAAACCCTCCAAAAAATCAATGAATCCAGGAGTTGGTTTTTTGAAAAGATCAACAAAATTGACAGACCACTAGCAAGACTAATAAAGAAGAAAAGAGAGAAGAATCAAATCGATGCAATTAAAAATGATAAAGGGGATATCACCACCGACCCCACAGAAATACAAACTACCATCAGAGAATGCTATAAACACCTCTACGCAAATAAACTGGAAAATCTAGAAGAAATGGATAATTTTCTGGACACTTACACTCTTCCAAGACTAAACCAGGAAGAAGTTGAATCCCTGAATAGACCAATAGCAGGCTCTGAAATTGAGGCAATAATTAATAGCCTACCAACCAAAAAAAGTCCAGGACCAGATGGATTCACAGCTGAATTCTACCAGAGGTACAAGGAGGAGCTGGTACCATTCCTTCTGAAACTATTCCAATCAATAGAAAAAGAGGGAATCCTCCCTAACTCATTTTATGAGGCCAACATCATCCTGATACCAAAGCCTGGCAGAGTCACAACAAAAAAAAGAGAATTTTAGACCAATATCCCTGATGAACATTGATGCAAAAATCCTCAATAAAATACTGGCAAACCGGATTCAGCAACACATCATAAAGCTTATCCACCATGATCAAGTGGGCTTCATCCCTGGGATGCAAGGCTGGTTCAACATTCGCAAATCAATAAACATAATCCAGCATATAAACAGAACCAAAGACAAGAACCACATGATTATCTCAATAGATGTAGAAAAGGCTTTTGACAAAATTCAACAGCCCTTCATGCTAAAAGCGCTCAATAAATTCGGTATTGATGGAATGTACCTCAAAATAATAAGAGCTATTTATGACAAACCCACAGCCAATATCATACTGAATGGGCAAAAACTGGAAAAATTCCCTTTGAAAACTGGCACAAGACAGGGATGCCCTCTCTCACCACTCCTATTCAACATAGTGTTGGAAGTTCTGGCTAGGGCAATCAGGCAAGAGAAAGAAATCAAGGGGATTCAGTTAGGAAAAGAAGAAGTCAAATTGTCCCTGTTTGCAGATGACATGATTGCATATTTAGAAAACCCCATTGTCTCAGCCCAAAATCTCCTTAAGCTGATAAGCAACTTCAGCAAAGTCTCAGGATACAAAATTAATGTGCAAAAATCACAAGCATTCTTATACACCAGTAACAGTCAAACAGAGAGCCAAATCAGGAATGAACTTCCATTCACAATTGCTTCAAAGAGAATCAAATACCTAGGAATCCAACTTACAAGGGATGTAAAGGACCTCTTCAAGGAGAACTACAAACCACTGCTCAGTGAAATCAAAGAGGACACAAACAAATGGAAGAACATACCATGCTCATGGATAGGAAGAATCAATATCGTGAAAATGGCCATACTGCCCAAGGTAATTTAGAGATTCAATGCAATCTCCATCAAGCTAACAATGAGTTTCTTCACAGAATTGGAAAAAACTGCTTTAAAGTTCATATGGAACCAAAAAAGGGCCCGCATCTCCAAGACAATTCTAAGTCAAAGGAACAAAGCTGGAGGCATCACACTACCTGACTTCAAACTATACTACAAGGCGACAGTAACCAAAACAGCATGGTACTGGTACCAAAACACAGATATAGACCAATGGAACAGAACAGAGTCCTCAGAAATAATACCACACATCTACAGCCATCTGATCTTTGACAAACCTGAGAGAAACAAGAAATGGGGAAAGGATTCCCTATTTAATAAATGGTGCTGGGAAAATCGGCTAGCCATAAGTAGAAAGCTGAAACTGGATCCTTTCCTTACTCCTTATACGAAAATTAATTCAAGATGGATTAGAGACTTAAATGTTAGACCTAATACCATAAAAACCCTAGAGGAAAACCTAGGTAGTACCATTCAGGACATAGGCATGGGCAAAGACTTCATGTCTAAAACACCAAAAGCAACGGCAGCAAAAGCCAAAATTGACAAATGGGATCTCATTAAACTAAAGAGCTTCTGCACAGCAAAAGAAACTACCATCAGAGTGAACAGGCAACCTACAGAATGGGAGAAAATTTTTGCAATCTACTCATCTGACAAAGGGCTAATATCCAGAACCTACAAAGAACTCAAACAAATTTACAAGAAAAAATCAAACAACCCCATCAAAAAGTGGGCAAAGGATATGAACAGACATTTCTCAAAAGAAGACATTCATACAGCCAACAGACACATGAAAAAATGCTCATCGTCATTGACCATCAGAGAAATGCAAATCAAAACCACAATGAGATACCATCTCACACCAGTTAGAATGGCAATCATTAAAAAGTCAGGAAACAACAGGTGCTGGAGAGGATGTGGAGAAATAGGAACACTTTTACACTGTTGGTGGGATTGTAAACTAGTTCAACCATTATGGAAAACAGTATGGCGATTCCTCAAGGATCTAGAATTAGATGTACCATATGACCCAGCCATCCCATTACTAGGTATATACCCAAAGGATTATAAATTATGCTGCTATAAAGACACATGCACACGTATGTTTATTGCGGCACTATTCACAATAGCAAAGACTTGGAATCAACCCAAATGTCCATCAGTGACAGACTGGATTAAGAAAATGTGGCACATATACACCATGGAATACTATGCAGCCATAAAAAAGGATGAGTTTGTGTCCTTTGTAGGGACATGGATGCAGCTGGAAACCATCATTCTTAGCAAACTATCACAAGAACAGAAAACCAAACACCGCATGTTCTCACTCATAGGTGGGAACTGAACAATGAGATCACTTGGACTCGGGAAGGGGAACATCACACACTGGGACCTATCATGGGGAGGGGGGAGGGGGGAGGGATTGCATTGGGAGTTATACCTGATGTAAATGACGAGTTGATGGGTGCAGCACACCAACATGGCACAAGTATACATATGTAACAAACCTGCACGTTATGCATATGTACCCTACAACTTAAAGTATAATAATAATAATAATAATAATAAAATTCATTAAGTATACATATTTATATATGATTTTGCAAAAATAAAGATATCAGGTACTCTGTCTTGATAAAAAAAAAAAAAAAAGAGTGTTTGCATTAATTTTGTCACACTGCTGCAGCTCTCCTCTTGTCACAATTTAATCCCAGCAAACCATCTGTGGGTTTAGTTTTCAGTTTTGAGATTTTAAACTCAGGAAAACAGCAATAATTTTGTATTAACTAACAGTAAATCATAATAAAACCTAGATTGTTCCCCTGACCTGCATAAGTTGGTGGTGTCACTATAAGTTTAGTTTCTGGAACTCTATGGGAAAAAATTCAAAAAAGAGCTCTTTGCCCTTTGTTAATTGCAAGATAGAACTTCCAACAAAGTGATGAAGAATGTGATTGTTTTTATGAATCACTGCAGAGTAACAATAACAAAATGCCAAGGGGTAAAAAGTACTGCCTCAAAAAATTGCAATTGTATGTTTACTAAATAATAATTCTCACTGAAATTAATGTAGTCTACCAAAATTTGTCATATTATTATTCATAATATTGAAAGATTTTGGCATGTTACCTAAAGATTTGCATTTAAAAAAATTTTAAGAGCATCCATAGCTGTCTGTACTCCACCACTGTTTATTTACCTTGAACACAATTTCTGTACTTTTTGAGATTCTTGTTGTCTTACTCAGACCCAAATTGTCAATATATAAAAGTTAAATTGCTTCCAAAAACTGATTGCAAACAGGTTCGGACCAAAAACAAATCAATCAAGTAGAAATGAGTCTTAGATTACTAACAGTATATTATGCACTGAACATGATTCAAATTTTAAAAATGTTTTCTGCATTATATTTGCTAATGATTATGTTGTGATTAGTTGTGAACCAAGCAGTGTATGTTATGTCCAAAATGAACAAAGTGGAAAGCAGATGGGTGAAAAGGTTTGCAGATAAATAAGTCACTTTAGTCTGAGGTGGCCAAAGGTATCCTTCAAATGTTTTAATCCCCTACCCATCTCTTAGCGGTTTGACATCCTCGAAGTTCTAACACAACCCTACCTCCCCTTACTCTACCTGCCCTGTCCAGTACAGTAGTCGCTAGCCACAAGTGTCTATCCCAATTTAAACTGTATTAACTAAAATACATATAATTACATATTAAATTCCTTAGTCACATTGGCCATATTTTAAGTGCTTAATACCAACATATGACTAATGACTCTTATATAGGACAAGGCAGATTATAGACTATTTTTACTATTGAAGAAACTTCTATTCGATGGTGCTGTGAGTTTACAAGTTAGCTCAAACAATCTCACTTACATCATGTCTCATCTACCACTGATGACTACTCTCAAATCTCTCTCTATACCTCGATTTCCTCACCTGCTAAACAAGAACAATAATAACTACCACATAGCCTTGTTGTGAAGATAAAACAAAGCAATACATTTCAATATTTTTTAAAGTACTGGACTCATAGTAGACCCCAATTTTTTGAATGAGTGAGAAATGTCTTCATTGTTGTTAATAACAACACTCTTGACCTCCAGAACTGTGTATTTAACAACCTACTAAATATCTACGTTTGAATTTCATACAGGAACCTCAAACTCAATATAGCCAAAGCCTAACTATACAGAACAAGACTGTCTTATGCATAATCACCATTTGAATATCTGAAGACAACCATTATTTCTACCCTTCAATTACTCTATGTTACAATTACTTAGTCCCTTTAATATTTTTGCTGGTGTTTTCTAAACCCCTATCATTTTTAAATGCTCAACTTAAATGTCACTTCTTTTGTGAAGTTATTCCTGTTTTATTATGACATCTAGTAATTTGTTAATAAACCAACAATTGCATTCCCCACTCTACTTAAAAAGTTTTGCCTTTTTGTTCATATCCACTATTAGAACACAAGTTACCTGACCAAAAGTGCTATTTCTTATCATGACATTCTTAAATGATAGCACAGATACTATCACAGAGTAAGGACTAGCCAAACTTTGCTTGAATTAATATTTCACATATAAGAGGAGCTTTGAACTACGGGCTAAAAGATTAGTAGAGTTTAGATGGTGGAATAAAGGACAAAAATGCCATTACTGAAGCCATCAGGGTGAGCAAGTGTAAAGTGCTTTGCGAGGGAGGGAGTGAATAGGCCAATTTCATTGGAGAAGATGATTAATTTTGGAATAAATTGTAAAACGAGTAAGAAAACATTTTCTGAGTTTGAAAGAGAGGTCTACATTATCCTATAAGCAGTGGGGAGTCACTGGTGAATTGGAACGGGGAAAGTAACATTATCAAAGCAAACTTTCAGCAAGATTAATCTGGAGAAAATGGGATAGAATGGGTTGGGGGAGACACTGCAGATGGTGAGATCAGTTACAAGACTATTGCAGTGATCCATGCATGAGGTCATAACATCTTGGAATAAGATGATTGTGATGAGAAAGGTGGGATGAGGGAGAAGTTGATGGAAAAAGAAAAAAATCCAATATAATGAAAATTGAGATATCTAATGGGGAATATGGCTGTAACATGAAAGAAAATATTTGGTTTTAGAAATACTTTGATTGAAGTACCTGATGGTCAGAGCTATGAAGGAAATATCCCACATATTGTGCATATCCCAGACTAAAGCCTAAAAAAAATGTAGCCTAGAGAGATGGATTTGGGAATAGAAAACTTTGTATTACACATTATTAAATCCGTAAGAATATAGGGGATATTTAAAGGTTAGAGAACATAGGAAAATATGATGCTAGTACTGAATCTTGGGAAATGCCCGTATTTAGAATTTGGGCAATGGAAAGATGAGGCAATGGAAACTGGGAAGGAACATCAGAGAGGTAAGCACAGCTTTGTGCTATGCGTACTGCAGATGTTCCGTTCTCTTAAGGCAATGATTCTCATTCTAACGAAATTGGTGAAAATCTGATATTGTTGGCTTAATTTTTTTTTTTTTTTTTTTTTTACGAATTCTCTCTCTGTCAACCATGCTGGAGTGCAGTGGCACGATCTTGGCTCACTGCAAGCTCCGCCTCCTGGGTTCACGCCATTCTCCTGCCTCAGCCTCCCGAGTAGCTGGGACTACAGGTGTCTGCCACCGTGCCCAGCTAATTTTTTGTATTTTTTAGTAGAGACGGCGTTTCACCGTGGTCTGGATCTCCTGACCTCGTGGTCCGCCCGCCTCGGCCTCCCAAAGTGCTGGGATTACAGGCCTGAGCCACTGCACCCGGCCAGCTTAATTTTTTAACAATGCCACGACTCTCCACAAAACTAGTTATATCTTCTCTAGTAGGCAGATCAACTATATCTGCTCTGTATTCATTCTTATTTCCAATTCCCTATACTATTATCCATGCTGTTATTATTTCTCCTGAAAAATTTTCTACGTTATTATGTTATTTTCTCTCAATACTTCAAATATATCACTCCACTTTCTTCTTGCCTGCATAGCTTCTGAGAAGTTAGGTGTAATTCTTATCGTTTCCCTTTTTTTTTCCCCCTGACTTCTTCATTATTTTATTCTTTAGCTTTTACTTCTTGAAGTTTCAATATGATATGCCTAGGTATAGTTCCTCCATACCCCCATTCATTCTATTTAATGTTTCCTGAGCTTTCTAGATCTGTGGTTTGATATCTAACATTAATTTTGGGAAATTCTCAGTTATTATTGCTTCAAATGTTGCTTCTCTTCCTTTCTTTCTTTTTCTTCCGATTTCTCACTTCATGAATAGTTCACCTTTTGTAGCTGTCCCACAGTTCTTGGATATGTTATTCTGCTTATTTCATTCTGTTTTCTCTTTGCTTTTCATTTTTGGAAGTTTCTATTGACATATTCTCAGGTCCGCGGATTCTTTCCTAAGGTGTGTCTACTCTACTAATTAGCCCATCAAAGGCGTTCTTCATTTCTGTTACAGTGTTTTGATTTTTGGCATCTCTTTTTTATTTTTTCTTAGAATTTATATTTCTCTGCTTACATTATCAGTTCTTTCATATTGTCTACTTTTTCACTGGAGCCCTTGGCATATCAATTATAGTTTTTAAATTTTTAAGACAGAAAAGCATAGAGATTTACTAAAAAGTTACCTGATTCTATCACTCAGAACAAAATGTTTTCTAAAATCCTACCATTTAAAATTGCTCAGCTTAAGTGTTACTTATTTTGTGAAGTTACTTCTGTTCCTTGTGACATTGTGATTTTTTTCATAAATCAACAATTGTATTCCTCATGCTACTTAAGAAGTTTTGCCTTTTTGTTAATTTCTATCATTAGAACATTAATGTTTCAGGGTATATGGTTATTTTCTTTTAATACATTTAAAATATAGGAGATATCATAATTTTTATACATTTAAAAATATAGGTGTCTAAGTTTTAAACATAAAGGTTTTTCTAAGTCCAAAATCAGTATATATTATTTGTGGATAATGTATTATCTACTTAAGCAAAATGATAAAATATGAATCAGCATATTCTTTTCAACCAGGAAAAATATGTGATCCATGTTGATGGGTATATGTATCTTTCCAGGTGTGCCTATATCTAAGGTTCTGTGTGCTTACATATTTTGATGTAAATGTATTGGCTATATTATATAACACACCTTTCCTCATACCATTGTCCTTAATTAATTTTGTAGTACAAGCAATAGAAAAATAGTTCAAAGTGCTATGGGAGATAACATGAAGAGAGGGTTGGTTATCTATGATCCTGTAAAATTCAGGATAAAGTTTTAAGATGCCTGAAATAATTATTAATTTGCTTGTCGATAAAATTGATTATCACTTATTTGAGGATAGTGGAATTTATTTTTACTTTTAGAAATTCCACACATGATGTAGCTCAAGAATGAAAAAGTTAGCCACTATAAAGCAATTGACAGTCATGTATCAAATTCATTCTCTGAGATCTTCCATTACCCACTTAGAAGAAACAAGCCTTATGGGCATTAAAGCCAAAGCTCACAGATTTCTCCAATTCAAAGAAATTTTTGAAACTAAATTCACCATATCTTTTTTTTTTTTTAATCAATGACTAAGGAAAACAATGACACCTCATATTCTGCACATCTCTAATGCCTACTGTGTATTTTCTTATCTCTGCTAATATGCCTCCCCTATCTCTCACCTTCAAAGTATCTGAAATGCTTGCTATGTTCCTGTCTCCATCTTTTCTCAAAAAACATTGTTTATTTGAAGTTCTTTTTAGTGGTGACTGTTTAATGTTTCTCCTGGCATCCTCCTTGGTCACAATTATAGTTTATTCTCTATCTTATTAGAACAAAATTATTTGTGCTTTAAGGCCCATGCAATTTACTCAGACAATTTTCTTCCTCTCACTGTCACTATGTAAACCACCTTGGACAATCAACCTCATTTAGCTTAAGACTCATTCACTTATTCAACAAAAAATTTAACACTATTTTCTAAGTCAGTAACCATTCTAGGCACTAGGCATTCTGCAGAAAACAAAACAAATTAAGTTTTATTTTCTGTTGCTTTCCATAACAACACTTTCTCCTGTTTCCTCTCCCTCTCCCCCAGTGACTTTTTAAAAAATCTGGTTCTAGGCCATCTTTCTCTGCTCAATTTTAACTCTTGTTCTCTGTATGTCTTATAACTCAAGTGCCATGTATATGCTGATTACTTCCAAATTAAAATAGTTGACTAAAAATTAAGTATACTCAATAAATTTGTGGGCTTAGGTTATGAGTTTGGTGCTTTTCCAAAAACTAATAATTATTGCCTCATTCATTTCCATCATTTTCATAAACAGCATCCATAGGTAATTAGCTTTTCCTGGTAAACATCATTCAATATGCTCCCACACACTTCCCTTGTATATATAAGACAACATTGTAGTTCTATCTACGTGATAGAACTAAAATTAACCTGAATGAATATATTTTGTTATATTATTAGAATATTTTAATAATTAATGTTATTGTATATGCATAAACATTGATTGTTCCTTAGAACAATTAAAAACACTTAATTTAAGTCAATGTTTTCCGGACATTAAAAACATGGTTTGTCTCAGCAGGTGAAACCACCTTGGTAACCACCATTTTAAATTGACGTAATATTTTACTTACTACTCAATAATTAAATTACCTTTTTAATTTTTTAACAAATTTATGACTTCAGAAGAAAGGTTATCATTTTTTTATTGTTTCCAATAAAAAGTTATAACTTAAATATCTTAGTCCTAACATAAACCAGTTCATAGAATGAGTGTTTAAGTTCTTACTGTGTGCATAATATTGTATTAAGCATGATCAGGTAATGGTACCCCAACAATACAAGAAGTATCTTCATGAGTTCAATGAGGTGAAGAGTTTGAATTTATCAATATCATTATTTATTTAAATTGTGGATTATTATTTAAGCTTCTGAAAACTATGACACAGGACTAATCTTGTGCCAACACTGGAAGTTGGAAATGATATAAATCAAATGTAAATCTCAAAGAACCATTTGAATAACTGATTTTGTGAAAATTCTCAACAGTTTTCTGTCTCTTTTTTTAACTGTACCATAGCTACCAAGATAATACACCTCCTTAATGATTTGGGAGCATGTCCAACTCCTAATAAATTTTATACATATTCAATGATATTTAATATTTTGAACAGACTTTATGTCTAGAACTCTTTTTGGCCTACTTGATTAGTCTACTTGTGACAGTTCAGACTCAAGATTTTGCCATTGTTTAATTGTGGATAGGTCAATCAACACATTCATCCTTTGATTAGGGGTAAGATTATCTTATTTTCTGTTCTCTCATCAGTTTTGGGTAAACAAAACTTATGTGAACCTAACAAAATACTCGCAAGCATCCTCAGTGACCCTTCTAATTGCACATTCTTTTTTCCTCCAAGGTGTCATCGAACAAGTAACTCATTTTAAGTTGTTTTGTTTTTCTACTTCAGAAAGTTACAATTTTGTATTTAAAATGAATAGGATTGTCACATGTGTCTTCATGAATTCAACTGCCATTAATGTTTGCCTTTAACCAAAGAGGATTTTATGGTATAAAAAGAAATTGTTATAAGATTTTTCTAACTTTTTTAGAATGTCCATACATTAGAATACATTTGTTGTTTGCACATTTTGTTTATTTGAGGCCTTCACTTTTAAAAAAAATTTTATTTCCCCATAAATATTGTTTTATATCTAATAAATTATTAACAGACTAAACTGGCAGACTGTGCACATGGGTTGATTAGTTAAATATTCACACTTGAATAACTTCCTTAGCCCAATATAAAACCCAGAACAAAATATAAAAACATTAGTTTAGACATACATCAATATGAAGTTTTAATAAAGTTAAATATTCAAGCAAATCTATTTAAATGGTGACTTTGAATGTTTAATGTTGTACTGCAGACATGACTCACTCTAGGATGAACAAATATTGTACACTGACCTCATGCCTTAGCAGGAAATGTTTTAAATGAATTGTCTGTTGATTAAGAAAATCTTTGTTTTGAGATAGTAGAATGGTATTTACTAGGGGCTGAGAATGAGACAGGGCATGTGAATGGAAAGTGTTGGTCAAAGGGTACAGAGTTTCCTTTAGATAGGACAAATAAGGTCTGAAAATCGATTGTACATGTTGACTATAGTTAATAGTAATGTATTTTGCATTTCATAGTTGCTAAGAAAGTATATTTTAAACGTTCTCACTACAAAAAGTGTTAAGTATGTGGGGTGATGTGTATGTTAATTAGCTTGACTTAATCATTCCACAATGTATACATATATCAAAACCTCATGTTGTACACATTGTACAACATAGACATATGTTGTACATACGTATCAACAAACATATGTATGCTGATTTAAACATTTAATTAATTAAAGAAATAACAAATAAGTACTGTAAAATAGGAAAGTTTTTCAGAAAAATAAATTTGGGAAGAAGAAGAAACAGAAATGTAAGAAGAAAAGAAGAGGAAAGGCTTAAAAGGAAGAAACTAGAGGAAAGCAGAGAAAAAGCTTCAATCCCCATATTTCCCAGGTGAGAAAATTAAAGCCTGGATGCAGGACACATAGTAAGATAGTGGCGTTTTTGGAACTAAAACCCACAACAAGATAACGAAATAATATTCCACATGCAGGTGCTCAGAGTGGACCAAGTACCAATCTCTTAGAAGGTAGGAACAATGGGTCCATGAGACAGAGAGACACTGGCCACTGAACGCTAGGTGGAGGTACTTGTCATGGAGACCTGTATGGGCACCAGATCATTTAGCTCTACCTTGTACATCACAGACGATGGATTCAATCGTTTTTTCCTTTAACTACTTCTCAATTTTTTATTCAAGGTGATCCACTTCCCTGCATAAGCCAGTAACAATGCTGATGGGGGGTGATGGAAAAAACCATTTCATTGTGCCAGTGGCTATAGGGTCTGCACTCACGTGTGCAAATCAGCAGTGGCCAAGTGGCAGTGTGGCGTAACCTGTTTGCATATGTGCACCAGCAGCAGTGGAGTTGCAAGGGGGCAGTACTGCACTATGCAACAGGAGATATTCAGCAGTTTGTGAATTATCCCACAGATCAGGACACATGGACACGGTCAAATATAGCCAGAACTACTCCAGAAGGAGCATTTTAAAAACAATGCATTTATATCAGCAATATGAAAACACGCTTTTATTTTATAAAAATCAAATCAGAAGAAAGAGCCAAGATGGCCAACCGGATGCAACCAAGAAATCTTTCTCCATAAAGAGACCAGACCATCAAGAAGACCAGCTCACTTCAAGCAGTTCTTTGCAAGGAAGACATTCAGAGTGGATGGAGGGAGGATCCTGTCCCCTGGGCTGAAGGGAGAGGAATCTCGAAACTCAGCACGAGGATGCTGAGCACCAATACTCATTCCTGGTCCCAAGCACCTCCTGGGGAAAGGATGAGTTAAATAGGCATGAAGTAGCACAATCCTGCTGTGTACCTTGGGAATTCCAGCAGTGAAAGAGTCTATGACCCCCACAGACATTTGAGCTGGCAGGGAGAACTGCTTGGAAAATAGGCAGGAAGTGAGACCTCAGTCCGTGCAGGGGGCAGAGGGTTTAGAATAGGAATCGCTGCAATGGAGCACAGCCAAGGATGCTTATCCTATAACACTCACCACACCTTTGGACTTTGTTAATTTTGGAATCTATACAGAACCTGATTATCTTGCCCACGGACAGAGCCAGTCTGACCTGATCATTCCTCTGTCTGTTGCCCTTTCCCAAGGTCCCTGTATGGTTACACTCACTCACAGTGCACCCTCACATGCCCAACCAGGGCACTTTAGCACTGGAAGTGGTGACTACCACTTCCACAGCTCCTTTACGGGCAGGTTTCACCTAATCATCAGAGACCTTCCACAGAAGGGCCCCCATGGACACTCACCCCCAACATACCCCCACTGCTTTGCTGGTACAAGCACACACACAGACCTTGCTGCCTAGCTGCCATCAGTGGGCACACACACATGAAACTTGCCACCACACCCACTTGTGTGTGCATGCACATGAACACCAGCCCCATGCCATCACTGATGCACACACGAAAGCAGACCCAGGCAAAGCTGCCGCCACACTGCATCACTGACACTCCACTGCTGCCAGTGTACATGTGCACATGGAGCATGCCATGCTGCCACTCAACCACTGCTGACGTGCACATGTGAGTACAGACCTCACAGCCACTGACCCAATGAAATTGTTTTCCTATCACCCCCACATCAGAGTGTTGTTACTGATAGACTGGAAACACCTTCATCCCTCCTGAACATTAGATGCTTAGTTTCAAGGAGACAGAGAACAAAGCCATGGGCCTGGTCCCAGCCACCCAAGTGTTAGAGCATGCAGCCCAGGAGTGCTAAGTTTAGCCTTGGCTTCCTGAAATCCTGCAGAATCAAATCCAGTCAACTGAACCCAATTTATACCACAGTGGAACCCTGATGGGGCTATTTGCTTTTATATCAAACAATGTATTAGCAAACAATATATTATTTGCTTATATATTGATATAACAATAATTGTTAAACAACATAAAAGCAAAAAGCCCCATCCAAAGGAGAGCAACTTCAGAGTTTAAAGGAACATCAGCCCACACATATGAGAAACAACCAGTGCAAAAACTCTGGTAACTCAGAAAGCCACCATGACTTTTGACCAAATGATGACACTAGCTCTTCTGAAACGGTTCTTAACCAGGCTGAAAAGGTTGACATAGAATTCAGAATCTGAATGGTATCATGGATCATCAAGATTCAGGAGAAAGTTGAAAGACAATCCAAGGAATTAAGGAGCCAAGTAATATGATAGAAAAGATGAAAGGTGAAATAGCTATTCTAAAAAAGATCTAAACTGACCTGACAGATCTGAAAATTTTCCTGCAAGAATTAATAATTCAAATGGAAGTATTAACAGAAAAATAAGCAAAACTGGTTAAAGAATCTCAGAGTTCTCAGACCAGTTCTTCATATTAACTCAGTCAGACAAAAATTTAAAAAAAATAATAAAATATAAACTAAACTTCCAAGAAATATGGGTTTATATAGACAGACAAAACCTAAGACTCAAAGGCATCTCTAAGAGGGAAAGACAACAAGCAACTTGGAAAACATATTTGAGGATATTGTCCACAAAGATTTGACCTACATTGCTAGAGAGGTCAGCATTAAAATTCAGGAAATGCAGAGAATCCTTGTGAGATACTAAACAAGGTGTCTATCTGCAAGACACATAATCATCAGATTCTCCAAGATCAATACAAAAAAATTAAAGGCAACTAGAGGTAAAGGGAATGTCACCTAAAAAAGCAACCCCATCAGGATAACAGTGAACCTCTCAGCAGAAACCTTGCAAGGCAGAAGAGAATTAGGGGTCTACATTCACCAGTTTTTAAAAAAAGAATTTCCAACCAAAAAACATATCCAGACAAACTAAGCTTCATAAGTAAAGTAAGACAAACAAATGCTAAGGGAATTTATTATCACCAGACCTATCTTAGAAGACGTCCTTAAGGGAGTGAAAAACTTGGAAACAAAAAAACCATTACCAGCCAACGACAAACACCCATACACACACACACACACACACACACACACACACACACACACACATATAAAAAGGACATAGACTGTTAACACTATAAAGGAATGACACAATCAAATCCACATAACAAACAGTTCACAACATGGTGACAAGGTCAAATCTGCACATAATAACATTAACCTTCAATATAAGGGACTAAATATCCCCACTTAAAAGGCACAGAGCGGTAAGTTGGATAAAGAGACACGACCCAAATTTATGTTACCTTCAAGAAAACTATCTCACATGCAATGACACTGATAGACCTAATGTAGATGGGTGGAGAAAAATCTATCAAGCAAATAGAAAACAACAAAAAGCAGGAGTTCCTATTCTTATTTCAGATAAAACAGACATTAAACCAACATCAATCAGAAAGAAAACGGAAGGGAATTACATAATGGTAAAGTATTCAATTCAACAAGAAGACTTAACTATCCTAAATATATATACAATCAACACTGGAACACCTAGATTTATAAAACAGTTTCTTAGAGACCTATGAAGAGACTTAAACGGCCATATAATAATATTGGGAGATGTTAATATGCCACTGACAGTATTAGACAGATCAAGGCAGAAAACTAACAAAGCTATTCGGGACCTAGACCAAATGGACCTAACAGACGTCCACAGAGCACCCCACGCAGTAACAACAGAATATACATTTTTCTCATATGCACATGGTACATACTAAAAAATTGACCATGCACTAAGTCAAAAAGTAATTCTTAACAATTTCAAAAGAACCAGAATCATACCAACTGCACTTACATAGAAAGTAACTAATCTGCACCTAAATGACTTTTGGATAAACAATGAAATTAAGGTAGGAATCAAAAAATTATTTGAAACCAATGAAAATAAAGTTACATCATAGCAGAATCTACAGAAGATTCAGTGTTAAAAGGAAAGTTTACAGCATTAAACACCCAACAGCAAAGTTGGAAATATCTCAAGTTAAAAACCTCACGTCATGCCTAGAGGAACTAGAAATACAGAAGAAAACAAACCTGAAAGCTGCAGAAGAAAAGAGATAACCAAAATAAGAGCAGAACTTAATTAAATTGAGATGTGAAAAACCATACAAAAGATCAACCAAACAAAAAGCTGATTATTTAAAAGAATAAATAAGATTGATAGACCATCAGTTAGAATAATATAGAAAAATAAGTGAGAATATTCACAATCAGAAATGACTACCAACCCCATAGAAATACAAACGACCCTCAGAAATTATCACAAATACTTCTATACATATAAACTAGAAAACCTAGCAGAAATGGATACATTCCTGAAAGCATACAACTTCCAAAGATTGAAACAGGTGTAAATTGAAATACTTAACAGATCAATAACAAGTTCCAAAATAGAGTAAGTAATTTTAAAAATCTATCAACTATGAAAAACCCTGGAACAGGCAGACTCACAGTCTAATTCTACCACATGTATGAAAAAGACCCAGTTACCAACCTTGCTAAAACTATTCCAAAAAATCAAGGAAGAAAGACTCCTCATAAACTTATTATAGGAGGCCGGGAACAGTCTGACACCCAAACCTAGAAGTTTCATACCAAAACTGAGAAACAGTTTGATACCAAAACTGACAAAAGAAAACCTTAGGCCAATATTCTAGATGAACATAGATTAAAAAAATATCAAAAAATCCTAGGAAACTAAACCAAAAAGTTAATCCACCACAATCAAGTCGGCTTTATCCCTGGGATGCAAGGTTGCTCCAAATCAAGGAATCTGATTCATTGTATAAATGGAACTAAAACCAGTAAGCACATAATCATCTCAGTAGATGCAGAGAAGGATTTCAATAAAATAAAATTCAGCATTACTTCATATTAAAAACCCTCAAAAGATTAGGCATCAAAGGAACATACCTGAAAATAATAAGAATTGCCTATGACAAACTGACTGCCAATGTCATACTGAATTGGCAAAAGCTGGAAGTATTCATCTTGAGAACTACAACAAGACAAGGAAGTCCTCTATCACCACTCCCATTAAATATAGTACTTGAAATCCTAGACAAAGCAGTCAAGCAAGAGAAGAAAATAAAAAGCATTAAAATATGAAAATAAGTCAAACTATCTCTCTCCACTGAAGATGTGATTCTACACTTAGAAAGGGCTAAGAACTCAACCCAAAGGCTTTTAGAACCAATAAACAATTCTAACATGATTTCAGGATATTAAATCTAAGTACAAAAATCACTAGCATTTCTATACATCAATGATATTCAAGCTGAGAGCCACATTAAGAATGTAATTTCATTAACAATAGCCACAAAAGAGCAAAATACCTAGGAACACAGCTAATCGGGGAAGCCATCTGCATGGATAGGAAGAATTAATAATGTTAAAAGGGCCATATTGCCCAAAGGAATTTACCAACCTACAGAATGGAAGAAAATATTTGCAAACTATGCTTCTGACAAATGTCTGATATCCAGAATCTATAAGGAACTTGAGCAAATCAATAAGCAACAAATAAACAATCTCATTATGAATTGGGCAAAGACATGAACAGACAATTCTAAAAGAAGACATAGACACAGCAAACAAACATATGAAAAAGTGTACTAAATCAATAAGCATAAGGGAATTGCAAATCAAAACCACAGTGAGATACCATCTCACACCAGTCAGAATGGCTATCATTAAAAAGTCAAAAACAAAAACAAAAACAAAAACAAAAAAACAGATTTCGGGGAGGTTGCAGAGAAAAGGGAATGGTTATACACTGCTGGTGAAAATGTAAATTAGTTCAGCCCCTTTGGAAAGTAGTTTGGGGATTTCTCAAATAACACAGAAGTACCATTTGACCATTTGAGTCAGCAAGAATAGGAAGCCAAACAGCACACATTTTCACTTATAATTGTGAACTAAACATTGAGTAGATGTGAACACAAAGAAGGGAACAATGGACACTGGGGATCTACTGAGGATGGTGGGTGGTAGGAGGGTGAGGATTGAAACACTACCTATAGGTTACTATGCTTATTACCTAGGTGATGAAATAATCTGTACCTCAAATCCCCAAGACATGCAATGTACCATGGTAGCAAATCTGCACACATACTCTCTGAACCTGCAATAAAAGTTGGAATTAAAACAACAATTCCAATCGATACTGTTCATCCTTAAAAGGAAATAATTCTGACATGGCACAACATGAATGAACCTTTGAGGACATTATGCTAGTGGAATAAACTAGACAGAAAAAGGCAAATAATGTGTGGTTTCATTTATACCAGTTGAACTCATGGAGTCAGTAAGTAGCATGGTGGCTGGAAGAGGTGGGAATGGGGAGATTGTGTTTAATGGGTATAGAGTTTCAACTTGAGAAGATGCAATTTTCCAGAGATGGATTGCTGTGTTGTGATGGTTGCACAAAAATGTGAACATGCTTAATACCACTGAACTGTACACTTAAAAATAGTTAAGGCAGGCCAGGTGTGGTGACTCACGCCTGTAATCCCAGCACTTTGGGAGGCCGAGGTGGGTAGATCAGAAGGTCAGGAGATCGAGACCACGGTGAAACCCTGTCTCTACTGAAAAATACAAAAAATTAGCCAGGCGTGGTGGCGGGCACCTGTAGTCCTAGCTACTCCAGAGGCTGAGGCAGGAGAATGGCGTGAACTAGGGAGGCGGAGCTTGCTGTGAGCCGAGATTGAGCCACTGCACTCCAGCCCGGGCAACAAAGAGAGACTCCGTCTCAAAAAAAAAAAAAAAAAAAAAAGTTAAGATGATATATTTAATGCTAAACAAATTTTACCATGATAAAATAATTCAAATTAAAAAGAATACCTTTATTCCAATGCTACTTGGTCCTTTTTCATTTTAACAAGCTAGTCTTCTTTATATAATGCCTAAACTTATTTTTCCCATGTATTTAATTGTTACCTCTGATCTGTTTCTCCAACTAGTCCATAACTGTTGGGGGAAAACAGTGATTTCATCTATAAAAACAAATCCATAAGTGTTTAGGCGGTTGCAGTATGCATATATTTTTTATTTCTCCAATTAAATTAATTGTTTCCAAAAGATCACTTCCAAAAATGTGTGTGTTCTTTTTACTTTCCTTTTATCATCTTTTTTGAGTATTGTAGGCAAACTCCTGCATGTAATAGGCTGCTTTTGACAATCCTGTAATAGCTATATACCATTAGTATCTCCTCTTTTTGTTCAAGTTGATCCAAAAGACAGAAACCTCAGTCCAGGCAAATATGTAGGAAGGTACTGAGAGCCCCAGAAGCCCTCAGAAGCTTCTGTTTGGTATGAATAGACAAGTTGGTTATGCTTGAGAGACAATTGCAACTGTTTTACTGACACCCTGTAGTTTATATAAGTGTGACTGTGAAGTGTATCTGTGCATCTGAAGTATGTGTCTTCCTATGTGGATACATTTATCTGAAAAATCCATAGAATGCTAGGCACTTCCTTTGAAAAGTTGCTCAATTGGTCTTGTTTACAAAAGAATGGCAGATGAACTGGTCTTTTCACAATGGCTTTCCCTGGCTTCTTTCAAATAAAATAATTGGTGGGGGTGGGGACAAAAATGGAAACAGGTAAGTATTTTGTACCTAGGTCCTTTTGAAGAGAAATTCAAGAAGGAGAGGAAATGGATTGGTATATTTCTCAAGAACACATTAACCATCTGTCAAATACAAGCTACTGGAGGCATTAGAAAGTATATTTTCTTAGCAAGTGAAAGATAACTGAATTTTTCACCAACTGTAAATTGGAGTGAGAAAAGATGAGTAAATAATTTTGTGTTTTTAATGAAGTCTCTTTTTTAATGAGTTATTTTGAGTAAGCTGGACAATTAGAGAACCTCATTTGTTTATTTTTTCTTCTCAATTGACAAATAATAATTTTATTTGTTATATTTTTATGAGGTACAATGTGATCTTTACATTGTTATAATGTGATGTGTACATTAGGTTTACATTATGGAATGATTAAGTCAAGCTAATTAATCAATCCAGGACCTCAAATACCATGGTAGTTCATTCTCACACTGCTAGAAAGAAATACCCAAGACTGGGTAATTTATAAAGGACAGAGGTTTCATTTACTCACAGTTCTGCATTGCTGGGGAGGCCTCAGGAAACACAGAATATAGCAGAAGGCAAAGGGGAAGCAAGCACCTTCTTCATAAGTTGGCAGGATGAAGTGAGTACAAGCAGGGGGAATACCAGATGCTTATAAAACCATCAGATCTCATGAGACTCACTCACTATCATGAGAAAAGCATGGGAGAAACCACCCCATAACCCAATTACCCCCACCCAGTCCCACCCTTGACACTTGGGGATTATGGAGATTACAATTCAAGGTGAGATTTGGGTGGGGACACAGAACCAAACCATACAACATACTTATCATGTTTGGTTGTGAAAACATTTAAATCTACTCTTCTAGTAATTTTGAAATACACAGTACGTTATTATTATAGTCACCATTCTGTGCAATAGATCACTAAAGCTTATTCCATCTGTCTAACTAAAATTCTGTACCTTTGATCAACATCTTTTCTTTCTCTAACCACTCCCCTCCCCCAGCATCTGGTAACTACCATCATACTCCCTACTTCTATGAGTTCAACTTTTTTGATCCCATTTATAAAGGAGATTATGCAGTATTTACATTTTTGTTCCTGGCTTAATTCACTTAATATCATGTCCTCCAGGTTCACTTATGCTGTCACAAAGTTTCAGCATAAAGAAGGACTGTCAGTACAGGAGTCAGTAAACATTTTCTGTAATTGGTTAGGTAGCAAATATTTTTAGCATTGTGAGCCATGCAGTCTTGGCTACAATATGACGCTGCCATTGTAGTGCAAAATCACCATAGACAATATAAATACATGGTTATGTTTCAACAAAACTTTATTTACAAATACAGTCAACAGACTGGATTTGGCCCACAGGATGTAGTTTGCATAAAAATAATGGATGTTTTAATAGGTTGTAACTTGAGAAAATATTTATAGTTTATTATGATGAGCAAACTAATTTCGCTATTGGTTTCCAGCATTGTCTCTTTGAAATGTTACCTTAAGACGTTTCATAAAATATATACCATCACTTGTAGGGGTGTTGTTACATTTCCTTTTCAATGTTGATTGAAACCAATCTGATGTGTAATAGAATATTTTAATTTTATGAACCAAATTAAGTATATGTATCAAAATCAAGATTGCATTAACTTCAGTCCGAAGAAGTGGATTCAACTCTAAACTTCAATATTAAACTAAAAGGTTGATTTACATACAAGAGCTCTTACTTGAGAAAAAATTATCAAGCATAAATAGAGATATCCTTCTTTAAAATATGTTAGATAATAAGAATTCAAAATTACATGAAAATCACAGTTCTCTTTCAAGTTTAATAGGGTACAATAAGTCTAGGAGCAAGGAAGGAAAAATAAAACCTGTCCTTATCATTATTGTAAGGAATTTGTAAAAATACTGTATATATGTGTTTGGAATTGAGAATCTGCTAAAGGGAGAGGATCGCTATCATGGACAGACAACTTTGTCATACAAAGATCTCTAGTGTGTTGCTGAAGAGTCGACTGTTGTATAATAGTATGCTATTAGGTTGGTGCTAAAGTAATTGCACTTTTCAACCATTACTTTTAATGGCAAAAACTGCAATTACTTTTGCACCAACCCGATAGAAGAACATTCTTCCTGGAGACGCTGCAGAAAAACCGAGAAAGAACCAAGAAAATGTATCGTAGTTATCAACAATGCTTAAGCAGGGAAATGGAGCAGATCAGACAATAGAACTTTTTCTACACTAATGTATTTATCGTTATCTCTGTATTTTTTAATTTAAAGATACAATAAAGCCAATTAATTTCTTTTTCATTATAAAAGAAGACATGGACCTTGTGTATAAAGGGGCAAAAACACAATATGGACGTTTCTGAATAGTGAGAATATACATAAGACCAGTAACAGTCTCCACATGATACAGAAGCAAATGTTTCTTGAATGTCTTTATACGGAAAGAACTAGGATGGTCCTCTTTTAGGGCACATGGGGAATATTAATGACAGAGAAGAGTAAAGTTGGCACATTGGACTTTAAATTTTTTTGTCAAATGAGCTCACTGGCTTTCTCCACCGTCGGTCTGCTTTTAGAATAATTATAGTGATTCTATAGTCCTCAGGAGAAACTCTATGTAAATCATAATTATTTTTAGAAAATTTTAATGATGTAAGTTGCACCTACCCCACTTTGTTTCTTATCTGCGTAACACTAGTATTTGTTGAATTTTAACTTTTGAAAGGCTTCATAATGTATGTGGGTAATTCTTTAAAATAAACTTGTGTAATAAAATTTGCTATTCTCTCTAGGGACCTTATAAATTCATTTTGAAATTGTCTATTATTTGACTAAGCCCTAAGTTCATACTTCATGCTTTTACTACAGGTGCTCTTCACTGACAGAATTCAGAGAATGGTCTTTTTTCCTTTCTTTTTATGTGTCACTTATTAAATAATGTCGAGATGAAAAAAAGATTTTGTGGTACATAGCCTCAGGTGTAAAATAAAAAGAGATAAAGAGCTTTGCAAATAAGTCTACATTCTGCCAGATGTGCACAATATGCAATAATATAATACTAAAGGAGTTTTTCAAATTCGGGGTTTCTTTTCATCCTTTTGTAAAAGAATGAAAAAGAGAGATATCTCTGGCATATGTTCATGCAGGCCACAATCTACATGTTAGGTAGTTTGTCTCATATGCAACCATATTGTAGATGGAAGATTAACTGCTACAGTCTACCAACATTTATTTTGATATGTAAGAATCTTAACTAAAAGATTATAATTGCATTGTTTGTAACACAAGGGATACATGCTTGAGGAGATGCCTACCCCATTATATATATGATTCTTATACCATGCATACCTGTATCAAAACATTTTCTGTACCCTATAAAATATATACCTACTATGTACCCACAAATATTAAAAATAAAAAATTGAAAAGAGTCTACTAAAGCACTGTATATATAGTTCTATTCATTCACATATTAACAACTATGCAATCTTTACTCAAAGAGCGAAGTGTTGGAAATTCTCCTGTTTGCCGTTTTAATTTTTTTAGCCACTATGAGTATATATATACACCATAAAGTTCACTTGGAACAATAACATTTATGCTTCAGACACCTACAACTCAAGTGGAAAGATATATGATATAAAAGACGGTACGGAAAATGTTGACTGTAGCTTTAAATAAATTTCTCCAAATATTTTTTTCTTTATGAAAGCAACAAGAGCTTAAGCATCTCCTGCTGTCTTGTTCGACACCCACTATTGCCCATCTGCCTACTGATTGGTAGGAAACTCCAAATGGGAATTTTATCTCATTAATCATGTCATATCATAGGGATTAGGACAAAAAAAACCATTTATACTTCGCAGCAGACATCTACTGCCCAGTAAGAGAAGTGAATAAATATAAAATAGAGAGAATATCTTTACACTAATTAAAGGTCATCTGCTATAAAATTTTGCAGAAGAATTGCTTAGATTATGCTCTAATCAGTTCCCAGTCTCTGTGCAATGAATAATTTGAAAACACTCTAGCATTTCAATTTTCTTTTGTTTTCTGATAGCCTGGAAATATGATTATTAAAAACCATGAAAAAAATTTGTCTATATATACAAATAGTATAACATGATCATATTTAATTATACATACAACATAATGAATGAAATAAAATTATGAAATTGCATGATACTTTCTTTTGGTATTTGGCCTTGCATGAATTTTCATACAACAAGACGTTTATTTATAACCTCTGAAGATGAAAATCAAATTAGAGTGTACCAAAATGAAACTAATGATTACATATTCATAATTCTATCAGTGGCACTTAGAATCATATTCATATAAAGTTTCATTAATATATAGACTGCAGTTCAAATTCAAACTATATGAAGAACAGTTGTCAACTCATTTTTAATTATCTTGACTATTCAAGGCCAGCAAGACTATGTACAGAACTCCTGTAGTTCCTCCAGTGGTGTCCCACAGACATTGTATGTATAAGATATAATTGATGATTTTAGTAAACTGCTTCATAACTACTTCACAACTATGTTCATTTCCTCATACATCCTCAATGTACTATTCAACCAGACTGTGGCCAGAAATCATTGAAGGTTCTCCCCTTAATCCACTGCTTAACTTTACCAACGAAGTTCAAAGATGAGAAATATTAAGTAGAAAGAGTTATAAAAAAAACTTCTAACTCTAATGTAGGCCTTATCCTTTAACACTTTAACACTTTCTGGCCTCTAGTGTACCATTAAGTATGATAAAATGTTTTGGTTATGTGTTACATTAAACTGTATATGTGCCGATCAAAAGGATTCTGTGAGGAAAAATGACAAGTGAAGTGAGGACTACATTGACCATTAAAAACCTCAAAAAAAAAAAAAAAAATAGGTGCTATTGCTCACGGCTGTAATCCCAACACTTTGTAAGACCTAGATGGGCGGATCATTTGAGGCCAGGAGCTTGAGACCAGCCTAGCCAACATGGCAAAACCTCGTCTCTATTAAAAATACAAAAATTAGCTGGACTTGGCAGTGCACATCTGTTGTCCCAGCTACTTAGGAGGCTGAGGCATGAGAATCACTTGAAACCTTGAGGCAGAGGTTGCAGTGAGCCAAGAACCTACCGCTGCACTCCTGCCTGGGTGACAGAGCAAGACTCTGTCAGAAACAAACAAACAAACAAACAAACAAACAAACAAAAGAAACATCTCACAATATCTGACAAAAACCTGGAACGTTTGCAAAAATAATACAGATATACCCTACAGTTTTACCATTTTCCAAAACCAATTGCCTGTGCATGAGTATGATTGTGCATGCTTGGACACACACACACAAAGAACACACACAGAACACACATACACTGTGGTATGCAGAATTCTAAGATGATCCTCAAGATTCCTTTCCCCAGTGGTACACACATTATATAGTCACCTTCTTTTAAATGTTGGTGGAAACTATGACTGTAATGGGGTATCATTCCTATTATTGTGTTACTCTGCATGGAAAAGGGGTTTTGAAGATGTTATTAAGCTGTTTAATCAGTTGACTTTTATTAATCAAAAGAGAAATTACACTGGGTGAGCCTTATGTTATCAGGTGAGCCAGTCAAAGACAGAAGAAAGAGCAGACATTCTTTTGTTGATCTTGAAGAATAAAACTGCCACGTTGTTGGGAGAGTCACACGGAAGGGAACAATAGGAAGCCCCTAGAAGATAAGAGCCTCAGTCCTACAACCATAAAGAAGTGAATTCTGCAATCAACTAGTGGAAGAGGACACTAAGACTCAGATGAGATCGCAGCCTCAGCCAACATGCTGAATGCACTGTAGTGAGACCCTTAGTAGAGGGACCAGGGAACTCATACTCAGGCATCTGACCCACAGAAGATAATACATTTGTGTTGTATTAAGCTGCTAAGATTATAGCAATTTGTGATGCAGCAATAGAAGACTAATATACACATTCACATATACACTTTTAATGTAAGGTTTCCATGATTAATTACTAATACACTACTGAGTATATGTGGTTGACAGGTATTTTAAACCTTAAATAGCTATTTCTGAAGGGGATTAATGTATTGTAAATGTTTTGTGTTCTTGTATATCTATAAAATGCTTGCCCTGGCCTTTACAATTTGCTTTGAATCCAAGAAAGGAAGGATCAAAGAGGAAAACCAATAAACTAACAATTTTTATTTTGTTTGTCTGTAAAGGGGATCTTTCATTATCTCCAAATATTTAAAATTTGACCTGGAAACCTAAGTTAAACTATCCTGTCAATCATGTATGTGAGAAACTGTGGAACTGCCCTTAAGACAACCTCTGATTTATAGTAAGGTCTCATGGGATTCACCTACTAATGCCTCTGAAAAGATTTTATTCAAATAGCCTCATGATTCCAAATGGCGTCATCAATTACGTTTAGGCAATATTGACTGAGATAACAAACACTGGCAATTGTTTCTTTTCTGCATTTATACTTTTATTTCCCCCTCAAATTAAAATCTCCTGAGACACCTATTTCCCACAGTCCAGTTTGCTGGGCATCTCCACATACATATAGGCCTAGGTACCTCCCACCTACATATTCAAAACCTAACTCAGTCAGCTTTTCTCTAAATATTCCAAATTTTGCTGTCCATTTTTTTCTCTTTGTTAACAGTATTATCATGCCTGTATGTACATAAGTTCAAAATCACATTGTCATAATTTTATATAGAGTATATCAGAAGTTTTATTCTTTTAAAAACTTCGAATAGCTAATAAATACCCTTGGTTCAAATAAAAAATGAAAGATACACAATAAAACTCTCTTTGCCACCTGCATCTCACATCTACTCAGTTTCACTCTACCTCCTATTACACACAAATGATGATTTTTATTAATTTATTTTGTATTCTGCCAAAAGGTAATTGTACATACAAAAAAATTGTAATATATTCTCATTTTTTACACAAAATAGTTTATCCATACATTGATTTGTACATTGTTTTTTCTCTTAATATCTTTTAATTATTTTCTAAACAGTATATTTAGAGCGTGTTCATTCTTTTATCACAGATAAATAATATTCCATTGTACACACATGCTATAACGTAAAGAGTTCTCTTTGCTGGAAGTGTATATTATTTCTGATATGTTGCTCTTACAAACAAAGCCGCGATGAATCATTCTGCATACATTTCATTTTGTGTGTGTGCTACTGAAATGTGCAAAAATATTCCTGAAGTAGAAAAGCTCTATCAAAGGATATATGAATTGGTACTTTTGATAATTATTGCCAAGTCTTATATTGGTTTACATTCCAATCAGCGATATTCAAGTGTCAGTTTCCCCACAGTCTAAGCAACAGAGTGTGTTATCAGACTTTTAGAATATTTTAGTGTCTTATAAGGAAAAACATGCTACTTCAATATTGTTTTATTTCTATTTATTTTACCATAAGTTTGGTTGAACAACTATTCTTAAATTGGAGAGTTATCTGTATTTATTTTTTCAAGAATTGTTTTTTTCTTGTTCTTTGCCTATTTTCCAATAGGTAATTGTTCTTTTTTATTTTTGATTTTGGAGCTATTTATATATTAGAGAAATTAGTTCTTTATTCTATGAACTGCAAATATTTTTCCTGCCAGGTACCTCTATTTGGAGTCTGGTTATGGGTTTTTTAGTCATTACTACATACTTATTTATTTTTAAATGTTAAATTCAATGGGTGTATGTACAGATTTGTTACATGAGTATATTCCAGGATGCTAGTCTTTGGGCTTCTATTGATCTCACATAACTACATTTTAAAAAAACATAAAATGGAATTATGTGATAATAAACTCATTGTAAATGTAAAATAGAGTAAGTAAAAAACTGCGTGGCTGAAAGCCACTACTCACTGCCACTACCCAGCATTGCAATAGAGGCACAATTTTGACTGAACACATATCACTTTTGCACCAAAATAAACTCAAAAATTAAGTCAAACATCTTAAGTCGGTGATTGCAGTTTAATTATCAATCTATCACAGCTCTTGGATTTCAAGTCATAACTTGGAAGGTTTTCTCCATTCCGAGGTTTTAGATAAATTATTCCAAGGTTTCTTCTAATAGTATTATAATTGTCATTTATTTTATTTTATATTTCAGTTAACAAATAATATCTGTACATATTCATGGGATGCATAGTGATGTTTTGATACCTACAATGTATAGTGAGCAGATCAAGGTAGTTAGCATACCCTTCATCTCAAGTATTTATCATTTATTTGTGTTGGGAACATTCAATATATTCCTTCTAGCTACTTAAACTACACAATATATTATTGTTAACTATAGTCATGCTACAGTCCTGTAGAACACTAGAACTTATTTATTCTACTAGCTGTAATTTTACATCCTTTAACAAATTTCTCTCTATTCCTCCCATCCGCTACCCTTTTCTATTATCCTCGGTTCTGCTTTTAACTTCTATGATATGAACACTTTTTAGCTTCCATGTATGAGTGAGAACATGCAGTGTTTATGTTTCTGCTTACTTCATGTAACATAATGTCCATGGATAGGCCTGTATGTGTATTTCCAGTTTTACATTCCCAAACTCCAACCGTGCATCCCCTTTCATTGAAACGCTATTTCTGCCATATTGGTCATCTTGCCATTTTTTTTAAAAAGTTGCCTCCTTTCTGTTTAAATACCTCTGATTTAAAAAGAAAAATCCTTTTTAAGGATATACTATTTTTTCCCCCTGAACCCATAGCTGTTGTTGAGGCATATAAGGTCCGTCCAAACCCCTAAACCTTCTACAAATCCTCTCAGATAGCCTACTTTCTCCCTTTCCCATTCTCGCTGAATTATTTGCACCTCAATGGTAATACTTACAAAGTCTACCTTTCAGAATATGTTTCGTATTGGTGTCTTTCAGTAGAACAAAAGCACTTTATAAGGCAGGGACAGTTACTTTTACATCTTTTAATTATCTATACAGGTGACATAGTGTTTTCCGAATAGTAGTTTCTTAATACATTAAATTGAATTTCATTTTATCATTACTCCTCCTTTTCTTATTTGTGTATGTATGTATTTATTTATTTTTCAATTTATTTTTTGAGACGGAGTCTCGCTGTGTCACCTGGGCTGGAGTGCGGGAGTCCCATCTTGGCTCACTGCAACCTCTGCCTCCCAGGTTCAAGAAATTCTCCTGCCTCGGCCTCCCGTGTAGCTGGGATTAAAGGCATGCGCCACCACGCCCAGCTAATTTTTGTATTTTTAGTAGAAATAGGGTTTCACTGTGTTGACCAGGCTGGTCTCGAACTCCTGATCTTAAGTTATCCTCTCACCACCACCTCCCAAAGTGCTGCAATTATACATGTGAGCTACCCGGACTGTCTCCTTCTTTTTTATTATTATTACTTTTTGATATCTCTTCTTTTTCCTTCTTTTCACTATTCCACTTTCCATTATTCTTTTTATTTCTTCATCTAACAGATATAGGTCTCAAAATCAATTTTCTTATAACAACATTTCCACCAGCAAATATAACACCCTTCAACATTCCACTATAATTTTTTTCTGTAAATCACTCCTCACTTCCCTGACCTTCTCCCACAAATCAACCATTTGCAGTCATAGTCTGAAAGTTTTTGCCTATACCCATTTAATGGGAGAAATTTTAAACTATATTTAGTTTGTAGAATAAGTCACCCATATTTCCCGGGTTCTTGTTTGGTTCTATATTTTTACATTTTGATTTCCAAACCACTTAGAGATTTTTTTTTTTTCTTGGGTATGGTGTAAAACATAACGTGTCATATCTTAATAAATATTTCCCTTAGTAAACAATGCAGAGCTGTAATGCAGATAATATTATGGAGTCTTGGCTGCCTTATGGCTCCCTGTAGCCAGTATTTCCCAAAATATGTTTGGGATTTTAATATGTGCATCAGTTAGAATGATTTAGGCTGTAAGGATCAACTAACACAAATAATTATGACTTAAACAAAAAACAATTTATCATATATAACAAGAAGTCGTGAGGTAGGCAACTCCTAAAATGGTTAATTAAGAAGTCAATGACACGAAGGACTCAAATTCTTTCCAATTCTGGTTTCCTGTCTCTCACACATTAATTATGTTTTTCTTCATAAGCACAAAATAACTGCAGAAAGTCCAAATGTCACAGGTAGACAAAAAGCATTACCAATGGAAGGGGGTGTATTTTCTATTATGTGTCAGTATCTGTTAGAGAGAAAATTTCCTTTCCTGAAGCCAACTGCATACTCATCTTCAAACCCTCTTTATCAAAATCAGGCCACGCCCACTGGCCCATGCCTTAGTAGGAAAAAAAAAAAAGCTGGAAAGGTAGTAATTAGCATTTTCTACCTTGTTCATGGAAGGTAGCCTTTATTAGCATAGAAGAAAGAGGAGGGGAGCATGTATGTTGAGTATGTCCCCATCAATGTTAGCCACAATACATTTTCTGTTAAAAAGTGTTCTATGGAGAGGAATTTGGGGAAGTAACTGCTCAAAGATAAACAGGCTTCTTTGCTGCAAGATGTCTAAGAAGTCCTATTATTATAATTTATTATAGTAAATTGTGATTCTCAAAAAGGGAGATAATTTGTGTAGCAAGTAACATTTATTTGACCATGAAAATATTTTTCTCTTGGAGATACTATTGATATTTCATCATAATCAAAGACACAAACATAACAAAATACTAGTGCTCTGAAAAAAAAAAGGAATTTGGGCAATGCTTCTCTAGGCATACCCTGCACATACCATATGTATTTTTGTATAAGCAGTCTTCAACCTCCATGAATCCACCATTCAAATATTCTACATGTTCATGCGTAATAAATGATGTCTTTAAGCTGCCTTTCACATATAAGATTCAGACTTTTTTATATCAGTTGTCAGTCAAATATTGTCTCCAGTTTAGGAAACCTTACTATCTTAGTTGACAGTGGGAAATCATTTGAATATTTTAGTCTTTTTGAGCTTTTTAGATAAAAATGGGTGGGAAGTGGAAAAACTTAAACTGCTTATACTAATGGAAAAATTTATAAGTCTCAAAAGTTCCACAGAGTTGGCATAAATATGGAAATGTTATATGGCAAAGGATGTGAATCTTGTCAGTTGATTAATTGAATAAAAGGGAAAAATACTGTGAATAATACTGTTACAATGTTATTGAACATTGTATATGAAAACTAGGTATAAGTGGATATTTTATCATTGCTTAGCTCTGGGAAATTTGTCCACCCTGTGGTATTAAGTCCTGTCTGTTCTCAGCCCATCCTCAGCTAACAATACAGCATGATAATCCAACTCCTGTGGGCACTCCATATCTCTTCTGTTAACCATTGAACCCCATTCAGGCAGGATATTCATTCTCCTCTGACAGCTCAGTGCATTTGGGGGCACAGTATTATCAGGAATTAGCTTTCTCTCTCTTCCCTGCTTATGAAGAGGTAAATATGCCGAATTGGCTCTTTAAACTTTTGTAGTCTTTCATATTTGGGCTTTTTCTATCTCCTCACAATTCTTATGCCTGGGAGGAGTCCAGCTATATATTAGGAACATGTTTCTCTCTTTATTTCTGTTAACTCCTTCCCTTGACTTACCTCTGATTCTTGTTTCCCTCACTTTGCATCAAACTGCTGCAACTGCTACAGTTGCCTAACCTGAACTGAAACTGCTTACCCCTAATCTTGAGTACTATTGCTTGTCACACATCCAAAGCCACAAGGCCTAATCCCACACCCGAGCTCAAATATACTACTCTTTCTTTCCTTTTATTTATTCCTTTCTTCTTTGGATTGAGTATTTATTTAAATTATAATATCACCTACTCTGATTTATTTAAAATGTTCAGCTTAATATAATGGAAATTTAAAATAATGTGATTGCCTGTTACCTTATGGTTATATTTGGAAAAACAAGCAAATGGGCGTAGCAGTGATTCCAAAATTGGTATAGAGAGGTGAGGATACAGAGAAACACATCAGACTCACTTGAGAAGAATGGGTTTTTTCTATTTCCCCCCAAATTCTCGGGCACCTATAGAGGCCCCTGTACCACCATGTCCTCATTCTTTCCCCTTCATGCATGCAAATCACTGCCTACTGAGCATCTATATTAGTCCATTATCATGCTTTTATGAAGAAAGAGCAGATACTGGGTAATTTACCAAGGAAAGAGGTTTAATCGATTCACAGTTCTGCATAGCTGGGGAGGCCTCAGGAAACTTACAATCATGGTGAAAAGTGAAGCAAACACGTCCTTTAACTTTCTCATATCATAAGCAGGCTTAGTCACGCTTGGCATAGTTTCTAGTTCTCTGCTTCTTCCCAGGATTTTAATGTGGTTGATCCAGATATCTGCTTTATACAAGTGCCTCCTGGTAACCATCTCTCACTGAAACAGGTACAACCTCATCGACTCACACCACTGATGCTCCAACCCTACATGAACTGTGTAGATATGCCACAATGACCACTTGTCAGTCACAGTGTGAATGCATGGAACTTGTGTCAGCTTGCTCTAAATCCACCAGTTAGAACTTTTCATGGGAACCCTGCCTGGGTAACAGCCTGAACCAACAAAGGCTTGGATCCATATGTTCCTTGCTATTTCTTTCTTGTTCTTCACTCACTGGTTGAACATACATGTCCTGAACAGCTCTCCCTTTTCTATTGGCTTTGTGAAGCATGCTACCCTCTTCTTTCTGGGATTTGTAAGTAATACAATGCTTCTGTTGCTTCATGCATTTTGTTAAGTTGTGTCCTCTATGTTTCACTTTCCCAGCATACCCAAACCTAACTTATTTTCCAGTCAAGGCTCTCCTAGAGAGTGGCTATCTTGACAGGAATAAATCAAACACAAGTCAGACAAGAGACGCAAGCCCATTTTCCAGTATAAACAAGTTTCCAGTGAAAGGGACATACCTGGTAATTGGCCAGACACTTTAGGCATTAGGCCATGAGCCAGGATGAAGAAGTATCCAGGAACAGCAATGCTGCAACCATCCATGACTAAATCCCCTAGCATCTAGTCAAGACAGGGCTAGAGTTTGTAGCCACTCTCCTGAAAAAGATCTCAAGATCAAATTAGAAGAAAATATAGCAAGAACCATTGGCCAGTAACTCGTAAAAAATTTGGAATGAGTATAGACTTTACAATATTATTGAAATTTATATTACTCACTGATACTACTGTGAACAATATATGGTAGGTTAGTAAAATAAGTAGAATACACCAATTCTTATTTATAATTCACAGTCTAGTTGGAAAGATGAGATAATACAAAGCTTTAAATACTAACTTTTTACCTAAAGAATATAGAGTTATGCCTTTTTTCCTTTTTTTCTATTTGTAATTAACAATAAAATACAATAAACAATCTATTTAAAGTTCTAATTTTACCTAAACCAGTTTCATGCTAATAATGAGCAAGAGGAAATCAATTAGAAATGTGCTATGATTAAGCAGGTGAGGTGTGGTTTTCTTACAGTGAGGACACCATGGAAGATGAGAGAGACACACATATCCCTGGAGGAAGGCAAGCTTAGTAATGGAATTTGACCATGCAAAACTTGTTGAAATAAATTCCAATAGGACATCAAATGGCACATTATAATATCTTTACTGAAACCTCTTCCATCCCATTGCTGGATTAACTTTTCCTTCCTTGCTTCCTTTCTTCCTTCTTTCCTTCTCTCATTTCTTCCTTCATTCTTGTCTTGTTTTCTTTTTCTTCCTCCAAATTCCCATCTTAATAAGGACTTGTTTATTTTGAGAAAAAAAAGTCTCAAATATTAGGCTGTTTACAAAAATAACCCACGGTATCAACTTTAAAAAGCAAATCTTAAGACTATTACATTAATCATTTGTCTAGAGGAGGCGTTTGACATGCTAAAACTTATTTACAAACAAATATTGCTACATTTGTGTTGAACAACCCCACACAGCACTCTTATGTAGGGTATGACACAAATACCTCTAATTCAATGATGCTTTCCAGGACTAAACTGTACTGAATGCATAACAAGAGATCATTCTGGACACTGTTGATTAAAAATTAAACTTTACATCCTTTTTATTAAGTTATAAAGAGGTACCAAAAATAAAAGCAAAAATTGCATGTTAAGACTGCATAATTATTAGGAGAATCAAAGGAAGTGAGAATGGGACTAGGCACAAGGAAATATGAACTAATGAACATGGAAAGGATGAGGGTAGGAAGAACAGGGACCATGTGCTGAAGACACTAGGAGAAAAGATCTGATGAAAAGTTTGATCTTAGACAAGCACCTAGGTAAAGAAATAATGGGATTAGATTTCTAAGTTGTACTATGTGCTTGAGAGTCATCTTCACTATTGATGCTTTCTCTGTCATCCTCTCCTTCCTCAGGTTCTTTTTCATCATATTTGATCAACTCCAGCGGATCATCACCCATCTTCATTATTGTCATCATCCAGTAGTTTCCTCTCTCAGTTCAGTCATCTGCACACCCCTTGTAGTGTAGTTGTTTTACAACAGCCCTTGGTAGTGTTAATTCTCTAGCACTTCCAGTCCTCACTGAGAGTGGACTGAGCATGAAAGTTTAAGGAAGTCAGAACACATAGGCATTTGAGGAAGCTGTCTGTGTGCATAGGGACTATCTGCAACAGTGAGAAGTGAACTCAGATAGGCTGAGGACATATAGGACAGAGAATCAGCGGGCTCTTCTATATGTCCCTATGGTTAATTTTTATCCTCTTTTTTGCCCATTCTCAGTAAATGGATAAAGACCCAACATCCATGCATTTGATTAAGTGTCAAATCTGGGAGTCAGGCATTATTCCTCCTTTTCTCTCTAACTCTATAGGCAAGAAATAACCAAGCACTACCAGTTCTACCTCCTAAGTATTCTGAATTCATTAATATCTTTCCAACTTTGCTAGTCTACCCTAGTCTAGGCCATCATCTCTCACTGAGATTATTGCAATCTAACTGAAATACTTATCTCTAGTATAGCCTCCTTCTGGTTTCTGTTCCACATTGAAGCTCTACAAATCTTCCCAAATGTAAATTTGATTATATAAGCCCATGATTCATCTATGATTTTCCATTACATGGGTATACACGATTTGGTATTTATTTGTTCCTTCTGCCTCATATCTTACCCCTCTCAATTTTTAACACTACATTTACTGATACTAAACTATGTTTAATTCTCTACAAATGCTGTATACTTTTTCTTGTATCTTGGCCCCCTTACCAATGCTAGTCATGCATTCCAAGTTTTTCCAGAGACCCACACTTTTCTGTTTAGAATTTCTCTTCCCCCTTCCCTATCAATATTAATATTTATTTAATAACTTTTTTGAGGATTTTATAAAATAATGAACTATACCTGACATAAAGAAAGGGCTCATTTAAAGTAGCTATTGCTACTGTTGGTTTTGTTTCTGTTTTTGTTATTTAGTAAACCCCAGTCCAAGACATTTTATTTCTTCAAATATTTGTTTTCCACTTGTTAAAGTGTGTCTGCCACACGTTGGTTAACCTGAAAGTCAACAGTGAGATGGAAATTTGCACGTAGGGCATTTACTAAGTGTCCTATTGGGATCGTTGCCATGAGGAAATAAAGGCAGCAGAACTGGACAGAGAGAGGAGCTGGAGTGCCACGTAGTTGCAGCAAAAGTTTCACAGATCCTGTAGAGAGCTCTTGTGCTAGAGTGGTCTAAATTGGGGCAAAGATGGTGACATTGAATACTCATTGGATATGAGTTGCCCCGAGCAGGGGTATAATCTTCGGCAATGTTGTTTCCTTCTGTGATTGGTAAACAAAGAGAAGGACACAAATGATAACTGCCAGCCACCACTTCCAGCAACTAGGAGAATGAGTTTTTAATTTCTGGAAGAGGTGGCACATTCAAGGGTCAGGGTAATGGGAACCTGGGTAGTACACAATAGCACCCCCTATAGTGCCCAACAGACTTCAGATTTTCTCTCCTCCAAGAAGCAGCCTTCTTAAATAAATAAGGTTTCACACACACACACACACACACACACACACACACACACAATGAGAAGAATTAAAAATAAACTAGAGCTATTTATTATCTTGGTGCAGCACACTGTACAAAAATGTGATGATACCTTTTGGTTTTCACTAGGCTTTATGTCTTCTAAACTTTTCTCTAATGTACTTGTTTTGTCTGTGTAGTGAAAACAGTACAGTTAAATAGCTGAGTTAGAATTAAAGTTCTACTGTGTGTAACACTCCACTTAGCACTGGGCAAAGTAGGAAAGAGTGAGGTTTTCAATTAACACAGAAGAAACAAAAATTCGATTTCTTTTTTAATATTTAAAGAAGTCTATACTGAGCCAAGTATGAGGGATGATGGCCTGAGGCACAGTCCCAAGGGGTCCTGAGAACAGGGGCCCAAAGTGGTTGGATTATAACTTGATTTTATACTTTTTAGGGAGGCATAGACATACATTTGCAGTCTCACTCAATGCAGTCATAGTTTTGGTGGCCATAGGAGAACTTGTGTCACTCCAAACCAAACTTTCATTGGTTTTATACATTGTAAGAAGACATAATTCATTTCTCATTGTCACTAAGCTACACAGTGGGAAAATGATACTATCTTCAATAAATCGTGTTGGGAAAACAATATCCATGTGCACAGTAATAACATTGGAACTTTTTCTTTCATTATACACAAAAATTAATGCATGTGAAGTTTACATTGGTTCAGACTCAAAAGATTAAACAATTCAAAGTGAGGGCTTACAGGTCATAGGCAGATTCAAACATTTTCTGATTGGCCATTAGTTGGAAAAATCCTATTTCTGAAACTATATGTTCACAATGGAAAATTCTTATGTGCATAGAACTCATTTTAGAAACTCACCCTAAGAATATTTAAACATACAAAATTGATAAATCTGTTCACTTCAGACCATTATAAATACGTTGCTACTGACAAAATAGAGAGGGAATGATGAGTTAGAGACTCTAATAACTATATTATCACCAAGCAGAAAAAAGCATCTCAGCTACTTGGTGTTAGATTCTACCAGTTCCAACATCCATCTCTCTAATCAAATTCTATAAAATTATTTTCTAATTAAAATGTTTCACATTTTGATGATCAGAATTTCATTATTAGCATATGTGAGCCAAATAACTTTTAGAGGCCTCTGATATTTTCCAGGCTTTCTCAAGTTTAAGAATTCTAATTTTCAAATATTTGAATAAACTAAACTGTTCTTAGAATATTAATATCATTTCATGTCATTAACACAGAAAAGTATTATCACACACCACCAATAATTTTAAAGCTCCAGTTCTTTACATTTTGGTGAATCTAGATGATAAAATAACATGGGGAGCAAGACGGCAGAATACAAGGCTCAATCAATCATACCCTGGCAAGGAAATCAATTTGACAACTATATACACAGAAAAAAACACCTTCATAAAACCAAAAATCAGGTGAGCACTCATAGTACTTGGTTTTAACTTCATACTGCTGAAAAAGACACTGAAAAGATGGAAAAACTGTCCTAAATTGCCAACGCCACACCTCCTTCACCCCCAGCAGTGGTGCAGAGAGCATCTCTGGGGTTTAGGAAGAGAAAACAGCAATTGTGAGGTATTAAACACAGTGTTGTTTTGTTAGAGCAGAAAGGAAAACTGGACCAAACTCAGCTGATGCCTACCCATGCAGGGAGCATTTAAACCAGCGTTATCCAAGGAGAAATGGTCAATTCCAGGGGTCTGAAATTGAGTTCCCTCAAGTCTCACAATTGAGGATTATAACACTCTCTGTCGCCAACTAAGCTTGAAAGACAGCCTAGGACAAAAAGACTGCAAATCTTAGATAAGACTTAGTGCTGAACTGGGCTCAGAGACAATAAACTAGGTAGGCAGGTGACATACTGTGATACTAGCTGGAGAAGCCAAGGGGTTGCCGGCACTACCCTCCCCTCACCCCAGGCTGCACATCTCACAGCTCCAAAAGAGATCCCTTCATTCTGCCTGAGGAGAGGAGAGGGGAGAGTGGAGAGGACTTGGTCTTCCATCTTGGATACCAGCTCAGCCACAGAAGGATAAGGCACCTGTCAGAGTCATGAGACCCCTGTTCCAGGCCCTAGCTCCCAGGTGATATTTCTAGACACACCCTAAGCCAGAAAGAAACCTACTGCCTTGAACGAAAGGACCCAGTGCTGGCAGCAATTATCACCTGCCTATTAAAGAGATCTTGTGCCCCGAATAACCGACAGTGATACCCAGGTAATATATTGAGGGACTTGGGTGAGCCTCTGAGTCTTGGTGGTTCCAGGTGAGATTCAGTACATTAGCACCTGTGGTGGCTCTGGGGCAAAACTCCTTCTGCTTGAAGAAAGCAGAGGGAAAAGTAAAGGGGACTTTGTCTTGCAACTTAGGTACAACTGTGGCCACAGCGGGATAGAGCACCAAATGGACTCCTGGGGTCCCTGATTCCAGGACTTGACTCTTAGATGTCATTTCTGGACCAGTCCCGAACTAGAGGGGAACCCACTGCCCTGAAAGGTGAGTCCCAGGCCATGCAGGATTCACCATAAGCTGATTTAAGAGTCCTTGAAACTTAAGAGACCAATGCAAGTATTACGGCAGTGGTCCTCATGGCATGGGGTAATGGTGGCTGCCTTTGAAAAGAAAAGGGAAGTATGGAAAGGATGGGATATTGCAGTTTTAATGACAGCTCATTCATAGTACAATATAATACCAAGTAGATTTCTAAGGGTTTTGACTGTAGTCTCTGCATTACAGATGTCACCTCTGGACCCCCCCAGGGCCTGGGGCGTATCATCACCTGAAGTGAAAGATATAGGCATGGCTGACTTTGCCACAAGCTGAAAATAGAGTCCCAGGGCCTAAAGTGAATATAAGCAGTAGCCAGGAAGTGGTTAGAGCAGGCCTTCAGTGTGGCACAATGCCGTGCGGGCTTCAGGTCTCACTCAATGCGGTCATAGTGGTGGTCCCAGGGTGCTTGTGTCACTCCAACCCAAGCTTTCATTGGTCAGAAGGGGGGGGGGGGGGAGAGAGAGAGAGACAGAGACAGAGACAAAGAGAGACAGAGAGAGAGAGACAGAGACAGAGAGAGAGAGGCTCTGGGTTTTGTTTTGTTTTTTTTTTTTGAGTAAGTAAGAGAAGAGAACAAGAGTCTCTGCCTGGTAATCCCGATACTTTTCTGGACATTGTCCAAGATGATCAAGGTGGTACCTTTATGAGTCTGCAAGAATTGTAGTGTTATAGATACCCTCTGATTTAGGAAAAGAGAGGAATGTGAGCATCAAACTTGCTTTGTATTCTAGAACCAGGTCTGCTTCCATAAATCTCAATTTTGGAAAGAACCTCAGAGTCCCAGGTTCTAGGCCAGTACCCTTGGAAAGGGTCTTATTGCCAGACTGGATCACACAGCCAATTAAAATTTTGTGGGCTACTGAGGTGGAATGAATGCATTTTGTATGTGGGAACAATGTTAGTTTTGAGGAATCAGGAGCAGAATGCTATAGTTTGAATTTCCCCTTCGAAACTCATGTTGAGATTGTATTGCTATTATGATATTATTTAGAAGTGGGACTGATAAGAGATGATTATGCCATGAGGGCTTCATCCTCATGAATGCAGTAATGTCATTAGCACTGGAGTGAGTTCTTTATCATGAGAATGAGTTGTTATAGAATCTAATTTGGCCCTCTTGTTCACTCATTCCCACACTCTCTTTCCCTTCAGCCTTCCACAATGGTATGATGCAGCATGAATGTTCTCACTGGATACCAGTGTAATGCTCTTGGACTTTTCAAACTTCACAACTGTGAGAAATAATTTTCTTTTCTTCATAAATTACCTAGCCTATGGTATTCTCTTATAGCCACACAAAAATGGACTAAGAAAAAACTTCAATAGGTATCTATTATTTAAAGTTTTTAAGGCATATTTTATGGTACACGTTGTGTTCTCTCTTGATGAATGTTTCATTTGAGCTTGAAAATAATGCATATTCTGATATTGTTGGATGGAGTATTTAAAATGTCAAATAAATTAAATTGATAAGCAGCTTATGTCCACTATATCCTTACTGCTTGTGTGTCTACTTCCTCTATCAATAACTGAATAGGTGCATTAAAACATTTAACTTTAAGAGTATATGTGCCCATTTCTCTTTAAAGTTTTATCAGGTTTTGCCTCATATATTTTGATGTTTTCTTAGGTGAATTTGTGTTAAAGATTGTTATTTTTTTGGAAAATTAATTCCTCGATCATAACTTTATCTTCATATTTGAATAATAATTTATACTTAATATATTCTTTTCAGTTTGTAATTTCTTTCTTTCAAAACTAAATATTTCACTAAAAGCTTCTTTTTTTTTTTTTTTTTTTTTTTTTTTTTGGCTTTCACGGTTTCTGAAATGAAGTCCAATGTCATTCTAATACTTATTCCTCTGTAAGTAAGGTCCTTTTCTCTTCTAGTTTTCTTTAAATATTTGCAGTTGGCTTTGTTTTTCTGAAATGTAAATGTGATGTGTCCAGGTGTGTTTATTTTTATTTCTTGCATTAGTGCTTCTTAGTGTTCTCTAAGCTTTCTTGGTGTGTGAATTGGTATGTGATTTTAATTTTCAAAAAACTTCTGCTCTTTGCAATAAATCTTGCTTCTGCTCACTCTTTGGGTCTGCGCCACCTTTAAGAGCTGTAACACTCACTGCAAAGGTCTGCAGTTTCATTCCTGAAGTCAGTGAGACCACGAACCCACCAGAAGGAAGAAACTTTGGACACGTCCAAACATCAGAAGGAACAAACTCCAGACACACCATGTTTAAGAACGGTAACACTCACCGCGAATATCTGCGGCTTCATTCTTGAAGTCAGCGAGACCAAGAACCCACCAATTCCGGACCCACAAACACCTCCTACCAGACCCTAACTCCAATATTGGGGATTACAATTTAACATGAGATTTCGATGGAGATGAATATCCAAACTATTTCACCGACTTTTCAATGGAGTTGTTTGATTTTTGCTTGTTAATTTATTAAAGTTTTCTATAGATTCTGGGTATTAGATTTTTGTTGTGTGCACAGTTTGCCAATATTGCCCCCCATTCAGTAAGTTGTCTATTTACTCAGTTGATATATTATTTTGCTGTGCAGAATCTCTTTGATTTAATTAGGTCACAGCTGTCAATTTTTGTTTTTGTTATTGCTTTTGGTGTCTTTATCAAGAAATTTTTCCCAGGGTCTGTATTTGGAATGATACTTCCTAAGTTATTGTAATGGTTAATACTGTGTCAACTTGATTGGATTTAAGAGTGCAAAGTACTGATCATAAGTGTATCTGTGAGAGTGTTGCCAAAGGAGATTAACATTTGAGTCGGTGGGCTGGGAGAGGCAGACCCACTCTTAATCTGGGTGGGCACAAACAAATCAGCCGCCAGCACAGCTAGAATATAAAGCAAGCATAAAAACCTGAAAAGAGGAGACTGGCCAGGCCTCCCAGCCTGCATCTTTCTCCCATGCTAGATGCTTCCTGCCCTCGAACATTGGACTCCAAGTTCTTCAGATTTGGGACTCGGACTGGCTTTCCTTGTTCCTCAGCTTGGGACCTTGGAATTGTGTGAGTGAGTACTTAATAAACTCATACACACACACACACACACACACACACACATCTATCTATATAGATAGATATAGAAAATCTATCTATATATAGATAGATATATGTCTATGTGTGTCTATATATATACACATATATATACATATATATAGACACACACACACATATATATACATATATGTATCCTATTAGGTCTGTGCCTCTAGAGAACCCTGAATAATACTGATTTTGGTACCAAGAGCAGTTCTAGAGGAACAGAATATTAAGGATTGAGTTCTTTCATTGGTTTTGAGGTTTCTGGAGTTAGCTGCTTAATATGTAGACCCCCAAATGCTAAGGACTCTACTTCTAATAGTATGGAGAACACAGATAATCCTTGGCATGAACTATTTAGAGTGTTATGAAAAATAGATGCATCTGACACTCCTAATGCACTACTTGGGAGAGGCAAGGAGCTTAGTGACTCCAAACATAATAACTTTGACCATACATGGAGAACCAAGGAATATAATGAAGCTGGTTGGTTGCTCCTAAGTTCAGTAGATAAAGTGATAAAAGAAAATGATGAACCCAGGGATGCTCTCTCCCAACTTCAGAAGCAGATACTGAGCCTCAAATCTGCTAAGATTGCACTGAGTGAGAATAGAGAAGGAGCTGAAAGACACAAGCTATTATCAAGCGAGTAGCTGACCTGCAATGAAAGGTGCATGCAAAGAATCACCAGGTGTCTACTGTTAAAGTGAAGGTATTGATTGGAAAAGAATGGGACCCTGCATCTTGGAATGGAGACATGTGGGAGGACCCTGATGAAGTTGGAGACACAGAGTTTGTAAACTCTGCTGAACCTTTGTTGCCAGAAGAAACAGCTTCTCCATCCCCAGTAGTGGCAACATCCTTTCCCAGACCCATGCTGCAATCAGCCTTTCCACCTTTGTCTGAGGAGAGAAACCCTGCACTGCCTGAGGCAACAGTGATGGCCTCCTTTTAGGCAGTTGCCAGGCAAGATAATGTTGATTCTCCTCAGCAGCCACCCCTAACAACCCTGTTGCTTCTAGACCTATAACTGGACAAAAGTCCCAGAGAGCCCCTAGATGTGAGATAGAGAGTATAAACCTTGATTCATAAAGCAAGTTTTTAGAGACCTACTAAGAGACTACAACTCCCACATAATAATAGAGGGAGTCTTTAACACCCCACTGTCAATATTAGACAGATCACTGAGACAGAAAATTAACAAGGATATTCAGGATTTGAACTCAGCTCTGGAGCAAGTGGACCTAATAGACATCTACAGAACTCTCCACCCCAAATCAACAGAACACATACTCTTCTCAGAACCTCATCACTCTTATTCTAAAATTGACCACATAATTGAAAGTAAAAGACTCCTCAGCAAATGCAAAAGAACGGAAATCATAACAAAATGTCTCTCAGACCACAGTGCAATCAAATTAGAACTCAGGATTAAGAAATTCACCCCAAACTGCACAACTACATGGAAACTGAACAACTTGCTCCTGAATGACTACAGGTTAAGTAATGAAATGAAGGCAGAAATAAAGATGTTCTTTGAAACCAATGAGAATGAAGACACAACATACCAGAATCTCTGGGACACATTTAAAACAGTGTTTAGAGGGAAATTTATAGCACTAAATACCCACAAGAGAAAGCAGGAAAGATCTAAAATTGACACCCTAACATCACAATTAAAAAACTAAAATAACTAGAGAAGCAGCAGGAAACAAATACAAAAGCTAGCAGAAGATAAGAAATAACTAAGATCAGAGCAAAAGTGAAGAAGATAGAGACATGAAAAACCCTTCAAAAATCCATGAATCCAGGAAGTGGCTTTTGAAAAGATTAACAAAATATATAGCCTGTCATCCACACTAATAAAGGAGAAAAGAGAAAAGGATCAAATAGACACAATAAAAAATGATATAGGGGATATCACCACTGATCCCACAGAAATACAAACTACCGTCAGAGAATACTATAAACACTTCTCCGCAAATAAACTAGAAAACCTAGAAGAAATGGATAATTTTCTGGACACGTATATCCTCGCAAGACAAAACCAGGAAGAAGTCAAATCCTTGAATAGACCAATAACAAGTTCTGAAATTGAGGCTGTAATTAATAGTCTACCAATCAAAAAAGGTACAGAACCAGACAAATTCACAGCCGTTTTCTACCAGAGGTACAAAGAGGAGGTGGTACCATACCTTCTGAAACTATTCCAAACAATAGAAAAAGGGAATCCTCCCTAACTCATTTTATGAGGCCAACATCATCCTGATACCCAAACCTGGCAGAGACCAACAAAAAAAGAAAATTTCAGGCCAATATCCCTGATGAACATCCATGCAAATATCCTCAATAAAATACTGGCAAACCAAATCCAGCATCACATCAAAAAGCTTATCCATCATGATCAAGTTGGTTTCATCCCTGGGATACAAGGCTGGTTCAACATATCCAAATTAATAAATATAATCCATCACATAAACAGAACCAATGACAAAAACAACATGATTATCTCAATAGATACAGAAAAGGTCTTAAACAAAATTCAACACCCCTTCATGTTAAAAACTCTCAATAAACTAGGTATCGATGGAATGTATTTCAAAATAATAAGAGCTATTTATGACAAACCCAAAGTCAATATCATACTGAATGGGCAACAACTGGAAGCAGATCCCTTTGATAACTGGCACAAGACAAGGATGTCCTCTCTCACCACTCCTATTCAACACAGTATTGGAAGTTCTGGCCAGGGCAATCAGGCAAGATAAAGAAATAAAGAGTATTCAAATAGGAAGAGAGGAAGTCAAATTGTCTCTATATGCAGATGACATGATTGTATATTTAGAAAATCCCACCATCTCAGCCCAAAATCTCCTTAAGCTGAGTCTCAGCAAAGTCTCAGCATACAAAATCAATGTGCAAAAATCACAAGCATTCCTAAACACCAATAACAGACAAACAGAGAGCCAAATCATGAGTGAACTCACATCCACTATTGCTAAAAAGAGAATAAAATACCTAGGAATACAACTTACAAGGGAAGGACTTCTTAAAGGACAACTACAAACCACTGCACAAGGAAATAAGAGAGGACAAAACAAATGGAAAAAGATTCCATGCTCATGAATAGGAAGAATAAATATTGTGAAAATGGTCATACTGCCCAAAGTAATTTACCAATTCAATGCTATCTAAATTAAGCTACCACTGACTTTCTTCACAGACTTGGAAAAAACTACTTTAAAGTTCATATGGACCCAAAAAAGAGTTCGCATAGCCAAGACAATCCTAAGCAAAATGTCAAATTGTCTCTGTTTGCAGATGACATGATTGTATATTTAGAAAACCCCAGGGTCTCATCCCAAAATCTCCTTAAGCTGATAAGAAACTTCACCAAAGTCTCAGGATACAAAATCAATGTGCAAAAATCACAAGCATTCCTATACACCAATAATAAACAGAGAGGCAAATAATGAGTGGACTCCCATTCACAATTGCTACAAAGAGAATAAAATACCTATGAATACAGCTTACAAGAGATGTGAAGGACCTCTTCAAGGAGAACTACAAGCCACTGCTCAAGGAAATAGGAGAGGACACAAACAAATGGAAAAGCATTCCAGGCTCATGGATAGAAAGAATCAATATCGTGAAAATGGCCACACTGCCCAAAGTAATTTATAGATTCAATGCTATCCCTTCAAGCTACCACTGAATTTCTTCACAGAATTAGGTAAAAACTACCAGGGCAGTTCTCCTGGATAATATCCTGAAGAGTGTTTTCCAACTTGGTTCTATTCTCCCTCGTCACTTTCAGGTACACCAATCAAATGTAGGTTTGGTCTTTTCACATAGTTCCATATTTGTTGGAGGCTTTGTTCATTCCTTTTCATTCTTTTATATCTCATCTTGTCTTCACACTTTATTTCATTAAGTTGATATTCAATCTTTGATATCCTTTCTTCGGCATGATCAGTTCGGCTATTGATACTTGTGTATGTTTCACGAAGTTCTCATGCTGTGTTTTTCAGCTCCATCAGGTAATTTATGTTCTTCTCTAAACTGGTTATTCTAGTCAGAAATTTCTCTAACCTTTTTGCAAGGTTCTTAGCTTCCTTGCATTCGGTTAGAGCATGCTTCTTTAGCTTGGAGGAGTGTGTTATTACCCATCTTCTGAAACCTACTTCTGTCAATTCGTCAAACTCATTCTCCACCCAGTTTTGTTCCCTTGCTGGTGAGGAGTTGTGATACTTTAGAGAAGAGGCATTCTGGTTTTCTGAATTGTCAGCCTTTTTGTGTTGGTTTTTCCTCATCTTTGTGGATTTATCTACTTTTGGTCTTTAATGTTGGTGACCTTCGGATGGGGTTTCTGTGACAATGTCTTTTTGTTGATGTTGATGCTATTTCTGTTTATTAGTTTTCCTACTAACAGATCCCTCTGGTGCAGGTATGCTGGAGTTTGCTGGAGGTCCACTCCAGACCCTGTTTGCCTGGGTATCACCAGGGGAGACTGGCTGCAGAACAACAAAGATTGCTGCCTGTTTCTTCCTATGGAAGCTTTGTCCCAGTGGGGTACCCACCAGATGCCAGCTGGAACTCTCTTTTACGAGGTGTCTGTTGACCCCTGCTGGGATGTGTCTCCCAGTCAGGAGGCGCGTGGGTCAGGGACACACTTGAGGAGGCAGTCTGTCCATTAGAAGAGTTCAAGTGCTGTGCTGGGAGATCCACTGCTCTCTTCAGAGCCAGCAGGCAGGAATGTTTAAGTCTGCTGAAGGTGCACCCATAGCCACCCCTTTCCCCAGATCCTCTGTCCCAGGGAGATGGGAGTTTTATCTATAAACGCCTGACTGGGGATGATGCCTTTCTTTCAGAGATGCCCTGCCCAGAGAGGAGGAATCTAGAGAGGCAGTCTGGCTGCAGTGGCTTTGCAGAGCTGTGGTGGGCTCCACCCAGTTCGAACTTCCTGGTGGCTTTGTTTACACTGTGGGGGGAAGATGGCCTACTCAAGTCTCAGTAATGGTGGACTTCCCTCCACTCACCAATCTCAAGCATTCCAGGTCGACTTCAGACTGCTGTGCTGGAAGTGAGAAATTCAAGCCAGTGGATCTTAGCTTGCTGGGCTCCATGGAGGAGGATCAACTGAGCTGGACCTCTTGGCTCCCTGGCTTCAGCCCCCTTCCCAGGGAAGTGGACATTTCTGTCTTGCTGGTATTCTAGGCACTGCTGGGGTATGACAAAAACTCCTGCAGCTAGCTCGATGTCTGCCCAAATGGCCACCCATTTTTGTGCTGGAAACCCAGATCCCTGGTGGTGTCAGCGCATTCGGGAATCTCCTGGTCTGGGGGTTGTGAAGACCATGGGAAAAGTGTAGTATCCGGGTCGAAGTGTATCATTCCTCAAGGTGCAGTCCCTCACAGTTCCTCTTGGCTAGGGGAGGGTGTTCCCTGACCCCTTGCATTTCCTGGGTGAGTCAACATCCCACCCTGCTTCAGCTCACCCTCCATGGGCTGCACCCACTGTCTAACCAGTCCCAATGTGATGAGCCAGGTACCTCAGTTGGAAATGCAGACATCACCACATTCTGCATTGGTCTTACTGGGATCTACAGACTGGAGCTGTTCCTATTCGGCCATCTTGCCAGCCAACACAACACTATAAATTTAATATGGAACTAAAAAGAGCTCGTATAGCCAAGACAATCTTAAGCAAAAAGAACTAATCTGGAGGCATCACACTACCTGACTTCAAATTATACTACAAGGCTACAGTAACCAAAGCAGCATGATACTGTTACCAAAACAGATATATAGACTAATGGAACAGAACAGAGGCCTCAGAAATAACACCAGACATCTACAACCAACTGATCTTTGACAAACCTGACAAAAAAGCAATGGAAAAAGGATTCTGTATTTAATAAATGATGTTGGGAAAACTGGCTAGCCATATGCAGAAAACTGAAACTGGACCCCTTCCTTACACCTTATACAAAAATTGACTCAAGACAAGTTATAAACTTAAACATAAGACCTAAAACCATAAAATCCCTAGAAGAAAACCTAGGCAATACCATTCAGGACATAGGCATGGGCAAAGATTTCATGACTAAAACACAGAAAGCAATTGCAACAAAAGCTGAAATAGACAAATGAGTTCTAATTAAACTAAAGAGTTTCTGCACAGCAAAAGAAACTACCATCAGAGTGAACAGGCAACCTACAGAATAGGAGAAAATTTTTACAATCTACTCATCTGAAAAAGGGCTAATATTCAGAATCTACAAAGAACTTAAACAAATTTACAAGAAAAAATCAAACAACCCCATCAAATGTGGGCGAAGGATATAAACAGACACTTTTCAAAAGAAGACATTTATGCAGCCAACAAACATATGACAAAAAGCTCACCATCACTGGTCATTAGAGAAATGCAAATCAATCAAAACCACAATGAGATATCATCTCATGCCAGTTAGAATGGTGATCATTAAAAAGTCAGGAAACAACAGATGCTGGAGAGGATGTGGAGAAATAGGAATGCTTTTACACTGTTGGTGGCAGTGTAAACCAGTTGAACCATTGTGGAAGGCAGTGTGGGAATTCCTCAAGGATCTAGAATGAGAAATGCCATTTGACCCAGCAATCCCATTACTGGGTATATACCCAAAGGATTATAAATCATTCTACTATAAAGACACATGCACACATATGTTTATTGCAGCTGTATTCACAATAGCAAAAACTTGGAACCAACCCAAATGCCCATCGATGATAGACTGGATAAAGAAAATGTGGCACATATATACCATGGAATACTCTGCAGCCATAAAAAAGGATAGGTTCATGCCCTTTGCAGGGACATGTTTGAAGCTGGAAACTAACACAAGAACAGAAAAACAAACACCACATGTTCTCACTCATAACTAGGAGTTGAACAATGAGAACACATGGACACAGGGAGGGGAACATCACACACAGAGGCCTGTCGGGGGTTGAGGGGCAGGGGAAGGATAGCATTAGAAGAAATATCTAATGTAGATGACTGGTTGATAGGTGCAGCAAACCACCACGGAATGTGTATAACTATGTAAAAACCCCACATGTTCTGTGCATGTATCCCAGAACTTAAAGTATAATAATAATTTTAAAACTTACAGGCCATCAGGAAATGATGTCCTGTTCAATAAATAATGCTGGGATAACTGGCTAGAAATATGCAGAAGATAGACACTGGACCCTTTCCTTACACCACATACAAAAATCAACTAAAGATGGATTAAAAACTAAATACGAAACCTAAAATTATCTAAACCTTGGAAGATAACCTAAGATCCCTGGCAAAGATTTCATGACTAAGAGGCCAAAAACAATTCCAACAACAACAAAAATTGACAAATTGTACCTAATTAAATTAAAGAACATCTGCACAGCAAAAGAAACTATCAACAGATTAAACAGAAAATCTAGAGAATGGAAGAAAATATTTTCAAACTACGCATCTGACAAAAGTCTAATATCCAGAATCTATAAGGAACTTAAACAACTTTACAAGCAAAACACGAACAACCCCATTAAAAAGTGGGCAAATATCATGAGCAGATATTTTTCAAAAGAAGACATACATGTGGTCAAGAAGCATGTGAAAAATAAAGATCAACATCACTAATAATTAGATAAATGCCAATTAAAAATTGCTGGCGGAAACTTTAATTAATTCATCCATTGTGGAAATCTATTTGGGGATTTCTCAAGTAACTTAGAACTGCTCTTTGACCCAGCAATCTCATTATTGGATATATACTCTAAGGAACATAAATTGTTCTACCATAAAGACACATGCATGCTTGCTGATGTTCACAATAATGAATCCATGGAACCAAGCTTAATGCCCATCAATATCACACTGGATAAAGAAAATGTGGTACATATACACCATGGATTACTACACAGCCCCCAAAAAGAATGAGATCATCTCCTTTGCTGCAACATCAATGGAGCTGGTGTTCATTATCCTAAGGAAACCAGCACAGAAAGAGAAAACCAAATACCGCATGTTCTCATTTGTGAGTGGTATCTAAACATTAAGTGTACATGACATTTGTAAACATTAAGTATACACAACAAAATGACATACTAAACATTAAGTATACATAAACTCAAATAAGATATATATATATATGGTATATATATTCCTTTTGGTATATATCCAAAGGAAATGATAACAGTATGTGGAAGAGACATCTGCACTCACATATTTATCATAGAACTACTCACGGTAGAAAAGATACAGAATCAACCTTTGTGTCCACCATAAGGAGAAGATGGCCATATAAAAGCTGAAGAAAGAGGCCTCAGGAAAAAAAAAAAAAAGTCTTATTTACATCCTGATCTTCAGCTTACAGTCTTCAGATTTATGGAAAAAAAAAAAAAAAAAGTCTCTGTTGTTTAAGCCAAAAAGGAAAAAAAGTTTCAAAAAATGTAAAGTTATCCTGAAATAGAAAAGGAAGCCTTGTGACAAATTGAGTTATTGGTCATTAAGGATGTTAACACAGATGCTGGATGACAAACTGCAGGTTGCTTAAAACATTCAAGCATCAGTTATGATTCCTCTCAAAGTATTAGGTAAGTATCTATTACCCAATATTGCTGTCAAAAATAAAAGTACCAGATATTAAGGACTGGAAGATTATGATTTATTTAAATAATAGAACTGCTGCATCATACTTTATCAAATTGGGTTAATTTTGTGATAAAAATAGTGAATTTGTTTTGCAATGAAATACTACATATTATATATAATTTGTGCAATTAAGAAAATACATAGTAAAATGCAAAAAACTACATTCTATATTGTACCACCACAAAATGTTTACACCAGTTGAATATCATTTCAATCAACTAATTATAAAGGTTGGAAGATAGATGGGTCAAAGGACAGATGAATGAATAGATGGATGGATAGATAGATATAGATATGACATATAGATAGATAAATTGACAATAAAAATGTTTTATGAATATTGGGTCCTAACACATGCCTTATTTTAAAAAATAAGCATTCAATGTAAGTTTACATGAATTAACAGAACAGGAATCTGTAATGAAACTGAATTAAATATTGTTTCACCATAATAAATTATTTCCTTTAATTTATTTCTAAATATAAAAATTTTTTAAATATAGGTTTTTAAATTATGCACCTTTAACTCCTCTTTTAAACTTTACACACATCAATTGGCTCTCTGCTATAAAAGATAAAGACATTAGCAGTCTTTCATGTTGTCCTACCTCCCTTCCTTCCTCTTTCTGATTTGTGATTTATGTTATTAATTTTATTTCACCAAAATTTATTACAGTCTGTTATGTTACTACAATTTTTATAAGTTTATATTTATATGTATAAGCTTGTTTATTATTTTATTTTTTCACATATTCATTATTTTTTCTTATTTCTTTTTTTAGTTTCATCATTAAGTAGTTTTTATTTCCAACAAAATTTCCAAAACGTTTCTTTTACAATTTTTCTGGATTTAGGATTCCTAACGCTTTCAAGTTTCAATATTTTCTTTTGGATGAATAATCCTTGCATCACATTTTATTTCTTTCAGGAAGAAAACAAAACAACTTTGTTTTGAAATTTAATTACTTACACATGGGATATATCTTAACCATTCAGTGTAAATGTTTCCTGGAGTCTTTTTTGGCTCTTTCTTCATTTCACGGAAACTTATTTTATTAAATATTTAATAATTCTCCCAATCCATATGTTGAGTTCTTCAGGGAAACCAATAATTCATATAGGAGATTGTCTTTGTCTTGCATATTTATTTTTTTCTGATTACTTGATCTTTCACAGCTGTGTTCTCTGTAATTATTTCAAGCCTTTCCTCCATGTTATCATGTAATTAATTTGCATTTTTCCATATATGCTTTGTTCATTGCACCTTTCAGTTTATTAATTACATTAATATATTTTGACCTTTTATTTTGTATTGTAAGTTAATCACCTCAGTTTTTCTCATGGTTTTGCTCTTTATTTTATTTAATCTGAGTCCTTCTGGAATACAAAGCATCATTGGCAAATTTCCTTTTGTTCCTTGGGTTATGTTTTCTTCCATTATAGTTTCTTTCTCTGTTCTTTTTATTGAAAGTATCTCACTTATTTTTTTTTCTTTTTTTTTTTTTTTTTTTTTGAGACGGAGTCTTGCTCTGTAGCCCGGGCTGGACTGCAGTGGCCGGATCTCAGCTCACTGCAAGCTCCGCCTCCCGGGTTTACGCCATTCTCCTGCCTCAGCCTCCGGAATAGCTGGGACTACAGGCGCCCGCCACCTCGCCCGGCTAGTTTTTTGTATTTTTAGTAGAGACGGGGTTTCACCGTGTTAGCCAGGATGGTCTCGATCTCCTGACCTCGTGATCCGCCCGTCTCGGCCTCCCAAAGTGCTGGGATTACAGGCTTGAGCCACCGCGCCCGGCCCTATTTTTTTTTTTTCTAGTGTTATGCATAGGCTTAAGTTCCATGCCAAACTTTTTCAGCTTGTTTGCACTTTGGAATTTCCTCGGCCCTGTCCAGACTATATTTTAAATCTCTATAGTGTAGGTGAATTTACCTTCCTTTCCAATTCTTTTGTGACTTACTTTTCCCAAAAAGCAGTTATTTTCTGCTGCCTTTAAAATTTTCTATTCAGTTTTTCTGTTGCCTGCAGTCATGGAAAGAAGAAAGAACAATACTGAACTCACTTTTTCCTTCCCAGATTTCGTTATAACTGCTGTATCAAGATGTACCGCACCTCACTGTTAGGTGTATTCAATTCATTTGGGGTATCATTTAACTTAAAATTTACTCCACTAATTATTCTTTATACTTAGAACCTTTATTTTTCTCCGATAAATTCAATCTCATTGTTAATTTCTTCAGTTTTACAGCATCTGTTTCCCCTATTACCTCTTCAGAAGAGAGTCAACACAAAGATATTCAATTAGCTTGCTTTTTCACCTTTGGTAATATTAGTTAAAATTCTCAGGCTTTTGTGGAATCGCTATTATGGTATCTAAAGGACATGGGTTGGGTGGGTCTTGTCTTGTTACTTTTTAATATCTGCTCTGTCACATTATTAACTGTTTCTATTCTTGGTTGTCCTTTTGGAAGTTAATGATTTTGGGCTCCACCTCTTGCGTTATTTAGTCATTGCTACTTTTTTTTGATTTTTTAAAAAAATTTTTGCTGTCTTCTAAATTGTTTTGCTGCTGTATCATTAATTTTTGCGTTGTTAAAAACCATTATTTTTTCACTGGGAGCTATAGGAGAATTGGAGGATAAATATGCTGTCAGGTACCATTTTTCTCTTCCATTTAAAACTGAAAATTTGAAGATATGCTTTTATGTGCCCCAAGTCTAAAATTATTAGAAAATGATAAAACAAATTTATGTTCCCATGTCTGAGTAATTTTAAGATAGTTTCAATGTAAATAATACCTTACAAACTTTTAAATTACAAAGGTGCATAAGCTAGGAAAGCATGAAAATTTGACTCTCATAGAAATAGTAGAAATCTTGATCAAACAAAATTATATAAAAAGGATAAAATTTTTCCAGTGAATATGTTTTACACATGCAAATAATGATAGAAGTCTTATTTAAAGGCACACACAAAAAGGACTGAAATGTTTTCCTTGGGAATCATTTCTATTTATTTTTCATTGTTATTGTATTTTGGCCTCATCCACTAGATTACCAATAGGAAAGTATTAAAATGTATTCATGTGATATTATTTTTGATCTTTTGACATAGCCTATTATACAATTAATGTGAACAAATGGAAAAGATCAGCCACTTAATTCTATAAATTAGAAATTTAAAGGATATATTAGTCATGTTGTTCAACCTCCATTTTTTCTAAATATGCATTTTATTTTACTAAGAGTCATGGTTTCACTGTAAAAACAGAATACACATTGATTTGGTTTTATGGTGCAGGTTTAATTAAAATTCCACCCCTAATGGAATAGTACAAAGTCCTATTTTAAGTTTATGATCTTCAGCTGATTTCATGCATTATTTAAGAACCATTATTTTGGTTTATTAACAGTCATGTGTGCATTTGATCACTTTCTTCAGTGGGAAAGTGCTGTGTATAAGTTACTAGTTATTTCAATATCATTTAAAGCCCAAGTCAGTAACTTTTTTTTTTTTTTTTTCAATTTGAAAGCAAGCACTGCTTATAAACTGAACAGATTAGAAAAATAATTATGAAAACACATTAGTTCATCCTTCTAGTAAGTCTGTTGTTCTGGTCTTCCCTGTTGCCAGCATCTTCACCTTCTGCAAAAGGGGTGGGTATTATTTTTTTTTTTTTATTCCACCTCATGGAGAGGATAATTTGAAGGGCCACAGGAAATTTTTGTCTTCTTTGAAGCATCTTTCCATCAGTAGAGATCTCATGAATCAGACCCTCCATGCAGATGGTGCCATATTTACCAAGCGATGAGCAATCAATGTGTTACCTGTCAAGGCAATGTGCTTCTTGATGATTTTGCCATAATCATGCTTGTAGATTAGTTCAGTTACCAAGTTCAGGTTTGGGTATCTCCATGCAGTATATGGTTCTACAATCCACAACATATTAAGTGAAGCATTGTTGAGCTTAATGAAGGTTCTATTGAAGATCTGACAAAGGCAAAGAAGCTGCAACACCTTTCAGACTTTTGGGCTCACACCATTGATACTTCCGTTCCTGATGACAAATGTCAATTTGGGTTCTGCAGGTGTAATACATAGAAGTTGCTAGCTTTTCTTAGCATCCTAGCCATTCGAATTTCAGATCTGTGCATCTGCCTATATTCCTTGTGATAGTACTTTGCTTTTTCATAGATAAGCTTCCTACTTACCTTTCGAAGCATCTTTTGGGCAAAAACTTCTTTCTCAAGCACTTGATGTTCAGCTCTGCTAAATCCTTCACTTTTTCTTAAGCATTACTGGCACAATAGGAATCTTCTTCTTCTCTTGGACAGCCTCCATGTTTCCAGCCAGAAAGGAGCTCAGTAAAGCTCTGATAGGAAGAAAGAGAAACTTAATTGCATTTGGCATGACTCTTACCTAATAACAATTTGGATGTTTGTGTCTTTATCTATAGAGTACCTATTCCTAGGCAGTATGTTAACAATTAAAAATGTATCATTTTAAAATTTCTCTCCCACATTTTTTATCAACTACTATTTTATTTGCACATGCCCAGGAAACCAAGAGTGAGTTAACATTGAAGTTTCACTTGGGTGAACTATGAATATATATACATATATACAGAAATATATATTTCCATTACATTTACATATGTATGTCAGAATTAGGAACTTAGATGTTCAAAGTTATATGTGTGTATATTAAATGTAAAAGGAAAAAGAGTCCAGAAATAATTGGTGATGTATAATATCATCTAAGTAGTTAAAATTCAGGAAAAATATACTCACCAAAGAAGAAATGAATGGAGAACTAAAACAAATGATGTTAAAAAAAGGGCTGGGCTCTCCTAGAGGTAAAGAAATAGTGGTTATAATAAAAAGTATTACCCTATAGAACTAGATAAAATCTGATGGAAAATTGGTATTCTAAGACTTTTATCTTGAAATGATCTGTGTTTTAGTATAATGATAAAAAGACTATGCTTTTGTTTTATTGAGTAAATTTTTATTCTTCATACATAACAGATGCACAAAGAGCAATGTTTTCTGAACTGGCTTCCTAAATAATAAATAAATTGCTTAGTTTCTTTGTTAAACAAGCCTTAATGTTTCTGTATGCCATGCACTGAAGAAGTATGGAAACATTTTTATTTGATGGCAAATTCCAATTTTTCTTTAAAAGTTGGCAATATTTTGAGTCAAAAACATGACAAAACATCAAAGTCTATTTCAAAATGCTTTACATCTTAATATAGTTGAAGTTAAAGCAGTAAGTAATTTCAGAGATTTTCCCATGAGCTGCATAGTTCTTTTCATATGTAATTATGCTCTGAGTGCATTAGATAATGCTATGGTTCCCACAGCTGTATACACATCTATAAATCATTAATGAGGCAGTTAACTGAAACAAAACTGTAAAAGATTTGCATTACCCAGCAGAATCTGGCTTTAATGACATCTAGTTATTTACAATTAATTTTGCCTTTTGGAATAATAATTGAAAGTAATTTAAGATTTTCTTGCACAGAAATTAGATGTTGTCTATTCATCAAAAGTTTTCTCTCTCTCTCTCTCTCTTTTTTTACTATGTAATGGAGACTCTGTCAGTGACCAATATGCAGCCTGTGCTAACAGTCTTAACTAGATCAAGCCCTCTCCTACTCTCCATTGCTAACCTTTCTGTTTTCCTTCCTCCCACCTAAAAAAGGAAGTATAATTGAAAAAATTCAGACATAAAAGGAACATGTACCTTATCTAAAATAGAATAAGAAGAATGAGTCCAGTGAAACATACTTTTGGGGTATATTTATTGATTCTTTATGTTTTTGAAGGAATATCTTTTTCATTGTTTTTTAAAAAATGAATGTTAAAAGTGAAAAGCAAATGAAAGTTTTATGAATGTATATGCTGTAAGTATAAATGCATCATAATGCTATTTAGTAACTAGGACTCTATAGAAATACTTTTCAAATATAGTAAACATGCTTTGGCATTTATCAACTCATTTTATATTGCTCTACCTACATGTCATATTTTAATGATATTATTCATTTGCCACAATTTTCTATTATTATTTATTTGCAAGTCATCATCCCTCAAACCACTAATATGCAATAAGCAGTCTAATGATGCCACAATGATTGTTCTTCCCCTATTTAACACCCACCAATGATGGAAACATCATAGAGAATGAGAGTGGGGATTGATGAGAGACTTCATTATTGCTAAGAAACACCTAAGGAAGTTATCCAAATAATCGAAACTCTTACTGCAGTTTTAATATAAATTATAAGACAAATTATTTCCCCTTTTACAGTTAGTTTTTTAATGACTATCACTATAAATGAAATCTGGCCCCACAACACCAGATCGCTCCACTGCACTCCAGCCTGGCAACAGAGTGAGACTCCATCTCAAAACAAACAAACAAAAAAGAGTAGAAAGTGCAGAGACTTTCCATATACTCCCTGTCTCTACACATGCGTACTCTCCCTAGTATTAACATCTCCCACTCCATGGGTTTATAGAAATGTATAAGGGCATATATCCAACACTATGGCATCACATAGAATAGTTTTACTGTCCTAAAATTCCTCTGTGCTCTGCCTATTCATTCCTCTCTCCCCGCCAACCCTTGGAAACCACTGATCTTTTTGCCATCTTTATAGTTTTGCCTCTTCCAAAATGTCATATAGTTAAAATCATACAGTGTGTAGACTTTTGATATTATCTTCTTTTCACTGGTCAGCGTGTATTTACATTTCCTTGCTAGTTCATTTCTTTTTAGTGCCGAATAACATTCCATTCTCTGGAAGTACTGCAACATGTACTTTTTTGCTCCAGGCTCTACTTCATGAAGGACACAAGCTAAGGCAAAAAGTCTAATGATATTAAGATATATTTAAAATACCAACACTTTTAATTTGTTCTTTTGCACAATTTAAAATACAAAAAAGAAAAAAGAAAAGGACTCTTGCTTCAAGTTAACCGGAATGGAAACTAAAGTGTACTACCTCAGAACATTGTATTAATATATATACAAGATAGCCAAATACATATTAGATAATCCATAAATGAATAATTATTAACAATTTAGATTTCCAGTTGTTCATCTGTCTCTGATTCATTCATTCACTCTAAAAAATATTTGAGCCTTTAATATTGCCAGGCACTTTTCCAAGTGGTGCTGATTTGGCGGGTTACAGAAACATGCAAAGTTCCTGCCCTTGTGTAGTTAAAATCTTTGAAGGGCAGATAGAAATTTTTTTAGATCTTTTTGTTTTTAGTTTTTGTGGGTATATACTATGTGTATATATTTATGGGGTACATCAGATGTATTGATACAGGCGTGCAATGTGAAATAATCACATCCTTGAAAATGGGGTGTTTATCATCTCAAGCATTTATCCTTTGTGTTACAAAGAATCCTATTCTACTCTTTTATTTTTAAATGTAGAACTAACATTACTGGCTATAGCTACCCTTTTTGCTCTCAAATACCAGGTCTTATTAATTTATTCTATTATTTTTGTACCCATTAACCATCCCCAACTGCCCCCTACCCTCCACTACATTTCCAGGCTTCTGATAACCATCCTTTTATCTCCATCTCCATGAGTTCAGTAGTTTTAATTTTCAGATCCCACAAATAAGTGAGAACATGTAATGTTTGTTTTTCTGTGCCTAGCTTATTTCACTTAACATAATAATCTCCATCCAGTTTCAGCCATTTTGTTGCAAGTACTTGGATCTAATTTTTTTATGGATGAAAAGTATTCCCGTGTGTATAACTACCACATTTTTTGTATCCAGTCATATGTTGATGAAGACTTAGGTTGCTTCCAGATTTTGCCTATTTGTGAACAGTGCTGCAAGAAACATGGGAGTGCGGATATCTCTGCAATATACTGATTTACCTTCTTTTGAGTATAGAACCAGTAGTAGGACTGTAGGATCATATGGTAGATCTGTTCTTAGATTTTGAGGAACTTCCAAACTGTTCTTCATAGTGGTTGTACTAATTTACATTCCCACTCAGAACGTACAAGGATTCCCTTTTTTCCACATCATTGTCAACATTTGTTATTGCCTGTCATTTAGATGCAAGCCATTTTAACTAGGGTGAAATGATATCACATTGTAGTTCTGATTTGACTTGACTCTGTGACGGCATTACTTGACCTGCCCTGGGCCAGAGGGGAGCCCACTACCCTGAAGGGTGCGTCCCAGGCCATGCAGCATTCACCACAAACTAACTTACAAGCCCTTCAGTCTTATGAAAACATCACTAGGAGTCTGGCAGTACTCCACATGGACATGTAGTGCTGGTCAGAGGGTGAGGCTCCTCTGCTTTTGCAAAGAGAAGGGAAGAATGAGAAGCGCTGCACCTTGTGGTTTGAGTGCCAGCTCAGCTTCAGTACAGAGAGCAGAAGGTGGTTTACTCTTCTCTATGAATCCTGGCTGTCATCTCTGGGCTCACCTGGGATATGGGGCATCCTGCTGCCCTGAAGGGAAGGACACAGGACTGGTGGGCTTTACAATCTGCTGATTGTAGAGCCTTAGACCCTTGAATGAACAAAGGCAGTATCCAGGTAGTGGTTACAGAAGACCTTGGGTTAGATCTAGTGTTGTGCTGACCTCAGGTCTGACTCAGCACAGTCATCATAGTGGTGGCCCCAGGAGTATATGTGTAACTCGGAGCCCCAGCTTTAGGTGGCTCAGAACAGAAAGAGGACATCATTTGTTTGCAAGAAAGTAGGGCAAGAACAAGAGTTATCTGCCTCATCTTCCAGAGAATTTGTCTGGATCTTGTCCAAAACCATCAAGGCAGTACTTCTATGAGTCTGCAGGAACCACAAATGTATGGGGTATGGGTTGCCACCTAAAGCAGATACAGTTTAGATCCCAATGCCCAAGATTTTTTGAATATCTAGAAAAACTTCACAAAAAGGTTAAGTTAAATAAAAAGGCCAGACAATGAAGACTACAATAAATACTCAACTCTCCAGTGTCCAGACATTGAAGAACATTTCTAGCATCAATAACATCCAGTAAAACATAACCACACCAAATGTAGTCAACAAGGCACCAGGGACCAGTCCTGGAGAAACACAGATATGTGACCTTTGAGACAGACAATTATAAATAAGCGTTTTGAGAAAACTTTAAGATAGCATCAAGAAGTAATTTAGAATGGTGTCAGATAAATTTAACAAAGAGATTGAAGTAGTTTACAAAAAAACAAACAGAAAATATGCTGCTAAAAAATGGAAGTGATATACTGAAGAAAACATCAGAATTTGAATAGTAGAATTGACCAACGAGAGGAAAGACTAGAATTGACCAACGAGAGGAAAGACTTAGGGACCATGAAGATAAGCTACTTGAAAATATCTAGTTAAGGATTGAATATATATATATATATATATAACTAAAGCATACTTACAAGATCTAGAAAATATCCTCAAAAAGGAAGAATCTAACAGTTAGTGATCTTAAAGAACAAATAGAGAAAACAGATAGTGGTAGAAAACTTATTCAAAGGGATAATAACAGGGAACTGCTAAAACATAGAGAAAGAAAGCAATATCCAAGTACAAGAAAGTTACAGAATGACAAGTAGTTTTAGCAGAAAGAAGACATCCTAACCAGACAAGGATACATCAATAGAAAGAAAAGTATAGGGAAATATCTCTGGTGAGTGGTGATACAAAAGTTCTCAAGAAAATACTAAGAAACTAAATTCAACAATACATTAAAAGTAGTGTTTGGTTTTCTGTTCTTGTGATAGTTTGCTGAGAATGGTGGTTTCCAGCTGCATGTGTCTTTATAGCAGCATGATTTATAATCCTTTGGGTATATACCCAGTAATGGGATGGCTCGCCTGTATCAAAATATCTATGTAGCCCATAAATATATAAATCTACTATGTATCCACACAAATTAAAAATTTATAATTAAAAAGATAAAAGAAGATGTACTGAATTGCTAATGCAAGGCCCCAGAGCACACTCTTCCTCCTGCACAGTGATTGTGAATGCACGGAGATGGAGCCTTCATCAACCTGGTGTCCCGGGACAATGCAGATCAGAGCCCCTACCAATCCATGAGAGATATGTAGCATGAGAAGAAATAAACCTTTGTTGTTTTAAGCAAAAAAAAAAAAAAAAAAAAAAAAAAAGTGGGATTCATCATGACTAAGTAGGATTTATCTCAACAATGCAAAAATGGTTCAACATATACAAATCAATCAATGTGACACATCATATTGACAGAATGTATAATTCAAACCATATGATCATTTCAATTGATGCTGAAAAGACATTTGATAAAATTCAACATTTTTCCATGATAAAAACCCTAAAATAACTGAGAATAGAAAGAACATGTCTCAGTATAATAAAAGCCATACAAGACAGACCCACAGCTGGTATCACACTGAATGAGGAGAACCTGTAAGCCTGACCTCTCAGATCTGGCAGATGACAATGCCCACTACCAAAACTGTTTTTGCACATGGTATGAAATTCCTAGCTAGAGCAATCAGAAAAGAGAAAGAAATGAAGGGCATCCAAATTAGAATGGAAGAAATTAAATTACCCTTGTTTGCACATGATATGATCTAATATTTGGAAAAATTTAAAGACTCTATGAAAAAACCTTTAGAAATGGCAAACAAATTCAGTAAAGTTGCAGGATAAAAAAATCAACACAAAAAATCAGTGACATCTCTATATGTCAACAGTGAACAATGATAAAAAGAAATAAAAAAGTAATCCCATTTACAGTAACCACATATACATTAAATACCTAGAAAGTAACTTCTACACACCAACAGCAGTCATGTGGACAATTGAATCAGTAACTCAACCTTTTTAACAATACCTGAAAAAAATAAAAGTTCTAGCAATATACCTAACCAAGGAGGTGAAAAATCTCTATGAGGAAAACTATAAAACGCTGCAAAAGAAATCATAGATGACACAAACAAATGGAAACACACCTCATGCTCATGGATGAGTAGAATTAATATTGTGAAGATAACCATACTGTCAAAAGCAATCTACAAATTCAACACAATTCCCATCAAAATACCACAATCATTCTACACAGAATTAGAAAAAACAATTCCAAAATTCATATGGAACCAAAAAAGAGCCCGCATAGCCAAAGGAAAACTAAGCAAAAAGAACAAATCTGGAGGCATCACACTACCCGATTTCAAACTATTCTATAAGGCCATAGTCACCAAAACAGCATGGTACTGCTATAAATGAAACAGAATAGAGAGCGCAGAAATAAACCCAAATAATTGCAGCCAACTAATCTTCGACAAAGCAGGCAAAAACATAAAGTGAGGTAAGGACACCCTATTCAACAAATGGTGCTGGGATAATTGGCTAGTAACATGTATGATAATGAAATTGGATCCTCATCTCATAACTTATACAAAAATCAATACAAGATGGATTAAGGACTTAAATCTAAGACCTGAAACTTTAAAAACCATGGAAGATAATATTGGAAAAACCCTTCTAGACATTGACTTAGGCAAGGATTTCATGACCAAGAACCTAAAAGCAAATGCAATAGAAACAAAGATAAATAGTTGGGACTTAAACTAAAGAACTTTTGCGTGGCAAAAGGAACAGTCAACAGAGTAAACAAACAACCCACAGAGTGAGAGAAAATCACCACAATCTAAACATCTGACAAAAAAACTAATATCCAGAATCTACAATAAGTCAAACAAACCAGTAAGAAAAAAACAGTGCCATCAAAAAGAGCGCTAAGGACATGAATAGACAATTCTCAAAAGATATACAAATAGCCAATAAACATATACAAAATCTTCAACATCACTAGTGATCGGGGAAATGTAAATCAAAACCACAATGCAATACCACCTTTCTCCTGCAAGTATGGCCATCAACAAAAAAAACAAAAAAACACTAGATGTTGGCCAGGATGTAGTGATCATGAACATGTCCCACTGCTGATGGGAATGTAAACTAGTACAACCACTACGGAAAACAGTGTGGAGATTCCTTAAAGAACTAAAAATAGAACAACAATTTGATCCAGCAATCGCACTACTGGGTATCTATCCAGAGAAAAATAAGTCATTATATGAAAAAAATACTTGCACACACATGTTTATATCAGTACAGTTTGCAATTGCAAAAGTGTGGAACCATCCCAAGTGCTCATCAATCAATGAGTGGATAAAGAAACTGGTAGATATATACAATGGAATACCACTTAGCCATTAAAAGGAATAAATTAATGGCATTCACAGTGACCTGGATGAGATTGGAGACTATTATTCTAAGTGAAGTAACTCAGGATTGGAAGACCAAGCATTGTATGTTCTCACTGATATGTGGGGGCTAAGTTATGAGACTGCAAAGGCATAAGAATGATGCAATGAACTTTTGGACTTGAGATGAAGGGTGGGAGGGGACGAGGGATAATAGACTACAAATAGGGTTTGGTGTTTACTGCTCGGTTTATGGGTACACCAAAATCTCACAGATCACCCCTAAAATATTGACTCATGAAACCAGACATCATCTGTACCCCCAATAACCTATGTAAAAATAAAGAAAAAAAAATAGGATAGTGTCAAAATAAAAACAAAAAAGAAACAACACCCAATGGTATGTTGTCTACAAGAGATCCCTCTCACATGCAAAGACACCTGTAGCTTCAAAGTAAAGAAATGGGGAAAAATCCACCAAGCAACCAGAAACAGAAAAAAAGCAGAGATTGCTATTTTAACTCAGATAAAACAGACTTAAAAGCAAGAGACAAAAAAGGACAAAGAAGGACATTACATAATGGTGAAGGGTTCAATTTAACAAGTAGACCTAAGTATCCTAAATATATAGGCACTCAAAATAGGAGCAGCCAGATTTACTGAGCATGTTCTTGGTGACCTACAAAGAGACTGAGATAACCATAAAATAATAGTGGGTGACTTCAACACTCTACAGACAGTATCAGAGAGATCATTGAGGCAGAAAAAAAAGATATTTGGAACCTGAACTTGACACTTGAACAAGTGGACCTAATAGGCACATGCTTGAAAATCAACCATGCAATTGCACATAAGACAATCCTTTGCAAAATCAAAAAACACTAAATCATACCAACCCCACTCTTGTGTTACAGTGCAATAAAAATAGACATCAGTTCTAAGACAATTACTCAAAATCATATAATTACATTGAAATTTAACCACCTGCTCCTGGATGACTTTTGGGAAAATAATGAAATTAAGGCAGAAATCAAAAAATTATTTGAAACTAATGAGAACCACGATGCAACATGCCAGAATCTCTGGGACCCAGCTAAGGCAATATTAATAGTGAAGTTAATAGCACTAAATGATCACATCAAAAAGTTAGAAAGATGTCAAATTAACAACCTAACATCACAACTAGAAGAACTAGAGAAGCAAGAGCAAACCAACATCAAAGCTAGCAGAAGTCAAGAAATAATCAAAATCAAACCTGAAATGAAAAAGAATTGAGATGCAAAAAGCCATACAAAAGATTAATGAATTAAGGAGGTTTTGTTTTTTGAAAAAATAAATAAATAAGATAAATGGCTAGACTAATAAAGAAAAAAAAAAAAAGAGAGTGAAAATTCAAATAAACACAATGAGAAATGACAAAGGGACATTACAATTGACCCTAAAGTAGTTAAATAAAACTCTCTCCCGGCCAGGTGTGGGATATAATCTCCTAGTGTGCCGTTTGCTAATACCCTTGGTAAAGCGCAGTATTAGGGGGGTGTTACCTGATTTCCCAGGTATTGTGTGTCTTAGTTCCCCTGGCTAGGAACATTTTTACACTGTTGGTGGGATTGTAAACTAGTTCAACCACTGTGGAAAACAGTATGGCGATTCCTCAAGGATCTAGAACTAGAAATGCCATAAGACCCAGCCATCCCATTACTGGGTATATACCCAAAGGATTGTAAATCATGCTACTATAAAGACACATGCACACGTATGTTTATTGTGGCACTATTCACAACAGCAAAGACTTGGAATCAACTCAAATGTCCATCAGTGACAGACTGGATTAAGAAGATGTGGCACATATACACCATGGAATACTATGCAGCCATAAAAAAGGATGAGTTTGTATCCTTTGTAGGGACATGGATGCAACTGGAAACCATCATTCTCAGCAAACTATCACAAGAACAGAAAACCAAACACCGCATGTTCTCACTCATAGGTGGGAACCGAACAATGAGATCACTTGGACTCGGGAAGGGGAACATCACACACCGGGGCCTATTATGGGGAGTGGGGAGGGGGGAGGGATGGCATTGGGAGTTATACCTGATGTAAATGATGAGTTGATGGGTGCTGATGAGTTGATGGGTGCAGCACACCAACATGGCACAAGTATACATATGTAACAAACCTGCACGTTGTGCACGTGTACACTAGAACTTAAAGTATAATAACAGTAAAAAAAGATTAGTTACTGCAAAATAAAACTTAAAAAAATAAAAATAAAAATAAAACTCTCTGAGACTATTACAATTACGTCTATGCACACGAGGTAGAAAATACAGAAGAAATTGATAAATTCCTGGTCACATGCAACCTCACAAGACTGACCAGGAATAAAATGAATCCCTTAACAGACCAATAATGAACTCTGAAACTGAAGCATTAGTAAAGCCCTGACAAACAAAAACAGCTCAGGACTAGATGGATTCACAGTTGAATTCTACCTCACATATAAAGAAGAGCTGGTACCATCCCTACTGAAAATATTCCAGAAAACTTAGGAGAGACTCATTTTTAGCTCATTGTACGAGGCCAGCAAGATCCTAATACAAACACCTGGCAAGCACATAATAAAAAAAGAAAACTTCAGGCTGATATCCTTGATAAACATAGATACAAAAATTCTCCATAAAATACTAGCAAACTGAATCTCACAGAACATCAAAAAGTTAACCCACCAAGATGAAGTAAGCTTTATCTATGGGATCTAAGGTTGGTTCAACATACGAAAATTAATAAAAGTGATTGATCACACAAACAGGAATAAAAATAAAAACCACATGGTTATCTCAACAGATGCAGAAAAGGCAGAAAAGGCTGTTGATAAAATTTGCATTCCTGTATGTTAAAAGCCCTCAACAAAGTAGGCAATGAAGGAAAATTAAATAATAAGAGCCATCTATGACAAACCCACAGCCAACATCATGCTGAAAGGGCAAAAGCTGAAAGCATTCCCCATGAAAAGCAGAATAAGACAAGGATGCCCAAAGCAATTCATAGATTCAGTACTATTCCTATTGAACTACCAATAACATTTTTCACCGAATTAGACAAAAAAAATTAAAAAATTTATATGGAATCGCAAAAGAGTCCAAATATCCAAAGAAATTCTAAGCAAAAAGAGCAAAGCAGGAAGCAACATATTATCCAACTTCAAAATGTACTACAGTGCTACAGTAATGAAAACAAAATGCTACTGGTACAAAAACAGACACATAGACCAATGGAATAGAATAGAATTGAGAAATAATGCCACACGTGTACAACCATCTGATCTTTGACAAAGAACTTAAAACTGAATTACCGTTCAACACAGCAATCCCGTTGTTTGATATATGTCCAAATGAATATAAATTATTCTACTATAAAGACACACGTATGTTCATCACAGCACTCTTCACAATATAAAATACATTGAATGAATCTAAATCCCCATCAACAGTAGACTGAATAAAGAAAATATAGTACATAGACACCATGGAATACTACATAGCCATAAAAAGAACAAGATCATGCTCTTTGTAGCAACATCAATGAAGCTTGAGGTCATTATCCTAAGTGAACTAAAGCTCAGAGTCTTGAGCGAACATAGATAGTAGCCAAAAGTGATTAGAACAGGCCTTGGGCGAGACCCAGAGTTGTGCTTGCTTCAATTTCACCCAGTGCATTCATTGTGGTGGTGGCCACAGGGGTGCTTGTGTCACTCCACTTCAACTATAGATGGCTCAGAACAGAGAGACACATGCTGTATGTTTGGGATAAAGTAAGGAAAGAGAACAAGAATCACTACCTGTTAATCGAGAGAATTATCTCAAATCTTGTCCAAGACCATCAAGGTTGTACCTCTGGGTCTGCAAGAATGACAGTGTTACTCGGCTTGGGGTGCCCCCTAATCATAAACATCTTAGGTTACAACACCCAAGTCCTTTTAAACATCTAGGCGTTCTTCCCAAAGAAGACAGCTGCAAATAATCCCAGAGACTAAAGACTACAATAAACACTTAACTCTTCAGTGCCCAGACACCAAACAACATCTACTAGCATGAATACCATCCAGGAAAAATATGACATTACTAAATAAACAAAATATGGCACCAGGGACCAAACCTGGAGAAACAGAAATATGTGACCTTTCAGAGAGAGAATTCAAAATAGTTGTTGAGAAAAGTTAAAGAGATTTAAGATAACACTGAGAAGGAATTCAGAATTCTATCAGATAAATTTAGCAGTGAGATAGAAAGACTCTACATTGATTATATCCCCAGGCTTACAAATCAAAGAACCAATAAAATTGGAAAAATTTTTCAGAATATTCAAATTATGAGAGAATGCAGAAACCAAATGTATATGGGTATAAGAGAACTGAAAAGTATAATAACAGTAAACCCTGTGAAGCTCCAAAAATAATATTTTTTCTTCAGAAGATAAATCAACTCGAATCAAAACTATTTAGCACATGGATAGAACACTGGGAGTAAGAGAAATAAAGTTTATAATATTGGGTGGGTGAAGGATCCCAAAAGAAATATATCACATTAAAGACTTGTATTAGTCAAGGTTCTCTAGAGAAGTAAAACCAATAGAAGGTGTCTATCTATAGTTTATATAGGGTATTAGCTAACATTATTATGGAGGCTTACAAGTCCCACAATCTGCTGTCTGCAAGCTGAAGACCTTGATGGTGTAGTTCACAGGTCTGAGACTGAAGAGCCAATTACAGATTCCAATCTGAGTCTGAAGCCCCGAGAAACAGGAGTACTAGGAGCAGGAGAAAACTGATGTCTCAGCTCCAACATTCAGGCACAGAGTGAGATAATTCTCCTTTATTAGTCCATTTTTATACTGCTATGAAGAAATCCCCGAGACTGGGTAATTTATGAAGGAAAAAAAAAGGTTTAATGGACTCACAGTTCCACATAGCTGGGGAGGACTCACCATCATGGCAGAAGGTGAAGGAGGAGCAAAGGAACGTCTTACATGACAGTAGGCAAGAGAGCTTGTGCAGGGGAATTTCCCTTTATAAAACAATTAATTCTTGTGAGACTTATTCACTATCACAAGAACAGCACAAGAAAAACCCACCCTCATGATTCAGTTACTTCCCATCAGGTCCCTCCCATGACATGTCGGGATTATGGGAGCTGCAAATCAAGATGAGATTTGGATGGGGACACAGCCAAACCTTATCACCTCCCTTCCTCCACCTTTTCTTAGGATTTAGGTCCTCAATGGACTGGATAAGACCCACTCACGTTGGGGAAGGCAATAGGTTTTACATAGTCTAATGATTCCAATGCTCATCTCTTTTGAAAATAACCTCATAAACTGTTTTGTATTGTTTTGTTTGATGGTCAGTCAGGTGTGGCCACAAAAGAAGACACAAGAGAGGCCGAAGGAAACAAAGTTTATTACACTCACAGGTCCTAGAGACAAGTGGCATAGCACACCACATAAAACCACAATGTAAAGACATTAGGGTGGTCAGGAGGCAGAAGACAGGAATGTTAGCCAGAGCCTTTATTGGAGTTTCTGTGGGAAATGCAAGGCAGTGGAGGATGACCAGTTTAAGATTGGCTAGTTTGAACAATTTTTGCAGGCTTTATCCTGTAGACATGATCCCTAGTTGTCTGGTATCTGGTCCTAGGATGCTTAAGGCTGAAGAATATTGCCTCCTGAGGTGTGTAGGCCAGATAGAAAAGTTATGGCTCTGGTTAATTTGCATGTCAAAGGGATGCCCCTAGCTGTGACCTTTGCTATCTCTGAGGATTGTCTATCCCTGAAATAGTCTCTCCCCAGCCAGAAAGGTTTTTTTATGATGCCAAAACTTCATAAATAATACAGAAAATAAAAATATACAACACATAGAGACACCCAGAGTTAATTTGTTTTACCAGATATCTGGGCACCTCATGATCCAATCAAGTTGACGTATAAAATTAACTATCATAAGTCCACACCTTTTCATCTTGACAATAATATACGTGTCTATAGAACATACTTAATTTCCAAATAAAGACAATACTGGATCAAAATATCACCTAACATGTTACAGCAATACTGCGTATAACCGAAAACACACTAACCCCTTTCCTAAAGGAAGAGTAATTTTGTCCCAGAGTTCTTAAGTTTTTATTCATTTACTTCATATCCTGTAACTTAAATACTATAAAGTAAAATTAATACTTAGTATGATATGAAGTGAATACATCTTATGTTATGTAATATAGAAATGAGAGGAAAGAAAATAAAATTATTTGATATATTTTATACACACACACACAAACATGTTCATAACCAAATAAGGAAGAATACTTATGACAATTATAGTTCTCAGTTTAGTAACTAGTCACATGATCATGGCTGACATTTTTAATTATTCTCTTCTCTTACCCATTCTATATTTTCTTTGCCTTTATCGAGCACCACAGCTGGTCATTATTCTTTACCTGGTGTTGTAATCCAGACCTTCATTACTGAATGTTTTGTGCTAATCTGCCTGGATTAGGTTGTTTTAGTTTTCCATTGACTCTAATCACAGGGCATGATAATAATAAGAGATGCTCTAAGTAATATCCTGTGCTCCAGACATACTTTTCCTTATCTCCATTGTGGAGTAAGAGTCCAATCTTTTTTTGCTAGTCAAGATCAATCACCACAGCCTGCATAGTACCTTCGTTCTTTGCCTGTTAATTCAGAGACAAAAGAGGAGTTCAAAGTGACTGGATGGCAATCTTAACTTCTAGTACAATGAAATTATTATTGTGTCTCCTGATGGAAATATTTCTCCTTTTGGAGCTAAGAGCTCTAGGGAAAGCAGGGCATAAAGTCGCAGTAACAGGAAGCAAATATTTGCTAATGGATTACTAGGGGTAATGGGGAGTTCTACTACTTTTATTTCTATCTCTTGATTCCTGGACCAATGATCCTGCTATAGAAGAAACAGCACCATATACTGGACACTGATTCAGAGTATATACAGCCTTTTGGAGAGTATTGTGCCAGACCTGCAAGACATTGCCACCCAGCTGGTGCTGTAATTGATCCTTCAGTCATTCCACCGTTCTATCAAGTCAGCTGCTTCAGAACGGTGAGAAACATAGTAACTAATGGATTCTATAAACATTGGCCCACTGTTTTATATATATATATATATATCTGTGAAATTTTTTTTATTAGAAGCAATATTGTGTGGAATACCATGACAGTGGAAAAGCCATTCTGTGATTCCAAGGATGGTAGTTTTGGCAGAAACATCACAGGCAAGGAAAGCAAGTCATATCTAGAATAAGTATCTGTTCTAGTAAGGACAAAATGCTTTCCTCTCCTAATAGAAGCAGTTTATTGCATTTAATGTGCCACCAGGTAGCTGGCTGATCACCCTGAAAACAGTGCCACATCAGGGCCATATATGGAACTCAATGTTGCTCTCTGCTGTTGGCAAATTGGGCACTCAGCGGTGGCTGTGACTAGGTCAGTCAAGATGAGTGAAGTCCATATTGCTGAGCCCATGCATAATCTTCATCTCTGTTACCCTGGAGATTTAGTTCATGAGCCAATTGGGCAATAACAGAGGTGGCTGGGGAAAGAGTCTGACTAGTATCGGCTTGTAACCACTGAACGGTTCTGGTTCACCGTTTTCACTTGATTATTAAAATCCTCCTTTGCTGAGGTCACATTTTGGTGATCATTCACATATGACACAAATATCTTTACATTTTTGCCCGCTCAGAGAAGTCTATCCACATACCTCTTTCTCAGATTTCTTTGCTATCAATTTTCTAATCATCATCTCTCTAAGTTCCTGACCATCCTGCCAAACCATTGGCTTTTGTGCATGAATAGGTACATAATCACCTATCTGGCCATTTCTTCTTCCACACAAAGTTCACAGCAGGTATGCTGTCCAAAATTCTGCCCACTGAGAGGATTTTCCTTCACCACTGTCCAACAAGTATGTCCCAGGGAGTGGCTATAGTGAAGTTGTCCACTTTTGGGTGGTGCCTACATATCATGTCAAACCATCTATAAACCAGGCCTAAGTATTTTCTTCCTCTGCCACTTGATTATAAGGCACTCCTCATGAGGTTATAGGTGCAGGCCAGAGGCAAAAAGGTAATGTAACAAGAGTGGGGATCATGGGCATTTGGACTGCTTCTTTGCATAATTTACATATGTTGTCAGGGCCTGCTAGGACTGGAACATGTATATATCTCTTCCATTTGATGATGGAATTTTGCTATGTGTGCCCTACTTTATGACATCGCGGGTCAAATTACTACCAGTTCAAGAGGGACAACTCATGTTTCATGATAACTTAGTGGCTTCTGGTCAAGCATTCAGTTTCTACTAAGGCTCAGTAGCAGGCCAAAAGCTGTTTCTCAAAACAAGAGTAGTTATCTGTGGAGGATGGCAGAACTTTGCTCCAAAATCCTGCGTCTGTACTATAATCTACCTATAGGGACTTGTCAAATGCTCTGATGAACATCGCTACTTGCCATTGACACTTCTAGAATTACTGGATCAGGTGAACCATTTGATGAAAATGTCAGAGTAGCTTTCACAGCAGCCTGGACTTGTGACAGAGCCTTCTCTTTTTCTTGGACCTATTCAAAACTAGCAGCATTTAGGTCACTCTGTAAATGGGCCAGAGTAACATACCCAAATGAAGAAATATGTTGCCTCAAAAATCCAGAGGTGTCCTGGTCATAGTGCATTCCTTATGGTTGTAGGAGGGGTCAGATACAACAACTTATTCTTCACCTTAAAAGGAATATCTTGACAGATCCCATAGCACTGGACCCCTAGTAATTTCACTGAAGTAGAAGAACCCTGAAGTTTTGTTGGATTTATTTATCTCCATCTGGAACAATGCCTTACCATAAGTCTGGAGTAGCTACTTCTTACTAAATCCAATCAGAATAATGCCATCAATATAATGGACCAGTGTGATCAGCGTGATATGGAAAGGAAAGGAGATCAAGATTCTTGCAAACTAAATTATGACACAGGCCTAGAGAGCTGATGTACTCTTAAGGTAGTACAGTGAAGCTGTGTTTCTGGCCTTGTCCACTGAAAACAGTGGGCTTTTAGTGGGCTTAATAGACAGGAGTGAAGAAAAAGTCTTTTGCCAGAGCAATAGCTGCATACCAGGTGCCAGAGGCCGTGTTACTTTGCACAAACAATGAAATAACATCTGTTGTAGTAGATGCAATTGGAGTCACCACCTGGTTGGGGTCATAAAACTTCACTGCAATTCTCCAAGATTCAACTTTCTTCTGCACAGGGTAAATAAGTGAGTTGAATGAAAATATGGTGATAACCACCATCCCTACATCTCTCAAGTCCTTGATGGTGGCATAATCTCTGCAATAACTCTAGGAATGCAGTATTACTTTTAGTTTACTATTTTCCTAATTAAAGGCAGTTTAAGTGGCTTTCACTTGGCCTTTCCCACCATAATAGCCCTCACTCTATATAAGTTAGGAAACCAAGATGAGTATTCCTCCTGCTACTGAGTATATCTATCCCAATTATGAATTCTGGAACTGGGGAAATAACCACAGGATGACTTCTGGAAAACAATGGGCCCACTGTGAGACTGATCTGAGTTAAAACTCCATTGATAACCTGACCTCCATAAATCCCTACTCTTTCTGGCAGACCACAGTGACTTTTTAGGTCTCTCAAAATTAATGACAATTCATACCTAGTGACAGTAGTCCCTGAGAGATCTTAATATTTTCTTTCCTCTAGGGCAGTTACCCTTAAAAAGGCTGTAAGCCCCATTGGGTTTGTCTGAGAGGAAAAAACAGCAAAAAATTGTGGTTAGATACTTGGGTCCTTCCTCACAGTGACCTGACTTCTCCTTTATTCAAGAACTTTGGGTCTGTAAACTGGCTCAAGTCTAAGAATTGATTGAGGGATGATAAGTTTCCATTTTTATGATTTAGGTTAGTATTTTTTTTAATTGACTTAGAACTTTTCTGTTTATATGGATCAAGTAAGAATTTAGTAGCCTTCATATCTATTTCACTTCTATAAATCCCATAATCAATGAGCCAATGCCAGAGTTCTGGATGAGTCTACTCATAATTGTTGTTTTGACTCTGCTGTCTTTTATAGTAACCATGCCCACCTATTTTTGGCAGTTGAGTGCTGCCACTCCAAAATCCAATTAATCCCATTGCATTTAGAGTTTCCAATTAAGTGGCAGCAGTTTCCATTTTTGTAACAATGGAAACTGCTGCCTACAGAGAAAAGCAATCATGCAGCTCTTTAAAGATGCTGGGTCTCCCTTATCAACTTATTTCTTGGAGTATTGGTGAAAGTTATGTATTCTGGACCCTCCTATTGTGGATGAGTAGGACTTAATGACAAATACACGGTAATATTTCAATCTCCATAAGCCTTTGATTTCCTTTCATTAAAGGAAGTTAGGTCTAGCATTTCCTAATCACTCAATGTGGGCACCTTTGGGTCCATGTTTCACCCAACCGAGCAAACTCTTAGAATACTTTCTAACTCTCCTAGCTACAACATTAAATCCAGAATCTCAGCTTAGTTATCGCATACCAATACATTCAGCCTGATTCAACTTAGTGTTCCTTTAATTATTTCATATCCTTAGAATTTACTCCCATGCATATTCCCCAGATTTCTGTATTTATAAATTAGAAAAATTCAAGTAGTTATTTTGGAGTGTGGCACACCTCTTCACGGGTCATACTATATACCTCACCATTAGGGACCTGCTGGAACCTGAGTCTAGTTATAGATCTAGAAGCAAAAGATGTAGTGGGGTGGATCCTGAAAGGAAGCAGCATTGTCTTGCATGAAAATTGCCTCAGCGGAGCCCATTACAGTTTTCTCAGTCAATGCAGAGTTAATTTCCTCAAACCGAGATGGGTGTAAAATCTTATACCACTGGGAATGGAGAGATTTGGGGATATTACTGCCACTGAGTGGGGAGTCTGCTTCCATTGGAGGCTGAGAGATCTCTTCCACTATCAAAGAAGACACATCAGTTTTGTAGGAACTCAATGTCTGTTTTCACTCTATGGATTTACCTATTCTGGACATTTTGTATAAATGGGATCATACTAAATATGGCCACTAGTGTTTGTCTTATTTTACTTAGCATAATGTTCCCAAGGTTTATTCATGTTGTAGCATGCATCAGTACTTCATTATTTTTAATGGTCGAATAATTTTTATTTGCATGAATATACTGTATGTTGTACTGTATGTTGTATGAATGTACTGTATACTGTATGTTATTTTTATTTGCATGAATATACTGTATGTTGTTCATCTATTCATTTGTTGATGAACACTTTGGTTGTTTCCAGTTGGGTACTGTGAATAAGGCAGCGATGAATATTGTCAAACAAGTATCTGAGTCTCTAGTTTCATTTCTTTTGAGTATATAGATAGGAGTAGAATTGGTAGGTCATATTGTAAGTCTATGTTTAACTTTCTGAAGAAACTCCAAACCACTTTCCAGTGTGACTGCACTATTTTACATTCCAGTAAGCAACATACAAGGGTAATACTTTCTATACATCCTTGCCAACGTTTATTATTTTCTGTTGTTTATAATTATAGCTATCCTACTGGTGTGAAGTGGTATGTCACTGTGGTTTTGACTCGCAGTTTCTAAGTGACTGATGTTGAACATTATTTCATGTTCCTATCAGTCATTTGTATATATTTTGGGGATAAATGTCCATCTATGTGTTTTGCCCATTTTGTAACTGAAACATTTGTCGTTTGTTGTTGAATTGCAGGAGATCCCTGTATATTCAGGATATTAAACCATAATCAGCTATATGATTTGCAAATATTTTCTCCCATTCTGTAAACAGTCTTTTTACCTTCTTGATAATGTCCCTTGATACACAAAAGTGTTTAATTTTGATAAAGTCACATTTCTATTTTCTCCTGTTTATATACTTTTGTTGTCTGTTATTTGTTAAAATTCCACATCTCCTCTACCAAATCATATGTTGCAGTCCCAACACCTATTACCTCAGAATATGACTCTTTTTGAAGATGGGTTCTTTAACAAGGTAATTAAGGTAAAATGAGGTCATTAGGTTGGGCCCTAACCCAATATAATTGGTGTCCTTATAAGAAGAGGAGATTATGATCTGGACACCCACAGTAAAAATACCAAGTGAAGACACAGGGAGAAGACACTCATTTACACGCCAAGAAGAGAGGCCTTAGAAGAAACCAATCCTGATGGCACTTTGATTTCAGACTTCTATTCTGAAGAATTGTGAAAAATAAATTTATATTATTTAAACCACCCCATCTGTGGTACTGTGTTACAGTTGCCCTAGCAAACCAATGCAGTGTCATGCTGAAAAATCCATTGCCAAATCTAAGGTCATAAATATTTTACTCCTAAGTTTTCTTATAGGAATTTTATGATTTTAGCTCTTATATTTATGACTTTATTATACAATTTGAGATAATTTTTGCATATGGTGTGAGGTTGGAGTCCAACTTCATTCCTTTGCATATAGAAATCCCAGCTACTCAGAAGGCTGAGATAGGTGGATCAATTGAGCTCAGGAGTTTGAGACTTCAGTGAGCTATGTTGTATCACTGCACCAGAGCCAAGGCCACAGAATGAGACCCTATATCTACAAACAAACAAACAAACAAACAAACAAAAAAAAAAAAAATCCTCAATTGGGCATAGATTCATGGGCTTATTACATGACTTTCAATTATATTCTGTTGGCCTATAGGCCTACTATTTTGCCAGGTCTACAATGTTTTTATTAATACAGCTTTGTAGTAAGTTTTGAAATTTAAATAAGGGAATCATGAAACATTGTTCTTCTTTACTGTTTTGGTTATTTGTGGCTCCTTGTAATTACACACAAATTAGAGAATTAGATTTTCTATATCTGCAAAAAAACTATTGGTAAAACTTTGATAGGGATTGTGTTGAATCTAGAAATTGTTTACGTAGTATTAACATCTCAACAGAATTAAGTATTTCTACTGTGAATCTGTGTTTTTCTCCCATATATTTATGTCTTACTGAATTTAGTTTAGCGATGTTTTCTAGTGTTCATTGTACTACCTTTCACCTTCTTGCTTAAATGTATATCTAGATATTTTTACATTTTAGAGGTTATTATAAATGAAATTGCTTTTTTATATTCCTTTTGGATTGTGCACTACTGGTGTTTGGAAACACAAGTGATTTTTGTTTGTTGAGATTGCACCCTAAAATTTGGCAGAATTTGTTAATTAGCTCTAGTAATTCTCTTGTGAATGCTTTGGTATTTTTCTATATATAAGACCTTGTCTTCAGCAATTGGAGATAGTTTTACTTCTTTCTTTTCAGTTTGGATGGCTTTTATTTCTTTTTCTCGTCTAATGTATCTGGCTAGAATTTACAGTGCAATGTTGAGTAACATTAGTTAAAGTGAGCATTCCTGTCTTGTTCCTGATATTGGAAGTGAATTGCTTCCTTTTGTTCACCATTGAGTATGATGATAGCTGTGTGTTTTTCATAAATGCTCTTTAATATGTTGAATAAGTATACTTCCGTTCCTAGTGTTCTGGGTATTTGTAATATGAAAACGATTGCACCTTGTCAAATAAATGCCTTTTCTGCATCAATTGAGAAATCTTTTTTTTCTCATTGATATATTATGTGTAACATTACATTGATTTTCTTATGATTAAAAATATTTCATTGATTTCTTACCAGCCCTTACATGTCTGCAATGAACCCCACTTTGCCTTGATTTCTAATTCTTTAAATATGCTGTTGAAATCTGTTTGCTAGTATTTTACTGAGGCTTTTTGCATATATATATATATATATATATATATATATATATAACTAAAGGATATTGGTGTGCAATTATCTTTTCTTGTGATGGCTTTATATCTATCTTTGGTATCAGGGTAATGCTCGTCTCCTAGAATGGGAGTAAGTAACTCTTGGAAGAGTTTTAGAAGTACTCTTTGAAAATGTTTGATAGAATGCAACATTGAGACCTTCTGGTCCTGGGCTTTACTTAATTAAGAGATTTTTGATTACTGGCTTAATTTCTTTACATATTATAGCACCATTGATATTTTTAAATTTTTCTTAAATCACTTTAAGTAATTGGTGTGCTTCTAAGAATTTCTCTGTTTCATCTGAATTATCTAATTTGTTGGTATACAATTGTTTCTAGAATTCTCATGATGCTTTTCATTACTGTAAGGTTAGTAGTAACATACTCATTTATGATTATGAACTTAGTTATTTGTTTCCTCACTTTCATTTCTGTCAGTCCAGCTAAAGGCTTGTTAATTTTATTGGTTTTTTAAAGAACCAACTTGATTTCACTTATTCTCTTTATTGTTTTTTTTTTTATTATCCCTTTTAAAATCTCTACCCTAACTTTTTATTTCCTTCCCTCTGCTAACTTTCACTTTAGTTTACTCATTTTTGTTCTGGTTCTTCTAAGTGTACAGCTACATATTTCCCTCTGAGGACTATTTTCACTGCACTCCATAAGTTTTGGGATGTTGTGTTTTTGTTTCCATTTATCTTTAAATATTTTTCGATTTCCATTGTGATTTTTCTTTGTCCCATTGGTCCTTTATATGTGTATTGTTTAATTTTCAGAAATGTGTACATTTTCTAGTTTTCCTTCTGATATTTATTTCTAGATACATTCTATTCTTGTTGAGAAGACACTTTGTACAATTTTATTCTTAAAAAATTTTATTTGAGACACACTCTCTCTCTGTGACCCAGGCTGGAGTGCAGTAGTATGAGCATACCTCACTGTAGCCTCAAACTCCTGGGCTAAAATTGCCTCCATGCCTCAACCTCCTGAGTAGCTAGGACCACGGGAAGACACCAACATGCCCAATTAAGTTTTAAAAAAATCTTTTAGAGACAGGGTCCCACTATGTTGTCCAGGCTGGTCTTGAACTCTTGGCCTCAATCAATCCTCCTGCCTTGGCGTCCCAAAGTGCTGGGATTCAGGAGTCAACCACTACAATTTCATTCTTTTTAAATGTAGATTTTTTTTTTTGTTTAGAATTTGTTTGTTAGAATTTGTTTTTTGGACAAACATATGGTCTATCCTGGAGAATGTTCCATATGCACTTGAGAAGAATGTGTATTTTGCTATCATTAGATGGAGTGTTTTATATGTATCTGATAAGTATAGTTGATTTATAGTGTTAAGTCCTCTATCTCCTTATTGATTTTGTGTTTAATTTTTCTACCCATCATTGAAACTAGTGTATTGAAGTGTTCTACTACTGTAGTAGAACAATACCAAAGCCAGACAAAGGCCTTACAAGAAAGGAAACTATAGAATAATATTTATTATAAATATATTTTTTAAATTCTCAACAAAATACTACTAAGCTGCATCCAGGAGTATATTAAAAGGATGATGTACCATGACTAACTGGGATTTGTTCCAAAAACAAAAGAGTGGTTTGACACATAAAAGTCAATGAAAGTAATATACCGTATATTTACGGTATATTGTGATTTCACATTATCACAATAGATGCAGAAAAGCATTTGAAAACATTAAACAATCTTCCACGTTAAAAAATGTCTACAAAGCCCTACTCATTGAAGGAAGCTCCTTCAACTTGTTTAAAGACATTTCTGAAAAACCAGCACACACACAAAAATAATACTTGATGGTGAAAGATTGAAAGTTTTGCCTGTAAAATAAGTAACTAGATAAAAATGTTCATTCATACCACTTCTATTCAACATTGCACTGGTAGTCCTAGCCAGGGCATTAGACATGAAAAATAAATAAAGCTATATAGATTATAAAAGAAGTAAACCTATCTTTATCCATAAAAGTCATAATCTTATAAATAAAATAATGTAAGGAATCCACAAAGAAAAAATCTGTTAGAGCTACTAAATGAATTCATTAAAGTCGCAGCCACAAGATCAATATAAATATTAGTTGCAATTCTGTACACTAGAAATAAACAATTTGAAAACAAATACATTTACAAGAGCATCAAAATAATAAGATACTTAAATAAATTTATTTTTATTTGTTTGTTTATTTGTGAGATGGAATCTTGCTCTGTCGCCCAGACTGGAGTGCAACGGCACAATCTCAACTCACTGCAACTTCCGCCTCCGGGGTTCAAGCGATTCTCCTGCCTCAGACTCCTGAGTAACTGGGATTACAGGCATCTGCCACCAAATCCTGCTAATTTTTGTATTTTTTAGTAGAGATGGGGTTTTACCATGCTGGCCAGGCTAGTCTCAGTCTCCTGACATCTGGTGATCCACCCGCCTTGGCCTCCCAAAGTGCTGGGATTAAAGGTGTGAGCCACTGCGCCCAGCCAGATACTTAAATAAATTTAACTAAAGAAGTCCAACACTTGTGGAATCGCCATACTGTTTTTCATAATGGTTGAACTAGTTTACAATCTCACCAACAGTGTAAAAGTGTTCCTATTTCTCCACATCCTCTCCAGTACCTGTTGTTTCCTGACTTTTTAATGATTGCCATTCTAACTGGTGTGAGATGGTATCTCATTGTGGTTTTGATTTGCATTTCTCTAATGGCCAGTGATGATGAGCATTTTTTCATGTGTCTACAGCTAGAAGTATCATATGACCCAGCCATCCCATTACTGGGTATATACTCAAAGGATTATAAATCATGCTGCTATAAAGACACATGCACACGTATGTTTATTGCAGCACTAGTCACAATAGCAAAGACTTGGAATCAACCCAAATGTCCATCAGTGACAGACTGGATTAAGAAAATGTGGCACATATACACCATGGAATACTATGCAGCCATAAAAAAGGATGAGTTTGTGTCCTTTGTAGGGACATGGATGCAGCTAGAAACCATCATTCTCAGCAAACTATCGCAAGAACAGAAAATCAAACACTGCATATTCTCACTCATAGGTGGGAACTGAACAATGAGATCACTTGGACTCGGGAAGGGGAGCATCACACACCGGGGCCTATCATGGGGAGGGGGGAGGGGGGAGGGATTGCATTGGGAGTTATACCTGATGTAAATGACTAGTTGATGGGTGCTGACGAGTTGATGGGTGCAGCACACCAACATGGCACAAGTATATATATGTAACAAACCTGCAGGTTATGCACATGTACCCTAGAACTTAAAGTATAATAATAATAAAAAATTAAAAATTAAAAATAATTAAAAAAAGAAGTCCAACAGTTGTATAAAATATTGTAGAAAAAAATTTAAAGAATACTTAAATTAATGGGACGAAATCTGATTTTTTTGTATCTAAAAACTTAAAGATGTTAAGATGGCAATACTTGCCAAATTATCTATAGATCCAAAATGATCTCTATCAAAATTTCAATGCTCTTTCTTTAAATAAATGGACACATTTATTCTGATACTCATGTGTCAAAGCAAGGTACTGCTGAATGTCCAAATATTGAATAACCAAAACAGTCTTGAAAAAGAAGAATCAAGTTTGAGGATTCACATGTGCAGTTTTGAAAACTTATTGCAAAGTTACCGTAATCAAAACAATGTAGTACAGGCACACTGAAATGGAATTAAAAGTCTAGAAATAAATTCATATACTTTGGTTAATTGATTTCTGAAAAGGGTGCCAAAATCATTCAATGGGTAAAATGTAGTGTTTGCAACAAATGGTGCTGAGACAAACAGATATCCACACGCAAAAGAATGAACTTGGACCCTTACTTCACACTACCCATAGAGAAAAAGAGAATCCTTTTACAATCATTCTGTGAACCCAGTATCACTCTAATATCAAAATCAGGAAAGGACATAACAAAAAAAGATAAGTACAGACCAATATCCCCAATGAACATAGATGCAAAAATCCTCAACAAAATACTAACTAACCAAATCCAACAGCAAATCAAAAAGATAATACATCATAATCAAGTGGGTTTCATACCAGGAATGCAGGGATAGATTAACATATGCAAGTCAATAAATGTGCTACATTACTTAAACGGAATTTTAAAATATCATATGATCATCTTAATACATCCAGAAAAAGCATTTGATAAAATTCAGATTCCATTTATGATTGGCATAGAAAGGACATACCTCAAAGTAATAAAAGCCATCTTTGACAAACCCACAGCCAACATCACACAGAATGGGGAAAAGTTGAAAACCTCCCCGCTGAGAACTGGAACAACACAAGGATGCCCACTTTCTCCACTTCTATTCAACATAGTACTGAAAGTCCTAGCCAGAGAATTAGATAAGAGAAAGAAATAAGGGGCATCCAAATTGGAAAAAGTAAGTTAAACTATCATTGTTCATCAGTGATATGATCATATAACTAGAAAAACCTGAAGACTCATCTGAAAAGTTCCTAAACCTGGTAAATAAATTCAGTAAAATCTCAGGATACAAAATCAATGTACACAAATCAGTAGTGCTGCTATATACCAACAACGACCAAGTTGAGAATCAAATTAAGAATATAATCCCTTACAACAGCTGCAAAAATAAATAAATAAATAAAATCTTTAGGAATATACTTAACCAAACAGGGGAAAGATCTCTAAAAGGGAAACTACAAAACGCTGTTGAAGAAATCATAGATTACACAAAGAAATGGAAACACATCCCATGCTCATGGATGGTAGAATCAATACTGTGAAAATAATCATACTGCTCAAAGCACTCTACATACTCAATGCAAGTCTCATCAAAATATCATCATCATTCTTCACAGAACTAGAAAAAACAATCCTACAACTCATATGGACCCAAAAAAGAGTCCACATACACAAAACAAGACTAAGCAAAAAGAACACAACAGGGGGCATCACATTACCCAACTTCAAATTATACTATTAAGGGTGTACTTACCAAAACAGCTTGGTACTGATATAAAAATAAGCATGCAACCCAATGGAAGAGAAAAGGGAACCCAGAAATAAAGCTAAATACTTACAGCCAACTGATCTTCAACAAAGCAAACAAAAACATAAAGTGGGGGAGAAAACACCCTATTCAGTAAACGGTGCTGGGAAAACCTGCAACCCATGTGCGGAAGAATGAAACTAGATCCTCATCTCTCACCTTACACAAAAATAAACTCAAGACGGATGAAAGACGTAAATCTAAGTCCTAAAACCATAACAATTTTAGAAGATAACATCAGAAACACTCTTCTAGACATTGGCTTAGGCAAAGAATTCATGACTAAGAATCTAAAAGCAAATGCAGAATGAATAAATAAATAAATAAATAAATAAATGCCACCTAATTAAAACAAAAGACTTCTGCACAGCAAAATAAGTAATCAACAGAATAAATGAACAGCCCACAGATAGGGGAGAAAATATTCACAAGCTATCTATTTGACAAAGGACTAATATCCAGAATCTACAAGGAACTTGAACCAATCAACAAGAAAAAAACAAACAATACCACCAAAAAGTGGGCAAAGACAAAAGAAGATATACAAACAGCCAACAAACCTATAAAAAAGGCTCAAAATCACTAATCATCAGGAAAATGCAAATTAAAGCCACAATGAGATACCAATCTACTTTTTAAAGAATGTCCATAATTAAAAAGTCAAAAAAATAGTAGATGATGATGTGGATGTGGTGAAAAGGGAACACTTTCACACAGCTGGTGGGGATGTAAACTGGTACAACCACTATGGAAAACAATATGAAAATCCCTTAAAGAACTAAAAGCAGAGCTACCATTTGATCCAGTGATCCAACTACTGGGTATCTACCCAAAGGAAAATAAATCATTACATAAGAAGACACACGCACACACGTTTACAGCAACACAATTTGCCACTGAAAAAATATGGGAACAACCTAAATGCCTATCAACCAATGAATGGATAAAGAAAATGTGGTATATACGTACCGTGGAATTCTACTCAGCCATAACATGGAATAAAATATTGGCCTTTGCAGCAACTTGGGTGGAACTGGAGGCTATTATTCCAAGTGAAGTAACTCAGGAATGGAAAATCAAATATCATATCTTCTCATTTATAAGTGGGAGCTAAGCTATGAGTATACAAAAGCATAAGAATGATATAATGGACTTTGGGGATGCAGGGAGAAGGCTGGGATGTGGGTGAGGGATAAAAGACTACATACTGGATACAGTGTACTCTGCTCAGGTGACAGGTGCACCAAAATCTCAGAAATCACCACTGAAGATCTTATCCATATAAGCCAAAATTACCTGTACCCCAGAAACTATGGAAATTTTAAAAAAATTGCATGCAAAATATTTATTTAAAATAGTTTAAAGGCGCTGGGCATGGTAACTCTTGCCTGTAATATCAGCACTTGGGGAGGCTCAGACGGGTGGATCACTTGAGGCCAGGAGTTTGAGACCAGCCTGGCTAATACGGCAAAACCCCATTTCTGCTAAAGATACAAAAATTAGCTGGGTGTGGTGACAGGCACCTGTAACCCCAGCTACTTGGGAGGCTGAGGCAGGGGAATCGCTTGAACCCAGGAGACAGAGGTTGCTGTGCGCCAAGATCATCCCGCTGCACTCCAGCCTAGGCAACACAGTGAGATTCCATCTCAAAAAAATATATACTAGCAAATGTACTAGCAAATCAAACCCAGCAGCACATCAAAAAGCTTCAATGTACTCAAACTCTAAAATTCATATTAAATAAGAAAATAACTCAAATGGCTCAAGCAATTTTAAGAAAAATAACAAAGCTAGATAATGGAACAGAACAGAGAACCCAGAAAAGAAACCAGAGATCTACAGCCAGTTGATTTTTTTTTTTTTTATTATTATACTTTAAGTTCTAGGGTACATGTGCATAACGTGCAGGTTTGTTACATATGTATACTTGTGCCATCTTGCTGTGCTGCACCCATCAACTCGTCATTTACATCAGGTATAACTCCCCATGCAATCCCTCCCCCCCTCCCCCCTCCCCATGAGACTGGATTAAGAAAATGTGGCACATATACACCATGGAATACTATGCAGCCATAAAAAAGGATGAGTTTGTGTCCTTTGTAGGGACATGGATGCAGCTGGAAACCATCATTCTACAGCCAGTTGATTTTTGATGAAGTCAACAGAAACATATGCTGGGGAAAGGACACCCTTTTCAATAAATGGTACGGGAAAAATTGGATTGTCATATGCAGAAGAAAGAAACTGGACTCCGATCTCTCAACACATACAAACATTAACTCAAGATGGATTAAAGATCTAAATGGAAGACCCAACACTATAAAAATCCTAGAAGGAAACCTAGGGAAATCTCTTATAGACATTGGACATTGGTCTAGGCAAATAATTCATGACTAAGACCTTAATAGCACAAGCAAGTAAAATAAAAATAGACAAATGGGACTTAATTAAAAAAAGAAACTTCTGCACAGTAGAAGAAATAATCAAACAATCAACAGAGTGAAAAAGAAAATCTGCACAATGGGAGAAAATATTTTCAAACTATGCATCAGAGAGAAGATTTATATCCAGAATTTACAAGGAACTCAAACAACTCAGCAACAACAACAAGATAAACCAAATTACCAAATTAAAAAGTTGGCAAAGGATATGAATAGACTTTTTCAAATAATGGTCACCAGGCATATGAAAAATTATCAGTATCAGTAATTATCAGAGAAATGCAATTAAAACCACAATGAGATATCATCTCACACAGGTCAGAATAATTATTATTAAACTGACAAAAAACACGAGATATTAGCAAGGATGTGGAGAAAGGGGAATGCTTATGTACTTTTGATGGGCAAGTAAATTAATACAACCTCTAAGGAAAACTAAAAATAGAACTACCATCTGATCAAGCAATCCCACTACTAGGTATCTACTCAAAGGAAAACAAATCATTATATCAAAAGATAACTGCATTGTATGTTTATCACAGTAGTATTCACAATAGACACTTAGGAATCAACCTAAGTGCCTATCAACAATGATTCAATAAAGAAAATGTGGCATATATACACAATGGAATATGATTGGGCCTTAAAAATAATGAAATCATGTATTTTGTAGCAATATGGATGGAACTGGAAGACATTATCTTAAGTAAAACAACTCAGAAACAGAAGGACAAATACCACATATTCCCACTCATAAATGGGAGTGAAATAATGTGAACACGTGGACATAGTGTGGAAAGATAAACACAGAAGACTTGGAAGGGTGGGAAAGTGGGAGGGAGGGAGATGATGAGAAATTACTTAATGGGTACAATGTCTTTATTCAGGTGATGAACACACTAAAAGCCCAGATTTCACCACTAAGCAATATAGCTATGTAATAAAATGGCACTTGTACCGTTTAAATTTATGCAAATAAAAATGATGACGATATCGTGGAAAGCAGTTTAGTGATGTCTCAAACTGTTAAGCATAGCGTTACCATATCATCCAGTAATTTCACTCCTACATATATAGCAAAAATGAAATAAAAGGTGTTCAGAACAAAAAGTTGTACACAAATGATTTCGTGACATTATCCATAAAGTCAAAATTTGGAAACAATAAAATGTTCATCAATTCATGAGTGGATGAAAAACTGTGTATCCATAAAATAATATATTATTTAACAATAAAAAAGTATAACAAAACTAATGCATGTTACAACTTGGATGAGCATTGAAAACATTATACAAATTAAATATTTTATTATTGCATTTATATGAAATATTCGGAATAGGCAAATCCATAGAAATAGAAAGGAGATTGTTGGTTTCCAGAGGTTGAGAGGAAGGGAAATTGGCAGTGACTGTTGAAAAGTATGGGGCTTTTAAGGAAGGTAATAAAAATGTTATGGAATTAGTGGTAATGTTTGCACAACATTGTGAATATACTAAAACTCACTGAATTCTACACTTAAAATGTGTTAAAATTGTGACTTTCAAGTCATATGTGCTTTATCTCAAATGAATATAAATAATGCCAATAAACCTGAGCCCAGTGATTCTACTTCTAAGAATTTTTCTGTAGATGTATACATATATCTATAACATAACAGTATTTTGCACAACTTAAATGTCTAACAATATGAGATTAGTTAAATTAGTGTACCTACACAGAATACAATGTATTCATTAGAAAACATGTTATAGACCCCCCAAAAATGGTAGTATACGTTGTTGTATGAGTAAAAGAGGCTTCAAAATAGTATTTACAAGATACTTCAGCATGTTGGTCTGACATATAAAGAGGTTACAGGTCATCACTGCCATCCTTGAAACAAGAAAAAAACTGAACTAAAAGCAAATAACTCTTATTAGATCCAACAGCGAATTGAGGTAGAGGGCAAACCACTGTCCCCAAAACTGGAGAGAAATGTCAGTGCTGAAAGTTGTAGCTTACCAGTATCAGAAGCCTGCCACTGGAGCCAGAACTGTTAAGAACACTTGATCTCTAATTGAGGAGTTGTTGAAGGCACAAGGTGATCCAGCTTGAGAGGTAAGAATCTTGAGGGGACTGTTTTAATATGGCCCCCACAATTTTGTAACTTTTGCCTCCAGAAAACCTACCACATTCTAAGGGTAAATGTTGGAGAGAAATCCTCTTGTGATACTCCATAGGAAGGGGAAAAAAGCATTTTGTAAGATAGCTAGAGCATTTGGTTCTCCTTAAACATGGGTCATTCTCAAAAATAAAACACTGTTTACCAGAGACTAAGTTACGTGCTTTTTACTAGAGTCTAACTGGCACAAGGGAAGAGAAATACCCAACTCCAGTGGCCCAGCCATACTGTCTTACCTAAGGGAGAAAAATCTAAGGAGCACTTGTGAAAGTCACAGCCTAGGGACACATGCTTCTAAAAGATTGAGATCTAATCACAAAATCCTTCCTGTCCCTCACATCTTACTGCCACACCAATAATTAGATTATGACTTAAGGACTGCAACATTCAGACCCTATTTTTAAAAAAAGAGTCTCTAAATAAACTCAACATGAAGACAAAAACAAGGACATGACAGAAAAATCGAGCATTTAACACTAGAGCTACAGCAAATAGTAAACACAGACTAGATCTCAGTCAGATAAACATAACGTTTCACATTATTGTTCATGTTACTCAATATATTAAACCTGGATTTCAACAAAAAACTGCAAGGCATGTTAGAAGACAAATATAGAGAATAAAGAGGCAACATAGGTATCAGAATTAAACTAAGATATGACAGAAAATTTGGAATTATGAACTGAATTAAACATAATTATGATTAATGTTAATCATAATTAATGGGAAATTAATGAGAAATGTGGACAACATGAAAAACACATGGGTAATGTGAACAGAGAGATGGAAACCATAAGAAAGAACCAAAAATAAACTCTAGAAATCAATAACACTATAAACAAATGAAGAATGTCTTCAATGGGTTCATCAGTAGCTTAAACATGGGCAAGGAAACAATTGGTGGATGTAAAGATCTGAATATAGAAATTTTCAAAACTAAAATGCAAAGAGAAAAGTAGTAAAAAATAAAAGGTGGAGCAGAATATATAAGAACAGTGAGACAATTATGAAAGGCGTAACATATGCATAATGGTAATACCATCAGACAAAATGGAAAGAAATGAACAGAAGAAATATTTGACGCAATAATGGCAGAATTTTCCAAAAGTAATGACAGATACCAAACTACAGATCCAGGAAGCTAAGAAAACACCAAGAAGGATAAATACCCAAAAAATCTACATCTAGGTACATAATATTAAACTGCAGAAAATCAAAGATGAAGAAAAAATTTTGAATGATGACATAGGAAATAAAAACACCTTACTTATAGACAAATAAGCGTAAGAATTACATTGAAAGACTCTACAGAAATCAGGCAAGCCAAAGGAGAATGGTGTAAAGTATTGAAAGTGTTGAAAGTAAAGAACCATCAACCTAAAACTCTGTGTCCAGTGAAATTATCCTTCAAAAGTGAAGGAGGGATAAAGGCTTTCTCAGACAAACAAAAGATTGAGAAAATTAGTCATCAATAGACATGCCTTGCCAGAAATGTTGAAAGTTGTTTAGAGAGAGAGAAAATTATATAGACCATAAATTCTGATCTACGTAAGAAGATCAAGGCACCCACTTAAAATTTAAAAGATAAGTTGAGTTGAAATCCTAAGTAAGGAAACGTTAGAATCATACAAAATACTCATTTAAAACCAGAGAAAGCAGAAGAGTAAAAGACAAAATGAGAAACAAAGAACAAAGGTAACAAATTGAATATATTTAAAAATATGGTAATATTAAACCAACTATATTTATAGTCTCTTTATATAGGAATGGTCTAAATACACCAATGAAAAGGCACAGATTGCCAGAGTGGATAAAAAATCAAGTACCAACTCTATGCTGTCTTCAAAATATGCATAATATGATTCTAATTTTGTAAAATCTTTTTTGATCTATATTTGTATCGTATCTCAAGAACATCTAGAAGTAAGGTGAAAAGGATATAAATCAAAGGTTATTGGTGATCATATATTGATGGTTAAATTATTGGCAAATTTTATTTTATTTCTCCCTTCACATGTTTTAAACATTAACAAAGAGATAATATTGTTTTTCTAATAAGGAAAAAACAGTAAATGTTATTGAAATAACACTGCAATTGAGAATGTTCATGCATTTTATAAATCGGCATCTAACTTTTACGGACAAAGTTATCTGAATTAATCAGGACCCATGCTGAGTAATATAATATGCTGATCCTAGTTACGGATTTTCTTAGCACAATGTTTTATTAATACACATTTTTATCTTCAAAAATTTTAAATACTTATCATAACATTTAGTATTCATTATAGCAAAGTTAGAAAATTCAAATAAGAAAATCTCCTCTATTTATAATACCATTTCCAACCTTACAATGTGTGTGTGATTATGGCATATAAAATTTTGTAGTTTAATTTTTCACTAATTTATATATTGTACACCTCTTCTTGAGCCCATTAATATAAAAAATGGCTACAGTTCAGTCTCCTAATGAAGATGCCATAATTTTTAAAATTTGTATCTATTTAAGATTTAAGGTTTATTCCATTTTCTCTTGATAGAAAAAAAAAAGTTACTGTGAATAACTTTGTCATTCATTTTTGTACAGTTACAGCAAGCATATTTATAAAAGAACAAGTACAAAGCTGAAGGATAAGCACATTTATATGGCTTTTGAAGCATATTGACGAGTTATCTCCCCCAAATTTAATAATAAACCCTATCAACTGCAGTGTGTGACTTTTTCCACACAACTTCATTAACTCTGGCCATAATGTTTTTTTAATTCTTGTCAATATTACAGATAAAAGGAAGCCCTCTCATTTCAACTTGAATTTTAATATGTGAGGTAAATAAGTTTCAAATTTATATCTTTTTAAAAATAAATTGATTAAATGCCCATTTTCATTTGACAGTTTCTTATTGATTAGTGATAATTCTTTATATATTAAAGTTATTAACTCTTCATCTGTCTATATTGTAAATGTTTTATCTGTTGTTGTCTTTCAATTTTTGTTTTATAGTGTGTTTTACATACAGGTGTGGACTGCTAAGAGCCAAATCCATTAGTCTTTATTTACCTTTATGGCTTCTGCCTCAAAAGTTATGCCTCCAAAGGCCTTTCTCTTTATAACATGATATAGATATTAATCTGTTTTAGTTTAATGACTTTAATGGTTAAGTCTAATATTATCACTTCTACAATTTGAAATATCTAATATTATTATTACTATTAGATTTGAAAAATCTAATATTTGAAAGATATGCCAATTTGAAAAATTTAGCAGTCATTAAGTTTGCAAATTCCATGTAGACACATTTAAAATATCTTCTAATGAAGAAAATTATTGTCATTCTGAAATAAAATGTTTCATTATTATTTTTTGTAATATTCTACAACCACAAACATAAAATTATGCAGATAGAGGTATGTATGTACATTTATATATATTTAAACCAATCTACTCTTTTTTCTCTCCTTCAGAAGCATATGTTATTGTCTTTGTAGGTATATGTGTACATGCATGTTAACAACATATGGGTTTATCAACTAATTGATGCTTTAGCCATAATTTTTCACTGTCATCATGGCTATATACTAAAACATTATACAGTGACTGTGTTTCAAAGCATTCCTGGATTTGCCCATATAGTATGGCATTATATGCATTTGAAGGCCGATAATATAATATTATAGTAACATTTTTATGTCTGTAGTTATACTGCACAGCAGCCAAAATACATCATGTTATTAGAGAGTGTACTCATTATATGCCATACATCTTCCATACCAATTATCAACAAAATTTTCCTTTAGTAACTACTTTGGATAACTCATAGTTCAAATATGCCTGTTCGGATGATGATAGTGATGCTGATGACTGCCCTTTAGTTAGAGAAACCTAATATTCAGTGTGTGTGTGTATGTGTGTGTGTGTGTATATATATATATATATATATATATGTATATATTTTTTTTTTTTTGATGGAATCTCGCTGTGTCACCCAAGCTGGAGTGCAGTGGTGTGATCTCTGCTCACTGCAAGCTCCTCCTCCTAGCTTCATGCCATTCTCCTGCATCAACCTCCTGACTAGCTGGGACTACAGGCGCCTGCCACCATACCCAGCTAATTTTTTGTATTTTTAGTAGAGACGGGTTTTCACTGTGTTAACCAGGATGGTCTCGATTTCCTGACCTCGTGATCTGCCGGCCTTGGTCTCCCAAAGTGCTGGAATTACAGGCGTGAGCCACCGTGCCCGGCCTATTCAGTATACTTTTGTGTTTTAATCAGTACACAGTAACTAGAGCTATTTCAATTTTCAAGGTAGAATAACTTAGTACTGGATAACAGTAATGTGCTTTGTCCTCAGTTTTTTTTTCACTGAAGATTGTTGTCTGGTAAGAAATTTTTCTTTTATAAAAAATAAACCGAAATGCCTTCGGTAGCACTCCATTGCTGCAGTTTGTCGTCAGGCACTGTGAGACAGACCTTGTTACAAATAAATAGTTTAAATATTTAGTTGCATAATAGGTAATGCTGTGGAGATGACCATCTATTGGAGTTATGCTTTTATGGCGTGAAAGTTGCTGTAGTGCCTTACAACTTCTGCAAGTGATCTTTCTAGATTGCAATCACACATATATGCTTTACTCTTTTCTATACTCATCACTGGGGGCTCCCTCGTACAGTGAGATAGTCACCTTGAAAGAAAATCCCACTGAGAAGCATTGCTGTTCCAGAGCACTTTGGCATTGCTGAAATACAAATATTCATGGTGTAGAGAGATGTTCTGGTGGCGTGTTTCATGGGAGTTACAAAGAGACAATGGTTGGATTCATATTAATTAATTTGAATGTCATATTTAGGAATCAATCATTGCCCACAGATAATCCTAATTTGCTCTTATTGAGAGTATGAGAAAACTCAGCAAAAGAAAATATTAGTTACAAGCTATTTGGTTAGGTAAAGCTGAAATATTTGCGCTTCATACCCCGGCCTGTCAATATATATCAGTAGCAAGCTAATAAGAATTTAGCAACAGGTTTCTTCTGTGAAACTTATCAATTCCCTAAACCTCATTTGCCAGTAGTTTGACATTTTAAATTATTTTTAGAAGGGCAAATTAGAAATCAAGGACATATCAAGCTAATATCGGTGTAGTTTACAAAAATGTAAAGTAGGTTTTGAGGGGAAGTACTATGATTACAGTACTTTCCCTCTAAACCTGTTTTACATCCCTCAGAGATGTTAAAGAAAACACAGACACTTAGTTCTCAAAGTTCTCTGTGAAACATTTTCCATTAAACTTTACTTTTATTCCCTAAATTACGCCAGTGTAAATGCACTGGGAGATTAGTCATAAGAGGAAATAGTAGTGTTAATTCTAGCAATCAGCAATAATCGTGAGAACTGATTGACAGACTTGTGCCCCGAGGTTTCATGCTAAGAGTTCACAGAAGGATATCAACACAGATGGCCCTGGGCTGATATTCTAGGTGTGTTGAAAAACTGGCTGCTCAGTGACAGAATATCAGATGTAATCCTAGCAGCATTTTCTTTTACTATTCGAGTATAATAGGAACACTGAAAATCTGGAATTTAGAACAATGCTTTATCCTATCTTTTCATTTTACTATGGAAGTCTGAGAGCTAGTCTTAAAACAATAAATAACAAAACACACACAAAGCCTTCCACATGGCAACTGGCTCTAATACACACACACACACACACACACACACACACACACTATATATATATATATTTATATATAATATATATATTTTATATATATATATATATATCATAGCCTAATTCAGAAATCCTTTAAAAAAAAAAACCCAACACCCTCAAAATGTAAAGTAGAAATCACTGGAAACATTTTATAGAGACTCTCCGCACCTCAATGCTCCCCTCTCTCTTTTTTTAAAAATTGAGACAGAGTCTCGCTCTGTAGCCCAGGATGGAGTGCAGTGGCGCAATCTCAGCTCACTGCAACCTTCGCCTCCTAGGTTCAGGTGTTTCTCTTGCCTCAGCCTCCCAAGTAGCTGGGACTACAGGCGCGTGCCACCATGCCTGGCTAATTTTTTGTATTTTTAGTAGAGATGGAGTTTCAGCATGTTAGCCAGGATGGTCTGGATCTCCTGATCTCATGATTCACTCACCTTGGCCTCCCAAATCTCGTGCTGGGGTTACAGGCATAATCCACCACGCCTGGCCAATGTTTTCTTTTTAAAAATTAGAGAGTGAAGGAATACTTCTGCCTTTTGTTTCTCCCAAACTCATCCCTTGCTTCCTAATTGTGGATGCCTTTGAGAACTCTGATTTTAGCAAAATACAGTAGATAAGTGAATAACCGTTTGTATGAGTTCTAGAAAATTATTTGTTTTGAGCAGAAGGAGACACAATTGGAAGTTGCTGTGCATCTGTAGCAGTCAATATCAACTTCAAGTGAAATGTAAGTCAAAGTGGTGGAAACATTAAACCATCCCTTCACACATAATACAACAAACACTAAAAGAATGAGTACTATGTAGCAGATTCTGCACTAAGTGCTCAATAAAAGCATTAGTTCATTAATTCATTTTGTATTGGGAGTGCTGCATGCTATGGTAGATATTAGGAGAGTTACAGAGTAATAATGACAATCTTGAGTCCAGTGGGGAGACAAATACAATTGAAAATAATTCTAGTATAATGTCACAGGCCAATAATAAATTAAAAACTACCATTTAGTATTTGCCTCCTTTGTACCAGACATTGTTCAAATTATTTAAGTACTTCAACTCCTTTAATCTTATATAAATCCTGTTGGTAGTATTCTCTACATTTCAGACAAGGAAATTAAGGCTCAGGGTGGGTATATATATATATTTTTTATGTCAGAGACAGAATTGAGTTTCAAACCTAAGTTTCCCTGTTTCAAAAGCCTGTGTTCTTTGACAGGGAAAAGTGTATATGTTACTAAGCAGATTAAAAATAAATGGACCTTTCTTCCACAGAAGGCAAGTGAATGTACTCGGTCTCAAAGGAGTACACAAGATGGGAAAGAGATACTGACAGGGCTGGCTTTGACATTTAAAACTGACTTCACACAAAAATAAAATTGAAAGACAAATTTGTGGTAAAAATTTCTATTTTTCATAGAATGACATTAAATTGCAATTTAAAAAGTGTTAGCAAGAAAAAGAGAACATGGCAGAAAGGGAAAACCTTTATATATAAATTTAATGGCACTTATTTCTTGCTTTTTAAACAAGGGATTCCACATTTTCCTTTTGCACTCACCCGCAGAAATTATGTAACTGGTCCTGGGTCCTGATCATTTTAGGCAAAGAGAGCATGAGATTTAAGGAAATGGAAGCATTAAATATATGCATTGCGTAGGTTGTGGGTGTATGTTTAGCATACAAGGGAATGTAGCAGGAATTGAGATTTAAAAAGTAAGACTGCCTTGTATGCCATCCCCAATTAGGGAGGAGGCATTAATATTTTAGACTAACAATAACATGACCCTAATAAAATCCTAGGAAGAGCCCTCTAGTAGTTTGGTTATGATAGCATGCAGTTGAAAAGACTACTAGACTGAAATTCTTCAGGTAGGAGATAATAGAGGTTTAAATTAAGATAATAGCAATTTGGAAGGGAAATGATTTTGAAATGTATTTCTGAGGTAGATGTGATAGGATTCGATGACTGGATGTTGGTTATAAGTCAAAGGAAAAATTCAGAATGTCTTTGGCGTTTCTAGCTGGAGAGATTCAGTGATGGTTACGCATTAACTAAGAAAAGGATTATTCCAAAAGGGGCATGTTTGAAAGAGAAGATCAAAGATGTTATTTTGAATATATTTCATGCCCTTCATTATTATATCTGAATGAATATATCCAGCAGACACTTGGAAGTGTAAGACCAAAAGTGTTTGTGTACCAGTAAGACAATAGTTTGTTACTTTGGTAGCAATTTTGAATTGCCTGACTTTCTGATTTCTGGTCATATATATTCAGAATTAGCTTCTAAGTTCAGAAATAAATAAATCAGCCTGGGAGCCTGAAAAATTGTTCACAAAGTCTCTGGTCTAAAAACGTAGTATGTATGCCTGTTGGCTCTGACATAAAGACATACATTTTACACCTATTAAAATTTAATGAGCTTGAGTATCTATCCCTGAGACCTGTGTCACTCATGCCATACTTCGTGGCAAAGAGCTCTTACAAGAGTCAAGGTTGTACAGTAGGGGAATATATGAAAATAAAGGAAAGTACATTCCCTTAGAAACATGTTGAATAACTGATATCGAATGAAATGATTTCTGTGAAGACAATTTATCCAATGCAAATTGCTACAAATATGTGCTATGGTTTTCGTCACTCTAGGTCAAACTAGTCATTCACAAATACCAAGAGAATAAGACATTTTTTACCTTCACATAGTTGCAGATATTATAAGAACTAAGAATGAGTGGTTAACCTGGGAGAAATAATGGGCAGTTAAAGCACTGGAAGCTTTTAGGGGCTTTAAAACCCATCAAACCCAATGGGCTATAGAGTGAGAACTTAGTAAGTGGAGCCACCTTTATTTTTTTAATTTTATTTTCCTTTAAATGCAAAATAGTAATTGTACATTTTATAGGAAAATGTGATCTTTTCATATATGTATACATAGTGGAATAATTAAATCCAGCCAGTTAACATATCCGTCACCTCACTTACTTAATTTTTGCAGTGAGGACATTTAAAATCTATTATTTTAGCAATTTTGAGATAAACAATACATTATTAACTAAGGTTACAATGCTGTGAAATTGAACACTAAAACTTATTTCTAGTGTATAACTGAAATTTTATACTATTTGACCAGCATTTCCCCTTTCCCCATTCACACTCCCAAACCCCAGCATCTGGTAACCACCATTCTACTCTCTACTTCTGTGTTCAAACTATTGGATACAGAGGAGAGAAAATTTAAGGGGAAAAAGAAATAAGAGGAGACTTTAGGTTTATTTCTTCCTGGAGCACCAAGATATTAAAGATGAAAGAACTTTAGGGGAATAAAGGTGGCATTTTTCTGGAAGTAAATTGTATATTTGCTTGAAGGTGGCCTGACCTCTCTTCCTCTAGTGAACTGTGTTTGTCCTTCAAGTTGCAAGTGAGATGTCTTTTTCTCCAGGAAACATAGAACCATCTGTGCTTCAAACCCCCACCTATCTGTCAAAGCTAATCATTTGTCCATGGGGAAAAAAAAAAAAAAAATCTGCCTCGTTCTGAGTTCTGTGTTAAACCCCAAAGATACAGCATCCAGTGCATTCTCAGTAGCAGGACATATAATTATTCTTCCTCATTTCAGTATGCTGGCTGATAGGAGCAAGGACTTTAATGGGACTGTAAATATTGTAGGGGCTCTGACTTTGGGGTTAACTTGGTCAGGGAAGTACAGGTGGTAAGAAGATTTCAGTCGGACTTTGTCTTCTTAAGGTAGCAAAAAACCCTATGTCTAAAAGTAGTAAAAGGAGTGAGACTTTGGAGGGTAGAAATGGAGATGAGGCCTAGCTGATGCCATGGTTCACGTATAAAAGATGTTCAGTTGTAATGGCACTTAGAATTCAGGGATGATCTATATTAGTAAAGTTGAAAATACTAGATTGATTGAGACTTCAGATGAAATGTTTTATTTCAAATAAAACTCCATTTCTGGCTTATGATTTTATAGATATTTGTGGAAGCTTAAATGCAAATGTTAAACCTTGCCAAGAACAGTTTATGTTGATTAACTCGTGGAACACCTCACATTCTCATAGTTAGCTAGGATTGTTAAGCATCTGTGAAAATTGATAGCATGTGTACCATCCTTGATTATACTGACTTCTCCTTTTAAATTAAAAACATGTAGAGAAAAACATAAAAGTGCTATTTTATGCCATGTAATTGTCTCTCTTCCTGAAACTTCTCCAATCGCTTTATCCCACACTGCTCTCAGATTGATGTTCCAAATGAGTTGCTGTTATATGTTCATTACTAGCTACTCACAGTGTTCTATAATATAGCCCATTTTAACTATCAAATCTTATCTCCCACTAAAGCTAGATAAGAAGTCTGTGCTTTCTTAGAGTGGATTTCTTTCTGTTCCATGAATAGTACATACCATTTTACTTTCTTACCCTGGGGCTTAGCTGGTACGGAACTCTTACCATTGTCCTCTTCCCACAAATCCTTCTTGTTATTTAGGGCTGTAATCAAGTTTCACAAAACCTACCCATTATTCTTGCCCATAACATGTGTTTCCTTCTTTATCTCTGTACCATACATATTGGCATTTAATTATCTAACATTTGTAGTGACTTTTAATCGTTTATAATGTGAACTGTTTTCTCATTTCTATTAGAATTTTCTTGCTATATAAAGTATCCTTTTCTATGTCAGACACAAAATTATACCTAAACACTTAATTTTAATGCTCCAGTTTGACTAATTAAGATAGATTTTGAGGTGTGTTAGTGTTGCTCTGGAACTTCTAAGATCTTTATATACTGCTAATCTCATAAATGGCATGACAACCCAAGAGGCATACTCTACCTAATTTTAGCACAAATATTACACAAAAGATTATGGGTTTCATGCATTTAAAAAAGCACCCAAAAGTGAAGAAATATTCTCCCCATGAGAGCATAATGAGTTATTGTGTAATGCCCTAAAATGTTTATTCGTTGAGTTCAAATGCATTTTTGGTTATTGTAGCTCTCTTATTTGAATAAGTGAGAGAAGTTGTCCATGAGGCATAGATAATTCCAAAGATGTTAATAAATAAGTCTGATAATCAAGGAGCTTTAAAATTAGTACAATTGCCTTTCTGGACCTTCTGCCTCCCATACTTCTAATGTATTAGAACATAAAACAGGGTTCCATGGTTGTGTTCTCAGTTGGACTATCGTTCAGTTTAAACCTAGAAACTTTAGGGAAGGATTGCAGGGTAATTGACAGAGTTGTAAAAAATGAACTCTTACATGGCCAGTTGGGGTCAGGAGAGGGGACTTTTTGTTCAGAAAACTAAAGAGCTGAGCTTCAGAATTATTATTATAATCTGGGCATTTTATATTCAAAATGACTACCTCCCCTCCCAATGATTGCCTACTATCTTCATACCTCACATTTGCTTTACATCTCATAATTTAGCTACTCATATGCTTTAAGAGAGAGTTGAATCAGGTGAAACTGGACAAATGCCCAGGTTTGATTTCAGTAATTCATTGACAAAGGGAAGCAGGAGTGTTTTGTGCATATATCCTCTGTGTGTGCACACATGCATGCATACAAATACAAATAGGAATAAAAACTATGCTGATTCCTTTTACTTTATCTGTAATATCTGACAGATTTCTATAATTTTAAAGGAGGGAGTCATTTAGCTATGTTTGTGATTGGGGGTAGTTTTCCTCCAAGTTCAAGCTGAAGTGGTAAATTTTAATTCAATATCACTTTTGATCTTTATAATGCTGACAGCTGTCTAACAAAAGCAGCAGCTCCTTGACATTGTAATTCTTCAAATAGTAATCGTTTGCCTCTTTTTGATATATCGGACATTTGATGGTCTTTATAGACGCTCCCACTCACTCTCTAATCTCATATTCTATTTTAAATTATTTTTAGAACACCATCTACATCGACACCTATCCCTAAGTAAGAGGGCACAAAGCTAGTGTTTGCTGGGTGAGAGAGGCCTTTATAACCAAATACATAGGGGTTCAGTTATATATAAATAGCAGTATATGTGAATGGCATACGTTGGGAAGAACAAAAACAGCTGTATCTGGCAAAAAGGTTAGGTGACTTGTAAGGAATGGGAAGACACTCAGACTAGGATTGTAATTATAGATGACAGTGTTATGAGTATGTCTGGTGGTGGGAGCAGCTGTAATCCCTCACCCCTACTCCATGATTAGGGAATTTAAGGAAGTCAGAGACCATAGGATTTGCTTGAGGCTGATCCAATTGCTACAGCCATATTCCCAGGATGAACATAAACTGTATTTTCTCCAAAGAGAGTGCAAAGGAAAATAACGTAATGTGGATCCTCCCAACCCTAGGAGAAAAGTATTTACTGAGAAAGAATTGATATACAGTGAAACTACCATCCAGCAATGATGGAATTCTTAGCCTTGACCCAGTTCCTTTTCTTAAGGCTAAGGTTCCTGTGCTTTTGGAGGAGGGAGGTGGTTGTGAAGAGGAGGATGTGAAAGAGTTGTCAAGGGGTAGCAGTGAAATGACAAGCAATCCTATCCCAGTAAACTTGAAGGTACATGGTGGGCCTCACTCCCAATATTTTTCTGTCTCAGTTTCTTCTGATGGGTCAATTAAGTGGGCTTTCAAATAACCAGAAGATTCCTATAATTGCTTTCACTTCCTTAGAAGTCCTAACCATCCATGAGACCCAAAATCAAATTATGCCCATTGATGTTAAGCCGGTGCAAATAATTGCTACCAGGTGAGATAAACCCACAGGCAGCATTAGGCACCAGAACACCTGAAAGTAGGGCAGCTACTAGCACATGCTTTCTTTGATTGTTAGATTGACTTTTAAATAGTGCAAGCCTGAATATCATATGTCTGCCTATTGAGGACTTGCTTTGTGTGTTATGGCAGGGGTTATAGTATGCCACCAGAGCAGGCCTGCTTAGCAAACAAAAATCTTAGAGATCTTTGTCCTTTACAACACAGAAAGAGCTTGTAGTACTGTCAGAACTCTCAAGATTTCCATAAACAAGGACAGTGTGGACATGATAGTGAGAAGAATCATCTGTGGATTTACCAACATGGTTCCAAAGTAGAAGACCTAGTCATTGGGTGACCAGCTAGAATACTGTGAGATACAATACATTTCAAAAGACAGGCAAGGAGTGGGAGTGTCGCTGCCACTTCATAGGAAAACCTGAGAGGTTTTATTATCAACCAGAATTTGAGTGAGCTCCAGCGTTTCACCAGAAGTGAACCAAGAGAAGGTAAGAGCACAGATTAAATAAACTGTATGGCAGGGCTATAACTGGCCTTGGTTTTTCACTACACTGTGATGGGCACTTGGATATACAAAGAGACTTGATATTTTGGGGGGCCAGAGAAGATATATACCCCTTCATTTTTGTTTGCTTTTTAGTGTAGGTGGCTCTAGAATAAACTTTTGACGATAACAGATGCTCGGAAAATATTTTCCAGTTCTTGGTGCACCCATTTTTCCTGCTTCCCAGTGTAACCCTTCCTCCTGGAAGCAGGCTCACTAAGCAAACATAGCTAGGAAAAGGCAATCCAGTGTGAATCAATATAACAATTGAGGACGGGAATATCAGCCTGCTTAAACAGATGAACTGAAATAAGAACTGTGTTCATATCTGCTTGAAAATAACAAAACTAGAGGAAGATTTGCAAACATCTTGCTAGTTCCTGTATTTTGATTTGCATTGACTCTACTATATGTTTCAATGGCTGCAGATGGCAGTTTGAAAATAAATACTCAGTCACAATTGACAAAGTCAAAATGTTTTTATTTATGCTGAAGTTTAGCAAGTACATTTTTAACAAAGAAGGTGTACTTTAACGTTATGTATAGTAGAACAGGGAAACCATACATATAAGTTTCTAGTCTCTAACACACTACTGCATTTTTTTTTAATTTAAAAGACAAAAAGCCAAGTTGAAATGAGCATAGAAAAGCATCAAATATGGTCAAGTTACATTAGCCATTAGGATTTAGCTCATATTTTTAAACTGGTCAATCTAATGCAAGGACAAAGTTTACATCATTGCTTTTAAAATGTACACGTGTTTCTTTCTTTTTTAATGTAACATAGATTAAATAGCTCCTTCAGTAAACAAAGCTTTGCTGATAAACAAAATTGAAATAACTCCATGTTGAATAGTTTCAGAGATAAACTGGAATCACAAGCATCTTCATTTATGTAAAGCCGCGAGGACCTTTCAGGCTGAATAAAACTGTTGTGCCATGTCTAAACAGTAATAGTTACCTCCTTTAAAAAAAAGAAAACAAGTTAGTTCTTATGAAGAATAATTCTGATACGTGCTTAAAAATACTAAAACTTCTATCTTCAGGAACCTAAAATGATCTGATGTAACAGGCTCAATTTAGTGTTGGTAAAATTTAACATTTCTTAACATTTCTATATTTTCATCTGTCAGTTTTCAAAGATCCTTCAAATTTCATGCTATAGCTTCTGTTCTTCTTTCCACAGCACTGGAGACATTGAAGACTGATAAAGGCTCTTCATGAACCATATTATAATGTCTGTAATAATCTATATTACTTTTTCTTTTTGTATATAATGGTGCATCTGAAATACAATCCCTATAGTTTACCAAAACAGGGGGAAAAGAGTATCTGGTTATGATCTAAGATAATGACAGCTTTGTACATTTAGAATTTCCTCTCCCGGGTTGACCCTGAGACTGTGTATACTGCATGAAGGGAGACTAGTTCCGAATTATCATTTTAGCTACAGTGTTTAGTCAAACCGGTATCCCTCTAAATGATAGCAATTAAAAGAGCCCATGCCATCCTAGAGTTAGATAATATTTAATTCGGGTGGGTAAAAGTTATTATTGGAAATTTTTTTTTAAATTTTATTCTACCTCTTTTTGTCAAACCTTGTTATTTTCCACAGCAATGGCTTATAACCTGAGTTTCTATTTAGATGCGTTACAAAGATTGGCTTTTGGTTACAAACAAAGTCGGAAAAGAAATGTGGATGAATCAGTACAAATCCATTACTTGTGCTTGAGAAATACTTAAAGATAATGTTTCTGAGTCAAGTGCTTTATTTTAACATATAATGGAGAGGACATTATCATTGTTGGACTAATATGTCTAATCTAAAATATTAAGTCAATCTGGTCAAAGCTGATTAGGAGGAAAGTATACCCTTTTTAAACCTTGGGTTTAATATCTTTAAAATCTTTATTCTTTCTGTGTATAAGGTATCATGGCGAGTAGCAGAATTTTCTAGATAATACCTCAGAACCAAAAATAAAGATGTAGTAAGGTAACAGACGAATAAAAGATTGGGGTTTGGGTTAGTCAGACTCATGGAGGGTTGGACTTCATCAGAGGGCAACCAGACATTTTTCCCAAGAAGCCCATGGAATTCACTAAAAGTTTTCCAGGGACCAGAAGAAAACAGAGCTTGAATTTTTGGACACTGGTAATTGTTCCAACTCCTTTGTGGAGTCTGAGAATATTTATTCTGATGAATTGACCAAATATTTGCTTAGTCCTCCAGTCTACCTCATCCTATGTATACACAGCCTAAATATCAAAGAAAAGCTCTTCGACATAAAATGACAGTCATTTTACCAGGATTGAAATTTATACAATATAGCTAAAGCTTAAATCATGCAACACAAATTGTGAACATTACAAACTGGATAGCAATGGCACACACTATGTCCCCTTAAATAGGGTACATGAACTCAGCAATGAATAGCGAAAGACAATCACCATTTGTCCTTTAGAAAAATGCAGTTTCTGAAAAATTTCTACTTTTGTTATGTTTATTTCTTGCCTTTATTTAGAGACAGAAATATTTGCCCACATCCTTTATGTGTCTGCTTACAAGGCCTATTAGGAATAGTTCCCACAGCTGCTCAAAAATTGAAAGAAAAACTAGGCTAGCAAGAAGAAAACAATATTAAGTGAATCCACTTTTCTACCGGAATACAATAAATTGAGATTTCATGGTAGTGAAACTTTTTCTCCCAATTTTGAGGACAGTAGCAAAATAGACCCCTGTGTAGCATGCTGTATAATGTTGACACATATTTGGTTACTGTTTTACATGTGCCAATACTGAATGATCATAAGGAAGATGCCAGTAAGGAACTGCTAACTGACACCGATTCTTGGAGCAATCTCAAAGTTTGCCACATTTCAATTTCAAAATGCATTTCAGCTATAATATGAGTGATTTATCACTTAGTAGTAGCTGTCAAAGTAATTTCCTAGATAAACCAAAAACATCTGGAACCATAAACAGAGAGGAGTAGTAGCTGAATTTTAATCCAGACCCAGTGTGCTCACTTCATTAGGAACAGGAAACAGCTAATTAGTAATGGAATGTTTCATATTCTTAAAAGGGTTTGTTCTTGAGCTCCAAACAGAGATGATCTGATATGAACTCTGGATGTCAATAAGATTAAAGATTAGGAAGAGAAACTAACAAAGTCTCTCCAAGGGAATGTTTTGGAGCTTGGGAACTTAAAAAGAGGGACACACACTGATATTTGGGGGGAGCTGACAGAGTTTATTGCTTTGGGATTTATCAGATAGGTAAAAAGGGGAATTTGATACATACAAATGTGACCATTTTTAAAGTAAAAACAAAGGTCCATGCAGTCCTTCCCTTAGCACAGCACTGCCTGACGTTGGCATAGGCCATGGCACAGAAGGTCAGTGTGGGCACTCCATACAGGAGATGAACCTCTCCTAATCAATCGAGTTATCTTTACTGGGCCATAAATAGCTGCTCCAAACTCAAGTAAATGTGAGACTTGCCCTCTGTGGTATATATCCTAAACTTATGAGCCGGAATAGCTAAATCATGCATCATAAATGAGGCAGATATATGGGAAAAGGACAGAAAAAAATACACATGAGGAGTCCTCATAGTTCAAACAAGGTAAGTTAAACATATCTACTTATTTTAAAAAAGACACTAGTTTATTTTGAAGTGACTTAGTTCATTTGGAAATTCTATTTAATGATGAGACTTTCTCAGATGTTATATTTTTAGTCACCTGTCATTGTTATTTATTTCAGATATTTGATATTAATAAACGTTTTTATTTGACTTGCTTCAAATCCTTCTCTGTGACTTATTTCTAATTTGGCATTATTTCACTGAATTGGGCCAAAACAGTACACCTACTCGATATAAGCAGACTTTCTATAGCCCATGAAGAATGCCAGAATCCAAATGCTTATGCTTTAGAAAACCTTCCTTCAGAGCATGGAATTACTGAAATGTCACATTGATATGAATTAATGTAATATTTTTAAGTGTTTAGAGTGGGTGGCCATTCCAGCAGAAATTGCATATACTGCCATGGGGAACCTCTTATTAGAAAATGGATAAAAACTCAGTTGGCCTTTTGCATAAGATGCTTGGTGCTTCTGTCACACCAGAACTTAATGCTAGGGCAGACGTGAAAACAACACAACGGATTAGATTTTGTTTAATGTAAGGAGGGCACTTTAGGAGGGGCATTAAATCTTTTTGGTCATTAGAGTACCATATAACACATTGGAATGCTGTTCTATTAGATTTTTAGTAGGCATCAAAATGATGATAACAGGTATCTGCCCCCAGCCAATGGCCAGATCTCCTTTAAGTAAACAGTTAAAAACATCTGAGGCCATTTCCTGCACAATTCAAGCCAAATGACCCATATGATCCTAATCATTTGAACACATTAGGAATCTGGCTATGTCTAGACCAGAGAGTGAACAGTAGAAAATATCCATAATCTCACTGACCCATATGTCTTTCTCTTTTCTTTTGCCTGTAGATTTTTCATCCTGTTTGCTTATTAATAGCTTAATAAAGAGGAAGCAAGATTGGGGATGGGAAGAGAGAAGAAAACAGTAAAGGGGTATTTTTAGCAGCTTGGGTATCTGTTTTTATCATTGCATTCTTTACAAATCAGGAATGTGCTAGTAGAAAGGGGTTAAAGGACTTGCTCCACCATCAGCAGTTCAAAGGAAAAACTGGGTGTGGTAAAATCTAAAAACTAGAGCTCCTTATATTTTCTTAGAGAACACTACAGGCCAAGTGCTTCTTTTAGAAATGAGAGCTCCAAAGCAGTGATAACAAATATCGATCATTTGCACAAATGATTTACCACCTGATCTAATTCCTGTTAAATACCAGGTCAGACAAGAAGTTATTTCACAGTAATTGCAGCTTAAAGTAGGTGTGTCTGCATTTTAATTTGTCTCACACCATTTAGAAACAGCATTTTCTCTGTCTTAAAAATTCTTCCACCTACTTACCCCACTAGGATTCTGTGTGAATTAATGTGATAATGTCTTTGAAGCACTATGAGCTCCTTGAGAGAAAAAGGTTAAAGAAGTGTAAAGTGTGTTCAGTCATTATTATGACTATCCCCTAAAAACCTGTGAAGCCCACTCTCTAGGACACTTGTCCTGTGTGTGTAAGGTTCTATTTACCAGTAATGAACAAACAGTAATTAAAGGTTCCATATTTTAAGGATTTGAGTATGAATTCTAAAGAATTTACAACACTAGATAAGCAGGTAACTGCTACAGCACCCTATTCGTGCCTATGATCAGTTGGAGTTCCGGCATCAGTGTTCAGGCTGCACAGAAAAAACAATAAGACCTGGTCAAAATTTCATTCGAACAAAGAAAATTCAAAATCTACTCAATGCACTTCACTGAAAACCACAAACTCACTTTATAGTATTTCGCTGTGCTATGTATTTTCAAGATTTGAATAAATCTCTCTGAAATTAATGTATTATTTTATTAGGTTGATCTCTTAATCAAATATTCATTTATATGAGTCTCATTTTATCAAAAATGAAATTATACAAAGGTGAGCAAAAGCGTAGATTTACAGAAGCTTAAAGCTTAATCTTATTCTCTAGGGGTGATATTGACAATATAAGTATGGTGTAAATGATATTCCCTAACTCTAAAATATGCTTATGAGCCCCTTGTGCATGTTCTTCTTCTTTACAACCTGCAGCAAAATGCGTAACTAGCTTAATAAGCAAGGCATTTAGGAATTGTTTTTTCCTCCACCGTCTAAAACATGAGTAAAGGCCTATACTGTTTTTTTGTGAGTCGAAATCTTTGCTAATGACTGCAATGTTCCCTCAGTATGAGATTTCCTTCCCTGACAGGATGGTTATTTGAAAGTAATTGCTCACTTTTTATTTTTCAAGAAACTACCAAGAACTGTATCTATAATGTGTTTAGAGGATTATATTTACAATAAAATGCATTTGTGATTTTTCTTACCCAAGGTTCATGTTTGCTTCCAAATGTCTCCTCACTACTTGTTTACCTGTATAAATAATGGGACTGCAGTACAAACTAATAGAATTCACACAAGTATACTTTAGGCTATCAAACCTTTCTTTTGAGGTAGCTAAGCTATTCTTGAACTATTGACAATATTTTGTAATGAGTTCTCCAGCTAAGAAGTTAGTTCTATGTTTTCTTTATGTTGGTTAATCAGTGCTGTGCTTCTGATTTACAAATGGGCACTATATTATTTAGGAGCAAGTAAGATCATCTCTTGAAGGTCATGATTTCCTGACCTGAATAAGAGAGAGATAAAATAATGTGCTAGTTAATGCTCCACTTGTTTTCCACTTCAGTCTTAGATTCAATCCTAATTAAATGTAGAATTAATTGTAGAAACTCAACTTTAGTTGTGGAAATATGTTCAGAATATGATATTCTCAAATCAAAGAAGTGACAGTAGTGAGGTTAGTTTGGGGTCCGGTCAGTTATTTTTGGAGTACTATAAATATGAGTTACTAATTTGAAAGTAGGAAAAGCAGACAATTGCAAGCAAGGGGAAGATACAATATAGTATTTGATTACTCTTTGTCTAGAGAAGAGCACTATTTTGGAGTCATTTTTTCAGAAGGTTCTGTTGCTTATTTTTAGAACATGATATGTTTTTTAAAAACAGAGGTTTCTTGAAAAGAATAACCATTTGGGTTCATTAGCCTTACAAATATCTGACTTACAATTTAATCAAAATGAAGACCAGGATAGGTCAATAGGTCATCTTTTTTTTGTGCAAATGGTATCATAAAGGAATATCAAACTATCTTATGCACTTGTAATACACCCTGGTTTTGTGAAATAATTATTTAATACATCTCTTTCCCCTTTTTTGAATCTCCAGTTCTTAGAAAACATTCCCTTAAAATGGAAGCATGAATGCCCTTCTGCTCACACATAGGGATAAAATGCAAAGATATCATTAACTATAACTATCTATGGGAGAGCACATTCTTTAGCGGAAGCTTTACACATCACTTACAGGCCAAATAGTTCACTCTTACTGAAATCAATATTAGAAAACACAAAATCAAATTTGTGTGTATTTTATAGGGCACCATAATAATGATATCTTGTACTTGTCATACTTATCAGATAGTATGTATCTAACTTATTGATGAGGAAGAATAGGCAAATATTATGATACCTATTTTACTAAAGTTAAGGCAGAGAGAAGGTAAATGACTTCTCAAGGTTAGTAACTGAGTTAGTGAGTTAGTAACTGAGAAATTCTGACTACTAGATCAGTGCTCCTTCTGCCACTTCATTGTGCCTCTCACATACTGGTTATAAAACAGCAATAGAAGTGCATGTGTCCAGTACAGAGATCTCCAACGGTTGAGTCACATTAAGAGTTTTAGAAATACTGAAATTCTATTTTTCATCTTAGAAGAGAGAGGAAGGGAGAGGAGAATAAATGAAAGCTAACGTGTATGGAACACTATGTCAGGAGCCACTCCACACGTACATATGGCATATATGGAATGCCATCTTCCTTCATTATTTTCTTGTTGTGGATAATGCTACAGTGAAAAGTGCGAATCATGTGTCTATGCCATTTCTCTAAATAATCTGAGACCAAGTCCCCCACTTTCCATAAGCTTATAAGTTACAAAATGTTTTTTCTTCTTCTTTTTTCTTTCTTTTTCTGAGACAGAGTCTTGCTCTGTTGCCCAGGCTGGAGTGCAGTGGCAGGATCTCAGCTCACTGCCACCTCTGCCTCCTGGGTTCAAGTGATTCTCCTGCCTCAGCCTCCCAGGTAGCTGGGACTACAGGTGTGTACCATCACACCTGGCCATGTTTTGTATTTTTAGTAGAGATGGGGTTCCTCCATGTTAGCCAGGCTGGTCTCTAACTCCGGACCTCAGGCAATCTGCTTGCCTTGGTCTCCCAAAGTGCTGGAATTACAGACGTGAGCCACCACGCCTGGCCACAAAACATTTCTTAAGGTTCTAATTGATTTGAGTTTTGTACAGGATGCAGATTGGAAATATTTTAGTTAATATTTTAAAGTATAGTTAAGTTCTATTTTTAAATGACTTTTAACTACTACTTTTGTCTGCAAAACTTATAGAAGAACACTATAATACTCGATTTTAAACAAATCAAAATATGGAGGAAAGTGAAAAATGAAAGTAATGGATAAACAAATGTTAACTTATACAATGTTAAAAATGATGACATCCAACATTTCCCATAGAAGGTTGAAATGCGGTTACCAGGAGATTGTAAGATTTGAGGGTTTATTAGTCCTACTGAGGGTTTTTCCTCACACGTTATTAAATGGTTGCTCACAGATGCTGAGATCAACATTACCTTTATTCATTTTTATTATTTTAATGAAAACTAGAGCACTTAGACATTTGTGAAATGTAGCAGGAAGTCAGGGATCCCGAATGGAGGGACCGGCTGGAGCCGCAGCAGAAGAACATACATTGTGAAGATTTCATGGACATTTACCAGTTCCCAAATACTTTCATAATTTCTTATGCCTGTCTTACTTTAATCTCTTAATCCTTTTATCTTCATAAGCTGAGGATGTACATCACCTCAGGACCACTGTGATAATTGTGTTAACTGTATAAATTGATTGTAAAACATGTGTGTTTGAAAAGCATGAAATCAGTGCACCTTGGAAAAGAATAGAATAACAGCAGTTTTCAGGGAACAAGGGAAGACAACCATAAGGTCTGACTGCCTGCAGGTTCGGGCAAAATAAAGCCATATTTTTCTTCTTGCAGAGAGCCTATAAATGGACATGCAAGTTCGGAATATATCGCTACATTCTTTTCCTAGCAAGGAATATTAATAACTAATACCCTGGAAAAGGAATGCATTCCTGTGGGGAGGTCTATAAATGGCCGCTATGGGAGTGTCTGTCTTATGCGGTTGAGATAAGGACTGAAATATGCCCTGGTCTCCTGCAGTACCCTCAGGCTTACTACACCCTGGTAAATCTGAGGTCAGACCAGTTCTCTGCTCTCGAGCCCTGTTTTCTGTTGTTTAAGGTGTTTATCAAGACAATACGTGCACTGCTGAACATAGACGCTTATCAGTAATTCTGCTTTTGCCCTTTGCCTTGTGATCTTTGGTTTTGCCCTTTGCCTAGTGATCTTTGTTGGACCCTTATCAGGAGTTTCTGATTTTACCCTTGTCCTGTTTCCTCAGAAGCATGTGATCTTTGTTCTCCTTTTTGCCCTTTGAAACATGTGATCTTGTGACCTACCCTCTGTTCTTGCACCCCCTCCCCTTTTGAAATCCTTAATAAAACTTTCTGGCTTTAAGGCTCAGGTGGGCATCATGGTCCTACCAATATGTGATGTCACCACTGGCAACCCAGCTATAAAATTCCTCTTTATACTCTTTCTCCTTATTTCTCAGCTGGTCGACACTTATGGAAAATAGAAAGAACCTACTTTGAAATACTGGGGGCAGGTTCCCCCAATAGTGAAAAAACAGGAAGATAGGAAAGAAATGTTTGTAAAATAATGATGCTTTCTTGAATGCTAATAAAGTAATTGTTGGAAATGCTGCTCCAAAAATCATTTGCATTACTGACAAAAAGTAGATTCCAGTTGAAGTATGTGGATTATTACCAATGTTAATTTTCAAATATTAAAAAAGTAAAATGTAAACTTGAAAGGGTCAAGAGGTTAGGGGCCTTAAAGGAGTTGTGTATAAAATCCAAAAGAATGTTTTTCTTTATATTCATTTTAATTCCCAAAAGGTAATGTTACATGTCTATTATAAATGAAAAGTAAGTTCCCTAGAGTAAATAAATGAAACTTTATGCTAATGCTACATACGGAATTCCAGTCTAAAATTAGTTAAGTGGTTGAGAGTGGTGGCTCATGCCTGTAATCCCAGCATTTTGAGAGGACAAGGTGGGTGGATCACCTGAGGTCAGGAGCCTGAGACCAGCCTGAACAACATGGTGAAAATTCAAAGTTAGCCAAGTGTGGTGGCCCACGCCTGTAATCCCAGCTACTTGGGAGGCTGAGGCAGTAGAATTGCTTGAACTCGAGAGGCAGAGGTTGCAGTGAGCCAAGATCGTGCCACTGCACTCCAGCCTGGGTAACAAGCATGAAACTTCATCTCAACAAACATAAAATAAAATAAAATAAAATAAAATAAAATAAAATAAAATAAAAATGTAAAATTAGACAGCAAGGCTCTGTTGAAATCTAGTTCTGACAGACAGAGTGAAGTGAGTGTAGTCAAGAATAAAAAAGGTTATTTCTGTTACTATTTCAGCTGCTCCACACAGTTTTAAATAGAAAAGAGAGTTGTATGGTATTTATCTAAATTTTATAAATATTACCCCAATCTTTACAAACTTTTAAAAGCAGAGGTGATTATTAAATCATACCTAGTTTTAGACTATCTTAATTAATGAACTATGAAGCAGAGAAGCCTCTGCCCTTTCCCTGAACCCCATGCACTGTTTTGCATTGGATAATACTATAGTCTTGTTACATATCCTAACTAGCTAACTATGTGAGATTTTTACAAGAATGGATTGATAGTGATGTACAGTGAGATAAATGAATGAGAGTTAAGATTCCTGTGTTTTAGTTCCCACTGTCAATGGCAAGCAAATTAACTTAGGTTATTTTCATACTTACAAAACAGAGGTTAATCACATCTTTCCAAACTACCTCCCAGAAATAATCCTCCTAGAGGATATGATGTAAAGGATGACACAAAGTACACCATGCTATACACATAATAGGTCCTGCCTTTCTTTTTTCACTATTCCAATTTTAGGCTATGAATTCCTCATTCTTAGAATGATAAGTGTCTTGGAACAGAACCTCCACAGATTCATGTGGTAGCAATATCATAATTTTAATTTTTAAAGCACTTTGAAAATAATGGCATATGATTACAATCTTCTATGAAAATGCTGTTTGTTTTATTTATTAAAACACAAATGTGGAAGTAAAAAGTAAAACTTGACTTAATCCTTTAATCAGGAAAATGTTTTTTCTTTTGCATGTCCTTCAGGTATACCTGGGTTGGGGTTGGTGTATGGTGAATATCAAGCTTAAAAAATTGTATTGCATATGTAAAGAGGATGGGGCATAAAGCAACTGGTCAATCAGTTATCAGCGTTAAGTTAAACAGCCCTTCCTAGATTATAGTAAAAAAACACCTGTTAATTAGTGAATTACTCCTGTAGACTCAACATGCTGAATAGCAGAACAACTTATCATGGCTTGCAAGTCTCACTATTTGCTATAACTGCAATTTTATCTGTTATATAATTAAGATGTAGCTAGAACTGCAAGTCTTCGATCTATATATGAGATTGTATGTTACCATCATAATTACCATGACAGTCTTGTGGTCACTGAAAATAATTTTGTTAACAATGCATGTGTGTGGTGCAAGCCACTCCATGACAACCAGGCCCTAAATGATTAAATAATTAATGCAAGCTCTTCCCATCCTCCTAAGAAAAAAACTAGAAGTATAAATTGTACTATGGTCTGCCAGGTATTTCACAGTAGAGAGGTACCACCAGTCAGGATAAAAATCCTGTGGAGGATGAAGAAAATTAGGGGAAATACTTTCTGAGGAAGAAAATAGAAAGATTCAGGCCATTTAATAAACTGTACAGAAAAACATTTTTGCTGCTTTAGAGAAAGATGCTGGGATCTTCTCTGTGGGGTGTGTGCTAGAGTCTTTTCCCATTGTATGATGGTCACTGCAATAAAGTCTGTCTAGGAAATAAAAGGATCCTACTCTTCAAGGAAACATTTAAAAGAAAAATTTTAAGACCTACTTCCCACAATTCCTCTGGTCCCTGACTTGCTATATACCTCCACTTTATAAGAAAATATTTTCACTTTACAATGGGAACATCAGAGTACCTGTGTATATCTTCCAACACAGTACAAGGCATCGATGGGAGGGAAATCAATAATTAATGGTTGATGAGTTTAGGGTAGGAAGCAGTCAGTGGAAACCCTAGCAATAGAGAAAGATGGAGAGCACACTGTGGTGGAGGAAATTAGAAAAGCCTATAATAAAATTCCATCTGTTTTCCTTTTAATTTTTCTTGTCATATCACATAGTTGCCAATAAATCATACATGATGTATTTTTTCTGGCTCCCTTTCATGCTCTTACTATCACTTTTCTTACTATTCTTCCTAATTCTACAGTGATAATCCTATCCCAAGGGTAGTTGTTTTTAGGAAATATTGGCATGGCATCTTAAATTCTTTAGAGGAATGTTGTTTTAGGTTAGTAAGCAAGAACCAAAGAGAAAAGATAATAAGGAGGTCTAAGGGGTCAAGGAAGGATATACACTGTTCAAATTGATTTTGAGAGAATTGATGAAAATAGACATATTCACATATATTTCATATTATGAATATATATTAAATGTTCTAGGCCATAAGCTATGCATATTAAATTATGCCCTAGACTATAATTTTTAATATAATAGATGTTAAAATAATATTTGCTGCTTTTGCAGTCAAATGACACTTTTTTTGCTTTTAATTCTTCAGTGGCACCTTCACCAGGTACTGCATAGATGAGATCATGACTTTTGTATCTTTGAATGACCAGTCTGTACTCTTTATAAGATCCCTTTTTTTCTGAGCAAAAATAGTTCAGAAAAAAAAAAAAGTTCTAGTAGTTTTACTTTTACATGACATTTTGGTTTCCTTTCACATGTAGATTTGACTTAATATCTACTTCTAGTGTTTCAGTAGCAAAAGGAATAAAAAATTTATTTAGGATGCTACTACATTTATGGAAAAAATATCAGAGGAAAATATATTCCAGTGCTAAATCATCTTGTGTCTTTGTCAAACATGTATACATAAAAGAAAATGTAAAAATTATTCACAGAGATTGACATTCCATGGGCAAAACACAGTGAAACATTTTGTGGTTTATTTTTTTTCCTCAAGCAAATGCAGTGGCAGATACAGGGGCAGTATGTCACTGTGCCCTTGTACTTTATGATGTTATCTCCCCTGAAATTTATTATTTTATTTTATTACTATAAAGTCAGTTCATGGTGACAGTTGTCTATTTTCTAAAAAGTAGGAGCTTCATATTCTGTTTTTGTTTTACCTATTGTTATTAAGATGTTAACTTCAATTTTTTTTAAATGTAGGAAACATGCACTGTCAACTATACCACTAGCCACTAACAATGAAATATAGTCATACAAAAGTTAACGAAGGTATAAACATGCGAAAGGAGAAGTCTCCCTGAGATCATAAAATGATGTTATTTTCTGTTCAGCAGTTCATGTTACTGCTGTTCATGCTAATTAATTAAAGGAGCTGTTGCAGTAATGTGCAAACAGGGAATCTGAGAAACTGAGAGGGCTTTTAGGCCTCCAAGTGAAGTTAAGTCAATCTGGGCGCAGGCAATCAAATGTAATGAAATCACTTGTCAGTGCTAAGCTTGCAAAAACTGTGAAGTTTGACTAGGGAGTAAAAGGATTATAATTAGATTTCCAATAGGATAATAACTAAATGGCAGAACGCAGTAAAAAGAAATATTACTTTGTTAGCTAATGGTACTGCTGTTCAGTTTTAGTTTTTATCAGCACACTTGTAGTTGTGCTAATTTAATTTGCTTTTATCAGCAAAAATGCACGACGCAAATGGCACTTGAATGTCATTTACAAAAAAATCATTGATCTGAAGGTGCACTTAATGACACCCGGTATGTTTATTTTATGTGAAACAGGGATTGGTTGATAAGATGGTTGATGTGCTATCTTGCAGGCCCTCAACTGAGTTATAGGAATTTGGATGGAATGACATTAGCACAAGTGCTCCACCAAATCCTTCATCTCTAGAGATAGCGGACATAACCACTGGAGTAGTGTATACACATTGTGTGATCACCAGAAAACATTCTGCAGGAGTTGCTATGGTAGACTCCCAAAATATAAAAGATACAGATATCCTTTGATGGAAACTTAGTCTATGCATATTATCTTCTCTGTCAAACAACATTCAAAGCATAAAAGACATGAAATAACTAAGCTGAAGAGATGTATTATATACATATAATGTATTACATATAATACATTATATAGAATACATAATATATATACACAATATATAGTATATATATAAAATCTTATATATATAAGATTTCTGGTACATGTGCAGTTTGTTTGCACTAAAACTCACGTGGAAATTACCATAAAACTGGATATGACTTTTTTGCTTCCAGGGTGGTCATGTAACGTTTTTCCAAGTGCCTTTTAAATTCTTAAGAAGATGTCACAGTGGAATCAATTGAATTTCAAAGGGAGAGTACTAGGTGAATGACAGATGTCTATCTAGCAGAGCTATTGACAATAGGAAGAGAAAGAACTTTCCTGATGCTGGAATTTTTCCTGTGATGGAGATGAATTTTGGAAATGGTATTGTATTGGCATACATGAACTGACCCTCACAAACAATGATAGGAAATGATCTTCCAAGTTAAAAAATAGGTTTCAAGGGAGATGGAAAAGATTGAAGCAGTATCAAAATAAGTCACAAAAAAGAACTATGACTCACAAAACCAAAATTAATAGGAAGAACCGAAAAATAATGGCTAAGCTTGCTTTTCACATTTTCTGAGTATTATACATTTTCTAAATTTCATAGATATATTCAAAAGTAATGTTTTTATTATTTTTTATTATTTTACAAATAATAGGCAAAATGTTTGGGATTTTTAGGTGATTATTTGACCTGATTGATTTGGTAAACTCTATTTAAAATTATTTCTGATAATATTTTTAGGCACCTATTTTCCTGGCTAAAAGAATAAAATTTGCTATTTTTTAAAATTAAATTGTGATTCTACTGTCATATTAACATAAGACATTAACTCTAGTTTTTCACAAAGGGATGATAGGGGTTTTATCATTTACAGTGCTTAAATGTTGTGCTAAGAGAAGAGATAACGTGTATTTTTTCATTTGTATCACTTTTATATAGAATCTTATTTAATATAATGTAAAAGATAGACATCCAATAAAGAATTATTAACCTACCATATTTTACCATATATAGACAATATTGAACACAAATACTAGACAATGTAATTTTTAATTTGGAAAAAAATACAAATCAGCTTCTTTGCTTTAAAATAAATTCCATCTCAATCCTTTTAAGATGAATCTAATTCTCTCATATTTAGCAAGTAAAAACTTGTAGAACTTATTAAAAGTATGTACAGTGAAAACAAGTATTAAATGTGTCCTTCCCTAAGTACAAGTAAATATGCAAAAGCCATTCTTGGTAGACTTCATAAAAAAATTTGGAAACGAAGAGTGGATCCACCTTTTGCTTATATCTCCTAATTGCCCACAAATAAAATATCACTATTTGCTACATGGAAATGAAATAATTTTAGGACAGTTCAAAAGCTTGTATTTCTCTCAGAGTTAAGAAAGATGTTACTACTACGAACTAAAGGTATCATAGAAATTAAATGAACAGCAATAAATCAGAGGTACTGGTTAAAAGATAATAAAGATAAAACTCACTAGTGGTGTATTCGAATTACCCTCTCCAGTTTCAAAGCTGACCTTAAACCCACTCAAAGCAGGGCATAATCAAGTTCAACGTTCCTTAAAGACTATGTCTATATTTGCGTGTCACTGATTCAGAAGGGATCCACTGCTTCAGGCTATTCATCTCTACCATGGAGCTGGTATGTGATGGCAACCTCAAAAACCCGGCCCACAACTAGTGGGGCACTTCTTAATGAATTTTGCTGTGATGAATTGGTTAGACAATTGAATTCCATTTGAATTGGTTTTGCTCATGTAGACACAGCCTTTAAGCTGAGGGAATAAAGCAGGCAAGCAAAAAAGGGATAAGAAACAGCAAAAGCTTCATTGAATGAGGTAAGCATGCATGCTTTTACACCTAACATAGTTAGTGCATTAGTTAGGTCTACCCAGCTGCAACAGTCATGTATCACTAGAGTATCCATGAGAGCTAACGTTTCTGGTTTTATAAAGATGACTCGTAAAACTACATGTAAAACAACTTATGGAGCTACCACATAAAATGGTGACCTTCAGATGAACCAAAATGGATATTTTGGTCACATCCAGTTCTGTTGCCTTTATGTAGATCCACTCATCACACAGTAGAAAGGCACTGATTAATTCCAGCAAGCAACATATTCATAGTTGTCTTCATTTTTCAAAGTTAGGAAATAGTTTTCTCATTACAATGTTCTTTATTTTTTATTAGAGTGAGGCATTTTATCACAATAAATGTGAAAATAAATGTAATCTGCATGCAAAGGTCTAGAAGTGCATTGGAATCAACCGGGAACATTTTCAGTGGTCACATTTAATTCATATTTTTATGTGCTTTTGCACTCCAGTGAGATTCTATATTGATTTGTGTCATCTGTTTTCTTACTACTAAATATTGTCAAATATTTTTAAAGATGTAAGCATTTGTGATAATCATGGAAATCACGAATTATAAGTCATGTTCTGATTTTCATACTTAAGTGGTCTCTAAGATTAACATCAAAATTTAAAGGATGAAAAAAATGTTGTCTGGAACACCTTTAAATTTTTGATAAGTTATACTTATTGTACCTGTGGCTTTTACAAAGGGTAAAGTGGTGAAATTACAAAAATACCTCACGGTATTGTACACTTTGAAAAGGTAAATTACATTCACATTTATGCATTTTTAGAATATGCCTGACGTACAAATGTGTATTCTTTTTACAGCTAAACGTATTTGCTCACATTGTATATGTAAAATTATTAGTCCTTATGTAACCATAGTTATTGGGTTTTCAAAGCCATGTTAAGTATTCTTTTCCTCAAAAACACTGCAAATTGCTTCCTGTGTCATAAAGTAAGAAGGGTTAAAACTTATTTTATTTATAAGAAGAGTATCATCATAGGAGCTCATCCCCACCTCATCCCCAGGGGTCACATAATAAGCAGTCATAGAAACAAGTTTGCAGTTGACTGTACCTTGCATAGCAGCGCTGTCATGAGGAATCCCATTGTTTTCTATTTCAATATCTGGAATTCCAGTATCTGAAATAAGTGACACGCAAGATTAAGGTACAATGAGGTGGTTCCTGATTTCACTTAAAGGGAAAACTCCAGTAAGCCAGTACTTTGATTCTATAGATAATGTAAGTCCTTGGGTGGCATTTTCGTTTTTTGTATGTCTGTTTTTAATGGTAAGAGGGAGGATGATAAACTGCAGCTGAATTTTACAATTGAGCATATATTTCTAGGTATATTGTAAATACCTCTATTTTTTTCATTCTCTAAAAATAAATCTTAGGAAAATAGTCTGTCCATTAAAAACCCCTAAGACTGTCAGGTTAACTTGCCCCCATCCTCATGCTATATTTTCCCTTTATAAGATGTGATTCATGATATTATTTATGATATATATATATACACACACACACATATATATATCCACATATATGTGTGTAATATATATATCCACATATACGTGTGTATATATATATAAAGTGCAAGTGAATACCAAAATATTCATTATGGTTTGTGGTCTTCATGTATTACTGGCTCTAGGGGCAAATGTTTTATGATTGTGCTGCTCAGGTAAAAGCTAGTAATTTTGATGTAAAAAGGTTCTGTTTGTGTGTGTACACATTTATTTGAACATTTACTTGAAATTGGGTCTGAGTGATATGAAACAATGTTATGAGGCCTCAGAATTAAAAATAGAATCAAAAAAGTTTGGTATTAAGATCTTTCATAATTCAAGCATCTCCGTTTACAGGATCTGCAGAGATTTACTCAGAACATGTTTTTTCAACCTGGTATTCCTTAGGCATGGCAACACTGATGGAATCTGCATTAAAGGAACAAGCATTGCATAGCTAATCAAAATACAGTTAACCAAACAACAGCATATTCTAACATGAATAGACCTAATGCACCTACATTTTAGGTGCAGGGTGGTTATCAGTGTTATTGCTTCTACTGCAGAAGTCTGTAGGATTTCCTATTATTCCAAGGCTATGTGTATCTCCTGAACAGTGGTTATTTTGACTGGTTTTAATTCATGCTCTAAAATACTTGGTCTCAAATTGATTTTTTAATCATTCCTGGACAAAATATATCCGTTCCCCTCTCTCCCTTCCTTTCTTCCTGCTTTCCTCTCTTTTTTTTTTTTTTTGTTTTTGTTTTTCCTTCTTCTATTTTTCTTGAATCAGTTTTGCTTTGTTTACCTTGAGAGTGAAAGTCCAAATCAGACATTACCTTTTAACATCCTCAGGCCACTGTCACTAGTGGTGGCTTGCTTAAGTGCCTGCTCCACTTGCTCTCGGCGCTTTGATTCAAATTCCAAGGCTTCCTGCAATTTTCTCTTGGTTTTTTTCTCCTTTTTCAGGCGCTTTTGCATGGTAGCTGAAATGTAAAAACGTAGCTTGCAAAGACTTGAGCAAAGAAACAGGATGCCAGTTTTGATGATAAGCCACAGATATAGATACAGTGAGATATAGAAATGTTTCACTTGACATATGATTAGCGTTCTTTTGGTACTAATTCTCATTAGGGTCATCTAAAGAATGCTTTATATACTGTATTTCAATCACACAACTGACTTCTTTCTATTTTCACATTTCCAGAGTGTATGTTCTGTAATACATATGCATTTGTATGATGGTGGCAGTGGTGGTGGAGAGTTGTCTTCTACTTTGACTCTCTATATGCATTTAATGATTCATTAAACATTTTATAATTCTCTCAAGAAAAATATTCTTTTTATTCATCAGGTTACTGATTACTATTCATATTTCAAAATGCAAAAAAATCCTGAAAATATCTATTAGCTTGCAAAATATAGTCCTTAAAACTGAAAATGGCAAGTGTCCATTCCTCTGAAATGTTACCAGTTGTAAAGGCAAATATCTGCCTGTTTAATGTACATATCATCAATCTCTCTCTCTCTCTGCCTCTCTCTCGCTCTTTCTCTGCATGTATATATACAGTCATAGGCTGCATAATGAGATTTCAGTCAATGATGGACCGCATATACAATGGTGGTTCCATAAGATTATAATGGAGCTAGAAATCCCTATCACCTAGTGACATTGTAGTCATCCTAATGTCCTAGTGCAATGCATTACTAGTGGGTATGTGGTGATGATGGTGCAAATAAATCTACTGTGCTGCCAGTCATAAAAATAAGAGACTTTCAAGTAAGAAAAACACTTTTATCTCAGTTTTACAGATGAAGAACCTGAGTCCTTGACAGGTCAAGAAATTTACCCAAGAAAACATAGCTACTAGTTTTCAAAGCCTGAAGACCAAAGATCACATAGGTAGTTGTTTCAAAGCCTAAAGACCATATAATTGGCCAGGGGACCAAGGCAGGTGACCTCCAAGGTTTCATGTAGCTATATTATTCTATGGTTTTAAGTGTTTATCTGCAAAGAATATTATTATATAAGTGTTTTTAATCCAAGTAACACACTATGACTAGAAACCAAAAGGGAATTAGGTAGAAATTGTTTCTGAGTGTGGAACATTGCTTTCTTCGATTAGAAAAAAAAGTTTTGTAAATTATTTTAATACATACATAGTTTTATATATAGTTATCTATATTTTTATGTATGTAGTTACATATATTCTTCATATATATACACATACACATACATATCACACACACACAGACGGACATAGTATGTTTACTATATCTTTGGAGAGATGTTACTTTATGATCATAATATCAATTTCCCCTCTGTCTTTCCCATAACGTGACTTTAGGTAAAGAGTAAATTCTTGGGCCGGGGGCAGTGGCTCACGCCTGTAATCCCAGCACTTTGGGAGGCCGAGACGGGCGGAACACGAGGTCAGGAGATCAAGACCACGGTGAAACCCTGTCTCTACAAAAAATACAAAAAATTAGCCGGGCACGCTGGCGGGCGCCTGTAGTCCCAGCTACTTGGGAGGCTGAGGCAGGAGAATGGCATGAACCTGGGAGGCTGAGCTTGCAGTGAGCCGAGATCCCGCCACTGCACTCCAGCCTGGGCAACAGAGCAAGACTCCGTCTCAAAAAAAAAAAAAAAAGTAAATTCTTTGTTATTAAAAGTGGGGTATACCGGGTGTGGGATCTTTAACAGAGTAAAAGAAATTTTAATGATTATCTAGAACAACTATTGTAATAGGTGAGGATACTGAGATTCAGAGAGATGAAGTATATAGTTTCTATAAATCAATCAAGATGACAAAGCAGTTTCCTATAATTATGGTAGTCATTACATATAAAATGCTAAAAAAAACTGCTTAGCTACGTATTAGACATTTGATAAGCATTAACCCTAGTAATATTAGTAGTCATGATAATGGCAGTAGTAGTAATAATGAAAGCAATAGTATTAGTGGTATTATTATTATATTGTGATAAACGCTAAATTTATTAAATACAAATATTTCACAGAAAATGTGATAATAGATACAATATTATACCTACCATGTCTAAGGACTTTTTTAAAAAAATAGATATGAATTATAAATACAGACCTGATGGGTCTATAAAAAGTCAGTGAACAGAAATCAAAATAAATAGATCCCTAAAAGTTAGAAGCCAATTTTACCATATGTAGTGGATTTTCATAAGCCAATTTAAGAGTCTTATTATATTTAACATACAATTTTTTGGATGTTTGGTACTAAGGAACTCTCTACTAAAGAAATGTGAGTTATGATTGTTAATCATAATATTATATTTTATATACCAAATATCAGAAATATATCAATTTCTCCAAACATTAAAAAGATGGTTTAGTCTTTGCTTTGTAGTGTTTCATGAATTTGACAAGATAAGCAAAACGGGCTTAATTCTTTTTAAGTGCAAAGACTAAATTTCCATTTTGAATGAAATCAATGATTCCTAGGCCCTAAGAAAATATATAATATGTTTTCCATTTTATAAAATAAATTTCAGAGTATAATATGCTACTTTCAATTAGTATAAAGTTAGTAGATTTCATGCAACTGTAATCATCTTTCTTTGTTCAGGTAGTTATATTTGGATTATGGATTTTCACACCTTTTCTTTGCCTGTCTTTTCCACTCTCTTTGCTAATTTTAGGCTTTGTGACCCCCTACACAGAAGAGTAAACAGGGAAGGGAAAGAAGTTGAAATTCATAAATGTCATGTTTACAGCTGTTTAGTATTTTATGATAAATATAGGGAAGATGTGGAAATTATTGACTAAAGTGAAGTTTTTAATTCTCTGTGGTTTTGATATGAACTATTCTCGTTTATTCATTAATCAAGTGGCTACTCACAGTTGGAAAGTTAATCCTATTTGTGAACAATTCTAAATATCTCCATTCCTTCTCTTTTGTCTCCATCCCTATTTCCGCTACTCTAATTCAGTCCTCCTCACCACTGCCTGGATGACAGCAATCTCCTTTTGCATAGTTTTCTTTTTCTCTAGTTTTATATGCACTCCCCCAATCTATTCCCAACATGGTGGTGATTGATCTAATTGAAATCAAATCAGATCATTCCACTGCGTATCTTTTAATATTTCACATCACTTACAGGATAAAGTCCAAGCTTTCACATGATTAAAATTGTCCTTCATAATGCAGCTTCTACTCCCAACTTTCTCCATTATCTTCCACTATTCACTTCAAAAACCTCAACGACATTATAATAAATTGTATTTAGTTATCCATGTATGAAGTTTCTTGTCCCCAAGCCTTTGCTAACTGATACCTCTGTCTAGATTGCCCAAATCACTTAGGTTTTCTTTTTTTTTTTTTTTTTTTTTTTTTTTTTTTGGCCTCCTGATCTTTCAAGATTCAGATTCAGGTGTCAGCATCAGGAAGTGTTCCTTAACCACCGTCAACAAACTAAGCTAACTACTCTCTCTCTGTATAATCATATTGACTGGGCATGGCTGCTTTTGCCACTTTGTGTTAAAAGTAAACGATTGCACTAGCTCTCTAAAACATAATCCTTCCAAAACAGAGACTGTTTTTTATTCGTGTTATAATCCCATAATCTAACACTGTCCCTAGCAAAGGGTGTGCGTTTCATATACAAGGAATTGTTAGATTATTTATATTCAGGTGAACTTTATGAAATTGTGAGATAACAATAAATACTCATGTTTCCAAATCTGCAGCTGGCCCAAAGTGCAGACATAATTCATTTTCTTTTAGTATAAAGAGTGATGTTTTAGTATAAAGAGCGATGTTTTGGTTTACACACAGTACTTAATTCTTAGCTTATCATTTGTTTTTGGCAATTCCAAGATATCTCAGAGAATATTTCTGTTAGTATTGAAAATACCTCCAACATAATATTCACTCTGTAATTGAACTTGTAAAACTTACTTCTGCTTTGAAGCTCAACTGCAAGTTGTCTTTCAAGGTTTTCTCTAATTTCTCTCTCTCTATAAAGTTCCAGTCGTAGCTCCTTCTTTTCTTGTTGAATCTGCTTCTCCTGGATGCGAGCATTATCCAAAGCCACTTTCAGTAGACCCTGTCAAGGTACAGGAAATGACATGCAGTTCATCTTATCTGTTTTAATTTATCAAATATAAAATAATATATGTAGGTGCTAATGTCTTGTATTACATTTATTTTGTTTATAGAAATATTGTTGACCTGAATGTTGGTCAACAGAGTCTCCACGGAGGACAGACTATCAGCAAAAATGAATGGTCCAGGGAATCCAGCGGGCAATGCCTGCCCAGGAGTCAGCTGTATCTTGTCCAAGGGTGACTTCATTATTGGAATTTGTACTGGTACCTCTTCTGCAAAAACAAAATTAATATCAGAAGGTTCACAGATTAAGAGCTCAAAAGTCTCACTATGCCACCTCTACCAAGCATCTATAAAGATTTTGTTTCTAAAACTAAATGACTGACATTCTTGTGATTAGAAGTCATATTTATTCTCCAGCTGCCTCTAATTTCAAAAAATAAATATTTCAGTAAAGAACTTGTGAAACTGAAACAATGCTTATGGCTAAAGAGGTATAAAATCTGCAGAAAAAAATTTAAGATACATACAATTGACATATGTGTTTATGAGTATCTATAAGTTAAATACTCAGATCACTTCCTGGAAAAACATAAGCAACATTTTATTTTTTCTTCTCTAAATCTATTAATCTGTCAATCAATTTATTTATCTTGATTATTTTAACAGCTTTAATGAAGCATAATTTACATAAAATAAAATTCACCTATTTTAAGTATACACTTCATTTTTAGTAAATTTCTAGAGTTGTCTAATCATTACCACAAATCTATTTTAGAATATCTTAATTTCCCCTATAAAGACTCCTCATGTCCATTTACAATTAATCTTCTTTCCCACCTCAGCCCCTAGAAACCATTAATCTGCTTTATCTCCAAAGGTTTGCCTTTTCTGAATGTTTCATGTAAATAGAATCCTACAATACATGGTTTTTTGTGTCTGACTTCTTTCTCTTAGCATGTTTTTTAAGCTTATCCATGTTGTGGCAGGTATCGGTGGTTTATTTTTATTGCTGAACAGTATTTCACTTCATGAATGTACTAGCTTGTGTTTAAACATTTTCTAGTTGATGACTATTTGGATTGTTTCCAGTGTTTTTTTTTTTTTTTTTTTTTAATGCTTTAAGTTCTAGGGTACATGTGCATAACATGCAGGTTTGTTACATATGTATACATGTCCATGTTGGTGTGCTGCACCCATTAACTCATCATTTACATTAGGTACATCTCCTAATGCTATCCCTCCCCACTCCCCCTTCCCCACAATAGGCCCCGATGTGTGATGTTCCCCTTCCTGTGTCCAAGTGATCTCATTGTTCCGTTCCCACCTATGAGTAAGAACATACAGTGTTTGGTTTTCTGTTCTTGCGATAGTTTGCTGAGAATGATGGTGTCCAGCTGTATCCATGTCCCTACAAAGGACACGAACTCATCCTTTTTTATGGCTGCATAGTGTTCCATGGTGTATATGTGCCACATTTTCTTAATCAAGTCTGTCACTGATGGACATCTGGGTTGATTCCAAGTCTTTGCTATTGTGAATAGTGCCACAATAAACATCCGTGTGCATGTGTCTTTATAGCAGCATGATTTATAATCCTTTGGGTATATACCCAGTAATGGGATGGCTGGGTCAAATGGTATTTCTAGTTCTAGATCCTTGAGGAATCGCCACACTGTTTTCCACAATGGTTGAACTAGTTTACAGTCCCACCAACAGTGTAAGAGTGTTCCTATTTCTCCACATCCTCTCCAGCACCTGTTGTCCAGTGTTACTTTTTATTTCATGGAATATCCTTTATCAGAAAATAACACATATGACATAAAATCACAAGTTATACCTATTCTCCTCTTTTGTTTTTATGTTGTATTCTTCAATATTCTCATTACTCAATAAAGAGCTATGAATAGAATTTTTGTTTATAAATATGTTTTATATTTGCTTCAAACAGATATACCTAATTATAAAGGGAATCCTCTCCTACTTTGAGAACCCTGAGTACTTGGTTATTCTGGCTGACAATCTTTCATATGACCTGTATGAATTAGATAAATTTTCTTCTGTAAATGCATATGTAAAAAGAAACTGCCACTGCAAAGTAATCTTGGGATGTTAACGAAACAAATTCAGTTATTCTTAATTGGGTTCATCAGCAGTGCACGACGGGGTGAATCATAGCACCTCACACAGTTACGCTGCTCACTGGAGTATCTAAATTTCATCAAGAGAGCACAGGCAAAGTTTAAAAAATATGCATCTCTCTGATCAGAAAAAAAATTCAATGACTCCATATATTCTAATGAGACTCGCTCAACAAAAAAGACTTGGCTTAAATCTAGACATAACCAATTTCATACGGTTTGGAAACAACAACAAAAAAAAGGTCTCTTGGTTCTGGTTCCTGTAGGTTTGAAATATGGATTTGTCATATATTAAGACTCCATTTTGCAATTGCAAGCAGCCTACATATGCAGTGTGCAGAGTCTTGAGCCCCATTAATTTAACAGTTACCGTTTGCTGTGGAATTTCTTGTGTGGGAAGTTGTGCCATTCATTTGTGGGAAACTTCAGTGAGATTACTTAGTACTATCTCTGAATAAAAGGCTCTTAGTATATATCACCTTTACATTTTTTATTTTTCCAAACCAACAGCAATTTTAAAAATGCTATATGATTATATTAGAGTCAACAGTTTCGCACTGTTTGAATCCAAATATTAAAAAGAGCATTTGTTTATTGACCTTAAATAATTCAATAAAATGCATGAACTATACCATTAATTTTCTTTTTTTTTTAATTTATAAAGAATATAAATTTATTCTCTCACAATTCTTGAGGCTTGGAAGTCAAATATCAAGGCACTAGAATATGATGAGGACCTTCTCACTGCATTCTCATGTGGCACAAGTCAGACACACAAGAGAAAGTGAACTCACTCTTGAGAGCTCTTTTCATAGCTTATTAATTCCTCACGCCTATAATCCCAGCACTTTGGGAGGCCGAGGCAGGCAGATCACCTGAGATCAGGAGTTCGAGACCAACCTGGCCAACATGGAAAAACCCCATCTCTATTAATTTTCTTTAGCACAGAAAGCTATGAGAAGAACTTCGCAGAAATTATTTTTTAGTAAAGCTTTAAAAACAGTATTTTGTTCACAGATGCAAATGTTTTCTACAATTCACTTGTAGTTTATTTTCATACTCTAGTTATGTAACTCTATTTAAAATTAACCCTAAACTCTTACAAGACATTTGCCTCTCTACTTTTTTTTTTTTTTTGGTAAAGTCAGTGGTAGGTTTAGAAGAGTTAAACTATTCCAGAGAGAACCAGCCCATTATCACAAATTCTGTGACCTTATTCAGCTACATGGTTTCATTTGAAGTATTATCTCATAAAAACACTATTAAAACATGTCTTAGGCAGTAGCTCTAAGGTTTCTAAGGTACATTTCTCAACAATTAACCACAATGTTATGCTTCAATTGCATTATTTGATGTCTATATTTAAGTACTATTTTCTCCTTCTCCACATGAATGCATTAAGTGGATGGAATTACTTTATAATGATGATATATCAATATTTATAACAGCTGGAAAGGTTCTGTACTTTTATACTGATGTTTATAAATCTTCAAGTATTAATTTATGTAGCCTGGAAAAGCTACTATTATAAAATGAAGTGCTACAAAGTTATAACATTAACTTCCTGCTGATTCAGAGACAATATAATCATTTCCCTGAATAAATATTTTGTGTCAAGGACAGAGCTCTTAAAATAATGGATTCATTGTTACATATCACCTACACATATGTATAACCTCAGTGGTGAGACTCTGAGGGTTACTTTACAAACAAGATAGCTGAAAAGGAAAGCAATACATTTAGTATGCACAAAACAAAATTATAACTACATTAAATTTGTTAGAAGTCTTCTATTTGAAGATGAAAAAAATGCCATTAAATTGGCTGAAAGGAAAATTACTATTGACGATGAAGACAGGTTGCATGGTCTATGGTTTATAATGTTGCTGTACAGTAAATTGGAGTTTCAAAATAGTATTACTCTTCTTTAAAGAGATCGACACAGCTGAATTAGGTGTTGCTTGCTGCAGTGAGGATCAAACACAAAAAGAATCATATTTCATCAGACCTAGTCAACACCAGGAAAATAAATAGAAATATAAGAGGTATGCAGGCAATGATTCATTTTGATAATCTGGCCCAAGAGAGACACATAGAGACAGCACACGGATCTAAGCTTCTATCAAAAGACAAATAGGACACAGAGGGTGGGAACTGGGATGACAGTGTAGCAGAGGTCACATCGATTTTCAGCAGCAGTTTTAACATGGATGAGATAACCCTGGACTCTATTTGGCCCATTGTTCATATCCTACCTGTCTCACAAGCAATAAATTTCCTAGTCCTAGAAAAAGGGCCATAAAGAAGAAGGATTCTACTTATGACTTCTTATGATTAAGTTTCTGTGCTAACCAAACATGCTTTTCAGACCAAGGTCACATTGCATGTTAAGGTCCATAATAGCCCAAAAGTAGTGGAAGTGTATTACGTTTTAGCGTATGCAAGAGGAAACTGTCAAACTATTCATCAGATTTTTTTTCCCATTTAACTCATTTGCTACAAAAATGAATGGTAAATGAATTGGTAATCAATTTCAATCTTGTAATATATTTTTACATCTGAACAGCATCTGAATTCTTTTCAGAATGTAAATAGGTGCACTGTCATGCAGGAATTTAGTAGATAGGGTTGAAAAATCCTAATTGGCAATAAAATTTTAAATGGGCAAGTACTAGAAGCATAGGCCATTGGTTAAATAAGAGCATCTCTTACTAAACACAGGGAAAAGGATTTTGATTTTTTTGATTTAAAAAGCTGGTATTCAAAATGTAAATAGTAAAAGCTTTATCAGTACATAGAACATAATAGTATAAACTACAAAGTAAAGATAGGAGAACTGCTATTTAGTCAAGGACATGAGCGACCTCTCCAGTTATTAAAGCAAGGTGGAAACCACTTTTATTAAGCCTGTTTGTTAAACCTGCCATACATACTTTGTAATAGCGATTGGGCATCCACTTAGAGAATAAGTTCTTCTTTTTAATGTATTTCTTAGAGTCCAGATGAATAGATAAAAAAGTTGATGAGAACTTTTGTAGGAAAAAAAGATAAACATATAGTGAATACTCAAAATAGAAAAATCACCCAGAAAATTAAGTCCAGGCTGCTAGAGGCTCTCTACATGACTCTAGTGCTTATTTTCCCATTTTTCATGGAGTGTCTCTCCTCTGAGCTTTAAGGATTGTGATACAGGAATATAAACTTAACACAGCTGACTACACCAGCCATAGAAAAATGTAACTCCCTACCAGGTCATCAGTTTTATTCGTTATCAAGTAAATTATACTTTATTATCTTTTTTGAGAACTTTTGCCTAAATACAGCTGTCCCAAGTGACTCTTTTTTTTTTTTTTTTTTTTTTTTTTTTTGCGATGTCATTATTATTACATTCAGGACAAGTGAGACACCTGTTTCCCTCTCACAAACTGAGGAACAATTACAATAAAATGACCAACTGCTGTGTAATGTGACCTGCGTGAATATAAGGAAGTGTACATAGCTTCAATGACTCCTCAAGCATTGCCATCATCAAATGTGGAAAAGAAAAGCTTGATCCCCAAATTGTTGTATTTCTTTAAGGAGAGGAAATAAAAATAATACAGATAAATGAAAGCAGAAAGCTAATAGCAAAGGAATGAAGATGTATCAGCCTGAGAAAGTGACACAGATACTCTAAAACCAATTATGCCCATTTGCTGTGGATCCTTAGATTAGCAATTTCACATAACAGGCTCCTTTATAAATCATGTATTAGAATTCAATCGTCTTTCAGACAAAATACTATTCCAATAACAAATATTATGTTCAATGAAAGGTTTGGAAGAAGTATGATACCCCGTTCTTGTCATTAAAGAGTGGATACGTTAGTTAGGAAAACAGTGGACGCTTAAGCTTGAATCATGTTCATGTGGCATAGATTGTTATTTGCCTCTAGGAGTTCAAAGGAGAGATCACTGTAGTTTGGAATGAACCCTTAATAATCTATTCACTCTCTAGCTGAAAGGCATTCCCACTGTCCTTCGACTAAAGCCCCACAGAACTTCCACGTGATATTAGGTGTTCTAACAAGAAAAACTTCCTTGCTCAAATTAGTGTTGAGAAAACTGGCCTAAACAATATTTAACAATTTTCCTTAAAGCTAGGATTGCTAGATCCATTACAGGGTGCTCAGTGGAATTTGAATTTCAGATAAACAGCAAATCATTGTTTAATATACTTATGTCCAAAATATTCCATGGGACATCTTTAGACTAAAAATTGATTTCTCATTTATCTGAGACTCATATTTCACAGGGCACAGTTTTCCTTTATTTTTAACTTGCTAAATCTTTTAAAGCAGAACATCTCAGACTCCATTTCACACATCACCGCTAAAGAATATACTCTTGTAACCAAATACTGTGTCCCAAAATCCTATGGAAATAATTTTTTAAAGAAATAAAATGCTAATACTAAATATTAACAAATGTTATATGTCAAGATAGGAAGCAGGAGCATAACGAAGAGCAAAATACACTGGAACCTGATTGCTTGAGTTTGAATCCCTGCTATATGATTTGTAGGACCCTGGGAAAGTTGCTTAACCTTTCTATGTCTCAGTTTCTTTACCTGTAAAGTTAGGATGATACACCTACCTCTTAGGGCTGTTATAAATATTAATGAACTACTATTAGCAAAATTGATAGAATAATTTCTGACCTAAAGTAAATCCAATATAAGTGTTTATTAAATAACTTAAATGGTAGTTGAAAATTTACAGAAGTGGAAGAGGAGTATATGGTCATATATTTGACAAACTAAGCATCTATTAACACCTCATGAAACACAATGTTTGGAAATATCCTTCTCTAGGTAAAAATTGGATGAACCCAGCTTCACCTTAAATTAGCCCACTTTTACTTTCCAAGTTATTAAAGGCCTGAAGACACAGGTCAGTGGTTTTTAACCAGGAGCAATTTTGTTGCCCAGAGCACATATGGCAATATCTAGAGAAATGTTTGATTGTCAAGACTACGTACTGTGGACATCTAGTGGTAGATGCCGGTGATGCTGCAAAACGCCCCATAAAGCATAGGAAAGCCCTTCACCCCCGACTTCCGCTGGATTCCCAACGAAGAATTATCTGGCCAAATGTCAATAGTGGTTGGTAAGCACTGTTCTTTCCTATTTTTCATATAGGAAAATCTCAATGAAAGGACAGTTAACTAGATTTCCCCTTCTACAGGTTGAGGATCCCTTACTGGAAAATCTAAAGTCTGAAATGCTTCAAATTCAAAACTTTTTGAGCTCAGACATTAAGCCACAAGTGAGGTAATACACACCTGACATAATGTGACAGATCACAGTCAAAGTACAATAAAAATTTTGTTTCATGCACAAAGTTATTAAAAACATTTTATAAAACTACCTTCAGGCTAAGTTTATAAGGTGTATATGAAAAGTAAATTAAGTTCATCTTTAGACCTGAGTCCCATCCCCAACGTATTTAATTATGTATATGCAAATATTGCAAAATCTGAAATACCCAAAATTAAAAATGATATGACTTGGACCTGTGTCACCACACAAATCTCATATCAAAAATCCTCAGTGTTGGAGATGAGGCCTGGTGTGAGGTGATTGGATCGTGGGAGTGGAGTTCTCATGAATGAGAACTATGGTGCTATTCTCAAGATAGTGAGTGAGTGACGTCTCATGAGATCTGGTTATTTAAAGGCGTATGACACCTCCCCATCTATCTCTTCCTCCTGCTCTGGTCATATAAGACATGCTTACTTCCCCTTTGCCTTCTACCATGATTGATAGTTCCCTGAGGCCTCCCCAGAAGTCAAGCAGATACCAGCATCCTGATTCCTGTACAGCCTGTGAAACTGTGAGCCAATTAAACCTGTTTTCTTTATAAGTTACCCAGTCTCAAGTATTTCTTCACAGCAGTGCAAGAACAGACTAATACAGAGAATTGGTACCAGAAGTGGGGTATTGCTATAAAGATACCTAAAAATGTGGAAGCAGCTTTGGAACTGGATAACAGGAAGAGACTGGAGGAATGCAGAGGGTCAGAAGAAGACAGGAAGATGAGGGAAGGCTTGGAACTTCCTAGAGAATTTTTAAGTTGTTGTGACTAAAATGCTTATAGATATACAGACAATGAAGCCCAGACTGAGGAGGTCTCAGATGGAAATGACAAACTTATGGGAAACTGGAGTAAAGGTCACTTGTGCTATGCTTTAGCAAAGAGCCTTGCTATATTGTGCCCCTGCTCTAGGGATCTGTGGAACTTTGAACTTGAGAGTGATGATTTAGTGTATTTGCCAGAAGAAATTTTTAAGAAGCAAAGTGTTCAAGATGTACCCTGGCTGCTTCTAACAGTGTATGCTTTTATGTGTGAGCAAACAAATGACCTGATACTGGAACTTATGTTTACAAGGGAAGCAGGGCATAAAAATTTGGAAAATTTGCAGCCTGGTCATGTGGTAGGAAAAAAGAAGCCCATTTTCTGGTGAGGAATTCAAGTGGGCTGAAGAAATTTGCATAAGTAAAGAGGAGCTAAATGTTAATAGCCAAGACAATAGGAAAAATGCCTCAAAGGCATTTCAGGGACCTTCCTGGCAACCCGTTCCATCTCATGCCTTGAGGCCTACGAGGGAAAAAATGATTTCATGGGCCAGGCCCAGGGCCACACAGCCCTGTGTAGTCTCAGAACACTGCTCCCTGCATCCCAGCCATTCCAGCTTCAGCCATGGCTAAAAGGGACCCAGGTACAGCTTGGACTGATACTTCAGAGGAAGAAGCCATAAGCCTTGGCCGCTTCCATGTGGTGTTAAGCCTGCAGGAGCACAGAGTGCAAGAGCTGAGGCTTGGGAGCCTGTGACTAAATTTTAGAGAATGTATGGAAAAGCCTGGTTCCCCAGGCAGAAGCCTATGGCAGGGGTGGAGCCCTCATGGAGAACCTCTATGAGTGCAGAATAGAGGGGAATATGGAGTTGTAGCCCCCACGCAGAGTTCCCACTGGGGCACTGCCTAGTAGTGTATCTGTGAGAGAGGGCCACCATCCTCCAGACCCCAGAATTATGGATCTACCAACAGCCTGCACTATGAACCCAGAAAAGCTAAGACAATCAACACTAGCCCTTGAGAGCAACTGTGGGGGTTGAACCCTGCAAAGCCACAGGGGCAGATCTGCCCAAGGCCTTGGGAACCTATCTTTTGTACCAGTATGCCCTTGATCTGAGACATGAAGTCAAAGGATACGCTTTTGGAGCTTTAAGATTTAATGACTGCACTGCTAGGTTTCAGACTTGCATGGGGCCTGTAGCCCATATCTTCTGGACAATTTCTCCCTTTTGGAATGGGAGTATTTACCCAATGCCTATACCCTCAGTGTTTTTGGAAGTAACTAACTTTTTTTTTGTTTTGTAGGGTCATAGGCAGAAGGGACTAGCCTTGTCTCAGATGAGACTTTGGACTGCAGACTTTTAGGTTACTGATGGAATTAGTTAAAACTTTGGGGTACTGTTGGGAAGGCATGATTTCATTTTGAAATGTGAGAAGGGCATGTGATTTGGCAGGGGTCAGGGCAGAATGATATGGTTTGGATCTGTGTCCTTACTTACATCTCATGTCAAATTGTCATCCCCAGTGTTGGAGATGCAGCCTGGTGGGAGGTGATTGGATCATTGAGAGAAAGTTCTCATGAATGGTCTAGCACCATCTCCTGATGCTGTTCTCATGATAGTGAGTGAGTCAGTTCTCATGAGATGTGGTTATTTAAACATGTGTGCCAAGACAGGCTTGCTTCTCCTTTGCTTTCCTCCATGATTGAAAGTTTCCTGAGGCCACCTCAGAAGCTGAGCAGATGCCAGATGCCAGTATCACATTTCCTGTACAGCCTGAAGAACCATTATCCAATTAAACATCTTTGCTTTATAAATTACTCAGTTTCTGGTGTTTCATTATAGCAATGCAAGAATGGACCAATAATGGAAACCTGTCTGGTCTGAAGCATTCCAGATAAGGAATATTCAAACTGTAGAGAATGTAAGAAGCTTAATAAGAAAAAAAAAGTCAAATAAAGATTTAGAACTAACAAAATGCTTTACAAGGTGTGTTTTAGAGATTTTATGCATTTCACTTGAGATTGCTACCTGCATGAAATCTATACTGACCATCCTATTTAACACTGCAACCTTCACTCCTATTTCTACCCCCATTGAGATGATTTCTTTTGTTCTGTAAAATTTAGCACCATTTAATATACAGTATAATATAATTATTTATTATTTTATTAAATATTTTAGTCCAGTACAATTTAATCTTTTTGAGGGCAGTGACTTTTGTCTGATTTTTATTTGCTCTTTGATACTGCTAGATACTGCTGTCTCCTCAGTATCTAGAATAGTCACTATTATGTGTCTATCTATAACCTATGCAATGAATTGGATATGTAGACTGGTAATCTTAAAGCCCTGTAAGATTTCTAATCATCAAATTGATTCCACTATTTCTTTTTTATTCAAAAAGACAAGATTGTACATGAATATATAATTTATTTATTTATTTACAAATATGTGGTAGAATGAAGGAAGAATGGGGATAGAGGTAAAGAGTTTCTGGTCAACTCTTAGTCTTTCCAATAAAATAAATGATTACTATAATCTACAAGTATTGTGACAAATTGAAATTTTACAATTTTGAAAAATAGTTTGTATAGTTGTCACAGAATGTCTAGTGTAAATTTATTGAAATTGTCTACATAGCATAGTCCTCTGAGCAAAAAAATTTGAAACATAAAGCTTTCTGTCCCATACACATAGTTTCCCATCATCTCTGAGATGATCTATTAACATATCAGAGATAAAGCAGAGCTGACTGGTTTTTTTGGAGTAACTATATATTTTATAGAGCCTAGAAATATAAAACTGCTGAGGGTCCAGAAAGAGACTAGAATTTGATCTAAAATCTGCAAAGAAAAACAACAACTTCTGATATAAACAACAACTTCTGATATAAGCACCAAAGGCATGTATGTACAAGTCCCTTCTCCAGAAAACCAGCCTGGCTACCTCTGTGTAAAAGGCTGCACAAAAAAAGTAACATTTTATCAGTGCCGAGTAACATTGTAACATTCTGCATCATAAACTGGCAAACAAGAGGCAGGATTGGGAATGGGAACGGTAGAAAGAAAGTTGCTGTTTTAAAGTGATGTGTTTCGGATAGATGGAGGAGGAGGGCACCCATTTCCGAAATAAATTAGATGACCCTTCCAGGTGATCATGTTTTGTCACTCCGGCTCATTTGTAAAATGACTTTGTGCCTTCCCTCTGAAATCTGAGTATGCCAGCCATCGTGGTCCCTCAGTGGCAGCTTTCAACCTGACTGTGTCAAGTCAGCCATGTTGCCCATATTCCCCAGGATTCTAACATAGGTTTGCTTTTAGTCTTACTGGGGGCTCAGGCATCTGGCTGGCTGAAGAGGCTGCAAAGCAGATTTCTCACTTTGCTTCCCTGCCTGGAGACATCCAGTCTTTTTTTTTTTTTTTCAATCAAGAAAGAAACTTCTTTACTTAACCTGGCACAGATCAGGAAGGGAAATTTACTGTTCTGACCTGGCAATTCAAGTGCCAAATTTAAAAATCATTGTTTTCATATTTGGTTAGTTAACTTATCTGAGTAGAGAGAGTCAATGGAAGGTAGAAGAGAGCAGGTTATTCATCCAGCACTTTAGAGCATAGTTCTCAAACTTTATCATGCATAAGAATGCACTGAAAGTCTTTTAAATACACATTCCTTGCTTCCAGAGTTTCTTACTCAGTGGATATAGAGTAAAACCTGGCAATTTGAATTTTTAATAAGTGCCCGATTGATGCTAAAGTTGCTGGTGTGGGAATCACAATTCAAAAAAACAACTGGGCTATATAAAGGTTATTTTTTGCTACATTTACAAGATTATAATATGATTTCCTATCACAATATATTTTTTAACTAGTTATTTTTCACATTTCAAAAAATCATTTCAAAAATGATACCTAATTTTAAGTATGTATCGCCAAAGCTTCAAGAAACTGAATAAAATTAAAGACATATATCAACCAGTCGGTTTTATAGATATAGAGGTTCTGAAAATCAATTTACACTGCAGAAAAATATGCGTGAGGGGCCAATTTGTAGCATAGATTCAGGAAACAAAATAGTAAAAAACATGAGCCTATATAAATAAAAGGAAAATATTTTTCCAAGAATGAATTCTATGGATTATAATTAAATTGTATCCAAGAAAGGTATAAAGAATATATTTTAGAGGATTAACATTAAAAATTAAAGATAATTCAAAATCAGACTGACATTACCACATAAAACTTGGGAAAACAGTCTATATAACAAAGAATTCAGTTTGTCACCTCCTGTAAACTCTTTCCTAAGGAACGTGCCCTTAATTACACAGATTTGACATTTATATCAATATGCTCACTGAGAACTGTGCAAATTATACCTGTTTGTAATCTATGCATATTCATATTTTCATGCTACCACAGTACTAGTGATAGACAATTCTGTTTTCATTAGCATCTCCTTCCCTTGCTCATGCATACACACATGTATGTGCACATACCCCGACATCACTGAGAATATATACTGAGATTTCAGTCTTAGCTAAAATATGGAGGCACTGGGTTTGGTACAGTGGCACGAATCTGTAGTTCCAGCTACTCAGGATGCTGAGGTAGGAGGATCACTTGAGCCCAGGAGTTCGAGGCTGCAATGTACTATGATCATGCCTGTGAATAGCCACTGCACTCCAGCTTGGGCAATGTAGTGAGACTCCACCTCTTTAAAAACTTAAAAAAAAAAAAAAAATGAGGCACTGAGGCATCACATGTTTTATACAAAAAATTAAGGGTTTTCCTAATAGATGAGCTTGATACCACAACTGCAACACTGCTATAAACCTAGCTAACTCAAAATGTCCCTAATTATTTATTTTAGAAAGTTGAATTTTATTTAAAATATATATTTTATTATTAAGGCAAAGCACTTCCATTTTCACATTTTTTTTTTCTTATCCTGTGTAACATAGACATTAAGATAATAAAAACTGTTGCGGCCAGGCACCGTGGCTCAAGCCTGTAATCCCAGCACTTTGGGAGACTGAGGTGGGCAGATCACTTGAGGTCAGGAGTTCAAGACCAGCCTGGCCAACATGGTGAAGCCCCATTTCTAATAAAAATACAAAAATCATCCAGGCATGGTGGCAGGTGCCTGTAACCCCAGCTACTCGGGAAGTTGAGGCAGGAGAATTGCTTGAACATGGACAGCGAAGGTTGCAGTGTGTCAATATCACACCACAGCACTCCAGGATGGGAAACAGAGTGAGACTCCATCTCAAAAAACAAACAAACAAAGCTGTTGCTTCTCGCCTGAAAATTTCTTAAGTTTTATCAAAGAAGTTGGTATCTATTTGTAATGCTTAATTTAACAACCTTTACAAAAAGCACAATCCTAGTTTTAGATGCTGTCTATTGCTATGAAAAATTCATACCATCTTATGGACACTCTTTTTTTTTGATAAAAATAATAATAAAATAATTCATAATCTATACCCAAAGAGGCAAGGATAGGTAAATGCCAGCACTAGAACACATGAATGTGCCATTTTGTTTTGTGTTTTAATGCTGCCTCTTCTTCATCTTCATTTCTAGTTTGTGGGGACTGATTCAACTTTACTTTCTTCTATTTCAATATTCTCAACTTAATGACTTTTATCAGAAACACTTTTGAGTACCTAGTTGTGCATTATATTGTGGTATACATCAAAGTGGTATAAATTGAAGAGTGTGGTAGTGATTTTCTCTAATAACTACTAGACAAAGAGTAATATTTTCAAAAAAATTTCAATTAATTAGAAACCTTTCAAAAATGTGTCATGCAGTTGAATGTAAATGATTATACAATGGTTAATCATCTGGTACGTCCCTTTCTGATTTCAACTTATTTCCTATGAGTCTGCCTTCTTCTTATAGCATGGTAAACATTACTGAATATCTCTGTGTGTTGGGATGCTACACAATGACTCTATATGTAGAATATAAAGATCTACCTCAGTGTGTGTAGGAAGTTTAAAGGAAAAAAATTAAAATGCAAAACACTTAGCATGATACTGAGCACACAGTTGGCCCTGAAAAAGATGAGCTACATCCGAAGCTATGCCAGCCTTAGAGATCTGGAATGTTCAAGAAAAAGTAGTGCACTGAATATACATTGATTCCAGGATTCACCCAATAAATTCTTCAAAAAAATTTACTCTGGTATTGAGTGAAGAATTTACGTAGTGTATCAAGAATGAATTAAGGTATTATAGCATTGTATTTTGTCTTCCTAATAACCAGACAAAAGAATAAACTTGTAATTCTGTAAGTGAACTCTCTCAGATTATTTCTAAGGTAGTTTGAGCCTGAAGTCTTCAAACTACCTGAGTAGTCTGAATTGACGCCCCATCCTGCTTTGGGTCTCCCTTCATGGGCAGCACCCACTGTCTAACCAGTCCCAATGATTTGAGCTGGGTACCTCAGTTGGAAATGCAGAAATCACCTGCCTTCTGCATTGATCTCCCTTGGAGCTGCAGACAGGAGCTGTTCCTATTCGACCATCTTGTCAGCCACCGAGTCGCATTTTCCCCTCAAATTTAAGTTGTAAATTTACTCCCATGGAGACATGCAAGTTTAAGATAAGTGTACTTTCTACTAAGCATATAGGAAAAGGGGGACAGTTTGGGGTCTGGCTGTTGGGAAGGTGTGGCCGCAAGACAGGCTGGGAAGATGCCAGTGGCAACGATGAAGGAAAATGACTTCAGTTTCAGAAAGTTGTTGGATCAGAGCCAAGAGTTCCAGGCTTTTGGAGGAACTGCTGCACCCCCAGTGTATGGTCAGCTTCTAGCTTTTTATTTGCTCCATAACGACATGAATAACCCAAGATATCTTTGGTAAAGAATACCACCTGCTATAAAATCTGCAAATTCTGAACTTGGGAGAATTTGCTCAGTAGGAAAAACAATTCTGGCATAGAGATTTCCTTGGGATGTATACAACCCTCAATGCTTACCAGTAGCCTAAGATGTTCCAGTCAATTATGGAAGCACTTAGAGATACAACAAGGAGATGAGCCTTTGCCTTGCCCTTTCAAGCGTATACCTCAATAATGGCTGATGATTTCGCAGCCTTTGTTGGACGTCCTGTAGAAGAGTCTGTGAAAAGTACATTAAAACAAGAATGGCAAGCTGACCCCACCATAAGAATGGTTATGCCCAGAAAGCCAACTGCAAGGGCCCCAGATGTTTCTTTTAACAAGTTTATTCCCTTGCCAGAGCGAATTCCAGTTCACCCAATCCCCAGTGAATAGCAGTTATCCAGACGGACGGGTTATGTGGTATTCCTTGATAACTGATTTATCACCCTGAGTTTAAGATCCACCTTCAGAATCCTGTATATTGACAAATATAGAAATGTAAAGTTTTAATTTTCAATTTGTTGCATAGATGAAGCACCTCAGCATTCCTTACCATGTGATAAAATACACATATAAAGTACAATGTTGTATGTACATTTTGTTCTTAAACATTATGTTGAATAGTTGTTGAAACAGTTCTCATTTTGTAATACTTAACAGTCTGGATGGAGTCTCTCATTGCTACAGCAGTTAGTTTGTTTTTTAGTGACTTGTGCAATAACATTTCCTGTTTCTTGTGGAACAGTTGTTGTCAACTATCTCTTGTCTGCACAGAGGCCCCAGCACACACCGCACTCTCATCTGTACCATTGTTGGATAGTTGTAATGATTCACTTGGAGTTTGAGGGCAGTATCTGTATTACTAGGGATTATGATTTACCCTCTTTGGAGACTATGCTCTCTTTTCTCCCCAAATTCTGAGAGCCACTGATGTAAAAATACAGAAATATGTCTGAGAAACAAATAAACCATTTTTATACTAAACTAGTTTGCTAACTTTAGATGTTTTCCAATGCTGTGAGTACATCTATTGGTGGCAGTGGAGGGCTTGCACGGAAATGTGACTCATTTAAGATATTCATGAGAAGTATTAAGTTGTATTATCTCCTTTTATAAGATGGGAAAAGTTAAGTGTGGAACGCATTATATGGAGAAAGAAGCAATTAAGATATGTGATACACTTTGTACAACTATCCAATGGCCTACTGATTGCTTGTATTTATCCTCTGGGTCAAGTTCTGCCCTTTGCAGAAATACTAAATGAGTCTTTCATTCAGTGTGTGACACCCCTCTGAATATTTGAAGTTGCTGTTTTATATCTACAGGTTAAAACAGACTTTAGTTCATTTATTCTGCTTCAGTTCAATAAATATTTAAATGAAAAAAAGACAATATGAAAAATCTATCTTAATTTTTCCTGGCAAATTCGACCTTATTTTACTAATGTTAACATTTCTTATTCTTCTTCTTCTTCTTCTTATTATTATTATTATACTTTAAGTTCTAGAGTACATGCGCACAACGTGCAGGTTTGTTACATATGTATACATGTGCCATGAAAATTACTTACTATTGTTACAAATATTTACGGATCCATATGGAATGGCAAACGTTGAAGCAAAGACACTACAGACATGTTTCACTTTTGCTAATAGCCCTAGTACTTGAGAATTTTTTTCTCATTTTTCTATCATAAGAACTTTAGTTTGAAAGAAGAATCTTAAGTGTTTACTGAATATAAAATTATGTCTATGCTGAGGCTGGGTTTATGCAGACAGTAAGAGTTTGATGGTTTTATTAGCCTGCAAATATAAATATATATTATATATATACTTATGTATGTAAAATAAATATTTATTAAACTTCTTAAAATCTGTCAAAATTTGAAATGTAAAGAGAAACATAGTCAGTTCTCAACTTCCAGTGACATTTTAGATCACTATGATTTTCTCTTTTCTTTCCCAATTGGATTCTATCCTTATACACGCAACAGTCACCCCTTATCTGTGATTTCATTTTCCAAAGATTTCTGTTACTCCTAGTAAATGGCAATCAGACAACAGGGGAGTACAGTACAATAAAATGTTTTGAGAGCAAGAGAGACCACATTCACATAATGTTTACACAGTATATTGGTATAGTTGTTCTATGTTTCTATCAGTTATTGTTGTCAATTTTTTACTATGCCTTATTTATAAATTAAACTTTAACACAGGTATGCATGTATAGAAAGAAAAAACAATATGTGTAGGGTTCAGTACACTTCACTGTTGTAGGCATCTACCAGCGGTCGTGGAACATATCCCCCACAAATAAGATGGGACTACTGTACTCAGAGCCAATGATACTTCTTTAGGAGGAAAAATATCTTTAAGATTTACTTGACATGAAGCCCTACAAAATTCAATGATTAGTATTAAATGCAGTTGTTTAATATTTTCTGTTTTTATGAATGTGCAAATATTATGAACTCAATAACCAGAGAAATTCTGGAACATGAAGAAAGGAAAATAAAGATAAAATTAATATGTAAAATCTTTCATTACCAATATGTTGTAATCAGATTTAAACAAAATACCCAAAATTTCTGCCCTAAATTCCAATTCTATGAAATTGGCATATTTTTGTGAGTCACTTATTTGGATAAAGTGCTTTAAAAATCAACTTTATAACATTTGAGTCCCATGAAATTATTTTCAGTTTGGTATTGAGAGGTGAAGCCAGCTGAACTTCCTGGGTCGAGTGGGGACTTGGAGAACTTTTCTGTCCAGCTAAAGGATTGTAAACACACCAATCACCACTCTGTGTCTAGCTAAAGGTTTGTAAACGCACCAATCAGCACTCTGTAAAAACGCATCAATCAGCGCTCTGTGTCTAGCTAAAGGTTTGCAAACACACCAATCAGCGTGCTGTAAAAACGGACCAATCAGCACTCTGTAAAACGGACTAATCAGCAGGATGTAGGTGGGGCCAAATAAGGGAACAAAAGCTGGCCACGAGCCAGCAGTGACAACCCACTCAGGTCCCCTTCCACGCTGTGGAAGCTTTGTTCTTTCACTCTTCACAATAAATCTTGCTGATGCTCACTCTTTGGGTCTGCACTCCCTTTATGAGCTGTAACACTCACTGCAAAAGTCTGCAGCTTCACTCCTGAAGTCAGTGAGACCACGAACCCACGAGAAGGAAGAAACTCCAGACACATATGAACATCTGAAGGAACAAACTCCGGACACACCATCTTTAAGAACTTAACACTCACTGTGAGTGTGGCTTCATTCTTGAAGTCAGCGAGACCAAGAATCCACCAGAAGTAATAAATTCTGGACACAGTATCATATGTTAGTCATTTCTGCATTTGTCCTGAATCTGCCTTCATGTTTGCTTTGGATAACCTTAAGGAACATGCCGGAGTGTGGTGGCTTATGCCTGTAATACCAGCACTTTGAGAGGCTGAAGCGGGTGGATCATGAGATCAGGAGATTGACACCATCCTGTCTAACATGGTGAAACCCAGTCTCTACTAAAAATACAAAAAATTAGCTGGGCGTGGTGGCGTGTGCCTGTAGTCCTAGTTACTCGGGAAGCTAAGGCAGGAGAATGGTGTGAACCCGGGAGGCGGAGCTTGCATGGGCGGAGATTGTGCCACTGTACTCCAGCCTGGGTGACAGAGCGAAGATTCCATCTCAAAACGAACGAACAAAAACAAACAAACAAAACCAACCAACCAACCAACCAAACAAAAAAAGAACATGCTTCCATCACCTGAACAGCTATATCTATTCACATCACTTTGAGATTTTAACTTTCTTGATTCTATTTGATCACAACGGAAGATCACTTTGCTCACTGCCTCTGTGTACATTGTCACCTCCCCTCCATTATTCATTTCCCATTAGGCATTTTTCCAGTGTGAATGGCTAAATACTGTATTTTTAACACAGCATTGAAATTGCTTCCTCTTATTGGCGAATGACAAGACATTCTATCTTATCTCTAGTTAAAATACCTATATTAACAGATGGTGAAGTGCGTCATAGTCAGCCTGTGATTCTCAACCACCATCAATAGCACAATTTCTCGGCAGAATTTACTAATAATCCATGTAACCATCTAACCTTACCTACTACTGTCTCTGACAGTTGGCGTATTTAAAAAAATTATGAGGGTGAAAAGCAATACAATATGCTATTCAAGTTTGAACACTGATGTGTATTGCTTTATTGCCACTGCTACAAGTTTCCAGAAGATACTTTCTCATCTGGATACTTACAACATGTGTTATCTTCCTCCATTTGCCTAGAAAATTGACTCACTGGTTAGCAAAATTCTATTATTGATACCTTGTAGTTTTTAAACCTTGTCAACCCAAACTTTTGAAGCATATAGGGGTTGCATTTTCAGGTACCAGGTAATTATTTCTTATTTGCTTTTCAATGGAATAATACAGGTTGTAAAGGAAAATTTTACCATTATGTTTTTCCGTGCTTAGACTTCACAAATGTTATATCCCATATCAGCACTAAGGCCAAAAACTGTAACACAATAGTGGTAGTATCTCCACAGATATAAAATACTCCTACTAAAATTAAGATATAAAATAAGAACAATTACTTAGGTCTACCGTAATAAAAGAATGATCTTAAAACTGTATTATTCATAATAATACTGACATTCCCATTAGTACTGTGGCATACGCTTTCAAAGCTGTATACCCTGTTCAAATGGCATGGTGTCTTTTTGCAATACTGTTTGTGTCCAAGCAGATACAAGGTTTATAGAGAATGCATCTAGGGAGCCATAAAACTGGTGGTAAACATATTTCTCCATGGTATTTTAGTACTTGGAAAAATTCAATCACAGGGAAATGTTTTGTTGTAAATATCTTAAAAGGCTTATAAAGGCAATGGCTTCCCATAGCACCTGTTTCAATAATTTTAAGAGTGAGAATAGGTCTTATATACCAAAGCTCACATTCTTTAAATTTCTTTTATTTTTACATGTCTTGCTTTTGAAATTTAAAAAGAGATTTAAGTACAATGCACTTTGTGTGCTAGTATGACAATGAATAATCAGGCTTCCAACTTGCAGTGTTACCATGTTTTCCAAAATGAATCCAGGAAATACATTTTCACTTTGGCGTAGGTTTTACTCTTTCTGTACAAGGTATCGTTCGATGACTATAATTTGGCAAATAAAAATGGCATGTTACATGCTCAATGTGCTTTATGTGTTTGTGTAAGTTTTGAATGAGCCAGAGTAGAAAAAAAAGCCCTCAAAGTAGAGAACATTAGAGTTTAAATTAGAAGCAAAAACAGTTTAATGATAAATTCAGAATTTTTGGAATTGAAATTTGGAAATATTTGTTTTTGTTTTTATGATCTTTCTTGCTATTACACTTTGCCTTCTAGTCAGTCCTCAGAAATTTTATTTATGTTTTTGAATGGGAACCGTGTGTGATGTGTGTATATTCTCTCCCTACCCTTCAAGATAGAGTAAAATGGCACTTCCTACATCCTTCCTTCATCCCAAAGAGTGTATTCTCTTATATGTATCTCAATAATCTATTTTATTAACCAGTACCTTTCTTCAGAATGTACTAGCAAACAATTCACAGAGTAAAGACACGCTACACCCATTGAATGGGAGAAAATATTTGAAAACTATTCATCCCACAAGGGTCTAACGTTCAGAATATACAAGGAACTCAAACAACTCAATAGCAAAAAAAAAAGAAAAAAGAAAAAAAAAAAAGAAAAAAAACCCCCAAAACCAAACACCTAATAATCCCATTATAAAGTGGGCAAAGGACATGAATAGACACGTCTCAAAAGAAGACATACAAATGGCCAACAGGTAGATAAAAAAGACTCCACATACTAATTATCAGGAAAATGCAAGTTAAATCCCCAATGAGATCTCATCTTAGAATTGTTATTGTTAAAAAGGAAAAAAACTAACAGGTCCTGGAGAAGATCTGGAGAAAAGGGAACTGATACAAAGTTGGTAGAAATGTAAATTAGTACAATCACTATGAAAAACAGAATGGATATTTCTTGAAAAACTAAAAATAGAACTACCATATGATCCAAGAGTCCTACTACTGGACATTTTTCTAAAGGAAAAGAAATCAGTATATCAAAGGAATATCAGAACTTGCATGGTTTTGTAGCATTATTCACAAAAGCAAAGGTATGGAATAAACCTAAGTGTCCATCAAGGGATGAATGGATAAAGAAAATGTGGTATATATACACAATAGAATACTACTTGATCATAAAATAGAATGAAATCCTGTCATTTGCAGCAACATAGATGGAGCAGGAGGTCTTTAAGTTAAGTGAAATAAGCTAGGTACTGAAAGACAAATATTATTTGCTGTCACCCATATGTGGGAGCTAAAAATTGTCTCATGGTGGTAGAGAGTAGGATGATAGTTATCAGAGGCTGGGACAGGTACGTGTGTTGGGGGAAGGAGATGAAGAGGTTGTTTATGGGTGCAATCATATAATTAAGTAGAAAGAATAAGTTCTGTTTGATAGAAGAATAGGATGACTACAGTTAACAACAATATATTATGTATTTCAAAATAGCTAGAAGAGAGCATTTGAAAAGTTCCCAACACATAGAAATGGCAAATGCTAGAGGTGATGAATATCCTAAATACACTGACATGATCATTTCACATTCTATGCTTGTGACAAAATGCCACATATCTTGCATAAAATATACAAATATTACATATCAATAAATTTCACTGGCAGTTTCCAATTGTTTTGCAAAAAGAATAAAGTTATAATAATGAAATATAAAACCTCCACCTATTATCTAGCTGCCTCTTTTTAAAATCATGTAACATGCCTGCCAAAATATTGAAGCCTAAACACGAATCATTCCTCTCTGACTCTCAAAAATGTCCACACTTTTGAAGAAAGCAAAGGTATAGTACAAAAACCTTTCACTTTGAAATCCTACACAGTGTAAATTTTCTGACCACACATATGGAATCTCATACTATCTACTAAAATATGTTCTTCAAATGTTGTTTATATGTTTTATCAGTAATTAAATAATCTGTAAAACAAATCCCCATAACACACGTTTATCTATGTAACAAACTTTTACTTGTACCCCTGAACTTAATATAAAAGTAAAAAAAAGTTCACATGATAATGTCTTAAATCTCTAGACTTAAATTATTTGAGAGAGGGGACTATGACCTACTCATTCTTTTTCCTCTGCAGAAGCTATCATTTTGCTATATACAGAGTGGACATTCAATAAGTACCTGTTTTCTAAATTACATATGACCCAAAGTCATATGAACATTTGAAATAAGCTAGAGCTGCCTAGAGAGCACATATTAAGGTTTACAACACAAAAGCCTAAAGGTAAATAGATTCCTAGACTGAATTCCTAGAAACTTCCCATGATCTTTAATTTAAGGAAAGAGCACTCAACAGGTTAATACTCATTCTGTTGAATGTGATTGAAGTGGGATTGTTCAATATTGTAAACATGTCTAGTGGTCAGAAAGTCAGTAATCAGAAGAGGATTTGAGGCATTGATTCACTGGTTATCAAATCCATATTCCCTAAGTTCAAAATGAATGGGTTTCTATAAGTGGAAAAGAAGTGTATGATTCTTCTAGCATTACTGGAGATGATTTCTTTAAGTAGTGTTCCATGCTTAGTGTGAACTAGGTTCTTACTCTCTGAGAGTTAATTACCAAATTATTTTATGTCCTTAGTAACAACATACTACAGCTGACCCTTGAACAATATGGGTTTGAACTGTGCGGGTCCACTTACACAAATTTTCTTTCACCACTGCCACCCCTGAGACAAGACTAACCAGTCCTCTTCCTCCTTCTCAGCCTACTCAGCATGGAGACAGTAAGGTGGAAGACCTTTATGATGATATACTTCCATTTAATAAATAGAAAATATATCCTCTCTTCCTTATAATTTGCTTAATAAGATTTTCTTTTTTCTAGCTTACTGTATTGTAAGAAAACAGTATATAATACATGTTACATACAATATGTGTAAATTGACAATTTACATTATCAATAAAGTTTCCAGTCAACAGCAGGCTATTAGTAGTTTTAAGTTTTTGGAGAGTCAAAAGTTATACATGTGGCCAGGCATGGTGGCTCATGTCTATAATCTAAGCACCTTGGGAGGCCGAGGCAGGAAATCACTTTTGGCCATGAGTTCTAGACCAGGTTCAGTAACATAGTAAGAACCTGTCTCTACATTTTTTAAATTATCCAGCCATAGTGGTACACATCTGTAGTCCCAGCTACTTGGGAGGCTAAGGTGGAAGATTCCTTGAGCCCAGGAGGTTGAGGTGGCAGAGAGATATGATTGCATCACTGTACTGCAGCCTGGGCAACAGAGCAAGACACTGTCACTTAAAAAACAAACAAACAAACAAAGAGTTATATGTGAATTTTTGACTGGAGACACGTGGTGGTTCGTGCCCCAACCTCTGCATTGTTCAAGAGTCAATGGTATTTACAATGTAAAGTGGATTTATTCTATTCAAGTTATAATATTTAGAAAAACAGAATTTTAAATTTGTGGATTCTAATCTCTTGGGTACTTGTTCTTTATTATGTACAACAAATATGATTTACTACTGAATGCTGTACTTTCAAAAAAAGACTAGCCATAGCGGTATACAACTTGAGCTGTGTTTATGCATACAACTATATTGACCCTTATTGTTGAATCATTTGGGTGTAAAACATTTAGTAAATTCAAATAAAAAGAAACCAAATCAATTATCGTGCAGAGCTGACATCTTTTCAGATTGAATTGATTGTCCAATTCAATTTTAATGACAAATCTCTCTGTGTGGCATACATGTGTATGATAGCCAAGGGCATATAAAACTTAAAGCTACTCTCTCCATTTCTACCAAGAAACACAGTACACTTGTGAAATATTTTTCTAGGCAAAATAAAATAATTTCCATAGCACTGAAGTATTATCCAAAATTGAATTACAACCGAGAAATTCAATTATTCATTGTAATTTTCCTTTGGTTAATTCCATTCCTCCACCTTTGTCAAAATGTGCATCATTTGGGAAATAGGTGACATCTATTTCTATTGCCTTGACAAAAAGGTGGATTTATGAGTCCTTCTGGAATCATCTTTTACTTGCAAAAATGTTACCTCTATGCTGTAGCATCTCCAAACACAGAAAATGCATTTACACACAAATGTGTAGTATTTAACTATATTTTGTCTTCTTATCTCCCTTCGGTGTTATGCGCATGGCCATATCTTATACTTTGTTCAAATTCATTTAGAAGAACCAAGATAGAGCTATATCCTGCTACCTAGGGCTTAAAATATGTCAGACTCCTTTTCACACCTTATGAATAAACACAATGATTTAGAACATTTTCATTGAAAATACTTAAAAGACAGGGATATGTTTTATAAATTGTATAGAGCATTTGAAATAGACTCCATCTATTGTTTTTGAAATTTTTTTTAAAAAACTATTGATACCAGATGTAATCTTTTGGGTTTTAATGGTTTCAAGAGGTTCTTGCAACCTAAAAGTTAGGGTAAATGTATTTGTATTAGCCATGCAAACTAAACACTATCCAAATATTCAATCATCCTTTAAAGATCTAACCTAAGATTGAATACCTGATGCTGGAAAGACACACAAAAATTCCATCAGAGACAAGGGTGATTGCCTTCTTTCACAAGGAAGATAAAATTACCTCATGGGAGCTGCTGTCCTTTTCCATTACTGAAACCACAGAGAAGCCTCTACAGTTTAACCATTTGTAATAACAAATAACAACTTTGTTCTTATTTCATGAATCAGTAATCATGGTTACACAATTTTTACATTCAAAGTAAAATGATCTAGAGTAATATAAATTTAGAATAAAGATTTGTCCGTGGGGGAAAAAAATCTCTTAAAATGTAGACATATGGATTTTAAGAATACCTCTTGAAATTCTCAAAAACTGGAAAGCTAACCCCATAATTAAGGACAAATCAGGAGAAAGTGTACTTAGATGTACCTTAGGAGTAGAGCCAGCCTATTTAAAACAAATAACTCCTAAATATTCTTAGAGCCCCAATCAACTTTAAATTTAAGTTGGTGTTTTATCAAGGAGGTTAAAAAGAAGAAACTTAAAGTGAGTTTCCAGTAACTTAAATGTGTCTTCTATGTAATGTGAATGTGAATAAGGTTTTGTTTCCTGACCGATAGTTTCTAAGCAGTTATTTTCCTCTCTACTCTGCAATTCAGCCATCGGTGTGAGAAAAATCTCAACTCAATAACAATAAGGGAAAGGGGAAATCCTCATTAGATTGAAGTGTGGGTATTATCAGTCAAAATAAAAGAAATCATCATGGAGAAGAAAAAGTGAGAAAGTGATATGATTACAAATAATGTTTTGCATATCATTGCAGTCCAATGATTGTGAAAAGACATGCAACATGTAGAAGAAAATTCAATTGCATGCACTGGGGTCTCAAATTGGAGTAGTTAGGTGGAAATGAACAGACAAGAGACCCACACCCCACCAAGAATGTCAGGAAACCATAAGGTGGTGGTCAGGTGGTTGTTAAGCTGTCTCTCTAAAATAATAATTGGTTGCAGCTAGCACCAAGGAAAGTCAGTCTCCCAATAGATAGAAAACACGTGAAGCTGGTGATCAGCCGCTTCCCAATGAGATCTCAGGAGCTGGGTGAGTAGGCTTAAGTATGTACACTAAGAGGCAAGCAAAATGGCAGAGTTTAACTGGTATATAATCTTCCTATAAGAATACTCGACTGATAAGGAAAAAAACATCTCAAGTGAGCATGCTCACAACTTCAGTAAACTGCGCATGCGGCCTCTCCCAAGTGCTAGCAGGCCACTAGATGCACACAGCCCACCTCAAGGGAACAATAAGACACAGACCCTGGAAGCATGCCAACATATAAAACCCCAAGTCAATAGGTCAAGTAGTGCACTCGAATCTCTCAAGTTGCCCACTTGGCCCTCTTCCAAGTGCACTTTACTTCCTTTCGCTCCTGCTCTAACACTTTTTAATAAATTTTCACTTCTTCTCTAAAACCTGCTTTGATATCTCCTCTCTCTCTGCCTTATGCCCCTCAGTACAATTATTTATTTGGGGGAGGAAAGAATTGAGGTTGCTCAGATACATATGGATTTTCTGCAACTAACAAAATGACATGTTGCATTACAGTGTTGTGCTTTGGAGTAAAAAACCCTATTTATGTTTCACATTCTGGCCAGTGCATCGACCTTTACTTCACACTGTAAAATAAGTGCTGACTCATTTTCTTTTCCTTTCTTTCTTTCTTTTTTTTGGGGGGGGGGGAGTGGAGACTGAGTTTCACTCTTGTTGCCCAGGCTGGAGTGCAATGGCATGATCTCAGCTCACTGCAACCTCCACCTCCCGGGTTCAAGCGACTCTTTTGCCTCAGCCTTCTGAGTAGCTAGGATTACAGGTGCACGCCACCGCGCCTGGCTAATTTTTTTTTTTTTTTTTTTTTCTATTTTTTAGTAGAGATAGGGTTCCGCCATGTTAGCCAGGCTTGTCTCAAACTCCTGACCTCAGGTGATCCACCCTCCTTAGTCTCCCAAAGTGCTGGGATTACAGGCCTGAGCCACCACCCCTGGATGTGCTGTTTCATTTTCTAGCCCTGAGAGAGTAAACTAGATCTTTTAATTTTCACTCAAAAGTGTCAGCACAAAATTATTATTTTCCATTTAAAACTCTAGAAACATGCTTCTATGTGGTCACTAAATGTTGGTGCTATTTTTTTAAAGATTTATTTTTCAACCCCTCGTTAAAGGCAATTGTATTAGTCCGTTTTCATGCTACTGATAAGGACATACCCAAGACCAGGCAATTTACCAAATAAAGAGGTTTAATGGACTTACAGTTCCACATGACTGGTGAGGCCCCACCATCATGACAGAAGGCAAGGAGAAGCAAGCCACATCTTACATGGATGGCAGGAGGCAAAGAGAGAACTTGTGCAGGGAGACTCCCTCTTACAAAACCATCAGATCTCATGAGACTTATTCTCTATCATAAGAAAAGCATTATATAGACCTGCCCTGATGACTCAATTACCTCCCACCGGGTCACTCCCACAATACATGGGGATTGAAGATGAGATTTGGGTGGGGACAGCCAAACTATATCAGCAATGATGACGAACAAAATTATTTTTGGAGGAAAACGGTTTTTACTGCAGTAATCTTAAATTTGTTCATGGCTCCTGTTCATTAAATTAGAAATATTTTCCCAATCCAGCAGCCAAAATATCATGCTGGAATTGGCACATAAAATCTTAACAGAAAAATGTTATGTAGAATTATTTATAAGTACTTTGTAAATAATTAAACCAACACTACTGTGAATGTTTGAGAAGCTACCATTTTCTTTATCTTTTATAACAATATCAGTAAGAATTTTCATCAGACCAATTTGGACATGCTGTTTCTATCCACTTTCTTATTCATCACTTAGAGTAATAGTTTGGCTGTCTCCTTACTGTGATGATAACCATGACACAAAGGCATATGGCTTGTGGCTTGGACTCTGCAGGTTGCAGGTATCAACTGTGATATAATCATTAACAAGCACTGATAATCTAATGGGCAGCAGGTTGCTCTTTAGGTAATAAGTGCATGTGCATCTCCACTCTACTACTTAATATTGCAAAAACTTCTGGTACTGCTCTCAGTGCTCCAGTTTGAAGGGAGAGGAAATAGTGCCAAGATGCATATTTTGTTTATTTCAATTCTGTCACACCACTGAAAATGGTTATCTATCTGACTGTCTTCTACCCTGCCTTCTGTCTCCAACCTTTCTTCAGAGTATATATAGTGGGGGTGGTGTTAGGGGGTCACTATGGTCTATATTTAGTATTGTAGAAGAAAGGAGCAGTATTCCAATTTCTTGTCTTCATGGCTTCTCACGTATAATGTTATAGATTCCTGTATATTCCTATAGAGAGTTTCTTCTTGTGATAGGATTGTCGAATTCTGAGATAGGAATCATCGAATATTGTTTCTGGCCGTGTTTGAGACTAGTTTTCTTAGCTTGTCTTTTTGTTGAAACTTATGAGAAGAATATTCTTTGAATTGTAATTTGAGGAAGCATAAATGAAGCATACATGGCATATATGTAGCATATAGGAAGTAATGCCTTTAGAATTCTCCTTTTTTCAAACTTCATCTCTACAATTCTACCTGTGGTCCTGTTGACTTGACGAATTATGGTCCTAGGATTTTCACATATTAAAAATGGTTTTTCTTGACCATATGCTGCCCGACTACCACACCACTCCTTTTCTTACATTTTGCAGCAAAACTCCCAGAAAGAGTTGCCTATACTTACTTGACTGTCTTGTGAACTTACTTCAATTAAGCTTTTGTCCCATCTGTCCAAAGATCCCATTCTTATGAAGGTGGCCAATTATATATATTTGTAAGTCCAACGGTCAACTCTCAGTCCCAATCTTACTTGACTTCTCAATAGCTTTTGACACAGTTGGTCATATACTCCTTAAAATATTTCCTTAATTTGAATTCCAGGGCATCATTTTCTCTTAGTTTTCTTCCTACATCATTTACTCCTCCTCCACAGTTTCCTTCAGAAGTTTCTCTTCATCTGTCAAGCCTACACTGGAATGTCAGAGGGCTAAATCCTTGGGCTTCTTTTCTTTTTTAATCACTCCTTTGGTGATTCTGTCCAATTTCATGACTTTAAATGCAATCTATAGGCTTATTATTCCAAATTTTATACCTCCAGTATGTACCTGTCTCCTAGATTTCAGACTGTATATTTCACTGCTTACTCAACATCTTCAGTAGATGTCTTACAAGTACCTCAAAATTTACATGATCATCTCCCCTACCTAAATTCTCCTTCTAGAGACTTTATTTATTTTTGAAAACCTTTTATTTTAGGTTCAGGGGTACAGGTGCAGGTTTGGTATACAGGTAAATTGCATGTCATGGGGGTTTGAAGTGCAAATTATTTCACCCCCAGTTGATAAAGTTAGTACCAGATATGCAGTTTTTTTAATCATCTCTCTCTTCCCAACCTCCACCTCCACCCTCTAGTAGGCACTGGTGTCTGCTGTTCCCTTCTTTGTGTCCTTGTGTATTCAATATTTAGCTCCAACTTATTAGTGAGAACATGCAGCATTTGGTTTTATGTTCCTGAATTAGTTTGCTTAGGATAATGGCCTCCAGCTCCATCCATGTTGCTATAAAGAATATGATCTCATTACTTTTGTGGCTGCGAAGTATTCCCTGCTATGTATTTACTACATATTCCTTATCCAAGCTAGCACTGGTGAGCATTTCAGTCGATTCCATGTCGTTGCTATTGTGAAAGTGCTGCAAGGAACATATGTACTTATGTGTCTTTATGATAGACTGATTTATAGTCCTTTGGGCATATAACCAATGATGAGATTGTTGGGTTGAATTGTAATTCTGTTTTAAGTTCTTTGAGAAATCACCAAACTGCTTTCCACAATGGCTGAACTAGTTTAAATTCCCACCAGCAGTGTATAAGTGTTCCCTTTTCTCTGCAGCTTCACCAGCATCTGTTATTTTTGATTTTTTATTAATTGCCATTTTGACTGGTATGAGATGGTGTCTCATTGTGATTTTGACTTGCATTTCTCTAATAATTGATGGTGTTGAGCATTTTTTCATATGTATGTTGTCTGTGGGTATGCCTCCTTTTGAAAGATGTCTGTTCAGGTCCTTTGACTACTTTTTATTGGGGATGTTTGTTTTTGGTTTCTTAATCTGTTTACATTCCTTATAGATTCTAGATATTAAACCTTTGTCAGATGCATACTTTGCAAATATTTTCTCCCATTATGTAGGCCGTCTGTTTACTTTGTAGATTGTTTCCTTCTTTGTTTCTCTTTTTTTAAATTTTTTGTCAGTACATTGTAAGTGTATATATTTGTGCGGTACATTGGATGATTTCATACAAGTATGCAATGTGAAATAAGCACAGCATGGAGAATGAGGTATCCATCCCCTCAAGCACTTATCCTTCAAGTTACAAACCAGTTACTCTCTTTTAGTTACTTCAAAATTTACAATTAAGCTATTATTGACTATAGTCAACCTGTTGTGCTATCAAATAGTAGGTCTTATTCATTCTTTCTATCTATACTTTGTACCCACTAACCATCACCAACACCCTCTCCCGACCCTCCCACTACCTTTATCACTCTCTGGTAACCTTCTTTCTATTCTATATGTCTATGAGTTCAATTGTTTTAATTTTTAGATCCCCAAAATAAGTGAGACTATGCTGTTTGACTTTCTGTAACTGGTTAATTTCACTTAAGGTAATAATCTCCAATTCAATCCATATTGTTGGAAAGTTTTTTGTTCTGTGTGTGATTTATTTCACTTAAAATAATAAACTCCAGTTCCATCCATGCTGTTGCAAATGACAAGATCTCATTCCTTAATATAGCTGAATAGTACTCCGTTGTGTATATGCACCACATTTTCTTTATCCATTCTTCTGTTGATGGATACTTAGGTTACACACAAATCTTAGCCACTGTAAACAGTGCTGCAACAAACATAGGAGTGAAGCTGTCTCTTTGATTTACTGGTTTCATTTCTTTTGGGTGCATACCCAGCAGTAGGACTGCTGCATCGTATGGTAACTCAATTTAGATTTTGAGGAATCTCCAAATTGTTCTCCATAGTGTTTGTACTAATTTACATTCCCACCAACAGTTTATGAGGGGTTCCTTTTCTTCACAGCTGTGCCAGCATTTGTTATTGCCTGCCTTTTGGATATAAGCCATTTTAATTGGGGTGAAAAGATATCTCATTGTAGTTTTGATTTGCATTTCTCTGATGATCGATGATACTGAGAAGCTTTTCATATGTCTGTTTGGTATTTGTATGTCTTCTTTTGAGAAATGTCTCTTCAAATCTTTTGCCCATTCTTTGATGAGATTATAAGATTATTTCCTATACAGTTGTTGAGTTTATCATATATTCTGGTTATTAATTCCTTGTCAGATAGGTAGTTTGCAAATATTTTTTTCCATTCTGTGGGATGTCTCTTCACTTTTTTGATTGTATCCTTTGCCATGAAGCAGCTTTTTAACTTGATATAATCCCGTTTGTCCATTTTTTTTCCTTTGATTGTCTGTGGTTGTAGGGTACTGCTCAAGAAATTTTTGCCAAGAACAATGTCCTAAAGATTTTCTCCAAAGCTCCCCTGCAGTAGTTTCAGTTTGAGGTCTTAGATTTCTGTCTTTCAATCCATTTTGATCTGGTTTTTGTATATGGTGAGACATTGGTCTGATATTTCATTCTTCTGCATATGGATATTCAGTTTTCCCAACACCATTTATTGAAAAGAATGTCTTTTACCCAGTGTATGCTGTTAGTAACTTTGTCAAAAATAAGTTGGCTGTAGGTGTGTGAATTTGTTTCTGAGTTTTCTATTCAGTTCCATTGGTCTATGTGTCTATTTTTATGCCAGTATCATTCTGTTTTGGACACTATAGCTCTGTGGTATTATTGAAAGTCAGGCAGTGTGATTCCGCCAGTTCTGTTCTTTTTGCTTAGGATAGCTTTGGCCATTCTGGGTCTTTTGTGTTTCTATGTAAATTTGAAGAATGTGTTTTCTAATCCTGTGAAGAATGTCATTATTTTAATACAGATTGCACTGAATTTATAGATTGTTTTGGGTAGTATGGACATTTTAATAATATTTATTCTTTCAATCCATGAACATAGAACATTTTCCCACTTTTTAGTGTCCTCTTAAATTTTCTTCATCAGCATTTAATACTTTTCATTATATAAACCTTCCATTTTTATGGTTAATTACTAGGCATTGAATTTTGTGTCACTGTTGTGATATTGATAATGAGATCTCTTTTTTGATTTCTTTTTCACATTGTTCACTGTTAGCCTATAGAAATGCTACTGTTTTTTGTTTGTTTATTTTGTATACTGCAACTTTACTGTATTTGTTTATCAATTCTAATAGTTTTCTTGTGGAGTCTTTAAAATTTTCCAAATATGAGACCATATCATTTGCAAACAAAGATACTTTGATTTATTTATTTCCAATATGGATGCCCTTTATATCTTTCTCTTGTCTGATTTTTCTAGCTAGGACTTCCAGTACCATGTTGAGTAACAATGCTGATGTGGGCATCCTTGTCATGTTCCAGATCTCAGAAGAAAAGCTTTCATTTTTTCCCCTTTCGATGTGATACTAGCTGTAGGTCTGCATAAAATCCCCATATATATATATTCCACTAGTTCTGTCCTTCTGGAGAACCGTGACCAATACAGATTTTGGTACCAGGAGTGGTTCTGGAGGAACAGAATATTAAGGATGGAGTTCTTTCATTGGTTTTGGGGCTCCTGGAGTTGACTGCTCAATATGATTAGACCCCTAAATGCTAAAGATTTTACTTCTAATAGTATGGAGAACACTGATAATTCTTGGGGTGAACTCTTTAGCGAGTTATGCAAAATAAATGCATTTGACACTCCTGATTCACCACTTGTGAGAAGCAAGGAGTTTAGTGACTCTATACATAATACTTTGACCATATATGGAGAACCAAGGAACATAATGAAGCTGGTTGGTTGCTCCTAAGTGGACAAAGTGATCAAAGAAAATGATGAACTAAGGGATTCTATCTCCTGGCTTTAGGAGATACTGAGCCTCAAATCTGCTAAGATCGCCCTGAGTGGGAGTCTTGGCTCCTGTAAAGAAAAGCTAAAATCTTGGAAAAACAAACACAAGCTCTTATCATGCAAGTGGCTGATCTGCAATGAAAAGTGCATGCACAGCCTTGCCAGGTGTCTACTGATAAAATGAGGGCATTGATTGGAAAAGAATAGGACCCTGCAACTTGGAATGGGAATGCGTGGGAGAACTATGATGAAGCTGAAACACTGAGTTTGTAAACTCTGATGAACCTTTCTTGCCAAAAGAAACAGCTTCCCCATCCCCAGTAGAGGCAACATCCCCTTGTGGACCCATACTGCCATGAGCCTTTCCATCTTTGTTTGAGGAGATAAACCCTGCACTGGCTGAGGCAACAATTATGGCCTCCCCTGAGGCAGGTGCCAGGTAAGATAACGTTGATTATCCTCAGGAGCCATCCCCAACAACCCTGCTTGCTTCTAAACCTATAACTAGACTAAAGTCCTGGTGGACACCTAGGGTTGAGGTTGAGAGTGTGACCCACGACGAGGTGCGCTACACTCGAAAATAACTGTCTGGGTTTTCTAATTTATATAAGCAGAAATATGGAGAACAGGCAAGGGAATGAATATTAAGAGTATGGGATAGTGGGAAGGAATATAGTATTGAATCAGGCTGAATTTATTGATTTGGGCCCAAGAAGTAGGTACTCTACATTTAATGTTGTTAAATATAACAATGCTGTTAAATATTGTTGTAAATTTTTCAGCTCTATTAGATCTGTTTGGTTCCTTCTTAAAATGGCTGTTTTGCATTTCATCTCTTGTATATTTTTATTGTATTCCTTATATTCTTTGGATTGAGTTTTGACTTTCTCCTGAATCTTGATCCCCATCCATATTCTGAATACTATGTCGGTCATTTCAGCCATTTTGGCCTGGTCAGAAACCATTTCTGGGGAACTAGTGTGGTTGTTTTGAGGTAAGCAGACACTCTGGGATTTTGAGTTGCCAGAATTCTTGTGTTGTTTCTTTCTCATTTGTGTGGGCTGATGTTCCTTCAATATTTGTAGTTGCTGTCCTTTGGATGGGTTTTTGTGTGTGTGTTTATATTCTTTGATGCCCTTGAGAGTTTCATTGTGGCATAAGTGGGGTTCAGCCCACTGGTATCATTTCTGGAAGATTTCAGGGGGTGAGGGCTCAGCTTAATCACTCCTGGGCTGTGTGCTCTAACCCTGGGGGATGGGTATCAGACTCCCAGCTTTGTTTTCTGGCCTCTCAAGGTTAGAAAACTGCTGCATTTGGGAGGATGAGATATTCCCAGTCCATGAGCAGCAACAATCCAATGGCTAGTGCCAGCCAAAGTGCTTCACTGGGGCAGTGGCAGTGGGATGCATGCTTGCATATACATGCCAGCAGCAACAGTGGCACAGTCAAAACTTTCCATATTGGTACTAGCAATGAAATGCTGAGAACAAAATAACTTTGGAAACAACCTCGTCTTCTGTTTTCGTCTCACATGAACTAACAAATCCCTCAGTGAACCGTTTTGTCTCTACATTCAAAATACATACAGAATCAGGTCACTTTTTACCATTTCCATTGCTGCTACCCTGGTCCAAGGCACTGTAACTCTCACATCACATTACTGCAGTTGTAATTTGACTATTCTTTCTGCCTCAGTTTCTGCTCCCCTCCAGTGTATTATTTACCAGTACCCAGAGTGATACTTTGAGACATAAATCAGGTTATATCTCTTTTCTGTTCAGAATCCTTCAATGACTTTCCATCTCCAGAGGCTTCCTATCTTCTCAGAAGCTTCAATTTTAAATCCTTAAAATAGCCTATAAAGTCTTACATGATCTGGATCCCTTTAATTCTCTGATCGTGTCTGCTACTGCATTCCCTTTCATTCCCTTTGCCTCAGCCACACTCAATCAAGGTCTTTTCATTTACTGTTGTCTCTGGCTATAATAATCTTTCCTCAGATATCAGCATGGTTAGCTCCCTCATCTACTATACAAATATTGCCTTCTATGGTGCTTTTTATGGTCACCTTATTTTAAATAGAATGCCTTTAGTCTCTACTAACACAGACCATCCTCTTGTCTGGTCTATTATTTCCATAACACTTATTACCATGTAACATTAAACAAATAGGTAATAGAAAGACATTAATATGCAAATATAACATTATATTTGTGTATATACATATTTATTATTAACCTCATTACCTATTTCCTCCAACTAATATACTCTTCATAAGAGTAGGCAATTTTGTCTCTTTTATTTACTGGTGTATATTTAGCATCTAGAATACCCCCTGGCACATAGTAAGATGTCAATAAATGTTTGTGAAATGGTTGAAATAAAAATGAAAATATTGGCCAGGCACGGTGGCTCATACCTGTAACACTAGCACTTTGGGAGGCCAAGGCAGGTGGATCACAAGGTCAGAAGTTCAAGACCAGCCTGGCCAAGATGGTGAAACCCCGTCTCTACTAAAAATACAAAAATTAGTTGGGCATGGTGGCAGAAGCCTGTAAACCGAGCTACTTGGCAGCCTGAGGCAGAAGAATCGCTTGAACCCAGACAGCAGAGGTTGCAGTGAGCTGAGATCACGCCACTGCACTCCCACCTGGGTGACAGAGTGAGACTTTGTCTCAAAAAAAAAAAAAAAAATTACTAAGATTCTAGTTTTTCGGGGCATAATGAATGTCTGTGGCATTTGCAGAGAATAGTATTCATTTAATAATTCATATATTGGGCTGTGACTTTCTTTTCTATACTCCTAAACTAGTAGTTAGTTGTTTTATTACTACCTAACATTGCATGTGTTTGACTTATTTCTAAACTTACTGAAGAAACCATTCTTCCATTTTTGGCTCAATATCACTGATCATCAGAGAAATGCAGATAAAAACTACAGTGGGATATCACCTCACCCCAGTTAGACTGGCTATTATCAAAAAGACAAAATATTAATAATAAATGCTGGCAAGGATGTGGAGAAAGGGAAACTCTAATACTCCGTTGATGGGAATGTAAATTAGTACAGCCATTATGGAAAACACTATGGAGGGATCTCAACAAAATAAATATATAAAACTACCATATGATCCAGCGATACCATTACTGGGTATATATCCAAAGGAGATGAAATCAGTATATCAAAGAGACATCTGCACACCCAGGTTTACCGCAGCACTATTCACAACAGCAAATATATGGAGTCAACCAAATTGCCACCTAGAAATGAATGGATTATACTTTTGATGTCTTTGTACACCATGCTTAATGACTATCTGATGATGTATGTAAGTTAAAGATTACTCAAATCCATATTTTTCTTATTTTAATTCCTCTTTAAAGAAACGTTAAATGAAATGTATGTATGTTACCTGGGGCATCTTGATAGACATTGCATATTTTTATTTATACCAAAATAGATATTATTGCCATTAAAGTTGCAGATCACAGTTTATCCACTCAAAGGAATGTGGCAAGGGGCAACAGCAGAAAGTGTCACAAACTCTTTCAGAAAGGAAAACTGAAAATTTTCTTAGTAACCTATTTAAATATAACATTTTTATTTAGAGAGAGACAAAAAACATCTACTAGGGGATTTATTTAAGCTATTTGAATGACATGAATGTTATAAATGCAGAATAAATAATTATAGAAAAATCTATATTTATTTGTAATTTGTATTTTCCTCAAAACAGTGATGTTTAAGGATATAGGACATAATGTGAAACAGAGCCAGAAACTAGAGAATCACTTAATATCAGGAGGTGTCTTTCAATAAATTTTCAAAATTTGGTAAGCTTCCTTTCTCCCTGAAACCAATGATAACTGTCTTCTCTAGGGATTTTTTGATGTGCAAGGACAAGTGTGAAGGTATACTCAAGAACTTTCGTCCCAGATATTCTACTTCACCAATGGGTAAACTCTTAAAGTCTAAAAAATGTGCTTGTTCAAGGAAAACCAGAGTTTTCCCATTTGTACACCATTCTCAGTTGACTTAAAATATATGTGGTACTATGGAGTAAATATCTGTATTCTCTCAAAATTTATATGTTGAAACCTTAATCTCCAATGTGATGGTATTTGGAGGTGGGGCCTTTGGGAAGTAATTAGGTTCAGATGAGATTGGTGCATTTATAAGTGAGATTCAATCTCTCTCTCTCTCTCCACCAAATGAGCAAACCTGGAAACAGGCTTTTACCAGACATAGAATCTGCCGGCACCTTAATCTTGGACTCTTGAGCCATTAGAACTCTAAGAATAAAAAAGTTTGCTGTTTAAGTCACTCAATTTATGGTATTTTTGTTATAGCAGTCTGAACTGATTCAGACATGCTCTTTTGGAGTTTTTATGAAAGTAGTATATGATTTCCATTACCTCCTATATCTAGTGCCTGTGCCAGATAGTCTGGAAAAAAGCGTGTTATAGTTATTAAGCAGGCAGGCTCTCAAGTCAGATGGCCTAGGTTCAAATTAAGTTTCCACCACTTACTGAGTGACCTTCTTGCTATGCCACAATTTTACTATCTTTAAAATGGGCTTAACAATTGTATCTACCTCGTAATGTGGATTTGAAGTTTAAATGAGTTAATAATTGTAAAGTCCTTAGAGCCATACCTGGCCTGAGATAAGATCTTATTAGATTTTTATTGTTATCATATTTTTTTAAAAATATTTTTGATGTGAGAGTGTACATAAGAACAAAATATAAACGCAAATGCAACACTTCCCTGGTAGAAACACGGTACTTAAGAAGTTTTACATTTCTATTAAATTTCTATTGTTTTGTTCTGCTTAATAACAATATGAACTGAGCACATTATTATCCTCTGGACATTTATTCATGTCACCTAAAACAGCAGTCCCCAACCTTTTTGGCAAAAGGGACTGATTTCATGGAAGACAATTTTTCCACTGACAGTGAGGGAAAATAGTTTCGGGATGAAACTGTTCCACGTCAGATCATCAGGCATTACTCAGATTCTCATAAGGAACCCACAACCTAGATCCCTCGCATGTGCAGTTTACAATAGGGCTCACATTCCTATGAGAATCTAACGTCACTTCTGATCTGACAGGAGGCGGGGCTCAAGGAGTAATGCTCCTTTGCCTGTAGCTCACCTCCTGTTGTGTAGCCTGGATCCTAACAAGCCACAGACCTGCACTGTGTCCAAGGCCCAGAGGTTGGGGACCCATGAAATAAAACACCTCATATCTTCACTCTACTTAAACACAACATACTCTTCCTCCAACACTTAACTCAGGTCCCAACTCTTCCACAACACTTAACTCAGGTCCCACCTCTTCCACAAACCCTTCGAGACTACACAGTCCATTCGACCTACACTTAAAGCAACAATTGCCTGTACTAGTCATTTGCAAAGTAATCTTTTTATGCTTTGTGACGTTCACTTTTCTGATGTCTTCATTATTCCTAAATACACTATAAAGTCCCTATAGAGAAGGCCCTGTCTTTAACCTCTTTACATTCCTGTAGCACCTAGAACGCTGCATACATGGAAGATTCACCATAATTATTTGTTGATTATGTTTTACCCTATTCTATTTCGTACATGGTAATAATATAATAAGATTGATTTCTAAAAGGTCCATATACAATAAAAGCCCTGTTGCCTAAGTTGATATTCATCACCGACACATAAGTGTATGGTCATTTGTGTGTGTATAAACATGCAGGCACACACAATTATAAATCCTGTCATGAATATAATTGCTTTTCTCAATGAACTTCTGTGAAATAAAACACAGCTAATGCCTCCCACTTACCATTTCCACTGAAATTATGGTTTGCAGCTTGTAGTGGGAAAGCACTATGTAAAGGATCCGAACCATTGTGTTCAGAAATGCCATTGATTGTCTTTATTACTAGAATAACGAACCCTCCAAAATATGATAGCTAGTAATATGATCATTTCCCTTGGCAGCACCATTAAACCTGGCAGTGAACTACTTCAAACAGCTGTGAGTGTTAAACATTAGTTCAGCCTTAAGTAGATTTGGCTATTAAATAGCCAAATGTGCACTGCAGTCTATCTGAACGTTAAAAGCACCTTTCAAACTTAATTTTACAGAAATCTTAATGACCAGAACAAACTATTGAAGGCAAAAAGAAAAGTAATTATTTCAACAGATGAAAGGAAACAATAAATGAATGTTAATGTTTTAAAAAGGGGGCCTTAAAAAAGAAGTCTCTTTGTATAAGGAAATGTTCTGAGCTCAAAATATGATGATGATACTTAAGCTACTGTTTACATAGGAATTATTCCTATTTGCATATATAATTCTTGGAGGGGAGGGAATTAACAGCTTTTCTAAACTTGAGTTATTAAGTGAAACACCAGAAGAATATTTGTTTTCAAAAGGGAATTTCATTAGTTTCCTTTTTAATTTTAGATTTTTAATTTTTGTGGGTACATAGTCTTTGTACACTGTTGGTGAGAATGTAAATTAGAACAATCACCGTGGAGAAGAGTTTGGAGGTTCCTTAAGAAACGAAAATTAAAGCTACCATACGATTCAGCAATCCCACTACTGGGTACATACCCAAAAGAAGGGAAATCATTAGTTTGTAAATGCCTAATTTAGACATTTTCTACAATGATTAGAACTAAGAATGAATCACAATGGTAAATGGGCATGACCAGAAATGGAAAAGGAAATGACACAAGCAGATGCAAAAAGACTTTGATATGTGGTGGTGGTGGTGTGGTGGTAAAGATCAATTGCGAATTTGAAGTCCAACGCATTTCATTGTCTTTTCCCAGTGCCGCCAATGGGTAACTCTGAGAATGTGTTGAAATTCTAAACTGATAGACAAAGAACATAACTAGTGAAAAAAGTAATGGTCTTGGAATTGTTCTCATTATTACCTTGTAGATATTTATAAGTTAAAGGTATACATTTAAATTGTAAAATTGGCAAAATCATCACATCAGCATAGTAAAAAATACTTTGAAAGAAAATGAACAATTATTTACTAATAAAATATACTTAGCCAAAATCAGATTTGTATGAAACCAAGTTTGAAGTATATGCATTATGTATAAAATAGTCTTCAACACCATTCTGTCAGAATTTTTTCCTTAAGGAACAATGTAATTTTGCTGCACTAAAGCCAGTGACTAAATTTTACTTTCAAAATTCCGTATAGAAATACAGGCAACGAAAACTAAGCTAATACCTAAGTATTCTCCCCCAAGCATTTGTGTCTTTAGCCAAGATTTACAATTTCTTTTTAAACAGGATGAAGAACTCTTTCAGATTCTACTACGTTGCCAATAACAACAGGAACCTTCTTTTCAGAGAATTAAATAGGTTCTAGTGGCGTAAAAAATTAAAATGAGGTGAGCTGACCACAATTTAATCAGGTTCCTTAGGTTAGGAAAATCATTGGTTTAGTTACAAATAATTTAAGGTTGGATTTGTGGAAGAAATTTTAGTTTTCTCAGTCAGATTTTAAGCCCTTGGCAAGCAGGAAATAGATCTGTGTGGTTCATGTACTTCCACGGAAGCACCTGATTGAATGCTCCATTTCTGTGGGCTTACAGGATGTTTTCCTTAAAACAATAATAGCACAACTATGACTGTCTTATATAGTAGGAAAAAACTGTCCTCAAGGGGCTTAGGAATTCTCTAAATGTCTTTTACTGATGATGATGTGACCCCCTTGAGGCAATTCAGCCCCAGATTTCATTTCACACTGTGGGTCTAGTGAAGCCATTTTTGAACACTAGTTCTATGCAATGGAAGTAGAAATATAGCCTGTCATATTTCTGGCAATTAAAAAGGGAATAATAAGTCTGACAATGTATTTTACCTTTATGTTTCCCACCCTTACCGAACACAGTATTATTTGTTTTCATTCTTTTTTTTTTTATTATTATTTTTACTCTACTTGCAAGCTGAATACAGTATTCTATCTCCACTATTCTTAGATGAAAGGAAAAACACTCAAGCCTTGCTTTTAATGATTTCACAATTTCTAAGTTTTCATGGTTTTATCAGTTATATAAAATGAAGATGAATGAGTACTTTGCACTTTGTACAGTATAAATACTTCTATAAGGTTACAATTGGGAACAATAAAAAATAAACTAGGTTTGTAAACCCAACAGGAGTAATTGGAACTGGAACTACTTCAAGCTTCTTGCTATTGGGACTGTTAAATGTTCTAAGACAAATAGTTATTTGTTCTACTAATTCAGTCTCCAAGTATTTTTTGTTGGTTTCGGTGAGCATAATATTATACTAAGCACAATAATAATAGTAATAATTATAAAGGTGCCAAGACCTGTGCTAAGCACTTTACGTTAATTATCTCATTTATTCCTCAAACCAACATCAGAAAATAGGTACTATCATTCCTCCATTTTCTAGCTGAGGAAACTGGCATTGAAAGTTAAAAGATGCTTGCCCAAATTCACAGCAAAGCTCAGAACTGAATCCAGTTCTGTCTCACTCTAGATTCTGCACTGTTAACAGCTTAACTACACAGCATCATCCCTAGCTTGTAGTACACTGAACTAATATACTAACATTTCACAAACAGAGTTATCTTCTGAAAAAGAACAGACACTAGAATGATGAGGCTTTGGTTTTTGAGTTTTTCTTGAAGTAAAAACTCTCAATAATGTTTGCTAACAGGGACATACCTAAGCTATGTGTGTAAGGAGGTGAATGGAATTCAGGACACCAAGAGATAAAAAAACAAACAAACAAAAAAAAAGTGACATTTACTTGTATTCTAGAAGGGTACACATGTATTTAAAAACAATGTAAAATGCAGCCTTCCACAAAAGAAGCAGCGTCATGAGAAAACTTGGGTTTCAAGTTTTGTAAACGCTGCATTTTCAATATTACAGTGTCAGTCTTCATTCACTCTTTGACAAGGTTGTCAATCAAATAGCAATCTAGTTTTGTGAGACATTAAACAAAGATCAAAGCAATGATACTGCTGAGTTAACATTATCTTCCTACTTAAACACTTTCATACTTTAGCATCAGTATTAACTTCAAACTCATCTTTCAAAGCAAACAAAATGGTAGAAACTTTAGTATCGTTCTTCCCCATGGAAACCATAATTGCTAGCTCTTATTCAAATATTTTTGAAACATTTCTTTCAATTTATATTTTAAGGAAATGCAGAAAGCCTTTTTTAGTGTCTATTTATATATTTTACATATTTTGTTTTAGCAGTAAAAAGTAATGCAGTTAAACGTGGAATATCATTTTCATTCTCACTTTAGAACAATAGCAAATGAAAGGCATCAATAATCAATTTAATAAGCAGGGAAACTCAGAAAATAAATGCAGAGGAAAAATAACATCTGTATCCTCCTCAGCAAGCTGACTTATAAGCAGAGCTAAGCCTAACTCCTGGATATTATGTCAGCACAAGCCTCGCTTTTAAGCAAACCATATGAGATTTCTATGATGCTCATATGAAAAGGTTATGAATATTTTTGTTTACATTTTCAAAACCATGCCCTGGTAAACATCACCAAAAACCCCAATCTACCACACAAATAAAGTAGACAAAATATGGGATGTAAACATACATTGATGTGGTATGTTATCTTTTTCCTGGGAAGTAGGCACTGAATGCTTCACTAAATTCCATTTCTTACTGGCATTTTGTGAGTACCATTGGGGCATATGGCACTGTATTAGATGTTACCACATTAGCTGAAAATAAGGGCATAGTCCTCAAGGAATGTTCTGTATCTTAACTGTGCTTGTTATATACAAAGTCCTCAGAACATGTTAGAACTAAATAATGTTGAATTAATTATTTGGTTATAGATAAAATTTGCCCAAAGTGTGATATTTTCCCTGGAAAAATAAGGAATGTAAATATATTTGGAAGCTCAATCTTGTCACTTTACCAAATAATGATAGAAACTGTCAGGTGAGAAACATACTCTGGCTATCTCTGACTAAAGGAATTGATAGATTTATAAATGCATCTTTTATGTACAATTTGGAGGTGAGAGTTGGGCAAGGAGGAAAGGCAGTATTTTGTTTTAGGTTTTCAATTGACTAGGAAAGATGAGCTAATCTGACATGGAGAAACCAGAAGCAAGTCAAATAAATTGCTGACAACTACCTCAAGTCAAAATCAGCCAAGAGCTCTCCATGATTCCTCAAAATATGTTCTGAACTAAGGTGCCCAGCACTTGAGTATCCTTCAACACAATGAAATTAGGATGCTTTCTTGGACTCCACAGGTTTTTTTTTAGAGCCAAGTGTAACTCATCACAATAATTTTGCTGTAGAAATATAGCCCACCTACATGAATATGTGGTATATTAGTGCCTGAATGAAAAAAAAAAAAATGAGTGGCTCTTATTAAGTCATTGATGAATGTCTTTCTGTGCTTTAAAATTTCTGGTGACTTCACTCTGTATTCTCCATATAAAATGAGGACAGTCTAAAGGACCATTGTAAGTGCACTTTTCTTTTTGCTGCTTTTTTCTTATCTTTTTTCTTTTGTATTTTATTTTTTATAGAGATAGGGTTTTGCCATGTTGCCCAGTCTGGTTGCGAACTCCTGGGCTCAGACAATCCTCCTGCCTCAGCCTCCCAAAGTGCTGGGATTACAGGTGTTAGCCACCATGCCTGGCCTATAATTCCACTTTTCTACCATTGATACACCAGAGAAATCTCACAAAGCTTCTGTCATCATTTAAGGTTTCAAAATCAGTAACAGCATTTTGTCATTAAAATTAAAAATGTGACTTCTAAGGTGAAATAACTGTATCCCAACCTACTCCGACATTGCGAAGAATATAAAAATGTTTATGTCTTTGATTCCTAGATGATTATATGACTATATGTCTATATGACTACAGATACATGCTCCTAGAATTTAAAAAAATTATAAAGTAATATTATAATGTTCTAAGTCATCTCAAATGAACTAATCCTATACACACCCCAGCACTTTTCTAAAAATTAGTTGTAGTACAGCTTGAAAAATGGTAATGTGATACCTCCAACTTTCTTTTTGTTTAAAAGCACTTTGGTTACTTGGACTCTCTTTTGGTTCCATATGAATTTTAAAACAGCTTTTTCTAATTCTGCACAAAATGACTTTGGTAGTTTCATAGAGATTGCAGGGGATGTGTAGATTGCTTTAGGCAGTATGGGCATTTTAACCATATTTGTTCAATCCACGAGCATGGAATGCTTTTCCGTTTACTTGTGCCATATACGATTTCTTTCAGCAGTGTTTTGTAGTTTTCCTTGTAGAGATCCTGTACCTTGTTGGTCAATGTATTCCTAGGTATCTATTTTGTTGGTGAATTTGTCATACATGGTTCTTATTTTTTGAGGTATGTTCCTTTGACACTTAATTTGTTGAGTATTTTTTTTATCATGAAAGGATGTTGGATTTTATCTAATTCTTTTTCTGCATCTATTGAGATGATCATGTTTTATGTTTTTCATTCTGTTCATGTAGTGAATCAAATTATTGATTTGCATATTTTGAATCAACCTTGCATCCCAGGAATAAAGCCCACTTTATCATGGCAAATTAACTTTTTGATGTGCTGGTGGATTAAGCGAATTAACACAGAAACAGAAAACCAAATATTGTGTGTTCTCACTTACAAGTGAGAGTTTAGTGAGTTAAACTTTGAATACATACAAACATAAAGATGAAAACCACAGATACTATGGACTCCAAAACAGGGGAAGTATAGAGGCGGCGAGGACCAAAAAACTTCCTATTAGGTTCTATGTTCACTATTTGGGTAACGGAATCAATAAAGGCCAAACCACAAGATCATGCAACATACCCTTTTAAGAAACCTGCACGTTTCCCGAATCTAAAATAAAAACTAATAAATAAATAAATATAATTATTTTGGGACACCGACATTACTAATAATGAAATTCTGCTGAACACCCAATCTTTCTCTTTACCATTACAATTATAATAAGTGTAAGTGGCCCTACAAGAAATCCATGAATCACTTTCAAATTATTAAACATGATGAGAGAATTCATAGTTAGGTTTGGTTCGAATCTGCATATGATCTGTAACTTAGAAATACAATTGCATATACTAACCTACAGAGAAAATATTCATTATGATATATTATAAAGTTGATTCTTAAATATCCACAGAAAGGGAAGACACTAAAGAAAAGAAAATCCAATACAGGTAATAATCCACAACAATAAATTCTTTTGATTGTGAATTATATGATTTTATTTATTTATTTATTTATTTATTTGAGACTGAGTCTCGCTCTGTTGCCCAGGTTGGAGTGCGGTGGTGCGATCTCAGCTCACTGCAAGCTCCGCCTCCCCAGTTCACGCCATTCTTCTGCCTCAGTTTCCCAAGTAGCTGGGACTACAGGCACCCGCCACCATGCCCAGCTAATTTTCTTTTTTTGTATTTTTAGTAGAGATGGGGTTTCACTGTGTTAGCCAGGATGGTCTCGATCTCCTGACCTCGTGATTCACCCACCTCGGCCTCCCAAAGTGCTGGGATTACAGGCGTGAGTCACTGCGCCCGGCCTATATGATTTGATTTTTAAGATAATTTTCAATTGTAATTACTTTGCTTAAACGTGAACTTGCCCCAAATCCCAATTTTCACAGCAAACACAGCTTTAGTTTTTTCCTCTTCTAATCTATCCTGCAAATGACCAACAGATATACCTTCCAAAAATAGTGTTTTGAGCACAGTACTCTAAGACTTGTGAGATACATTATTAAACCTTTACCCTGAACTTGCTAAAACTCAAGTTAGAATCTTGCTAACTCTCTACAGCTGTATCTCCTGGCTTTTCCTGGCATTTCATCTATAAGTCACCAGTGAATGAACCATTTTTTTAGTTAAAAAAAGGAAAAAAAAATAGCTCATTCATTGTCCATAACATACTTTATGAAGATGGTCAGGCAGTGTGGTAGAGGGGAAAGAACTTGGAACACCCACGCTCGAATTCTAGTGTTGTGCTTATTAGCTGTGCCAAAGTGGTCAAATTCCACAACCTTTCTCTTCTCCAATTTTCTCACCTAGTTCTTTGAATGGAATTCACCTATGAAGCATTTTATGTGTATTTATTTATTGCCTAATTCATCCAATATAGTGAAGGGTAGCCTATGCCAACTGAGATATACTGAAATATAAATTTGCCAAAGAGAATATACGCAGTGGCAAATAACAGAAAATGTCTAAATTAAGTGTTGACATCAGCGTGTCACTCTATAATTCAGTTAATAGTACCTGGAGGAGAAATGTCTAAAAGCATACACACTAATTAATTATGCAAATATATTCTCAGACCACCTACCAATCTGCATTTCTAGTAGGTACCCTCCTTCCTTGATACTTTATGGGGAAAATGCAAATATCATTTGATATTGAGGACATTTCTTTCTCTGTGACATTATGCTCAAACTAGGAAGGAAAGAGAGGAACATATGTTTAAATAATGCCACAAGTAAAATACAAATTAACAGTAGTATAGGAAACAAGTACTGCTTCAGAGGTTCTAGCCAACGAGTTAATCCCCTGTTTACATCTTATGAAGCCCATGAGTAGATAAAGCACAAAGGTTCAAGCCTCAGTGATATTGACTTCCCCATAATAGCAAAATTCTATGGTCAATTAAATCCCTAATGTTAAATTATTAAAGACCACTCTTCGCTGCCACAAATCATTGGATATAGGTCGGGTACACAAAAGATTAGGCAACTGATTATTTAGGACATGAGTGACAATTTCATAAAAACTTGTTTCTGCTACTTTACAAAATGGGGCAGAAGAAAATTTAAATGTATCACTAGGGTACAGCAAACCATGTTGAACAGCTGCAAGTGAGAGGCTAATTTGCTTATCAGCTATCAATTTCTTTCAACTGTGGGTATTAAGGATGTAAGTAAGACTCTGTGAATGCCACTAGGAAAAAGAAAAAAAAAAATCCCTGGACTCAAGATGTTTAGAATCTTGTTGGTGGGAAAAACTAGGGAAGTTTGAAATTAGTAAGAACAACTCACAGAAGAATATAACATGGAGAAAATACGAATACTAGTAAAATAGTCCAGTATTTGGGCCTTGAAAGCCTGATTGGGATTTCAATAAATAAGGGTTGAGTGTAAGACGTTTTCAAGCTTAGTCAGTAGCAAGAACAAAATAGCAATGTATAAAACATAAATGTGGTGCACATTCAGCAAACAATTTTTAATCTCGTTTGATGCAGGAAGAAAAGAAAAGGCTAGAGAGAGAATTTGAAGATGTGGTTAAAGCAGCAATGTGTTGGAACTGGTTCACACCACCTCGCAAGAGCTTACTATTAGCATCTCTTGCCATGTCTGCATTCACTGACATCACGCTGTTACCTTGAATTTGGCCATGGTGGGAAAACTTACACCACATAATTCAGCACATGTTGCAAATCAGGGTTTTGTATTTATGTGGGTTGGGAGAGAGTCAGTTAACAAACACTTTTTAGCACACTTCTATTTTAAGAATTTGAATGCCAGGGTCAGAAAAATATTTATTTCACAGTACCATTAGGAACTAGTTAAGAACTTTTAACAGAGGGATGATTTGATTGAGGAGTCATCTACTGAAATTGGAAAGTTAAAGCCATGGGCATGGACAGAGTTTCCAAGAAAGAAAATACTTACAAGAGTTCTGAGGAAAGAGTTCTGGGAACATCCAGGCTTGGAGAAGAAAGGAGAGAAGCTTACTGGTGAAATACATAAAAAGAATAGTCAGAAAATAAGGGGGAAAATTAGGATTGATCCAAGTCATAGAGGAAAGAAATAAGTGTCAAGAATGGTGTACTTTAAACAAGGAGGTAAAATATCACTACAAGGAGAATTATGAAACGCTGTTGAAAGAAATCAAAGACAACCCAAATAAGTAGAAAAATATTCCATGTTCATGGTTTGGAAGAACCCATATAGTTAAAATGACCATACTGCTCAAAGCAATTTATGGATTGAACACTGTAGTATTTTTAAAAAATGCCATTTTTAACAGAATAAGAGAAATGTATTCATTTGGAACAACAACAACAAAAAAAGCCCAAATAGACAAAGCATTCCTAAGCAAAAAGAATAAAACCAGATGCATCACATTACCTGACTTTAAACTATAAGGCTACACTAAGCAAAACAGCATGGTATTGGCACAAAACAAACATATAGACCAATGAACAGAATAGATAACCCAGAAATAATGCTTCACATCTCCAAATATCTGATCTCTAACAAAATTGACAAAAGCAAGCAATAGGAAAAATACTCCCTATTCAATAAATGGTGCTGGGGTAACTGGCTAGCCATACGTGGAAGAATGAAATTGGACCCCTACTTTTCACCATATATAAAAGTTAACTCAATAGGGATTAAAAATGTAAGTGTTAAATCCACAAAATATGAAAATCCTACAAGAAAACCCAGGAAATACTCTTCCTAAACTAGGCTCTGTTTGGCAAAAAATTTATGACTAAGTTCCCCCAGAGCTATTGCAACATAAACAAAAATGGACAAGTGGGATCTAATTAAGTTGAAGACCTTATGCCCAGCAAAATAAATTACCAACAGAGTAAACAGACAACCTACAAAATGGGAAAAAATATTCACAAACCATGCATCTGACGAAGGTCCACAATCTACAGGGAACTTAAATCAACAAGCCAAAAACAAGCAAACAAAAAATGCACTTAAAAATGGGGAAAGGACATGAACAGACACTTCTCAAAAGAAGACATACAAGTATCCAACAAATATGAAAAAAGTGCTCAACGTCACTTATTATGAAAAAAACAATGCAAATCAAACCCACAATGGATATCATCTTGCCAGCAAGGATAGTGATTACTAAAAAGTAGAAAAACAGGCCAGGCGTGGTGGCTTACGTCTGTGATCCCAGCACTTTGGGAGCCCGAGGCAGGTGGATCACAAGGTCAGGAGAACGAGACGATCCTGGCTAATATGGTGAAACCCCGTCTCTAATAAAAATACAAAAAAAAAATTAGCCGGGCATGGTGGCGGGCGCCTGTAGTCCCAGCTACTCGGGAAGCTGAGGCAGGAGAATGGCGTGAATCTGGGAGACAGAGCTTGCAGTGCGCCAAGATTGCCGCCACTGTGCTCCAGCCTAGGCGACAGAGCAAGACTCCGTCTCAAAAAAATAAAATAATAAAAATAAAAATGAAAAAATAAAAAAATAAAAAGTAGAAAAACAGCATGTTTGTGAGGCTGTAGATAAAAGGAAAAGCTTATATAATGTTGGTGGGAATGCAAATTAGTTCAGCCACTGTGGAAGGCAGTTCGGAGATTTCACAAAGAACTAAAAATAGAACTATCATTTGAACCAGTAATCTCACTGCTGGGTATATACCCAGAGAAAAATAACCCATTCTATCAAAAAGGCACATGCACCCGTTTGTTCACTGCAGCACTATTCACAAGAGCAAAGACATTTAATCAACCTATGTGCCCATCAACAGTAGACTGGATAAAGAAAATATGGTACACATACAATATGGAATACTATCTGGCCATAAAAAAGAATAAAATTATGTCCTTTGCAACAACATGGATAGAGCTGGGAGCAATTATCCTAAGTGATCTAAAGCAAGAACTAAAAAACCAATACTGGATGTTGACACTTGTAAGTTGGAGCCAAACACTGCATGCACATGAATATAAATATGGGAACAATAGACACTGGGAACTACTAGATGGGAGAGGAAGGGAGGAAGGGATGGGCTGAAGGATCACTTGTTGGATATTGTGTTTACTGCCTAGGTGATGGGATCATTGGGAGCCCAAGTCTCAGCATCACGCAATTTACCCAAGTAACAAACCTGCACATGTACCTTTTAATCTATAATAAATGTTGAAATGTAAAAACAGGAAAAGAAATTTCACATACATAATCTCATTCTTGGATGATGTTGTATGGATATAACATTGTGGTAGTTATATACAAATTTGTTATAATATTTATTCTTTTATATCTAAACTTAGAATGTTCATTTAGATTCAATTCATTTTTAAGCAGTAATATTTTATTCGGATTTAAATAAGAAGACCTAAACATTATTATTAGATTGGAATATATAAGAACAGGTCAAAAAAGTTTCTGAATATCCATGGTCACAGCAACCAGAGATATTTACTCTTAGCATTTTAGTGTATGTCTTTCTAATCTATTTTCCATACCTTTATTGAAACATATTATTTATATTACAAAGTGCATACATTATAAGTATATAAGTCAACGAATTTTCACAAATTGGACATATTTGTGTAACGAGCAATCAGTCAACAAACAGAATATTACCAAAAACCAAAAATTCCCCTTACACCTCTTTCCTGTCATTTGAACATCATCTGTCCTAAGAGTAACCATCCACTTTGGGAGGCTGAGGCGGGTGAATCACAAGGCCAGGAGATCGAGACCATCCTGGCTAACAGGTGAAACCCTGACTCTACTAAAAACACGAAAAACAGCTGGGTGTGGTGGCAGGTGCCTGTAGTCCCAGCTACTCAGGAGGCTGAGGCAGGAGAATGGCCTGAACCTGGGAGGCGAAGCTTGCAGTGAGCCAAGATCGCACCACCGCACTCTAACCTGGGCGACAAAGCGAGACTCTGTCTCAAAAAATAAGAGTAAACGTCATCTTAAATTTTAACACAATAGATTCATTTTGCCTATTTTTGAACTCTATATGATTGGAATCAAAGTATAATTATTTTCATGTCTAGCTTCTTTCAGTCAGTGTTACATTTGTGGGATTCAAACACATTATTGTTTGTGGCTGTAAATCATTCCATTTCATTGCTGAATAGCATTCTATTTTTTGAACATATCTGAATTTTTTTACTCATTCTATGGCTCATGGGCATTTGGGTAATTTCCAGGTTTTGGAAAAGATAGTGCTGTTATGAATATTTTTTTATAAAGCATGATATGCTAGTGGTGAAATACATTAGCTTTCAGGCGCCATTAAGATTTGGAGATCATTATGTTAAGTGAAATAAGCCAGGCACAGAAAGACAAACATCACATATTTTCACTTATTTGTGGAACCTGAAAATCAAAACAATTGCACTCATGTACATAGAGAGTCGAAGAATGGTTACCAGAAGCTGGGAATGGTAGGGAGCTTTGGGGCTGATGTGGGGATGGTTAATGTGTACGAAAAAATAGAAGGAATAAGACCTACTATTTGATAGCACAACAGGATGACTATAGTCGATAATAACTTAATTGTACATTTTAAAATGAAGAGTTTAATTGAATTGTTTGTAATGCAAAGGATAAATGATTGAGGGGATGGATGCCCCATTTTCCATCATGTGCTTATTTCACATTGCATGCCTGTATCAAAACCTCTCATGTACTCATAAATACATATTCCTACTATGTACCCATAAAAATTACACATAGAAAATTAAATTAAGAAAATTAAAAAGTGGAGTGTTGACATCTTAACAAAGATTGTGCCTTTGTTACTCTGAATTAGCAACATGCAGATGGATCTCTAATCTTTCTACTCATTATCAAGAAAAATACTCAATACCTAATTTTCCCAATTATCTAGGAGCTGGATGCCTAATTCCAGAGACTAGTAAAGTATCTTTCAAATGGAAAGCTCTCAAAGACAGAATATGGAGGGGTGGGGAACAAAATTGCCTTTCTCTCTTCGTTTCCATGACCATTAATGAGCAGAAGATTATAAGAATTTATACAAAAAGCTCTAATTATTTGAAAATAACTGCTTGTGGATACCAGTTTAGAGATAATAAGGTCTTTCAGATTTTTTTTCCACTAGTCTAAGTAATGATTTTTTAGGGAATAACTTGAGAGAGCTTTTGCAGGAAGTTAATGAACTGACCTAGTCACTTCTCCCTTTTGATATATTTACCGTTAAATGTCTATGATTGTTTGAATCTTTTTTTTTTATTTGTTTGCTCATCTCTTTTGACCTTTAGCAAGTGTGAGTCCACATAGAAAATCCTTTAAAAGTAATTTCTTGAAATGCTTCAAGATGGCTGACTGGACGCATCTGTTATTTGTCTCTTTCATGGAGAGGAACCAAAATAGTGGGTAGATAATCACCCCTCGAATAGACCATCTAATAGAGAACAATGGTATTTAACAGACAAGCGATAGGAAGCACTGAAATCAAGCAAGTAGAGGGAAACAAGGCTGTCCACTTGTCCAGGATCAGCTGGGAGCCTGAAGAGGCTCCTCAATCAGGGAAAGAGTGAGTGAGAGACCTCCAATGGTCCACATTTTTGCCACAGGCTCCTACAATCCTAGCCATGGGAAATCTGCTCAACACTTGCAGGTCCTGATACTAACATAGGGAGCTACCTGGAGACCATGCAATGTCATTTATCTAGAGAGGGATATCATGCTGCGTCCCACATACTGACCAAGTCCTAAGCAGCTGCAGCATGGCAGCATTTTGAGAGCCCAGCCACAATAATACTGCATCCTGCTCTAGGATGGTGTAGCATCTAGACATATCTGGAGCCCCATTGACATTACCTTCCCACAGCTACCACTGCTGGGGACAAAGTGTGAGACACTAACAGTGAACCTCCTGCCTTATAGGAAGGGCAGTTACACAGTTTCACATGTCCCAAGTGCAAATTACACTTTCTGCGACCTCTGCCTCTTCTGGCATCTGCAGGGCTAAGGCATGAGTGAATCACATGTTCTCCAGCCACCTGCTTATGGACGCTCCCACTGAGAGCATCTTCACTTCCCCCAATAACAAGGCTATGGCACAGCCAGTTCTACTCACACCTGAGCATCCTGCCTACCACACCCAGCAACTGCAGACACCACCAGGGGACCTGAGAGCTGGTCAGCCTTGCCTTTGCTGACCCCATGTCTGCACACTTTCCAGGGGTCTGGGAATCTCCCAGCCCATTTCAACCAGTGTTGGTATCTGTGCACTCCTTCCAGAGTGGAATATAAAACCCACTCAATCTGCCGCTACCACCACAATTGGTACCCACACATATGCACAATCTGCTATCTAGGAGACTGGCCTCCAGCTCATCACAGGTACCACTAACACCAAAATGAACTGCTTGGATCTCAGAGGGTTGTTCCACCATGGCTACTGCCATTGTCCATACAATGCCCACTGCCTAAGGACTAAAGAACTGAATTACCCACCCACTGAGCCAACTGGTTCTATTCCTAGCATCTAAGCAAGCCATGTGGAGGCCCAAGAATCAGCCTTTTTAGACCCACTATCATGGTGCCAGTGTATGCCACACTGGAGCCCCAAACAGGCATTCTTGAACCACTCCTGCCAACACTGGGGCTCAAAGACTTGCTCATTTGGTATCCTACTCTTTTTTTTTTTTTTTTTTTTTTTTTGAGGCAGAGTCTCACTCTGTCGCCCAGGCTGGAGTGCAGTGGCGCGATCTGGGCTCACTGCAAGCTCCGCCTCCCGGGTTCACGCCATTCTCCTGCCTCAGCCTCCTGAGTAGCTGGGACTACAGGCGCCCGCCACCTCGCCCAGCTAGTTTTTTGTATTCTTTTTAGTAGAGACGGGGTTTCACCATGTTAGCCAGGATGGTCTTGATCTCCTGACCTCGTGATCCGCCCGTCTTGGCCTCCCAAAGTGCTAGGATTACAGGCTTGAGCCACCGCGCCAGGCCTGGTATCCTACTCTTTAGAAAAATTTTGCCACAGCCTCCACTAACAACCACACTCCAAGCCACCAATGAAATAATAGGTGTTTATATGTCAGATTTTCTTTATCCAGTCTATAATTGATGGGCATTTGGGTTGGTTCCAAGTCTTTGCTATTGTACATAGTGCTGCAACAAACATACATGTGCATGTGATTGTATAGTAGAATGATTTATAATCCTTTGGGTATATACCCAGTAATGGGATTGCTGGGTCAAATTGTATCTCTGGTTCTAGATCCTTGAGGAATCACCACAATGACTTCCACAATGGTTGAACTAATTTACACTCCCACCAAAAGGGTAAAAGCATTCCTGTTTCTCTGAATCCTTGACAGCATCTGTTGTTTCCAGACTTAAAAGAATGAGTTCATGTCCTTTGCAGGGAAATGGATGAAGCTGAAAATCATCGTCCTCAGCAAACTAACACAGGAACATTGCATGTTCTTACTCATAAGTAGGAGTTGAACAATGAGAACACATGGGCACAGGGAGGGGGAACATCACACACTGGGGCCTGTCGGGGTCGGGGGAAAAGGGAGGGAGAGCATTAGGACAAATACCTAATGCATGCAGGGTTTAAAACCTAGATGATGGGTTGACAGGTGCAGCAAACCACCATGGCACATGTATATCTATGTAACAAACCTGCACATTGAACACATGTATCCCAGAACTTAAGGTAAAATAAAAACTTAAAAAACAAAACAAAAAGAAATAATGGATATTGCTAATGCCATTTACAGTTGAAAAAAAAAATCACACCAAAACTACACTACTGCATGCATCCAAAATCAGAGCCAAAGTATGCTATGAAACAATCACCAAAAAACATCTTTAGGAAAAAGTCCTCCTTTAAGAAAGCAAATTTAAAGAAAAAAAAAAATGGAAGAAGCAACTTTCACACCACATGTGCAAATATCAACCTAAGGACACAGGAAACATTAAAAAGCAAAGAAACATGACACCTCCAAAGGAACAAAATAATTCTCAAGCAACAGATACAAATAAAAAAGAAATATATGAAATCCTGGAAAAATATTTTAAAATATCGATATTAAAGAAGCTCAGTGAGATACAAGAGAATACTGGAAAAAATACAAAGAAATCAGAAAAGCAATTCAGAATATGAGAGAGAAACTTACCAAAAATATAGACATGATAAAAAAGAATCGAACGCAAATTTTGGAACTGAACAATTCATTGAACGAAATAGAAAACATATCTGAAAGCTTCAACAATGAACTGACTACAGTAGAACAAAGAATCTCAGCACTTGAAGACAGTATTTTGAAATAACACAGTCAAACAAAAGTCTAGAAAAAGAATTGAAAAAGTATGAGCAAAGCACATATGGCATATGGGAAATGATAAAATGATCAAATATTCAAATGTTCAATGTCCCAGAAGGCAAAGAGAAAGCAAAGGTTTAGAAAACCTGTTTTATTAAATAATAGATGAAAACTTCCCAAGTGTAGCAAAAGACTTAGGCACATAGATATAGGAAGCTCAAAGACCTCCAAATATAAGCAAGACATAAATATATTCCCCATGGCACATTACATCAAACTGTCAAAGTAATAAACAATGATAAAATTCTAAAAACAGAAGGAGAATAGTGTCTAGTCACTTATAATGGAACCCCAGTGACTTCTTATGAAAAAGCTTATAAGGCAGGATTAAATGAAATGATATATTCAAAGTGCTAAAAGAAAAATAATGCCACTCAAGGACACTATACTCAGCAAAGTTATCATTCATAAATTAAGAAGAAATAATTTTTTTCCCAGCTAAACAAGAGTTGAGGGAATTAATTGGCACTATACTGTCCCGATAATAAATACTCAGGGGAGACTTCCACCTACAAGTGAATGAAGACTATCTACCATCATGAAAACACACAAAAGTACAAAATACACTGGTAGAGCTAGCACAAAAACAAGGAAAACACTCACACGTTACCACTACAGAAATTAACCAAACCACAATGGTATCTGTAAGAGAAAAATAAAGGAACAAAAAGTATACCATCAACCAGAAATCAATAAATGAAAGACAAGGAATAAGCGTTCACACATCAATAATAACCTTGAATGTAAACGAATTCAGCTTTCCACTTAAAAGATGTAGACTGGCTGAATGGATTTAAACAACAACAACAACAACAACAACTATATTCTGCCTATGAGAAACTCATCTCACCTCTAAAGACATATACAGACTAAAAGTAAAGTGATGGAAAAAGATATTCTATGCAGATGAAAACCAAAAGTAAGTAGGAGTAGCTATACTTAGATAAAACAGACTTTAAGTCAAAAGTAACAAAGAGAGAACAGAGACAAATAAAGTAAATATATAATGATAAAGGGATAAGTTCAGCAAACACGTCTAAAAATTCAAAGCATATATGCAACCAATACCAGAGAACCCAGATATGTAAAGCAAATATTATATCTGAAGACAGAGATATCTTCAATATAATAATAGTAGGGGATTTCAGCACCCCACCATCAGCCTTAGACAGATCATCTAGACAGAAAATGAACAAATAAATATTGTATTTAAACAGCACAGTATATTTGTGGGAGGTAAAAATTAAAATAACTGAACTCATGGATACAGAGAGGAAAAAGATATCTACCAGAGTCTGGGCATGGGAATGGGGGAAGTGGTCATGTTTAATAGGTACAATAAAATAGAGGGAATAAGACCTAGCATTTGATAGCACAAAAGGGTGACCATAGTCAATAATAAATTAATTGTACGTTTAAAAATAACTAAAAGAGTACGATTGGATTGTTTGTAACACAAAGGATAAATGCTTGAGGTTATGGGTACCCCATATACTACCATGTGATTATTATGCATTTCATGCCTGTATCATAATATCTCATGTACCTCATAAATATACTTACCTACTATGTACTCACAAAATTATAAATTATAAGATAAGCTACAGGTTAGACCAAATGGACCTAACAGACATTTACAGAACATTTTATCTAACAATTACAGAATACATATTCTTCTCATCAGCACATTAAACATTTCAAAGGACAGATTATATATTAGAAGACAAAATAAGTCTCAACAAATTTTTAAAAATCAAATCTTATAAAGTATCTTCTCAAACCACAATGGATTCAAACTGAAAATAAATAATAAAATGAACTTTTTGGAAACTGAATAAACACAGGGAAATGAAACAACATGCTCCTGAATGTCCATTGGGTCAAGAAAGAAATTAAGGAGGAAATTTTAAAATATCTTGAAACAAATGAAAATTGAAACACAACATACCAAAACCTGTGTGATACAGCAAATGTAGTGCTAAGAGAGAAGTTATAGCAATAAACATATTTATCAAAAAGCAGAAAGATTTCAAATAAACAATTAATCGATGCACCTCAAGGAACTACAGAAGGAAGAACAAACCAAACCCCAAATTTCCAGAAAAAAATAACATATCAGAGGAGAACTAAACCAAATCAACAAAACATAAGGTTGGTTTTTTGAAATGATAAAATTGATAAACTACTTGCTACATTAACCAAGAACAAAAGAGAGAAGACTCAAAGAAACAAAAGTGAGAAATGACATATTAACATTAAGAACGCAGAAATACAAAATATTATCAGAGATGCTTAAGAACAACTACACACTAACAAACTGAAAAACGTAGAGGAAATAGAAAAATGTATAGACACATACAGCCTGCCAAAATTGAATCAGAAAGAAATAGAAAATCTGAACAGACCCATAATGAATAATGAGATTGAATTACAGTATTAGTCAATTCTCACACTGCTACAAAGAACTACCTGAGACTGGATAATTTATAAAGAAAAGAGATTAAGTTGGCTTATGGTTTTGCAGGCTGTACAGGAAGCATGGCTTGGGCAGGGCTCAGGAAACTTACTTACTTACTCATGGTGGAAGGCTAAGACAAAGCAGCACATCCTACATGGCTGGAGCAGGAGGAGGAGAAAGTGAAGGGGGAAATGCTACACACTTTTCAACAACTAGATCTCGTGAGAACTCCTACACTATTATGAGAACAGCAAGGGAGAAGTCCACCCCTATGATTCATTCACCTCCCACCAGGCATCTGCTCCAACACATGGGAATTACAATTGGACATGAGATTTGGGTGGGGACACAGAGCCAAACCATATCAATTAGTAATGAAAAGTATAGCAAGAAAAAAAAGTCCAGGACCAGATGGCTTCATAGCTGAATTCTATCAAACTTTCCAAAGCTTAACACCAATTCTTTTCAAATTATTTCAAGACATTAAATTAGAAGAAATTCTCTCTAACTCATTTGACAAAGCCAGCATTAGCCTGATATGAAAACCAGACAAGTATGCAACAAAAAAAGAAAACTACAGGCCAGTATCCCAGATGAACATAGGCACAAAAATTCTCAACATCATAAAGTGGATTCTACATCTTGGCTCTTATGAATAGTGCTGCAATCAACATAGGGGTGCAGAATGTTTGTATCAAAACATCATATTTACCTCATATATATGTACAACTATTATATATCCATAATACTTAAAAATTAAAAAAATAAAATTCTAAACAAAACACTAGCAAACAGAATCAAACAGAAAATCAAAAAATACATGATCAAGTCAGATTTATTGCAGGTATGTAAGGATAGTTCAACATACACAAATCAGTAAACACAATACATCACATCAACAGAATGAGGATAAAAAATACGATCATCTCAATAGCAGAAAAAGTATTTGATAAAATTCAGTATTTTTTCATAATAAAAACCTTTAAAATAGGTAGAAAAGTAGCATAACTCAACATAATAAATGTCATATATGACAAACCCACAACCAACATCATACTGATTGCAAAAGTTGAAAGTCTTTCCTCTATGACTGGAATAAGATGAGGATGCCCACTTTCAGCATGTCTATTCAACATGGTACTGGTAGTCCTAGCCAGAGCAATTATATAAAAGAAAGAAATAAAAGTCATCCAAATTAAAAAGGAAGGAGTAAAATTATCCCTGTTTGCAGATGACATGATCTTATATCCAGAACACCTAAAAATTTCACCAAAAAATCTTACATCTAATACATAAAATCAGTAAATTTGCAGGATAAAAAGTAGCATGCAAAAAATAAGTAGCATTTCTATACAATAAAGAAGTAGCTGAGAAAGAAACCAACAAGGCAATCCCATTTACAATAGCTACAAAAATTAAAACAAACAAACAAACAAACAAACAAAAAAACCTAGGAGTAAATTTAACCTAAGGGGTGAAAGATCTCTAGAAGAAAAACTACAAGACTCTGATGAGAGAAATTGAAGAGGACACAAATAGATGAAAAGACATCATGTTTTCATGGATCAGAAGAGTTAACATTAAAATTACCATAATGCTCAAAGCAATCTACAGATTCAATGCAATCTCTAATGAAATACCAATATCATTTTTCATGGAAATAGAATAATAATTCTAAAATTCGTGTGGAATCAAAAACAGCCCAAATAGCCAAAGGATTCCTGAGCAAAAAGAACGAACCTGGAGGTATCACACTGTCTGTCTTCAAAATATATTGCAAGGCTATAGTAGCCAAAACAGCAAAACAGCATGGTATTTGGTATAAAAATTAGACACAAAGATAACTGGAACAGAATAGAGAGTCCAAAAATAAATCCATCTATTTATAGCCAACTGATTATTCACAAAGGCACCAAGAATATACATTGGGGTAAGGACATCCTCTTCAATAAATGGTGCTGGGAAAATAGGATGTCCTTATGAAGGAGAATGGAACCAGACCCCAGTCTCTCACCATATAAAAAAGTCAGGCCAAGATGGAGTAAAGCCTTTAATGTAAGACCTGAAACTATAAAACTACTAGAAGAAAACATAGGGGAAATGTTTCAGGTATGCTTTGATCTAGGCAAAGATTTTATGGCTAAAACCTCAAAAGCACACAAGATAAAAAACAAAACTAGACAAATAGGACTATACTAAACTAAAGGCTTTTGTACAGCAAAGGAAACTAAACAAAGTAAAGAGACATCCTGTTGAATGAGGGAAAACGCTTGCAAACTATTCATCCAACAAGAGATTCATATCCAGAATATACAAGGAATTCAAGTAAGTCCACAATAAATAATAATAAATATTGTTAAAAGTGGGCAAAGTGCATGGGTAGACACTTCTCAAAGGAAGACATAAAAATAGCCCACAGATATATGAAAAAAAGTTCAACATCACTAAGTATGCAAATCAAAACCAAAATGGGATACCTTCTTACCCCAATTAGAATGGCTATTATTAAATAGATAACAAATAACAGATGCTGGCAAGGATGCAGAGAAAAGGGAACTCATACACTGTTGGTGGGAATATAAATTAGTGCAGCTACTATGGAAAACAGTATGGAGATTTCTCACAAAACTAAAAATGGAACTATCATACTATCCAGGAATGCCACTACTAAGTATTTATACGAAAAAAATAAATCAGTATACCAAATGAATACCTACAACTCATGTTTTTTGCAGCACTATTCAGAATAGCAAAGACTGGGAATCAACCTAAGTGTCCTTCACCAGATAAATGGATACAGAAAATGTGGTATAATACACAATTGAATACTATTTGGCCACAAAGAAAGAATAAAATTATCTTATTTACTACAACATGGATAGAATTGGAGGTAACTATGTTTAGTGAAATTAGCCCAGCAAAGGAAGACAAATATCACATATTCTCACTCATATGTGGGAGATATAAAAGTTGATCTCATGGAGGTGGAGAGAAAAATGATGGATACCAGAAGCTGAGAAGTGTGTTAGGGTGGGAGGGGGGTATGAAGAGAGGTTGGCTACAATGAGTACAACCATATATTTAGATAGAAAAAAATATTCAAATGTTAGATAGCAGAGTAGCAAATATGTAATAAAAACAGTGTATTTATATATTTCAAAACAGCTAAAAGACTTGAAATGTTCCCAACACAGAGACATGATAACTCAATGTAATGTACACCCCAAATACTCTGACTTTAGAATTTCATACTCTATGCATGTAACAAAACATCACATATACCTCATAAGCATGTAAAATATTACGTATTAATAAAAATGTAAAAAAGAAAAATAATATTTGTAATTATTTATTTTCCATTTAAGTCCCTTTTAATCTGTAATGCCTGAGGCATGACAAGTAAGTAAAAAAATGATTAGCAACTTGCATTTATCTTTTAATATGTATGTTTTCATTTATTTTGTTTCGAAGGCAATATATTAGATATGTACATATACATATGGATAGAAATATATAAGACAACACAGATTTATTATATGTATCTATAAAAATGCACCTATATGAACATTCTTTTATCATAACATCCTATGTTTTCAAATAGAGTACCTGGTTGAAGCCAATGTTTGAAGCTGTTTATGTATCTATTAATTTTTTATTTATTAAATTACCAAGTGTTTTCTATGAGAGAAAATGTACTATGTCAAACGAAAATTGATGCTAAAACATGTATAGACTAAATCAGCAAAATAATAAATAAATAGATCGTGTTTTCAAAGCAACATACCTATTACGAATTTGCTCAATGGAGTGCATTAGACATTAAAGTAGTTAAAATAGTAATTGGCATTTTAGCTTCTCTCTTCAGTGGATCTGAATTTCTACATCTCTTTCAGAATAATAAAGATTTTTTTATCTGCTTCCCATTTTGCATCATTCTCTGTATTTGCCTATTTTGTTACAGTTTCAACAAATAAATAATAAAGAAAAAGAGGTTGTTTAACAACATGTGTTCATAGAAGTAAACCATTGGTCATATCAATGTTAATGAATCCACCCAAGATAAAAATTCTGCATGTAAAGGAGAGTTAACACAGTGATGTAAAAACATTGAATTCTTTATTGACCTAATCCAGATAGTCTATTAGGAAATTGTGGGATTATAACTCTACTTAGGATTTGGAGGCAAATATTTTCTGGGCACAAGTACATTAGCTAGATGCTTTGATAGATACTATTTCTTTACAATGACTTCTAATCCTCAATCAAAAAAATATTGTTTCTCCATTTAAAAAGATGAAAGGTATTCTCTGAAGTTTATTAGTCCCTCCTGATACCTAGATAAATGTTATAACTTATTGCTGTATCCTCATTTATATTTTTTCCTATCCTCATTTATCTTAAACTAGCATTTTTTCTGTCACCTTGTCTGTCTGTACTACATTCTAGATGATTTTTTCATATCTATTTTTCAGTTCAGTACTTCTTTCTTTAGTTTTATTCTGTTGATTAACTCATTCGTCTAGCTTTTAATTTCAATGTTTATGTTAATTTATTTCTAACAATTATATTTGGTACTTTAAAAATCTGTTTGGAAATGTTAGTAATATCTAGTTTCTTGCTTATTAATTTAATTCCATGTTTTAATTCCCTAGGCAGTTCAGATAAAGTGTAAAATAAATATATGTCTGAATACTTACGGATCTAAATCTATGCTTAGCTGTTTCTGTGATGGTCTCATGGTGGTTGGATCCCTTGTGTGTTTGAACATTTGTTTTCTTTTTTTATTGTGAGCTCATATTAGGTTCAGTTTAAGGGCCTCAAATACAGGTAGTGAGATCAAAAGATAAACCCTAAGCCCACAGTAAGGTGTGGATGCTGAATTTGAGACTCCTCTTAATATAGACAGGACCTTGAGGTCAGTAGCACTCTCTTATCATAAACAAACACAACTTTACTCTGAAGCAAAGCACCTGTATTTTAGATGCATTTTAGAATTATTGCATTCTCTGTGAGCTCCTTGGGGACAGGAATAATATCTCTCATCATTACATTCTCAGTGCCTGAAATAATGTAGGGCACGGAAGACATTCTTTATAAAAATAATTAATGGAAATCATAGTAAGAACTGGAATTATGATCCGGATAAAACTGTGCATGTGACAGCTCTTTTTGTTATCCTAACACTGCCACATGAAATGCTAATTAGATTTTTATAACATTCACTCTCATAATGAAATAACAAGATCAGGTCTGATCTATTGTCATCATTGAAACCATCTAAATCCTTCTGTTTATGATAATGTAAACAGTAAATACATTTATCTAACTATAATGCATCATAAGGAATTTTTAATACTTTTTAATTCTTTTTCCCAATGACTTACATAATGCAGTTATCTAAACAAATGCATCCAGAATGAATGAATGAATGTATTTATTCCTGTTTTGGAGAAATTCCTATTTGCGCCTGATGTCGAGATTTATTATAGTTCTCAAACATCCTTATTTAGACAGACAGCATGAAAATCAGTAATAACACATATAACAGACTGGAAGTAACTGGAGTGTATTTCTCTTCCTTTAACCAAGAGCCATTTTAAAACAATAAATGAACCATGATGTATGTGTGTAGGGGTGTGTGTGTGTATGTGTGTATATTTTTAATAAGGCTAAATTCTACAGGCAGCATTGAAGATTATATTGAATTAAAAGATATGAAATATGAGAGCTCAAATAATATAAACTTACTGCTAATTCTATATTAATAATCTCTTAGTCATATTTATACAACTGCTCTAATAACTTCATATGATGATATTAGTGTAGTGATAATGTGGTTTATATTCAGGATTAAGCTAATTGAAAATATAGTAATTTGAATACAAATGTACAAATATCAGTTTACTTGATTCTTCTCTATCATAAAATAGAATATTTTTAAACGACATTTTACTTCTTTTTTTTCCAAGACTTCCATAGTCACCCATCATTCTGGCAGGATTTGTTATGCACGGATATAATCTGCAATTACTATTAAGAAAAAATGTTATGTTCTGATCCAAAACAATCAAATCTATGATTCCTGCAACAAATCAAATAGCTTTAGTTGTATTATTTGTAATATTGTAATTTAGTTATCCTGGTTCTTTAAAATGTGTTTGTTGAGATAATAGCACTACTACATGTTGATTATTAAAATTATAGAATAATTATGTGTACCTAAGCCTTATGTCAAGGTATTTATACATCTATTTCTTTATTTCTCCAAAACAGACATAAAAATGGCCAGTAGATATATGAAAAATTGGTCAACATCAGTAATCACAAGGAAATGCAAATAATAACCACAGTGAAATACCACCTTTCACCTGCTAGTATGATTTCATCAAAAAACAAAAGATAACAAGTATTAGAAAGGATGTTGAGAAATTAGAAATTTGTACAGTGTTTTTCTATCATTTCAAATTTTATTATAGGTTAAAGGGTACATGTATAGGTTTGTTATATGAGTAAATCATGTGATTCTGAGGCTAGATGTACCAGAGTATTGACACCCAGGCAGTAAGCATAGAACCCAACAGGTAACCACCCCCCTCCCTCGGTTCCCATCTTTACATTAATATGTATTCAATGCTTAGCTCCAACTTATAAGTGAAAATATGTGGTATTTGGTTTTGTGTTCTTGCATTTGATTGTTTAGGATAATTGGCCTCCAGCTCAATCCATGCTACTGAAAAGGACATGATATTGTTCTTTTTATTTCTGTAATATTCCATGGTGTATATGCAGCACCTTTTCTTTATCCAATCCACTGTTGATGGGTAGCTAGGCTGATTCTGTATTTTTGCTTTTGTGAATAGCACTGAGATAAACATATGAGTGCACATGTATTTTTGATAGTTGGCTTTCAATCTTCTGTGTATACTTTCCTTTTTTTTCCTATTTCCTTCCTTGCTGCCTGCCTGCCTTTACTTCTGTCTTCTTGGTTTTTTTGTGTGCTTCACCAGTATTTACATATTGTGAGTCCAACAATGCACAAAATTTAGTTTAGATTTAGTTTAGCTAGAATCTAATTATATTGTAGCATGAGGTTCCTTCATTGTATCTAATTTAATAGATTAAATAGAATAAGAGCCAACTAAAGCATAGGTGGCTCTTATTATTTGCAGGTATGTTCTCTCAATACCTAGTTTATTGAGAGTTTTTAACATGAAGGGGTGTTGAATTTTATTGAAAGACTTTTCTGCCTCTGTTGAGATAATCATGTGTTGTTGACGTTTTCTTTTCACACTAGCATCTCACTTAGCAAATCATGTGCTTTTTGTCTTTAGTTCTGTTTATGTGATGAAACATATTTATTGATTTTCATACGTCGAACCAACCTTGTATCCACGGATGATGCCTACTCGATCATGACGGAGTAGGTTTTTGATATACTGCTTGATTCAGTTTGCCAGTATTTTGTTAGAATGTTTGTATTGATGTTTATCAAGGATATCGGCTTGAGGTTTTCTCTTTTGGAAAACTCTGCAAGGTTTTGGTATCAGGTTTTGGTGTTAAGTTTTGGTATCATAGAATGAGTTGGGAAATAAGGATTTGGAGAAACTAGAACCTTGTACACTTTTAGTTGCAATATAAAATTGTGCAGTCACTCAATGTGGAAAACAGTATGGTAGTTCCTCAAAATATATTTTTAAAACATAAAATAGCCATATGATCCAGCTTTCCACTTCCATGTATAAAACCAAAAGTATTAAAAACAGGAACCTGGACTGATACTTGTACACCAACATTAATACCAGTATTATGCACAATAACAAATACATGTAAATAACCCAAATGCCAATTTATGGATGAAATAGATAAATAAAATGTGGTATATAATACAATAAAATATTATTCAGCCTTAAAAAAGACAGAAATCTTGTCATATGTGACAAGATGGATGAACCTGGTGGACATTTGGCTAAATGAAAAAAGCCAGTCACACAAGGACAAACACTGCATGATTCCACATATATTAGTTATGTAAAATAGTCAAACTCATAGAAACAGAGAGTGAATAGTGGTTGCCAGGGACTGTGGAGAGAGAGAAGTGGAGAGTTGCTGTTCAACTGGTATAAAGTTTCAGTTATGCAAAATGACTAAGTTCACGAGATCTGCTGTACAGCATTATACCTACAGTCAACAATAGTCTATTGAGCACTTAAAAATGCATAAGATGGTAGGTCTCATATTAAGCATATTAAGTTTTTACAACGAAGAATAATAATAGAAATATAATTTACTTAGAAAAAGCAATGTAATGAATTGTACTAATAAAGTACAAAAACCACAGCGTCATCTTGATAGATACAGAAAAAGAATGTGACAAAATACAACGTGTTTTCAAAGTAAATACACAAAACAAACTAAGCATGGATGAAAACTTCCTCAATCTGATAGGAGACATCTATAAAAAGCTCACTAATCACATCATATTTAATGGTAAAAACTGAAAGCTTTCCTCTTAAGATCGGAAATAAGACAAGGATATTCACTCTCACCATGTCTACTCAACATTGTTATCACAGTCTCTAGCCACAGAATTAAACAAGAAATGGAAATAAAAGGCATATAGATTGGAAAAGAAAGAAAAAACTATCTCAATTTGTAGATGGTATGATCTTATATAGAGAAAATTCTTAAAGAAACTACAGAAAAAAATTGTAAACAATCTATATAAAAACCATTAAAGCTAAAAAATTAATACATTTGAAGAATATAAGAATATAGGAAAAATAATTATATTTCTATAAACAGCAGTGAACAATCTGAAAGTAAAATTAACAAAACAATTTCACTTATAAATAAATTTGAAAACATTTAAAAACAAAATATAGGCATAACCTGTTATTTGCACTTTACAAATACTATATATTTTACCAACTAAAAGTTTGTGGCAACCTCATATTGAACAAGTCTATTGGTGTCATTTTTCCAATAGCACTTGTTCACTTTTTGTCTCTGTGTAACGTATTGGCAATTCCCATGAAATTTCAAACTTTTAATTATTATTATAACTGTTATGGTGGTCTATTATCAGTGATGTTTGATGTTACTATTATAATTGTTTTGGGACTCCATGCACTGTTCCTATATACAATGGCAAATGAAACTGATAAATGCTTTGTATGTTCTGACTGCTTCACTGACCTGTTGTCCCCCCATTTCTCTTCCTCTGCTCAGGTCTTCTATTCCCTGAGATACAACAATATTGAAATTATGTCAACTATGAATCCTCCAATGGCCTCTAAGTGTTCAAGTAAGAGGAATAGTCACATGTATCTCACTTTAAATCAAATCTAGAAATGATTAAGCTTGGTAAAGAAGGTATGTCAAAAGCCAAGATAGGCTGAAAGCTAGGCCTCTTGCACCAAACAGGTAGCCAAGTTGTGAATGCAAAGGAAAATTTCTTGAAATACATTAAGAGTGCTACTCCAGTGAAAACACAAATGACAAGAAAGTGAGCTAGCCTTATTCTTGATATGGAGAAAGTTGTAATTATCTGGATGGAAGATCAAACAAGTCACAACATTTCTTTAATCCAAATCCTGATCCAGAGCAAGGTCCTACCTCTCTTTAATTCCTTGTAGACTGAGAAAGGTGAAGAAGCTGCAGAAGAAAAGTTAGAATCTGACAAATCTGGGTTTATGAGGTTTAAGTAAAAGAACAATCTCCTTAACATAAAAGTGCAAGGTGAAGCAGCAAGTGTGGATGTGGAAGCTGCAGCAAGTTATCCAGAAAATCTAGCTAAGATCATTGACGAAGGTGGCTACACTAAATAATAGATTTTCAATGTAGACAAAACAGCCTTATATTAGAAGAAGATGCCATCTAGGACTATCATAGCTAGAGAAGAGAAGTCATACCTGGCTTCAAAGCTTCAAAGGACAGGCTAACTCTCCTGTTAGGGGATAATGCAGTTGGTGACTTTAAGTTCAAGCCAAAGCACATTTTCCATTACAAAAAAAATTTTTAAAAAACTGTAGTTTTAAAGAGTTATGCCAAATTCTACTCTGTCTCTGCTTTATAGATGGAACCATGAAGCCTGGATAACGGCATGTCTATTTACAGCACACTTTGCTGAACATTTTAAGCCCACTATTGAGACCTATGGCTCAAAAAGAAAAGATTCCTTGCAAAATATTACTGTTCACTGCAAACGAATCTAGTTACCCGAGAGCTCTGTAAAAAGAAATTCAGTTTTCATGCCTGCTAACACAACATACATTCTGCAGACTATGTAACGTGGAGTCATTGTTTGACTTTCGGGTTTCATTATTTAAGAAAGGCATTTGACAAAGCTAAAGCTTCCATATATAAAGATTACTCTAATGGATCTAAGCAACATAAATTGAAAACTTTCTGAAAAGGATCCATCGTACTAAATGTTATTACAAACATTTGATTTATGGAAGGAGGTCAAAAGCCAACATTAACAAGAGTTTGGAAGAAGTTTATTTCAACCCTTGTGGATGACTTTGAGGGGCTCAAGACTTCAGTAGAGGGAATCACTGCACATGTGAAAATAGCAAAAGCACTAGAATTAGAAGTAAAATCTGAATAGATGACTGAATTGTTGCAATCTAATACCTGAATGGATGAAGAGTTTTTTGTTTTTTTATGGATGAACAAAGAACATGGTTTATTGAGATGGAATATACACCTGATAAAAATGTTGTGAACACTGTTGAAATGACAACAAAGTATTTAGAATATTACATAAACTTAGTTGGTAAAGAAGTGGTAGAGTTTAAGAGAGTTGTCTCAAATTTTGAAAAAAAATTACTGTAGGTAAGATGCCTTCAAACAGCATCGCATGCTACAGAGAAATCTTTCATGAAAGGAAAAGTCAGTTGATGTGGCAACCTTCACTGTTGTCTTACATTAAGGGATTTCCACAGCCACCCCAACCTTCAGTGATCACCACCCTAATCTGTCAGCAGCCATCAACATCAAGGGAAGGCCCTCCGCCAGTAAAAAGATTATGACCCGGTGAAGGCTTGGATGATCATTACCATTATTTTAGCAATGAAGTATTTTCAAAGTAAGGTATGTACACTGTTTTTTAGAGTTAATGGCATCACACAGTTAACAGACTACAGTATTGTGTAAATGTAACTTTTACATGCAATGAGAAATCAAACAATTTGTGTGACTTGCTTTATTGCAATATAGGATTTATTGTGGTGGTCAGGAACCAAACACATGATATCTCTGGGGTATGACTGTGCTGAGGAGTAAACTTTAAAGAAGTGCAAAATGTATAGTTTGAAAACGACGAAACATTGCTGAAAGAAATTAAAGAGAACCTAAATAATAGAAAAATATCTTGTTTTCACAGATCAAAATAATTAATACTGCTTATATGGCAATACTAGCCAAATGTATCTACAGTTTCAATATAATCCTTGCAGTAATTCCAGTTGATATTTTATCAGAAACTGATCTAAAAATTCTCATAGAAACACAAAGGATCAAGAAGACCCAAAGCAATTCTGAATAAAATAATAAAAAGACTCATATGTCTTTATTTTAAAACTTATTATAAATCTATAGTAATCAAGATAGTATGATACTGGCAAAAGAATAGACATGTCGATAATTGAACAGAATTGAGAGTCCAGAAATCAATGCTTAGTTTTACAGAGAAGTGATTTTTGATGAGGGTGCCTACTTAATTCAATGTGGAAATGTTTAAAACAAACAGTGCTAGGATAATCGAATATTCAAATGCAAAATAATGAAGTTGGTCCCCTATCTAACACAACAAAAATTAACTCAAAGGGGAGTACAGATCTAAGCGTAAGAGCAAAGCGTTCTTAGATACAACACCAAAAGCACATGTGTCAAAAAAAATAGATAAATTGATCTTTATGAAAATTAATAACCTGTCTGTCAAAGGATACTATGAAAACAGTAAAAAGATAACCCACAAAATGGGATAAAATATTTATAAGTCATATGTCTGATAAAGATACTGTATCCATAATATAAAATGAACTCCTACAACTTAAAAACAAATGAGAAATTAAATTAAGGAATTAAAATGCCCAATTAAAAAATGGACAAAGGACTTAAATAGATATTTGCCCAAAGAAGATATATAAATAGCCAATAAACACAGGAATAGATGCTCAAAATGATTATTCATCAGCGAATACAAATCAAAGCCAAAATGAGATAATACATCGCAAACATTAGTCCAGCTATAATCAAAATCACAGAAAATAGTAAGTGTTGGAGAGAGTGGGGAGAAATTAAAACCTTCATATATTGCTGGTAGGAAATGTAAACTGCTGCATACACTTCGGCAAACAGTGTGGTAGTTCCTCAAGTGGTTAAACACAAAATTACCATAAGACACATCAATTTCACTCCTAAGTATGTATACATGTGAAATGAAAACACAAGTCAACCCAAAACTGTATGCAAATGTCCACAGCAGCATTAATTGTAACAGCCCAAAAGTGGAGGTGTCCCAAATATCCTTCAACTGATGAATGGATAAATAAAATGTGATGTATGCATGCAATGAAATAATATTCCACCATAAAAATAAAAGCAAACGACTTCGTTAAAAAGTGGACGGAGGACATGAACAGACTTTTCAAAAGAAGGCATACATACAGCCAGCAGCATATAAAAAATATTCAATATAATTGATAATTAGAGAAATGCAAACCAAAACCACTATGAGATACCATCTCACACCAATCAGAATGGGTATCATTAAAAAGTCAATAAACAACAGATGGTGGCAAGGTTGTGGAGAAAAAGGAATGCTTATACACTGGTGGTGGAAATGTAAACTAGTTCAGCCACTGGGGGAAGGAGTTTGACGATTTCTCAAAGAACTTAAAATAGAACCACCATTTGATCCAGCAATTCCATTATTGGATATATACCCAAAGGAATATAAATCATTCTAAATAAGGCATGCATATGTTCATTGTGGCACTGTTCACAAGACCAAAGACGTTAAATAAGCCTAAATGCCCATTAAAAACGTGGTACATATACACCATGGAATATTATGCAGTCATAAAAAAGGACAGGATGATGTCCTTTGCAGCAACACGGATGGGGCTGGAGGCTAAGAGAGAGAACTAATGTAGGAACAGAAAACAAAATACTGCATGTTTTCACTTATAAGTGGAAGATAAATATTGAGAATAAATAGAAACAAAGAAGAGAACCAAAGACAATGGGGCCTACTTGAGGGTGGAGGTTGGGAAGAGGGAGAGCATTGAAAAACTACATGTCAGATACGACACTTATTACCTGGGTGACAAAATAATCTGTACACCAAACCCAAGTGACATAGAATTTATGTATACAACAAACCTGCACATGTACCTCTGAACTTAAAAGTTAAAAAAGAAATATGACAATGCTTTTATTCCAGGTGAAATATAATATATATTATTGTGACAAAAGGACATTAAAACTATTAGCTGTTAATCTGTAGGCTCTGGGTTAACTTAACATGTAACATTTCAATGGGCTAAATTCTTGGGCTGGGTGGTGAATTTATTGTTCAACTATTTCTATAGCATATCAGACTTGATTAATCCGAGTGTTTGGGGCATTTTACACATAGAGAGTTTTCTATTGAAAGCATTTACTTCCCAGTGCAAAATATCACAAAAACCCTATTCCCAATAGCAGTTTGAGAGATAAGTGGCTGCCAGAGGAAGGAGATTTTACTCTGTGCCTTTGTTTCCATGCAGGTAAACTAGAGTGAATAGTCATAATTGCTGTACTCTAAAGAATCCCAGAACTGACTGTTAAAGACCACCTAACACAATGTCATAACGTGATTAATTTGGTCAATTTATTTGACAAAGTCTGTGAAAAAATAAAATCAAAAGCCTTATTTGACTGATCAGTCAGTTTATTCAAAATACTTGATTCAAAACTAAAATCACAATATTGGGCACAGCCAAAATGGATATCAATGCCGTGAAAGCTCAGGTCATACAGACTTTGAGACATGTATTATAATGTCATCCAGTTCTACCAGATACAGTAAGGGTGGGCTACATGAATAGTCTAAAGGTATGTCTTTATGTTCTGAAAATTCCTTCATAATAGCAAAGCTGGCATTTTATAATTTTCAGAGCTATAAATCATTTTTAAAGTCATGATGATACTGAAAGCAGATGTGAAAACATATGTTTGCCACAGTTGTATAAACTGCTTACTTGTCACAGTTAATAAATGTTGACACTTCTACTTTAACTCATTCCCTTTTAATAACTAAACTCTATTTCAGGAAAATATGTTTTTTTCTTACCACCACAAATATAACTGGAAGGACTTGACATAGAGAATCCCATTTTTTTAAAAAAACCTTTCCACTATAACTGGGGTGCAGTTTCATATGCCACTCTTGCTTATTAACGTCCTCATCAGGATATGTGGCCAACTTATTTGATTTAAATAAGTAAAATTTTACCATTCCACAGCAAGAAATTCAGAAATACCAGTGCATACTACTATATATTTTATGAAAATCAGTTACTGTGCACCTGTAATAACGTTCCAGTTGATTTTTCATAGGCCACAATAGTGTACACTTGCGTGCTGCAGTACACAGGACAGTCCCAAATGCCATTTTGACTGATGGGGTTTGCAACTCTGATTGTATCATACGCATCATGTACAGCTTGGGACTTTTCTAGCAAAGCTGCTTTACTACCAAGATGTCCTTTAAATAGTCATGAGATGGTGGGAAAAAAAGTCTCGGGAACAAATTGTTGCTGGGTTATAAACAAAGTTTCATCTATAACTAGACTTTCATTACCTGTGCAAGAGTTTGGGTAGTTTAATATCATGAACCTGACTTTCATTCTGACAACTATTCCAAAATCAGCCATTTGCATTTTGGAGCCCCAGAGGGTATAGCCTTTCACTGTCAGGCTAAGAAAAGACAAAACATGTGGCTAGGAAATCAACCATAGATCAATGAAATTAAAATCATACATTATTTCAAATTCCAACTAAAATGCTCATCTAGTAATTATGAAGCACGTTCAGTTTACAGAAAAGAGAAAATATTCTTCATTAACTCTCCAGTTCATGAAGTATTTTTTTCTATATATTGTAGGCACCTTTAGTAGATAAAAATTTACCCTGTGGTGAAGTACAAATAAACTATCCGATGACCTCAGAAATTATATGTTAGCTACTGTCTAACTCATGGTGACAGCAACAATGTATCATCTATGCCACACGATTATATATTTTCCTTTTCTCTTACCCTTTCAGCCTTATAAACAAAGTTGTACTCAGCTTTCATATTAGGAGAGCATCACTTTAAAATTCTTTATCTTCCTTGAACAGCTCTCCTAAGACAAAACTGGATACTATGCCGAGGTGATACATGTACCTCAGCTGATCAAAAGGCAGGTTGAGATAATATGTATCAGTATTCCAGGTAAATACCTGATGGGCTAACTTGCTAAGCTTTCATCTGAAATGTCCAAATTAGTATATATTTTAAAAATCACTTTCAAGGATTGACAGAAGCAGCTCCCCTGTGTGACAGCAACTCAGTTTTGTCAAATATAACTGTCAACTATAACCAGCAAATGGCGAATCATTTAAACATAGTTTAAAAAGTAAACATATAATACAAAGGGAGTCAGGTGTCTCTGAGCTGGCATAGTAAGAGGGCTTAAGATAAAGTTTCCAACCACATGCACAGATAAATTTCAGGTGGATATGTAATTTATAACCTCCCAAATAAACAAGCTTCAGATAAACATCATGTTTTCTACTATTAAAATTACTTATCCAAAGTTAGTATGAATCTATTCTTACTAAGGGAAATGTGGATGCAGTGTACAGCACACGGGTGTTAACTGAGTTAGTATCTGATTATTATATGTGTATCAAATAAGCAAAAATCATTTTACCTTTATTATGTTTTTGGAATTTTTTGATGGTTAGTCCATTATCCTGAACAACAGTAAGTTCCTCTCTATTGCTGGGCATCATAACTATAAATAAGAGATGTAACTGAGTAGTTTTCTATGTAAATACCCAGAGAAAAGGCAGAAAACATCACACAAATGGCTAATATAATCTAATAACAACTAACCTAAGTTTTATATACTTCTATTTCTAAAACAGTAGAAAGATTTTTCATTGGTCTGAAGATCATATAATGAAAAAATCAGTAAGTCGCTTGATCGTGTGAGTTCTAAAGTATAATTAATATATAAACATATATACATATGAACTTGTTAAACATAGCAAGATTAATAGATAATATAACTTTCTGGAAATTATTATGATTCTTTATAAAACATATTGAAAGAGAAAAAATGTTAATTTTCAGAGTTTATAATTTAATTCTCTTTAGTCATATTTTATTCAAACATTATACAGCCCTATTAATAAAATATGGTAACTGTAAATGTAATATTATACCTGATGTAAATGACGAGTTGATGGGTGCAGCACACCAACACGGCACAAGTATACATATGTAGCAAACCTGCACGTTGTGCACATGTACCCTACAACTTGAAGTTTAATAATAATAAATTAAAAAAAAAATTCTCAAGCCTTTTTATTTATTTATAGACAATCTTGGTATCATTGTTAGACAACTGTGGAATGTGCATATAGAGCCTAATTACTGCCAGTGCAATTAGAAGTAAACTATACTGTCAACATTTTTTTCTAGGATATTACATTGCTTTGGATATGTTTGATTTTACTTCTAAGTGTAAGTTGCTCATTCTTTTATGATATATCTATTACCAAGTATATTTCCCTATGTGCTCTGCTTTTTATCCAGCACTCAATAAATAATTATCTCTCTATATCCCTTTCCCCTTTTTGTCTCCTTCTTCCCACTCTCATCAATATGAATGGTATCCCAACAGAAGAATGTGTCCTTTTGCTTCTTGATTCATTAGTGGTCACCCATTTGTAGACTCTTGTTCTTTCTAAGACTTTCTTGAATCAGTTGTACACAATGTTGTAACAACCAGGTAGTCTATGTCAGAGAAAAGAGTAAAGCTAGAAGATGTCTATCAGGTCTTCCAGGAATTAACCTTACTCTCTGAGAGACATTAGCCTCAAGCTCTGATCTACTGGTTCTTAACCCTGGCTGAACATAAGAATCTACGGAATAAATGCTGAAAAGCAAAACAAAATACTGCTGCCCAGGCTCTATTCCAGACCAAGTGAATCAAACTCTGAGCATGTGGCCTCAGCATCCATATTAATAAAAACTCCATAGGTGATTATATTTGGGAGCCAGATGTGAGAAACACTATGCTCACCATGAAGCTAAAGAGCTCCAAAAAACATATAATACTGAAAAGCTAAGTGAGATTTGGATTAATTTCCCCAAGGGATAGTCTTCATCCTTCTGAAATCTAAAACCTTCCTTAATCTCCCAAATTTCTCTTCCCCCAAGAAAATACATTATTTTGGAAAGGCTGAAAGCAATAGCTATTATGAGCTGTAAACATTCACAGTTCACTTAAAGCACTTCCCCCCTTTAAGACTAAAGGGATAGCAAAAATCGTTTTGCCAAAAGGAAGTGGGTACATAGGAGATTGGACTGTGTAGGTACAGAAGATTAACGAAGATTTTACCTAACTCAATTGATCGGTAATTACTATACACTAAATGAGAATTTGTTACAGCTGAATGTACCTGTCGACTTCTATATACCTGAGTAGAATTAGATAGCAGGAAATGATAAGTAATCAAAGTCAAGTCACACAGAGAAGAGTAATTTTTATCACCCACACTTCCTTGGAACTTTTTTCATATAATGTTTCATTTCACCTCTCAATAATCCAGCGCATTAGACAGGGTGATAAGGTTTTTTTTCCATATAATAAGTAAAGAAACTCATCGTGGTTAAGTGGCATACACAAGATGTTATAGCTAGTTAGTGCCAGACCTATAGCTAGACTAAAGTTCCCAATATGCCACATCACAACCAATTTCTGGAATAGTGTCTATGGTGTAAGGCTTCTGAGACAACAAAATATATATAAACATAGGAGAAATCATGTTAAATATTTGTGATCTAAGTTGTTGAGATTGTGGCAAATCTTATATTGATTCACTTTTTATTCACTCTTAAAAGGGAAACTGCCTAAAGGATATTTCAACTTCCCTTATTCAAAAAGATGTTGTGACTGTGTCAGGTGTATTGTATCACATATAGAACTCACATATACTCTACAAACAGTTCATCATATTAATTCCATGAGATTGAATGATACAGTAAAGGAAGATCTTTGCAGAGAACAAATTTCTAATAATGTAAGTTTCATTTTGTTGGTCATATTGTTTCAGCAATTACAAATGACCAACTTTCAAAAAGCTATTTATATTAAAGAGGTGTCAGCTTCCCCAGCTTTTCCCTCTCCTCTATTTTTCCTAACAACTAATTTCCTGAAACAATATTTTTCAATTACCTGTTTCCGAAAAGTTACTCACCCATTCTTTCCAAGTGATGATCCATCTGAGAGGGAGAACTGGACACACTGCTGCTGGAGTGGGAAGAGGTCTGGCTCCCAGGACGATGATTCTCTTCCAGAGAAGGAGCAGGAGAAGGACTCTCTGGGATCCGCTCCTGACACAAAAGGAAACACAAAAGGAAATGTCATCTATGCGCCAAGTTTTTATGTTGGTTGACTCTATACATTTGAAATGTTGACCTCTCACTTATTGTGAATGTGTACTCATCTACAATAATTCGTCTTACAAACATATCTCCTTTTTTTATTATACTTTAAGTTCTAGGGTACATGTGCACAATGTGCAGGTTTGTTACATATGTATACATGAGCCATGTTGGTGTGCTGCACCCATTAACTCGTCATTTACATTAGGTATGTCTCCTAATGCTATCCCTCCCCCCTCCCCCCTCCCCACAATAGGACCCAGTGTGTGATGTTCCCCTTCACTTCTCAAAAAACCTATCATTAAACAAAAATATATTTTTGACTCTTGTGAAATTAATAAAATATCATGAGGGCTAAATTATAGAAAAAGACAAAAAAGCATATGGTAAAGGGTCAAGAAAAGTTAATTTCCATGTGCTCTCCTAAAAACTTCATAAATGATTAATAGTGTAGGTGTGTTTTGAAGGTTATTGTTATTGTAGCTTCTAGAATGATGTAAAGTTCATAGCAAGGCCTGAAGGGTGATACTCCTATCTCATTAAGAAGGAGAACTCCCAAATGTAAAGACTTGAGAGCCCTGGAATAAAACTCACAAGTCATGGCACCTGGTACAAGTTGAGCTTTTCTGTGTGGACAAAATTTATGCAAATAATATACTTGTATATTAGACACCTGTAACCTCTCAGACTTTAATAACTTATGTTGAATTCTGCCAACAAAATATTTTAATAGCCTGGGCATGGTGGCTCATGCATGTAATCTCAGCAATTTGGGAAGCCGAGGAGGGTGGATCACCTGAGGTCAGGAGTTCAAGACCAGTCTGAGCAAAATGGTGAAACCCCATCTCTACTGAAAATACAAAAATCAGCCAGGCATGGTGGCAGGCACCTGTCATCCCAGATATTCGAGAGGCTGAAGCAGAAGAATCCCTTGAACCCAGGAGGCGGACATTGCAGTGAGCCGAAGTCGTACCACTGCACTCCAGTCTGGGCAAAAAGAGCGAAACTCCATCTCAAAAAAGTATATATATTTTAATAGTCACAGTACATGATTATTGTTTTTTTCAAACTTAACGCTACTATCTATCAAGGTCACTTCTTCTAGTATTCCATAGATTTTTTTGTAGTTTTCAGTAATGAATTTTAATAAAATATTTTTGCATACTTCTGCAGTAATTATTATGGCTCTCAAGACTTCTGATTATTAAAATTGCTATAAAACACTGAAGCTATTCACCATGTTTATGCATCACAAATTGATGAATAAATTGAAATCATTAAGTTAATTTGATCAATAAAAGAACCAAATTGCAGTGCTTATGCACATATGCAATAAATGTGACTGGGTGATAGACATGCTGGGACAGAGAATGTTCTATAAAATATTTAATTAATCCATAATAAATTTCTTCAATTAAATGTTGTGGCTAATTATCTGTAATCACATCATTATTCTAATCACCATAACATTAAGAAATAATTTGTCAAATATGTGCTTGTACACGTCCACATTGATTTTGCATGAGAAGCCCAAATAACCCCCCTAAAAACTGTTTGTTTAATGCAAAAGTAATAGCATGAGAGTTAAAATTTATTATTTCATTAGTAGTAGTTAACATTATCCAATGTCTGGCATTGCAGCAGGCACAATGATGCCACCTCCCCAACTTAAAATCTCCAATTCACATCTTAATCCCAAGAACATGTGAATTTGTTACTTCACATGTCCAAAGGGACTTTGCGGATGCAATTGAGAATTGTGGAATAGGGAGATTATACTGGATTATCTTAGTGGACCCAATCTAATCACCAGGATTCTAAACTGTGGAAGACACAGGCAGAAAAGAAGGGTCAGAAGGAGAAATGACTGCAGAGGAATTGTCACAGAGATGCAACATTGCTGGCTTTGAAGATGGAAGAAGGGAGCCATGAGCAAAGAAATGTGAGTGGCCTTTAACAATAAACACTGAGCATTTCTAGAGGGGGAGAGAGGGAAAGGGAAAGGGCTGAAAAACTACCTATTAGACACTATAGACACTACCTAGGTGACGGGACCATTAGTACCCTAAACCTCACCATCACATAATATATCCATGTAAAAAACCTGCACATGTATCCCGTATATCTAAAATAAAAGTTGAAATTATTTTAAAAGAAGAAAAGAAAATAGATAACAGATTCTTCTCTGGAGCCTATAGAAAGAAATGCAGCACACCTTGACCACACCTCGCTTTTAGCCTAGTGAAACTAATGTCCAACTTCTGACCTACAGAACCCCAAGATAATAAATTTGCACTGTGCTAAACCACTAAATTTGTGGCAATTTGTTATAGCAACAATAGAACACTAATACGGTCATCAATGTAGTATGCATATTTTTAAATTTTGCTTTACATTATTGCTTAGCATTTCATTAACATCCAATAACTTTAGTGAAATGAATAGACTTTGAGTATATTACCTGTAGTTTATGCTAATTAAATACCAATAATTTTAAATGTATATTACATGTTAAGGACTTTATAGCTGTTGTCATGCCTCCAAAACAATGTTTCCAAACAGAGTAGAATACTGATATATTTCTCTTATATTTAGTATGTAGGAAAATATCTGCTTGTCACATAATGTCTGCCAGGAAAAATAAAAAGAAATATAGAAGCAAAGCAGAAGAAAAGAAGCAAGTTTTTTCCCCTAATCATTCTATTCACATTTTGGAGGGATGGTACAGGTACTGAAAGCAATATCCATACAGCCCTTCTATCATACGCTTTCAATTTTGAAAAATAAACTTGTAGTTTATCAGTTGTGAAATTCAACTTAAACTATAATGCTTTAAAATATATTATTTAAATAGTATGTGTGTGCGTGTGTGTGCGTGTGTGCACACACGCACACACACACGCGCATACACACACACCAGTGAAAGGAATTTAATATATGTGGCCTTTTTTTTTTTTTGTCTTTCATCATTGTGTCTCACTGATTCCACGCCAAAATTTGTGCGAAAACTGCAGAACATTTGCTATTTGTGTTTGAATTCCAACACTGAAAATGTCCTTTAAATATGTGTAATTTAATGAACTATATTTATCTCTCATGGACCTCTGAATGAATGGAGAGGGACAAAGTGCAGCAGTTATTGTGAAAAAATAAAACTGACAAAAGGAAAATCACTATGTAACAGCAAACTGGCATCACATATACAGCAATGTATGCTGCTGTAATAAAAATAAACAATTTTTGAGTGATGCATGCAGTTTCATGGTTTAATAAACAAGAGAATCCAACTGACAGTGATACTTGGCCTTGCTCACTCTCCCTAATAAAAGCTGAATGCTCATTATGAATACACAAAAATCATAAGCGCACCTATACGAATAGAAAATATCATGAATGTTAATAAAAACGAAATTGATATTAACTCATATTAAGAAAAAATAGTGGATTCCTCTAACATATTTAAAATTAGCATAGGATCGAACAATATAAACTCCAATAATTTACACTGAAACTCCTTCTTTGCATTTTCAGCAGCATCTTATGTGAAACAATGAACTAACTTTGAGAACATAAATTAGAAGGTGACTATTAAGAGTGACAGTAACATTTTGCATGAAGCGAATTTTCTCCTTTAAGATTTTGTAGCCTGTACTTACCAAATTCGATCAAGGTTCAGTCCAGTGTTATTTTTCCAAGGCAGCACAGAAGTCAGACTTTTTACACCACGCAAACCATGTTATGTGAATGCAGTGTCTTATATTGATTAAGAATTAGGTGTTGTGTTGTTTTTAATCTCTGTGGAAGTGGAATGTTTAAGTTCTCCTAAAATAATGAATAATTATATGAACAATTTCTTCTTTGCAAGTAAACAGATCCATTTCTTAGCTCTGTAATAAGTATGCATCTATTTAGCTACTTAACTGCAATATGCTTTGGTTCATTAGGTGGCTACTGTTGTGTCTCAGCCTAGTTAAAATTTCACAGCAAGTTAATCTGTTTTATTACAAATGAGAACACAAGCGATAATGTTTTCACCATTTGCCAAACACAGGGTTAACAGTATTTGCAACAAATCAATAAGTACATTTAAAAAGGAAACTTGCAAACCTAAAACCCCAATCATTTTTACTCATTGATAAGTTCATTTACATGGCATTGATGACTTGTACAACCCTGTTACTTTTCGCATATTTAATTTATGCTCCATCGAAAACAACTGTAGCTCCTATGAACCACAGAAGTCTTCTCCAAATCCAAAGTAGCAAAGGACAGAAATTTCCAAACTGTATACATTCTCACAATTCCTATTTTTCCCGGTAATTAGTAATACTATTTTCAATAATAACTCAGATTCTGATGTGTACTTACATAGTTCAAGGACTTTGCTTAAAAAGAATAAGTTGTTATAGAAAATGTTATTAATTAGTACATACAATCCCTTCTTCTACTATACCAGCTCCTTTTCTTTAGAGGTATATCACAAATGGTTAAAAATGATGCCCATTATATCAAAGTATTTGAAAGTACATTTGAACCTTCATAAAGGATGGGACAATGTTTAGAAAACTGAGTTTTTTATCACAGTCAATTTGGCTTAGGATTCAGTTTATTGGCACTAAAATATCAACTCTGACCATGTTCATAGAGGCCATTTATTTCATTTCAATATATTGTTTTGCATTCTTGGAAATATGGAAGCATACACAGAATTTACGAAGTACTAACACATTTGCGTTAAGCATCTCTACCATGTGGTAATATGTATGTGCACATGTTCCATTGCCTTTTAAAAACAACTGTGTCAACGTTGAATTGCCTCTGATATTTTATTATACTGATTTATTTCAAGAATTCAGTAGAATTATGTAATATATGTCTTATTTTTATTTAGTTTGACTTCAACTCTCATTGTAATTACTCTTCCAAATGTTAATCTATTAATGAGTTCCTCAAGGATTTAATGGCATTTTGCTGCTGAAGAGTGGCTTTTGGAAGTTTATTTGAATGCTGGATATTTTATTCATGTATTCATCTTGATATTTCATATTTAATTGATATGCTTCTTCTGTGTTGTCACCAGAGTTCTGCAGAAACAGAACAGATTGTAACTTGAAAGACTTTAATAATAAAACCAGAGACAGTAAAATAAAAATTTGCTCTTTGTTATTACCAACTTGGCTTCCCAGTAAATAGGGGGAGTAATTTGATGCCCAAAGTTGGTTTATCTAAAAACCTTTGGAAGCATGACACTTTATGGATGTTTATGAAACAATTCAAGAATTAGTCTGTGTTCTACAATCTGCAATTTACCATTGAATTTAAGTTAACAATGATGAATATAGCAAAGTTTTCATAAACTTGAAAAATGGAAAAAGGGCTCTTGAGGTTAAAAAGGAAAAATTATGCAATTTAGTAATTGTTAAACTCCCTATTCCAGGGTAGAAGCTATCACAACATATGTATTTCATTAGTCTACGAAACAGTGAGTCCACAATCCTCTTACTTTTTTCTCAAGGAGTGTTTAAGAAACTCACCACTCAGAAAAAATATTCTAGATATTGGGAGCTTTCACTCTTCAGGGGTTTTGAAGGCATAATTGCAATCCTGAATTAGAAGAGGCAATGTAATATTATGCATAAAAAATAATGCCAGATTGGGGGTGCAGCTGGAATACGTAAGCATGAGAGTGGAAAATAATACACACAACCTATGTGTGCCCGATGTGGTGTTTGAACAAAGAATCCTCTCCTCCCTTTAATGTGATGAACTTGTCCTGGAAAAGGCTCACAGATTAAGGGAATCAGCCATAATATCTGACCATAGCCTAAAATACCTTCAAGTGGGAGAATGGATAGTTCAGTGGGAAAAATGCATGGTTTCCAAGTTATGTTGTGGGCTTGTAACTCTGCCACCCACCCAAACAAACAAACAAATACAAACAACCCTTAATGCCTACTCAATGCATCTTCATCTCATGCTCTGAGATAGTAATAGCTTTCTCTTTCCACAGAGCCTTAGACTGACACCCAAGTAGTGATTTTTGTCAGTGAATTTGAATTATCACACAAAAACCTCTCTGTGTTGACTAATTTTAATACCAGATGTTCACATGCTAATGCCACTGCCGTGTGACCATTTCCTATCAATTCATTAATCGCCAGCTGCTCAGCCAAACAAGAAACAGAGCTAATCAGATGGTGTTGGTAAACTGCCAAATAACAGCTTCCAACTTAAATTTCTTAAATGTGTTATCAGAAAAAAGCTATGGCACACCGACATTACACAGTTTCCCACAAATAGAGAAAAATGTATTGTAAGACACTTAAATGTCAAACAGGGAATAGAATTCCATACCAGTAAGGTATTTGACCTATTTTTGTCTTCATGATTTTGCCACATTATTATATAATATTATATATTATATAATAAATAATATAATTTAAGGATTAATAGTCTTGCAAGCCTAATGATCATAATGTAATTCCAATTCATGTTATAGCTCTATTATTTATTAGCAACACATGCTAATAGTTGAGCCAACACCAAAGGGATCTGAGCCAGAACTAAAATTTACCATGTGCCTTGTGTAGCAATATTCCCAAACTATCTACTGACAAAAAAACAACAAGAAACATCTATTTGCAACTTGTAATGTCTTTTCCACTTTTGGATTTAAAGTCTGTATTAGTAATAATAATTTATGTTGGAAACACTCCCCAAAGTTTAATATCCAGTGACTCCTTTAGCTTTTATTCACTCATGCAACAAATATTTATTGACTGCCTGATGTACCCCACTGGGGATGAAAGGAAGGCATATGTGTATCTTCATATGCATTGTAGGTGCCCACGGTGCAAACTATACTAAATAATTCACATGTAAACATTCAAATATTATTTAAAATTAAACACCAACCAGATCAAATTTGATATTTAATTGGGCACCCTTCTCCAGCCCCCATTATGATCCTAATCTTTATTCTGGGGTATCAAATCAAGGCAACTATCACAGGTAAATCAATGCTGTAGGCCAATAACTGTAGGTGAATTTAAAGGTGGAGGCTCCCTTTGTCCCATTACTGATAAGAGAACATACAGAAGAACCTACATAGAGGAAGCTGCTTCTATCTCATGCTAGTTTTTGGCCACAATATGGTTTTCTACTTACTACGATTTCTGTATGGATTCTTCAATGTAAAATATTGGTTAAAACATGTTGTGCACTTAGTAGGTGCCAAACATTACTCTAAATGTGTTAACATGCTTTATCTCACTTAGGCTTCTGTTAACACTATGAAGTAGGTACAATTATCATCCCCATTTCATTGGGACCATGAGGCAATCTGAGACACAGGTGGGTTAATTAATTTGCCTAAGGTCACATAACAAGGAATGGTAAAACCAGGACTCAAATCTAGGCAGATAGCAATTATACCATACTACTTCTAATGAAATCTGCTTCTGAATGCATCTTATTTAACTAACAAATTATGATGGCTCTAGCCAGAAGTGGTCCTTTTGGGGGTGGAGCCTATCTATGTCTGTTTCTTTTCTGTGTTTTGGACAAAGCAATATGACAGAGTCTTTTGCATACATTCAACATTTGCTAAATCAGTGAATTCTGTTTTCTAACAGAAAGTGATGAAGATAGTAGTACAATAAGCCAAAAGTCAACTGTAGCTGTCCTTTCTGGGTAACTGAAAGTATAATTTCCAGACACTTGCTGATTTTTAAATCTTTATTATCCTTTTTTGTTCTCAAAATTATGGATGGTTCTAGACCTTCCATTCACCCTATTTAATGGAGTTCTGTTCAATGGAACTTTCTACAATGATGAAAATATTCTATAACTGTGCTCTCTAATACAATAGCCACAAATAACATGCGGCTATTGAGCACTTGAAATGTGACTAATTCGGTAACTGAAGTTTGAATTTTACATTTTTATTTAAGTTAAAATACCCACACATGCCTAATGGCTACCATTATGGGCAGTGTTGCTATAGTAGATATATCCTATGCATCTAAGATGCACTGTTAATTATTTAAATCCATGGAGGCAAGGAAATCTATCAAACTTTGTAAGAAATACATATTTTCTTTGGAATATAAGCTTCTAAAAGTTATATCACTTCTGAGACCTAAAATGAAAAAGACTTAGCCAGGTGTATTTTCCCTTGTGGTAGCTTTCACTATTTGAGGACATTTGTAGGCATCCACACTTCTAATCACCAAATTTTTTTTTTAACCAATATTTACATGCTGATAAAAAATGATCCAAATGCAATTAAGCTGAACTCCCTTCCAATTTAATACCATTCTCTGTTAAAGTGGTATAAATTAAACTGGTAAACAAACTTTATTCATTCACTTTTATAGAGAATTCTCAAACACTTAGTTAATGTGCTATGCTTTGTTGAAGGTATTGAAAAGTAAACTGGTTGGAAAAGTTTTTGTTGTTTGCTTTGCTTAATAGATATAAGAAAAGATTGCCGTGGAGAGTCTGAAGTGATACCCATTTCATATTTAATACAATATTTTTAAAGGAGGCTGCTGCCTTGGACCTGCTCAAGCTACAGCCAATTGTTAAATATTCATTAATTTTATGAACCAGTTGTTAAGCTGTTGGTAACCTGAAATCTGCCATGATAGAAATATTTACACCAAGAAAATTGGCAAATGTTATAAATAACAGTTTTCTTCTTATTTTGATTTGTTTTGTTTTTGGAGAGCTGGTTTTTAGGCATATCACTGGATGCTGGCCCAAAAATTATAAAATCTGAAACACTGAATGTATAAGTCCATTATAGAAATTAGAAGTTTTTCTTTCATCCTAACGTTCAACATTACCTGACTAAGCAAATATTAAGTTCATGAATAAGTACACAAGTTCTGTGTTCATTTGAGCCTATGAGCATTCAAACAAACAAAAATAGACTTGTAACATTCTGAAAATAAATGTATTTTGTGAGTATGCACTCAATCACAGTTGCATATATCTCATAGCTTTCTTTTTAGGAATGTGAAAAATAAGAGACAAAAATAGCACACTAACAAATCACTCAGTATTAAAATTTTAAGCAATGTGAAGGTAGATAAATAGAAATAATTATAGGTAGTTTCACTTCTTTTTATAACTCAAAAACCCTGGTCTCATAGGGCATAAAAGCAAACTCTACCATGTTTTCAAAAGAGAAAATACAGGTTCATTTTGTCTATCTAAATACTTAATAGAGAATTATATAATTATTTATTTTGTTCATTATTTGTCTCTCCCATTTAAATCATAAACCTTGAGCACTACCTGACACACAATAGTGATTCAATGACTAGAAAACAAAAAATATGAATGAACCAACAAATTTTTTAAACCAGATACCAGTGGCTTCATCTGATTCAATTAATTGTTAACAAATAAGCCTGCCAGCAAATGACAAATGGACTTGCTTGAATTAAAATGAAAAGTTAACATGGCTTACAGATTAGCCTGATCAGTTTTCAGATGTAAACTATAATTTAGATATAAACTTTATATGTAAATATAGAAGTAAACTATAAAGAAAGCACGATCCATTTTGCAGAAAGGAAAACTGAAGTGCAGAAATATTTTAAAAGTTGCTCCTAGGACCTTTGTCTAGAAATACTAAATGTTAGAAATAAGTATGATTTGTATAGCCAGTCATTTATTAACTTGATATATTCTATGCATCATATAATCCTATTATTCAAAGAATATACTAGAAGATGAGCTTCCAGTGGAATTAGTGATCCAAGTGTTATGATCGTCAGTGACAAGCATTAGCACAGGCATCAGCTTAACATAAACCAAGCTAAGGAAGAGTGGCATGTGTTTAGAAGGACACTGAAAACATGTTTCAATATCACAGCTTGCTTTTTTTTTTTAATCCCAGGTATTTTAAAAAATGATACAGCAAAAAGGATGTCTTATGCAGTTCTTGCATTCCTACAAATAAATACCTGATACTGGGTAATTTATTAAAAAAGAGATGTAATTGGCTCATGGTTCTGCAGGATGCACAGGAAGAATAGCACTCGTATCTGCTTCTCAAGAGGCTTCAGGAAGTATTTGCTCATGGAAGTTGAAGCAGGAGCAGGCATATCATATGGCTAGAGCAGGAACAAGGGTGGGGAGGTAGGTGCAACACATTTTTAAATAACCAGATCTCATGTGAACTCAGAGTGAGAGCTCACTTATCACCAGGGGAATGGCCTGAGACATTCACAAGGGATTTGCCCCCATCGTCCAAACACCTCCCATCAGGTCCCACCTCCAACATTGGGGATTACATTTCAATAGGAGATTTGAGCAGGAACAAATATCCAAACTATATCATTCCACCCCTAGACTCCCCCAAATCTCTTGTCCTTTTCACATTGCAAAGTATAATCATGCCTTTCCAACAGTCCCCAAAAGTCTTGGCTTGTTTCAGCATTAACTCAAAAGTCCAAAGTCCAAAGTCTCACGTGAGGCAAAGCATGTCCTTTCCACCTATGAGCCTATAAAACTAATTGCTTATTTAAAATCAATTAATTCAAATTACTTACTTCCAAGATACAACAGGGGTATAGGCATTGGGTAAACATTCATGTTCCAAAAGAGAGAAATCAGCTGAAAGAAAGGCCCCGCACAAGTTAAAAACCCTGCAGGGCAGTCATTAAATCTTAAAGCTCCAGAATAATCTCCCTTGACTTCATGTCCCACATCCCACAAAATAATCTCCCTTGACTCCATGTCCCAACTGCCCTTAACTCCAGGGAACACTAATGCAAGTGGTGGGCTCCTGAGTCCTTGGGCAGCTCTGTCCCTGTGGTTTTACAGAGTTCAGACCCTGTGCTGCTCTCACAGGTTGTTGTGCATCTGTGGCTTTTCCATACTGAAGTTGTAAACTGCCAGTGGATCTACCATTCTAGGGTCTTGGAGCCAGTGGCCCCTTTCTCATAGCTTCACTAGGCAGTGCCCCAGTGGGGACTCTGTGTCAAGGCTCCAATCCCATATTTTCCCTCTGCACTGCCCTAGTAGAGGTTCTCTGTGAGGGCTCTGGCCCTGTAGCAGGCTTCTGCCTGGACACCCAGGCCTTCTCATACATTTTCTGAAACCTAGCAAAGGCTGCTAAGTCTCATTCACTCAAGCATTCTGTGTGTCTGTAGTATTAACACCACACAGAAGCTGCCAAGGGATATGGTGACTTGTGTCCTCTGGAGTAGTGGCAAGAGCATTATCTGGGGTCCTTTGAGCTGAGGCTGGAGCTAGAGCAGCTGAGATGCAGGGAGCTGTGTCCCAAGGCTGTGCAGGACAGCAGAGCCCTGGGCCTGGCCCAAGAAATAATTCTTCCCTCCTAGGCCTCTAGGCCTGTGATGAAGGGGCTGCATGAAGTTCTATAAAATACCTTTGAAGTCTTTTTCTCATTGTCTTGGATATTAGCACTTAGCTTTCTTTTAGATATGCAAATATGTGTAGCAAATGGTTGCTCCATAGCCTGCTTTTATTTCTCTCCCAAAAAAGCTTTTTCCTTTTTTTGCCACATAGCTAGGCTGCAAATTTTCCAAACTTTAATGCTCTGCTTCCTGTTTAAATATAAGTTCCAACTTTTCATTATTTCTTTGCTTCCACGTAAGAGCATAAGAGCATATGTTGTTAGAAGCAGCCAGGCCACATCTTGAACACTTTGATGCTTAGAAGTTTCTTATGCCAGATACCCTAGGTCATCACTCTCAGGTTCAAACTTCCACAGATCCCTAGGGCATGAACAGGATGCAAACCAGGATCTTTGCTAAGGTATAACACATGTTAAATTTGCTCCAGTTCCAAATAAATTCCTCATTTCTATCTGAGACCTCAGCAGCCTAGACTTTACTGTCCATATCCTCATCAGCATTTTGGTCACCACCATTTAATCAGTCTCTAATAAGTACCAAATTTTTCCTCATCTTTCTGTCTTATTTTGAGCCCTCCCAATTCTTCCAACCTCTGCCCAATACCCAGTTCTAAAGTTGGCTTCATATTTCAAGGTATCTTTACAACAATGTTTTATCCCTCAGTACCAGTTTTCTGTATTAGGTACTTCTTGCATTGCTATAAACAAACAACTGACAAAGGGGAACCTATAAGGAAAAAGGTTTAATTGGCTCATGGTTCTGCAGGTTGTGCAGGAAGCATATCACTGGCACCTGCTTTGGGAAGGCCTCAGGAAACTTTTACTTATGGTGGATGGTGAAGTGGGGGCAGACACATCACATGACCAGAGCAGGAGCAAGAGAATGTGATGGGGCATGTGCCACAGCCTTTTAAACAACTAGATCTTGTGTGAACTCAGAGTGAGAGCTCACTTTTCACCACAGGGATGCCCCAAGCCATTCATGGGGGATCCACCCTCATGATCCAAACACCTTCCACCAAGCCCAGGCTCCAACATTGTGGATTACATTTCAACATGAGATTTGGGTGAGGACAAATATCCAAACTATATCTAAAGGTAATTTTAATCTGAAAGAAAAAAATAACAATATGAGTAATGTAAACATTTCAATATAATTTGATAGCTCTTTCTGTAAATTTTCACAAGTTTTATATAACTAAACAAAAATTTTGGACCCTTTTTATAATGTGCCCTAGTCTCATACTGCATCTTTCAAATTTTGAGTATTGTTTTTCTGTAGGTGTGTTTTAAATCGATTATAGTATACACAGCAAAGAGGTTTTGGGGAAGGCCACTGTGACTTTTCTTAATTCATAGTGAATTTGTCAGAAGGAAATCAAATTTCATAGTGAAGACATTTACTTCTAATAATTAAATGTTAAATATTCTGATAACGCATATTTGGAAAGACAGTTTACCTACATGGTAAAAATGATATAAAAGACCTGGTGAATTCAACTAAGATATTTTGTAAAGCAATGAGTTATACAAATTTAAACATTTGTTTTATTATGTAAAACTGCTAGGATAATAAAATTTAAAGAACAGTGAGTAGATACTCACATTTCAAACAGACTGTCTAAAAGAGAACACTAAAATTCAACAGAGACCCATGGGAAACCCCAAAGCAAGTAATGAGAGGGTTTGAAGCAGCTTACCAGGATGGGGGCTTGCTGGGGACCAAGAAAAGCTCCTGGACATGGGGAAAAGGTAAGGGAGAAACTCCCCAGGACTCCACACTCCTGCAACAGACTTTAGCAATCTTGGCTTATAGAAGAACTCATCAATCAACACAGGCCTTGGGCCTAACATAGGGAATTGCCTAGTGATTGCACAGAGGTGTTGCTCCAGAAAGGGAATCCACCCAAAATCCCACAGGCTTCCAATCTCAGAGCAGCTTCAACCTGGAACCATTCTGAGAGACTAGATACCAAGGATCTAGATCCTGCTCCGAGGCAGCACTGACAAGGCTGTTGCCATTGCCAACACTGGACTGAGGAAGGATCTGGGAAACTGAGTGCTCCCACACACCATTAGAACAATCTCCACCACCCTACTTGAGGCTGCTGTAAGACTGAGGCATAAGCAGACTTCACTTTCTGCAGCTTCTTATCCATGCTGCTCACCTGAGAGGTGCACCACTCTCTCTGGTTATGGACCCACGCCTGGTGCAATTTTGAGAGTGTAACACTGGGCTGTGCCCCACCACTGGGCAGAGTTTGAGCTGACTCTGCTACGTCTGCCACCTGGCTGAAGCGGGAGGAGACTGGACAATTCAACGCACACCTAAAACAATTCCCTCTCCCCTGCTACAGCTGCTGTGAGATCAAGTTGTGGACAGGCTGTACTTTCCAGAGTTACCTGCCCCTCCAGCTATAAGGAGCCCCACCCTCCCTGATGGCAGGTCTACAGCACAGCCATGACAGTCCATTCCTGAGAATTCCACTGGTGGCATGAGGACAACCCCACTTTTGCTTATCACAGACAGCACCTGAAGTCACTACTTTCAAGGAAATGTCTCCTTGCCTAGACCCATATCCCCAGCACTCAAGCACGCCACACAGGACCCAGGAAGTTTCCCAGCCTAGTTTATTATTGCTGGCACTTGATTGCTGCTTCCAGAGTCTGAAGTCATACTGACCCCATCTACCAATACCACAACAGATGACACCCACCCACATGTGCTACCATCAGGCCAGGGGAACGAGCCTCCACAACCAATTGCAGGCACCAGCAACACGAGCGCAAACCACTTGATTTCAAGTGGGTTGCTCCATCTTCACTACTGCATTTAGTCACATCACACCAGCAGTCCAGGGGTCCTGGGAACCTGCCCAAATGCATGGTCCACCACTGTTATTACCAGCATCCAAACAAGCTACCTGGAGGCCCACAAATTGGCCCTTCAGGACTCATGAACACTGGTGCCTGTGTAAGCTGCTCTGGGGTCTAAGAACAGGCAGATTCAGCCTATTGATGCCATCACTACTGCCTGAAGAATGGTCTATCTCGCATCCCATTTCTACAGCAAAATTTCAGCACAGGCTTAACACATAACTGTATCGTAACCCATGGAGGAAATCACAGATACCAATGACCTTGCATATTACAGAAAATATTGTATAGATTACACTATCATGGGCACCCAAAGTCAAAGCCAAAGTATCCGACTCAACCAATAACATATATACACTTTCAGCAAAGTTTTCTTGTATAAAAGCAGTTTCAAAAACTTGGAAAAAGCTACTGTTACCCCAGGAAGCACGACAAGCAAGGAAATATGACACAATAAAATCATAAAAAATTGATCAGGAAAAGAAATGAATCACAAAGAAATTATTGAATGACAGATAAAATATTCAAAATGTTAATTTTAGAGAAGCTCAATGACACGCAAGAGAAATCTGAAAACAAATGCAAATAAATTGGAAAATCAATTCAGGACATAAATGAGAAATTTACTGAGGAGACAGACACTGGTTTTTTTTTGTTTTCTTTTTGTTTTTTTTTTTTTAAACAAAAACAAAAACAAAAAAACAAATTCTAGAACCCAAAAGTTCATTGAAGGAAATATAAAGTACACTTGAATATTTCAGTAATAGACAAGACCAAGCAGAAGGAAAAGTCTCATAACATGAAGACCAGTCTTTTGAAATAATCTAGGAAGTCAAAAAAAAAAAAAAATTAAAAGAATGAATAAAGACTATAACATATTTTGAAGTACATAAAGCAACCAAACTTAAGAATTATCTGTGTTTCTGAGGAAGAAGAAAGAATCAAAAGTCTAGAAAACCTATATGAGGAAGTAATTTATGGAGATTTTGCATTTCTATCAAGAGTGTCAGACATCTAAAGGAGACTTAGCAATCTCCAAGAGTATACATTGCAAAAAGGACTTCACCACACCATATTATAGTCAAAATATCTAAAATCAATGAGAAATAAATAATTTTAAAATCAGAAAGAAAAAAACATCTAGTCATCTGTAAAGGAACCCCCATCAGACAGTGGAATTCTCATCTGAAATGTTACAGGCCAAGAGAATGGTATGACATTTTCAAAGTGCTAAAGAAGAAAAAACTGCCAGACAAGCATTTTTTATCCACAAGCAGACAAGCAAACACAGAGAATTCCTCCCCACCATATTGATCATATATTAAATGTTCAAAAGAGTTTTAAACATGGAAACGAAACTTCGTTATTCACCATCATGAAAACACATGGAAGTATAAAACTCACAAGACTTACAAAACAGTCATACAAAGGAGAAAGAGAAATAATCAAATGACAACATGACAGAATTCTATCAAACAATAAAGAAACATAGAGAATAAGGAAAAAGCAAATAATCTGTAAAACCAATTAAAAGGAATAAAAAACATGACAGGCACAAAACTTCACATGTCAACAATAACTTGAAATGTAAATGGATTAAATGCTACACTTAAGACATAGATGGGTGAAATAAATTAAAAAACATGATCCAACTATATGCTGATAACAAGAAGCTTTCCTGTAAAAACAAATACAGAATCAAAGAGGTGGAAAAAAAGATATTTCATGCAAATGAAAATCAAAAGTCAGCAGGAGTAGCTATATTTATATCAGTTACAACAGACTTTAAATCAAAAATAGTAAAAAAAGGCAACTCAATCACTATTGATAAAATGATCAATTCAGCAAGAGAATATCATGATTCTAAAAATACAAGCACCCAACATGGGAGAACCATTTATAGAATATTCTGTCTGACAACTACAGAATATTCCTTTCCCTCATCAGCACATGGAACAGTCTCCAAGATAGACCATATACCTGGCCACAGAACAAGTCTCAACAAATTTTTAAAATTCAAATTCATATCGAGCATCTTCTCAGATCACAATGGAATAAAACTAAAAATCATTGAAAAGAAAAACTAAGGAAACTTCAAATATATGGAAATTAAACAACATGCTCTTGAGCAATCGTTGGCTTAAGGAAGAAATTAAGGAAATCTAGAAATTTCTTAAAACAAGTGCAAATGGACCCACTACCTATCAAAACCTATGAGACAGACAAAAATTGTTGAGAGGGAAGTTTATACCATTAACTGCCTACTTCAAACATTTAGAAAGCTTACAAATTATCAACCTAACATCACACCTCAAGGAGAAAGAAAAGCAAACCCCCCCAAAAAAAATTAGCAGAAGAAATAAATATCAGAGCAGAACTAAATGAAATAAAGAACAAAAAAGTATGAAAAATCAACATGAGAAAATAGCTCTTTGAAAACGTAAACAAAATCGATAACCCATTAGCTAGACTAACAAAAGATAAAAATAAAAATCAGAAATAAAAAAGGAGACATTACAAATGATTCCACAGAAAAATGAAAGATCATCAGAGACTACTATGAAGAAGTAAAAGCTTGCATACTTGAAAACCTAGAGGAAATGGATAAATTCCTAGAAACTTACATTCTCTTAAAATTGAACCAGGAAAAAATATAAAACCTGAGCAGAACAATAATGAGTAGTGAGATTGAATCATTAACAAAAATAATCATCAAACAAAATAAAGCCCGTGATCAGGTGTATTCACAGCCAAATTCTACTAACAGTAATTATCCTGAAATTGTTACAAAAAGTTGAGGAAGAGGAAAGTATCCCTAAATAATTCTATGAGGCCAGTAACATCCTGATAACAAAACCAGAGGGCAACACAACAATAAAAGGAAACTACAGGCCAATATCCTTGAAAAGCATAGATGAAAATATCCTCAACAAAATATTAATAAATTAAGTCATGACACATCAAAAAGATAATATATAATGATCAAGTGTGTTTTATGCTAGGAATGTAAGGATGAATCTACATATACAAATCAATAAATGTCCTAATCTCAGGATTATGAGGAAAACTACCCCCATGATTCAGTTACCTCTACCTGGTCCTGCCCTTGACACTGGGGGATTATTACTATTCATGGTGAGATTTGGGTGGGGACACAGAACCAAACATTATTACATTATTACTCCACTTTGGGATGCCAAGTTGAAAGAAGGGCTTGAGGTCAGGAATTCAAGGCCAGCTTAGGCAATATAGTAAGATGCCCACCTCTACAAAAATAAAAATAAAAAATAAAGAAACACATTAGCCAGGCATGGTGGAAAATGCCAGTAGACCCAGTTACTCCAGAGACTGAGGTAGGAGAATCACTCGAGCCCAGGAGTTTGCAGCTGCAGTGAGCTATAATTGTACCACTGCTCTCCAACTTGAGTGAGAAAGCAAAATGCTGTCTTTAAATAAAGAAATACACAAATACATAAATAAATACATAAATAAGATATATTATACAATCCAAATTAAAAACAAAAATCATATAATCATCTCAACACATGCAGAAAATGCGTTTAATAAAAATCCAACTTCCCTTCATGATAAAAGACCTCAATGAAATAAGGAGCCATAAAAGGAAAATACCTCAAAACAATAAGAACCATTATGACAAACCCACAACCAATATCATACTGAATGGAGAAAAGTTGAAAGTATTCTAAGAACTGGAACAAGACAAAGATGCCTGTTCTCACCAGTCTGATTCAACATAATACTGGAGTCCCAGTAATAAGGTTGGGCTCTGTGTCCCCACCCAAATCTCACCTTGAATAGTAATAATCTCCAAGTATCAAGGGCAGGACAAGGTGGAAGTGATTGAATCATGGGGGTAGTTTCCCTCATGCTGTTCTCGTGATAGTGAGTGAGTCTCAGGATATCTGAAAGTTTTATAAGCGTTGGGCATTCATTTCCACTGCTGGCAGTCTTTCTCTCTCCTCCTGCCTTGTGAAGAGGTGCTTTCTGCCATGACTGTAAGTTTCCTGAGGCCTCCTCAGTCATGCAGAACTGTGAGTCAATTAAACCTCTTTTCTTTATAAATTACTCAGTCTCATAGCATCATGAGAATGAACTAATACAATAAATTGTACTGAGATAGTAGGGCACCGCTGTAAACATACCCAAACATGTGGAAGCAACTTTGGAACTAGCTGGGTAACAGACAGAGATTGGAACAGCTTGGAGGGCTTAGAAGAAGACAGAAAGATGTAATAACGTTTGGAACTTTCTAGAGACTCGTTGAATGGGTTTGACCAAAATGCTGACAGTTACATGCACAATGAAGTCCAGGCTGAAGTGGTCTTAGATGGAGATAAAAATAACGTGTTGGGAGCTAGAATAAAAGTGACTCTTGCTATGCTTTAGCAAAGAGATTGGCAGCATTTTGCCCCTACCCTAGAGATCTGTGGAACTTTGAACTTGAGAGGGATGATTTAGGGTATCTGGTGGAAGAAATTTCTAAGTGGCAAAGTATTCAAGAGGAAGCAGAGCACAAAACTTTGGAAAATTTGAAGGCTGATGATGCAATAGAAAACTCCCATTTTCTGGAGAGGAATTGAAGCCAGCTGCATAAATTTGCATAAGTAATGAGGAGCCAAGTGTTAATCACCGAGACAAAGGGGAAAATGCCTCCAGGCCAAGTAAGAGAGCTTCCCATCACAGGCTTGGATGCCTACCAGGGGGAATTGGTTTCCTGGGCAGGGTTCAGGGCCCCTCTGCTGTGTGCAGCCTAGGGACTTGGTGCCCTTTGTCCCAGCTGCTCCTGCTGTGGCTAAAAGGGGCCAATATACAGCTCAGGTAATTGTTTCAGGGGGTGCAAACCCCAAGCCCTGGTGGTTTCCATGTGGTGTTAGGCCTGCAGGTGTGCAGAAGACAAGAATTGAGGTTCAGGGACCTCTGCCTAGATTTCAGAGGATGTATGGAAACCCTTGGATATCCAGCAGAAGTTTGCTGTGGAGACACAGTCCACAAGGAGAACCTCTGCTAGGGCAGTACAGAAGGAAAATGTAGCGTGTGAGCCCCCACACGGAGTCCCCACTGGGACACTGCCTAGTGGAACATTGAGAAGAGGGCCACTGTCTTCCAGACCATGGAATGCTAGATCCATCGTGTGCCTGGAAAAGCCACAGACGCTCAACACCATCTTGTGAAGGCAGTCGGGAGGGGGCTGTACCCTGCGAAGCCACAGGGGCAGAGCTGCCCAAGGCCATAGGAGGCCACCTTTTGCATCAGCATGACCTGGATGTGAGACATGGAGTCAAAGAATATTATTAGGGAACTTTAAGGTTTAACGACTGCCCTATTGGATTGCAGACTTGCATAGGGTCTGTGTCTCCTTTGTTTTGGCAGAATTTCTCCCATTTGGAATGGTTGTATTTACCCAATGCCTGTCCCTCATTGTATTTAGGAAGTAACTAACTTGCTTTTGATTTTAGAGACTCATAGGCAAAAGGAAATTGCCTTGAGTCCTTTCTCAGATGAAACTTTGGACTTTGACTTTTGGGTTAATGCTGGGATGCATTAAGATTTGAGGAGACTAGGCCAAGCGCGGTGGCTCACGGCTGTAACTCCAGCACTTTGGGAGGCCAAGGCGGGCGGATCACAAGATCAGGAGATCAAGACCATCCCGGATAACATGGTGAAACCCCGTCTCTACCAAAAATACAAAAAATTAGCCGGGCATGGTGGCGGGTGCCTGTAGTCCCAGCTACTTGGGAGGCTGAGGCAGGAGAGTGACATGAACCTGGGAGGCGGAGCTTGCAGTGAGCCAAGATCACGTCACTGCACTCCAGCCTGGGCAACAGAGCGAAACTCCATCTCAAAAAAAAAAAAAAAAAAAAAAAAAAAAAGATTTGCGGGGACTACTGAAAGGGTATGATTGTGTTTGGAAATGTGAGGACATGAGATTTTGGAGGGGGCATAGGTGGAATGATATGATTTGCCTCTGTGCCCCCACCAAAATCTCACCTCGAATTGTTATAACCCCCATATGTCAAGGGCAGGACCAGGTAGAGGTAATTGAATCATGGGGGGTGGTTTCCTCCATGCTGTTATTGTGAAAGAGTGAGTCTCATGAGATCTGATGATTTTATAAATGTCTGGCATTTCCCCTGTTGGCAGTCATTCTTTCTCCTGCTGCCATGTGAAGAGTTGCCTCCAGCCACGGTTGTAAGTTATCCTGAGGCATGCCCAGCCATGTGGAGCTGTGAGTTAATTAAACATCTTTTTTAAATAAATTACCCAGTCTCAGGTATTTCTTCATAGCAGCTTGAGAATGAACCAATATACCCCAGCCAGAGCAATCACGCAAAAGAAACAAACAAAAGGCATCCAAACAGAAAAGGGGAAGTCAAATTTTCCCGGTTCACTGATGACATGACCTACATCTAGAAAGCCTCAGTCTCCACCAAATATCTTTTGAATTTGAGAAATTAATTCAGTAAAGTGTGAAGATCCCTTTACAAAAATTGGTAGCATTTCTACATACCAATAATGATCCAGCAGATAATCAAATAAAGACGGCAATCCCATTTACAACAGCTAGTAAAAAATAAACTAAGAATAATTTTAGCCAAAGAGGTAAAAGATATCTACAAGGAAAACTACAAAACACTGGTGAAAGTAATTGTAGATGCCATAAACAAATGGAAAAATATCCCTCGCTCTTGGATTTAAAAAACTAACATCATTAAAATTACCATACTATTCAAAGCAATCTACAGATTTAATGCAATCCCTTAAAAAAATTCATTTTTCACAGAAATAGAAAATACTATCCTCAAAATCATATGGAACTAAAAAGGAGCCCGAATAGCCAAATAAATACTAAGCAAAAAGAATAAGGCTGGAGGCATCTCATTACTGACTTCAAATTATACTATAAGGCTACAGTAACCAAAGCAGCATGGTACTGATATAAAAATAGACACATATATCCAGGGAACAAAATAGGGAACACAGAAATAAAGCCAGGTACTCAGAGCCAACTCTTTTGTGACAAAATCAACAGGAATATACACTGGGGAAATGACATCCTTTTCAACAAATGGTACTGGAAAAATTTGACTGTCATACACAGAAGAATGAAATTGGACCCTTATCTTTCAGCAAATTCAAAAGTCAACTCAAGATGGATTAAACCCTTAAATGCAAGACATGAAATTATAAAAGTACTGTAAAAATACCTAAGGAAAATTATCCTGGACATTGGTGTAGGCAAAATATTTATGAATAAGATGTAAAAAGCACAGGCAATAAAAACAAAAATAGACAAATGGGACTTAATTAAACTAAAAATCTTCTGCATAGCAAAATAAATAATCAAGATTGAACAGGCAACCTACAGAATGGGAGATAATATTTGCAAATAATGCATGTGACAGGGGATTAGTAAACAGAATTTAGAAGGGACTTAAACAACTCAAAATGAAAACTCCAAATAATCCCAGTACAAAGTGGGCAAAGGACATGAATAAACATACAAATGACTAACGGGCATATGAAAATGCTCAACGTCACTAATCATCAGAGATACACAAATTAAAACCACAATGGGATATCATTTTACATGAGTCAGAATGGCTATTTTTCAAAAGACAAGAAATAACAAATGTTTGTGAGGATTTTAAAAAAGATAAAAAATAACAAATGTTTGTGAGGAGAAAACGTAATGCTTATACACTGTTGGTAGAAATGTAAATTAGTACATTCACTATGACAGTAGGGAGATTTCTCAAGGAACTATAAATAGAACTGCCATTCAATCCAACAATCCCACTATTGGGTATCTACCCAAAGGAAAATAACTCACTATATCAAAAAGATATCTACACTCATATGTTTATCATAGTACTATTCACAACAGCAATGATATGGGATCAACCTAAGTGTCTGTCAACAGATGATATGATAAAGAAAAACTGCAAGATATATATATATATGCATATATATATCTTGCATATATATATGCATATATATCTTGCACATTTTTAGGATCATAGTATTCCATTTTATATATATATATTCCAAATAGTATTCATATATATATATAATATATATTATATATAAAAAAAGGCACATATCACCACCACTGCTCCCAGGTTTGCTTTTTAATATAATTTCGCCATTTGTTTTTGTTGTCATATTTTCTTAATAGTCATACAGTTTCAAAATCATGGGAAATTTATCCTAACAGGCATATGTGCCTAACGGGCAAATTTATCCTACATTTCATGGGTAATTTTCTTCTCAAAGACAACTCTAAGTCTAAGTTTACACTCCGATCAAATATTTTAATAACAGAGCTCTCATTAGTTAGTTAGGATAGACTAACCCATTATCAAATTCCTATCTATCTATCTAGATAGATAGATAGATAGATAGACAGACAGATAGATAGAGGAATACGATATATATATATAAATGGAATACTATTTAGCCATAAGAAAGAATGAAATTTGTCTTTTGCAGCAATATGGATGAAAATGGAGGCCATTATCTTAAGCATAACAAGTCAGACACAGAAAGACAAATACCATATGTTCTCACTTATAAGTGGGAACTAAATAATGTGTACACAGGAGTGTCAAGTATGGAATGATAGACAATGGAAAGGTGAGGGGATGGAATAGGGTGCATGATGAGAGATTACTCACTGGGTACAATGTACATTATTTGGGTAATGGATACCCAAAAAGCCCTTCTTCCACCACCATGCAATCTATGCAAATGACAAAATATATTTCTCATAGATTTGTACAGAAATAGAAATTTTTATCAGCGTGTTTTAATTAAATATATCTATCTTAACTTACTTTAGTCAAAATAACGACATGAAAGTAGATACATTTCTCTTAAGCATAAAATGGTTTCTATGTATTTGTGTATTTGGCAGGACATAAATAAGCATGTGATCTAATTTCACTTGTTAAAAAGTTGTATAAAATTGTTTGTGACAATGCCAACTTTCTTTTTTAAAAGGTTGCATATGAAATAGACTAATAAGCCCTAAACAAAATGTCAGTTATATTGCTTTCATAGGTAAAAAACCAAACAAACAAACAAACAAAAAAAACAAAAAAACCCCAATATTTGGATTAAGAAGATAATTATCTTTTCCATTTCCAGGACCATAATTATGAACCACATTTCCATGTGCCTCTTGACGCAAATTATTCACAAAGCTAACTGAAGTCTCAAACATTCAAACGAAATACAGCTAATTAAATGTGGTACTTATGAAAACCAACCAATGTACTTTTGAAGAGTCATAAGCATGCCTCTGTTAAGAGTACTCTTCCATCATTCCAAAGCCAGTATGATAATACAATTACTTTGAAGTGCTTTTGTTTGTTTGTTTTAGAGAAGGAGCCTCACAATGTTGCCCAGGCTGATCTTGAACCCCTGGTTTCAAGTGATCTTCCTCTCTTTAGGCCCCTAAGTAGCTGGGACTACAGGCACATGTCACTGCCACTGCTCCCAGGTTTGTTTTTTAATATAATTTCACAATTTGTTTGTGTTGTCATATTTTCTTAATAGCCATCCAGTTTCAAAATCATGGGAAATTTATCCCACATTTCATGGGTAATTTTCTTCTCAAAGACAACCCTAAGTCCAAGTTTACACTCCCATCAAATATTTTAATAACAGAGCTCCCATTAGTTAGGATAGACTAACTCATTATCAACCACAAGCTTTATTTTTACCTTTAATTTTTTTTATTGATTCAGGGGTACAAGCGCAGTTTTGTTGCCAGGGTATTTGTGTAGTGGTGAAGTCTGCAACCAGCCTCTCCAGGAAGCATACTTCCAGTTGGTGTTAAAAATATATAGATGAAGCTTTATAAAAATGATCATATTTTCTGTTCCTTTCTTACAAAGGTTATGCTTAAAATTTTCTTCAGTGCTTTAGAAGGCTCCCAAATTACAAGCTAATTTTAAAATGAAACAAGTATGTTCAAAATGTCACATTTCCTCTGCCTTCATTTCTTTCACCTCCATGCCTATCTATTATAATCATATCAATATTGCAAGGCTCAGTTGAAATCCATTAACTATAATACCTTCCCAGATCCCTGCCTCCTCTCTTCTAAAAGGTAGGTATAATCACTCCTTCCTCTAAATTCCTGTAATACTTGGTGGTTCTCTTATGTTATCCATCATAGTCTGTCTTGTTGTTATATGTTAAGCGGGTACTTGTTTGTCTCACATTTATATTTGGGAGCTCCTGAAAGTCAAAGTGTATATCGTACTTATAAATTTCCCATATTGCTCAATACCCTGACATGTAATTATTAAGGGTGTAATATTTGTTGAGTAAGTGGAGGAATAAAGGAGGGAATCAATGGGTTTCTGTGATTAACTAAAATCTTGGGATACTATGTACCCGTATATCACCTCTTCACAAGAAGAAAAAGCATTCAAAAGCCTAGTTCATATGACAATTGAAAAGAGAGCAGAAAAGCCATATGCCAAACTAAGAGGAAAAAGAAGGGGTAGCTACAAAATATCCTTTGTGTTTCATTATCCCATGCCCATAAACTTGAAAAAAAAAGTATTCTAACATCATAACGTTAATGCAATAAGTTATCATAAATATTGTTAATGTTTTGCAGGTCTTTACATATATTTTACTCATATTATCTCCGGACAGCCCATGAAATAAGCAGCATAGATTATTAACTATGACCTTCATTTTACAGTTGAGGAAACATGTTCAGGAGGGCTGTCATGCCCAAGTTCATTCAGCTAAGTTGCAAATCAGAATTGGAACCCAAAACTGTCTGACTATAAGTCCTGTATGGTATATCATACCTCATAACTGTCCCTGAAACTCCAAAAAGATGCACAGTGTTTACTCTGTTTCACCCCAGCGATGGGAGTGGTTTTTGCACACTCTTCTACTCTGTCATTAGTCTGCCCATGCCTCCCACACACTGTGCACATGACTGCAAGACAGGAAATAGAATTAACAGTGAGATCTGTGGCCATGGAATGAAAACAAACAAACAACAACAAACCTGGAAGGCCTAGTCACAAACTAAGTCCATCAATACTGTATGCTAACTAACTGAATCAATGAACTGAGTGACTACTGAAGATCCAGTGGGATTGTTAGTATTTTATCTAAATTTGCATGTAATTGACACCTTTGTCCTTTTCTAAATCATGATTCTTACCTTTATAACAGAGGTGCCAGCTCTGGAGAGTGGACTGTGAATCTGTGCTGCAGCAGCCATGTTGGCAATAGTATTGAGATGGTTCATCTGATTCATTGCCATGGCAACTGATGCAGGAGGTAAGCTGACTGGAAGTAGGGGATGAGGCATCATCATAAATGGCAGATCCAGTCCTAAAAGAGACAGTACATATTAAACTTGTTACATTATGATTATCTGAAATAGTTTGTTAAAAAGTATCTGAATTCATTCTTAGTTTTCTTATAAAAACAATTTTTATTATATGCTAGTGTCACCTTGTGCCATTAATAGCACGTGTGGTATTTTATATTGTTTAATAATTTTAAAAATCTTCCTGTATCCACATGTTTAATTATAAATATGCTTTGTTCTTGCGGTTACTCCCCAAATATTGATAAGATGCAAAATTTTTACCCATAAAACAAACACAAATCTTTAAGCCAAACATCATTGCATTTCAAAAAATAAGAACTTTCTTCTTAATCATTATAACCATTTTGTAACATCATAACAATAATGCATTGATGTGTTGATAGTTGACAGCTTTATAATTTCTTGAAGAGACTTAACAGAGGTGCTGGTAAGGCAGGATGTAGATTCTCTAAGCTTCAGAACTATAGAAGAAAACAGACTTGGAGTATGTTATACGCTTTTAGATATAAATCTCTAAAATGAATGCTTATATTAATAGCTTTAATTTAAAGTCTTTGTGAATAAATAATAACTCTCCTATCAAAATATCAACCTATTTTCCAGTTTAATAAGAAATACTTAATAACAAATATTGTTGAGTCATTTCAGGAATTTCATTTTTTTCTTATGCAAGTTGGAATAATTTTCACACATTTGAAATATCTGAAAGAACATCTCTCAATTATTATCCACATTCAACTTCTGGTAGCCACAGGTATGCCATCATGTAAAAGGTAACATTAAAATCATTGTCTACTTATCCCTTAATAGGCTGAAATTTGTAGGAGGAAAGGAGTTTGAGCAGAGTCTACTAAAATTTAGTTTAGCTTTATGGATGTGAACGTCACTGTGAGCAAATCATAGCACTTATTATAAACAATTACCTCTACAGTAATCTTGCCTAATTTTGGACAGAAGCCCAGAAATCAGTAGTCTTTAATAGATGTTCTAAAACATCCCTGCCTATAATTTTTCTAAATTATCACAGACTACAGAAATTCTATGGTGGACAGCATTTACGTTGATTCTGCACATAAGTATTAAGTATTAATAACGTCCTTTTTTTTCTCTTGGTAATCGCTTCACATTTCCTTGCTTCCCTTATCACAACAGAAAAAAAAATCAGCGAATCTATAGAAAGTATATTAAAAAGCTCCCTAAATCTCATTCCTCAAACCCAAGTGGCAGTAATACAAACACTCAAAACACATATTTTTAGGACAAAGATTTTGTTGCATTCTGTGGCTTCATTTTCTTAACAGTGTGTTTCACAGAGTAGTTTTTAATTTTAATAAAGTCCAATTTTAACGGGAGCTAGAAGGAAGAAGCAGTGTTAAATTACTTGAGGTCCATCTCCTGATTTCACTTATAATGGTTGATCTAAAACTGTTAACAAGAAAGCACAAAGGCAGCACAAGCAGTGGAATACATTTCCAGGTAGGTAAGGTCTCATACAACATTCAAGTGATCATCACAATGAAAGCAATTCCTCAATAAAGAAAACATTAGCCACCAGTGTTTCTGATAAAGATAGTCACAAAATGCACTGTAACCAGAATTACACAAGGAAAAAGCCTACCTAGAAACTTAAATTCTGTGTGGAACTCAGGAAAGGAAACATTCTCTGTACTCCCTATCTGACTCCATATCCCAGAGTCAGAAACTATTTTAAACTTTTCTCCTATCCGTGTTCACTTACGGCTCACTATCTCTAAATCCTTTTTAGGAACAACCTTCTAAACCAAACTTTCGAGCTCTGAAATATTTTTGTTGCCATTATTAATTTATCAGTGAAGCCTCAAAACAACTCTTACAATATTGAATTCAAAGTGGCCTTTTCCACTCACTTGTGATTATTTTTACTTTTTAATAGTTAAAATTTTTATTATACATTGACAAATTACAATTGCATATACTTATGGAATACAAAGTGATCCTATTATATATTATATATGTGTACACACACACATATACACATATACATATACACATACACAATGTGGGATAACTAAATAAAGCTAATTAATATATTCATTGCCTCAAACACTTGTCATTCTGGAGAACATTATGCTAAGCAAAATAAGCCAGGCACAGAAAGACAAATGCTGTGTAATCTCATTTGTATGTGCAACTCACTCCCTTTAAAACTAGAAGCATATTTTCAGTTAGCCTTCTAAAATTACTTAGGTACATATGCATTTTTATCATATAGCTTATGCTATAATGATATTTTATAATATATATTAAACTAATCACTGTTTATCTTTCTCCTAAAACCTTCACATTATGTTCAACATAATAACGACAATCAATGACCTAAGCAGGTTTCTATATAAGGCTATCATTTACCGCAAGCCCAAGGTAATTATACAGTTCAGTCCTTCTTTGTCTACACTGCTTCAGTCACAAATTGATCAAACTTAGATGAAAAGTAGCCATCAGTGTTCCTATTTACTATTCAAATTCTCAAATAAGATTTTGTTCAACTTACAGTTCCCTTAACAGTGTAATAATCTCTCCTCACTCTCCAGAGATTTTCAGTATCACCTAGGCACCATCTGGCGATAATAAAAAATATGCCTACTTAAAGTCCAATTGAAATGCAAACTAAATGCAAACTACAAAAAGAATTTAACAGCCTATTGGCAGTTTTAAAATCTAATTCATCAAACATTTCAAATGACCATGAAAGGCTTAAAACTCATATTTTGAAATCATGACCTGCAATAACTGTCAATTGACTGTAATGCCCTAGACTTTACCCCAAGCTAGTACTTACATTACAGGCCAATTTAACAGTGACCACACATGAGTTCTCCATGCAAAGCTTATGCAAATACTGAATTATGAAAGTCAAACTTTTTCTGAAACTGAGCACATATAATGAAAAACCATCAGTAGTATACACCACACCTGCAATCTGGCTCACTTAGTCACATGCTAGATATACAGGTAGCCTTTTAATAACATGGTAATAAAGACAAATCTTTTTAAAAAATCACCAAAATGGGTTATCTCTTTTCCTATTGACTTCACAGACATTATGCAAGTTACTATAAGAATAATTCTTTTTTTTAATTTAAATTTTTTAAATTATTTATTTATTTATTTTTAAAAATATGACAGATTCTTGCTCTGTCATCCAGGCTGGAGTGCAGTCGCATGATCTCGGCTTACTGCAACCTCTGCCTCCCGGGCTCAAGCGATTCTCCTGCCTCAGCCTCCCAAGTAGCTGGCATTACAGGCATGTGCCACCACGCCCAGCTAATTTTTGTATTTTTAGTACAGATGGAGTTTCACCATGTTGGCCAAGCTGGTCTCGAACTCCTGACCTCAAGTGATCTGCCCACCTCGGTCTCACAAAGTGCTGGGATTCCAGCAGTGAGCCACAGAGTCGGACCTGTAAGAATAATTTCTAATGCATGTTGGTATTTCAGCAACTCCTACAATTCTTATATAAGTGCATAGCACCACCACCTTCTAGCTATGAAAGGTACAAACTTTAGTAATCCTCTGTCTATCTAAATCTCACATTGATTTGATTTCTAAGTCACGTTGACTTCTGTAATATTTTGTCATTTCTACGGTGACTACCAGGCATTAATCCCTTGATAGAAGTACCTATCTTCCCAATCTGTCTTCCTGTGGTTTTTCATTTGCCTTTCTACTCCCTTTTTAAGACTTCTAGTGACCACTTAACTGCTACCAGAATAAAATACAAGCATTTTTATTTCATCCAAAATTACCTTTCTGGTTGTAATGTTTCATTATATTCCTCTCTGTATGCTGTACTCTAGCCCCACTGGACTATTTACATCTACAGTTTGAATTCATGTTAGCCTTCACTCATGTTAATGCTTCTCTCTGGAATCTGCCTTCCTAACCCAATTGATTTGCCTATGTAAATACCCCTTCCCTTTAAAAAATAAATAGACTAGTTTTAGAGCAGTCTTAGATTAATAAAACACATTAACAGAAGTTACAGAGAATTTCCTTATACCTCCACTCTGCCATCACACAGTTGGTCCTCATATTAATATCGTGTAATAATCTGTTGTATCTCTACATTTGAAAAATCAATATTGATGTATTAACCACAGTCCATAGTTTATAGCAGAGGTCACTTGTTTTATCCCTCCCCCCAACCTCTGGCAATCACTGATCTTTTTAGGCTCTATAGATTTGCCTTTACCCGAATGCTAGCTAGTTAGAATCACACACTATTTAGCCTTTTCAGACTGATTTGTTTCACTTAGCAATTTGCACTTAAGGTTCACCCAAGTCTTTTCAAGGTTTGATAGCTCATTTGTACTTATTGCTAAATATGTTTCCATAGTACATATATATCACAGTTGGTTTATGCATTCACCTATTAAGGCATATCTTGGTTGTTTCTAATTTTTAGCAATTATGAATAAAGTCACTATAAACTTTGGTGTATAGGTTTTTGTGTGAACTTAAGTTCTTCATTGATTTGTATAAATATAGGACTATGCTTACTTTAGTTTAAAAAATGCCCAAAATGTCTTCCAAAGTCATTATAGTATTTTGCATTTCCATGAACAACAAACGGAAAGTTCCTGTTGCTCCAAATCTTTGTGAGCAATTGAAGTTGACAATTTTGGATGTTAGCTATTTCCACAGGTGTTTATGGGTATCATCTAGTTGTTTTAATTTGCAATTCCCTAGTGACATATTATATTCAACATGTTTTCATATGCTTATTATCCACCTGTGTCTTAATTAATGAGATGTCTGTTTAGGTCTTTTGTCCACTTTTTTAATTTGGTTGCTTATTTCTTATTGTTGAGATTAAAGTTTCTTTGTATATCTATCAGTCCTTTATCATATAGGAGTTGTGCAAAGACTTTTCCTATTCTTTTGTTTGTCTTTTCATTCGCTTAACAGTGGGCTTCATGGAACGGTTTTTAAGTTTAATGAAATCCAACTTATTAGTTTATTTTAAGGTTTATGGTCTTGATATTGTATCTAAAACCTCATTGCCAAACCCAAGATCACCCAGCTTTTCTCTGATGTTATCTGCTAATAGATTCAGTTTTGCAATTGCAATTTACATTTAGGTCTATGATGCTCTTGAGTTAATTTTTGTAAAGAACAGATGGTCTGTCTGTGTCTAGGTTCATTCTTTGCATGTGATATCCCAGTTGTTCCACTGTAATTTGTACAAAAATGCTATGATCTTTCTATTGAATTGCCTTTGCTCCTCCATCAAATACCAATTGACTATATTTGTGTGGATCTATTTCTAGGCTCTCTATTCTGTTCTATTAACATTAATCTACTTGTCAGTTCTTTTGTCAAAATCACACTATCACGATTACTGTAACTTTATAGTAAATAATGAAGTATGGTAGTGTCAGTCCACTGCATTTTTTTTTGTTCAATACTTTCCTGGCTATTTTGGTTCTTTTAATTTCCATATAAATGTTGAAATCACTATGTGAGTATCCACAAAACAATTTCCTTGGATTTTGATTGGGAATATATTAAATCTATAGATCAAGTTGGGAAGAACTGCTGTTCTAACGATATTGAGTCTTCCTATCCATGAACATAGGATACCTCTCCATTTATTTATATATTCCCGGATTTTTTCATCAGAGTTCTGTAGTAGTCATTCTAATAATCTTATATCTATATCTATCTATCTATCTATCTATCTATCTATCTATCTATCTATCTATCTATGTTTATACTTAAGTACTTCAATTATTGCTGCTAATTTAAACAATTTTGTGTTTTTATTTGTATAAATTTAAGAGGTACAAGTGCAGTTTTGTTACATGGATACATTGTGTAGTGGTGAAGTCTAGACTTCCACTTATAAGTTTTTGACTTTCTGTTTCAGAGTTATTTCACTTAAGATATGTTTTTAACTTCAAATTGCAACTGTTCATTGTTGGTATACAAGAAAGCAGTTGATTTTTTACATTAATTTTGCATCCTGCAACCTTACTATAATCTCTTATCAGTTCTATGAGACTTTTTTGTAAAATCTTTTTAAATTTTACACAGATAATCATGTCATCTTTGAACCAATACAATTTTTTCTTCCCTAATTTGTATAAATTTTTGTTTCATTTTCTTGTCATTTTTCACTGTCTAAGGCCTCCAGTACAATGATGAATAGAAGTGATAAGAGGGAACATCCTTCCCTTATTTTCAATCTTAGGGGAAAAGCACCTAGTTTTTCACCATTGAGTAAGATGTCAGCAGTAGGTTTTTGTGGATGTTCTTTAACAAGTTGAGGCAGTTCCCCTCTATTCCTATTTTTTTCTAAGAGTTTTTATTATGAATGTGTATTGTATTTTCTCAAAAACTTTTTCTGCATCTACTTTTAGTATCATATTATTTTTATTCTCTAGCCTACTGATGTTACAGATTACATCAATTGATTTTCCAATGTTGAGCTACCTTTACACACATGGAATAAATTCCACTTGGTAATAGTGTGTAATATTTTGTTTTGTTTTGTTTTGTTTTTTTGAGACGGAGTCTCACTCTATCACCAGGCTGGAGTGCAGTGGTGCGATCTCGGCTCATTGCAACCTCCGTCTCCCTGGTTCAAGTGATTCTCCTGCTTCAGCCTCCCTAGTAGCTGAGACTACAGGCACACACCACTGCACATAGCTAATTTTTGTACTTTTAGTAGAGACGGGGTTTCACCATGTTGGCCAGGATGGTCTTGATCTTTTGACCTCATGATTCGCCCGCCTCAGCCTCCCAAAGTGCTGGGATTACAGGCATTGGCCAACGTGCCCGGCCGGTGTGTAATTTTTCCTATACATTGTTAACTTTAATGTATTATTTTGTTTTCAGGATTTTTGCATTATGTTCATCAGAGACACTGGTCTGTAGTTTCCCTTTCCTACATTGTCTTTCTCTGATATTTTGGTATTTGGTTCATTTTGATCTCATAGAATGAGGTAGAAAATATTCCCACTGCTTTTATCTTCTGGAAGGGATTGCAGATAATTGGTATATTTTCTTCTTTAAATGTTTGGTAGACTTTACCTTTGAACCCATTTGAACATGGTGCTTTCTGTTGTGGAAGGGTTTTAATTACAGATTCTATTTCTGTAATAAGTATAGGCCTTTTCAGATTATTTGTTGCTTCTTGTGTGAGTATTGGTAAATTGTAGTTTATAAAAAATTAGCTAATTTCTTCCGAGTTATCAAATTTGTGGGTATAGAGTTGTTGAGTATTGCTATATTATCATTTTAATGTCATAGTATAAATAGTGATGGCCTCTATTTTCTGATAATAGTAATTTGCATCTTCTCTCTTTTTGTTAGTTAGTCTGCCTAGGGGTTTATGAATTTCATTTGTCTTGTCAATGAACCAGCTTTTGGTTTCATTGATTTTCTCTGTTGATATTCTGTTTTCAATTTCATTCATTTCTATTCTAATGATTATTATTTATTTTCTTCTGCTTTAGATTTTTTATCTTTTTATTTTCCTAAAGTGGTAGCTTTGATTACTGATTTTATCTCTTTATCCTTTTTAATATATTAATTAATTCAATGCTATTTATTTCCCTTTAAGCACTGCTTTTGCTACATCCTATGAATTTTGATAAATTATATTTTCATTGTCATTTGCTTTAAAATACTTTTGAATTTTTCTTGGGGGTTCTTTTTTTGACTTGTGTGGTATTTATAAGTGTACTGTTTAATCTCTAAGTATTTTTTGATTTCACAGCTGTCTTTCTGTTATTGGCTTCTTGTTTAATTCCATTATGACTGAGAGTATACTTTGATTTCTATTCTCTTAAATATGTTATAGTGTATTTTATGGACCAGAATATGTCCTATCTTGGTGAATGTTCCACGTGAATTTAAGAGGAATTTAAAATTTTTATTAAAATTTTTAATGTTTTAAAAATCAAACCGTTAAAACTTTTAATGTTCTTTAGTGTTTGCCTTAGAGTTTTCAATATATATTTACAATTAGTCTTATTCCATTTACAAATACCACTATACTACTTCAGGGGTACTACAAATGCCTTATAACAGAGTATTCTCAGTTCTCAATTCCTCCTTTCAGTCCTTTATAACATTGCTGTCACTTATTTCACTCATCCACAAGTATAATGACCCAATACATTCTTTTTAAAATTACTTTTTCTTGTTATTGTTCGTATTTCAATAGCTTTGCGGGTACAAGTAACTTTTGGTTAAATGGATGAATTGCATAGTGTGAAATCTGAGATTTTAGTGCACCTGTAGCCTGAGAAGTGTACACTGTGCCCATAATGTAGTTTTTTTGGTCCCTCACTCAGCTCCCACGCTCCTCCCTTCTGATTCTGCAATGTCCATGTACCACTCTGTATTTCTTTGCATACACATAGCTTAAATCCCACTTATAAGTGAGAATATACAACACTTGGTTTTCTGCTCCTGAGTTACTTCATTTAGAATAATGACCTTCAGCTCCATCCAAATGGCTGCAAAAGATATTAATTTCTTCTTTTTGTGGCTGAGTAGTATTCCATGGTGTATACATATAACACTTTATTTTTATCTACTTATCCATTGATGAACACTTAGGTTCATTCCATATGTTTACAATTGTGAATTGTGCTGTGGTAAGCATACAAGTGCAGGTGTCTTTCTGATATAATGACTTCTTTTCCTTTGGATAGACACACAGTAAAGGGATTGCTGGATCGAATGGCAGATCTACTTTTAGTTCTTTGAGAAATTGCCATATGGTTTTCTATAGAGGCTGTACTAAATTACATTCCCGTCAACAGTGTCCCATCAACAGTGTCTAAAAGGAACAGTGTTCCTTTTTCATTACATCCAGGCCAGCATCTATATTTTTTTTTTAATGTTTAATAATATCCATTCCGGCAGGGGTAAGGTAGCATCTCATTGTGGTTTCAATTTGCATTTTCCTATTGATTAGGGATGTTGAGCATTTTCTCTTGGCCATTTGTATATCTTTTTTCTTATTTCTTATTTCCATAAGTTTTTGGACAACAGGTGACATTTGGTTACATGATTAAGTTCTTTTTTGGTAATTTCTGAGATTTGGGTGCACCCATCAACTAAGCAGTATACACTGGACCCAATTTATAGTCTTTCATCCCTCTGCCACCTGCTACATTATCCCCCGAGTCCCCAAAGTCCATTGTATCATTCTTATGCCTTTGCATCCTCATAGCTTACCTCCCACCTTTGAGTGGGAACACACAATGTTTGGTTTTCCATTCCTGAGTTACTTCACTTAGAAGAATAATCTCCAGTTCCATCTAGGCTGCTGTGGATGCAATTAATTTGTTCCTTTATATGGCTGAGTAGTATTCCATTATAAATATCACATATATATTATACATACAATTTCTTTATCCACTTGTTGATTGATGAGTATTTGGGCTGGTTCCATATTTTTACAATTGTGAATTGTGTGGCTATAAAAGTGCGTATTTCTTTTTTGTGTAATTACTTCTTTTCCTCTGGATACATACCCAGTAGCAGGATTGCTGGATCAAATCGTAGTTCTACTTTTAGTTCTTTAAGGAATCTCCACACTGTTTTCCATAGTGGTTGTACTAGTTTATATTCCCACCAGCAATGCAGAAGTGTTCCGTTTTCACTGCATCCACACCAACATCTGTTATGTTTTGATTTATTGATTATAGCCATTCTTGCAGGAGTAAGGTGGTATCACACTGTGGTTTTGATTTGCATTTCCTGTATATCTTCTTTTGATAAGTGTCTACTAATGTCACTTGCCCACATTTTTGATGTTATTATTTTTGTCTTGTTGATTTGTTTGAGTTCGTTGTAGATTCTGGATATTAGTCCTTTGTTAGATGCAGAGTTTGCAAGCATTTTCTGCCATTCTGTGAGTTGGCTGTTTACTCTGAAGATTATTACTTTTGCTGTGCAGTAGCTTTTTTTTTGTTTTGTTTAATGAGGCCCCATTTATTTATTTATTTTTATTACATCTGCTTTTTGGGTCTTAATCACAAATTCTTTGTCTAGACCAATGTTTAGAAGAGTTTTTTCTAGGTTTTCTTCTAGAATTTTTATTAATCGAGGTCTTAGATTTAAGTCTTTAATCCATCTCGAGTTTATTTTTGTATATGGTGAAAGACAGGGATCTAGTTTCATTCTTCTATATATGGTTATCCAATTTTCCAAGCACCATTTGTTGAATAGGGTGTCCTTTCCCCAATTTATGCTTTTGGATGCTTTGTCAAAGATCAGCTTTATTTCTGGATTCTCTATTCTGTTCCATTTGTCTATATGTCTATATTCATATAAGTACCATGCTGTTTTGGTTTTGGTTACTATATCCTTGTAGTATAATTAGAAATCCAGCAATGTGATAACTCTCCAGCTTTGTTCATTTTGTTTAGGATTGCTTTGGCTATTTAGGCCAATTTTTTTCTTCCATATGAATTTTATAATAGTTTTTTTATTAATTATTTAAATGAATGGCATTTGTATTTTGATAGAAATTGTAATGAGTCTGTAGATGGCTTTGGGCAGTATGGCCATTTTAACAATACTGATTCTTCCAATCCATGAGCATGGAATGTTTTTCCATTTGTTTGTGTCATCTATTATTTCTTTCAGGAGTGTTTTGTAGTTCTTCTCATAGAGATCTTTCGACTCATTGGTAGATGTATTCCTAGATATTTTACATTTTTGTGACTATTGTAAATGGGATTGCATTCTTGATTTGGCTGTCATTCTTGATTTGAATCTTATTGGTGTATAGAAATGCTACAATTTTTTGTATGTTGATTTTGTATCCTGAAACAGTACTGAAGTCATTTAACATATCTTGAAATCCTTTGATAGCGTCTATAGGACTTTCTACTTATATGATCATATTGCCAGTGAAGAGAGATGTTTTAACGTCCTCTTTTCCTATTTGTGTGTCCTTTCTTTCTTTCTCTGGCCTGATTGGTCTGGCTAGGACTTCCAGCACTATGTTGTACAGGAGTGGTAAAAATGGGCAACCTTCTCTTGTTCCAGTTCTTATGGGGATAATGCCACCAGTGTATGCCCTTCCAGTATGATGCTGACTGTTGGTTTGTCATAGATGGCTTTTATAATTTTAATTATGTTCCTTCAATGTCTAATTTGTTGAGGGTTTTTATAATAAAGGAATGTTTGATTTTATTGAATGTTTTTCTGTATTTATTGAGATGATCATATGCTTTAGGTTTTAAATTATGTTTAGGTGGTGAATCACATTTCTGGACTTGAGTACATTGACCCATCACTGTATTACTGGGATGAAACCCACTTGATCATGGTGTATTATCTTTTTGATGTGTTGTTGAATTTGGTTTGCTTGTACTTTATTGAGGATTTTTTTCATCTAGGTTCATCAGGGATAGTGGTCTATAGTTATCTTTTTTGGTTATGTGCTTTCCTTGCTTGGGTAACAAGGTGATGCTGGCTTCATAGAATGAGTTGGAGGGTATTCTCTCTCAATATTTTGGAACAGTTTCAGTAGGATTGGTATCACTTCTTTGAAGGTCCAGTGAATTTGGCTTTAAATCCATCTAGTCTTGGGCTCTTGTTTCTTTGGCAATTTTTAAATTACTGATTCAATCTCACTGCCTATTATTGATCTGTTGAGGATTTCTAGTTCTTCCTGATTCAAGCTAAGAGGTTTGTATGTTTCCAGGAATTCAACCATTTCCTCTAGGTTTTCTAGTTTGTGTGCATAGAGGTGGTCATAGTAGTCTCAAAAAATCTTGAATTTCTGTGGTGTTGGTTGTAATAGCTCCATTTTTATTTCTAAGTGAGCTTATTTGAATCATCTCTCTTATTTTCTTGATTAATCTACCTAATGTTCTATTGATTTTGTTTATCTTTTCACAGAACTAACTTTTTTAAAATTGATCTTTGTTTCATAGATTTTGTTTCCATTTTATTTAGTTCTGCTCTAATCCTTGTTATTTCTTTTCTTCTGCTAGCTTTGGGTTTGGTTTGGGCTAGTTGCTCTAGTTCCTTGAGATGTGATGTTAGGTTGCTAATTTGTGACCTTTCAGATTTTTCGATGTAAGCATTTAGTAACATAAACCTTCCTCTTGGCACTGTTTACTTTTTTCTATCTTCCAGCTGTTTTAATAACTTGTGTCACTATTATCATTCATTTTGAATACTTTTTAAATTTCCATCTTGATTTTATTGTTAAACCAAAAATCTTTCAAGAGCAGATTGTTTAATTTCCATGTTCTTCTATAGTGTTGAGGGTTCCTTTGGCAGTTGATTTCTAGTTTTATTCCACTGTGGCCTGAGAAGATATTTCATCTAACTTTGATTTTTAAAAAATGTATTGAGACTCTTTTAACTTTTATTTTAGGTTCAGGTGTATATGTGCAGATTTGTTATACAAGTAAACTGTGTGTCATGTGGGTTTGTTGTATAGACTATTTCCTCATACAAGTAATAAGCATAGTACCCAATAGTATTTTTTTCTGATCATCTCCCTCCTTCCACCCTGCACCCTCCATTAGGCCCAAGTGTCTGTTATTTTCCTCTTTGTGTCCATGTCTTCTCATGGTTTAGCTTCCACTTTTGAGTGAGAATAAGTGGTATTTGGTTTTCTGTTCCTGCATTAGTTTCTTAGGGTAATGGCCTCCAGCTCCATCCATGCTGCTGCAGAGAACATGACCTAATTCTGTTTTATGGCTGTGTAGTATTCCATGGTGTATATGTACAACACTTCCTTTATCCAATCTGCTGTTGATGGGCATTTGGGTTAATTTCATGATGTAGAATTATGTCATCTGCGATTAGGGATAGTTTGACATCCTCTCTTCCTTTTTGGATACCTTTGATTTCTTCCCCCTGTCTGATTGCTCTGGCCAGGAGTTTCAGTACTATGTTGAATAAGAGTGGTGAGATAAGGCATCCTTGTCTTGTGCTGGTTTTCAAGGGTGATGCTTCCAACTTTTGCCAGTTCAGTGTGATGTTGGCTGTGGGTTTGTCAGAGATGGCTCTTATTATTTTGCAGTAGCTCCTTCAATGCCTAGTTTACTGAGGGTTTTTAACATGAAGGGTTCTTGAATTTTACCAAAAACCTTTCATGCATCTATTGAGACAGCCATGTGGTTTTTGTTTTTACTTCTGTTTATATGATGAATCACATGTATTTATTTGCATATGTTGAAACAATCTTGGATGTCAGGGATAAAGCATATTTGATCATAGTGGATTAGCTTTTTATGTGTTGCTCAATTCGGTTTGCTAGTATTTTCTTGTAGATTTTTCCATCTGTGTTCATCAAGGATATTGTCCTGATGACAATATCTTTTTCTTTTTACCTTTTACTGCTTTTGGTGTGCATCTGCAAGGATTTGGTATCAGGATGATCCTGGCCTCATAGAACAAGTTAGAAAGGTCCCTCCTCCTCAATTTTGGGGAATATTTTCTGTATAAATGGTACCAGCCCTTCTTTGTACATCTAATATAATTAAGCTGTGAATCCATCTAGTCCCTGGATTTTCTTGTTTGGTAGACTTGTTATTACTGCTTCAATTTTGGAACTCGTTATTGGTCTGTTCAGATATTCAATTTCTTTTTTGTTCAGTCTTGGGAGGTTGTATATTTTCAGGAATATATCAATTTCTTCTAGATTTTCTAGTTCGTGTGCATAGAGGTATTTATAGTAAGTCTCTGAGAATTTTTTGTATTTCTGTGGGTTAGTGGTAATGTCCCCTTTGTCATTTGTAATTGTGTTTATTTGGATTTTCTCTCTTTTGTGTCTTTATTAGTCTAGCTAGTGATCTATGTATCTTATTAATTTTTTCAAATAATAAAATCATGGATTCCTTTATTTTTTTTTACTGTGGTTAGATCAAAAAAGAAAAAGAGCATTACATAATAATAAAGGGTTTAATTCACCAAGAAGACCTAACTACCCTACATAAATATGCACCCAACAGAGGAGCACCCAGATTCATAAAGCAAGTTCTTAGAGAACTATGATGAAATTTGGATTTACACACAATAATAGTGAGAGACTTCAACATTACACTGACAGTATTGGACAAATCATCAAAGCATAAAATTAACAAAGATATTCAAGATCTGAACTCACACGTGACCAAATGGGCCTAATACACATTTACAGAACTCTCCAACCAAAGACAACAGAATGCACATTCTTCTCATCTGCACATGGCACATACTCTAAAATTGATCACATAATCAAATATTTAAAAACTCAGAAAATTGGAAAAAAATAAATCATACTAAAATCGACCACATAATCAAACATAAAACAATCTTCAGCAAACTGAAAAAAGTGAAATTATACCAGCCACACTTGGACAGCACAATAGTAAAAATAGAAATCAATACTAACAAATTCAATCATATAATTACATGGAAATTAAACAACACACTCCCAAAATACTTTTGGGTAAATAATAAAATTAAGGCAGAAATCAAGAAATTATTTGAGACTAATGAGACCAAAGATAGTACATATGACAATCTTTGGGACACAGCTAAGTCAGTGTTAGTATTGAAGTTTATAGCATTATATGCCCACATCAAATAGTTAGAAAGATCTCAAATTAACAACGTATTCTCACAACTAGAGAAACTGGAGAAACATGAACTAACCAACCCCAAATGTATCAGAAGACAAAAATAATCAAAATCTGAACTGAACTGAAAGAAATTGTACATGTTTTTTGGCCTATCATATGGGCTGATATGGTTTGGCTCTGTGTCCCCATCCAAATCTCATCTTGAATTGTATTCCCATAATTCCCATGTGTTTTGGGAGGGACCCAGTGGGAGATAACTGAATCATGGGAGTGGTTTCTCCCATACTGTTCTCATGGTAGTGAATAAGTCTCACGAGATCTGATGGTTTTATAAGGAGAAACCCCTTTACCTGGTTCTCATTCTCTCTCTTGCCACCGCCATGTAAGAAGTGCCTTTCACCTTCCACCATGATTGTGAGGCCTCCCTTACCACGTGGAAGTGTAAGTCCATTAAATCTCCTTCTTTTGTAAATTGCCCAGCCTTGGGTATGTCTTTATCAGCAGCATGAAAATGGACTAATCCATGGTCTATCTTAGAGAATGTGCCACATGCTGATGAGAAGAATGTAAATTCTGCATTTATTGGATAAAGTGTTCCGTAAATACTTTTAGGTCGGTTTGTTCTAGCATTCAGTTTAAGTCCTTGTTTGCTTTCTGCTTTGATGCTATGTCTAGTTCTGTCAGTGGAGTGTTGAAGACGCTCACTATGATTGTGCTGCTGTCTACCTCTTTTCCTAGGTCTAGTAGTAACTGTTTTATTAATCTGGGAGTTTCAGTTAGGTGCAGGTATATTTAGGAATGTAATATCTTCTTGTTGGATGTATCCTTTTATCAATATATTAATATCATGACCTTCTTTGTCTTTTCTTCACTGCTTTTGCTTTACAGTCTGTTTTACCTGATATAAGAATTGCTCCTCCTGCTTATGTTGCTTGTATTATTTGAACAGATCATTATGTGTTAGATTAACTAAGAATTTTTATAAATTGGTCTGGCACGGTGGCTCATGCCTATATTCCCAGCACTCTGGGAGGCCAAGACAGGCAAGTCTCTTGAGCCCAGAAATTCAAGATCAGCCTAGGCAGCGTGGCAAAACCCTGTTTCTACTAAAAAATACAAAGGTTAGTTAGGAGTGGTGGCACATGCCTGTAGTCCCAGCTACTGGGGAGTGGAGGGGGTTAGGAGAGAGGATCTCCTGAGCCTGGGAGGTCAAGGCTGCAGTGAGCCGTGATCACACCACTGCACTCCAGCCTGGGTGACAGAGTGAGACCCTGTAAAAAAAAAAAAAAAAAAAAAAAACAAACTAACAAAACAAAAAAAAGAAATTAAAAAAATTAATTTATCTTAACTTATTCCACCTCTAGTGCTCTTCCTTTGTTTACATAAATCAAACTTTCCAATGTATATCATTTTCTTTCTTCGTGAAGAGTTTTCAATGTTTCTTGAGATGCAGTTCTACTGGTATGGTAGCAAATTACCTCAATTTTTGTTTGAGAAAGTTTTTATTTTTCCTTCACTTGTAAAGGGAAATTTTCCTGGACACAGAATTCTAGGTTTGTGGAGTTTTAAATATATATTTTTAAATTCTTGTGGGTGGATAGTAAGGGTATACATTTATGGTGTTTTCTTTTTCAACACTCTAAATATTTCATTCCACTCTCTTGCTATTTGCCTGGTTTCTAAAGAGAAGTCCAGCGTAATTACTTTGTTTCTGTGTGAAAATAAAGTTTTTTTCTCTGTCTTCTTTCAAGATTTTCTTTTTGTCATTGGTTTTCTGCAGTTGGAATATGATATGGGTATTTGTAGATTTTGGTATTTATCCTACTTAGTGTTTGCTGAACAATTTGTGATTTGGTGTTTCTCATTAATTTTGGAAAACTCTCAGTCGTTGTTATTTAAATATGTCCTCTGTTCTTTTATCTTTTTCTTCTCTTTGTCATACAGTTCTTAGATAGTCCATTCTGGTATTTTATTTCTGTCATCATTTCTCTTTTTTCAGCTTGGGAAGTATGTGTTGAAATATCTTCAAGCTTACTGATTTTTTCCTTGACTCTGTGTATTCTATCGATGATTTCATATAAGATATTCTTCATTTTATTGGAGTTCTTTCTTTTATTCCTAGCATTTTCTTTTGATTTTTTCTTAGGGTTTCTGCCTCACTGATTAACTGTCCCGTGTGTTCTGTATGATGTTCATTTTTTCCATTCTCTTAGTATATTAGTTTTTTTTTTTTTTTAATTCTCAGTCTGATAATTCTAAAATATCAGCTATGTCTGAATTTGGTTCTGTTGTTTGCTCTGCCTCTTCAGATTGTGTTTTATGATTTTGTTTATGTTTGCATTTTCTTTTTCATTTAAAGCCAGAAATGATGTAGTAGGAGAGACTGAAGTAAATGGGCCTTTGGTGATAGGTTTTATGCTGATCTGGCTGGGAGTTAGGCTATTGTAAATGCTTGCTTTACCTGTGGCATTAGTGTCTAAATTTTCCTCTAGTCTTGTTTCTGTCCTCCTTAGTTTTGCTTCTCCCTAGAGAACCTGTCATAACTAGGGTCTGAAAATTGCAGTTCTTTAAGCTGTAATCCCCGTTTGTTACACAGGAGCACTACTGTGGGGATAGTTAAATGTGAGAGAAGAAACATTCTATAATCTTATGATTAGGTCTTAGTCCCTTAGTGAGCCTGTATCCTTGGGCTGTGACTTTCACAAGTAATTTTTAACTCCCATAAGTCCTTAGGTGAGACAGAAGGCTTAAGGCTGCTGGAACTGTACTGTTCTTTTCCCTTCACATAAAAGTTAGAGAGGGTTGGAGGTTAGTATATCCTTTTCCCCAGGTCAGTTAGGCTCTAGCAAAACCAAGTAGTTTAAGCTCTGGTAAAATAGTTTTCTTTGAGGATGGGCCTTCAGGAGAACAGAGTACTATGTGCATATTTCAAAGTTGTCACTTTTCCTTTCCTCTTGCTAGAAATATGAGGAGAATGTTCTCATATCTTCACCCTGAGAATCTGGTAGGGCTCCTAGAAACAAAACTCATGAAAGTGTAGGGGCCTCATAAACCAGGGCCCCCACGAGTTTTTGTCTCCTGAGCTAGATCTACAGCAAGTCTCCTGCAATTACTGAATTATCTTTTAAATGCTTCTACCAGGATCTAGCTGTGGCTTCTTCTCCTTATGAGCTGTGCTGCCTTTCTCTCTAGTTTCCAGCATGGTGGGGCTCTGTGACCTCAAGCTCTGATGGCTTTAATAAGAGTTGGTGATTCTCAGATTGTTTATCTTTTTTCTAGCTGCAAAGATGGGAGTAATGACTTCCAAGTTCTTTATATGTCAGACTGGAGGCAAAAGTCTTCTAAATTACCCTCATTATGACCTGAATCTACCTTAATCAGTCCTTTTTTAACTTTTCATATCATAATATTTATAACTTTTCTGGCATTCATTTCATTTGCTTTTGCTTAACATTTCATTTTGTATGGGACATTTTATGCTTGAGATTATAACCACTTTAAAGTAACACACCATAACCTATTTTTGTATGCTTAATAAGTGACCAATTTCACTAAGATTTGGAACATTATATTAAAATGTCTCAGAATTCCTCTGTTGCCTTAATCCCAAGGTAGAATGGGAGAATAAAAGTGTCAGGGAAGAGAGTAATGAAACCCTATCCTGGATTATCCATTCATAAGAAAAGTAAGATATATACAAAAGTAATATACACAAGATCTGTTTTGCTGCAGAAACACTTGTGAGTCTTTGAAGTCCCTAAAACATCATCTAAACCTGTATTTGTATACATTAGCTATAGTGTGATTGCTAAGTAATAATACTACTTGTGATATATATAGTACTTACTATATGCAATTCACCGTTAACATATTTTACTTTATTATTCTGAGACCTCACAGCAACCTTAAGTGGGTGTATTTTTATCCACAGTCTATATAGTTGTGGATATTAAGACTTGGAAAGGTTAGATGACTTCTCCAACATCTAACAATAATGTAGAATTCAAAACGTGTGGCCAGGTGTAGTGGCTCACACCTGTAATCCCAGAACTTTGGGAGGCCAAGGCGGGCAGATCACCTGAGGTCAGGAGTTCAAGACCAGCCTGGCCAGCATGGTGAAACCCCAACTTTACTAAAAATACAAAAAAAAAAAAAAAAAAAAAAAAAAAAAAAAAAAAAAAACTTAGCTGGCTGTGGTGGCAGGTGCCTGTAATCCCAGCTATATGGGAGGCTGAGGCAGGATAAGGCAGGAACCCAGGAGGCGGAGGTTGCAATGAGCCAAGATCACTCCATTGCACTCCAGCCTGGGCAACAAGAGCAAAACTCCATTACAAAAAGGAAAAAAAAAAAGAATTAAAAACATGTGGGATTCAAACACAAGTTATGTGACTTTAGCCAACATTCTTAATGACTATACTACATAGCCTCCCATGTACCTCTACTCTGTGTACCTCTACCTTCCACGTACCTCCCATGTGCCCTTACATGTACTTAAGATTTAACCATTTAATATCAGAAGGGGAGGTAAAGAGGGAAAGTGAGTCCCTCTTTACCTCCCCTTCTGATACTAAATCGGTAAACCTTATTGAAGAAAAATAGACTAAGCCCTGCCAGCCAAAGTTTTCTAGTAGGTCTTGGATAGTATTTTGCTCAACACACCCAGTTTTGGGAGGACAGTATACATACTATTGGTTAGCAGGTGGTTCTGCTGCAGTGGATTGAGGGTTGGAGCACCTCCAATGCCTGGCTGGCCAGCTAGGGCTGCATGAGCAATTCCATGTTGGGGTCCAGGTGCCACAAATGGAGACTGCATCTTATCTTTATCCCAGGAGGATTCACTTCCACCTGAAAAATATTCATATAAACAGATTTCAATTTGACCACTTTCCATAAGAAGGCTTTTTAAAATTCCCTTTTAGGGCTGCAATCATGAATACCACCTCTTAGAAAATTGTTATTGAACACAGTTAACTCATTTTTATGACAGTTTCAAAAACTTTCAATAGTCTAGAGATGTAAGCTGCCTTTGGGAAGGCTAAATCATTCTCAATAATAGTATAGGCACTCTTGACTTGTTGGTATTCTCAACAAATCTGGAATCATAATGAATAGCTTTTAGAAGCACTTACATGTTGGGGAACATTAATTGACCACCACTGCCTTGTATTCTAAACCTTTAACATACATATACTATATTTTAAAGGACTGTACTGATCACTGAAAAAGAACCCACTCATTTGTAAGAGCATGATAACATGCAAAAATACATGGTAAGAAACAGAATGATCTTTTCTTCTCAGGTCACTTAGAGAAGCAAATCTATTCATAGACACTAGAGTTTTGTTTAAAATAAGCTGGACAAAAATAGGAAACAATTGCTTTGAATTTGAAATTATACTTACCTTGATCCTTCAAGATAGAACGTGAGGTAAAGTGTGTATAAATGTAGATAAATCATGATCTACATTGGCATAGCTATTTCATCTGGTATCTAACATACTATGGGGGATAGAACCATCGCTTAAAATCATATGGAAAACAAACACAGAATAATTTCCAGGACATTCTTTCAGGATAATACTTTAAACAGGGGAGTAAAGAGTGGGATTCGAATCACTGCAGAAGCAGATAGTCTGGCTTTAGAAAACAAAATGGTTGTGCAGGCAGCTCCATCTATTTGCTTGATGTGCTTCATTCATTCAGGGGTCAGTGGTTCCTCCTCCATTCCCATGCTGGGACTGCAACATTAGCACTCTACCTGGCTGACACCATCCCACTTACTGCCTAAAACTCTGACCCTGTTTGTGTGGGGTTTGGTCTCAGGACTCTTGGGAGCTCTGTAAAATATGTATATTTAATGGGTTTTTTTAAAGGTAGAAAAATCAACATACTCATATCCCCAACATTTAATATTGTGATTATTTTCACATCTTTGACTTCCCTCCCACATTTTGTTCATATGGATACCCATTTTTACATTATAAGCAGTCTGTCATGTTGCTTCAGGTATCATATCTACAAAGTGCAGTGACTATTAAACATTAGACTTCGTTTCCAGTTGTCACTATTATAGTCTACATTATAACAAAAACATTCATTTAAATTATTTCCTTAGAATCAGTTAATTCCCTGAGTGGAATTTGAGTCAAAGGGGACAAAAATTTTTATACTTTTATTTCAAAAACCACATTTGCAAAAGCAGTTTTGAGAGTTGTAAACTTTTCAGGGAAATGTCTTCAGGCCCAATTGGTATTCCTCCTCAAGATTTAAAATTTATTCAAGCAAATTGCCTGCTAGAATCTCTGAAAGGATTGTTTAACCTTCCTCTCCAGTCATCCAGTCTTACCTCAGTTCTGAAGAGGAAGAACCTTATTCTAGTCCTCCTCTTCAGTACTCTTTCAGGCTCTTTTGTGGCCAAAGTTAATCTCTAATTCAAAAGTGAGAGTCTTGACTAGCCTCCAACTAGATGAGCTGAGATAAGGAAACACCAGATTCTAGAGCAGTATATGTAAAGATTGAAGGGTATCTGGCCCTGCTGATGTGGACGCAGATTTTCCAATCAAATGTGGGAAGAAATAAGCAGTTACTTGTTGGGGTCCTGATATAAGCCATTCAGATAAGACGCATGAAACCTTCGTAGGTAGGAAATTTGGTTGAATTTAATAGACTGGTTTAATGGACCAAAAATCATTCCCTTGATCATGTTGAGGTCTGCTATGTTCATTGAAAACATGCAATACTTCTATGATTACCACTTGTTCTCTCTTTTCATCCAGATGTTGGCTGTTGTACAGCATGTGCTTAAGAGCAGGGAGGTAATTTATGGTTTGGTGCATTGACATATTTTAGTGTTGACAAATTTGAAATTTCAATTAAAATCAATAAGACATTGTTATGCTGTAATGAAGAGAGATGGTGGGGCAAGGGAGTATTTTAATAAGCTATGAAAGTAACCACTGCAACGCTGAGAATTCTTTATAGGAACATTAGGCCAATAAACATGATTAATATCAGAAAATGCAAAAATTTGAAAGATCAATTACTGAGCAAAAACGGAAGCACTACATCATTTTAGCACTATGTTCAAGATATGAATTAGCTTACCATTGCAGAACTGTAATTTATAAAATGAGTAAAACATTGACAAAGGAAGATACATTTAGAAGACATTAAATTATACCATATGATGATAATATAGTACTGCAGTATCACAGCAGCAACAGCAACACAGCAATATTGGAGCTGAGATTATATCAATATTTATTTTATAAATTTAAAACTGTTTAGTCTACATTTAATATTAAATGGTACATTAGGTAGTATTCTCATGGTTTGTGTATCACATTTTCCAAATAAGCTTGAATAGAAATGTTTTACAAATCTTATCAAAGGATTTCAATGTGGTTTTATGTATGCTTTGATGAGAACTTTGGATACACTTTTTCCAACAGCTCACACCTTTGTTAACTACTGTGTTAATGATAGAAAAGGTAGTTTCTATCTCTTCCCACCTCCACCAAATGTGGATATAAGTATTATCCTGCAATATAACGGCAACTGTATATGAATCAAATGGCTGAGGAGTGTGGAACATTCTAGATATTTGGATTAGGAGGTATTAACTCTCTGAATACATTTTTTGTCTTTTGAACTAAATCTCTTATCGTTTTTAAGTGTAAACATTAATTATGACTTAATCTGGAATGTTCAGTGGCCCCAATATTTGCATTTTTATGCCTCTTTGTCAAGATGCAGTAATACCCGTTGCCCTTAAAACTAACAAAGTATTTTGACCAATCTAAGCTACAGTCAGCCTTGTATTAACCACTATTTTGAAGGCTTAGGTATCCACCTTCCTTGTCCTATCTATCTGTCTGTCTGTCTACCTCCAAATGCAGTAGTTAGCTAAGGCTGCCATAACAAATACCACAGACAGAATGGCTTAAACCACAAGAATTTAGTTTCTCACGGTTCTGGAGGTCAGAAGTCCAAGATCATGGTTTTGGCAGGTTTAGTAGTTTCTCCTGAGACCTTCCTCTATGGTTTGTAGATGACTGTGTTTTCCCTGTGTCCTCACATGCTCTTTCCTCTGTGCAAGTGCATCCTTGGTAACTCTTTTATGTCCAAGTTTCCTCTTCTTATAAGAACTCCAAGCAAACCGGATTAGAATCCATTCTAGGCCGGATTTATTTATTTATTTATTTAAATTGTTATTATTTTTTAATTTTTGTGAGTACAGAGTAGGTGTATATATTTACGGAGTACCTGATATGTTTTGCCACAGGCATGCAATGTGAAATAAGTACATCATGGAGAATGAGATATTCATCCCCTGAAGCATTTATCCTTTGAATTACAAGCAATACGGTTAGATTCTTTGTTTTAAAATATACTTAATCACCTCCTTAAAGGCCTTAGCTACAAATACAGTCACATTTCAAAGTAACTGGGGGTTAGGGCTTCAATATCTGAATTTTAGGGGTACGTAATTCAGCCCGTAACACTAAAGTATGCACATTTGTTGGAACCAGACCATACTAGCTTTGTGAGGGAATTCCTCCAGTAAAGAGGAGATAAACTGGACAGCACTTTTCACAAGGCATGACTAAGAGGCTGGCAGGGTAGGCAGTGGGTTTGGGAAAACAAAATAACCTCTTTAAGTCTTCATGAAATTTTGTATTAAGTATAAACGTAACCCAACACAGTCCTAAGCATGTAAAGATAATGTAGAAAATGCAGCAAATCTTCATTAACTGAATAATTTATTTGAGCTTTTCCATATCAACTACTTATCACTGTTTTACCACAATATTTAGTAAAACTAAACTGATGACAATAAACAGTGTAACACAATCAACAGTATTACAAGCAACTATTGCTACATTAGTACTAATTAATTTAATCCTAACGTTACCAATAAGAAAGCTAGAGAGAACTACATTTTTATAAGCCCTTACTTCATAGAAATATATATTCTTAGTTAGAATCAGTGTAAGAACAATAAAGTGATTCACTGTGGGGAAACATTAATTTAACAAGGTATCTGACAAACTTCTATTGCTTTAATCAGAAACTCTTTAGTTTGCAATTTAGACCTTTTTAAAAAAATCCCATTTTAAAATGTTAGGGTTCCCAGAAGGTTATTTGTTTTTGTGGCATTTTCTTTGTAGGATAAGTGGGTAGAGGACAGAGACCTATGAATCACAGAGACCCTACAACAGAAACATGGAATTTAACACATAAAAAGGACCTTTTTATCCATTTAGTTAAAAATAATAACTTGAAAAAGGATTGGCCGGGCGCGGTGGCTCACGCCTGTAATCCCAGCACTTTGGGAGGCCGAGGCGGGTGGATCACGAGATCAGGAGATCGAGATCATCTTGGTTAACATGGTGAAACCCCGTCTCTACTAAAAATACAAAAAATTAGCCGGATGTGGTGGCGGGCACCATAGTCCCAGCTACTCGGGAGGCTGAGACAGGAGAATGGCGTGAACCTGGGAGGCGGAGCTTGCAGTGAGCTGAGATCGCGCCACTGCACTCCAGCCTGGGCGACAGAGACTCCATCTCAATTAAAAAAAAAAAAAAAAAAAAAGGAGCAAGATCATATCATGGGTGGGACCCAAAGCAGTATTTTAATGTTTTAATTTGCTAAAATTTTGAATTAGCACTTCCGCATTTCCCATTCTAATAACACAATGCTTACTATGGTCAGGTTGTGAAAAGCAATAACAAAGATCATTACGATGTGTTCCAAACAAATTAGCATAAGCCTACAAGCCAAAACACCGAAACACCAACATGTTTCAAATGGCTATAAAGGAAACCCAGCAGTAAGGCTCTAAATAAAAATTCCAAGCAATCATTCTTCACCTTAGCACCATGTTGTTAAGAATGAGTGAAGGAAGCTAATAAAATATTCGCTGAAGAGAATCAAGAAAATTTAGTAACCAGTCTTCCTCATCCACCCATAGGGGTCAGTGATCTTCTTTATAAATGAATAAGCTGTAATTTCCGTAGGTTTGAGTTTCTAAGACTACTAGAATTGTGTGAGTCATAGGCAAGTGTTTCATAATTTAAAAGTGATCTGTCTTATTAATTCAAGTTGAGTGTAACTTTTAAAATTTTAGAGGAATACTGTAATAGCAGTTGCTAGTATATTTTGCAAAGTACACATTTAAAAGCCACCTACTAGAAAAAATACATAAGGTAATTATATAAATTCAAAACTATGGCCTTGAATGTGAAAAATGGAAGTGTTTATAACAAGCTGTCCTTACATTGAAACTTTTGTAGCTACAACAAAACATATAAGTCAGATTATTTGAAAATATGGGTCTAAATTGATCATGTTTCCAGTAATCTTAAGTACATAAGGCAAAGAGAAAGCAGTCAAATGGGAAGAGGTCTATGTAGCATACGGCCTAAATCGAGCTTGTTCTCTCAGCCATAGAATATTCGTTTAGCTAGAATCTTAGATAAACGCACCTTGTTTGATAAATCTACACAGCATGAAGCATTTTGTAGTAGAAAAATATTTTGAATCATAATTAAATCGTTAAAGACTTCATTTTTTTTTCTAAATAATAATATAGTATGTGTTAAGTGTGTGTAGCGGGGAGGTGTACACATACACATATAGACACAAATTCAGGGGTTAGGATATTGTAAAGTGCTAATACATGAATGGAAAACAAGGTGTGTATGTGTAGAGGTGCTATACGCTACAATTGTATCATATTATTATTTTATTTGCTTTTCCTGTATGCATTCAAAAAATAGAATATTCAGCAGCTTTCCAGATTGGTGACATCAGTAGCACAAGCATGCAGTGTATCTGTAATTTGAACCAATATGGATAGAAAATAGACAGCAATTATTCGTTTTAAAATATTGAGAAGGTCTCAACTAGTTTATCTCCTCTTTTACTTTAAAACGTTATCTAGAAACAGCCACACCTCCGGGTGATGGTCTAAGAATTTCAAGTTTAATCAGAGGTATAATAGCAGCTAATTGACGAGCCTCTAGGGCTATACTTGCCAATACAATAACCACTAGTCACCTGTGGCTATTTAAATATAACTTTTCATTAATTAAAATAAAGTAAAAAGAATGAAAAAATTCAGCTCCTCAGTTGCACTAATCACATTACCAATGCTCAAAGGTCACATGCAGCTAGGGACTATCATATCGAGAAGTACAGATACTGATAATTTACTTCCTTGCGGAAAGTTATACTAGAAAGCGCTATCCTAGAGTATAAGCAGTTTGTGTAAAACAGTTTAAAACACAGGTATCTACAGCATCTTCATTTCAACATATCTGAAACTAAATTGACCATTATTCAATGAAAGAGATCTTGCTCCTTTATTTCCTATATCTGTTAGTGGCATAATGCAGTTGTTTCAATGGGAAATGTTTGAGTTCTTAACATGTGTCAGGTGCTATTTGCAGGTATTGGAAATAGAGAAATAAAAGGCAAATCCCTTGACCTCAAAGATCTCTCAGTGCAGTAAGTATCATTGCCATCTCTTAACCATTCACTCTGTGCTTAAGTGACCAAATTATCTGGAATTGACTTTACACTGAGTTCCCTTCCATTCCCACTGACACTGCCTTTGTCTGGACCCTCATTCCTCTCTCACATTACAATCATCTCAAGAGACTCTTAACTGATTTTCCTACTACTAGCCTCATCTCCTCCAATTGGTCCTTGACACAGCGACTGAAATAAATACAAAAAACAAAAATAAAGAAGGTGGAGTATCAGAAAGGACAATCTAAAAAGAAGAGAATACAACTGAGCAGAGCAGTATCCAGGAAGAAAGAAAAGAATGCCTTGGTTGCATGACCAGAATGTTTATACACAAACCTTCAAAGGGTTCCAAGAAATGTGCAAAGACTCTGTGAGAGAGTGTGATGGGTGGACCAACATGAGCTACAACTGTTGTATTAACACATAAGCATTATCTTCTTTCTTTATTATACTTTAAGTTCTGGGGTACACGTGCAGAACGTGCAGTTTTGCAACATAGGTATACACTTGCCCTGGTGGTTTGCTGCACCTATCAACCTGTCACCTACATTAAGTATTTCTCCTAATGTTATCCCTCCCCTACTCCCCTAGCCCCTGACAGGCCCCAGTGTGTGATGTTCCTCTCCCTGTGCCCATGTGTCCTCATTGTTCAACTCCTACTTCTGAGTGACAATACAAGGTGTTTGGTTTTCTGATCTTGTGATAGTTTGCTGAGAATGACGGTTTCCAACTTCATCCACATCCCTGCAAAGGACATGAACTCATCCTTTTTTATGGCTGCATAGTATTCCATGGTGTATATGTATCACATTTGCTTAATCCAGTCTATCATTGATGGACATTTGGACTGGTTCCAAGTCTTTGCTATTGTGAATAGTGTTGCAATAAACATACGTTTGCATGTGTCTTTATCATAGAATGATTTATAATCCTTTGGGTATATGCCAAATAATGGGATGGCTGGGTCAAATGGTATTTCTGGTTCTAGATCCTTGAGGAATCGCCACACTGTCTTCTACAATAGTCAAACTAATTTACACTCCCACCAACAGTGTAAAAGTGTTTCTATTTTTCCACAACCTCTCCAGCACCTGTTGTTTACTGACTTTTTAATGATCACCATTCTAACTGGCATGAGATGGTACTCATTGTGGTTTTGATTTGCATTTCTCTAATGACCAGTGATGACGAGCTTTATTTCATGTCTGTTGGCTGCATTACCTTTACAGGCAAAACCACCAACCACACAAACAAATGAAAAAAATCAAACAAATGACCCTATACTTTTATCATCACTGTCATTCAAAAAGATTAGGAGTCAAGTTCAAAAGTTTCCAAATTAATAGTGAATAAATTTGTTTCTGGATTTAAAAGGAACTCACGCTTCAAAGTAGACTTGATAATTAAAATATAAGTACTCACCACAGGCTTACTCAAGTCAATTGCACCTAACTCATACATATTTCTAAAAATAAGGCTAATATGTTTCACAAAGTAAATGTAAAATTCAAACAAAGTCCCAATATATTTGTTTCTAAATTAAAATGTTGCAAGATGTAAGTATTCCCTGAGTGCCACTTTAAAGCACAGTGGCTAAAACTTGAACATCACATTATGGAATTTCAAAGATTAGTTTAGTTGTAGAAGGAATTATATCACAGATAATGAAGGCACAGTGCTCTTCCATATGTCCTGCTGAATGTGATGATATGGTTGGAGAAACTCTTGCAAACTATTAGTTTGCATAACTTAAAATACACTCTGGTTCAAAGGTATTTTATCGTAGACATGAAGAAAATGGGGTTTTGCCAGATATTATTTTGCAATTCCAAATGATAATCTTATCTTATTCACTCTCCTATGAACCCCCCACATTTTTAAATTGTCATATTTATCTTGGTATCATGTTATGTTGCCTGGAGTAGAAGTTTTCTTTAAAAATACCCTTCAATGGCTGGGTATGGTGGCTCACACCTGTGATCCCAGCACTTTGGGAGGCCGAGGCAGGCAGGTCATGAGGTCAGGAGATCAAGACCATCTTGGCCAACATGGTGAAACCCTGCCTCTACTAAAAATACAAAAATTAGTCGGGCATGGTGGTGCGCAACTATAGTCCCAACTACTCGGGAGGCTGAGACAGGAGAATTACTTGAACCAAGGAGGCAGAGATTACAGTGAGCCAAGATCACACCACTGAACTCCAGCCTGGTGACAGAGTGAGACTCTGTCTCAAAAAATAAATAAATAAATAAATAAATAAATAAATAAATAAATATAAATAAATAAATAAATAAATAAAATAAAAATACCCTTCAATTCTATGTAAGCTGTCTGCTGTGGCAAGTACAGAAAAATGTGTTTATGTGTGACAAGACACTTTTTGGAAATTTGAATTCATTTCTTGCTACTGTAAGTATTGCAAGTTAAAACACTCGAAAAATCTAAGTTCAAGACAGTGATGGCATTTTCTTATCTGAATTTGAGTTCCTTCTTTCATTCTTAATAACATGTGGTCTGTCTAAATGACGAACATATTATCAAGTCACTTCACAGTAAATAATCATATAATACCACCAATATAGCTTGGATATTTGTCCCCACCCAAATCTCATGTTGAATTTTAATTTCGAATGCGGGAGGTGGGACCTGGTGGAAGGTGTTCAGATCAGGGGGACGGAACCTTTATGTCTTGGTGCTGTCTTCATGACAGTGAGTGAGTTCTTGCAAGATTTCATCATTTAAAAGTGTGTGGAACCTCACCCTCACCCTCTCTCCATTGCTACTGCTTTCACCATGTGACATGATTATTTTCCCTTTGCGTTCCGCCGTGAAAAAAAGCTCCCTGAGGCTTCACCAGAAACCAAGCAGAACCACCATCTATCATTTCCCTCTTTCGTCATATTTCTGAAACATTGAACAATTACTGAGAATACGGGCAAATTATTTATTTTAAAGAGCTAATTCCTAGAATTTATAAGTTGTGATATGTGCTCTTGTAAAATATACCTTAAATCGGAGGTCCTTAAAATGAGGTTATGCATACCCTAGAAAATGTAAAGGCTGACCTACAAAGATAGAGCAAGATATTTGAGTTTTAACATTTATTTGATATGTTAACCAAAAAGTAACTACAACATTATGTGTCACTAATATTTAAGATAGGAATCATCACTGATGCCTTCACCGCTCAAGCATTAGAGGAACCCGGAGGGGTTGGGGGAAGGAGGAGTTTTCAGCAGGGCACGTGGTTGGCCATTGGCAGCCCTAGACTTTTATTTACTCTGACCTCATTGTGATATGTTCTACATGCACTCAACTGAGTAGATTCAATAAACTAGTCGTTACAAAGTGAACAACACAATACAACCTCAGATTGAAGACAATAATGCAAGCATAGGAGAAGAAATATAAAATAGCAGAGCTGATACTTCTCCTACTCAATGTAGGAACTCTGTCACTTTCATTAAGAAGTAAAATATTGTAAAGGTCATCAGATTTGATGTATTAATCACATTGTCCTCACTGATACTAAGAATATATGTTTTAAAGGTTTTATGTAATTAATAAACTTTATTAGTTAAAATCTTGTTTAATCTTGTTCTCATTAATTTCTATTTTATGTATATGTTAGTACATGTATACAGCTTGAAATGTACTTTATGTATACTAGAAGAACATACTTTATTATTATTATTATTTTATTTTTTTGAGACAGAGTCTCCCTCCGTCTCCCAGGCTGGAATTCTGTGGCACGATCTCGGCTCACTGCAAGCTCCGCCTCCCAGGTTCACGCCATTGTCCTGCCTCAGCCTCCCAAGTAGCTGGGACTACAGGCACTGGCCACCATGCCCGACTAATTTTTTGTATTTTGTTTAGTAGAGACGGGGTTTCTCCGTGTTAGCCAGGATGGTGTCGATATGCTGACCTCGTGATCCGCCCGCCTCAGCCTCCCGATATGCTGGGATTACAGGCATGAGATGCCCCGCCCCGCCTAAAAGAGCATACTTATTATTTACCTGATGGAGTGTATGAACATAAGGTTTCAATGACTGCTCCGAATTTATAAAAAATTAAATGGCACAAATTTACATTTTTTTTCATAATCAGAAATTTTTAAAAAATATATGTGTGTAGTATTGTATTTTTACAACACTCATTTTTCATAGATCAATTAAGAAGATGAAAAATGAGTGTTGTAAATGTGTAATATTATGGATGTATATTTACCTACCCATACATAATTTAAGCATATTTACCTACTTGTAACATAATTTAAATATATATACCTACCCATAACATAATTTAAGTATACATACCTACATAATTTAAGTATATTTTCCTACCCATAACATAATTTAAGTCTATATACTTACACAAAACATAATTAAAGTACTTTTTCTATTACACTGTTAATTTAACCAAATAAACCATGCTTTAGAAGCTAATGAAGTAAACCAAAAAGCAGAGGATAAGACTGGCCACACAGAAGGAGGCAGAATAATTCATCTCTTCTTTTTATCCCTGCACATAAACTAATATCATTTCTGTAGGTATAAATATCTTCCTGTCAGTGCAATTCTTACAGCTATCAAAAAATTATTTAGGGAAACCATATCGCAGTCTCTAGACAATAGAATTCATTTTGAACAATAAATTGAGATGAAAGCATTATGATCTTTTGCAGCCAATGGTGAGAGTTAATTATTACTCACACAGCAAGTTTTCTTGTTGAGATTTCAGCTTGTCTGTATGCTTTGGAGTGGTGAGGTTGAAGCGGTCTTACTTGACTAGTAGTGGTCAACTGGCAAATTTCTATGAAAGTGGCAGATAGAGACCGACACAAAATAGAGAGGGAAGAACTGTATCCTTCAATTAATAGCATAGTGGAAGGAGCATCAGACAGACCTGAGGTTGAATTCTGGTCGCTCTATTTACTATCTATGGGCTTTGGAAATGACATTAAGGTTCTTTGAGTCCGAGTTTCCTAATATCTGATAGGGAAATATAATCTACCTGCTCTAGGGTTGTTTTAAGGATTAAATGAGATGGAATATGTAAAACGACACAATATCTAGACATATCAAACACTAAATGAGTGTAAGCTATTATCATTTAAGTTATTTTAGAATATAAAACCCCGTCTCTACTAAAAATATGAAAAATTAGCCGGGCGTGGTGGCGGGCACCTGTATTCCCAGCTACTGGGGAGGCTGAGGCAGGAGAATGGCATGAAGCCAGGAGGCGGAGCTTGCCGTGAGCCAAGATCACTCCACCGCACTCCGGCCTGGATGACAGAGCGAGACTCTTGTCTCAAAAAATATATATATATATAAAAGACAAAATAGGGTATTAACTTCATTAACCTGTCTATAGAGTGACTACCTTTTTAACTATACTACCAACAAAAGATGATGAAGACCACTAGTGACCCCAAGAATTAAAGAAATAATTTGCAGAGGTAAAACTCTATTATTTTTGCAGTTAACCACATTAATTTTCATGGCCATGTGCATTTTAACTTATTGCTCTTAAAGCAGATTGCATAATAGAATACAGTAAAACATTGAAAATGAGAACTCCAGATAAGACTTTACTAGGCTACTTCTAATAATCTATCAAGTGTTTCAGCAGTGAGACTAAACAACTATATATAGCCTGTTCTCCTCTTGAGAAAGCAGAAGCAGAAGGCTCTTTGTTTTTTTCTCTCTGTACAGAAAAGACTGGGCTTGGCTGGTAAACATTGATTATTAATCCTAGGACTTCTTAAAAGAAGAACAATAAGAAAGAAACAAAAAAAAATTTAATTTGAAGAAAGAGGAGAAAGTTGGTAGAAATAATGGAGAATAATTTTTGCCAATAATTTTCATAGTGCTCTAAACCGAATACAAAATAAAACAGAAAACAAGAGGAAAGAGGCAAGCACACAACATGAACATGAAAGACACAAAAAAGAAAGAATTTCAGCAAGAAAAAGGTAATCCTTTTACCCACATAAAGACAAAACCTGCAGACCCAAATTCACAGAAATCTATAAAACTGGGGAAAATATGACAAATTGAAATACATGGCAGAACCTGAAATAACAATACAAAGAGAAAGAAACATACTTGTTAAGCTGAGGCATTAGACTGAATACACCAACAATTCTTCCATACGGAAAAAAGAAAGGATAAGGGAATACAGTCTTTTTAGTGAAAAATAAAAGAAGAAGAAAATGCAGTAGATGCAACATAAATCAATAGATAGAATCAATATATAGCAAGTATAGATTTGACATGGACCATTCACTGGCTCTCGGATCTTAGTGCCTGTGTGTGTGTGGAATGGATCTTTCACTTGTATTACACTGGGGCTTATGAATGACTGTTGATGATATCAAAGAGATTCATAAATGGATTTTATCACTACATTGAGTCATTAAAACTACAATTATCAGTTAAGGGCTGCTACTTACAAAACAATTACAGCATATATGTCTCATACCTGTGAAAATCACATTCCCTGAACGCACACTATGTGCCTGAAAAACGTTGAAAGCACACTGGGCACTTGACATGTGCCAGAAAGTATTCACCTAATCCTCAGAACACCATGTCCTAGGTACTGTAATCAGCCACATTTTATAGAGAAAACTGAAACTCAAAAGATTGATTTTCCCACGCTTGTATTACCAGTAAAGAATCAAACCAGGAAAGGCTCCAGAACACACACACTAAATCACTATCCTCAACTGTTACTTAACGGAGGCTTTGATTGTGAATGTGCACAGTTTAGAATCTGAGGAACAAAATGAGGCACTTTGGTGAAGAGAACTAAGAAAGTGGTAGTTTCAAAGATAGGCTTACTAGACTAGGCTGAGACCTGGAGTGGGCAGACGTGGGAATCATGAAGTATTGAAGGCCTTCAGAGAAAATCCCTCAATTCCAAGTGGCATAAGAAAGCTACTTTCTTATTCACGTCCCTCTTTTAAAACGAAGTCTTTTTAAAATATAAATGATATGAGTCAATTATGGGTAGTGTTTTCTCTGTCTTGAAAACGAGGGTAAGGCTGCAAAGCATCTGAAGGAAAAGGGCCAAGTTGATGCCTGAAGAGAAAAGAGTGGAAAAATAATGGTATTTCTTGGAAGCCAATCACTAAAAGAAGGACAGAACATACAAGGTCTAATACCACAACTGAAAACAATAATTTAAGTGGAAAAGGCATTATTACTACATCCAAAGTGATTATTAACACTTCTTTAATGATCAGAAAAAAAATACTAACAGCCATGGGCTTAAAGTAATGAAAATATATCTAATTCAGAATACAATAAAAATGCCACAAGTAGACTAAATCTTTTTTTTTTTTAAAGACAGGATCTCACTCTGTCACCCAGGCTGGAGTGCAGTGATGCAATCATGGCTCGCTAGAGCTTTGAACTCCTGGGCTCAAGTGATCCTTTCAGCTCAGCCTCCCGAATAGCTGGCAATACAGGTGCACAACACCATGTCTGGCTAGTTTTTTCTATTTTCTGTAGAGATGGGGTCTCACTGTTTCCCAGGCTGATCTTAAACTCCTGGGCTCAAATGATCCTCATAAAGTGCTGGGATTACAGGCTTGAATCACTGCAATTGGCCAAGAAAACTTTTTATACACTGTTTTTCTTAATCTCAATTCCTGAACTTCTATTTGAGCAGCTAAAATTATTTTTCAAGTAGTGTGCTAGACAAGCATTAGGAATAAGATTGTCTCCTTTTCTTGATCAAAACAAGAGAACACATCCTTTTCAAGTTGCAGGTTTTATATATGAAATGCTTACCATATCATAAAGAAACAAATTCAAGAAAATTCTATCAAGCAAGAGAGAATGGAGTCAGACATAGATATAGATAGATAGATACATACATACATACATACATATATACATAGATACATACATTACATACATAGATACATAGATAGATACATAGATGAATGTGGAAGGCATGGTATGCACTCCCTGTCTACTGATGTTAGAAATGTTCAAGGGCAGCTGGATGCAAGGACTAACACCAGTAATCCTAGCAATGTGGGAGGCTGAGGCAGGAGGATTGCTTAAGGCCAGGAGGTCAAGACCAGGCTGGGCAACATAGCATGACTCCATGTTTACACAAAATAAAAATCAGTTTTAAAAATTAGCCAGGCATGGTGGTGTGCATCTGCAGTCCCCGGTACTTGGAAGTCTGAGACAGCTTGAGTCCAGGAGGTCAAGGCTGCAGTGAGCTATGATCTCACCACTGCACTCCAGCCTGGATGACAGAGTGAGACCCTGTCTCAAAAAAAAAAAAAAAAAAAAAAGAAAAGAGTCATTATGAATTCAATAATTAAAATACATTTACTGGTTGAAAAAGCCATTAGTTTCTTTTAAAGAAAATAATGATGAGTATAGTTAAAATATGCACAAAATTTGCAAATGATTAAGGAGAAGCACTGACTTGCTTTCCAAATGGTCATTCAACACACGATAGGCAACAGGGCAGTAAAAAATAGTGCCTGGTAATTTGTTTTCATTCCAGATTGTTCCATTGAACACATTTTTCAAAGAAAACTATCAAACATTGGATTAACTTATGCAATTTAATACATTAATAGTTTAGCTGCAGTTTTTACTACCTGCACACAAAAGACGGATGTTTACAAAATATGATTATATATTCTGTGTTAATGGCTGGATGATAATTATCTTTAAGAACTTTTAGTTTCTCCAAAGCAGCTACAATAGTTGGAAAAGTTTTAAAGCATGCAGTTATGTTTCAACATTCCATTTAAAAATTCAGTAAGATTTCGAAGAGAGAGGAGAGAGATTGATCTTAACAACAGTACAATTTGAGATGTCTGGATCTTTTTCAAAAATGGAATATTTTTCCATCATTAAATTATTTGAATTGGCCTCTTCACACTATGTATAGTATTCTCACAAGAGAGGGAGTAGAATATAAACAAATGAGTCTATTTTGCATAAATATAAAAATCTTGTGAATCACTAATAGACTAGATATTCTTTCAAATACAAGCCCAAATTCAGTTGCACAGTATTATTTAGTATGAGATTCTCTATTGGTCACAGCCTATCAAATTTCAATACATAACAACCATTAAGCTCAGACCCATTCCTGTAAGGAGGAAAGGTTAAATATGCACCAGCACACCACACAGGCTTGGCTTATTAGGGTTGGCAGTGCAGCAAAAGTAGCAGAGACTCATAGCAAAATAATGTGTGATGCTTTTGGCCAATTTACAGACTTGTTTCCAAGGCCGACAACCTGGCATGATAAATGTATTTGGGAATACACACACACACACACAAACAGAGAGAGAGAGAGAGAGAGAGAGAGAGAGAGAGGGAGAGAGAGACAGAAAGACATATAAAACCTATGCCTGGCACTGAAAGCAAAGTCTGTATGTTACAGTTTAACTTTTTGGAGTTTTATAAAATAATAGTAACTTCAAAGTTAACAACATTGCAAAATCATAGGCATTTTAAAGTTTGCATGTGTTGAAAATATTTATGCATTGTCAACAGTAGTAATATGTATGTTTTAGAACTTTGTAGAACAGAAAAGGGCACAGATCCAAGCTCAAAGTAAAAAGAAATAGCTCTTCATAGATATGTGTGGGAGTAATTCATATATACGCATTCACACAAATTTCCTAAGCTCTGCCATCCTAACAATGCACAATATACAGAGTAGCCTAAGAAATTGGGTTTCAAATCAAAAGGCCTTAAAAGCAAATTTGGAAAACTGGCTAGAAATTATTACCTTCCAAACTTGATTAATGACTCAATTCATATAGGCTTACCTCAAGCAGTCTAGATAGTTCAGACATATTTTATAAAGTAAGGATAAAAAATTTAAATTATTGTAGAAATGGAGGTGGGAAAGAACATTTGTGGGATGTAACTTGGGTAGGATTGCGTAGGACAGGAAGGATGGTGGAAGATACAGTTGCCTAGGTGTAGCCGAAGAAGAGGAGGATAAAAGGACATGGAGATCTGGAACCTAAGATACCAAGGGAACAGGCAGGTCCATAGTTTTGTCTACTTTTCACCTTCTCTGTTTCTGACCAAGAAGTTTAATTTGTGGTCATGCAACTGAATTCAGCACCAATATGTAAATGACAAAGATGAAAGGGATACCACTACTTAAAGCAATGCTGCCTATTCTAGAAAATGTCAAAGTTAAATCAGCCAGCTCTTTTAAAAAGATCTATAACTTGATAATAAAATACCTGAAAGCGGCCTATTTTTTATTTTATGTTTCCTTTTAATGATTGCTCTTATTTATTTATTTATTTACTCATTCCATCTATGTGATAACATCTATAGTTCATATGTTTCTGAAAGTCAAATTCATAAAAGCATACATATGTGATTATTTCTGCAAAGTACCAAATCTGTTATTGAATGAAAATAAATTATTTATATTTCTATTACAGTATTGATATTTTTGTAAATGACACAAAACATGAATTCTTATTGTCTGATTTTTACCAAGTGAAAAATAGAATAATTGTAAATGTTTTCAAACATTCTTTTCTCACTAATATGTTTTCTTTTGGCTGTTCAGTTTGTTATCCAATTTTGAAACATATTTCCAATTTGGCAATGGACACAATAAATATTGCACAGTCTGTTATTTGGAAAGAAAAATAAATAATATTTTCTCTTTGAATACAGAACACGTGCGCCTTGCTTGAAATGGAAATAGGCCACTGATTATCATAAAATACAATGGCCTGAAAAAATTTCATGGTTACAGTGCTCAGTGGGAATATACTATCGAAAAATGTATTATTTTACGTTGATGTGAACACCTGCACCTTTGTATTTTTCTTTAAAATATGGGTTGCATTTTTACCATGTACCACCTTGATTATCTTTAAAAAAATATTAACAGCTTGCAGCCTCATACCAATGCCCATTTACAAATTCCAAATGTTTTGTCACATTTCTTGTGAGCAATGCCATCTGCCAGAGGTGGCATTCATGGCTGTTTACCCTGACTCCCTCCAAGAATTCATCTGCCACTATCTAATGCTGCCTGAATAAAGGGGATTAAGACTCTGATGCAACAGAGACTATTGATAATTTGGTATAATTGGGAAGAAATGAAGATAAATGAGGTTGAGGATGGAGAGGCAATTAGTTGAGCCGCCTGTACAGCTGTGTTCTCGGCCTAGCTCCCCTGGCCTTTTCTTCAGCGAGGTATGCGCAAATTAACCATAATGACAAACACACTCTTCCCAAAGCTCTTGTACTTTGTAAAACCTGAGAATTCACTTTTCACTTCTGATAACTCAGTTAGTTGTTTGGTAAAGTTGTTTCTCACACAGTCTCCTAATATCCTAATTACTGAGGGCTACCACACCTGTTATACTTCAGGACTAATATCCACCTCCAAATACCCAAATTCCTTGCTTTCGGTTGTTGTCAGGCAAGTGTTTACAAGCTGAGTACAGTGAGAATCCGAAGCCCATTTTACCTTAATTGTGGTCCAGTGTTTAGGACAAATTGGCAGTTCTTTCATTTTTATATGATTAGAAGCCAAGAGAACCCTTCGGAGTGAATGAAAAGCAGCTTATCTTTTAATTTTAGGAGAATAGTGTGCAAACTGCATTCTTTTTGATAGTTTGTGATGAAAAGGCAGGGCCAGCTTTACAAACAAGCTCTTAGGCATCTTTAGAGATTGGCAAAACCAGTATTTATTTTCTAAGGTAAAATTTACATATTCATATTAAGCCTGTTATTTTTATTATTATGCTTCCTAAATGAAAATGGCAACTCTGTCAAAAGTTCACCACAAACATGTGTAGCCAGTGACTAACTCAAAATGTGAGATATTTTTTTCTAACCACAGAAATGGCTATGTTGGGCATTTAGTTGAGGATGCTATCATAGAAAGTAAATATTTTGAGGTGCAGTATCTCCATTGATATTTTTTCTCTATTTTGCCATGTAAAAATTATTCTTATTATCTCATTTGTAAATACCTCTGTATGCCTTTGAATTGTTACTTCTTGTGAGAAAACAGTAAAACTAAATTAATACATTTAGAATATGTAACTGTACTAATATATTGTGGGGTGATGGATGCCTTTGCCCACTCTATGGAAAGGAATGTGGCAAGATAAATACTTTTTCAATTTGTGATTTGTTTCGCTCACAAAACCAATAACCTAAAAGTATTTATTTCAAAACAAACGGTATGCTAATTACAAATGTTGATCAATTCAGGCATATACATGCAGTGTGAGGACTGTTTATGGTTACATTCTTATTTCTTGAAAACACCAATTAAATTATTTGTTTTTTATCTGAGCTGTGCAATATAGTAGCCACTGGACACATATGTCAATTTAATTAAATAAATAAAATGAAAAATTCAGTTCCTCAATCACACCAACCCTACTATGTTGGACAGCATGGAAGAACATTTCCATCATCACAGAAAGTTCTATTGGTCAGTGCTGGTCTATATTTCAGACTTACTGCTACTCCATTCATACAAACTAGTGAGGTTGAACTGTAGGCAGACTAGGGATGTAAGAACAGATAAATGAAAGACAGAGTCTTCAGTTTACAAAGGGATTCAGAATTCCCTCAGTTTTCTCAGGTGGAGTGCTAGAAGCTTCAGTTTCAACAGGCTTAGTTGATAAACATTAGAAAAAACATTATTGGTGTGTTTACAGAGCACTGATCTTTTTAAGACTTTAAGAAACTTTAGCAAAGGTTATTCTTCAGCTAAATCTCTGCTATTTTACCCACAATTTCCCTTACATAGCCAAGGTATATAGTGTGACAATGGCAAGCCATCAGAAATAAATCTTAGGTTATTACTTATTTAAGGTGATGAACTGTAAAATCAAAGAAATAATATGTTACAATTTCTGGGGAATATTTTGGAAATTAATACTATGCTCAGCTAGTCTGAAAATATTACATACACATATGTATGTGCACACACATGTTCAGCAATACAATTCTAAACAAAATCAGAGCAGATTAATATTTTTATAGGAAATTATTTTTCACTGAAATTGTTTTAAAAAGACTACTGCATGTTTTAAATTTTACTACTTTTCAATAGGACTGAGGTTCTTGATTTATAATATAATTCAGAGACTGATAAATGTAATACATACAAGTTTGATAAGCAGTTTATCTGTAAATATGTTCTCTTACAAATTGTATACTTTTAAGTAAAAAAAAAAAAAAAAAAAAAAACCTCTTAATTTGAGACTCATAGCACCAAGTTTTAATGTTAAGCATTTTAATATCAATTTTTTTCAAGACAGTGTTTCACTCTGTCACCCAGGCTGGAGTGCAGGGGCACAGTCACCACTCACTGCAGCCTCAACCACCCTGGGCTCAGATGATCCTTCTACCTCAGCCTCCCGAGTAGCTGGGACTATAGGCGTGTGCCGCCATGTCTAGCAAACTTTTGTGTTTTTCTAGGGATCTCTCGCCATGTTGCCCAAGCTGGTCTTGAACTCCTGGGTTCAAGTGATCCACCAGCCTTGACTTCATAAAGTGCTAGGATTACAGATGCGAGCCACTGCACCTAGCCGTAATATCAATTTTTATGTTGTAATTATAAATAAATGGACAAACTCATAGAATACTAGTAATTTTCCAACCTCTAAATTGATGATTAACTTCCCACTAAAAGGCTAGACATCCTCAGTTTGCCCCCTACAGGTTTCAGTTTCCTTTCTTATACAATTATTAAGTTGAGCTGGATGATTTGAAGGCGGCCTTCCGGTTCTGGCATTTCATGATTCTATAGGTTGTTTCTATAAATAAATATTTATTTAAATATAAGCACCATAAAAATGTGGTGAAATGTTAAATGCAAAATTCTGGAGAGTGCTTATCTTTGGTCGGGAGGCAGAGGGATGGGAAAAGGGATGTGCATATATGTAAATGCAAGTTTTTAATAATCTTTTAGTTCTTGTGTAGTGAGTTCACTAATAATTTATATATATTACTGTTGGGAACAGGTCCCCCCAAATCTGGCCATAAACTGGCCTCAAAACTGGCCATAAACAAAATCTTTGCAGCACTGTGACATGTTCATGATGGCCATAACGCCCACGCTGGAAGGTTGTGGGTTTACTGGAATGAGGCCAAGGAACACCTGGCCCACCCAGGGAGCAAAACCACTTAAAAGCGTTCTTAAGTCACAAACAATAGCATGAGCGATCTGTGCCTTAAGGATATACTCCTGCTGCAGATAACTAGCCAAACCCATCCCTTTATTTCAGCCCAACCCTTCGTTTCCCATAAGGGATACTTTTAGTTTATCCAATATCTATAGAAACAATGCTAATGACTGGCTTGCTGTTAATAAATATGTGGGTAAATCTCTCTTCGAGGCTCTCAGCTCTGAAGGCTATGAGACCTCTGATTTCCCACTTCACATCTCTATATTTCTGTGTGTGTCTTTCATTCCTCTAGCGCCACTGGGTTAGGGTCTCCCAGACCGAGCTGGTCTCAGCATATTACATATTGTTTTTTTCAATTCCAATGTTTTTAAAAGATAGCATAAGGAATTTACTGAATGGCTACTCCATTTGGTTCTAAGAATCAAGTTATCTGATGTTAGGCTGTGCTACGTAAAAGCACAGGGCCAAGACTTCTTTAAAGCAAGTACAGATACAAGAGGAGTGGATGATGAGCCCAGATTTCTCAGAGATTATAAAACTGGCTTGAAATACTTGTCACTTTCTTTCTTTTAAAGCAGAAATCCTGTATTTTCATCAGTTTTTGGATATGACAAAGAAAAATGCAGAAGGGTAACAGACTTGCCATTTGTGCAATAAGAGATTCTGGAGCCAGAAAAGATAAACACTAGATACTCAAGATATTTCTATTCACATTGACATTGCTTATTTTAAATAAGTTCAAGATCTTAATGAGTGGGTCCTGAGCTAAAATTTCCATTGAACATGATTCTATTCTGCTCTTTTGGCCATTCAACTGTAAAATATCAAAACCAACTGTATGTACACACTCATAAAAATCAATTCAAGATAGAACAAGCTTGACAATGGAGGCTTAACAGCCTACTTTGCTAGTAGAACATTAGAATATTTGTAGTTCAAGTTCTAATCACTGCTTATTTCCTGAGTCCAGTGGCTAGTAAAGTCCAATGAATTGTGACTTCTAAAGTTGTCAAATTAAGAGATGGTAGCTACTCGGTGGCAAGTTATTTCTCTTTTGAGAGTCTATTAAAGGCTTACTTCAGACAAGAGTAATAAACAATGTCCTCTGAGTACACATGCAAAAATGTACCAATAATAAATTTTGACACTAACCAAAGAGAATAGAGAAAATCAAAGAGAAGAGCTGAGGGTTACAACAAATTTTTAGGGTTCTGGGGAATTATGTAGGGAACAGAATTATCCAAAGGTTCTGCCTTGTACAAAGGTTCTGTCCATTCATGAATTGCTATGAAGAATTACCTGAGACTAGGTAATTTACAAAGAAAAGAGGTTTAATTAGCTCACACTTTTACAGGCTGTACAGGCTCCCCTAGGTGGGGAGGCCTAAGGAAACTTACAATCGTGGTGGAAGCATGAAGGGAAAGCAGGCATGTCCTAAATGGCTGGAGAAGGAGGAAGAGAGTGAAGGGGGAGGTGCTACACACTTTTAAAACATCAGATCTCTTTATAACTCACTCATTGTCATAAGAATAGCAAGGAGGAAATCCTCCCATTATCCAATCACCTCCCAAATAGGCCCCACCTCCAACACTGGGAATGACAATTCGACATGAGATTTGGACAGGGCTACAAACCCAAACCATATCATTCTGGCCCCTCCCAAATCTCATGTCCTCACACTACAAAATACAATCACCCCTTCTCAACAGTCCTCCAAGTCTCAACTCATTTCAGCATTAACTCAAAATTCCACAGTCCAAAGTCTCATCTGAGATAAGGCAAGTCTCTTCTGCCCATCAACCTGTAAAATCAAAAACAAGTTAGTTACTCCCAAGATACAGTGGGGGTACAGGCATTGGATAAATACCCCTGTTGCAAAAGGAAGAAATAAGCCCAAACAAAGGGGCAACAGGTACCATGCAAGTCTGAAACCCAGCAGGGAAGTCATTAAATCTTAAAGCTCCAAAATATTCTTCTTTGACTCCATGTCTCACATCCAGATCACATTGATGCAAGGAGGCGAGCTCCCAAGACCTTGGGAAGCTCTGCCTCTGTGACTTTGAGGGTACAGCCCCCTTGGTTACTTGCACAGGCTGGCATTAAATGTCTGCGGCTTTTCTAGGTGCACAATGCAAGCCATCAGTGGATCTACTATTCTGGGGTCTGGAGGATGGTGGCCCTCTTCTCACAGCTCCACTAAGCAGTGCCCCAGTGGTGACTCTGTATGGGGACTTTAACCCCACATTTTCCCCTCACACTACCCCGGTAGAGGTTCTCCATGAGGGCTCTGCCTCTGTAGTGGGCTTCTGTCTGCACATCTGGGCATTTCCATACACCCTCTGAAATCTAAGCGGAGGCCCCCAAGCCTCAACTCTTGCCCTCTGCACACCTGTAGGCGTAACACAATGTGGAAGCTGTGAAGGCCAACAGCTTGCACCTTCTGGAGCAGCAGCCTGAGACATATCTGGGGCCCTTTTGGCCATGGCTGGAGCTAGAGCAGCTGGGACTCAGGAAGCAGCGTCCTGAGGTTGAGCAGGGCATTGGGGTCCTGGGTCCAGCCTGCAATACCATTCTTCCCTCCTCAGCCCATAAGCCTATGATATGAGGGGCTGCTGCCATGAATGTCTCTGAAATCCCTTTGAGACATTTTCCCCCATTGTCTTGGCTATTAACATTTGGCACCTCTTATGCAAATTTCTTCAGCCAGCTTAAATTCCTCCCCAGAAAATCTGTTTTTCTTTTCTACCACATAGCCAGGCTGTAAATTTTCTAAAAGTTTATGCTCTGCTTCCCTCTTAAATATAAGTTACAGTTTCATATCATGTTTTTGCTCACACATATGAACATAGGCTTATAGAAGCAGCTAGGCTAATTCTTGAATGCTTTACTGCTTAGATATTTCTTCTGCCAGATACTCTAACTCATCTCTCTCAAGTTCAAAGTTCCACAGATACCGAAAGCATGGGCGCAATGCTGCCAGTCTCTTTACTAAAGCATAGCAAGAGTGACCTTTACCCCAGTTCCCAAAAAGTTCCTCATCTCCATCTGACACCTCATCAGCTTGGCCATATCTGTTCATATTACTATCAGCATTTTGGTCAAAACCACTCAACAATGCTCTAGGAAGTTCCAAACTTCCCTCATCTTCCTGTTTTCTTCTGAGCCCTTGCAACTGTTCTAACCTCTGCCCGTTACCCAGTTCCAAAGCTGCTTCCACATTTTCAGATATCTTTAGAGCAATGCCCCACTCCTCAGTACTAATATTCTGTATTATTCAATTTTCATATTGCTATAAAGAAATACCTGAGACTGGATAACTTATAAAGAAAAGAACTTTAATTAGCTCACACTTCCACAGGCTGTATAGTAAGTCTGGCTGTGGAGGTCTCAGGAAACTTACAATCTTGGCGGAAGGCAAAGGGGAAGGAACATGGCTGGAACAGGAGGAACAGAGTAAAGGAGGAGATACTGCACGCTTTTCAACAACCGGCTCTCTTGAGAACTCACTCACTACCATGGAGAATAGCAAGGGGGAAATCTTCCCATCATTCAATCACCTCTACCATGATGCTCCTCCAACACTGGGGATTACAATTCAACATGAGATTCAGACAGGGACACAAATACAGACCATACCAGCCTCTATAACACTTTTGGTATCAAGTTCATGAGCAAAAACTAGTTAAAATGGTATTACCAAATTAATGCTTTTTGTTGCAATATCCTTTATGGATTTTATCATTCAACCTAATGTGGAATATAACTGATCTTAATTGCATTAGAAGGTATCATGTATATACAATGAAGATCACTGAGAACTGTAGTGTTAAAACATAATTGTATTTATTTCTAGCTTTACCAGTCCATTTTATACACATATGGTGGATAAGACATACAGACACATTTGTCACTCAAATGTGATTCAATTGTTATGTTACTAAAACAAAAGAAACAATTCAATACAAGGAAATACACACAATGAATTTGGATTGTCAATATATCTTATTGAAAACACCCTGTACTCTTTATATGTGTCACTAGCGATTCTATCTGCACCAAATGGCTATGTAGCACCGACTCCACAGAAAAGACAATAGAGCCTCACTAAGGGGTAAATTAAAATATGCTGGTCCATTTAGTCACTATAACAATATCCATATACTGTTTCTTCATGCTATAGATTTTAAAAAGAGTTAACATACTCTAACTTGTCCTTATGATAACAGAGCATATTTCAGATGAAAGGAACCTTTAAAACGATCATTTTACAGATAGGGAAACCTGAGATTAACACAAATGAAGGCCAAGGTCAACTGCGAATTAGTGGATGAACTATTAGTTTACTGTTAAAAGCTGTTTCTGTTCATCAGTGAAAAAGATAGGCAGAGAGGTATAAGTCATACCTAAGAGGCAGGGCCATTATAGGGATGAAGCTTAGGTTGGGAAGAGGGTTAGAATCCACAGGGTTCTACTGAAGGAGGCACCTCTTTTCTGGCCATATGAGAAAAACAATCTCCATTCTTAAAATATGTAAATAATCACCCCTCACATATATATGACTGTTAGAATTTAAAAAGTATTTTTCACATTCATAACCTCATTTTATTTTCACAACAAAAATAATGAGACAATGAAAGTAAAATAGCTTTGAAAAAAATTTCTGTATAGTTTATATAACTTTAATATATTATTATTATTTCAATTATAGTGAAAAGCTTGCTAACCACTTCCCCTCTCAAATATATTTCTCAGAAAGAGTAAGAAAAAAGATAATTGCATAGTCTAATTCACTCAAATAAACAGTCTGTATATACTATCCAAGTTTATTAAATTATCAAATACATAAATGGACTTTGTAATAAAGTTTCCCAGCATTTGTAAGCGTTTTAACTTTTGAAAGCACTTTTAAATCCATTATCACATTTTATTTTCACAACAGTTCTATGAGTACCTCCACGAAAAGGACTGTGTCTTATTCTCCTTAACATCAATGCCACAGATTAGGCAATAAATAAGGGCTTATTGAGTGAATATATAAATTAAAAGGGAGAGGAATAAGGGGATTGGGCAAATGGGTAAATGAATAGGGAAAAAAGAACAAAGTAGCTCGGTATTCATTTTTTAGAGTATTTTTAGCAATATGTCTGTAATAATCTGTCTCTACAATTCTGTATTTGTAAAGATATTTTAAATCCCTAAGTGCACACCCTTGCCGTAATTCTTCTTTAGTATTATAGCTTCATGGCAATGTCCTAACTTATATTGCAGTCCTATATTTAGGACTGTCGTAGTTTAGTATAATTTGTATAATTGAATTCAACTCAGATGTGATGAGACTCTCTAAGTATGTCCACAAATGGATGAAGAATGTAGGTTTGCTTATGCTTGCTGTTGTGCATTTTTTTCCTTGTTTATTTTATTGACCATTGTAATCTAGCCTTTCTGGATTTTATGTTATTTGAACCTCTTTTATATTCATTATTGTGACTTTCAACAGGTTTCCAATTACCCCATTGCAACTATTAGTTGACTTTTGCTTTTGGGATATCAAGGCCCTATTGGTTTAATATATGTTGTTTCTGTTCCTTCTAGCTTTATATCTACTGACCAAATACCCATCACTGCCCTCTTCCATCTACCCCAACACATGCTATCAGCAACACAACAAAATATCTTATACTCTAGTGATCTCAGTTGTTTGAACTTGCTCCAAATTCTGTATGATCACCTGTTTATGTTAACTGCCATGCCTAATACCTGAATTTCTCTGTACTAGTGCTTCCTTCACTGAGACAAAGTGTATTGTTCAACTTGGAAGTGACCCAAAATAATGCATTGATAAGAACCGCTGTTACTGACTTTGCAGTAGCAAATCAAATCACAGCAACAAATTTAATGTTTTCCTTCAGAGTTTCTAAGTTGAAACTTATCACAGATTTGTTCATTATAATTATTTCACCTCTAAGTACACTTTCCAGTAGCCTGATTAGAAGAAAAAAAATGCTTATTATAAAATTTCTATTTATTTATTTATTTTGGACGTTGCAGAGAAAGGCAATTCTTTGTTTCTATTGACAAAAAAATCTTAGTCTATAATGAAGACAGAGCTAGAATAACAGTATGTCCTACAACAGTGTAATCCACAGGACTCTCAGCATAACGTATTGAATACAATGGCACACTACGCAATCAGCATTCATCAAATATTTACTACTGAGTGCCTAGTCTCGGCCAGAAACTTGTGTTAAAGGTGAGATAATTGATCTATTCTTGATATATTTATCATCCCAACTTTATGTAAGACACTATTCTAGACTAATGTACATAAAAATGAAGACCAGACAAGTATTACATTGTTGAATAAGGAGCTTTCATAATGAAGCAGCTAGACTCTCTTACAGTTGATTTGTACATTTGGGCTCAAACAGGTTATTTTTATTAGCATTTATCACTAACAGATTACATGTATAAAGAACAAATAGATTGATTGTAATAGCTGTCTTCTCCTTTGCAAAAGAAAGAAAAAGATAGAATCCCCTGTGACTGTGTTACATATCATTTAAAACAAAAACACCTAATGCTAGTTATCATAGCAAATAAAAGATGCTGTTCACCATCGTCAAACTGAAATCTCCTCTACTGCTTTGCAGTGTGAGCAGTCATGAACCCAGGGTTTAGGAAAATTTCCATTCTAATTACATTGTGTTCTTACCATTATGATGTCACCAAAATCTATTAACCTGTACATTGATGGAACCATATGTGTTCTCAATTTAATTTTTTTACAATGAGTTATTTTGCCATGAAAATAATGTAAGCTTTGGAGTTAAAATTCATATATTTGATCATATAATGTCTATTTGAACTTTACTAAATCACTGAGCCTCTTTGGGCCTTGGTTTCTTCTAATACCAAAGAGAAATCATGACACTACTCGCTCTACTTGCCTTATAGAATTTTCATGATAATCAAAGGAAATATGTTGATGTGAAACCACTTTGTGAACTAAATTGCTAAACAAATGTGAGCTTTCAAGTAAATGACCAATATATAATATCTTTTTTTTTTTTTTTTTTTTTTGCCAATTCTTGTATCTACTAAGAAGGGTCTAAAACAAGAATTGGAAAGCAAACAAATGCAGTAAGACTGAATTTGATAATCATATGCTATTAGATATGTATAATCAGAAACGCCACCAGTAATGTGTTAGTACATCTGATCATTCTTACAATTATCAATGGGCAATAATACATGTGTTTTGAAGGGAAGATGAAACCTATTCATAACACATATAATTTCTTTTTAGGCTACTTTTTTTGGCCCTTGGAACCCATTAACATTAAATGAGAAAAAAAAAATCTAAGACCTCCAAATATTAGTAAGTCTTTAGTGACCAGAATGATTTGTGACTCTAGCATTTACTCACAATGAAGTACATAACATACGGAATAGCTGTTACATTCAGTCTGTTAACTCATTAAATTCTTTGTTTGAATATAAAATTTTTATTTAAAAGATGATATTATTTTGTATAACCATACTAACATATAATACATGCTTCAATTATATGATATATGTCACTTAATTAAACTTCTCTACCTAGTCTTTGCAATAATATTCAGAGATCATTATCAGGAACAAAGCAACAAATCCAAAACCCTCGTTTCCTAAAATTAAAAACAAGGTGCATGCTCTTTCATTTCCCCACCGCAACATATTGAAAATAACACTAAAATATTTGGATTGGAAGTTTTTATTAGATCTTATTTTCTTCCCTTTTAAAATCAATTTCTTTGTTTCTTGTACACATCTCTTGTCAATAAAATGAAAAATGATATAGATTTAGGAGGATAGTGGTCTCAGTGTAGCACATCTCATATTATTATTCCAGTATCATCTGTTACAAACTAAGACCAATTCCCACATCTAATTACAAACAGGATTTCAGAGTCATTAAACAAAATACATTTCCATTAATGCTGCTGTAAGAAGATAGGGGAAAAATGAAGATTAGTTCATGCTGCACCTCTGCTTTTCAAGCTTTGAAGATTTAGACCTCTGTAGTTAGAGACTATAAATTTGTCAAAGATCAGCGAAGTTATAGACATGTGAAAATGCTTTACTCTACATAGCTTAGGCTGCACTACTTGTATTTTGTCATTAGTTTTTATTGTGTTGCATTTAGTACATGAGGAAATTAACAAGAAACTGAAAAATTCCTTCTCTGTTGTTTGGTAGGTGCCTGGAGGTATCTTCTTGTGCTCTACAAAGACGTGTTCCTCATACTTCACAGTAAATTTGCTACAACAAAGCTTACATAAGAAAATAGATTACTTTCAAGTAGCTAATTTTGATTCGATAAGACAAAGTTATTTTTTTACCCTATTAAAACACAGTGCCAATTCTTCAAATACAAGGAAGGTAACAGAATAAATAAACCAAGTAAAGTGGTTCATGCAATATCCCTAAATGGATGAAATATAAACTAAGAGGTATCTCTTTTCCTTCAATGAAGCATGCAGTTCTCGTTAACGTTAATGAATCCAGGGAAGACATTGCTGAATGTCTGAAGGACATGTTTTTTGCACTTTATTTACTTACAATTTTCTTATGGAGAGTTTGTTTCAAGTAGTCCAAACAGAGCTTTAAAGTGTCCCTGTTCATAGTGTTTTAAGCCATATAGCTCATGGAGATCCAAATAATTCTAAACTGAAGAAAGATAAATATGATGACTCTGGTCCTACAGGCAAAAGAGAGAGAAGGCTTCTCATTTGAATTTTAATTCTTTCAAGAATAATGACAAATCTAGTAGATTACTCCTTTTACCCTTTTATTGTGGATGGAAAGCCGTTAAGACCAGGGCCTCTTTCCTTCCTTCCTTCCTTCCTTCCTTCCTTCCTTCCTTCCTTCCTTCCTTCCTTCCTTCCTTCCTTTCTTCTTTCTTTCTTTCTCTTTCTTTCTTTCTTTCTCTTTCTTTCTTTCTTCTTTCTTTGTTTTTCTTTTTCTTTCTTTCTTTTTCTTTCTCTCTTTCTTTCTCTTTCTTTTTTCTTTCTCTTTCTTTCTCTCTCTCTTTCTTCTTTCTTTCTTTCTCCCTCTCTCTTTCTTCTTTCTTTCCCTCCCTCCCTTCCTTCCTTCCTGCCTTCCTGCCTTCCTCTCTCTCTCTTTCTTTCTCTCTCTTTCTTTCTTTCTTTCTTTTTTTTGTTCGACAGAGTCTTGCTCTGTCATCCAGAGTGGAGTGCACTGGCGCGATCTCAGCTCACTGTAACCTCTGCCTCCCAGGTTCAAGTGATTCTCATGCCTCAGCCTCCCGAGTAGCTGGGACTACAGGTGTGCGCCACCATGCCAGGCTAATTTTTTTCCTTTTTTTTTCCTTTTTTTTTTTTTTTTTGTAGAAACAGCATTTCTCCGTGTTGGCTAGGTTGGTCTGGAACTCCTGGCCTCAAGTGATCCACCCGCCTCAGCCTCCCAAAGTGTTGGGATTATAGGTGAGAGCCACCGCATCTGGCCCAGGGCCACATTCTTTACTATACACTGTTGAGATGCATCACACAGCAACTCAATGTTTTCTAATGTGTATGATGGAAATGTAGTTACTCTAGAATTCTAGAAGAAAATGAAGAATTGGCAATAAAACAATATCTGGATTATTAATTTTCTAAAGTTTATTTACAGACAGTTCCAGAACTAAATGGGCATCTTACCTATGTATTGCCACACCTCTCTTTCTCCCTTCTGCAATTAGAGTGACAGCAATAACTCATTACCCTATGTACAAAGAGAGAATTGCCACAGCTAGAATTGATTTAACTGTAATCTAATCCCACTTACTATTTTACAAATCAGAAAACTGAGGCTCAGGTACAGAAAGAGACTTGCCTGGATTCACAGCTACTTCTTGGCAGAGGTGGTTCTAGAATCCAGGTCTTTTAACACCTAATGTTAGGTTGCTTCCTCTGCAATTTCCCAACTTAATGTCAAATGCACTCTCTTATTTCACCCTCTTATTTTTCCTCATTCCCAAACCATCATGATAGTTCTTGTTTCTTGCTTGAGAGCAGGGACATCTTTCCTGGACTATGACTGTAGCAATAGTGATGTTGATGCAGGTGCTTCAGCACTTCAGCATGCATATGCTCATTCTCTCTCTCTCTCATACACACACACACACACACACACACACACACACTACTCCAAAAACATTGCTGAAGTATATGAATGCCTTTATTAACTTAATATATCTGGTAGACATAGTAGAGAAGAGGAGTAAACAGAGGTTAGTGGAGATGAAGAAGAGAGGATAGAGTTGGAAAATATCATCCAGAAGCAAAGGAACCAGGCAAAATGAGAATTCAGACCTCAGACCATTCTACAAGTTGATTCAAAATATTAATTTGGCTTCCTGAATTTTTCACTTATTGTGATTTTGTCAGTAGAAATAGCATATAATAGTAATGATGATGAGTTTTCTGAAAATAAAAAGTGTAAATTAATGCTCCTCCCAAAGAAGTCCTGCACACAATACCAAATCCACAAGAACTTATGAAAAGAAAGTTTAACCATTTATATGTCGAAGTATGCACATCTGTTTCCATAGAAATACTAGTGACCCAGAAATCAGGGAATAACATATGTTTTATAAATTTTTGCTATTCATTATTTCCAGTGGAAATTCCATCAAAAGATTTGTAGGGTTTTTTTTTTAACAAAGTAATATACAACTTTAAATTGAACCCTCATCAGCAATTAACTTCCTGAAATCTACTTGGACAGACTTTTCCAAAATATAGATGATACAAAAAATATTACTTTCCAATTCTATGCCATTAATCCTGATTGGCTGGTTGTGATTTTTCCTTCATTGGCTATAAATTAGCAGCTAATATGGAATAGAAGATTTTCATTAAGTATTTTCTGGCTTAGAGACAATTAAACACGTATAAATGCAGAGAGACTTACAGAGAAAAGGTGGGATGCAGCAGCAGAGTAGAAAACACATTAGGCTCACTAGACTGAAAAGACAAAATCTTGACTTTGTTACCACTAATTTTCTCTTAGTGTCAAAATATGTCACCTTAAGAGAGGTACTTCATTCTTTTGTGCCTCTCTTTGTCTCTTCTATGATAATAGTCAGAATACTGGTTTCTTACTTGCCTCATAGGGGTAATACAAAGGCATAAGGATGTCAATAACTGTATTTTGGCAAGATGTTACTAGACAATGCTGCCCTTGTGTATTCAATAAAATTATATTAAATGCTTACATGTATAGTATCTATAAATTCATTTTTATATTAGTAGACTATAGAACTTTCCATGTTTATAAATGGCATGCTCATGTGCTTAAATCACTAAAATAAAGTGTTTCCTTATGTTTATTGAAGGCAAAATGGTTAAGAAAATACTTTGTTCATGAGATAAATGTATAAAAATAATACCTACTTTAACAACTTCAAAACACTCCTGGGAACCTTGCGTAACACTCAAAAACATGAAAAACAATCTTTGGTCTTGTCATCTTTACTCTAACACTAAAATAACAGCCCAGGCATGTTGCTTTTTTAGACTAAAAGATGTACCTCTTTTGCCTTTTGAAGCACTTGAAAATTTAAAAAAGAAAAACTCAAAAACGCTGACTGCATAATAGCTGAGTATTCATGGTGGGTGTAAAACATGAAAGGTTACAGTATGGATCTGTGCCTACACATTTCTTTTCAACTCGAGCAGAATCCTCCTGCATCTGCTAACTCGGCAATCATGCGGCTGACAGATTTCTGGGTTTTCTAAATAATGCATGGGCTTTTCTTTTAACATGTCAGTGCAAAGGTATCAATTCTGCCCCAGTGTCTTTCATGATGTTCATTTGCCTTGACAGCATTCCATTAAACCAATGAGTTTCTCCCCTCCTGATGGTTCCTTAAATATTCATCCGAGTGATGTATTTGTTGTTTTTAAACGTATTATGAAGGATGTTTGCATTTATGAGAAAACTCCATGGCAGGTATAGTTGGAAAAAGAGGTAGAACAACAATCAAACTTTACAGCATGATGCTTTTCCTCATTCCTTTGATTCCTCCAACTCACTCCCTCCCCGCAAACACCACCACCCTCTACCCTCCCAAAAGAAGGTCTACACTCAAAACATTTGAACTTCCTAAAGAAATAACACCGAAATATTTACTACTACTTGATATATCTCTTGAGAAAGCAAAAATATATTTATTAAATAATGCAGGTTAACTTCAGCATCTACACTAGGAAAACAAATGCTTTGTTCTTTGCTCAGTGTTTCATGGGAGCAGGTACTCTCTCCAGTACAATGCATTGATGTTCCATTGATTATGTCTCAGTAGGAGGAACAAGCCTAAAAGCCAGAAAGTTAAAAGGGAATAGCATTTGTGCTCTATTTTTATAATGAGGTATGTAGTTTTCATAGATGCTGCTGCCCATAAAATACAAACCTTGAGCATCTGCAGAAAATAACTTTTGCCTCCTGGTTAAAAATGATTTAGATGCAAATCAGTCCTAATGGTTTATAGAGGTTTCTTTGCAAATTTCTTCAAGCCATTTAAGATAAACATTAGGATTTTAGGATGATCACCTAGAGGAGGCACTTGTAATCAACCATTTATGATGCAGCTAGAGAGACTTGACAATTAAAAGAGAAACCTGGACTGAGAATGCCTTAGGTTAAGTGGACATGGTGTCAATTTACACATGGAGAATAATCCTTGTGAAGGAACAACCTCCTCTTTTTGCCAAGAAAGAGAAGATAGGCATCTTCAATAAGATTTGGAAATACCGTTCATTAGGAAATATTAAAGGTTCAGAAAAGAATGAAGTAAACTTTGAAACAGGAAGCATTTGTGTCTGGGACCCTAACTTTTAGTTCTTTTTTCTCTCCTGTTGTTTAAAATCTCTGTCCAGGGAATTCCCTCCTCTCATCAGCATTAGCTCTCAAACTTTGATTCACACTAACATGTAAACAACTAATAACTGTCAAAAATAGAATACCCTGGGTAGCTTTACAATTAACTTTATGCTTTGCATTAAACACATCCTAAGAGAGTTGGCAATGGCAGAAACACAACAATTTCTCAGAGTCCATAAAATTATCTTACTTAAAGATAAAGGTAGCTCTGAGGAAGTGTCTTTTGTTACTTCATTAATTATATCTAATTCTGAAAGGAAACGTAACTCTTTCAAATCTGTGCCCATCAACTTCCCTCAGTAAGTTAAAAACCAAAACTCTCATACACGAGTGAAATGAATATTTCTTACAACGAGTGCCTACATTGTTTCCATATTGAAGTTTTACTCCGAGAGTCAACGATCTTAATAGTGGTTTCTTGAAAGTTTCTCCAACTATATTCTTTTATTATTAAAAAGCTACTAATTTTCACTGTCTGTAATTGTTTTTTTATTTCACTTTATATTTTACTGTTTTATTATTTATAGCATAATTTTTGATAAATGTTTATCTTATGTGTAATCATTATCCATTTATCATTATCATGACATATTTATATACCAATAAAGAATATATATATGTGTATGGTACATAAATATAAATCTGTATGTATATAATATTTAGGGTGTTAATCTCTTTGAAAGAGGTCTTATTTAACTGTTGTAAGGTTTAAGATTTAGGCATAATTCTCCATAGTAAGCCAGAAGAGAAGAGAAAAAAATCTAGGAAGATATCACTCCCTTAAGGACTTACCAAAACCTATGAGAGTGTACCTTAAGACAGTTCACCCAGTGGCAACTTCCCCAGAATTTGTTTTTTCTTTTCTCCTTGTACTACTGTTCACGTTATTTCAGTAGAAGAAAACTTACACAACCCCTATCTCCCACCTTTGTTTGTTTGTTTGTTTGTTTGTTTTTGCTTTTGTTTGAGACGGAATCTTGCTCTGTCACCCAGGCTGGAGGGCAATGGCGTGATCTCGGTTCACTGCAACCTCTGCTTTCCAGGTTCAAGCTACTCTCCTGCCTCCCGAGTAGCTGGGACTACAGGAGCATGCCACCATGCCCAGCTAATTTTTTGTATTTTTAGTATTAGTAGAGTCAGGGTTTCACCATGTTAGCCAGGATGATCTCGATCTCCTGACCTCATGATCTGCCCGTCTCGGCCTCCCAAAGTGCTGGGATTACAGGCGTGAGCCACCTCCCATCTTATGAAGTAAAATAGATATACCTTTATCCCACCTAGTGATACCTTCCTACTTTACTCTGCATACATTTCCTCCTTCTGAATCTGAACTGTCTTACTCCATATGTGACCAGAAGCCAAGGGTTAGAATGCAAGGCTAATTCTAGTAGAGCTGAGTCTATGAGAGCACTGGTCTTGATGACAATACTGCTATGATGACCCCTATGTGGCACAATTTATTTTCCTGCTCTATATTGTTGATACTACAAACTTCAGAAAAGTCAGAGGTCAATTCTTCTCTCCATATATCAACCAAACAATCATATTTCACTTCTTAAATTTTCTTTAAAGTCACAACCTTTGCTTTTATTGTTGAAGGCAATAAACTTTACTTTTTTTGTAAAAAATAAAGTTTTTTGTAAAAAAAAAAAAGAAAGAAACTTTAATGCTGCTACTTGGCAGGATCAGCTTGCCTCTAAAAAGGGGAATTACAATGTTGTAATATCAAGAAATTTGCATAAGAAAGACCATAGAGTGCGGAGCATCCAGGAAATGCATGGTGTATGAAAATCTATTTTTTGAAACCAAGCTGTGAATATGTAACGTACAAAATTCACTTTGGAAATGTAAAATGTTTGGCATTTCTTCAAAGTGTTAAAAACAGAGTTATCATTGTACCCAGCAATTCTACTCCTTGGTATATATCCCAGAGAAATGAAACCATATGTCTACACAAATCTTGCACACAGATGTTTATAGTAATATTATTTATAGTAGCCAGAAAGTGGAAGCAACCCAAATGGCCATGAACAGATAAATGGATAAACAAAATGTAGTATTTTCATAAAATGGAATCTCATTCAGGCATTAAAATAAATGAATTTCTGATACATGTTACAATATGGAAGAACCTTAAAAACATTATTCCAAGTAAAATAAGTCAGACACAAGAGGTCACATATTGTATGATTCCATTTATATGAAATATCCAGAATAGGTAAATCCATACAGAGAGTACAATGTAATAGTAAATTAGTGGTTTCCAGGTTCTTGTGGATGCAGAGAAATGGGCATCCTAATGGGTACAGGATTTCTTCATGGAGTGATAAAATATTTCTGGAATTTGATAATAAGTTATTAAGACTAGAATTAGATAACGATAGTAGTTGTATAAATCTGTAAATATACTAAAACCACTGAACTGTACACTTCAAAAGAGTGAATTTTATGGTATGTGAATTTTACCTCAATAAAACTCATAAAATTTTCACTTTGGATACTACAGAACTTCCAAACCTTTCCATAAGGGCACAAGTATTTATTACTAGAGTTCAATGCATGAACTAGGTTCACTGTATATACTGATCATATCCATGACTGTGATGTTAATATCCAAGTATCATAGAAAAGTAGGATTTTGAAAAAATAATAGTGATTATATCTGAGTCCCTTACACTAATATGTCCAGTGTAAAGTAGAATCCATTCAATGTGGGAGATATTTAATGAGCTCAACTCTATGTGAAACTATATGCTTATTAAACTGCCTTTTAAAAAGTAAATAGAAACAAAATAATAAGAGTATATATGTATATGATGATAGTGCAGAATTACTATTATTTTAATTTTTAGATACATATATACTCTAAAGAGTATCTCAAAATCAATGTACACTGTAAATTAACCTTTGAAATCTGGCATTGTATTAAGCAAATTACTATTGAATATTTTGTCATGTTCCATTTAATTCATGAAGGAACACTTCTTAAATGATAGCATATACCAATAATTACTTATAGTAAACTCCATTTATGAACACAATCTCTCAACGTAGATATAAAAATAATTTGTCAAAGGTTTTAGAAAATAAAATAAAATTATATTACTTTTTGGCCCAGTTTAAGAACCATTGCCTATATTTTCCCATTCTGTTATTTTTCACCTGTTTGTACTTAACCTGTAAGGATAACATGTGTGTCTTGGAAGATACTGCAAATCAATTTGCAAATACCTTGAAGGGAACAGTATGCTGGATAACACCCTGCATGGCTTCCTAGCGACTGAGTCTTGTCAGGCGCATCTAATCTCCTGTGACAGAATGACAGCATAGGAGATAGAAGGGAAGCAATAGATATAATTTATTTTGATTTTACTAAGGTTTTGGAGACCATTCTAAACAATTGGCTCATCAATATATTGTGAAAATCCAGTCAGAGCACACACCTGAAGAGAGTTCCCAGCAGGGGCACGAAGAGTGATCACCCATGAATAAATGTTAAGTTGAGGCAATGATACAAAAAAGTATTTTCCAAATCCCAAAAGCAGGGAAAACATTTCTGTCAGTATACTGAACATGGACAGAGGCACATTTTGATCACATGACACTAACCTCAAACTTCTAAGGAAGGGTTCAGAACCTGAAGTGACATCACTAAGTGAAAAATTCTGTAACGAATAAATAGTATGGACTATGAGAGCAACAGATTCAGGAGAGTACCCATTAAGTAAAAACAATACAAACAGAAGATGGGACTAGACTAATGATGCTCAAGAATTATAATAATGAATTCTAAGGCAATATGATTATCCCAGACTCATTCATTATAACCAAAGCACCAAGAGAGAATACTTGGTTGAAATCACTTGTTTTGAACCACACAAAACTGTAGCAGAGCTAGATATTTAGCATTAATGTACAAAAAACCAGAAACACTAAATGAGAATAACATGTAGGAACCAAGACAATATATTCAACACTGATTACATCTTCTCAAAAGTGAAGTTCTGCCCTTTGATTTGATAATAGCATAGTTGGGGACAGGAGGAAGGTGGAGGACTAGGAAGATCAGAATGATTATGCGTTGGCTAATAGGATCTATAAGGATAGATCACATCATTTCAAATTATTAATTGTGAGGAAGAGATAACACTAGGCCAAACTCTGAGGTGACTTCATACAAACTGACCTTAATATTACTGACAAAACAAGAAATGTAATTCACTAGATGAGGTATTAGGAAGAGACGTAATAAACAAGTCCCCAGAAGTGAGAGTTGCTTACTCCTGGAATGAGTTATAGAAGGGTATTGAAAAAACAATAGGTTCTTCTGGCTTGCTTTTTAAGGGGTCATAAGCACAGAAGAAAGATGAGTAAAGTAGTAAAAGTTGAAAATTCTATCAGAAAAAAAACTCTCAAAACAGTTCTTGGTATCAGGAGCTAATAAAAACATCATGCCTCGCTTGATTCCCTAGAAACATCTTGCTCCATATCTAATGAGGTGTTTGGATAACATAAAGAAAGAAGGCAATCTTGGGATTTTCTAATTCAACTTTGCAAGTTAATCAACCATATACACTTTGATTCTCTCCACTAAAACTATATTTTCCAAAAGGTAAAGTACTCAACATCTGCTCCATGGAAGCAAAACTGACACAAACGTCAGAACAAGCAGGGACTTGGAGGATAAAGATTTACATGGTTATAATCGTGGGTTCTCCAGAGAACATCACTGAGCATAGTTCTTCCTGAAATAAGCAATGCAGTTAAAAATACTCCATTTATTTCTACAAGTACATGGGCAACCCTGGAAGTCTTTGTTATAGTTTAAAAATAGATTCTGCAACTGTATAACTATATTTCTAATTTGACAGCTACAATTATAATCATTCAGGCATCTATTTCCCACAAACTCTCTACAGCCATAACCTTCAGTGATTAATTATAAAGCTCCATGAGAAATAGTACACAGACTAATTTCCTAAAACAATAAAAAACAGAATTTCTCATTTGGAGCTAAATGAAACATGAACAAGTTGTTATTCATGCTGAAATCTTGATGCAGAGTCATGGTGCAGCCATTATGGAAACTATTAAACAAACCTCAAATCAAAGAAACTATAGGTCTGCCTTCAAAGAGAAAATTCTGGTCTTGCATAAGAATATTCTAACTCCTATATTTTCTTTTTCTTTTAAAGCCTAATGGTATTCACTCTATTTTCATACTCTCCTGCCTCTGCTCTTGTCGAATCACCCAAAAATATCAACTTAAGCAAAATAGAAGATGTAAGAACTCACAGCAGGAAAACTCTTTTTTCACACACATTCAAACATCTCCACTAAATACGGCCTTCCAGTATTTTTAGGTCAGTGTGCTGCTTATTTCAGGATGTGTCAATAAATTTGGAAATTTCCTTAGGTCATGAAATACGTGCTGTCTGACCACCGTGGTTGGTTTTTTTGTGAAGAGCAAAATGCACAATGGTTGATCTCACACCCTCTAGGAAGTTGGTACATTGCTGTACATTTCTCTGTTTAGTTCAATTGTGAAAACATGATCTTTTAGTCTGTATTTTGATAAAGGTTTTCACAAATAAAAGCCAACACCTCCACAATTAAATGGCAAGAATCAATGGGTAATGGGGGGCTAGAATAAAAAGTTACAAGGAATATGCAGAGAAAACAAAATTTGATCCTTTTTAAAATGACAAGATAGATAAACATATTAACACCAGCAGAAAAATTTTAATTGAATACTTGGCATGTTTTTATACCTGTGATATTATGCCTTCAGGGGATTTAGCCACTAATAACAATGATGAAATTAAATAGCAATTCTGCCACAATAAGGCATTTAAAACAGAGTGTGCTCACTCTTAAATTGAAAAACAAACTCATTTTTAAAGTTTTCTGGTTACACAAACCATTGTGAAAATGGCTTATAAGAACCAAAAATTGGCCTCTCAAGAAAAATGTTCATATGACCACAAATACATTCAACAAAGAGAGACCATTAATTTATATTTATAATTGTGTCTTATAAAAACAAATGCCACTCATAAGGGAGAAAACAGGAAAGGTAATATGCACTCAGCTTGATTTCAGAGCAGGGATATAAATCATTGAGTTTATACTTAAAACAGTATAAAATTATAAATTATACTTAATAATTTATAATATTTGTGGCTCTAGATTTTTTAATTTTAATTTTTAATTTTTGTGGGTACATGGTAAGTGTATTTATGGATTACAGGAGATATTTCAATACAGGTATACAAAACATAATAATCACATTAGGGTAAACAGGGTATCTGTCACCTCAAGTATTTATACTTTGTGTTATCCACAAAAAATACAATCCAATTACACTCTTTTAGTTATATTTAAATGTGCAATGAAATTATTTTTGACTATAGTAACCCTATTGTGCTAGCAAATACTAGGTTTTATTCATTCTTTCTATTTTTGTACCCATTAAACCTCCCCACATCACCTCCTTACCTCACCCCCCACTACCCTTCTGAGTCACCTTCTACTCTCTATCTCCATGTATTCACTCATTTTAATTTTTAGCTCCCACAAATAAGTGAGAATATGCAGAGATTGTCTTTCCATGCCTGGATTACTCCACTTAACATATTAACCTCCAGTTCCATCAATGTTGTTGCAAATGTCAGGATCTTGTTATATTTTTATGGTTGAATACTACTTCATTTCATATATATATATATATTTACTACATATTAAAATACATATATATGTATTTTATGGCTTGATTAATTGGACAGTTTCAGAACTTCAAATGAAGCATTTGTTTTCTATACCTTACTTAATTGAAAAGAAAAAAAGATAATATCAAGAAAGAAAATCTATCAGAGATGTAGTCAAAATAGTAATTCCCAGAGTAGATCTTGAGGTCAGGTCAGGTCTCATCTGAAGTCTGGTAACTATTTTGTAAACAAAATATTAGTCAAGCCAAATTAAGGAAAATCTCCTTTATCAGCTGCATCTCAATGTCTAGGCTTATTGATTGAGATTCATTATAAAAGAAAGAAATTAGATTATGTAGCTTAAACTATAATAGAACATTGATTCAAACATTAGAAGCATAATGTTATGATGGAAAGATCAAGGAACTATGAATCAGTGCAAGATCTCTCACTACCTAGCTGTGTGATTACTGGCCAATTTCTCATGCTTCATACATCATCTGTAGTATCAAGGGTTGGGATTTAATTATCTGAAGTCACTTAGGACTCCAAATTTTAAGTTTAGAGATCTTCGTCAATAAGATTGTAAACAACAGGTGCTTTATAGTTAACCTAAAAATGTAATTGATCAAAACCTTATATAATCAAACATAAAATTTCCTCAAGCCATGTCCTCAACTCTTACCCAACTCCTAGAAATGTCCTGGGGTCTCTGAGAATCACTATTTGAAAATGACGGTCTAGGGGAATAGTACAGTGTGTTTATTTTTTGAAGGCTTATTTTATTTTAATGATTGATTTATGCAATACCGAGGCCATTATGTACAGATAAGTGAGGGGAGCTTTATTTCTTGGTCTCTTCTGCACTGGACAAAGTCTTGATGATATACTCATTGGTCTGGAGGCACTCAACACAATGAGACAATGTTTAATACTTCATTCAAAGCTATGCAATTTTTTTTCTGATGTTCAATTTCACCTTCTTCAAAGAACAGTTCAAATTCTACATCCTACAATTGAATCTCTTTCTGATTGTCTTAGAAGTAATTTTTTCTTTCTCTATATTGTCACAGTTCTTCTTGTTGTTTTTATCACATTCCATGTTAGAGTATAGTCATTTATATATTGATTCATTTTTATCTCCTCTCCTACCTAGATCATAAGCATTTGAAATATAGTGATATTTTTTTGTCTTCTCTTCTCAGACTACCAACATATTGCCTTTATAACTGTTGAAATATTGTACATTGTGGAGCCTAATAAATATGAAAATTGAATTTTGTTGAGAATCTTATTCAAGAATTACTCTAATCCCTCATGGAGTGGTTTAGAAATAGTCACTAGCCGCACTGCTTATTTCGTTTATGTACTTGCCCTTCATGGAATGTCTATTATTTGCTAGTCACTTCAAATATACAACTGGAATTACTTACAACAAAATTGAAAATAACTGCATTTTATCATAATCTAACACTCACTTCTATGTCACCACATAAATGATGGAAACATTCAATGTTTATCCCTCTGGATACCTCACAACCCACTCAATTGAATATTTACCAAATTGACTGCTTTTCTTTGGCCTGATTAGATCTAGTACTTATCTTGTGAACAAAGTTTGAAAGTTTCTCCAAGATCTAGCTTTCCTTTGGATTAAATAGCCAATGTCCCAGTCCTACTTGAACCATAAGCATTCAGAAAGAACATTCCCATAACTAGTAATCAGACCATAATGCTATGACCCGTGATCTCCTTTGTTGGAATTAGCTATTTCTGTTGCTTCTTGGAAGGCACCAAAGTAGATAAAAGTTGGAAACAAAGAGAAATCAAGCCCAGTCTTTGATCTCAGTTTAAATGGTGAGATAGGTGACCCAAAGGGCAACAAGACACACTAGTCCCCAGATTACCAAAAATTTTCGGATCTAAAATGCTTGAAATAAATTTTCATTTACAAATGATCATTTAGGAAACTGTAGTAGTTTCACTTTCCAGTAGAGCAGGGATTTCATTTATTCAGACTTTGAAATGCTTCAGAAACTTCATTTAAACCTATATAATAATAATTATTATTATACTTCAAGTCAGCTTCACTTCATTACATCAAGATAAGGATAATTAGATTGTAATCTCTGCATGGCCAAGGACAATCACTTCTGTCACTCAATTTCTATTGCACCAAGTATAACATCGTACACAGATGGAAATCTATACTTTATTTTATCACAATGATAGAGATATTCAGAATTAGGCCAGATTATATCTAGACAGGAAAATTATTAACTATTTAGCAAGTTTAAAATTAGGCACCAGTATAGCTCTCATATATGATAGCTCATTACAAAGGAGACACATTAAAAATGTTGTAGAAAATCTTTTTCCAGAAACTGGTATTCCTGAAACAAACATGAAAGAAATTACTGTGTGAACTCTCACTAATTTTTATTGGTAGAAAACACTGCTTTATAACAACATTGTATTATAAGAGGCTTCCTTTAGAATGTTGGTCATTTCTGAGTTACTTTAAGTTTTGAAAGCCAGTATGAGTTAACTGGCATTAGGATTAGGAAACTGATAATCAGTTTTCTCACTGTATCTTCATTTTAACATTTTTTTTAATTCCACGGTTTTGATAAAGTCAAATTCTCATTACAAACCAAGACTGAAGAGGAAGCATAACGTGGGAAAACCAAACTTTGGATTTAACTAGACACAAGACTCAAACTTAGGTCTGCAATTTACTAGCTTTGTGATTATGGGCAAGGCTGAACCTTTGTGCTTCTGTTTCCTGATCTATAAAATGGGAGTATTGAAAGTACTTTTTCTCAAGATTTAGGTAAAAATTAAATGAGTTATTATGTGAGATACTTAGTACATAGTAACTAATAACTATTCTTACTGTTGCTATTATTATTGTTTAGTGTTGTTTATTCTTATCTATGGGTTGTTTTCAGTTTCCAAGAACCCAATAAAATACACATTTTCCACTGATTCCCCAGTAAATTGCATCCAGGCTATGTAGAAAAAAGTCACTGTTTGCACTGGTTGAAATGCAGTTCTCATCTTGTATTTCACCATGAAAATTGTAACTTTACATGAGACGATCTACACTGTCTTAAAGTCAGAGGACTTTATCATACTGGTTTCATTTAATAATTTTCCTCTTTAATTGCTCTTACCACTTTCCTGAAAAATAAAGCCCCACCATGCTTGAATTTCTAGGAGTCTAGAAAAAGAGATGTAAAGCTGCTGCCAATTTACCTATCACATTATGTTGAATTAAATTGCAGAATTAGTTTGGAAATCTTTGGATCCTAAAACTATCTTTAATTGCCTTTTTTTTTTTTTTTCTAAAAATGTTTGGGGGACAGGGCCAAGATGTTGAACTAGAAGCAGTTCATGGGCACTGCTCTTATGGAGAGGAAAGCAAAGGGCTAGAGAACACTGCCGTGCAGGCCAATCAACAGAGAAATCATGTAGGGATCCAGCAAGGCAGCAGGCAGAAACAGAGAACAGAAAGGAACAAAGCTGGCCACTAACCTGTTAGATATCAGCATCTTAAAAAATATCAGCTGGGTGCGGTGGCTCACACCTGTAACCCCAGCACTTTGGGAGGCCGAGGCATGTGGATCACCTGAGGTCAGGAGTTCGAGACTAGTCTGGCCAACAAGGTGAAACCCCTTCTCTGCTAAAAATACAAAAATTAGCCAGGCATGGTGGTGGGCGCTTGTAATCTTAGTTACTTGGGAGGCTGAGACAGGGAGAATTGCTTGAACCCAGGAGGCAGAGGTTGTATTGAGCTGAGATCGTGCCACTGCACTCCAGCCTGAGCGATAGAGTGAGACTCCGTCTCAAAAAAAAAAAAAAAAAAAAAAAAAAAAAAAAAAAAGAATTCATATTCGGCCAAACTAAGCTTCATAAGTGAAGGAGACATAAGATCCTTTCCAGACAAGCAAATGCTGAGGCAATTCATTACCAAATGGAAAAACATTTCATGTTCTTGGATAGGAAAAATAATATTGCTGAAATGGCCATACTGCCCAAAGCAGTTTCCAGATTCAATGCTATTACTATCAAACTATCAATAATATTCTTCACATATCTGGAGAAAACTATTCTAAAATTCATATGGAACCAAAAAAGATCCCAAATACCCAAAGCAATCCTAAGCAAAAAGAAGAAAGCTGAAGGCATCACATTACTTGCCTTCAAATTATATTACACGGCTACAGTAAACAAAACTGCATATTGCAGGTACAAAACAAATACATAGACCAATGTTACAGAATAGCTAACCCAGAAATAAAGTCACAGACCTGAAACCATCTGATCTTTAATAAAGCTGACAAAAACAAGCAAGGGAAAAGGACACCCTGTTCAATAAATGGTGCTGGTATAACTGGCTAGCTGTATGCAGAAGACTAAAATTGTACCCCTTCTTTACAGCATATACAAAAAATCAACTCAAAGTGGATTAAATTCCTAAATATAAAACCTCAAACTGTAAAAACTTTGAGAGATAACCTAGGAAATACCGTTTTGGACATAAGAACTGGCAAAGATTTCATGAAGAAGATGCCAAAAGCAATTGCAACAAAAGTAAAACGTGAGAAATGGGAACTAATTAAAGTCAAGAGCTTCTGAACAGCAAAAGAAACTATCAACAGAGTAAGAAGGCAAACTAGAGAATGGGAGAAAATATTTGCAGTCTATACATCTGACAAAGGTCTAATATCAATAATTTTCCAGGAACTTAAAGAAATGTGCAACCAAAAAACAACCCTGTTCAAATGTGGGCAAAGTACATGAAAAGACACTTTTTTAAAGAAGATATACATGTGACCAAGAAGCATATGATAAAAGCTCAACACATTGATTATTAGAGAAATGCAAATCAAAACCACAGTGAGACAACATCTCACACCAGTCAGAATGGCTATTACTATAAAGTCAAAAAATAAGAGAGGCTGGCAAGGTTGTAGCGAAAGGGGAATGTTTATACACTGCTGATGGAAGGGTAAATTAGCTCAACCATTAGGGAGAGTAGTGTGGTGATTCCTCAAAGAACTAAAAACAGAAGTACTATTTGACCCAACCATCCCACTAGTGGTTATACACCCAAAGGAATATAAATTGTTCTACCATTAAGACACATGCGCACATATGTTCATTGCAGCACTTTTCACAATAGCAAAGACATGGAATCAACCTGAATGTCCATCAATGAGACAGTGGATAAAGAAAATGTGGTAAATGTGCACCATGGAATACTATGTAGCAATAAAAAACAATGAGATCATTTCCTTTGCAGGAACATGGATGGAGTGAGGCCATTATCCATAGCAAACTGATGTAGGAACATAAAATCAAATACTGCATGTACTCACTTACAAGTGGGAGCTAAATGATGAGAACATATGAACAGAAAAAAAGGGGCCTATTTGAGGGAAGAGGGGGTAGCAGGGAGAAGTTCAGAACAGAAATAAAACTATTGGGGACTATCTTTAGTACCTAAGTGGCAAAATAATCACTATGTACACCAAAACCCCAAATCAAATATTTACCTACTTAACAAACCTGCACATGTACTCCTAAATCTAAATTAAAATTGGATACTTCTTAAATCTTCCCTTTATTTATGTGTCCATCCTTCCACTTATCCATCCATCCATCTTTCCACCCGTCCATCCATTCATTCATGTGTGTTGATAGTTATAATCCCACCTACCTTCAAAAGAGATCTGAGGGGTCTTATGATCAAGGCCAAGGTAAAATGATCACGGGGTAAAAGAAAGAAACAAGTAACATGAGAGGAGAGGACTTTCCACTCTACAAGTCACCTCTGTTTTCTTTTCCTTTCATCCATCTTTTCTTCTTTGCCTGCTCCCTGTTCTACCCCTTTTCATTAATCCCTGTCGATAATGCCTGGAGTCACCCAGCACTTTCCTTTATCTAAGGAAATGGTACTCCAGCTGAAAAGACTTCAGCCCAGCCAACCTGGACTGTCAGCATTGCCTTTCAGTGGTAAATTATTTAGAATAGGATGGAGTAAGAAACCTGGGGTGATGCTAGAGTGCAGCAGTCTTTGTCAGGCAGAGAGCACAATGGCTAGCACTATACCAATTATAATTCAATTCCACCACAGCAAAACAGTGAAGATAACTAAATGTTTCCGAAACGAGATTAAGACTTGTAACTGTTTTCTAATGTCAGTGCACAAATGCTAGAAATAGGGCTAAGCATCCCTCTTGAGTATCTTTATGACCAAAGTAGACATATCATTCTCTCCTCCATCCTCATCCCGCCTCTCTCCTGCCCCACAATAAAACAGTAAGAGTCACCTGTCTGGGATTCCAGAAAACACTCACCTGTGTTAGAATTAAGATCATCAGGCTCTGATTCAGTCCCATTTTGGCTTCCATTTCCCTGAAGAGTGTTCATAGCCATAAGCTTCATCTTCTGCAGCTTCATCGCCTCAGCCATTGCTGCAGCTGTTATACCTAAAATCAGAATTATTCCATTCCATTTATTTATTTATTTATTTATTTATTTATTTATTTATTTATTTATTTTGAGACGGAGTCTCGCTCTGTCGCCCAGGCTGAAGTGCAGTGGCCGGATCTCAGCTCACTGCAAGCTCCGCCTCCCGGGTTTACGCCATTCTCCTGCCTCAGCCTCCCGAGTAGCTGGGACTACAGGCGCCCGCCACCTCGCCCGGCTTATTTTTTGTATTTTTTAGTAGAGACGGGGTTTCACCGTGTTAATCAGGATGGTCTCGATCTTCTGACCTCGTGATCCGCCCGTCTCGGCCTCCCAAAGTGCTGGGATTACAGGCTTGAGCCACCGCGCCTGGCCTATTTATTTATTTATATTAACAATTTCAACTTTTATTTTAGATTTAGGGGTACAAGTGCAGGTTTTTCACATGAAAATATTGCATGATACTGAGGTTTGGGCTATGGATGATCCTTTGTAAAATGGGGATGATTTCTTAATGTAATTGAAAGCTGGATAAGTTTATTTTGCAGAGCTATGATGCATAGCACAAAAGTAACTTGAATTTGTTAATATTTTTAACAATGTATCTTTCAACTCTTATAATTCCTTCACGCTACAATGAATAGTTTATAAATTTAAAAAAATATATATTCAACATATATCTGATCCCCAATTTGAAACACAAATAAAACAAAGATAGTAAAATGCAAATTGTTTAAAACATTCCAAGACTCTTGCTAATGTATTCTTTTGTCTGCTAAGAGTTTTGGACAGTTATTTTGGACAGAACTCACTATGTAGTAAATTCCATCTAAAACAACATTGTCAGTGGGAGCACTCCGAAATTCTAAAAGAAACACCTTTTAGTGTATATCCTCATTAGTGCATATCTAAAGGAACACTTTTCTAGTGCATATCCTTGCTGGCACATTTATAAAGGATAGGCTGCCCTGCCTGTGAGGATCAGCTTAGTGGGGAGGGGGAGAAGAAGGAAAAGACTTCAGATATTCTTTCTACCTTTTTGTCTGCCTCATACTTACACACTGAGGAACCAAATGAATGAAAACATGGCATGCCACCTATATAGCCAGCATCTGTAGTATAGTTATAATCTTTTGTATTAATAAAAGTCAGATATTAAAATAAAGCTCTCAGCATAATGGTATAAATAAGTGGGGTGTGGGGGAATGGCCATGGATTAAAAAGTGAATATGTACGTTTGAAATTATTTCTCCTAGGAAATCTATATCAGACAACAACACAACCATATATAAAGAAACAAGTACTAAAAGTACCGGAACAATACATATTCCAACGATGTCTTCCAAAAAGTCCAGTGAATTCAACTTAATTATATTTAGATAATGTCCCTAATCATCTACTGGTACACTGCTACCATGGGCCAAAAAGAAAAAAGAAAAATCTGGTAGATTTTGAAGCATTATTTCAGAATTGAGTAAAATTCATCCTGCCATAAAAATGTGATTCAAGGAAAAGAAGGTAAACATTGGTTGTTCAAACAACAACAACAACAACAACAAACAAACCATAACTGTCAGAAGATTCTGATTCTAAGAGGTAAGGTGAATCCTTATCAAACATGTGAGGGGAGGTAAATACAGGCTAAACCATCTAACTGTGTGTTTGGTAGAATAACTAAGGTTATATTTTGCCATTCTGTATTCCTATGATGCATATAAAACTCGCAATGAAGAAAACTTTTCATTACATTAGATTGTCTCTAAATCATGGCAAAGAAAAAATCTGAAGGGAAATTTCCTTAGTATCTAAACTGATGATATACATTTGTACATTATCCTGATGGTCCAAGAGATTTTCTTGCCACATCTGATTTAGCTTTATAAAATTCCAATCCCCCAAATAACCCATTCAGCTCCCAAAGGGTATGTCTAGACAGAAAATATGATGGCAGTGATTTAAACAGATGGACCCTGCTTAAGACTACCATGACTGAGTGCCTCATAATCAAAACTGTATCAATAAGTTTCCAGAATTTACATTGGCTCCTCAGAACTGAATCCTGGCTATGGTAATTACTGAATTAATAGGTATTTTATTATTTGTAGGGTAAATAATGGATTCCAGTGAACGATATATGCTTCCGAACTCTGAAAACTAAAGGTACACAAATATCTAAACCCTCTCACAGATAAAGAAAATTCATGGTAAAATGTTTGTCTCATATGATGATATTAAGATAATTAATTAGCAAGACTCCCCACATATTTTTAATTCATACAAAAAATTAGGAGCTAGTTTAATTTTTCAGTTTGCAGATGAGGAAACTGGGTCTCAGATTGAACCATTATAGGTCAGTTATTTAGGTGAAGATAGGGAGAAGTCCAAGTTTCCTGATGGAACCTAGATGTATTTGTTAAAGTCCTAAAGTAGTTCACACATGATTTAAAAAAAAAAAAAAAAAGTCTCTAAAGAATAAGATCCCCTTACTACATACGGTCATGAATTTTTGTTTTGTCTTTTATATAGCTCCTTATACTTGATTCAAAGTTTAGAGGTATCGCCTATATAACATATATTTTGTATTGCCTCATGGTCCAGAAAAAAAAATTATTATTTGACTTTTTATTTTATTTTTTGAAAACTACTTAGTAGAGGTACGATTGAGATACAAAAATCTGTACATATATAATGTATACAACTTGATGATCTTGGAGTTAAGTATGTACCCATGAGACCATCACCATAATTTATAACATATTTGCAGTGACTTTAAGCTTATGAAACTCTTAAATCCTATTTGTTTAGTCTTCAGTGCAGCACCTGAATATCTGTGTCTTCAGATAATACCACAGTTAAGGATAGGAAAGTAGTGGAAAAGATGTTTTGGTTCATATGAATTTTTCATAGCAATTTGGCCTTTTATTCAACTGTTCAATTAAATTCTTATCCTCAGGAAGCTTCTCAGTGTGACACTGATAGATTTAAAATAGCACTTTATCACCTGGCCACAAGTTCTCAAAATGCAGGTCTGGAATAATTCGTAAAAAGGGCAATACATAAAGCTGATTCAGGAGTTACTTAGTTAAATTTTACTTGGGAATCGAAATTTCAACTTGCACCAGACAACTAGAAAATAGTAAGTTAAATGAAAATGAAAAGATGCCTTTAAAAGTGAAAGTGCTACAATATAGGTAAAAACCCACACATATACCTAGAAGATACCTAGAAGTATAAAAGTTGTCCTTTTCAGTCACTGAATCTGAAAATAATACATTTATATTATGTTCAGATTACATGTATTAAATTATTGAAATTGGTTGGGAAAGGCAGAGATTCAATTTTACTGAGAAAACATCCCCATTTTGCACTTACTGATAACTGAGCATTTACTTCTGTAAACTCAGTGCCTTCTATTCTTGTTCACTTAATTTCATTATTGCCTCAATGTCTAGTCACTGTAATTATTGACCAAGTCATAATGTATAGCCCTTATGGTACTCTATACTCTTCTTTTTATAATTTAAACATATTTATTAAGTTATTTGATTTATTTTCTTTTTTAAAAACTACTTTACTGAGGTATGATTCAGATACAAAAAGCTGTAAATATATAATGCATAAACTTGATGAGATTGGACTACATATATATCCATGAGACCATCACCATAGTCTATATCATAAACCTCCATAAGTGTCTGCCTGTCTACTTTATTATTGTTGTTGTTTGTGTGATAAAAACACATAAAATAAGACCTACCCTCCTAGCAAAGTTTTAAGTATACAATACAGTGTTGTTAACTATAGACACTATGCTGTACAGTAGATCTCTAGGACTTATTCATCTTGTACATCCGAAACTTTGCTCATCTCAACTAATAGCATCCTGTTTCCTCCTCTCCCCAGTGCATGGCAACCACCATTCTAACCTCTGCTTCCATGAGATTGACTATTTTAGATTAATCATATAAGTGGTGTCATGGTGTATATCCGTCTTTCTGGCTTATTTCATTTAGCATATCATCCTCCAGGTTTATTCATGTTGTCACAAATGGCAAGATTTCATTCTTTTTAAAAGCTGAATAATATTCCATTGTATATAATATATAAATACCAGGTTTTTTGAATCCATTCATCCATTGTTGGTCATTTAGGTTTTTTCATATGTTGGCTATTGTTAATAAAGCAGAAATGAACATAGGAGTGCAGATATTTCTTTGAGATTCTGATTTTACCTCTCATATATATTCAGAAGTGGGATCGTTTCATGGTATGATAGTTCTATTTTTAATTATTTAAGAAACCAAAATACTGTTTTCCATACTGGCTAAACTGTTTACATTCTCACCAATATTGTGCAAATGTCCTCTTAATACACATTTTCACCAACATTTCTTATATTTAAAAAAAATGATAGTCCTATTAACAAGTGTGAGGTGACATCTCATTATGATTTTGATTTGCATTTCCCTGATGAGTAGTGATGTTGAACATGTTTTTTCATAAACCTGTTGGTGATTTGTATGTCTTCTTTCAATAAAAAAAATATTTTTTTCAGCTCTGTTGCCTATTTATTTATTTATTTATTTAAAGATATTTAGGATATACAAGTGTCAGTTTTATACACCCATATATTGCATAGAGATAAGGTCTGGACTTTTAGTGTTTATTTTTCATCATTGAGTTGCAGGATATCCTTATATATTTTGCATACTAATCCTTTGTTATATATATGATTTGAAAATGTATTATCCCATTCCGTAGGTTGCCCTTTCACTCTGTTGATCGCTTTCTTTGCTGTGTAGAAGCTTTTTAGTTTGATATAGTACCACTTCATATTTGCTTGTATTACCCATGCTTTTGGTGTCATATCCAAGAAATCATTGCCAAGACCAATGTCAAGAAATTTTATCCCTATGTTTTCTTCTATCAGTTTTGTCATGTCGGGTCTTATATTTAACTCCATTTTTAAAATAAAAGTATACATTTAAGGGGTACCAGTGCAGTTTTATGGATATATTGTGTATTGGTGAACTGTGAATTTTTAGTGTAACAGTCAACCGAACAGTTTGCATTGTACCCATTAAGTAATTTCTCAACCCTCACCCCCTACCTGCCCTCCCAACCTTCTGAATCTCCAATGACTATTACTTTACACTCTTATGACCATGTATACATGTCATTTAGCTCCCACTTATAAGTAAGAATATTCAGGGTTCGAATTTTCATTTCTGAGTTGTTGCACTCAATGGCCTCCAGTTCTACCCATGTTGCTGCAAAAGACATGTCATTCTTTCTTACAGCTAAATAGTCTCCCATGGTGTATGTGTGTACCATATTTTCTTTGTTTTTTAAAATTTTTATTTCAGATTTGGGGTTACATGAGAAAGTCTGTTACATAGATAAACATATGTCACGGGGATTTGTTGTACATATTATTACACCACCCAGATATTAATCACAGTACCCAATAGTTATTTATTTATTTATTTATTTATTTGCTAATATCCTCCACCATCCTATCCCCTAAAGTAGACCCCAGTATCTGTTGTTCCCTTCTTTGTATTCATAAGTTCCTATCATTTAACTCTCACTTATAAGTGAAAACACGCAGTATTTGGTTTTCTGTTCCTGCCTTAGTTTGTTAAGGATGATAGCCTCCCGTTTCTTCCATGTTCCCCAAAAAGGCATAATCTTGTTCTTTTTTATGGCTGCATAATATTCCATAGGGTATATGTACCACATTTTCTTTATCCAGTCTATCATTGATGAACATTTAGGTTGATTCCATGTCTTTAGTATTGTGAACAGTGCTGCAATGAACATTTACATGCATGTGCCTTTCTGGTAGAATGCTTTATATTCTTTTAGGTGTATACCCAGTAATAGCATTGCTGGGTCAAATGGTAGTTTTGCTTTTAGCTCTTTGAGGAATCCCCATACTGCTTTCTACAAAGATTGAACTAATTCACACTCCCACCAACAGTGTATAAGTGTTCCCTTTTCTTTGTAACCTTGCCAGCATATGTTACTTTTTTTCTTTTTCATGATACCCATTTTGATGGAGGTGAGATGGTAGCACCTTGTAATTTTGATTTGCATTTCTATAATGATCAGTGATACAGGGCTTTTTTTCACATGCTTGTTGGATGCATGTATGTCTTCTTTTGAAAAGTGTCTGTTCATGTCCTTTGCCCACTTTTTAGAGAAATTGTTTTTATCTTGTAAATTTCTTTAAGTCCCTTATAGATGTTGGACATTAGAATTTTGTCAGATGCATAGTTTGCAAATATTTTCTCCTATTCTGTAGGTTGTCTGTTTACTCTGTTAATAGGTTATTTTGCTGTGTAGAGCTTTGAGGTTTAATTAGATCTCATTTGTCAATGTTTGTTTTTGTTGTTCTTGCTTTTGGTGTCCTTCTCATGAAATCTTTGCCCATTCCTAGGTCCAGGATGGTATTGCCTGGGTTGTCTTCCAGGGTTTTTATACTTTTGGTTATATGTTTAAGTCATTAATCCGTATTGAGTTAATTTTTGTATATGCTTTAAGGAAGGGGTCCAGCTTCAATCTGCTCCATATGGCTAGCCAGTTATCCTAGCACCATTTATTAAATAGGAAGTCTTTTCCCCATTGCTTGTTTTTGTCAGCTATGTCAAAGATCAGAGGGTCATAGATATTCACCATTATTTCTGCACTCTCCATTTTGTTCCATTGGTGTATGTGCCTGTTTTTGTACCAATGCCACACTGTTTTGGTCACTGTAGCCTTGTGGTATAGTCTGAAGTCAGGTAATGTGATTCCTCCAGCTTTGTTCTTTTTGCTTAGAATTTCCTTGGCTATTCCAGCTCTTTTTTAGTTCCATATAAATTTAACTTTTTCTAGTTCCATGAAGAATGTTTTTGGTAGTTTGATAGGAATAGCATTAAATTTGTACCTTGCTTTGGGCAGTCTAGCCATTTTAATTATGTTGATTCTTCCTATCCATGAGCAAGGAATGTTTTTCCAACCATTTGTGTCTTTGATTTATTTGAGCAGTGTTTTGTAATTCTCATTGCAGAGATCTTTCGCCTCCCTGGTTAGCTGTATTCCTAGATATTTTAATTTCTTGTGACAATTATGAGTGGGATTGTCTTTCTGATTTGGCTCTCAGTGTGACTGTTGTTGGTGTATAGGAATGCTAGTAATTTTTGTACATTGATTTTGTATCCTGCAACTTTGCTGAAGTTATGTGTCAGTTGAAGGGGCTTTGGCGCTGAAACTATGGGATTTTCTAGATATAGAATCATGTCGTCCACAAACAGAGATAGTTTGACTTCCTTTCTTCCTATTCAGATGACCTTTGTTCTTTCCTTTGCCTAATTGCTCTGGCTAGGACTTCCCATACTATATTGAATAGATGTGATGAAAGAGGGCATCCTTGTCTTGTTGCAGTTTGCTTGTTTCAGAATGCTTGTTCCAAGCATTCTCCTTGAGGAGAATGCTTCCAGCTTTTGCACATTCAGTATAATGTTTACTGTGGGTTTGTCATAGAAGGTTCTTATTATTTCGAGGTATGTTCCTTCAAAACCTATTTCATTGAGAGTTCTTAACATGCAGAGTTGTTGAATTTTATCAAAAGTCTGTTCTACGTCTACAGAGATAATCATTTGGTTTTTGTCTTTAGTTCTGTTTAGTTCTGTTTATGTGATGAATCACATTTATTGATGTGCATATGTTGAACCAACCGCATCCCGGGGATGAAACCTACTTGATTATGGTGGATTAGCTTTTTGATGCATTGCAAGATTTGGTTTGCAAATATTTTTGTGGAGGTTTTTTGCATCAATATTCATCAAGGATATTCACCTGAAGTTTTCTTTTTTTTTGTTGTGTGTCTGCCAGGTTTTGGTTTCAGGATGATGATGGTCTCTTAGAATAAGTTGGGGAAGAGTCCTTCCTCTTCAATTGTTTGAAATAATTTCTGTAGCAATTGTATGAGCTCTTTGTACATCTGGTAGAATGTGACTGTGATTCCATCAGGTACTGGGCTTTTTTGGTTAGTAGGCTATTCATTATTGATTCAATTTCGGAGCTCGTTATTGGTCTGTTCTGGGAATCAGTTTCTTCCAGGCTCAGTCTTGGGAGGATGTATGTGTCCAGGAATCTATCTGTCTCTTCTAGGTTTTCTAGTTTGTGTGTGTAAAAGTGTTTATAGTAGCTTCTGACAGTTGTTTTGATTTCTGTGGGGTCAGTAGTATCATATTCCCTTCATCATTTCTAATTGTGTTTATTTGGATCTTCTCCTTTTCTTTCTTAAGTAGTCTAACTAGTGGCCTATTTTATTTTATTTTTTCAAACAAACAAACAAAAAAAAAACCAAACAATTCCTGGATTTACAGATCTTTTGAATGGTTTTTATGGGTCTCAATTTCCTTCAGTTCAGCTCTGATTTTTGTAATTTCTCATTTTCTGTGAGGTTTGGGGTTGATCTGTTCTTGCTTCTCTAATTCATTCAGCTGTGAAATTAGCTTGTTAATTTGAAATCTTCCTAACTTTTTTATGTGGGCATTTAGTGCTATGAATTTCCCTGTTAACACTGCCTTCTGTGTGTCCCAGAGATTCTGGTACGTTGCATCTTTGTTCTCATTATTTTTAAAGAACTTACTAATTTCTGCCTCAATTTCATTATTTATCCCAAATCAATCAGGAGCATTTTGTTTAATTTTCATATAATTGTATATATTTTTTAGAGATTTTCATTGTGTTGATTTCTATTTTTATTGAGCTATGATCTGAAAATGTGTTTGGAATGATTTTGGTTCTTTTCCATTTGTTCAGGATTGTTTTACGTCCAATTACTTAGTTGATTTTAGAGTATCTGCCATGTGGCAATGAGAAGAATGAATATTCTGTTGTTTTAGGGTGAAGACTTCTTTGAAGGTCTAGCAGATCCATTTGGTCCAATGCTGAGTTTATGTCCTCAATATCTTTGTTCATTTTCTTATTTAATGATCTACCTAATGCTGTCAGTGGAGTATTGAAGTCTCCCACTCTTATTTTGTGGGAGTCTATGTCTCTTTGTATGTCTCTAAGAGCTTACTTTCTGAATCTGGATGTTCCTGTGTTGTGTATATTTATGATAGTCAGCTCTTCTTGTTGAATTGAACACTTTACCATTATGTAATTCTCGTCCTTGTCTTTTTTTTATCTTTATTGATTGGAAATCTGTTTTTCTGAAATTAGAATTGTAACTCCTGTTTCTGTTTTCTGTTTTCAATTTGCTTGATAGATTTTTCTACATCCCTTTATTTTGAGCCTATGAGTGTCATGACATGTGAGGTGGATCCCTTGAAGACAGAATATTATGGGTTCTTGCTTTTTTATCCAGCTTGCCACTATGTACCTTTTAAGTGGGGCATTTAGCCCATTTACATTCAAAGTTCATACTGATATGTGTGGATTTGATATGGTCATTATGCTGTTGGTTGGTAACTATGTTGGCTTGTTTGTGTGATTGCTTTACAGTGACACTGGTCTATGTATTTAAGTGTGTTTTTGTATTAGCTGATAGTAATCTTTCCTTTCTATTTTACTGCTCCTTTCAAGATCCCTTGTAAGACCCTTCTAGTGGTAATAAAGTCCCTCAAAATTTGCTTATCTGAAGAGGATCTTATTTCTCCTTCACTTAGGAAGCTATGTTTGGCTAGATATGAATTATTGGTTGAAGACTTTTTTCTTTAAGAAGATTTATTATTATTAAATAAATATAGACCCCCAATCTCTTAAGGCTTGTAGGATTTCAGTTGAGAGGTCTGCTGTTAGCCTCATGGGAATCCCTTTGTAGGTGACCCGCCCTTTCTCTCTAGGTGCGTTGAACATTCTTTCTTTCATTTCAATCTTGGAAAATCAGATGGTTATGTGTCCTGGGGATGATCTTCTTGTGTAGAATCTTGTAGGAGTTCTCTGTATTTGCTGAATTTGACTGTTGGCCTCTCTAGCAAGGTTGGGAAGTTTTCATGGACAATCTTCTAAAATATATTTTCCAAGTTGTTTGCTTCTCCCCTTTCCTTTCAGGGGTGCCAGTGATTTGTAGATTTTGCCTCTTTACATAATCCCATATTATCTGGAGATTTTGGTCATTCATTTTTATATTTTTTTCTTTATTTTTATCTGACCATCTTATTTCAGAGACCCAGTCTTCAAGTTCCAAAATTCTTTTATCAACTTGGTTTATTCTATGCTAACATTTGTGACTGCATTGCAAAATTCTTCTATGGTGTTATTCACCTCTGCCAGACACGTTAGGTTCTTCTTTACACTGACCGTTTTGTCCTTCAGCTCCTGTATCACTTTATTGTGATTCATATTTTCCTGGGATTGGGTTTTGCCAACCTCCTAAATCTCAGTGATCTTTGTTCCTATCCATATTCTGAATTCTATTTCTGTCATTCCAGGCAGTTTTGTCTGGTTAAGAACTCTTGTTGGAGGGCTGGTGTGATCATTTGGAGAATATATGACACTCTGGCCATTTTAGTTATCAGAGTTCTTATGCTGGTTCTTTCTCATCTCTGTGTGTGGTTGTTCCTTTAATTGCAGTGTAAATTGAACACAGTCAATAGAGTTCTTTTTAGGATGTTTTCACCGGGCCAACGCTTTGTGTAGAGTCTTTATATGAAGCTGACTTTTTGTCTGTGGTTTCACAGAGCGAAATGTTAGTAAAGTATTGTTGGGGTCGAAGCTTTGGGATGTGATCCAGCAGGTGACACTTAGCCTTATTGGTCAGTTGGTAGACTCTTGCTTGGTTGTGTGGCTCCCCTATGTTTCCTCACAGTTGCAGCTGTGTTCCCCCTCGTGCTCTGAAAGGGTGGCTTCCTCTCTCCCTTGAGTGCTGGCTGTAGTTCATAACTTGGCACTCCTTAGTTGCCTACTGCAGTTCCTAGGAGATCTCAGTGTTTATGTTCCTTTCCCAGCTCAGAGGGAGCAGATGAAGACATCTTAGTGGTTGTGGCCAAGGGTTATTTTGCTTGACTCTTGGGGGATTTACCACAGAGAGAGATGCAGGTGTAAGCAATCACTCCATTCAGTCATCCCAAGAGGGAAGGTTTGTGCTTTGGTCCCAAGCCAAGGGGTTTACTGTCTGGTTATGAGTTGTGAGAGGTGTGTGAGGCATGTGGGAGATGAACTGGCCTCCTCTCCTTGTGTCAACTGCAGCTTGTTGGAGATGTGGATAAAGCACTTAGGGTCTTTGCTTCTTCATTAGTCTGGGGGTGGCAAGGACAGTTCCACAGCAGAGGCAGTGGCAGAGAGGCTTTCAGTTGCCCTTGGAGGCTCTGTCAAGGGAGTTGCTGAGTTTGTACTGGCTCAATAGCTCTGGTGAGGGGTGGCTGGAAGCACAGACTGGAGGGCCTGTCCAGTGAGGAGATATGGGAACGGGCACCCGTGTAAAAATCTGGCCACTTTTCCGTAGGGTTGCTGCAGTATGCTTGGGGCCCACTCCAGTCCCTAGTCACCTGGGATTTTCCAGAACCCAAAGGTGTCATCAGTGAAGGATGTAAAACAGCAAAGATGGTAGTCTGTCCCTCCCTCTAGGAGCTTTATCCCAGGGAGGTACAAACCTGTTGCTCTTCCAAAAGCACCTGTAGGAAGTGGGTGGAGATCCCAGTTGGGAGGTCCCTCTCAGTGAGGAGAAATAGGATCAGGCATCCACTTAAAGCAGCAGTCCAATCATGTTTTGGTAGATCAGCTGTGCTATGCAGGGGATCCCTTCTGCCCTGGGTCAGCTCAGAATCTTCAAATCCTGATGGCTGGAACTACTAAGGTGCCCCAGTAGCAAAGATGGTGGCCTGCCCCTCCACCAAGGAGCTCCTTCTTAGGGAGGTGCAATGCCACTACTTGTAGCTGGCTGGAATTCCAAACCAGTGGGTCTTATATTGTGATGTGCATTGGAAGTGGGGCCTGCAGGCTGTTACTGTTCAGTCCCCTGGATTCAGCCTCTTTCCTAGGGGTATGTACCATAGTCTAACCTACCACTTTGCAGGAGCTGCAGGTACTTTTGCCAGTAAGCCCAAGTATCTAAGGCTCCAGGGTCTCCAACGCATGCCTGAGCAGCTGCTCTGCCATAACTCCATGTAGCTCTGTCTGTCAGACTGAAGACTGAAGGCCCTGGTGGACTGGGTTCACAAGGACATCTCCTGACCCAAGGGTTGCAAAGATCTGTGGGAGAAGTGTGGTTTCCCAGAGTCGCTCATTCATTCACCACTTCCCTGGGCAAAGCTCCATGTTGCTCCCAGGTGGGCTGTTTTCCCGTCTTGCTTTTCTTCATTCTCTGTGGGTCAAGTTGTTTCCTGGATCAATTCCAATGTGAGTACCTGGATGTTACAGTTGAAGATGTTGCGTTTACTCTCTCAATTTCTGTTCCTCTCTGTGAGAACCACACACACTAGCTGCTTCTAGTTGGCCATCTTGGCCACTCATCGCTACCATATTTTCTTTATCCAGTCATTCACTGATGGACATTTAGGTTGATTCCATATCTTTGCTATTGTGACTAGTGCTGCAATAAACATATAAGTGTAGGTATATTTCGGATATAATGATTCCTTTTCCTTTTGGTAGATACCCCGTTGTGGGGCTGCTGGATCGAATGGTAGTCCTACTTTTAGTTCATTGAGCAATTTCCATAGAGGTTGTACTAATTTACATTCCCACCAACAGTGTATAAGCATTTCCTTTCTCCATATCCTCACCAACAGTTACTTTTTTTTTCCTTTTTAAAAATAGCCAGTCAGCGATTCCTCAAGGATCTAGAACTAGAAGTACCATATGACCCAGCCATCCCATTACTGGGTATATACCCAAAGGATTATAAATCATGTTGCTATAAAGACACATGCACACGTATGTTTATTGTGGCACTATTCACAATAGCAAAGACTTGGAATCAACCCAAATGTCCATCAGTGACAGATTGGATTAAGAAAATGTGGCACATATACACCATGGAACACTATGCAGCCATCAAAAAGGATGAGTTTGTGTCCTTTGTAGGGACATGGATGCAGCTGGAAACCATCATTCTCAGCAAACTATCGCAAGAACAGAAAACCAAGCACCGCATGATCTCACTCATAGGTGGGAACTGAACAATGAGATCACTTGGACTCAGGAAGGGGAACATCATACACCGGGGCCTATCATGGGGAGGGAGGAGGGGGGAGGGATTGCACTGGGCATTATACCTGATGTAAATGACGAGTTGATGGGTGCTGACGAGTTGATGGGTGCAGCACGCCAACATGGCACAAGTATATATATGTAACAAACCTGCACGTTATCCACATGTACCCTAGAACTTAAAGTATAATAAAAAAAAAAAAAGAGAGGAAAAATAAACAAATAAATAAATAAATAAATAAAAGGAAAAAAAAATAGCCAGTTTGACTGTTATAAGATAATATCTCATTATGCTATTAATTTGAATTTATCTGATGAATAGTGACATTAAGCATTTTTTCACGTGCTTGTTTGCCATCTGTATGTCTTCTTTTCAAAAACATTTATTCATGTCCTTTGCCCACTTGTTAATGCGGTCTTTTTTTTTTTTTTTTAATTTGTTGTTGAGTTGTTTAAGTTTCTTATAAATTATGACTATCAATCCCCTGTTGGATGCAGAGTTTGCAAATATTTTCTCCCACTCTGCCAGTGGTCTATTCACTCTGTAGATTATTTCTTTTTCTGTGCCAAAAGTTTTTAGTTTAATTCCCATTTGTCTATTTCTGTTTTTATTGTTTGTGCTTTTGAGGACTTAGTCATGAATTCATTGCTTAGACAATTGTCCAGATAAATTTTTCCTGGGTTTTCCTTGATATTTTTATAATTTCAGGTGTTACATTTAACTCATTAATCCATCTGGAGCTAGTTTTTTTCATATGGTGAGAGACAGGGATCCAGTTTCATTCTTCTGCATATAGTAATCCAGTGTTCCCAGCACCATTGAAGAGGGTGGGTGTCCGTTACCCAGTGTATGTTTTGTCAACTTTGTTAAACATCAGTTGGCTGTACGTATATGGCTTTCTTTCTGGGATCTCTATTCTGTTCCACTGATCTATGTGTCTGTTTTAACACCAGTTTCTTGTTGTTTTCATTAGTGTACCTCTAATGTATAATTTGGGATCAAGTACTGTGATGCCTCTGCCCTTGTTCTTTTTGTTTAAGATTGCTTTGGCTTTTCAGGCTCTTTTTTGGTTCCATATGAATTTTAGGATTTTTTTTTTAAATGTTGTGAAAAGTGACGTTGGTATTTTTTTAAATTTAACTTGTACTTTAGCTTTTGGGGTACAAGTACAGGTTTAGTATGTAGGTAAACTTGTATCACGAGGGTTTGTTATGCAGATTCTTTCATCACTCAGGTACTATGCCTAGTACCCATTAGTCACTTTTCCTGATCTGCTTCCTCCTCCCAACCTCCACTCTCTGGTAGGCCCCAGTATATGTAGTTCCCTTCTATGTGTCCATGTGTTCTCATCGTTTAGCTCCCACTTATAAGTGAGGATATGTGGTATTTGCTTTTCTGCTCCTGCATTAGTTTGCTAAGGATAATATTCTGCAATTCCATCCACGTTCGTGCAAAGAACATGATTTTGTTCTTTTCTATGGCTGTATAGTATTCCATGGTGTTTATATACCACATTTTCTTTAATCAGTCTACCACTGGTGGAAATTTAGGTTGATGCCATGTCTCTACCATTGTGAATAGCGCTGCAAATGTCTTTGGGTATAATAATACCATTCAACACAGCAATCCTGTAATGGGAATTGCTGAGTTGAATAGTATTTTTTTAGGACTTTGAGGAATAGCCACACTGTTTTCCATGATGGTTGAATTATCTTACACACCAACCAACAGTACATAAGTGTTCCTTTTTCTCTGAAAACTAACAAGCATCCGTTATTTTTTTGGCTTTTTACTAATAGCCATTCTGACTCGTGCTAGATGGTATGTCATTGTGGTTTTGATTTGCATTTCTCTAATAATCAGTGATGTTGAGCTTTTTTTTCATATGCTTCTTGGTCACATGTGTGTCTTCTTTTGAAAAGTGTCTGCTCATGTCCTTTTCCCACTTTTTAGTGGGGTTATTCAGTTTTTTTCTTGTAAATTTGTTTAAGTTTATTATAGATGCTGGATATTTAAACTTTGTCACAGGAATACATTGAAAAAATTTTTTTTCTCATTCTGTAGGTTACATATTTACTCTGTCGATACTCTCTTTTGCTGTACAGAAGCTCTTTAGTTTAATTAAACCTCATTTGTCAATTTTTTGTTGTTGTTGCAATTGCTTTTCGTGTCTTTGTCATGAAATCTTTGCCCATTCCTATGTCCAGAATGGTATTGCGTAGATTATATTCTAGGGTTTTTATAGTTTGGGGTGTTACATTTAAAACTTTAATCCATATTGAGTTAACTTTTGTGTATGATGTAAGAATGGGGTATTGTGTCAGTCTTCTGCATATGGCTAGCCAGTTATCCCAGTATCACTGATTGAATAGGGATTTCTTTCCCCATTGCTTGTTTTTGTCAGTGTTGTCCAAGATCAGGTAGTTGTAGTCGTGTGGCCTTATTTCTGGGCTCTCTATTCTGTTTCATTGGTCTACGTGTCTGTTTCTGTACCAGTAGTATGCTGGGGTTTTTATTGTTGTTGTTGTTGTTAATTTGTTTGTTTTGAGATGGAGTTTCACTCTTGTTGCCCAGGCTGCAATGCAATAGTGCGATCTCAGCTCACTTCAACCTCTGCCTCCTGGGTTCAAGTGATTCTGCTGTCTCAGCCTCTTGAGTAGCTGGGATTACAGGCTCCTGCCACTATGCCCAGCTCATTTTTGGTATTTTTAGTAGAGATGGGGTTTCACCATGTTGACCAGGCTTGTCTCGAACTCCTGACCTCAGGTGATCTGCCTGCCTTGGCCTCCCAAAGTGTTGAGATTACAGGCATGAGCCACCGCACCCAGCCTAGCATGCTGTTTTGGTTAATGTAGCCCTGTAATACAGTTTAAAGTCAGGTAGCATGATCCCTCAAACTTTGTTCCTTTTACTTAAAATCGCCTTGGGTATTTGGGCTCGTTTTGGCTCCATATGAATTTGAAAATAGTTATTTCTGGGTTTGTGAAAAATGTCATTGATAGTTTAATAGCAATAGCACTGAATCTATCAATTGTTTTGGCAAGTATGACCATTTTAAAAATATTAATTATTTCTATCCGTGAGTATGGGACATTTTTCTATTTGTTTGTGTCATGTCTGATTTCTTTGGGCAGTGTTCAGTAGTTCTTCTTGAAGGGATCTTGCACTTCCCTGGTTAGCTGTATTCCTAGGTATTTTATACTTTTTGTAGCAATTGTGAATGAGATTGTGTTCATGATTTGATTCTCAATTTTACTGTTGTTGGTGTGTAGGAATGCTAGTAATTCTTTTGCATTGATTTTATATTTTGAGATTTCATTGAAGTTGTTTATTAGCTTAAGCAGATTTTGGGCCAATACTATGGGGTTTTCTAGATATAGGATCATGTCATCTGCAAACAGAGATTGCTTGACTTCCTCTCTTTCTATTGGCATGCAGTTTATTTCTTTCTCTTGATTGATTGCTCTACCCAGCACTTTCAATATTATGTTGAATACGAGTGGTGAGAGAAGGCATTCTTGTCTGATGCCAGTTTTCAAGGGGAATGCTTCTGGCTTTTAACCATTAAGTATGATGTTGGCTGTCGGTTTGTCCTAGATGTCTCTTATTATTTTGAGGTATGCTCCTTCAATACCTAATTTGAGAGGTTTTTTGTTTGTTTGTTTGTTTGTTTGTTTTACCACTATGGAGCATTACATTTTATCCAAAGCCTTTTCTGCATCTATTGAGATAATCATCTCGTTTTGTCATTGGATCTGTTTATACGATGAGTCACATTTACTGCTTTGTGTATGTTGAAGCAACCTTGCATTCCAGGGATAAAGCTTACTTGATTGTGGTAGATAAACTTTTTGATGTGCTGCAGAATTTGTTTTGCTAGTATTTTGTTGAGGATTTTTGCATCTGGTGTTCATCAAGGGTATTAGCCTGAAGTTTTCTTCTTTCATTATATCTCTTCCAGGTTTTGGCATCAGGATAATGCTGGCCTTATAGAATGAGTTAGGGAGGAGTCCCTCCTTCTCAACTTTTTTGGGAATATTTTCAGCAGGCATGGTACCAGCTCTTCTTTTTATATCTAGTATAATTCAGCTGTGAGACTTTGATATTTTGAAAAAGATTGCAGGGAATCTGTAGATTGCTTTGGGCAGTACAGTCATTTTAATTATATTAGTTCTTCTAATTCACGAGTATGGTATGTATTTTCATTTGTTTTTATCCTCTATAATTTCTTTCATCCGTGTTTTGTAGTTTTCTTTTACAGATCTTTCACTTTCTTGGTTAAGTACATTCCTAGGTATTTTAATTTTTGTAGCTATTATAAATGGGATTAATTTTGTTCTCAGCTTGTTGTTGTTGGCGTACACAAATGCCACTGATTTTCGTACCTTGGTTTTGTGTCCTGAAAATTTACTAAATATAGTCCTTCACAGTAGTCTCTAAAGATCTTTTGTATTTCTGTGGTACCATTAGTAATGTCTCTGTTTACATTTTTAATTATGTTTATTTGCATCTCCTCTCTTCTTAGTTTGTCCAACTAGAGTTTTTTTGTTTTTTTTTTTTTAAATTTATTTATTATTATTAAACTTCAAGTTGTAGGGTACATGTGCACAACGTGCAGGTTTGCTACATATGTATACTTGTGCCATGTTGGTGTGCTGCACCCATCAACTCGTCATTTACATCAGGTATAACTCCCAATGCAATCCCTCCCCCCTCCCCCCTCCCCATGATAGGCCCCGGTGTGTGATGTTCCCCTTCCCGAGTCCAAGTGATCTCATTGTTCAGTTCCCACCTACGAGTGAGAACATGCGGTGTTTGGTTTTCTGTTCTTGTGATAGTTTGCTAAGAATGATGGTTTCCAGCTGCATCCATGTCCCTACAAAGGACACAAACTCATCTTTTTTTATGGCTACATAGTATTCCATGGTGTATATGTGCCACATTTTCTTAATCCAATCTGTCACTGATGGACATTTGGGTTGATTCCAAGTCTTTGCTATTGTGAATAGTGCTGCAATAAACATACATGTGCATGTGTCCTTATAGCAGCATAATTTATAATCCTTTGGGTATATACCCAGTAATGGGATGGCTGGGTCATATGGTAAAGAAGACACAAACAAATGGAAGAACATACCATGCTCATGGATAGGAAGAATCAATATCGTGAAAATGGCCATACTGCCCAAGGTAATTTATAGATTCAATGCCATCCCCATCAAGCTACCAATGAGCTTCTTCACAGAATTGGAAAAAACTGCTTTAAAGTTCATATGGAACCAAAAAAGAGCCCGCATCTCCAAGACAATCTTAAGTCAAAAGAACAAAGCTGGAGGCATCACGCTACCTGACTTCAAACTATACTACAAGGCTACAGTAACCAAAACAGCATGGTACTGGTACCAAAACAGAGATATAGACCAATGGAACAGAACAGAGTCCTCAGAAATAATACCACACATCTACAGCCATCTGATCTTTGACAAACCTGAGAGAAACAAGAAATGGGGAAAGGATTCCCTATTTAATAAATGGTGCTGGGAAAATTGGCTAGCCATAAGTAGAAAGCTGAAACTGGATCCTTTCCTTACTCCTTATACGAAAATTAATTCAAGATGGATTAGAGACTTAAATGTTAGACCTAATACCATAAAAATCCTAGAGGAAAACCTAGGTAGTACCATTCAGGACATAGGCATGGGCAAAGACTTCATGTCTAAAACACCAAAAGCAACGGCAGCAAAAGCCAAAATTGACAAATGGGATCTCATCAAACTAAAGAGCTTCTGCACAGCAAAAGAAACTACCATCAGAGTGAGCAGGCAACCTACAGAATGGGAGAAAATTTTTGCAATCTACTCATCTGACAAAGGGCTAATATCCAGAACCTACAAAGAACTCAAACAAATTTACAAGAAAAAAACAAACAACCCCATCCAAAAGTGGGCAAAGGATATGAACAGACATTTCTCAAAAGAAGACATTCATACAGCCAACAGACACATGAAAAAATGCTCATCATCACTGGCCATCAGAGAAATGCAAATCAAAACCACAATGAGATACCATCTCACACCAGTTAGAATGGCGATCATTAAAAAGTCAGGAAACAACAGGTGCTGGAGAGGATGTGGAGAAATAGGAACACTTTTACACTGTTGGTGGGATTGTAAACTAGTTCAACCATTATGGAAAACAGTATGGCGATTCCTCAAGGATCTAGAACCAACTAGAGTTTTATCCATTTTGTTTATCTTTCAAAGAACCAACATTTCATTTCCTTTATCCTTTGTATTTTTTGGTCTGTATTTAATTTAGTTCACTCTAATCTCCATTTTTGTTTGTTTTTATTTGTTTGTTTGTTTTTTGGCTAGCTTTGGGTCGGGAGTTTGGTTTGCTCTTCTTTTTCTAGTTTCTTGAGGTGCAACATTTGGTTATTAATTTGTGGTCTATTTTTTCTTGATGTAGGAATTTCACTCTATAAATTTCTCTCAGCACTGCCTTTGCTGTATCCCATAGGTTTTATTATATTGTATCTTCATTTTTGTTTTAGAAAAGTTTTTAATTTCCATCATAATTTTGTCATTGACCCAAGGAACTCTCAGGAGCATTTTGTTTAATTTCCAGGTATATGTATAGCTTCTAGAATCCCTCTTGGTGTTGATTTCTAGTTTTATTTCTCTGAGGACTGAGAAAATACTTGATATGGTTTTAATTTTAAACAATTTATTGAGAATATCTTTAATTCATTGTGAGTTCATTTTTGTGTTTGCTGAAGGGTCCAACTTCATCCTCTGAAGTGAATACTAAGTTTTCCCAACACCATGTATTGGAGGGACTACCTTGTTCCCATTGTGTATTCTTTCTACATCCTCTTCTTAACTTAAAATTCAACATAATATTTTGAAAAATAACCCATATTATGAATGTGTGTGTGTGCACATGTGTATGACTATTATAGTTGTTAGCACGTATATTAGGTCCAAATTGAGGCTTAGAATGTTGAGAGAAGTTCTTAACTGGTACAATAACTTTAATAAACATCTAAATCAAATCCTCCATTTTATAAATGCAAAACTCTAAGTCTAGAGTGGAAAAGTGAAGCAGGGGCTAAAGATAACATAGTCAGTCAGTGGTAGACCTATAAAGTCCACACAAAATGGAAAACTTCAAATAATTGGATGGCGTCCCATGCCAAACGGAGGTAATGAAACCTTTTTGCCCTAGTGCTTTCTTTACTAATCCCAAAATTCATAATCTTGAACTTTTAAAAAACTCTCTAAAATGGATCCGCACAGATACCTTATATGTCACTGACCAGAATAAAGGAGAAATTGCGTCATATAACTTTTCTGGACTTCATTCATGTGCAAAATGGAGTTCAGCCAGATTGTCCTTGAGATCCTTTATGAGTCTATAATTCCGTCTAGATTTGCTTTGTACTAGAGAGTTTTCGAAATTCCAGTTTTTAAAATCATTCATGCATGCTCTAAAACAAAGTTGTTCTTGTACTCCTTTCTCACTAGTAAACAAGGATTTGATTTACAACTTCATGTCATCTACAGTCCTTAAACTAGCAGTGTGTGAAGAAAAAATGATGGCTTGCAATACAATTTACAAGGAAAATAACCAAAAAAGTTTGGTGACTTTGGGTTCCTCCACTGATGTGAACTATGTCCTTCCCATCATATTAGTTTGAAATATTTTCTGTCAATACTGTGAGCAAGTAAATTAACCAAGGGAGAGCTATGAGTAATCAAATCTTGAGGTTTATAATTAATTAAATATAATGGTGAGTCAGTTCACTGCAATATGGTTTTATATTTTAAAAATAACGCAATTAAATTAACAGTCAAGGCATTGCAATTGATAATATCCCTCCAAAAATGAAAAGCAGTTTAGATCTGTCATATTATTTCCATCTATCTGTCAAGTACCATGTGTTAGCTTGTTTGTTGTTGCAATCAAAGCTACTTTGGATCAAATATGATGTATCAAAATATGAATAATAAAACATCTGTTGGTATGAAATGTTAATGTTATATATCACATTGAATCTACTTTAAGCAATTTTGAAATTCTCTAAAAATCAACTGGGAAGATGCAAATCTTTCCAAACAGAGGTAGTATCCGGATTTATTTTCAGTTGATGCCTAGGCTCTGAATTCTACTCAGAAAAATACTAGAGACTGAAAGAGCAAAGAAACCACGTGAAGGTATTTACAGGCTAACCAAATGAGGAACAAAAATTCCAGTGGTTTTTAAGTGTCACCATTCATGGATAGACACAAGATTAAAATTTAGTGCAATTCTATGACTGTAAGGGAAAAGTTGACAAAATACAGCTTTGGAAGGATCTCAAAACATTCAACAGGAGTTGCATTTTGCTACACATCAGCGAAGCCTTCAAATGATGTGAATATTAGAAGTTGACTATATTTTGCAAATATCTATTGAGTTACAGATAGATATTAAGAGAGAATATACTCAGTCTGTGCTAAAGTTCCACTTGCCTCACCAAAACAACAGTTGGAGGAAGTACAATCAGGCAGTGAATTTGCAGTTACCTTTCTGCCAATGCATAATAGGCACTTCAGTTGCCTGTAATCCAAGCTACTCTAGAGGCTGAGGCAGGAGAATCGCTTAAATCCAGGAGGCGGAAGTTGCAGTGAGCTGAGACAGTGCCACTGCGCTGCAGCCTGGGCGACAGAGCAAGACTCAGTTTTAAAAAAATATTTAATAAGCTCTTCAGACACTCCTGTTACATCTACTGTTAAAAGATTAAAAGCAAAAGAGAAGCACCATACAGAACCTGTCTTATATCAACTTTTTCCAAACTACTTTTCATTTGACTACTTGTTCCACAAAATGTTAAAAGAGCATCTATTTAAAAATGGAGAAATTGGGTAAGAAATTTCCCAGGCCAAATTAGGTAACAATGAGTTAATAAAAACCTTACCTAGCACTTGTCATATGCCACAAGCTCTCTCTTGTTCATATATATACATATATATATATATATATAGATATGCACACACACACATACACACACACATAATTCAAAGCAACCTTAAGAGGGTAATAACATTACTATTTCCATTTCTCAGATGAGTAAACCAAGACGGAAACTGAATAATTTGTCTAATTTCATGCAGCTAATAAATCTTGAAATTGGGGTTTAAACCCAGGTACTCCAGGCTTTTTTAATGGCAGTTTTTTTTTAAAGCTTTACACATGTAATATTTTAATGAATTTCCAAAAGAGACATAAAATGGAATACCTATTATTTGATCTAAAGATACTAAAACTCTGTAGAACACAGTTTGAGAAATGCTGCACTAAATCTATTTCTTTTAGCAAAGGATATAAGCTCAACTTCATCTCCTTGGATACTATTATTTTCCAAATTTGAATTTAAGCTGTATATTGATATCAGGATTTCTTAAAATTTATATAAAGTTCATCTGTTCTCTCATTGAGTAATCATGAGTTATACTTGTCTGTTGGTAGTTTATTTTTATTATTTATTTATTTATTTATTTATTTATTGAGACAGGGTCTCGCTCTGTTGCTCAGACTGGAGTGCAGGGGCACAATCCCAGTTCACTGCAGCCTCAACCACCCCAGACTCAATGGATACTCCCACCTCAGCCTCCTGAGACTACAGGCATGTGCCACTAAGCCTGGCTAATTTTTTTTTTTATTATTCTGCAGAGACAGGGTTTCACTATGTTGCTCAGGCTGGTCTTGAACTTCTGAGCTCAAGTGATCCAACCACCTGTTTCCCAAAGTGCTAAGATTAGAGGCATGGGCCACCGCACCCAGCCCACTGGTGATATTTTAAACTGTAAATGTTTCCTCTTTTTCTACCTTATAATTAAGAGAACTATTAATTGTCTTTCTTGTACCAGTGAATAATCTTCTTGTTTAAGAAAATTTGAGTCATAATAACTCTTAATATTATATACAAATTGTAGTAAGTTGCACTCTGCCCTAAGGTGACTTATTTGAGCATTTTTATAGAGTATTACTGGATGTTTCAAGATCATTTTTAAGGAATTTCTAGCCCTGACTTGCCATAGGACTATGATATCTAAATCAGAATATCAGAAGTGGTATGACCAGCAAATGTCATTGTGATTCGAGGAGACAGTGTACATTAGACATAGACTAGAGGCGACAAAACACTCCTAATTTCTGACATTGGACCAAGAGTGATTCTTTCCATGCCTAGTTAGCCTAGAAATTCAGGAAGACTACCTGAAATGCTGGGAACCCAAGAAAATTAACAGCAACACATACTCCTGTTTTGTAGAAAGGCAGTTCTGTCTGTAGAAAAGCAACAATACTTTGCAAAATACAGTACAATAAATTTCCCTTTATAAGTAGAATAAATGGGAAATTAACCTCAAATTCAATAATATGTTTTAGTCTAAAATTGAATTGTAGGGCTAACTTCTGCATAGCAGCTAATGAAAATTCAAATGTGCTCTGTATTTGTTAAAAGGTATCAAACTGCCAGTAGGAGAATATTAAATCTCAATAATGAACCACCTTCCAGAAAGGTAATTGGCTTCCTAAAGATCACTTCTCTTGTGGCTTTTCAGTAGCCATTCTTCCCTTGGATATACCACATAAATGCCAGAGAATCAACTGTGCAATCAATTCTTCACTCTTCAGAATAGTGATTCTCAACCAGTGTCATGCTCTGTTGCTGCAGAGAGCAACTACTATCTTTCTTAGTTGTTTTTATTCAACATTGTGATAGTTTGTGTTTTAAATATGTGTATACTACTTAAATGAAGGACAAAGAATCCAGCAATACGTCTAGAAATGTTAATTGATCTAAAAACCTGCATTTTTAATGTTGTTTGCAACATATTTATGATAATTAAATGTGTAATTCATAACATCAAGAAAACAGCGAGGATAGTGCTTATCTAGCCTGAATTATGATGTATGTATGTACATCACACATACATATGATGTAAAGAATACTGAATGAGGAATCATAAAGTCTGGACATTAAAACTGGATTTATCTATAGCTACCTGTATGCCTAGCTGAATCACTTTATCTTAAGAATCAATGTTCATGTCTTTAAAATGAGATTCAATCCACTGTTAAACTTCAGAGAGTCTAACCAGAATGAAATACTTCCAAAATAACCATAATGAACTAGTCATTTATTAATTTTATATGTTAATAATATCTCCCTTACCAAGGCTGCAAGGTGCTTACTACCGTAAACTAGAAATGTATTATTCTTATTGTTTGTATTCCCTGGTGCCTGACACAGTAGTGAGTCCATGGTGACGCCCAGGAAGTGACTGCAGAATAACAAAATGCACCTTCACAAGGGACAACAGCAGGAGGAGGAAAAAGGGCTATTGGCCCAATGCTAGTAGTTAAGGATGCTTCTCTAGAAGCAGGTCTATTTTATGTTCTCTTCACAATCGCATTTTCCCTGACTATTCTGTTAAGACATAACAACAAAAGTGAGAAGTGCCCAGGGATGAAGATGGTTCACTCAAACACTGAAAGTGTTTGCCTTTGTTTTACTCTTTGTCTGATGGTTTCATTCTTTATCATCAGTTTATGCTTATATTTACTGAAGCCAAATACATCCAGCATCTGTTTTAGAAAGCAAAGCAATATGACATAGTGAACACAATTATGTGAAAACTTTGTGACAGAACTTGTCATTCTCAATTTAATGAGTACATAAAATTAAATATAGATGCATTGATATAAATGTATGAATAGACTTGTAATCACATTTCAGAGGTTTGCATTTGAATAATATGTAAAGAAATGTTCATCCTAATTGTTTTTAATCTACCACTTTTAAGAGACTGATTCTAAACCTCCAGAAAACAAGAGATTTAGATAGTACCTAAATTAAGCTTACTATAACAATAATATTTAATTACATATCCACATGTTTTAAGATACAAATGTTGAAAACTATGTTTCTATTAACTATCGGAATGCATAATTATTGTACTAGAAGCTACTTGAAACAACCAACAACATGAACAATTGTTATGTGACAAGAATTGATAGATATCATATAAATAGATACAATAAAACCTAGGCTAAGGCAGTCTCAGAGGGAGATGAGAAACTTGTTAAAAACTAGAATATAGGTGACTCTTGCTATGTTTTAGCAAAGAGACTGGCAGTATTTTGCCACTGCCTTACAGATCTGTGGAACACTGAACTTGAAAGAGATGATTTAGGGTATCTGGAAGAAGAAATTTCCAAGCAGCAACGTATTCAGGATGTGACTTGGGTGCTCTTAAAGGCATTCAGTTTTATGTATTCACAAAGATGTGTTTTGGAATTGGAACTTATGTTCAAAAGGGAAGTAGAGCATAAAAGTCTAAAAAAATTGCAGCCCGATGATTTGATAGAAAGAAAAAAAATACTTTTTGAGACAAATTCAAGCCAGCTGCAGAAATTTGCATAACTAAGAAGGAGGCAAATGTAAGTCACAAAGACAATGGGAAAAATGTCTCCAGGACGTGTCAGAGGTCTTCCTGGCAGCCCCTCCCATCACAAGCCAGAAGGCCTAGTAGGTTAAAATGGTTTCCTGGGCAGGGCCCAGGGCCTTGCTGCTTTATGCACTCTTGGGACTTGGTGCCCTGTGTCTCAACTATGACTAAAAGAGACCAATGTACAGCTCAGGCTGTTGCTCCAGAAGGTGCAAATCCCAGGTTTTTGTGGCTTCCACATGATGTTAAGGCTCTGGGTGCCCAGAAGTCAAGAACTGAAGTTTGGGAACCTCCACCTAGATTTCAGAGGATGTACAGAAGCTCCTGGATGTCTAGACATAAACTTGCTGCAAGGGCAGGGCTCTCATGGAGAACCTGTACTACTAGGGCAGTGCAGAAGGGAAATGGGGGATTGGATGCCCCACACAGAGTCCCCACTGGTGCACTGCCCAGTGGAGCTGTGAGCAGAGAGCCACTGTCTTCCAGTCTCCAGAGTAGCAGTTCCACTGACAGCTTGCACCATGTGCCTGGAAAAGTCACAGACACTCAACACCAGCCCATGAAAGTAGCCATGAGGGGGACTATACCCTGCAAGCCACAAGAGTGCAGCTGCCCGAGACCATGGGAACCCATCTCTTGCATAGGCATGACCTGGATAGGAAACATTAAGTTAAAGGAGATCATTTAAGAACTTTAAGATTTGATTGTCCTGCTGGATTTCAGACTTGCAAAAGACTTGTAGCCTCTTTGATTTGGCCAATTTCTCCCATTTTGAATCTGTGTTTTACCCAATTCCTGTACCCCCATTGTATGTAGCAAGTAACTAACTTGCTTTTGATTTTACAGGTTCATAGGTGGAAGGGACTGGCCTTGCCTCAGATGAGACTTTGGACTGTGGATCTTTGAGTTAATGTAGAAATGAGTTAAGACTTTGGGGGACTGTTGGTTAGGCATAATTGGCATTGAAATGTGAGGACATGAGATTTGGGAGGGGCTAGGGGTGGAATAATATGGTTTGGCTGTGTCCCCACCGAAATCCCATCTTGAATTGTAGCTCCCATAATCCCCACATGTCCCTGCGGAAGACCCGGTGGGAGGTAATTGAATCAATGGGGCAGGGTTTTCCCATGCTGTTCTCATGATAGTGAATGAGTCTTATGAGATCTGACGGTTTTATAAGGGGGAGCTCCCCCACACAAACTCTCCCTTGCTTGCTGCCATGTAAGAGGTGACTTTGCTCCTAATTTGCCTTCTGCCGTAATGGTGAGGCCTCCCTAGCCATGTGGAACTGTGAGTCAATTAAACCTCTTTCCTTCACAAATTAACCAGTCTGGGGTATGTCTTCATTAACAGCGTCAGAAGAGACTAATATAGTGGGACTTAGGGGATTGCCTCTAACACTAAGAAAATACATAATGGGCATAATTTTCTCCTACAATTTCTGTGGAGCATATTACTATCAGTAAGGACACTCAAATGACATGTTTGAATTGCACACATACAGTATTTCATAATGGCTCAGTAGAAAAATAAGTGCAAAGGAAAATTCTGATATCAACCCATCCTTCTCAAAAGTGTCATTATCTGATACACACAAGGTAGCTCTTGGTTAATAGAAAAATACTTCTCCATTAAATAATTATGCCAGCGTATTAATGGAGGAAAGAGAAACCCACCCCTAACACACACACACACACACACACACACACACGCACACACGCACGCAAACACACACACACTAAGAAGGTTTTTGTATAGAGATATGGGATAGTTGAATGATTTGTAAGGTGGAATATTCTTTCTGGTTTCCGGAATTCTGTCACAGTCCTATTAACAATAAATTCCAAAAGAGATACAACCCATTTTTTGGCCTGGAACCAATATCTTGAGGTTGCTAACGGGCATACTAACTCAAATGGGTCAAATTAAACAGAAGTCAGAAAGAAATTTATTTTTATCCCACCTTTTTTTTCAGTCAGAATTTGAAACATTTTGGCAATAATATGTCTGACCTTAAAACTGCTATGCTAGAGATAAGCAAACATACACAGCTGGGAGGTAGATGAGGATGAGTTGACTCAGCACAATGCTAGTAACACTATACCATCTTGATGATGAGAAAAGGCACTCCATCTTTGGTAGATTTGATAATTTCCATAGGTATTTTTGCCATGAATATGACTTTGTATGTTTGGAACCAATAAAATGAGAACAGAAACATCTCCCTAGATAATAGTTTACTAAACTATGTTCTGTTTACTCCCTTTCATTTCAATGATTTCTTCCTTTTCCCATTTTGTCCTCTTAGATCTTGGATATTGTTGGAAGACTGTGTTTCCTGAAAGACTGTGGTAACCTGTTAACTTGTTCAAACAGATTGGCATAAATCATGAGCTTTCCAAAGTCAAAGGTGTAATTTCCAGGTGATCTATACCATCATTCCTTCTGTTTGTGATCCTGATACTAAACCCCTTTCAACTTTTTGTCAAATTATACTTTCCTTTAACCAGTTATTACTCTGTTCTTTTTGCTTTTAAGAAACACAGAATCTTAGTATAGTTTATGTGCCATTTTTTAAAAAATTGCCATGTATCTCATGTAAGATAAACACATTAAAAAAAAAAAACAAAAAGCAATATGATCTGCTTGGTTGCAATTGAATCGGAAGCGTAGGGATGTTAGAAAGTTCTACATGAACCAATAGGAATATATAGATAAAGTACACTTTATTTTTTAGTTTGAAATCCTGCTACTAGTAATTTCAAACATATTTATTTTCCAAAGCAGGTTTAAATAGCATTACTTCAAAGTTATACATTGTAAGTCTAAAGGAGATTTATTGGCTATAAAAGGAAATATGCCACTTTTTAATAGGTCTGTATTCTTTCTCAGCTAGACTACTTGAAGAACTTCCTGAGTGATCGCTCTGCCTCTAACTCTTTGCCTTTCCAGTTTATGTTATATTCTCATATTAGTGACATTCTTGTAAAGAGGAGCATCTTCACATTGCTCACCTACAATAAAGTGTTTTGTGGTTTGATACTTGCTGTAGAATAAAGTTCAAAACTTTTAATATGGGAGTTACAATCTCCAACAATCTATCCCCACCCATCTTCAGACAGAGCTCCCTTTTTTTTCCTTCACAAATCCACTATTCTAGCTAGACTGAACCCTTTGTTACCCAAAAAATTGGTATTAATATTTGCTTGTGTTCAGACCATTGCCAGTTTCCCCTGAAATGCTTTTATCCCTGTTTTGCCAACTGCAACTTAACCAACCTTTAAGGCACAAATTAAATGCCATCAACACCAAATATTTTCTTTAATTCCCACAACTGTTAATAATTATTCTCATCTTTCAATGTCCCTATATCACATAGACATATTTACACAAACATATGTATGCTTATAAATACAGGATTTTGCCTTTTATTATAATTATGCCTACAAGTAGGTCTCATTTTCTCAACTCGAACAAAGGCTGTTAAATCTGTTATAGGTCATTGACTATGTCTTACTCATCTTTGTACTCACAGTATGACCTAGAGTGGTGTTTCACAGGTAGGCAGTACTTGATAAATAGCTGTCTAATGAATTTACCATTTAATAAAATAGATTTGGTAAAGGTGATATAAAGATCTTCAATAGTTAGAATGTAGTCATACACATGGGTTAATAGTACTCACAAACATACCTTCACTACCATCAAACACCAGTTTATTTTCTTTTTAATTCAACTGTAATCATCATGTGTTGTCATGTCTCTTGTGTCTTTAATATATCATGAAAATTTCCCTATAGTTTGATTAATCTATGACAAGAAGAATGAAAAATGCATGATCCTTTTTAGAGCTATTAAGACATTTTTAAGCAAAGTTTTAAATATTTTTAAAATATCTAGGTTAAAAGAAATATTTTCTCTGATTAATCATGGAGTAACTATGAATGGTAAGGAGAAAATTATATTACTAATGAGCAACTATCTGTTATCAAATTACATGGCATTTTCATCAAAAGACCTACAAAGGCAGAAGACTGACCATTTAACATATTTCCACTGACCTGGGGGGATTTTTTTTTAGTTAATAGCTTGTGAAGAATGCTTCCTTTTGATACTTGTCTCTGACACAAAAAATGATTGTCCCATTTAACCAGTCTTCTATCACATATATCAGAGAATCTTATTTACTCACACACTATTGGAACATTAAAACACAATAGAGTGATTGTCTCTAGAAGAAAAAAATTCAAGATTGACTTCCTTTTTATCCCAAAAGAAGATTGAGATCAAAAGCTAACTCTAATAGGTGTTTGACTAAGGTCATATTCCTAGGAAAAGAAATACTGAAAATGAAATAAAATAAATAAATAGGTTTGACTTTTGATCTCAGCAAAATCCACTTTACATTGTTTAGCTTTTATGATACTTTAGTTTTAGGTGATATTGTGACTGAAATGAATGGTCTTTTTTTTTTTTTTTTCTTGAGGTTTTAATAGATCTGTATTACTTTGGCATTTAGCAAAGTTCAGTAAAGCAGATCCCTGTTTTCTAAACTGATATTGCAGTATTAGTTGTAAACAAGTTTTTTCATTCATAAATACCACTATTATATGATATACACACTAGATTTTCCAAAAATATGAAAGGGAGCTGAAAAACTAATTCCTATGAAATATTCTTGAAAGAAAATCAGCACTGAAGTCACTAAAATTTGTAAATGACAAAGAGCCTTCTTAAATTTAAACTACATTATTTTGAATGTACATTTTCCATGAACTAGAACAGTTTGCTACTGTAGCTCATCACTGGACAGAGTCAATGCAAGAGAAAAAATGAGAACTATTATTGAACACCCACTGCTGTATGTCAAGCACTATTTCAAAACTTCACGTACATTATCTTATTTAATCTTCAAAACAACTCTATGAAAATGCAAGAACTATTATGCCAATCATACAGATGAGGAAAGCAAAAGCAAGAGAGACTGACTAGCATGGGCAACATCACATGGTGAATAAGTAATAAGGCAGAGATTTGAACAAAGCTTTAATCTAACTCGAAAGTTCTATTCTTCTTATGTTTTTTTATTATTAAAATTCTGGAACCAAAAAAAAAGTTCTTTTTATAGTTCCATGAATTAAATCTTTGTCAAAACTGGAGCAATAAATTAGCTAGTCTTATATAATCCAGTATGGAGGATTGAGATATAGCAGAAGAGTTATACCACTTAATTTATCAAACACTTGTCTAGGTAATTCACGCCTCCCCAAATTATGTTTTGTCTAATGTTTACAAATTACCACTGTGAAAGTTTAGGGTATTGTGTCTTATTTCTTCAATGATCTCAATAACTGTCTCACTGTGCCACTTCTCTTTGCAGGTGCAAGCTGTCTCTAAGTATCTACATCTTGTAATGATTTGAAAAAAAACTAGAACTAGAGCTCTCTAGAAGACACCTTCCCATACATTATCAAAAGACTTTACTCAATGTATTTTTAAATAAGAATGATCACCACAAAGCTCAGTGATTCTAATGAGAAACTTGAGTTTCCAAATTAATAGATTCACAAATGTTTTTAGAAGAAAATAGAAAAAGCCCAAAGGAATCATTATAAGTAGTAGCCTCTTCTTAACATATTTTAAACTTTTCAACTGTATTAAAAGACAGACCCATAGTTCTTATGTCACACAAGCCTCTACAAAGAGGGATGTCAATCACAAAGATTAAGGACTCTCTATACTGAAAACGGAGAACTTCCCAGAATCAGAGATCCTCTCGAATCGACTTGTCTTTGAAAAACATGGGGTACATTAATGTATCCTCTTTCTCTCCTTTCTTTTAGTTTACTTGCTTGTCAAAAGATTATTTAGTGGCATTTACTCTCCTCCTGCACTGCTCCCACTACTCAGTCTCCAGCCCTCAGCCCTTCCACAGTCTCTCAATCACAAACAAAAGGCACAATGGAGAAACTCATAAAAGAACTATGTTACTGTTCTCTGGAATAAATCAAAATGTATATGTCCTGAGGATAGAAGGCTCAGATTAAAATATGTTTGAAACTCAGAGGGTTTACAATATGTTTGGCATTCCAGTTTCAGAGAGAAAACAGATCAATAAGTTAGGGGAATACTGAGGATGTTTTAGTAGTCATCGTCTCTTATGCTTTTCTTCATGAGTGTCAGTGTGAGAAAGCCAGGGAAAGCTGCTGTCCATGCTACTCACGGTAAAGGAAAACATATTCCCCATGTTTCAAAACCAATTCCCTGACTCTCGTCCTAAAGTGATGGGGAACGAAGCACAACTGAGAGCCTCAGCAGTTCGTTACCTCATATGAAGAGAAGATACCATCCTAGTTCACGGCCTTTTTCTATGTACAACTTTAAAGGCAACTAACTTTTCCACTTTAAAAGTTATGACCTAATGCTATACCTCATGTAAATGACGAGTTAATGGGTGCAGCACAGCAACATGGCACATGCATACATAAGTAACAAACCTGAACGTTGTGCACATGGACCTTAGAACTTAAAGTATCATAATAAAAAAAAAAAAAAGTTATGACCATAAACAACTAGTTAACAGTTCACTGGAACCACCTTGCCTTTACTGTCAAAAGTAACAAAGTATTTCAGTAACTTAAGGCCTAAATAAAATGAAAGTCACTTTAAGTAATTCTGTGGATATTTCTAATAGAATAAGTTTGAAGAGGCCTCCTTCAAACAGTCATAGCTATGTTTCCCATCTCAATCAGGTGTTAAAGTTTGCAATCTAGGTAGAGAGGCCACTGGATTAAAAAGAAATATATTTTAAGTTTGCTGTAATTTTTCCCAGGAAAAATTGGCATCTACCTAACAACTGCATTGTAGTCTCTGTGTGTATAATGGCTTTGTAGTGTAAGCATTTAAGGTTTGCCTATGTAGCATAACTCTAAGCATTTTCATTTCTTAAATGTAATTAAATTATCAGAGTGATTGTAATGCAACATTTCATGGTACAGTAACTAAGATGAAGTGCCGTATTATCTTCCCCAAGAACAACTGAGAGTGCCCCTTCCTGTTCATTCAGCAATTCACTTGCACAGTTTGCATGGGAAAAAGATGATAGGTCAGTATTATGCAGTATCTGTAATTCTAAGGACCATGGTTTCTTTAATAGCACTGTCAGTCAAGATCTGTGGCTCGAAGAAATCTCAAGAGTTCATTGTTAATGCCGCAGAGTACATAGGACAATTTTTGGAAGAGTTGCTTCCTTATAAATAGAAAAATCTTGGGGTCAATAAATTGGTATATTTTACACTATGTTAAAATCCTTTCTGCTGTATCCTCTCTTGTCCCTACTTATGTCATTAAAAAATTCACACAGAATATTAGCCTTGATTTGCTTTTTCTGGCTTCAGGAATACTGGGTTAAAGGTTGTTTTAGTTGCAAGAAAGAAGAAAATAAAGAAGAAAAAATATTACATAGGGTAGCTGCCCAGGACTAAATCATAGATATTCAACTACAATAGACATGGCCTTTTCAAAGGTAATTTTTACATAGAGTTATTCTGTGCCTTTATGTGGTAGGGTTCTCGGAAGACCTACTCAAACAGGCATTTGAATATTTCATCTTCTCTCTTATTTACAAAAATAATGGCAAGATCCCAGCTATAATTGATGATTAATTTTCTGTGCCAGTATTGCTAAAAAATTCCAGTTGAAGGAAATTCATTTTAGACTAACAAGTGTATTTTCACAGAAAATTACAAATTTGATATGAATAACTGGACTATATGGGAGAAAACACATGAGAGAATGTATGGTGTTTAAAAAGCAAGAACTGAACCTAAGTCATGGTAAGAGCCAATTCTAGTGTCATAGTCAGTGTAGTTGATATAAATAAGCAAGTATAAGTTCTTCTTCCTTCCCCAAATTCTCAAAACTTTCTATTTTAAAACTGCATGCATTTTTAAGTAACCACAGTATAATTGAGAGTTAGAAAAAATATAAGGCAATTGTAAGAAATCTAATGTAAAGTATGAAAAGATAAAACTACTCATGAAAAGTCTGTAACTCAAAACACTGTTTTTTAACGTTGGATATTATCATAGGTATCTATTTGGTTATTTAAAACAATATTATTATGATAATTAAACTACTAATAATAAATCTATTATGATAATTAAATTACTAATAATAGTTTACATTTATGCATAGATTCACAGTTTATGTAAAACATATTTGTACATGTATCATTTAACTATCAAAAAAATTCTACAAAGTAGTACACTCTAGGCTTAGACTATGTCAATAATTCTATATTATGAACACCTACTATGTATGATACATTTATCCATTTTATATTGTTATGATAGCAAAGATTATAAATAAAAACAACAAACATAGAAAACTTTTTATAAAATTGTGACTCTATTCTTTTCTTTTATTCATGGTGAACAAAAACATTATAGTATATTTTGCACTGAATCACCAAAATAATGTTCATTGAGCTCATAAACTATATCTGGCAATATGATACTTTGGTTTTTGAAAACGAATTGAGATGTGATCTTGACCCAGGTTGGAGTGCAGTGGCACAATCGTAACTCACTGCAGCCTCGAGCTCTTGGACTCAAGTAATCTTCCCACTTCAGCATCTTAAATAGCTGAGACCACAGATGCACAGCACCAGGTCTGACTAAATATATGTGTGTGTGTGTGTAAAAAAAAAAAAAAATATATATATATATATATATATACACACACACACACACACACACACAGAGAGAGAGAGAGAGAGAGAGAGAGAGAGAGAGTGAGTGTTTATCTCTGTAGCCCAGGCTGATCCCAAACTCCTTGGCTCAAGCAATGCTCCCACCTCAGCCTCCCAGTGACCTGGGATTATAGGCACAAGCCAGTAGGCTCAGCTGATACTTTCTTTAATATAAATTATTTCAGTCAATTCTCATCATAATCTTAAAGCAACTAAAAGTTGCTATCTCATTTTACAGATAAAGAAAGTGAAACAAAGAAACATTAAATAGCTTATTCAGCTTGCTACATGATGGTGAAAACAAAATTCAATGCAAAGGCTTTCATTATAAACCAATGTTTTAATAAACCAGAATACTTCAGGTTACATTGCTCAAAATTGGATTTAAAAGTCAGAAAAACCCTTATTCAGCATTGTTAATTCACATTTTATAGTACTTGCACTTGAAATTTTATTTCACGGTAAAAAGGACGCTTTTTTTTCTAATAATGTTCAGTCAACATATGCATGCTTAACATGTACCACATGAAGGTTGATACAAATGTTACCAATATTTGTAGAAAAAAGAAGTGTTACCAATATTTGCAGAAAATAAACTCTAGAAACAGTAAACAGTTACATAAAAAGAATAAAATATCTAGGAATACAGCTGAACAGAAAGAAGAAAGAGTTCAAAGATCAGAATTACAAAACACTGCTAAAATAAATCAGAGAAGACACAAACAAATGGAAAAACAGCCTGTGCTTGTAGCACGAAAGAATCAACATCATTAAAATGGCCATAGTGCTCAAAGAAATTTACAGACTCAATGCTATTCCTATCAAACTACCAATGATACTATTCATGGAAGTAAAAAAAAAAAAAAAAAAAAAAAAAAAAAAACTACTTTGAATTTCATATGGAACCAAAAAAAAAAAAAAAAAAAAAAAAGGAGCCTAAATAGCCAATGCAATCCTAAGCAAAAAGAACAAAGCTGTAGGTGTCACATTACTCAACTTCAGACTATACTACGTGGCTATAGTAACCAAAACTGCATGGTACTGGCACAAAAAATAGACACGTGAGCCAATGGAATAGAATAAAGACCCCAAAAATAATGACACACAACTTCAACCATCTGATCTTCAACAAAGCAGTTGAAAACAAACAATGGGGAAAGAACTATTCAATGACTGGTGCTGTGATAGCTGGTTAGCAATATGTGGAAGATCGAAATTGGACACCTTTCTTACACTATATACAGAAATCAACTCCAAAGGGGATTAAAGAATTAAATGTAAAACCAAAAACTATTAAAACCCTGGAGGACAACCTAGGTAATACCATTGTGGACATACAAATAGGCAAAGACTACATGACAAAGACGACAAAAGCGATTGCCACAAAAGCAAAACTTGACAAATGAAATGTAATTAAACTTAATAGTTTCTACACAGCTAAAGACTACCAACAGAGTAAACAGGCATCCTATAGAATGAGAAAAAAAAAAAAAAAAACTACAAATTATACATCTGACAAAGTTTTAATATCTAGCATCTATAAGGAACTTAAAGAAATTTACAAGTAAAAAGCAAGCAACCCCATTAAAAAGTGGGCAAAGGACATGAGCAGACACTTCAAAAGAAGACACACATGCAGCCAACAAGCATATGAAAAAATGCTCAATATCACCGATCATTAAAGAAATGCAAATCAAAATCCCAATGAGATACAACCTCACACCAGTCAGAATGACTATTATCAACAAGTCAAAAAATAACAGATGTTGGTGAGCTTGTGGAGAAAAGGGAAAGCTTATGCACTGTAGATGGGAGTGTGAATTAGTTAAACTTTTGTGGAAAACAGTGTGATGATTCCTCAAAGATCTGAAAACAGAACTGCTGTTTGACCCAGCAATCCCGGTACTGGGTACATGCCCAAAGGAATATAAATCATTCTACCATGAAGACACATGCACTTGAATGTTCATTACAGCACTATTCACAATAACAAAGACATGGAATAAACCTAAATGCCCATCAATGACAGATTGAATTTAAAAAATATGGTTCAGATACACCATGGAATATTATGCAGCTATAAACAAGAATGAGATCATGTGTTTGGGGGAACATGGAAGGAGCTGGAGGCCATTATCCTTAGCAAACTAATGTAGAAACAGAACAAATACCACATGTTCTCACTTATAAGTGGGAGCTAAATGATGAGAACTCATGGACACAATGAGGGAGACAACAGACACTGTGGCCTAGTTGAGGATAGAGTGTGGGAGGAGGGAGAGGATCAGAAAAAAAAAAAAAAAAAAGATTGGATACTATGCTTAGTACATGGGTGATGAAATAATCTGTACAACTAACCCCCATGACACAAGTTTACCTATATAACAAAACTACACATGTACCCCTGAACCTGAAATAAAATTTTAAAAAAATCAGTAGGCAGTTAAATGGCTGCTGTCACTCTATAAGGTCTATGTGGTATATAATATAGATTATAGGCTAAGGGGAGAAAATATTTACATTAAAATGTGCTTTAGTTACTCCCTTATGTATAAACTTGTGAAAATCTTCAGTGTTCTCACATATAAAACAAAGTCAATTACTACACTTTACAAATTGTGGGGTTACTGTGCTGAGTAAGACAGCTCAGGAAAATAAAACAAAAATACACTGAGCAGTCAAAAATATGACACAGTATTACTAGTATTATTAGTCTTGAACTCTGAAGTCCAGTTCTGCGACCAGACTAAGGTGATCTGGAGACATATAAATCTGATTTCAAGTTTCAGCTCTATCACCTACTTTGAAAAAGTCATTTTACCTGTCAGAACTTTAGTTCTCGCCTATGTAAAATGGGGGCAACAATATTCATTCACAATGTTGTCATAATAATTAAATAATATGAAGACAAAGTAGTTGGACCCATAATAGGTTTGCACCTGCTAATTTCATCCCAGAAATACTTGAAATGTCATTTCAAAGGGGAAAAGTTGAATTCCTTCATGAAACTCAAATCCACATTCTGATAGCAACAGAGCTTCTCTTTCTTCAGATGAAGAGATTCTCTTAGTTTGATTTGCCTTAAGATCTTTTCCAGAAAAGACTAATAAGAGTGGGGGACAACAGGCACTGACAGAGTGCTTAGGAGATTTCAAGGTGATCTAATACTTTATGGACCTATTCACTTTGTTTCTCTCACAAAGAAGGTTTTGTATAGAGAAAAAGATACAGAATTGTAAGGCGTAGACAAATTCAAGAAACTTTGCTATTCTTTGCCAAATGTTGGCTGAGAATTTGTATCAAAAACATAGAGAAAATCTCTAATTTTTCCTTATTTACATTCAACCATCCTAAAATGCCTTTTGAGATTACCCTGCTAGGTACAGCTCACCTTAAATGAGAGTATGAATTAACTCATTTTGCTGATGAGCACTGCTATCTTGAGCTGTATCCCCCTCAAAATTTTATGGAAAGCAGAATTTGTAGGATTTTCAACAACACTACCTGATCCCGCTGCTGTGATAAAAATAGCAGGGGCCAGCTCTCCATTGTCAAATTTGATAAAACTAAATTGTCATGAAACTAAAAAATCCATTGTGAAGGTGGTGAAAAAGATACTGAACAGAGCATCAAGCGACTAATGGTAAACTCTAAACTTTCATTTCCTCACCTGCAAAATGGGATAACATCTTCTCTGCGGATTATGAGGTGACAGTGTAATAAGAGATATGAAGAATACTTTCACAAACATTAGACATATCCAAGAGAGTTATTTTTCTCAAGACCTTTTAAATGGTCACAATATGATATTTTTCTTAATTTTTTCTATTTTTTCAATATCATTTTAATAATCAATCCTCTACAAATCTAAGTATATCATTACAGATAAATTCTACTCCCCATTAAGAAGCTTGCTTTTTGGAGGCAGAGTATAAGACTTCCTAAACACCATCAAATTCCACCTAAGATAACAAATCTTGACATAATTATAGTTCAAAAGTAATGAATACCCACTTATCCATCTAGATAATATAGTCATTTGGTCAAAGTGCCTGTATAAAAATCAATAAACAAAATATTTTCTTCAGTAGATCAGCTATCTCACTTGAAAAAACAGATTTATTTTAAGAAAATGATGACGTTACCGTGATGTAGTTTACCTTTGAGTAAAATGCTGAACTATTTAACACAGTTAGTTCACCTTTTATATTTGAATATGTCCTTGGTAATAAGTTTGTCAAAAATGCTCTACATTAATTTATACCAAAGAGTATATTCTGTACTTTTCCTTTATGAAGTACATGAGAGTTACATAGAAATATGTTGAATAATATCTTATAAATTAGGTCTTAAGCATGAAAGTAGAAGGAGCTACTCCATCTTCTAGAACAGACCATGTGACTGACTTATGCCATAGATCCTGAATTATTGATATATATGCTTATATATTATGTTTTATAAGAAATATCAAGAGATCATACTATCTGACAAGAAGGCATCGATGATAGTACCTTATTCTCAGAAAACACCAGAACCTAGATAAACTCAAAACTAAACAAATTTTTTAATTATGAGGTTCTACCAAGGTAGGCAAAACAGAAAGCTGAAGATGATTTATTTTCCCAAAATCAAGAAGTTAACCACTGAACAGCTTATAGTATACACCACTGGGAAGTCATTAACCATGGATTAGTCAATCAAGATAATATTTTTTTCATTAACTGAAAAATTTTATAATTAGTTTTATAGTCTATACTAACAGAATAGTAATTTAAAGAGGAATGTTATAAAGAATAAAGTTTTTAATATAAGCATTGAAATAGAAAAGTTCCAGGAGCACTGGTCAGCACAGAATAAAGGTAAACGTAAGAGATATGCAGATGAAAAGGAAAAAGAAAGCTAAGAGTTAGAGAAACACAATCACTGACAGGAGTTAGGAAGTTGAAAAAACTCTGAAGGCATTCCATCTAAGAGACACAGACATATTTTTTAACCAGATATAGATTATTTTAAACAGAGAACTACTGAAAGTACAAAGCTGGTAATTACAGGTGGGAGATTTGCACAAAATATCTATATTAAGGATTAAAGAGCTTGCAAAGCAGAATTTTTGTTTTATTATACTTTATGTTCCAAAGTACTGGATTAAGAAAATGTGGCACATATACACCATGGAATACTATGCAACCATAAACAAGGATGAGTTCATGTCCTTTGTAGGGACATGGATGCAGTTGGAAACCATCATTCTCAGCAAACTATCGTAAGAACAGAAAACCAAACACCACATGTTCTCACTCATAGGTGGGAATTGAACAATGAGAAATATTTTATATAATAAACTATATGCTACTATTTATTCATGTTAACATGCATTTGACTTTGGATAGGAAAACCTTGATATTTAGCCAGGAAAACAATATGGCAAAACAAATTTCAATCAGTTTAAAAGATGAATTTCCTGATAGTAAATATTCTATAACTTTAAAAGTCTATTTCAAGTCCTAGAACAATAGATTAAGTATGATCTGCCTTTTAAAACTAGGTCATGAGGTGGGGCAAGACGACTCAATGGAAGTATCCAGTGATTGTCTTCCAAGTAGGAACACCAAATTTGACAACTATCTACACAAAAAGTACACTCATAAGAATCAAAAAATCAGGTGAGCAATCACAAGACCTGGTTTTAACTTCATGTGTTGAAAGAGACACTGTAGAGGGTAGGAAAGACAGTCTTGAATTGTCCCATTCCCTGAGGGCAGCCACCTGGTGTGGAGAGAGAATCTATGTGCTGGCAGGAGGGAAAGCACAGCTATTATGGGAGCTTAGTGCTGACAACACCAAGGCCCACAAAGAGAGCATTTAGATCAGCCTTAGCCAGAAGGGAATTTCCCATTTGAACATTCAAAAATTGATATTGGTAAGCCTTGACCCTGTGAGCTAAAGTGTTCTGAGGTTCTAAATGAACTCAAAAGGCAGTTTAGGCCACAAGGACTGAAATTCTTATGCAATTCCTAGTGCTGTGCTGAGCTTAGAGCCAGTGGACTAGGGAGGCAAACAACCTGTCTGGGCCAGCTGAAGATGTGCTTGCATGACCCTTCCCCCAATACCAGGCAGTGGAGCTTGCAGCTCCAAAGGAGTGCCATCCTTCTTCTTGAAGAGAGGAGAGAGAAGAGTAAAAAGGAATTTGTCTTGTAACATGTGTATCAGCTCAGTCACAGTAGGATAGAGTCCCAGACAGAGTGATGAGGACCCGCACTCCAGGCCCTAATTCCTGCATGACATTTCTAGACACAACCTGAGCAAGAAGGGAACCCACCAACTTGAAGGGAAGGACTCCGTCCTGGCAGTATTCATCACCTGCTGACTAAAAAAAAAACCTTTTAGAGAGGGGTCAGGGCAAGAGGGCTAAATATAAGGATCCACCTATCATTCCCCTCACCCACACACACACAAAGGAACAACAATTTCAACAACTGTCTTCACAAAAGAAGCACATTAATAAGAAACAAAAATCAGGTGAGAATTCAGAGTATCTGGTTTTAATGTCACATCACTGAAAGAGGCACTGAAGAGGGTAAGAAAGACAGTTTTTAATCACTGACACCACCCTTGCCCCATCCTGTGACAGGAACACTGTGGCGTGGAGAGAGAGTCTGTGGGTTTGGGAGAGAAAGAGCGCAGAGACTGCGAGACTTGGCATTGAATTTAGTGCTGCTCTGTCACAGCGGTAAGGAAAACCAGTCTGAACGCAACTGATGCCTGCCTACAGAGGGAGAATTGAGACCAACCCTAGCCAGAGGGAAATCTCCCTTACTATCAGTCAGATCTTTAATTATGGCAAGCCTCATGATCATGGACTAAAATTATCTGGGGCCCTAAACAAGCTTGAAAGGAAGCCTAGGCCACAGGAACTGCAATCCCTAAGCAAGTCCTATTGCAGAGCTGGGCTCAAAGCCAATGGACTTGAGGGGCACGCAACCCACGGAGACAACAGCTCAGGCAGATAAGGGAGGGATTGTGCCACCTCTCTCCCAACTCCAAGTGGCACAGTTTGCAGCTCCAAAAGAGACCCCTTGCTACTGCTTGAGAAAGGAAGAAGAGTAAAAAGGACTTTGTCTTGCATCTTGGATACACGCTCAGCCACTGTAGAATAGAACACAGGTCAGGGTTGTGAGGCACCCATTCCATGCCCTAGCTCCCACAAAACATTTCTAGACATATCCTGAGCCAAAAGGAAACCCAATTCCTTAAAGGTAAGAGTTCAAACCTAACAGAACCCATCGCCTGCTGAATCAAGAGACCTTGGCCCCTGAGTAACCAGCAGTGATACCAAGGTAGTACACCGAGGGCCTTGGGTGAGACTCTGTAGTGTGTTGGCTTCAGGTGAGACCCAACACATTGCGAGCTGTGGTGACTACACTGAGAGACTCCTTCAGCTTGAGAAAAGCAGAGGGAAAAGTAAAGCAAATTTTGTCTTGAACCATAGACACCAGCGTAGCTACAGCGTGATGGAGCACCAAGCGGGCTCTTAGGGTTCCTGATTTGAGGACTTGGCCCTTGGACTGCATTTCTGGACCTGCCCTTGGCCAGAAGGGAGTCAACTTCCCTGAAGAATGAGTCCCAGGCCAAGTATTATTCACCAAAACTAACTTAAAAACCCTTGGTGCCTAGGCATGGTGGCTCACACACGTAATCCCAGCAATTGTGAGACTGAGTTGGGCAGACTGCTTGAGCGCAGCAATTCAAGACCACCCTGGGTAACATGGTGAAATTCCGTTTCTACAAAAAACACAAAAATTAACTGACTTTTGGCTGCACTTGGTGGCACACACCTATCGTCCCAGCTACACAAGAGGCTGAGGTGGAAGGATGGCTTGAGCCTGGGAAGTGGAGATTGCAATGAGCCAAGATTGACCTGCCCAGGTGACAGAGTGAGACCCTGTCTGAAAGGAAGGAAGGAAGAAAGAAAGAAAAAGAAAGAGAGAGAGAGAGAGAGAGAGAGAGAGAGAGAGAGAGAGAGAGAGGAAGGAAGGAAGGAAGGAAGGAAGGAAGGAAGGAAGGAAGGAAGGAAGGAAGGAAGGAAGGAAGGAGGAAGGGAAGGGGAAGGGAAGGGAAGGGAAGGGAAGGGAAGGGAAGGGAAGGGAAAAGAAAAGAAAAGAAAAGAAAAGAAAAGAAAAGAAGAGAAAAGAAAAGAAAAGAGAAAAGAAAAGAAGAACGTTTGGGTCTTAACAGTACATCGTCATTACTCTGGCAGTACTATATATATGGGGTTGAGGTAGCAGTGGCCACAGGAAGAGGCAGTTTTGCCTTTGGAAATGGGAGGGAAGAATGGAAGAATGGGAAGGTCTGCTGCAGTATAGAACAGAACATCAGATAGACTTCTAAGGTTTTAGATTTTAGTCGCTAGCTAGTCCCTAGCTCCTGGATGGCACCTAGAACCTCCCCAAGGCCTAGGGGACCTCATTGCCCTGAAGGAAAGACACAGACTTGGCTGACTTTGCCAACTGCTGATTGCAAATCCCCAGGTCATTAAGTAAATATAGGTGGAAGCCAGGAAGTGGTTACACCAGGTCTTGGGTGAGACACAATGCTGCGCTGGCTTCAGTTATCATTCAGCACAGTCTTAAAGGGGTGGACATAGGGCTGCTTTTGTCACTCCACCCCCAGTAATAGGTGGCTCAGAACAGAGAAAGAGACTATTTTGTGGGGGAGAAGGTAAGGGAAAAGAACAAGAGTCTCACTATGTAAACAAGAGTAATCCAGACAACTCTCCCATATCTTGTCCAAGACCATCAGAAAGGTACCTCCATGAGTCTGTAATAACCACAGCATTACTGGACTTGAGGTTTCCATTAAAGCATATAGAACTTAAATCACAAAGTCCAAGTCCTTTAGAATATCTAAAAGTCTTCCAAAAAAGAAAGAAGGTACAAACAAGACCAAACTGTGAAGACAACAATAAATACTAAACTCTTCAGTGACCAGACACAGACAAACACCAGTAAGTATAAAGACAATTCAGGAAAACACTACCTCACAAATTGAATTAAATAAGGCACAAGAGACCAATCCAGGAGAAACCAAGATATGTGAACTTTCAGACAGAGAATTCAAAATAGTTGTATTGAGGAAACACAAAGAAATTCAAGATAACTGAAAGAAGGAATTCAGAATTCTATCAGATAATTTAACACATGCATTGAAATAATTAAGCAAAAATTCTGGAGCAGAAAAATGCAACTAGCATAATGAAGAATATATCAGAGTCTTTGAATAGCAGAATTATCAAGAAGAAAAAGCAATCTGTATGTTTTACATCATGCTACTTGGAAATACAGTCAGAAAAACAAAATAAAACATAGTTTGAAAAATGAAGCATGCTTACAGGATCTATAAAATAGCCTCAAAAGGGCAAATCTAAGAGTTATTGGCATTAAAGTGGAGGTAGAGAAAGAGACACAAGTAGAAAGTTCATTCAAAGGGACATTAACAGAGACCTTCCCAAACCAAGAGAAAGTTATCAATATCCAAGTACAAGGATATTATAGAAAACCAAACAGTTTTAACCCAAAAAAAAGACTACCACAAGGCATTTAATAATCAAACTTCCAAAGAACAAGGCTAAAAAAAGGATCCTAAAAGCAGCAGAAGAAAATAAACCAACAACATACAATGGAGCTCCAATATGTCTGACAGCAAATTTGTAGTGGAAACCTTACAGAACAGGAGAGAATGGTATGGCATATTTAAAGTGCTGAAGGATAAAACCAAACCAGAACAAAACACAAAACAATAAAAAAAACACACTTTTTCCCTAGAATAGTATATCTGGTGAAAATATTCTTTAAACATGAAGGAGAAATAATGACTATTCCAGACAAACAAAACCTGAAGGATTTCATCCACACCAGACATGTTCTACAAGAAATGCTAAAGGGAGTACTTCAATCAGAAAGAAAATAGATATTAATGAGCAATAGTAATCACCTGAAGGTACAACAACTAACTGCCAATAATAAGTACACAGAAAAACATAGACTGTAATAACATTGTAACTGTGGTATGTCAACTACTCTTATCCTAAGTAGAAAGACTAAGTAATGAACCAATAGAAAACAATAACTAAAACAACTTTTCAAGATAATCAGACAGTAGAAAAGATAATCAGACAGTACAAAAGATATAAATAGAAACAGCAAAAAGATAAAAACTGGGGAAACAAAGTTAAGGTGCGGAGTTTTATTAGTTTCTTAGTTTCTTTTTTTGTTGTTGTTGTTGTTTGTTTCTTTATTAATGCAAATGGTATTAAGCTGTTATCACCTCAGAATAATGGGTTGTAAGATAGCATATGTGTACCTCATGGTAACCTCAAACCAAAAAATATACAACAAACACACAAAAATAAAACGCAAGAAACTAAACCATGTTGCCAGAGAGAATTACCTTTCATGACAAAACACAGGAAAAGGAGAAAGAAGCATGAAAAGACAACAAAATGCTCAGAAAACAAATAACAAAATGAAAGAAATAAGTCCTCACTTATCAATAATCATGTTGAATGAAAATGGACTGAATGGTATAACCAAAAGACGTAGAGTGACTGAAATAATAGTAGAAAAGAACCATTGACCTGTTGCCTACAAGAAACACAATTCGTCTATAAAGACACACACACAGACTAAACATAAACAGATATCCCATGCTAATGGAAACCATAAAAAGCAAACGTTGCTAAACTTATATCAGACTAAATAGATTTCAAGACCAAAACTATAAAAATAGACAAACGAGGTCACCATATGATGATAAATGGCTCAATTCAGCAAGAGAATATAACAATTTTAAACATATTTGCCAACAACAGAACACATAGGTGTGAAAAGTAAATACTATTGGAGCTAAAGAGAGAGATAAACCCCAATAGAATAGTATCTGGAGACTTCAACACCCCACTTTCATCACTGAACAGATCTTTCAGACAGAAAATCAACAAAGAAACATCAGTTTTAATCTGCACTATAGAACAAATAGATCTAATCTATATTTAGAGAATATTTTAGCCAACAGCAGCAGAATACACATTCTTTTCCTCAGCACATGGATCGCTCTCAGGGAACGACCAGACAACATGTTAGGTCACAAAACAAGCCTTGAAACATTCAGAAAACTATGTAATAATATCAAGTATCATCTCTGGACACAATAAAAGAAAACTAGAAATCAATAATGAGAAATTTTGGAAACTATACAAATACATGGAAAGTAAACAATATGCTCCTGAATGACCAGTGGGTCAATGAAAAAATTAATTGAAAGATCGAAAAAATTTCTTGAAACTAATGATAATAGAAACACAGCATACCAAAACCTATGGAATACAGAAAAGACAAGACTAAGAGTGAAGTTTACCGCTATAAGTGCTTACATCAAAAAAGAAAAAAAAAATCAAATAAAAAATCTAACAATGTCTCATAAAAAACTAGAAAAGCAAGAGTAAGCAAAACCCAAAATTAGTAGAAAAAAGGATATTATAAAGATTAGAGCAGAAGAAGTATGCCCATTTTAAGACACAAATATAGTCCCCTTAAGTTTCTTCTATTCTACAAGACATGATTACCATTCAAAAAAAGATTATAAGATACACAGTAAAGCAAGGAAAACAAACCATTGTCAAGAAACAAAACAATAGAACCAGATGCAGAGGTAATGTCACAATCAAAAGTATCACATGGGGACCTTAGTTAATATACTATAGATTCTATTGGAAAAGGTAAAAAACAAACAAACAAACAAAAAACAAAGCATGAACAAAGGAGAATTTAAGCAGAGAGATGTAAACTAAAAGAAAGTATAAAATTAAAACAATAGTTTTTTAAAAAGACAAAGAAAAAATGAATGCCTGTGACATCAACAGATTCAATACAAACAAGAAATAAAACAGTGAACTTGAAGTAGATTAATAAAAACATCCAATTGAGTAAAAAAGACAAAAAAAAAAAAAAAAGATTGAAAAAAGCATCCAAGAACTGTGAGAAAAAGCATCCAAGAACTGTGAGAAAATATCAAAGGGCTTAACATATGCATAATTGGAATAAGAAAAACAAGAGAGCGCAAAAAGGGCTGAAAAAAATATTTTAAAAGAAAATGGCCAAAACTGCTTACAAAATGGCGATTAAAAACAAAATATTGAAGAAAACAAGAGGCTAAAAGTTATGTTACATATAAAAGAACAAATACTTTTTAAAATCAGGCTTTTTATAAGAAACTATGCAAATGAAAAGAAATGGGTGACATCTTTATAGAAGTTAAAGAAAAAAAATATGTCAACTCAGAATTCCATATCCATAAATATATGCATTTCAGAAAAAAAGGCAAAATAAATAATTTGTTAAACACACACAAAAGCTAAGAGAACAAAGTACCAGTAGACCAGCACTAAAAGAAATGTTTTTTTAAAGGAGGGTTTCGGATAGAAAGAATATGATACCAGACAGGAGTTTGCATGTAAACAAAGAAATGAAAAGAAATAAAAATAACTAAAATGAAAGTCCAATAATTTGATATTGCTGATGTAACAAACTGGAACAGACTAAACTGCTTGAATCAACTCAAATTTACTGTCTCACAGTTTCTGTAGGCCAGAAGTCTAACACAGGACTCACTAGAATCATTGCATCAGAAGAGCCTTTCTCAAGGTTCAGGGGAAGAATCCATTTATAAGGTCATTCAAGTTATTATATGAATTAGGTTTTTATCACCTATTAGACTGACATTCCATTCTTTTGTCTCGTTGTGAGCCCGTGATAGGCCTTAGTTCTTAAAGGCCTTTTTTGAGTCCTCACAGATGGGCTCCTACATCTCAAAACCAACAACATGTCTTCACATCTTTCTCATACTTGTAATAGCTCTGACTTCCCCTTCTGAGCCACCACTTTCACCTTCCTGTTTCACTACATCCCTCTGACTGACACTTCTGCCTTCCTCATATGCCTTTAAGGACTCATGTGATTACATTGGGGCTGCCTAGATGATCCAAGATAATCTTCCTATTGTAAGGTCAGCTGATAAGTCATTTTAATTACATCATCAAATCCCTTCAACAGAGGAAATAGATTAGTGTTTAAATAATTGGGAGATGCGAAGCACGAGGAAAATCTTTAGAATTTTGCCTACTATACAAGGCAAATATAAAATATATGTCTTCTAATATGCAAACACTCAAAATAATCTACAATCTAAATCAAAATACTAACAATTTATTCAGATTTATAGCATATTCGATAACATAATGTAATAAAGGTAATAAAGTAATACAGCAAAATATCAAAGAGAGAAATTAAAAATATATTCTTGTAAAATTCTTACATTATACATGAAGGAGTACAACATTATTTAACGATAGACAGCTTAAAAGTAAGATGTATAATATAAACCCTAGGGCGAACTCTAAAATAACTTGGAAAGAGGTTTGTTATGTATATCTCTACCTAGTACAGATAAAACATGATGATTACCTATACTCAATCCAAATATACAAGAGAACAAGTAAACATAACATCAGTCATGATACAAAATTACTAAACAATATTATTTTAAAATTGACTTAAATCCTATTCATAGAAAATCCATTCAGTAGCAGCAGAATATACTTTATGTTCAAGAACACATTGTCGTTCTTTAAAACTGGCCATATTCTGAGCCATTAAAGAAACCTCAGTTTTAAAAGAAATGAAATCACAGATAAAAGACTGATTGTAACTGAAGGAAACTAGAAACTGATAAGAGAAAAATATCTAGATAATCCCCAAACACTTTAAAAATAAACACCACTTCTGAATAACCCACAGCAAAGAGGAAGTCAAACAGAAAATTAGTTTTGAAATCATTGTAAATGAAAAGGGAACAAAGTAAAACAATGATTAGAGGAAAATTTCTGGCATTAATGAGCATACTTAAGAGAAGAAGAAAGATTTCAAATCACTTATTTCACTTTAAGCTCAAGAGAAAGAATAGCATATCAAGCCAAGTGCAAGAAGGATGGAAGCTGCAGAGATGAACAGAATTCAATGAAAATGAAAGTATAAAATTTATAGTGAAAACAATGAAATCAAAAGCTGGATAGTTGAAAATTAAAAATAAGTAATAAAGCAGTCAGATAACTTGTCGTCTGGCTTCACAGGTTCACAGCTAGATGACAATTTTGCCTCAACATGAATCATAACCATAGTCTCATCCATAGCTGATTTAGATGATATTTTTATGAGACTTTGGAATTAGACTTGATGCTAAAATAGATGAACACTTTTGGGGATGTTGGAATGGTGGTGAATGTATTTTGCATGTGAGAAGGACATGAACTGGGGGAGGGCAAAGGACAGACTGTTATAGGTTCAGTTGTGTCCTCCCCAGAATTCAAATGTTGAAATCCTAACCCTCAGGACCTCAAAATATGACCTGGTTTAGAGATGGGATCTTTATAGAGGTAAACAAGTTAAGATTAAGTAATTAGGGTGAGGTCGAATCCAGTATCACTGCTGCCCTGAAAGAATGGAACATATGACACAGGCACACATAGAGGAAAAACAATATGAAAGAGAAAAGGTCACTTACAAACCAAGGAAACAGACATAGAGTAGACCGTTCACTCACAGCCTTCAGAAGGAACCAACTCAGCTGACACCTTGAATTTTGACTTCCAGGATTCAGAACTGTGAGAAAATAAATTTCTGTTGTTTACGCCAACAAGTTTGTGGTATTTCGTAATGACTGCCTTAGCAAATTAATACAATAGACCTATAGTAAAACCTAAAATTATAAATATTTTAGGTAAAACTTAGGAGAAAATCTTGTGACCTTGGATTAGGCAAAGATTTCTTAAATAATATGAAAAAGCATCATCTTTAAAACTTGTTATTTTGAGCTTCACCTAAATTTAAAGCTTTGTTTCTTAGAATGAAACTGTTATGAAATAAAAAGACAACCCAAAAATGGGGGAAACATATTTGAAAAGGTTATATCTGATTAATAAATTGTATGTGAAATAGTTAAACTCAATAATGAGAAAAATTAATCTAATAAGATATGACAAAAGATCTCGACAGACATGTACCAAAGAAGGAATGCACAAAAGCACATATAAAGATATCACCGGCATTATTAGTTATTCAGGAAATGCAAATGACTACCACAATTAGATAGCACAACATCCCTGTTAAAATGTCTAAAATCCAACAAAACTGACATTACCAATTTCTTACAAGGATGCGAATCAATCATTGGAAACTCATTCATTGGAAACTCATTCATTGCCAATGGAAATGCAAAATTATACAGCCACTCAGGAAAACAGTTTGGCATTTTCTTATGAAGTTAAACATAAACTTACCACATAACCTAATAGTCCTACTGAAGGTATTTATCCACAACTTACAAGGATATTCACACAAACACCTTCTGTACACAGATGTTTATAGAAGGTATATTTGTAATTGGTAGAAACCATAAGCAACAAAAATATCTTCTTATTTGTGAGTAAACAAATGGTGCTATATCCACACAATGGAATATTACACAGAAATAAAAAGAAACCAACTACTAATAAAGGCTACAACACTGATGATTATAAAGAATCCAGACTCAAAGAAGCTATTTATAACATAAGTCTCTGTTAATACAGCATTCTTGAATGGGCAAAATTATAGAGATAGCAAAACAGATCAGTAGTTGCTGGTCATGAATGTAAGGATTTACAAAGGGGCAGGAATTAACTTTTTTGATAAATGGAAATATTCTTTATGTTTATTTTGATGGTGATGATTACACAGCTGAATTCATTTATCAATAGCTATAGAATGGTATACTCTAAATAGTGAATGTTCGTGTATGTAAATTGTACTGTAGTATCCCTGTCAATAAATAGTGCAGGTTCCAACAAAAGTCCCTCAAATAATACATACATGCTATGAAGTCAAATTTTGGTGTTTCATAACTTTGTGACTTTGAAAAAGTTACTTTACCTCTCTGGACCACAATTTCTTCTGCTATAAACATATAATGATCAAATGGTTATAATGAATGAGATAAACATAAAATATTAATACAATGTGCAATAGATAATAACTACTATCTCATTAGCAGTTATATTTGTGTTTTCAAAAATGCCTAGAACTGTACAATATCATAGTCTCTAGTTAGTTTATCATTTCCACTTGCCACATTTCAAGTCCTTAATAACCACATGTGGCTAGTGATTACTATACTAGCCACTACATTGGCCATCGTTTCCATCAACAAAAGCTATTTCAGTTTACAATGCTGGACTGGAACAATATTTTTACAATTATTAGTATGCAATAAATGCTTATTGAATGGATAAAAGTTGAAATCAGGACAGCATTTTTCTTTACTATAACTAAGTATACTTTTTATTTAACAGCTTGCTACAGTATTCTGGAAGTTTCTATATTTGTTTTATTAATATTTGAATGTTTTAAAAACCAGTATCTGCCTCAATAGAAACTTGGGAAACATTTCTGTAATATCTAAAAATTTCCTCAATTTTCAGGAATAAAAAGTATGTTTGGGGTATATGAATTTCCATTGATATGACTTTCAAAAGTGCACTCGGAATACCATGAATGGGTACTGGGGTACAGAGAGGAATATAGGAGACTCCCTTTAATTTTGGTTCAAGGAGCAGAAAAGTGAATGCCTACCGTACAAAGAGTGTTTGCTTGTTTGTTTATTTTCCTTCTCTATTGCCTGTGTCCTCGATTCCATGTGATCTGTAGAGTAGAAACAGGAGCACAGGAATCTCCCTCTCTGACCACAGAAGCTATGGCATAAAGAAAGTGGGGCCAAGCACTGATTTTTTTGTTTTGCTTTGGTTTTGTTTTCTGACTTCCTACCACTTGAACTTGAACGTGCACACAGGAGTAGAAGTGCACGATATAGTGGGGGTAACTAAGTCTCAAGCATCCGGCCAAAAGACTGAAAAGAAGACACCTAGAGAACTGGAAGGCACAGGAAAGCTTAGGAAAAAAGGAGGCAATGAGGACAATGAGCCAATAAAAGTGGCTATGAAATCCTGAAATCAATCCTTGGCTGTGCATACACAGGGATCTGATGTTAATGTGCCTTCCAAAGACTTTAATATCTAAATTCACAGATATAACACTGACCAAGTGCCAAAATGGCCTAGGTAGTGTACACAAAGGATAGATCCAAAAATCACTGCACAGACTTTAAAAACAGCAATTACCTTGAAAGCACAATACACACAGCATATATGAGAAATTGTTGACTAAACATAAATAGTCCAATTCACTGAGAAAGAAAAACTATCAGCATTCTGCACAGGGGACGTTCTGCCTAGACTTTAAATAATACTGGTATAATACTCAAAATATACAGCATACAGGTCAAAATTATTAGACCGAGAGTAAACCCAAAAGCTTTCATGGAATAAAGCTCCCCATGGGAAAAAATCATAATTGGTGAGAATTATTTTAGAACAAAAACTTAAAGCCTCTGTAAATAGTCCAAATTGCATAATAGCAAAAGAAAAAATATTTATTAAAAAAATATGCTAAATCCCAATGAGAATAGCAAGTGTCTACAACAAAAGTCATGAAATGTTCTCTGCCTCCACTCAGCTACATAGGTGCTCCACTCTGAATTGATGTGACAAAAAACGCAGGGCTCTCTCTTTTCCCAGTTTACAACTGAATGTTACAATATCTCCCAAAAGACACAAGCCATTTCTCATTTCTCATCACCCCCAGTTCCATGTTGCAAAACTCTCTTCCAGAGTGGCTGAGAGCTTTGGAGCTCACTCACTCAACGAAGCCACACGTCATATGGTAGTAGCTCTAATACAGGTGAAGTAGGACAAGAACAATGGGGCCCATATCATCCTTGCCCCATGTCATTCAAAGGGTGAAGGTTTCATTCTGGGATAGGCAAGCTAATAATGAAAGAAGTAACTTCTGGCTGGGCATGGTGGCTCACATCTCTAATCCCAGCACTTTAGGAGGCTGAAGCAGGTGGATCACTTGAGGTCAGGAGATCAAGACCAGCCTGAGTGACATGGCAAAACCTGTCTCTACCAAAAATACAAATATTAGCTGGGTGTGGTGGCGTGCGCCTGTAGTCCTAGCTGCTCAGGAGGCTGAGGTGGGAGAATCGCTTGAACTTTGGAGGTGAAGGTTGCTGTGAGCCAAGATTGTGCCACTGCACTCCAGCTGGTTTACAGAGAGAGACTCTGAGAAAAAGAGGAAAGAAAGAAAGAAAGAAGAAAGAAAGAAAGAAAGAAAGAAAGAAAGAAAGAAAGAAAGAAAGAAAGAAAGAAAGAAAGAAAGAAAGAAGAAAGAAAGGAAGGAAGGAAGGAAGGAAGGAAGGAAGGAAGGAAGGAAGGAAGAAAGAAAGAAAGAAAGAAAGAAAGAAAGAAAGAAAGAAAGAAAGAAAGAAAGAGAGAGAGAGAGAGAAGGAAGGAAAGAAGGAAGGAAGGAAGGAAAGGAAGGAAGGAAGGAAGGAAGGAAGGAAGGAAGGAAGGAAGGAAGGAAAGAAGGAAGGAAAGAAAGAAAGAAAAGGAAAGGAAGGGAAAGAAGAAAGAAAGAAAGAAAGAAAGAAAGAAAGAAAGAAAGAAAGAAAGAAAGAAAGAAAGAAAGAAAGAAAGAAAGAAAGAAAGAGAGAGAGAAAGATTTTTTTTGGAATAGTGTGGGAAGGTCAAACTTAAGGGTACTCTTAAATACAATGAAGATTGCAGATGTAAGCAGTGAAGAGCAGAGATAAAAAGGGGCTACAACTTAGCTCCATGAGAGAAAAAAGCTAAGCCACTGACCAGCGTGTTAACCAGCACGGATCATGGAAAACAGAGTAATTTCTCTCCTGTGGTAGAAAAAAATTGCAAAGACTACCCTATAAAACTACCCTTGCAAAGACACTGGAATATAATTGGATCAGACTTTGTAGCATTTATGTCCCAATGCACTGTCAGAACGATAGAATAATAAACTGTAACTCAGAGCCAACAGCTGGGTGTGATACCAACAGACAAATGACTTAACGCAGATACCAGTGAAAGTGACAGTCAAAGAGAACCATGCTAAAACCTTATAATTTCATGATGACTATACTTAGGCCTAAGGATGCACCCTTTAAGGACAGACAAAATAAACATTTAAAAAATGTTACCAGCAATAAAGAGGAATATTTTATAATTATAATGGTCACTATATCAGAAAGATGTAATAATTACAAACATACATGATATGGTTTGGCTGTGTCCCCACCCAAATCTCATCTTGAATTCCCACATTGTGGGAGGGACTCAGTGGGAGGTAATTGAATTATGGGGGCAGATTTTTCCCATGCTGTTCTTGTGATAGTGAATAAGTCTCACGACATCTGATGGTTTTTAAAAGGAGAGTTTCACTACACAGGCACTCTTCTCTTGTCTGCCACCATGCGAAATGTGCCTTTCACTTTCCACCATGATTGAGAGGCCTCCCGAGTCACGTGGTGGTAACTGCTTGCTTGAGTTATTTATTATCTGTGAATTTTTAAAAAATAGAGTGAGGTAATATTTTCCACTCACAAGAAAAAACTAACTCTAAATCTAGCAGAAGAAAGAAATAACTAAAATCAGAGCAGAACTGAATAAAATCGAGACACAAAAATTCATACAAAGTTGTATTCAAAAAAACAAAAGTTGGGCCAGGCTTGGTGGCTCATGCCTATAATCCCAACACTTTGGGAGGCTGAGGCGGGTGGATCACGAGGTAAGGAGATCGAGACCATCCTGGCTAACATGGTGAAACCCCATCTCTACTTAAAAAAAATACAAAAAATTAGCCAGGCATAGCAGTGAGTGCCTGTAGTCCCAGCTACTAAGGAGGCTGAGGCAGGAGAATGGTGTGAACCTGGGAAGCAGAGCTTGCAGTGAGCCAAGATAGCACCACTTCACTCCAGCCTAGCGACAGAGTGAGACTCCATCTAAAAAAAAAAAAGTTGGTTCCTTGAAACAATGAATAAAATCAATAGACCAATAGTTAGATTAAAAAAGAATGAGGAGAGAAAATCAAAATCCAAAGGAACACAATCAGAATTAGAGACAAAAAAACATACGATCACTTTAATAGGAAGACAAAAACTTTCAATAAAATCCAACGTCTCTTCATGATAAATACTCTCAACAAACAAGGCACTGAAGAATCATACCTTAAAATAATAAAAAGCATCTATGACAAATCCTCAGCCAGCATCATACTGAATGGGTAAAAGCTGTAAACATTTCCTCTAAAAAGAGGAACAACATGAGGATGCAAGCTCTCACCACTCCTACTCAACATAGTACTGAAAGTCCTAGCCACAGCAATCAAGCGAGAGAAAGAAACATAAAATCATCCAAATAGGAAGAGAGGAAGTCAAAATAACTATATTTGCTGACAAAAAAATTCAATACCTATGAAACCCTAAAGACTCCACCAAAAGGCTCCTAGATCTGATAAATGACTGCAGTAAAGGTTTAGGATTCAAAATCCATTTAGAATCCATTTAGAAAACCCAGTAGCTGAGAGCCAAATCAAGAAAACAATCTCATTCACAATAGCCACAAACAATAAAATACCTAGGAATACAGCTGACCAAGGAGATGAAATTTCTCTATGAGGAGAAAATGTTTAAAAACTGATGAAAGAAATCAATGATGACAGAAACAAATGGAAAAATATTCCATGCTCATGGAATGGAATAATTAATATCATTAAAATGGCCATACTGCCAAAAGCAATCTACAGATTTAATGTTCTTCCTATAAAGCTACCAATGTCACTTTTCACAGAATTAGAAAAATCTATTCTAAAATTCATATTGAACCAAATAGGAGCCTGAATATACAAAGCAATCCTAAGGGGGGAAGAAAAGCCAAAGGCATCGTTTTATCAGACTCAATCTATACTATAAGGCTATGATAACTGAAACATCATGGTTCTGGCATAAAAACAGCACAGAGACCAATGGAAAGAATAGACTGCCCAGAACAAAGGCTGCACACCTACAGTGATCTGATCTTCAACAAAGTCAATAAAAATAAACAACAGGAAAATGACTACCTATTTAATAAATGGTGCTGGGATAACTGTCTATCCACATGCAGAAGAATGAAACTAGATCCCTACCTTTTACCATATACAAAACTTAACTCATGATTAAAGATTTAAATTTAAGACCTCAAACTATAAAAATCCCAGTAGAAAACCTAGGAAATACCATTCCACATATCAGCATTGGCAAATAATTTATGACTAAATCCTCAAAAGCAATTTCAGGAAAAACAAAAATTGACAAGTAGGACCTAATTAAACGAAAGCTTTTGCACAACAAAACAAACTATAAAGAGAGTAAACAGATAATGCACAGAATAGAAGCAAATATTTGCAAACTATGCATTCAATAAAGGTTTAATATCCACGATCTGAAACTTAAATCAATGAGAATAAACAACCACATGTAAAAATGGGCAAAGGACATAAATAGACACTTTTCAAAGGAAGACGTACAAGCAGCCAAAAAACATTTGAGCAAATGCTTATCATCACTAAACATTAGAGGTTCATGTCAAAAACTCTCAGTAAACTACCCATCGAAGAAACATACGTCAAGATAAAAGCCATCGATGCCACATCCACAGCCAACATCATACTGAATAGGCAAAAGTTGGAAGCAGTCCCCATGAAAACTTGCACAAGACAAGGATGACCACTCTAACCACCCATGTTCAACATAGTACTGGAATTCCTAGCCAAAGAAATCAGGCAGAAGAAAGAAATAAAAGTCATCCAAATAACAAGAGAAGAAGTCAAACTACCTCTATTTGGAGATGACGTGATGTTATATCTAGAAGACCCCATAGTATTTTCGCCAAAGCTTCTTTCTCTGAAAAAACAACTTCAGCAAAGTTTCAGGATACAAATTTGATGTAGAAAAATCAGTACTATCCCAACACACCAATAACATCCAAACAGAGCCAAATCAAAAACACAATCCCATTTATAACTGACACGAAAAGAATAAAATGCTTTGGAATATAGCGAAGCACAGAGGTGAGAGATCTCTACAATGAGAATTACAAAACACTGCTCAAAGAAATCAGAGATGACACAAACTATCGGGGGAAACAGCCCCTGATATTTCAACGTAAGTTCTTTTCTATTTTCCCTAAGTGTCAGTCTGTCTGAGAAATAAAGGAGAAAGAGTACAAAAGAGCGAAATTTTAAAGCTGGGTGTCCGGGGGAGACATCACATGTCAGCAGGTTCCATGATGCCCCCTGAGCTGCAAAACCAGCAAGTTTTTATTATGGATTTCAAAAGGGGAAGGGTGTATGAATAGGGTGTGGGTCATAGAGATCACATGCTTCAAGAGCAATAAATTATCACAAGGCAAATGGGGGCAGAGCGAGATCACAGGACCAGGCTGAAATTAGAATTGCTGATGAAGTTTCATGTCCCACTGGGCACGCATCATCATTGATAACATCTTATCAGGAGACAAGGTTTGAGAGCAGAAAACCAGTCTGACTAAAATTTACCAGGCAGGAATTTCCTCATCCAAATAGACCTGGGGGTGCTACGGGAGACCACAGCTTATTTCATCCCTTATCTAAACTAGTATAAGACAGACATTCCCAGAGCGGTCATTTTAGAGACCCTCCCCTAGGAATGCATTCTCTTTCTCAGGGATGTTCCTTCTTGAGAAGAAGAATTCAGTGATATTTCTCCTATTAGCTTTTGTAAGAAGAGAAATATGACTCTGTTCTCTATGGCTCCCAGGCAGTCAGACCTAATGGTTATCTCCCTTGTTCCCTGAACATCGCTGTCATCCTGTTCTTTTTTCAAGGTGCCCAGATTTCACATTGCTTAAACACACATGCTTTACGAACAATTTGTGCAGTTAACACAATCATCACAGGGTCCTGAGGCGACATACATTCTCAGCTTACGAAGATGACAGGATTAAGAGATTAAAGTAAAGACAGCCACAGGAAATCACAAGAGTATTGATTGGGGAAGTGATAAATGTCCATGAAATTTTCACAATTTATGTACAGAGACTGCAGTAAAGACATGCATAAGAAATTATAAAAGTATTAATTTGGGGAACTAATAAATGTCCATGAAATCTTCACAATTTATGTTTTTCTGTCATGGCTTCAGCAGGTCCCTCCATTCAGGGTCCCTGACTTCCCACAACAACGAACAAATAGAAAAGCATTCCATGCTCATGAATAGGAAAATCAATATCGTTAAAATGGCCATTCCAAAGCAATGTGCAGATTTAGTGTTACTCCTATCAAACTACCAATTACATTCTTCACAGAATTTAAAGAACTATTTTAAAATTTATATGGAATCAAACAGATACCTAATAGCCAAGACAACCCTAACCAAAAGGACCAAAGCTGAAGGGATCACTTTAACTGACTTCATACTATACTTCAAGGCTACAGTAAACAAAATGGTAATGATACAAGCATGGTAATGATACAAAAACCGTCACATAGACCATTGGAACAGAATAGATAGCCCAGACTAAGCCTGCATAATGCAGCCATCTGATTAGACAAAGCCAACAAAAACAAGCAATGGGGAAAGGACTCCCTATTCAATAAATGGTGCCAGGATAACTGTCTAGTCACATGTAGAAGATTGAAATAGGGCCCCTTCTTCACCATACACAAAAATCAGCTGAAGATGGATTAAAGACTTAAATGTAAAACCCAAATGTAAAAACGTAAATGTAAAAACCCTGAAAGACAACCTAGGCAATATCCTTCTGGACCTAGGACCTGGCACAGGTTTCATGATGAAGATGGCAAAAGGAATTGCAATAAAAACAAAAACTGACAAATGGAACCTAGTTAAACTGAAGAGCTTTTCCATAGCAAAAGAAACTACCAATGGAGTAAACAGACAACCTAAAGAATGGGGGAAAATATTTGCAAACTATGCATCCAACAAAAGTTTAATATCTAGAATTAGTGTGAAACTTAAGTGAATTTGCAAGTAAAAAATAAACAACCCCATTAAAAAGTGGGCAAAGGAAATGAACAGACATTTTTTCAAAAGAAGACATATGTGTGGCCAACAAACATATGAAAAAATACTCAGCATCACTAATCATCACAGAAATGTAAATCAAAACTGCAATGAGATACCATCTCGTGCCAGTAAGACTGGCTATTATTAAAAAGGAAAAAATTAACAAATGCTGCCAAGGTTGTGGAGTAAAGGGAATGCTTATACATTGCTGGGGTAGTCTAAAGTAGTTTCGCCAGTGTGGAAAGCAGTACAGCACTTTTTCAAAAAACTTAAAACAGAATTGCCATTCAACCCAGCAATTCCACTATTGGATATATACTCAAAGGAATATAAATCATTCTGCCATGTAGACACATGTACACACATATTCATTACAGCACCATTCACAATAGCAAATATATACAATCAACCTAAATTCCCATCAATGACAAATTGAATAATGAAAGTGTGATGCATATATACACTATGGAGCACTAAACAGACATTAAAAAAGAACAAGATCATGTCCTTTGCTGCAACATAGATGAAAACCCAGGCCATTATGCTAAGCATACTAATGCAGGAACAGAAAATTGAATGCCATATATTCTCACTTATAAATTATAAATTATAAAAATTAGCACTTAAAAATTATTTTTATTTATAAATGAGAGCTAATCAATGAGAATACATGGACACATAGTAGGGAACAACAGACACCAGGGCCTACCTGAGGATGGAGGGTTGGAAGAGAATAATGATAATAATTAATTAATTAATTAATTAAACCACATTGAGATACCATTTCACATCTATCACAATAACTACTACTAAAAGCACAAAAAATAACAGATATTGGAAAGATTGTGGAGAAAAACATTACAATGATCATGAGAATGTAAATTAGTTCAGCCACTGTGGAATGCAGTTTGGAGATTTCTCAAAGATCTTATAACAGAACTATCATTGGACCCAGCAGTATCATTACTGTAAATATATATACCCAAAGGAAAATAAATTATTCTACCAAAACATCACATGGATGCATATGTTGATCACAGCACTATTCACAACAGCAAAGACATGACATCAGCCTAGGTGCCCATCAACAGTGGATTGGATTAAGATTATGTGGTACATGTACACCATGGAATACTGCACAGTCATTAAAAAAAGAATAAAATCATGTTCTTTGCAGCAACACGGATTCAGGTGGAGGCCTTCTAAATGAAATAATGCAGTAACAGAAAATCAAATATTGCATGTTCTCATTCATAAATGAAAGCTAAAAACTTGGCACATATGGACATAAAGATGGGAACAATAGACACTGGGGCATATTAGAATGTGGTAAAGCTGAAAAGCTACCTATTGTGTACTATAGTCACTATCTGGGTGATAGAATCATTCATACAACACACCCCAGTGTCATGCAATATCCCCTGAATATAAAATTAAATTTTAAACTATACACCTATTATGTACGCACAAAAATTATGAATAAGAAAATTAATGAATGACTCAAAAACTGCGGTATGCTACTAAAGCAGTGCTGAGAAGAAAAATAAAGCATTAAGTGCTTATATTATCAAAGAAAGTTGATTTTGAATCAACAATTTAAACTTCCACCTTAAGAATCTAGAACGAGAAGAGAAAAATGAACCTAAATAAAGTAGAATGAAGGATCATGTTAAGAGAATAAACAGAACATATAAAAACGACAGAGAAAAATCAATGAATGCAAAAACTGTTTATTAAATGATTAATAAAATAGGAAAATATCAAACCATGAAAAAGTGAAAAATGGCACAGGTATCAGAAATGAAAGAGGGAATATCTTAAACATCTGGAATAATTCAAGACAATAATAATAGAATAAAACTAATAAATCTGTGCCCATAAATTGGAAAATTCAAATAAAAAAGAACAATTCCTTAAAAACTGCAAACCACCAGAAGTCACCCAAACTGACATAGATTTCACAGAGACAGCCTATTTCTAAAATCTTCAAAGAAGTTCAAATTAAAAGAAATTAAGTAAAAATTTGAAAACAAAGAAATTGAATTCATAGTTGAAAACTTTTCAAAAAACAAATCTCCAGGCCCACGTGATTCCAATGATGAATTCTATTAATATTAAACATTTAAATAAGAAATAGCACCAATTCTACATAATGTCTTTTAGGAAATAGAAGAGAACACTTCCAATTTTGTTTTATGAGGCAGGCATTACCCTCATAACAAAACCAGAAAATCATTGTGTAAAAAAGTACAAAACTTCATATGAATCTCTCTCAACAATATAGAAACATAAACTCTTTTTTTTTTTTGAGAGGGAGTCTCGCTCCATCACCCAGGCTTTAGTGCAGTGGTACGATCTCGGCTCACTGCCAGCTCTGCCTCCCAGGTTCACGCCATTCTCCTGCCTCAGCCTCCCGAGTGGCTGGGACTACAGGCGCCTGCCACCACTCCCGGCTAATTTTTTATATTTTTAGTAGAGACGGGGTTTCACCATGTTAGCCAGGATGGTCTTGATCTCCTGACCTCGTGATCCACCCGCCTCGGCCTCCCAAAGTGCTGGGATTACAGGCGTGAGCCATTGCATCTGGCCTGGAAACATAAACTCTTAAGAAATATTAAAAAAATTCAGTTCTACAAATATATACATACACAGACACACACACACACACACACACACACACACACACTATGACCAAGTGGGGTTTATTCCTGAGATGGAAGGCTGGCTATTTATTTGAAAATCAATAAATGTAATTCACCACACTAACAGTCTAAAAATGAAAGACCACATGGTCTTATCAGTTGATGAAAAAAAGCATTGGATAAAATCCAATAATAAAGTATGATTTTAAAGAAAACAGCAAATAGAAATAGAAGATAACTTCCTCTGAAGTAGTTTATCAAATGAAGGAGCTTTTGGGCAAAGACAATGGGATTTTCTGGATATGGAATCATATCATCTTCAAACAGAGATAGTTTGACTTCTGCTCCACCTGTTTCCATGCCTTTCAATTTTTTCTCTTGCCTGATTGCTCTAGATAGGAATTCCAGTACTATGTTGAATAAGAGTGATGAGGGTTGGCATCCTTGTCCTATTCCAGTTTTCAAAGGAAATGCTTCCAGTTTTTTCATGTTCAGTATAATTTGCAGTGTGGATTTGTCACAGATGGCTATTATTTTGAGATATGTTCCATCAATGTCTAGTTTGTTGAGGGTTTTTTAACATGAGGGAATGTTGAATTTTAATGAAAGCCTTTTCTGCATCTATTGAGATGATGATTTACTTTTTGTTTTTAGTTCTGCTTATGTGAAAAATCACATTTATTAATTTGCTTATGTTGAACCAATCTTGCATCACAGGGATAAACTCTGATTGATCGTGGTGGATTAGTTTTTCGATGTGCTACTGAATTTGGTTTGTTAGTATTTTGTTGAGAAATTTTGCATCTATTTTCATAAAAAATATTGGCCTAAAATTTTCCTTTTTGTTGTTGTTTCTGCCAGGTTTTGGCATCAGCGTGATGCTGTCATCATAAAATGAGTTAGGCAGGAGTTTCTCCTCCTCGTTTTTTAAAATAGTTTCAGTAGGAATGGTACCAGCTCTTCTTTACACATCTGGTAGACTTTAGCAGTGAATCCATCTGGTCCTGGGATTCTTCTGGTTGGTAGGCTTTTTATTACTGACTCAATTTCAGATCTCGTTATTGGTCAGTTAGGAGATGCAATTTCTTCCTGGTCCAATCTTTGGATGTTGTGTGTTTCCAGGAATATATTCATTTAATTCTAGGTTTTTTTTTTTTTTTTTTTTTTTTTTTCTCATAATGCAATGACTTTTAATCACCCTTTCAGTCCTTAGATTTGAAATGTTGTTAAATTTAGTTTTCGTTGGGGGTAATTTTTGCTTTTCTCAATTATTCATGGTGAGAAGAGTAATCATCTGGTGATTAACACATATTTATTGAGCATGCTTTCTATGAGTAATTTCTTTTACTTTTTAAATATGTTCCTAGCCTTCTGGGGCTGCAGAATCTGGGCTTTGGGAGGGTGGTGATTAGCCCATGAATCATGCTGAGGGAAGCCTAGGTAAAAAGTTCTGTGAAACTAAAAGATCAGGATTCACTGGTTCTGAGAGGGCTTCTTGGAGGAATGTACCTGTTGAGGGCTTTACATTCAAAGTAGCTCATTTGCATATGTACATTGGCTTTAGCCTTGACTCTACTGAGAACTGGAGTTGTGGCTGCAGAATTCCCTATTCTAGAACCTCTGTGCTTTTCATTTTCTAGGTAGATGGGATCACTGCTTCTTTGTTCATCAGTACATCCTTAAAATATTTGCGTTTGGTATAATTGCTAAATAGTTTAACATATAATTTTTATATTAAAACAAATACAATTCTATAACAGAATATAAGAGTCACATGGATTTTTCAAGATAAAATAAGACTCAATGGAGTTTTGCACTTATAGCAAGAAGCTGCTGGAGGTAAACATTTACATTTTTCTGTCATTTGGGGGTATTCCAGGGAGATTTCGGGAGATTCTGTTAGTGGTGACTGCAATAGGATTAAAAAGGGCCCTAATCCTCTCAACTAAGTACCATAAACCATTCTTTAGATTGATTATTTGTCTATATGTTTTACCTATGAATGCAGAATTTTTTTCTTAAGCTTGAACAGCATTTCCTGGAACAGTTTTAAGTATGTTAAAAATATTTTATCTAATTCTCACAATGATTCTTCAAGTAGGTATTGTAATACTTAATTTAGAGGTGAGTTACCTGAATCTCAGGGAGATCGACTTGCTTAGAGTTTTAGTCAATAAGTGGTGGATCTGATCTTTGAATCTGATTTTTTCTAGTTGTGTGCATAGAGATGCTCATTATGTGAGGGTTTTTGTGTGTGTGTACATTTCTGTAAGGTCAATGGAAATACGCCTTTATCATTTCTGATTGTGTTTATTTGGATTTTTTTCTTTATTCATCTATCTACCAGTCTATTAATCTTATTTATTCTTTCAAAAAATAAACTCCTGAATTCATTACTCTTTTTTATTTTTTATTTTTGCATTTTAATTTTGATCATTTCAGCTCTGATTTTGGTTATTTCCTGTCTTCTGCTACCTATATTGCTGGTTTGCTTGTGTTTCTCTAGTTCCTTTAGGTGTGATGTTAGGTTGTTAACTTCAGATCTTTTTAACTTTTTGATGTGGGCATTTAGTGCTATATATTTTCCTCTATAATACTCCTGTAGCTAATTCCCAGAGATTCTCATTTGTTGTGTTTTTTTCTCATTGGTTTCAAATAATTTTGGTCTTAATTTCGTTGTTTACCCAAAAGTTATTCTGGAGAAGGTTGTTTAATTTCAATGTAAAGTAATATGTTTTTGAGAGATTTCCTTAGTATTGATTTCCATTCTTATTGTACTGTTGTCTGTGAGTGTGGTTGGTATAATTTCTGTTTTGAATTTGATGAGAATTATTTTTTATGACAGATTTTACGGTAAATTTTACAGTCTGTGCCATCTGTAAATGAAAAGAATGTATATTCTGTTGTTTTAGGGTAGGCTTATTGGTCAAGTGCTGAGTTCAGGTCTTAAATATCTCTGTTAGTTTTCTGCCTCAATAAACTGTCTAACACTTTCAGTGGGGGTGTTAAAGTCTCCCACTGACAATGATGGTGTGGTTATATAAATGTCTCCATAGGTCTCTAAGAACTTGCATTATGAATCTGAGTGCTCCTGTGTTGGGTGTATCTATATTTAGGATAGTTACTACTTCTTGTTGAATTGAACCAATTACGATTATGTAATGCCAATTTTTTTATTTTTTTATTTTTTTTTTTTGTTTTACATTTTGTTGTACTGAAATCTGCTTTATGTGAAATTACAAGAGCAACCCCTAATTTTTTGTTTTGTTTCGTTTTCTGTTTGCTTGGTAGAGTTTTCTCCAAGCTCCATTTACTTTGAGCCTACAGGTGTCATTGCATGTGAGATGCATCTCTCAAACACTGCATACCATTGAGTCTTACTTATTTCTCCCACTTTCCACTTTGTGCCTTTTAGCTGGGGCATTTAGCCCATATACATTCAAGGTTGATATTGGCATGTGTGGATTCGCTGTCATTGTGATGTTAGCTGGTTATTATGCAGACTTGTTTGTGTGATTGCTGTATAGTGTCAATGATCTATGTACTTAGGTGTGTTTCTGAGGTGGTTGGTAGTGGTCTTTCCATATTTAGCATCCCTTCAGGATCTCTTAGAAGGCAGATATGGCGGTAGAATTTCCCTTAGCATTTGCTTGTCTGAGAAGGATCTTATTTCTCCTTTACTTATGAAGCTTAGTTTGGCCAGAAAGGAAATCCTTTGTTGGAATTTCTTTTCCTTATGAATGTTGAATATAAGCCCCCATTCGCTTCTGCTTATAGGGTTTCTGATGAAAGGTGTACTGTTAGCCTGATGTGATTCCCTTTGTAGGTGACCTGCCCCTTCCTTCTAGCTGCCTTTAATTTTTAAAAATTTCATGTTGACCTTGGAGAATTTCATAACTATGTGTCCTGGGGATTGTCATCTTGTACAGCATTCAACAGGGTTCTCTGCATTTTCAGAATTTGAATGTTGGGATCCATAGCAATACTGGGGATATTTTTATGGATGATATACTCAAATATGTTTTCCATGTTGCTTATTTTCTCTCCCTATTTCAGGGGCACTAATGAGTGCTAGATTTGTGCTCTTCACATAATCCCTTATTTCTCAAAAGCTTTGTTCATTTTTCTTTATTCTTTAGTTTTATCTGACCGACTTATTTGGATAACCAGTCTTCATGCTCTTAGTTTCTTTCCTCAGCTTGGTTGATTCTGCTGTTATTACCTGTGATTGTATTACGAAATTCTTGATGTGAGTTTCTCAGTTCTATCAGATTAGTTTGGTTATTTCTTAAAATGGCCATGTCATCTTTCATCTCCTAATTTGTTTTTATTCTTTAGAATACTTGAATTGGGTTTCAATTTTATCCTGAATCTCAATAATCTTCATTTGTGTCCATATTCTGAATTCTATTTCTGTCATTTACACCATTTCAGCATGGTAAAGAGCCATTACTCAGGAACTAGTGCAGTCATTTAGAGGTGAGAAGATGCTGTGGCTTTTCAAGTTGCCAGATTTCTTGCACTGGTTCTCTCTCATTTCTGTGTGCTAATGTTCTTTTAGTGTTTGAAGTTGCTATCCTTTGAATGGGATTTTTAAAATTTTATCTTCTTTGATGCTGTTGGGGGTTTGATAGCAGTATGAGGTGGGGTTTAGTCAACAGGCTTCATTTCTGGAAGATTTTAGTGTGCTAAGACTTTAGTAAGAGCTCCTGGTCTGCATGCTCTGTCATGAGCTGGTACTGGGCTCCCAGCTTCGTTCACTGGCTCCTCAAGGTTAGGAACCTGCTGCACTGCAGGGACCGAGGTGTTCCTGGTGTGCTGGCCACCAAACTCCTCTGGGTGGTGCATGCCAAAGCATTTCATCAAAGTCATTGCAGTATAATCTGTGCTCACTTGCATGTGCTAGCAGCCATGGCAGCACGGCAGGCTGCACGCATGTCGGCTGTGGTGGTACAGCAGTGTAAGCAAAGTGCTAACTAATTTTTGAATGGAAAACAATCATCTTCAACAAATGATATGTAAAAATTGCAAGCTATATGCCAACAGGAACATCTACCTAAACCTTACACTTTATGCAAAATATAAATTATATCAAATTGTAAAACAATAATAAGATCCATACTGAAAAGAATAATAAATTGGATTTCATCAAAATTAATAGTGTTCGCTGTGTGGAAGGCACTTTTAAGAGAATAAAAAAGCACAAGCTACAGAATAGGTGGAAATATTTTCAAATCACAAATTCAAATCATTGCATTGATTGGTAGGTAGTTCATTTATATTTAATTCTAAATACTATTTCATTGCATGGATGTACCACAGTGTATTTTTTTGTTTGTCCATTCACCTATTGAGAGACATATATTATATACAGAATGCATAAAGAACTTTTAAAACTCCAGTTTAAAAACACTAAAAAGTGGTGGCCAGGTGCAGTAGCTCACATCTGTAATCCTAGCACTTTGGAAGGCCAAGGTGGGTGGATCACTTGAGGTCAGGAGTTAGAGACCAGCCTGGCCAACACAGTGAAACCTCATGTCTACTAAAAATACAAAAATTAGCCAGGCATTGTGGCAGGTCCCTGTAATTCCAGCTACCAAGGAGGCTGAGGCAGGAGAATTACTTGAACCTGGGAAGCGGAGATTGCAGTGAGCCGAGATTTGCGCCATTGCGCTCCAGACTGGGCAACAAGAGTGAAACTCTGTCCAAAAAAAAAAAAAAAAAAAAAAAAAACCCAACAACTAAAAAATGAACAATAGACTTGAACACATACTGCACCAAATAATATATGCAGGTGAAAAATAAGCACATAGAAAATAATCAGCATCATTAGCAATTAGGGAAATGCAAAGTAAATTCATGTCACAATACCACGATATCTGTTAGAATGGCGAAAATTTAGAAATATATATATTGATTTTAAAAACTTGTCGAAGATGAAGGTCAACTAGAACAAACATTACTGGTGGGAATGCAAAATGCTACATCCACTTTGAAAGAGAATGTAGCAATTATATACTATACAACCCAGTAATAACATTCCTCTATACATACTCAAGCGAACTGAAAACTTACCTACACAAGAAAAACCCCACTATAATTTTTACAGCAACTTTGTTCATAATCACCAAAATATGGTGATTGCCAAGATGTCCTTCAATAGGTGAAAGGCTTAACTATAGTACATCGTACAACGTTGGGAAATACAAAAGGAATGACCTACCAGTCCACACAACAATATGGATGAATCTTAAGTGCATATTACTAAGTAAAGAAGCCAGTCTGAAAAGGCTAGATATTCTATGATTCCAATTATATAACATTCTTGAAATGGCAAAACCAAATAAATACGAATTAATAACCAAGGAAATCTGAGGAAATAATGCATTTTAGTGACAAAAAATGTATCAATATTGGTTCAAAAGTGACAAATATACCATAGTAATGTTGAGATGCTAATAATAGGAAAACTCGAATATCTGAGGTTAAAAAAAAAAAAAAAACTATTTTTTTCCTGCTCGCACACCACACAACAATGAACACAGAGTTTTGAGATCAAATGTGTGGGGATTTCTCTCCAACAAGAAGAAAGCTATCAATTCTGCAGTGACACCAGCTGAATTTCCTCCAATTTAATGCTGATGTTACCTGGAGATGGCATTAGATCCCACAGATTGAGGGCTCAGTCCTACAAGACTGACCTCTCCACCAGACACCAATCAAGCCTGGGCCTCTAAAGGTTCTGGCCCATAGGTTTCAAGTTTGGGTTCTCATACTCCCCATTTGTGGTTTCATTAATTTCTTCGTGCCACTCATAGAACTCATGTAAATTCTTACATTTCCCAGTTTACTATAAAGGATATTACAAAGGATACTAAAATCAGATCAAATATTTGCATAGGGCAAGGTATATGGTAAGGAGTGTGAAGCTTCCAGGCCTTTCCTGGACATGTTATTCTCCAGGACCCTCCACGTGTTCAGCAATCCGAAAGCTCTACATAGCCAGCTCTCTTGGGCTCTTATGAAGACATTATTAGGTGTGCATGATTGATTAAACCATTGGTCAATGATGATCAACTTAATCTTCAGCCTTTGTGCACTCTCTGGAAGTTTTACCCTCCAATCATCGTTTGGTCTTTCTGGTGACTAGACCCCCAGGGGCTGCCAGCCATATGTCAACTCATTAGAATACAGAAAGGCATCACTTTGGAGAGTCTGAGGATTTTAGTAGTTGTATGCCAGGAAATCATCAAAGACCAAATACATATTTTACAATATCACAAGAGTATAGAGGAAAATTCTGTACTATCTTTGCAACATTTCTGTAAATCTAAAAGTAATTTTAGATCTTTTATTTGAAATATTCATAAAATCCTGTAATAAGCCTCTTCTACCATATTATTAAAATAAAAATTTAAATGTTAAAATTTAATGAAGGATCACAGTAGATTAGGATTCTAAATAATAGAGAATTTTGCTATAAAGAAGGTTATAATATTAATTATAATAGCGTATTAAAAACAACCTGAAAGATATCTACTTCTTATTTTCTCCCATTTTGACTAACTCCTCCTGTTTTGCTCCAAAACAAAACACACACACAAGCACTCAGAAACAAAGAAATGCACATCCCCAAAATCTTTAGAGAATGAAATTAATAGTAACTGCCATTGGTTTGGTATCTAAATTAGGTATTTTACCCATTGTAATACCTGACATATAGTATAAAGTAAATATTTCTTGAATATAGTTATTACAATGGCTTAGCTCATTTTGTGTTACTATAAATGAATACCTGAGATCAGGTAATTAATAAAGAAAAGTAGTTTTTTGGCTCACTGTTCTACAGACTATACAAGAAGCATGTTGCCAGCATCTGCTTTTGGTGAGGGCCTCAGGTAGCTTCCACTTAGAGCAGAAGGCAAAGGGCAGCTGGTGTGTGCAGAGATTACATGTCAAGGGAGGAAGTGAGAGAGGGAGATGAGGAAGGTGTCATGTTCTTTTCAACAGTCAGTTCTCAGGGGAACTAACAGAAAGAGAACTCACCCCCAAGGGAGGGCATTGATCTCTTCATGAGGAATCAGACCCTATGACCAAAACACCTCCTAGTAGGCCCCGTCTTCAAAATTGGGATCAAATTTCCACATGATATTTGGAAGAACAAGCATCCAAACTATGGCATACAATAATGATTGAAGTGAATGGTATATAGTATTTGGTATAAGTCTGAGATTTTGAAAAGAAAATTTTTAAATGTTGTTTTGAAATACACCCCTTTTGCAGATGATGGAACAGAATGGCTAGATTGGAAATAATCGTTTGCAGTAAAACTTTCCTAACCCCAAGAACATTCCACATATTTTATGTTGTACATATTTCATGTTGAAGTCTATGTTGAATTCAAGGAAAGATTACACATTTTAACAAACACCAATAAAAATGTATGCTTTTTAAAACGATGCCCTTATAAAGTTAGAGTAAAATATATTAATGCATATTAGGTAAAATCAGGTATCATTTTTTTGTATCTATCATTCACATATCTCCTTTATAATGCATATCCTGATTGCCCCACAAAAATGTAATGTAACTTCTTTTTGCCTCTCTCTTACAGTATTTGTATTCAGCATTGACTATTTGTGATTGATTTTAGACTGCTACAGATTTTAAGCTCTTTAAAGACAAATGTCATCTTCTTTATCTATTCATGCTCCATATTTATCATAGTGCTTGGACCAAAAAAGGCATTAAGTATTTGTTGAATAAATGAATGGATGGATGAAGAAAGGAATAATCACAAATACATTGTGTTTCTCTTGAAAATTAGACTTCAAAATGTAACATCTTGTGGGTTCACTGTGCATCTGCACATGCGTATATGTAACCAGTAGGTAGTTTTCATAACTAGTAAATACATCAATTGTTCCATCTACAGTTTATACAGTCCATTTTTCTGTGACTAGTATCGCATATTAATACAAGTGTTGGTTGAGGGGAGGCTACCATCTATGACCATGGGACTAAGTTCTCCTAAAATTCTACAACATGTACTTTGCATGTATGGTGTGAAACCTAGCTGAACTGACCATGACACACTGTAACATCAAAGTATGATTGACCTTCAGTCCTTATTGTGCACTTGCATGTATGCAAGTAGCCTTGTATTTTCAATGTGTTTTAATGTGATTTTTCTTCTATTATGTTAATAACTATACCCCCTTTCAGGCATAATATTAATTCATGTTTTATAGAATTCTGATCTGTGAAGAATTATGTTACAGTGGAGTTCCAGAGAATTTTTAAAAAAGGTGAGGAGCACCACATAAAATTCATTTGCAAATTACATAGAGTTTACTTCAATGTTAAATCACCTTCTTAAGCGGCATATACAGTGCAACTAAAACTGAATAATCACTTTCCGACTTTTATTGAAATCATGATCATTTTTTGGGATTTTTAAGCTCCCCCACCATTGCAGCTAAACATAATGAACAAATTGTTTTTAATTCACTGTAACTCATAGGAAAGCCAGATTGATTTTTTGGTCATTAAAATTTGTAAATAAAAGATTGCTCTCAAGTGCCAAATCTATTATAGAAAGAGTTTAAAGTTCGCATCAGTCTTCATAGATTATTTTTTAACTCACTGAAATGATGTTTATAATGGAAACACTGTTCTTTATGAGCAAGTGCCCAACCTGACATACCAGCAAACCAATGATCCACATTCACATAAAGAATAGATTTCTTCCTTCCATTAAGATATTTTTCACCCATCTCTCATATTGATATAGGAACAACTGTAAAATATTTATCATAAATTAGTAAGAAATATTTATATGCTATTTTTGTTTTACCATGAGAGATATTTTTTAACTTGAGATTTCATATATTCCCATGAGCTACTAACAAATACATTTTATATAAAGAGAGAATAACTAATGTACACATCTCAGCTTATCAATACTTGATGTATTCCTGATAAGAAAGAGTTCAGGTTTAGGGGACTGAACCTAAAATAGTCTGACCTTCTTCACTGAAACATTGCTGCAGCATAAGGGCATATTAAAATAGATTTTCCAACCTGCTTTGAAACTCATATTTAATAAACAATACAAAAATGTCACATGTAACAATACATTCCTTTATTTTAATATTTAAAATGCCTAAAGTTGTAAATGTCCAGAATGTATGTGTATAGCTCTCCATACCTGTCCAGGCACAGATAAATGGCTGTACATATTAAGTGTGAAAAAGAAAAGAAAGCCACATACTGAAAATCTCAAAAATGGCCATATGTGTATCTCTATGCCGAGGTACATGCATTTCTTAATATGAAGGATTCATAGGTGAACTTTTGGGTTTGTAATTTTAAAGATCGATGGGTCAGAGTAATAATAATGGAGGGTCAGACAGCCTTCACCAATTAAATGCCATCACAGTAAGCATTAGTGATGCACAGTTTTAATTGACTGGTAAAAATTAGGTCAACTGAGAGAGATTGTTTGTATAGCTACTAAAGAAGACCTGCTTTGAACAGAGCTGCCTAAAAGTTGTTGCCACAGGTTTAGATTACCAGAGGTCTCTTGGAGTAATCACAATTTCGTGTATATTTTGAGAACAAATTCCACCCAATTTGAGGAGTAGTTCTACTCCACTCTTTGGGATAACTTCAATTGCATCATGGCAGAATAAAATATTATGCCCTAACTGAAGAAGTGACATCAGAATAGGTACCAAGTCATACTTCCTAAACACCTGGGTCACATAGATATATTCAGCACTTAAGCAAACATAAAATAAGATTTTTCAATAATGCTCTGCTTTTCACTTTGGTTAGAATATGCTGATTTTTTTTTCTTTAATGACGAGGAGAAGAGTCATGACTAAAACCACCTTTAAGGGGATCATGGTGTTTAAAACATGCACATATTGTATGGCTGTATTGAGAAGATATAAAAGTATTTGCAGCCTGAGTAGGGATAACATGGTATTAAAACCAGTTGTGTGAGGACATACAATTGGACAGAAGCAGTTTGAATAGTATTGTGGAATTAGGTACATAGTAGGCTGTAGGGAGACCCCCTGAAACTATTGCTATGGAATAAAAGATGAAATGCTCCTGATTATTGTAAATACAAAATTGCAAGCAGGATTGTGTAAAGACAATGCCAGGTTGGACTGCCAGAATGAGCCAACAGCGTGTGATGTGCTTCCCCCTTGAGAGGGTCTATGAATGGACGTGCAGTCAGGGAGGTTTCACATTACCAAGATTCCTATGCCAGAAAAGCAGATGTTCATAGCTCTGGGAATGGAATGAGGCCCTTGTGGAGAGCCTATAAACAGACGCATGAGGGGTGCCTGTTCATATGCATAAGATAAGGCTATAAATGCCCTCATCTTGCCACAGCTCTTCTAGGCCTCTTTAGGGTTAAGACATACTCCCTTCTGAGAATTTCTGGTCTAACCAGTGGTCTAGCTTCACATCCTCTTTCTATTGATTATCTGTAACCAGTTTTTGCTGCCAGTGTTACTGCTGATTTATATCTTGCTAATCATAGGTTATGGAATGACTGTGTTTCTGTTTTAAGGCTCTGTTAGAAATTACTGATGCACACAATATATTGTAAATTCTTATCTCTGTATATTGTACTTCTGCATACAGATGCAATGTTAAAGAATTACTTCATCCCCATGTGACCATCTCACCTCATAATCAAATGAACCTAAATCCCTCACTAACCTATCCCCACCCTCACTAAACTTAATAATAAATGCTGGTATATCCAGTGCATTGGCAGCATCACGGGACCAGAAGGTGGTGACCCCCCTGGTCCCAGCTTTCACTATCTTGTGTGTGTCTATTATTTCTCGACCTACTGATCCACCTGGGAACAAAGAAAGAGCCCCGTTGCATTGCAGGCTGCTGACCAGATCCCGCATTAGTAGGCACACAATATTTGCTCTATATTTGTAAGTGCATTACATTTTTCCTTTGGCAGCATGGCTATTCTTGAGAGCAATAAAACCTATGGAGGAAAGAATTTCAGTCCAGTTATTTAACTATAATCACACAGGTGGATGTTGGTCAATTTATAGAGTCTATCATTTTAGGAGATGCCAATACAAGCCTGGACTGAGTGTCAGTAGCATGGGTCTAGGCCAAGCAATGAACTAACTCTATGGCTTCTAGGGGATATATCACTGCTATCCAACAAGCAATCTCTTTGAATTTCTTCACATCATTTATTTTTGTAAATCTTCCTAATGCATGGGAGAGCCCCAGAGGATTAATGATGACAGATGTTTTTAAAGATTAATGTTTCCAGATTCTAATATGAATGGCAGAAGCAAGTCAGATTCAGGTCTCTTCTAGGAGCATGCACTCTTCAGTTCTCTTGTCTCCAATTAAAATTACCAGTGGTGATATTTACTGAAAAGTTCTTTACCTCCCCACGCCCTTATCTTTTCCTTCTACTCTTCCCTTATTTCTTTCCTTCTTTTCTCCCTCTGTCCCTTTTCCCCTTTCTTCTTTCCTCACTCCCTCTCTTTCCTCCTCTCTTCCTTTGATCTTTCCTTTGCTTCTTTCATTCTAGTAATTGTTGAGCATTTTCTGTGTGCTGGGCACTGACTCAAAATGCAGAGATCAAAGCCCTAGACCTCAGTAACCTAAGTTAAATAAGAGCAAAAAGAAAACAAATTTAGTAAACATAAGGAGGGCTACACTTGCCTGGTACTTTTCAAAGACAAAGGAAGAACACATGACACAGTTGGTAATGGGGCACAGAGTGGTGGGTGGGAGGAGGGAGCATCAGGTGACATCACTAAAGCTTTTGCTGAAAAAAAAAAAGAGCTTCCTGAGACTAGTAATAAAAGTGTAAAATTAGCTAGGTGAAGCTTAGGCACAACATTTGAATCAAATGCAGAAATGAGGTTATGTAAAGTAACAGAGATTTGAAGCAGTATGGCATGTTTAGGAGAACTACAATCTGATATATATGATGAATCTGAAAATGGGCATCTACAAAACCCCTATAGCCAACATCATACTCAATACCTAAATACTAAATGCTTTCCAGGAACAATACAAGAATGTGTACTCTCACAACTTCTATTTCAGTATTGTACTGGAGGTCCTATCCTGTTAAATAAGACAATAAGTAAAGCATATACATGAATGAAAAAGAAAATGAATGAAAAAGAATGAAAAAGAAAAAAATGAAACTGGTGCTATTCCTAAATAATATGAACATGGATGTAGAAAAGATTAAGAATTCTACACAAAGCTACTAAAATGAATAGCTGAATCTAGTGAGCTCATAGTATACAACATCAATAAACAAAAAATTACACTTCAACAAACTGGCAATAAACATTTGAACATTGAAATTGTTTTAAAAAAAAATCTGTATTTCCAAAGCATCAAAAAGCTACAGGAGTGAGTTTAGTGAAATATGTGCAAGTTTTGTACCCTAAAAATCATAAAGCATTCCTTTATGAAGGAAATAAAATAATACTTAAAGGGAGAGCTATGTATATTCATGCATTGGAAGATTCAATATTGTTAAGATGGTAGCTTTCCCCAAATTGATCTATTTATTTGATATAATTTCAATCACAACCTCTTAGTAAGTTTTGTTAGAAGAAATTAATTAGTTTAATTTAAATTTATATAGAAAGGCAAAAGACCTAGGATTACCAATTTAAGAAAAAAACTCTTGCATTACCCGATTTCAAGACTTACAAGCTACAGTAATCATCACAGTGGGGTCCTGATGTGAGATCAAGAATAAAAACCCATGGGACCTAATAGAGGGTCCAGAAATAAACTCACATTTATATGGTCATTGAACTTCCAACAAAGTTGCCAAGGTAATTTGCTGTGGAAAAGATTTTCAACAAACGATTCTGGGAAAATTGAATATCCATGTAGAAAACAAAACCTCAAATTTTACCTCATAACACACAAAATAATTAACTCAAAGTGGATCATACATTAATATATAAAAGCAAAAATGATAAAACTTCTATAAGAAAACACAGTAGAAAATCTCTATGTGATTGTGTTACGCAAAAATGTATTATACAAAACACAAAATCACAAACTATAAAATAAAAATTTGGTATAATGTAATTTATTGGAATTGGAAACTACAGCTCTTTGAAAAACACAGTTAGGAAAAGGAAAAGACAAATGACTAACTGGGACAAAATCTTTGTAAAATATGTATTTGACAAAGAGCTTCCATCCAAACTATATAAAGAAATCTTACAAAACAATAATATAAAACCAACAACCCAATTTTTAAAATGAGCAAAAGCTTTTTGAGCATTTTAAACAGAATTTTTTTTTTTTTTAAGTTTCTGGGTACACATGCAGGATGTGAGGTCTGTTACATAGATAAACATGTGCCATGGTGGTTTGCTGAACCTGTCAACTCATCAACTAGGAATTAAGCCCAGCAAGCGTTTGCTCTTTTTCCCAATGCTCTCCCCCTTTACCCTCCACCCAAAAGCCCCAGGGTGTGTTGTTCCTCTCCCTGTGTCCATGTGTTCTCATTGTTCAGCTCCCACTTATAAGTGAGAACAGGTGGTATTTCATTTGTTCCTGCTTTAGTTTGCTGAGGATAATGGCCTTCCAGCTTCATCCAAGTCCCTGCAAAGGACATAATCTCATTCCCCTTTATGGCTGCATAGTATTCCATGGTGTATATGTACCACATTTTCTTTATCTAGTCTATCCTTAATGGGCATTTGGGTTGATTCCATGTCTTTGCTGTTGTGAATAGTGCTGCAATGAACATACACGCACATGTATCTTTGTAATAGAATGATTTATATTCCTTTGGGTATATACCCAGTAATGAGACTGCTGGGTCAAATGGTATTTCCAGTTCTAAATCTTTGAGGAACCGCCACACTGTCTTCCACAATGGTTGAATAAATTTACATTCCCACCAACAGTGTAAAATTGTCCCTATTTCTCCACACCTTGCAGCATCTGTTGTTTCCTGACTTTTTATAATCGTCATTCTGACTGGCATGAAATGGTATCTCATTGTGGTTTTCATTTTCATTTCTTTAATGATCAATGATGTTCAGCTTTTTCCATATGTTTGTTGGTCATATAAATTTCTTCTTTTGAGAAATGTCTGTACATTTCCTTTGCCCACTTTTTAATTTTCTTTTTTTTTTTTTTTTGGTAAATATGTTTAAGTTCCTTGTAGGTTCTGGATATTAGACCTTTGTCAGATGGATATATTGCAAAACTTTTCTCCCATTCTGTAGATTGTCTGTTTGCTCTGATGATAGTTTCTTTTGCTATGCAGAAACTCTTTCGTTTAATTAGATCTCATTTATCAATGTTTGCTTTTGTTGCAACTGCTTTTGGAGATTTCATCATAAAATCTTTGTCCATGCCTATGTCCTGAAGGGTATTGCCTAGATTTTCTTCTAGGGTTTTTATAGTTTTGGAAGAAGGATAAATTGTTGAGGGTGAAGATGAGCTTGACTTTCAAAATGCCGAATTTAAAGTCACATTTTGGACACGTAGGGACCCAGTAGATGGGTAAACGTATAATCTGGAGCTTAGGTGAGAGATCTGGGTTGGTATTTGATCATTCCCTCCTTTTTTATTAGAAATGATATATTTTCATTTCAATTCGGTTTGGTTACTTTGTTTTTGATAATGCAAATGGTTGGAACTTAAAGGTTAAGCATGGTGAAAGTGCTTCTAATTACACCTTTGTCACAAGTCATGAATGGCTTCGTAATTTCAAAAGCTATTAGATCTGTACAGCATTAAAGTGGGCTGCTAAGAAGTTCCCTGGGGCAATTGTGAAGCTCGTCAACAATGAGCATTATCTGACTTAACACGTTATTATCACAAACCAAATCTAACTTACTTTGAGAAAAGATGCTTGGTGAAAGGAATATTAGCAAGGAAGAGAACAGTTTGCCTGATTTCCAAGCCCTGAAGGACCAACTCACAGTACCATTTGGTAAAAATGCATGTAAAGACTGTGGGCTAAATCTTGTCTGTCACATTAGACTTAAAAACAAATGTGTTTATGTAAAACCTTGTGAGCTTTAGATCTGCTCAGATACAGAGGAGCTTCTGTACAGAAGATAGGAGATAAACAGAACCACAGCAGAAGAAAATATACAGACGGTAAAATCGGAAGTAATCAAGACAGACTTAACTAATTTCTTCCCAAGTCAAAGTCTCCATAACTTTGGATTTTTGATATTCCCTTTATTATTTTACTACCCACATATCAATCTTTTTAAATAACAAAATAACAAAAAGGAATGGTCATGTTTATTAAGTAGTAGTGTCTAGCATATAGCTCTACACAGCCCCATTCGTGCATCAGGAATCCAACACAAAGGCGGCAAACATGAATGAAAAAAGAACTTCCTTCACACCTTGCCATTTCACACCTCACTTTTTCATCCATATAATCTATAGAAAAGTTAGGAAGGTTTGATATTACCTTTCTAAAAACAGGTAACTCACTCGCTCACGGTAACTTTCCACTTTAATCTTCCTCTCCACTCATATGTTAATTAACACCAACTACTAAAAGTTTTAATAGCAAATTGACTTCTTTTGTTTTGATTTTCAATAGACTTTATTCTAGAGAAGTTTCTCTTCACAGAAAAATGGAGAAAAACGTATAGATCCATACACCACCTGACTCCATATATCACAACACCCCTCCTGGCTCCCAGTCACTCATACCAGAGTGGTACATATGTTACAATTGATGAATCCATATTGACACATCTTAGTCACCCAAAACCCTGAGTTTATATTACAGTTCACGGTCAGTGCTGTGTATTCTATGTGATTTGGCGGTGTATAATGACATTTTCCACAATTACAGTATTATACAGAATAGTTTGACACCCTAAAAATCCTCTCTGATCCTCTTATTAATCCCTCATTCCCCCCAAACTCTTTTTCACTGTCTCCATAGTTCTGCCTTTTACAGAATGTCAGACCATTGTAATAATACAGTATGGGGTCCTTTTTAAATTGGCTTCTTTCACTTAGTAATATTCATTTAAGCTACTCTCGTGTCTTTTCATTGCTTGATATTGCATTTCTTTTAGCACTGAATAATATTCAATTGTCTTGATGTGCCACAATTTATTTACCCATTCACCTACTGCAGAATATCTTGGTTGGTTTTGAGAGGTGACAACGTGCTAGCAGACCTCGCTCACTCTGGGTGCCTCCTCCACCTCGGAGTCCGCTCTGGCCGCTCTGGCCCTTCAGCCCGCAGCTGCGCTAGCGGGGCCCCTCTCTGGGGCTGGCTGAGGCCAGAACCAGCTTCCTCTGCTCATGGGGAGGTGTGTAGGGAGAGGCGCCAGTGGCAGCCGGGGCTGCCCATGGCTGGCGGGGTTCGGGTAGGCATGGGCTTGGCCGGCCCGCACTCCGCGGCTAGCTGGGGCCTGCTGGGCTTCATCCGCGACTGGGTCCCATGCACAGACTGCTGTTCCCTCTTCGCGGGGTCATTGGCCCCGATGACAGGTCTCCATCTCTTTCTCCCTTCCCCTCTTTTCCTCTTGGTTGTCTGGGAGGAGCTCTGTCTGGGCTGCTGGAGTGCCCAGACTAGGTGCCCGCAAAGTCCCTCAGCAAGTGCCAGTGAGAGGTGAAGCCAGCTGGGCTTCTGGGATGGGTGGGGACTTGGAGAACTTTTCTGTTTAGCTAAAGGATTATAAACACACCAATCAAATCTCTGTGTCTAGCTAAAGGTTTGTAAACGCACCAATCAGCACTCTGTCAAAACGGACCAATCAGCTCTCTGTAAAATGGACCAATCAGCTCGCTGTAAAATGAACCAACCAATCAGCTCTCTGTAAAATGGACCAAGCACCAGGATGTGGGTGGGGCCAGATAAGGGAATAAAAGCAGGCCACCCAAGCCAGCAGCAGCAACCCGCTGGGGTCCCCTTCCACACGGTGGGAGCTTTGTTCTTTGGGTCTTTGCAGTAAATCTTGCTGCTGCTCACTCTTTGAGTCCGCGCCAGGTTTAACACTCACTGCTGAAGGTCTGCAGCTTGACTCCTGAAGCCAGCGAGACCACGAACCCACCAGGAGGAATGAACAACTCTGGGCTTTCGACATTTATGAACTGTAACACTCACTGGGAAGACCTGCAGCTTCACCCCTGAAGTCAGAGAGACCGTGAACCCACCTGGAGGAAGAAACTCCGGACAGGTCTGAACATCAGAAGGAACAAATTCCAGACACACCATCTTTAAGAACTGTAACACTCACCACGGCTTCATTCTTGAAGTCAGTGAGACCAAGAACCCACCAATTCTGGACACAGGTTCATGTTTTGGAAACTATGAAAAAAAAGCTACTATACACATCACTACCCAGATTTTGTTTTGATGTAAGTTTTCAGCTCATTTCTGAAAATACCAAGAAGTGTGGACTTTTAAAAAACTCAGCCACAATGGCCAATCCGGAAGTTTAGCAATAAATGCCACTACAGCCTCATCTACTATAAATACCGTGAACATTTCAAACAGCTGGCCAGTTAATATTTATTGGACACCTAAAATAAGCACAGCACTGTTCTTGCCAAGCTCTGTGGGGGATATGCAGACATTTTAAAAACTGTACATAGTAACTAGGAAAAATCTTATAAACAAGGGAGAAAGTCAGCACATTCCATACATGTACAAAGGAGGAACACACGTGTTAGTCTTTTTTATGGCCACTGCTGATATTCTAGCTCAGGCCTTATCTCCTCAAGATAGGATTATTGCAGCTTCTAATTAGAGCCCAAGCTCCAGACACACTTCATACCTACCACTGTGCTCCAACATAACCACCTAGAGCTGCCAGATAAATCTGGTTAAAATTCCTCTTCCAGTATCCTCTGTTCAGAAGAGTTTCATTGGCTTCCTATTGACTATGGAATAAATTTAGAACTCCAGTTTGGAAAAAGATAATCATGACAATTAATCACAACCTGTCTTTACAACATCATCTTCCACTCCTCTCTAAAGTGAATCATTTATTCATTACCCATTCTTCAATATGCCTCGTCTTAAACCACATCTGTTTCGATTATGCCCTCATTCCACCCTAAGCTTGTTTCCTTTTTACTTACCAAATATCCAAATACTACCCATCCTTCAAGACATACACTGAAATGCACCACACCCCAATATATCCAAGCATATTTCCTGACATATAGTAGTCACTCTGTACATGTTTGGTCAATGGAATTAAGTTCATACACATGTAAGAGAAGTGTAAGAAAGTGGAAGGAGCACTTAACTAGAATTCAGGCAACCTGGGCTCTAATTCCAGCTTTGTCTTTCATTTAAATTTATCTGATTTTGGTTTCTTCATCTGCAAAATAAGGATAATATCTGCTTTGGGTATTTTATAGGATATTTGGGAGGATAAAATAAATAGGAAATTGAATGTGAAATTATTTGGAAACACAAAGATGTTATTAGGTCATGATGATGATGATGTACACTTGCATGTACAGAACTGTTTGCTTTTTAAATAGTCATCATTAAAGGTCACAATAAAGGTAATCACATAGTATGGACACACACATAAATTCATATCTCACAAATATCTGTTTTTACATATATCTACATGAGCAGTATAATGTATGATGCTCCTACACAATAGCTAACAGTTTTTAATCGACTAAGGCTTATTTTCTGTTCCTGAAAATCATATACATTTTCTAGATAGAATAATAGAAAAGTTACATTACAACATCACTTGAATTTGTTTGGCTTTTCTATCTGATAGAGCTCCCCTCAAAAGTCATTATTGTTCTGAAGAATACATTAAAAACTCAGAAGGAGGCTGCTCAAATGGACTCACGTTATAAACAAATGTTATGGGCAATAATGGGGAATAAAAAACACTTAATCCTTGCTAACATCTAATGTTGTGGGATAATATACATTACTTTATTTCTGTAATTGGGATTCGTGTACTATAAGAAACACAAATGTACTTTTAAATGACTTCATTGTAGTTTGAGAAAGTCTATTATTTTAATGATCTAATTTATCTACATATTACTTATCTATATTAAAGAATTCAGTTAATACCAAACAATTTTTTTAGTTTAGTGTCCACAGCCAAAATAATATGTACATACATCATATGCTATTGCATTTAACACACAGTGATAGCTAAAAGTTATGAGTTTTTAAAAAAAGAGTAATAATGATAACATTTAAAAGAATTAGACCATACTGGCTGCGTAACATAGTCTAAATGTTTTTTACCTAAACCATAACTTCCAAAGATAAAAGAAACTAGATTAACCTGTTGAGAATATCAGTAATCATACAAACATACTTCTGTGTGATTTTTCTTTTTTGCACAGAAGGACTTGAAATACTGATAACAATTTAGATTCTTGAATTTTCCTATTTAAATAATCTACTCTCTCAGAGAAACACAGACTTTTCATTTTAGTTGGATAAAGGAGCAACTTGGAAGTCACTGGCATTTCCATACCTTCTCTAGATTTGCTATTTTTGCTACCACTTATTCCATCATAACTCATTTATTCAAAAATATTTTTGAGTACCTTCTATGTGCTATAAATGGTCAGATGAAGAAAATAAAAATAGAATAAGCCACTATAATATATCCCCAACATACTCACAGTAGAGACTGGTTCTCAAAGTTTACTATCCATTAGAATCACCCAGAGGGCTTGTTGAGACAGATTGCTGGGCCCCACTGCCAATATTTTTGATTGAGTAGGTCTGGGGTGAAGCCTGAGAATTTGCTTCAAAATTTGTACCCAAGTAATGATAATGTTGATGGTCCAGGGACCACACTTTGAGAGCCACTAGTCTAGTAGGTGGATACAGACATGTTAGTAGAAAGAAACGGCAATTTGGAAAGTGAAATAATAGGTGAATATAAAGTGTTGTAAAAGAATAGAAAAAGTAATGACTAAATTTTCACGGGAAGTATCTAAGAAAACTTCACAGAGGAAATAGGAGATAAACAAGGACAGGGTACTGCAGGCAGATGAATTTATCTTCTTTATTTTTTAAGTTGATCAATAAGGTTTGAATGGTAGATTGAGGGCAGAATATGGAACCACTTTGACGCCAGGCAGAGAATTTCAATTTCATCTTGTGAACAATAAATGAGTGTCAATGAAGGTTTATATCCATGAAGGTTACATGATGAAATTTGTGTGTCTGAGTACATAGAGGATGGGTTAGAGTGAGAAGCGGGTGGAGAAACTACATAGATATGTGCAGTAGTCTAAGTAAAAAGAGATGATAGCAGTATTGAGACAGTGGTAGTAGGGATGGAAACAATGTGATGAACTCATCACTAATATTCCCCGTGCTTCCTCATATGAAGCCGATAAAATGCTTACTTTTCACATGCCACACCTGCTTTCTAGAACTAGGTGGAACAATTAAATGCAGTATAAATCTACTGCAACCCTGCTTGTATGGCAATACACATGGTTGCTGCTGTTAGAAGATTTCATATTACATCTTTAATTGTGGGCGTTTAGCAGACAGTCTCTTATTATTAAGATATTGCTGACTTTTATTGTCAGTGTGGCCACAGGACAAAGCTAATAATTACCAGCACCAGAGGCAGCTTGTGGTTTTATATTACATTGAGGTAAATTACACTGGAATTAAAGTGGATTACTTTTATCAAATGGGGAATAAGCTGTTAATTAACTCCCCACTGTAGCAATCTTTTTCTGCGCTTGCAACTGTTATTAGGTCTAGATTAAACTGTTGAATTAATTTCCCACTTACTTACTATTTCCAGAGTTTTTAATTTACCTGGCAGCAGTTTTAATGGAAAATTGTATTAGTGAACATAAATTGTTTTGGGGAAGGGTAAACAGTTTGCAATAATGTTTATTAAGTCGTTTTGTTTGAGCAAAAATATAATTGCAGTTTTAATTAGTGCATGATAGTTGGAGTATTAGGTTTGAGATTACATTATGGTTTTCTGAGAAAACAATCACTCAGGTAATCCCAGAATTTATAAATGATAGCAAATAGAAAAGATGTGTCAATACGGCATTGACTCCAATTTTGTACCATATTTGAGGAAGAAAAATAAGAAATATCTAAGTGTTCTTCCTTCAGTTATCTTAAGGTTTATTGGCTGCTCCTGAATGTCACTACCTTTGGTGAGAGGTATATATTGAGGTAATACATATGAAGGGTTAAGTGAGAAAATTTTTAAAAATTAAGAGGTACAGATTTCTGTAAGGTAACATAAAAATGTGGAAATAAGGGAATATTGTGGTTTTTATAGCTATTTGTTAGAATGCCGGTGATATTCTTTGTCTTATAATAAAACCAATAATCGCACATTACGTTTCTATGGTGTTTTACAGAGGTGGGCCAATAGATATTGAACTTAGGAGGGACATGGGAGAAAATAGTGCATACTAAAAACTGAAGTCCTGAGAAAATAAACGACTTTCCTAAGGACACAGAACTAGTAAGTGACTGGAGTAAGACAAAACATGGGACTATTTACATGACTACATGTGTTCTCTTGGTCGGACATCCATTTATCTCTTAATTATACAATGTTGGGTCTCTTGGTTAATAATAAGCATTGTATCATATTTGGATTGTTATAACACAAAATAGTCTGAAATCTTTCCCTGTGATAATTTTAAGATTACATTTAGAAATTAATTTCAAATTATTTTCAGTGTTACAACTACTGGATCTATATACAGCTGTTGTTTTATAGCTAAACCCTGTATTACAACTAGTGGAACTATCAAGGTGGCAATATCCATGTAAGTGGTCAAGACCATAAAATTAATATGTTATTCTTCTCTAACATTTACTTGAAATCCAAAAATACTTGTGATATTTCATAACTGGTGCTATAACTGTACACAAAATAATAAAATTTCCTTAAAATTAGGTCAATGGCATTGACTCCATTAAAACTCCCTACTATTTTGTAGAAATCCAATGATCAGTCTCTACTTAGTACCGATACCATACATATAAAGCATTGTCTATTTTAGGAAAAAAAAGATAATTATCCTAAAGAAGGTGAACATGAGACAAAGCTAGATTTCCCTCACTCCTTTCTTAAGAAACCTAGACCAATCTTAAGTCTAGTGCAGCAAAATATAGTCATGAAGTTCAAATATTCTGTATATGCCTTTCAAGTTATCATTTGGCCATTTACAATTTCTACCTTCTAATATAAAGAGAAATGTATATAGAATCATATTTTTGCTGCTATCTTTTCACCTACCTGTTTCCAAATAAATGTTGGATTTTGAATAAGGAAATTAAGTATTAGAAACATGCATTCATGATGCAATACAGTTATGGTATCAATATATTATGTAGTCATTAGAAATAATAACATGCAAAAGCAGAGTTCTAGAAGATCATGTGCCTTTTTGTAAACTGCATATTCATATACTTTATTCAAATAAAACCTTCCTAAACTTGGATTAAAACTCTTTTGGATTAAAAACTAGAAAACCAAAGTTTTATACATACATACAAAATATCTGTATGCACACATAGACAGAGAGAAAATCTTAATTTGGTGAATTTATGTATGTATTATATGTGTATACAATTTTAAGCAACATTAAATAGGTAGCTCAAATGTAAAATGCAGACCATTTAGGTTAAGAGGTTTTGAAAAGATTGTTACGATTAGATATACTGTCTGGTTATAATGAGAAAAGCTCTTCACTCCTCCCAACTTTCCTAATCCTTCTTTTCAAGCATATACCATTCATAAGTCACATAATTAGGAAGGCATCCCATGTTCTTTCAAATGAAGTGAAATTGTGCTATCTTTTCTCAATGAAACACAATCTCACTGCCACAGATAAATTGAGGGAGGAAAAAGGAAGAAGAAAAAAGCAAAACAAATCTTACTGGCAAAACAAAAACAAAAGCAAACAAACAACAACAACAACAAAAAAAAAACTCATGTCACCTTCTTGAAAACTCAACCATCCCGACAGGCCACAGTACAACAGTTACTATTACCACCTGGCCACCCCCATGAAATGAAAAATGAGAAAATACCACCTTGCTCCCAAATATCAAAAAATGAAAAAAAAAAAACAAAAAAGAAGTGTGTGTTGGTGGGAAGCTTTACCTTTGGAACATAAATTCATTTTTGAAACGCCTTCAAAATATTTTTTAAAAGTCCACTCACATCTTGTGATGATTAATTTCTGAGTCCACTTGACTGTGTCAAGGAATACACAGGATAGCTGATAAAACATTATTTCTGGATGTGTCCGTGAGGGTGTTTCAGGAAAACTTTAGCATTTGAATCAGTAAGCTTAGTAAAGGAGATCCACTCTCACCAATGTGGGTAGATATCCAATCCTCTGAGGGACAAGATAGAACCAAAAGGAAGAGGAAAAATGAATTTGCTTTTGATTCAGTTGCACCATCCATCCTTTCCTGTCCTCAGGTACCTGAGCTCTTTGTACTCAGACGTTCAGACTCCTGGACTTACACCAGCAGCCCCCTTCAGTTCTCAGACCTTGATGTAGATCTTAGAGTCATGCCATAGGCTCGCTGGTTCTCAGGCCTTCACACTTGGACTCAATTACACCACTGGCTTTCCTAGTTCTCCAGCTTGCAGACAGCATATTGCAAGACTTCGCAGCCTCCATAACTGTGTGAGCAAATTCCTGTAGTACATTTCTTCTTTTATATATTTCTCTGTGTATATATATCCTATTGGTTCTGTTTCTCTGTAGAACTCTGACTAATACACATCTCTCACACCTAATTTTATTATCCCAATGACCCATATGCAGAGACTATCATTCCCATTTGATAGATGATACAACAATAAAGTTAAGTGATTTACCTCAGTTCAAAATCTGGCTAAAGGTGCATCAAAGACTAGAAACAGCCCATTATCTTTCTGTGATTATTATATTCTACACTAACTAGCAGATACCATAACAGGGATGGACATGTTACCCACCATCACAAGCTCTAAAATGTTTATGATACACTTTTTAAAATGTATATAAAAATATCCTATTGGAGTTTACCTAATTAATTTTAGTTTCTAATTCATAAAGTTTTTCACTATTTAAGCAAAGGAGAATAAGAATTAAAATGCATTTGAAGACATAACATACTGATATCGAACACAATTTTACAACCTATTTAATACTCAAGTGATTTTTAAAATATTTGGCTTAAAATAGTAAAATACTCAAAACTAAGAGTTTTGCTAAATTACATTTTTATGACATAATTTCGATTAGCAATTTTCCTCTCCAAGATATAAATTATGCTTTAATTTGTACTAAACTGTAGGATGATAGAAATTAGAAGACTTTTTCCAAATGGTGGCTGCCTGCCCATCTGATAGCATACATAGAACTAGGACCACCAGAATAATTTACCATTGTAAATACTGAAAACATAAACTCCTGAGAGCATATGTGAGCTACAAGACATATTGATCACATGTGGATCACAACTTTCTACAAAACTCATTACTTTTACATTTAATATAGACAAACTCAAGAATTACAAATAATAAAATGTTTTCAGCATGCATGTGATTCTGCATAGTTTTGAAGTCATTATAAGTATCCTGTGGCATTACTTAAGATATCATGCTATAGCATGAGGAACCTGTTACACTGCAGGTGTGTAGATTTATTCCATATGTTATAAACCATCTGGGTATAAACAGTGGATGAATAATACATTTTGGTGGTAATGAAATATATTTTATAGGTCAAGAAAAAAATCATTGAGCTCATCATGAGCTAGACTATAATACCCATAAAATCAAAATGGTTTTCTTCATTTTCCAACAAAATATATTTTCTCATTCCACAATGTAGCCTACAGTAACAGCAAAGCATTAATTGAGAGAAAGCAAAGAAATCCAAAGCAGTATGTTTTTAAAATGTACCAAATACAGTATTTTGCATCATTCAAAATGCTTTCACATATGATTTATGTATTCATATGCACTTCATAACAAGGTAAGAAATAAGCAGGGCAAGCATGACTATCTACATGTTACAGAGAAGAAAAAATATTCCTTGGAGAAGATAAATGACTTATCAGAAAAAATACTTAATTGGTCCTCAGGTAGGACTCAATCCAATCTCATTCTATGGCATCATATTGCCATAAGAGAGTCAGAAGATAAGAAACATTTTGGTACTCTTCAAGTTATAATTGAAGTTAGCATAAATACTTCCTATTGTCCAGCTGCATCCTAATCCATCAATTATAATTAGAATAATATATGACATGACTCATTTCATAAGACATATTACTATACGCCATATATGCCCCTGTGTAAAAACTCTGTAGAACTTTCTATCTGATATATTGTTTTCAGCTTCAGTATATGCATGACAAATAATTTAATAATAAAATGAGTTGACCATTTAAAATCTTGAGACTAAAACACAAAATACATTTCCAAAAAGACGATAGAAACACTTACTTTGTATAATATGTTGTCGTTGTTTTTGTTATATACAGATTGTTACTATTAATATTATCATTATAATTATGTGCAGACTGCCTCTAGGTGATATTCTTACATCATTCTACTTGATACTTACAAAAGCTACACAAAATCCAACTAAAGCATCAAAACGCTTGTAACGCTTGTATTAACTTCTCATTTGTGTTCAGATAACATTTATGTAACACAAAATATATGAGTTATCAAATGTTTCTACATTAGCTGCATTATAGAAACACATATTATGCCACACACACACACATGCAAGCGCACACACACACACACACACACGAAACTTGCTTTAAAGCATAATGTCAAGCAAAAAAAAAAAATTATCCTGAGCAGTCACTGGATAGGGTGCTCTGACCTCACTACTCAGACATGTGTTGTGGGGGTGTTTTTCCCTATAGTTACCCATGAATCATTTGTATTTGGCAAATATGGTTAAAGAGTGTTTCTAAACTCATGACTAAGAAAGGCTGTTTGCCATGGGGGTGATTCAAGCAACCTGGAAATAAGTAAGAATCAGTAGTTTACCACATCTGACCTTCATTGTTGATCGTTTGAAATGAGCCCTATCGAATTCATTTGATTTCTAAACTTATCTACATACATACAAAACTTCCCTACCTACCTACAAAATGTCTAAACATATCTACTTACCACTGCTATGAACATTTATGTTTTTTTTCTCTCTCTGTATGATGGTTAATATTGAGTGTCAACTTCAGGATTATGTGGATGGGTTCAAGTTGACAAGAGGTGGACTTGTGATAATAATGTGTGCCAAACTGATTGAAGGATGCAAAGTATTGTTCCTGGGTGTGTCTGTGACGATGTTGCCAAAGGAGATTAACATTTGAGTCAGTGGACTGGTAGAGGCAGACCCACCCTCAATCTGAGTGGGCACCATCTAATCAACTGCCAGCATAACTAGAAGAAAGCAGGCAGAAGAAGGTAGAAAAAGCAGACTTGCTGAGTCTTCCGGCCTTCATCTTTCTCCCGTGCTGGTTGCTTCCTGCTCTTCAACATCAGACTCCAAGTTCTTCAACTTTTGGACTCTTGGACATGCACCAGTGATTTGCCAGGGGCTCTAGAGACTTTGGCCACAGACTGAAGGCTGCATCGTCGGCTTCCCTACATTTGAAGTTTTGAGATATGGACTGGTTTCCTTGCTCCTCAGCTTGCAGATGGCCTATTGTGGGACTTCACCTTGTGATTGTGTGAGTCAATACTCCTTAATAAATTCCCCTTCATATATACATCTATCCTGTTAGTTCTGCCCCTCAAGGGAACCCTGACTAATACACTTTGAAATAAGCTCCTATCCCTCAATGTGTCTGTTGCTTGGTCCCTGATTATATGCTATGCTGTGTAACATCTGATGCATATTTAGTCATTAAAATGTACTACATAAATAACAATAAACACCACTATATTGGGAACATTTTTTGTTTCCCTATGGGTCTTTCAATGCTGTCAAACTGTTACCATATACTTAACATAGAAACCAGGAAAGTCAATTATTTAAAAAAATAATAACCATTGTATTAAATTAGATTCACATTGGCTCTAGGTTCTATGTGTAACAAATCTTGCTATGCAATTAATGAAGGCATTTCTCAATCAAATTATAGTACACTTGACTACACGTGCAGCTATAGTCAAGCATACCATGCATTTTCATAGCATGCATTGCATTGTTACTTACAAATTTTTTAAATGCTCAAAATTTCTCATTAAAGGAATTCCAAGTTGTTTTGCATTTTAATCTTCCCTAAGAAGAGGCCCATCCTTAACTCCCTCATTAGTTGTGCTGCCTGGGGTGCTTTGCAGTAATGCCCATGCCTAATGCAGTGAATAGAAACATATAAGTAAGTATGTCTTTAGTGCTTCACATTGTGATGATAGGGAAAAAAAACCTGAGGTACATGATGTGTTACTTTATGGCTGTTTTAGCATGGAAAGGGTGAAGATCAACGTTTGGTGCAACAATGCTTCAAACGTTTTAGACTCAACTTAGTATTACCATTGTCTCCACACAAGATCTGAAATGAGGTGGCCTACTATGTATTATATGTCTCTTTATATTCATGTCAAGAAATGTTGAATTAAAGGTATTGGCTAAAAAAGAGAAAGAGTCAGTAATAAGGTTACAGTTCCTTTCCATACATGTGAAACTCCAAGACACCCATAGATCAATTTACTCATATAAAGATTAGCTGATTTAATAAGAAAGATAACTGTATGGTTTATTTTTCAAACAAAAACACTTTAGATAGTGATAAAACACTAAACTAGATAGGGCATCAAAACAGACATAAACCAAAAATATCTCAGGAAAATAAATCACCCTAGGTATAAAACATGAGATTCTCCTAAAATTAAATTGACAGAGAACCAAGAAACACTTAGAACCACACTTGTATACATTGAAAGGTTCAAAGTTCCACAACCTGGGGAAAGCACACTAAGATCAAATTTTCTACTAACTGCTTATCTAAGCCAGTTTTACAAGATTAAGAAATGATAAACAGACAGGATTTAAGTCATCAGAAAGGAAGTTGCATAGTGAGGTGAAAAGAAAATATCAACACAGAATACAAGTTACTGATTCTGATACAGAAAGAATATATTTAGAATTGCCTGTTTAAAAGGCTTGGAATCTAATATCATAACTTTCTAATGTAACTCATAACAAGGAAAAGAAGTTTTAACATAGTTAGATGCAAAATATCAATGGAAACTCTCTCTGGTGACATTTAGCAATGCTAGGAACCCTCAAGAGATGGAGATGCCACTCTTACATCTTGTTGTAAAATTGTTTATTAACTCAATTGAGAATTTTTAAACAATTTCTTAAGTTAGTCACAGAGTGACAGTCAGGACCACGGGACAAAAAGCTGTGAACATAACTCAGAGTCAGCAGTATTCTGTATGAGTCAGGTATGCTATAACATTCAAGGATGCCTTCAAATTCTAATGGTTTCAAGCTGCTCTGAACTCCAGCAGCAATCAAAAATAATCTGTCATGGGACCAAGGGCTATGAACATCATGTCATAGGCACTCTGCTATTAGATTTATTGGAGGATAATGCATGCCATTTATGCATCAACTCACAGGAGAAAAAAGCAATTCCTATGAAGTTAATCTAATAATAGACTGGAAAGCAATGATTACCGTTTCATGTACACTAGATATTTGTAGCAGTGGTTGGCCTAATTTTGCAGGCCTCGCTTGTCAGGGCTTTGAGATTAACAAGTGTTCAGCTCAAAATCTATTGGGAAACATCAATAAATGATTTAATGAGGAACAAACCTTTCATTTCTTGCCACTGAAAGGAGACTGAAACCATATTCCCCCTTTGCACCCTTCACTTTTTAAATGCTTGTTGAAACAGTCATATATTCCACGTAAAACAACCTTTAGGAATTACGTTTATCAGGTACACAACAATTAGGCCATTTATTTCCACATGGTGCTCAACGGTTTCCACAGCAATGGTTTAATTTTTAGTCAGTCTTCAAGCTGTAGAACCCAAACAGTTGATGAAAGTATTCACCATGGAACTTCGCATAGGACACTTTCTTTTTGTAACTGGTAAAGAGAAAGCAAACAGCATTACCCACAGACTGTCTTTTACCCATAAAAATCTCTGGGTGCAGAATGTTTTCCTCTAGGAAGGCCAAAGACATCAGACTGTCATAACCTGAGAATAGCACAGGGACCTCACAACATGGCCCTAGTATGAAGAAAAGTAAAGGACTTTTGTGTCCTTGTGATTCAATAGAGTTTTCACTGCTAAGTTAAACTGTGAAAATTGACCAATTATGCAACAGAATACTTTATTACATCTATCTAATAGTTTACTCCTAGAAGCTGTTATTCTACACTTAAAATATTCAAACATTTCTGCCACCTTGCCATGAAATAAAAACCCAAACATACTAATTTCAAATAAATTTTTTCATAAATAAAATTCAATTCTCTCCTATAAGATACTGCAAAATTCCAAAAATGTAAAACAAAATTATTCAAAATTATCCTCTCTATTCTTTCTTTATTGGCTTGAATACTTTTCATATGCTTCACTTTAAGTCCAAAAATATCAAAATGCATCTTTCATTATGATTTTCTTTGTCTCACCAAGAATTATGCAACACTCAAATTCTATCACACTGGTGTGTAACATTTTGCATTCATAAGTGACATTCATTAGATTCCAAGGGCTACAATTATCAATACAAAGATTACTACAATTATCTTTACAGATATACACATTTATGAGCCAAGAAAATAAGCTTCATCTTTTATTGATAAATAACAGTTTTCAAAGAAACTGATGATTGAGGACTATTTACATTATGAGTATAAATCTAGCCATTTATTAAATCTAAGTATTGATTGACTAATAATAATTTTTAGTTAATGTATTCCTTGGCTGCAAAAAAACTGTTTATAGAAATTAAATTGAGAAGTGAAAACTAAAATGAATCAAACACAATTGATTTTTTCTAAATACATTTTACTATCTAAATATTCTTAAAACTTCACCACTAAGGTCAGATGTGGACTTAATAAAATGTGTTAATTTTGACTACATTTTCACTATACTTTCAGTGATTTTCTAGGTTCAAAAAGTCTTCAGAACCTCAAAACTGTTATAAAGAAAAATATCATTTATTCAGAGAAAGGCAAAAATAAAAATGTAATTCAAAAAAGATAAACAGTATTCGTAACTTATACCTGAAGGAATATAAAAGAAAAAAAGGCTTCCTCTCGTGATTCGTGTTATCAGAAATAATTATGCATTTAAAATGAGATTTTAAATATTCCATCTTTCTCTTACATGTTACTAGAATTCTATGAATCTATAATTAAAAATTGTGCCAAACTGTATCAAACATGCCAAAGACTATTTCTTGATAACAGCCTTATAGATCTAAACTGTGCTACCTCAAGGGATAATGCCATCATTATTACTTTTTAAACATGTATCATATTATTTGAATACCAAGAGTTCATACATGTATATCTCAAAATACACAAATATGTCTTATCGAACAAAATATGTAGAACATGAGATTTTTCCCCAGTCATCAACCTAAAGAAATGCATGTGTGTGACATCTAACATGTGACCTATAATATCTGACATTATAGCTCATCCACTTCTGCAAATACAATCTAGTTTTGTTAAATGAGTATGTGTAGGCAGAAAACCCTCAACAATTCAACCGCCATTTCCCTCCCCCAAGATTTAAAGGGCATTCTCTAATAGGAGAACAAATCTTCACAGAATCTGTTAGGTCACTTAAAAAAATGCTTCCTGTCATGGAAATATAAGCAAATATTTGCTATTCTTTAAAACATTGGTCTCAAGTTCAGGTTTTTGATTGCTCCAAAATAGTACGCTTTCCTCTTATATATATGGAATAAGCAGAAGTGAACAGAAAACTATATGTTATAGAAATTATTTGTTAAATATTTTGAGATGGTTGGTATAAATGCTTTATCCCATTCAAATGGCAAAGAAAGAAGTTGATAGACATATAAAAACTCTAATTCACACCTTAAGTTTCCACACACACGCACACAAGATGCTGTCTTTTGGTATCCTCTAACTTAAGGAAAATGGGTTTCATGTGTCAGTAGTATTCATGAATAAATACTCACCAGCTTGTTAATGACAATGATAACAATGACTGTTAATAAGCATAAAATTTGATACAGAAATTCAAAAGTATATAAGGAACTGCATGGAGATTTGTTTCAGAGACGGACAAGAGGAGCTATGTGACTAAGCAACAGTAAATTATTTCTCGTTTAAGAATCTGCATTTAACTAATTTCCCATTTTCTGGAGCTTAAATGTCTGCAATTCTATTAAGAAAAATTTAGTAGAAGTAAAATTGCATTACATCTCATCTTATTTAATCTTTTATTTCCTATTGTATGTCATTTTAAAATCACAAGCATTGCCTTGCATCTCCCCGTAATATGGATCATAAAAAATTTTGGATGTTTCCTAAATGAATTGGAAATCTACAATGTTTTAACACTACTAGATCAGAAAGTTGCATATCTAAACCTGCCCAAGCATATGAGCTCATTCACATCCACTAAGTGGATTAGCTGAAATAAGCATAATAAATGAAAGAGAATAAAATAAAAAACAATTTCACACTAAGTGAAGGTTTGACTTATAGGAAGTGGCAGTTCTGATGGCCCAAGGCATAGAATTAGTTTTGCCACTCAATAATTTGACTGATTCACTTGAGTGGCCAGAAGAGGACATTTTCTGCCTGATTTCAGTGTAATCAAGTCACCTGCTCAGCAATTGCTGGGGCCAAGACAATTGCACTCCACTGAGCACAGAGTGTGTGCAGGGAGTAACAAGAACAGCAGCTTTCTGCATATATGTGCTGAACTACTGAGCATTAACGACAGTCAGAATTAACTCTTCCTAATGCGGTATTATGCTTTCCTTTCCATATTAAATGTAACGTGAAATGGAGCTAGCCATCTTACATCCTCAAGTTACCGCTCTTCCCAATCAGCGCTAATGGTATGTTCTCTTCCTTTCCTAGTAGATTTTAAAATACGTGTTGAAAATCAACCACAAATGAACAAAAGAAAACACTTTAAGTGACACTCTGAATCACAATTGAATCATTTCTATAATGTGTTTCACTATAGGCAGCTGCAGGGTGGGTGTGTGTGTGTGTGTGTGTGTGTTCCGCAGCACGTTAGGTTTCATTTTCTCTAAAAGGTGACTGAAATGGCATCATACCAACATAATGCAAAATAACAAATCCAGTGACAAAGTCAAAATGATTTTCAGTAGGAAAATAACAAAGAATTATAAATCCAAACCTTTACTAATAAAAAGTGATCTTTGCAAAACTTATTTCTCTCTGTCACAAATACATAATAGATAGTCCCACTGGCCAAAAAATTTTTTTATTTTTATCTAAGGAAGCTCCCTTGGTTTCATTTAATTGCCATGCACATTGGAGGTATTCAATGAAGTTTTACTGAACCCATCTATTGTGTTTCCACAAGTTGACCTATTTCTTTTATATAATGGGGATTCTCTCTGACATGTCAAAGGGGCTTCAGACAAAACAACTGGATTGGGGCATTGGAGGATTTCGTGTTGTTCTCAGTTTTACACTAAAAACAGGAGTATCTAATGCACAGGTGCATGGCCTGAATTTGTCTACACGTTACTGGTATAGTGGGTCCAGATAAAAGGAATTAGAAAGTGAAGATGACACAACCAGGTCAAGGGAGGACAGGGTCAAGTCTTGTAGTGCTAGTCATTTAAAAAAGTGAAAATAGGCGCAGTTCAGAAGGCTTATAACCTGCAAAAAAGTAGGTAAGTAGACATTTTCCAACAGTGGTTCAGAGTCATCTGCCCCATGATACAGTTTGAAAGGGAGGTGTTGGCTGGGCACAGTGGCTCATGCCTGAAATTCCAGCACTTTGGGAGGCCGAGGCCAGCAGATCACAAGGTTAGGCGATCGAGACCATCCTGGCCAACATGGTGAAACCCCGCCTTTTCTACTAAAAATATAAAAAATTAGCCGGGTTGGTAGCATGTGCCTGTAATCCCAGCTACTTGGGAGACTAAGGTAGTAGAATCGCTTGAACCCTGGAGCCTGAGGTTGCAGTGAGCTGAGATCGCACCACTGCACTCCAGCCTGGGCGACAGTGGGTGACAGAGAGAGACTCTGTCTAAACAAACAAACAAACAAACAAAAAGAAATCAAAAGAAGAAGAAGAAAGGGAGGTGTTGGGGAGCTCTCAAATACAAGATCAGCTCATGAAGCTAAGCATTGAACATTCACTACCTTAGGTTAAATCCATCTGCTGCTAGAATTTTGAAAACAGTTTATTTCAAAACCACAGCCAATCAATCTGCACATGAATTATTCCCACATTAATTGACCATTCAAGGAAAAAAACCTGCTGCAAAAACTGGAAAATAAAATATATTATTAAATTCCATCTAAATTGCCATTACTTCAGCCAATGTTTTATTTCATATTCTATGAAACAATTCACCCATATTTTTCACAGTAATAATTAGGTCAACAACCTTGTAAACCATCTATAGTAGTAAAAAAATGTGATCTTGCCTAATTTAATAACAAAGGTTTCAGCTGAAAGACATGCTTTTAGCCTGATGGAGTTCCCTTTGTAGGTAATAAGCCCCTTCTCTCTAGCTGATTTTAACATGTTTTCTTTCATGTTTACTTTGGATAATCTGATGACTATGTGTCTTAGGGATTGTTGTCTGGTACAGTATTTTGCAGGGGTTCTCTCAATTTCCTGAATTTGAATGTTGGCCTCTGTAGCGAGACTGGAGAGATTTTCATACACAATATCCTGAATTATGTTTCCCAGTTGCTTTCTCTCCCTGTCTTGGAATGCCAATGAGTCATACATTTGGTCTCTTTACATCATCTCATATTTCTTGGAGATTTTGTTCATTCTTCCTTAAAGATTTTTCTTTATTATTGTCTGAATGAGCTATTTCAGAGAACCATTCTTTGAGCTCTGAGAGTATTTCCTTAGCTTGGTCAATTCTGCTAAAACTTGCCATTGTATTCTGACATTCTTGAATAATTTTTCAGCTCTGTCAAATCAGTTTGGTTCTTTGAATGGCCATTTCATCTTTCATTTCCTGTATCATTTTATTGTATTTCTTAGAATCCTTGTATGGGTTTCAAGTTTCTCCTGTATCTCTATGATTTTCATTCCTATCCATATTCTGAATTCTATGTTTAGCATTTCAGCCATTTCAGCATGGTTTAGAACCATTGCTGGGGAACTAGTGCAGTCATCTGGAGGTGAGAAGACATTCTGTCTTTTTGACTTGTGACAGTTCTTGTGCTGTTTCTTTCTCATCTATGAGGGCTAATGTTCCTCCAATCCTTGAAGTTGCTATCCTTTGGATGGCTTTTATATTTTTGCATTTATCTTCTTTGATGCCCTTGGGGGTTTGATTCTTGTATAATGTGGGTTCAATCGACTAGTATCATTTCCCTTCCCTAGGAGTCAGTAGGGGGCAGGAACAAGTCCATGTGTGCAGTAGTCCCATGCTGGGTTCCCATCTCCCTCTCTCTTCAGCCCTGCCTCTGTGTCCTCACTCTTTCCACTCTCAATGCCTTCTGTCTGAAGATCTACTCTGAGTGCACCAGTCTTAAAGTCTCTGTATCTCCATGACAGATGTTTCTCTTGGCTTCATCTAGCCAACCTTCTTCTAGGCTTTCAGATCTCTGTTCAAATGTCCTTTCCTTGGAGAAGGACCCCCTTGACCCTCCAGACTAGGTCAGGTGCACATCAGATGGACTCAATACCAAAGAGTATGATGATTTTCAGTCAGCTTCAGAGTATTGTGGCCTCTCGCCAAGTCTTTGATGGCCACAGACACTAGTGTAGGAGATGTCCACAGCCTTGCACTGCATCACGAATCTTCTAATGTCTGAGAAGCTGGGTTTCTGCTCCATCTCAGTGATCACTAGGCCCATATGCACAGACAGCTTCTCCAGGGAATGTGAATTCTATATTATCTGTGTTATTGAGTGGAAGGGTAATTTTAATGTCAAGATAAACCTGATACCTTGTATCTTAATCTTTTTTGTGTTGCTATAACAGAATATTTGAGTTGGGATAATTTATAAAGAAAACAGGTTTATTTAGCTTATGGTTCTGCAGGCCAGGATGTTCAAGGGGCATGACACCGGCATCTACACTGCTTCTGAAAAGGGTTTTTGTGCTGCATTTCAACATGGCAGGAGATTAAAGGTGAAACAGATTCATGCAAAAAGGGCACCCCAAAGGTTGCCCTGCCATTACAACAACCATTGTTGCAAAAACTAATCTATTCCCATAAGAATTAATTTGGTTTAATTAGAGCTAGAATTATTTCATTCATTACCATGGGAAGGGCACCAATTCATTCTTGAGAGATCACCCTCAGGGCCCAAACACCTCCCAGTAATCCCCACCTCCCAACACCACCACACTGGGAATAAAATTTTAACATGAGTTATGGTCGGGACAAACCATATTCCAACAATAGCACTTTATTCAGGTTCCAAGGAATTTCTCTTTCTTTTTCTATCCCTAACTGTCTGGTGGCGAAGCAAACACGCAGAGAAATGGATAAAGAACAGACCCTACAAGGGAAGAGAAAATGACAGAATATCCTACATCTTTACATTACTGTCTCTGTAAGAAAAAAATAAATAGTTTAAAATGAAACAATGGGGCAGGTATTCGATGGAGATAGGAATGTTGTTCTAAGTGTAATACTTCAAAATTCTTCAGATATCAATTATCTACTAATCCTCAAAAATGTCTCTTTTTTAACAACTCAGGGGTTAAGAGTACAAGCTCTGGAGTTAGACCTCCTTGGATGAAATCTCATGACCAACATTTATGGCAGATACCTTCCTCCTCACACACACACACACAAACACTCCTGTGACATGATTTCTTCATCTATAAAATCAGAGTAATAAGAGTACCTATCTTATATAGTTGTTGTTAAGATCAAATAAGATAATGTATACTATCTAGAATATAATCTGTTTAGTAAATGTTATCTGCTTTTTCCTCCTAAATATAATCTCAAATGAATTTAATATTATTGACTTGTTTGTGCTAATTTTTTATAATAATTCTTACACTAAAATCTGATATGTTTTTCTTCCATTTATCAAACTAAGGTGTTAACCCAGTGAGAACTAGGTTATCTTTTCATAAAGAAAAACTATTTAATAGGAATCAAATTTTACCTTTTTTTGAGTCTGCCCTATATAATAACTTATATTTACATAAATATGTATATATTCCAGTTTAACAAAAGCATATTCAGTGCCTATTAAAGGAAATATACTGTGATAGACAAGGGGGGAAGGGGTGAGAGAAAATAAAATACTGACATGGATCACAATGAGCCTATAAATTGGAATTAAGGGGAAAGCAATTATTATTTTCTGGGGATGTAAAGAAGCATTTATTACAGAGGCCAAAACTGTGTGCTAAGTAACAATTCTATATTCTCCCATATCTTAAAATATATATAATATATATTATATCTTAAAATATATATAATATATCAATATAATAGAAATGAGAACCTGATATATCTTCAGTGTAACATTGATTTCAAAGCAAGAAAGGAAATCTGCTTTGCACACCAATGTGTTTCTGATTTATATGTTTAACATAACACCATAATCATTATATTAGCACCTACATTTTTGTAATACATAGGTTTTTCACAGGTAAGCATTTGGTAATGAATATTTCTGTCCCTCAACTCATAAGAACTAAAGAGTGAGAAATGATATTCATTATTAGATGGAAACTCTGTTTAGTTATAACATTTCTGAACGCCAACCAAGCACACCATTAGCATTCATAAACATATGGACTATTACTTCTCTAGCATGGTAGTTTCCGTTAATTTATTATATTTTTTATGTAGTGAAGACTCACATCCTTTTCACAACCTGTCTGGGTAGCAACAAATTATGGCAATCATAGCACTAAAAATGACAACATAAAACAAATATTCATCTAATTTGAAGTTTGTAATTTTGACACTAAGTGTACCAGCTGCACTCTACAAAAAACAAACAAATAAATAAATAACTCTTCCTGTGCTCCAACTGAAGAACAGCTATAAGTTCAGCAATTTAATGTCCAGATCAGCAATCACAATTTGGGTATTCACCAGACAATATAACTCTAGCGAATGTACCAGCAGAAGAGATCAAAACATACATTGTCTTTCTTCATATTTGACAATAACTCTGCTGATTGGGCTACTTTCCTTTGTACACAAACGTGGTTGAAAAGATGGATCTGAATGTGAGATGTGTTGCATATTTTTTTTTGGCATGATGGTTGTAGTGCCCGCCTGCAGATTCACATTTAATGTCTCGTTTCTGTGTTTGTGATATTCCTGGTATTTCATTTCAAATAGCAGTCCCACTGTAGACTGAAGAATATCCACATGACTGCCTGCTCCTGATTTTCCTCAAATACAGAAAAAGGTTAATTGGGAGTTATTAGGCACTATCTGATAATCAGCAGACAGAAACCACTCAGTAGCAGAAAAATGATGAATCAAACGCATTCTCTATAATTCTCAGAGAAAAATCAAATAATATTACATTCAAACATAGATGTTCAAAGATGTATTGAGTTTATTGTAGCTAAACACAACATTATTTTGAATTTTTAGTTTGAGAAAATCAAGCTGTTTTATAACCATAATTTTGTAATCATTCACATTTTAATTAATTATTCACACTGATTTTTAAACCTCCTAAGTCAAGTTGTAGACAGAGACCCCCTTTCGAATGGATCAATTGTAACACAGAATCTTCATGCCATGACTACATAATTTTAAGTCAGATTTCCTTAATAATAATAGTAATAGTGGACCATTATTGATTACTTACTATGCCAGACACCATGCTAAGTTGTTTACATTCATAATCTCATTTAATGTTTATAACAAATTTATGAGGCTGACACTTATTATCTTCATTTTACAGATGAAAAAATTCAGTCACAGAAAGGAGAAAGTAATGGACTCAGAGTCATATAGATTGTTGTATAACATTCATTTTGTGCCTCATATTTAAATGTGTTCACTCATTTCTCAATACAGCGCTTTCATCACCAATTTTTTTGAGATCTCGAAAGTGCTTTGCACACTTCAAAGAGAAATTATCGTGAACAACAGCAAAATAAACAACTTTAAGTTATTATGAAATGAAAATGGGAAGGTAATACCCTACGATGTTCTTTCTGGACCTGTACTCATAATAAAACACACTGCAATTAAGGCCCACAAATTTCTTCTGCAAGGTATCTGTATTAGTCTATTTTTACACTGCTATAAAGATACTACATGAGATTGGATAATTTAAAAAGAAAAGAGGTTTAATTGACTCACAATTCCACATGGATGAGGAGGCCTCAGGAAACTTACAATCACGGCAGAAATTGAAGGGGAACCAAGGCATGTCTTCACAAGGCAGCAGGAGAGAGGGAGTGAAAGGGAAACTGCCAAGCACTTTAAAACCATCAGATCCCATGAGAACTCATTCACTATTACAAGAAGAGCAAAGGGGAAACCACCCCCATGATCTAATCACCTCCAACAGGGTCCCTCACTCAAAACATAGGGATTACAATTTGAGATGAGATTTGGGCGGGGACACGGGGCCAAACAATATTAGTATCTCATCAGCTTTTTCATTTTGCACTCACTCTCAGAGATGTGTGCCACATCTTTCTATGGTAAACTCATTTGGCTCCCTACACCTATAGATATTTCTACCTCATGATTATTTCTTTGGTTTGAAGCTTTCAAAGTTTCTCATGGAGTCCTCTTTTTCATATCCAGAGATACTTAAATAAAATTATCTCATAACTCTTCACTTATTGGGACACTCTCTGCAACAGTTTGAATATGTCCCTCAAAAAGCATGTGATCAAAATGTAATCCCCAAAGCAACAGTGTTCAGAAGTCAGGCCTAAGGGAAGGTGTTTGGGTCATGAGAGCTCCACCCACATGAATTGAAAAATACTGATTATAAAAAGAACTTGAAGCTACAAGTTTCCTCTCTTGCCCTCTCTTGCTATCTTGCCTTTTGCCACCTGATGATTCTGCAAGAAGGCCTTCACAGTTGCCAGCCCCTTGATCTTGGACTTCCAAGCCTCCAGAACCCTGAGCTAATGAATTTCTGTTGATCATAAATTACCAAGTCTGTGATATTCTGATATAGAAGTAAAAACGAACTAAGATAGAAAATTATTGCTGAGAAGTGGGGTTATTGTTAATAACAAGTACCTGAAAATGTAAAAGAAGATTTGGAACTGGGTAATTAGTAGACACTGGAATAATTTGGAGGAGAAGGGAAGAAAAAGCCTAGATTGCCATAAATAGAGTGCTAAGGAAAATTTTGGTGAGGGCTCAAAAGAAAAGGATTGTAGAAAATTATGAAACTTCTAGAGATTATTTAAGTGGTGATTATCAGGATGTTGAGAGAAATATGGATGGTAAAGAACATTCTGATGAGATCTCAGAAGGAAATGAGGAACAAGATATTAGAAAATAGATTAAACACCATGTCACATGCGTCCGTGTGAAGAGACCACCAAACAGGCTTTCTGTGAGCAATAAAGCTTTTTCATCACCTGGGTGCAGGTGGGCTGAGTCCAAAAAGAGAGTCAGCTAAGGGAGATAGGGGTAGGGCCATTTTATAAGATTTGGGTAGGTCGTGGAAAATTACAGTCAAAGGGGGTTGTTCTTCGGCGGGCAGGGGTGGGGTTCACAAGGTGCTCAGTGGGGGAGCTTCTGAACCAGGAGAAGGAATTTCACAAGGTAATGTCATCAGTTAAGGCAGGAACCGGCCATTTTTACTTCTTTTGTGATTCTTCAGTTGTTTCAGGGCATCTGGATGTATACCTGCAGGCTTGGGCTCAGAGGCCTGATAGACCATCCTTGTTATAAAATGGCAAAGAATGTGGCCGAATTGTATCCATGCCAAAAGACTTTGTGGAAGGTAAAATTTAAGAGCAATGAACTAGACTATCTGGTGAAAAAAATAACTAAGAAGCAAAGTATTCAGGTTGCTGTGTGGCTTCTTTTAACTGATTATAGTAAAATTTGAGAAGGAAGAAGTGATTTAAAGATGGAATTTATAATTAAAAGGAAACAATTTATGGATTAGGAGGATTTTTAATCTGGCCCTGTGTTAGAGAATGAAAGCATTTTCAGGGGAGGAAAACAAGGGTGTGGCCCAGAAAATGTTTGCGAATATTAGTATAAATAGAAGAAAGTCAGAGGTTATTCATCAGCACAATGGGAGAATGACCCCCAAAGCACTTTAGAAATTACTGGTGCTGTCCTACCCATCACAGGCCCAGAGGAAGAAGACCTGGAGGAAGGAAATATGTCAAGAGAGTCCTGGGACATGCTTGGGACTTTGGGAATCCCTGCTTAGGGTCACCTCAAGTCTCTGCTAATCACATTCTAATGCAACACTCTTAAGCCAGGCAGCCATAGTTCAAGTGGGTCCGAGGGTGGCTTGATTTGCCACTCTGGACAGTACAAACTATCAACATTGGCAGCTTACATATGGTGCCAATTCTGCAATTACACAGAATGCAAGGAATGTGGGGCATAGCTTTCTCCACCCAGATTTCAAAGGATGTCTCCAATATCTTGAGAACTCAGGCAGAGACTTGTCATAGAGGTGGAACCATGACAGAGAGCTTCCACTAAAGCAATGCCCAGCAGAACTGTGGGAGTGAGGCCATCCACAAGACCCTAGAATTGTGAGTCAATACATTTCTGTTCATTATATAAACCAAAAGGTATCTGAGACAAGTCTAAATTTGTTTAGAAGTTTCTTTTGCCAAGATTAAGGACAATGGCCTCTGTCACAGTCTCAGGTGGTCCTGAGAACATACACCCAAGGTAGTTGGGTTACAGCATTGTTTTTTACATTTTAGGGAGAGAGATGTTACAGGAAATACATAAATTAATACATACAAGGTTTACATTGGTTTGGTTCAGAAAGGTGGGACATCTGGAAGTGAGGGAATTCCAGGTCATTGGTGGATTCAAAGATTTCCTGATTGACAGTTCATTGAAAGGGTTGAGCTCCACCTGAAGAGTTGAACTCAGCTTGATTCAAGATAAAGGGGGTTGTAGAAGCCAAGGTTTTTATCATGTAGATTAAGCCTCCAGATACCAGGCTCCAGAGAAAATAGATGGTAGATGTCCTCTTGTCAGACTCTCTTGAAAAGACATAGTAACAGAAGGAGATTCTCTACAGAGAGCAAATTTCCCCCATAAGAGGCAGCTTTTCAGGGCCATTTCAAAATAAGCCAAACAAATATATTTTGAGATAAAATACTTTGATTTCCTTCAGGGAATGTTACATGTCATGCTGAGAGGAGGTGCCAGCTGAGCTTCCTGGGTCCAGTAGGGGCTCAGAAAGCTGTGAAACTCACTCATTTCCTCCATCAGGACTTACTTTGGTCCTGTATGAATAATATTGAAGATATAGGCTTAAAATATTCCTAACATCAGAATTTGTGCATGTGTTTTCTTCCCCAAGAAAGCTATAAACAGCAAAAATTTTGCTGTAAGCCTCCCTGTGTCCTCTCTCCCTCTCTCCCTTCCCCTTCCCCTGAAACTAAAAGGAATGCTAAAAGCCCATTTTTCTGTGACCAGCAGACTTTATCTATGCTCCCAGTTCCAATTTCTTATAAACATAATTTATAAAATCCTGTGAGATCCTGTCTATTTTGCCACGCCGCCGCAACGTCATAAAGTAGATAAAACTTAAGCTGCAATTCCGGTTTTCCTCAAGATCTGAGCCATGTTAATTGTCTTTTTTTCTCACTCTGGTAACATCTTCCTGCTGCAGCTATTTCCCTCCTTAAAGAGTTTAAAAGGTGATCGAAAAATCTAACACTGATTACCCGCTTGGGACCCCTTCCATGCTGTGGAAGCTTTGTACTGTCACTCTGCTCAATAAAACCTACAGCTTTTTTTCCTCTCAGTCTGATCTGTGTCTCTCTCTCACCATGGGCCGCCACCACACCAATTCTTTGGCGTGGCTAAGGTAAGAAACTTTGGTGTTACAATGTGATGCTATACAGGAGTCAGGTTGGAAGTTGGTGTCTTATTGCTACAGTCTGTTTTGTCAGTCTTAAGATCTCTGTTTTAATGTTAATGTGGGTTCAATGTGTCTAAACTGCAAAGGGAAGAAAGTATAATGAGGCACATCCTGACCCCTGCTTCCCATCATGGCCTGAAATAGTTTTTCAGATTCCCTTGGGATACCCATGGCCAAGAGAGAAGTCTATTCAGTTGGCTGGGGGGCTTAGAATTTTACTTTAGGTTTATAATTATATATTACCCAGTCTCACGTATTCTGTTACAGCAGCACAAAACGAACTAAGACATTCTCTCAATCTGGAGGACCAGTTCTTTGAAGGCAAGAATCATATCACATACAATTTTGAACTCTCATTTTCAGGCACATAACAGTGACTAAATACTAAATGGATGGGTTGAATGAACAAGACATTGTATAAATGAAATTATGACTTTCACCCCATCTGCCCAAAAAAACATAAAATTAAACAATGCTTTTCAAATAAAGTTATTCATAACTTTTAATTAAGAAACATCAATATATTGGCTGTCCTTTCTATCTCCTTGCTTATTCTAAAATAATGTGCATGATATAAAAATTATAAATTTGCTCATTATAAGCAGATATCTAGATAACTTTGTTTTAAATTTAGTTGATGATCAATGTAAATTTGGTAAGATAAATTAAAATCTAAAGACTTTTGAAAAAATATAAATTTAATTTAATCTATCATGTGATTATTAAATTCCTTGAAAGTCCACTTAAAAGGGATAAATTGAAGTGAACAGTAAATGGGACACAGGAGAAAACTGAGAGAGTATAAAATCCTAAAGTAAAAAGACATACAATAATAAAACCAAAAGCATACAAGCATGAAATCCATAAAGGAAAATAAACAATTAAAAAAGAGAAAGCATTTTAGTAAAGTTACAGAGCTAAATGAAAGAGAATATTAGGTCATTCAGCAATAGAAAGGGAGAAGGATATATCTGAGTCTAGAAAGAAAGCCAAGTACAGTCTAATGCATGATTTAGCTCAAGCTAAGTATGACCTGATCAGTAGTGCTAAATTTCAGACTGCTGAGTTTTCTGTGCATTGAGGTTTTTATTTAAGTAATATTACAGATATTAACAGAAGAAAATACATAACGACCCTTTCAAATAATTTGCCAATTTCTTACCTATGTGTCTGTCATTAGATCACTCAACAGAAGTGATACAATTCAGGAATAATTTTTCGGCTTTCTAGTCTGTGACTAGAAGTAGTTCATACAACCTATCTTTCATTCTGTGTAGACAAATACAAATGGCCAATTAACTTCTTCCGTCCCTTCCTATAACTCCATAACACTGTCACCATACTATGATAAGGCTTCAACTTGGGGCACTTTACCTCCCACCGTCTTTGGTTTTGATTTGCCTTCTAGCTGCTCTCCCTAACTTCGTCATGGAATACTGCAAAGACAAGTGACCGAGGTTTCAAATTAACAAATTAAAATAGGACGCAATCAGGCTATAGGGAATTTGCTAGTAAATTAATAAACATTCCAGAGCACTTTTAGCAGCTTCAAGTTATCAGTCCAATTTTCTGAGTAGCAGAGTATGTGCAGTAACTCCTAGGAGTCTAAGAAGGTTAGCAGTGCCTTTTTCAGATAAACAAATTAAAGGAGATGACTTTATAGAAATTCTTGTTTTTGGATACATGTGACAAGCCACAAATATCACATGAGAGATCACTGGCTTTATCTGGCTTCCTTGATCCTACCATTCTGGAATTAAAAAAAAAAAATGGCATAGAAGTAGTGGCACCAAAGAACTTGTAAGAGTAGAAAATGGAGCTGCTGGTCAATAATCATTGGTTAAATTATTTTGTAGAAAGAAGTTGGTACTCCTAATAAATTGGGGGAAATTATCTCACTATTCAAGTACTTTAGTTTTACTTTAATGAGAATAAAAATGATTGTATGCAATTAATGCTCTGCTGTACTAACTCAGAAGTTCTTATGTCAAAAGATAATATGATTTGATAATAAGTTTTTGTTTACCTTCATAAATCATACAAAACAGAGGGAAGAACATGCAAAAAGCCATGGAAGTGTGAAAGAGTATGAGATATATGAAGAACAGGGAGAAGTTTATTTAGGCTATAGAGTATGCTGTATTTAAAGAAGTTGTCGAAGGTGATAATAGAAAGCTACAATAAAGATCAGAAAAAAACTTTTTCTAGGTTAAGGAATATTAACTTTACTTTCAATGAAAGGGCACAGAAGAGTTTCAAGCAAGTGACCGATAATTAATAAAAAGAAATGTAAAATAATCTGGGGAGTCAGAGACCAGCCTTGGCAACACAGTGAGACTAAACTTCTACAAACCAACACAAAAAAATTTAGCCATGCATGATGTCATATTCCCATAGTCCTAGCTAATTTGGAGGCTGAGGCAGGAGAATCACTTGAGTCTAGTAGTTCAAGGCTGCAGTGAGCTATGACTATGCGATTGCCTTGCAGCCTGAGCAACAGAGTGAGACTCTGTCTTTAAAAATAAATAAATAAATAAACAAATAAACAAATAAATAAATAAATAAATAAATAAATAAAACAATGTAAGTTATTTAAAAATTGTCCATTGCTAGTCAAATGAACTAAAAGGTAAGCAAATTATGGTTTTCGTTAGCATTTCCAAAGAAACAAACAGAAGCAGAGAACTTTATTTTACTTATTTCTTTTAAACAATGTTATGCATTTCTAAAACATTGTTTTAGAAATGAATAATGTATGGTTCTATCTCAAATAGGATACTCAAGAAGGATATTTTGGAAACTGAGATCATAAACTTCAACAGATGTCACCTTCAGCAAGAAATGAGCTTATTATGAATATACCTAAGGTTATGTAAATCACTCTCTATAAATTTATTTTCTCAATAATTATCTCCAACAGAACTTGAACTAGAATGTTAGTTCATTTTCACACTGCTATAAATAACTGCTTGAGACTGGATAATTTTAAAGAAAAGGGGTTTAATTGACTTACAGCTCTGCATGGCTGAGGAGGCCTCAGGAAACACAGTCATGGCAGAAGGTGAAGGAGAAGCAAGGCACATATTACATGGTGGCAAAAGAGAGAGTGCAAGAGAGAGAGAGAGAGGTATACTTTAAAACCATCAGCTCCTGTGAAAACTCACTTGCTATCACAAGAACGGCAAGGAAGAAATCTGTCCCCATGATCCAATCATCTCCCACCAGGACACTTCTCTGGCACATGGGGATTTCAATTCAAGACGACACTTTGCTGGAGACACAGAGCCAAACTATATAATTCTTCCCCAGGCCCCGCCCAAATCTCATGCCATTTTCACATTGTAAAACCAATCATGCCTTCCCAACAGTACCCCAAATTCTTAACTCATTCCAGCATTAATTCTAAAGTCCAAGTCCAAAGTCTCATCTCAGACAAGGCAAGTCCCTTTCACCTATAAGTCTATAAAATCAAAACAATTTAGTTACTTCCAAGATACAATGGGGGAACAGGCATGGCTTAAATATTCCCACTCCAAATTGGAGAAATTGCCTGAAACAAAGGGGCCACAGGCCCCATGCCAGTCCAAAACTCAGCAGGGCAGTCATTATATTCTAACGTTCTAAAATATTCTCCTTTGACTCCATGTCTTACATCCAGGGCATGCTGATGGGGTGGGCTCCCAAGAACTTGGGTAGCTCTTCCAGGGGCTCAGCAGGGTACAGCCTGATTAATTGTTTTCAAGGACTGGCATTGAGTGCCTGTGGCTTTTACAGGTTCATGGTGCAAGCTGTTGGTGGATCTACTATTCCAGGTTCTGGATGGTGGTGGCCCTCATCTCTCAGCTCCACTAGGCAGTGCCCCAGTGGGGATTCTGTGTGGGGGCTCAAATCCCACATTTTCCCTCTGCACTGCCCTAGTAGAGATTCTCCATGAGGGCTCTGCCCCTGCTGCAGACTTCTGCCTGGACATCTAGGCATTGCCATACATCCTCTGAAATCTAGGCAGAAGTTCCCAAACCTTAACTCTTGTCTTCTGCATACCTGTAGACCCAACACCATGTAGAAGCTGCCAACGCTTGGGGCTAGCACTCTCTGAAGCAACAACCCAAGCAGTGCCTTGGTTCCTTTTAGCCACAGTTGGAACTAGAGCAGCAGAGACACAGGGCACCAAATCCCGAGGCTACACAGAGCAGCAGCAGGATCCTAGGCCCATCCCACAGAATAATTTTTCCCTCCTATGCCTCCAGGTCTGTGATGAGAGGGGCTGAGGCAAAGATCTCTGAAATGCCTTGGAGATGTTTTCCCCATTGTCTTGGCTATTAACACTGAGCTCCTTTTTACTTATGCAAATTTCTGCAGCCAATTTGAATTTCTCCACAGAAAATGGGTGTTTCTTTTCTACCTCATGGTCAGGCTGCAGATTTTACAAATTTTATGCTCTATTTCCATTTTAGTCACAAATTACAATTTCAGACCATCTCTTTCTTCATGCATATGAGCGCACACTTTTAGAAAAAGTTATGTCACATCTTGAATGCTTTGCTGCTTAGAAATTTCTTACACCAGATACCCTAAATAATCTCTTTTAAGTTCAAAGGTCCACAAGTTTCTAGGGCAGGGGCACATTGCTGCCAGTCTCTTTGCTAAAGCATAGCAAGAGTGACCTTTGCTCCAGTTCCCGAGAAGTTCCTCATCTCTATCTGAGACCACCTTGGCCTGGACTTCATGTCCTTATCACTATCAGTAATTTGATCACAACCATTCAACAAGTCTCTAGGAAGCTCCAAATTTTACCTCATCTTACTGTCTTCTTCTGAGCCCTCCAAATTCTTCCAAACTCTGATGCTTATCCAGTTCCATTGTTGTTTCCACATTTTCAGGTATCTTTATACCAATGCTCCACCTCACTCAGTTCCAATTTTCTGTATTAGTCTGTTTTCACACGGCTATAAAGAACTCCCTGAGACCGAGTAATTTATAAAGAAAAGAGGCTTAATTGATTCACAGTTCCGCATGGATGGAGAGGCTTCAGGAAACTTACTATCATGGCAGAAGGCAAAGGAGAAGCAAGGCACATCTTACATGGCAGGAGAGAGAGAGAGAGGGAGAGAGAGAGAAAGAAAGAGAGAGAGAGAGAGAGGAAGTGCCACACTTTAAAACCATCGGGTCTCATGAAAACTCACTCACTATCACCAGAACATCAAGGGAGAAATGCATCCCATGATCCAATCATCTCCTAACAGGCTCCTTCCCCAATACATGAGGATTACAGTTTGAGATGAGATTTGGGTGGGGACACAGAGCCAAACCATATGAACTATGATTGGGACAAACTTTTAAATCAGAAAATCTATCTTTCCCTCTCCCTTTCAGTCTATAAAATTTTCAAGTATTACTCCTATTTCCTTCTATGATCTTTGAGATATTATTTCATATTTTGTAAATTAGTAAATAATTTTTAATCACTTTAATCACTCAGTGCATGCCTTGAATGGGCTAATATGCTTCATATGCAAGCTTCTCTATGCCCTTGTTCACCTTAGTTATTTTTTACAAAAAAGTCAATAGATATTCTGGTCCTAAAATATCTCAATAGAAGAATGGATAAAGAAAATGTGATTTTATATATATATATATATATAAAATATATATATATATATTTGTGTGTGTGTGTGTGTGTGTGTGTGTGTACAATGGAATCCTATTTGACAATACAGAAAAATGAAATAATGTCATTTGAAGCAACATGGATGGAAATGGAGGTCATTATGTTAAGGGAAATAAGCTAGGCACAGAAAGACAAACATCACATGTTCTCACTCATAGGAGGTAGCTAAAAAAGTTGATCACATGGCAGTAAAGAGTGGAATGATAGATACCAAAGACTGGGAATGGGATATGAGTACAGGAGTGGGTAAAGAGTGGTTGGTTAGCAGGTAGAATCATACAGTTTGGTAGAAAGAATAAGTTATAAGGCCAGGTGCTGTGGCTCACACCTATAATCCCAGCACTTTGGGAGGCTGAGGCAGGAGGATCACTTGAGGCCAAGAGTTCAAGACTATCATGAACAGCTGGTCTTGAACACTGAGACCGAGTCTTTACAAAAAATTTAAAAATTTAGCCAAGTGTAGTGGTGTGTGCCTGTAGTCCTAGCTACTGCAGTGGCAAGGTGAGAAGATCACTTGAGTCCAGATATTTGAGGTTGCAGTGAGCTATGATCATGCCACTGCACCGCAGCCTGTGTGACAGAGCAAGATCTTTTCTCTAAAAGCAAAAACAGAAGGAATAAGTTCTAATGTTCAATAGCAGAATAGGGTGACTATGTGACTACAGTTAACACCAATGTATTGCATTTTTCAAAATAGCTACAAGACAGGACCTGAAATGTACCCAACACATAGAAATGATAAATACTCAGGTGATAGATATCCTGAATAGCCTGACTTGGCCATTACACATTCTACACATGTAATAATATTTCATACGTACTTCATAAATACGTGCAAGCATAATATATTTTAAAAATTAAAAAAAAAATATCTACAGAAACCAAATATCAGCCTGGGTCTCAATTTTTTAAAAGTATGACGCATAGTGGTTACACTCTGAAAATAAAAGAATTTTCTTCTATAAATCATATATTTTTCATTAAAATACATATCAGACACTGTTTGACTTCAAACTTCAATTTTACTTTAATACTGTGGCAAAATACCACACATTTCAGACAGTTTAAGGGTAAGACCTCTTCCCATTTATTTATCCTTTTACCTAATTACTTTAATTAAGCTTAGAATTCAACTCAAACTTTTACAGTGAGGTGTGATATCCTAGGAGTTTTTCCTTTGAAACTAAACATGGGTCTTTTATCTCTTGTGGCCATAGTACCCTAAGCCCAAAAAGTATGCTTTTTTATAATGCCCTTGCCACAAATACAAGGAAAATCATTTTTCTCCTTTAGCCTTGCAGGAAGTTGCTTTTTCCTTCCAAAGGATATCTTTTTCAGCTTTAAGTGTGATCCAGATCAAAAAGCTAACTGTGTGAAAATAACAAAATCATAAATAGTATGATTCTAACTTTTAGTTTGCAAATATTTGTTTTCTACAATAGACTGACCCTAAGCAAAACTGAGAAGTAGGAAGAATTTGTTTGGGTCACCTTTCTACTTTCTCTATGCTCCTCTCTCCTACTCTTTTAGTTCCTCTTCACAACATCAAGGTCCATGATGCTGTAGAGAGCCAAACCACTGATCATCCTCAAATAATATGCCTTTCACCCTGGTCCTCAGTTTCCATTACTCCTAGACTATAAACCTGTACTTATACAGAAATAGATACTAATTTATACTAAGTCATGATCAAACAAAGAATGACTTACTTTAATTCAAAAATCCACTTCTAGACAGGAGACAGTATGTTGGTGAAATGTTTGAATTCAGGTGGGATATATTGTTGAAAATACATTTCTAAGACTGGACACAGTAAGTGTTGGCAATGATATGAACAACCATACATAGCTGATGGGAGTGCAAAATGACACGACTATGGAAAACAGTTTTAAAGTTTCCTATAAACATAGACATACACTCACCATACAACCCAGCAATTCCATTTCTATTTTTAATCAAGGTAAATGAAAACATCTCCACACAAAATGTGTACATAAAGCCTTAAAGCAGTGTCATTCACAATAGCTAAAAACTGGGAAAAGAACTCCAGTGTCTGAAAGAGTGAAATGTACAAACAAATTATGTTATATTCATACCATGGAATACTTACTGCTAAGCAATAAAAATTAATGAAGTATTGACATACACAACAATTTGCACTCTCAATAAAATTATGCTAAGGGAAAGAAGTCAGCCAAAAAATAGTGCATTCTCTACATAATCTCTTTATATAAAACGTTAGAAAATACAAACTAACACATATTGACAGAACACGGATCAGTGGTTACCTTGGAGGCAGACAGGGAAGAAGGGGTATAGTCATAGAAAAGTTGAGAAAATGAGTACGCTCACTATCTTGATTGTGGTGATGGTTTGATAGGTGAGCAACAGTCCAAAATTCTCAAATTGTAGTTTCTATGTACAGTTTATTCCATGTCGATTATACCTCAATAAAACCTTTTTCAAAGAATGTAGTTGTTAACAAGGACCTTACTCAATCTCCTCAAATAACTATAGATAGGCAGACATCTGTCAACTGATTATTAAGTTTTCACCTATTATTGGTGCTATATGAGAAAATCGCCCACCTTTCTTACTCTCAGTTCAATTTAATATTCATTGCTATCTACTATGACCCACTTCAGTTACTCTTTTCACAATTGTTTATGTAACTTCATATATCATCAAATAAGGTTTAAGGAAGAAAGGGTCTTTTATATTATTAACAGTATAGTTCTTCTCTTTTGGTTCCTGGATTATGCAAGTAACCTTACTGAGAAAGGAAACATCATTACTATTGAGAATTCAGAAAATCAAATAAAATAAAATTAAGTCAGAGTGTAACTGCCCCTTTTTATGTTGTAATTTAGTCTGGGAATTCGAATTTTCATTTCTACTAATCATGTAGAAAGCATGATTTACCAACTCGGTTTGATCTAACACAGTGCTTCGAAAAGGATTTTCACCTGACACTTTCAGGTATGTATCAAAATAGTTAAGTAATAGCCCTCCAGGAAAAACAAAAAAGGGTATTAATAACATTTTTAAGCTCTACGTTTGGGCATTGTCTACCTTGACTCAGGAATGTGTATGAATGTGTTACTAAAAATTACCATTTTGAGAGCTCTCGGAATTTTCCCTACATTGAACATAAACTGAAAATTAGTTCAAAACATGATGCAGAGTTTACACATTGCCAGAAAGGGAACAAAGAAGTCACAGAAAACATTTTTACCACTACAATCACAGTACTCAATTCCTGTTCCCCAACCTTTGGTTGATTAAAATGGCAGAATAACTTCCTGTCTATCAATTTTTAAAAGGTGAGTTCTGGATGCCAAGGATACATTTTGTCACTCATTTTTGGTCACAATATGTAGGTGATACTTGTATATGCTAAATTTTATTACTCTTTAATTCTTCAATAGGAAATGATAGACATTGTATTTTGCTCTACAGGATCCCTTGGATGATTGATAAAATGTATTTTGCTTAAGAAGGATACAAAATATCTTTTGATAAACTACATGTTTTAGAGTAATGGGTTATTTTAGTACAGCCATCCACTCTATCCAATAAAATAAAGAAATAACAAGGCAGCCTATCATTTGTCAGGCATATTATACAATGGAAAGCTTTATTGTGCTATGCAAATGTTCTCTTTCTGCCCTGGAAAACAAAAGCTCGCCAGAATAAAGAGCAGACACTGAAAGAGTAACATAAGTAGTAGGTGAAAAGTTGTGTATTTTATTTCAGGTAATTTGTATATTACGGGGAAAATGTGGTTGAAGGATGGGCCCTAGAGATGGAAATGTCTTTTTATAATCCAATAGACTTGGCTTGTGACTATGTAATTTTTGTAAGAGATCTCTCATTTGGGGATGGTTTGAGGATGGACCAGATGGAAAGCAGGGCACTGTGGGATACATCATTTATCACAATGACAGTGTGTAGGCATCAGTGATCCTCTCAACACAGGGGGAAGCTAAAACTGCAAATGTGGAGCAGCATTACTGCCAGAGTAGTGGAGTTTGGCAACACTTGCATTTCTCATTAACTTAATCATATTAATTCATTAGCCATATATATCAAAGTAATTCACTCTGGAATTGTCACAAGGAACAATTTATAACTGTTACCTTTCTCTACACAAAAAGTAGGTTGCAGTCATTCAGAAGATTTTACACACTTCTTAGAAGGAAAAATTACAGCCACAATAAATAATAACAATAATCATCAACTGTTTTTATACTAGCTGTCCCACACATAAACTACTATAAGGAGCAAAAAAGAAAATTAAAGTATTTGATTTTATTGAAGTTATATGATCAACAACAGATAAATAGATGGATTATTCCAAAGATTTCCTGTTTCTGAAACACCAAACATCTGATCTCTTACATTTAACTTAAGCAGTTCCAATATGAGCCTGAAGATTCATAACCTCAATTTTTAATATACAGGGTTTTTTTGTTTGTTTTTGTCAGAGATAGTTCAGTGTATTTGGGAAAGTATGGTGCTTATGAAAAATAAAAATCTGGCCTTATAAATTCTGGCTTAAATCTTTACTGTCTCTGAGATTTAGGGTAAGTCACTGAGCTTCTTAAAAACTCATTTTCTTCATTTGTTAATCAGAAACACTAAAAATGCTAACCTCACCAGATTGCTGAGAGGATCAAATGAGAAACAATTGAAAATAGTTATTTATAACATAGAGCTACATGCGTATACATATACACACATTAAAGATGTGAGGATGTTTTGTAAAGCACTATATAGATTATTATCACATGCCGTCATCGTCATTACCATCATCATCACCATCATCATCACCAACATCCTATAGGTTGGCTTAAATTTCTCCCCTCCACTTACAGAAATAAGCAATGGCTTCTGTCTTATGAGCCAACCATGCAGGACAAATATTATTGGCAGAAGCCTAAAAAATTGAAGAGAGACATTTTTAAGTTAAAATAAATATACTACATATAGAATAAAGAACACTGACAGACATATTAAAACAAAAATTTGTGTTTGGGAAACCCAGATTCAGCTAATATAATAAATGTAGTTCTAATTATTAAGCTGATATATTTAAGCTTTTTCTTTAGTAGAGAATCTGCATATGCATGTTAGTCTAAACTCTACATTAGAAATATTAGTAATTCAAATTCTGGCTCCTATTACACCAATGGTTCTTTGTGAGCACACAATAAATAAAGAAAACACAATGACATAAAAAACACCATATACTATTTATATGATATGAAGCATACTTTACAACATTGCTCATTAAAAAACCCAAAGGTAGTCTTAGGAAAAGACATGTTTTTAGACACTGTAAAATAGCTTCACTGCTTTCACTCGTCTTGTCCGAGGAGCAATCCTGACTCCAACTCCACCCCTTGTCAGCAGGAAGTAGTTACAGCAGTCATCAGCTTTTTCCCATCTCCTTAGTTCACAACTCAGGATAGAGGTGTGCTGAAACTGAAAGAGGGGGATTGAAAGTGCCTTTGCAAAATTATGAGAGTCAAAGAAATCTGACGTAGTTGACTCCATCTTGCTTCTAATCTCCAAGCTGTCCTTGGTCATTCCTGGGCAAAATTTGGAGAAATTAATTTAAAATTTAACTTTGAAACCAGAGTGATAATAGTGTCTCCCTCAAACTAGTCCACTCCCTGTCCTGGGGATAAAACTGCCTTGGTAAAACTAATGTAAAGCAAGAAGATTGGGATTAGGGGAGGGTCCTGAGTTCCTGTATTTTAATATAGGTGTAGTTATTCTAACCCAATACTGCTCAGGAGACATGTGGCCTGAAGTCTTAGGATTTGGGACTTCCTCAATTGCTCCTGTAGATAACATCACTATAGTAGAATCTAAGGTTGGATTTTGGAGATGTTTTTCAGCCTGACTCCACCCAGATTCATGACTTGGGATTCAACTTGTCCTGCAATTCCATCCAGAGACAGGATCAGCACATGAAAACTATTTTCCATGCCCCTATGATTTCATTCCTTAACCCATCAGCAGCACTCATTTTTTAGTCCCCTGCCCACCAAATTGTCCAAAAAAAACCCCTAATCTACAAGCCTTTAGAGACTGATTTGAGTAATAACTTCATCTCCTATATGGTTGTCTTTATGCCAATGAAACTATTTTTTACTACAAAAAAGGAAAAAAGTATTTGATTTAAGGAAACTATCAAAAAGGTTAGTTTGTTTTCTAGAATGAGGGCTTGATCTTTTTTTTTTTTTTTAAACTGGGAATGTCCTAGGACATCTCTTCATGACCACTTCTTAGCATCTAATCTAAGTGAGTGCAAATTTGAAATGCATCATGAAAAGAGAGGGATACTGATACCGACGATGTAATGAAGCTAATTGACCTTATACTATGAGATTGAATTCACACTGTCAACACTAGATATAATTCTACTTTTGGTTTTGCTAATCCTGAGTTGAGTTTTGTAGATACTATTGCTGAATTGAATCTTCATGGGCTCAGTGACCCAAAGATGTGAATGGCATCTGACATTCTTAAACAAAAAAATTTGCCATGATACAGCTAGAGTAAACAAACCAATTTAAGAATCTTTTAAGGAATGAACACTACAGAATTTTCGTCTGAAGCGCTTTATTACTTCCTTGTAAGCTGTCAGTTTAAATCTCTCTCAGGCCAAATTTCACATCTGTCTGTTAGAAATGCTTCATAAGCTGAGGAAAGGGAAGCCATCATCTTTTGGGAAATTCAAAGGCACAAACAACAAATCCATCCCGTCAGTGTGATCTGGCGATATTAGCACTTCTGCAGAGATACAGAGAAGGATGTATATAATATTCCCTCTTCTTTTCTCCCTGTGTATCCCTAAATATTTTACAGAAAATACTAGAAAATGGGATACTTATATAAGAATGAGTTATCAGGGAATTAAGCTATTGATTATATGATGGAAACAGAGACAGAAATATATAAGATGAGAATATCAGTAGTTCAAATATATAAAGGCAACAAGCAGTCTAACTTCATTATTTTGGGACAGCTAGGGAAAGGTTAGGTGGAATCTGGGAAAACTCTAACCCACAAAATAAATTTTATTTTAGTGTTATAACGTATTCTTATATTGTTTGGTGCAGAGCAGATGTTCAATAAATAAATGTTAAATGAAAGAATGAATGCATATACAGCTCTAAAGCTATTTCAATAGTATATGTGTCTATAGTTACATAGATATAATATCTAAATGAATATCCGACAATACTATCAAGAATAGATCCTAAGGGACTTACCTTAGTGAATAAAGATGAATTAGTATTAATTAGGATGTTGACTACTTCTATAACAGATCTTACAAAAGTGATCTCAGGCACCTAAACAACCCGAAAATATTTTAACAACCCTACATTTGTGCACATATTCACATACACACACACTTATTGTTAATACATTTAATTTGCTAAATAAGATATTCTTACTAATACCAGAGACTTTGGCATATACACTGTCTGAACGCTCTCACAAATTCTGAACTAGTAGAGTTTAAATAAATTGGGTTTCCTTATGTAGGAAAAATATCACCAAGAGTAAAATAAATGTCTTTTAAAATAAAACAAAAATACAAATTACAGAAGAAAATAAAATCAGATAAAAATAGAAGACTTTATCTTTATAGTATGCAAATAAAGCAATACGCCACACCTAACATTATACTGCATCCTGGATGATTTATATGTCAAGTTATATAGATTAAAGGACTATTCTGCAATAAATCTAAGAATGATGCCTGAACCTTTTCTAACCCTTTTCACTGGCATTTTTTGCATGCAACTGCTGAGGAAAAAACACAAACAATTTAACTTTTCCTCCACACATTTGAATGCAGGTGAATAAGATATTGTTGGGCATCTAAAATAAATTCATGTAATTAAGGAAGGAATTTCTGTAAGCTTTGCAGATTCCTCCACCTTCCCTTGATTATTTTTAAACTGTCTGCATCTTTGACAAATGTGCTCATGCCTTTCCTCACTCGTTTTGTCTAGCTCTATAATCCCATTCTAGGCACAAGCAAAGGACTAAAAATTGAGTTTTGTCTCAATGGCTCACTTGATGGTAAAGCCAAGTCACAGGAAGTAAAACAAAGCTTGAACCCAAGGAGTATGACAGTATGAGTAACTTGAAAAACATATTTCAGAATGTCATCCACGGAGACTTCCCCAAACCTGCTAGAGAGGTCAACAGTCAAAAGTACAAACAGGAAATACAGAGAACTGCTGCAAGATTCTACACATAATCATCAGATTTTCTAAGGTCAAAATGAAAGTAAGAATGGTAAAGGTAGTTAGACAAAAAGGGAAGGTCATCTACAAAAGTAACCCTATCAGGCTAACAGCGGACCTCTTAGCTGAAACCCTATAAGCCAGAAGAAATTGGGAGCCTATATTCAACATTCTTAAAGAAAAAAAATCTTCAGTGAAGAATTTTATATCAGCCAAACATAGCTTCCTAAGTGAAGGAGAAATAAGATCCTTTTCAGATTAGCAAATGTTGAATGAATTCCTTACCACCAGACCTGTCTTACAAAAGTTCTTGAAAGGAGCATTAAACAAAGAGAGGGAAGACTGCTGCCAGCTAATATAAAAACATACTTAAACACACAGACCAGTGTCACTGCTAAGGCAACCACACAAACAAGCCAACATAATAGCAAGCTAATAGCACAATGACAGGATAAAATCCACACATATCAATACTAACCTTGGATGTAAATGGGCTAAATGCCCCACTTAAAAGGCACACAGTGGCAAGATGGATAAAAAGGCAAGACCTAAAGGCATGCGGTCTTCAAGAGACCCATCTCACAACTAATGACACTCATAGGCGCAAAAATAAAGGGATAGAGAAAAGTCTACCAAGCAAATGGAAAAGAGAAAAAAAAGCAGGAGTTGCAACCCTAATTTCAGGAAAAAAACAGATTTCCAACCAATGAAATATTTTTAAGAAGGGGCATTACATAGTAGTAAAGTGTTCAATTCAACAAGAAGACCTGGCTATCCTAAATATATATGCATTCAACCCAGAAGCACCCAGATTCATAAAGCAAGTTCTTGGTGACCTACAAAGAGACATAGACTCCCACATACTAATAGTGAGAGACTTCAACCCTCCAATGAAAGTAATAGGCAAATCATTGAGGCGGAAAATGAACAAATATATTCAAGACCTTAATTCAACATTGGACCAACTGGGTCTGATAGAACTTTACATAACTCTCCACCCAAAAAACAAAAGAATATACATTTTTCTCACTACCACATGGCACATACTTTAAAATCAACCACATAATTGGACATAAAACAATCCTCACCAAATTTTTAAAGAAACAAAATCATACAAAACACACTCTTGGACCACAGCACAATAAAAACAGAAGTGAAGACTATGAAAATGGTTCAAAATCATACAATTACATGGGAATTAATCAACATGCACCTGAATGACTTTTGGGTAAATAATGAAATTAAGGCAGAAATCAAAAAGTACTTTGAAAATAATGAGAACAAAGACTCAACATACCAAAATCTCTGAGACAAAGCTAAGGCAGTATTAAGAGGAAAATTCATACCATTAAATGTAAACATAAAAATCTTAGAAAGATCTCAAATTAACGACCTAACTTCACAACCAATATAATTAGAGAAGCAGGAACAAATCAAGCCCAAGGCTAGCAGAAGAGAGGAAATAACAAAAATCAGAGCTGAACTCAAGGTAATTGAGAAACAACAACAACAACAGCAGCAGCAACAAAATTCGAAAGATAAACAAATCCAGGAGGTTTTTTTGGAAAAATTTAATAAAATATATAGGCCACTAGCTAGACTAATAAGGAAAAAACAGAGAAGATCCAAATAAACACAATTAGAGATGATGAAGGGAATGTTATTACGGACAGCATAGAAATCCAAACAACCATCAGAAACTACTATGAACACCTCTACACACAAAATTTAAAAACCTACAAGAGATGGATAAATTCCTGGATATACACACCCTACAAAGACTGAGTCAGGAAGAAAATGACTCTCTGAACAGACCAATAACACACTCCAAAATTGAATCCATAATAAATAGCATCCCAACTAAAACAAAACTAAGACCTGTTGGATTCATAGCTAAATTTTACCACATGTATAAAGAAGAGCTGGTATTATTCCTACTGAAGCTATTCCAAAAAATTAAAGAGGAGGGACTCCTCCCTAACTCATTCTGTGAGGCCATGATCACTTTGATACTAAAGCCTGGAAGAGTCACAACAAAAAAGAAAACTTTGGGCCAATACCCTTCATGAACATTGATGAAAAAATCCAGAACAAAACACTTGCAAGTTGAATTCAGAAGCACATCAAAAAGATAAACTACCAAGATCAAGTAGGCTTCATCCTTGGGATGTGAGGTTGGTTCAACATATTCAAATCAACAGATGTGATCAATCACATAAATAGAACTAAAGACAGCAAAAGAAAACTATCAACAGAGTGAACAGACAACCTACACAATGGAAAAAGAAAAAAAAAAAATTGCAAACTATGCACCTGACAAAGGTCTAGTATCCAGCATCTATAAGAAACTTGAACAAATTTACCAGAGAAAAACAAACAACCCCATTAAAAAGTGGGCAAAGTGCCAGGCACGGTGGCTCACAACCATAATCCCAGCATTTCAGGAGGCTGAGTCGGGCAGATTACGAGGTCAGGAGATTGAGACAATCTTGGCTAACACACTGAAACCCCGTCTACACTAAAAATACAAAAAATTAGCTAGGCATGGTGGTAGGCGCTTGTAGTACCAGCTACTCAGGAGGCTGAGGCAGGAGAATGGCGTGAGCCCAGGAGGTGGAGGTTGCAGTAAGCCGAGATCGCACCACTGCACTCCAGCCTGGGCAACAGAGCAAGACTCCATCTTAAAAAAAAAAAAAAAAAAAAAGGCAAAGCACACGAGCAGACACTTTACAAAAGACATACATGCAGGCAACAAGCATATGAAGAAAAGCTAAATATCACTGATCATTACATTTTGTGGTATCATTAGATTTTGTGATCATTTGATTTGTGGTAAATCAAAACCACAATGAAATACCATCTTTCACCAATCAGAATGGCTATTACTGAAAAGTCAAAAAACATGCTGATGAATTTGCAGAGAAAAGGGAATACTTATACATTGTCAGTGGGAGTGTAAATTAGTTCAACCATTGTCAAAAGCAGTATGGCAATTCCCCAAAGAGTTAAAAGCAGAACTACCACCCAGCAATTCTATCACTGGGTATATATACCCTGAGGAAAACATATCATTATATGATAAAGAAACATGCACGTGAATGCTCATTTCAGCACTATTCACGATAGCAAAGACACAGAATCAACCTAAATGCCCATCAACAACAGATTGAAAAAAGAAAATGTGGTATATATACACCTTGGAATACTATGCAGCCATAAAAAAGAGATCATGTCTTTTGTAGGAACATGGATGGAGCTGAAGACTATTATCCTTAGCAAACTAATACAGGAATAGAAAGCCAAATACCACATGTTCTCACTTATAAGTGGGAGCTAAATGATAAGAATTTATGAACACAAAGAAAGGAACAACAGATTCTGGGGTCTACTTGAGAAGGGGCAGGAGGAGGGAGAGGAGCAGAAAACATTACTATTGGGTAATGAGCTTAATACCTGGGTGATGAAACAACATGTACAAGCAAAAATAAATTAATTAAACTAAATAAAATTTAAAAACAGAAACTCAGTTCTGCCACTCACCTCCTTGTGACCTTAAGCAAATAATTTAAACTCGCTGAGCCATAGATTGTTTACTTTAAAAATGAAGTCATTGTCCATAAGGCTACTATGAAGATTAAATGAAGTGTATATAAAACACTTGGCACCCATGGCTAGTACATAAAAAGAACTTAATATATTATTAGAGCTTTTCCTCAACAAATACCCTACTAATGTTTACTCAAAATGATTTAGCTTCAAGGCAATTTTAAAATCCTTTTCTTCTTTCATCTGTACATTCCCACAAAACCAGGACACAGATTTGATTATTTACATGGTACTCTTTCTAGGCTCTAGGAATGTATTTCAGGAGGCAAGAAATAGATGGTCATTCATTGAATACCAAGATATATTTCAGATGCTGTTATCCCTTCTATCTTCATTTATATGCACAGGGCTACTCTCTTATATCAGAATTTGTTTATAAATATTTAAAGTAGAAAATTCATTATCTTCCCCCTCAAAGCCTGAGTGTCTTCCCAAGTTCTCGATCTGAGTTAATTATACCATCATCCAGCCTGTCATCCAAGCTAGACACGAATCATCCTAGACCACCACCTTAGCCTCTACATTTAATCAACTATCAAGTGTGATTAATTCTAATTACTGAAGCACTCAGAACCTTTTCTCCATTCTATTGAATTTGCCTTCAAGCCCTCAGTATTTCTCCTTTGAACAGTAGCAACTGATATTCTTTCATTTCATTACCTTCACTGCTATCTACCCTCCAGGCAACTGTTTTCAGATCATTTACTCAGTTCCTTAGCAAGGGCTCCTTTTACCTGTAGAAGTTTCTTTAAGAATAAAATAAAACAAAATCATATGTGAAGGAGAACATATAAAATTCTAACTGAGGGAGAATTGTGGAGCATGGAAGTACTTCCTGACTTCTATGTCAGCCAGTAAGGAAAGTCCTGAAAGACACTCTGGAAACCACTGGTTTAAAGGGAAAAACTTAAATTGCTTAACATGGTAAATCAAAAACTGGTTTCACAAAGCTGGCCTTTCCCTCCCTTTCTATTCCATCCACATCACCTATAAGCCTTCTACCTTAAAGCTCTGCTCCAGTCTCTTCAACTTAGCTACTACTCCCTATAACAGGGTAGGCTTTTTCTCATCCATCTGTACTTTTCTATCTGCTTGGAATGTTCTTCCACTGATTCTCCATCCGTCCAATGCTCAGCCTACAAAATACAGCTCCAATGTTTCCATCTTACTGAGTATTACCCAACTTGCCAAATTGATTTAACTGCTTCCACTTATGCGATATTATAGAATCTTGTATGTGCTTGTATTTTGGCCTCTATCACACTTTAATGCAATTATTAATTTACATTCCTTTCTCCCCAATTCTAGTGTGGCAAGGACCACTACTCATATATTTTTACAATGCCTAGAAATGAGTACCCAGAACACAACAGACGCTTTATAAATGTTCATATCTTTGTATATAAAGATATCATTGTTGTTAAATTCATTTTCTATGTTATAATAGCTTTCATGATTTTTAAAGATTCAATTATAGAAATGTTAAGCTTATTTTAAAATGTTTTTGTGTACTCTTATGTACTTTTTTAGAGACTCAACAAAGTTCGATGCTAATTTATGACACTGGAATTTTACCAGTTTTTCACAGTGTTCAATGAAAGACACTAAGACATCGTTCAGGACAATGGTCACCTGCACCTTCTTCTCTAATCATAAGGCTCCTATACCAAGGATGCATTTTAGGTCTACTTTTTAACCTAGAGTAATAACTTGGACAACATGCATGGATGCCCAGAACCCCTGGAAACTAAAAGAATATTACTGAGACCTAAGTATGCAGGAGTGCTGCCCCCTATGGGAGGTTTCAAGATGATGCTGTTTTGGCCAGTGCCTCCATTCCTGTCCCTAGCACAGAAACATATACACACATACAAACAATAAGGCCTTGAAAGGGATTTTCTGCAAGGATATGACAATTTTTAAAATCACATCCATTTGATTTGTCGCTCAAGTAACAAAACTTGTTTTCATGAACACTTTAAAAATTCAATAATGTAACCTCTAATAGAGCTTGAAAAGCTCTGAAGGACAAGGCAGTTAGATCAATATTGGTTTATTTCAAATGCTGGGCAGTACGAAGAGACATGGCTGATCATCAGATGGATTTTATTACCTGTCGGAGTGATAAGTCCTGGCGATAAGAGGCCTGGGACTGCATGGGGTAGAAGGCGGGCATTTTCCTGCAACACTCCCAAAGAACGCTTAGGGGGCCTGCCAGGTCTTGAACTGTTGAAAAACAGACAAATATAGATAAGGTTAAAAAATGTACTCTTTTTGAGAATACCATCACTTGCAGCATTTACCTTTTAAATCTTGTTTAATTGCCAAAAGTGATAGAATTTTACATTAAAGACTATTTTCGTGGATTACTAAGAGACCTATTCTTTACTTTCCACTAAATTCCCCACTATTGTTACGGCAAACATCAGTGCCATAAGGCATCAATTTTAGTTTAGATTCCATTTACAGGCCAGCACTTTGCAACACAGCTTACCTGTTATGTGAGAAACCCTGAGTTACCCCTGCTTTTAAAGCTACACTTGATCTGAAGTATTAATAAATGCTTCTCAGATCTGAGATAGTGACTCACAGATTTAAGATTACATAGAATGTGAAGTGATTAAGTCTCTGCCCAGCATGTCAGAGGTGAATGGTAAAGAGCTGAGAGATGTAGAATAGAAGCTGATATTTATTAGCATTTCCACAGCTGCTGGGAGCCCATGAGGAAAACAGGGTTACCACCCTCAGTAGGTTTTGTTTTCCCACGTAGTTTTTAAACCAAGCTGTATAACAAGCAGTTCTCTCTCTCTTAGAGTGGCTACACTAACAAAACCTGCCACCTTTGCAATCTAGGCTGTCTTTTCTCTTGGATTGATTGGTGTTTTTAACTAATGAGTTGATGATAAACTTATAACATTAACCTAACCCATTGCATTTGTACATTCTTCACCCATGAGCAGTTCAGAAACTGTAATTGCAAATGCTAATTCATAACATAATGAAATAAACAGTCAGTATCTGTTGCCTCCATCTTGTACCATAATAGAGTTAGGGTACTGAAAATATCATTTTAAAGCTGTCACTACATGAAGAGACTTGTAAGTCATAGAACATTAGGATCAAGTTATTCTCGAGTCACCCAATATATTTCAAATATTACTTTCTAATGTTGCCTAAGATATTGCTGTTGCCTTTTAGTAGAAATGCAGTTTACAAAGCTGAATGATACGAGTTTTGACAAAATACTACAAAATACTATATTAAATAACTTCAGCAGCAAAAATGTATGAGGTTCAGATAGAGAACATACCCCAAAATGACTTTTGGTTTACAAAGAAATTTAAGTTAAACCTCACTCTATCAACTTTGCAATAGCAAAATGCTCCATCAATGTAAGACAAACTCTGCTTTTAAATGAAAAACAACTTCTAGCAACCTTACACGGAGGTATCATTACCCAGTTCATTTTTCATACACTGTGCTAGTGTTATTTTCTTCCATTGTACATCAATATTATATATCAATCTAGCACAAAAGATTCTGTTTTTCTCATTTAATGTTTCAATTTTATAAATGGACCCTCCTCTGCTTCTTTCTACTTGATTCTGGGCCATAATTTATTTTCTTTAATTCAGTTTTTTAACGTGTTTGCCTTTGCCCTGTTTTATGGCTTTCTAACTCTTTTAAGGAATGCCGAAAGCAGAAATATCCTATGTACTTCAAATGTCCTAAAGGATCCCAATATCACTGAAAAATGTTCATCGGAGTATATCCAGGCATCAGAGAAAGGCATATTATGTTATTGAATAAACTTCATCAAATCTACACTTTCTAAATGCTTTTTTTGTTTCCTTCTATTTGTCAGAACTCAAGCCTACTAACTTTATTTAAACACACCTGATTATTCTTTGTATTTTTCCGCTGTAAACATCTCAGTGCTATCTAATTCTCATGAACAGTTTCAGACAGGCTGTCTCCAGAACTAAGCAGCCTGATGCTCCCTCTACTTCCATGTCATGAGTCATATGACTGCCAGCAGTTAACAGTACACTTTGAAAGCAGTAAGGTTTAACTAGTTCTGTTCCAAATTTCTGGGTCAGTTCTCTCTATCTGAAGCAACTCTTTTCCAATAATCTGACCCAGGCTTGGGAAGCATTAGAGGTCTCTTAGTCTAGTAATTCTACCTTAAATGTGAAGATTTGAAAAACAAATGGTTTCACAGTTTATTTCACAAATGGCTTGGTACTATCTATTCCATATGTTATAAACTCCAGGAGGACCATATTCTCCATCCTAACTTTCATCTCAGTTCATAATTTTATGCTGTTGGTCTGATTAATTGTGAGTCTCCCCAACTAGAATCTAAGCTCCATGAAGACAGCATACATGTCTGATTTTGTTTGTTACTGTATCCTAAACGATTCTCATGGTTTCTAGTAGAAAGTAAGGTCCAGCAAAAAGTTAATTAAACCAATTAATTAATATACATAGGAAACAATCTTTCACTGTTTGTACAGTTTCCAAATATTCCTTCAATTACTCTGGTCTCTTTGACCACAAGAACAGAGTGCCAATTTCATTTATTCATAATATAATTTTTTTAAAAAAATATTGAGCTTCACAACAACTATAGCAGCTTCAAAACATGATCACCTCAAATCTGTGTACAACGGTAAAGAAGGCTATGGATAGATCCCATTGTCGTATTCACTTAGAAGCCCTACAAGCTTCAAGATCTGCTTAAGGAATAAAGGCCCCTGCAGTCACACATATGCAGTAACGATATCACTTATTCAGTCGTCTACTAAATAAACATGCACTAGGTACCTATTAAGCGTGTGTGTGGTATAATGCTAGGTATCAGTGACACAGAGGGTAAAATGTAACCTCAACGAGGGCAAAGATTTTGGTTTTATTTTTTTTCATTGATATATTGTGAGAACCTAGAACAGGTTTTGCCTTTCAGGAGCTTGTGATCTAGTTATAGAGATGTGTGTTTGCCCTGTTATTTAAAATTTCTGATTGACCCTTTAGTGAGTATGGTTTTGAGATACCTGCTTCCAAAGTTGTTTACATTTATCAGTCATCAAATATCACATTCAGATTTCTTTATTTTTAATTTTGGAACAAAGACTTGGGCTCAGAGAGTAAATTAATTGGAATGAAGTTTGTGAAAGTGCTTTATAGTCAATATACCTACATACAAATATAAGATAGCTTTATTCTGACTATTACACCTACAGATTCTCCATAGTAAGACATTCCTAGGCATTCTTGCATTTCATTTTAAAGAACACAAGCCTGACAACATGATGAAAGATTGTGGAGGACTCTGTAAAAAGTTGGGAAGGATCTTTCTTGATATATGATATTGTCATACTTCTTATCTTTAAGAGCTGTATTAGCATCAGGCAGATATTCACAAATTAATCAAGGCAAATAAACATGTGGTGGTTTAACTAGGTAACTGTTATTTGGATGACAATTTAATCAGCATAGGTTGAAAGGTCCATCATTTTAGCATCCTGCTTCTACTAAAATGTTGATTGCATTACTGATCTTAGTGATGCTTTATTTTACAGGGCACGAATAACCATGTAATTACTCTTTACTTGAATGATAATTGTTTCTTGGCAATTATTTGTTTTCAGTTTAATTACAAGGTTATTTGAAGTCTGTAAAATAAAACAGGCCTTTTTACAAAGTTCCCATCCAAAGGGCTCTGCCAACATATCACTCATGTGCACTGTAAAGGAAAGTTGTTATGGTACAAGGCAAACAACCCCATAAAATAGTCAAACTTATTAAATAGCTCAGGTAAAACTTGGAGAGATTCAACTTTATAGAATTCACATTAAGTGTAATATTTATAGGTTATTTAAAGGGACATTACACCAAATAATCATAATTTCTCTGGGCCCAGGTCATCTTTTAACATAATTTATCTTCAAATGATTTCCCCTTCATTTTGTAAAGTTCTTTAGAAGAAATGAAATACTCACCCAGATTCCTGAGATTGAAGAATAAACCAAATTAAAATATATATTAACAGTACTTCATATTTCTGCAGTTGAAGTGGATTACCATCAGAGAATTACCTTGAAGTTTACACATTTGTAAAGTTGGCAATTCCCTAAGAGAGAATTTCAGCAGGTCTTCTAGTGTCAATAAGATAAGATACATTCTGTGACATATCTATTCCAAGTCAAGCAATAGACAAAGTAGCTCATACATCGTTCATTAAGATTATTCAATTTGACTGTTGAATTTATTTTTATTTCATGTCAGCAGCTATTTGTGAATCAAGGAGTAAGCAACTGAGTAAGATGAGTGATTTTTGTTGTTCCAAAGAAAAAATCCAGTTAATTAATTAATGATGTCATAAGCCTTAAAGATATTTAATATAAATCATATGAGCAGTCCTTGATTTAATAAGGAATCACAGGTTATGTCATCCCTTCAATGAAAGCTTGTCTTCCTACTTCTTAAAGAAACATTTATAACATCCCAGGACAGTCTGTGAATATTGCTGAGAACACAGTGGTAGTTAAGGGTGGTATTAGCAGCACCTTGTAAAAACCACTGCAATTGAATTCCTGAAGTGAAAGCCATTACCAATGACCTGGGATTTACTTTTCAGAGTTATCACTGATATTTAAAATCCCTTGAGATGGTCCCTGAATGTGTCACTGTTTAGCATATATTAGAAGCCAGAAAACCAAAAATGACATTAGCTTTGAAGGTGTTGTTTACCTGACTATGAGAGTGCTGCTCTGAGTTTGGATGTGCATGTTATATTAAATAAGAATCTCTTTATTTTGCCAGAACAGTAAGACTTCCAATTGCTGTGTGGATTAATAATAATCTCTTAGGTCTGACATTTATTACAACATTTCAAGGATGCCAATGGTAGCTAAACTCTACCTGACCTTCCAGTGTTTATGAAGAGAAACAAACTCTGACCTCACAGCAACCTGAATCTATCTTTTCTGTGCTGGCAAACAGATCACTTGCCTAACTATTGCACTGGATTGAATTTCCAACTAGATCAAAGGCAGCAGCAACCAATTCAGCAACCAGGAAGAAGTCATCCATGCAAAATGGGCAATTAACATTAATCATATATTAAATTGTTCAAGCTGATAACTGGAACCTGATCACTATGGTAACTCTCATAAAATGGTGCTTATGTTAAACTGGGCATCAATCAGCTCTTGGTTCATGGGAACTTAAACTATGGCTCATCATGTCTTTAGGAGTGATCAATACAAAGAATTAAAAAAAACACCAGAGGGAAGATCATTTAGATTCTATTAGCATTTTCTACCCTTTTCAGATCTTATACGCATATCCCAAACTTAAGCGTAGATATATTGAGCATCAACACCAGCATTTCATTAGTATCAAACAAATTATGTAAATTAACATAAGATTGTTGAGGGGAATGAAGAAAAACCTCCACTTGTCAATGGGTTATGCATTAAAATGTTAAGGCTCATGTAGAATGACCCATGTTTATGTATTAATCTTATAATTATAATAAATTGAATTATTTATAGCTGTGTTTTAGAATGGTGATGCTTCTTTCTCTCACTAATACTGAATTTCTGTTTCTTTTCCTTCAAAAACAAAAGAAATCTGATGGCATATACAATTTATAGGTTGACTACACACTTGATAGGAAGTATAACTGTGAAGCTATTTTATACTTCATTTACTTGACTCTGTTCCCTATTTAAATGAAATGTGCTCTAAATCTGGTGTTAGCACCTTTACACAAGTTTACTTTTTGTCCTAAATTCACTGAATTCCGATAAAGACCTTCATATAATTAACAACGATTTTATAACATAAATGCTAGCGTATGACTTGAATTATTAGCAACCTTTTCTCTTTCTACTTGTGTAAGTACTGTTAACTTCAGTAGGATCAATGCACCTTAGTAAATCTTTTTTTTTTTTTTTTTTTTTTTTTGAGACAGAGTCTCACTCTGTCACCCAGGCCGGAGTGCAGTGGTGCAATCTCAGCCCACTGCAACCTCTGCCTCCCTGGTTCAAGCGATTCTTGTGTCTCAGCCTCCCAAGTAACTGGGACTATAGGCGTGTCCCACCGCGCCTGACTAATTTTTTGTATTTTTAGTAGAGATGGAGTTTTGCCATGTTGGCCAGGCTGGTCTCAAACTCCTGGCCTCAAGTGATCTGCCTGCCCTGGCCTCCCAAAATGCTGGGATTATAGGCGAGAGTCATTTCGCCCAGCCGCACCTTAGTAAATCTTAGAGTGAATCAAATTAAATAAATATTTCCCCTTCTATTGTGTATCATATCACTGTCAGACACAATATTTGTAAAACAAAGTTGTTCTTGAGTTTACAAAGTATCACTGTGGAAAACTTCTGACTAATGGATAAGAAATTAACATTCACATTTGGACACATTCCACTGGCGCCTTACATTCTGCATATTCTTCCCTCAGATCCCACTTTCCAATCTTCTTCTGTTCTGTCAGAAATATAGGAATGCTCTCAGTTGCCAAAACTATAAACTTCTCTCCTTGTCCTCTCCTTTCATTTAGAGTCTTCAGTATTTTTGTTCCGTTATAATATGTGTTGCAATATTTCACTTCTCTCCATTTTTTTTTACTTCTGACACTCTCATTCAAGCCTTCATCCCAGGTTGCTTCACTGTGTTCCAATCCATTCTAAATAAACTGCAATGAATTTTGATGAAATATCCCTTTCATTATGTCATATTTTGCTCCAGAAACTTCAATATTTCTGACTGCATACAAAACAAAGTCAAAATGCTGTAGTCTGGTAACCTGCTCCAATATTTCTTTCTTGCCTTTTCTCCAATTACTACTTAAATGAGTCTGCCACTCCAGCTAAACTAGTGAATTTACTACATGCTAACCATAGTATTTGACCACAGAAGAAACATCTCAAGGTATTAGGTTTCCTGGGGCCATGTTTTGTTAAGCTCCACTGCCTTGGGAAGGCTTCTGTGTAATTTGCTGTAACTGCCGCTGTTTTTTTTTTTTTTAAAGGTCACCGACTTTTCCTTTGTGTCATCAAATAGACTTTCTTTAATGGTTATTGCAAAGGACATGTTAATACCAGCAAGAAGGACACTATTGCAACTAGCCAAAATAATGTTTTCCATGCCCATAAATGAAGTCTCATCAGTAACCATCAGCCTGTAGACTGTAATATTGTCAGTCTATAATTCCATGATAATCTCAACAGTTAGCATTTCAAGTTTGAATGGCAATCAGAAAATGCAGCAGCATGGTGTTAATATTACAATTTAGTATATCTTAGGAACTTGAGCAAGGCCATCAGAAAGCTGATCACTATTAATCTGCCTGCATTAGTCTCTATGGATAGTGATACAGTCTGGAAGCACACATTCAATCAATAAAGTCAGAAGCTAGTTTCATTGCTGACTTAAACTCCTTTTAAACTTTTGCTCTTCATGGATAAATATTAGCAACTAATCTTAAAATAAAAGTACCTTGAACAATCGTAGATATTCAAGGTAGTGCAGTGGAAAGCACTTAAAGTGAAATCTGAGTTCTGATCCCAGTTGCAGTAGGTAGAATTCCAAAATTGTCTCCATGACAAGATTTCCAGCCCTACTTAATAGAATTGTGACTATCATGAGCTATCATGCCCAAGATTACGTTACATTATACAGCAAAAGAAATTCTGCCAATGTGATTAAAATAATGAATCAGTTGACTCTGAGTTAATAAAAAATGAGATTATCCAGGTGAGCCAATCTAATCATGTGAGCCCTTTGAAAGTGGAGAGGAGAGCCAGGTCTGGTGGTTCATGCCTGTAATCCCAGCACTTTGGGAGGCTGAAGCAGGAGGATCACTTGAGGCCAGGAGTTTGAGACCAGCCTGCGCAATGTAGCAAGACAGCCATCTCTACAAAAAATTAAAACATTAGCTGAGCATCATGGCACACACCTGTAGTCCTTGCTACTCAGGAGACTGAGGCAGAAGGATCACTTGAGCCTAGGAGTTTGAGGTGGCAATGAGCTACGATCGTGCCACTGCACTCCAGCCTGGGTGAGAGAGCAAAATACTGTCTCAAAAATAATAAATAAATAAAGTGGAAAGAAAAACAAAGAACATACCACTACTGGTTTGAAGATGGAAGGGGCCACAACAAGGAATGCAAATGACTTCAGTAAGCCAAACTTAGCCCTGTACTGACAGCCAGTAAGGAAACAGCAATATAAGCCCTACAATCATAATGAATTAAATTCTGCCAAAAATTTCAATGAGCTTTTGAGCCAGTTATTGCCCCCAGAGCTTCCAATATGAGCCCAACCTCACTACCACGTTGATTTCAACCTTGTAAGACTCTAGAAGAAAACACAGTCAAGCCCATCCAGACTTCTAACATAAAGAACTGCAAGATAATAAATGGGTGCTATTTTCAGTTGCTGTCCATCACAATTGGTTGTATAGCAAGAGAAATCTAATATACTAGTTTTGCCATATTGAGCTGTGTGACCTCAGGCAAATCACATCACTATTATAGAAGTTTTTTTTACCACATTAGGATTAGAGATGTAAACTTAATAATTATGAATTCAATCATGATTACCATGCTATAGTTCAGGTCAAATGCAGACAATTCATTAACTTCAAAAGATACTTCATAGTTTCACTTTCTATCTGTCTGTTTTAATTTCTATTTTAAGTTATATTAAGTTGCAGGATTGGTCCTATGGAAAATTGAAAAATAAATAAATAAAACACACAGTTTATGCATAATGCCATAGCATTTTCTCCAACTGATACATGTGTGTAATTAGTCAATATATCTGAATACCGGTTTCAAGGTTAAAAGGGCTAAACAACTTAAAAAGGAAGGGAATTCTGATGCATGCTACAAGATAGACAAAACTTTTGGACATCATGCTAAGTGAAATAGTGAAGTCACAACAACACAAATACCGTATGATTTCACTTACATGAAGTATCTAAAATAGTCAAATTCATGGAAACAAAAAGTAAGAATGTAGTTGCCAAGAGTTGAAAAGAAGGGAAGATGGGGAGTTGTTGTTCAATGAGTATAGAATTTCACTTTTGCAAGATGAAAAAGTTCCCGTGGTCTGTTGCAAAACAATGTAAATATAGTTAACACTACCGAGCTGTACAATTAAAAACAGTTAAGAAGATACATTTTATGTTATATGTATTTTACCACAGTTCTTTAAAAGTTATATACAATTATAAGACAGTATTATTGCTATGTTTGCAGTTATTAATAGATTTACATTTTCCACTGAAATCATTTTGAATGTCAAAGAAAAAAAAAATCTAGAGGGATACATCATGAAGTTTATGTATTGCAAAACTTGCCTCACCTGAATACTAGAACTACCAACTCTCTCAACTATCTCCTACATCTATAACACACACTTAATTTACACCTTGAGATGTCCTTACTTCTAAGGCAGGATTAAGGAGTTCAAGCTTTGCATTTTAATTTCACAACTGTAATTATTCTTAATATAACTGCAATGTATTTTGATGTTTATATGCAGATTTGTTTCTCATTGTTTTCCCCTCCCCATTCCTTACTTTGACAGGAAAACATTTGTAAGGCATTTCTCCCCCCAAAATCTTTGCCCCACACCTCTTTCCTTTTTCAAACTAATAAAGATTATTTTCATCAAGGACAGAATAGATCATAGCAGTTGACTGGGAAATAGAGAAGTAAATCATAATTTTCTTTGTCGTTCTTTACGGTATTATTATGGATAAATTGCTAGACTTTAATAAACACTCATGAAGGTCTTCAAAGTTGCCATGGCAGTGGAAATGCTCCTGAGCAATTAGATATCATAAGAAGAAAATTTCCAGGTGAATATTGTTAACACAAATGAACGATACACTTAAAAATAGTTAAGATGTTACATTTTATGTTTTGTGTATTTTATGGAAATTTTAAAATAAATAAATAAATAAGACCTATTTTTTCCCCTCCCTCACTTCAAACTTGAAGTCAGGTAAATTTGGGTAGATTCAAATATCACAAGTATCTCTTAAGACAATTCATTCCAGGAAACTGGATACAGACTAATATACCTAAAAAGTCATTTTTCTTTCTAAATTATAGTTTCCAGGAGGTAGCACAATACAAGAAACCAGAAATAAACTGTGGACTCAAAAACAGTGCTTGAATTTACCTATGCCATTGATTCAGTTTGTGACCCTGAGAAACTCTACCTCTCTATGCTTTAGTTTCATCTGCTATTTGGTACCAAAATGATTTGACTCAAAAGAATTCTGAGGAATTGACAGCTCTTCTCTTTAAAATTCTTCATAATGTAATAATGTACAAAAGGAAAAAAAGAAACAACCAACATGTTTTTTTTTTTTTTTTTTTTTGCTCAACATCTTTGAGCAAAATTTTCCAATTTAAATGAATAGTCATCTGATATAGTAGTGCTAGCACTCTACAATTACTTTGATAATGTTTTTATAGGGATGTCTCTGAAGTTATATTTTCCCCTTTTTTAACTTTTCCTAGTCAACAGCAGTATCACTTTCAGTTACCCAATTTGTTAAAATCTTCTTTTCTCTCACTATTTTAAGTAAATAAACCTACTAAGATCCAACAGCTGACAAAGATTATTTTCCTATTTCCTTCTAGCTTCCAGTGACTCAATATAAATAAACCCTTTCTATAAAAGAGAACCTTTTCCTAAAATTATATTTCCCCCCAGACTTCTAACATATCTTTTGTTTAAACATAGAAAGAATAAAACAATATCATTTGCTTATTTAAGATTCTGCTTTTTTACATCCCATTATGAGTACTTTTGACTCACCATGGAATGTTTTGCAATTTTCTGAAGCTAAATGAAATCAACAGTGGCCATGACCATTGTGGATCTCCATGTAATGCGAGAGTCCCTTTGATACTATTAATGATAATTTGAATATATAGTTCCTACCTAGCAACAAGACAATGTTGCAAAAAGGGCAATGTATTCCAAGTAACTAAAAGCTGACTTCTAATACAAAAATACGCATGAAATCAAATTCCAGTAGTTTATACATTAGTTAACTTTAGATTCAAATCCTGTTCAGATGTACAGGCCTGTAAGGATAGGATGGGTATTGTCCTGATGACTAAACCCACAGTTTAGCGATCAGTTCCGTTCAGGGTTAGAAAAATGCCCTGACACAGCTCAAACTATAAAACCATATTGTTACTGTCAGTAAATGTGTTCACTGTGTAGAACACACTTACATTCACAGTTTAATGCCTAAAACCACAACATTTATCCTCAAATACGGGTAAGGAAAGAGAATAGAAAACATATTAAAAACCTCTTTGAAATTTACATGAGGGGATTGTATTTATAAATGAGAAATGAGATTATGTATATATTGTGTGTTTTTGCTTTTATTTTGTATCATGACTTTAGACCATTGCTCTTATTAGTATTACTATAATTCCTGTTTTAGAAAATAACTTCTGCGACAGAATCCCCTAGTGTATGTCAGGGGTGTCCCATCTTTTGGTTTCCCTCAGCCACTTGGAAGAATTGACTTGGGCTACACATAAAATACACTAACACTAACGATTGCTGATGAGTTAAAAAAATAAAATAAAATAAAATAAATATCATAATGCTTTAAGAAAGTGTACGAATTTGTGTTGGATCACATTCAAAGCTGTCCTGGCCACATGTGGCCCCCGGGCTGTGGGTTGGACAAGCTCGGTGTATGTATTTGTTGTCTTTGGACTTTCTCCTTCTGGGAATTATCTATTTTCTGCTTTGAGGGTATGCTATTTTTTGGCACAACAGGCTAGAAGATCACAAATACGCTATTAAATAACATGCCCTGAAGGCAAGAGGAGATAAAAATACACCTTTATATCCTGAAATGAAAAGTAGTCATCAGTGAAGACTTTCTAAGACAAATTCAATGAACATATTCCTATTAAGTAGAATTTAAAAGCCAATCTTCAGTAGAAAAAAAAAAAAAAAAACTGTTGATTGTTTCTCTTTTTGCAGAATAAATAATATTTCTCAAGGTGAAAACCTCTGAAGATTTAAAGTTCTAAAATATTTTTGGCCATTGAAGTTCATCAGTGGGGTAGATAGACTAAACAATGAAACCTCCACTTCATGAGAGAACTTGTGATAACCTTCACACTAACACCCTTTCCAGCTCCAGGCATTTCCTGCAGGTGCACAGCACTTTCATCCTTTTAGGCATTTTATCAATTTAAATTATTTAATGTCAGCACCATGGTAAAGTGAGAAGTTTGTCCCACTCTGCTTGTTGTAAAAAATTAAATTAAATTAAATTAAATATAGCTACTTGTCTAGACTCTTAAGTTTATTGTTAGTAGGGATTGTATCTTACCGTGTAAGTATTCCTTGATTGTGTCTAACATAGTTCTTGGTACAAAGGAAGGAAGGAAAGAAGGAAGGAAGGAAGGAAGGAAGGAAGGAAGGAAGGAAGGAAGGAAGGAAGGAAGGAAGGAAGGAAGAAAGGAAGGATACTTTGTACTGAGCTATTGTAAGCACTTTTGTGAGTTTTCTCTGGAGTTTTGGAGGTAGAAATAAGATCCAAATATACTGATTTTTTTTCATCAACCCCACTTTACCTGGTTTAAAATACCAAAATTAACAGGTGGCAGGGTTACCACTTGTTAATTAGTACAACAGGAGATAAGCACACTGAATATTTTTACAATCTAAATTTAGAAAGGGAGATTTTTTGAAAATTGGCAGGGTATAAAAACTAAAAAATGTTTAACTTTAGTTTTCTATTTAGATGAAAGGATTGTATTTGCTTCATATGCATTTGGTCAGAAAAGCCATACACAAGTTCAGTTGGAAAAGTGGGGAAGCAAGGTCAGTTGTTAGCAAGGTCAGCCAGGTAACACAGTTTCTCCTTAATTCTCAATTCTTTAATTATCTTAATTTTCACAGGAAAATTAATCATTTCAAATACGCTGCAAAGTAACTGAGGAAAGGAAGGGGTTTTGCATTTTCCTAAACTCTTGCTGAGAGGCTATTGTAATCCTTTATCTTCCTGTCTTCCAGAAAGTTAATGGCTGTGTTTAACTTAAACTATCCATTTACCCTTCAGATATAACATATTATGAGATGTTTTTCAACTAATATTAGCTACGAAAGAGTGTAAACTCTTTGACAGTTTCCTTTCAATTTTAGCAGTTTCATGAGCATTTCACCAAAACCCTTCTTCAAAACTGCACACATTATAATTTACACATTAAATACAACAGGATTTCACCTTGGGCCTCCTGCCAAGAATAATCATTTTAAATCTTTTTTATACTTTTGTAAAAGGATAATTATGAATATAAAAGAGGCAGCAAAGGAAAGGTGTTAAGCAAGCATTTAGAATAATCTTTTCCATTTGAATACAAGAAGACTGATGAAGAAGAGAATTAGGTGGGGGAAGACAAATTAATTTATTTTGGTGAGAAGCAACATGTCAAGTGCAAAGCATGACACATCAAACTGCTGGTGTCATAGATCTGTCTCATCATTCCAAGCACAATCTGCCTGCTTTTGTGTTGGAAGGATAGGAAAGCTCACAAATACGCCCCATTGGTATTTATTGGTAAAACGTCGGTGATGAAATAAGCATGCAAAAGGTTACTTACTCTTTGTACTTTCCTTGAGTTGAGGCTATCTAACAATTTATCAACTATATTTTACCTAAGGATAAATAGTATGGTCATTAAATGTGTCTTTTGTTATAACCTGAAAGCACATAGTCTAATCTTAGAGTCACTTCCTCCACACTCCAGGTGCTTCCCTTTTGCTAATTAAACATTAATACTGTGCAATTGTTGGTGCTCTAAAATTGGTGATTAATCACCTTTAAGAGGATCACAGAAAGTTTTAAGTAAATTGTGGTCCAGATAAATTGCAGTGAATACGAGATCTTTCTGTCCTCTGAAACATTACACTGGAAGTTTACTGTTTATTTTTCAAGATTCTACTTTAAACGACATTGTTTTTTACAGTTTTACTTCTTGAAGGAGTGAGTAGGAGTGTGGGATATAGACAGAAGATGTTCCTTAGGGAAGTATATTATATTATTTAGAACCTAAAGTCAAAGGCAAAGGCATGGAGATTTTTCTCAAATCTCACTATGTATGAATTGTTAGGAAATTCCTTCTCTTTCATTTTGCTCTTGTTCCCTGAAATGCACTGATTAAGGTTAGGGTTTACATCCTCCTATGAACTAGATGTTATAATTCAAATGCCTTTAATACGTGAATAAATAGTGATCGATTACCAAAGCAGTGTATATTGGGTTAAAAGAGAATGTAGGCAAAAACATAAAATTCAGGGGTCAAATGTATGAGTACACATATATGTATATAAACTGAAAATCAAGATTCAACTGAGATTTAAAAAAAGATCCCAAATTGGACCTCAAGTTTGTTGTTTGTGCTATGAAAGCAGTGATGTGATTAAACCAGCTTGTGCCCACTTGCAAGCACCAACTGTGTGCATCAATTCCCAACTTCACATTGAGGACCTCATGTTGGTCGCTTGAAATTGGCCATGGTGGCAGTATTCACACCACAGAAATCAGCAAATCCTATCACCGCTCCATCCCACCCCTTTCCGCTCCACTCCCAGCCAGTTGTTAAACATTTACCATCGCATGATTGTCTGAAAGGAAAGCATTGTGGCAATATTTTCTAAATCAAATAATTCTTTTTGAGTTTGCCATTTTCATTTTTTTTTTATGTAATTGAAGATAAAACCATTACATTTTCAATGAAAAATCATGAAGGAAGACATGATAATGTATCTGGTTTTGGCAAAATTTAACTATGAAAAACATGTTTATGTGCCAAAACACGTAGAAAGCCATTTTTCTTAACATTTAGCAGTTGTGAAAATGAGCATAGATGCATGAGAGTGTTACAACAGATTTGGGAGTCACATTATTATATCTGTGATCTTGGGCAAATTATCTAACCCCTCTGAATACCATCCCTCTATAATTACAAGCTGGAGATATTAGGCTAAAAGACCTCCTCTATGCCTTATGGTTTAATATTACAGGATTTTTGTGATAATACCATGGAATCTTTCACTTGCCTCCATACTGATCAGTTTTTCCTGTCTTTTCTGTTGTGGGTGGGAATACCAATTGGAATGATTGGAATGGTTTATGGGAACTCAATAGCAACTCTCATCCCTTAGGAGTCTCAGTTCTGCTATTTACCTTCCTACATTATCAGGAATTCTCTTTCTGTATGTTACCTGTCCAGAAATATCAATGAATAGCATGCTAAACCAGCTGCACTTCAAGCAACAATTTTCTTATTTCCATTAAAGGTAGACAGCTTCAAATTCAAAGGTGTTTTTATATAACGTGAGCAGGAAATATCCAACTAAGTAAAGTACCCATGCATATGTTGGTAGCTGATGCACAATGTTGCCAGATATAACTTTTGATATGATGAAAATATTTAAAATGCTGATTATTTTTATAGGTCTCTAAGTACACGCGTAAAAGAAACACAAAGAAGCTAAGTAATCAGCTTCTATAACCAGAAACAATATTTTAAAGTAATATATAAATCAAAACATTCTAGATTAAGAGCAACAAAGACAAAACTTATTTTACTTAAATCAGAATAGAAGATCATACACTTTTGAGAGAAATGCTATTCAACAGGCAGGCAAAAATTAAATATTCAAGTACTGAAGGGAAAATACTGGCATATGAGTAAAATGGTTTAGGTCATCTTTACATAATTTGATATTTCATTAAAACTTATGGCAATTCATAACTATAAGCCAAGTAGTATCCTTTGAAAGATTTACTTAAATTTAAAAATCCAAAGTAAAAACATAAAGTCAAAGATGACTCCTCAGTAACTGCTGGTTTCCTAAGCAAGAACAATTCTGAGGAATGATTCACAGCAAGTATGTTTTCACATTGGAAGGTACAGACAACATTACGTGCAGAAACAGAATGCCTTTCCAAAACATGAACATACTAATAATGCATCTATGCCAGGAATATAACTGTCAATGTTCTTATAAATCATCTACCTGTGATGTAAAATATTTGCAAATATTACTTTTCAGCCATATGCTAAATCTATGGCCACTTAATTTTATTTGTTTGTTTAGTGAGGATGGATCTATGTATTAAAGAATTAGTTTATTATATTTCTGAGGATGGGTTTATGTATAAAGAAATAGTTTATTACATTTCTAATTTAGATAAATGATTCACTCCTTTCATTCAAATTGTTTTTCATTTTAAAAATCAATGATAATAATCGTTATAAACAAAATATAGGAATTTACCTATATATTAAAATATGCCTTGTTTTATATTACATCGTGTAAAGTAAAGATAATAAGCACTTCACACTTATTATGTGCCAAGCACTGTTCTGAGCCTTGATGCATAATCACTTAATTTAATCCTCAATCGTTCCATTTTCTAAAAAAGGGAACAATAATAGTACTCACATCTTAGGTACTATTATTGTATCTATTGTAACATCGTAGGTACTATTGTTCCATTTTTTAGAAAAGAAACATGAAGCACAGGTCGGTTAAATAGCTTGCACAAGGTCACAGCTTGAACTTGAATTTTTTTTTTTTTTTTTTTTTTACCAAAGCTACAGTGCAGTGGTATGATCACTCATAGCTCAATGCAGCCTCAAACTCTTGGGCTGACTCGAGAGATTCATCCTTCTTCCTTAGTCTCCCGAGTAGCTAAGATTACAGTCATGGACCACCACACCAGGCTAATTTTTGTATTTTCTTTTTTAGAGATGGGATCTCACTATGTTGCCTAGGCAACATAGTTGAACTACTGGCCCCGAGTGATCTTCCTGCCTTGGCCTCTCAAAGTGTTGGTATTACAGACTTGAGCCACTGTGCCAGGCCACATAGCTTGAATTCGTATTTGCCTGTTTGAGTCCACAGCTTTGCTGCCCAATAAGGTAACCATTAGCCTCATGTGGCTATTGAGCACTTGAAATGTGGTGAATCTAAATTGTGATGTGCAATTGTAAAATACACACTGGATTTTGAAGTCTTAGGGAAAAAAAAAAAAGGCTGGGAGCAGTGGCTCATGCCTGTAATCCCAGCACAGCACTTTGGCAGGCCAAGGCGGGTGGATCAGAAGGTCAGGAGCTCGAGACCAACCTGGTCAATATGGTGAAACACCGTCTGTACTAAAAAAAAAAAAAAATTAGCCAGGCGTGGTGGTGGGCACCTGTAGTCCTAGCTACTCGGGAGGCTGAGGCAGGAGAATCACTTGAACCCGGTAGGCAGAGGGTGCAGAGAGCCGAGATTGCACCACTGCACTCCTGCCTGGGTGACAGCGAGACTCGGTCTCCAAAATGAATAAATAAGTAAATAAATAAATAAATAAATAAATAAATAAATAAATAAAAATAATGCATACTATCTCAGTAATATTCTATGTTATTATGTTTTGCAATGATATTTTGGCTATACTGGGTTAAACAAAACTTGTTAAAATTAATTTCACCTGTTTCTTTTTACTTTTTAAATGCGGTCACTAGAAATATTGAAATTACGTGTAACATTTGTGACCCACATTATATTTCTATTGGGCAATGCCCATTTTGAATATTTATATGGTACTCATATCTGTAAATACTGGTGCATTATTACAATTGATAATTTTGGTTATTAAGTTTCATGTCATTGACATAAAACAAGAGTCTCTGAAAAAGACAAAATGACATGAAAGAAGATTAAGGTACCACTTGTTGACTCAGTGGTGGAAAAGAATTATGCATAATAGTTTATACCAAAAAAATACAAGATTAAATATATTGATGAGATTTCAAGGTTAGGAGTTAGGTGTCCAATCATAGCTCTGAAATTAGACATTTTATTTGCTCATTGCACTCATCCACGTTGTGGCATTTCTTACATCCTTATTGGATATTCTCATGCAACTCCCATATTTAAAAATTTAATTAATCTTTCTTTTTCCTGACTGTATTTCAGTTTTTTTGAGTAAGCCCTTATCTTTACACTTACTTACACCCACCTTTGATGCTGAGAAAAAAGAGTGCTGGGCTGGGCTTATAGTAGGCACTCATTATCTATTAGTGAGTTCTAAACGTTGACCCAGAAAGGAAAACGTCTCATTTAGAAGCAATTATAAATCAACAGCAGTCCTTAAAAACAAATAAGTTTTTAAAAGCCGTTCCCTGAAACCTTCCTTCATTTGCTAAAGGGTTGTTCCATATACATAAAATATCACACAGCTACATCTTCCTGCAACTTTGTTAAATTATTTTCTGTCTTGCAATCACAGGGGTTTAACTGCCACTCAGAACTAGGCAGAGATCAACAATGGCCAGGCCAGAGCAGGACCAGCACTCTCTCCATTTAGGACACACTAATGGGCTGAGAGCACCTTGTGGCCTTCTAAGTCATAAGGCACCAAATAGATCTCCAAGAATTATGACCAGAGTTTGACTTTGGAGCCTAGCTCTGGACAGATCATTTTTCAGGGCAGTCAAGATTGCTTCTATCCTACTCTCATTCTCGTGTCCAAGTGAAAAGGTCTCTATGAATTGATGAAACTGTCTGGCTCACACCCTTCATCCATCTATTGTATTATTATTATTATTATTATTATTATTATTATAAAGTTGTTATCTGCCACTGTTTTGTGACAAACACATAAGTAGTTTAAATTATTTTACTATCAGGCAGACCACATTTTGAAACTATTATCTATCAGCTATACCAGCTCACATATACCATCTGTCTTTTAATGTCTATAGGAATCATATTCCTAATCTGTAAATTGGAAGCATGCAGAGCTGTAATAAGGATATACATACACTCACGTATACACGCACACATGCATGTACACAAACATATACATGAGAGAGAGAGAATATGCCTTCAGAGTAGTGCCTGGTACATAGTCTTTAACTGTCCTGCCTAATAATTTGGCAGTTATTAATGGTAGTAGTATTATAATTAAGAATCTTAGAACTATTAAATTGCTATAGTTTACTTAATTGTAACATTTTGCTTTCACCGGTATAGTACATAATGGGCATGGCATTTTGCTTTTCTTAAACCTCTTATGAGTACTGTTTGAGTTAAACTCAAAACTCCAAAGGGAACCTAATAGTACTGAACCACAAATGGTGGTATAGTGAAAAAGTACTATTAATGATTCATTTAAGGTTTATATTCGCTTTTTTCTTATTTGTCAAATTTAACTTGAAAATGCAAATCAAAACCACAATGAGATGCCATCTTATTCCAGTCAGAATGGCTATTATTAAAAAGTCAAAAAAAAAAAAAAAAAAAAAAAAACAACTTTTGCTGGCAAGGCTACAGAGAAAAGGGAACACTTATAAACCGTTGGTGGGAATGTAAGTTAGCTCAGCCACTGGGGAAAGCAGTTTGGCGATTTCTCAAAGAAATTAAAACAGAGCTACCATCTGACCCAGAAATCCTATTACTTGGTATATATCCAAAGAAAATAAATCATTCTACCAAAAAGACATGTACACTCATATGTTCATCACAGCACTATTCACAATAGCTAAGACGTGAAATCAACTTAGGTGATCATCAACAGTGGATTGAATAAAGAAAATGTGGTACATATACACCATGAAATACTATGCAGCCATAAAAAGGAAAGTAATAATCTCCTTTGCAGCAACATGGATGCAGCCGGAGGCCATTGTCCTAAGTGAATACAGGGACAGAAAATCAAAATACTGCAAGTTCTCACTTATAAGTGGGAGCTAAATATCAGGTACTCGCAGACATGAAGATGGCAACAATAGACACTGGTAACTACTAGAGGGGAGAGGGAGGAAAGAGCCAAGGCTGGAAAAACTAACTTGGATACTATGCTCACTACCTGGGTGACAGGATCATTTGTATCTCAAACCTCAGCATCACGTAATATAACTTTGTAACAAAACTGCACATGTACCTCCTAAATCTACAAAAAAGTTTAAATAGAAAATGAACTCAAAATAGATTCAAGTATTTTTACTTGTTCTATCTGGGAAGCTGAGGCAAAGAAGGAAATATTTTGGACTGGTTTTAGAGGTAATTGTGTTGTAGTGGGAAAAGGTTGAATTCATCTATAGCTGCTAGGAGATCAGTACACACAGCTGGCAAGACTTTATCCAGGTTTTAGAATACTATGTGTATTTTATTAGTTTGATTCTATTCCTAAAACAAAACACAGATGTAGAAGAATTCGCCATTAGAAAAACTAAAAATATGATATGGGTTGTTTTTGATCTGTAATATGTGACAACAGGAATGAACTGTGAGGATATGCTAAATGAAATAAAGCAGTCACAGATGGACAAATACTGCAGGATTCCACATACATGAGTTATCTAAAATAGTCAAACTCATATAATCAAAAATTGTTAAGAGGATAAGTCTCATGTGAAGTGTTTTTACCACAATAAAATTTACAAAAATATAGATAGGGTATGTTAATGTTAAAAGGCACATGTATTAATTATATGACTATCATTTTATGAAAAGAAAATGCAAAAATGTAGATTGGGTAACATTTAATGGAACTCCCTCATCTTGCTGATTAATACTGAAAGCCAAAAAGGTGAGTTGTTCAGTTAATGGTCACCTAGCAGGTAAGTATCAGAGTAAAAGCTAGAACTCAGTTTTGCTGCTTTTAGTATTCTTTCAATTGTCGCATCCTGACTGTCATCTTGTTTCCTTTCTCTTAAACATTGAGAACATCCTTTTAACTCTTATAAAGACAACACATGCAAAATGTTTTCGTTGTTTTCATGGTCAAAATATGACCTGAAAATATTTCCATAGGGTGATGGGTGGGAAGGAGAGAGACTCTCTCTGTGAAAATAAAGGGTGGAAACATTCTGAAAATGCTATGAAAATATTTGTCTGCCTTAACTGCCTAAAAGAAAACATTTATGTTGGCCACAGTCACTAAAACATTTGCTTCCTTTGGAAACATTTGCTGCCAAAATAAAGGTTTGTTTCTCTTTTCATATAGAAGCAAACATTTTGTTGAATAAAATTAGAGGTCCCTGTATTTCAAAACTCCCCTTCCTGCACAGGTTTAATGTTGTGAGGTGGCAACTGTGTTGCAACAAAATACCTATATGAGTAATGAAAACTTCAACCATTCTGTTAAGAAGTGTGTCCTGTGCAACGTATGTCCATGAGACTGAAACATCTGGAGTAAAAGCATTGTGTACAGCAGGTAGCAAGAAGACAGACTGACAGAATTTTTCATATTTTAGGCTATAGTTTTATTTTCTTGTAGAACTATTCTCAGGATTTCTCTTTACTGAGTGCATAACATATGTTATAAAACTCAATTTCTTCTACTTGGAAATTATTTCTGACAATTAGGCTGATTTTATGTATTTTACGTTGTCATTTGGCTAATGGTTCCAAACTCTAATTCTCCAAATCTATACTCATACTCATGCCTCCACTGAAAGGAACTGCCTACTTGTACAAGAAATGGGCTATAACTCTCTACCCAAAAAGTCCACCAATGTAAATATTCTAATGTTTACAGCATATAACTCTCTACCCAAAAAGTCCACCAATGTAAATATTCTAATGTTTACAGCATGTCATTGTTTAATAAATTAGTAGCCTCTCGATGGGAAAGCAGCTTCATCCTGAATTAAATGGAAAATTGAGACAACTTTTATCACAGAGAAGGTTAACCTGATAATTCTCAATCTATACATCAGAGTTACCTGTAGAGCTTTTAAAAATTATAACCACCTAGGTCTTACCCCAGACTTATCGAATAAAGAAAGGTGAATTTTAAGCCACAGAAAAACATCATATGATATAACCAACACATAGCCATCTCAAACCCAGATAACTCAAAGGGAAGCACGTCTCTGGATTAAGATTGGTTTTTCTAGAATTGAACAAATGTGGCCAAAGGCAGTTGCTATATTCCATCATTACATATCTTGGCATTATTATTCAGATACAGTCAGATTGACTGTCCATTTCTATTTCTTAGAGCCATCTCCTCTTCTGCTTCCAGATTATGATGCCAGTGATAACACATAGCTCTAAGATCTACAACTGCCTCCAGCACAAGGATCAGTAGTGGAAGTTTACCCTCTTTCTTTTCTATGATATTCTGCAAAATTAACCTGAGCTCAGTTTATTTTCACAATGAGACATGCAAAACTTTACTTACAATGAGTTGTATGTTCACACAAAAAGGCAAAAAGGAGATATCTATATTTGCTATTTTGTCTGATTAGGAAGAAAAAAATAAAGAATAGCTTGTCTCCATTTTATAACCTATATGATGTGGGTGGTACATAATGTGGGTGCTCTAATTACAACATATGGACATAAAATAAATTAAAAAGTGAATAAAAAAGCACAAGGATGCAACTATGTCCAAATAGTGGCAGACAAAAAGAGTTTAACATCCCTTCCAAAGTATACTGTGACTTCCTGGCTTTGATTACATAGCTTTTTCTTAAGTAAACGTTAATGACAGAGTAAATTTCCTTGTCCAAAGACGCTATTTTCTAGTAATTTTCTTGTCTATTTATTTTAAGTCCTCATGTAAATCATACTAGGTAGACATTCTAAATAATTACAAACAATAAATTCCAAATTTTATCCAGAGTAATTTTCTTCTTCTACCAACAAGACAGTATTTTTCCAATTTTAGTGCACAATAATGAGAACTATACAACTAGGAAGATAATATACGAGGACATATAACTTAAAAAAAATTCAGTTAGAAAAGTAACAGTGAACGCAGTTTAGACTAAAATGTAATTTATGAAGTGAGATCATTTATAATCTTTTTATTTATTTGACAAGTAAAACATTGTATATGTTTATGGTGTACAACATGATATTTTGATGTATGTTTACATTGTGAAATGGCTAAGTCAAGCTAATTAACATACGCATTACCTCACGTACATTTTTTGAGGCAAGAACATGTAAAATCTCTCTTAGCAATTTTCAGGTATACAGTATATTTTTATAGTTATGTTGTACAATAGAGAAAATATATAACTTACATTATTCCATATTATGTGATATTGTTATTTGCTTATCATAATTCAGGCAACATTCTTCCATAAATACATGCCTGGGGTTTTATTAAACTTAAAAATGAGAACTTTGGGGATTTTTAAAAATGCATCTATCTAGGGAAGAATTAAAATCTATGTCATCAATCAATTATTTATGAGCATCTACTAATACAAAGTCCAATCTCAGGTGATCTGAATGAGGTGCAATAGGAAATATGCGCTATGAATCTTATCTTCAAATACTTTGGAAATAAAGATATAAATTTATGAACATACCTAAAATTACAGGAAAACATAACATTAGTGTAAATTAAGACCATTCAATTCAATGCAGGTTCAAAATAAGATCTCAGTGTGGGAATAGATGCATAAAGTATCATGCTGGATTATTGGCTATAGCCACAGACTGACTGCCTTATAGATATGTGCTTGCATCATCAGGAGTTGAAATAAGAGGGTCATATTTCGTTAGTCACACTTCTGTACTTTTAGGTAATAATTATATGTAGTGGTTACTGAATACTTACTATGTACCAAGCATTTTTCTAAATTTTGTATATATATTGACTCATTTAATACTTTCAACAACACTATAAAGTATGTATTGTTATTATCACGCTAATTTCTTAATGATTTCAATCCTTGTTAAATACTTTTAAAGTTTTATTTTATTTTTAATTGACAAATAACAATTGTATATATTTATGGGGCACAAGGTGATGCTTCAATACATGCACGCGTTGTGGAATGATCAAATCAGGCTAATGAGCAATCCATTACTTCAAATATTTATCATTTCCTTGTGGTAAGAATATTTAAAATCCTCACTTTTAGCTATTTTTGCCAAACTCATTTTAAAGATAATGAAACTGTGGTTCAAGGGGTGTAAATGACTTGCCCAAGTCATAATGCTATTATTCTGAGGAACTGAGATTAGAGCCCAGTAAATCTAAATCTAGATCCAGCACACTGACTCACTATGCTATGTTATCTCAAGAGCCAAAGAATATAAATAATCCAAGAATGTTAAAGCTGAATGAAACCATAGAGAAGTGTTAGTGAAAATTCTTCTTTGTGTAGATAGGGAAGCAGAAGCTCAATGGCGTGAAATGACTTGCCTATATCTGTGATCACAGTTTGCTAGGGAAAAGCCATGATTGCAACCCACATTTACTGATTTCCAATCCATGGTTCTTTCCATAACGATGACTATAATCCTTTTAAATATTTCTTCTTATATTTAATTTATCCCATCTTAACTATCAAAAAAGATGCATATATAAAATTATCTGAGCTGAATTTGATTGTGTAGAAGCAACAGTAAATGGAAGCATTGAAATATAAAGTGTGATCCAGAAAGTGTGATAGATGAATGATAGAGATATAGATATAATAAGTAAAATACTTACCAAAACTTTGCAAGTAGACATTATTGTTCCCAATTTACAGATTAGAAAACTAAGGCTCACAGAGATTAGATAGCACAGCTAATATCACAGAGCTAGTATAAGAACTCAAAAGCACATCTGCTAGACTCTAAACTCCTGTGTTATTTGTACTGAGAAGTGGTTATAATTTGAAAATATTTTGCAACTTCTACTTTGTGGAGAAATATTTTTGGACTTTTTTAATAAGTTCAAAATTTATTTTTCCAATTTATATGCTGATGGCAAGAATGGTTGCAATTAAAAGACCATTTACTAATTAAACACTGTATTACTTTTATAAAGTATTTGTCACTAAGATGTATCTAATGAAGTAAAAGAAATGTTGTTTAAACTAAAATCTCATCAAGTATTTTGCAATATGAGACTATAATTTATGAAAGGATTATCTTGAAAAGTGAGTATAAGTAACATTCTTACGTGTTGACATACACTGCAAAGAAGCTCTATCCACTAATAATTGAATTGTTAAGTTAAATAAATATTTTCTGACCACATAGCTGGTGCAAAATGCTCTGGAAGATCTCCTCACCACATTAGGTACACATGGCAAGGGCTATGTGGGGCTTACCAATTTCATCTTTAAGCCTACCACCATTCCTGGAATAGCACCCTATACACAAATGTAAGTTGACTTAGATTACAGAAAATGTTATACCGGTTTCACAAAATTGAACAGGAAAGAATATATAATAGACTTTTGCTAGAGTTGAAATGACTACAACCAAAGTGATTACATTTAAAGTGAGTACAATTCCAATGTGCCCATAGTTGAATAGTTTGGCTTCCTCTGTGAAAGGTGGGGCAACATAAGTGTCTATGTTTAGCTAGCTTCTGTGTTCTGATTTTAAAAGTACAGAACAGATGCATACTGATCTCTACTTTAAAAAATAATAGTGTATGTTAAAATTGGTATCTATACATTCTGGTCCCTTTAGAGAAGAAATAGGAAAACTTAGTCTCACACTACTCCTGGACAAACTCTTCACTGGCGTTGTGTTTAACATTTCGGTTAAGAAATAGCTTTGATCCCATAACATAGCCCATTATTATAAGTCTTGTGACTGTTGCTAGATGATTAATGGGAAGAAAAATACTAATAAATTAACCCATAGTATATGTCTAGCACTATGCTAAGGTTCACATCAACTTAATTCTCTAAATAGTTCCATGAAATTGGTACTACTATCCCTATTTTAAGGTGAGAAGTTAAGCCTCAGAGAGGCTAACTAGCTGAAAGCCAGACAGCAGGGCCAGAACTGTAGCCCTTACTTGTCTGACTATATATATTACATTGTATGAATTTATTTTTCACCATGAGACAAATGACTTTTCAATCTTTAATTTCTAATAAACAAAAAAGCCCCTTCTCAGAGTGGAAAAAAAAAATAGTCTCAACCGTAAGAGAACCAGAATAGCAGGAGTCTGAAGAGGAGAATTGTGCATAGCCATCTCTCTCGGAGATTGAAACATCCTGTATCTCTGTGATATACCAAAACTAGACAAAGGCAAATTAGGTAAAGGAAGCTGGAACTTCACACTAGATGTAATTTTCAAGTCAACATACTTGACAGAAACTAAGTAAGTGGATTACAAGTTTCACAGTTGTAAGCTTGGTATAAACAAAAATAAATATGTAAATGATCAAACAACAAATGCTATGATAGAAGAAAACAAACAAAAAATGGAGCTAGTTGAGAGGAAGGAGTCAATGATGGCTTCATAGAAATAAAGGAACCCTTAGGTCTCAAAATTGAATAGAACCTGCACAGGGAGAGTATACATGGAAGACACACTCCAGACAAAATCATGAAAATGGTAATTAAATTGTCTTGGGGCCAGTCAACAAGGAAACAGGCCTGCCAGGGAAGAATGAGGGCATGGTGGGAACAGTGGAAATAAATAATAACAATAAATTGCATAGGGCTCACCAGGTGCAAGGCACTCTTCTAAGCGCTTTGTATTAAGTCATGTAATTCTAACAACAATCCAGAAACTCAGACACAGTTAATTGCTCTGCCCAAGGTCACATACCAGGTAGTGTCAGAGCTGGCATTTAAGAGCTATGAAGCATAATTTCAGAGTTTGTGCAATTAACCACTACAGTGATACGTCAGAGGAGAAACACATTCAAGTAAAAAAGTATAGCTTAATTTTTGCTGTAGCCAAAAATTAAGCTCTTAAATATAAATTAAGAGAAAATAAATATGTGGGAAAAGCAGTTAAAAGGTAGGCATAATTCGTTACTGATCAAGAGTTTTTTTATATATTTATCATTTATAGGCAATGTGATTGACTATAAACTATAAATCAGTTGAAAGATTTTTTAGATTTATAATTGACATAGTAATTGTACATATTTATGGGATACAATATGATGTTTCAATACATGTATATACATAGTGTAATGATCATATAACAGTAATTAGCATATTTATCACCTTAAACATTTATAATTTCTTTGTGATGAGACTATCTAGGTATTTTGAGACATATAATGCATTACTGTTAACTCTGGTCATCCTACTATGCAATAGAACACCAGAACTTATCCTTCCTACTTAACTGTAGGTTTGTACCCATTGACTAATCTCTCTCCAGTCCCCTTTCGCCTGCCCTCCCCATTCTCTGGCAATCACTATTCTACTTTCTACTTCTATGAGTTCAACTTTTTAGACTCCATATATCCGTGAGATCATTCAGTGTTTCTCTTGGAATATATTTGTCAAGAATTAGCAGCATTTATAGCAAACTTTAAGTGGATCTATTAAATTCATATTTTTTTAATTAATTACCTGATTGCATAGAAAGATTAAAGAGGAAAATGTTTTGCAAATTTTATAATTTTTAATTAACGTCTTTTTTCCTAATCTGTATATTATATAAGGTTTGAAATGCTATTATTAAATATAGGTTAAAACTACACACACACAGAAATACACATGCAGAGCTACATGTATACATACTTCCTATCTAAGAATAAAGTGGCCAGAGACAGCTGTATATCTATCAACTCTTTTAGTTACTTTTAAGATAATTTCACTTTGAAAGTCATATGCTGTATTAACATCCCAACAATATGTGCTAAGAAATTTCATCTGCAATTGTCATTATTTAATTTTGCACAGCAAAATACATGGTAGTATCTGAAATATGCTCAAAGGTTACATTTGAAGTTTAAGACATTAATTTTCAGATCACTTATACTTTCCTGTATCTATCATATAAGATGAACTGTAACCACTGTAATATAAAAGCAGTGTATTTAAAATCAAGGACAAACGCCTTTCTACTTTAAATTATCTTGGTTTTTCTATGAAAAAATGACCATTTAGTACAAAAATGTGAATAATGTGTGTAAAATTATGATTTAAACCTTCACCCACTTCTTTCTAAAGACAGCAGCCAAAAACCTGAATAAGTCAGAGTGCTTTTGAAGATACTTAATTAAAATCTAATACCACATTCTTAAAAGCTCACATAAATTAAGCTGTCATTCAGGAGATTTATGCATTCACATTTGCATATTACATACAATTCATCAATTACTCATGTTTGAAAGCAATGCCTTTCCCAGGGTGCTGAATTGCCAACAAGGCCAACAGACACACCACAACACACAAAACCATACCACTTGTGCCATGGAGAAAGCCACTTCCATACGGTATTTCTTTGCACATCTGCAGAACCCCAAGCATGCTTAGGAAATTATGACTATACTTTGATAGATTCTATTCAGCTAAATCAGTTTGACAGAGATTAACATTTTACTTAATCTCGATGCAAATGTATGAAGGTGAGATTTCAACAGCCCTTCTCCCACTCACAGTAATGTTTTAAAGTTACAGTAAAGATACAGAATAATTGCTGAGCTTCAGCAAAGCCAGACAAAGTAGTTAAACTACAAATCATCTCTCCAAGTAAATATAAGGCAATTATATGTTTAGCATGGCATATATGAGGAAATAAAAAATATACATATAACTGTGTTTTTGGTGCATACATACATATATGACACTCGTGTATACATACATGCACACAAATAGAGAAAGTGGTGAAAATATCAGAGTTTAGAGTGGCTCATTCAGAACACTTTGAAAGCTTTAGATGTGACAAAAACAAGATACTCATAACTTCTCCTGACTGCATTTTTTTTTTTTTTTTTTTTTGAGACAAGGTCTCACTATGTTGCCCAGGCTGGGGTAGAGTGACACATTATGGCTCACTGAAGCCTCTACCTCCCAGGCTCAAGCAATCCTTCCACCTCACCTCCCAAGTAGCTGGGACCACAGGCACATACCATTATGCCCAACTAGTTTTTGCATTTTTTTGTAGAGACAGGGTTTCATCATGTTACCCAGGCTTGTCTCGAACTCCTGCGCTCAAGTGGATCACTTGAGCCTCAGCCTCCCAAAGTGCTGGGATAGCAAGCATGAGCCACCATGCACAGCCTGGCAAGTCTTTCTTAGCACCATTTCTACAAGCAAAGAGAAGCAATGCTACATTTTCTTTATGGGATATAAGCTGTTACAAGACACCTTTATCCATTATACGTACTGAGAACAAAGGCCATTCCAGTAGTCCCAAAGGAAAAATGATTTGCTTATAAGATACCACATATAATAAAAGGAGGCAATTCAAATGATATAATGAGGTAAGCTATTTCCAGCATAGATCATTGGTTATCACAATATTTTGCATGAATTTATTTATTAACATCAGGTATATATTTATTTTAGAATTCCAAGCCAACCATTGGCTGGTAAAGATGCTGCTTGTTCTAAGGACAGTTGTTCTGCCCCACACAATCACTTCCTCTCTTTTTCTAAAATACGCCACTACTTCCTGTATCATCTGAGCATATAGAAAACTTCTAAAGTTTACGGAAACTGGAGAGTTTATTTTTATGTATTTTTATTTTTATAAGAACATGCAACAATTTTAACTGTAAATTGAAAATTTATAATTGTATAAATTTATGGGTTACAAAGTGATGTTATAATTTATGAATACAATGTGGAATAATTAAATCAAGCTAGTTAACACATCCTTAACTGAAAACACTTTACATTTTTGTGGTGAGAACATTTTAAATTTACTGTCAGCAATTTTAAAAGGTAAAATACTCTGTTCTTAAACGTGTTCACCACAATGTGCACCAGAGCTCAAAAAAGAATAAGACATATTCTTTCTGTCTGAAATCTTTACCATTTGACCATGATTTCAAATGTTTAAATGACACAAAAATATCATTTACAAAATAGCATCAACAATTGAGTGTATTTAACAATAAAATAGCTTATAATAGAGCAAATGGATGAATAAAATAATAATTCATGCTATTGCATGTTTAACAAACTGGCAACAGAGAAAATTGATCAAAAAAGTCAAAGGAACTTTGCCTCATAAGAATTAGACCCAAAGAGCTCCATAATTATCTATCATCCATTCAACGTTGTATCTGTAGTTAGAAATATGCATGATATGACCTTCCAGATTCATTTCAGGTCCTGATCAACTGTGAGCACAATGTAAACTTCTGCTGAATTACTCTCTGTACTAAGCGGTCATCTGCATAAGTGATTTAGTGTGTGCATGCTAATTATTCAAATCTTCTACACTTGGTGATCCTTAGAGACACCAACTATTTCTGCCTAAATTTTTCAATTTCAGCCATTACAAAGTCATTTACACAGGAATACACTTGGTATACAGTTAACAACTAGTGAATTTAAATGTTCTTCTCTCATTTATTTTATATAGGATATTTACTTATGGAGAAGACGGAATTTATATAACTCTGTGTGTTTGTGTGAGTGTATCCTAATGCTAATGTTCAGCAAATGACTCATAAAACTCATCTCCATAAAAATGTTTTGACTGCTCACTATTTACAAGTCAATGGATTAGCTGCTGTGGGGAATATAAAGTTGTATTACACAAGATCAGAGTTCGTAATCTAATGAGAAAGATATACAAGTTTACAAATGGCAATAGAACTGATATAAACAATGCATTACAGAGCACAAAACAAAGAAATATTTGACCTGAGGAGACCAAAGGAGGTGGCAATTTGTCTAGTTTTTAAACATGAGTAGGATCAAAATGTAGACTTTCATGAATGTGCATGCCTTGTAGAGAAGACACACTAATCTTTCTCTGTACCACTGTAATTTTCATATATGTGCTCCTAAACAATCCCATAATTAAAACTAACTTGAAAATTTGGCTAATGATCAAAGCAGAAAAACACAGAAACAATAAGAATAACTCCCATGTTTATGTGAAATAAATATTGCATCTCTTAATTTTATACTATTTTCTATGGTTTATCCAACAGATTTACTATAAACTGTGTTTTTACATACATCAAATATTGACCATTAGACAATCTTATATTCTACTGCCATATGGTAGTAGCCTGAGTTAACCATTAGCTGGAATACAAACATAGTAACATTAGTGGAATTATTTTATTAGAAAAGATTATCTGGTTTTTATTTCTAACATCTTCTTTAACTTGCAAAATCGTGATTTCCTTAAAACAGATAATAGGCCTATATTTGTCATGTAAATTAAATCCAAAATTATTACAAGAGGCAGTACTTCTTATTTTTTTTTGGAATGGGGTTTCTGTACTTGATACTGTACTCTGGAACCACCCAGGGCCTGAGGGAACTTGCCACTCTGAAGGGAAACACACAGGCCCAGCTGGCTTCGTCACTTACTGATTGTAGAGCTTCAGGTTCTTGAGGGCACATAGGTGATAGCAAGGTAGAGTTACAGTAGACCTTTGGTAAGACCCAGCGTTGTGCTGGCTTCAGGTCTAACCCAGCACAATCCCAGTGGTGGTGGCCAAAGGGGTGCTTGTGTCATTTCAAACCCACCTCCAGTAAGCTCAGAACAGACAGAGAATCCATTTGTTTGGCAGAAAGTAAGGGAGGAGAACAAGAGTCTCTGCCTGGTAAATGAGAAAATTCTCCCGGATCTTGTCCAACACCACCAAGGTGGTACCTATACAAGTCTGCAAGAACCACAGCATTACTGGGCTTGGGATGCCCCTTAATGTAGATATGGCTTTAATCACAATGCCCAGGGTCTTTTGAATACATGAAAAACCTTCCCTGAAACGATGGGTACAAACAAGCCCAGACTATGAAGACCGCAATAAAAAACTAACTCTTCAATGACCAGACACAGACGAATGTCAACAGGCATCAGGACCATCCAGGAAAACATAACCTCACAATATGAAGTAAATAAGCCACCAGGAATGAATTTTGTAGAAACAGAGATATGTGGCCTTTCAGAATAAGAATGCAAAATACTTGTTTGAGGTAACTTATAGAAATTTAAGATAACACAGAGATGTTTTATCAGATACATTTAACAAAGATATTGAAATATTTAAAAAGAATCAAGCAGAAAATCTGGAGTTGAATAATACATTTGACATACTGAAGAATGCATCAGAATCTTTAAATAGCAGGATTGGTAAAGAAGAAGGAAGAATTAGTGAGCTTGAAGACAGGTCAATTGAAAATACATAGTCAAAGGAGACAAAAGAAAAAAGGATTTTAAAACTGGAAGCATGCCCAGAGGACCTAGAAAGTTGCCTGAAAAGGACAAATCTGAGTTATTGGCTTAAAAAGAAGGCAGAGAAAAACATAAGGGAAGAAAGTTTATTCAAAGGGATAAAGAGAACTTCCCAAACCAAGAGAAAGATATCAACATTCAAGTATAAGATGGTTATAGAACACCAAGCAGACTTAACCCCAAAAAAGACAACCTCAAGGAACTTAATATCAAACTGATATGGAACAGGGGGCAGGAAAGTGCTGGGTAGAAAAGGGTGGGGTCCCTGTTGAGGGCTCCATCCTCAGGCCTGTGCCCACAGACCTAGGTGAGGACAGGCACTCCTGTTTTCATGCCCATATGTTGCATTTTCCAAGACCACACTGGTCTTCCATGCCCCCCACCCATCCTATACCCATAAACACCCAAGACCCTAGCAGGCACACACACAAATGGCTGGATGTCGAGAGGAACACACTGGCAGAAGAACACACAGGCAGATGCCGACAGGCCATCGACCGAGAAACGATGTGGACTCTGAGGGGAATTCAGTCAGAGGATAGTCCACCTGCTGGGTGGCCCAACTCCAGAGGAAGACCACCTTCCCACCCCATCCCCCTTCTAGCTCCCCATCCATCTGCTGAGAGCGACTTCCACCACTCAATAAAACCTTGCACTCATTCTCCAAGCCCACGTGTGATCTGATTTTTCTGGTAAATCAGGGCCAAAAACCTCGATACACAGAAAGCCCTCTGTCCTTGTAATAAGGCAGAGGATCTAATTGAGCTGATTAACACAAGCTGCCTGCAGATGGCTAAGATGAAAGAGCACACTGTAACACATGCCCACTGGGGCTTTGGGAGCTGTAAACACTCAACCCTAGATGCTGCCATGGGGTCGAAGCCCAAAAACGCTCCTCACGACCTGCCTGTCTGTCTGCTCTCCCTAGGAGTTTGAGCAGCAGGGAATCAAAGAAGCAAGCCAAACCCCTGTCTCATGCCCTGTGAGGGGGATAAGAGAACCCCTCCAGTTTCAAAACAACCAAAAGATCAATGATAAAGAACAGATCCTAAAAGCAGCAAGATGTGTGAATGGGAGAGAGTGACATTTAAAAAAAAGAAAAAAAAAAAAGAAAAAACTAAAAGCAGCAAGAGAAACAAATAATATACAATGGAGCTCCAATGCATCTGGCAGCCGACTTTTGAATGGATATCTTACAGGCCGAGAGAGTGGCATGACACAGTTAAAGTACTGAAGGAAAAACCTTTTACCCTAGAATAGTATGTCTGGCAAAAATATCCTTCACACATGAAGGAGAAATAAAGACTTTCCTAAACAAACAAAAGCTGAAGGATTTCATCAACACCAGACCTGTCCTGCAAGAAATGCAAAAGAGAGTACTTCAATCAGAAAGAAAAGCACATTAATGAGCAATAAGAAATCATCTGAAGGTACAAAACTTACTGGTAATAGTAACTACACAGAAAAATACAGAATATTATATAAAACTGTAATTGTGGTATGTTAACTACTCTTAAGTAGAAAGACTAAATAATGAACCGATCAAAAATAATAACTACAAAAACTTTTCAAGACATAGAAAGTACAAGAAGATATAAATAGAAAAAACAATAAGTTAAAATCAGGGGGACAGAGTTAAACTGTGGAGTTTTCATTAGTTTTGTTTTTGCCTCTTTGTTCTTTGTTTAAGCAAACGGTGTTAAGTTGTTATCAGCTTAAAATAATGGGCTACAAAATAGTATCTACAATCCTAATGGTAACCTGAAATTAATATATATATATATATAAAATAGATACACAAAAGATGAAGAGCAAGAAATCAATCATACTACCAGAGAAAATCACCTCCACTAAATGCAAAACAGAAATAAAAGAAAGAAGGAGGAGAGGATTATAAAACCATCAAAAAACAAATAATAAAAAACTAGGAGCAAGTCCTTATTTATAGTAATAACATTGTATGTAAACAAAATAAACTGCAATCAAAACATATAGTGGATGAATAGATTTTTTAAAACTGAACCCAATGATCTGCTGCCTGGAAGAAACATACTTCACCTATATAGAAACACATAGGCTGAAAATACAGAGAAAATAATATAATCTATGCCAATAAAAAACAAAAAAGAGCAGGTATCACTATAAATACATCAGACTAAATAGATTTCAAGACAAAACTATAAAAAGAGACAAAGAAGGTCACTATATCATGATTAAGGAGTCAATTAAACAAGAGGATAAACAATTGTGTGTGTGTGTATATATATATATATGCACTCAACACTGGAGAACTCAGATACATAAAGGAAATATTAATAGAGCTAAAGAGAGAGAGATAGAGACCCTAATGCAATAATAGTCGGATAAATAAACATTCCACTTTCAGCAGAAAGAAAATCAACAAAGTAACATTAGACTTAATCTGTACTATAGAACAAATAGACCTAATCTATCTTTATAGAACATTTTATATAATAGCTACAGAATACATTCTTCTCATCAACACATGGATCACTTTCAAGGATAGACCACATGTTAGTCACAAAAAAAGTCTTAACATATTCAAAAACTGCAAATACTTTCAAGCATCTTCTCTGGCCACAATAAAATAAAACTAGAAATCACAAAAAGAGGAATTTTGGAAATTATAGAAACACATAGAACTTAAACATTATGCTGCTGAATGACCAGTGGGTCAATGAAGAAATTAAGAAGAAAATTGAAAACCTGCTTGAAACAAAAGATAATGAAAACACAATACACAAAAGCCTATGGGACACAGCAAAAGCAGTGCTAAGAGAGAAGTATACAGCTATAAAAGCCTGCAACAAAAAAAGAAAAAAAAAACTTCAAATACACAACCTAATGATGCATCTTAAAGAACTGGTAAGCTAGAGCAAACTGAACACAAAATTAGTAGAAAAAAAAAAAATTAAAGGTCAGAGCAGAAATAATGACACTGAAATGAAGCAAACAACACAAAAGATCAAGGAAACAAAACGTTGGATTTTGAAAAGTTAACCAAAACTGACAAACCTTTAACCAAACTAAGTAAGAAAAAAAAGAGACAAGATTCAAATAAATAAAATAAGAGGTGAAAAAGGAGACATTACAACTGGTGCTGCAGAAATTCAAAGGATTAGTGACTACTATGAGCAACTATTTGCCAATAAACCAGAAAATCTAGAAGAAATAAAATTTGTATACACATACAACCTACCAACATTAAACCAGGAAGAAATAAAAAACTAGACCAATAACAGCTGTATTAAAAAATGTCTCAGTGAAGAAAAAGACACGGACCTGATGGCTTCACTGCTGAATTCTACCAAACATTCAACGAACAAATAACCAGCCTACTCAAACTATTCCAGAAAAAAGAGAAGAAAGGAACACTTCCAAACTCATTCTACAAGGCCAATTTACCTTGATACCAAAACCAGACAAAGACACATCAAAAAATGAAACCACAGGCTATATCTATGATGAAAAGTGATGCAAAAATCCTCAACAAAATATGAGCAACCCGAATTCAACAATAAATTTAAAAGATCATTCATTATGACAAAGTGAGATTTATACTAGAGACACAACAATGGTTCCACATACACAAATCAATTGATGTGATACATCATGCCAACAGAAAGAAAGACAACAGTCGTATGATCATTTTCATTGATGTTGAAAAAGCATTTGACAAAATTCAACATCTTTTCATGATAAAAACCCTCAAAAAACTGAGGAACATACGTCAACATAATAAAAGTCATATACGATAGAACCACAGCTAATATACTGAATGGGAAAAAATAAAAGTCTTTCTTCTAAGATCTGAAACATAACAAGGTTGCCCACTGTCACCACTGTTTCTCAACATCATACCAGAAGTCCTTACTAGAGCAAAGAGACAAGAGAAAGAAATAAAGATCATTCACTTTGAAAAGGAAGAAGTCAAATCGTCATTGTTTATAGATGATATGATATTATATTTGGAAAAACCTAGAGTCCACCAAAAAATTATTAGAACTTACAGACAAATTAAGTAGTTGCAGGATACAAAATCAATGTGCCAAAATCAGTAGCATTTCTATATGCCAACAGTGAACAATCTGAAAAATAAATCAAAAAGTAAGCTTGTTTACAATAGCCATAAATGAAATTAAATACCTAGAAATTACTCAAAGAAGTGAAGGGTCTCTATAATGAAAATTATAAAACACAGATGAAAGAAATTGAAGAGAAAACATACACACAAAAAAGACATTCCTTTTCATGGATTGAAATAATCAATATTGTTCAAATGTTGTCCATACTACCCTAAGCAATCTATGGATTCAATGTATCCCTATCAAAATACCAATGACATTCCTTAACAGAAATAGAATAAATAATTCTAAAACTTATATGGTACCACAAAAGACCCAGAATAACCAAAACTATCCCAAGCAAAAACAACAAAATTGGAGGAATTACATTACCTGACTGCAAATTATACTACAGAGCTGTAGGAATCAAAACAGCATGGTACTGGTATAAGAATATTACATAGGCCAGGAGCAGTGGCTCATACCTGTAACCCCAGCATTTTGGGAGGCCAAGGTGGGTGGATCACCTGTGGTCAGGAATTGGAGACCAGCCTGGCCAAAATGGTGAAAACCCATCTCTACTAAAAATACAAAAAGTAGCTGGGCGTTGTGGTGGGCACCTGTAATCCCAGCTACTCAGGAGACTGAGGCAGGAAAATTGCTTGAACCCAGGAGGCGGAGGTTGCGGTGAGCCGAGATCGTGCCATTGCACTCCAGCCTGGGCAACAAGAGTAAAACTCCATCTCAAAAAACAAAACAAAAAACAGTTCATAGACCCAGGTTTCCTGGCGAAATGCACAGGGTTTTATAGACAAGCTTGAGGAGGAGGTAATGCCTTAAAGGAAATGTGGGCTAAACATAAAAGCTAATACAAATGATTACTTATGGAACAGAAAGGAGGAAGAAGGGGGACAAAGATGTAAGCTAGACTTTGTTGAATACATCTTGTTTTGATAGTTTTGACTTTGGATTAATGTAAATGTTATATACATAATTAAAAACAAAATTATTAAATAAAAATCTATAAATAGTAAAAAAAAAAAAAAGTTCATAGACCAATAGAACAGAATGAATAACCCAGAAACAAATCCACACACACAGTGAACTCATTTTCAACAAAGATGGCAAGAACATATACTGGGAAAAAGGTAGTTCAATTAATAGTGCTGGAAAAACTGGATATCCATATGCAGAAAAATGAAACTAGACCCCTATCTCTTGCCATATAGAAAAATCAAATCAAAATAGATTAAATACTTAAATCTAAGACCTCAAGCTATAATTCTACTACAAGGAAACATTGGAGAAACTCTTCAGGACATTGATCTGGGCAAAATTTTCTTGAGTAATACTCCACAAACACAGCCAACCAAAGTAAAAATTGATAAAAGGGATCACATAAAGTTAAAATGCTTATGCACAGCAAAGGAAGCAATCAACAAAGACACAACTCACAGAAAAGGAGAAAATATTTACAAACTACCCATCTGATAAGGGGTTAATAAACAGAATATATAAGGAGCTCAAACGACTCTGTACAAGAAAATCTAATAATCAGATTTTCAAATGGGACAAATATTTGCATAGACATTTCTCAAAAGCAGACATACAAATGGCAAACAGGCATATGAAAAGGTGGTCAACATGATTCATCATCAGAGAAATACAAATCAAAACTGCAATGAAATATCATCTCACCCCAGTTAAAATGGCTTATATCCAAAGACAGGCAAAAACAAATGCTGGCAAGTATGTGAAGAAAACGAAACCCTCATTCAATGTTGGTGAAAATTTAAATTACAACCGCTATGGAAGACAGTTTGGAGGTTCCTCAAAAAATGAAGCATAGAGTTACTGTATTGCATACTCTTGCTGCTGAGTATATACCTGAGTGAAAGAAAATCAGTAAACCAAAGAGATATCTGCACTCTTGTGTTTGGTGTAACACTGTTCACAAAGCAAAGATTTGGAAGCCACGTAAGAGTCCATCGAGATGAACGGATATAGAAAACATAGTACTTATACACAGTGGAGTACTATTCAGCCATAAAACAAGAAAGAGATCTGTCATTTGCAACAACATGGATGGAACTGGAGATAATTATGCTAAGTGGAAGAATCCAGGCACAGAAAGACAAACATGACATGTTCTCACTTATTTGTGGGATCTAAAAATCAAAAAGATTGAACTCATGGAAATAGGAGTAGAATGATAGTCTTCAGAGACTCGGAAGGGTAGTGGGTAATGGGGGAGGAGGGTAGGTAGGGATAGTTAATGGGTACAAAACTATAGTAAGATGAATAATACCTAGTATTTGATAGTACAACAGAATGGCTATAGTCAGTAATAATTTAATTGTACATTTAAAAATAACCAAAAGGGTTCAGTTGGACTGTCTGTAACATAAAGGATAAATGCTGGAGAGGATGGATGCCCCGTTTTACACGATGTGCTTATTTCACATTGTGTGCCTGTATCGACATCTCATCTACCACATAACTATATATACTTACTATGTACCCATAAAAATTAATATAAATGTGTTTTTAAATAATTTAATTGTACATATTAAAACAACTTAAAGAATATAATTGGCTTGTTTTAACACAAATGATAAATGCTTGTGGTGATGGATACCCCATTTAACTGTTGTGATTATTAGGCATTGCATGCCTATATAAAAATATCTCATGTAACCCATAAATATATATACATACTATGTACTCACGGAAGTTAAATATTTTTTAAAAACTTGGTACTGTGGAACAAAATACTAAATATGTATGAGAGGGAGGGTTTTAATGTCACCTCCTTGGCTATAATTTAACTCTGAGAAAACAATTTCAGTTTGTTTCTGAACAAAAGAATCTCTCATGGGTTATTAGGTTCGATTAACAATGCTAAGGCTAATCTATCGATATTTAATGTGTCAAATGCTCCAGCATTCAGAGTTCATTTTCCACCCTTTCTTCAAATCTTCCACTTATAAACCCTATTAAATCGACATGGATTTTAATTATCATCAAGAAACTAACTGTAATTGTATTATGGTCAGAAAAACAATCCTTAGGGACAGGTTTTTTAGAATAATAACTATTGGTACTCATCAACTAATTAAATAATGTCTGGAATATTTTAAGAAATGCAGTGTAGTGGGGATATGTCCCACAGAAGTGTCCTATAGCTAAACATTGATCTTTTATTACCATAACATTTTTGTCTTAGAGGACTTGGGTCTTTTATTTTTTAGTAGACTACAACAACACAAATTTATTGTCTTATAGTTCTGGGGTCAGAAGTCTGAAATGCGCTTTACTAACCAAATTCAAGGTGTCAACAGGATTCACTTCCTTCCAGAGGCTCTTGGGGATAATCCATTTCCTTACCTTTTCTACTTTCTAGAGGTTGCCTGTATTCCTTGCTTCATGGTCCTTCTTCCATGCTCAAAGCCAGCAATCTCATCACATTGCCACATCTCTTTCTTTGACTCTCCTGCCTCCCTCTTTCTTCTATAAGGATCTTTGCGATTACAAAGCACCATCCCAGATAATGTTGTAGTAAGAGCTGTTGTTCCCATTTTATAAGTAGGAAAGTGTCACTCAGAGAGCCCTTGCTATTTCCAGTGTCCCATTTATTCCTCTTAAGAAGAGTGAATAACGTAATAATCCGCATTCATTCTAGATTTCATTTTTGTTCTTTTTAAATAAACCAATTATTTATTTTTAACTGACAAATAAAAATCAAATAGGTTTATCATGTACAACATGATGTTTTCAAATATGCATAAATTGCAGAATTGTTCAATTGAGTTAATTAACATATGTGTTACATCACATGTTTATATCACCTTTCGGAATGAGAACACTTAAAATCTACTCCCTTAACAATTTTCAAGAATATAATACACTGTTATTAAGTACAGTCATCATGCTGTACAATAGATATATTGAACTTATTTCATCTATCTAACCAGAATTTTCAGGGCATAAGTCTTTACTTAAAATAGAACTACTGTTTACTAAAGGTTATCTTATTATAATATCTCTCCCTAAATGAAGAGTAATGTATGATGCCTGTCAACTGTCTCTCTTCAAGAAAGACACATTTATTCTCTATTTCAGGAAAAACACTGCACCCCCATATCTTTTGGGGTGGTTATTTATCTTTCGGAGACACACAGCTCTAATATTAAATACTGTCTTACTGAGTTATTCGAAAACAGGTCTTCATATCTTATGCTTACTGCAGTAAATTCCTAATTGCATAAGCGGAGGAAACTATTTCCTAGGTGAAAAAGCACAGCAGAATTTAAACCAAAGAGATTCCAAGTTCTGTTAGCAAATAAAACTCCCAGAAATCCAAATAATAAGACTGATGTTTTACGAGCTATATATCAATATAGTCTATGTTACTCAGTAATCTAAACATTAATTACAACTAACTAATTAAGAACTATTGTAAGCTTAAGTAAAGGAAAAGGTCTCTCAAAAAATGACTACAAATAAAATATTCTGGTTGTAAAACTCACAGCATTGTCAGGGGTCTAACTTTGCTTTAAAACATATTTTAAGGATAATATAAAATATTTTATGCTAGGAATGTATGAACTGAATGAGACACCTGCTTAGATTAGAAAATATTTTGATATACTTGTTTTGTCCTAGTTTAATTGTTAAATGTTTGGTTTTTTTATTTATTTTTTATTATTATTATACTTTAAGTTCTAGGGTACATGTGCATAACGTGCAGGTTTGTTACATATGTATACTTGTGCCATGTTGGTGTGCTGCACCCATCAACTCGTCAGCACCCATCAAGTCGTCATTTACATCAGGTATAACTCCCAATGCAATCCCTCCCCCCTCCCCCTCCCCCTCCCCATGATAGGCCCCGGTGTGTGATGTCCCCCTTCCCGAGTCCAAGTGATCTCATTGTTCAGTTCCCACTTATGAGTGAGAACATGCAGTGTTTGGTTTTCTGTTCTTGTGATAGTTTGCTAAGAATGATGGTCTCCAGCCGCATCCATGTCCCTACAAAGGACACAAACTCATCCTTTTTTATTTGTTAATTGTTATAGAAAATACATATGCTCAATTCCAGTTCTAACTGCATCACTGAATTAAAAAAAAAAAACCACCTGTAATTCAGTTTGTAGTTCAATAAAAATAATAATGATGTTTTGGGGGGTTGAGCCTTGCAAATTAATAATGTTTACTGAGTTTGTAGTTCATTATTTGGTTTAGCTCAAATCCTTATTTTAGTTATTAGCAAAAGGCTAATGACTAAATTATAGCACTGCAAAAAAAAACTTTTATTTTTTACATATAACGTGTATCTTTTATTTTTACAGATTTGGGGAGTACAAGCGCAGTTTTGATACATGGATATATTGCAGAGTAGTGAAGTCTGGGCTTTTAGTGTAACCATCACCCAAATACTGTACATTATACCCAATAGATAATTTCTCATCCCTCGCCCACCTCCCAGTCATTGTTCCACCTTTTGGAGTCTCCAATATCTATTATTCCACTCTGTCCATGTGTACTAATGTGTATGTTAGATTAAGCATACCATCCTTCCATATTGTGTTAATTTTCAATTTATTTCTTCCTTATATTCCATATCTAATGAAACTGCCCTAAAATTAACATATACAATAAATATACTACATGTGATTTATCCTCAAGGATCTGATGATATTATTATATGACATGACTAGCTATTCAACTTCAATGTTAGAAAAGACATCATCTAAAAATAAAGATAAATGCCCTGTCCATTGTGAAACTATCATATGTTGCCTAGGCCAGAAAATCATTGAAAATGACAAGAAATATGTCAATCAAAATATAGCCATTAAAAGTACTTAAATAGATTGATAATCCATACAGTGCTAAAAGAATGACAATAAGCAGAGTATTTTCTAAATTACAAGTTTAAGGAAGGTCATAATTCTTGCCCCATGCGGACCTACATGTAAAGACTCTTTATCACTTTTTTGCAATACCGTGCCCATAAGCACCCATCAATTTTGCTGTCCAGAACTCTGTTTCAATCAAAATAAGATTAACAGTGCCGCAGCAGAATATCAATGAAATATCTAACTGCAAGCATGTGTCAGGATAGAAACAAACAGTTTAGGTAGGAAACAGATTGCTAAGTTTTCATTCTGATGGTTGGATATGGCAAATATTCATTGAATTAAAAAATATTTGCTGTTGATTAGCACTTATTACAGATCTAGTAGAATTCAGAAAATACACACACAGACACACACACACACACACGTGTATACATGTAGTTCCACATTAGCAAAGTCTAGTAGAATGCATGGGACATGGCAAATCCTTAATCAGTAATTACTGAATTATGTAATAACGTATTCCCCTTTCATTTTCCACAACTAACTTGATATAAATGTATTGTCTTATCTCCTCTACCAACAGCGTTATATTGGGGACTGGGGATTAGAATGAAAGACACTAAAATATGTATTCATGTAACTACTAATACTTATCACTTTATACCTACCTTTCCTTTCCTGTGAAGCGGGCAGGCTAGATAGAGAAGCAAGTCCTTAATTTCCAATATAGTAGACAATATCAAATTATAAATGTCTTTTAGGCTTTGTTGGACTCTCCTAGAATTTGATAAGTAAAATTTTATATATATGGTATACAATGTAATATTTTAAATATATATTGGGGACTGACTAAATCAATCTATTTAGCGTATATATCACCTCACATCCTTTTTTTGTGGTGAGAAAACTTAAAATCTCCTTCCTAAGAATTTTTCATATCTACAATATATTGTTAATAACTGTAGTTGCCATGATGTACAATAGAAAACTTGAATGTATTCCATTGTCTAACTAATATTTTGTGTCCTTTTTCCAACATCTCCTCAATCCCCTCATCATCCAGCCTCTGTAACCACTGTTTTACTCCTTGATTTTATGAATTTAACTTTTTCACACTCCATATATTTGTGAGATCATATAATATTTGGTTATCTGTGCCTGGCTTATTTAATTTCATATAATGTCCTCCATAATGTCATCTATGTTACTAAAAATGACAAGAATTCATTCTTTTTATGGTCAAAGATTGTTACATTGTGTATATATACTACATTTTCTTTATCCATTAATCCACTTATAGACACTTAAGTTGATTCCACATTTGGCTATTGTGAATAATGCTACAATGAACTTGAGAGAGCAGTGTCCTTTTGACATATCAATGAATATCCTTTGGAGACATATACAACAGTGGGATTGTTGGATCATATGGCAGTTCTATTTTTACTTTTCTGAGGAACTTCCATTCTGTTTTGCATAATGGCCATACTAATTTAGATCCCCACAATAGGCTTTGTTGAACTTTGAATACAAGTCTTTAATATGCTGAAAAGATTCACTGATGGCAAATCTGACTTTGTTTTGTAGGCCTATAAATTTCTGGGAATAACATACTTGGAATCAGCATATAGAACGGTATTCTACTGACATCTTCACTGGAAATTCAGTGAGTTTATCTCTTTGGCATGAAACTCAAGAAGAAATTGGAAGTACTCTCAGTATGCTTTTAATTGATGCTAAGATGAACAGAGCTTCTAACACCTTAAAAGAAGTTGCTAGAGTTAAATAAGAGGGATACAGTCTGTTAAAAATGGAATAAGAAACAATGATAGATGGTATACCAAGAAATAAACAAGATGAATAAAATGGAGATAGCTTTCTAAGCCACACACATATATATTCAAAGAAAGAGGAGCTCTCCACAGTGATAGCTGACTACTTAAAACATGACTGTAGCCTGCAATATTGTAAAACAAAATTTAAATCAATGACTTTATATATTTCATAATATTTTCTTTTTGCTCTATTCTGTTTTATTGCCCAAGCATTAATAAACTTAATCCAAAGTCAGTCAATATTTACTATACATTTCTAGATTAAAATATTGTCCAAACAGAATGTAGGATGGCTGTAGTAATTCTTTCAAATCATTCATTTTCGGAAACAATTGGAATTTTCTTCTCACTTCTGGCAGCTGATAACATGAAACACAGGTAAGTTAGTGATAATGGTTTGGCTACATCCCCCACTCAAATCTCATCTTGCATTGTAGTTCCTATAATTCCCCATGTATCATGGGAGGGACCCAGGGGAGAAAATTGAATTATGGGGGCATTTACCTCCATGCTGTTCTCATGGCAGTGAGTGAGTTCCATGAGATCTGATGACTTTACAAGGAGCTTTTTCCCCTTTGCTCTGCACTTCTCCTTGCTGCCACCATGGGAAGAAGAATGTATTTCCTTCCCCTTCCACCATGATTGTGTGTTTCCTGAGGCCTCCCCAGCCCTGTGGAACTGTCAGTCAATTAAACCTCTTTCCTTTATAAATTACTCAGTCTCGGGTATGTCTTTATTAGCAGTGTGAGAAAGAACTAATACAGTAAATTAGTACCCAGAGAGTGAGGTGCTGCTCTAAGACCACCTGGAAATGTGGAAGCAACATTGGAACCAGGTAACAGGAAGAGGTTGTAAAAGTTTGGAGGGTTCAGAAGAATACAGAAAAATTTGGGAAAGTTTGGAACTTTCTAAAGACTTGGAGGGCTCAGAAGACAGGAAAATGGGGAAAAGTTTTGAACTTCCTAGAGACTTGTTGAATGGCTTTGACCAAAATGCTGATAGTGATATGAACAATAAAGTCCAGGCTGAGTTGATCTCAGATAGAGATGAGAAACTTGTTGGGAAATGAAGCAAAGGTGACTCTTGTATGCTTTAGGAAAGAGACTGGCTGTGTGTTGCCCCTGCCCTAGATATCTGTGGAACTGTGAACTTGAGAGAGATTATTTGGGGTATCTGATGGAAGAAATTTCTAAGTAGCAAAGCATTCAAGAGGTGACTTGGGTGCTGTTAAAGGCATTCCATTTTATAAGGGAAGCAGGGCATAAAAGTTCAAAAAGTTTGCAGCCTGACAATGTGATAGAAAAGAAAAACTCATTTTCTGAGAAGAGATTCAATCTGGCTGTAGAAATTTGTATAACTAATGAGAAGCTGAATTTTAATCACCAAAACATTGGGGAAAATGTCTCCATAGCATGTCAGAGGCCTTCTCGGCAGCCACTCCCATCTCAGGCTTGGAGACCTAGGAGGAAAAAGTGGTTTTGTTGCCCAGGTCCAGGGTCCCTGTGCTGTGCGCAGCCTGGGGATTTGGTGCACTCCATTCCAGCCACTCCAGCCATGGCTGAAAGGAGCCAACTTAGAACTGGGGCCATGGCTTCAGAGGGTGCAAGCCTCAAGGCTTGGCAAGTTCCATGTGGTGTTGAGCCTATGAGTGCACAGAAGTTAAGAATTGAGATTTGGGAACCTCCACCTAGATTTCAGAGGATGTATGGAAATGCCTAGATACCCAGGCAGAAGTTTACTGCAGGAGCAGGGTTGTCATGGACAACCTCTGCTAGAGCAGTGCAGAAGGGAAATGTGGAGTCAGAGACCCCACAGAGAGTCCCTACTGGGGCACTGCTTCGTGGAGCTGTGAAAAGAGGGCCACCATCCTCAAGACCCCAGAATGGTAGGTCCACTGGCAGCTTGTACTGTTCACCTGGAAAAGCCACAGACACTCAATGCCAGCCCATGAAAGCAGCTGGGAAGGAGGCTGTGCCCTGCAAAACCACAGGGGTGGAGCTGCTCAAGACCATGGGAACCCACCTTTTGCATCAGCATGACCTGGATGTGAGATATGGAGTCAAAGGAGATCATTTTGGAGCTTTAAAATTTCACTGCTCCACTAGATTTCGGACTGACATGGGTCCTGTAACCCCTTTGTTTTGGTCAATTTCTCCCATTTGGAATGGCTATGTTTACCCAATACCTATACCCCCATTGTATCTAAGAAGTAACTAGCTTACTTTTTATTTTACAGGCTCATAGGTGGAAGGGACTTGCTTTGTCGCAGATGAGACTTTGGACTGTGGATGTCTAGGGTGATGCTGAAATGAGTTAAGACTTTGGGGGACTGTTGGGAAGTGTGATTGGTTCTGAAGTGGGAGGACCTGAGATTCAGAGGGGCCAGAGGCAGAATGATATGGTTTGGCTCTGTGTCCCCACCCAAATCTCATTTTGTATTGTACTCCCACAACTCCTGCATGTTGTGGGAGGGACCCAATGGGTTTGATTCTGTGTCCCCACCCAAATCTCATCTTGTATTGTACTCCCACAATTCCTACATGTTATGGGAGGGAACCAATGGGAGATAACTTGAATCATGGGGGCTGTTTACCCCATACTGTTCTCATAGTAGTGAATTGAATAAGTCTTACAAAGTCTGATGGTTTTATTGGGAGTTTCCGCTTTTGCATCTCTCTCATTTTCTCTTGTTGCCACCATGTAAGAAGTGCCTTTTACCTCCCACCATGATTCTGAGGCCTCCCCAGTCACACTGAACTGTAAGTCTAATTAAACCTGTTTTTCCCCAGTCTCAGGTATGTCTTTATCAGCAGCATGAAAATGAACTAATACAGTACCTTTCCCACTTTTATTATCCAAAAATTCATACATGTAGCCTGCTACTCATCTCACCCACAATGTTAGGTTTGCATGTAGATTGTACAGCTATGAAAAATCACATAGCATATTCTTGAACCCCTGCAATCTTCTTGCCAAAAAGTAGCAAAATAAAGTGAGTCTCTCAGAGTTTTCATGATTACATTGAAGAGTCATGATATAGAAAATCAATGGCATACAGGCAAAACAAACATGTTATCCATATTTTTAATCTACTATACAGAGAATTCCAACTGCGAGACTCTTCAGGTCATCCATTTTGAAAAAGCATAAAAAACAAATATATTAATGCAAACCCTCTACTATGATTAAAAGGAGGGATCTCTTTCTGATGTAATAAATACTCTGAATCATCTTTTGAAAGCCATTAAGGCTCAAGGCAGGGCATAGAAGACCTGAGTCATCAACTTGATATTCCACAACACTATATATACATCTTTTCCAGATTGTCAAAATTCCACTCAATTTCATTGTTGTTGTGCCCCTTACTCCAAAGAGCCTCTAAGTAGCTGCCATAGGCTATGGTATCTGGATGTGACCTCCACTACTTAGGAATGTCAAAAGTTCAAAGCTCTAGTCTTGGCTACTTCAAGTATCTAAACATGATAAGGTGAGCACGTCAGGCTCCTTTCAAAGATAAGCTGTTGGAAACATAAAAATATTCCAGACTGTATCAAGACAAAGGGTTTGCAAAAGAAGTAAAAGTAGCTCATCTGTTTTTTTGGACATGAGCATTCATGTAAATCTCTGTCCCTACTTCTATTTTTGTTTGTTTTGAAAGGATAGAAGAGTACCAAGTTTAATAAAAATTCCCATTTGTGAATTAAAATTTAGTGTAATTTTATGACATTATCAGATACTTTGCTATTTTAGTATTTGTCTCTGAATTTTAAGATTCACTGTATTTTAAGTTTAATCTGATATTTTAACTACTGTTAAAAATACTGTCATGGAAAAGCAGAAAGAAAAGTCACTAATATTCTTTCTTACAGAGAGAAAAAGAAAACTAAATTTTAACATTATTTAGTTTTGAATTATAAGTTGTAGAAAACTGGTACTTAGGAAAAATGTATAATACTGAGTTCAGTTCTGTTCTGTTCTTAGTAGTATATATTTGTGTTTTTTTATTGAGCGACTGACTTTCAGTCATTTTTCTTCTGTATAAGTCTTCCTGTTTTTAGCAGCTGAAAGTTACTCATCCTTTTATGGTATCTATACCTATTACCTCAGATATTTTTCTACACCTATCTTTTTTGAATATTTATTTTTTTATTTTCTTTAAGTTATGGGATACATGTGCAGAACATGCAGGTTTGTTACATAGGGATACATACACCATGGTGGTTTGCTGCACCTATCAACCCGTCATCTAGGTTTTAAGCCCCTCATGTATTAGGTATTTGTCCTAATGCTCTTCCTCCCCTTGCCCCACATCCCCCGACAGGCCCTAGTATGTGATGTTCCCCTCCCTGTGTCCATGTATTTTCATTGTTCAACTCCCATTTATGAATGAGAACATGCAGCGTTTAGTTTTCTGTTCCCGTGTTAGTTTGCTGAGAATAATGGCTTCCAGCTTCATCCATGTTCCTACAAAGGACATGAACTCTTTCTTTTTCATGTCTGCGTAGTATTCCATGGTGTATATGTGCCACGCTTTCTTTATCTAGTCTATGATTGATGGGCATTTGGGTTGGTTCCAAGTCTTTGCTATTGTGAATAGTGCCACAATAAACATAAGTGTTTGTGTATCTTTATAGTAGAATTATTTATAATCCTTTGGGTATATACCCAGTAATGGAATTACTGGGTCAAATTTCTCATTCTAGATCCTTGAGGAGTTGCCACACTGTCTTCTACAATGGTTGAACTACTTCAAACTCACACCAACAGTGTAAACACATTCATATTTCTCCACATCCTCTCCAGCATCTGTTGTTTCCTGACTTTTTAATGATCGCCATTCTAACAGGCGTGAGATGGTATCTCATTGTGGTTTTGATTTTCATTTTTCTAACAACCGGTGTTGATAAGGTTTTTTTCATGTTTGTTGGCCGCATAATTGTCTTCTTTTGAGAAATGTATGTTCATACCCTTCGTCCACTTTTTGATGGACTTGTTTATTTTTTTCTTGTAAACTTGTTTAAGTTCCTTGTAGATTCTGAATGTTAAACATTTGTCACATGGAAAGAATGCAAAAATTTTCTCCCCTTCTTCAGGTTGCCTGTTCATTCTAATGATAGTCTCTTTTGCTGTGCAGAAGCTCTTTAGTTTGTCCAGATCCCATTTGTCAATTTTGGCTTTTGTTGTGATTGATTTTGGTGTTTTAGTCATGATATCATTGCTCATGCCTCTGTCCTGAATGGTATTGCCTAGGTTTTCTTCTAGGGTTTTTATGATTTGGGCTTTTTCATTTAAGTCTTTAACCCATCTTGAGTTAATTTTTGTATATGGTGTAAGGAAGGGGTCCAGTTGCAATTTTCTGCATATGGCTAGCCAGTTTTACCAGCACCATTTATTAAAGAGGGAATCCTTTCCCCATTGCTTGTTTTTGTCAGATTTGTCAAAAATCAGGTGGTTGTAGATGTTCTACACCTATATTAAGGCATTTACACTTCTTACTTTTTATTTGAATAATCAATATATAAACTTATGAATTATTTCTCCTACTAATCAATGGACAAGCAGAAACTAAATCTGTGCCTACATATATTCTCATGATTTTTAGTACAGTTTTTTCAATATCATCTTATACAAGAAAATATAATAATATATACATAATAGGTTGAAAGATAGTTAACCTCTTTCTCAAAGTACAATAATTAACAGGAATGTTCAGAGAATTGGATATTATGGTTAGTTTCTATCGTAGTGCTTTGCAATCAGAATCTGTTCCAAAGTTTCAATTTATATTTATGCTCAAAGCCCTGCGGTTTACTATCTTTACAAAATATGTTAGAACAATTTCCTACTTTTATAAATTTAAATTTAAAAATAAAATAGGATCTTTATCACATGACCAGAGACTTTACTATAATTTAGTGTCATAACTGTGAACATAACTAACCATTGTGCCATTCTAGAGATGCAGACGGAAAAGAAAATGGAAAGAAATGTGCACTGATCCCAAGATGCTTCTTGTATTGCTTTATCTTGCCATGTCTTCCTCAAAGGTAGGTGTAACTCCTGAGAGAAATTTGTATACTCGAGGATCTAAAATAGTTGTTTTCCAATTAGTCATGGTTTTGTTGTACCATTACCAAGAATTCCTACCTGCTCTGAAGAATGAGCAAGGCATTCAAACACCAAATATATATTATGCAAAGATATATATAACCATTGTGATAGGAAACAGCCTGTACTGATGATTAGGTATTCTGCAATTCTCCATGGTAATTGTGGACTCCTGCAATTATTTGCAAAAAGGAATGAAGAACATGTAATTAGGTGAACAATACATGTACAAGACCTCTTGCCCCTGCCAACTGTAAAATTTTACTCATTTCAATAGGAAAACTTTACTGGTACCTACTGATTTTCAAATTTTAGTTTTTTATTATCTACTATTCATTTTCCATCATCATTTGCATTTATTTCACTGTATGAATTCTGTTTTGTACAATGTAATGCAAAAACAACCAAAACATAATTCTCAAGGAAGGAATATCTAGCCTAACAATAATATTTGTTTTATACAAAAATGCATCAAAGAGAAATATAAAGAAACTCTTCAGTTCAGAGTGAGCAATAAGGTGCTGTCCTTATATGATATTTATAGTTTAATCTGTTATTTCATCCTTCTCTTTTATTCTGTATCTTATAGCACTTTTTTTATCATTAAGATTTTCAAGCAAATAAAAAATCAACAATGGTTTTCTGTATCCAAGTGTAGATGGTAACCCTTCAGTGACATTTCTCTGTTGATAGCCTCCTTTAATTTGTGCAGAAAGTTTCGGGTCAAGGTTCTGCTGATACATTCGAAAACAATTATCTTTTTGCTAAGAAGTTGTGAGCCTATAATATTTTTTCCACAGGTAACAGAGAAAATATACCCAATGAATAAGACACCAAAGCTTTGAAAAAGTAGATGTCAAAAGCAAATTAGGCCTGTGATGATATGAACTTCAAAAAAAAATCAAATACAATACTTCTTCTATGAATTTATAATAGCATATCAGAAAGCAAAGAATAAGATAAACATTTTTCTGCTTGATTTTTGCTTTCACAGAACCTCCATTCTTATATGCTTTTAGATGGTCACATTTTGCTGACATTTACAAACATTTCATGTTGATTTTACATGGGTCACATCAATCATCTATACAGTTTCAATGACACTTTGTTAAATAAACTGTCATGAAAGATTTATAGAGAATTTGATAAAAGTAAAGAAGATGTAGTTTAGCTTTTAAAGATGCATTATCCCTTTTCTGAGGTGTAATATCACTTCTAAAACATCATTAAGCTTTTCTAACAATAAGTAAATAAAGAAAAAAATCCCTTTCTGCCACACTTTTATTTACATAACATTCTTCTTCTTCCAAACATTGGTGGTAGAGTCTGAATGAGAATTCAACCCCCAATTCAATAGTCTTTGGATGTAAGGTTTGTATATTGATCCTATTTTGTTGAACATTACACAGAAGTTAACAGCATTCAGAATGTATTCACTAAAGAATAATTAAATAATTATGATTGCTTAATCAATATATTCTAATAAGTACTTATCTCAAACACTCGAATTCTTGTATCCTGAATTGGGTGATATATAATGATGAACATACACAAATTATTCCTCACACATTATCAAGTCATTCAAGGAAAGGGAGGTTACTAAAAGACTACACTGGAATTCATGAGTTTTTAAAACATAAATAGGTACAGTCTGAGGCCATTTAATTCAGTGTTAAGATACCAGCAGCTTTAAGCATTTCAGTGGGTTTACTGTTTGTTATTTCATGAAGTTAAAATAGGTTTTACATTGAGCTACACTTGTAAAGAGTCAGTCTCTATCAATTTTTGCAAGGCAAGCAATAATGAGGCCATGTTGCAATTATGTTAGCAATTATACACATCATTGTATTGGGAATAGGCAGTAAGGGTTTTGTTAACATCATGGATCTCACTTTTTAAAATTTTACATATGAATTTCTTGAAAATTACTAATTTGAATACCGTTTTTCAGATTGTAACGCTATTCTAGTCCCACTTGTAAGTTTCCTTGCTTAATGCACTACCTACTGCTAAATATAGGCTATTTCCTTTGCTGTAATTTCTTGAAAAAATTTAGTCTTTTAGATCACTGAGTTTTGTTGGTCATAAAAGGAGAATACACTCTAGTAATGAATAATTCATACTCTAAAAATTGTAGACCTTTATATTTAAAATAGCTAATTTTATACGCTATATATGTTAGAATCAAAGAGTATAAGTTCTCACTACAGGATCTTGCATATAATTGCATATTTATTCACGTTTAAAGTATGTATTGGTTATATTTCTAAAAATGAAATTTGACCTGTAGTATAATCAAATATATGTTTTAAAAGTAATCTCTATTACAATAGAATTTAATTCTACAAATAATAAGAGTATATGAAATGTTTTTTGTGAAAGAATGTTCAAAGAAAATATATTCTAAACATAACATGCATAATTCATTTACACATAACATTTTGAAATTTAGTATTCTTATGTAGATAAAAGAGGGTTCTATACTGAGATAACTTGTAGAAATCTTTTTCTATTTCAGAGGCCACATTTTTTTCCAAAATATTTGCTAAAATTATTGTTATACCTTCTAATCTAATAATTATGTTTCTCTTAAACTTTGTATTAAGAAATCACAGTAATTTCTACCATGTTCTATTCAAGTAAAACCAGGCTAAGGTTTTCAGTTTTTGATTCTCTTCCGTTTTTAAGTAACTAATATCATTTGTTATAAAACTAGGAGAAACAATTCTTTGTTGTTAATATAAACGGGGGAGCAAACTAGATGTTCAAATTATGTCTTTATTAGCAATTTACTTGTGGAAACACATTTTGAAGATCACTGACTGGACAATTTTATAGTAGTTTAGCAGTAAGTAATTAATAATATAATAAAAAGCATAATAATCCTATAAAAAGTCAAGAGCCCATTAATGGCATTTCTTTTCTTTTATCAAAGAGAATTTGAGCAAAGAAGCTTCACTTTGGGAATAGAAATGCTAAACACTCTACTTAACAGCAACAGTCTGCACACGTACTAAGGTTTTAGCGCTGTTTGCATTACAAAATTATTGCCATGCTAACCATTAGATTTGGTAAACTGAAAACTTACAGGCCTCTCATCCCCTAAGTAAAAATAAACATTATCTAAGAAAATAGAGATGACAAAGAAGAAATAAGACAATTCTAATTACCTTTAATATTTACAAGTTGTTTACCAAGTTAAAGGTCATTTACTACATTAGTTTGTCATACAAACTTAGAAGTTAGTAAAACATATTTGAATCCCCATGCATCCAAATGAGCAAACAGATAAAGCCTAAAACGTGGTTCCAGGTACATACTGGGTGCCCAAAGGTTGTGTTTAAATAACTGAAAGGATTCTGCCTGATAACATTAAAGCAACAAAGTTCTTGCAAAAGTATAATTAACCCTTTTGTAAATTGCTTTCGAGAAGCATCCAAGAGCCTTCTAATGGTCTTCAACTGCTCATGCAGCTTCTATAAATATCTGTCCCAATGCACAACTTAGGCTTAACATGGAAAGGAGTTTATCATAGGTTTACAAAATGTGATCTAAAACAATAGAAGAGCAAAATAGAATGCTATTTTTTCATGTCTGAGGTGGAAAGAAAATGTTTACATTAAGAATGTTTACATAGCTTGAAACCAATTATTTATTATTAAAAACACTTCTCTTGTTTTTAGTTTAAAATAGTTTAAGTTCTATTTTTTTCTTTAAAATTTAATAATTATTTTATTATACTTTAAGTTCTGGGGTACATGTGCAGAGCGTGCAGCTTTGTTACATAGGTATACACGTGCCCTGGTGGTTTGCTGCACCCATCAACCCGTCACCTGCATTAGGTATTTCTCCTAATGCTATCCCTCCCCTAGCCCCTCACCCCTTGACAGGCCCTGGTATGTGATGTTACCCTCCCTGTGTCCATGCGTTCTCATTGTTCATCTTAAGTTCTTAAGTCATAAGTAATGTCTCTGTATGATCAATTCTTCCCCAAATTGATTTAACCCTTATCCTCAAAGAATCTTTATAAATTTTTCCCTTTATTCTATATCTGGCACTTTTCATTATAAATTATTTGGTACATATTTGAACATAAAACCAATCTTCATAGCCCATTATGATAATGTCTTATTTACAGAAACTGAGCGTTTAATGAGAACAAAGATGCTGTGTTATTTCATGACCATATCATCACTATTTGAAGTCAAGTAATGACTTAGTATTAAGTCCCATTATGGATAATATTGTATCCTTTAGCACGCATCAAAAAACAGGCCTCATCCAAGACAAGTGTTCTCTTTTGTTATATTTCTTAAGTCCATTATCCCCTTCATTAATCACATTTTATCAGCCCCTGACACCGGGGAAGCAGCTTTAATTTCCAGATAGCGTGTTACCTTTTCACATTACTAACAGGGTCTTCATCTAGGACACAATTCCTATCATGAATGTCAAATTGAAGAATCACTTTTTACTTGAGGTTTTGCCAACATTTACCTTTTTATTAGAAACTTTTACCATGAAAAATATGATGCAAAAGAGTATGAACCATGAAATTTTCCTATAAATAAAAGAGATCGGATGATTCAATTCTAAGTTTAGACTCGGAGAAGATAAAAAGAGCAATGAGTAAGAAAGTTGGTCTAAAAGCAAAATTTGCCTTCATGTTTCTTCTCAATCAAATTTCCCAAAACAATCTAGAATTGACTAAAATATAGTCACTAAATGAAGTGCACTATTGTATTTAAACTTGACCACTGTATTGTTTCATATTTCATTCATGTATCGTAAATATTTCCAGGGACTATCTTCTTTAGAGATCTGTCAATCCCCAAGCAAATACACACGGGTAAAAAACTTTCAATATTCCCTTGCCAGACTAAGCCTTAAAAAGTCAGTTTCAGAACCTTTGTGCTTGCTGTTCCCTCTACCTAAAGCACTCATTATTATTGTTTTTTGTTTGTTTGTTTGTTTGTTTGTTGAGCCGGAGTCTCGCTCTGTTGCCAAGGCTGGAGTGCAGTGGCGCGATCTCGGCTCACTGTAAGCTTCGCCTCCCGGGTTCGCACCATTCTCCTACCTCAGCCTCCCAAGTAGCTGGGACTACAGGTGCCCGCCACCATGCCCGGTTAATTTTTTGTATTTTTAGTAGAGACGGGGTTTCACCGTGTTAGCCAGTATGGTCTCGATCTCCTGACCTCGTGATCCACCCAAAGTGTTGGGATTACAGGCGTGAGCTACCACGCGGGCCCTGAAGCACTCATTATTTAGATTACTTGCCCACGCATCTACTCAGGCTCAAGTACCACTTTATTAGAAAGGACTGATCACCAAAATTGAAAGAACATCCCAAATTCATTCTCAGTCCTCCCTTGACTTTATTTTTCTTTATAGTGCTTATTTCATAAAGATATATTTCATTTGCTTGTTCACTGTCATTTGCAACTATAATGTGTAGTTTTGCTTTATTCATTATTGCATTCCTCAGACCTAAAACAAAACCTAGGATGTAAGTTTTCAATAAATATTTAGTGAATTAGCAAATGAATAAAGTTCAACATAGTAAGTTGTATTTAGTGGCACGTACACACGCTGCATTTAAATTGACACAATAATAGAATTTAAATTGTGAGATTCATGTGGGTGACTTTGCCCCTAAAGCCTAGCTACTCTAAATCAGTCATAACTAGGCACAGTTAGTCTTATAAAAGGTAACAGCTCATTTTACTTTCTCTTGGTCTGCCTGAGGTAACAGGCTATGTAATACTCTTTTCCCTACTATGTAATACTCTGGTCCCTACAATAGCTGTTACTTAAAGAACTGCTATCCATCCTTACACAGAATTCCTTGAGTCTTACAGGCTGCTGTGATGACTCATTCTTACTGCTGCTTCTTTTTTTTCATAAGCCTTGGGCTTCCTCTTCATCAAATCAGTGAGACAACTCCTTAGCCCCACCCTCATGTCTTATTCCATAGGTGTAGTAGACAATGACATTAGAACTACACTTGACTACACCTAGGCATGTCATAGTCAACTGTAGAATATTAAAGATAAAGAAAAATGTTGATAGAGGTCAGATTAAAAAGAGAAACATCAGACATAAAAGAAAACAAAGATGCAAATTACATCAAACTCCTCCTAAGAAACAATGCAAGCAAGAAGAGAATGGAGTGGAATATTTGACGTATTGAGAAAACAAAAACAAAAACACCAACCTAGAATTATGTATCCTATCAATTTCTCCTTCAAAAGTAAATTTTATTTTTATTTATTTATTTATTTATTTTTGAGACGGAGTCTCACTCTGTCGCCCAGGCTGGAGTGCAGTGGCCGGATCTCAACTCACTGCAAGCTCCGCCTCCTGGGTTCACGCCATTCTCCTGCCTCAGCCTCCCCAGTGGCTGGGACTACAGGCGCCCGCCACCTCGCCTGGCTAGTTTTTTGTATTTTTAGTAGAGACGGGGTTTCACCGTGTTAGCCAGGATGGTCTCCATCTCCTGACCTCGTGATCCACCTGTCTCGGCCTCCCAAAGTGCTGGGATTACAGGCTTGAGCCACCGCGCCCGGCCCTAAAAGTAAATTTTAAAGTGGAGGAGAAATACTTTCTCAGACAAAAAAAAAAAAAAAAAAAAAAAAAGAGGGAAATTGTTGCCAGTAGATCTCTCTTACAAAAACAAACAAACAAAAACAGAGAAGTTTATCATAAAGAAAGAAAATTATATAGGTCAAAAATTCAGATCTACATAAAGAAAAAAAATTGTCTCTACTTTTATTTGATCTAATGAATAACAGTTTTTGCAAAATAATAACAACATACTTGATTATTAAAACATATATATTATAAGTGAAATTAATGACAGCAATGATAAAAGGGAGAGAAAGAAGGAATTAGGAATATTTTGTTATTGCAAGATAATTACACTACCTGTGACATAATATAGTGTTATTTCAAAAGTGTACTTGGATTAGTTTTAAATATATATGTCTAACTCTACTATAATCACTAAAAAAGAATAAAAAAGCATAATTGATATGTTAAGAAAACAGGAAAGAGAATGATAAAAAATGTTCAGTTAAAACAACAGAAGGCCTGGGGCCAAAATGGCTGATTAGAAGCAGCTGTGGTCCACAGCACTCACAGAGAAAAGTGAAAGGGGCAAGTGAATTCAGCATTTTCAATTGAAATATCCAGGTTCTCACATTGAAACTCACTAGGCAAACAACTTCACCCACGGAGAACAAAGAAAAGCAGGGTGGGGCGAAGGCCCACCCAGGAGTGGCATGGAGCCAAAGGAACTTCCAGCTCCAGTCAAGGAAGTGGTGAGTGATTGTGCCAGGGAAACCATGCTTCTCCCATGGATCTTTGCAACCCACAGATCAGGAGATCCCCTCATGAGCCCATGCCATCAGGGCCTTTGGTCTGACACACAGAGCTGTGTGGAGTCTCAGCAGAGCAGCCGCTAAGACATATAGAGACACCCAGGAGTTTAATCTATTCTGGCCCTGGGATCCCCATCTGTTGATATCCCTAGAAAGGAGGCTGAATCCAGGGAGCCAAGCAGCATTGTTCTGTAGGCCCCACTTCCACAGTACCTCAAAAGTTAAGATCCACTGGCTTGGAAATCCAGCCACCCAGTGGCAACAGGCTGGAGTCTGCCTGAGACGGAACCAAGTTCCCAGGGAAAGGGGTGGCCACCATCTCTGTGGTTCAGTAAACTCATCCATTCCAGCCTGCTGGCTTTACAGAATCCAAACAGTCTGGAGGAGGAAGAGTCCCCCACAATGCAGCACAGCTGCTTTGCTAGATTGTGGCCAGACTGCTTCTTTAAGTGGGACCCCAATCTATTCCTCTTCAGTGGGCTGGGACCCTCTGAGGGGGCTTCAACCACTCCAGCAAGGATTATATGAACAGAGCTCTGATCTCACCCTGGGACAGAGTTCCAGGGAGGGGGCGGCCACCATCGCTGCAGTTCTGTGAACTCAGCTGTTCTACTTTGCGAGCTTTGGAGAGTTCAAGTGGTCCAGAAGAGAAAGAATCCCCCCAACACAACATAGCACACCTGCTCTAACAGAAAACTGCCAGACTGCTTCTTTAAGCAGGTCCCTGATCCCATTTCGGCTGACTGGGCAAGACCTCCAAAAATGGGTTGCCAGGCACCTCCTACAAGTAGATTCAGGCTGGCAACAGGTCAGTACTGCCCTGGGACAAAGCTTCCAGAGGAAGGAACAGGCTTCCATCTTTGCTCGTTCACAGCCTTCACTGGTGACACCTCCAGGTACAGGAAAAAAATGAGGCAACTGGGGTCTCGAGTGGACCCCCAGCAAACCACAGCAGCCATGGGGAAGAGTGGCCTGACAGTCAAAAGAAAAACAAACAAAGAGAAAACAACAACAAAGAAGTCCCCACAAAAACCCCATTCAAAGTTCAGAAAACTAAAAGATTGAAGGTAGATAAGCCCACAAAGATGTGAAATGATCAACACAAAAATGCTGAAAATTCAAAAAACCAGAGTCGCTCTTCTCCTTCAAATGACTGCAACACCTGTCCAGCAAGGGCACAGAACTGGGCTAAGGCTGAGATGGCTGAATACACAGAATTAGGCTTTAGAAGGTGGATAATAACAAACTTCACTGAGCTAAAGGAGCATGCTGTAACCCAATGCAAAAAAGCTAAGAATCGTGACAAATAATACAGGAGCTGATAGCCAGAATAGCCAGTTTAGAGAAGAATATAACCAACCCTGATAGAGCTAAAAAGCAGACAAGAACTTCACAATGCAAACACAAGTAACAATAGCAAAAGAGACGGAGGAAAAAATCTCAGAACTTGAAGACTATCTTTCTGAAATAAGACAGACAAGAATACAAAATAAAGAATGACAAGAAATGACAAAACCTTTGAGAAACATGGGATTGTGTAATGAAACCAAACCTATGACTGATTGGGGTACCTGAAAGGGATGGGGAGAAAGGAAGCAAATTGGAAAACATACTCCAGAATATCAACCAGAAGAACTTCCCCAACATAGCAAGACAGGCTAACAATAAAATTCAGGAACTGTGGAAACCCAGGAAGATACTCCATGACAAGGTCCACCCCAAGACACATAATCATCAGATTCTCTGAGGTCAAAATAAAAGAAAAAATGTTAATGACAGCCAGGGAGAAAGTTCAGGTCACCTAAAATTAGAAGCCCATCAGAATGTCGGCAGACCTCTCAGCAGATATCCTACAAGTCAGAAGAGATTGGGGGGCCACTCTTCAAATTTTTTAAAGAAAAAGTTTCTAACCCGGAATTTCGTATCTAGCCAAACTAAGTTTCACAAGCAAAGGTGAAAAAAGATCCTTTTCAGCTAAGCAAATTCTGAAAGAATTCATCACCACCAGACCTGCTTTGCAAGAGATCCTGAAGGAAGCACTAAATATGGGAAAGAAAATACATTATCAGCCACTACAGAAACACACTGCTGTACACAGACAAGTGACACTATGAAGCAGTTACATAAACAAGTCTGCAAAGTAACCAGCTAGTATCATGATGACAAAATCAAATTCACACATAACAATACTAACTGTAAAAGTACATGAGCTAATTGTCCCAATTAAATAACACAGAGCAGCAATGTGGATAAAGAACCAAGACCCATTGGTATGCTATCTTCAAGATACCCATCTCACCTGCAAAGACACACATAGGCTCAAAGTAAAGAAATAAAGGAAAATTTACCAAGCAAATGAAAAACAGAAAAAAACAGGGGTTACCATCATAGTTTCTTACAAAACAGACTTTAAACCAACAAAGATAAAAAAAAAAAAAAAAAAAGACAAACAGGGACATTATCTAATGGTAAAAGATTTAATTCAACAAGTAGAGCTAACTACCCTAGATATATATGCATCCAATATATGAGTACACAGATTCCTAAAGCAAGTCTTTAGAGACCTACAAAAAGACTTACACTCCCTCACAATAATAGTGGAAGATGTTAAAATCCCACTGATAATATAAGATAGACCAATGAGACAGAAAATTAACAAAGATATTCAGGGCCTAAACTCAGCTCTGGATGAAGTGGACCTGATATCGACAGAACTCTCTACCCCAAAACAGCAAAATATACAGTATTCTTCTAATTGCCTCATGGCACTTAATCTAAATATGATTACATAATCTAAAGTAAAACAGTCCTGAGCAAATGCAAATAAACTGAGATCATAGGAAACAGTCTTTCAGACCACAGCACAATCAACTTAGAACTCAAGATTAAAGAATTCACTCAAAACCACACAACTACATGAAAATCGAACAACCTGCTCCTGAATGACTCTGGAGTAAATAATGAAATTAAGGCAGAAATCAAGAAGCTCTTTGAAACTAAAGAGAACAAACAGGCAACATACCAGAATCTCTGGGATGCAGCTAAAAAAGTGTTAAGAGGGAAATTTATAGCACTGAATGCCCACATCAAAAAGCTAGAAAGATCTCCTCAAGTTAACAACCTAATATCACAACTAAAAGAACTAGAGAACTAGAGCAACCAAACCCAAAAGCTAGCAGAAGGCAAGAAATAACCAAGATCAGAGCTGAACTGAAGGATATAGAGGCACAAAAAACCCTTCAAAAAAATCAATGAATCTAGAAGCTGGTTTTTTGAAAAAATTAATAAAACAGATATACCACTAGCTAGACTAATAAAGAAAAAAGAGAGAAGAAGCAAACACAATCAGAAATGATAAAGGGGATCACCACTAACTCCACAGAAATGCAAACAACCATCACAAAATACTATAAACATCTCTATGCCAATAAACTAGAAAATGTAGAAGAAATGAATAAATTTATGAACACATACACTCTCCCAAAAATGTACTAGGAAGAAAATGAATCACTGAATAGACAAATAGCGAGTTCTGAAATTGAGGCAGTAATAACTAGCCTACCAACCAGAAAAGGCCCAGAATCAGATAGATTCACAGCCGAACTCTACCAGAGGTATAAAGAAGAGCTGGCACCATTTCGACTGAAACTATTCCAAAAAATTGAAAGGGAAGGACTCCTCCCTAACTCATTCTATCAGGCCAGAACCATCCTGATACCAAAACTTGGCAGAAATACAACAAAATATAATACTCAGGTCAATATACTTGATGAATATTGATGCAAAAATTCTTAATAAAATACTGGCAGACCAAATGCAGCTGCACATCAAAAAGCTTATCCACCATAATCAAGCAAGCTTTATCTCTGGGACACAAAGCTAATGTCACATATGCAAATCAATAAATGTGATTCGTGACATAAAGAGAGGTAAAGACAAAAACCACATAATTATCTCAATAGTTGCAGAAAACACCTTTGATAAAATTCAACATCCCTTTATGTTAAAAACTCTAAATAAACTAGATAATGAAGGAACATATTTCAAAATAGTAAGAGCCATCTGTAGCATATATATAAGCAAAAGCTGGAGGCATTCCCCTTAAAACTGGTACAAGACAAGGATGTCCTCTCTCACCACTTTTATTGAACATAGTATTGGAAGTTCTGGACAGAGCAGACAAGAGAAAGAAACAAAGAGCATCCCAATAGGAAGAGGGGAACTAAATTATCTTTGTATGAAGATGACATGATCCAGTGAATAACCTCTTTAAAAAGAACTACAAACCACTGCTCGAAAAAATCAGAGATGACACAAACAAATGGAAAAACATTCCATGTTCATGGATAGGAAGAATCAATATTGTGAAAATGGCCAAAATGCCCAAAGTTACTTATAGATTCATATATATTTTCATTAAACTATCATTGACATTCTTCACAGAATTAGAAAAAAACTTTAAAAACTCATATGGGAACAAAAAAAGAGCCCAAAAAGCCCAGACAATACTAAACAAAAAGAACTAATCTGGAGGCATCATGCTACCTGACTTCAAACTATGCTACAAGTCTACAGTAACCAAAACAGCCTGGCACTAGTACAAGAAATGACACATAGACCAATGGAACAGAATAGAGAACTCAAAAGTAAGACGGCACACCTACAACCATCTGATCTTCAACAAACCTGACAAAAATAAGTAATGGAGAAATAATTCCCTATTTAATAAATGGTGCTGTAGAAACTGGCTAGCCATATGCAGAAAATTGAAACCAAGCCCCTTCCTTACACCTTATACAAAAATTAATTCAAGATGGACTAAAGACTCAAATGTAAAACCTAAATCCCTAGAAGAAAATCTAGGCAATAATATTCACAACATAGGCACAGGTAAATATTTCATTAAAAAACACCAAAAGCAATTGCAATGAAAGAAAAATTTACAAATTGGATCTAATTAAACTAAAGAGTTTCTGCATAGCAAAAGAAACTATCATGAGAGCGAACAGACAATCTACAGAATGAGAGAAAATGTTTGCAATCTATCCATTTGACAAAGGTCTAATATCTAGAGTCTATGAGAAACTTAAACAAATTATTTACAAGAAAAAAAACCCCATGAAAAAGTTGGCAAAGGACATGAAAAGACACTTATCAAAGAAGACATACATATGGCCAACAAACATATTTTTAAAAGCTCAACATCTCTGATCAATAGAGAAATGCAAATCAAAACCACAATAAGATACCTTCTCATGTCAGTCAGAATGGCAATTATTAAAAAGTCAAAAAATAACAGGCTCCGGTGAGCTTGTGGAGGAAAAGGAACCCTTTTATACTGTTATTGGGAGTGTAAATTATTTCAACCATGTGGAAGACAGTGTGGCAATTCCCCAAAGACCTAGAACCTGGAATACCATTTGATCCAGCAATCCCATGACTGGGTACATACCTAAAGGAATATAAATCCTTCTATCATAAAGATACATGAACACGTATGTTCATTACAGCACTATTCACAATAGCAAAGACATGGAATCAACCTAAATCCCCATAAATGATAGACTGGATAAAGAAAATGTGGTACATATACACCATGAATACTATGTAGCCACAAAAAGAAATGAGATCATGTCCTTTGCAGGGACATGGATGGAGTTGGAAGCCATTATCCTCCGCAAACTAATGCAGGAAGAGAAAACCAAACACTGCATGTTCTTACTTATAAGTGGGAGCTGAATAATAAGAACACATGGACATATGGTGGGAACAACATACATTGGGGCCTGTTGTTGAGGGGCGTGAGGGATGGAAAGCATCAGAAAGAATAGCTAATGAACATCAGGCTTAATACCTAAGTGATGGAATGATCTGTGCAGCAAAACACCATAGCACACGTTTTCCTGTGTACCAAACCTACACATCCTGCACATGTACCCCAGAACTTAAATAAAAGTTGAAGGAAAAAAAAAAAAAAAAAAAAACACATAAAAGGCAGAAATAGGAACACTTTTACACTGTTGGTGGGATTGTAAACTAGTTCAACCATTATGGAAAACAGTATGGCGATTCCTCAAGGATCTAGAACTAGAAGAACCATATGACCCAGCCATCCCATTACTGGGTATATACCCAAAGGATTATAAATCATGCTGCTATAAAGACACATGCACACGTATGTTTATTGCGGCACTATTCACATTAGCAGAGACTTGGAATCAACCCAAATGTCCATCAGTGACAGACTGGATTAAGAAAATGTGGCACATATACACCACGGAATACTATGCAGCCATAAAAAAGGATGAGTTTGTGTCCTTTGTAGGGACATGGATACAGCTGGAAACCATCATTCTCAGCAAAGTATCGCAAGAACAGAAAATCAAACACCACATGTTCTCACTCATAGGTGGAAACTGAACAATGAGATCACCTGGACTCAGGAAGGGGAACATCACACACTGGGGCCTATCATGGGGAGTGGGGAGGAGGGAGGGATTGCATTGGGAGTTATACCTGATGTAAATGACGAGTTGATGGGTGCGGACGAGTTGATGGGTGCAGCACACCAACATGGTACAAGTATACATATGTAACAAACCTGCACATTATGCACATGTACCCTAGAACTTAAAGTATAATAATAATTTTTTAAAAATCATGTATAAGCATAAAAAATGTATAAGCATAAAAAAAGGCAGATACTAAAGGAAGTTCTTCAAACTGAAAGAAAAATACATTAATGAGTAACCTGAAATCATTTGAAAGTATAAAATTCACTGGTAAAAGAACATACATAGACAAGTTAAGAATACTCTAACACGGAAACAATGGTGAGTGAAGCACATATCATAAGTATGAAAGTAAAAAGACAAAACTGTTAAAAATAATAATCACAATAATTTGTTAAGTTATATGCAATATAAACAGATATAAATTATGATGTCAAAGATTCAAGCTGGGCGAAGTAGTAGAGTTAAAATACAGAAACTTTTTATTAATGTGATCAAAGTAAAATTATTCCCAGCTTAAAATGCCCTGGTATACCTATAAGATGTTTTTTATAAGCCTTGTGGTAACAACGAAGCAAAATCTTGTAATACATATGCTAAAATAAAAAGCAATAAATCAAAATATACTACTAGAGAAAATCACTTAACTACAAAGGAAGACAATAAGAGATGAAGAAAGGAAGAAATTATCTCTAAGAAAACTAGAAAACAATTTTTAAAATAGCAGTAATATGTCCTTACCTTTCAATAATGTCCTTGAACATAAATGGATTAAATTATCACTTAAAAGATATAGAGTGGCTGAATAAATAATGAAACAAGACTCGATTATATGTTTCTTATAAGAAACTGACTTAATAGGTAAGGACAAACAAAGCCTGAAAGTGAAGGAATAAAAAAAGACATCCCACGCAAACAGAAACCAAAAGAGAGGAGGAGCTATACTTATAGCAGGTAACTTAGACTTTAAAATGAAAACCATACCGAGACAAAAAAAGTAATTACATAATGATAAAGGGATTAATTCAGCAAGAGAATATAATAATCATAAATATATACACACCCAACATTGGGGCACATAAATATATAAAACAAATATTCATAGTTCTTAAGGGAGAAATTGACTGCAATACAATTCTAGTAGGGGACATCAACGTCTCACTTACAGAAACTGACTGATCACCCACACAGAAAACCAACAAAGAAACATTGTATTTAATCAGCATTCAAATCCAAATGGACCTAAGTGAAATTTATACAATAAACAGCTGCAGAATACACAACCTTCTCAACTGCGTATGGAACATTCCCTAGGGTAGATCATATACCAAGCCACAAATCAAGTCTTAACCTATTTAAGGAATTGAAATTATATCAAATTGTTTCTTACCACAATGATATAACACTAGAAATCAGTGATAGAAGAAACTTTGAAACTTCTACAAATACATGAAAATTTGTTAAAATGCTCATTAAAAACCAAAAGTTTAATTAACAAATTTGATGAAATTTTAAAAATTTCTTGAGAAAAGTGAAATTTGAAACACAGCATACCAAATCCTTTGGGGTACATCAAAAGCAATTCTAAGAGTAAAGTTTATAGTAATAAATCATTGCTTCAAAAAGCAGAAATATCTCAAATAAGCAATGTATCTTTGCACCTCAAAAAACTATAAAAGCAAGAATGAATTAAACCCAAAATTAATAGAATAAAAAATCATAGAAGAAATAAATGAAATAAAAAATAAAAGAACACAAAAGATCAACAAAATGCAGAGCTGGTATTATGAAAAGGTAAACAAAATCAACAAACCATTATCCACACTAAGGGAAAAAGAGAGAAAACTCAAATAAACAAAACCAGAGATGAAAAAGGAAATATTACAACTAATAGCACAGAAGTATAAAAGAGCTATTGTGAACAATTATACACCAACAAATTGGATAAATTCCTGTACTCATACAACCTACCAAGGTTGAATCATAAAGAAACAGAAAATTTCAACAAACCAATAATAAGTTTGAGATTGAATCAGTAATAAAATGTTTACAATCAGAGAAAAGCCCAGGACCTCACGACTTAACTGTTGAATTCTACTAAACATATAAGGAAGAACTGGCCACACATGATGGCTCAAGCCTGTAGTCCTAGCCTATTGGGAGGCCAAGGCAGGAGGAGTGCTTGAGACCAGGAGTTTTGAGATCAGCCTGGGCCACATAGCAAGACCCTGTCTCTACAAAAAAACAATTTATTTGCCAGTTATGGTGGTGTGTGCCTACAAAACTACAGGCAAATATGCCTAATATGCATAAATGCAAAATTCCCCAACAAAATACTAGCAAAGTGAATTTAACAGCACATTCAAAGTATTAGTCACTACAATTAAGTTGGATTCATCCTAGGCATGCAAGTATGTTTCAATATATGCAAATTGATAAACATGATAAATCTCATTAACACAATGTAGGACAAAGACCATATGATAATTTCAGTTGGTGCAGAAAAAACATTTGAAAAAATTCAGAATAACTCCAAACACACTAGGATTACAAGGAACACACCTGAAGATAATAAAGACCATATGTGACAAACCTGTAGTTAACATCATACTCAATGGCAAAAAGTTGAAGGCTTTCCCTATAAGACCTGGAAAAAGACAAGGATCCCCACTTTCATCACTTCTTTTTCAATACAGTACTATCTCTAAGCAGGGAAACTAGACCAGAAAAAAAAAAATAAATTCATTCAAATTGGATAAGTAGAAGTTAAACTGTCCATGTTTACAGAAAGTATAATCTTTTATGCAGGAAACCCAAGAGACTTCACTGAAAAACTACTCAAACTAATAAATGATTTCAGCAAAGTTGCAGAATACAAAATTAAAGTACATAAACTGTAGTATTTCTATACACAGTGAAATATCAATAGGTACAAAAAGTAAAATATTTAAGAAAAAATTTAATCAATGGGTACAAAGATTTCTACACCGAAAACGATAAAAAATTGATGAAAGATATTGAAGAAGGAACAAATAAATGGAAGAGCACTCTGTGATTATGAATTGAACTAATTAATATTGTAAAAATGTCAATATTATAGATTCAATGCAATCTCTGTCAAAATACCAATGACATTTCTTATGGAAATAGAAAAAAATTCTAAAAATTGTATGGAACTACGAAAGACCCCAAATAGCCAAAGCAAGCTTGAGCAAAAAGAAAAAAGCTGGAGTCATCACACTATCTGACTTCCAAATATATTACAATGTTATAGTAACCAAAACAGCATGGTACTGGCATAAAAACAGATGCATAGACCAATGGGACAAAAAAGAGAGCCCAAAAATAAATCCATGCATGCCCAGACATAAATCCATGTGTTTACAACCTACTGATTCTTCACAAAGGTGGCAAGGACACACGATGGAGAAATGACCATCTCTTCCACAAATACTGCTGAGAAAGCTGGAGATCCACTTGCAGAGAAATGAAGCTAGAAGTGTCTTATCTCTCGGCATATAGAAAATAATCAACTGAAAATGGATGAAAGACATAAATATAAAACCTGAAATGAAAAATCTCCCAGAGGAAAACATAGGGGAGATGCTTCGTGACATCGATCTGGGCAAAATTTTTTGGATAAAACCCCAAAAGAATAAGCTACAAAAGCAAAAAGAAATAAATGGGATTTCAACAAACTTAAAAGTTTCTGCACAGCAAAAGAAACAACCACAATAAAAAGACAACCTACAAAATGAGAGATAAAATATTTGCAAACTATGCATCTGACAAGAGGTTAATACCCAGATTGTATAAGAAACTCAAAAAAGACAATAGCAGAAAAAAAAAAAACAAAACAAAACATACACACACACACACACACACACAAATATGACTTAAAAATGCACAAAAGACCTGAAAAGACATTTCTCAAAAGAAGACACAAGAATAGCCAACAGGCAGGGAAAAAAAAAAAAAAAGTTCTGCATCATTCACCATAATGGAAATGGAAATCAAAGCCACAATGAGCTATCACCTCACCCAAATTAGAGTGGCCATTATCAAAAAGACAAAAAATAAGGCTGGATGCAGTGACTCATGCCTGTAATCCCAGGACTTTGGGAAGCTGAAGCAGAAGGATCCCTTAAGGCCAAAAGTTTGAGACCATCCTGTGTGACATAGCAAATTCCCATCTCCACAAAAAAATTTAAAAAACATAACTGGGCATGGTGGCATATGCCTGTAATACCAGTTACTCAAGAGGCCGAGGCAGGATAATCACTTGAGCCCTGGAGTTTGATCACACCACTGAACTCTAGCCTGAACAACATAGCAAGACCCTGTCACTAATAAATAAATAAATAAAATATATATATAATGTAAAATACATATATACATAATGTATTATATATATATAATTTTTAAATGAGGAGTAGCAAATGCTGGTGTAGATGTGAAAAAAGAGGAACTCATGCACTGTTGGTGGAAATGAAAATTAATACAGTCATTATGAAAAATAATATGGAGTTTCCTCAAATAATTAAAAATGAAATTATCATATGATCCAGCAATCTCACTACTAGGTGTATATCCAAAGGAAATAAAATCAGTATATCAAAGAGGTATCTGCATTCCCATGTTTATTACAGCAAAATTCACAATAGCCAAGATATGGAATCAACTTGTGTTCATGAACAGATTAATGGATAAAGAAAATGTGGTGTATACACACACACACATACACCAACACACACACACACACTATGGAATACTTTTCAGTCATAAAAAAAGAACAAAATCTTGTCATTTGCAACAACATGGATGAACCTGGAGGGCATTATGTTAAGTTAAACCAGACATAGAAAGACAATCTTCACCTATTCTCACTCATTTGTGGCACCTAAAAATCAAAACCGTTGAACCAATGTAGATAGAGAGGGGAATGATGGTTACCAGAAGCTGGGAAGGGCACTAAGGAGGAGGGAGAAAAGTGGAGATGTTTAATGAATATAACAATATAGTTAGATAGAACGAATAAGATCTAATATTTGATAGCACCACAATGTAATTAGAGTCAACAGTAATCTACTGTACATTTTTAAATAACTAAAATAGTATAATCAGAATGCTTGTAACACAAATAAATGATAAATTATTGAGGGGAAGGATTCCCCATTTTACCCTGATGTGATTACTATACACTATATGCCTGTATCAGAATATCTCATGCACCCTATAAATATATACAACTACTATTTACTCATATAAAATAAAAAGTAAAGAAGTTGGTCTCATAGAAGCAGAGAGTAGAATAGTGGTTCCCATCATCTAGGAAATGATGTGAGGGAGAGGTTGATCAATAGGTACAACATTACAACATTACAGTTACATAAGAGGGATAATCTTTGGTGTTCTATTGCACAGGGGAGTAATTACACAGGGTTCTATTGCGCAGGGGAGTAATTACATAAGGAGACTACAATTAGCAATATTGTATTACAAATTTCAAAATAGCTGGAAGAGAAGATTTTTAATGTTCTTGCCAGAAATAAATGATAAATCATGAGGCAATATGTAAGTTAAATATCCTGCATTGATTTTTACAGAAAACTCTAAAAAAGAATAGCTGCACCAAAATAAAAGAAACACACACAAATGCACACAAAGCAGAAAAAGGAGGGAAGGCAAAAATAAGAACAAAGAACAAAGGCAATGAATTAAAAATAGTAACAAATATGGTAGATGTGTATCCAATTTCAGTGGTCTAGATACATCAATTAAAGGAGAGAAATTGTCAGAATGGATCAAAATACAAGGTCCAACTATACCTTGCCAACAAATTCCATTTTAAATATAAATATGCATACAAATTAAAAGTAAAGGGATGGATAAGTTACACCATGGTAGCACAAATCAAAAGAAAGCTTGAGTTGCCATATTAATTTTATTCCAGGGAGACTTTAGTGTAAGGAAATTTATCAGAAATAAAGAGGGCCATTACAAAATAAGAGAGGAGTCAATTTTCCAAAAAGACACAGACAACCTTAAAATATATGCCACAGAGCATCAAAATGTGAGGCAAAACTGACAGAAGTTCAAGAATAAATAGGTGAATCAACTATTAGAGCAGGAGACTTTAACACCCATCTATCAGATATGGACAGATTTAGCAGGCAGAAAGTCAGTAAGGGCACAGTTGAATTCAATGAAACCATCAATCAACTGGATATAATCTACTTCTGTAGATTACTTAATCCAGCAACAGCAAATTACACATTCTTCTCAAGTTCACTGGGAACATTCCCTAAGATAGACCACATTTTGGGCCATAAAAAACACTTGAACAATTTTAAAAGAATGGAAATTATACAAGGTCTGTTCTCAGACCACAATGGAATTAAACAGAAATCAGTAACAGAAAGATTGCTAGAAATCCCCAAAATACTTGGAGATTAAACATACTTCTAAATAGCACAAGGGTCAAAGAAGAAGTTTCCATGGAAATTTAAAAATATTTTGTACTAAATAAAAATAAAAATACCACTATTCAAAATGTATGGGATGCAGAAAAAACTGTGCTTAGAAGGAAATTTACAGCATTGAAGGCATAAATTAGAAATGAAGAAAAATATAAAATTAATAGTCTAATCTTCTACCTTAGGAAACTAAAAAAAGGAAAAGCAAATTAAATCCAAAGTGAGTAGAAGAAAAGAAAAATTAGAGTGGAATATTGGATATCCACATACAGAAGAACGAAACCGAGCCCTTATCTCACATGGTATACAAAAATCAACTCAAGCTAGATTAAAGACTCAAATGTGAGACCAAAAGCTATAAAGCTACTAGAAAACATGGAGGAAACACTTCAGAATCCTGATGTAGGCAAATATTTTATGGTTAAAACCTCAAAAGCACAGACAATAAAAACAAAAATAGACAAATGGGATGATCTTAAACTAAAAAACTTATTCACAGCCAAGGAAACAACCAACACAATGGAGAAATACCCTATTGAATAGGAGAAAATATTTGCAAACTATTCATTCAACAAGGGACTGAAATCTAGAATACACAAGGAACTCAAACAACTCAATAGTAAAAAGTAATAATAAAGATTTCATTAAAAAGTGGACAAAGAACATGAATAGACATTTCTCAAAAGAAGATATACAAATGGCCAATGGGTATATGAAAAAATGTCCAACATCATTAATCATCAGGGAAGTCCAATTCAAAACCACAATGAGATATCATCTTACCCTGGTTAGAATAGCCATTATTAAAAAGTCAAAAAATAACAGATGCTGGCAAGGATGTGAAGAGAAGTATATTTTTATTCACTGTTGGTGGGAATGTAAATTTGTACAGCCACCATGGAAAACATTATGGAAACTTCTAAAACAAACTAAAAATTAAAAAAATGCAAATCAAAACCACAATGAGACACCATCTCACACAGTCAGAATGGCTATTACTAAAAAGTCAAAAAATAACAGGTGCTGGCAAGGTTGCAGACAAAAAAGAAAGCTTATGCACTATTGGTGGGAGTGTAGATTGGTTCAATCATTGTGGAAGACAGTGTGGGAATTCCTCAAAAACCTAGAGACAGAAATACAATTTGATCCAGCAATTCCATTACTGGGTATATACCCAAAGGAAGATAAATAGTTGTATCATAAAGACACATGCATGTCTATGTTCATTGCAACACTATTCACAATAGCAAATACATGGAATCAACCTAAATGTCCATCACTGATAGACAGGTTAAAGAAAATGTGGCACCTACACACCGTAGAATACTATTCAACCATAAAAAACAATGAGATCGGGCCAAGTGAGGTATCTCACATCTGTAATTCCAGCACATTGGGAGGCCCAGGTGGGCGGATCCAGCACTTTGGGAGGCCGAGGCGGGCGGATCACCTGAGGTCGGCCAACACGGCAAAATCCCATCTCTACTAAAACCCCATCTCTACCAAAAATACAAAAAAAAAAAAAAAAAATTAGCTGGGCGTGATGGCGGGGGCCTGTAATCCCAGCTCCTTGGGAGGCTGAGGCAGGAGAATCAGTTGAACCCGGAGGCGGAGGTTGCAGTGAGGCAAGATCACGCCATTGCACTCCAGCCTGGGCAACAAGAGTGAAACTCTGTCTCAAAAAAAAAAAAAAAAAAAAAAAAAAAAAAAAAAAAAAAAAAACGAGATCATGTCCTTTGCAGAAACATGGATGGAGCTGGAGGCCATTATCCCAAGCAAACTAATGCAGGAACAGAAAACCAAATGCCACATCATGTTCTCACTTGTAAGTGGGAGCTAAATGATAAGAACTTGTGGACACAAAGAGGGGAACAACACACCCTGGAGCCTTTTGGAGGGTACAGGGTAGGAGGAGGGAGAGACTCAAAAAAAAAAAAAAAAAAAAAAAAAAAAAAAAAAAAAAAAAAAAAACTATTGGGTACTAGGCTTTGTACCTGGGTGATGAAATAATCTGTACAATAAACCCCCAGGACATGAGTTTACATATATAACAAATCTGCACATTTACCCTTGAACCTAAAATAAAAGTAAAAAGAAAAAAACCACAAAATAAAAATAAAATTGAATATATCAAAGCTTCAAAAAATAAAAATAAAAATACCAGTAATCCCACAACTAGTTATTTATCCAAAAGAAAAGAAACTGCTGTAGCAAAGCAATATCTGCATTCACAGGTTAATTGCAGCACTACTCAAAATAGTAAAGATATGGAATTGACCTAACTGTCTATCAATAAATGCATGGATAAAGAAAGTATGGCATATATACACAATGGAATATTATTGGCCATCGAAAATGAAATCATGTCATTAGTAGCAACAGAGAAAGAATCGGAGGTCATTATGTTAAGTAAAATAAGCCAGACACAAAAAATTATATATCTCATATTTTTCCTCATAGTGTGGGAAGTTAAAAAGTAGATCTCATGAAAGTAGAGAATAGAATGGTAAAAAATACCTGAGGCTAGGAAGGTTGAGTACGTGGGCAGGAGGAATTGATAGAGATTGGTCAATGGGAACAAGCACACAGTTAGATAGAATGTGTAAGTTTTAATAAAAAGTAGGGTGACCGTAGTTAGCAACAATGTATTGCCTATTTCTAAGTAGCTGGAAGAGAGATCCTGAAATGTACCTGACACATAGAAATAATAAATATCAATGTAGTGGATACCCTAAATAGCCCAACTTGATCATTACAACTTCTATGCATGTAACAATATGTATCCAATAAATATGTAAAATATGTTGTATCAATAAAAAAAAAATTAGTGTGGAAATCAAGGAAGTTGAAAACAAGTCAATAGAGAAAAACAAGGGATGGAAAAGCTGGTTCTAGAATACAGTAATAAAATCAATAAGCCTCTAGCCAGGATATCTAAGAATAAAAGAGAGAAGACACCAATCACTAATGTCAGAAATAATAGAGGGGACAGCACTACAGATCGCATGGACAATATAAGGATAATACATGAATATATATGAATATTATGAACAACACTATGCTCACAATTTGATAATTTAAATGAAATGGACCAGTTCCTTGAAAGACACATCTACCAAATTTCATAGAAGTAGACACTTTGAAAAGGCCTATATCCATTTTTAAAAATTAATCAATAAACAATAACCTTCCAAAATAAAAAGCATGACGCCCAGATTTGTACACTGGTTAATTCTACCAAACATTTAAGAAAGAAATTGTACCAATTCTCTATAATATTTTCTTAAAGGTAGAATCAAAGAAAATATTTCCTAACTCACACTACGAGACTAGCATTAACCGGATACCAAAACTAAAGACATCGCAAGAAAAAAACCACAGTCCAAATCTGTCAACAAAATATCGTCAAAGTAAATGAAACAATATATAAAATAATTACACAACATAACCAAGTGGAATTTATTCCAGTTATACAAATCTCATTCAACTTGTGAAAACCAATTAGCACAGTCCATCACCTCAACAGGCTAAAGAAGAAGACTATGTTAGTTCTATTCATACCTGTGTTTGATATATATCACCACCTTAGGTAGAAAAAAATGTGCCTGGTTTCAGTTCCACTTTTGCCACAGGAGTTTAATCTTGAACAAGATGAAAACAAATGTGGAACACTATTGAAGAGTCTCAGTTATGCCCTTGAATTAAAATGGTAGTTGATCAAAGTTTCTTTATAACTTCAAATTTTTAATAGAGATTTCCAGATTTACAGTATAGTCCTGGGGAGGTCTATTATTAAACGAACTGCTCATATTTCATAATACATTATAAACTAATTAAGTGTTAATTAATGAATTATAGATCTCCCTCGGAGAAATTGCAGAAGATATTTGTACTAAAATATCGTGGGATATATTTACTAGTACATCAAATTCAGTTAGAAATCAGTCAGTTCTTCTACAAATTATTATGAAATAAAGATATTCACAAATGCCACAAGTTTAGGGGAAACAGATTTCACTTATTTGGATCACTAATCCCTTGCTAAATCATAGGCATAACCTACTTAATGCTATTTTGTACATGCTAACTGCCATTTATTTGTAAAAAGGGGAGGCGGACTGCCTTACAAGTGAATGCACATTCTCCCCTTGACATTTGTACCCAGCTTTCTATGAGTAGAATATACGCATTAACACTCTACTAAATGCAGGCTCATTTATGTGCAATGCTACAAGATGGTAGGCTTTGGAAAGAATAGAAATTCAACATTTAACCTAAATTTGCAACTCCATCTTCACTTAAAAATTTTTCCAAAATAGTCTCGATGTGGAGATTCCAAAGCAAAAAAATAAGCAGTTGGGAAATTTTTTTGAAATCAAACTTCATATGATTTTGGAAACCCAATAATACTGAATGGATAATAATATTTTTAAGTCACATTTGCTTTGACTCAAATTTAAGTTTTAATATCTTATTATATGATTTAAGTTTCTGCGAATGAACAAACAGAACTATTAAATTCAAATGAATATAAATTTGGAAATGCCCAGGTTTTCAGTATAAGCTGCTGATCATTACTGAAAGAATTTTATATTTAACCTAACTTGAAAACCTCGATGCTAAAAGTTCTTGATAAATATGGAAAGTAATTGCCACAACAGAAGCTAGGATCAAGAAGTTAGGTGTTTTTCCAAGATAAATAAAAATCATCAGATAATGAGTCCCAACTCATTTACTCACTGGCACTCCTTTTGTCTAGCCCTCATTGAAAAATAAAATTTTCTCACCAAATTCTGTGACATTGTTAGAATATCTGCCCAAATCTCATGTTGAATTGTAATCCCCAATGCTGGAGATGGGGCCTAGTGGGCAGTGTTAGGGTCATGGGAGTAGATCCCTCATGGCTTGGTGCAGTGATGAGTGAGTTCTTACAAGATCTGGTCATCTAAAAGTAAGTGGCACTTCCCCCTCCCAACCCCAATCTCTCTCACTTTCTCCTGCTTTTGCTATGTGATGCGCCTGCTCTCTCTTTACCTTCCGCCATGATTATAAGCTTCCTAAGGCCTCCCCAAAAGCTGAGCAGATGTCAGCACCATGATTCCTGTACGGCCTGCACAACCGTGAGCCAATTAAACTTATTTTCTCTAAAAATTACCCAGTCTCTGGTATTTCTTTATAGCAATGCCAGAATGGACTAATACAGTCTGTTTGAACAGAATTCAAGAAAAACAAAAACAGTGGTGGAAAAAAGAGTCTTCTATGGATGTATACAAAAAGAGACAAAATGGGACTTGGTAATACATAATGAAGGTAGTTTAGGAGTTTTACAACTGTACCTTACCCTTGTCACATTACAAAATGAGTTTAAATAATGAAATGTTTCTATAATTTTACTTATATCACAAAAATAAGTGAATATACCATGAAAAGAGAAATGAACCATCAAGAGGAGTGAAATATTTTATTCTGAGATAGACTGAGAAAATATATAGCAACCAATCAACATGTCATAAGTGAAGAAATTAGCTTACATTTTAAAAAGGTACACTTTTAAATGTAGGGATAAGTATAATTAGATTGTTTGTAACACAAAGGATTGAGAGGATGGATACTCCATTCTCCATGCACTACATTCCCATATCAAAATACCCTATCATGTACCCCATAAATATATATAACAATGTACCAACAAAAAATAAAAAAAAAGTCAGCATAAAATAAAAATCGCTGTCTTTCATGTATTTTTTTAAAGCATTAACATCTAATGAATGAAATCCTCCTTGTTAAAAAGTATGTTTTTTTTCTCTCATACAGTTAAGATATTGATCAAAACATCAAAGACATTAAGGAATATCAAACTGCCTAGTACAGTCACAAATAATTAATGCCTTCATGTCTGTCATATTACTTGATGCTGTAGATTACCTTCTGTAAACACTGCATACCATTCACACAACAGTTCTCACAAAGATTTGGCCCAGGGACATGCCTGATAATGTTTGGCATTGTTTGGGCCTTCTCTGTTAAATACAATAAACTCCTGCTAATTGTTCTTCAACACTTGGGCCTTCTTTCTTACTACGATAAACACCTGAATCTGCCAACATGAAGAAATTAAGTAGAAGTTTAACTTCCTAGCCTAATTTTACATAACAGTGTAACTACCTAGCTACATAATTCCAAAATAAAGACATAAAATGTGAAATTTGATCGTGTATTTTTTATCACAATTACAGTCTGGATGGTTCCTCTTGTCAAACAATCTGTACAAGCTACCAATAATTTAAAAAACAAAGCTCCATCTCCTTTTCTTTTCCTAACCATGCTCTAATTAAAGTTCTAGCTACCTAGCATACTGTCTTGTATACAGAAGAATGAAGAAAAGAAGGAAGAAAAGAAATGTTACAAACATCCCCTAAATTACTGAGGATTACCTTTCTTTTTCTTGCGACTGGACATTATTTTGTTTGGACATATCCTAAGACTTACCCTGGATAAATCTGAAGCACCCATTAAATTTATCAAAGAAGCCACAATAATATGTGTGAGCTTTACATATTTAACCATGTGGAACTAATCAGGCAAGGTTGCTCTAGATCTTACCACAGGAAATAATAGCCTGCAATTTCATTGATGAGGACTGACGTTATTTCTTCTCCCAGTTTTATTTTTATACTTAACAGACACCTTTTGTATCATCTTTGTAGCATTTTACACATGCTCATTCAACATGTCAGAGATTGTTCCAAAAACTTTAAAAAAATAAACCCTTTAATTCTTAAAATAGCACTAGAGGTAGATACTATTGTTATCAACATCCCCATTTTACAGATTAGGGAACTGAAACACAGTTTAATCAAATTATCCAAGACGACATGGCTAGCAAGTGATAAATCTAGGGTTAGATGCTGAACAGTCTGGGTCCATAGTCCATGTATTTAATCACTATGCAATGCTGCTTCTGCATATGATTTTACTGATTGTCTCCAATTCTCCAATGGCCAAATTTTGTCCTGTAGTCTTAACAGTTTCATTTTCACAATGTGATTCACATCCACAAGCACAGCTTTGAACTAATATACAACTCATCTGCCTATGCAAGTGTAAAATTCTGTAAACCTAAACCTAAAACTCCAGATCCATGGAATTTCATAGATGCAGTTCTTTAGATAGATACAGTAATAAATCCACAGGCTGGAGTCAAGACAAACCTGCCTTATGCCAAATTCTTGTCTATAAAGGAGATGCATCATTTTGAGTCTCCAATGCATAGTGTCGCATGTAAGTCTGGCCCAACAACCAAAATTTCTGTTAATCAAGATATCTGCCTAAGACATTTGAAACACCTCAGTGTTCTTCCAAGCTTCAAGTTGAATGGTATTTCTTCACATTTCTGGTCCTTATTATTATTATCAGTGTGCATTACAGACTATGGAGAGAACTACATAACAGCATTTACTAATGGCAGTAACTCTCTTATGTCAGGATTACTGTCACTCTGTACCAGGGTAAACAGAACCCTGAGCTCATCTGGGGATGTTTATTTGAAATTCTACTCTACAATTTGTTTAAAACAGTAGCAATTCACAATGTCATGGGAAAATGTAAGTACTCACTGGATTCTGTTTTGTACCTACAAACAAATCAAAGACAAAACAAAAAAAAAAATCAGCTTATTTTCTGTTGCTCAAACCATTCCAAGATTCTGATCTAAGTTAGTCAACATTTAAGCTGACTTTGGGGACTTTGTAGATTTCTCTGTTGAAGCATGTTTCAGTGGCAGTCAGCAGTGTATGCTGAGCATGGTTGTCGATCCAAATAAAACCAGCAGATAGATTTCTTTGTTATGAAAACGAGTTTTCTCCGGACCTTAAAACTTCCTCTTTACTATAAAGTTGTCAATCCAGAAACAACAAATACATTTTTTTTTTTTACTGAGACTATAAAAATTCAAACTAAATATGGAAAGCTCTTCATTAATTCTAATTATCTTGCCCCAGTGTTATCCTAGAATATATACCATAAGTAGAATAATTAGTGCTACCTTCACAAATTTGACATTATGATTTGTTTAAATAATAATATAAAATCAAATGGATGACTAGTAAAAATTCAAAATAGCCACTGTCTACTTGTGGTACAAATTAAACAACTAGTATTAAGCAAGTAATCTATTCAGAACCTTAAATTTTAAGAGACTGTACAAATGGCCACTGTAATTATTCTAATTACACTATTATTATATTGCTTTATTATTATTGTTACAATGCTATGGTGATGTAACATACGATATGGAGGAGCCGAGTCATTCTATGTATGCCATTCGGACACATGCATTTAAATAATTCTATTTCTAGCACTACACTTCTTATGCCAATCATCACATTCACATCCTATGTCTGATCTTTCATGCTCTCCGTCAGATATAAGTCCTCAAAAGCTCACATTATTCTTCTCTATAATTGCTGACTACGTATTATGATAAATTTTGTGGTAATTAAATCCATTTGGACACAGCCTTCTAAATAAGATACCATTTGTTTCATTTTGCTTTTCTCCCTCTTTAAAAAATTATCTCAAACAGTACACCACCTATTACTTCACCCTTAAATAATTCAATAAAACCAATTTGACTAAATAATAATAATCCCAATTTTCCCAGGCTCACAAAATTTATGTGAGGCTTGCTATGCACTTTTAAGTCATATAAACTATCAAGAGAGAGATGCAAGTTTGCTTTCTGCAGCTCCTGGTCTCTCTTTGGAAAAACTATAAACCCATAAAAAATCACTACACATGATTACCATACCTAGATTATTCACACTCAAGCCTAAAGAGATGAAATTTACTTAATAAAATCAATAAATACAATATAAAAACTTCAAGTCAGCAAACTATAGCATTTAGTCACTCACAACAGAATGAATGCTTAGACAGAAGGGGACATGCACAGTGGTTACAACTTTGAATAGGACCATAAGCCAAGGTTTTTAGGTAACAAAAACCATGTCATCTTCTCACCAATTTTATAATACTTCAGCTTCTTACAAAATGACTCTGTATGCCTCTTATTACTATTGGTTGAAACAGGGGAATAGCTTTGAGTTACGTGAGCACACTGCATCTTTTGCATAGCAGGGAGAGAAGAATGCTTTTTGGGGTTCTTAATTATCCTTCCATGCTTCATTGTTAGAGAAGGTGAATTAAGAAAAGATAATCACTCAACCAGAAATGACCAGTACAATAATGGGCATTTTCAACTGGCTGTAGGAAAAGGCCTTATGGCTAAGACCTTCATGGTCAGTTTCTTCTATAAAGCCAGTGCCTACCTTGTACCCACAGGAGAATTGCCAGATTTAGATATAATTCAGTTAAGACAATTTGGAAACACATTGTCAAGTAGAAAGAAATACCATGTCAGTAACATACGTAATTTTAAATTTTCTAGTAGCTAACATTTTTAAAAATACAATTAATCAGTTAATTTTAATAGTTTAACCCCATATATCCAAAATATTATAATTTCAACATATAATCAACATTAAAAATTATTAATGAGTTATTTAACATTTTCTATATTATCTTTGAAACTTAGTGTGTATTTTACACTCACAGCACATCTCAATTTGGTCTCATCATATTTCAAAATCTCTATAGCTACATACAGGTAGTGCCTATCATGTTAAATGCTGCAGGTTTAAAGCTTCACAATACAAGACTGTAATACAAGCTATAAAGTATATTATAAAGTACAAAATAATAGAAACTATAAAAAGAAGTTTAAGAATGCCAGATAAATTTGTCTAAACTTGTTCAAACCATGCCACACAATATTACATCAATTGTACAGAATTTGTCACTGGAGTTCACTGAAATCAGATGGATTCCATAAAAGTCTGTATGAAAATAGTCCACATTTTGTTCCAGTACTGAAACAGAAAATTCACTTTTTCCACTCCAAAAGTTATTTCACTTTGTATGATTTATCTCTATAAAATTCTAAAAGTTCTATGTTTCAGAAAAGAAATGGAATCAATATAATGCACTTTAGGCCAGTCGCAGTGGCTTATGCCTGTAATCCTAGCAATTTGGGAGGCTGAAGCGGGCAGATTGCTTGAGGCCAGGACTTCGAGACCAGCTGGCCAACATGGCGAAACCTCATCTCTACTAAAAATGCAAAAACTAGCCGGATGTCCTGGTGCACGCACCTGTAATCCCAGCTACTCAGGAGGCTAAGGCAACAGAATGACTTGAACCTGGGAGGCGGAGGTTGCAGTGAGTCGAGATCTCTCCACTGCACTCCAGCCTGGGTGACAGACTGAGACTGTCGGAAGGAAGGAAGGACGGAAGGAAGGAAGGAAGGACGGAAGGAAGGAAGGAAGGAAGGAAGGAAGGAAGGAAGGAAGGAAGGAAGGAAGGAAGGAAGGAAGGAAGGAAGGAAGGAAGGAAGGAAGGAAGGAGAAAAGAAAAGAAAAAGGAAAGGAAAGGAAAGGAAAGGGGAAGGGAAGGGAAGGGAAGGGAAGGGAAGGGAAGGGGAGGGGAGGGAGGGAGGGGAGGGGAGGGGAGGGGAGGGGAGGGGAGGGGAGGGGAGGGGAGGGGAGGGGAGGGGAGGGGAGGGGAGGGGAGGGGAGGGGAGGGGAGGGGAGGGGAGGGGAGGGGAGGGGAGGGAGGGGAGGGGAGAAGGGAAGGGAAGGGAAGAAGGGAAGGGAAGAAGGGAAGGGAAGAAGGGAAGAAGGGAAGAAGGGAAGAAGGGAAGAAGGGAAGAAGGGAAGAAGGGAAGAAGGGAAGAAGGGAAGAAGGGAAGAAGGGAAGAAGGGAAGGGAAGAAGGGAAGGGAAGGGAAGGGAAGGGAAGGGAAGGGAAGGGAAGGGAAGGGAAGGGAGAAAGAAGAAAGAAAGAAAGAAAGAAAGAAAGAAAGAAAGAAAGAAAGAAAGAAAGAAAGAAAGAAAGAAAAGAAAAGCACTTTAGAAAAGTCACTTTATTAATAACAATATGTTTTCTTTGAAGTGTAGTATTAACAATGACAACTTCGTCATCCTCCCAAACACCTGTAGTTTACATTTGGAATCACTGTTTATTTCAATGCTCCAAGTACTTTTCTTTTCCCAAATGAAAATCAGATATGTTCATTTCAATCTTGATAAACACAATTTATAGAAAGTATGGGGTAAAATGCAACTGGGAGAAGAAAAAATAATAGGACCCAGTGAAAGTGAATTCCCAGAAAGGGATTCTTCACTCTATATAACTTTGTTAAGGTCCCATTTTTGTTTTTCTCAGAAGAGAATATAAATGTCTCCTCTGCATTTTGTGAAGCCCACAGACTCTATGATTTTATAAAGGATAAATTCAGAGAATACCAAAGCTGCCCTTTATACACTCAACAACCTGTACAGTATATGCCACGCCATGCACCATTTTAGATGCTGAGGATACAATGAAGAGCAGGGTAGATCTGGTCGTGAATTAATGGAGCCTGCATCTACATGCTTGGCTTTTAAGTCTCCAACTTACCCTTTATTTGCCTAAAAGGGGAGAATTAAATCGTGTATATACAATTTTATTGTAGTTAAGTCCTTTGTTACTGAACTTTACTGCTTCATATTATCTTCAAGTTATAAAATACCCTAATAAAAATCACAAGCTTAAGGATGAGCTCCCAACTGTAAAGTTGCAGACAAATCCAGTCTATTAAAGATTTTGAAATTTTTTTTTCAAAAAAACCTAGTGAATCGTAACTTAAGAATTGGAATTTAAATAACATATTGTATAGTCTTGTCTGGCATTAAAATTCTATATCAACTAACATGCTAAGATGTTTTAAAAAATTCCAAGTAACTAAAGAGGAAAATGGTAAGATAGACTTTCACCTCTAAGGCCACTCATTTGAATGTTTTCCAGTTCTAATAATAGACATTTTCAGTTGTCTGCAGGAATTCTATTTGTAGAATTAGATCAGCCCTTAAACCCAAAACATCATAATAGTAATTAGTCGTCCATCTGAAGCAGATGACAAAGAGGTATTAGCATGGTGGCTTTTGTAAAAATAAAAACCAAACAAAGTAGCACTTTAACACCTGAATTCAGTGACTTTTGGGAATATATGTCAGTATAAATTATTATACATTTAATAATCTGTATTTATGCTCATCACTTTATTTGAATTTTTACTGACATTTTTGAATGAATATATACAATATATTCATTCAAAGGCTACTATTTAATCTTAACTTTTTTTATCATTATTTGGTATATCATATAGTATGTTCACATTATATTTATTACCTTATTAATTTGTAAATTTTGTAATATAGGATTTAACTGATCTATTTAATCTATTTTCCTAATTTTGTGCATCCTCTAAATTCAGCAATCTACTATAGTTAGTATAAATTCCATTAGAATTTTTAAATAGGACAGGTAGTCTAACTTTTAAGTAATGGACACACTTCCGTTTAAGTGAGCTGACATTTGAATAACAATCTATGCTTTTTCATTACTCAACCAAAAAAGTGTTCAAGGTCAGTTTCTGAAATTAAAGAAATACTTACACTACCTCAATCTTTTGCTTTCTAAAATAATCCTTCAGCCATCAACCTTTCTGGGAGCACAGCTAAGAGACTAAAGTCAAAATGTAAACATAAACATTTCCTTTTACTCTCAACTAGGTCATTTGATTCATATTTCTTTGACTTTGGTTGTTTTATTTCCATTTTCTGAACCAAGTTGACAAATACTTAATGGTAGCTGCTTTTTACAGATTATATATTTAAGGATTTTCATTTATATTTAATTTACCATTATTTCATGAAAACTGTGGTTAAAATAATTCTTCTTTTTCTAAACAAATTGTTCTTAGGGATGTAGAATCAGCTCTAGTTTCAGCAAAGAATACCAAAAGTTTAGAGCATTTCCAAGTAATAAGGAGCCATAGTCTCTTAACCAGTGGAGGTACTTCCAAGATTGAGGAACGACTTTCATTTCTAACATTTATAGCCCCAGAATGGACTTCTTTTTTCCACAGACAATTCACCACATGCTCAGAACAAATTTATTTCATATAAATAAATTGCTGATAAGAAATAGTGGTGAAAATCTTTCCCTCAAGTGGGGGAACTAATCCTCAACAATTTTCTATTCATCAGATCCTCAAATTCTGAATTTATAAAACACTTTCCACAATTTCCAGCATTACTTATGGAAACAATCTAAAATTCACATCTCTCAAACATACAACAGTACTTTGTGACCCAATTAAGAGGTATGATCCATGTCCAACGTACCACCCATCCTAGACTTCAACCTACAGCACAGCCTGTCTTTATAGATAAAGGGCAGTATTGTTCAGGTAGGAGTAAATTGTTCTTGTAAGCTATTAAATGTAACAAAGAGCTCCTATCACCCGGATTGACTTCTTTTGAATGATATAAGTGGAGTCATCAGGCAAGAGAAATAACAAAAAGAAAACTGACAAAAAGGGATGTATTCTAAATACATTAATGGTGTTTCTGCATTTTGCCTGATAGGCACTTTCTAAATGAAATATATTAAAAAGCAAATACACCAGCTTTTGTAGAAGGTTTTAATTGGATTTAATGTGTTCTTATGAAATGTTTTTACTAGTCTCTTATTAACGTATTTCTGGTTATTGTTCATTTTTAAATTCCACTTGGTGAATAAAGGCAAATGGAAATACTCCAAATGCAGAATATCTTCGGAAATTCTGTACCTTGTCTCTTAGGGGTTAGACTGAGGAATGAGTGTAGAACTGAGAGTACAATTCTTGTAAGCCTAATAAATTGAAATATTGGAACTATGATGACGGGAAATTATCCTCTCTCAGGAAAGAAAAGTTGAAAGCAGACCGGGAAATAAAGGTACAATTTATTTTTATTCTGCACATAAGCATCTAGAAATGGGAAAAAGTATATCACTGTATACGTTTAGCAAAATTGTTCAGGGTTAGGAACACATTACATTAGAAAGTTACCTAATGAGTCTTCTACAGTAGTTTTCTGTAGAGGACTACCTGCTCACAAACAGGGTGTTCCCGATAAGTCCTGCTCTGGCAAAGGAAGCAGGGCGTTCCCCATAAGTCCTGCTCTCGCAAACAAAGCAGGGCATTCCCGACAAGTCCTGCTCTAGCAAACGAAGCAGGGCGTTCCCAATAAGTCCTGCTCTTGCAAACGAAGCAGGGCGTTGGGGGCCTGTTTATATGTAAATATCTTGAAAATCCAGAAAGTCAGGGAAAGGTCAGAAAAACAACAATGTGTCTTGTGACTTGGCAACATTCCACAAACGACTGTATAAAATAAAGCGGAGCGCGCCATTCGAGGCGGCCGCCATGTTTGTCTTGTCTTGTGTTGTCTTGTGTGTTCATTCCTTTGTTTAGGAAACAGGTGGACCCCAACAGTTTTCTTTGGTAATTGTAGCTTTAAAAAATTTGTTTTGAAGATTAAAAAAAAATGTTTTCAGAGTAACATCATAGATGGCACAGCCAAATCAAGTCTCAGAAATAGTATGTTCTTAAGTAGAGAAAGGAAGAAAATCAGAGGTGAAGGAAATAGCTATGGCTACAAAGAAGACAGAGGACACACATGGAGTGGAGAAAAGATTTGATAGGTGTGCACGTATGTAACACACACACACACGTTACCCCATCAACAGAACGAAATTGGAGCAGTGACAGCTTTAATACTATGATAAATATTCTTTTGCCTAGCTAACTTTATGCATACACAAAGTTCATATAGGGAAGAGGAAAGAGCAGCTCCATGCTCACTATTCAATTTTGTGGCTAAAATATTTATCGTTTAAAAACTGGAGAATCTTTACATAATTGTTCCAATATATGAGTCTTCTAAGCATATGGTTTCAGTAATGCAAACATTCCTTCCTTTCAAGTTAATTTTTCATCCTAAAGCAGTCCACTACCTGCTCATTGCAGGTCTCATAATTTCCAACTTACTTTTCTACTACTGGGCACACTTGTTCTTCTGCTACTTATCACTACTAAAGATAGTTATTTGATGTTTCCAGGGGAGCTGTCCTCCTAGCCCACCTGAGTAATACTGTACTTCAAATCTCACCTAACCCTAGTTCATCATTTCACTTAATAATCTGTGCTTCATAGGTTTTCACTATAACTCAGAGTAAGTAGAGCTTATCCTTTAACCCTACACCCTTAAATATACTAAAGGTTAGAGCAGAAGTAAGTGAAATTGAAATGCAGAAAACAATACAAAAAATCCATGAAACAAAAAGCTGATTTTTTGAAGTTAAACAAAATTGACAAAGCTTTATCCAGACTAATTTAAAAAAAGAGAAGATCCAAATAAACAAAATCAGAAATCAAAAAGGAGACATAACAAATGATACCACAGAAACTCAAAGGATCCTTAGTGGCTGTTGTGAGCAAATATGTCAATAAATTAGAAAATCTGGAAGAAATAGACAAATTCCCTAGACACATGCAACCTACCAAGATCAAACCAGGAAGAAATTCAAAACCTGAACAGACCAATAATAAGTAATGAGACTGAAGTCATAATAAAAAGTCTTCTAGTAAAGAAAATGCAGGGACCTGATGGCTTCACTGCTGAATGCTACCAAACATTTATAGAAGAATTAATACCAATACTATTCAAGCTTTTCCAAAATACAGAGGAGGAAGGAATACTTCCAAACTCATTCTATGAGACTAGCATCACCCTAATACTAAAACCAGATAAAGACACACACACAAAGAAAAAGAAATATAGGCCAATATCTCTGGTGAATCATGATGCAAAAATCCTAAACAAGATACTAGCAAATCAAATTAAACTATACATTAGAAAGATCATTCATCATATCCAAGTGGGCTCTATCCCTGGGGTGCAAGGAAAATTCAACATATGCAAATCAACCAATGTGATATATGGTATTAACAGAATGAAAGATAAAACCATATGATCATTTCCACAGATCCTGAAAAAGCATTTAATAAAATTCAACATTCTTTCCTGATAAAAAAACCCTGAAAAACTTTTTTTAGAAGACACATGCCTCAATGTAATGAAAACCATATACAACAGACCCACAGCAACTGTCATACTAACTGAGGAAAAACTGAAAGCCTTTTCTCTAAGATTTGGAACAAAACAAGGATGTTCACTGTCATCACTGTTATTCAACACAGTACTGGAAGTCCTGGCTAGAGCAGTCATACAAGAGAAAGATATAAAGGGCATCAAGATTGAAAAGCAAGAAGTTAAAGTATTCTTGTTTGCAAAGGATGTGATATTATATTTGGAAAATCCTGAAGACTACAAAAGAAAACTATTAGAACAGTTTTTTAAAATTCAGTAAGTTGGCAGGATACAGCATCAACATTCAAAAATCAGTAGCATTTTTATATGCCAACAGTGAACAATGTGAAAAAAATAAAAAAGTAATCTCATTTACAATACCCACACATAAATTTAAATAGCTAGAAATTAACTGAAGAAGTAAATGATCTCTATAATGAAAACTGCAAAACACTGATAAAAAATTGAAAAGGACACAAAAAAATAGAAAAATATTTCATTTTCATGGATTGGAAGAATCAATATTGTTAAAATGTCCATGGTACACAAAGCAATCTATAGTTTCACTGAAATCCCTATCAAAATACCAATGACATTCTTCACAGAAATAGAAATCAATCTTGAAACTTATATAGAATGACAAAAGATCCAGAATAGCCAAAGTTGTCCTAAGTAAAAATTAAAAAAAAAAAAAAAAAAAAATGGAGGAATCACATTACCTGACTGCAAACTATACTACAGAACTATAGTAACCAAAACAAGATGGTACTGACATAAATACTGACATATATAGTAATGAAACAGAACTGAGAACCCAGAAACAAATCCACACACCTACAGTGAACTCATTTTTGACAAAGATGTCAAGAGTATACGTTGGGGAAAAGACGGTTTCTTCAATAAATGGTGCTAGGAAAACTGGACAACCATATGCAGAAGAATGAAACTAGACCCCTATCTATGGCCATATACAAAAATCAAAACAAAATGAATTGAAGACCTAAATCTAAGACCTCAAGCTATGAAACTACTACAAGAAACATTGGGAAAAATCTCCAGGTCTTTGGTTTGGGCAAAACTTTCTTGAGCAAAATCTCACAAGTGCAAGCAACCAGAGGAAAGACAGACACATGGAATCACATCAAGTTAAAAAGCTTCTGCACAGTAAAGGAAATAATCAACAAAGACATAACTCACAGAATGGGAGAAAATATTTGCAAACTACCCATCCGAAAAGGGTAGAATATAAAAGGAGCTCAAACAAGTCTATAGAAAAAAAATTAATAATCCGATTTAAAAGGGTCAAAGGTTTGAAAAGACACTTCTCAAAATAAGACATACAAAGGGCAAACAGGCATATGAAAAGGCGAAAAACATCACTGATCATCAGAGAAATGCAAATTAAAAACTACAATGAGATATCGTCTCACCCCAGTTAAAATGGCTTAATCCAAAAGACAGGCAATAAAAAATGGTGGTCAGGATGTGCAGTAAAGGAAAGCCTCATAGACTATTAGTGGGAGTGTAAATTAGTACAACTACTGTGGAGAAGAGTTTGGAGGTTCCTCAAAACTAAAAATTGAGCTACCATATTATTCTGCAATCTCTCTGCTGGCTATATACCCAAAAGAAATGAAATCAGTATATTGAAGAGATATTTGCACTTCTATGTTTGTTGCAGCACTGTTTACAGTAGCTAAGATTTGGATACAATCTGAGTATCCAAAAACAGATAATGAATGTATAAAGAAAATGTGGTACATATGCCCAATGGAGTACTTTTCAGCTATGAAAAGAATGAGATCCAGTCATTTGCAACAACTTGGATAGAACGGGAGAATACTGTGTTAAATGAAATAAGCCAGGCACAGAAAGACAAACATCACATATTCTCACTTATTTGTGGGATCTTAAAATAAAAACAATTGAACTCATGGAGATGGAGAGTAGAAGGATGATTACCAGAGGCTGGAAAAGATAGTGGTGGACTTTGGAGGAGGTGGGGATGGTTAATGGATGCCAAAAATAGAATAAATGAATAAGACCTAGTATTTGATAGCACAACAGGGAGACTAGAGTCAATCATAACTTATTGTACATTTTTAAATAACTCAAAGAGTGTAATTGGATTGTAACTCAAATGGTAAATGCTTGAGAGGATAGATAACCCATTATCCATGATGTGCTTATTTCACATTGTGTGCCACAGATTATCAAAATATTCCATGTTCCCCATAAATATATATACCTACTATGAACCCACAAAAATTTTTTTAAAAACACTTGAAAAACCATTAATACTAAGACTCAAAAGTGTGATTTTCATGTATGAGAGACAGTCAATTATAGGGTAAACTTTCCTCACAAATATCACAAAAGGTTCCAAAACTGGCAATGCTATTATCAACTGTCAACTTCCTCTAGAAAAGGAAGGAAAACTATAGACAAAGTAGGTAAATAATGGAATCAGAATATAAAACAAACCAAGGACGAAATAGTCTTTTGAAACTATCCTGTCCGTTGATTCAGAAAAAAAGATCAAACAGAAACTTGGATCTGCACCTTTTTTTCCCTGTAGAATATTTATTCAACTCATTTCATCATGCACACTATATATGTCAGCTCCCTTCTGTTCTGCACTAACTTAAAAAAATGGCTCTTACTTGTAAGGATGTCACATCCTTAAATATCAACAAACAATGAACTATATTTACACATTGAGATTTTTTTTTTCCCCTCAATTTTCACTGAGTAGTTCCTACATACAAGTTATTGGCATAAGTTTAAATTTTTCAGCTGTATTCTGGCCCATTGCCTCAACTCTCCTCAGATGGTTTCTCTCACTTGGTGTATTACATTAAACTATGAAGTTATTTACATAGTTGCAAGGTCAATGGTAAGACTTTAACTATTATAAATGTTATCCTATATATCTAAGCAGGTCTTCTTGCCAATATAAATGGTTGGAAAAAACAAAATATGCATAATTCTTCCATATATCTAAGAAGTTTCTCCCTCCAGCTAACAGATAAGTAGCATTCCAACAATAGAATCACTTTTATCATAGATGTAGATTTAACAAAAAAGCCAACACCAATATATTCATGCTACAAAAGGTTTTTAAAATTAATATAGAAATTAGTTATATAAATCAATATTCTATGAAAAAATTCCCACTAGCTAAACCTCACTTTAAAATAATACCTTTAGTTTTTGGGAATTTGGATTATCTTTAAGGAGATGAAAAAGGCAAAGAAAATTTTTCTACCAAAAGTCCTCATCCGAAAACCTTGTTTACTCTTGTTTTTGCCATTCCCAATCTACACCTAGTCACATCAATCACCCTTCAAGGTACCACTCAAATGAGTTGTCTTAAATCTTCTGCCAGTCATTGATAATACTGGCATCACTGATCTGTCACTCTTAAAGACCTCTACTTAACACTACCAAACTCCTAGGGCTGCTTTAAAAATCCAATGAGATAACATGAGTTAAACCACTCATTAAATTATGAAACACTATGTGATTGTGAACTATTGATGTAAGCACTCAAAAATACTTGCTGGATACCTGAATGAAAGTATCTGTCATGAAATATTTTCTTAATTTTCAAGCTCTATAAGGAGGTGCCATAAAGTTTACATTCATTATTTATAATTTACTTATTCTGAAAATCTGTGTACATGTGTATAATATAAAGTATTACGTGTTTTTGTGCATGACAAATGGGGAGAAAAGGAGAAATCTTGAAGAGAAACATATATTTTCTGCTTGAATAAGTGGATGAAAATTAGCCTTCTGCCATCAGTTCCTGAAAACTCCTACCTAATATATATTTACATTTTTCTTTGGGCTTGATTTATTATGTTGAAAGTCATTTAAAAACCATTTAAGGGTACAATCTACCAAGCTTCTTTAAAACTGTTCAAAATGTTCTAAAAGTGAAAAAGTAAAATATGACCAAAATTATTGACATCTAAGAGACAAAATTCATCGGCTCAAAACCTTGATTAATTCATATCTTAGTGAAGCAAATAACTTTAAACGTTTACAATTTCTTGTGTTCTTTAAATTTTACATAAAGGTAAATGAAGAATATTATTAGCTTCTGACATTAAGCAATACACTTCAGATGCATGTGAATATAATTAAGGGTTACACAGAGGGTCAATTTTCTGTAATGCAATTATACCATAAAAATAAGCTGCTGGAAAAATATGGCAGGTTTGGTTTTTATTCATATAAATGTGTTCTGTTACAAAAAGAAAACCATTTGGCCACAAGTACATGTACAGTACCTATGATATTATTAGACAAGGCATAAACTCCATGGAATATTTTAACAAAGCCCTCTCTAAAGATGCAAATTCATAATTATGTAAGGAAAAGAAAGCGTGCATGTTCATGTCTGTCATGAAAATGTAACAGTCTGCCTCCTCATTTATGCATCATAAGACAATAAAGTCATCAGTGATTATTTCTGCCAAAAAAAAAAAAAAAATCTTATTCAGGAACCTAGAGCATAATAAAATACAGAACACACAAAGTGCAGTTACTTATTTATCTGGCATTATGGCACCGGCACTGTGCCTTCACTAGCATACCTTCCCATAATTGAGGTATACATGATTGACTAGCCACTTTGCTTTATTCCTTAACTATTTTTGTTCTCTATGAGGATCCAAAGCCAATAGCAAAACTGCATGAGTAGGGATGTTCACTGCAGGTGAGAATTCCATTTATTAAGCAGTGATTTGTGTCAGGTCTCATCTAATCTTCACAATAATGCTTCAACGTGCATACTAGTTTAATTTTTTTATCTGAGAATACTGAGCTCACAGAGTTTGAAAAACTTTCCCCAGGTCACAATAGCTAGAAGAAATAGTGCATGGATTTGAACCAAGATTTCTCTGATGCCAACAACTCTGCCCTTTCTATTGGACCATGCTACCTCCTGAAGCTAGGCATCATCTGTATGGTCTTACGGCATCCTCACCTCAATTCAAGAATCAGGACATTACCTACAAAAGTGGCTACTTTGTGATGTTATCATTCCACATAATTTTCTGAGATAATCCCCTCACAACAGCAACATTCTCATGAAATTCACATTCTACATCACAAAAGCTAACCATGAGAAAGTAGCCTTTTGATATGGTTTGTCTGTGTCCACACCCAAATCTCATCTTGAATTGTAACTCCCACAATTCCCACATGTCATGGAAGGAATTCAGTGGGAGGTGACTGAATTATGAGGGTGGGTCTTTACTGCACTCTCCTCATAATAGTGAATGAGTCTCATGAGATCTGATGTATTTTAAAATGGGAGTTTCCCTGAGCAAGCTCTCTTGCTTTTTGCCTGTGGCCACACATGTAAGGTGTGACTTGCTCTGCCTTGCTTTCTGCCATGATTGTGAGGTCTCCCAGCCATGTGGAACTGTAAGTCCAATAAACCTCTTTCTTTTGCAAATATCCCAGTCTCAGTTTGTCTTTAACAGCAGCATGAAAATGGACTAACACAGTAAATTCATACCAGTAGAGTTGGGCGTTGCTGAAAAAATACCCAGAAATGTGGAAAAGACTTTGGAACTGGGTAATAGGCAGAGGTGGGGACAGTTTGGAGGGCTCAAAAGAAGACAGGAAAATGTGGGAAAGTTTGGAACTTCCTAGAGACTTCTTGAATGACTTCGACCAAAATGCTGATAATGATGTGAACAAGGAAATCTAGGCTGAGGTGGTCTCAGATGAAGATGAAAAATTTGTTGGGAACTGGAGCAAAGGCGACTCTTGTTATGTTTTAGCAAAGAGACTGAAGGCATTTGGGTGCTGCCCTAGAGACTTGAGGAACTTTGAACTTGAGGGTATCTGGCAGAAGAAATCTCTAAGCAGCAAAGCATTCAAGGTGTGACTTGGGTGCTGTTAATGACATTCAGTTTTATAAGGGAAGCAGAGCATAAAGGTTTAGAAAACATGCAGCCTGTCAATGTGATAGAACAGAAAATCCCAATTTGTGAGGAGAAATTCAAGCACAAGTAATGAGGAGCCAAACATTAATCCCCAAGACAATGGGGAAGACATCTCCAGGGCATGTCAGAGGTTTTCACAGCAGTGCCTCCCATTACAGGCCAAGAGGCCTCAGAAAATAAGTGGTTTTGTGGGCCAGGCCCAGGGTCCACGTGCTGTGTGCAGCCTATGGACTTGGTGCCCTGCATCTCAGCTGCCCCAACTATGGCTGAAAGGGGTCAACATAGAGCTGGGGCCATGGATTCAGAGGGTGCAAGCCTCAAGCCTTGGCAGCTTCCATGTGATGTTGAGCCTGCAAGTGCAGAGAAGTCAAAAATTAAGGTTTGCAAACCTCTGCCTAGTTTTCAGAGGATGTATGGAAACACCTGGATTTCCAGGCAGAAGTTTGCTGCAGGGATAGGGATCTCATGGAGAACTTCTGCTAGGGCAGTGAAAAAGGGAACTGTGGGGTCAGAGCCCCCACACAGAGTCCCTGCTGGGGCACCACCTAGTGGAGCTGTAAGAAGAGGCCCACTGTCCTCCAGACCCCAGAATGGTAGATCCACTGACAGCTTACATCGTGCGCCCAGAAAATCCCCAGACACTCAGTGCTAGCCTGTGAAAGCAGCTGGGAGAAGGCTGTACCCTGCAAAGCCACAGGGGTGGAGCTGCCAAAGACCATGGGAACCCACCTCTTGTATCAGTGTGACCTGGATGTGAGACATGGAGTCAAAGGAGATCATTTTGGAGTTTTAAGATTTGACTGCCCTGCTAGATGTTGGACTTGCATGGGACCTACAGTCCCTTTGTTTTGGCCAATTTCTCCCATTTGGAATGTCTGTATTTACCAATGCCTGTACCTCCATTGTATCTAGGAAGTAACTAACTTGCTTTTGATTTTTACGGGCTCACAGGCAGAAGGTACTTGCCTTGTCTCAGATGAGACATTGAACTGTGGACATTTGAGTTAATTCTGAAATGAGTTAAGACTTTGGGTGACTGTTGGGAAGACATGATTGGTATTGAAATGTGAGGACATGATATTTGGGAGGGACCAGGTGTGGAATGATATGGTTTGGCTGTGTCCCCACCCAAATCTCACCTTGAATTTTAACTCCCACAATTCCCACATGGCATGGGAGGAACCTGGTGGGACGTGATTGAATTATGGGGGTGGGTCTTTCCTGCACTGTTCTCATTATAGTGAATGAATCTCACGAGATCTGATGGTTTTAAAAACAGGAGTTTCCTGGCACAAGTTCTCTCTCTTTTTGCCTGCTGCCATCCATGTAAGATGTGATGTGCTCCTCCTTGCCTTCTGCCATTATTGTGAGGCCTCCTCAGCCCTGTGGCCCTGTAAGTCCAATAAATTTCTTTCTTTTGTAAATTGTCCCATCTCAGGTATGTCTTTATTGGCAGTGTGAAAATGGACTAATACACTTTAAAACAATTTGGTAAATCTAGAGCTCTTTAATATAGTTTGGATATTTGTCTCCTCCAAATCTCACATTGAAATTTGATCCCCAATATTGGAAGTTGAGTCAGGTGGGAGATGTTTGGGTCATGGGGTCAGATTCCTTGTGAAAGGCTTGACACTTTCCTCACAGTAATGGAGTGTCTTCTTGATCTATTCGTGTATGGGAGATCTGATTGTGGTTTCTTTTTCTTTTTTCTTTTCTTTTCTTTTTTCTTTTTTTTTTCTTTTTTCTTTTTTTTTTTTTTTTTTGTTTTTTGAGATGGAGTCTCTGTTGATCAGGCTGGAGTGCAGTGGCATGATCTCCACTCACTGGAATCTCCACCTCCCAGGTTCAGGGGATTCTCCTGCTTCAGACTCCTGAAGAGCTGGGACTACAGGTGCCCATGACCACACTTGGCTAATTTTTGTATTTTTAGTGGAGACAGGGTTTTGCCATATTGGCCAGGCTCGAAATTCTGACCTCAGGTGATCCACCCACCTTGGCCTCTCAAAGTTCTGGGATTACAGACGTGAGCCACCACACCTTGCCAAGACCTGATTGATTGTTAAAAAGTCCCTGGCAGTTCCCTCCCCTCTCTCTCTCCCTCGCTCCCTCTCTTGCCATGTGATGTCTGTTCCCCTTTGCCTTCTGCCACGAATGAAAGCTTTCCAAAGGCTTCAACAGAAGCCGATGCTGACACCACACTTCTTATACAGCTTTCAGAACTGTGAGCCAAATAAACACCTTGTCTCAAGTATTTCTTTCTAGTAATGCAAAATGGACTAAGACACTCTTCACTCTCATCTTGCTATTGAACAGATATTTCTGCATCTTTTGTGACTATCATAAACAGAAAAGCAGTTTAAAGGCACTCAAGTGTCTGTTAAGTAATAGCAAGATCATTTATAATAAATGTATGTGCCCACACACCTTGAACATTTTTTAAAATAACATGTATCGACTGCAATGAGAAGCACATAGAATATAGACATCTCTGCAATAAATCCCACTTAAGATAGTAAAACTAGACAATAAGTGACTTGAATCTATTCACTGTGAGAGTCCATTGTATAAGTTGTATTCTTCCCACCTAAGCCAGTCAAGCTCTCTGGAATTTACACTGACCACTAAATTCTTCAAACAAATACACAATCACATTTCTGTTCATCACTCTGTGGCTTTAATTTCAGATACAAAAGAACAGTTTTCTGCATATACAATTGTGTAAAATTCCTAAACCCATATTTTTCAGTTTTCCACATTTTCTTAATTTTTCTCCAATTCCCAGTTATAATTCTCATTTTGGTCCCCTACCTCTTTCTCAATATAAATGAGCAATATGTTGCTTGACTTCAAACCAGAAATCTTATCAGAAGGAGCTTTGGGGTCTTGAGTATAAAAAGATAATAAAACCAATGAGTACCTTTTCTTTCTTCCTCTCAGAAACCTAGTGGATTATAAAGACAGTACTATTTTCTTAAATATAAACAACATTTTATTAGTTTCTCAAAACATGACTCTCCCAGACATCTTCTGACTAACAATTATTTTCTGGTTAAAGAAAATATTGTAATTTCCCTCTTGCTGGAAATGCTGGACAAGAGCTAAAGTACAGTGAGAGCCATGTATTTTCTCCAGAAGAAATTATGTGATGAGTACAAATCACTCTTACAACTTTTTTTGATAATTTGGGGGAAAATCTTCTTTAAAGTATTTCCATATCACTCAGCAAATTGAATTGCAGTACCAAGAATGAAGGGGAGGAAAGATAATGAATAAGGGAGGACTTAAAGGAAAAGCTACACCAAAGCAAGATAATCTCCTGAATTAAAATAAAAAATTCATTGTGATGGCCTGCTGTTGAAAACTGAGATGTAGAAATAGAATAGAGATATAGAGGGAAATCACAATTCTTTTATTTTTCTTATCAAAGGAAAAACCAAGGTAAAAGACGATTTGGAATTAGGCAAAATGAAGACAAATGTAACTGGTTTGCTTTCAATAGAGCTATAGTCTCCAGTGACTGATGCACACCACAAAAACAATGAAGGAACTATGTAACTTTGACCAAGTGCTTCTAAAATTTTCTACAGAAATGAGCTCTATGTTGAAAAGTAAGAAAGAAAAGATCCCAGCTACTAGACTCTCGGTCCAATTTGCTTTAAGTCTTAGTTTTTTTCATCAATTCTGGTCTATTTAATAAGACACAGTTGCTCAGGACATATTAGTAGTAAATCTAAACAAGAAGTATATCATCTTCTTACAGTCTAGCACTTGATATGGTTGTCAAAGCGCTATAGCTGCATGAAAACATTCACATGTACTGTGTTGTTTAATATTGAGTGTCAACTTGATTGGATTGAAGAATACAAAGTATTGATCCTGGGTGTGTCTATGAGGGTGTTGTCAAAGAAGGATTAACATTTGAGTCCTATAAGTCCTGTCCTTACAGAGAACCCTAATAAAGATTTTGGTACCAGGACTTCTTCGAGAGGAGCAGAATTTATAGAATTGGGCCCACTAAGTAGGGACTGTGCTTTTAATGTTTGCAGTTGAGGGAGTTAAAAAGAAAAAGGTTCTAATAGTTGATTTGCTTAGTTAGCTGAAATACAGATTAGAATATGGCCCACTGTGAGTGAGCTGGAAATGACTGATCTCCCTTGGTTTAATGTAGAGGAAGGGATCCCAAGGCTTAGGTTGATTGGGATGGTGAAGTAAATTAGTCACTTTAGACCTACTCATTCCAGCTGGGAGGGTCCAGAAGATATACCCTTGACCAATGCCTTGTGAAGTAGATTTGTGAGGGCAGCACCTGAATCTTTGAAAAACCCTATAATTGCTCTTCTCTGTATGTCAGATCTAATGGTAGGAACCTCAGTCACTCAACTACAAAATTTAAATACAGTGGGAATAATAGGATCCCAAGGTAGCAAGGGCCAACTGGCGACACTCAAATGTCAAAGGGAAGGTAAGCATAGCAACAATAATGGACAGCAGAGGCAAAGTGGCAATCAGAACGGTGTGACTCGTGTAGAGCTCTGGCACTGACTAATTAATCACGGTGTTCCTAGAAGTGAAATCTATAGGAAGCCTACTGCATTTCTACTTAATTTTTACAAACAGAAAACTTCTAGGTCGAATGGACAAAAGAATGATTTGAATTATAAAAACAGAATCACGGCCCCTCAAACAATTTCCAGACTTGAGTCAGTTTACAGACCCAAAACCCCTTGAATGAAGGGGAGGCTTGGTCCCCTTAAGGGAAAATCCCACTACATTACTGACAATTTATGCAGTGAAGCTTTCTCCCATCTTTCTCTAAGGAGACCTCCGACCTTTTACTAGGGTAAGTGTGCATTGGGAAAAGGGAAGTGATCAGGCATTTTGGACACTGGCTTTGAGCTGACATTGATTCCAGGGGACCCAAAATATCATTATGGTCCTCCAGTTAAAGTAGGTGCTAATGGAGGTCAGATAATTAATGAAGTTTTAGCTCAGGTCCAACTTACAGTGGGTCCAGTGGGTCCCTGGACTCATCCTGTAGTCATTTCCCCAGTGCCAGAATACATAATTGACATAGACATACTTTGCAGCTGAAGGAACCCCCCACATTGACTCCCTGACTGGTAGGGTGAGGGTTATGATGGTGGGAAATACCCAGGGGAAGCCATTAGAGCTGCCTCTACCTAGAAAAACAGTAAATCAAAAAATAATATAGCATCCCAGGAGGGACTGTGGAGATTAGTGTCAGCATCAAGGACTTGAAAGATACAGTGGTGGTGACTCCCACCACATTTCCATTCAACTTTCCCATTTGGCCTGTGCGGAAGACAGATGGATCTTGGAGAATGACAGTGAATTATCATAAGCTTAACCAAGTTGTGACTCCAATTGTAGCTGCTGTACCAGATGTGGTTTCACTGTTTGAATAAATTAACACATCTCCTGGCACCTGGTTTGCAGTCATTGACTTGGCAAATTCCTTTTTCTCCATTCCTGTCCATAAGGCCCACCAGAAGCAATTTGCCTTCAGCTGGCAAGACTAGCAATATACCTTTACTGTCCTACCTAAAGGGTATATCAACTCTTCACAAAGACTTTGATTGTTTTTTCCTTCTGCAAAATATCACACTGGTCCATTATATTGATGACATTATGCTGATTGGATCCAGTGAGCAAGAAGTAGCAGACACACTGGACTTATTGGAGAGACATCTGCATGCCAGAGGATGGGAAATAAATCTGACTAAAATTTAGGGAACTTCTACCTCAGTAAAATTTCTAGGGGTCCTGTGTTATGGGGCCTGTTGAGATATTTCTTCTAAGGCGAAGGGTAAGTGATGCATTTGGCCTCTCCTACAACCAAGAAAAGGCACAACGCCTAGTGGGCCTATTTAAAATTTGGAGACATGTGCAGGTTTGTTACATATGTATACTTGTGCCATGTTGGTGTGCTGCACCCATCAACTCGTCAGTACCCATCAACTCGTCATTTACCCTAGAACTTAAAGTATAATAATAATAAAATAAAATAAAATAAAATTTGCAGACAACACATTTCTCGTTTGGGTGTATTACTTGAGCCCATTTATTGAGTGACCCGAAAGGCTGTCAGTTTTGAGTGGGGACCAAAATAGGAGAAAGCACTGCAATAGGTCTAGGCTGCTGTCAAAGCTACTCTGCCACTTGGGCCATATGACCCAGCAGACCCAGTGGTGCTTGAGGTGTCAGTGGCAGATAGGCATGCTGTCTGGAGCCTTTGGCAGGCCCCCAAAAATGGATCACAGCAAAGGCCTCTAAGATTTTGAAGCAAGGCCCTGCCGTCTTCTGCCAAGACTACTATACTTGGACTCACGGAATGCCTTATCCACCATCATGGTATTTCACACAGCATTGCCTCTGACCAAGGCACTCACTTTACAGCTAAAGAATTGTGAGAGTGGGCTCATGCTCATGGAATTCACTGGTCTTACCATATTCCCCATCATCCTGAAGCAGCTGGATTGATAGAATGGCGGAATGACCTTTTGAAGTCACAATTACAATGCCAACTAGGTGACAATGCTTTGCAGGACTGGGGCAAAGTTCTCCAGAAGGCCATGTATGCTCTGAATCAGCATCCAGTATATGGTACTGTTTTTCCCATTGCCAGGATTCATGAGTCCTGGAATCAAGGCGTGGAAGTGGAAGTGGCATCACTCACCATCACCCCTAGTGATCCACTAGCAAAATTTTTGCTTTCCGTTACCGCAACATTACATTCTCCTGGTCTAGAGGTCTTAGTTCCAGAAAGAGGAACACTGCCACCAGGAGACACAACAATTCCATTGAACTGGAAGTTAATATTGCCACCTGGACACTTTGGGCTCTTCCTACCTTTAAGTCAACGGGCTAAGAAGGCAGTTACAGTGTTGGCTGGGATGACTGTCCCGGACTATCAGCATGAAATCAGTGTACTACTCCACAACTGAGGTAAGGAAGAGTGTGCACGGAATTTAGTAAATCCATTAGGGTGTCTCTTGGTATTACCATGCCCTGTGATTAAGGTCAATGGGAACTACAACAGTGCAATCCAGGCAGGACTACAAATGGCCCAGACACCTGAGGAATGAAGATTTGGGTCACTCCACCAGGGAAGAAAAAACACAACCTGCTGAAGTGCTTGCTGAAGGCTAGGGGAATATAGAATGGGTAGTAGAAGAAGGTAGTCATCAATACCAGCTATGACCACGTGACCAGCTGCAGAAATGGGGACTGTAATTTTCATGCGTACTTCCTCCTCCTTTTGCTAAAAACATGTTTGTGCATGTATATGTTTATACTAAGAAAATGTCTTTGTTTTATTTCATTTTCCTTTATCATGTGACATAAGATTTATTGACTTCATATCAGCATTTAAGTATTGTCAACTTTATATAATTGTATTTGCGTTGGGGACCAGTGCGTTTCCAGTTGTACGAAAGATAGTAGTATTATGTTAGGTGTAATTATGACCTCATTATTGTCTTTATTTGAAGATTATATATAATCTCAGGAGATGTGTATGGGTTCAAGTTGAGAAGGGGTGGACTTGTGGTGGTTAATACTGAGTGTCAAGGTGATTGGATTGAAGGATAAAGTATCGACCCTGGGTGTGTCTGTTAAAATGTTAAAAAGAGGCTGGGCGCAGTGGCTCATGCCTGTAATCCCAGCACTTTGGGAGGCCTAGGCGGGAGGATCATGAGGTCCTGAGATTGAGACCATCCTGGCTAACAAGGTGAAACCCTGTCTCTACTAAAAATACAAAAAATTAGCCAGGCATGGTGGCAGGTGCCTACAGTCCCAGCCACTCTGGTGGCTGAGGCAGAAGAATGGCTTGAACCCGGGAGGCGGAGCTTGCAGTGAGCAGAGATCGCACCACTGCACTCCAGCCTGGGCGACAGAGCGAGACTCCATCTCAGAAAAAATAAAAATAAAATGTTGAAAAGATTAACATTTGAGTCAGTGGGCTGGGGAAGGCAGATCCACCTTTAATCTGGTGGGCTAATCTGGTGGGCACAATCTCGTCAGCTGCCAGCAAATATAAAGTAGGCAGAAAACGTAAAAATGAGAGACTGGCCTAGCCTCCCAGCCTACATCTTTCTTCCGTGCTGTGCTGCATGCTTCCTGCCCTTGAACATCAGACTTCAAGTCCTTCAGTTTTGGGACTCGGACTGGCTCTCCTTGCTCAGCAACTTGAAGACAGCCTATTGTGGGACCTTGTGGTTGTGTAAGTTAATACTAAATAAACTCCCCTTTATATATATGTGTGTGTGTGTGTATATACACACACACAAATACACACACACACACACATCCTATTAGTTCTCTCCCTCTAGAGAACCCTAACTAATACATATACTAAGCACAATTTTGACGATATACTATATGATTAACATATATGTACAGACAAAGCAAGTGTGGCAAAAAGATAGCTTGAACTGTTAAAGATTTGGAAAAACAGAACACAAGGACACCATGGAGGTCAGGACAGTGAACATGAAATCGAGAATATTTGGACATCTCTTGGGAAAGGAAAAGGTCAAAAAAATAAGTAATTTGCATCCTAGCTCCAAACACATTTTAGTTGGTATTTCAGACAATAAATTTCAAATTGACATCAGAAATTAATCTAATATCACGTGACTGATATCGAGGTAATGACAGAAAATCCATCAAGCAAAAATATTAAATTGTCTGAAAAGATGTCACCAGAGCATTAGTTTTTTAATTCCCATGCACAATAGGATGAGACTGATTTACTTTCCCATGTTTTTGGGAAGACTTGTGAAATTCCCCTGTACCCACGGAGTGGAAAGATGACTATTAGAAAATCACGTAGTTAGTTCCAACAAGGAACAGCTGTTAGTTTCCATTTAAAATTCACAAGACCAAAATATTAATATATTAGGCAACAATGTTTAATTTAGACATCCAGAGTAACATTTTCTAGCAAAGCGTTATTTTTTAAAGAAAGCTGTCATGATTATTTAGCATAAATAATTGATGGCAAAACAGTTTAGTGTCTGCTGTTGATGTGCAAACAACTTTATCTCATACTGAGAAAAAGCTACTTAATATGAATCCAAGTGTAAAGGATTGTTCCTTGGTAAAAACTGAACTTCATTCATTGTTTCTCAAATATTTCACTTAGGAAAGTATTGCTGTTTTGAACAATGGAAATACTGTCTTTTGCTATTAACGGTGCAAGTTAATGAAGTGACAATAACGAAGTGATGTAGCTAACAAAGTTTATCGATAAGGATGTCATGCTCTAGGTTATCAGCCTACAGTATTGACACTGCTCATATGTCATACCTCTCCAACACATCCCATCAGCATTGTTTATTTTAAGACTGGGGTTAAATAAAGAGCAGGTATTAAGAATGCCTTTGGGGAACTGCTTTGTTGATCCTTTGTATATCTGCATTAGGCTATTCTTGCATTGCTATAAAGAAATATCTGAGACTGGGTAATTTATAAACAAAAAAGGTTGGATTGGTTCACGGTTCTATCGGGTATACAGGAAGTGTAGTGGCATCTACTTCTGGGGAGGTCTCAGGAAGCTTTCAATCATGATGGATGGCAAAGGGGGAGCAGGTATGTCACATGGTGAAAGCAGGAGCAAGAGAGAGAAGGGGAAGGTGCCACACACTTTTAAATGACCAGATCTCCCGAGAACTCACTTGCTATCACAAGGACGGCACCAAGGAATGGTGCTAAACCATTCATGGGAAATCCACCCCCATGATCCAATCACTTCCTACCAGGCCCCACCTTCAACGGTGGAGATTACGTTTCAACATGAAATTTGGCGGGGGTGGGGGGGGGGCACACATCCAAACTACATCAACATCAATATGAAGTGCCACTATGCCAAATTACTACTTCACGTGCTTTACTTATGGATGGTCACTTAATTATGAGTAGTCTTTTAAACAGTCGCCTCACACACTATACCTTTGCAAACTGAGAAGAATGTTGGGATGTGTGATGGTCTGTAAAAATAACAACAAATTATTCAGCCTTGTATAAGTAACTTAACAAATCACCAGAAAAGTTTCAGAGTACAGGTGTCAATAAATTTGTTTTGTTACCCTGGAGGGTCCAATATTGTGCACGTTAGTAGATGCTCAATGAATAACTGTGAAGCAAATGAATGAATTGATGAATAAATATGAATAGAGTAAAAGAAATGGATAAACTACTCCAGAAAGGGAAAGTATATTTAATGTTTACCCAGGTCCTTCAAGAGCCTACCTTCTTATAACTCTCTAGGATAGTCCAGGAGAGTAGGTTAGTTTTTGAGATTATTAAAGGGAGAAAAATATTTGGATGATTATCTATTGAGTAGGGAGAATTAATCATCACTCTTTTTTTTCTGGTGACACAAATCATATATGGTGTATGTGACTAATGACCCAAGGGGTGTCCTGTGTTCAGATATAACAGGAATAATTAGAAAGTGCACAACTGATAAAGAGAGCTTCTCCCAGATGTTTTTTCTACTCCAACTTTATTCCTACTTCTCAAGTCGCAAGAGCCTCATACAAATGTAGCTGAATTACTTGTGAGGTTAGCATAAAAAATTTCCAGTTGAAGCAACTATCCTAATTTTAGCAAAATAATCCAAGATGCTATATTTGGTGAAAAAGACATTATTTATATAGTAATAATACTCATAAGAGAAACAACAGTGTTATTTACTTTATCTATATTAGAATTTATTTTTAAGTTCAGGTGACAGGAGGAATCTTTTCACATGATCCCATAGCCCTTGAATCATGCCACTGGCATAAAATCTTCCACAACTTTTCACTCACTTCCCTCTATCAGATCCCAGTATCCACAACACTCCCAGGTAGCTCTACTTGGGAGTAGCGATAAAGGCACATGCATCTTTGTGTCTCTGATGTCTAATACAATCTCTGGCATGTAATACATGTTTATTCAATATTTCTTGTCACGCATTAGCAAATCTGGTTATACTGCATTCAAATGGTACCATAGGCAAGATCACACATTTTCTAATGGGTGCAACTGAGAATCCCTCACCATTTAATAGTATGTAGTCACAACGATATAATTTTGCTTTGAACCTGGGACATTGTGACGTTGCCCAGCACTTAGCCAGGCAGTGTGGTGAAAGGGGCACTGTACATTCAGTCAAATGGCATGTGTTTAAGTCCCGAATCTGCCATTTACTAATTATAAAACCCATGATATTTGTTTCCCCATCTGAAAAAAAGAGAAAAATAATATCTAGTATTGCCCTCTTCACATACATGACCTGATAAATAAATGAGTTGTGATACCAGAAAGCTTTGTAGACTAGAAACTGTAAATCAAATAATTATTTTCAAATGCTCGATTATCACAGATTCTTCTGAAGAACTACTTCAGTCTACTACAAAATCATACTCCATCCATGGGATTCAATGCTCTGCCTATCCTGCTCACATGTAACCCCCATGCTTTTAAATTTTGGGGTCTTTGGGCCTTAAAAAAAACTGCATCTCTGTCTTATCAAAACTCATCGGCCTTTCTATCTCTGTATGGTTGGTTATGGATTATCTCCATTTAGGAGCTCTTCCTCATTCTTTAGCAACTGAATACAACACAAAATCCAATAAAAGCAAAATGCCATTTCTTTGTTGATGGAGTCCCAAAGTATGCTGGTCCACAGTGATCTCGCTCTCTCCTCAAAACCTTTGTCTGTACTAATCATGCCTGGCTTGTAATCAGACAGTTGCTTAAAATATAAAGATTCTGACTGATAAGAAAAGCCACCCTTTATTGACTGAGTATTGAGGGATAGGTAGTTTACATGCATTATATCTTCTCACAAAAAAGTAACAGTGTAGGGAATATTAGTATCCTTTTCTATAAATAAGAAAACGAAGACTCAAGAAGATTATGTAACTGGCAAAAGGTCACAGAGAAACTGGCAGTTGTTGGGATATAAATCCAAATTTATCAAGTTCGTTCAATTAGATTTCCAAACTTCCAGGCTTTATTCCTTGAAATTATAATAGGTTCTCAATATTCTTCATGAGTTCACTGTTTTATTTGATTATTGCATTCTTCTGTTAACTAAAACTTTTCAGACCAAATCATGTTAGTTCAAGTCTCTGTGTTTATGTGGCTTTACTTTAGTTTCCCAGAAAAGCAAAAAATAAAATGAAATACTTTGGTCTGACACTAATTCCTACATGAGTGCTTCATTAGTTGATTTGCATGCATTTTCCCTCTCCATTTACATTTTAGGTTTTAAAATTCTTTGGATTTAAGACAAACTGAAATAATTAACTTGTAATATGTATTTTTAAATTTAGATCTAAGAGTATTCTTCAGATCATGGACCAGAAGACATATATGAGGAGAGGCATTCCCAGCAGAAACTTAGAAAATAAGCATGCATATTCTGTTTCTGCTGTTAGAAAGTGAAACTGTGGAATACATTTTTTTTTCCAGCACTCAGTTTAAAGTTTACTATAGGGATCAGTCATTCTCCCATATTTTCTGGACATATCTTACCATTTCTGAACTAACATCCAATTATGTCCATGTCTTAAGCATATAAATATAAACTAAAACCATGCCAGTTTCACTAGCAACACCTCTAACAAACTTCTTTCTCTTTTCTAGTTTCAACTTTCATTTTAGATTCAGGGTAAACATGTGCAGGTTTGTTAAATGGCTATAATGCATGATACTGAGGCTTGGGGAACAGATAACATCACCCAGGTAGTGGACATAGTACTCAAGAGGTAGTTTTTCAACCTCCCTAATTCCCCACTCCAGTAGTCCCCAGTGTCTACTGATGCCATCTTTATGTCGAGGACTACTGAATATTTAGCTCCCATTTATAAGTGAAAACATGTGATATTTAGTTTTCTGTTCCTCTCTTAGTTTACATAGGATAATGGCCTCAAGACCCATCCATGTTACTGCAAAGGACATGATCTCATTCTTTTTTATGATGACATAATATTGCATTGTGCATATGTACTACTTTTTTTTAAATCAAGTATACCATTGATAGGGATGTAGGTTAATTCCATATGACATGATTTGGCTGTGTCCCAAACCAAATCTCATCTTGAATTGTAGTTCACACAATCCCCATGTGTCATGGGAGTGGCCCGGTGGGAGGTAATTGAATCATTGGGGCGGTTTCCTCCATGCTCTTTTCATGATAGTAAGTGAGTTATCAAGAGACTTGATGGTTTCATAAGGGGGTTCCCCACCCATCGCTCCTCACTTCTCCTTGCTACCACCATGTGAAGTAAGACGTGTTTGTTTCCCCTTCCATCATTATTGTATGTTTCCTGAGGGCTCCCCAGACATCTGGAACTGTGAATCAATTAAATCTCCTTCCTTTATAAATTACCCAGTCTTGGGCATGTCCTTACAGCAGTGTGAGGACAAACTAATACAGCAAATTGGTACCAGGTAGTGGGGTGCTACTGTAAAGATACCCAAAAATGTGGAAGTGATTTTGGAACTGGGTAACAGGCAGAGGTTGGAACAGTTTTGAGGGCTCAGAAGAAGACAGGAAACTGTGGGAAAGTTTGGAACTTCCTAGAGAATTGGAGAGTTCAGAAAACAGGAAGATGTGAGAAAGATTGGAACTTCCTAGAGACTTGTTGAATGGCTTTGACCAAAATGCTGATAGTGATATAGACAATAAGGTTCAGGATGAGTTGGTCTCAGACGGAGATGAAAAACTTGTTGGGAACTAGAGTAAGGGTCATTCTTCTTATGAAAAGGGACTGGCCATATTTTACCCCTACCCCAAAGATCTGTGGAACTTTGGACTTGAGAGGGATAATTTAGGGTATCTGCAGGAAGACATTTCTAAGCGACAAAGCATTCAAGAAGAAGCAGAGTGTAAAAGTTTGGAAAATTTGCAGCCTGATGATGTGCTAGAAAAGAAAAACCCATTTTCTGAGAAGAAATTCAAGCCTATTGCATAAGTAGCCAGAAGGCAAATGTTAATCACCAAGACAATGGGGAAAATATCTCCAGGACATGTCAAAGACATTCATAGCAGCCTTTCCAATCACAGGCCCCAAGACCTAGGCAGGAAAAATGGTTACCTGGGCCAGATCCAGGGAACCCTTGCCATGTGCAGCCTTGGGAATTGGCACCCTGCATCACAACTGCTCCAGCCATGGCTGCGGCTAAAAGGGGCTAACATAGAGCTCAGGCTGCTTCTTCAGAGTGTGCAAGCCCCAAGCCTTGGTGGCTTCCACATGGTGTTGAGTCTATGGATGCACAGAAGTCAATAATTGAGATTTGGATACCTCCAAATAGATTTTGGAGGATGTAAGGAAATGCCTGGATATCCAGGCAGAAGTCTACTGCAGGGGTGGAGCCCTCATGGAGACCCTCTGCAAGGGCAGTGCAGAAAGGAAATGTGGGGTTGGAGCCCCCACACAGAGTTTCCACAGGGGCACTGACTAGTGGAGCTGTGAGAAGAGGGACACCATTCTCCAGACCCCAGAATGTTAGATCCACAACAGCTTGCATCATGCACCTGGAAAACCCACAGACACTCAATGCCAACAGTGTAAGCAGCCAGAAACAGGGCTTTACCTTGTAAAGCCACAGAGGCACAGCTGCCTGAGACCATGGGAGCCCACCTTTTGCATCAGCATGACCTGGATGTGAAACATGGGGTCAAAGGCAATAATTTTGGAACTTTAAGTTTAAATGACTGCCCTATTGGATTTTTGACTTGCATGGGGCCTGTAGGCTCTTTGCTTTGGCCAATTCCTCCCATTTGGAATGGGTGTATTTACCCAATGCCTGTATTCTCACTATATCTAGGAAGTAAATAACTTGCTTTTCATTAAACAGGCTCATAGGTGGAGGGGACTTGCCTTTTCTCAGATGAAATTTTGGACTTCGACTTTTGAGTTCATGCTGGAGAGAGTTAAGACTCTGGGGGACTGCTGGAAGGGCATGATTGTGTTTTGAATTGTGAGAACATGAGATTTGGGAGGGGCCGTGGGTGGGATGATATGGTTTGGCTGTGTCCCCACCAAAATCTCATCTCGAATGGTAGTTCCCATAATCCCAACGTGTTGTGAAGGCAACCCAGTGGGAGGTTATTGAATCATGGGGGTAGTTAACTCCATGCTGCTCTCATGATAGTGAGTGAGTTCTCACAAGATCTGATGCTTTTAAAAAGACTTTGCCCTCACTGCGCTCTGCACTTCTCCTTGCTGCTACCACGTGAAGAAGGATGTTTACCTTCCTCTTCCACCATGCATATAAATCTCCTGAGTCCTCCCAAGCCCTGCAGAACTGTGAGTCAATTAAACCTCTTTCCTTTATAAATTACCAAGTCTTGGGTATGTCCTTATAGCAGAGTGAAAACAGACTAATACACCATGGTTTTGCTATTGTGAATAGTGTTACTATGAACATGTGTGTGCATGTGTCTTTTTGGTAGAATGATTTATCTTCTTTTGAGTATATACACAGTAATGGAATTGCTGGGTCAAATTGTAGTTCTGATTTAAATTCTTTGAGAAATCTCCAAATTGTTTTTCCCAATGGATGAACTGATTTACATTCCCACAGTGCATAAGTGTTCTTCCCTCCTCTCCACAACCTGGCCAGCATCTGTTTTTACTTTGCTTTGCTTTGTTTTGTTTTTGACACTTTAGTAATAGCCATTCTGACTGGTGTGAAATGGTATCTTATTGTGTTTTGATTTGCACTTCTCTGATGATTAGTGATGTTGAAATTTTTTTCATATTTTCATTGGCCAATTTTATGACTCTTCTTGAGAAGTGTCTCTGTTCATGTCCTTTGTCCTTTTTTTAATGAAGTTTTTTTTTTTTTTTTGTGTTGACTTAAGATCCCTATAGATTCTGTATATTAGACCTTTGATGGATGCATAGTTTGTGAATACTTTCTCCCATGCTGTAGTTTGTCTGTTTACACTGAAGAAAATTTCTTTTGCTGTGCAGAAGCTCTTTAGTTTAATTAGGTTCAACTTGTCAATTTTTTTGTGTGTTGCAATTGTTTTTGAGGACTTAGACAATTTTTTTTTTTTTTTTTTTTTTTTTTTGCCAAGACCAATGTTAAGAAATGTATTTCCTAGGACTTCTTCTAGAATTTTTATAGTTTGAGATATTTACCTTAAAATCTTTGATTTGTCTTCAGTTAATTTTTATATATGGTAAAGTTTAGGCCTCTAGTTTCATCCTTCCACATATGACTAGCCAGCTATCCCAGTGCCATTTATTGGACAGGAAGTCCTTTCCCCATTGTTTATTTTTGTCAACCTTAAAAAGATCAGATGGTTGTAGGTGTGTGTATTTATTTCTCAGTTTTCTATCCCATACCCTTTGTCAATGTGGCTGTTTTTGTACCAGTACATTGCTTTTTTGGTTACTGTAGCCTTAAAGAACAGTATAAAGTCAGCTTGTATGATGTCTCTAGCTTTGTTCTTTTTGCTCAGAATTGCTTTGACTATTTGGGCTCTTTTTTCTGGTTCTATATGAATTGTAGACTAAATCTTTCTAATTGTGTGAAAAATGATATTGGTAGCTTGATAGGAATGGCATGGAATCTATATATTTCTTTGGGCAGTGTGACCCTTTTAATGATACTGATACTTCCAATCCATGAGTATGGAATATTTTTCATTTATTTGTGTCATTTCTAATTTATTTCAGTAGTGTTTTGTGGTTCACCTTGTAGAGGTATTACACCTCCTTGGTTACCTGTATTCCTAGGTATTTCATTTTATTTATGACTATTGAAAATGGGATTACGTTCCTGATTTCACTCTCAGCCTGGAAGTTATTGATGTGTAGAAATCCTACTGATTTTAGTAAACTGAATTTGTATCCTGACACTTAAGTTGTTCTTCAGTTCTAGGAGCCTTTTAGCTGACTCTTTAGAGTTTTCAATGTATAAAATTATATCATAAGTGAAGGGAGATAGTTTGATTTCTTCTTTTTCTATTTGGATAGATCCTGTTCCTTTCTCTCGTCTGATTGTTCTGGTTAAAACTTCCTCCACTATGTTGAATAGAAGTGATGAGAGTGGACATCCTTGTTTTATTCTGGTTCTCAAGGGGAATGCTTATAGCTTTTCCTAATTCAGTATGATACTGCCTGTGGGTTTGTCATAGATGGCTCTTTTATTTTTAGATATGCTCCTTCAATGCCTAGACTGTTGAGAGTTTTCATCAAAAAGTAATGTTGGATTTTATCTAAAGCTTTTTGTGCATCTATTGAGATGATCATGTAGTTTTTGTGTTTAATTCTGTTTATGTGGTGAATCACATTTCTTGATGTGTATACGTTGAACCAACCTTGCATCTCAGGAATAAAGCCTACTTTATTGTGGTAAATTAACTTTCTGATGTGCTGCCAAATTCAATTTATTAGTATTTTGTGGAGGATTTTTTCATCTATGTTCATCAGGGGCATTAGTCTGAAGTTGTTTGCTTTTCATTTGTCTGTTTGTTTGTTTTTGTAATTGCCTCACTAGTTTAACTACCTTTCACTTACTTGTTAGCCAGTTAAATGTAACTGCTTGTTGATACCCATTCATGAATAATGTAATAAATATTCTCGTGTCACTTTTGCCTATTTATGCAACATCCAGGAAACTCCATTCTTTCTGTTTTTTAAAGCAAACATTAATTTCATTTGAAATATAATATATATATGTGCCAAATAGTTTGTTGCATCACATAAATTATCCCAAATGTCTAAAATAACTTCATTAATTATGTACAATTTTACTAAAGCTACTGAACACTTGGAAAGAATCTACTTTTATGAGAGAGTGAAATTGCTTAGAAGAAAATACTGTAATATATTAGAAAATTATTTTATCCAAATGGGGTTATATGTTAGAGATCATCATTATAAATCACAGAGGATGTTCATGTAACCTTTCAGTTACGATTCATTTGTGATACTGCCCTTTTTACATATCTCAACCAAAAGCAAAATATATTCCTAAAATGTGCACTTAGAGTCTCAGTTGCTTCCAATGGCAGTTTCAAACACATCAATAGTAAAAGAAGGTTGGCCCAAGTAGGGATGATGGCCATGTAAATAAATAAATTGCAAATATAAAACACTTTCCTAAGCACAGAGCACTTTATTGAGTCGATGAACCGAAGTAAATTATGTGCAAAAGACAAGCAAGAATGTCTCATATAGAAGTTCTTATGTTATTTATTGTGACTACAAAACTCTTCGGACACCCCTGGGCTGTATTTCCTAAACTTGGTTCTGAACACTTTATCAACATGATGTTTTATATATTATATCTTAAAGGAAGTCAGAAAGGATATACAGTCTTATAAATGAATGATATTGCTTATTTCATTTTTAAAAATCTTTATCATTTTCATAAGATTGCTTAATATCCTAGTTTTTTCAAAGGTTTGGCATTAAAAGCAAAAATATTCTTTCATAGCTTATAAGCAAAAGACCTTTCACTATTAGTTAGCAGCTTGAAAATATCAAATTTTTCAAAAGAAATACTCTTTTATCAGGAAGGCTTTTCTATAATAATGAAACGACTAGCATCAATTAAATACATTTAAAATTTTTCAGATTACTTAGCACTTAATTTAAAATGATATTTTGTTCTATTTCATAAAACGTAATTGATGTTCTTTGAAAACACTAGGAGCATTAATACTGAATATAAATTGGAAGGCATATTAATTCTGAGTCAACTATAATACTTGATGACTTTCCAATGACAATAATAAAATTACAACTAATTATCATAACCTAATATTTATTTAGCACTTACTATATGTCAGGAAAAGATGAGTAAGTCAGAGTCTTACCCTCAAAGAACTTACAATATAATAGGGATCATAATGTAAACACATATGCAATCATGGGACTGGGTAGTACATGAGAAGTGCAAAAAAAAGTAGTTAATGTAGGATGCTATATGGTTGCAGGGAAGGAAGGTGATCATTGATACCCTGAAACATCATAAAAAGTTTCGTGGGAAAGCGGTAGCTGTACTGAAAGGTATAATTTCAAAATGCAGAGACAAAGGGAAAAAAAGACATTTATAATGATGAGAATAATAATAATAATAAAATAGCTACCATTAATTAAGTGTTAATTCTATGTCCAACATTGGGATAAAGATAAGTATTTTATATGTGTTAACTCATTTAATCCCACCCAATAAGGTAGGTACTCATTCTTTCTCCATTTTATGGATGAAGAGACTGAAGTTAAATTACTTTCCCACAGTTACAGAAATATCAAGTTCACCCAAATTAAACTCGGTTTCTAGCTGCTTATAGGCATCACCAAGTAAATAAAAACAGATTCCCATTATCTGACACCTCAAAATAAAGATTCCTTCCCAATTCTACAATTTCTGTCCCCATTCCTTCAGTTTACCTGGTATGTAGAAATCATCTTTAACTCTTCTGTCACAATCCACATCAAATCTGTGACCAAGCCATGGGAGTTCTGCCTTTGCAGTTTCTCTCAAATTTACTTTATTCTCTTTATTAACACAGCCATTATACATAATCACCCAAACCCTTAACCACCTTTGTTTATCTTAGCATCCAAACTCTCCAGTAATCTATGTATTGGTTTAGCATGCATTTATTGTGTCTCAAACAACATGCTGAGCAATGGGAATACAAAGATGGATAAAGCATGCCTCACATACTCAAAGAATCTAGTTGATAGGCATATATAGAACGATGAGTAGATTTAGCAAGATGCAGGGCTGAGGTATGGGGAGAAGGGGAACAGAAGTGTGTTTCAGATAGAGAGACAGTATATGTGAAATTCTGAATGTGAGAGAGAAAATGGAATGTTCAAAGACACCAAGGTAATTGAATTGATAATGAGTAGGGAGAAAATAGCTTAAGATTTAAAAGATTAACCAGGTGGGCAGGGGTTAGATAAAATGCTACAGGGTAGCATTTCTTATTTTTCTCAACCTCAGCACTATTGACACCTTAGACTGGATCATTCTTCACTTTATTGGAACTTTCCTGTGCATGATAGGATGTTTATTAGCATTCCTGGCTGCTACCCACTAGATGCCATAGCACCACCACCACCCATTGTGACAACCAAAAAGGCCTCCAAACATTGCCAAATATCTCACAGGAGCAAAAATCACCTCTGGTTGAGAACCCCTGGCATAGGACCTTGTAAGCCATGTTAAGATATTTTAATTTTATTCTAAGAGCAAGAGGGGCAGTGGTGTGTAGCACTGTTAAGGAAGGACTAATTCTCAAGATTAGTCAAGAATGGAGACAGAGAAGCAAATCAGGTGAGTAAGCAATATGTAAGTGTTATTTTTCTTGTTCTGCAGTGCTACCATTTCAGTATTAAGTGGGAAAGTGTTCTTTAGTATTCCCATCATATGCCATAATTATTTCTAGCTCTCTGCCTTTGGCCATGTGGGCTCTTAAAATCTAGAGTAACAGTTTTCTGATTATTCAAATCTCCCAAATTGACTTAAGTTCTGAATTTGGATAATCTTATGTCCTGACTTATTATCCTCTACAAAACCATTTCAGCTTACTTTTTCTCTTACCACAAGTAATTCTTATGTCTGTGGTCTATATATCATACAATATCACACTTTCTTTAGTACTTTGGGATTATTTCATGGTTTATTCAGGCTCACAGTTGGTATCTTTGTGAACTAAATTATAAACTCCTACAAAACAGAAACAATGTGTTCTACATGTTATATATTTTATACATCACAGAGTAAAATGTTTGTCAAGAACAGGTATCATTTTAATTAAATTCAGAATCAAGCATTATGTATCAAAATGTATAACGTTTGTACCCTTCGACTGAGCAATTATTCTAATAGAACTCCATTATGGAAGTGGAGAGGAAAACAAATATAAAATTAATAACTGAAACATCCATTATAGCAAAATGTTGGAGAAAACATGTTTTCTTTAATAAAGAAAATGAAAAACATGTATACTTATGTTAACAAACCTGCCCGTTCTGCACATGTATCTCAGAACATAATGTATAATAAAAAAACAAAATACAATTACAAACTATTTTAAAAATGAAAAAAAGAAAATGAAAAATAAAGTATTAGTGTCTAGTACAAAAAAAGAAACAAGTTCTATTGTGCGTTTACCCACTATCTAGAGTAAGAATCAGAATTAAACTTAACTTATTTTCTTATACGAGTAAAGGTAAATCATTCTTACATTTAATGGTAAACCCCATTTTCTTAACTGTTAACTAGGAACAAATTTTGCTGATTCCTTACATAGTTGGGGCTCCTAAATTAAGGATTTTATATCCCTTACACCACTTTGTAGGGAATGTATCAATAAAAAGTATGACCAGAGAGCCTACTTTATATAATTGGTTATGTGATGTTCTTAAGGAAATGAGTACTATGGATTATTATCCTTACAAAAGCTGAAATTATGTAAGAAATAAGTATTTAGAAAAATCCTCAGACATATTTTTAAAAACCTCATGTATAAAGACTAGGTGAACTTTGATGTACATGGTTATATTCCACTTATGTCATTTAAACGTGGTAGTTTCGGTATTTTATATTTAATATTTCAAATACTTGATGTTTCTACAACCCCTTATACATTACAGTACAATTCCGCTGGAAAGAACCTCAAAACATATTGTCTAGACTTTTGGTTCAATCAAATAAGTGACTGAATAATCCAGAAATCATTCTTTGTTTTATTTTTTATTTTTTAGACAGAGTCTCACTCTGTCACCCAGGCTGGAGTGCAGTGGTTCACTGGCACGATCTCAGCTCACTGCACCCTCTGCCTGTGGGGTTTAAGTGATTCTCATGCCTCAACCTGACAGTAGCTGGGATTACAAGCTTGTACCACCACACCTGGCTAACTTTTTGTATTTTTAGTAGGGATGGAGTTTCACCACGTTGGCCAGGCTGGTCTCCAACTCCTGACCTTAGGTGATCCACCCGCCTCGGCCTCCCGAAGTGCTGGAATTACAGGCATGAGTCACCACATCCGGCCAAGAAACCCTTCAAAAGCTCCAAATATTAAAGGTTTCTATTATTTGATAAATTGACAAGAGAGGAGGTTTACTGTATTTCCAATATTTTAAATAACCTCTAATCGAGCATGGTGGCTCACATCTGTAATTCCAGCACTTGGGGAGGCCAAGGTGGCCAGATTACTTGAGGTCGGGAGTTTGAGACCAGCCTGGTCAACATGGTGAAACCCCGTCTTAATTAAAAATACAAAAAATTAGCCAGGCGTGGTGGTGCATGCCTGTAATCCCGACTACCCCAGAGGCTGAGGCAGCAGAATCGCTTGAACCTGGGAGGCGAAGGTTGCAGTGAGCCGAAATCGCATCACTGTACTCCAGCCTGGGTGACAGAGTGAGACTGTCTATCAAAAAAGAAAATAATAATAATAATCTATAATCGAAAAACTGATTAGATTATTGCTTCTAAGAAATTGCAACATATTACTCCTCAGCCTACTGAATACATTAAAGCCATTCTAGAATATCTAGTCACAAATTTATTCCACTTATAAAGTCCTCAACACTAAAATCTTATTTTTTAAATCATCTTTTAAGGAGTTAAAAGCAAGGTCAAGATTTCCTGCACTCCCTCTCTCCTTCTCCCACCTACTATATAAGGATATTATTATTCACCATAATTTTAAACAACCTAACAGCTTATGAGAGGCATTACAGAATTTCTTTGAAGGGTTAGGTGACCAAAACAAATCTGTCCAATTTCAGCTACTAAATGTGCTTACTAGTTTAGCAGAGGTTTTTTTTTTTTTTTTTTTTTTTTTTTTTTTTTTTTTAACCAGAGACATTGCCAGCTTTTATTTTGTCAAGTGATTCCAAAATCTAGACAATGCTTCCCCCCTGTTTTAAACAAGAGCTAATGTATTAAGATAGGAGTAGATCGTCTTGTATGTCATGTTGGAAACTTTTCACAGGCATCCTCAAGCTCCTAATATAAAAGTAACCAAGGGGTGCCAATGATGAAAGACTCTGTTGCCATGGTGTCATCTTATAAATCATCAATTATTGTCTGTTATTATGAACGTGACAACCACATACTGTCATAAAAGGATTTGCATTTTAGTCTAGTTTTAAGATTTTTTTCCAGCATCATTTGCTTTGTAAAAGAAATGTCATGACAACCGCAGAACACTTAAGCTCGTTATCGAGTAATTCGGTATTCATTTGGACTTTGTCAGTTTGGCATTTCGGCATCTCAACCTCTTTTACATTATTGAGTAGTTTATCTTTACGGTTCATAAATATATTTCTAAGCATGAGTATATAGCATAATAAGCTAAACCTAACAGAAGCAATGGGAATTTTTGGTTGCTATGACAACCTAAACTGATCAATTTTCTGTCACTGTTTTTAAAGAGGCACTCTCCTGTGGCCATAAATACTAATTACAAACGCAAGCCATTTGCTAACATGTTCAGTTTACAGATTAAAGCCGTTCATGCCTAATTTATCATTTAACTTGTCCTCCCACATTTGTAGTGTGGTACAGAATGAATAATAACTTCACTTGTTTACAACATTTTCAACTTAATGTCACTAATTATTTTTGCAGTTGCTGGAATTTAGCTGTGCTGCTACAAGTTCAGTAAACTCAATAAATTTGTAAAATACAAGGAAAGATTCCTAAATGTAATTTATGGATTAAGGTTGAAATATTCACTTAAAACTCCTTCCCATAACTGGTCATTTAAAAGAAGATGGTTATATTTTACTTAATCAAGTTGCAAAATTGTCAAGAACATACTTGCAAGAGTGTCCATCTATTCATTTCAATCAAATAAAGAACTAACATATTTGGTTGAAAGCTGTAGTGAATAATTTAAATGAAAGTACCAGTTAATACTATGAATGAGCAGTCTAGCTTTTGAAAGAAAGCAGTAGTTTCAGGTGTGGGGTCAGAGAATAATAATAAATCCATCAGGCAGTAAAGTCATAGTGTTGTATAGTCTAATATTAGCCCTCCCTTTCTCACTGAAACACATATTCTATATAAGCCTTAAAGTCTGCATTTTTTTGAGGAAGAGAGATAAAGACGGGGAGAAAATTGCTATTTCAGAGTGTGAATAAGAGCAATACCACAAAATTAACTATCATTAGAGAATTTCTGACTCTGACCAACACCTGTGGAAAATGTTAGGACACCATTATCCCATAAAGAGGTTTTTTTCTAACTAAAACATTTCTGTTTTCTAGCATTCGTGAATTACATAATGGACAAAGGTATGCTAGTATATATAATTATGATTTAAATATTAAGAAAGGAAAGACCCCCTAAACTGATCTTGACCATTGTCTCACTAATCCCAAAGCCTAGAATTTGATTGAAATATTTTTGCAATTTCCAAAGCTAAATGGGTTCTTCCTGGACTTCAAATATTAACCTAGCATTTCCAGGGAGGATGACAACTTCTCACACTCAAATACAATAAACATGCTCCAGTTGATTCTCCGTAAAGAGAAGCTAGAAACTGAAAAGTTTACCTCTGGGAATACGTACAGAATACATTGTTTTGTGGGCAATTGGGCAAAACGGGGACACGACGGCCCTATTACTATCTGCAAACTATTCTCACCAAAATATATTGCTTAACAGGGCCTAACTTGCCACCCCTATCAAAGCTTCACTCTGTCTTCAATTTTATAAAAGAGATCCTTTCCATAACTCCTGATAATACGAATTATACATCCAAAGAAAGTAAAAATCCTTTAGTGGATCTCCTGTGGTTGCACAAGAAGGAGTGACAAAGTGCTTCCAACTGCTTCTCAACCCAGCAGCTGTAGCCTCAACACTCTAGGGCTCCAAGGGCCTCCTGACAGCCTGTGCTCACAGGTGCTCCTCTTCTTCTAGCACCAGCTCAGTGACTCTGCAGCAGGAATTTTACATCACCACAGAATTGAGGTGAAAGCTTCAGTGCCCTTATTTCAAAGGAAAATCTGGTCAGCTTGAAGCAATGAAAACTAATCAGAATGCAACCAGCCATTCGCTGGGAGCACATGCTCAGCAAAACAAAGGCTAGAATCAAAAGTTTGGGGGCTTTTTTTGCATGTATATAGCCATTTCAGCTGTATGTTTCCGCATGCATTTGTTATATGGACTTCTAATATCAAAAGTAATTTATAAAATGTCATAAACTGCTATACCATACTTGGTGAAAAATAGAAAATAACGTATTAGTAATATAATTGAATTGCTCAATAAATATTTATTGAATATTGAAACCTAAATGCCAGGAAAATATGCTAGATACCAAAGAGACAATGGTTAGCAAAACAAAGGCATGGTCCCAACCTTTACAGTGCTTAGGAAATTTGCATTGCATTGTGCATTTTCAAAGAATTCTGATAAGTTTTGGTTTTGTTCGTTTTTGCGCTTCATAACAACCCCGGAAGAGAAATCCCTAGGTTCATTTTATAGATTAAAAAAAGAGAGACTTCTAGATGTTAAGTGATTTGGTTGTGATCATAGAGCTAAGAGATGTTCCAGTGAGGGACTGAACACAAGACTTCCAATGACAAATTTCAGCCTCTTACCACTCGAACAGCATTTCCTAAAGTGCATTTTATGGAATACTAGTTTGCAGAACAAAAACTACTTTAATCAAAAAAGATTGGAACACCTTCTATATAATATCTTTTCTTATAGAATCACAAAGCAAATTAACAGACTATAGGCTCCAAGAAGACCTGCAGTAAACAAGTTTGTTTACCTTTATTTAATCCCGTATTTCCCAAATTTATTTGACCCCAAAACCTTCCCTGAGTAAAATAAAATGAGCCCATATTGACTCAGAAACTGAAGATTAAGTAGCATATTGGGATGTGGGATAAGGGGACAGGTTTCAGTTAAGACATGCATCTCGGAGTTACATAGCACATTTCTAAATCTATGCACGAAAATTAAGGTGTGTGACTGTGGAAAACTATGAGGCTTTTCGTTCTTTTCTTGCTGCTGAATGTTATAAGAGTAATGGACAAATTCATATGGTGAGAGAATAAGACTTATGTGCATTACCAGGATGATGGAAAATTAGGAGACAAACAAGAAAATGAAATCAAGAGAGACTCTCTGACCCTCTTTTTTGGCCACCTCTAGCACTTTCTTAGGATTGAGCGGATCAAGAATTCTCCTAACCACTACTTGAAGAAATGGCTTCTGACTCTAGGACTGGAGCAGAAAATATACAAGATGAGTCTGGAACATCTAGTGCAAGATAGTAAGGAAGTGTATGAAAAAATCCACAATGTTGGGGGCATGTGATAGGTACACAGGAGCCTACTGAAAGAGCTCCCAGTGACCAAAACTGGAACAATTTAAGCAATAAAATATTGTAGTACTGGATTATAACCCAAAGCATAAAATAAACACCTAGAAGTCTACGCTGATATAAATAAGTAATTGAATAAATACATAAATGTGAGAGAAAAGGCATATCTCCCATTTAGAAGAATTCCAAATAATTTTGTACAGCGACTGCTTTCCAAAGACTTCCAAAGAGTATACTATAGAAAGAACGAAAAAAAAGAGAAGGTAACCCTTACAGTAGAAAAACCTGGCAGATACTTCCTGAGCCCCGTGATCAAGGTCAACCTCAACAGTAATAAGTCAAAAGAATAGTATATACCCTTGACATGATGTGATGAAAATGGCATTTTGCCTCTGTGGTATTTCTCCCAAAAACACATAACCCAAATTTAATCGTGGAAAAAGCATCAGGTAAACCCCAATTGAGGGACATCCTACAAATGCAAATACCACTACTCCTCAAAACTATCAAGGTCATTGAAAACAAGGAGAGAAACTGCTACAGCTGAGAGGAGTTTTAGGCAACCTGAGGATTAAATAAAGTGTAGTGGCCTACATTTTGGAACAGAAAAGAAATATTACAGAAAAACCGAACAAATATGAGTAAAGTATAAATTTAGTTAACAGTGTATCAGTACTAGTTCATTAGTTGGGACATATTGATTCAGTAATTATAAGATGTTAACAACAGATGAAACTGGCTACGGGGTGAATGGGAACTCTCAGTGTAGTATTTGCTTTCTTTGTGTATTTTATTTTTAAAATTGTCCTAAAAATAAAAGTGTATTTAAAAACACACACATTGCCTTTAACCACTTCTGTGCTGAATCCAAGGTTATTAAAAAGTGCTTTACCCTATATTAATTGTATCTAATTTAGTTCCAAAATTCAGAGAGTGATTTTTGAAGACAAAGAGCTGGACAGTCATAAACTATGTAAAGCACAATGTTATTTTAATGCCACTAAAAAGTAAAATATAGTCATCGTTCCATATCCCAGGGGAATTGGTTCCAGGTCCCCCAAAGATACAAAAATCTATGGATGCTCAAGTCCCTTATGTAAAGTGACATAGTATTTGCATATAACCTGTGCCCATCCTTCTATGTGCTCCAAATCATCTCTAAATTACTTATAATACCTAAAACAATGTAAATTCTATGTAATTTGTTGTATACTGAATCTTTATTTGTATTTGTTTTTATTGCTGTCTTGCTACTTTTATTATTTGTTTATTTTTTATTTTTGAAATATGTTCAATACAAGGATGCAGAACCATAGATACTGAGGGCTGCCTCTATGTATACACCATCTTTAAATGGGATGTGTCAGTCAGATGTTCCAAATCCCCTCACTTTATGTTCTGAATATAGTGGGTGCTATAATGCCAAATATAATTGATGATAAAAAACAAAAAACACTACCTTCTTTATACCTAACATGTCAGAAACATTAATATGTGATTTAGTGGGTATTTGTAAAACTTGCAGCATAAAGCATATAACATCACCATTTTTGTAATTTAGACTAGTTTCATTTTAAAGCAACAAAACAATACAGAGATGTTGATAAACTATGTTATGCTAATATACTGTTTGGCTAGGACTAGCCAGCTAAAAGGAAAATGTCCAAATTGAAATAAAAATGTTCAATAAAATGTAAAGCATGGCTACTGTTATTAACAGGCTTCAATGTTTTATATGTTTTAATAGCTTTTGCACGCTTTTGCACGTTTTTTAAAACATCTGGAACACTGTCTCAGATGATACAGTATTTTGTATCATAAATCGTGAATATCACTTACATAAATCTATTGATTGAGCTACGCATTTTTTACATCTCACCTTTCTAATGGATTTATTTTAAAATAATTTCACATTGTATTGCTGATTCCTTTTACACTTGCCCTCTTTTGAACATTAACATTAGTTTAAAAACAAAAATTCCAACTATAGCCTAAAATAACAACAGATCTTTAGAGTCCTCATATGCTGGGAGACGAACCCATTGAGCAATTGAATTCTTTGTATTGAAAACTCAGTGTTATCAAAAACAGAAAGCAGGACATGTCTTTAGGGCATGTTGCCATGGAACATAATTCCTTCAAGGACTACAAACCATAATAGTCCTATTTCTTAACATTATTTTTGTAGCATTCATCAAGATGTATTACAAACCCTACCAATTTAAGGACAATGCCTTGCCTTTTCAAATGCATTCATACTGGGTCTTAGAATCAACTCCATTTTAGAAACTAATTAGTTACACTGACAAACTTTTAAGAATAGGGCTATACAATTTTAGAAAATGTCACCACTCTTTTGTAAATTAATGATATGTTCTCCATTGCACAATAATAGGTGGTTATGAGCCTTTCATCTTTATCCTGTCTCAGTCATTTAGTTACATCTACCCTGTGCCCTCCAGAGAAATTCATGGTCTGTCACCCTACTCATTGGTGTATAGATTTATGGATATTTTAGCAGTCCCTTCATTTTCACATCACTAGGCAACTCTTTGGAGTTTAAAAGAAAGGACAGGCTTCACCTGAACATTCAGATAAGTATCCTCCAATTTCAAAAGTCTATTTTCTTTCTGTAATCCCACTTTGCTTTCATTTTTAAAGAAACACACAGCCTGAGACACCTTTGTATTATTAAATGTACATGCAAAACATTACATTATTATGCTACACGTGGCTAAGAAATTTTAGTATTCACAGGATTATGGTAATTAAGTCTTCCTTCACATTGGGTGATGTGACACTTGCTTGACTATAATGTCACTCCACTTAAAGTCTGTGTAAACAACATTATCTTAGTCACTCTGCATTACATTTCCAACTGTGAGAAATATTACAAGGTCAGAGTGGACAAGAATGTAAGTAATCCCAAAGAAACAGCATGTAAATGACTTGCTCATGGTTCAAACTGGGTTTTAAGTAATAAAAGAAAATATTTTATAGTAATGTTATAGTATTATTATCTAGATGCCATCCTTGGCAAAGCACATGGGCATTCTTGAAGTCGGTGGTCAAGAGAAATGTGTCCATGGTTTTGATGTTTTTTTGGATAAAAGATAACAAGTTTTGTTCGCCAAGGCTTCGTTCAGACTAACAAAAGTGGGGATACTCAATAAGGAGTAGTTGATGGAATGACTGCAATTGGTTTTGCCAATAGAAATCTATCAATGTCTCAAATACATATAGCATTTCTGAATAATGCAGGTGATAAAGGCCATATGACAGTGTCCATATTTCCTCCTTTCTTGTTTTTTAATAAATACTGAGCAACTGCAATATATTTTTTAAGGAGAGTATTAATTTCCCAATAGTCTTGTCAGTTACTTGGTGAACTATGTCCAAGAAGTGTTGTCTTGAAAATGTTCTGACCTACATCTTTGAAACTGGATTAAAGATTTTGAGATAGCTTGTGTTTTAAGTGATTTATTTCATGTTTATGTTTTTAAAAAGTTAGATAACCCTGTTGAATCTCCACATAGGATAAGTAGGATGTGGGCAGAAATACTATAGATTATCTCGGCAGAGATTTTGATTCTCTTAAGTAGTGGAAGCAACACAATAAAATAGTGGTTTCCAGAGTATGCTTAAACTAAAAACAGGATGCCAATTAGCAAAACTAGCAATGAAAGGTCTTAAATATGGACCTCACAGTCCGTTAACAAACAGGCCCAAAACAACTTATGTTGGATTCTCTAGGCTTATTGTTACATTTGGACAATTAGGTATATGCATGCAAATTGTATTAATCTGAAGATAATTTGAACAAAGTGTGTGAACCACAATTTTCTTGTAATACCTGGTGTTGAAACTCTGTAGGAGGTCAATTCACTTTCTAGGAATGCTATAGTCAAAACATTTTCCCAGGACTATTTATAGAAAGAAAGGTCTCTAAGAACGGCTTCATCACAAGAGATTAACTGATTTATATTTTGTTTGCCAGAACTGCCACCTTCCATAAGTAGAAGCTTTGCTCATAACCAGTGTTCAATGTCCTCGCATGTTAAGCTTTCTTTTCAAAAGTCATTGAAAATAACAGATATTCTGTGCTAACAAGAGGATGTGTGTGTGTGTGTGTGTGTGTGTGTGTGTGTGTAGCATATTTGCAACTCCGAGAGTTTAAATAAAATCAGTTTCTACTGATTCCCTTTTCTACTTTAATCTCCTATGATATTAGACAGTTTGGTTTCTAACTCAGTGGTCTTTCCCATACACATAGAATCTAAGAAAAACTGAAAGTTCTGTGTTAAACCTCAGGATAAAGATCCAGATCTTTCAAATAAAAAGTATCTCTCCAAACACAAAATCTAATTACTTACCCCCTTATTCAAAAAGAAATAAAGGGGGCACATGTCTCAGGACCTCCTGAGGTTGTTTCATGGGTTTGTGTCCTTAAAAAAAAGAAAAGAGAAGAAAGAAACAATATACAGAGTAGTCAACCTGAGTCCTCTCTCTAAGTAGTTATGTGTAGCACCATAAAAATACTGCTGGAATCAAACATTAAGTGAGCTGAAAATCTTGAATATTTTCTTCTGAATCAGAAACGTGCATAAAAAGAGCTTGAAAGCAAATACGAAGTCATAACAAATAGTTGTTGAGCTTTCATTGTTTTTTATTTCAGCATTTAGAATGTGATGCTTTGAAATGGGAAAAACTGAACATGAATTCAAAATCATGTGTCCTATCTTCTCTTCCACCATCCACCCCTAACTGTCCTTGAATTAGAGGAAATGTAAATGTAATGAAGGTAAAGTTATGATCTTATTAACTGAGCCAGAGAGTGTGTTACAACAATTTTCACAAATTGACCAAATTCAATTTTCTCTTTATGCTTTATGCACAATAAGTAAATTATAGCTTCAAGGAAAAGGGAAGATATGTATCATAGATCAAAGCATATACTATTTATCTAAGAGATTGTTTAGTCTAATACTGTAACTTAAAAGATGCAGCAACTGAGGTCCAAAACCACAGATTTATGTGCAGAGTTGAGTCCATGGACTTATGACTCTTTTTTTGTCCCCAGAGCTCTTCCTGCTGTACCATGCTGTCTCATCAAATGGAAGTTTATGGGAAAGTGCTTGTAACCTAGAAAATGCTTTACAAATTTAAAATAGTATCTTTAATTCTTATCTTAATTACATATGTTTTAAGATGAAGAATAATGACAAAAGTAGTATCTGTAAACATTGTTATCTGTGCTAAGTGATCAGAATCAATATTTAATATGTATGTGTGTAATCATAAGAGAATAAAAAGAATTATTTTTTCTTCAAACAGATCGTTCATAAAAAAATATCTACTATGCTGGTAATAATGTGAGGAAACGGGACCTCTTGTATATTGTTGGCAGGAGGGTAAATCAAAACAGCTTTGGAGAACAATTTGGCAATAATTATTAAAGTGGAAGACATATATAGTTCACAACCTAAAACTTGCACTTCTAGGCTTATATCCTAGAGAAATATTCCCATATGGGTGCAAGACATATCCATTGCAGCATGGTTTCCAACAAAAAATTGGAAACAACCTAATTATCGACTTATGGATATAGGAAAGAATTATCAAATTGTGTTATACAAGGTAGTATAATGGACAATTAAAAAAGAGTGAACTATATTTGAATGTATCAATATGGATGAATCTCAAAAACATAATGTAAAAATTCTTAAAAAGAGTAGTATGATATCACACCGGTTCAATACATCTTAAAACACAAAAATTTTAAAAAACACAAAAATCAATTCTGCATGTTGTTTGTGTATAAATACACACAAAATTTTAAAAAGACACAGTAATGATACACACTGGTTTTAGGATTAGTGGTCATCTTTCATTTGTGGAATAAAAAGGATATTATTGTTAGTCATAATATTAATGTTTCACAGATACAAATGTTTTTCAGATACAATTTTTTTAAACTGTGGATTAAGTGTAGCAAAATGTAGCCCTGAATATTGATCCACAAGTTTTTCTCAGTATTTCCTGCTGTTCCCTTTTATTGCTTCCTGCTCTATCTGAACTATTTTATAATTAATCTTGCTAATGTATTACACTACCAAAATGATGCTACCAAACTTGATTTCTGAATAGAAATGTCATTTTTCAATAAGTAATTTTATATATAATAGTAAATGAGGTGTTTTTCTAATTAGTCTGATTCCATTTGGCTGGTTATAAAATATATTGGTCCAAAGCAGATGAGCTTTGAAACTAGACCGCTTTGATTTAGTTGCTGTCTCTGGTATTTATAGGCTGTATGACCTTGGGTAAATCATTTAACTTTCTCTGTGACTCAGTATCATCAACTGTAAGACAACGATTATAATTGTAGCACCTATCTTACAGATTTGTTATGATGATTAAAAAAACTAATATATGAAAAATCACCTGAACTCATGTTTGATAAATGTTAGATATTATTATGTCCTGGCAAAAAAAGAGGACTAATTATTCATCAATATTTTATCCTGAATTATCTTATTTATAGGTCTATGCTGGTCAAATGCATCAAATAATCACTCATTTCTTAAATTCTCTGAGTTTGAGGACTAACCACTTAACTAAAGATCCTTAATTATTAGAGTTTTAGTAAATAAGTTTCATTAATTAGTATGTTTAAACAGATTGCGTCCCAATCATGTAACAGATTACTTGTGGTCAAAACTAGCTGATGATCTGGAAAGGGCAGCACGGTCTACCCAAATTTTATTTAAGTAAACATCAGCTATTTTGCACATTGTCATATGTGTTGACCAGTTACCCAACAATTTCTCATCTTTCATATGTGTTTGTGTTAAATCTGCAACTAGAATAATTTGTCAAGGAATGAGGATTTTTCTAGTTTATTCAGGATTTGAGATTATGTCTTCAATTCTTTCTCTTTCTTTTTTTACTTTTCTTTTTTAAAGTTCTCGACTTTCTCATCAGAAATGAAAATGTTAAATTCACCATCCTCACTAAGGATTTATGGTACAGATCATTGTGACCATTAAAGCAGGTTTAACAGTGAGGTGTTTTTCTTTCTCTTTTTCTTTCTTCTTTTTTTTTTTTTTCTAGAGAGATTGGAATTTAATTGTTTCCTTTTTAGACAAATATGCTTTTGGATTGTCAGTGATGAAAGGGGCATACAGATGTCAAAAGCACTGTAGCACAGTGGGATTATGTGCTAAGGTCCATGGCGGGACAGACAAACAAGCAAAGTCTCAGATCAGTCAAACAGTTACCTTTTAATAAAATCTCAGATGACCAACTTTGTTTTATCTTTGCCAATGCCTATCAAAAGTTCAAATGAAGTTTTGTTGTGTTAACTGCTTACATTTCTTTTATTTCTTATTTTAACCATTTGTAAAAATAAAAGAATTTCGCTAGATGGAATTGGGAATTTGTTTAAAGGCAAGCCAATTTAAAATAAAACAACACATGTTATACACATGGCTTTTTTCTTATTAAAACAAAATAAATTGGACTTTAAATAGAAGCCTTAATTATGTTATGTGATGAGAACTATACTTAAGTATTATTTTCTGGACATGGCAGTAATAATCTGTTTCATACTGCATTTCACTGATAACATGAAAGCAAAAAATAATAATTGAATTTTAATTTTCAAATCACTTGAAGGAAAAATTAGATTGCCTATTTTGAAGAAGTAAAAAATAAAACTCACACAGCGCATAACCACCATTTTGAGTACCAGAATAATTATTCGTAAGCACTCCACTGGTTATTTATTCACCTTATATGAACTTTCCTTGATCAAAGGCTTTAGGTGCATTTATAACAAACTGTGATTCTTTCTGTAATGCAATACCTTGAGGACTCACAATTTAGAGCAGAGGTCGCAAACTGACAGCCCATGGGCTAGATCCTGACCCCAGATGGATTTTGTTTTGCCTGCGCAGTGTTGCTTTTTTTTTCTGTTTTGCTTTTTATGGAGTTAGTTGCCAACATTTAAGAATTGGAGAATTTCATGTAAAAATCTTAATTCCCAGCTTCTTTTAAAAAGTCGGATCTTAACAACACTGAGCCTGCATTCACACATGGTAATAATCAGCCAAACAGTAATAGCCACCACTTTGGAAAAGAATATATGCTCCCTAGTTCACCATAGTCCCCACCACTCTATATCGCTTATAGTCTTTCATTTGTGTTACCAGCCTTGCCTCAGTAGGCATTAGAGTTTGCGACTCTCCTGGTTTCTCTATAGTTTATGTGAACGACTTGGTACACATATTTTCAATAACACTTCATGGTTTTTCTCTGATTGCAATAAGTGTAAAAATAGTATTATATATATGTACATATGAAATGTATATTTTGACAATCCAGAAGTAAATCCATATAAACTACTGTTATACTTAATGAACAAAAAACTTGACTTAATTTGCTTGTCATTTTACTAGAAAATCAAAAATAAAGTGAAAGCCATTTTCAATGCCTAAATTCAATTGCATTCATATCAAATCGGAAACACTTTCCATATCCAAGCCTAGACTCAAAACTTAATCCATTTACTATTTTACAGTTAAACTCAGTCATTAATAAAATCTAGTGGGTTTTAGTCTTCCCAGCATTGATATCATTGTCTAATAGAAAGTTTGGCACTTAAGGAGGCACATCCACTGCTTCAGGTCACTTGGGTATTATTTAGTGTGCATAACATGTAAAACTAACTTTTAATATAGAAAATGTCACAGATACTAGAAACACCACCATAGTGATGTTTTATTTTGTATGTTGAAAACCCAGGATAAATCCATGGTGTAGTCCTCATCTCCCCTACAGCTCTATGATATTTTTCTTGTAGAAAATATGGATAAAGCCTGCATCAAGGGCAGCCCTAAAGAAAGGGGCAAAAAATATCACCAAAAGGTAATGTAACCCGAGAAAGAAGTGTGGAAGAGAAGTGGGGCACTACTGACAGGAACTATCAAAATATATTTTAGGAACATGAGTTCCCCTACTTTGCCCTTGTCTCTGAGTCACTGTGTGTTCTTTTCACCACTACAAATTAAAATGTCTGAGGCCTGGAACAATATGTTATCTCTGATTGCCCTTTTACTAAGATTTTCATAGATATTTTAAGAGGTTTCACGTATAAATCTTCTTAGACTTCCAAATATTTATTTAAAATATATTATTAGAAGAAAAGGATTTTAAAGGTTTTAGAACTTCTAACATGCCTACAACACATATCTGTGCCTAATGCTTAGAATGACCTAAAAGATTAGAAAGCCAGATTCTTTTCCATTATCATTGTAGCACACTTAATAGCCTGTGCTGCCCTGCAAAAGTGAATGTACCTTCCTAAGCATTCCAGAACAAAGGGGCGGGTGGACATCTGAATAATTTCTCCATTATTTTACATAGGTATCCTAGTTTTTGTGTCAGTGATGTTCACTCAACCCCAACCAACTTTGCAGCCTTTCTCTAACTTCTGCTTTAGAACCTCCAACTGGATGGATGGGTTGTAATTCACTCTTTGGATTTCATTTTTTCTTATGAACTGAGGATTAAGCAAGATTCAGCATTTGCTGCTGAAAATTTTAAATGGCTCTACTTTCCTACCTCAGTGAGTACAGTACAGGGAACAAGATTATGAAAGTGTGGCTGAATCTGTACAGGCTCCAGGACATTCTCAGGAATTTGATTTTTAAAAAATAAATACATAAATACCTGTTAACAGCTTGTTTTCTTGTCATTTGCCTCTTCCTTCTAAAAGGAGAGTGTAGCAGAAAATAAATAAATAAAACTGGTTAATTGAGAGTTCTGGTTAGTTAGCTTCCAATTAATCAAGGCTTTATTATATTTCATAAAACATCTTCCTAAATTCTGCAGAAATTTTAGATAGGTTACACACAATGAAACACCAGCAGGGAAGAGCACATAGAAGGTAAGGAAGCCTGAATTGCTATTAGTGTTTTAAATATATGAATAATGTTAGCACATTTCTAGTATAATCCCCAATGACTAAAGAATAAGGTGAAATGTCATGTGGTTTAGGGCTTTTCCATATATAAAGGCAAGGAAATAAGGTTATAGATTTCTGTTGAAGAAAGTGGCCTTGGGTCGTAACAATTCCCAAAAAAATTCAGCAATATTGTATCTCTTCCCTCTCTCTCAAGAGCCTTCCTTCCCATCCCATTAGGTATTCCAACATTTTGGAGGGAAATATCCCGTTCTAATTTTTTCTCATCTTTTATTTGGCCAACAAGATGATGAAAGTAAGCCAATATCAATGTTGTGCTTATTTCCTAAACATGGAGCCATTGATCTCCAACAGATCACTATATACATTTTTCTGGAGCATACGGAATTATCTTACATCTTCCTCACAAGGGTTACACATGCGCATTCACACACACAGTCACACACACACACACACACACACAGTCATACATCCACACAAAAGAAATTAAACACATACAAAAGAGATCCATTTTAAAAAATACATAATTAGCCTTGTTAACAAAATAATTATTCTTTCCAGCAGTGCAGTAACCCCCAGTGTTCTCCAATCCTTTAATAAAGAACAATGAAATCTCAAAAGACATGCAAAAAAAACTATGAGGACTATAATGTGGTTCTTTTAACCCTTACTGTACTTCTTAGTAATACAGAAACGGGAACCTTCCCACAAGGCTCACTACAAATATATGTGGTTAGTTCATCATCTTTTTGTTGAACAAAAACAAAAATATTATCTTTTTGTTTCTGTTTTTTTTTTTTTTTTTTTTTTTTTTTTTTGCTTTTGAAAAACGGCCGCTTCTCTGCTCAAAGTCTGTAGAGAGATTTCTAAAAAAAAAAAAAATGAAAATATATCTGGGGTTGCTGGGGAGAGGAGGTAAGAGTGAAGCTGAGCCTTTTTTCACCTACTCTTACATTCTGTCACTTCACTGTCAGAACTATTTGGTTTTGCTTTACAACTCACTCACCCAACCTCTTCTGAGGTGACACTTTTCTTAAATAAAATATAATCATACACACCAAGTCAGTGATAATGCATCCTTCCTTATTATAATGGGCTATATATGACTGGATTTGAGGGCATTTTTTCAATTTTACCAAAGATCCCTCATTTTTTTAAAAAAATAAAGCTTTCTAAGCTCAACAAACCTTTTTTGGTCATCACTATACATGTAAATATAATTATACTAATCCTCACCAAAATCAAAATCATTTACTTCTCCCATGGCATGAGTTTCATAGGTTAGTTAAATTTAGACTCTGAAATCATTGACTACAGAAACATTGTTAGAATTATTCAATGAATATATAAACATGCATGAGTTAACTGTCCTTTTATTGACAACTTAAAAATTACTTAGAAAATTAGGAGTTTACCTTGATATTTGAAAATTTCTCATTTATCTTTTCCAATGTAAGGAATGTACTTTACAACAGTGCTTAACAAACTAGCTATAACTCTAGGGCTTTAAGGCCTACAAGTTTAATAGATGTATTTCATTTTTGACATTCTAAGTAAAATATGACTTCTATACTTCTGAATTAGTTCTTTTAGTGATGTTAATTAATTCATTTTAGTTTTCCTTATACCATTTTGGAAAACTTTATTGAACAAGCAGATGATGATACTAATATTATCAGCTCAGTATAGAATAGGTTATAACGTGAAAAAAAAATCATCTGAGTTCCCTGGAGTTGGCCCAAAATGTTTTGTATTCCTTCTATTTCCTCTTTGTCTACTAAAGTCTTCTTTTTGCTGCCCCTCCCTACTTCTGATTCTGGCTATGAAACAAAAGTCATGATGAAAAGGCCTGAAATTTACTAAAATGTGTCCTTGTGGCTGATATATACATATGTTCACATTCTTATAAAGTCAGTAACAAAACAGGGGTTACACACAGTCAAGAACGTTGTGGCAGATACAATACACAATATACAACTACCACCAACAGAACTATTAGCAGCTGAGGTTTTGCAACATACGGTGGTAAGTAGTGAGGGTTCTCTATACAACTCACCAGTTCCGATCATCATCATGATTTTACCTCATTAGGACATTGATTAACCTTACTGTAGAGAGAGCCTTCCCCTATGCACAAGTTATGACTAGAAGGTGATTCTACTCTGGCTGAGACCCAAGAAGTTAATAATGGAGAGCTAGCTTTATTTAGAATTAGTCAAGGTCATTTTTACCCTGTACCACTGATAAATAAATTTTCATACTTTGATTCTTCCAACTTTGGGCATGTGAATGTGAAGCTCAACGAAGTTAATGACAGTGATTGCTACCGAGTGTGCTCATCCTTGATTGGAGTCGGTTTAATATAAGAATCAGAGATACGATATTCTCACTTTTGAAACCTAAATTTAGCCCACAGAATCTCATTTAATAATATAGAGAAACAGCATGCAAGACACATGACAAGAGACAATAAAATACCACATAATAGAGAGTCCAGTTAAAATGTCAGGCTCATTTAATTTAAGTATTTAGGTCCTTTTTATGATAAATTTAAAAATCACTATCTAATATCACATATTATGCTCAGCCTCTGGTGTGAAGTAAACTAAAGAGATTGTTCCTTTCACTGATTCTTCAAACGAAGGAAAGTACTTCAAACAAAGCATTTTAAAGATACAGTAAACTTTTGGAAGTATCTACTGCAATGGATTTCAAACTGGATTCTAAAGAACTTCAGTGAAACTACTAATGTATAGTAGAAGGAAAAATAAAGGGAGCAATTCTCTTATATCCTTTCATTAGTGCAGCTCTTCCTTTTCCTATGTGTTATAATGGGGGTGCCTGAACTGCTTTGGTTAACTACCTACCACCATCACCATTTAACAGATGAGGAAATTCTCCCCTGAGATGTTCGATTATTTGGCCAAAGTCACAGAGGAAGTTAGTGTCAGATCTCCCAATATACTGACCTGAATGACAGCTACTACCCCTACATTTTTAATCCTGCTTCCTCTACTGTATGTTAGATAACCACTTTTTTAATATCCTCCCAAAGACTGTCATATCTGTTTTATCCTCATGGGAACATAATAAGGTTGATAAACACTACATACATCTTTAGATAGTTGAAGAGACAAGATTTGTGGCTCCCTTGATCTCTAAGCCAGTGATCTTTCTGTACAGATCAAAAATCAAAACATTTTATGTAAAATCTTAATTTCAATGTGCTTATACACTTTTGGTGGGAATGTAAATTAGTTCAGCTATGGAAAGCACTTTGGGGATTTCTCAAAGAACTTAAAAAAGTACTACCATTTGACCCAGGAATCTCATTACTGGGCACATACCAAAGGAAAATAAATTTTTCTACCAAAAATACAGATGAACTCATATGTTCATCACAGCACTACTCATAATAGCAAAGACATGGAATCAACCTAAGTGCCTATCAACAAGGAATTGGATAAAGAAAATGTGGTACATGTATTCATGGAATATTACACAGCCATAAAAAAGAACAAAATCATGTCCTTTGCAGCAACATGGAAGCAGCTGGAGGCCATTATCCTAAGAGAATTAACACAGGGACAGAAAACCAAATACTGCATCTTCTCACTTACAAGTGGGAGCTAAACACTAGGTACACATGGACATAAAGATAGCAACAATAGACACTGGGGACTACTAGAAGTAGGGGAGAGGAAAGAGGAGCAAGGGCTGAAAAATTGCCTATTAGGTACTATGTTCTCTACCTGAGTGACAGGATCATTCATACCTCAAACCTCAGCAACACGCAATATGCCCACGTAACAAACCTGCACATGTACCTCCGAAATCTAAAATAATGTACCCCCGAATCTTAAATAAAAGTTGAAATTTGTATTAAAAAGAGAGATCTGGCAATACTGGTTCCACACTCTTACTGGTTTGGCATAACCAGATGAAGTAGATTAGCAATGGCTCCCCCATAGAAAAAGTATGCACTCTACTGTTCCCCACAGTTCCCACAATTTTGTATGACCTTATACCTGGCTCTCTTAATGAATTTATGTTATTTCCAAGGTCTCAGGCAGAATATGAATTTTATGGCTGCTATTTTAAGGGTTACAGGTGTAATTTACCCAAATATTAATCAATTTCCCTAAAGAAAGTATGGGATTTCTGAAAACTTCCATGTATGTGTAAGGTATTGACTGAAGGTGTACTAAGAGTGTTAAATCATCTGTCTACCTAAAAAAAGTCATATGTACTTTTATTAATGAAGAAAGACAAGCCTTTGAACTTTGAAGTTTACATCCATATTTATAGAAGAGCACCTAAAGCAAACAGCATCAGATAAAAATAGATTAAATAAGAAACAAACTCTGATTACACTCACAGATACAATATCATTCAGAGTAGAAGCTATATATTTAAAACTCCAAAAGATCAATAAAAATGTTCCCTATGCTTTGAAATGGCAGTCAGCTGTTGACATATACTGCCATATTTGGGGGACTACTAAATTAGGTTTCAGCTGCCCCTTACACAGGTAACATCTTTTTGTCATGCAATTTATTTTTCTGGCCCAATACAATAAATAAAATGTTTATTTTCTAATGAAATGTAATAAATAAATAAAGTATAAGTCAAGCAATGCCTTCCCACCTCCTATCAGACATCATCAGTAGGTGGTAAATTGCCAATAAATATGTGCGGGTAAAACTTTTAAAAGTTATATTTGGAGACATGATCAAATCATGTTAAATGTTGCATTTCCACTGTTGGAACTTTTACAGGTCTTTCCTCACTCTTAGATGATAACCTTATGCATCTTACATAATAACTCTTGCTCCACAGAAGCTGGTTTAAAGCCATTTAATCCACTTTAGGAATCCTGAAAAATGTTTGGCAAATATATATATTAACAGAAAAAAACCTGAAGATATCCTTTTTTTAAAGGTATAAATTTAATAGCCTGTATATTTCAGGCCTATAAGTTTGTAGAAGGCATCCAAACAAACGCTTTGTCTGTTAAATCTCCAAATACGTGATTTTGTGAACCAAGGCCCAGACAATTAAAACTGACCATTTGCTTCCTCTCAGAACTTTTTTTTCCCGTAATTATTTGGGAATAACACAAACTTTCCTTATATTAAATATTTGCTGCTTCTGATAAATGTTGATGCACACATTTGAGTCTTTTAAAAATCAGTGAGATTTAAAGTCAGAGTCAAGAGGAAAAAGAAAACGAAATTGAATATGGGATGGGGTGGTAGTGAAGATAAATGGGCCTATGGAATTTTTTTACTTGTTTGTTTGTAGGAGATAGGGTTTTTAGTTATACATATATAAACTCTTGTATTAACGTAGAGTACCAATATAACTCAAAGAATGCAAGACCCTATGTCAATTGTCTCTGACAGATGATCCTTTATACAAACAACATTTTGTTGGTCCTGTCCGAGGAGCCTCAGCAGTTTCAATGATATTTCTCATATGCCCTACAAAAACAAAGAATGTCAAAAATAGGATTACTGTTCACAGCATCAAATGTCTTTTTCAAGGCAATATTCATTTTAAAAAATAGAATAACTTGCTCTTCTCATGGTACAACAATAAGTATTTCAATATGTGTGAAATACGAATATATGTGCTATCAAGGATGATGCCCATTAAATATCTTTAGTGGTACTGTGAATGTATCCCAAATAGTATTTTCAGTGATATTCTTCCACATATTCAAATTCAGTAAATATCAGTCACATACATAAACTTTGATTATTAGCTAATTTGCCTAAAATAATTTCTATCGTATAAAGCTTTAAACGTTAAAATTCCTCAAATCCTTCATAAATTTTAGATCACTTAATGCTATGTCATCTTCGTCTGCAATGCTTCTGTTGGAAATTTTTTATCTTTCAGTCTTGCTATTCATGTGTGTAGGTTTGGCTAGACATCATGGGTGACCTTTGAATTGCGTGCTTTGATCTGCATAGGGGTTCTAGCCTGCCTCTGGTAAGGGATTTTTCAGCACCGTTACACTATTTATATTTCATGTCTTCCAGTCGATGATCATGTCCTGCTATTGTGTGTTCAGAATGACTCACAGAAAACACTAAAGAAATGCTTCAGAAGCCAAACAAAACATTTATGGTAGATATACTTTGCAACCCTTAAAACATTGGACACAATTACTGCTTTATCAGCATTTAGCTGACTTTGTGTTTGATGGTTTGATATCACACCGAGGTAATAGTAAACTGGCTTACTTCCTAGTTTACTGCCTATGTGGAGAACTGAGTGTCAACTTCCAACTCTGAATTGCTCATTAAAATAATGTTTCCTTCCTAGCACTTATCACAATGTATAATTATTTTACCTATTTACTTGTTTTAGGCCTACTTTTCCAATGACAATGAAATCTCCATGAGATAATAGGTTAGGTTTTATATTTGCTGTTTCATTCCATCAGCCCACACAATGCTGGCATGCAGTAGTTATCAGTAAATATTTGTCAACTGAGATGAGTGTTGACCTTATGAAGGGACACTTTAACCTCATTCAAAATCATCACTGTAGAGTCTTTAAGCTTATTTTTATAAAACAGATTTTAAGAATGTACTTCTACTTTGCAATGCTGATTTACATAATTAATTATGATACATGATTTGTATAAGAATACTCATGGTGTTCTAGAATCTGAGTAAATTTTCTCTGAGTAGCCACAGTTTATCAGAAACTTTATAAGTCCAAACTTATTGACGGCAGCAAATATACTGAATTATTGATGGGTAAAAATATAGATTCATTATAAAGCTATTCATGAAAGCAAATAATGCTATAAAATTTATTTTAACTATACCTTAACTTTTTTTAACATTTGGTAAATAGGTCTAATTAAGCTTAAATTAGATGTGAAAAGCAGTTCTGTAAGCAGAACTCAGCTAAGCTGTTTCTAAGAAAATGAGTTCATCTGCCAATTGATCATTCTGGTAATCCTATCTGGTTTAGTCTAGCTGCAGATGAAGACAATCAAGCTGGGTCAGAGCAAAGGAATCTTGGCCTGGACATGCTCTTAATGTATTACTGAGAGTTGAGAATGGGAATGAAGAGGATTACGGATTTGAAATTCAGTTAAATCCCTTATATTCATCTCCTGACTTAATCCCTGACAAGGATTTTAAAATAAAATAAAATATAGTAAAATAAAATATTTTAAAACAGTCTAAAATAAAATATTTTAAAATAAAATAAATAAACCTATTTTGATATCTATTTAAAATCTATTTTAAAATAAAATAGAATCCATGTTCCTTACCAATTAAGAGATCAGAGGCAGATATTTACGATTGCAAATGATTATCTTTCAAAGCACTGTATATACATATAGTTTGCTTACAGTTTCAAAATCTCATGTTTAAATAGTAATACCACTTGTTGTGTAGTTTTACAGTTAGAAGAGCATTTTCTCTTCATTGCCTAATAGAATAAAATTATTTTATGTGCAAAAGTAGATTTAAATATTCATATAATTTCATATTTAATATATACATTAAATTATATATGTAGAAAGTGAGACTGAAGAGTTTTTAATCTGGTTCAGCATTCTACCACTTCTTGTTGACAATATTTATCTATGTGAATATGATTGAATTGCTGTTTTATCTTGATACTTTTTTCCTTAATAAGCTATGTGACTTTTATGCACTGCAAAGTATTAACTTAAAAATCAAAAAGGCTGAGAATGCTGGCTGACATCCATGATCCCTTGAGGCCAGGAGTTCATGACCAGCCTTGGCAACATAGTGCAACCCTTTCTCTGCAAAAATTTTTTGTAGTTAGCTGAGCATGGTGGCACATGCATGTAGTCTTAACTACTCAGGAGGCTGAGGTGAGAGGATCGCTTGAGCCCAGGTATTTCAACCTGCAGTGAGCTATGATCACACCACTGCACTCCAGTCTGGGTGACAGAGTGAAACCTTGTCTCAAAAAAAAAAAAAAAAAAAAAAAAAGAAAAAAAAAAAAAGAAGAATTAAAAAAGAAGAAGAAGAAATAAAATAAAAATATTGATGAAAGCTCTTCAAACATGCTTATAATTGATATCTAACAGTTTGCATACTGATCCCATAGAGGCCATATTTATCTTCACACCTTATCATAGCAGATTCTTAGTTCAATATTTATTCTACAAATGTTTAGTAATCATCAACTATGTACAAAAGGCTCTGTGCTATGGAGTATACAAAGAGAATACAAAGATCTTCAACCATAGTATCTTACATCAAGAATATTACGATCTAAAAAGAGAGAAATTATGACCACAAATGTAACACTGAATATCTGTGAGTAATAAGCACCACTTGATTTCCTGGTATATAGTAAATACTCAAATACATCTGATTAATGAATGTTGGATCCATGGGCGAAATTAAATTAAGTACCATAAGAATTTATAAGATGAAAGTATCACTTTTACCTGAAGTGGTCCGTGCAGTCACTATGGGGGAGGAAAATTTGACTTGGGTCTTGAAATAGGTTTTAAAGAACAAAGACTGAAAGAGGATAACAATACTTTAGGAAACTCAAACTGACAAGATGCACAGAATGGATTGTTATAAGAGAGTGTGTACGTGAGGAGACCAAGTGGGAGGTTACTTCAGGGTGGTGGAGATGAAAATCAAAAGGAAAGGACATGTGCAACAGAAAGTCTAAAGCCAACATTAATATGACTTAAAGCCTGACTTATCATGGAAACTAAGTATAGAATTGAACAAAGGAGAACTCTGAGCTTATGACTTTGCTTCCATGAAAAATTACTTTCCAACTTTTGAACAACAACTAATTCTGAATGTAACAGGGTTAACAGAAAAACACTGCACAAGGCATAAGGAAACTTGGGTATTGGTCCCAACTAGGCCATTAACTGTGTCACCATTAACTGTGTCACCATGAGCAAATTACTTCTTCTCTCGAGATCCCAGTATACTTCTTTGTAAAACCGAGGTTGAATAAGTTGATCTCTCCAGCCCATCATAGCTCAAAAACCCTGTAGTTCTCTGATTCCTAAATTCTTGGCTACCTGCCTACCAATATAGGTAGATTACATTGAAAGTCTTCTGAGAGGTCAGTGACGGTTGCAGTTTAGTTGCCACTCCTGAGACCTACCCTTTTTCCTCTGATTTATAGTTATTGCATGCCTATTAGAGGTATTGAGCTAAGGGGCATTCTCTTCTATGTTTCAGAAAAGCACTGTCTGAAAAAATCCTTTAGACATTTTCCTTCAAAGAATAAATCAGTAGTGCATTATTCTGCTTGCATGCTGCAGAAAGGTGATCTTGAAGAGCTGAGAAGCTCCGATGTTTGTTTCAGCAACTTTTTCTTCTACTAAAACTTATGCATCTCTTTTACAATAATCTATACTATAATAAAAAGACATTGTCTGTCTATATGTATATTGATATGTTTATATTGTTTTCAATTAAATCTTCAGATTTGCTCTTTAAAAGTCACAGAAACTCAGGATTCTATCGTGTCTTCACAGCTCATATCCTAAGGTCAATCAAATTCTCTCTTTCAAATGCTGCACCTTTTTAAAAAATATGATGCATTAGTCCATTTAGCTGTGGTATAAAGGAACACCCGAGACTGGGTAACTTACAAAGAAAAGAGGTTTCTTTGGCTCACATTTCTATAGGCCGTACAAGAAACATAGTGCCATCATCTGCTTCTGGTGAGGCCTCCAGAAGCTTATAATCATGGTGGAAGGCAAAGGGGAAATAGGCATGTCACATGGCAAGAGGGGAAGCAAAAACGGGAGTGGAGTTGCAAACTCTTTTCAACAACCAAATCTCATGCGAACTCATTACCATAAGGAGGGCACCACGCCATTCATGAAGGATCTACCCCCACAGCCCAACACCTCCCAACAGGCCCCACCTCCAACGTTGAGAATCACATTTTGACATGAGATTTGGAGGGGACAAACATCCAAACTATATAATATGGTAGCCAGAAATAAATGCAATATTCTAAGTGGCGTTATTAGGAATGTTACAATCTCATTATAAGTCATGTAGCTATTTAGGTCTTTGCTATGACCATGCATTCAGGTAAAATCAAGGCTGTCATTTATCAAGAAAATTTCTATTTAATTTTCATTTCTCCTCCAGACAGTTAGTTTTATCTTGAACTTTCTGATTGGATAATTCTTATAAACACAGTGAATGAATTAGATTATTCACCTAACAGTTCCACAGAGAAAAGCATGCCACTCCTACTGACTGCCAATTACTATCCCACTTCATCCTCCTTAGATAAGTGAATGGACATTAACAATATGTACATTTTCATCTATTAATATGTTCAGCTATTACCTAACCCCATGAGTGTGCATTGATTTTCATCATTTAAAATGCCAACCATGAAAAGGAAGACCCAAAACTAATGGATATCTCCTTGTAGTGTCTAGCAAAAGACAATGTATACAAAAGCACCTAATTATAGTGATGTGAAAAGGTTGTTATAATCAACACTTAAAAGAGCTGTGAAACTTTCTGGCTTCTACCTCTGCTGTGGATAAGTTACTATATTCCTTTGTTGTTGTTGTTGTTGTTGTTGAGATGGAGTCTCGCTCTGTCGCCCAGGCTGGAGTGCAGTGGCCAGATCTCAGCTCACTGCAAGCTCCGCCTCCCGGGTTTATACCATTCTCCTGCCTCAGCCTCCTGAGTAGCTGGGACTACAGGCGCCTGCCACCTCGCCCGGCTAGTTTTTTGTATTTTTTTTAGTAGAGACGGGGTTTCACTGTATATATTCCTTTCTAATAATAAAATCGGGTCAAATAACTTGCTAATCTTAATATTAACACTGGTCACCTCATTTTTTAGACATACAAGCTGAATTATGACTCCTTCCTCTCTGCTCTCCTGGGAATTTGTGTGTGGCTCTGTTATAGAACTCAGTTACATACCTGTCTCCCTCACTAGGCTTCAATTATTGAAAAGAAACAAAACCTAACAACTAAACACTGCCTGGATAACAAGAAAAGTGCAAACATTGTAAAACAGTAGTAAAGCCTTTAGAAGACATGTGTTTGTTTAAAAGTCTTTGCGGCGATAGTATTGACTTCAAATATAACTATCAAGATAAAACCTCATTTTTTCCAGGTCCTATATTAAGTTTTCAATGCAATGAAAAAAATGTTTTTTAATGGAAATTTACAATTAATCTGCATTTTATTATGCTCATTATTTCCAAACATCGATGGATACTGTTAAAATCTTCATGAACAGAGTTTGAATTTTTTATATTTTTTGATTGTAATACTTTTTATCTTGTTGCAATTCCATAAATTTTAAATTACAGGAAATTGCTTCCAGCTGAAATGTCCTTCCCTAAAGATGATTGTATTCCTTTCACTCTTCTTTATTTAGTTTTCTGTTGTCTCAAAAGTGTACCACATTATCTGTTCTTTTTACATGCAAATTTTTTACCTTTATCTCTTGATCTCAATCAAATTAAATAATAATTTCCCTTTGGTGGAAGTCAATATACTGACACTGTCTTCTATATTAGGTGTCAACTTTAATGTTTTAGCAAAATTGAACAAGTCCTCCGATATGTTTCCAAAGAAAATATACAATATATGGGTATCCAGGGAGTTTATTGAAGTATAAATTTCTTAGCTAAATCCATGTCAAGGGTTATAATTAGAATTAAACAAGTACCTATGAAGATTGTTAGCCATTTCACTATCTAATATTTCCTGTTAGTCATTCTGGTTTTATGTCGCTAGTGGGTTTTATTCTACCTTTTCAAAAGTTGTCTGTATTATTCCTTTTGTATAGTTACCCTTTTTATCTTATCAATTACTAGAGAGTACTCCCATAACTCTCTTCTAAAATAACACATAAGCATCTTCTTTATTCAAATATATCTTCCAATATATGCTCCCTTAAGTCTAAAACTTCAACAGGCATGTATTTTTTTCCCTAAAGTTTCATCAATACTTATGCCAAAGGGTTTTAAAGAAAACTGTTACTGTCCACTTATCTCTTAATTCAAACAAATTTTTAAAAGAAAGAAAAAATGAAAGAACAATGCAAGAACAGAAGAAAGAAAAGTCTTCCTCTTTCTTGTTGGGTGAATATTAATTATTGCTAATGGAGATGACTGAATACTCCCTATCATGGGTTGTGTGTTCCACCTTCCCATCACATCATGCTTCTCCTCTTGTCTCTAAAGTCACCCCTTTTTTAGGATTCCTTAGCTTTACCTTCTTTCTCATCCACACTGTGTAAAGTGTAACAGTCTTCACACTGAAATCAAGGAATTTCAGATTGCTTCCTTCTCTCTCCAGGGCAAATAGGCCTTCCTTTATTTCCCCTCTACTCATTGTAGCAATACTATATGAGATTCTTAGTCTTTTACTCTGCTTATTTGTGAGACTCTTGGTAGTATAGTGATCACATTTTGAAGAATGTCTTTGTATCTGTGAATGCCTTCCCTTAAAAATCACATCAAGTGGCAGTGAAAGACCACCCACTTATTTCTGAAGATGCATTCGTAGTGTGAAACAATACATTTTTGCCATGCTCATAAATAGCATGTCCTGATTACCTCACACTCACCATTTACCCATTAGAATTGAGGCAAACAAAAATAAAAAAAAATTAAATAGCAATGTCATGCAAAATAGGCAGACAGTTCTTACATTCTTTACATACAAATTACAGAGCATTTAGGAGATGGAGGAAAAATGCTCAAAGGTGTTTAGTGTCTTGGCTTTCTTTTAAGGCATCATTTTCTTTAAAGGCTTTTAATAGGCAAGAAACTCATTTCCTATTTTAATAATCCTTAAGTGATAAAGCCAAAAAATAAAAGAAACCCCAGGAGCAGCAGCAGAGGATAAATTTTAACTATAAGAAACAAAATGTTTTTAAATTAGAAAAGGATGTTAATCAAATAGCTTTTAAAATTTTCTTTACATACTATTGTGGTTCATCCATTCTATCTGCTCAACATAATATGTACATAGAATGTAAACCTACGTACAAATATATATATATATATATATATATATATATATATATATGTTCCAACCAGAGAAATAATATCTTAGTACCAGATCCCATGATATTTCTAAACTATTTTTCAGAAGAAAATATAATTTTATAATTAATTGTCATCATTAAAATTTCAATTTTGTTCTCTTACTAAAAGAAACTGATGAAAGCAATCTTGTATATTTACGATTGAGTACAGATAGAAACAAGTTGTCTTTATGGCAAACTTTTGAAAATCAGTTATAATATACTTTTGACAACTGTTAAATTGTTATAATTATGAAACTTATCTCACCATGTTGTCATATGACAGTATCAATAGGATTACATACACGATCAAATTATTTTAATGGTAATCCTATAATATTTCAGTAAAAACTTTTGCAAGATAAGGAGTTGTAAGAAGGATGATTACAAGACAGAAAATTTTCTTTTTTTTTTTTTTTTTTTTTTTTTTTTTTTTTTTGAGACGGAGTCTTGCTCTGTCACCCAGGCTGGGGTGCAGTGGCCGGATCTCAGCTCACTGCAAGCTCCGCCTCCTGGGTTTATGCCATTCTCCTGCCTCAGCCTCCTCAGTAGCTGGGACTACAGGTGCCCGCCACCTCGCCCGGCTAGTTTTTTGTATTTTTTAGTAGAGACGGGGTTTCACCGTGTTAGCCAGGATGGTCTCGATCTCCTGACCTCGTGATCCGCCCGTCTCGGCCTCCCAAAGTGCTGGGATTACAGGCTTGAGCCACCGCACCCGGCCTCAAGACAGAAAATTTTCTTTGCAATTTGAAATATCAAGAACACCTGAAAAGTAACAATGAAGCATAAAGTCAATTTATCTTTCTGTAATTACTATCTTTTAAAGAAAAACTTTACAAAAATCTCACTCCAAATAAAGCACCTAAATTTGCCACTGAAATCCTAACTTATTTGGTATACTTTAAATATAATCTAAACATATATAACATGTGTAACTGGAAATTTTTTACTAAGGAAAAATACTACTAAATAGGAGTAAATTCTAAACAACATGAATTATTGTCACATAATTTTTCTCTAAAATCAGCTTTTCTTTTGATTGAAAATTGGTCAATATTATGAACTAGATTCTGGCATTATGTTCCTATACTTAGAGTACCCAAAGTGCTTTGAAGCACCGAGTTTCAAGCCTATGACACTTTATTAAAGGATTTTTGCTACTGATGAACTGCTCCTCTCAAAGCTATTATTATGATATCTAGACTACAAGTATTATCACAATTAAAAGTAAGCCCAACTGTTAAACCTAGAATATCGTACTGAAAAATCACCTGTTTAGCAACTTACACATCTACAATATTTTAGAGCCACTATCTTTTCAAAGTTCAGTAGCTTGGTGACATGTTAGAGTAATTAGCAGTTCTGTTTGCACCAGTTCTAGAAAAGGGATAGATTAAGTGTCTAAGAAAACATTAAGTGTATGTTTTCCTTTCACTTAAGAAAATTATAATAATGTTGTGGGGGGAATGGCATGGAATTAGGAATCTGCTGTCATTTCCAAACCAATTCCCCCAAGTTAATTGTGGAATTGTGTTTTAATTGTGGATCTCCTGTGAACATTTTTCGAAACAATGCACCTTTTTAAAGTTTTCTATTTTATTTAGTTTACCACCCTAAATTTGTTTTGATTTCTTTCAGTGGTTTTGGATAAAGCTAATCACCTCTATATTTTAGCCAATTTTTTTAAGTTTATTTTTTGGCTACATGCTTCTTCTGTCAGATCAGTTTTGTGTGCATGCATATGCAGTTTAATAATTTCTAAAATTAATGCCACTAAAAGGCTCTCATTTTCTCTCTGAATTTATACATTAGAGTAGAACTAAAATCCTGGACTCAAAGTTCCTCATTCATCTTTGTCGTGGTCCATAATAACTGTCCCACTTCTGACTGACTTTTTATTTGAATATTTAGGTTTAAACAGTATCTAGCATTGTTCTAAATCCTAACATTTGCTAAAAATTCAGTAAATACGGAGTGAAAAGGGACAGTAATCTAAGGATTTTTGTTATCTAATCTCAGTATCTTTTTCTACAGGCATAATCATTTATAGGTATTAAAGAGATTTACTAATACAGGTGAAATTTTACTGTTTAATAATTATTGCAATTGTAACTGTCAAGATAACAACTGGTAAGTTAATTTTCTTATTTCTGAATTTTAAATGAGCGTGGAGGTCTCCAATATGTTATTTTTAAAGGTTGCAAGATAAATAACTTTGCATCTGCCATATTAACTTAATATCCAGAGGAGAAAAATAGATATATTTTATTCCATTTCCTCCTGTTCAACTGAATTTTCATCTCAAAATATTTGTAATTCTGTTAAATGATGTAAGTTTAACACAAACTGCACACCACGTTAAGATATTTTACAAAAGAAGACAATTTATTAAGTTTATATCTTTATGTAATAATACAAATATGCTTATATCTTTTGAATAAAATTTTATTGTAAAGTCTTAATAGCATCAATTAAGTTCACTATATCTTGTCAACTTACAAACAAAGCCCCTAAACACTGTACTTAAATATAAACGACTTTATTTTATGGAGAAATAAAATATTAACAGAATGAATGATAACCTTGCTATGATTAGACACACTGAAACACCACTGGATTGCTCGAAAGGTGGATCCGGTCATGAAATATCAAGATAATTGTTGGAGTTCTCGTTTTGAAATTGATGCAAAATAATGAAATCAAACTTATTCAACTGCATCTTTTATTTTGATCATATGTAAACTGAAAAATGTATCATTATTCCAATAATCATCATCTTCAGATATGAATCATATTTTTAAAACCTATGATATTGAGAAATATTCACAGTTTGCCTTTGGCAACCTTAAACACTCCATTGAAAACAAAGATAAGCAGTAGGTCTACACACAAAATAGTAAAATTATATGCATTTATACAAGTTACATATTGTTTGCTGAAAAAAATGCTAAAAAAAGCAGGTACACTTTAGAGAGTTTTTCAAATTTAGCAGATTGCCAGATGTGGTAGAAAAAAAGACAAGCTGTTCTTTCACTTCTGAAAGTTTATTGCAGGTTTTATATGTGTTTCAATTCAATAATGTTTGTGTTAATGGTAGGGCTTTTTTAGGTTTCTTCAGAATAACAGAATAGCAATCAAAGCATATGAGCATACACCATAACTCAAAATATGCTCAACAACAACAAAAAGGCACTTTCTGGATTATCACTCAAAAATAAATATTAAAGTACCATTAAATATTATTTAATTTATAAGTTTCATTTCCCTTAATGCCATTAGGGTAAAGAATTTTTTTAAAAAAATACATTGGTTATTTATCTGAGTTCAAAATTTTTGTCTGAGAAATCATTTAGTTTTGTTTTATGAACATTTTTTACTACCAAAGAGATAAAGATAGATTCGGCCTCTTCTCAGGAAAGGATAGGAGATGGATTTAAATCAAAAAGGAATGTACATTAGCTGCAGGACTTTGGAAGAATCAGATACAGTTACATAAATGTGTCAATAGGGTGAAAGCATGTATTGGGTTGATATGATAAAATGTAAAACTGTGTTTTTTCCTTAAATATTTATAAGCTTCTCGAACACTGAAAAATTCAATGACCTTATTTTCTTGCAGAAAAACAAAAGAAAAAGATGTTAATGAGAAATGTCCATTTTAATAAATGTGCCTGAATATATGTATATGTGTATATGTTACCCTCAAGTTCCATATATCACTCCCACAGTGTTTTATAGAAAAATGCCCAACAGAATGAAAGTGTGGGGCGTAAGGGGAAAATCCTTGGGAAAGAGATCATTCTGTAGGGTGGCAATGATGATGATATATAAACATCTGATTCTATGTTACTGTCATACAAAGGATTATAGTGCTTAAAAGAGAAAAAACATATAGATATATAACACACTGTTCTGGATGCCATATAAATGAGAAATATTTAATTAGAGGGAAACAATCTTTGAGAAACCAAAAATTTAAAATAGACAGAGTAGTCTAGGCCACCTAGGGAGACCCCATCTCTATAAAGATAAAAATAAAAATTATCCAGGCATGGTGGCACACACGTATGGTCCAAGCCACTCAGGAGGCTGAGGTGGGGTTAGCTGGAGCCCAAGAGGTCGAGGCTGCAGCGAGCGGTGATCTGGTTGCATGCACCACTGTACTCCAGCCTGAGCGTCAGAGCAAAACCCTGTCTCAAAATAAAAATAAAAAGTAAAAAATAAAATGAGCAGAAGAATCAAATGTACTCGCTGGGCAGGCAGAAGGAATTTTGGTCAGCTAAAATCTGAATGTAACATTTTCTTAGCTTTCTCTTAGTCTTCTTTCTTTTTTTTTTTTTTTTTTCACTGAGACAGGGTCTTGCATTGTCACCAGGCTGGAATATAGTGGCACAATCATGGTTCACTGTAGTTTTGACCAGCTGGGCTCAAGCAATTCTCTCACCTTAGCCTCCCGAGTAGCTGGGACTACAGACATGCACCACGGTACACAGTTAACTTTAAAAATTGTTGGTATAGATTGGGTCTCAGTACATTGACCAGGTTGGTCTCCAGTTCCTGGCCTCAAGCAATCCTTTGGCCTTGGCCTCCCAAAGTGCTGGGATTACATGCTTGAGGCACTACACCCGGCCTCTCTTGGTCTTCTATGTGACTATACAAGCTTAGGCTTTCTTTCCCTGGTCTAATGTTATTAGAAAATCATGCACTCTAGGATAATACAAAATGTCACAGATTATGGAAGGTGGCTATTTTTAATGTATAGTATCAAAATGCAGTTCAGTTCACAGGTGACATTTCATATGAAACTAGTACTGCAATATATTTTCATCTAAATTTTTCATTTGACTGTATATTTTATTTTGAATTTGATAATAGCATTTATACTTCTCACAAAAGTCAATATAAATTAATTTTAATTGTAATAAATTACCTGTAAGAAATTAAAGGCACTCTTTAATTAAATACACCCATGCACACACACAAACACACACACACACAGAGAAGACAAAATATAATGGTTCTACTTCTCTCTTTCTCTGATGCCACATTCTTGACCAATATATAACATCAACTAACGTGTCACATTCCACTGACTATACAACCTGGCTCTGTGATAGTAGCTCATCATTTTCAAATCTGATCTGAAAGTTTTTTAAACTTCAATGATATTCTGCAGGCCTAGCTTCTTTTCCAAGGAGCTCAAGTTTCCCTCCAAATTCAGTTACTAGCATATGTCAGATATAGGCCAGTGAAAACTGGCCTTCTATGGAAAGTGCGTCAGATTTCAGTCTTAAACAACATGTTTATAGCATCCTTTCACCAGTCACTTGCAAAACTGAGACTATATTTTTTTTTTCTTTTACCAATCAAGAATAACAAAAGATGAGCTGGGAGAAAAAATAGCTTCTAACAGGAGTTTTTCCACTACCTAACCTTGCCATCTTGCCACAGGCTATTGCTTCTGGCCAAGATTCTCCTGCTGAGTTTGCTCCCCAGCAATTGTAGATAGCCTAATGATAAGAGGGTAGAAAGAAGAGGATTATCAGCAGGGCATGTAGGACCATTGCCATCACTCCATAATTGCTGCCCAGCTCTCTCTGGGGTGTGTGTGTGTGTGTGTGTGTGTGTGTGTGTGTGTGGGGCAGGGTTGGGAGGGCATAATTTGGAAAATACATTTCTATCTCAGTTAAATCTGCTCTAAATAAGAACAAGCCCATTTAAGCAAAGGAGAAAGTGACTGGAAGAAACATTTACATATACTCAGAGAACTCTAGATAGAATACAGATCTAAACTGATTTTTTTCTATCTCTTACCACTTGGCTGAAAGACAGAATTATTTCTAAGGAGATACTTTATATAGAAATATTGCTGTACAGCAAATATTAAATAGTGGACTACTCTTGAGTTTGCTCAAATTATAATATTTAACACAATGCTGCAGGAAAATACAAGGGGATGAAGTAGGAGAGGACATGACAGGGAGGATGAAGAAAGATAAAACAGGGTGGGTGAGGAGGAGAGCAATCCAAAAATGTAGTGTTCCCATTACCTGTACACACCCACACACATTCCTTGTCTGACCAACAAACTTCTACTTGTCCTTAAAAACTCAGCTTAAGCACTGCCTTCTCTGTCCCTACAAGACTGACCTAAGCCCTTGATTGAAGAATGAATGGGAGAAGATAGTCACAAATACTTTTGCCTGATGGATATGCTGAATAAAACATGGAAATACACAAACAAGATATCTAGTAATATCCTTTCATCAGTTCACTCCATTTGATCAAGCATACATGTGTATAACAAGGGAATTTTATCCTTTGATTTTCAGGTTAAAGAAAGAATGAGTTGGAAGGCATGTATGTAATACTAAAACATTACCTTATTAAGGCTGTATGTTTGAAAAAGCCCAGAAAAATGCTAATACAAATGGTATTACTCTGTTCTAACTTAATAAAATATACGAAGAATGCCACATAATAGAATTTTGCTCAAAGGATTAAAAACATTACCTTTGTCACATGACCCTAAAAGTTACACTAGCTTATGTAAGGAATACATTTATCTCTATATTTCTTATGTTTCCTTGCAGAGAGCCCAGTTTTCTTCACATGTGAAAAACACTGTGTGCCCAACCAGTTTAAAGCTCTATAATGCAGAAAACATGTTCTTTGTCTAGTCCCTAAAACTGAAACACAGAACTAAGTGTCAACATATTTGTAATCCTATGTATTATGCATAATAAAAATAATAAATGCAGGAGTTTGATAAATACAAGTGTATTTATTAAAAAGCAAATACAGAGTATAACTTTTAAAAGGCAGAGAGGAAATCCACTCAGAGGACCATTTCAGCTAAGCTTGCATAGTTGGTTGTGTTTCTAAAAAATGATTTTGTTCTTTTTTTGACTTTTTAGTAATGGCCATTCTTGCAGGAATAAGCAACTTGGATGGAGCTGGAGGCCATTGTTGTAAGTGAAGTAACTCAGGAATGGAAAATTCAATACAGTATATTCTCACTTACAAGTGGGAGCTAAGCTATGGGTATACAAAGGTATACAGAGTGATGCAATGGACTATGGAGACTCAGAAGAGACGGGGGAGAAAGGGATAAAAACCTACATACTAGCTACAGTGTAGACTACTCCAGCGACAGGTGCACTAAAATCTCAGACTTCACCACTATACATTTCATCCAAGCAACCAAAAACCTCTTCTTGTACCCTAAAGCTAATGAAATTAACAAAATTCAAGAAAAGAAAGTAAAAAGACAGCTTGAAAAATATTTTCAACTCATATATCTGCTAAGATCTAGCATTTTTTTTATTTTTTAAAATAAGTTACAGAACAACATGAAAAAATAAAAATAAAAATGATTTTGTGATTCCATGCTCATGGATTGGAAGAGTCAATATTGTTTAAATGGCCATATTGTCCAAAGCAATTTACAGATTCAATGCTATTCCTATCAAACCACCTAGGATATTTTTCATACAATTAGAAACAATTCTTCTAAAATTCACATGGAACCTAAAACGAGCCCGAATAGCCAAAGCAATCTTAAGCAAAAAGAGTAAAGCTGGAGGCATCACATTACCCAACTTAAAACTATGCTACAAGGCTACAGTAATGAAAACAACATGGTACTGCTAAAAAAAAAAAAAAAAAAAAAAAAAAAAAAAAAACAGACACACAGACCAATAGAACAGAATAGAGAACTCAGAATTAAGGCCACACATCTACAACCATCTGAACTTCAACACACCTGACAAAAACAAACAATGGGGAAAGGACTCCCTATTCAGTAAATGGTGCTGGGATAACTGGCTAGCCATATGCAGAAGATTGAAACTGGACCCCTTTCTTTCACCATATACAAAAATCAACTCAAGATGGATTAAAAATTTAAATGTAAAACCTAAAATTTTAAAAAGCCTCGAAGACAACCTAAGAAATACTATTTTAGACATAGGCTCTGGCAAAGATTTTGTAATGAACACACTGAAAGCAATTGCAACAAAAGCAAATATTGACAAGTGGGACCTAACATTAAACTAAAGAGGTTTTGCAAAGCAATATAAACTGTCAACAGAGTAAACAGACAACCTACAGAATTACTAAATGGGAAAAAAAATTTGCAAACTATGCATCTAACAAAGATCTAGTATTTAGAATCCATAAGGAACTTAAACAATTAAATAATCAAAAAACAAACAATCATATTAAAAAATGGACAAAGGACATGAACAGACCCTTCTCAAAAGAAGACCTTTACATATGACCAACAAGCATATGAAAAAATGCTTAACATCACTAATCATTAGAGAAATGCAAATCAAAACCACAGTGAGATACCATCTCACGCCAGTCAGAAAGGCTATTATTTAAAAGTCAAAAAACAGGCTGGGCGTAGTGGCCCACACCTGTAGTCCCAGCTACTTTAGGGGCTGAGGTATGAGGATGGCTTGAGCCCAGGATGCCTGTAGTCACAGCTACTTTAGGGGCTGAGGAGGGAGGATCACTTGAGCCCAGGAGGTGGAGGCAACAGTGAGCTGAAACTGTGCCACTGCACTTCAGCCTGGGTGAAAAGTGAGATCTTGTCTCTAAATAAATACATAAGTGAAAAAATAGCAATGCTGTCAAAGTTGCAGAGAAAAGGGAATGCTTATACACTATTGGTCAGAATGTAATTAGTTCAGCCACTGTGGAAAGCAGTTTGGAGATTTCTCAAAGATCATAAAACAGAACTACCATGCAACCCAGCAATCCTATTACTGGGTATATACCCAAAGGAATATAAATCATTCTACCATAAAGACATATACACACATATGTTCATCGCCACACTATTCACAATAGCAAAGATGTGTATATGTATGTACACCATGAAATACTATGCAGCCATAAGAATAACAAGAGCATATCCTCTGTAGCAACATGAATGGAGCTGGAGGCCATTATCCTAAGCAAATAAATGCAGGAACAAAAAAACAAGTACTACATATGTTCACATATAAGTGGGAGCTAAACATTGTGAACATATGGACAGAAAAAAGAGAACAATAGACACTGAGGCCTACTTGAGAGTGGAGGGTGAGGATCAGAAAACTACCTATGAGGTACCATGCTTATTACCTAGGAGACAACTATACACCAAATCCCCAAAACACACAATTTACCCATGGAACAAACTTGCACATATGCCCTCTGAACCTAAAACAAAAGATAGAAAAAAAGAGAATATTTAAAATATAGTGAAATGACTGTTTTGTTTTGTTTTGTTTTGTTTCTGAGACAGCGTCTCTCTCTGTCGCCCAGGCTGGAGTGCAGTGGTATGATCTCGGCTCACCGAAATCTCCACCTCCCGGGTTCGAGCAATTTTCCTGTCTCAGCCTCTTGAGTAGCTGGGACTACAGGCATGGGCCACCAGGCACGGCTAATTTTTGTATTTTTAGTCCAGATGGGATTTCACCATGTTGGTCAGGCTGGTCTCAAACTCCTGACCTCAAGTGACCCACCTGCCTCAGCCTCTCAAAGGGCTGGGATTACAGGCGTGCGTCACCATGCCCAGCCTGAACTAACTATAGTGTAAACAAATCTAATATTTCAGTTAAAAAATAAAAATGACTGTGAGGCATTAGATGCATTCGAACCATGATGAGAAGAATCACAGAAAAATAATTTTTAAAAAAGATTACTATAAAATGCAGCTTCCCATTCAAATTTACCACCTTAATCAGAATGAGATCAATTTGATGTATAAGAGTATTTAACCAGATATCTTGGAAAGCTCAACTTGTTCTTGACCATTTTAAGAATTAACAGGAACCAAAGTTAATAACTGACTAAACTTGAACTGTGTTTATGAATGGGAAGGGTTCAGGGAAGTGTTGGCAGGAGAAGAGCGGGGTCTCTCGCAAGGGCTCCATCCCTGGGCCTGAGCTCAAGGACCTACGTGAGGACAGGCTCTCCTGTTTTCACACCCAAAGGTTGCATTTTCCAAGACACCTGTGTGCCACGCCCCCATCTTGTGCCTACAAAAACCCTGGGACCCCAGTGGGCAGAGATACAAGCGGCTGGATGTAGAGAGGAACACACGGGTGGAAGAGCACACCAATAGGTACCGGCCAACACCAGCAGGCCATCAACCGGCGAAATGACGAGGAGTTTGGCCACAGTGGTCTGTGAGAGCCTGGCAGCTGGGTGGCCTGACTCCAGGGGAAAATCACCTTCCCACTCCATCCCCCTTCTGGCCTCCCCATCCACCTCGTAGAGAACTACCACTCATTAAAAAAACCTTGCACTCATTTTACAAGTCCACCAGTGATCCAATTCTTCCGGTACACCAAGGAAAGAACCCTGGGATACAGAAAGCCCTCTGTTCTTGTGATAAAGCAGAGGGTCTAATTGAGCTGATGAACACAAGCTGCCTGCAGATGGCAAACTAAAAGAGTACACTGTAGCATGCCCAGTGGGGCTTCCGGCGCTGTAAACATTCACCCCTAGAGGCTGCCTAGGGGTCGGAGCCCATGCTCCCCACCACCTGCCCGTCTGCCTACTCCCCCTAGGGGTTATGAGCAGCGGGGCACCAAAGAAGAGAGCCACACCCCCATCACAAGCCCTGCGAGGGGAACAAGGGAACTTTTCCTGTTTCACTTAAAGTGACAAAAATATTAAAGAGGGGAATACTTTTTAAAACAAAGTGCAAATGCTCAGGTTCACAGAATATAACATAAGTTATGTCCACCTTACCAAGGAAATGTTCCTTTTGTTCCATTTTGAAGAAAATGGTTTTATTAGATTTCAAAAAAAAAAGAAAATATTAACTTTACCTCGAAAATCCAAAATGTACTCCAATTTTCCTCAACAAATTTAGCAAATATGAATTTTGCAGATGATGTGTATGGCTGACTGAATGATTCTGTAACAAAATGCATCAGTAATAGCATAGAAATGGCATAAAAAATGAAATAAACTTTCTCACCCCATATGACTATACATTTATGGTTCAGTTCCAAGGTACCCTGGAAACAAAGGGTAAACTGTTTTATAAACAAGAGTTTTCCAAAGAACATGTTAAGTACTACAAAATTATTGGAATGTTTAAGTCTAATCAGAGCTTTAAAGAAGAGTTCAAACGGAAGTTGCATCCATATTCACATCTTAATTAACTCTGGTGATACCATGCACAATAATGGTTTCAGGTTTTCTGCTTAGCACCCAATAAATACACTTCTATTACTCAAGGTCAAAAATCTACACATCCTGAGTCAATATCACTAAGCGTAGATCTGTCATCCTAAATAAAGAAAAATAAAACATCACATCACTCATAAACCTAATGTTAAAACAGTAGATTTTTTTGCAACAGTCCAAGATGATAAGGGTTTTTGTGGGAGGTTCTCTGATTCTGTCTGCACACGAGCCAGCCTTCTACTAAGACAAAGATGGATGGTGGGATGGTGACTTGTAAACAATGTGGCACGGTGGATGCCAGGAGCTTGATTCTCTCTAGAAATATATCTGCATTCGTTATAATGGGTGGTCTCATGAGTGCATCCGGCTGATGTGCCTTACGGAATGTATATTCAACAACTACTTGTGTATTATAAAAACAAGATGTCAACAGGCTTTAGTATCAATACTTAAGAACTGGAAGCAAAAGTTGAGAGGGAAAATAAGATCTGCAACAGAAAGTTTATAAACTATAAGGAACTTTTCCTCTTAGCATAAACTGAGGGAAGAAAAAAGCATGAAGTACTAGTGTCCCAAAGTGTACGAGACTGATTAATGGAATGAAACCTGTTTCTGTATTTGAATCCAAAATGTTGATATCTCAGCTGCAATAGCAACATTTATGTTTCTTTTAAATGGAATGGTGAGTCTTTAATTATTAAACCAATTGTATTTAGCAGATGGTCAAAGAAATGTACTTTTTAAAAGTTGCCCAGAGGGTTATATAAACGAACAAGCTAAAACAGCTGGCAGCTGGTGCATGAAATCAATAATGAGAAAATGAGCTCTACTGTATCTTTGTTTTCATTGTCTGGTTGAAGACAGTGAAGACAAGAGAAAGAGTGAGAATCAACTTGTAAACTTTACAAATGAGCTGAATGGATTATGTGTATCTAATTAGAAAGAGAAAAACCTCCTGGAGTGAGACTGTAACTATAGAAATGGTATGTGTGCGTGCGCTTTTGCTTATGTGTGCAAGTGCACCCATGTGCTGAGGAGAGAGGAATACAGAGACCAAATTCTCTTTGCTGGCTACTTCAGCTATTCTGTTGTGGGCAATTCATTGCTTATTTTATGGCTTGGGGAAATCCAAATTGCACTTAATCAGAGCAAAATACTTTGAGAGACAGAATAAGCGAGGCTAATGAAATCATGATGATTTGAATACTAATGGTTTTTCCTCGCTTGTTATTGTTTTAAACAATTTCAATAGTTAGAATTTCTTGAATAAAAAAATTATCTCTGGGCATCACAGAATTCTTTTAAGACTGCCTAGTAACTACTTCTACCAGAAGAATCACTATTCAAAATTTTCTATTAATTTTTTCACACTGATAATTCTTTATTATGTATGGCCAACTGCAAATATAACTGTGTTTAACATTACAAAACAGTTCTCCATGAAAATGTTGTGTCTAGAGAGGACTAAACCTTTAGAGCATAAAATTAAAATATATAATAAAACAAAGAAAAGTATACTCACTTCCTTAACCTTATAATCAAAAACTACTATAATAATTTATAAAGGCACAGAGAGTATACTCAACTCTAAAATGAAATAGTCTATGCTCCCAGTGATTGTATGTGGTCACATTTCTTCATAAAGTTTCAGTGCATACAATCGCCACACAAAAGTATAGGGGATCCATATTTTAATTCATCTTTAACAGAAAAATATGTAATTCGGATAGGGAAAGGGAGAAACACTATTAAAACTTTATGAACTTATACTTTGAATATATAGCTAGAAAATAAGAAACAGATTTGTAGTATAGAGATAGCATGCATGCACTATTTCAGCTCAAGTCAGCTGTTTTGGCTGTTTTGTTTTTTGGGGATTTATCTTAAGAGGAAAATGGTACATGCTGGTCCAACCCATGCTATTTTAGTTTATAGGATTTTATCTTCAGAAGAAAATGATACTCTCAGCTCGAACTTACATCAGTTATTTTTAATGACATGGAATGGATAGATATCTATAAAATCCGAAGCTCTAAGTTTGTCCTGAGGTGAGAAAGTGATACCTGCTGTGGGTATCAGTAGTACAATGCAATTAACACTAAATTATTTGGTTTTTGCTAAAAAATGTTTCCCAAAGCAAAGAAAACTCTGCCTTTCAGCCTGCAGAGTCAGAGAAATGGTAACAGGATGAATTTATGCCCTGACTAGGGCCTGGGCAAATTATTGTGAACTGTGTACTAGTACTTAAGTAAATATGTTTTACCATCACAGCAACTTTGGCAAATATTAGATTAAAAGAAAGAGGAATGTCTTCTTTGATGTTGCCAGTATTTCAGTTTCCAGGTCATCACAATCTGGCCTATATTTAAAAAATGTAAGCAAGGTTTTTTTTCATCAGCCCAATTTACCTTCTGTTAGTCAAACAGATTCTACGTAAATACACCACAATTATCATTTTAAATTATTTTTCTGTTGTCAGCAATACTTGCTTTTAATCATGCAATGTAAAAAATGTAGATTGTTAGCAATAAGCATTATCTTTCCCTGTTCTTTTATTTAGGGATCTTGAAATAAGCATCTAAATGTTGCTCACAGCAAAACTGTAAACTAAAATGCCCTAGAATAATAAAGATAAGGCTGTCTCATTTCGCAAGGGAAACGTCTGCATTCTTGGGTAAACAGGAGACATGCATAAATCCAGCCTTGCCTTCTCAGGCAGTCTGTGTGACTTGAGGCTGCATGGTCCATTATATTTACTAAAAAATTTGATAAATTTATTGAATAATACTAAATAAAACTTGAATAATACTGAATTGCTTTTGCCTCTAGAAAAGGACATTTTGAATCAAAATATGTTTCATTTCTTTTTCTGTACTTCACTGAATTTTTCTTTCATTTTTTCCTTCTTTCCTTTATTCCTTCCTCATAACTTTCTCCCTCTCTCCCTCCATCTTTTCTTTACGATCTTTCCTTCCTTTTCTCTTCCTTCTGTTTTTTTTCCTGCAAGGAATTTAAACACACAATTTAATTCATGTCAGGAAATCTATTGCTGGAGAGGTCTTGCATTCTTACTTTTAATCATTTAATGTGTGAAATATTAAACTCATGGAGCTATTATAATAGGGTTTATTGGCCATGAAAAAGAAGGCATGACAAGACCTAAATACTTCCCATTTCCTGAGTCCATAAGGATAAAGAAACCACAGCTGACATATCAACTTCATCTGGATAAGGACATTTTTTTCCTAGCAACCCTGTTCAGTTAATTAAAGATATATTAAGCCTTTGAATTACCACTTTTTGTGGGAAAAAAGAGAAATCTTATAGGAAAACAGGAAACAACTTGAAAGGCTTAATGATTTAAGATGAAAGGAAAAGTAATATAATGGTAATACTGCTCATTCAAGTAAGACTATGGAATTTCTAACCGTAACTACTTCAGAGTTTCCAAAGCAGGTTATCAGTAACATGAAATCCAGAATACAAGAAAACATAAGTATTTACAATTTAATACTCATTGAAGGTGGTTGAACATTAATGGGCTTAGAAAGATAAGCCTGTAAAAAGAAGTTAACCAGAGAGAAAGTTGTGAAATGTGTGTTTGTTCCCTAGGAGCAATGAGACAAAGGGAAAGGAGACTGTCAGAAAGCCCTGAAGATCATGCAGAAGTATTCAAACGAGTCACCACAAGTACTTAAGAACAGAAAAAATATATAATAAAAGTGGTGTTTAGGCAAAAGCATCTATCTGCAGGATTAGAAAGGAAATTGACTGTGGACAGAAGCAAAGGGGAGTAGAAGTTGGTGAAAGAACTTCCCAATATGAAGTGAAGAGAGCCTAAGTCAGAATGAAAAGTAAGAATATAAAACTAAAAGGTATGATTTCTCTCAAACACATTGCAGAATAAGCTTGTTAGTTGTTGTTGATATATTGGCTAAGAGAAAAAACAAAAAAGCAAACATAAGATTTCAAGCCTAGAGACCTAGAAAAATTAATAATGTAGAGGAAATGAACAAGAGGACTGAAAACAATATCATATTTCAGCATAATGCATATTTCAATGTGTGTGTGTGTGTGTATATATATGTACTTCCAAGTAACTTTTAATTTAGTCTACATCATTAATACCTTGCTGTTTGCTGCTTCTTTCCAGTGTTCTTCCAGTGACAGAATTTATTCATTTATTTAATTTTAATTTTAATTTTAATTTATGTGGGTACATAGTAATGATATATATTTATAGTATAGATGAGAGGTTTTGATACAGGCATGAAATGTGAAATAAGCACATCATGGAGAGTGAGGTGGCCATCCCCTCAAGCATTTATTCTTTGAGTTACAAACAATCCAATTACACCTTTGAGTTATTTTAAAATGTACAGTAAGTCATTATTGACTTTAGTTACCCTGTTGTGTATCAAGTAGTAGGTCTTATTCATTATTTCTCATGATATTTTTGTATCCATTAACCTTCCCCACTTCCTCCTCAGTCCCCCACTACCCTTCCCAGCCTCTGGCAACCATTCTTCACTCTCCAATGATAAAATGTTTCAACATACGGATCCAAGTTTCAACTATGTGTGCTCTATGAAATAGATGGCAAATGTTTTTAAATTATATCTTCTAAGGACATCAATATGATAAATACAGGTTTACAGATAATTTTATTTACATTTTTAATTGCTAATCCTTGGGATACACCTTCAATCTACAGCCCAATCCTTAATAAAGATCTTACCCTTAATGTCTCTAAGTTCAAACCTTAATGGGTAAAATGCCAAGGATTTTATCACTTTAGCTGTTATTCTTGACTTTTACTACTTGGGCTACATTCTTTCTTTTCCTCTAGACAATAGATGACTGCAGAAGAAAGGTACCTTTAAAAAGTAAATATTTCTTCCATTGAAAATAATTAGAAGACTCTATGTATGTAATTTCTGAAACTCTAAGTCACAGTTCTGGGCAGATGATGCAAATTGGTATTGATGTCATAAACATACTCAGACCAGTGGCTGATAGGGCTAAGTCTCCAATTTCCTGGTCAAGAACTGTTATTATAAGCTTAATATCTGAAGTACAAGAAAAGACATCAAATAGCTCTGCCTGAAACCACTTTCAGTAACTTGTAAATTAAACTCTCAACCAGAAAGAAGCAGGCTCTTTTCCCACTCAGTAATGGATTCTTGAGTGATATATACTTTTGTTGATAAAGAATAAGCCCTTACCCAAATTCAACAGTACTACAGGCATACTTTAGAGATATTATAGATTAAATTCAAGAGCATCCCAATAAAGCTAATATCACAAGAAAATGAGTCACACAAATTTATGGGTTGCCCAGTGCATACAAAAGTTATGTTTACACTGTACTACAGTCTACTCAAGTATGAAACTGTATGGTGTCTAAAAAGCCAATGTACATACCTTATTTTAAATGATTATTGTGCTTTAAAATACTAAGAATCATCTGAGCCTTTGGCAAGTCCTAATCCTTTTGCTGGTGGAGGGTCTTGCTTACATGTTGATAGTTGCTGACTGGTCAGGGTGGCGGCTGTTGAGGGTTGGAATGGCGGTGTCAATCTCTTTTATTTTATTTATTTGTTTGTTTATTTACTTATTTATTTATTTACCTTTATTTCTCGAGACAGAGTCTCACTCCATCACCCAGGCTGGAGTGCAGTGGGGTGATCTCGTCTCACTGCAACCTCTGCCTCCCAGGTTCAAAAGTTTCTCATGCCTCAGCCTCCCGAGTACCTGAGATTACAGGTATGCACCACCATGCCTGGCTAATTTTTGTATTTTTAGTAGAAACAGGGTTTTGTCATGTTGGCCAACCTGGTCTCGAATTCTTTACATCAAGAGATCCGTCTGCCTCAGCCTCCCAAAGTACTGGGATTACAGGAGTGAGCCACCATACCTGGTCAAATTTAGTTTTATTTTCTTGAAATAGGGTCTCACTCTATTAACACCCAGACTGGAGTGCAGTGGCATAATCATGGCTCATTGCATCAGGAACCTCCCAGGCTCAAACAGTCTGTCTTGCACTTTAGCTTCCTAGGTGTCTGGGACTATAGGTGTGCCACACATAACTCAGCTAATTTTTTTTTTATTTTGTTTTTTGTAGAGACAGGGTCTCCCTATGTTACACCATCTGGTCTTGAACTCCTGGGCTCAAGAGATCCTCCTACATTGGAATTACAAAGGGCTTGGAATACAGACATGAGCCATCATGACTGACTGCAAACGATCTTAAAATAAGACAACAGCGAGTTTGCCACATCAATTGACTTCTTTCACAAAAGATTTCCCTGTAGTATGTGATGCTGTTTGATAGCATTTTACCCACAGTAGTACTTCTTTCAAAATTGGATTCAATCCTCTTAAATGCTACCACTGCTTTATCAACTACATTTATGTAATATTCTAAATACTTTGTTGTCATTTCGGCAATGTTCACAGCATCTTTACCAGGGATAGATTCCATCTCAAGAAACCACTGTCTTTGCTCACCCATAGGAAGCAACCCCTCAGCCATTCAAGTTTTAGCATGAGATTACAGCAATTCATTCACATCTTCAGACTCCACTTTTAATTCTAGTTCTCTTGCTCTTTCTACCACATCTGCAGTTACATCCCCCACTGACGTCTTGAATAACTCAGTCATCCCTGAGGGCTGGAATCAATATTTTCCAAACTCCTGTTGATGTTGATATATTGATCTCCTCTTATGAATCACAAATGTTCTTAAAGGCAACTAGAATGGTGAAACTTTTCCAGAAGGTGTTCAATTGACTTTTTCCAGATCCATCAGATGAATCACTATCTGTGGCTGCTGTAGCCTTACAAAATGTATTCCTTAGAAAAAAAGACTTGAATATTGAAATTTTTCCTTGATCCATGGGCTGCAGAATGGATGCTGTGTTAGCAGGCATGAAAACAACATGACTCCCCTTGGCTAGTCATCATGGATCTTGGGTAACCAAATGCTTTGTCAATGAACAGTAATATATTGAAAGAAATCTTTTTTTTTTTTTTTTTCTCTGAACAGTAGGTTTCAATATTGGGCTTAAAATATTTATTAAACCGTGCTGTAAACAAACGTGCTGTCATCTAAGTTTTGTTGTATCATTTGTAGGGTACAGGCAGAGTAGATTTAGCATACTTTTTAAGGGCCTTAGGATTTTCAGAATGGTAAATGAGCATGGTTTCAACTAAAGTCGCCAACTGCATTAGACTCTAACAAGAGAATCAGCCTGTCTTTTGATGTTTTGAAGCCTGGCATTGACTTCTCTCCAGCTACAAAAGTTCTAGACAGTATGTTTTCCCACTATGAGACTGTTTCATCTACATTGAAAATCCGTTTTTTAATGTAGCCAAACAACTTCCTCAATTATCTTAGCTGGATCTTCTGGATAACTTGCTGCAGATTCTAAATCAGCACTTTCACACTTTGATATTGTGGAGACAGCTTCCTTCCTTAAATCTCATGAACCAACTTCAGCTAGCTTCCAACTTTTCTTCTGAAGCCTCTTACCTCTCTCAGCATTCATAGAATTGAAGACGGGTAAGGCCTTGCTCTGGATTAGGCTTCGGCTTAAGGGAATGTTGTAGCTAATTTGATCTTCTAGCCAGACCACTCAAACATTCTTCTCATCAGCAAATGGCTGTTTCACTTTATTATGCACATGTTCACTGGCATAGCACTTTTTAATTTCCCTCAAGAACCTTTCCTTTCCATTCATGACCTGGCTGTTTTTTGTAAGAGGCCTGGCTTTTGGCCTGTCTCAGAGGGTTGTGACATGTCTTCCTTGCTAAGCTTAATCATTTCTAGCTTTTGGTTTAAAGTGAGAGATGTATGACTCTTCCTTTTACTTGAAGACTTAGAGGGCATTGTTGGGTGTTTACTTGGCCTACTTTTAATACTGCTGTATCTCAGGGAACAAGGAGTCCAAAGGAGAGAGGGAGAGATGGCGGAATGACCAATCAGTGGAGCAGTGAGAACACACACACATTAACGATTAAGTTTGCCATTTACATGAGTGTGGTTTGCGGTGTCCCAAAATAATTACAGTGATAACGTCAAAGATCACTGACAAAAGATCATCATAACAGATATAACAATAATGAAAATGTTTGCTTATTTGTGAGAATTACCAAAATGCCACACAGAAACACATAGTGAACACAAGATGTTGGAAAATGGCGCTGATAGACTTGTTTGATCCAGGGTTGCCACAAACCTTTAATTTGTAAAACACACAATATCAACTAAGTGCAATAAACTAAAGTACAGTAAAACAAGGTATGCTTGAATAAAGTATCTTAGGAAAATCAGCCAAGCCAAAGGTAAAAAGTAAAGATAGTGTTTTTATTGATATTTATTAATTGTGCACAAGTGATGAGGAGATATAAAGATTTCAAAATCCTTTAAAATATTTCATAAAGGTTAGCAATTATCTAAAGATAATGTACAAAGTATATCAAGGCACTTATGTGTTCAAGAAGTTCTCAGTCTAACATAAAGAAATCTCCGTGACAAAGTTTTAATATTATGGTACCTGGCTATTTTTTGTATTATTTTCTAGAATTTCACTTAGCCTCCTGAAGGGTTGAATTTATAGTGGATATGCATCATATTAGCATTTTGAAGAATCTTTTAGCATGAAGTTTTCAAAACTATTGCAGATCTTCAGATTTTTTCCTTCTATTTTTCTGATTTCCTGGCAAACAGGCACCAAACCTAAGAGGCAGTGTGGTGCAGGAATTAAGGGTATAGACTTTGAAGCCACAGTTGGGAAATACATACGGAATCTGAGCTCCACCACTTATTAGCTATGTGACCTTAAGCAAGTCATTTGACCTTCTTGTGTCTCAGGTTTCTCATCTGTAAAACAGGAATAACAATAGTACTTATTTCATAGGGGTGTTGTCTATATTCAATGTGTTCAAACTATATTAAAGTGCTCAAGTTTGTGCCTGCCAGATAGTAAGGGATGTGTTTGTTAAAATCATTATTCTGATAAATCAAGTACCATAAGATTATAAGATTTAATCATAAGATTTATCTTAGTCTGTAAGATCTACTTTACTTACTAAATGAATCTTTAAGATTTAAAAATACAGACTGGTAAAGTCCCTCGCTCTGATTTATTGAGAAACAATTCTATAAGGAATAAGTTCTTGATTGCTAGGTATTGTCATTTCTCTTTAAGAGATAGTACTAGATTTAATGATATTCCCTGTTTTATACTGTGGCAAGTACAAATTCATATGTATATTGTCTGGAATAGTTTCAGAAGGAGTGGTACCAACTCCTCTTTTTACCTCTGGTAAAATTCGGCTGTGAATCCGTCTGGTCCTGGACTTTTTTTGGTTGATAGGCTATTAATTATTGCCTCAATTTCAGACCTTGTTATTGGTCTATTCAAGGATTTGACTTCTTCCTGGTTTAGACTTGGGAGGGTGTATATGTCCAGGAACTTATCCATTTCTTCTAGATTTTCTAGTTTATTGGCGTAGAGATGTTTACAATATTATCTGACGGTATTTTGTATTTCTGTGGGGTTGGTGGTGATATCCCCTTTATCACTTTTTATTGCATCTATTTGATTCTTCTCTCTTTTCTTCTTCATTAGTCTGGCTAATGGTCTATCTATTATGTTGACCTTTTCAAAAAACCAACTCCTGGATTCATTGATTTTTTGAAGAGTTCTTTGTGTCTCTATCTCCTTCAGTTCTGCTCTGATCTTAGTTATTTCTTGTCTTCTCCTAGCTTTTGAATTTGTTTGTTCTTGTTTGGCTAGTTCTTTTAATTTTGACATTAGGGTGTCGATTTCAGATCTTTCCTGCTTTCAATTGTGGGCATTTAATGCTATAAATTTCCCTCTAAACACTGCCTTAAATGTGTCCCAGAGATTCTGGTATGTTGTGTCTTTGTTCTCATTGGTTTCAAAGAACATCTTTATTTATGCCTTAATTTTGTTATTTACCCAGTAGTCTTTCAGGAACAGGTCGTTCAGTCAGTTTCCATGTAGTTGTGTGGTTTTGAGTAAGTTTCTGAATCCTGAGTCCTAATTTGATTGCACTGTGGTCTGAGAGACAGTTTGTTGTGATTTCTTTTACATTTGCTGAGAAGTGCTTTACTTCCAATTATGTGGTCAATTTCAGAATAAGTGGGATGTGGTGCTGAGAAGAATGTATATTCTGTTGATTTGGGGTGGAGAGTTCTGTAGATGTCTATTAGGTGCACTTGGTCCAGAGCAGAGTTCAAGTCCTGAATCTCCTTGATACTTTTTTGTCTTGTTGATCTGTCTAATACTTACAGTGGGGTGTTAAAGTCTCTGACTATTATTGTGTGGGAGACTAAGTCTCTTTGTAGGTCTCTAAGAACTTGCTTTATGAATCTGGGTGCTCCTGTATTGGGTGCATATATATTTAGGGTAGATAGTTCTTCTTGTTGCGTTAATCCCTTTACCATTATGCAATGCCCTTCTTTGTCTCTTTTGATCTTTGTTGGCTTAAAGCCTGTTTTATCAGAGACTGGGTTTGTGACCCCTGATTCTTTCTGCTTTCCATTTACTTGGTAAATAATCCTACATCCCTTTATTTTGAGCCTGTGTGTGTCTCTGCACGTGAGATACATCTCCTGAATACAGCACACCAATGGATCTTGACTCTTTATCCAATTTGCCAGTCTGTGACTTTTAATTGGGGTATTTAGCCCATTTACATTTAAGGTTAATATTGTTATGTGTGAATTTGATCCAGTCGTTATGATGTTAGCTGGTTATTTTGCCTGTTAATGCAGTTTTTCCATAGTGTCAATGGTCTTTACAATTTGGTATGTTTTTGCACTGGCTGGTACCAGTTGTTCCTTTCCATGTTTAGTGCTTCTTTCAAGAGCTGTTGTAAGGCAGACCTGGTGGTGACAAAATCTCTCAGTGTTTGCTTGTCTGTGAAGAATTTTATTTCTACTTCACTTATGAAGCTTAGTTTGGCTGGATATGAAATTCTGGGTTGAAAATTATTTTCTTTAAGAATGTTGAATACTGGCCCCCACTCTCTTCTGGCTTGTAGGGTTTCTGCAGAGAGATCTGCTGTTAGTCTAATAGGCTTCCCTTTGTAGGTAACCCAACCTTTCTCTCTGGCTGCCCTTAACATTTTTTCCTTCATTTCAATCTTGGTGAAACTGAGAATTACATGTCTTGGGGTTGCTCATCTCGAGGAGTATCTTTGTGGTGTTCTCTGTATTTCCTGAATTTGAATGTTAGCCTGTCTTGATAGGTTGGGGAAGTTCTCCTGGGTAATATCTTGAAGAGTGTTTTCCAACTTGGTTCCATTCTCCCCATCATTTTCAGGTACACCAATCAAATGCAGATTTGATCTTTTCACATAGTCCCATATTTCTTGAAGGCTTTGTTCATTCTTTTTCATTCTTTTTTTCTCTAATCTTGTCTTCTCACTTTATTTCATTAAATTGATCTTCAATCTCTGAATCTCTGATATCCTTTCTTCTGCTTGATTGATTCGGCTATTGATACTTGTGTATGCTTCACAAAATTCTCATGCTGTGTTTTTCAGCTCCATCAGGTCATTTATGTTCTTCTCTAAACTGATTATTCTAGTTAGCAATTCATCTAACCTTTTTTCAAGGTTCTTAGCTTTCTTGCATTGGGTTAGAACATGCTCCTTTAGCTCAGAGGAATTTGTCATTACTCACCTTCTGAAGCCTACTTCTGTCTATTTGTGAAACTCATTATCAATGCAGTTTTGTTCCCTTGCTGGCTAGAAGTTGTGATCCTCTGGAAGAGGAGAGGTGTTCTGGTTTTTAGAATTGTAAGCCTTTTTGTACTGGTTTCTCCCCATCTTCATGGATTCATCTACCTTTGGTCTTTGATATGGGTGACCTTCTATGGGGTCTCTGAGTGGATGTGCTCTTCCTTTCTGTTTGTTAGTTTTCCCTCTAACAGTCAGGCCCCTCTGTTGCAGGTCTGCTGGAGTTTGCTGGAGGTCCACTCCAGACCCTGTTTTCCTGGGTATCACCAACAGGGGCTGCAGAGTAGCAAAGATTGCTGCCTGTTCCTTCCTCTGGAAGTCCAGGACCAGAGGGATTCACAGTTGAATTCTACCAGAGGTACAAACAGAAGCTGGTACCATTCCTTCTGAAACTATTTCAAACAATAGAAAAAGAGGGAATCCTCCCTAACTCATTTTATGAGGCCAGCATCATGCTGATACCAAAACTTGGCAAAGATATGATACCAAAACTTGGCAGAGATACACAAAAAAAGAAAATTTCAGGCCAATACCCCTGATTAACAGAGATGCAAAAATCCTCAATAAAATACTGGCAAACCAAATCCAACAGCACATCAAAAAGGTTATCCACCATGATCAAGTTGGCTTCATACCTGGGATGCAAGGCTGGTTCAAAATATGCAAATCAATAAATGTAATCCATCGCATAAACAGGACCAATTAAAAATTACATGATTATCTCAATAGATGCAGAAAAAGCCTTCAGCAAAATTCTACAGCCCTTCATGCTAAAAACTCTCAATAAACTAGGTATTGATGCAATGTATCTCAAAATAATAAAAGCTTTTTATGACAAACCCGCAGCCAATATCATACTGACTAGGAAAAAGCTGGAAGCATGCCCTATGACAACCAGCACAAGACACAGATGACCTCTCTCACCACTCCTATTCAACATAGTATTGGAAGTTCTGGCCAGTGCAATCAGGCAAGGGAAAGCGATAAAGAGTATTCAAATAGGAAGAGAGGAAGTCAAATTATCTCTGTTTGCTGATGACATGATTGTATATTTAGAAAACCCCATCGTCTCAGACTCAAATCTCCTTAACCTGATAAGCAACTTCAGCAAAGTCTCAGGATACAAAATCAATGTGCAAAACTCACAAGCATTCCTATACACCAAGAACAGACAAACAGAGAGCCAAATCATGAGTGAAATTCCATTCACAATTTCTACAAAGAGAATAAAATACCTAGGAATCCAACTTACAGGGGATGTAAAGGACCTATTCAAGGAGAACTACAAACCACTGCTCAAGGAAATAGAGAGGACACAAATAAATGGGAAAACATTCCACATTATGGATAGGAAAAATCAATATTTTGAAAATGGCCATATGCCCGAAGTAATTTATAGATTCAATGTTTTCCCCATCAAGCTACCATTGAGATTTTTCATAGAATTAGAAAAACAAAAAATACTTTAAATTTTATATGGAATCAAAAAAGAGCATGTGTAGCCAAGATAAACTGAAGCAAAAACAACAAAGCTGGAGGCATCATGCTACCTGACTTCAAACTATACTACAAGGCTACAGTAACCAAAACAGCATGGTACTTGTACCAAAACAAATATGTAGACCAACGGAACAGAACACAGGCCTCAGAAATAATGCCACACATCTACAACCATCTGGTCTTTGACAAACCTGACAAAAACAAGCAATGGGGAAAGGATTCTCTATTTAATAAATGGTGTTGGGAAAACTGGCTAGCCATATGCTGAAAAAGGAAACTGGTCCCCTTCCTTACACCTTATACATAAATTAACTCAAGATGGATTAAATATTTAAATATATGAATCAACCTAAAAGTACGATTTTAAAATTTCTTATCTATTCTTATCTATTCTTATCTTTTTAATAATGTGCATTTCTCTGCTGAGATTCCACATGTATTTATTCATTATAAGAATGTTTTTTCTTCACCCCATGAGTATAGTTTTAACAGCTGCTCTCAAATACTTGACTGCTGATAACAACATTTTGGACATTTTGGGGATAGCCTCTTATGCCTATGTTTTATCTTGTGCATGAATTACATTTCTGTGTTTCTTCTCATGTCTCTTAAATTTTAAAATTGCATTTTAAAAAATATAAATAATACAGAGAAAAAAAAGAATTATGCTAAATCTACCCGGCCTGTGCTCTACAAATGAAACAATAAAGCCTGGATAGCAACAGCAAAAAAAAAAAAAAAAAACAAACAAACAACTTAAAGGTAAGACCTAAAACCATAAAACCCTAGAAGAAACCCTAGGCAATATCATTCAGGACATAGGCATGGGCAAAGATTTCATGACTAAAACACCAAAAGCACTGACAACAAAAGTCAAAATTGACATATGGGATCTAACTAAACTAAAGAGCTTCTGCACAGCAAAATAAACTATCATCAGAGTGAATAGGCAGCCTACAGAATGGAAGAAGATGTTTGCAATAAATCCGTCTGACAAAGGGCTAATATTCAGAATCCACAAAGAACTTAAACAAATTTACCAGAGAAAAAATAAACAACCCCATCAAAAGTGAGTGAAGAATATAAACAGACACTTCTCATAAGAAGATACTTATACAGCCAGCAAACATATGAAAAAAAAGCTCATCATCTGTGGTCATTAGAGAAATGCAAATGAAACCACAATGAGATACCATCTCATGCCAGTTAGAATGGTGATCATTAAAAAGTCAGGAAACAGCAGATGCTGGAGAGGATGTGGAGAAATAGGAACACTTTTACACTGTTGGTGGGATTGTAAACTAGTTCAACCATTATGGAAAACAGTATGGCGATTCCTCAAGGATCTAGAACTAGATGTACCATATGACCCAGCCATCCCATTACTGGGTATATACCCAAAGGATTATAAATCATGCTGCTATAAAGACACATGCACACATATGTTCATTGCAGCACTATTCACAATAGCAAAGACTTGGAATCAACCCAAATGTCCATCAGTGACAGACTGGATTAAGAAAATGTGGCACATATACACCATGGAATACTATGCAGCCATAAAAAAAGGATGACTTTGTGTCCTTTGTAGGGACATGGATGCAGCTGGAAACCATCATTCTTAGCAAACTATCACAAGAACAGAAAACCAAACACCGCATGTTCTCACTCATAGGTGGGAACTGAACAATGAGATCACTTGGACTTGGGAAGGGGGACATCACACATGGGGGATTGCATTGGGAGTTATACCTGATGTAAATGACGAGTTGATGGGTGCTGACAAGTTGATGGGTGCAGCACACCAACATGGCACAAGTATACATATGTAACAAACCTGTACGTTATACACATGTACCCTAGAACTTAAAGTATAATAATAATTAAAAAAATTGGAAATCAACAGAATTAAAAGAGGAAAAATAGAAAATATAAAAAGTCTACATCCGGCAGCATTAAATCATACAGTCATTTATCCCTAGATTTTTAATATACTAAATCACAAGGTACTTCCTCTATATTGTTGTTTTATTTTCCTTGCAGAAGAGTTAATATATTATCCATTTATAAAGTTAGTCACAGCAGCAGATCAGTGAAAAATTAATAAGCATAAATTACTGAAAGCTTGATTTTAAAGGTAGCATTAAGCAGACTATAACACATGCACAAATACACACATATTTTTATTACCCTCAATGTACTTTATTCCTCTAATATAATCTTATGAATTTGGTGAGATGAAACAAACTTGTTTTAATATATAGAACTGGAATTCTCTAACTTGAATTATAGAATTTTAGCCTTCTCCTCCTAAGCAAACACAAAAGACAAAGAAATATTCAGAATTTAAATCTGTCTTTTTAAAAAAGTATTGAATTTGGTATAATTTTTACTATCTTAACTAATTCTCTGATGATATCAGTACATTTTTTAGGTCCCTGTGCTTTAGAGATGTTGGTGTTAGATGTTTATAATATTTCTCTAAAGAACTCAAAAAGGTTTTAATATGTTATCTGAATAGACACATACAAAAATAAGAATTGAATAAATACTATAATCATTAATTTGCAGATTGACTAACTTTCATTAAGAAGTTGAATTCAGTGGTAAAGACAGGACTGCAATCAGAATCTGCCTCCTTTTACTCTTTAGGGATTAAAGTACTTTTTGATATGCACTGCTAAGTATTAGACTAATCATACAAAAATAGAACCAATAGATGGTAGTCAGAAAGGTCACAATTGTGATTCTTAGATACAATTTAGTATCCTGGAAAGTGGTATTTATTAACCGGGCAACACTGATATTGAAGAATCAAGACATTTTTAAAATTAAAGTATTTTATTTGTTACAAAATAAAGTGAGAAATACATAGCTCCAAGCACTAAGGGATGAATATCAACATGCCATAAAGATTTAACCTACCACATACAATGTTTTCTTGATTCCAAGCTTAGTGACTACAGAACCATGAATTTAAAGCACTATGAACAATACGTAATGAAGTCTCAGTCACCATACTGTTCAGGCAAATGTGAGCTTTTGCTTAGCTTAATTTTCAGGTTAACCAAGTATTAACGAGAAAACTCAGAAAACTCCATGTCAGTGAAAAATCTTTTCAAACTGAGTCTTATAAACTCAGAGAATATAATTCCATTTTTATTTTTTTCTAATGGCTCAGAACCTCCTAGGGTCTTGAGATACTCACTGTGTACATGTATCATCAGTAGCATGAGCACTTGCAGGTTGCTGAAGGGTAACATCCTGGAATTGGGTCATGTCTCTAATCTTCCTCCCCCATATCAAACCCAACACACGCACTGCAAGTTGTAATAGTTGACACTTGTATAGTGTATTTTAATATTAATCTATTATTTTTAAAGTTCTGTGTAAAAGTAGATATCTGACAGTAAAATATCAATCAATAGAAGTGTTGACAATTTCTATAATAATTCCCTGACATACACATTTTTCTGCCATTTTCCCCTTTTGTAAAAGCCTTCCTATAAAAAGCCCTATCTGATAGCAACGCCAGTCTGGAGGACAGACACCTGTAAGTGACAATTAGACTTCAGACAGACTTACTTCGTTTTTTTTTTTTTTTTTTTTTTTTTTTTTTTTTATCTTCCAGGATTTGCATTCTAATTTAGAGTATTCGAGGTAGCTAAAACTCAAGGTAGTAGCAAGGTTTCAGAAAGGAGCCCTTGTCTGAAATGTTATCCAAGTGGCCCCGCTGTTATTTTAAAGCCCAGGTGTCATGAAGCAGTATAGCTAACCATATTGGGTTAGTTTGTGTCAATGGGAACCTGCATTTACTGACACCGACAGCCTTGACTCTTGTAAATATCTCAACAGGAGTAACTTGATAAACCTTTCATCCAATGATGTATTATAGTAAAAACTGTTTGCTTTGACATGTGCAAACTCCATGGTGAGTGGGAAGGCTTTGAAAGTTACTTTCCGAGTTCAAATACAAGGCTGGTGTTTTATTATTTACAGTCCAACTGATTTGAATCATAATTCTGTAGTGAAAATATACTCCTTTCCCATTTTCCCAAAATAACAATGAAACTGTGGGTTTTTTAAGTAAAATTTCATGTGTAAATAGTATACTTAGTTCAAAAGAACTCTGTATATTTGAAATCATGTTCTTTGTAGTTATTCAAATTACGAACTCGGGACAAAATCCACATGGCCATGGTCAGAACAGTCTAAATTATCCACCTCTTGGGAAAATACTTTCCATTTTGGTATTTCTTAAGCTCCTATATGTTATTGTCTAAAGTATTGTAAGAACTATGCTTACTTCACAAAAACATGCAAATATATTTTCAATCAACTGCAATCCAAAGAAGATCCAAATTATATACCTTGATTATCCAGAATTTAATCATATAATGCAGTCAATTAACACCACTTAATTATATACTATCATTAAGAAAAAGTATTTTAAAATTACTTAGAGATGTTGTTTTTAAAATTTTTATTAGTTTGAACATATCACTGACTTCCAAGCACATTCCAAGAGAGTAAAACCAAGCTCTTGCATCTTCTATAATTTTATCCATCTTGCTGCATAATTAAAATTGATGAGTAGAAATCTGATTCTGAGGCAGTAAGATTTCAATCATCCAACTAAAGTTGAACTCATATTTACTGTACTATGCTAAGGCAAGCAATAAAATGGGATAATCTTTATTAAAATCATTTTCAACAAGGATTAACAACACTAACATGATTAATTTCCATTAGCTGGAAACTCCTTGCCTTATGATTCTAAGTTAATCAAGATTTTTGATGTAAGCTATTCACATTCTCATACAAAAGCATTCTTATTGGGAACAAATAAGATTTTGATGATCTAAAATAGGTTGCATGCTCTTCTGTCAATTCGTATGAAGGAAACAACCATTTAATTGTATTAAAATTGTCCTCTTTTTTAAAACAAGAATTAATGACAACAAGTCTGTCATTCAGAAAAAATATTCTCTTTAATACAGTGGCACTTGCCTGCTCAGAAAAGTTCCAATTTTGTTGCTCTTATTGGAATCACCAGTGACCACTATTCTAGTTATCTCAACAGAGTTTTCTCCATTTTCAAAGAAAAATCACTTCCAAGCTGCTTTCAAACACTAGCTCCAAATAAAATTATCCTAAGAGAGTTCCTGAACACAGGAACCCCACACTAACTACAACACTATAAATATCTTCCAAACACTCAGATCAATGTCAGCAATGGTTTGCAATAAATGAGTCCTAGTGAATTCTAATGGAACTCCAAATCCCACTGGCTGTTGATAGGCTATCGTCAAATGAAAGTCCTATAACATGATCTAAAATAAAGCTATAGGTTTCTGCAGTCCCAGAAGACTGCCTCTTCTTCAGTTACTTTTCTGTAAACAGAATGCTCACACAGACTTACACATCCCCTACTGAACCACCACCAAATCCAAAGCTCACTGGTACTCATATACAAGAAGATGAGATTTTTCTTAAGAAAAAAAAAATTATTTGATTGATGCTGAGAGCTGCACCATGTTTAGACAGGGTCATGACCCCAGGCATCCATTTAATCAAATTTCTCTGCTGCCTCTCCCACTGGAGCCATCACAACAAGAAACTCTCTCAATGAAAAGGGAGGGGAGCGGGGAGGCATACTTCACATCTCACTTTGTTTACACGCTGTTAAGTAATTATTTCACTCTTCCACCCCCACTGGCCATCAACAGACAAGTCACCTCCTTGGAGACTGAAAAGCCTGTACAGCTGTATATAGCTCATTTTGCTTTTTCCCTTCATAGTGAAGCTAACTGCCTAGCTTAAAGACTTCTTTGTGAATATCAAAGTATACTCTGTCTGTGCTAATGATCTCACTAATTATAAGTGTATTTATCATATAGATGTCCAGCTTCTCTTTATGTTTCTCCAGAAATCCTTCATGTATAATTTTTCCACCTTCATCACACCACTGCAATCCTTCAGGATGAATACCCCTCCCCATCCACATATACACAGTAAAATCTAGTTTTCCAAGGAATTGTGTCATTGTTTGAGTGATCAATCTAGTTATTATTTTTCAGGAGTTTTCAACAATACTCTGTTCTTTAATGCAGCTCTTCTCCAGGACAAAGAGCATAAATGAGGCACATAGATAATAAAGAATTACAGTTTGCCTTTATTTAATAGCTTTATCAGTCAGACTACCAGAGATGAAGAAAATGGTAACCTATTCATTCAATCTTTTCAAGATTGCTATCCTAAAAAGCAAGAAGGGAAAGTGGGGGCAAGAAAAAAGGCTTATACTCTATCTAATTGCAGTTCAGGAATTGTAGGTGAATGACTTGAAAGTTAGGTATAGGCAGAATCCTCTCAAACACAAATGGAAGCAGATTAGGAAACATACTATGTTTAGAGACTCAAAGCTGAAACGAAGTCCCAGGTCTCAAAATCAAAGGTCATTTTTCTTTGGAATTTTCTTTTTGTTGTTGTTTTTTCAACTTCCGCTGAAGTGAACATATTCAGATCATTTTGTTCATCTTGGGAAATGAGAGATAAGTTCAAAAATATTAATGGTTAAAAACAAAACTGCAAGGGGATTAACTTAATAGATTTCTTAGAATTGTTAGTTGAAAAATCAATTTTGAGTACTTTTCCTTATTTTACTTTCAACTTCTACTTTCAGGTTAATGGTCATCTGTGAAAATGAAATTGTTTAAGAAAATGACTTTCCCAATGAGATACTCCTATTATCATATTACATTATTAGTAATATGTTCACAAGTACAATATATGCTTCTCTCCCAAGAAGTTTAATACATGGCAGACATCTAGACTAAGATTTTCATTCTCTCCGTCCTTGTACAATATCTATTATCAAAAGGAATATGGTACCCTGCTTGATGCACAGAGACAGATTAAAACCAAAGTTAATATGCTTTGTGTATATGTAATTATTTTCATGTTTCAGTATGTAGTCATAGTAAATGACATTTCCGATGAGAAATGAAAAAATAAAGAAATCTGCTGAGAAATAGAGTAACAAATGAGGAAGAAAAACACAAGTATTGCAATAATGGGAAAAGGTGGTAATTACAAGGAAGATTGAGAAATACACAAATACAGAAATGAAAGTTAAAAATACCAACATAATAATTTAATGTGATTTGCAAAGAAAGACTTGTTCCAGATATCCCTTAAAGTCATGCAGATAAATAAAATAACTAACAAGAGAAAATCGAGAATAAACTTGATATGACACAAAGATCACTGGGCTGTGTCTCAGGAACTAAGTGCCGATGGCTATTTGAGTTACCAAAGACAAATAATTTCATTTTCTTAGATTCTTTCCTCATCTATAAAATAAGAGCACGAACTAAATGATTTCTAATGTTTCTTATGTGTCTTAAACTTAATGACAATTCTGAGAAAAATGAAACCACAGAAAATCTTTAATGTTTACAACACTAACTTTTTGTCCTGCCTTTTTTCTTGTACTCATGATAGCTTCATTGTGTAACAGGGCAGGGGGGAAATAATCCACACTTGATACCTTTACCACTATTTAATTTTGTCTCTTATTCAAAAACATTGATTTACCTGGAATTGCCGATCAGTGAAAAATAATAGGAATCTCAATCTAACTTTTCTCTTTCTCCACAATTTCTTAAAGCTTAAGGAGAAAGACTGGCCTGAGAATGATGTATGTGTGTCTTGGTGAAAAACAAAGCCAGAGGCAGGTAAAGCACCAGAATCTGCAAGTAATGATAAAAGGAGTATGTGTAATTAACAGCTCCTTTCCATTTATGTTTCACCATTCATTTTTTTAAATACCCAATATTTCATAGTGACAACTGAAAGAATATTGGGCAGATGTCCTGAGTGAAGAGGAAGTATATCTTATTTAGTTTATATCTACTACCAGAGAATGCTTATTTTTAAAAAAGTAATTGTATAATTTTATCCCTCAGGGTGAGTGTTATTACTCAAATTCAAATCTGTATTTCATTTTCATCCACTCACACAGATTTAAGTGTCTATGATGGTGCCTGGCACACAGTCAACTCTTGAAAAATACCTGCTAAATGAATGAATAGATGAGTAGATGGGTGGATGGATGCATGAACCGATTGATGGTTATTTCCTTCACTTGACTTCTTCATTACACACAAAAGGTAGTGCCATTTGGAATTGTTTTGAACCCATCCAACCTGAAATTTACCTCTTTATTATCTAGAAAGGAAAAATTCCTTAATAAATGTATTTTTTAGCCATATGTTCTCACTTATAAGTGGGAGGGAGACATTGGTTACACATGGACATAAGGATGAGGAAAACAAATACTGGGGAACACAGGAGGGAGAAGGAGGGAGAAGGGCAAGAGATGAAAAATTACCTATTGAGTATTATGCTCACTACCTGAGTGATAGATTCATTCATACTCCAAACCTCAGCATCACCTGATATACCTTGGTAACAAACCTGCATATATAACCTGCTGAATTCAAAATAAAAGTTAAAAAATTATATATATACATATACATATATATGTGTGTGTGTGTGTGTGTGTGTGTGTGTGTATGTGTGTGTGGGGGGGTGGGTATATAACTTTTTAACTTTTACAGAGTCTCATTCCGTCGCCCGAACTGGAGTGCAGTGGCACAATCTTGGCTCACTACAACCTCCACCTCCTGGGTTCAAGCGATTCTCCTGCCTCAGCCTCCCGAGTAGCTGAAATTACAGGCGCCTGCCACTATGCCCAGCTAATTTTTTGTAGAGACGGGGTTTCACCATGTTGGCCAGGCTGTTCTCGAACTCCTGACCTCATGATTCGCCCACCTCAGCCTCCCAAAGTGCTGGGATTACAGGCATGAGCCACCGCACCCGGCCAGATATAGATATTTTTAAATGCAAACAAGGGCTACAGATTGCATAATTCTAGGATGCGCAATTTGCATTATATTATGTATAAGTGGTGACCACTGGAGAAGTTCAAGGGAGTAGCCTGACAAAGTGAAAAATTCAAATTTTTCAAAAATAGTTACTAGCATGCAAACACTTGATAGAGGTTTTACATACAATATTTAGTGAAGTCTTCCAACAACTCATTTAGAGATATATTACTAATCAAAATGAAAACCAAAAAAAATCCTGAGGCTCAGAAAAACTGATTTAACTGATTTACCCAAAATCACAGCTAGTAGCTGAGCAAGGATCAAACCTATATCTATCTACTCCAAAGCTCCCACTTTTTCTACTATACTGTAATAGTCTATCTACAAGGCAAAACTCTGTTCACCTTGTTATAATTATAGAATTTACCTCAATGTAACAACATTCCACAATAATGGCACTTCTAAAGTTGGAAATGTGTGAAAATTTTTACTTCCAGTTCACATTTACAAATTATGCAACAGTGATGAGTAGTAACTGATCTCATTAAAATGGCATCAAGTTGATTGTATAAAACTTATAATACTAAATGGTGACAATGAGAATTAAATTAAAATATTAAAAATTGACCATTGAAGAAAATGTCATTAAAATATATTCAAAATTGTTTTTTATATGACCAAAACTTAATTCAATCCTCAATAAAAGCTGAGCCCCCAATACAAATCCCATTTCTGCAAGAGCATTTCCAAGGACAATCAGAGTCATCTAACTTAATATTGAAATGATACTAAAAGATCATAAAACTTTTTCCTCTCTCTCTCTCTCTCTCTCTCTCTCTCTCTCTCTCTCTCTCTCTCATTCCATCTCTCTTTCACTTCACTCATTTCTCTTGAACTTCTGGTGGAACCTGTGGGGTACTCAATTAAACATGAACTCGCTGGCAAGTGATTACTGACATAAAAGTCATATGCTTTAGATAACAGAGCTTCGCATAGCAACATTAACATTATATGAGCCTGAAATACAGGTTTGGAGATATTGTGGGTTGGGTTTCAGGCCACCACAATAAAGTAAATATCACAATAAACCATGTGACAATTTTTTTTCTTTCCCAGTGCATAGAGAGTTATGTTTACACTATACTGTAGCCTACTCAGTTTGCAATCACATGATGCCTAAAAAACCATGTACGTATATTAATCTAAAAATATATTATTGTTAAAAATTGCTAGTAATCAACTGAGCCTTTGGCAAGTCCTAATACTTTTGCTCGTGGAGGCACTTCCCTATATGTTGATGGCTTCTGACTGATCAGGGTGGGATCTGCTGAAGACTTGAGTGGCTGTGGCAATTTCTTAAAATAAGACAACAGTGAGTTTGCCACATCGATTGACTTCTTTCACAAAATATTTCTCTTTAGTATGTGATGCTGTTTGATAGCATTTTACCCACAGTAGAACTTTCAAAATTGGAGTCAATCCTCTCAAACTCTACCACTGCTTTATCAACTACATTTATATAATATTCTAAATACTTTATTGTAATTTTGGCAATGTTCACAGCATCTTTACCAGGGATAGACTCCATCTCAAGAAACCACTGCCTTTGGTCATCCATAGGAAGGAACTCCCTAGCCATTCAAGTTTTAAAATGAGATTGCAGCAATTCAGTCACACATTCAGGCTCCACTTCTAATTCTAGTTCTCCTGCTCTTTCTACTGTTATAGGAGATAGAAAGAAATTAATTGGGTAGACAGCATAAAAAGATTCCCCAGCAGAAAACTTTCCATCTAACAAAAAGAAGCTCAGAAATCCCTTTCTAACCTCATGCAGTTCAAAGAAATCGCTTCTCTTCTAACTAAGAGCAGCCTGGAAGATTTACCCCAGACAATAAAGTTGCTTCATTTTGGGGGCTCTCCTGGGATTAGAAGGTAAATTCATCGGAAAAGTGAGCAAAGGAGCAGACTCTCTACTTTCATTTCCGAGGCTTCCTGTACTCAGTTTTTATTCTCTCAAAGAACTATTTAAAAAACCGAGCATCTGTCGACTGATTAATGAGCCATGAGGGCTAGTCGCCGGTCTTGAAGACTCAGATGTGAGGCTTGCTGGGGAAGATTTAGTCAATCCCCCAGTACCCTCAGGTTGCTAGGAATGTTGGTCCTATCCAAACAAGTTTCCTTTCATGGAGAACTTTGCCGTTGTGCAGGACTGGAATAGGTCCTGGAGCAACTGAGGATTTCTGGCCAGAGCTACACTCTGGTGTTATCCAAAGGCTCCTAGACTGACCCTAGCCCCAACTGCCTGACTGGTTGTCAGACATAGGATCTCCAAGCTTTCCTATTGCAAATCTTGTTTTCCTCCTTTCCTTTCCATGGTCACCATGTCTCCCATCCCCTCTCTGTATGCAATGCTGCAGGAGATTTTACAATTAGGCAGACTTAGCAACTAGGCATGCAGGTCAAGAGATTGCTGTTTTTGTGACTTTCTACAGACAGGGGGGTTTCATGTGCCAGATCTCAACCACTATTTAATTCCTAATGATAACTCTTCCTGGGATCGAGTAGGAGGTTACTCCCTACCCCAGTGAATGTCCCTCTCTCCACCTAGGCTATTTCTTTTTACATGTAAGGAGCCAGTACTACCCAGTCAAACTGTATAGTCCCTCTATGAGGCGAATTAACTTTCTCCTGCTAGGAGGTATGCTGTGGGGACAGCTTGCCAAATGTCAGACTTCCCTCTCCATCCTTTGTTTAGAGAGCATATAAAGGCAAAGTTACTGCCTGGTATTTCAAGGCTTACACACCACCTAGTGGAGCAGGAATCCTCCCCCTGGGGAACCTTGTCTGTCCTTTGCCAAAAGCCTCTAGCTTTCCAATTCTTCTCCTTTTCACGTCCCTCTGCTAGAGAACAAACCTTATGCCCCCTCTGCAAGCAGGAGAACTCTGCTTTCAGCAGTGAGGAGAAAAACGTCCTCTAAAACCAAATTTTAGTCTCGATACTCTCGATAATCTCGATACTCTCTCCATTAGCAGGAAGGCCACCATTTGACGCTTATGTTTTCTTAAGACATCTATTGTGCCTACAACTACAATGGTATCTAAATAGAAAGGGGATTTTATGTCTGAAAGTTAACTGGAACCATCACATGAGAATAAATTCTCTAGTCCAGTCTATAATAGCAGAGTATAAAGCTCAGTCCAGTACACTCCCTTAATTAAGGGATCTTGCTCAAATGCAACTGTTACATAATCTCTCCTGAGATCCATCCATCAAGGAGCCATGAAGTTCATACAAGTATTGGAGGTCAAAGGGCAATGACCAGGCAGAGGAATAAGGTTACATAGGCAAGCGTGACTAGCCCCATTGATTTCTTCCTTTGGTACCATGTTTGAGGGTCACATCTGCAACCATGGGGTGGCAATTATTGTTCTGGGACCCAGGGATGAAGGAGGGAGAACAGTCGGTGGGGGCATCCCTACTGTCTTCCCCTCCACCCTGGGTCACACTAAAAAGAACAAGGAGACTGAGGGATGCCTCTTCTCTTGTCTCTTTTCTAGGATAGGTAGCAAGCCATCTTTGGCCTGCACTCCTCTGGAGTACATTTTGAACTCCTTTGACCCGAAAACTCTAAAGAAAAATCTGCTCATTTTCTTTTGCATAAGGAGACACCTTCTTACCATGGACTTCTTACTATCTTGGGAATGAACAAACCTGGCCTGTGGAAAGGATCCCTAATTTTAATATTATCCAACTATTAGATCAAGCATTGCACAATTGACTCAGCCCTCTTAGCAATCAAATCAGGCAGGTCTGTGGAGAGTAGTTCCCCTAAGTCAGAAGAACAAGTTTTGGAGAAACCATTGGAGGTGACTCCTAAGTGTCCCAGTCCTTCCAGTTTCCCTCATCTGGGTCCCCCTTCAACTGCACTATCAGCTTCTCCAGCTCCACCATCTTCAAAGCTCCCCATTGCCCCAGTTTCAATACTCCTCCTACAAGAAATGCCAAATGGAAGGGGTACCACTAGTGTACCAGTTCCCTGCTTATTGCAGGACCTTAGACAAATAAAGGGGGATATATGCAGGTTCTCTGATGACCCTGATAAATATACACAGGCTTTCTAAAAGGTAACCCAAGTGTTTAATCTTACATGGAGAGATGTTATATTGCTTCTAGGCCAAACCCTCACTGCAGCTGAAAAGCAGCCAGCTCTTCAAGCAGCAGAAAAGTTCAGAGATGAACAATATGTCCCTATAGTAGAACACAAAGGAAAAGAGGAGACAAGGAAGGTGAGGAAATAACAGAAAAACAATTCCCAATAGGGAGAGAGGCTATACTTCTTGACAATCTTGACTGGATGACCTGTGACCCCATAGATGAATGGAAAAGGAATCACTTAAATGTGCATATTAGAGGGCCAAAGGACGAGGACCAAACCCCTTAATTACTCTAAACTGTCCTTGTTGAACCAGAAACCAGATGAAAATCTCCCTGCCTTTTTAGAAAGGCTGAGAGAGGTTTTAATAAAACATACCTCCTTGTCTCCCAATTCAATAAAGAAAAGGTTCATTACTCAGAAAGCCCCTGATATTGGGAGGAAGTTGCTTAAACAGGGCCCTGTTTAAAATTCTTTCTAGTTTTTCTCACTCTCAAGTTGAAACTTTGCAGTGTGTAAATGACAGTCTCTTCTGTGCCTAATAATAACAATATTATGTTTTGGTTGGGACCAAAGAGGTCTCAGGAAGGCACTAAGACCCTCTTCAATTTCTTAGCTGAAAGGGGATATAGGGTCTCAAAGTCTAAAGCTCAGTTCTGTCAGACTTCGGTAAAAAACCTCAGTCTAGTCTTATTAGAAGGAACTAGAGCACCAGGTGAGGAGAATATTAAACCCATTTCCTTTAACAGTTAAAGGAATTATTGGGCATTGCTGAATTCTGCAGACTGTACCTGGGTACAGGGAAATGGCTCACCCTTTATACCACCTCATAAGAAAAACTCAAAAGGTTAAAACTCACCCCCTCCCCCACTTGAGAATCTGAGGCTCAGAAAGGCTTTAACCAGCTAAAGCAAGCCTTACTTAAAACACCAGCCCTCACTCTTCCCATAGGGAAAGTATTCAGTCTCTATGTATCAAAAAGGAAGGAAATGGCCCTGGAGGTTTTAACTATGGCTTGAGGTCCGGCTCAACAGCCAATGGCTACTTGACCAAGCAACTTAACTTAGTGGCTAAAGTATGGTCAGCCTGCCTCCTGCAAACCACAGTTGCAGTAGTGGTTTTGCTGGTGCCAGAGGCCACTGGGTTAACCATGCGAAATAACTTAACTGTTTGCACCCCCACCATATAGCGGGACTGCTGTCCTTTAAGGAAAGGCTTTAGCTAGCAGACAATTGCCTCCTCAATTATCAAGCTTTGCTACTAAAGGGATCTGCAATCCAGTTGAAAACCTGCCCTTGCCTGAGCCCAGCCACTTTCCCCTAGAGAAAACTGGAGAACCAAAACATGATTGTGAACAGGTGCAAACGGGGGGAATAAATGGTAAGAATCACTGTTTATATTATCTGTAATGTTTTAATTAATGAAAAAGGATTTTCTTAAAGAGCACTCAGCTTAATTGAAAGTTGATATCCAAGCTACAGATATATTTTAAAGGCCTTTATGCTTTTCTCTTCATAGATCTAGTTTTCCTGGAAAAGGTTTTTTTCTCAGTTGACTGTATTACTTTTTTTCACTGTATCTTGACACTCTTGGTGCATGCATGAAAGATCCTAAAATAACTTCTGGTGTCCTGGGACTCCTTGGGAAAACAGAAAAAGTGCCACAAATCCCATTTCGGAAAAAAATCTCTGTTTTCCTCATGGAACCCCTGGAATTAAAGGTGAATAAGTATCTCTCAAAATCTGTCTTTGTCTTCTGGTTGTGCTTGGTTATTAGGCCCTGGAAACTGTCTTCCTAGCCCTGTTCTTAAAGGATCTCACCAGCAGGCCAATAATCCAATTGGGAAATTAGCAAATGAAAAATCTTGTAACTACTGGATTTTCTTCTGTTTGTCTCTGTGGTTACCTATGTGTTATGCATGTAATGCCTATTTAAAAAGAGCTCTAATTAATTTTCCTAAGAAAAATAATCACTTAAATCAAATATTTTTAAGAGAAAAGTAAAAGCTGTGGTACCTTTCAGTTCACACAACTTTAATCTTTAAAAAGAAAAACAGTGCTAGGAATTATTGGTAAAATACAAATGTCTTCAAGGTATAAAAATGTGGTCTAAATTACACAACTCAGATACTAGGTTTGCTAAATGTTTTAAAGTTGTAACTGCTTCTTTGGCCTTTAAAAACTGTCACCTTACCTGCTTCACAATTGGTAAGGCCTAGGAACATATGGAAGTAACCATGACCCTAACTATGCTGAAAGGAGTCAAACTTCATCTGCATCTAGCACATAATTAAAACAGCCTATCAGGTTTTACATTGAAGTTAAAAATTGCTAAGAGCTATGACATGTAATTGAGACTACTGAACATGGATTCGCATACAAGGTATGTAAAAAAACAGTAAAATATATTTTTAGTTAAAGATTATAAGAATGTACATGGACATGTACATTCTGCCTAGAAATAAAGAAGTGTCTTAAATTAAAGTGGAAGGTTTAAGCAAATTGTGAAAAGATTGTAAAAAAATAATCTTGCAAAGGAAACTCTGTGTGAACCTATTAACTAAATTCAGAAGGGTATTATGTGTTTTTTTTCTGTAAGTTAAACTCTGAAATAAAAGCACAACAAGGTTTTCTTAAAATGCCAATCCTGTCTTTAGCAAAACTTGTCAAGGGTTATAATGGGAATGTAAAAATCTCACCTCATGGTCAAACTGGTTAAGATTGAATAGAATTGTCTATAAGATTTCATTTAAAAATTAGGGTTAACATTAACAGCAAATTAATGCAAGGGTAAAATTTAACTTTCTCTCTTGAACATGATTTTCATGTAATAGAAAAGGCTGATGAATGGTTTTTGCTTTTTCAAATTTTAGACTCATCATTTTGGAAAAATAAGTAACTTATGGTAATCTAAAATTCTATTTTATAATATCAAGTGTTTTAAATTTTGAATGTATTTAACAGGCTTCTCAAAATCAAACTTTAGTCTCAAGGTTGTCTTTCCTGAGCCCTAGCTTTTAGGTGCTACAGAGGGCCCCTGGAGTATCTGGAAGAGGGGTAAACAGGATTATTTAACATGTCTAGGCACATGGAATTGCCAAAATGATGTCTAATGCACTTCAGGTTATATCTTAGAGAATAATATATGTTCCAAAACTGTATGGGATGTCTAAGGTTCTAGTGGCGAAATATATGCTATTAATCACAATTGAAGTTGTTATGTTGGGTTATTGTAAGCCAATGGTAATAATCAAATTTGTCAATCATGCTCTTAACTGTAACCATCCTGGACATTTTGTCATTTACAGACAATTTTTATCTTGTTTTCATCTTGTTCAAAATAAAAAATAGTTACTAATCACCCGTGGAATTTTAATAGGTTCTCTTAATTACAGGTTTCTGATAAAAGAAAAATGTACAGGACTCATAAAAAGCTGAAATGTTTACAAATATCAAGCAGAATGAGAGTTAACAGAATGGACTGAACTAATAGAAAACTAAAGCAATTTTTTGACTTAAGCTTGGAACATTGCTGACCCTCAAGGAAACTTGTCTTGAGCTAGCTACAGCCTTTAACAACTAAGTAAGCTATACTGTAAACAAGGTTTGAAAAATTTTTGTTTGCGCTGCCTGGTTCCTCTAGAATTCAGAAACTGGTTGTAAGTATTCTTGACTTATAACAATATAGTTGTTTGCATCAGTGCAATAAGAATACATTTTATTTTGCAACAGAATACAATTGGAAAAACTGGTTGTTTTACCAAGACTTTGACTGAAAGGACGTATTTCCCTTTAAGGAGTCAAGCTTGACTTGCAAAGCCAATAAAAGCCCCTTGGGAAACTGGCCTCACACCTTGTCTACACAGCCCCTGTGCAGACAGGGTTCCTAACCTACAGTGAGTAAAGAATGTCATATTCTAACAGGCCTAGGAACCCCATGCTCTTGGAACCTCAAGAAAAAAGAAGTTTACCCAATTCAGAGGTATTTGAAGGTACAAACCCATGACTGGGCTTGGCTTTAAAAAGCCCTATCTGAGATTCCTTGTGGAACAGAGTTCCATAAAAGCCAATCAAAAAGGCCTATGTAAAGGTGATCACTCGCTGTGCTTTATGCAAATAATCAGGCCAAGTATAAGACAAGTTTATTTTGCAAACAGCTCAGTCCTATCATAAGTTGTTTTTAACAAAATTGAGGACTAGAGACAGAAAAATTATGTCTTAAAACTTTTCATAAATCTTCTATTAACGTCTAGTCTCATTAGTTGTTTTTAAGTTTTTGCCTACATTTTCTAATTCCTGTGAGCCAACCACAAATCTCCAGCTGTGTCTCAAAGAAAACAAAAAGGGATGGGTGATGTAGAAAATCTTGAACAATGTTCTAGTTCTGGGCAATTATCCTACAAATCCTGCCAGATACCTATAACCCAGAGGTTTCCTTTTTTGGAGAAAGTAAGACCAAGGAAGCTGAGCAAAGCCAGGCCCCATACACCCACTTACAACAGCACTAACCATCTAAATGGTTCACAGATATCAAACAAATTCTGTTGTCATGGTTGTGGCCTACAGTGTCCCCGCTAATAATGGTAGTCTTAATACTCATAGTTGGACTTTATATTATTTTTTTTTTTTTTTTCAGATGGAGTCTCACTCTGTTGCCCAGGCTGGAGTGCAGTCGTGCAATCTCAGCTCACTGCAAACTCTGCCTCCTGGGTTTAAGCAGTTCTCTGCCTCAGCCTCCCAAGTAGCTGGGATTACAGGCACCCGCCACAACACTCTGCTAATTTTTGTATTTTTAGTAGAGATGGGGTTCCACCATCTTGGCCAGGCTGGTCTTGAACTTCTGACCTCCCGATCCACCTGCCTCAGTCTCCCAAAGTGTTGGAATTACAGGCGTGAGCCACCGTGCCCGGCCTTGGACCCTATGTTCTAAACCTTGTAAAGTTTATCTCTTCTCGTCTACAAGCCATCAAGTTTCAGATGGTGCTGCAAATGGAGCCGAAAATGAAAATGCCATTTATGTCTACCAGGGACACTTAGATCGACCTCAGGAGGAGCCCTAGCTGCTGTTCCCCATACATCACCCCCCTCCAGCAGGAAGTAGCCAGAAGTCATCACCCAACTCCCCCTAACAGCAGTTAGGTATTCCATTTCTGAGAGGGGAAATAAGTTGTAGAAGATAGAAAGAAATTATTTGGGTGGACAGTTCAAGTGAAAAGAGTCCCCTGCAGAAAACGTTCCTTCTAACAAAAAGCATAAATAGCTCCCTTTCTAACCTCATGCAGTTCAAAGAAATCACTTCTCTTCTAACAAAAGGCAGCCTGGAAGATCAGGCTGTAAAACACAGATAATCAACTCGGGCACAGAAGGAGTGGGGAGTCTCCTGGATGAGCATCAAACTTCACACTCATACAATGAGCCCCAGTGAAAACAGTGAGCCTTAATAAGCGCATTCCTTTCCCCTTAGGCCCACTAAGATAGGGAATCGAGAAGCAGACACAGGCACACTAAGATAGGGAATCGAGAAGCAGACACAAGCACACTAAGATAGGGAATCTAGAAGCAGACACAAGCACACTAAGATAGGGAATCGAGAAGCAGACCCAGGGGGATGCCTGCAGCTGTAAGAAGATGTCTGGGAACCGACACAGAAACTCTCCCTCCCAGATAAGAAAAAAAAAAAAAAAATAGGAGCACAGAGCAGGACAGACTGAATCTGCCTACATGATCAAGAAATGGGGTGAGAGCTGATAGAAAACTCTGCTCTAAAAAGATAGCACACCTGGTCCCAACTAAATCTTTGGACCTTAGGAAGATAAGACACCCCATCCTCACTAGCCCACTTATAAAATCCCTGACATTTTTATTACAACTTGGTAACCCACTTCGGACCCCTCTCTATGACAGAGAGCTGTTCTTTTCTTTTGCCTATTAAACTCCTGCTCCAGTCTCACTCTGTGTGTGTGTCTATGTGTGTGTCCATGTGTGTGTCCGCGACCTCGATTTCCTTGGCCGTGAGAGCAAGAACTTCGGTATTTACTCCAGACAACTAGGCAGCTTCACTACAACATCTGCAGTTACATCTTCCAGTGAAGTCTTCTGAATACCTCAGTCATCCCTGAGGGCTGGAATCAAGTTTTTACAAACTCCTATTGATGCCGACCTCCTCCAGTAAGTCACAGATGTTCTTAATGGCAACTAGAATGGTGAATCTTTTCCAGAAGGTGTTCAACTGACTTTTTCCAGGTACATCACATGAATCACTATCTGTGGCCACTGTAGCCTTACAAAATGTATTCTTGGAAAAAGAGATTTGAACATCAAAATTACTCCTTGATCCATGGGCTGCAGAATGGATGCCGTGTTAGCAGGCATGAAAACAACATGAATCTCCTGTACATCTCCATCACGGCTCTTAGGTAACCAGATGCTTTGTAAATGAACAGTAATATATCGAAAGAAATCTTTTTTATCTGAACAGTAGGTTGCGATAGTGGGCTTAAAATATTCAGTAAACTGTGCTGTAAAAAAAAAAAAAAAAAACGTGCAGTCTGTCACCCAAGCTTTGTTGTGCCATTTGCATAGCACAGGCAGAGTAGATTTAGCATATTTTTAAGGTCCTTAAGATTTTCAGAATGGTAAATGAGCATGGTTTCAACTAAAGTCACCAACTGCATTAGACTCTAACAAGAGAGTCAGCCTGTGTTTTGACGTTTTGGAGCCTGGCATTGACTTCTCTCCAGCTACAAAAGTTCTAGACAGCATGTTTTCCCACTATGAGACTGTTTCATCTACACTGAAAATCTGTTATCTGATGTAGCCAAACAACTTCCTCAGTTATCTTAGCTGGATTCTAAATCAGCACTTGCTGCTTCACCTCGCTTTTTTATATTGTGGAGACAGCTTCTTTTCCTTAAATCCTCATGAACTGACTTTGGCTAACTTTCATCTTTTCTTCTGCAGCTTCTTACCTCTCTCAGCATTCACAGAATTGAAGAGAGATAGGGTTTTGCTCTGGATTAGGCTTTGACTTAAGGGAATGTTGTGGCTGATTTGATCTTCTAGCCAGATCACACAAATTTTCTTCATATCAGCAAAAGTCTGTTTTGCTTTCTTCTCATCTGTGTGTTCACTGATGTAGCACTTTTAACTTTCCTCAAAAACTTTTCCTTTGCGTTAAGATCTGGATAGTTGTTCGGCAAAAGAGGCCTAGATTTTTGCCTATCTTAGAGGTTTTTCACAAGCTTCACTAAGCTCCATCATTTCTCGCTTCTTCTTTTATCACACGGAGTCTTGATGTGTAACCCAGGCTGGAGAGTAGTGGCACACTCATGGCTCACTGCAGCCTCTACCACCTGGGCCCAAGTGATCCTCCTATTTCAGCCTCCCTATCAGCTGGGACTACAGGCATGAACTCAGATGCCAAGCTAATTTTTTTAAGATTTTTGTAGAGATGAGGTTTTGCTATATTGCCCAGGCTGGTCTCAAACTCCTGGGCTCAAGTGATCCTCTAGCCTAGGCTTCCCAAAGTGCTGTAATTAAATGTGTTATCTAAGGCACCTGGCCCATTTCTAGCTTTTGATTTAAGGCTAGAGATATGTGATTTTTCCTTTCACTTAAACACTTACAGGCCCTTGTTGGGTCATTAATTGGCCTAGTATTAATACTGTTGTGCCTCAGGGAATAGGGAGACCCAAGGAGAGGGAGAGAGACTAAGAAATAGCCAAGCAGTAGAGCAGTGAGAACACACACGTTTATTAACTTGCCATTTCACATGGGCATGGTTTCTGGTGCTCCAAATCAATTACAGTGAGAATATCAAAGATCACTGATCACAGATCACCATAACAGATATAATAATAATGAAACCATTTGCAGTATTGCAAGAATTACCAAAATGTGACACAGAGGCACAAAGTGAGCAAACGCTATCAGAAATACACTGTGGAAACACTTGCTTAATGTGGGGTTGCCACAATTTGTTAAAAAGGAAATACCTGAGAAGCACAATAAAGTGAAGTCCAATAAAATGAGGTAAGTTTTCACACCATCAATCTTCTACTATAAATTTTGAAGTCGATAATGGATCATATGTTCAAAAAAGAACCAAAAGAACATAGATATAAATAATAGTGTAAAGACCCATGTATTAAATCATTTAATTCTAATAATAACCCTAGGATACAGGTCTGTTATTGCCCCCAGTTTACAAATGGGGAAAGTGGTATTTGAAATGGTTAAATTACTTTCCAAGTTTCACAGGTAGTAATGGTAGGACCTGCATTCAAGTTGAGTTACTGTTTTCTTCAGAGCTCATACTTATGGCCACTCAGTTGTTTTGAATTGAGAAATGAAGGCATGTCAAGTGGAGTATAATTCATTCCAGGCGCCATTCTTTATGCAGTTTCATTTACTTTGAATATGCTCCATCCCAAAACTTCTACTGACTATGTATCTGAAATCTCCTGTGCAATGTCATATTAAGGTACAGATCTACTCTCATCCTAAACAAAAACATTGTAACCAGTTGTCTTTTAAAAATAAGCAACATTGCATATTACATTTCAGCTTCTTTAGGACTAGATCTACAAGCTTTTTAACATGAGTTTTTAAATTATTATAACTGATAAAATAATAATACAAGTTTATAGGGTGCAGTGTGATGTTTCAATACATGTATATATTGTATAATAATCATATCATGGTGATTAGCTTATTACAATGCTGTGATAACATTTCAAGATTCTCTCTTCCAGCTACTTTGAAATATATAATACATTATTATTAACTATAGTCACCCTACTGCACAATATAACACCAGAAATTATTTCTCTTATCTAGCAGTACCTTTGTACCAGTTGAACAATTTCTCTCCATTCCCACTCCTCTCCCGCTTCACCAGTCTCTAGTCATCACTATTTTACTCTGTACTTCTAGGAGTTCTCTGAGAGGGACAGAACTAATAGGAGAGTTTATTGAGTATTAACTTACACAATCACAAGGTCCCACAATAGGCTGTCTGCAAGCTGAGGAGCAAGGAGAGCCAGTCCAAGTCCCAAAACTGAAGAACTTGGAGTCCAATACTTAAGAGCAGAGAGCATCCAGCAAGGGAGAAAAATGTAGGCTGGGAGTCTTGCTTTTCACGTTTTTCTGCCTGCTTTATATTCACTGGCAGATGATTAGATTCTGTGCACCAGATCTGCCTTCCTCAGCCCACTGACTCAAATGTTAATCTCTTTTGGGCAACACCCACACAGACACACCCAGAATTAATACTCTATATTCCTCAAGCCAATCAAGTTGACACTCAGTATTAACCATCATAAGTCCACCCCTTGTCAACTTGAACCCATAGACATGTCCTGAGATCATACATAATCTTCAAATAAAGAAAATAGTGAGGTCATAATTACGCCTAACATAATACAACTCTCCTTCGTACAACTGAAATGGCACCAACCCAAATACTATTACATAAAGTTAACAATACTTAAATGCTGATATGGAGTCAATAAATCTCATGTTACATGATAAAGGAAAACGAAATAAAATCAAGATATTTTCTTAGTACAAGTGTATACATACACAAACATGATTTTAACAAAAGGAGGAAATACTCATGACACAGTCCTCGTTTCTGCAGCTGGTACATAATTGTAGCTGGTAATGATGACTACCTTCTTCTAATACACATTCTGTATTCCTGTTGCCTTCAGCAAGCACCTCAGCAGGTTGTGTTCTTTTTTCCTGGTAGAGTGACCTAAACCTTCATTCCTGAAGGGTCTGGGTCATTTGTAGTCCTGCCTGGATTGGGCTGTCACAGTTTCCCATTGACCTTAATCACAGAGCATGGTAATACTAAGAGGTGCCCTAATGGATCTCCTGTATTCCATGCATACTCTTCCTTACCTCTGTTGTGGAGTAGTAGACTGATTTCATCTTCATAGTCTGCGTCAATCACCCCTGCCAACACTGTAACTCCCTTCTCAACCTGTTAACTTAAAGGTAGAAGGAGCCCAAAGTGTCCAGGTGCCGAACTTAACTTATAGTCCAATGGAATTGTTGTTGTGTCTCCTGGTGGCAGCGTTCCTCCCTCTGGAACTAAGACCTCTAGACCAGCAGAACGTAATGTCACAGGAACAGGAAGCAAAAATTTCGCTAGTAGATCACTAGCAGTGATGGTGAGTGGTGCCACTTCCACTTCCACCCCTTGATTCCTGGACCCATGAATCCGGGCTATGAGAGAAACAGTACCATATATTGGACGCTGATTCAGAGCATACACGGCCTCCTGGAGAACTTATCCCCAGCCTGGCAGAGCATTGTCACCTAGTTGGTGGTGTAATTGTGACTTCAAAAGACCATTCCACCGTTCTATCAATTCAGCTGCATCAGGATGATCGGGAACACGGTAAGACCAGTGAATTCCATAAGCCTGAGCCCACTGCTACACTTCTTTATTTTTTTTATTTTTTATTTTTTTTTATTATTATACTTTGAGCTTTAGCCATAAAATGAGCACCTTTGTCAGAGGCAATGCTGTGTGGAATATCGCGATGGTGGATAACGCCTTCCGTGAGTCCACGGATGGTAGTCTTGGCAGAAGCATTGCATGCAGTAAAGGAAAACCCATATCTGGAGTAAGTGTCTATTCCTGTGAGGACAAACCTCTGTCCTTTCCATGATGGAAGAGGTCCAATATAATCAACCTGCCACCAGGTAGCTATCTGATTACCCAAAGGAATGGTGCCATATCGAGGGCTTGGTGTTGATCACTGCTGCTGGAAAACGGAGCACTCAGCAGTGGCCATAGCAAGATCAGCCTTGGTGAGCGGAAGTTCATGTTGCTGAGCCCATGCATAACCTCCATCCCTGCCACCATGGCCTCTTTGTTCATGGGCTCATTGGGCAATGACAGGGGTGGCTGGGGAAAGAGGTTAAGTGGTGTCCACAGAATGGGTCATCCTATCCACTTAATTATTAAACTCCTCCTCCACTGATGTCACCCATTTGTGAGCACTCACATGGGATACTAATATCTTCACAGTTTCTGACCACTCAGAGAGTTTCACATATATACCTCTTCCCTAAATGTCTTTGTCACCAATTTTCCAATCATGCTTTTCCCAAGTCCCTGACCATCCAACCAAACTATTGGCTACACCTTATGAATCAGTATATAATTGCACATCTGGTCATTTCTCCTTCCATGCAAAGTGCACAACCAGGTGCACTGCTTGAAGTTCTGCCCACTGGGAAGATTTCCCTTCACCGATCTCCTTCAAGGATGTCCTCGAAACAGGCTGTGGTGCTACAGATGTCCACTTTTGGGTGGTGCCTGCATATCGTGCAGAACCATCTGAACCAGGCCCTAGTCTTCTCTTCCTCAGTCAACTGATCATAGGGAACTCCACATGAGGCCATTGGTGCAGGCTGGGGGAGAGAAGGCAGGGTGGCTGGAGTGGAGAACATGGGCATTTAAGCTACCTCCTCATGTAACTTACTTGTGCCTCCAGGATCTGCCTGAGCAAGCCCAATCATGTATATACAACTTCCATTTGATGATGGAATGCTGCTGTGCACGACCCACTTTACGGCTAGATGGGTCAGAAAGCACCGAGTTCATGATAGACAGTACAGGTCACATGATGACTTGATGACCCATAGTCAAACGTTCAGTTTCCACCAAAGTCCAGTACTAGTCAAGAACTGTCTCTTCAAAGGAGAGTAGTTATCTGCAGAAGATGACAGGGTCTTGCTCCAAAATCCTAGAGGCCTTTGCTGTGGTTCCCCTATGGGAGCCCACCAAAGGCTCCAAACAGCATCCCTATCTGACACTGAAATCTCAAGCACCATTGGATCTGCTGGGTCATATGTGCCAAGTGGCAGACGGCTTGCACAGTAGCCTGGACCTGTTGCAGAGCCTTCTTCTGTTCTGGACTCCACCCCAAACTGGCAGCCTTTGGGGGTCACTGGGTAAATGGGCTGGTATAACACACCCAAATGAGGAATGTAATGCCTCCAAAATCCAAATAAGCCTACTAGGCATTGTGCCTCTTTCTTGGTGGTAGGAGGGTCAAATACAGCAATTTATTTTCTACTTTAGAATATCTCAACAGGCCCCAAACCACTAAATCCCTAGAAATTTTAGTGAGCTAGATTGTCCCTAAATTTTAGTCAGATATATTTCCCATTCTCTGGCATGCAAATGTCTCCAATGTGTTTACTACTTCTTGCGCACTGGATCCAATCAGCATAATGTCATCAATGTAATGGACCAGTGTGATATCTTGTGGAAGCAAACAGGGTCTAAGGGCTCTCCAAATAAGATAATGACAGAAAGACGGAGAGTAGATATACCCCTGCAGTAGGACAGTAAAGGTATATTGCTGTCCTTGCCTTCTGAAGGCAAATTGCTTCTAGTGGGACTTATAAACAGGAATGGAGAGAAAGGTATTTGTACAGTCAATGGCTGTGTACCAGGTACCAGTAGATGTGTTATTTTGCTCAAGCAATCAAACCACATCTGGTAAAGCAGCTGCAATTGGAGTCACCACTTGGTTAAGATTACAGTAATCCACTGTCATTCTCTAAGATCCATCTGTCCTCTGCACAGGCCAAATGGGAGAATTTAACAGGGATGTGGAGGGAATCACCACCTCTGTGTCTTTCAAGTCCTTGATGGTGGCACTAATCTCCGCAATCCCTTCAGGGATGTGATATTGTTTTTAATTTACAATGTTCTAGGTAGAGGCAGCTCTAACGGCTTCTATTTGGCCTTTCTCACCATAACAGCCCTCCATCCTACCAGTCAGGGAGCCAATGTGGGGGTTCTGCCAGCTGCTAAGTATGTCTATGCCAATTATGCATTCTGGCACTGGGTAAATGATCACAGGATGTGTCCAGTGACTCACTGGACCCACTGTAAGTCAGACCTGAGATAAAACTCCATTAATTACCTGACCTCCATAAGCCTGTACTTTAACTGAAGGACCACATTGACATTATGAGTTGCCTAGAATCAACATCAGCTCAAAGCCAGTATCCAGTAGTCCCGGAATGTCTAATCATTTCCCTTTCCCCAGTGCACAGTTACCCTGGTAAAAGGCCAGTGGTCTTCTTGGGGAACAATGGGAGAAAGATTCACAACATAAATTGTTGATAGTGTAGTGTGGTCCTTCCTCAAGGGGACCCGGCCTCCCCTTCATTCAAGAGGTTCTGGTTCTGTAAACTGGCTCAGGTCTGGAAATTGATTAAGGGGGCACGATTCTCTGACTTTATAATTCAATTTAGTATTTTGTCCATTCTACTTACAAGTTTTCTGTTTGTATAATTTAGGTAGGAATGCAGTAGACTTCCTATCAATTTCACTTCTAGGAATACTGTGATTAATTAGCCAATGCCAGAGCTCTATGCGATTGCTGATTTGCCTCTTTTATCCATTATGGTAGCTATGCCCACCTTGCCTTTGACAGCTGAGTGCTGCCACTTGGCCTCTGCCACCTAAGGATCCAAGATCCAATTATTCCCATTGTATTTAAATCTTGTGGTTGAGTACTTGTGGTTCCCACCGTTAGGGAACCTAATATGTGGAAAAGAACAACTATAGGCTCTTCAAAGATACAGGTACTGCCCTCAGAAATCTATTTCACAAGGCATGGGTCAAGGGTATATCTTCTGAACCCTCCCAACTGGGATGAGTAGGTCTAAAGTGACTAATCCAATCCATGTTCCCAATCTTCCTAAGCCTTTGGATTCCTTCCTCTACATTAAACCAAGGGAGATCAGGCATTTCCAGCTCACTCACAGTGGGCCATATTCTAATCCATATTTCAGCTAACCACACAAGTAAACTATTAAAACCTTTTTTAACTCCCTGAGCTGCAACATTAAAGGCAGAGTCCCTACTTAGTGGGCCCAAATCAATAAATTCCGCCTGAACCAACTCTATGTTGCTTCCACCATTATCCCATGCCCTTTGTATCCATTCCCATTCCTGTTCTCCAGATTGCTGTTTATATAATTTAGAGAACTCAGACAGTTGCTTTCAAGTGTAACACACCTCCTCAGGGGTCACACTCTCAACCTCACCTCTAGGGGCCCACCACGACTTTAGTCCAGTTATAGGTCTAGAAGCAAACAGAGGTGTTGGGGGTGGCTTCTGAGGAGAATCAACATTATCCTGCCTGGCAACTGCCTCAGTGGAGGCCATTACTGTTGCCTCAGGCAGTGCAGGGTTTATCTCCTCAGACAAAGATGGAAAGGCTGATGGCAGCCTGGGTCAGGGAGGGGATGTTGCCACTACTGGGTATGGGAAAGCTGTTCCTTCTGTCAAAAAAGGTTCCTCAGAATTTGCAAACACAGTGTCCCCAGCTTCATCAGGGTCTTCTCACACATCCCCATTCCAAGTTGCAGGGTCCCATTCTTTTCCAATAAATGCCCTCACTTTAATAGTAAACACGTGGCAAGGAAGTCTATGCATCTTTCATTGCAGATTAGCCACTTTCATGATAAGAGCTTGTGTCTGTTTTTCTACAATGTCAGCTCTTTCTCTATAGGAGATAAGACTCTCACTCAGGGCAATCTTAGCAGATTTGAGGCTCAGTATCTGCTTCTGAAGTCAGGAGACAGAATCCTTGAGTTCATCATTTTCTTTCATCACTTTGTCCACTGAACTTCAGAGCAACCAACCAGATTCATTATGTTCCTTGGTTCTCCACATATGGCCAACGGTATTATGTATAGAGCCACTAAACTCCTTGCCTCTCATGAGCAGTGAATTAGGAGTATCAAATGCATTTATTTTGCATAACTCTCCAAATAGTTCATGCCAAGGACTATCGGTGGTCTCCATACTACTAGAAGTAGAGTCCTTAGCATTTTTGGGTCTACTCATATTAAGCAGCCAACTTTAGAAAACACAAAACCAAGGAAATAAATTTATATTTCCATCATTTATATTCTGTTCCTCTAGTATCACCCCACTTCTGGTACCAAAATCTTTATTAGTCAAGGTTCTCTGGGAGGGACAGAATTAATAGGATATATATATGAGTTTATTGAGTATTAACTTACAAAATCACAAGGTCCCACAATAGGCCATCTGCAAGTTGAGGAGCAAGGAGAGCCAGTCCGAGTTGCAAAACTGAAGAACTTGGAGTCCAATTTTTGAGAGAAGGAAGCATCCAGCACAGGAGACACATGTAGGCTAGGAGGCTAGGGTCATCTTGCCTTTTCATGTTTTTCTGCCCGCTTTGTATTTGCTGGAAGCTGATTAGATTTTGCCCACTTGATTAAGGTTGGATTTGCATTCCCCAGTCCACTGACTCAAATGTTAATCTCTTTTCGGCAACATCCACACAGACACACCCAGAATTATTACTCTGTATCTCTCAATCCAATCAAGTTGACACTCAGTACTAACCACCACAGACATCAACTTATTTCGGTTTCACATATGAGTAAGATGATGTGATATTTGTCCTTTGGTGCCTGGCTCATTTTACCTAACATAACGTCCTCCAGGTTTATCCATGCTGCTGCAAATAACAGGATTTCATTCCTTTTAGTATCTGAGTAACATTCCATTGTTTATAAATACTACATTTTCTTTAGCTCTTCATCCTTTGATGGACATTTAGGTTGATTTTATATCTTGGCTAATACAAATAGTGCTGGAATAGAGACGGGAGTATAGGTATCTCTTTGACAAATTAATTTCAGTTTCTTTGGATATACATTCAGCGGTAGGATTGTTGAATTACATGTAGTTCTACTTTTCATTTTTTTGAGAAACCTCCATAGTATTTTCCATATGACTATATTAATTTACATTCCCACCAACAGTGTATAAGAGTTCCCTTTTAACTGTATCATTGTCAACATTTGTTAGTTTTTCATCTTTTTGATGACAGCCATTCTAACTGGTGTAAGATGATATCTCATTGTGGTTTTGATTTGCATTTCCCTGATGATGAGTGATGTTAAAAATTTTGTCATATACCCCCTGGTTATTCATAATTTGTATATCTTCTTTTGAGAAATATCTACTCAGGTCTTTGCCCATTTTAAAATCAGATTATTTAGGGTTTTTTCCCTGCTATTGAGTTATCTGATTTTGTTATATATATTCCTGATATCAACCCCTTGTCAGATGCATTATTTATAAATATTTTCTCCCATTCTACATGTTGTCTCTTCACTCTGCTAATTATTTCCTTTGCTATGCAGAAGCATTTTAGTTTGATGAAATCCCATTTGTCTATTTTTGCTTTTGTAGTCTGTAATTTGGGGTCTTATCCAAAAAATCTTTGCCCTGATGAATATCACGAAACATTTCTCCTGTGCTTTTTCTTTTAATAGTTCTACAGTTTCGAGACTTACATTTGAGTCTTTAATCCTTTTTTATTTGATTTTTTTTCCAGGCAAGAACTTTAATGAATTGAACTGTTATTGACAACATCAAAAACGAGTGTAATATATACAACATTATCATTTTATGTCAGGAGAAAATTTCACATGTTGTCAACAGTACACATCTGGCTGACCTCTAAGGGGCTGGTATAGTACATACATCCATGACAGGTCAACTGGGACATTGGTGAACATGCTTGTGCCTCACTACAAATTCCCCTTTCCATGAGAAATGTACAGAAGGAGAGATATAGAGTGTGTACCCCCAAAAAACGGCGAGGCTGGGGACTCTGTTAGAAAGCACTCTCAGAGGCCCCTGTGCCCAGTGCTCAGAACTTCAGGGTGATGATCAGCTAATACTTGGGCTGCTTTTCTGTCACAGTGCTTGTCAAAGCTCAGCTGCACTGCAGCCTCCATGGCCTGGATCTTCGTGGCACTCTCCCAAATAAATGCTTTATTCTCAGTCTGTTGCTTCTCACTGGGCTTCTTAGTCAGGGGCTCCACTGACCACTAGATGTTGTAGTACAGGTCATGGTCAGCATTCATGTAGTCATCCAGGTATTCTGCATCCAGCTGTTGCTGCCACCATTGGTCTTCTCTGTGCCTCTGGGTCTCTGCAAAGTACTGGCAGAGGTCCTGGGTGACTTCCATATTGCTTAGGTCGCATTCTACCTCCCCATCTGACTTGGTCTCCATCTCCTCCTCTTTAGACTAAGCTTGTTCTTCTCTTATGGATGCCTGGATCCTACTGTTGTCATGTGGATACTGCCTAGACCTTCCGAAATCTGTAGAACTGAGGTAGGAGTTCTGCCAAGTCACGTGATGGTCAGAGAAAGACATAGGATATCTGGCCTGGTTATTGTAAGCTCTTTAGGGAAGAACTGCAGTAGGAAATTACCATGGAAGACTGAAATAGGATTCCACAGCCTTCCTACAGGCATTCTGGTGGCTTTGCATCCAAGCCATGACATGATGATAATGTTGCCAATAACGTAAATACACCTGATGAGAGTGCCAAAACTCAGTAGCTCTCAATGTTGATGCCTTTACTGCCATCACTGATTACAAAAGTCCAAATGGGATCCAAAATTCATGAGAACACAGTTTGCAGCTTCCAAGCAGTGGGCAAGCAGGGGCCCATTTTTCACTGGAGAGACAGAGGAGTAGTCGGGGGAAGGCTGTTGCCAGGGCAACTCTGAGGTGATTTTTATATAGGGTAAGAGAAAAGGGTCTAGTTCCATTCTTCCACATGTGGATATCCAGTTTTCTTAGCACCATTTATTGAAGCAACTGTTCTTTCCCCCATTGTGTGTACTTGGCACAAAAATCTGTTGGCTGTAAATGCATGGATTTATCTGGGCTCTCTATTTTGTTTCAGTAGTTTATGTGTCTGTTTTTATGTCAATGCCATGGTTGTTTTGGTTATTATAACCATAGTATATTTTGAAGTCAGGTAGTGTGATACCTCCAGCTTTGTTCTACTCAATATTGCTTGGACTATTCGGAGTCTTTTGTGGTTCAACATGAATTTTCAGATTGTGTTTTTGATTTCTGTGAAGAATGTCATTGTTAGGTATTGCACTGAATCTGTAGATCACTTTGAATAGTATGTATTATTTTAATAGATGAAATCCATGCAAGATTCACTCTATAAGTCAGGTTATAGGTACAGAAAGATATACATAGTATGCTCACATAATTATACATATGTGCTTAGATATCATTACAGGTAGATTGCTTTTGTTAAATGAATGAATGAAATATTGATGAGATTTGCAGAAGCGTAAAATCCCAAGACAGAAAGAAATATTAAAAGTCTTCTGATCTATCCCAGTTCCCAACTGATACTTGAGTCCTCTCTTCAGTACCCCACTAACTGGTCATCCATCCTCTGATTGAACATTGCCAGTTGACGGTAAATGCAGCCTTTGTTTAAATAAGTCTATTCTGTCTTTGGACAGCTCAGACCAATATGTTCTATTTCATATTTGGACCCATATTGCTTTTTGTTTAACCTCACCCTCTATAGCCAACATAACCAATGATACACATTAAAATGGAAAGCTCTATGATCAAAGAGTGAATGCAAGAAGAATGTCTGCTTTCGAAGTTCTCATAAAACCAGATTACAGACCCATGAACTTGTCCATTTTTGGGAGTGAGGAAACTTGGGACCAGAGAGCAACCTTGTGCAAGACCATAAGGACTATTTAGTAGCAGTAAAACTAGAATTCACGTCTCCTGATTCCTGGTAAGTGTTATTTACAGTATGTTTTCCTCCAATATCCTTAGTGGCCTAAGAACATGGACTATGGGGTCACAATGTCTGGGTTTGAATCCACCTCCACAACACAATAGATGTATAATTTGAGGCAAGCTACTTACTCGCCCTGTGCTTCAGTTTCTCATCTGCAATATGAAGATAATAATAGTACCTCTTCATACATTTTGGGAAGATTGTGTTAGCATTGCCATATTCTTAATAAATGCTGAGAACACAGTCAAATTTACTCAATACATATTGGTTATTATCATTTATAGTCTTTTCCAACTTGCAAAAACACTGCCAATTCACAGCCATATTACCAATGAGTTCCTAAGAATACTTAGGCTCCCCTAAAACATATTTGACTCTGGAGCATTCCTTCTCTCCTTTGGGGAAAAAAATAACATAAGCTTCCTAATTATTATATATAAAATATATATGCTATATAAAAAATATATAAGTAATACATAATCTAAAAGCTATTGTATACTACTTTCAAACTTCTCTCAAAGAAATCAGTCCTTTTTAACAGTTTATTAAATCTATGGTCCTAGCAGAGACTTGGGTAAACTTTCTGACTTGAGTACCAAAGAGCAAACCTTTTCTTCCCAGCACACCCAGAAGTTTCTAAGTGCACTCAGGAGAAGATATAAATAAAGAATTGCAAGCAAATATAAAAAGAACGGGCAAATCACCATTTTAAAAGGTCTTCTGTTATCCCACGGAAAGGTTTGAAAAGGAATACAACTCATTCTCTATAATTCAGGTCAATGAAAACAGTAGCCAACTCATCATTTTTTCCACAAATTCTCTTTATAAATAAATGTCAACTGTCAAGTGCCAACTCATGGCTAGATCACTAGACATATAAACCTATTATTAGCCAGCTCTTAGTTAAATTAACTGGAAGATTTCAAGGCAGAAGGAAGTTAGATACTAAGGAGATCTACTTTCTATATTTATGCAAAGTTAGGAGGTCAAAGATTGCATCTAGAGCTATTTAAAATAAAATGATAAAATAAAATAAATATATATAAAACCCTGTCCTTTTCCTTTCATTTTCTTCTGAATGCATTAAGTACAAGACATTTAAGCCAAAATTTTCTTCAGACAGAAGTCAAAGCTTTCTGAGATAAAAAGGACGTTAAGTACACATTAACACTGGGTCTGGTGATAATTGCAAATTCTCCTTATTTATTTTAAAGCTTTGTAAAATAGCAGAAGAGAAAGAGGTGGGAAGAAGATAAGTAGAATCAAAGTATGGATACACTGGATTCCCATAAGTATAGACCACGGCATTTGAAAAATTTTAGAAATCCTTCTGTGTCTGTACCATATTTGGGACAATTAATATACTGCAAATATACTGATAAAATAAAAATTCCAACCATGTAAAAAAAAACGCAGTTGACAACTTGAATATTATGCAATTATGACTGTCATTTTATTACTGTTATTAATTCATTAGTGTAACTGCATTTTTTCAATGTCATAATGTGATAATAAAGGATTTGTCATTACTAAGTTAACCTCCAAATATCTCTGACCTCAGGGGAGGTAGTTGCACACTTTCAGTCCAAAATGAGCTGTCAGTTACCACAATGACATTTTGATGACTACATTACCTTGTAATTAAATGTCTCAACAAACTTCTGCTTTTGACTGACAAGTAGTTAAGACTATCATTGACCACAGGGCAGTTTCTTTATATTTCAAGAATAACGTTCCTTGTATTTCAAAAATAATTTTTTATCACTGAAGTAGAAGGGCAAGGCTTTCAAAATTAAAATGTCTTCAGTAATATATTTATGAACCTATATTTGGCACTGGTAAAACAAAGGAAATTCTGCTACATCAGATGTATCTGTTACACAAACCATTGTCTTGCTGGAAAACTTTGATTAAGAAATTTTTATGATGTTCTTTATTAGTATTATAGAAGATACAGATAATTCCATCACTTTTCTCTCCCATGCCAAATTTTTCCATGACTGATGTAAGAGAAAAACGCAAATAATGGATTTTTGTATATGCTTTATAATCTTTATTCCTCTTACAATTATTAAGTCCAATGTGTTACTTCAGTATTTGAAGGGCAATATAGGTCACAAATAACATAAACATTGCGTTCTTTCTCCCTTTTTCCAGTTATCTTGTTAATAAGTGAACAACTAAAGGAATCCACTTCATACTACATTGTTCAAAATATGGCCATTAACCTTTGTACTGCTTCACTTTGAAATAAAACTTTTCTTATCTGGTGCTGAATATTTATTCCATTTTAATAATTTTTAAATCAAAGGAAATTGAATGAGCACAGGAAATGGCAAAATAGAATTTCCATGTGCCATACCATAACTAATATTACTGTAAATTGTAAAATCAAGTACTCAAGTATAAAGCCACTGAGCATTTAAATGAAGAGGACCTGCCTGAATTTTATTTTGGTTATTTTTATTATGCTAAACATTTTTTAAATTAAGAACTGGTATACTAATAAAATAAACTTTTTAAAAACTAGGCTCTCTCATGATTAAAATAAAATTAATACAAAATGAGAAAATCCATTAGTACAGTGAAATATCATTAAGACCCAACATTATCAGTATGAAATTAAATATACACATTTTTCTTAAGCACTATTATGCAATTTTCTTTCTCAAAGAAGTAAAGTTCAGTTCCTCCAAGGTTCTTCATTAAGTGTTCTATTTGGGATGCCTATATAATTAATGGTTAATGGGTACAAACATAGAATAAGTCCTAATGTTCTATACCAGGGTAGGGTGTGACTATAGTTAACAACAAGGTATTGTATATTTCAAAACAGCTAAAACAGAGGACTTGAAATGTTCCCAACACATAGAAATGCTAAATACTCAACATGTTGGATACCCCTCTGGCTAACCATTACACATTCTATGCATGTAACAAAAGTTAACATGTATCCCATAAATATGTACAAATATCATGTACCAATAAAAAAATTAAAAATATATAATGATAATCTCTAAAATAAGTTTTATGTTATTACTGTCAGCCAACTGAATTTTATGGAAACCTACACACCCTTCTCAAAAAGTTGACAGATGGAGGAGGCCAAAGGGGGAGAAATGCCACAAATGTCCCTGATTTTAAGCCAAGCTCTATGTGGATGCATACTATTTGAAATTTTTTGCTTCTTCATTTGAATAAACACTGACATTTTTTTCAAGTTATGAAATAAACCTGACTTCTCAGAATATAAAACAAATTTTGGGTGGTAGTAACTCTTTTCTCTGTTGTAGGTAAAACAAACCTAGCCTAAAGCAACCATCACAGCTCCCCATTGTCCTGAATATTCCTTAAGTAATCATATCTCAACACATGTATCTTTATGAGATGCAAAAAGAAGTTTGATAGCTAACTTAGATCCAGCAAAGAAGTACTGAGCATCTACTTTGTGCTGAGCACTGTCAGAATCACTGCTAAGCTCAACATGACCTTTTATGTACATGTCACTGGATATAAGGAAGCTGAAGTAGAATGAAAACCCCCTTATTGGGGGCATGGAAAAATAGAGAGAACTGCATCACAGTGTAACATAAGACTCATAACAAAATTGTCTATTATTTGTCATAAAAGTTTGATCCACAGTAGCTTAATTATAAAGGGCAACCAACATTATGTATTCTCCTTCAAAAAAATTACTACAGTATCATATAAGATATACAGTAACATTTGTGTAGCTTACAAAAGTAAAGCTTGAAGAGACTAAAATACTTGTGTACAAATGAGAAATTGTTTTAAAAGAAACATGCTGACAGAGTAAAAATGAACTTTCTAAACTCAACATATCCCAGAATCTAAAGACACAAATTAAGAAACAATGCAAGTTGACTATGGACTGAACAAAGGGAATACTTTGATTATATTTCCCCTTAGCCAATGAACAGGGTGGGGTGTCCTGATTCTTCAACAGCAAAGTTTCACAGTCACAACAAATTTTAAACTTAACTGTGGTTTTCTTCAAACTATTATGAAAATTATGGAAATCTAGCAATATACCAAAGGTGCAGAAAGACAAAAAGAAATATGAAAAGCCAAGCAACTCACAGCTAAAATAATTTTTGCCATCATTTTACAAGTTGGACCTGAACTCTGAAACCACTTTTTGTAAAAATAATTTAGACACCTGGAATGATTGATCTAATTAGGTACTTTCCAAAAGTATAAAGATCATCTCTACAATGACATTTTTAACAGAGAATTAAAAAATTGTGGATGAAAAGGACTTAGTTTGGGGTTCTATTGAAATAGTACTACTCCTCGTGGCTATATTGTCTTTAAACTAAAAACCTAAGTAAGCCCCATAAAATGCACTTTACTCAGTTTATTCTATTATAAAACTTCACAAAGACATCAACAAAACCACTTGGTCATCTATCTAAGAGGCCACAGTGAGATATCATCAGAGCAAACAAGAGAATTAAGAGTGTTTCTTGTAAGCCTCTATTAACTACAATATTCATATTAGTCAGTTATACAGAAAAATAGAGTTAAAAGAGGAAACAAATAAAATATAACATGTTTCCTTTTTTTTTTTTTTTTTGAGACGGAGTCTTGCTCTGTCGCCCAGGCTGGAGTGCAGTGGCCAGATCTCAGCTCACTGCAAGCTCCGCCTCCCGGGTTCACGCCATTCTCCTGCCTCAGCCTCCCGAGTAGCTGGGACTACAGGCACCCGCCACCTCGCCCGGCTAGTTTTTTTGTAATTTTTAGTAGAGACGGGGTTTCACCGTGTTAGCCAGGATGGTCTCGATCTCCTGACCTCATGATCCGCCCGTCTCCGCCTCCCAAAGTGCTGGGATTACAGGCTTGAGCCACCGCGCCCGGCCAACATGTTTTCTTAAATCGGAAATCAGCCTCCCACAAACATTCTAAGAAGGAAACAGAAACTGGAGGTAGACCAAGAGGGTCAAAACACTACTTTGAATTATGGAAATATAACATTTTGGATAACACCCATTGTACCAGCCATCTCCATTTAATGATGCTACAACACACTACCACATTCAAACATTTCTAGGACTCTAAAGCAAAACCAATACAAACAATGTGCTCAGGAACTATATTATATCCTCCTATTATAAATGAATACCTACAACATGGAAACCAATTCATTTATACAAATGTCACTTCAGTAGATGGCAGAAGGCAAGGCGTTTCACTGCTGCCCAGGCCTGAGTCACCTGTGGAACTATCTTGTCTAGTTGTATATCTCAATCTTAGAGTAACTATACATCCCAATTTCTCTGAAACTGCTTCCTTGTTTATGCCTGTTTTTGTGATGTAATTACTAATAGTGGTCACTTTCACTGTCAAAAGTGTTCCAGTTTGGAAAATAAATTATATGATTTTCCTATTAATATCCCATTGACTATATATAAATGTCCATAATTATCTACTAGAGGAAATATTTTTACTTTCTCCTTTATATAGAGATTGTACTTCTGATAACAATATTAATAAAGCATGAAACATGTTCTAAACAAACATAATATGGTACGACCATTGAGCGTTATCAGTCACAATTCAGCTACCACCAATTTAACACACTTAGCTCCTGATTCACTTGTAGTAGAGTAATTTAACAGCCTTATACAATCTGACTGCTTTCCAATAAATTATCTTTTTGTCATTACTCTTGTCAGGAAGAGATTTTCATTTAGAAGGCTTCTAAAATGGTCTACATAAAATCATATAATTACAGGACCACCTACTCCTATTACAGCTAACCTCCTATGATGGGGGTGCTATATGCTTCGGCGTTCAGACAGTTGCTCACAGACCACTGCAATTGACAAATTAATTTTTTTACAGCAGAAAACAGAAAAGTACTCGCTATCACTGTGTAGCGATGAAGGTTGTATCAGATTAGAGTGAGAGCCAGATGTGACGTATGGACTGAGAATTTGGTCTTGTTTGTCTCTTGGCCTTTGGAAAGAATGTCCAAAAGTATGCCCTAAGAAGGTCGAAGCTATTTTTTCTCCAACCCCATAACATTTGAAAATCGAGCTACTTACCCTATTATACAGTAGCCAGACCAATGGTTTCTATGTGTACAATTGTAATGTTTTTCATTGCCTTAAGTGCTCTAATAACTATATATATATATAAAATTCTATTTCTTTATAGGACTGTTATATGTTTCCATACATGACTCTGAAGGCAGAAAAAGTATGTTTGCATATATGTGCATGCATGTGTATGTTATGACATGTGTGTCTAAATATGTGCTACATCTCTGTTTCCTAGTTCACTATCTACCAACAAGATACTACCAGTCATATCTATTATTTTATCTTTTGTGCACAATCTATACATGCCCCCCACAACCTGGATTCTCACGAATGATCTACCATAATAAAATGAATAAGCCTAGTAAAATGTTGTAAAGTCTCCAGCATGTATGTAATACATTTTACCAAATATTTTTGTGAATGATTTTTAATCAAAGTGATATGTATTTATACATCTCAAAATACATTTGAAATCAAAAGGATTCTATTGGTACTCATTTTAGAGACAAACCAAAAGAAAGCACAATAACAAAGAGGGTCTAATAATGAAAAAATAAGATTATCTTCTGATATAAATTTGTAAAACACACTGCCACTAATTCTTGCATTTATAAGCAAACTTGAACATGGGATCTCTAATAATAAAGATTAAAGTTGACTTATATAATTGAGGTGATATATTTGTCACAAATTATATCAAATATGTCATGAACCAACTTAAGATATTTCATATATAATTTTCACAAATAATTTTTGGTAAAAAAGTTAAATTATTATTGCCTCCAAAATTTTAATTAGGTGTTCAAGGCAAGATGGCAGAATAGGTTTCACCAATCGTCTTCCCCACCAAAGGATATCAATTTAACAACTATCTACACACACACACACACACACACACACACACACACACCCCTTCATAAGAGCCAAAAATCAGGTGAGCACTCATAGTACCTAATTGTAACTTCAAAATCACTGAAAGAGGCACTGAAGAAGTACAAAAAAAAGAGAAAAGTCTTGTTCTCTGATGCTACCCCTCCCAAATCCCCCTGGCTCCTCTGTCTTTTGAAGTTTCTTGTGGAGACCATTTCTGTGTCTGAGGAGATGGAAATCATAGCAATTGGGAGGCATTGAACTCAGTGTTGCCCTCTTATAACAAAAAGCAAAACCCGACCAAACTCAGCTGATGCCCGACCAACAAGAGAGCATTTAAACCAGCCCTAGTCAGAGGGGAATTGTCAATCCTAGTGGTCCAAACTTGAGTTCCCACAAGCCTTACCACCATGGGCTACAGTGTTTTGGGGCTGCAAATAAACTTGAAAAACAGTCAACACCAAGAGGACTGCAACTCCTAAGCAAGCCGAAGTGTTAAACTGGGCCCAGAGAGAGCGAACTGGTTGTGTATGAAACCTATTTAGACATCAAACGAGGCAGCTAAGGGAATGCTTACATCAACCCCCCCAACCCCAGGATGCACAGCTCACAGTTCCAAAAGAGACCCCCTCCTTCCGCTTAAGGAGAGGAGAGATAAGAGTGCGGAGGACTTGGTCTTGCATCTTTAATACCAGCTCAGCCACAGCAGAATAGGGCACTGGTCAGTCATTAGGCACCCTTTCCAGGACCTTCCTCCTGAGCAACATTTCTGGACACATCCTGGGCCATAAGGGAATCTTCTGCCTTGAAGGGAATGACCAAGACCTGGAAGAAGTCATCACCTGCTAACTGAAGAGCCCTTAGCCCCTGAATAACCAGCAGTGATACCCAGATACTACATCAAGGGCTGTGAGACACTGAGACTTGCTGGCTTCAGGTGAGACTCAACACACTCCCAGCTATGGTGGCTACAGGGCAAGACTCCTTCCATATGAGAAAAGTAGAGAGAAAAGTAAATGGGAATTTGTCTCACTACCTTAGGTACCAGCTCTGCCACAGGATAATAGAGCACTAATCCAGCCTTTGAGGGGACTTATTCCAGGACTTGGCTCTAGTACAGCATTTCTGTACCTGCCTTGGGCAAGAGGGGAGCCCACTGCCCTGAAGTCAGGCAGTATTCAACACAAGCTGAGTGAACAGCCCTGGGTCTTAAGGAAACATCAGTGGTAGTCTGGCAGTACTCCCTGTGGGTCTATGGTACTGGTAGCCACTGGGTGAGGCTCCTCTGCATTTAAGAAAGGGAGGGAAGAGTGAAAAGGACTCTGTCTTGTGGTTTGAGTGCCAGGGCAGTCACAGTACAATAGAATACACAATTACACTTCTAAGGTATGTGACTCTAGGGCCTGGCTCCCAGAGAGCACCTCTGGATATGCTAGGGGTCTGGGGGAGCTCACCACTCTGAAGGGAAGGTCACAGGTCTGGAGGCTTTTCTACCTGCTGATTGTAGAGCCCCAGGTCCTTAAGCAAACATAGGTGGTAGGTAACCAGGGAAGGGATACATCAGGCCTTGGGTGAGACTCAGTGCTGTGGTGGCATGAGATCTGACCCCATGCACTCATAGAAGTGGTGGCCATAGCGGTGCTTGTGTCACTCCACCTCTAGCTTTAGGTGACTCAGAACAGAGAGAAAGACTCCTTTTCTTGGGAAATAGTAAGGGAGAAGAACAAAAATCTCTGTCCTAAAAATCTGGAGAATTCTCTGCAATCTTGTCCAAGACCATCAAGGTGGTACTTCTAGGAGTCTGCAAGAGTCACAGAGCTAACTGGGCTTAGGGTGCTCCTTAAGAGTCATACAGCTTAGATTGTATCACCCAAGTCCTTTCAAATATCTGGAAAGCCGTCACAAGAAGGATAGGTACAGACAAACACAGACTGAGATGAATACAAAAAAATACCTAACACTTCAATTCCCAGACACTGAGGAATATATACAAGCATCAAGACCCTCTAGAAAATATGACCTCACCAAATGAACTAAATAAGACACCAGGCACAAAAACTGGAGAAACGGAGATATGTGACCTTTTAGATAGAGAATTCAAAATAGTTGTTTTGAGAAAACTCAAAGAAATTCAACGTAACACAGGAAGGAATTCAGAATTCTAGCAGATAAATTTAATTAAAATGTAGAAATAATCAAAAATAATTAAGCAGAAATTCTGGAGCTAAAAAATGTAATTGGCATACTGAAGATTGCATTAGAGTCTTAAAAGTAGAATCAGTCATGTAGAAGAATAAATTCATGAGCTTGAAAACAGGCTATTTAAAAATACACAGTCAGAGGAGATAAAAGAAAAAGACAAAAACGATGAAGCACACACACAAGATCTAGAATATAGACTCAAAAGGGCAAATCTAAGTTTTGGGTCTTAAAGAGCAGGCAGAGAAAGATGTCGTGGTAGAAAGCTTATTCAAAGGGATAATAACAGAGAACTTCCCAAACCTGGAGAAAGATATCAATAGCAACATACAGGAAGGTTATAGAATACCAAGTAGATTTAACCTAAAGAAGACTAACTCAAAGCATTTCATAATTAAACTCCCAAAGGCCTAAGATAAAGAAAGGATAGTAAAAGCAGCAAAAGAAAAGACACAAATAACATACAATGGATCTCCATTACATCTGGAAGCAGACTTTTCAATGGAAACCTCACAGGCCAGTAAATAGTGGCATGATATATTTAAAATGCTGAAGGAAAAAAATATATTTACCCTAGAATAGCATATCTGGAAAAAGCATCCTTGAAACATGAAGGAGAAATAAAGACTTTCCCAGACAAACCAAAGCTGAGAGATATCATCAACACCAGACCTAGACCTATTCTAAGTGACATGCTAAATGAAGTGCTTCAATGAGAAACAAAAGAACATTAATGAGGAATAAGAAATTTTCTGATGGTACAAATCTCACTGGTAATACTAATAGTAATTACAGAAAAAAACAGAATATTACAACACAGTAACTGTGGTGTGTAAATACTCTTACTTTATATAGAAACACTAAATAATGAATGAATAAAAAATAGTAACTACAACTACATTTTTAGACATAATAAAATGAGATTTAAATAGAAACAACTAAAAGTTTAAAAGTTGGAGAATGAAGCTAAGGCATAAAGTTATTGTTTTGTTTCCTTTTTGCTTATTTGTTTGTTTGCAAGTTTATGCAAACAGTGTAAGTTGTCATGAGATTAAAACAATGGTTTATAAAATAAAATTTGCAATCCCTATGTTAACCTTTAAGCAAAAAAAATACAAGGGGTCCAAAATATATATATAATGCAAGAAACTAAACAGTATTACCAGAGAAAACCACCTTATCTAAAAGGAACACAGGAAGGGAAAAAAAGAAGGAGGAGAATACCACAAACTACCAAAGCTCAAACAATGAAATGGCAGAAGTAAATCCTTACTTACCAATAATAACAATGAATGTAAGTAGACTAAACTCTCCAATCAAAATAGACTGGCTGAATGGATGGAAGAACAAGAACCGTTGATTTGTTGCCTGCAAGAAACACACTTCACCTATAAAGACACATATAGACTGAAAATAAAGGAAAGGAATAAGATATGCCGTGCCAAGGCAAACAAAAAAGAGCATGAGTAGCTACACTTAATTCAGAAAAACTATATTTCAAGAAAAAAAACTATGAGAGACAAAGAATATCACTATATAATGATGAAGGAGTCAATTCAGCAAGAAAATACAACAATTTAAATATGTATACACCCAACACTGGAGCACCCCAAAATATAAAGAAAATATTATTAAAGCTAAAGAGAGGGTAGGCCCCAATACAATAACTGGAGACTTCAATACCCCACTTTCAGCACTGGACAGATCTTTCAGACAGAATATCAACAAAGAAGTATTGAATGGACTTAATCTGTATTTATAGGCCAAATTAACATAATAGATATTTACAGAACATTTCATCCTACTGCTGTAGAATGCACATTGCTCTACTCAGTACATGGATCATTGTAAAAAAGACCATATCTTAGGTCATAAAACAAGTCTTAAAACATTCACTAAAATTGAAATAATACCATGAATCTTTTCTGAACACAATGAAATAAAATGAGAAAACAATAACAAGAGGAATTTTGGTGACTATATAAATACACAAATTAAACTGTATGATTCTGAATCACCAGTGGGTCAATCAATTAATTAATATGGAAAAATTTTCTTAAAACAAATGATAATAAAAACACAACATACAAAAATTTATGGGATACAGTAATAGCAGTACTAAGAGAAAAGTTTATAGTTATGAGTGTGTACATCAAAAAAGAGGTAAAACTTCAAATAAGCAATCTGATGAGATATCTTAAACAACTGAAAAAGCAAGAGCAAACCAAACCCCAAATCACTAGAAAAAATAAATATGAGAACAAAATCAATGAAATTGAAACAAAAATCATGCAAAAAATCAATGAAACAAAAGGCTGATATTTTTAAAAGTTAAGTAAATTTGACAAACCATAAGCCAGACAAGCTGATCAAAGAGAGAAGATTCAAATAAATAAAAAAGATTAAATAAATAAGAGACAAAATCCAAATAAATACAAATAAGTAAATAAATATAAAAGGAGACATTACAACTAATACAGAGAAATTCAAAGGATCATTAGTGGCTACTGTGGTCAACTACATGCCAATAAATTGGAAAATCTAGAAGAAACAGACAACTTCCTAGACACAAATAACCCACCAAGATTGAACCATAAAGAAGTACAAAACCTGAGCAGAGCAATAACAAGTAATGAGATTGAAGCTGAAATGAGATCAAAGTAACAAGATCGAAGAAATTAGATCAAAGTAATGAGATCGAAGCTGAAAAGTCTCCCAGTAAAGAAAAGCCTGCAACCCAACAATTTCCTGTTGAATTCTACAAAACATTTAAAGAAGAACTAATACCAATCCTACTCAAACAGTTCTGAAAAATAGGGGAGGAAGACTGCTTCCAAACTCATTCTATGAAACCGGTACTACTCTGATTCCAAAACCAGACAAAGACACATTTTTTATCACTTAGAGTCGGGAAGGGGAACATCATACACTGGGGCCTATCATGGGGAGGGGGCAGAGGGGAGGGATTGCATTGGGAGTTATACCTGATGTAAATGATGAGTTGATGGGTGCTGATGAGTTGATGGGTGCAGCATGCCAACATGGCACAAGTATACATATGTAACAAATCTGCACATTATGCACATGTACTCTAGAACTTAAAGTATAATAATAAAAAAAAAAAAGAAAAAGAAAAAAATAAAAAAGAAAGAAAGAAAGAAAGAAAAGAAAACTACAGGCCAGTATCTCTGATGAATATTGCTGCGAAAATTCTCAACAAAATACTAGCAAACAAAATTCAACAATAAATGTAAAAGATCATTTATCACAACCAAGTGGATTTCTCCTTGGGAGACAAAGATGGTTCAACATAAACAAATCAATTGTTGTGATAAGTCATATCAATGGAATGAAGAACAATAACCATATGATCATTTCAATTGATGCTGAAAAGGCATTTGATAAAATTCAACACCCCTTCATGATAAACACCCTAAAAAAACTGGGGATAGAAAGAATAATATAAGCCATATATGACAGACTAAAAGCTAGTATCATACTGACTGGGGAAAAACTGAAAGCCTTTCCTTTAAGATCTGGAACATGATAAGAAAGCCCTCTTTCATCATTGTTATTTAACATAGTACTGGACGTTTTAGCTAGAGCAATCAGACAAGACAAAGATATAAAGGGCATCCAAACTAGAAAGGAAAAAGTCAAATTATCCTTGTTTGCAGAGGGTGTAATATTATATTTGGAAAAACCTAAAGAATACACCAAAAAAAAAATTTAAACTGATAAATTCAGTAAAGTTGCAGGATACAAAATGCACAAAGTCAGCAGGGTATACACACACACACACACACACACACACACACACATATATATATATATATATACACATTAAGTTCTGGGATACATGTGCAGAACATGCAGGTTTGTTACATAGGTATATGCCTGCCATGGTGGTTTGCTCCATCCATCAACCCATCATCTATATTAGGTATTTCTCCTAATGTTATCCCTCCCCTAGTCCCCCACTGCCTGACAGGCCCCATTGTGTGATGTTCCCCTCCCTGTGTCCATGTGTTCTCATTGTTCAAATCCCATTTATGAGTGAGAACATGCAGTGTTTGGTTTTCTGTTCCTGTGTTAGCTTGCTGAGAATGATAGTTTCCAGCTTCATCCATCTCCCTGCAAAGGACATGAACTCATCCTTTTTACAGCTGCATAGTATTCAGTAGTGTATATGTGTCACATTTTCTGTATCCATTCTATTATAGATGGGCATTTGGGTTGGTTCCAAGTCTTTGCTATTGTGAACAGTGCTGCAATAAACATACATGTGCATGTGTCTTTATGTGGAATGATTTATAATCCTTTGAGTATATAATCAGTAATGGGATTGCTGGGTCAAATGGTATTTCTAGTTCTAGATCCTTGAGGAATTGCCACACTGTCTTCCATAATGGTTGAATTGATTTAAACTCCAACCAAAAGTGTAAAAGTGTTCCTATTTCTCCACATCCTCTCCTGCATCAGTAGTTTCCTGACTTTTTAATGATCGCTATTCTAAATGGCGTGAGATGGTAGTTCATTGTGGTTTTGATTTGCATTTCTCTAATGACCAGCGATGAAGAGCTTTTGTTCATATGTTTGTTAGCTACGTAAATGTCTTCTTTTGAGAAATGTCTGTTCATATAATTTGCCCATGTTTTCATGCGGTTGTTTGTTTCTTGTAAATTTGTTTAAGTTCTTTGTAGATTCTGGATATTAGCCCTTTGTCAGATGAATAGATTGAAAAAATTTTCTCCCATTCTGTAGGTTGCCTGTTCACTCTGATGATAGTTTCTTTTTCTGTGCAGAAGCTCCTTAGTTTAATTAGATCCCATTTGTTAATTTTGGCTTTTGTTGCCATTGCTTTTGGTGTTTTAGTCATGAAGTCTTTGCCCATAACTATGTCCTGAATGGTATAGCCTAGGTTTTCTTCTAAAGTTTTTATGGTTTTAGGTCTTTAATCCATTTTAAGTTAATTTTTGTATAAGGTGTAAGGAAGGCGACCAGTTTCCTTTTTCTGCATATGGCTAGCCAGTTTTCCCAACACCATTTATCAAATAGAGAATCCTTTCCCCATTGCTTGTTTTTGTCAGGTTTGTCAAAGACAAGATGGTTGTAGATGTGTGGTATTAATTCTGAGGCCTGTGTTCTGTTCCGTTGGTCTACATATCTGTTTTGGTAGCAATGCCATGCTGTTTTGGTTACTGTAGCCTTGTAGTAGAGTTTGAAGTCAGGTAGTGTGATGCCTCCAGCTTTGTTCTTTTTGCTTAGTACTGTCTTGGTTATATGGGCTCTTTTTTGTTCCATACAAAATTTAAAGTAATTTTTTCTAATTCTATGAAAAAAGTCAGTGGTAGCTTGATGGGGATAGCATTGAATCTATAAATTACGTTGGCCAGGAAGGCTATTTTCAAGATATTCATTCTTCCTATCCCTGAGCATGGGATGTGTTTCCATTTGTTTGTGTTGTCTCTTATTTCCTTGAGAAGTGGTTTGCAGTTCTCTTTGAAAAAGTCTTTCACATCCCTTGTTAATTTTATTCCTAGGAATTTTATGCTCTTTGTAGCAACTGTGAATGGGAGTTCACTCATGATTTAGTTCTCTGTTTCTCTGTTATTGGTATATAGGAATACTTGTGATTTTTGCATATTGATTTTGTATCCTGAGACTTTGCTGAAGTTGCTTATCAGCTTAAAGAGACTTGGGGCTGAGACGATGGGGTTTTCTAAATATACAATCATGCCATCTGCGAACAGAGACAATTTGACTTCCTCTCTTCCTATTTGAATACCCTTTATTTCCTTCTCTTGCCTGACTGCCCTGGCTGGAACTTCCAATATTATGTTGAATAGGAGTGGTGAGAGAGGGTATCCTTGTCTTGTGCAGGTTTTCAAAGGGAAGGCTTCCAGCTGTTGACCATTCAGTATGATACTGGCTATAGGTTGTCATAAATAGCTCTTATTATTTTGAGATATGTTCCATCAATACCTAGTTGATTGAGAGTGTTTAGCATGATGGTGTGTTGAATTTTATCAAAGACCTTTTCTGCATCTATTGAGATAATCATGTGGTTTTTGTCACTGGTTCTGTTTATGTGATGGATTACATTTATTAATTTGTGTATGTTTAACCAGCCTTGCATCCCAAGGGCAAAGCCAACTTGATCGTGGTGGATAAGCTTTTTGATGTGCTGCTGGATTCTATTTGCCAGTATTTTATTGAGAATTTTCACACTGACGTTCATCAGGGATATTGACCTGAAATTTTGTGTGTGTGTGTGTGTGTGTGTGTGTACGTGGTCAATTTTAGAATAAGTGCGATGTGGTGCTGAGAAGAAAGTATGTTCTGCTGATTTGGGGTGGAGAGCTCTGTAGATGTCTATTAGGTCTGCTTGGTTCAGAGCTGAGTTCAAGTCCTGAATATCCTTCCCAATTTTCTGTCTCATCGATCTGTCTAATATTGAGAGTAGGGTTTTAAAGTATTCCACTATTATTGTGTGGGAGTATAAGTCTCTTTGTAGGTCTCTAAGAACTTGCTTTATGAATCTGGGTGCTCCTGTATTTGGTGCATATATATTTAGGAGAGTTAGCTCTTCTTGTTGCATTGATCTCTGAATACAGCACCTCAATGGGTCATGACTCTTTATCTAATTTGCCAGTCTGTGTCTTTTAACTGGGGCATTTAGCCCATTTACATTTAAGGTTAATATTGTAATGTGTGAATTTGATCCTGTCGTTATGATGCTACCTGGTTTTTTGCCCACAGTTGATGCGATTTCTTCATAGTGTCAATGGTCTTTACCATTTAGTACGTTTTTGCAGTGGCTGGTACCAGTTTTTTCCTTCCATGTTTAGTGCTTCCTTCAGGAGCTCTTGTAAGGCAGACCTGGTGGTGATAAAATCTCTCAGCATTTGCTTGTCTGGAAAGGATTTTATTTCTCCTTTGCTTACGAAGCTTAGTTCAGGTGGATATGAAATTCTGGGTTGAAAATTCTTTTCTTAAAGAATGTTGAATATTGGCCCTCACTGTCTTCTGACTTACAGGGTTTCTGCAGAGAGATCTGCTGTTAGTCTGATGGGCTTCCCTTTGTGGGTAACCTGACCTTTCTCTCGGGCTGCCCTTAGCATTTTTTCCTTCATTTCAACCTTGGTGAATCTGAAAATCATGTGTCTTGGGTTTGGTCTTCTCGAGGAGTATCTTTGTGGTGTTCTCTCTATTTCCTGAATTTGAATGTTGGCCTGTCTTGCTAGATTAGGGAAATTTTCCTGGATAGTATCCTGAAGAGTGTTTTCCAACTTGTTTTTATTCTCCCCATCACTTTCAGGTACGCCAGTAAAATGTAGGTTTGGTCTTTTCAAATACTTCCATAATCCAAGTTGATCTTCAATCTCTGATATCCTTTCTTTTGTTTGATCGATTCAGCTATTGATACCTGTGTATGCTTCACGAGGTTCTCATGCTGTGTTTTTCAGCTCCATCAGGTCATTTATGTTATTCTCTAAACTGGTTATTCTAGTTAGAAATTTGTCTAACCTTTTTTCAAGGTTCTTAGCTTCCTTGCATTGTGTTAGAACATGCTCCTTTAGCTCAGAGGAGTTTGTTATTACCTATCTTCTGAAGCCTACTTCTGTCAATTCGTAAAACTCATTCTCTGTCCAGTTTTGTTCCCTTGCTGGCAAGGAGTTCCGATCCTTTGTAGGAGAAAGGCGTTGTGGTTTTGGAATTTTCAGCCTTTTTGTGCTGGTTTATCGTCATCTTCGTGGATTTATCTACCTTTGATCTTTGATGTTGGGGTTTCTACATGGACGTCCTTTTTATTGATGTTAATGCTATTCCTTTCTGTTTGTTAGTTTTCCTTCTAACAGGACCCCCTGCTGCAGGTCTGCTGGAGTTCACTGGAGGTCCACTCCAGACCCTCTTTGCCTGGGTATTTGCCAGCGGAGGCTGCAGAACAGCAAAGATTGCTGCCTGTTCCTTTCTCTGGAAGCTTCATCCCAGAGGGGCACCCAGCAGATGCCAGCCAGAGCTCTCCTGTATGAGGTGTCTGTTCCCCCTGCTGGGAGGTGTCTCCCAGTCAGGAGGCACTAGGGTCAGGGACCCACTTGACGAAGCAGTCTGTCCTTTAGCAGAGCTCAAGAACTGTGTTGGGACATCTGCTGCTCTTTTCAGAGCCAGCAAGCAGGAATGCTGAAGTCTGCTGAAGCTGTACCCACAGCCACCCCTTCCCCCAGGTGCTCTGTCCCAGGGAAATGGGAGTTTTATCTGTAAGCCCTGACTGGGGCTGATTCCTTTATTTCAAAGATGCCCTGCCCATAGAAGAGGAATCTAGAGAGGCAGTCTGGCTACAGCAGTTTTGCAGAACTGTGGCTCACTCCGCCCACTTCAAGTGTTGTGGTTCTGGTGTCTTTGTTTATGCTGTGAGAGGAAAACCGCCTACTCAAGCCTCAGTAATGGTGGATGTCCCTTCCCCCACCAAGTTCGAGCATCCCAGGTCGATTTCAGACTGTGTACTGGCAGTGAGAATTTCAAACCAATAGATCTTAGCTTGCTGGGCTCCATGGGGGTGGGATCCACTGAGCTAGACCACTTGGCTCCCTGACTTCAGCCCCCTTTCCAGGGGAGTGAACAGTTCTGTCCCGCTGGCGTTCCAGGTGCCACTGGGGTATAAAAGAAACTCCATAAGTCAGTAGCATTTCTATTAGGTTAGTATGAAAGTAATTGTGGTTTTGGACCGTGAATTTTTAAATTATTTTAGCTAGGCTCAAACACATCTTTATTAATCAAAATAGGAACCATTTCAATCAACACATTTTTGCCAATGAGAAGCTTGTTTATTCCTGTAACATAAAAATCCATGCTTCAGGATTCGACAAACACATGGAGAGCATTTTCTGCATCCTGCTGGTTGTGGATGCATTTGTCCTGCAAAAAGTGGTCAAGACGCTTGAAGAAGTGGTAGTCAGTTGGTGAGAGGTCAGATAAACATGGCAGATGAGGCAAAACTTTGTAGCCCAATTGGTTCGACTTTTGAAGCATTTGTTGTGCGACGTGCACTCGGGAGTTGTCATGGAGAAGAGTTGGGTCCCTCTGTTAACTAATGACAGCTGCAGGCACTGAAGTTTTCAGGTCATCTCATCGATTTGCTGAGCATACTTCTCAGATATAATGGTTGCGCCGGTATTCAGAAAGTTGTAGTGAATCAGACTGGCAGCAGACCACCAAACAGTAACCATATGACCTTTTTCGGGTGCAAGTTTGGCTTCGGGAAGTGCTTTGGAGCATCTTCTTGGTTCAACCACTGAGCTGGTTGTCTCCAGTTGTTGTCTAAAATCCACTTTTTGTCACACGTCACAATCCGATTGAGAAATAGTTCATTGTCGTCGCATAGAATAGGAGAAAACCACACTTCAAAATGACAATTTTTTTGTTTTTGCTCAGCTCATGAGACACCCACTTATCGAGCTTTTTCACCTTTCCAATTTGCTTCAAATTCCTATAGAATGGTGGACATTGAGTTCTTCCACAGCTTCTCGTGTAGTTGTAAAAGGACTGGCTTCAGTGATTGCTCTCAATTGTTTGTTGTCAACTTCCAATAGCTGGCCACTATGTTCCTCATCTTCAAGACTCTCCTCTCCTTTGCAAAACTTCTTGAATCACCACTGCACTGTACGTTTGTTACTAGTTCCTAGGCCAAATGCATTGTTGATGTTGCGAGTTGTCTCTGCTGCCTTACAACCCATTTTTAACTCAAATAAGAAAATCACTTGAATTTGTTTTTTTGTCTAACATCATTTCCAGTCTAAAATAAATTTAAAATAAACAGCAAGTAATGTCATTATCAAAAAGACATAAAGCAATAAATGCCCATTAAAATGATGTATAACACAATCACATTCATTTAAGAATGTATTCCAATATCAAATGGCAAATTCCAACAATGCAAAAACCATAATTACATTTGCACCCACCAAATATATGCCAACAGTGAACAATCAGAAAAAGAAATCAAAACAGTTATCTGTTTACAATAGCCACAAATAAAATTAAATACCTAGAAATTAACTTAACCAAAAAACTAAAAGACCACTATAATAAACACTATAAAAGACTGATAAAAGAAATTGAAGAGGACATCAAAAAATGAAGATATTCCATGTATATAAATTGGAAGACTCAATATTGCTAAAATATCCCTACTACCCAAAGCAATCTACAGAATCAATGCTATCCCTATCAATATACCAATGACATTATTTGCAGAAATAGAAAAAAAAAATCTTGAAGTTTTTTTGGAACTACAGAAGACCCAGAATAGCCCAATCTATGCTAATCAAAATGAACAAAACTCAAGGAATCGCATTACCTAGCTACAAATTTTACACTACGAAGCTATAGGAACCAAAACAGCATGGTACTGGCATACAAACAGACACATAGGCCAATGAAACAGAATAGAGAAGCCAGAAACAAATCCACACACCTACAATTAACTCATTTTTGACAAAGGTACCAAGAACATACACTGGGGAAAAGGCAGTCTCTTCAATAAAGAGTGCTGGAGAAACTGGAAATCCACATGCAGAAGAATGAAACCAGATCTCTATCTCTTGCCATATATAAAAGTGAAATCAAAATGATTAAAGACAAACCTAAGTCCTCAAAATATGAAAATAATGCAAGTAAACATTGGGGAAAATCTCCAGGACATTGGTCTGGGCAAAAACTTCCTGAGCAATACCCCACAAGCACAGGCAACCAAAGCAAAAATGAACAAATAGAATCACAGCTTGTTAAAAAGCTTCTACACAGCAAAGAATACAATCAGCAAAGTGAAAACATAACTCACAGAATGGTAGAAAATATTTGAAAACCACCCATCTGACAAAGGATTAATAAGAATTAATAATAATTAATAATAATAATAATAATAATAATACTTGTAAACCACCCATCTGACAAGGGATTAATTAATTATAAGGAGCTCAAACAACTCTATAGAAAAAAAATTTAATAATCTGATCAAAAATGGGCAAAGTATTTGAATAGACATTTCTCAAAAGAAGACATCCAAGTGGCAAACAGGCACATGAAAAGGTGATTAGCATCACTGATCATTAGAGAAATGAAAATCAAAACTACAATGATATATCATCTCACCCCAGTTCAAATGGCTTATATTCAAAAGACAGGCAATAACAAATGCTAGTGAGGATATGGAAAAAAGGGAACCCTCGTACACTGTTGGTGGGAATGTAAATTAGTACAACCACTATGGAGAACAGTTTAAGCTACCATATGATCCAGCAATCTCACTGCTGGGTATGTACCCAAAAGAAAGGAAATCAGTATATCAAAGAGATATATGCACTCCTGTGTTTGTTGCAGCACTGTTTACAACAGCTAATATTTGGAATCAACCTAAGTGTCCATCAAGAGATGAATGAATAAAGAAAATGTGGTAGATATATACTAATGGAATAGTATTCAGCAATAAAAATGAATAAGAGAGCCTGTCATTTGCAACAACATGGATGGAACTGCAGATCTTTATGTTAAGTGAAATAAGCCAGGCACAGAAGGACAAACATCGCATGTTCTCACTTATTTGTGGGATCTAAAAATAAAAACAATTGAACTCATGAATACAGAGAGTAGAAGGACGGTTTCCAGATGCCAGGAAGGGTAGTGGGAGAGTAAGGGGGATGTGGCGACAGTTAATGGGTACAGAAGATATAGAAAGAATGAATAAGACCTTCTATTTGATAGCACAACAGGGTGGCTAGAGTCAATAATAAATTAACTGTACATATTTAAATAACTTAAAGAGAGTGATTCAATTGTTTAAAACTGAAATATTAAGTGCTTGAGGGGATGGACACCTCATTCTCCATGATGTGCTTATTTCACATTGTATGCCTGGATCGAAACATCTAATGTAGCTCATAAATATATATACCTACTATGTACCCACAAAAATTAAAATTAAAAACTTTAAAGGTTAAAAAAACAAAATTTCAATTTAAATGATTCTAAATTAGTATCAAACAATAATCAAACTGTAATTCCCTGTACATGAATTCATTTTTGAAAGAAAAATAGCTGAACATAGCTATGGAATTAACTTTCTGTAATTTAAATTTTACTGAATTAAAAAGAAGTTTTAAGTTTTATAACAAAGTTTGTGGTATAAATCCCTTGTAGCATATTGCTTCATTATATGTAAAACAGGAGAAAATAATTAAGCAGCTGTTGCAATACATTCTCCTTCATTCTGCCTATTTAGTTCATTTAGTTCTCTTAACCCTGGCTTGCAGGGATCATATTCTCTAAAATATGCCAGTGGAAATGTGCAAAAGTCAAGTGTCTCATTTACTTTCACTATGTTTTGCTGTGCTGCTTTCAATACTCTGGCCCATGTGGTTTCCTCAAGCTTCAGATCGTTTTGCATTCATTGAAGATAACTTTATAGTGATCTTTTTTATTGTTATTCACTGTTTTCATTAATTCTTCCTCCAACACTCCCAACTGTATCAAACATGCCTTCACTACCTAAATAATTTAATTGTTAACATACTTTAGACTTTAACGTTATTAGCTCATTCTAAATAAATCCTATGACAAAGTTACAATTTAAATATACCAAAGAAATGATGCCCCTAAATCTTTTTGGCTAGTAATATTCAGCCTCAGTGGTCAGTTTTGAAATCATTTTCATAAAGTTTTGGAACCAGGCCTGGATTGAAATTGCTTCCTATCTTGTTCAAAATTACAACAGTCAAAACACACAATACATAGGTCTGCTTCCCAGTACAATGTCGGTTTCCTCCATTTAGAAGAGTACAGTGATTCATCAGTAATTTAACCTATAGATATTTGAAGGTTGGAGAGTATCTCAAAGGGACTGTTGACCTTCAGCAACTGAAAGAACTAGAACTCCAGCCTCAGTCAATATATATTTATCTTTCTGTTGGGACTATTACAACAGTGCAAGAAATGCTGACCTTGAAACTTCTAGCACCGAATGCATGCAAATAATGTTCCCTAAAGGAAAAATATAAAATTACCTAAATAGGATATCTACATTTAAAATGCCCATTCTGTAAAGATCAAAAGAAAGTACTCTGAACGTTCAAATAAATTCTAAAGGAACAAGCATATTATTTCTGTGATCCACTGGTTTGCTCTTAAATGTGAATTGAGGTGTAATCCCATTAGACCAGAATGATAAAATTTGGAAAAGCAAAGTATTTTTTATTTTCTGAAAAGTTACTAATATCAAGAGCCTGGCTTGTTTTCTGGTGAATGATTTTTATTCCCCACAAAACCGTAATACTATAGATCTCTCAAAAATCATCACATCCCATATTGACTACATTTATATCAAAACACATTTTTGTTTATCTGGAGAAAATGTAGGTGGTAATATGCTGAAACTCTTTTTAATAATTTTTTCATTTTGTCTGGTGGAATATTTGCTTGAAAGGAAACTTTTTTTACCCCAATTAGTCATAGACTGCATTCTTGTTAGGAACCAGGGGAATAGATGTACTCTTTCAGAAGACTAAGTAAAGCATTACTAAATATGTAACAATGCAAGTGTGCTAAACGTAGGTCAGAAAGATTCAATTACAATATAATTAACAACCAGCAAGTCATGCAAATCCTAAGAAAACTGGCTGGACATCCTATTCAAATAAAGTGTGAGATTTCACAGGAAAAAGGCTCAGTTTAAAATAAACAAATAGTAAATTAATGTATAGAATAAATTGAACATTAAAGATAAATAGGGACTTCTGGGAACAAACATCTAATTATTCATGGTAAAAAATACACAATTTTTTATTTCTACAATTTTGTTCTTGTGAAATGTACATGTAGAAAACTGGGGTACTACAAAGAAGTCTATGAATGGAAACAGAAACATGAATGCATTTTTAAAAAAACTATTATCATATAATTGGTTTGTCTATTGAGTGGCATGGGGTCATTTGCATGTCTCCCATTTGGTTGTCATCTTTCTTACAAAGGAAGGAAACAACTTGGGAAGAAGGGAAATCTCTTTGGTGGTCCTATCAGCATTAAAAATCTTTAGATTTCTTTCCTCCCAAAAATATAACTACAATGCAGTCAACAGATACAACATAAACCAAGAGGGCCACCGATTTGCTGGTATATTGATTAAAAGCTACATTATCCCATTGAGAGATCTGATAGTATTTAAAATGTTAGAGAAATATTTTCTTCATTAAAAAAACAATTTTCAACTAATCTTATTATATGGAATCATCAAGTAAACCTTTATAGGGACTTGTTTTCTCTGACGTAGACCACCTCACCTGAGCGGACTTCTAAATTGATCCATACAATTCAAATCAACAGGAATGTAACCTCAGTCCCTCCTCAATGTGACTAGTTTTAACATTTTTACTTTTCCTCAGAAAGAACTAGAGACCTCTCTATTCCTTTTATCAGGTGTCCAATCTACTCCAATCTAAAATTACCTTAGTAATGCTCGCACAAAGATGTTTTCTTCCTGGTTGTTTTTATACAAAGCTATTTTTCTCATCGTTGTTGCTGCTGCTGTTGCTGCTGTTGTCTTACCTGTAAACTCTAGCTACTTGCAGGGAGTGTGAGGCACTGCTACCCTTTAGTTCTCTCTGAATCCAAGTTAAATTTTGTTATCTTGACATTTTTCTCATTTTTCTCAAAATTCCCTCTGTTAAAATAGTATATTTACAGCACTATTCACAATAGCAAAGATATGAAATCAACCAAAGCATCCATCAACAAGTAATTAGATAATGAAAATGTTATACACACACACACACACACACACACACACACACACACTCAAAGGAATACTATTCAGCCATTAAAAAGAATGAAATCATGTGTTTTGCAGCAACATGGATGGAACTGGAGGCCATTATCCTAAGTGAAACAACTCAAAAATAGAAAGTCAAATACCACATGTTCTCACATAAGTGAGAGCTACATAATGTGTAAACAGGGCCACAAAGTATGGAATAATAAACACTGGAGACTGGGAAGCATGGGGAGCTGGGCAGGGGGTGAGGGATGAGAAATTACTTAATGGGTACAATGTACATTATTAAGGTGATGGATACCCTAAATGCCCTCACTTCACCACTACACAATCTATGCATATAACAAAATTGCACTTGTACCCCACAAATTTGTACAAATCAAAAAGTATATTTAGTGTATGCAGTAGGTATTATTTGAGGAAGGAAAGTTGGAAATACACTGATCCTTTTATAAAACTATTTTAACAAGGGCATGATAAAAGTTAAGGTAACATATTTTAGTTCTGGCATTAAAATTTCTTGATTCTGAGAGTAGAATGGAAAGTTTAAAAATGCTTTTATTAGACCCAAATCAAAATGTACATTTTGGAATGTAGTGTTCCTTACTGCTTCTACCATCACCAAATTCATTTGCACCCCCATGGCTGTGTTCCTTACCTCTCCCTGCTCAACCAATTTCTACTCATCTTTCATGTCTCAGCTTCTTTACAATTCTCATCTTTAATAGTTCCATCGAATATAACATTTATTGAAATTCTGCTATCAGCAAAGTATTGCGATAGAAACTAAAGGCAAATATATTGTAGAAAAACTTGTATTATAATATTCTGTGTACAGAAAAGGAAAAATCAAATCTGACTATGTGGATTCATGGAAAAGATGGAATTTGAATTTGCCTTGAAATATTTCAAATAGAAATTTAAGCAGGGAACACTGAGGGGCTGCCCTATAAGGCTGAAACAACAGCATTAACATTGTCAGAGAGTCAAACAAGCTAATTCTTTTTTTTTATTATTATTATTATACTTTAAGTTCTAGGGTACATGTGCATAACGTGCAGGTTTGTTACATATGTATACTTGTGCCATGTTGCTGTGCTGCACCCATCAACTCGTCAGCACCCATCAACTCGTCATTTACATCAGGTATAACTCCCAGTGCAGTCCCTCCCCCCTCCCCCCTCCCCATGATAGGCCCCGGTGTGTGATGTTCCCCTTCCCAAGTCCAAGTGATCTCATTGTTCAGTTCCCACCTATGAGTGAGAACATGCGGTGTTTGGTTTTCTGTTCTTGTGATAGTTTGCTAAGAATGATGGTTTCCAGCTGCATCCATGTCCCTACAAAGGACACAAACTCATCCTTTTTTATGGCTGCATAGTATTCCATGGTGTATATGTGGGTATATACCCAAAGGATTATAAATCATGCTACTATAAAGACACATGCACACGTATGTTTATTGCAGCACTATTCACAATAGCAAAGACTTGGAATCAACCCAAATGTCCATCAGTGACAGACTGGATTAACAAGCTAATTCTTGAAGAGCCTTGATGGTCCTCTCTTTTATCAATCTTTTCTCCGACTTCCTGTAGCACTTGTTCTCTATAGTACATTATTTGGCACTTATTTGTTATAGAGTTGCTGTGTACTCTAATTTTTTTGTACATCTTGACTCTTATAAAAGACTATGAGTTCTGTAAGTGCCAAAATGTCTTATATTTCTTAGAAATTTCCCATACAATATCTTTTATAGGGTGGCCACATAATCGACAACCAAGATACAGTTAATTAACTGATGGATTCAAATGAAAGATATTACAGATGTCTATCTAAATATTAATTTATTTTTATTTCTTTTAAAAAGAAGTGATTTCTCCCTCTACTGGGGACCCACCAGCAGTCAGAAAAGAATATCTGCATTCACTCATATAATAAAGTGAAACACAGATGTAATCTGTACACTCTGAAACCAGATGGAGACACAATATTTTATATACAGTTAAGTCTACACCCTGTCTTTCCATTATCCAAATATAACAATGCATTTGGCAAGAGCAATTATAAGTAAATTAAAAGAAAAATTTCTAAGATCTGTAGAAAATATAAAAGGTGGAAGGTTTTGATAACCTGTTTGTGACTTTGAAGCATCCAAATCAATGACTATTGAGGAATTAACCTCATAAAGCTTATAAAAAATCTGGCATGAAACAAATCCCACCTCTATCTAACCATATCTTTTAGTCCAAGTGATGTCTAAAGGTGCTGAAATACTACACTTGACTCATAAGTCTTTTGTAGCGTGTGAGCTATTCTCAAGTGTGTGTATGGCGAAATGTACTTGATGATCATTGCCTTATTTTCCCTTGCACTTGTTCCATTCTCAGAAGTCCCCTGCTATAGTCTCAAAAAGCAATCTATGTGTTGTCTCTTATCTATATTCAATATCAGTGTAGAAACAAAGGCATTACCACTCAAAGCCATATTTTGTGTCAAAGTCTAAAGAACAGAGTATTTGTTTAGGAATCAGGAGAACTAGGTTCCAATATCCGCCTTCAAAGTTCAGCAAGTCACTCAACTTTACTCTGACCAAAACACAACCATTTGGAAATGTGGATTTCTACAATCTGTATGTATCCCCACCCCCAAGCCAAGTCAACCCAATTGAAGAATCATCTGAATGACAAAATACATGTAAAAGGTGGTTAACTCTTTAGGAAAAAAAATACATAATTAAAATATGAATCTTATCTTAGTTTCCTGCTTTGAGGAGTGGGTGAAGAATTGTTTTCTATTCACTTTTCTGAAAGCCTTATACTTCGAATCAGTCATCTTATTAGCTTAAAAATGTTATCCTTACTGACAATAATAGTGAATATATAAAACCAAACAGCAATGCCCTAAAAGCTCTCAGAGTACTTTTTAACACAAAATGACAAATCTCAAAGAACTTCATTAGAGACCAAAAGTAGGTTCTAACATGTCATTTCTATGTAATATTTGTTTCATTGTAATATACTTCTAAGTTTCAGCCCTGCCTTTGGTAAAAGGACATGCCAGATCCCAAGAATGGAGGTTAAAATAATAATAATGATATATCTAGTCAATTGTTGAGTTCTTTATATGACTTCTTCAGAAAATTTCCTCCCTGCCCTTGAAGAACAGCATATTCTCTTAAGTGTGAAATTTGATTACCAGTATTATCAGATCTTGCACTTTAAAAAATTGTTATACTTCTGTCTGAGTCACTAAAATACATGCCAGTGGACTGTCCCTTTATGTGATGTGTAGAATTTAGCTGTCAAAAGCTCAATCAAGCCTAATATGTTAGTAGGCTAAAGCGCTTTCAGCAACACTTATAGAGTAAGTCCTCAAAGTTGTCATCAACAGGTTCTTAGAAAGTTGGAAAATGTGGTACATATACATAAAGGAGTTCTATCCAGCTACAAAAAATAAAGAGATTCTGTCATTTGCAACGACACGGGATAATACTGGAGTTCATTACGCTAAATGAGATAAGCCAGGCACAGAAAGACAAACATTGCAAACATCACATGTTCTCACATATTTGTGGGATTTAAAAATCAAAACAATTGATCTCATGAACATAGAGAATAGGCTGGCTACCAGAGGCTGAGAAGGGTAGTTGGGGGGCGGGGAGGGGTAGATAGGGATGGTTCATAGGCACAAAAAAAAAAGTTAGAAAGAATTGAATAACACCTAGTATTTGATAGCACAACAGGGTGACTATAGTCAAAAGTAACTTAATTCTACATTTTAAAATAACTAAAAGAGGGTAACTGGACTGTTTGTAACACAAAGGATAAATTCTTGAGGGGATGGATACTCCATTTTACAAGATGTGATTATTATAGATCGCATGCCTGTATCAAACCATCTCATGCACCCCATAAATATATACACTACTATGTACCCACAAAAATTAAAATAAATTGTCCAGGCTTGGTGGGTCACACTTGTAATCCCACCACTTTGGGAGGTTGAGGCAAGCAGATAGCTTGAGGTCAGGAGTTCGAGACCAGCCTGGCCAACATGGTGAAACCCTGTCTCGACTGAAAATACAAAAATTATCTGGGCGTGGTAGTGCCTCCTGTAATCCCAGCTACTTGGGAGAGTGAGGCACGAGAATCCCTTGAACCTGGGAGGCAGAGATTGCCGTGAGCTGAGATCTCACCACTGCACTCCAGCCTAGGTGACAGAGCGGGACTCCATCTCAAAAAATAAAATAAAATAAAATAAAATAAGTTTTTAATGAATGAAAAAAAAAATTTTTAAGATTCACTTTTGATCTCCCATGTGGCATTGGTTAAGTTGCTTTGCATTTTTGTGCTTCATCTGAAAAATGGAGATGATTTTGAGACCTAGCTCAAAATTTGTTGGGAGGCTTAAATGAGTTAATAGGTACAAAGCACTTAGAAGAATTCCTGGCACATAGTAAGCACTCAATGAATGTTAACTATTATTTACTATGATTACTTTTTCTCAAAGAACACAAGGAATTTGAGACTGTTATTTTTTCATTACATGAATTAAACAATTAAGGAAGCCTGTTATATTATGGCACTTTGCCACATAATAAAATGAATTTAACCCAGCTCTTTTCACACACAAATTTGAAATCACTAAACTCCTTGAAGGAAATTTTTTTCTTAGGTTTTCTAGTGACCTTTTTTCTTTCCTGACAATTTTTCTCATCTGCTGCTGTTCTCTCAATTACAAACACATAGACATAAAACAATTAGCACATAGTGACAGAAATTTTGGTGTCAGAATTTTTTGATGTCAGAATTTAGCTAGGCAGACTGATGTTTATGCCATTTATGTAATGAGAAGTTCTTTTATCTATATGACCCATGCGGCCAATGTATAGTGAGATTTAGGTCTATAATGAATGGAAGTATAACATTTAATATCAGAAAATGGGGTGGGAGGGACACTAAGCCTAAGCCAGGAATGATTTTAAAACATGCAGACAATGAAGCATGAATAATTTCTATTTGTCACATTACTGTGATTACTTTCTTACAGTATTAATAGTATAGGAATTATAGAATATTATGGCTAAGAAGGACCTTAAAACCATTGATGCTGACCACATCGTTTTACAAATGAGGGAACTGAGGGCTCTAAAAGATGAAATGAACTGATCAAAGACACACAGCCTGCTGGCCCATGCAAAGACCTACAAATCCATCTTTGAGAGACATTTAAATCATTAGTCTTTATATCAGGTACTGATTTTCAAGAAACTAAAGATAACATGAATGACAAAGCTCAGGACAAATCAATAGCTTTTGAAATTTCCAGAATTCGAATTTTCAGATTTTGTGTGTAAAATCTTCCAAACATAAAATTCCATAAACACAAAATAAATATTTAAAGAGTCAAGACCATCCTCAGATGCTTATTCATATTTATATAGATTGTTATATTCACAGATTTCTATATGAACATTTTTCTCATCACTATAGTAGCTTCCAAAAAATAAGGCTATGCTCACTAATCTCTATTTTCTAGCACGTAAGGAATATTTTTTAACATTTAGATGTTAAATATTCAGATAATTGCACATCTGTACACAGAAGACTTCATCCACAGTAATGAATGACGTATTCATTTCAACTATTACAAATCAACAGCACAGCTAGTCGTTAGTGTAAACTCATGATCATTTGTCAATTTAAAGATAATCAAATAATTTGATTAAATGGATTTAAATCTGGCTTCAAACATTGAGCAAATATAATTTCAGAAGTATTATTTTTTTATCCATAAAATATATTAACTATCAAAGACAATAGTTCAATATTCTATAAAACATTTCAAAAAGATAAATGTACATAATTACCAAATAGTATTAGTAACTGATAGTTACATGGCACTACTATGGAGCAGGGACATGTTTTACACACTTCTAATGTGTAGTATAACTTATTTTTCATAACTCCACAAGGAAGGGACCATACAACATGTTAAGAAAACCGAGGCCCAGAGAAGTTAAGTAACATGTCCAAAGTCACACTCATAGTTATCTGCAAAGGTAACACTCAAAACCGGGCAGTCTGATTCAAGAACCTACAAATTATTAGATTATGCTGCCTCCAAATCAAGCTACAAATTTTCATGCAATATGTTGCATGAAACTTTGCATGAAGACACGGAATAGATAAAACTATATAGTTTGACAGTATCCATTGCCACTATCTTATAATGTTTTTAGAATGTCAGTTTTGCAGTGGCCTTCAAAATTATGCAAGTCTAATTTCTTCATTCTACAGATAAGGAAACTAAAGCTCAGGAATTTATTGTTTTAAATCATATTGTTAACTACAGTTGTATGACACCCGTGTTTCCAGCACAGTTCAGGTAAACTGAATATGAAAGTGAAATATAATAGATTGATTCTAAAACAGTGTTTCTCTGTGTGGTCTCTGGATAAGCAGCATGGACATCGCCTGGGAACTTGTTAGAAATCCAGAGTCTCACTCCTATCCCACACCTAGCAAATCAGAAACTTTGGGGGTGGGGTCAAGCAATCTGTGTTTTAACAAACCCTTGAGGGGATTCTGAGGCATGATAAAGGTTGAAAACCACTGTTTTTTCTCTAAATTCAAGTAGTTATGAACAAGCTCATTTTGTTGGTTGAAATTCCTTCAGTTTTACATGCAGAGTAAAAAAGTAGCCTCTTCGCCTACTCCTAAAGGCACAAATCATATATACACATACACATACACACATGCACACACATATTATCTGTATTACACACATAAATAACATGATCATACCTATAACTAATAATATTATCTACATAATACACAGATGTGATGTTATTTATGTGTATTTTATAGGTAGCTCTGCCATATCCCAGGCATGTGTCCATTCCAATCTCCACCCTTGCCTCCCTTTTTGCAGAAATCTCTCCTCCACAAAAGTTTCACCTTAAGAGAATAAAATGCATCTCTTTTTTCCTGTGATCTTAGCATCTATGGAATACACTTTAACAGGCACCAACTCTTTCACAAGATGCAAGAAGAAATAGGCACAATTAATATTCTCTGATTTTATAGTATGTGCAAGTATTCAAAATGTTTATTCAAAGATAATGTATGCCCACCAGGTTTCCTTTATTCAAATAGTACTTCTTGAAAAACTAAAATATAAAGTCACTGGGATTATGATTCAAGGACAAATGAAAAAGAAAAACTAATCACTAAAGAATAAAAATAAATAATGTTTTCTGTTTTTTAAAACTTTCACCCTTTACCTGTGCTCTATAAGAATTGGTCAGCACTGAAAGGGGAAAAAAAAAGGTGACAACAAGCCTTTTAGAATACAAGGGGTGATGTTAGTGTTTTAGGAATATAAATAATGTGCACTATTGGCGTTAAATATATATGCTTCCTTAAGAGAAGATCACTTACACTCCAGGAAGACTGGGAGAATCTTGTTTCGCCACTCATCTGTCCCGTAATAACATCAACTATATGTATTCATTTATAAAAAGAACTGCTTCTATTAAACCTTGGAAGTACAAGGAACTGCCGTATCCACTCTTCATAGTATGCACCGATTTTCTGTATATTTCAATGCTGAGCTTATGGTTAGAACTTGTAAGATGGCTTTGAATCTAATGGCCACGGAGATCACGAACCCCTCCTAACTGCCCATGCATCTTTAGGGCTGAAGATGTTAATTATAGTTCTCTTGTTATCCTACCCCTAGGTTTGTACTTCAACAAAAATGATAAAGGATGTTTTCCACAGAGACCTGAGAACTTGGGAATTATTTTTCTTCAATCCAAAAGAAATCAATTGATTGGCCTTCACAGTGAGGGACAAGTCTATATAGCACACTGCCATGAGCTGTGAAAAAGGAGCCTAAGCCCATCAGTTCTTTCATAACACGACCATGCCTCTCTTTCAATAATACTATTTATAATACAAAAATAGAAGTATTGGGAAAGATTTTTGCCTTTTCACACAAACAGACACATGTAGTAAGTAACAGAGTTGGTTCAACTATAAGACAACAGTTTTGTAACATCTTCAGGTTTTTAAAAAGTCATGAGATTGAACTACCCATTTAACCTGTATTGGGCAGAACTAGTAAAGATATCAGGCTTTTAGTATAAAGGATACAACCCTACAATTTCACAGATACTAATTTTGAATATCTTTATACTATCTATTAAAAATGAGTTTGCAAACATTATTAAACCGGTAAATAAACTGGTAATTGAGTTGGCTTAACTTATCTGAGAGAAAAGGCTACTTAAAAACTTTCCCACAATAAGTGTATGCATATATGTGTTCATTAAAATAGTCTCTGACAGCTGCCAGAAAAGAGTAATTCCAGTTACTAAATGTACATGAAAATTATAACTTTAAAAAATATCCTGTCAAACTTTTCATTCATTCAGAATGTTCTCTCCCAAGTGCAAGTTAGTAATTTGATTTTACCTTTTGTTTTTTTCCTACAAATTTGCTAGTTTTGCTCAAACCTAGACAAAACCCTCTAGATAAATCCAGTTTTTCAAGTTGCTTGCAATAACTAATTCAGAGAAATATTTTAAGCATGCATTATACATAAATTATAGACAGAAAATCATGTGGCTAAAAAGGAAAGTAGAAGAAGATTCCTCAGGTTTTTAAAAATATTATTCAACTACCTACGACTTCTTCATAAAATTATACTACAATTGGCATGTAACTAACAATCAATTGCCTCTTGAATTTTATATCCAAAAGATCTAAAGGAGATGGAAGTTTTAGGGAAATAAGGGAAGAAAATAAAGCTTCCTTTATCCAGACTTAAAGAGGTATCCCTAATTGTTTTCTGCATGCCTTAAAAAAGGTCCCAGTCTAGGTTTCTACCTGATGTAAACCCATTTGATTTGTATTTCGTGAATAGTCATGGGTGCTCATGGGTGAGAGAAGTAAACTCTTAGATTCACACAGAGAAGAACAGCACAGACAATGGCATCCTGCTGGCAGCCTGGAAGGAAGTTAAACATTCTTATTCAATGACATCCCCAAAGTCAAGACACCATTTTTAAAAGCAGCTTGAACAATCACAAAAAGGGTTTCTCTCTTACCCATTTTATTTCTGATCTTTTTCTTTAAAAAGAAAAACCTTAATATTCAATTCAATAAAATTCAAGAAAAAACACATCCACTCCCACTCATGTTGTTGATCTACTTCATGTTTCCAACCTGAACTCACACATATGGTGCATTTAAATAAATGCAAAATTTAAATAATTAATCTGCAATGCTGTTCTTCTAATACCATTTGTTAAAGCTATGTTACATAAGTTAGATAAAGCCCATTTTAAACGCATTGGTTACTTAGGTGATAAACATAAGCAGTAAATTCACTTTTCTAAATTGCCCCATATATTATATTTAATCCTCCTTCTGCAATCACCAGCACTGAAGTACACATTCATAGCTGCTTTCTTTTGACATGGTTCTTTTATTACTGTCTCTTTTCCTTACATAATGTCCTGAAGCAGCTGGTCTATTATGATGATGCTTTTTTCTCCTTTTTCTTTAGCGGTTTTGCTAGCACAAAGAATTAAAATGTACTTATGTTCCACTGCTTTGGCTGCAGCTAAGTATGCTTTGGGTGCATATGTCTGGGAATGGGATGGGGGGAGTTTTAATGTGGAGGGAGACTGAGATTGTTTGTTTCTTTTTATTTCTGAACAGTGACATATTGATATTTCAGATAATGAATCATTCCAATTTGTTCATCCCTGCAACCAATGGTTTTAATTTTCATGTGCAAGTTGCAAAGTCCATTTTGTTAGAAGCATTTGATAAAATACTCAATTACCATTTTTTACACTGTAGTTCAACTGCTTTGCTGATAAAAGGCTCCAGCTCAGAAGATAAACTGTAAGGAATTCCTGAAGAACAAATGTCAGAGGTGGTATACAATGAATGGCATTTTTTTGTTTTTTTGGAGCAGATTATTCTATCGCCAATGTGACAGGGTGGTTCAAATATTTATTTTGTTGAAAATGTCATTTAAATATTGTTTGACACCTGCTCCCTGTAGTCATCTGTTCATCACATTTCAAATTCGAGGGATTTAAAAGTGAGATTTAACTTTATGTCCAGTAAGAAAAGAGAAACTCATCTACAAACCAAGATAAGAATACACTGCTGATATAGGCAAATTATTTAAATAAATAGAAATGCAACTGATTCAGTTTTGTGGATCTATATGGGAGAAGAATATGTAAGCTTCAGCACCCTCTCCTGTCCTTAGCTTTCAAGTGTTTATTTTTCTGTTTGTTTATTTTGTTTTGTTTTGAGACAGGGTCTCCCTCTATCGCCTAGGTTGGAGTGCAGTGGCAGGATCATGGCTCATGGAAGCCTCAGATTCCTGGGATCAAGCAATCCTCTGTCTCAGCCTCCCGAGAAGCTGGAACTACAGAGGGATGCCACCAGGCCCAGCTAGTATATATTTTTTCTTTTATAGAGATGGGGTCTTGCCACGTTGAACAGGCCTGTTTCAAACTCCTGGCCTCAAGCAATCCTCCCACCTCAGTATCCCAAAGTCCTGGGATTACTGGTGTGAGCCACTGTGCCTGGCCTCAAGTGTTTACTTTTGAGACCATATTTGAAATATGGCCAAAAATGAACCCACCTGTTCATTCATTAAATTGTCTTTTTCTAGATAATCTACTATTGAAAATAATCACTTCACTCACCCTACTTCAACTTTCATCCATACGCAAGCTCTAGGTGGCATTAATCATTGGCTGAAAAGACAGCTCACAGTGCAGAAGGCTATAATAAGCTAACTTTTATTAATGGGAAGGAGCTTATTTTATTGACCTCTATTTGCTCAACTTGGAAAGTTCCTATTAGGTGCTCAGCAAGTGGGGACAGTGATAATTTCAAGTATGGGCCACAGAATGAAATGTACTCCACTAAGCATTTTTCCTCCTAGAAATTCCTCTTCATCTTTCACTCCTAGTCAATCATTTTTGGCAGTTTTAAGTCCATTACATTTTCACTATGAATTTTAAATGGTTAGAAGATGTCTCCAGATAAAATCAAGCCTTAATCCCTGCCTCACTCTTTGGAAAGCAGCAAGGCAGTAGAAAATGGAGTCAAAAAGGAAGAGGATAAGAGCCATCAGGGAAGAGGAACCAGAGAACTGACTTTTGAAATTTTCTGTTAGCTTTACTACCAATTGTTTTGGTGCTACGACTTTATTTTTCACTAAATCTCCCTGCGTTATATCATTAGATTACCTCAGGGATCCAATGCATGTCGTGTATTTGCATATTACCTTCACTGGAAACATGTTTTAATATTTCTAGTAAAATTATAAGAAACTGCTGCATTCAAGAAAAATGCTGAGACACCACTGAGTAAAGAAGTGTGAAAAAGTGTGAAGATTTACTCACCAGTCATTTAACTCTTTAGCTCCTAGAACTTTTCTGAAGCACTTGGGAGCTCTGAACATGTGAAATAGCTGGATTTGAACCACTGAAAAAAGGCAATGCAGGTAATGGAAGTAATCAATTCTGTTGACTTAATTAAAATTGCTAAAATTACTGGAAGCATCATTTAGACTGGGCAACATTAAGTAAGAGTTGAGCCAACGTTGCCAAGGTTTAAGATGGAACATCCTGGATTAGACCCTCCAATTTTACTTTTTGGGATACTTTACGTGCCTCTGCAAACACATTAACTCCATCCCTTAATAGGAGACACCATGATGTGAAAGAAAAGGTAACTTCTTGGAGCCAGACCCATTTGAGTTCCAATCCTCACAAAATTGTCTCCAGAACAAATCATGTAGCCTCCCAGAGGCTCAGATTTTGCATTTGCAAAATAGATTTAATCATGCCCTATTTATAGGGTATATAAGGATTAAATGAGATCTTTGGATTTTGTAAAAAGGACTTGGCAAGTATGTAAGAGGACTTGTAATAAAGTAGGGATTAAACAAATGCATATTGTACAGATTTATTAAATTAAACTTACAGTTCCTGGGGTTTGGTATGATTTCCAGCCACTAGAATTTAAGTTAAAAAATTCTGGTTCTTGCACTAATTGCTAACTCTAGTGGCTTGAAAAAGTACATAGGTAATACAAAGATGTCCCCAAAGTACTTTACCTATTCAGAGAACGTAGCTCAGGGGCCTGTGAAAGTAATCCACAGTCCTTGCTGAACTGTCAAAAGAAGGTACATTTGTACCTCTACATAGAGGAGGTTATTGAGAGTATCAAATTTGTAGGGCATGATCTTCTCAAGAAGAAAACAAGGTCAATCTCCCAGCACTAAGTTAAGTATTCTCCACAATAACTGCTGTTGCCATTTACAGGCGCAACATGAAGTCAGTTTGAGGACCACAAGTTGCTTCAGGAATATTACTGTATCTAGTAAGTTTTATCTGGTTTAAACTTATGGATTAAATCCATAAGTTAATTAGTCATAAGTTTGATATTGCAAAAAAGGAGTATAGACAGTGTTTACCTATCTTAAATAGAATTTTTTGAAATATCTTGAAAGCAGACCTATGTCCACTACAAACTTGACAGGTTTTCATTTCATTATATAACATAGCCTATTTTCATCATTCAGACATATCGATATTTCTAAAAAAAAAAAAAAAAGCAGGAAGAAAATCTCCTTATTGCAACCTATGTTTGACATTGCATCAATATGGCCAAGAATATCTAATGAATCTACATAGATAATGGATAAGAAAAGGATTTTAAAAATATGAGGGCACCTGTCATGAGGAAACAAGGCCAATTAATAGAAGTCAGCTAAAAAAGATTTGTTTAAAGATTCTCAAAGTTTAACTTAAGTTTTATCCAGTCTTAAAAATGTATTATGATCCTCAACTTCAACTCACTTCCATTTAACAAACATTTTAGTTCCTACTATGTGCAAGACACTATGCTAGCTGGTTAATTTATCTCCTCCCCTACTTTTAGAATTATCAGATGCAATCTTCTTAAAAATCAATTATTACTTTTCACTTGCCTCTCGGAGAGTATTAAAGGTAATGAATCATTGTGTTTCCAAACCTTTCTTATTTTCCTCTCAACACCCTGTAGTTCAATATAGACACCATCACTTCTCTGCTACTACAGTGATTCCTTTTGTCATGCCTGAAACAACTACAGGACAGACATTAAAAACAATCTATATCCCCATAAATAACTGAATAAATGAATCATGAAATTAATATGTAAATTGTGTGTTTAACCTCTATTTATACAGCACTGTCTGTCACCATGTTGTAAATCTAAAACTAATTGCAAATTCACAACTCTGCAAAAAGAACACTAAGGAAAAAGCTTGACATATTTATTAACTAAATGTTGAACTACATTGAGTAAGTAATTAACCGTCATGCCAGAACAGGGAGAGAAAATTATATTTAAGCACAGATGTCACCTGCATGAAATGGCTAAAACTATTTTAGATTAGATTTTGATATTAATCAAAGAATATTGCTATTTAATTTTTGACAGGCAAATCTGTTTCCATTTATTCATGTTTCCATCAAACATTTCATTTTTAAATGTTCATGTTACAATCGTCCATTTGTCTCCTTAAAGAAAAGGAAAGAATCCCAAAAGGTTACATGACAATAAAAATCTACTCAAAAGTTAACCAAAGTCTCCTCAACTCAGCACATTAGCAACATTTTATATTTGACATATGGCTAAATACCTTAAAATAGACAAATTCTACATATATTTTTATGATGTACCTAATAACACTATTTAAATATTTAATGGATCTTGCCACCACTAACATGGGTACCTTCTGAAAAATTATTTCATTCCTAAAGAACAAGTTGTTCAAAGAATACAGCTTTGAAGTTAAAGACGGCATGTAAATATATACACTGGAAAATGTATTAAACTAAGTATTCTTATCCCTTCATGCATCCAGATCATTAGTTTTAAGAACACAGTCTCACAGCTAGCTTCTATATTTCTAACGTGAGTTTCCACTAAGATACTAGATTTAAAAAGCATAATGCGGTCCAATTTCTCCTCCCCCTCCCGGCCAAGATGTCTGACATGGAGGATGATTTCATGTGCGATGATGAGGAGGACTACGACCTGGAATACTCTGAAGATAGTAACTCCGAGCCAAATGTGGATTTGGAAAATCAGTACTATAATTCCAAAGCATTAAAAGAAGATGACCCAAAAGCAGCGTTAAGCAGTTTCCAAAAGGTTTTGGAACTTGAAGGTGAAAAAGGAGAATGGGGATTTAAAGCACTGAAACAAATGATTAAGATTAACTTCAAGTTGACAAACTTTCCAGAAATGATGAATAGATATAAACAGCTATTGACCTATATTCGGAGTGCAGTCACAAGAAATTATTCTGAAAAATCCATTAATTCTATTCTTGATTATATCTCTACTTCTAAACAGAATTCTGATTTTTTATGTCAGATGGATTTACTGCAGGAATTCTATGAAACAACACTGGAAGCTTTGAAAGATGCTAAGAATGATAGACTGTGGTTTAAGACAAACACAAAGCTTGGAAAATTGTATTTAGAACGAGAGGAATATGGAAAGCTTCAAAAAATTTTACGCCAGTTACATCAGTCCTGCCAGACCGATGATGGAGAAGATGATCTGAAAAAAGGTACACAGTTATTAGAAATATATGCTTTGGAAATTCAAATGTACACAGCACAGAAAAATAACAAAAAACTTAAAGCACTCTATGAACAGTCACTTCACATCAAGTCTGCCATCCCTCATCCACTGATTATGGGAGTTATCAGAGAATGTGGTGGTAAAATGCACTTGAGAGAAGGTGAATTTGAAAAGGCACACACTGATTTTTTTGAAGCCTTCAAGAATTATGATGAATCTGGAAGTCCAAGACGAACCACTTGCTTAAAATATTTGGTCTTAGCAAATATGCTTATGAAATCGGGAATAAATCCATTTGACTCACAGGAGGCCAAGCCGTACAAAAATGATCCAGAAATTTTAGCAATGACGAATTTAGTAAGTGCCTATCAGAATAATGACATCACTGAATTTGAAAAGATTCTAAAAACAAATCACAGCAACATCATGGATGATCCTTTCATAAGAGAACACATCGAAGAGCTTTTGCGAAACATCAGAACACAAGTGCTTATAAAATTAATTAAGCCTTACACAAGAATACATATTCCTTTTATTTCTAAGGAGTTAAACATAGATGTAGCTGATGTGGAGAGCTTGCTGGTGCAGTGCATATTGGATAACACTATTCATGGCCGAATTGATCAAGTCAACCAACTCCTTGAACTGGATCATCAGAAGAGGGGTGGTGCACGATATACTGCACTAGATAAATGGACCAACCAACTAAATTCTCTCAACCAGGCTGTAGTCAGTAAACTGGCTTAACAGAGAACAAGCTTTTACAGACGTCCTTAAGGCAACAGTGCAGAGATGTAATCCTTAAAAGAACTGGGAATGGCAAAACTACTGTCGGTTGATGTGTCCTGAAAATTATTGGAGTTATGGCAGAAGTGCTTTTTTGATCAACTGGTTTGTGTTTTGCTGCTGCATTTATCCCAAGAAAAACAGCTTTAATCTCCAGAAGAAAACCAAAATACCATGGGATTTATGCTGTATTGACATCTTGCCCTAAACATACAACATCATAGTAATTTGTCATGGGCAACATGACCAGAGAGAAGATTTTTGTCATGATTTTAAATACACTGACACGCTACTGTTGGTTAAATTTAAACATGTTTTACCTGCAGAAATTCTCTCACAAATAACCTGCAATAACTTGAAATGCATACCCTTTTGAACACTTCCTTTTCTCATGTATAAATTAAAATGTTTGCTGCATTTTGCAAAATGTCAATTCTCTAAAAATGTGTCCGTATATTTCTGTACCTGCAGTGTAGTAAAGGTTTAGACGAAACCCCATAATTATAGTGGCATACTGTCACTTAGGTTTCAAGCAGCAAAATAAACAGTGCAGCTCAGAAAAAAAAAAAAAAAAAAAAAAAAAAAAAAAAAAAAAAAAAAAAAAATAAAAAGCATAATGCGTAACTTAACTATAGGAAATGGTATTAAAATACTTACAATAGATAATAATCTTGATTGCAATGAAAAATAATCACTTATTTCAATTGATATTGTACATGCAGATGAGAGGCAAAATGACCCTTAGCCTCTGACTTACCTAACTAATTCAATCTGACTCACTGGTCACATTTACAAAGGGTAAAAGAGAACAGATTTTAAATTTAACTAATGAAAACTGTTTCCCAGAGTTTTACACTTCAGTAAACATTGTGTGCTTTCAATTTCCTCACATCTGGGAAGTTTAGAATGTACCTGAATACTTTCAAAAAACCTAACCTGCAAAGTCAAGCTTAAAAAATACACAACTTTCTGATTTAAAAAACTTAAAAAGAATTGTATGATGGTGAGGAAATCAATACTCAATTCTTTATTCTGAAAAATATTTTTGTCCAATATGCCAAAATGTCATTATACACAACCATCCCTATGGATGGTTTGTAGTGAGCTATCCACATTCTCTTGCCGATTGTCCTAATAACCAATGACATGTATTCTTAAAGGAGCAGACTGGAATTAGTATATTGCATATCTGTGAGGCAGAATTTGTCTGAGTTTAAGGTTCTCTAGCCTCTATGCAATCTGTATCCGTATCTGTGGTGATTCTAACCAAACTAACTAGAGCACATTCCACCATACCAAGAATCCTGAATAGAAAAGAAAGAGAAAGCATCTTAGCTGACCATATCAAACAAAAGCAGAAAAAATAAAACCATAATGACAATATTCTTATATAGTTATTGTCATTAGAATGAATTAGACTGCAATAATTAGGCATTTTTTTCCTTTGCTTCTTATATATTAAGAGCAAGAGTTGGAGGCCGGGTGTGGTGGCTCACGCCTATAATCCTAGCACTTTAGCAAGCCTAGGTGGGAGGATCTCTTGACCCCAGGAGTTGGAGACCAGCCTGGGAAATATAGTAAAACCTCATCTTTACATAAATACAAAAAATTAGACTAGCATGGTGGCATGGGCCTGCGGCCCCAGCTACTCAGGAGGTTGAGGCAGGAGGATGGCTTGAGCCCAGGAGCTGGAGGTTGCAGTGAACCAAGATGACACCTGTCTCAAAAAAATTTTAAAAAATAAAAAATAATAAAGACTTGGTTCAAAATATCTCACTCCCTTTTCCATGTGGTCTGTCAGCTAGATCCAATGACAGAAATAATTGAAAGGATGTAAGAATAAGAAAGAGGAAGACCATTTCTTAGAGGAAATAGCAAGATACCCCAAAAGTAGGTTACATGCAATAAGGTACATAATGAGTTTAGCACATTGCCTAGAGCATAATAAGAGCCTAACAAATGTTTAAATATGATGACAAAAGTGATGATGTTTAAGATGATACTAACAACACCTAAAAGTACAATTTATATGCCCATCAACAGAGTGCTTAAGGATTTTGTATAAAGGATCATTACACAGTCATTAAATAGCATATTTCTGAAGATTATTAAAAAATCACAAAAGTAGTCATCACACAATGTTAAGTGAAAAAAGGATACAGAAACGTATAAAACTTATGATCCTAATGTTGTTTAAATAAATATGTAGATGTGTGCATAGAAGAAATGAAGAAAGATAATGCAATACCTTTGGATTATGTGAATATAGGGGATTAATATTTGACTTTACACAAATTCCCAAATGTTTTCTGACTTACATTTCACTTTTATAAGCAGAATATACACACACACAAAATGAGATGGAGCTCTAATCTCTAAACACAAAAAATCTCATACCTTAAATAGGCAGTTCTCAAAGGTTTTGGTCTTAGGACTGTTTTCCATCTTATTTATCAATTCATTAAAAATAAAATAATAAAACCATTATCTATTAACATAAATAATACATTTTAAGACAAGGTAACTATTTTTGAAAACAAACAAATAAGCAAAAACAATATTCAGTGACAACAATGGCACTGTTTTACATATTTTGTAAATTCAAAAGACAACTGAATTCTCTTCTATGTTCAGTCAGATGCAGTATGATGTTTTGCTTAAAGTACAGGGAGAAAATTCAGTCTCACACACATGTGTACTTGAAAAAGAAAAAGGAGGGACTTATGGAACTATTGAAAGCATCTTAGGGGCCTCTGGGTGTACCCAAGACGGTAGTTTGAGAACTGCTTCCTTAATTCAATGCATTATTTTGTGAGAATATTTTTCTTTCATTATAATTCTCATCTTGGACATCAGTGTCATGTCTGTCTTCAGAAGAAAGTTATGTTTTGCTATTTTGGTCAAAATAGAGTATGTAGAGAAATACCATGCTGCTCTTCCAGAAGATAAAATTTGTTATTTTATTTCTGATTAGTATGATGATTAATTAATATATAGATCAATTAGTATCTTCACTAATGTTCTATATGTTTCCCTAAAAGAGGTACCTCACTTCACATCATGTGCTTTTTTTTCTACTAGTTTTGTTTTTTATTATATTCCTTTTTAAGAAAATAAAAATTCCTATGCTAACTTAGTTTGCCCAGTGACACATTTTATGAGCCTAAAGCTGGAGTGCTGGATGGAAAGAAAGAAAAATGTGTTACTCATTTCCACCTTTGCCAATAATCTTCATGTGGGGGTTTGGGCAGTTTCTTCAATCAACCTGTGGCTAAAATGATAACAAATTTGTAACCCTCCCCATGTTATTAATTTACTCTATATATTTTGTTGGAAATTTTTTATGTGAATTATGTGTGTTTCCTTTAGTTTTGTTTATTAAAATGCAATCAGTTTTACAAACTTCGTGATTTATATAAGACTTCACTAATATCATCTTAATGCAATAAAATATTTTTTAAATAATCAGAGAAAGGTTATTTTGTTCCCATTTACTTATTTCGAGTAAAAGACAAATATTGGCCACATAGGTTAACATAGAGTGCTCGGAAGGAAAAGAGACTAACATTTTTCAACTACTTACTACAGACACGGTCCTGTGCTAGGTTCTTTTTACATGTCATCTCCCAGTTCACTGATCAGGAGACCTACACTCAAAGAGGGAAAGTATCTTGCCTAATATTGCCTAGTGAGTTATATGTAAGAGCAAGTTGGCCAGAAATCAAAACCTGGGTTGTACAGGTTTTACTACACACTCCACCTTCTTCTAACTGAATCTCATCCCAGCTCAATATATCTTTCATTCCAAACCAAAAGTGTAAATCTATTAATAGTTCCAATTTAAAAAACAATAAGAACCAAGTTATATCAAGAGACATATAGAACTATTACCATAATTTACGTATTCTGTATGTTAAGATGAGAAGAAATTGCCAAAAGGGAGCATTTTCTTCGCCTCCTGTTTAAAATGGAGATTGGCACTACACTGTCTGTTCTCCCGGGAGATTTATGTTAAAGAGAAAAAACTTTTTCCTACTTTTTTGTTTTCATCTTTTCCTTGTCTCTGTCCAACATTTCATTCTGGAAAGGAGAAAGAGCTGCTCATCTCAGTGGCAGGAAAGAACAATCTTCGATTTATAACATGCTAGGATCCCATCACTGTGATAGAGCAATCTTTCCTTTGGACATCTCTCCATTACTGAAGCTGATACCTTCCTGCCCTGATGCCACTTCAGTACTGATCTGTCAGTCCCAACAGCAGGGCTAATGGCACCACCTGCCCCTATGTGCATTTTTCAACTTTATCTCAGAATACTTCTTTTATGGGTTATTCTTTAAACAAACAACAAAAATATACTTTCTGCAATTTTTGTTTTACAAACCTTCTCTCTTGCATGTATATATTTGAATATACTTAAGCATGATATCCTAGGTCCATTTGCTTTCCCTCTTTCCCTTTCTTATGAGTGCTTCTTCAATTCTTATGAAACACAACAAAAAAAGTAAGTAGAGAAGCTTCATTTTCAGAACACTGCAGAAATAGTGAACCAAGAGATAGCTGAATTACTATCAGGAAGTCACTTCAATAGATGCAAGGATCCTTTAATTAAAGCCTCCTTGCTAGAGCTAAATGTCATTCTTAGCTGTCATTTTTGAATTTGGTACATGACATAAACTAGTTACTGAAATTACTGTTTTAATTGCTTTACACAAAATACTTCAGGGCATACAAAAAAAGAGAAAGAAGCATCACATGAAAATCTCAAGTTTCTAGAAAGGTAATAAATAAGAAAAAAGAAAATATTAATAAACAGTAACTCATGTTTAGGCAGCCAGCAACAATTCTGAAGATTTTATTTGCCTTACTATGAAGTAGGCATAAGAATATTAATGTGACACTGTTACATCTCTGTAGGATGATCTTTAATACATGGTCAAATTTATCTAAACAAAACATATTAGAAATTATTAGCCAATTGGCAGAACTCCAATTTCTCTATGATCTAAAATGTAAATGCCATATGCAAAGAATATACTTTGAACAAAGCTGATCACCTAACAAGAAGTTTGATGTTCCCCTTATGCCCAAGGATTGTTTCTGGAGCTGATTCTTTTTAACTTAATATTCCCTGATTGATAACATCCATAGAAAACTTTTAGAAACCCAATACATCTTACAAAAATATTTGTGAAGATGTAATAGATTTTTCTATAAATATTAGAAGCTTATCAACCAATGTGTCAAAAAGTACAAATAATATAATTGGAAAATATCTGTGTCACTTCCTTTCTGGCATCATCTCCCTGATACAGTAAGCATAAAGAATCCAATCAGATGTCTAAGTAACTTACAGGGCCTTGTAGATGTTGCCTTTCTTTATCCTTCTCTTATATCCCAGAGTTTCCTGGTTTTCAAAATCCGTCTAGTTCTTAAACCAATGATGAATGCAAACACAGGGTAAGGCAAAAATAATTTTCCAGACACAAATAACACATTCTTCTGGGAGTCACATATTATACCAAGCTCCCCTAGAATTTCTGACCTGAAGACATAAAAATCTATTATTTAGGCCTTTGGTCAAAAATGGTTTAGAACTTTGTATGCTGGAGCTATTTAGATGATAAATCTGAATCTCACTAGTCTTGTTGAAGACTTTTAAAAATTGTTAAATTTGCACATCAACATGCAAAAAGGCAATACGTATTGATCACTTGAGCAATAGCAAGATAATAGAAGGAAATTTTGGAAGCAGCTTTTAAGAGGTGATAACATTGTCAACGAGAATTGCATTGAATCTGTAGATTGCTTTTGACAGTATGGTCATTTTCACAATATTGATTCTACCCACCCACGAGCATTGAATGGTTTTCCATTTCTTTGTGTCATCTATGATTTCTTTCAGCACTGTTTTGTAGTTTTCCTTGTAGAGGGCTTTCCCCTCCTTGGTTAGGTATATTCCCACATGTTTTATTGATTGATTGATTGCAGCTGTTGTAAAAGGGGTTGAGTTATTGATTTGATTCCCTGCTTGGTCACTGTTGGTGTATAGCAGAACTACTGATTTGCTTACATTAATTTTGTATCCTGAAACTTTGCTGAGTTTATTTATCTGTTCTAGGGGCTTTTTGGAGGAGTCTTTAAAGTTTTCTAGGTATATAATCATATCATCTGCAAACAGCGACAGTTGCACTTTCTCTTTATTGATTCGGATGCCCTTTATTTCTTTGTCTTGTCTGATTGCTCTGGCTAGGACTTCCAATACTATGTTGAATAGAAGTAACAAAAGAACTAGAAAAAACAGTCCTAAAATTTGTACAGAACTAAAAAAGAACCCACATAGCCAAACCAAGACTAAGCAAAAAGAACAAAGCTGGAGGCATCACATTACCTGACTTCAAACTATACTATAAGGGCATATTCACCAAAACAGCATGGTACTAGTAGAAAAATAGACACATAGACCAATGGAACAGCATAGAGAACCCAGAAATAAACCCAAATACTTATAGCCGACTGATCTTCGACAAAGCAAAAAAAACATAAAGTGGGGAAAGGACGCCCTATTCAACAAACGTTGCTGGGATAATGTAAGAGAATGAACCTGGATCCTCATCTCTCACCTTATACAAAAATCAACTCAAGATCGACTAAGAACTTAAATTTAAGACATGAGCCCATAAAAATTATAGAAGATAAAATCAGAAAAACCCTTTTAGACACTGGCTCAGGCAAAGACTTCATGACCAAGAAACCAAAAGCAAATGCAACAAATACAAAGATAAATATATGAGACTTAATTAAACTAAAGAGCTTCTGCATAGCCAAAGAAACAGCAGAATAAACAGACAACTCACAGAGTGGGAGAAAATCTTCACAATCTATACATCCAGCAAAGGACTAATATCCAGAATTTACAAAGAACTCAAACAAATTAGCAAGAAAAACAAAACAATCCCATCAAAGAAGACTAAGGACATGAATAGACAACTGTCAAAAGAAGATATACAAATGGCCAACAAACATGTGAAAAAAATGGTCAACATCACTAATTATCAGGGAAATGCAAATCAAAATCACAGTGTGATACCACTTTACTCCTGCAAGAATGGCCACAATAAAAAAAAAATTTAAAAAATAATAGATATTGGCATGAACGCAGTGAAAAGGAAACACTTCTATGCTGCTGACAGGAATGTAAACTAGTAAAACCATTATGGAGAACAGTGTTCTTTAAGATTCCTTAAAGAACTAAAAGTAGAACTACCATTTGACCCAGCAATCCCACTACTGAGTATCTATCCAGAGGAAAATAAGTCAATATATGAAAAAGATACTTGCACACGCATGTTTATAGCAGTGCAATTTGCAACTGCAAAAATATGGAAGCAGCCCAAATGCCCATCAATCAACGAGTGGATAAAGACAATGTGGTATACATATATATGATGGAATATTACTCAGTCATAAATAGTAACAAATTAATGGTATTTGCAGCAACCTGCATGGAACTGGAGACTATTATTCTAAGTGAAGTAACTCAGGAATGGAAAAATCAAACATCGTATGTTCTCACTCATAATTGGAAGCTAACCTATGAAGACGCAAAGGCATATGAATGATACAATGGACTTTGGGGACTCGGGGGAAAGGGTGAGAGAGTGCTAAGGGATAACTACAGATTGAGTTCAGTGTATACTGCTTGGGTGATGGGTGCACCAAAATCTCAGAAATCACCATTAAAGAACTTACTCATGTAACCAAATACCACCTGTTCCCCAAAACCCTATGGAAATAAAAATTTTAAAAGATTGTCAATGAAATAACAGAGAAGATTCCAAACAGGCTAAAGTATTTCTTCATTTAATGAAACTTAGATGAAATTTGCTGCTTTTACAACTTTGATATTGCCATGAAACCATGGAGATTTCTTAGACCATCTCCAAGCCTTATTTAATGTATATGCCTATTTTTAATGGACAACTATGCTTTACATAAATACTTTTAATAACATTTTTTATGCTCAAGGAAGGTGTGGACAAATTGCACTACTGGAAAGACAATGCAAGTAAGCATCTGATGCCTAGAATATCTATAAAAGTTAGGGGTTAGGATACCTACAGGGACACATACCTTTTTGAAACTGGAAACCTCAATTGCAGCTCCAGTAAGTTAATCACCTGATTGAAAGGTAGACTGAACTTTATTTTATTTTAGAATTAAAACAACAGCAGTGAGACTTTTACAATAGCAATGTTATTATCAATGCTGTAGCCTCAGGTGTCAATGCTCCACTTACCTTTAAAAGCAGATGTAATAACCCAGAAAGAACAATATTATAAATTCTTTATCTGGTGTTAAATTACTGTGGATTCATTGAATTATTATATTGCAGAGTCTTATCAGCAACATTAACTTAAAAACCAAATAAATGTTATTTGAAATGATATGTCTAAATTTCCCCACTCTTAGAACTTTGTGGTTATCTTTAAACACTGTTTATAATAAGAATGTACAGAACTCAGAAAACATTTTCAAAATGTGGAATGACTTCAAATGAAGAAAATAGGAAAATATGTAAAATCACTTTAAAATAGTACAAAGTGGCATAAAATATGCAGTATTATTAACAATTGTTTTTATAACTCCAGTTGATTTTTTGTATATCCATATAACGATATTGATTTATTGGCCAAGAATGAAGCAATACTCTGAACTAGAAATACCTGTGATAGGTACATGCTAAAATTCCTCCTATTATAGCAAAAAAATTGACTCTCAGTTCTCATATATACCCTGCCAGTGCATATAAAACGACCACATTGATAACATTTTAATGGTTTTCCCTTGATAATCTCGAATCTTCCCAATTATGTAAATTCCTTGGCCAAGGATGGGAAAAATAGATGGCAGAGTATTTACAATGAGTTTTTCTTTTCCTTCCAACTTTTATTTTAGGTTCACGAAGTACATGTGCAAGTTTGTTACATGGGTAAATTGTGCATCACAGGGGTTTGGTGTACAGATTATTTCATCACGCAGGTAATAAGCATACTACCTGATAGGTAATGTTTTATTCCTCACCCTCCTCCTTCCCTTCACCGTCACGTAGGCCCTGGTGTCTGTTGTTTCCTTCTTTGTGTCCATATGTACTCGATGTTTAGCTTCCACTTATAAGTGAGAACATGTAGTATTTGCTTCTCTGTTGCTGTATTAATTTGCTTAGGATGAAAACCTCCAGCTCCATCCAAGTTGCTGAAAAGGACATGATCTCATTCTTTATTATGGTTGTGTAGTAATCCATGATGTATATGTATCACATTTTCTTATGTAATCCACTATTGGTGAGCATATAGATTGATTCCAGGTCTTTGGTATTGTGAATAGTGCTGGGATGAACATAGATGTGTATGCATCTTAATGGTAGAAAAATTTATATTCCTTTGGGTATGTACCCAGTAATAGGATTTGTAGAGGACTACGTGCTCACAAACAGGGTGTTCCCGATAAGTCCTGCTCTCGCAAACGAAGCAGGGTGTTGGGGGCCTGTTTATATGTAAATATCTTGAAAATCCAGAAAGTCAGGGAAAGGTCAGAAAAACAACAATGTGTCTTGTGACTTGGCAACATTCCACAAACGACTGTATAAAATAAAGCAGAGCGCGCCATTCGAGGTGGCCGCCATGTTTGTCTTGTCTTGTGTTGTCTTGTGTATTCATTCCTTTGTTTAGGAAACACGCGGACCCCAACAGGATTGCTGTGCCAAATGGTAGTTATGTTTTAAGGTCTTCAAGAAATTTCCAAAGTGCTTTTCACAGTGGCTGAGCTAATTTATATTCACACTGGCAGTGTATAAGTGTTCCATTTTCTCTACAGCATCACCTGTCATTTTTTAACTTTTTTATAATAGCCATTCTGACTAATGTGAGATGATATCTCATTGTGGTTTTAATTTACATTTCTCTAATAAATAGTGATATTGAGCATTTTTTTCATATGCTTATTGGCCAAGTGTATGTCTTCTATAGAGAAGTTTCTGTTCATGTCCTTTGCCCATTTTTTAATAGGGTGTTTTTTTTTTCTTGTTAATTTGCTTAATTTCCGTATAGATTCTGGATATGAGACATTTGTTGCATGCATAAGATACAAATATTTTATCTCATTCTGTAGGCTGTTTACTCTGTTAATAGTTCCTTTTGCTTTGCAAAGGCTCCTTACTTAAATTAGGCCCCACTTACCAGTTTTTGTTTGTTGAAATTGCTTTTGAAGCCTTTGTCATGAAAACTCTACCAGGGGCTATGTACAGAATAGTATGACCTAGGTTTTCTTCTAGGGTTTTTTAAGTTGTGGGTTTTACCTGTAAGTCTTTAATCCATTTTGAGTTGATTTTTGTGTATGGTGTAAGGAAGGGGGTCCAATTTCAATCTTCTGAATATAACTAGTCAGTTATCCCAACACTATTTATTGAATAGGGAGTTCTTTCCCAATTGTTTTGTTGTTGTTGTTGTTGTTGTTGTTGTTGACTTTGTCAAAGATCAGATGGTTATGGGTGTGCAACAAAGCCATCTGATTTCTGGATTTCCTATTATGTTCTATCATTTGGTGTGTCTGTCTTTTACCAGTACCATGCTGTTTTGGTTACTGTGGCCTTGTAGTATAGTCTGAAGTTGGATATTGTGATTCCTCAGGCTCTGTACTTTTTACTTAGGATTGTTTAAGCTATTTGAGCTCTTTTTTGGTTTCATATGCATTCTGGAACAACTTTTTCTAATTCTGTGAAAAATTGTATCAGAAGATTGATAGGAATAGCATTGAATCTATACACTTCTTTGGGAAGTAAGGCCATTTCAACAATATTGATTCTACCTATCCATGAGCATGGAGTATTTCTCCATTTGTGTGTGTCATCTCTTATTACTTTCAGCAGTGTTTTGTAATTCCTATTGTAGAGATATTTAGCCTCCCTTATTTGCTGTATTCCTAGGTATATTTTTCTTTCTTTATGGCTATTGTAAATGGAATTGTATTCTTGATAAGGCTCTCAGCTTGGAGGTTGTTGGTGTATAGAAATGCTGCTGATTTTTGTGTATTGATTTTGTATCCTGAGACACTGATGAAGTCATTTATCAGATCTAGGAGTTTTGTAGCAGAAACTATGGGGCTTTCTAGGTATAAAATCATATTGTCTGTGAAGAGAGTTATTTTGACATCCTCTCTTCTTATGTGGGTGCCTTTTCTTTCTTTCTCTTGCCTGATTGCTCTAGCTAGAAATTCCACTACTATGTTGAACAGAAGTGGTGAGAGTGGATATACTTGTTTTGTTGCAGTTCTCAAGAGGAATGCTTGCAACTTTTGCCTATTCAGTATAATGTTGGCTGTGGGTTTGTAATAGAGGGCCCTTATTATTTTGAGGTATGTTTTTTTAATGTCTAGTTTGTTGAGAGTTTTATCATGAAGGAATGATGAACTTTATTGAAAGCCTTTTCTGCATCTATTGAGATGATCATGTAGTTTTTGTTTTTAGTTCTATCTATGTGATGAATCAGCTTTATTGATTTGCGTAGTTTAAGCCAACCTTGCATCCCAGGAATAAAGCCTACTTGATCATGATGGATTTGCTTTTTGATGTGCAGCTAGATTTAGTTTGCTAGTATTTTGTTGAGGATTTTTGCGTCTATGTTAATCAGGGATATTGTCCTAAAGTCCTTTTTTGTTGTGTCTCTGCTGGGTTTTTATATCAGAATGATGTTGGCCTCATATAATGAGTTAGGGAGGAAGCCCTCCTCCTCAATTTTTGTAATACTTTCGGTAGGAATGGTAACAGATCTTCTTTACATCTGGTAGAATTTGACTGTGAATTCATCTGGTCCAGGGCTTTCTGTGGTTGGTAGGCTTTTTATTACTGATTCAATTTTGGAACTCAAAAATTATAAGTCTGTTCAGAGAGTCGATTTCTTCCTGGTTCAATCTTGAGAAGTTGTATGTTTCCCAGAATTTATCTATTATTTTCTGGTTTGTGTGCATAAATGTATTTGTAATAATCTCTGAATGTTTTTTGAATTTCTGTGGAGTTGGTGGTAATATCTCCTTTGTCATTTCTGATTATTTTTATTTGGATCTTCCCTTTTTTTCCTCTTCTTCATTAGTCTAGCTAGTGGTCTATTGATCTATTTATTCCTTAAAAGGACCAACTTTGGTTTCATTGATCTTTTGTGTGGTTTTTCATGTCTCAATTTCATTCAGTTCAGTTCTGATTTTGGTTACTTCTTTTCTTGCTAGTTTTAGGGTTGGTTCACAATTGTTTTTCTAGTTCCTCTATATGTGATGTTAGGAACTTCACACAACTTGATTTATTAATCTGGCTGCTACAGTGTTGGATGCATATAAACATAGAATAGTTAAGTCTTCTCATTGAATTGAACCTTACCATTATATAATGCCTGTCTTTGTCTTTTTCATCTTTGTTGGTTTAAAATTTGTTTTGTCTGAAATTAAAATGCAACCTATGCTTTTATTTTGTTTTTCATTTGCTTGGTAGATTTTGCTCTATCCCTTTTCTTTGAGCCTATCCGTGTCATTGCATGTGAAATGGGTCTCTTAAAGACAGCGAATAGTTCAGTCTTGCCTCTTTATCCAGCTTACCACTCTAAGCCTTTTAAGTAGGGTGTTTAGCCTGTTTACATTCAAGGCTAATATTGATATGTGTGGACTTGGTCCTATCACACTGTTATCTGGTCGTTATTCAGACTTGATCCTATAATTGCTTTGTATTGTCAACGGTCAAAGTATGTTTTGGCAACATATTTAAGTGTGTTTTTTTGGTGGCTAGTAACAGTATTTCATTTCCATGTTTAGCACTCGCTTAAGGACCTCTAGTAAGACAGGTGTGGTGGCAACAAATTACTTTATCATTTACTTGTCTGAAAAGGAACTTATTTCACCTTTAACTTATGAAGCTTAGTTTGGCCAGATAAGAAATTCTTGTTTGGAATTCCTTTTCTTTCACAATGCTCAATATATACCCCCAATCTCTTCTGGATTATAGGGTCTCTGATGAAAGGTTCACTGTTAGCCTGATAGGGTTCCCTTTGTAGGTAACCCACCCCTTCTCTCTAGCTCTCTTTAATGTTTTTTCTTTCATGTTGACTTTGGAGAATCTGATGACTATATGTCTTGGAGATGATCTTCTTGTATAGTATCTCACACGGGTTCTCTGAATTTCCTGAATGTGAATGTTGACCTCTCTAGCAAGTTTGGGAAATTTTTCATGGACAATATCTTCAAATATGTTTCCAATTTGCTTGTTTTCTCTCCCTCACTTTCAGGGATGCCAGTGTTTCATATGATCGGTACATAATCCTATATTTCTTGGAGACTTTCTTCATTCCATTTTATTCTTTTTTCTTTATTTTTATTTGATTGAGGTAGTTCAAAGAACCAGTCTTCGAGCTCTGAGATCCTTTCCTCAGCTTGGTGTATTCTGTTGCTAATACTTGTGATTGTATTGTGAAATTCTTGTAGTGTATTTTTCAGCTTTATCAGATCAGTTTGTTTCTTTCTTAAAATGGCTACTTCATCTTGCAGCTCTTGTATCATTTTATTAGATTCCTGAGATTCTTTGGATTGGGTTTCAACTTTCACCTGAATTCTGATTATCTTTGTTGCTATCCAGATTCTGAATTCTATATGTCATTTCTGCCATTTCAGCCTGGTTAAAAATCATAGCTGGAGAGTTAGTGTGGTTGCTTGAAGGCAAGATATTCTGGCTTATAGAAGTGCCAGAGTTCATGTGCTGGTTCTTTCTCCTGTGTGGGCTGATATTCATTTAATCTTTGATGTTGCTGTTTTTTGGATGGGAGTTTTTGCTTTTATATTCTTTTACGCCTTTGAAGATTTGACTGTAGTATAACTTTGGTTCAGTCAACTGCTTTCATTTCTGGCTGGTTTCAGGGGACCAAAGATCAGCTCAGCATTCCTGGGCTACGTGCTATAACCCTGCCGGGCTAGTACCAGGCCCATGACTTTGTTCTCTGGCCCCTCAAGGTTAAACACCTTCTGCTCTAAAGGGGGCAAGATGTTCCTGGTACACTGGCAACAACATTCTGATGGGGAGTTACTAGCAAAAGCACCTCACCAGGTGGTGACAGCAGGGTCCATGCTCGTGCACATGTGCCAGCAGTAGTGGAGCAGCAGAGTCCATAAGCATGCATAGGTGGTGTCAGAGTCATGGGGAATGCAAGCATGCACTTGCACCAGTTGTGGCTCTGTGGCAGTGCCTGTGCATGCACATGTCCTGACAGTGGCAGGGTGGGGTATGTTAGTGCCAGCAGGAACATTGAGTATTTTTTCAATGTTTCTTCAAAGTCAGACAGCTATAACAGTTAGAAAACAATAACAGCTTTTATAATAGCTATAAAAACAATTTGTTGTATTGGTTTTATCACATTATATCTATATTTTCTGTAATACCTTAATTTTGTTGTTCTTATAGTCCTGCCTTAAGTCCTTTACCAGACTATATCTTACTGACAGTGCAAACCTTATTAAATAATAAAGACTGCATATCTACATATAATACAAGGTGGTAGATGTATTTTTCTAGTTTGTTTTTACATATTTCACCAGTTACATGTAATGTGCATTCATTGGGAAGCAAGTATTTTCTGTTTCTATAATAATTTTTAATGGCAATCTCTTTATCCCAGATCGTGAAATTCTAATTATAATGTGTTGTCTATAGAGTATTATAAATTTGAAAAACTTTGTAATGCTCGTGATAAATATTTAAAGTAGTAACAGTGAATATTTCTCTTCACTTTACAGACAAGGAAGCTATGATCAAGAGAAGTTAAGTGACTTGCATATCACACAGACAGCAACGGTTTCAGCCAACCCAAGACTAGAATTATTTTTAGAGATGGCATCTCACTCTATTGCCCAGGCTAGAGTGCAGTGGTACAATTGTGGCTCACTGCATTGTCAAACTCAAGGGCTTAAGCGATCCTCCCACCTCAGCCTCCTGAGTAGCTGGGACTAGAGGTGCATGCCAGCATGCCCAGCTAATTTTGGAGAAAATTTGATATTTTCTGTCTTCTATTCTTCTTTCTGCCACAACTCGCTGCTTATACCTCCATCTAATCAAATAATTTTCCTTGCTCCATCCATAAGTTAGCTATGATTGTATCTTCTCCTGACTTTTACTCAGTATTAGTAGAAGTGTTAATAGTATTGGGATAATCAATTGACTCAGGGGATGATTATAGAACAGAAAGGCTTTTGTCCCTTGTTCAAATTCAGTGTAGAACTGCAATAAACCCAGACTGATGTACTCAATCTTTTTGATTGGCTTTGTAATGTGGCTTCACTTAGGACCTATTAACAAACAAAACCCCTTTAAGAATAATTTCCACATCTTAATGCAAAATAGACAGTTATTAAAATGTATTACAGTAGGCCTAACATACAAACGTTGCTTTGTGAATATAAAAGATTCATTAAATTTCCCAGATAATCAGATATTGACATAAAAGAAAATAAAAATAGATTATTCTAGATTATCAACACAAAATTTTTATTAAATATTTAATCTAATGCTATAAAATACTGCCAGTTTCCTAATGTAAAGGTGATGGAGTACAGATGCTTCATATGGAAAGATCTAAATGGTTTCCAGGACTCTGAAGAAAATTATACACCAGAATTAATTTGTGGCCTGATTGAATAGTCTATAATAAATTAAACTTCACAAACATTGATCTGATTTCTTTCTATGCTTTCCTGACAGTATGTTCTTTCTATGCTTTACTTACAGTCTTATTCTGATGAACTAAAGAAATAACCAGAGACTGTGGAGAGCACACTTTTCTTGGAGAGAACCCTGAGGAGTGACAATATCAAAGAAAATAGTCTCTGCTTCTGTATAAATCCACTGTCTCTGAATAGTGGGCAATTTATCAAATCAAGATACTCCATTAAAGTAGAAAAAAAAAATCTCCCTTACACAGGTAATGACCAGAAAATTATAATTGACACAGCAACTATCTCTTCACTATGATCGAGTTATTTTTTTAAAAAAACATGAATTTTAGTGTGACTGAGTTTTACAAAATGATTTTATGGCATGGAAATAGATAGTAAAATCCTTACTATAGTGAAATAAATTAATGCATATATCATCCCACATCGTTACTTTCTTTAGAAAAGTAACTAAAACCTATACAATTTGACAAATATTCACAGTCTAAAAAAATTTTATTAACTATAGTCTTCAGTTAGATCTCTTGACTTTTTTCCCTATGTATCTGCTCCTTTGTATCTTTTGATCCATATCTCCCCATTTTCTACCAACTTCAGCTCTCACAACTCCTGGGAACCACTGTATCATCTAATTCTAAAAGCAATTTGGGAAAGAATGAAGAACAAGAAATAAAATAATACTACTCTGTTGGAGACCAGCCTGGTCAATATAGTGAGACCCCCATCTATATTAGCCTATTCTCACTCTGTAATAAAGAACTACCTGAGACTGGGTAATTGATAAAGACAAGAGGTTTAATTGACTCACAGTTGCATAGGCTATACAGGAAGCATGGCAATGAGGCCTCAGAAAACTTATAATCATGGTGGAAGGTGAAGGGGAAGCAAACACACCTTACCAAAATTGAGCAGGAGAAAGAAGAGGGAAGTGCCACACACTTTTAAACCATCAGATCTCATGAGAACACACTCACTATCACAAGAGCAACAAGGGAGAAACCTGCCTCCCATGATCCAATCACCTCCCACCAGGTCCCTCTCCTGACACGTGGGGATTACAATTTGACATGAGATTTGGGAGGTGACACAGAGCCAAATCATATCACTCAGCCCCTGGTTTCTCACAAATCTCATGTCCTTCTCACAATTCAAAACCAGTCATGACTTCCCAACAGTCCCCCAAAGTCTTAACTCATTCCAGCATTAACTCAAAAGTCCAAATAAGTCCAGAGTCTCATCTGAGACAAGGCAAGTCCTTTCTGCCTATGAACCGGTAAAATCAAAACAATTTACTTACCTTCAAGATAAAATGGGGGTACAGGCATTGGGTAAATGCTACCATTCCAAAAGGAAGAAATTGGCCAAAACAAAGGGTCTGTAGGCTTCATGTAAGTCTGAATGCAGCAGGGCACTCATTAAATTTTAAAGCTCCAAAATAATCTCCTTTGACTCCCTGAGTCACATCCAGGATACAGTGATGCAAGGGTTGGGCTCTTAAGGTCTTGGGAAGCCCCACCCCTGTAGTTTTGCAGGGTACAGCACCTTTGGCTGCTTTCAAGGTCTGGCAATGAGTACCTGCACCTTTACCAGATGTATGGTGCAAGCTGTCAGTGGACCTACCATTCTGGGATCTGGAGGATAGTAGCCCTCTTCTCACAGCTCCACTAGGCAGTGACCCAGTGGGGACTCTGTGTGAGGGCTCCAAGCCCACATTTCCCCTCTGCATTGCCTGAGTAGAGGTCTCCATGAGGGCTCTGCCCCTGCAAAAGACTTCTGCCTAGACATCCAGATGTTTCCATGCATCCTCTGAAATCTAGGCAGAGGTTCCCAAACCTCAACTCTTGCCTTCTGTGCACCTGCAGGCCCAACACCATGTGGAAGCTGCCAAGGCTTGGGATTTGTATCTTCTGAGACCATGGCCTGAGCTGTGCCTTGGTCCCTTTTAGCCACAGGTGGACCTGAAACGGTGCAGGACATCATGTTCCAAGGCTGCAAGAGTAGCTGGGCCCTGGGCCTGGCTCACAAAACCATTTTATCCCCCTAGGCCTTAGGGCCTGTGATGGGAGGGGCTGCTGTGATGGTCTCTGACATGCCCTTGAGACTGTTCCTATTGCCTTGGCTATTACCATTCGGCTTCTTTTACTTAAGCAAATTTCTGCAGCCAGCTTGAATTTCTCCCTAGGAAATGGGCTTTTCTCTTCTACCTCATGATCAGGCTGTAAATTTTGCCATTTTTCATGCTCTGCTTCCCACTTAAATGTAAGTTCCAATTTCAGACCATCTCTTTGCAAATGCATATCAGCATATGCTGTTAGAAGCAGCCAAGCCACATCTTGAACACTCTGCTGTTTAGAAATTTCTTCCCCCATAAACCCTGATTCATCTCTCTCAAGTTCAAAATTCCACACATCTCTAGGGCAGGGGCAAAATGGCACCAGTCTCTTTGCTAAAGCATAGCAAGAGTGACCTTTACTCCAGTTTTCAATAGGTTCCTCATCTCCATCTGAGACCACTGAACTTCATTGTCCATATCACTATCGGCATTTTGGTTAAAACGATACAAGAAGTCTCTAGGAAGTTCAAAACTTTCCCACATCTCCCTGTCTTCTTCTGAGACTTCCAAACTGTTCCAACCTCTGCCTGTTACCCAGTTCCAAAGTTGACTCCACATTTTCAGGCATCTTTATAGCATTGCCCCACTACAAAAAATTGGTAAATAAAAACATTTACCAATTTTTTTTTATTAGTCCATTCTCACACTGCTATAAAGAACTACCTGACACTAAGTAATTTACAAAGAAAATAAGCTAATTAACTCACAGTTCCACAGGCTGTAGAGGAAGCATGGCTAGGAGGCCTCAGGAAACTTACAATTATGGTGGAAGGCAAAGGGGAAGCATCCACATCTGACCATGGCACAGCAGGAGAGAGAGAGAAAGAGAAGCAGTAGGTGCCACACACTTTTAAACCATCAGATACTGTGAGAACACACTTATTATCAGGAGAACAGCAAGGAGGAAATCTACCCCCATGATCCAATCACCTTCCACTTGGTCCCTCCCCTAACATATAGGGATTAAAATTTGACATTAGATTTGGATGGGGACACAGAGCCAAACCATATCACCATCTCTACAAAAATATATATAAAAATAAACATTAGCCAGGCCTGGCAGCATGTGCTTGTAGTCCCAGCTACTAGGGAGGCTAAGGTAGAGAATCACTATGGCCCACAAGGTCAGGGCTGCAGTGAGCCATGGTTGCACCACTGCACTCCAGACTGGGTGATAGAGCAAGACTATGTCTCAAAAGGTAATAATAATAATAATAATAATCTGATACAACCTCCATGGTGATGAATATATTTTCTTATTGCATTCAATTGCAAAATACCTTTAGCTCAAATAATTTAAGTTTGAGAATAGCCAACTTTAACATTCCAAAACGTTTCTTAGGCTTTCAAAATCCAGATTCTACTTGTTGATCCACCCCAAACAACAAAACTCTCTTGTGTGATGAGTGTACGTTTACAATTCTAAATTGAGCTTAACCAGGTTAATCTTTCAAAACTACTATAAAGATTTCTGTTCCAGGACTCACTCTACCTTCCAAGACTGGCTTCAAATGACAGTTTAGAATCAGCCTTGGTAGTTTCTTGCTTTTGGTTATAATTGGTGAGATAAAAATATCGAGATGAAATGAATGACATTAAGCCACAGAGAAATTGTAACACAAGAAGGACACTTGTTCTTCCAAGCCAGAGGCCTCTACACTCACTATTGGGCTATCGCTTACACATGTTCATGGAACAGAATTTTCAGTATTTAAAATCCTCCATGCAGACACATATTTTCCTCATCTAATAATTTTAACAAACTTCATTACACACTCAGGGAAATGGCTAAAATGAAAAAGATAGATAATGCCAAGTGTTAATGACAATGTGGAGAAACTGGAACTCTCATACTCTGCTTGCTGATAGAAGTCTAAAGCTATATGGCATCATCTACTAAGGCTTAAAACAAGACTAAGTCTATGATACAGCAATGCTATAGTCAACAAGAATTAGTGCATTTTTCTACCAAAAGATACAAAGGCATACACATGACTGCTCACAGAGGCATCATTTAAAAGAACCCAAATTAGAGACAACCCAAAAGTCCATCAACAGCAGAAAGAGTAAGTAAATTTTGTTATATTCATACAATGGCATATTATGCAGCAATAAAAAGAATGAACTACTGCTACATGTAAAAATGAGGATGAATCTTGCAGACATACGGGTGAATAAAATAAGCCAGATACGAAAGACTACATATTCTGTGATTCTATTTAGATACAGGTCAGTAATAGGCAAACAAATACATAAATGTTAGAATACATATTGTCCCTTGGCAGGTGGTAGTATCTAAAATGGGGTAAAAAGGGGGGCTTCTGCATGCTAATAATGTTCCAATTCTTGACCTAGTTGCTGGCTACATGGGCACAGGTGTATTTCCCTTGCAAAAAAAAAAAAAAAAAAAAAAAAAAAAAAAAAATCAGTGAAGTTGTATACTTATAATTTCTGCACTCATATTTATAGTTCAATTAAAAAAAACTATCTAAATCAGTTACTTCAAAGCTCAAATCAAAAACTACGATTGCTTTATCCCATCAAAGCAAATAATACTAAAATAATACTACATCAGCTAATATAAGCCACAATGAATAAAATTTGGGATTGTAACCTTACTGCTTTCTCTATTAGCAGCATAGAAGTTGTTCACTGGCTACAGAAATGCAAATTCTTTACTTTTTAAAATTTCTAGTACTTCGCACTTTTAGCAGTCACCCCACTAATCCTCATAAATATACAACATACTAACGCAATCCTGTTGTAGCTGAATTATCTTATCATGATTTACATTTGCTTGTTTAAGAACAATATTGATATTTTTAAATAAAAAGCACTTTATTGAATTTTAATAAAAAATTTAGTTATCCCACTAATCAACTGAACTCAAAAAGAAAGCATACAACTGATATAAAAAAATAAAGCTTTTATTTGTATTAATTTCATGTTCTTGCATTGTGTACTGGTAGGGACACACATTCATTATACGATGCAAGCTACTATTATATCTGAATTGCTCTTTCATCCAAGATACAAGAGAGAGGCAGAGAGCAATTTTATTAAACACCATTCGAATGTTGAGTTTTCATTATTTGAATGCAGTACTGTTGTAGCAGTTTAATAAATGGGCAAGGACTTATGCTGGAACATTACAAATATTTTTACTGACATATATATTATTTTCAAAGTTTAAGAGTAGGTTTTATAACTATAAAAAACTACTAGCTTGGCATTTTATTCTTTGCTACAAAGGATTTGATTAGCTCCTTGTAAGAACGTATCACATGTGTCTAGTGCTATGAAAATATTTGAAGGCCTTCCAATAAAGACAAAGCTATATATAAAAGTTGGTTAGCACAAAAAAATATCAAGAACAATGTCACTTTTTAAAATATCACCCTGGATTGCCAGAAATACATTCTGAATGCTTCTCATATCATTAGGAGAAATCTGATGGCATTTAGAAAAGGGATCCTGCCAAATGGCATCTAAAAGATACACAAAAATGAGTTCAATGAGGTAAAAGGAGTGATTAGGGACAAACCATTAGAACTGTGAAATATTTATTATTGTGAATAAGATTCTGCTAAAATCTGTCAAATAAAATACAATAAATTCTTGATTAACCAGAATGATCAGAGAGTTGGTTATTCTGATACAAGAAAATTTGATTGGCTAAAGATTAAGCTGAAAATCGCTTTAGTTTCAAAATATAAGATGACTAAGGATCTGACAAAACCACAAGGTCATAATTCTGCATGCCAATGACTATGAAAAATATAGAAAAACAAGAAAACAAAATATGTACTGCCAAAAGATACTCCATCGAAGATATTTACTCTTACTTTTCAACAAATATCTGATTTTTCCCTTTTCAATAGGCCTCACTCTTTTATTGTTTGTTTGTTTGTTTGTTTGTTTGTTTGTTTGTTTGTTTGAAACAGTCTCATTCTGTTGCACAGGCTTGAGTGCAGTGGCATGATCTCAACTCACTGCAACCTCCGCCTCCCAGGTTCAACCAATTCTCATGCCTCACCTTCCCAAATAGCTGGGACTACAGGCATGGGCTGACACACCCAGCTAATGTTTTCTTTTTTAGTAGAGACAGGGTTTCACCAGGTTGGACAGGCTGGTCTAGAACTCCTGGGCTCAAGTGATCTGCCCACCTTGGCCTCCCAAAGTGCTGGGATTGCAATGGGAGAAAATAATTACAGTCATTCACCAAATTATGATATTTCAGTCAACAATGGACTCCATATAATAACATTGGTCCCATATAATATTATAATGGAGCTGAAAAATTGCTATTGCCTAGTGATGCTGGTGGCAGCAGTGGCCCATCAAGAGTGGCTGCTACCATGACGCTGGCTGTAGCAAAGGAGATGCAGCCAGGGCTGCATCCATGGGACCAGTGGCAGCCAAAAATAGCTGGGAGCCTGTCCCCTTCTGAGTTGGCAGGGTGGGAGCTTTGTGCTCCTTGGGTACAGCTGTGGCCACCCAGCCACAGCTAAAAACCTGGGCATCCCTGTGCTCTTGAGAGCAGAGACCAGGCAGGAGCCCTGACCTCCGGGATGCAGCTGGAGCTGCCAAATCCATGGCTGCAGACCCAGGCATCCCTGTGCTCTTGGGGGCCAGGAGCAGGCAGAAGCCCTGCCCTCCCTGGCACAGTTGCAGCCACCCAAGCCATGGCTGCAGACCCAGGCATCTCTGCACTCTCAGGGACCCAGGAAGGCCCCCTGCCCACACAGGCTCACAAATGCCTGCTCCTGCTGCCTTGCCTCTCCCCATGCCTGGCATCCATTCCCATCTCAGAGCAAAGTTGAGTCTGAGCCCAGGTGCTGTTGCAACCCAGCCAGGTGTGTGAATCCTCAGGTCAGCGCTAACGTGCCAGCCCCCTGTTACCTCAGCCCCCTTCAGACTTTAGGCATCAATGAGCATGAGAGGGAGGTTGAGGGGGAGCTGAGGACAGGTTGACACTGGCCTGCAGATGCCCCTCAGCACAAACAGCCTGGGCACCATGAACAATGGCAGGAAGCAGATGGGCTCCAGGGGAGAAAGCAGGGGAGGTCACTGGTAAAGCCTTACCTTCAAGTAGAGGTAGGGATTAAGCCTTGGGTTCAGGCTGCCAGTCCTGTGGACCAGAGTGAGAAATTATGGTGTTTTTCCCAGGCCTGCCCATGGCCACCCATGGACAAATCAGCACACATTTCCTCTCCTCTGAAGGCCCATAAAAACCCCATACTCAGCCAGACTTGGGAAGATGATGGGAGACCAGCTGTAAAGAGGAGCTACCCACCCTAGGGTCTCCTCTCTGCTGAGAGCTGAAGAGACAATGGGATGACCAGCTGCAGAGAGTAGTTACCCACTCCAGGGTCTCCTCTCTGATGAGATCTGAAGAGATTATAGTACAACTAGCTGCAGAGTGGAGTTACCCACCCCAGTGTCTCTACTGAAAGCTGAAGAGGTGTGGAGACGACCAGCTGTGGAGAGGAGTTACTCACTCCAGAGTCTCTTCTCTGTTGAGAGTTGAAATGTCATTGGGACACCCTGGCTGTGGTGAGGAGTTACCCACTGCAAGTCTCCTCTGAGCTGTTCTATCACGTAATAAAGCTCCTCTTCACCTTGCTCACCCTCCTCTTGTTCACATACCTCATTTTTACTGGGCATGGGACAAGAACTTGGGACCTGCTGAATGGCAGGGCTGAAAGAGCTTTAACACAAACAGGGCTGAAACATGCCCCTTGCTCACCACATTGAGTGAGATAAGAAGGAGAGAAGAGATGTGGCACTTCGGGGAGCCCAGACCTAGGAGCTCCTTAAGCCATGGCTGTGACAGTCTCTTTCGGGCTCTGCCGTTCCTGACATCTCCAAGCTTGCAGTCACCACTGCATTCCTCAGTATCAGCCACGAAAGTTGCTTGTGGTTAGGCCTGGTCCAGCCACAGCCTCACAGGGAGCCAGTACCCGTGCCGGTGCCTGGAGCTACCCACCCCACTGCAGTCGTCGTGCCCAGCCATGTGCAGTGGCCAGACCCCATGCTCATTCACTCACACACCCCTTGCCACTCCACACCTGGCTCTCCCTTGCCAGGTGTGAGATTCAGGCCAGTAGCACAAGCCGAGCACAGCCTGCCAGGCCACATGGGTGGAACGAGCACAGTGGGCTCAAGTAAAAACTCAGGCAGAGGCACCATCAGCCACAGAGGTTTCTGGATGGCGAAGCACACCCCAAGGATCCCACAACAATGTCATAGCTGTCAATGTGTCATTATTTAATACATTACTCACGTGTTCGTGCTGATCCTGGTGGTATAAGAAAAAAACCTACTGTGCTGACAGTCCTATAAAAAGTACAACACATACAATTATTTATAGTACATGGTACTTGATATAATAAAGGACTATGTTACTGGTTCATGTATGTATTACACTGTACTTTTTATCATTATTTTAGAGTGTACTCCTTCTACTTATTAAAAAAAAAAAAAGTTAATGTAAAACAGCCCCAGGCAGAGCTTGAAAGAAATCAAGGGTATTCAGTTAGGAAAAGAAGAAGTCAAATTGTCTCTCTTTGCAGATGACATGATTGTATATTTAGAAAACCCCATTGTCTCAGCCCAAAATCTCCTTAAGCTGATAAGCAACTTCAGCAAAGTCTCAGGATACAAAATTAATGTGCAAAAATCACAAGCATTCTTATACACCAGTAACAGACAAACAGAGAGCCAAATCAGGAATGAACTTCCATTCACAATTGCTTCAAAGAGAATAAAATATCTAGGAATCCAACTTACAAGGGATGTAAAGGACCTCTTCAAGGAGAACTACAAACCACTGCTCAGTGAAATAAAAGAGGACACAAGCAAGTGGAAGAACATACCATGCTCATGGATAGGAAGAATCAATATCATGAAAATGGCCATACTGCCCAAGGTTATTTATAGATTCAATGCCGTCCCCATCAAGCTACCAACGAGTTTCTTCACAGAATTGGAAAAAACTGCTTTAAAGTTCATATGGAACCAAAAAAGAGCCCGCATCTCCAAGACAATCCTAAGTCAAAAGAACAAAGCTGGAGGCATCACGCTACCTGACTTCAAACTATACTACAAGGCTACAGTAACCAAAACAGCATGGTACTGGTACCAAAACAGAGATATAGACCAATGGAACAGAACAGAGTCCTCAGAAATCATACCACACATCTACAGCCATCTGATCTTTGACAAACCTGAGAGAAACAAGAAATGGGGAAAGGATTCCCTATTTAATAAATGGTGCTGGGAAAATTGGCTAGCTATAAGTAGAAAGCTGAAACTGAATCCTTTCCTCACTCCTTATACGAAAATTAATTCAAGATGGATTAGAGACTTAAATGTTAGACCTAATACCATAAAAACCCTAGAGGAAAACCTAGGTAGTACCATTCAGGACATAGGCATGGGCAAAGACTTCATGTCTAAAACACCAAAAGCAACGGCAGCAAAAGCCAAAATTGACAAATGGGATCTAATTAAACTAAGGAGCTTCTGCACAGCAAAAGAAACTACCATCAGAGTGAACAGGCAACCTACAGAATGGGAGAAAATTTTTGCAATCTACTCATCTGACAAAGGGCTAATATCCAGAACCTACAAAGAACTCAAACAAATTTACAAGAAAAAACAAACAACCCCATCAAAAAGTGGGCAAAGGATATGAACAGACATTTCTCAAAAGAAGACATTCATACAGCCAACAGACACATGAAAAAAATGCTCATCATCACTGGCCATCAGAGAAATGCAAATCAAAACCACAATGAGATACCATCTCACACCAGTTAGAATGGCAATCATTAAAAAGTCAGGAAACAACAGGTGCTGGAGAGGATGTGGAGAAATAGGAACACTTTTACACTGTTGGTGGGATTGTAAACTAGTTCAACCATTATGGAAAACAGTATGGCGATTCCTCAAGGATCTAGAACTAGATGTACCATATGACCCAGCCATCCCATTACTGGGTATATAACCAAAGGATTATAAATCATGCTGCTATAAAGACACATGCACACATATGTTTATTGCGGCACTATTCACAATAGCAAAGACTTGGAATCAACCCAAATGTCCATCAGTGATAGACTGGATTAAGAAAACGTGGCAGATATACACCATGGAATACTATGCAGCCATAAAAAAGGATGAGTTTGTGTCCTTTGTAGGGACATGGATGCAGCTGGAAACCATCATTCTTAGCAAACTATCACAAGAACAGAAAATCAAACACCGCACGTTCTCACTCATAGGTGGGAACTGAACAATGAGATCACTTGTACTTGGGAAGGGGAACATCACACATGGGGGCCTATCATGGGGACGGGGGAGGGGGGAGGGATTGCACTGGGAGTTATACCTGATGTAAATGACGAGTTGATGGGTGCTGACGAGCTGATGGGTGCAGCACACCAACATGGCACAAGTATACATATGTAACAAACCTGCACGTTATGCACATGTACCCTAGAACTTAAAGTATAATAATAATAATTAATTAATTAATTAAAAAATAAAAAAAGCTGTGTTATTACCAAAGGTAAAAAAGTTTTTTAAGAATATAGAAGTTTGTAAAGTAAACAAAGTTACAATAAGCTAAGGTTAATTTATTATTGAAGAAATAAGCTCTAAAGTAAATTCGGTGTAGTCTAAGTGTACAGTGTTTGTAAAGTCGACAGTAATGTCTTAGGACTTCACATTCACTCACCACTCCTTCACCAGCTCACCCAGTGTAACCTCCAGTCCACAACTTGTTTATGGTGCCCTATATAGATGTGCCATTTTCTATCTTTTATGCCGTATTTTTACTGTACCTTTTCTATGTTTAGGTATGTTCCGATTCACAAATACCATAGTGTTGCAATTGCCTACAATATTCAGTACGGTAACATGCTGTATAGGTTTATAGCTTAAAATCAATAGGCTGTATCATATAGCCTAGGTGTGTCATAGGCTATTTCATCTAAATTTGTGTACATGCACTGTATAACTCTAGCACAATGACAAAATTGCTGAATTATGCATTTCTTAGAATGTATCCCCATTGATAAACGATGCATGACTGTATATTAAATATATAACATATGGCCTTGTGTTAACAATTTTGTTTTCAGCTTCAGAGTTATTTTATTCACTTCTTTATTCATTTATTCATTCAATAAGCTCTTATGATGTGTCCACAATGTACAAGATGCTGCTGTTTGAGGATATAAACACAAATAAGACATAGTTCTTGTCCTGATGCTGAAATCCAGTGGGAAAGTCAAACAAGCAAAACCATTATCAAACAGCTTAATAGGTGCTATACAGAAACATGGACAGTGTTGTGCAGATTTAGTATCCCTTATCTATATTTTTTTTGAGATGGAGCCTTGCTCTGTCACCCAGGCTGGAGTGCAGTGACACGATTTTGCCTCACTGCAACCTCCACTTCTCAGGTTCAAGCGATTCTCCTGCCTCAGTCTCCCAAGTAACTGGGATTACAGGCACCCACTACCATGCCCAGCTAGTTTTATATTTTTAGTAGAGATAGGTTTTGCCATGTTGGCCAGGCTGGTCACAAACTCCTGACCTCAGGTGATCCACCCACCTTGGCCTCCCAAAGTGTTAGGATTACAGGTGTGAGCCACTGTGCCCGGCCTAGTATCCCTTATCTAAAATGCTTGGGAACAGAACTGTTTTGAGTTTCAGATTATTTTGGATTTTGGAGGATTTTCAGGTACATAATGAGATATCTTGGGGAGGGGTCCCAAGTCTAAACATGGAATAATGTTTCATATTCACTTAATACACATAGCCTTAAGGTAATTTTCTACAGTATTTTAAATAATTTTGTGCATGAAACAAAGTTTTTGTACATTGAACCATCAGAAAGCAAAGGCATTACTATCTCTGCTACCCATGTGGCATCATGTTGGTGCTCAAAATTTCAGCCAACGGAACATTCTGTATTAGCTCCAAAGTTAGCAGAGAAGGAGGTCATTTAATTATGACTGAACAGCAACATCCCAGCAAGGGTGTTATTTCTGAAAAATATGAATGCACGACATAGGTGGAGATGGAAGGTAAGCAGGGGAAACATATGTCTAAAGAGGTGAAATTGCAAGAAGTACGGTATAGCTGTACCTGGAGGTCAGTATAGCTTCAGTGTGAGCTGATGACAGAAAATGGTGGAATACTAGACAAGACATCAAGCTAAACCAAAGATTTAAAATTTTATTTTGAAAGGCCAGCCTCTACAGTTATAAATCATGCTGATAGTATGTACCCTTGACATGATGTGATGAAAATGGTCTTTCTCCCAGTAACCTATAAACCCAGGCTTATCATTAGAAAAACATCAGACACATTCTATTGAGGAATATTCTAAAAAATACCTGACCAGTACTCAAAACTGTAAAGGTCACCAAAAACAAGGCAAATCTGAGAAACTGTACAGACAAGAGCAGCCTAGAAACATGACAACTAAATGGAATGTGGTATCCTGGATGCAATCACAGAACAGGAGGACATTAGGTAAAAACTACGGAATTCTGAATAAAGTGAAAACTTTAGTGAATACTAAAATACAAATATTGGGCTGGGTGCAGTGGCTCATGGCTGTAACTCCAGCACCTTGGAAGGTTGAGGCGGGCAGATAGCTTGAGCCCAGGAGTTCCAGACCAGTCTGGGCAACTTGGTGAAACCCCAACTCTACAAAATATGCAAAAATTAGCAAGCATGGTGGTGCACACACGTAGTCCCAGCTATTCAGGAGACTGAGGTGGGAGGATCACTGGAGTCGGGAAGGAAGAAGTTGCAGTGTGCTGAGATCGCACCACTGCACTCCAGCCTGGGTGGTAGAGCAAGACCCTGTCTCAAAAAAAATTAATTAATTAATTAATTAAATTAAAATATAAATCAAGTACAAATATCGGATCATTAATTATAAGAAATTTACTCATACTAATTTAAGATGGTAATAATAGGGGAAGCTAGGTACAGGATATATGAGAATTCTCCATACTTCTAAATTTTTCTGAAAATCTATAACTGTCCTACAAAATAAAGTCTATAAAAATGGGGTTGGGGGTGACCAATGTAATATTTTGGTAGAGAGTAGTATGTGTTTAGAAAATATTGAATACTTCAGATTAATTTGTATGCAGAGTTCATATTATAAAGTAATGTTAGCTGAAATTATACAAAGAATACCAATTATTGTAGACCAGCTTGAAGCTTCTCAAAATACATCAAATTATATTTAGTCTTCTTCATGTGGCCACCACTTATTCCATTTGCACATGTCACTGTCCACGGTTTTCAAAGGGGACAATGTGTCCCATGTTTTTAAATCCTTTTCATTCAAAGTTTAATGTCTCTTTAGTTTATCTCTGTGAAAAGTACATTACAAAGTGAGAGATAAATGCAGAGAGATATTTATCTACTATCCCGAACCATAAACACCTACAATGAAGAACTGCTCATCCTCCATTTTCCAATAAAGCATTTCCTCTACAAAGTCTCTGATATGGTTTGGCTCTGTGTTCCCTCCAAAATCTCATCTTGAATTGTACTCCTATAATTTCCACATGTTTTGGGAGGGACATGGTAGGAGATTATTTGAATTACAGGAGCAGTTCCCCCACACTGTTCTCATCGTAGTGAATAAGTCTCATGAGATCTGATGGTTTTATCAGGGGTTTCTGCTCTTGCATCATCCTCATTTTTTCTTGCCGCCACCATGTAAGAAGTGCCTTTGCCTCCTGCCATGATTCTGAGGCCTCCTCAACCATGTGGAACTGTAAGTCCAACTAAACCCCTTTTTCTTCCCAGTCTCGGGTATGTCTTTATCAGCAGCGTGAAAATGGACTAATACGATCTCCCTCTAGTTTACCGGAAACTCTCCCAGACACAACTTTCTTTATTTCTCTAGGTTTATCCTCATTACTATCTTTCACCCTAGAGCAGATGAGATTAACTCTTGCCATAAGTTGGGATTTCAAGTCCCAACCTGGAAACCAGTTTAAATGGATGGTCCAAAAGAGTTGCATTCTTGGTAGCTCTGAAAATGGTTCAAAATTCCAACTCACCACATCAACTGGTTGGTGTTAATGACTAGGCAAATGAATTGAAGTAGGCTTGTCTTTGGTATCTTTCTTTTTTAACTTCTATTTTAGGTTCAGGTGTACATGTGCAGGTTTGTTATATAGGTAAACTTGTGTCATGGGGTTTGTTGTACAGAATTTTTCATGACTCAGGTACTAAGCCTAGTATCCATTATTTATTTTTCCTGATCCTCCCTCTCCTTCCACCCTTCACCCTTCTATAGACCCAGTGTGTATTGTTCCTCTCTATGTGTCCACGTGTTCTCATCATTTAGCTCCTACTTATAAGTGAGAACAAGCAGTATTTGCTTTTCTGTTTCTGCATAGTTTGCTAAGGATAATGACCTCCAGCCCCACTCATGTTCCTGGAAAGGACATGATCTCATTCTTTTTTTATGGCTGCATAGTATTCCATGGTGTATACGTACATTTTCTTTTTCCAGTCTACCACTGATGGGCATTTAGGTTGATTCCATATCCTTGCTATTGTAAAAAGTTCTGCAATGAACATACATATGTGTGTGTCTTTATGATAGACTAATTTATAAATCTTTGGGCATATACCCAGTAATGAGATTGCTGGGTCGAATGGTAGTTCTACTTTTAGCTCTCTTAGGAATTACCACACTGCTTTCCACAATACTTAAACTAATTTAGATTCCCACCAACAGTGTATAAGCAATCCCTTTTCTCCTCATCCTTGCCAGTATCTGTTTGTTTGTTTGTTCGTTTGTTTACTTTTTAAGTAGTCATTCTGACTGGTGTGAGATGATATGTTCTTGTTTTGCATCTCTCTAATAATTATTGATATTTAGTTTTTTTTCATATGCTTGTTGGCTGATGTATATCTTCTTTTGTAAAGTGTCTGTTCATGTCCTTTGCCCTCTTTTTAATGCAGCCGTTTGTTTTTCTCTTGTAAATTTAAGTTCCTTATAGATGCTGGATACCAGACCTTTGTCAGATGCACAGTACACGAATATTTTCTCCCATTCTGTAAGTTGTCTGTTTACTTTGTTGATGGTTTCTTTTGCTGTGCAGAAGTTTTTTAATTAAATTCCATTTGTCAATTTTTGCTTTTGGTGCGATTGCTTTTGGTGTCTTTGTCATGAAATCTTTGCCAGTTTCTATATCCAGAATGGTATTTCTTAGGTTGTCTTCCAGGTTTTTACAGTTTTGGGTTTTGCATTTAAGTCTTTATTCCATTTCCAGTTGATTTGTGTATATGTTTTCTTTTCAAGATCTTCAACGTGATTTTTCCCAATTGGCCTGCTCTCTACTGGTAACCTAGAGTCAACATGCCCAGGGTTGCTTGTGTACAATGGCACACCATCTAGGCCTACCCTCAAGAATCTATCAGCATTCTGCTCCTTTCCCAAACACACACTCCAACTGGAGAAGCTGAAAGTCTGTTTGCAGAAGATGTTCCAACTTTACCTGGAGCTGAGTCAAGTTAGAGAGCCAAGCTGAGTTAAATACAGAGGTGGAGAAGGCAGCAGGGAGGCCCTGGGAACTCACCCAGCCCCCAGGCAACCCATTCCTGCCTAGCACCACAGGGATCCGTCAGGAGGGAGGTCAGAGGAGAAGGGGCAAAACCACACAGGGGAGAAGGACTTCCCTGGCTGAACTTTGTAACAATTTGAGCGGGATGAGAAGCCTCTTGGTCAGAACTCAGGGGAGGGTGTGAATCCAGCTTGCAGATTTTACAGGCAGGGGAAGAACTAAAGCCCTTTTCTCTCACAGCTGGGTGGCAGAAAGCCTCAGGCAACTTTTCAAGCCTGCCCTCCACCTGGAAACAGACTTGGGGCTGTTGCAGGTGGCACGGTGGGAGTGAGACCAGCCCCTCTCTTTGCATAGGAGCTGGGTGAGGCCTGTGACTGCTGGATTTTCCCCACTTTCCTGACAACCTGCATGACTCAGCAGAGGCAGCCATAACCCTCTTAGGTACATCCCATCTCCCACAGCAGCCACAGCAAGACCTGCCCAAGGACAGTCTGAGCTCAGACACACCTAACCCCGCCCCTACCTAATGGTCCTTCCCTACCCACTCTGGTAGCTGAAGACAAAGGACATATAATCTTGGGAACTCTAGGACTCTGCCCACTGCCAGTCCCTCTCCACATTACTACAGCTGATGCTTTCTGGAAAGTGCCACCTCCCGGCAGGTGGTAAACCAGCACAAAAATAGAGCATTAAACCACCAAAGCTAAGAACCCTCAGTTTGCACGACAATAATGACACAACCTATCAAAACCTCTAGGATACAGCTAAGGCAGTGCTAAGAGGAAAGTTCATAGCCCTAATGCCTACATCGAAAAGTCTAAAACAGCACAAACAGACAATCTAAGGTCATGCCCCAAGGAACTAGAGAAACAAGAACAAATCAAACCCAAACCCAGCAGAAGAAAGGAAATAACCAAGATCAGAGCATAACTAAACAAAATTGAAATTTTTAAACGTACAAAAGATAAATGAAACAAGAAGCTGGTTCTTTGAAAACATACATAAGATTGATAGACCATTTGCAAGATTAACCTAAGAAAAGAAGAGAGAAAATCCAAATAACCTCACTGAGAAATGAAATAGGAGATATTACAACTGATAACATTGAAAGACAAAAGATCATCCAAGGCTACTATGAACACCTTTATGCACATAAACTAGAAAACCTAGAAGAGGTGGATAAATTCCTGGAAAAAACAACCCACCTAGCTTAAATCAGGAAGAATTACATACCCTGAACAGACCAATAAGAAGCAGTGAGATTGAAATGGTAATTTTAAAATTACCAACAAAAAAATGTCCAGGACCAGACAGATTCACAGCAGAATTCTACCAGACATTCAAAGAAAAAATGGTACTAATCCTTTTGACACTATTCCACAAGATAGAGAAAGAAGAAACTCTCCCTAATTCATTCTATGAAGCCAGCATCACCCTAATACCAAAAGTAGGAAAGGACACAACCAAAGAAGAAAACTACAGACCGATATCCTGGATGAACATAGATGCTAAAATCCTTAACAAAATACTAGCTAACTGAACCCAACAACGTATTAAAAAGATAATCCACCATGATCAAGTGCATTTCATCCCAGGGATGCACAGATGGTTTAACATATGCAAGCCAATAAATGTGATTCACCACATAAACAGAATTTAAAACAAAAATCACATGATCATCTCAAAGGATGCAGAAAAAGCATTTGACAAAATCCAGCATCACTTTCTGAACAAAACCCTCAGCAAAATCAGCATACAAGGGACATACCTTAATTTAATTAAAAGCTATCTATGACAAACCCACAGCCAACATAATACTGAATGGGAAAAAGTTGAAAGCATTCCCCCTGAGAACGGAAACATGAAATGGATGCCATTCTCACCACTCCAACATAGTACTGGAAATCTTACCCAGAGAAATTAGAAAAGAGAAAAAGACAAAGGGCATCCAAATCAGTAAAAAGGAAGTCAAACTGACCCTCTTTGCTGACGATATGATTGTTTACCTTGAAAATCCTAAGGACTCCTCCAGAAAGCTTCTAGAACTGATAAAAGAATTCGGCAAAGTTTCTGGGTACAAGATTAATGTACACAAATAAGTAGCTCTTCTGTACACCAACAGTGACCAAGCAGAGAAGCAAATCAAGAACTCAACCCCTTTCACAATAGCTGCCTAAATAAATAAATAATTTAGGAATATATCTAACAAAGAAGTCGAAAGACTTCTACAGGGAAATCTACAAAACACTGCTAAAAGAAATAATAGACGACACAAACAAATGGAAACACATCCATGTTTATGGATGGGTAGAATCAATATTGTGAAAATGGCCATACTGTCAAAAGCAATCTGCAAATTCAATGTAATCCCCATCAAAATACCACCATCATTCTTCACAGAGTTAGAAAAAACAATTGCAAAATTCATATGGAACCAAAAAAGAACCTGCATAGCCAAAGCAAGACTAAGCAAAAAGATCAATCCTGGAGGCATCACACTACCTGATTTCAAACTATACTATAAGGCCATAGTCACCAAAATGGCATGGTACTGGTAGAAAAATAGGCACATAGACCAATGGAACAGAATAGAGAATCCAGAAATAAACCCAAATACAGCCAACTGATCTTCAACAAAGCAAACAAAAACATAAAGTAAGGAAAGGATACCCTTTTCAACAAATGGTGCTGGGATAACTGGCTAGCCACATATAGGAGAATGAAACTGTATCCTCATCTCTCATCTTATACAAAAATCAACTCAAGATGGATTAAGGACTTAAACCTAAGACCTAAAACTGTAAACAATCTAGAAGATAAAATCAGAAAAAAAACCCTCTAGACATCAGCATAGGCAAGGAATTCATGACCAAAAACCCAAAAGCAATTGCAATAAAAACAAGGATAAATAGCTAGGACCTAATTAAACAAAAGAACTTTTGCACAGCAAAAGGAACAATCAACAGAGTGAACAGACAACCCATAGAATAGGAGAAAACCTTCATAATCTTTGCATTTGACAAAGGACTAATATCCAGAATCTACAACTAACTCAAACAAATCAGTATGAAAAAAAAACAATCAATCACATCAAAAAGTGGGCTAAGGATATGAATAGACAATTCTCAAAAGAAGATACACAAATGGCCAACAAACATATGAAAAAATGCTCAACATCACTAATAATCGGGGAAATGCAAATCAAAATACAATACCCCCTTACTCCTGTAAGAATGGCCATAATCAAAGAATCAAAAAACAGAAGATATTGGCATGGATGTGATGATCAGGGAACACTTCTACGCTGCTAGTGAGGATGTAAACTAGTACAGCCACTATGGAAAACAGTGTGGAGAGTTCTTAAAGAACTAAAAATAGAACTACCACTTGATCCAGCAAACCCACTACTGGGTTTTCTTTTTTACCCAGAGGAAAAGAAGTCATTATTTAAAAAAGATACTTGCACATGCATGTTTACAGCAGCACAATTCACAATAGCACAATTGTGAAACCAACCCAAATGCCCATCAATCAACAAGTGGATAAAGAAACTCTGATGTACATGTATGTACATATACAGCATTTGCAATGATCAGGATGAGATGAGAGACTATTATTCTAAGTGAAGTAACTATTAACTAAGTGAAGGAATGGAAAAACAAACATTGTATGTTCTCACTGATATGTGGGAGCTAAGCTATCAGGACACAAAGGTATAAGAATGATACAATGAACTTTGGTGACTTGGGGGTAATAGTGGGAGGGGGCGAGGGATAAAAGACTACAAATATGGTACAGTGTATACTGCTCGGGGGATGGATGCACCAGGTTCTCACAAATCTCCACTGAAGAACTTACTCATGTAACCAAATACCATCTGTACTGCAATAACTTACGGAAAAATAAAACGAAAAAAAAGAAAAAAATAAATAAGTCATAAAGATTTGGGAAAAAAAGAAAAGAAATCAGCATTGCATTACTGACTGGCTCATAAGGAAATACTATTCTAGGTAAAATAATACAAGTTTTAAATGTATTTAAGTTGGTTTTAAATACAACTTCAAGTCAGGTTTAATACTGTTAGTGTTTTTCAAATGATGGGTTGATCCTCTTTAGTAATTGTTTTTTAAAATAATTTAGTAGGTTGTGACCAGCATTAAAAAAAAAAAAAAAGAATAACACAGGACAGGAAATAGAAGGGAAAAGAAAGGAAGGGTGCAATGTAAGTGGTAGTAAGGGCTACTAAATTTGAAAACTTTGAAAAAAAAGAACCTATCAGCATTGTAACAGAGGCATGAATGCCAAGATGGGCAAGGGGGTTGCCTAATGCTGGGAATTTCAAGAAACAAGCTAGCTCATGGGAAAGGAACAAATATCTTTGGTTGAATGAGTACCTTTTGATGTTCTTCAAAGACTCCCATAGATAGTATGGCTGAAAGAATGCTTAATATAAACAGGAATAATACAAAATGAAGAAATGTTTGTATCATTTGGTGGTGAGATAAATAAAAACAAGTAAAGAAATTGAGTAAACATACCAAAGAGTACGGGGACAAATGCTCTTTATAGAAGTAGAAAGCTAAGTCCTTGTAAACCAGCATAGCATATTTCATGTATCCCTAATCTGTAGTAAAAAGGCAAACACACGAATCACAATGTCAAAAACACGTGAAAGATAATTTACACATCATAAAATCCATTTCATATTATCGTGCTCAGCTTAAAATGAATATTGATGTTGCACACATAGGATATGTCCAATAAATGTAAACTATTATTTTTAAGTGCCTAATAATTTCATCCATTAAATTATTTTCATAGTAAATATATTTGAAAGAACACTAATCTTGAAAGAATAGGTAGGATATTACTTTTCTCCCAAATGAAATGACTAAACTTATAACTGTAACTAAAAGACAAGGATAAAATTTTTCAAAAAATAAGGTATTTTTATTTTTATAACAGGATTTGTATCTAGTTAATGTTAAAAGTATATTTTAATAGGAAATTAGGGTTATTTGCCAATGACATATTATAGTCACACTATAATATGAATTAGATTATTTGGAGTAAACAATATGTAAATTTTTTCACACACAACATGTGATAAATAAAGACATATTAGAAGGGCATGGTATCCATATACACAACTTCTTAACTTGGAATACTTGGCTTTTCTTTGTTCTACATATCATAACACCAGGAGAAAGAAATAAAAATGCAGAATTCCAAATGGACTTGTAATTTTGTAAAGAAATTTGGACCTTTTTTGCTAGTATTTCTCTCTTGCAAAAATTGCCTTACATAAAAACTGTATAAAAGTAATGCAACTCCAGATGGAGACTTTAATCTCTAGTTACTTCCATAAGACAAGGATAGATCAGAAAGTATAATTTCCCCGTATCATACAGCTCATCTCCTGTGTTGACAAAAGAAATACTCATGTTATTTTTTCTTAGACAAATGTGATCCCAACCTGATATGACACTATTTTTTTCAGCTGTGTAACAACACTGTAAAACCAGGTACTTTTTCCACTTCACTATAGGAATTCATGAAACTTTTGAATTGATAGCTGCAAGCTTCCAGACATTTAAAAGTCCTTTTTTGTTCACTGAAAGAAGATACAATTACATAGACGAATACTTTTTAAAACTGAATTATAAATAGCCTATCATTTGATTTTTTTATACGTTCAAAACTGCCTTCATTTTTATAGCGTTCTCAGGAAAACTTCTGAACCATCCTGAAAGAAATACCAACTTTGACTTTCACACTGCTTTTCCTTCTTATGTCTGTGTCAATAAGTGTACTTTTTAGTAGAACATTAATTATTTCACCTCTAGCATGATGTTTCTCAGAGAGGGTTAAGAACTGTGCTGGCTCCTTTCTTCAACTATGAATATTCATCAGTTAAAACAATTTGAGAATCCAAATCTTCGGCATCCTGTTCTAGTGCCTGCTAGCTATAGAATTTTGCGCCAAAGCTCTGAATTTATAGCCTTCGTTTGGCCATCATGGCATTCAAAACCCTGGCTTTATCTGCCACATAGATATGAATAACAAAAAGAGACAGAGTATGGCTATTGTGCCTTCAAAGAAAAGCAATAACCCATTCTGCTTGCTTTACTTCATGTTTTTTAACTCATTTCATTTCATTTTAACCACCCAGAACAATTTCACCACCATTAGCCTGGAATGAAACCTTACAAAAGACGACTCTTGTTATCAAGATGGGTCCCAACACTCCCTCCCTCTCCCTTTCATATGTTTTGGGACAAATAAGCTATTTGTTAGCTGTAGATTCTTTTTTTAAAGGAGAAACCTTGTGAAGCAAAAGATAATCACATTTCAAATCGATTTTAAACAACTTCAAAATAATATCCACTGAGAAGAATTTTGTGTCACATTTTGAGACACTTTATGCAAAAAAAGAATTAACAGGGGAAAATCTCGTTGGTAAATTCTAAACCTAGGTAATTCCCAGGCTAAATCTGAAATATAAACATCCCAAGGCACTAATTACCAGAGTCATGAAAATAAAGCTGGATTAAGAATTTAAAAAATATAAACTCCTGGTTTCCAAATGTGGTAATGGTAGAGAACGAGTACCTTATGAATTTGATTTGAAACAAAATCTCAACAAAATTATGTATTGGAACATGAATCTGGAATGATATATCTAAGTTCACTTCACTGCTCAACGCAAGTGATCAGCATATTTAGATATACAAACTAGCTCTCATTTTAGAGTGTTCGTGAATTTTTAATTGAGTACATGCAAAATAATTTTAATAAAAAATATTAATGCCAGGTCTCGCAAAGAAATGAAGAGCAAGTTATCTCTGACTTTCTTAACAAAAAACATTTCCATTTCCTGTCAACGTTGCAGCTCTAACCAATCATTTAGAAGCTCACTGAAGACTACTGCTAAAGCTAAGAATGGACTCTCCAAGTATTGTGGGGGAAAAATTGAACAGGGGTTGCATTAGAAACAACAAAGCAGCTCTGTTGAGTAAACACATTATTTGTGATGCCAATAATGGGGAAACTTTATAGGCTTTCTTGATGATCATGCATTTTCCTATTAAGCTGTGTAAAATGGTTGCATATTAAATCATTTCAGGAAGAGGATTAAAATAATCATGAACTAGCTTTAAAAAATCCCGCATTCTCCCATCCTGGCTAGCACGGTGAAACCCCGTCTCTACTAAAAATACAAAAAATTAGCCGGGCGTGGTGGTGCGTGCCTGTAGTCCCAGCTACTTGGAGGCTGAGGCAGGAGAATGGCGTGAACCCAGGAAGCGGAGCTTGCAGTGAGTCGAGACGGTGCCACTGCACTCCAGCCTGGGCGACAAAGTGAGCCTCCGTCTCAAAAAAAAAAAAAAAAAAAAAAAATTCCCGCATTCTCAGCATTTCACAAAAGTCCCTCCTCTTTATAAATATTTTGTGAATCATATACACAAATTTTACATCCCAGGAAAATATAAGAACAATCCTGATTAAAAAAAAAAAAAAAAAAAACTGTCATGTGCCACCTCACTAAGTTATTAGCAGCCATTCCAAATAAAAGAATAAGGATGGCTATTAATCTTATTCTGAAATTTCTAAGTGCTTTGGGTCATTTACTGATATTGTTACAATTGAGTGTGGAAAGTGCAGGCGTGTGATTAATAAGTGACAATATGCACATGCATCAGTGTTAACCATCAGATAATGTGGAATATGCTTTTTGGCTAAGAGGTAGTGGACACACTAGCCAACACAGGCATAAGAGTCAAGTAAATTCCCATGATACTCCTGAATATATTTGTTTTTAAAAACATATGACCAAAGCTTCACAAAAACACATTTTCTTAAATAACATCATCAAGTTGCACTCAGTTCTAGATAAATATGCCTATCTCTTCCCATTTTCAGTTTCCAGGTTAAAAAAAAAAAAAAAAAAAAAGCTGACCTGAATAAACTTAAAAATTCACATCATTTTTTAATGACAGCTTTCCTTTCTGCAGGAAAGGGCAAAGACCAGATCAATAGTCCCAGAGGCAAAACAGAAATTACATTCGAAAAATGGAGAAGAGACCAATGGAGAAAGTTATGAAACTAGAATTTCAAAGAGAACCCTCTGATAAATGAGGAATCACCTTTCCATGTCACTAAGACATACAAGCTATACACCAAGATTCTACTTCTCAACAGATGGTCAGTGCCTAAAAAGGAGAACGTCAGTAGAATATTCAATGCTTTAGAATGTGTACACAACAGAAGATAACCACAACCCCAACAACGGTCAAATGAACAGCAAAGAGCTATTTCTCCTGAAAGCTCAGATCTATCTCTGTTTGTCAGGGAGACCAACTGTGATGTCCCTTTCAGTTTGGACCTTCTCTTGAAAACGGAAGTTGTCAGGATGATCTATGAGCTAATGATAAACTCGTCATCATAAAGACATCTTCCAATTCCATTTTCTGGTATAAGAAAGAGGGTTTTGTTTCATCTAGCAGCAAATAATGAAAAGAAAAAAGGATGTTCATTACTATACATACATACAAAATGCTATATATTTACTTACATAATATACATAATTATGTGAGATACTTATAGGCATAAAAATGCAGAGTATCCCTATGTTCAAGTTGTGGAATATATTGCTGGAATATCATGCAAATGTAGGAGATTTAACAAAAAGGGCATAATGCTAAAATTTAAAGACACTAAGAAAAAAAAATCTGTATGTATAAAAGAAAACCTACCTTTTTGAGGTTTGATGTAAAAGGAAGGAACATTCTCTAGTAAAGACATTATATTACAAATGAAACATACAAAGCTTGCAATGTGATTATACTTCAATTTCTTATCATGGACAGGATAAGCAGCAGTAATGCAGAGGTCTATAATTGAATAGCAGTTAGGTATTAATGATCTCTTACTGTTTACAAACCAATGAATTACTCATTCATGACTTACATTATAGCCATTTAATAGCATGCATATTTGGAAATACCCTTCACTTTGTAAGCAGAAGCTGTAGGTATTTGGGGTTTTTTTGGTTTTTGAGGCAAGTTTACATTGCATCGTAACCCAATGTTTGTACCTTCTTCCCTAAATACTAAACTTTTCTCCCTGCCTTCACACATACTACTTTTCATTGTACATTTTGAAGTATTTTCTTCCTCTGTTTGTCATTTTCAACTTCGGCCCTTACTAATTGTACTCCCTTTATACAAGGTTGAGGTAATTTCCCTTCTTTCTTTCATGCCACTTTCTCATACTTTTCTCCTCCTTTCCAACCTCTCCTGATTGGTGACTATTTTCCTTGATTCAGATCTCTCAAATAAGTAGCCTGCTTTGTGTCCCATTTCCTAGTGCTGCATTTTCTTCATTAAGTTTCCTTTTAGCACCCTGGTGTAAATTGTGAAATTAAGTCTTCCTTTTGAGGGTCCCCAACCACCATTTTACTGCCAGATACCCTCTCCCAGTACTAGTTCTAGTCTTACTGTTGTCCCTGAATGCCTAAGTCCTCCCACCCAATAACTGACCCCATGCCCCAGAACTCTCAATATCTAGTACCAAAATATTTGTTTTGTACCCAATTCCTAAAGGAATCTACTTGCTACTACATAATACCTGCCTTGAGCCCTGCCTTGTATTCTTGGCTCTTAGGTTATTTGCTCATGTGCTGCTGTTAAGCTAGATCTTGCCGATTCTGTATTTCTAAAATGGTTTCTTGAATACCTGTGCAGATCCTTACTTTTATGCAACACAGGTCATCTTCTAGAACTGACCCATTACTCCAGTCTGTCAAAATCTAAGGCAATACTTTCCAGAGAAAACCCATCCTGCTAATATTTGAGTGGGTTGAGAGATTCCTCTTCACATATTTTAATCCAATTTAATGCATTTCTATTATTTTCATGTAGAGCAATTGTATCTTAAATAAGTGTTTACAGGGCATTATGGACTAAATTGTGTTTCCCAAAAATTAATACGTTGAAACCTTAACCCCCAATGTGAATGTATTTGGAAACAGAGTCTTTAAAGAGATAACTAAGGTTAAGCCAAATCATAAGAATGGTGGCTCTAGGCCAAAATGACTGTTGTCCTTATTAAGAGGAAGAGACACGAGAGGTCTCTCTTTCTCTCCCAGCATGTACACACAGAGGAAAAGTCATGTGAGGATACAGCAAGAAGGCAGCCATCTGCAAGCTAAGGAGAAAGGCCTCAATAAAAATTAAACCTGCCCAACACCTTGACCTTGGACTTCCAGCCTCCAGAACTGTGAGAAAATTAATTTCTATTTGTTTATGACACCCAATCTGTGGTGCTTTGTTAAGGCAGCCCTAGCAGACTAATGTGCCTGGCTTTATAGATCTACTATTGCTCCAGTTTGCTATTTATGTTACTAAACATGAATATAAACACACTAACTGTTGGATGACAGGGATCATAAATTCAGTTTCTGAGAGATTTAATGTTATACCCATCAAAATCCAAATGGCATTTTTAGAGAGATAAAAAAATTCTAAAATTCATGTGGAATCACAAAAGTCAACTGTTTAGCCAAAGCAGTCTTGAGAAAAAAGAAACAAAGCTGACGGCCTCACATTTCCTGATTTCAAAATATATTACAAAGCTACAATAATTAAAACAGGATGACACTGGCATAAAGACAGAGATATAGACAAATGAAACAGAAAGAATAGAGAGCTCAGAATTAAACCCATGCATATATGATTAGATGATCTTCAATAAGAGTTTTAAGAGTACACGATAGGGAAAAGATAGTCTCTTCAACATATAATGTTGGGAAAACTGAATAACTACATGCAAAAGAATGAAATTGGATCCTTATCTTACATCATACACAAAAATAAAATCAAAATGGATTAAAGACTTAAACAGAAGGTTTAAAGTGGTAAAACTCATAGAGGAAAAATAAAGGAAAAGCTTCATGGAATTGGTCTTGGCAATGATCTCCCGGAAATAACACTAAAAGCACAGGCAACAAAAGCAAAAACAGACAAGCAGAACTACATCAAACTAAAAAGCTTTGCCACAGCAAAAGAAACAATCAACAGAGTGAAAAGTTAACCTATAGGAAGGGAAAAAATATAAAAAGGTATTCAACAACACTAATCGTCAGGGAAATGCAAATCAAAACCACAGTTAGATATCACCTCACACCTGTTAGGATGGCTATTAATTTTTATAAAAGATAATAAACATTAGCAAGGATGTGAAGAAACTGTAATCCTTATACACTATGATGGATATGTAAAATCGTACATTTATTGTGGAAAACAGTATGGAGGTTCCTCAAAAAATTAAAAATAGTACTATCACATGGTTCAATAATCATTTCTGTGTATATATTCAAAAAATTACAATCAGCATCTTGAAAATATATCCGCGCTCCCAGGTGCATAGCAGTACTATTCACAACAACCAAAACACGAAGACAACCCAAATATTCTTTAATGTATAAATGGATAAAGAAAATGTGGTATACACATACAACAGAAGAGTATTCAGCCTTAGAGAAGAAGCAAATTCAGCTGTTTGTTACAACACAGATAAACCTAGAAGATATTATGCTAAGTAAAACAAACCAACCATAGGAAAACTCCTGTATAATTTCACTTATATGAGGTACCTAAAATAGAAAAGTTCGCAGAAGCAGAGAGTAGAATGGTGGTTGCCAAGGTTTGAAGTAAGTGGGAAATGGGGAATTGTTCCAAAGCCATCAAGTTTCAGTTATGCATGCTGAATATATTCTAGCAACCTGTTGTACCACATAGTGCCTATAGTAAACAATAATGCATTATATACTTAAAAATGTAAGATGGTAAATATCATGTGAAGTGTTCTAAACACACATGCACAACAAAGGGGCAGGGAAAATTTTTTTTTTTTTTTTTGAGACAGAGTCTCGTTCTATCACCCAGACTGGAGTGCAATGGCACAATCTTGGCTCACTGTGACCTCCTCCTCCCAGGCTCGAGCAATTCTCCTGCCTCAGCCTCTTGAGTAGCTGGAACTACAGGCATGCACCACCCCACTTGGCTATTTTTTTTTTTTTTTTTTTGGATTTTTAGTAGAGATGGGGTTTCTCCATGTTTGTCAGGCTGGTCTCGAACTCCTGACCTCAAATGATCCTGTCCACCTCGGCCTCCCAAAGTGCTGGAATTACAGGTGTGAGCCACTGCTCCTGGCCAGGAGAAAACTTTTGGAGGTGATGGATAAATATATTACCTTACTTGTAGTGATGTTTTCATGGGTGCATGTGTTCAAATCCATCAAATTGTACATATTAGATATGTGCAGTTTTTGTATAACAATTATACTTCAGTAAAGCTGTTTATATACGTATATGCATATATACAAATTTAAAAGCTTTTACACATCAAAGGAAACAATGAACAGAGTGAAAAGACAACCTACATAATGGGAGAAAATATTTTAAATGTACGTATACACCGCTTTATTACGTTATATATAATATAATGTTGTATTAAATAATTATTTCCATAATTCATGTTTCAACTTATCAATCATTATTATTTAGAAGCATTGTTCATACAAAGAAGGGAACAAGAGACACTGGGGTCTACTTGAGGGTGGAGGGTGGGAGGAGGGAGAGGAGCAGAAAAGATAACTATTGGATACTGGGCTTAATACCTAGGTGATGAAATAAACTGTACGACAAACCCCCGTGACACGTTTACCTACATAACAAACTTTCACATGTACCTCTGAAGCTAAAATAAACGTTTTTAAAAAGTGGTTTGGTCACAATCTTTTTGCACTAAACCAACATAATAAAAAAAAAAAAAATCCATGGAAACTTCCCTAGAGACCATAAACCCTCTTCTGGGAAATTGATACCAGGTGAATCTATTTCCTATGAAGTGTTCGCACTTAAAGGTAATACATAAATACAGACCTAATATTCTAAATGCATCCATTCACGTTCTGAGTTTGTATACATGGTTCATTAGAAAACTAACATTTAGTAGTCATAGTACCAATTATTACTAAAATTATGTATTAAAAGAAAAGCTATAAAAATGGGTCAGACATCTTCTATCGATTGTGTATTTGGTGGACATTCAAACTATTTCCTAGGCTTTATCAGGATATCAAAGAAGAAATGAGAGAAGATAAACCCTGTATGTATTTCTTTGAATATTCTCCTATCACATTTCAACCCAAGGATAAGGATTCAGGATTGGTGGAGCTGTGGCAGTAGTCCCTTTAAGCATAAACATTGATTATTATTAATAAAATTTGATTTTAAGCTACATATTGTAGAATACAAACAATATAAAAATCAATTGTCCTTATTAAAATCTCAACTTATATAATGTGCAGCTCTCAATGAGAAATCACAAAAAGAAAAAAAGAAAGTGGGGTTTGAGAACTTTAAAATTTCACAAACTGCTGTTTGTAATCCATAGAATTGTGCTTTATGGTTCTGTAAAATTCATGTAATTATACACGAGTTTTACCAACAACCATTGCACTTTAATATGCAGAATAACCAGAAAGCATTATACCATACAATAAATGTGATAGTGCTGATAACAGTTACTTAAAAGTCAGTCAATACAGTAGAATTTCACTGATTGTCAGTAATGAGAAGACCTGCTTCTGATGACCAATTTTAGATAAAAATTTTACAACTATTGAGAAGAAATTAATAGATAATTTAATAGCTATTTTTGAGGAGACTATTTAAATAATAATCACTAAGGATAATACAAAACACTTGTATAACATGGAAAATATTTATTAATAAGCCTTTTACATAAAATTATCAAAGAAAACTTAAGTAACTTTTCAAATTTAAATAAGATTGAGGTACAATAAATTCATATAACCCTCTTGATTTCTTTGCTTTACACACTAACATAGCCGTAATATACAGTACGATGTTCAGGCCTATTCCTTATACTAACTATGAGACCTTGGGCAATCACTAGCCTTCTCTCTTGCATTTTGCTCATCTGTAAAATGAGGGAATTGGACTAAAGCAAATAGATAGAATGAGTGATAGAGTAAGTGCAATGCAGGAGAGGAGACATTTAAGCAACCCTACCCGTAAGCCCAACATGTAATACAGCTGCTCCACTTGAAGCCCTTTTATAACCATCAGACCCCATTCTGTAGATATGTAACTTCAAAGTTTTCATTACATTTGTTATCCGTATTCACTCTCCTTACAATTTCTAATCACTTGGTTTCTTATGCTTCCTACATGATATTTCTGTCATCCTCTACCTGATTTCTTCTATAATGTTATTAATGATAAAATATTTGTTTCTTTTTCTTAAGTACTACTATTTCTTTTTCGTCAGTTATACATGTAACGATTATCTCAATATTTCTATTTTTATAGTTTTAATTCTTTCTCTGTCCCTCTCAAATCCAGACCCACATTTCTCTGCCAGATTTGATTATTGACTTAACTAACATTGTATGCATTTTATATGTGTTTTACTATGTTCCCTGAAATTCTAGTACACTATTCAAATAAATGAACGTTTCATTTTCTACTTATCACTGTCTGAAGTTACCATTGCAAACATTTAGATAAGTGACATTTTCTATAGTTTTATTATTAGTAATAAATTTAGAGCATGCTCATTACTTCCCTAACAGGTCATTATTTTATTTAATGAATAGATGTCCTGATGCATAATCGTTTTCCTATTAGGTTAAGAATAGAAAAGTAGAATGGAGCACAGCGATTTGCAAGTCAACCTATTTTTCTTCAAATAGGATGTTTATAACAGATGACACAGCATTTTACTTGCTATATTTATTTCAATTTTACCTTTTTATGTACTTTCTGTTCCTTTCTATGTTTCTTTTAATATGCATTATTGAAAGGTAAACTTTTGTATTTCAATGCCATATTGAAAAAAAAAAGAGTCCCTATATAGTTATTACACTCCTGTTTCTTTGCTGCTTCTTTATTTTTTGTTTTAAATTTTGAGATGGAGTCTCGCTCTGTCACCCAGGCTGGAGGCAGTGGGACTATCTCAGCTTCCTGCAACATCCGCCTTCCAGGTTCAAGTGATTCTCCTGCCTCAGCCTCCCGAGTAGTTGGGGTTATAGGTGCATGTCACCATACCTATCTAATATTTGTATTTTTAGAGGCAGGTTTTGCCACGTTGGCCAGTCTGATCTCGAACTCCTGGCCTTGAGTGATCCACCTGCCCCAGCTTCCCAAAGTGCTGGGATTACAGGCATGAGACACGGTGCCCAGCCTCCTGTTTCTTTTCAGTGTTTATAACTCTTGCTATATAATTGTGGGGTCTTCCTCTTTATTCAACAATATAAATTTTTCCCAAATCCCTCCTAAAAAGTCTCTGTGGCAGAATTTATTGAATTCAGCATTCAATTAGTAACTCTCGTCACAAATACAAACTATCAAACAGGTATCCAGAAAAACATTTATCTCTCAAATATGAAACGTTTATTTATATTGATATTTCCTAAAAAAACGTATCTCCATGCTATACTATGCAGCCATAAAAAAGGATGAGTTCATGTCTTTTGCAGGGACATGAATGAAGCCGGGAACCATCATTCTAAGCAAAGTATCACAAGGACAGAAAATCAAACACTGCATGTTCTCACTCATAAGTGGGAGCTGAACAATGAGAACACATGGACACAAGAAGGGGAACATCACACACCGGGGCCTGTCGGGGGTGGGGACTGGGGGAGGGATAGCATTAGGATAAATACCTAATGTAACTGATGAGTTGATGGGTGCAGCAAACCAATATGGCACATGTATAACTATGTAACAAATCTGCATGTTGTGCACATGTACCCTAGAACTTAAAGTATAATTTTTTAAAAAGTATCTCCATGCTAATACTTGGCAGTCACAATCTGTCCATACATAATTAAATATTGTATCAAATTTGAGATCAATGATATATTTAAAGGTGGTTGCCATCATGCACAAAAAATCATCTTATTACTGGACTAGTTATTAATATATTTAATTTAGAGTTTGATAGGTATATATAGATTTGCTCATTTGGGAATGTAGGAAATACTGGATATAGTGAAAGATTTTTATCTATAGAATGTAGATCCATATAGTCATATCTGAGAACCACTAACAAAGTTGCTAAGGATTGCTTTAATAATCAACTGTAGCTCATTTACAATTGTCATAATAAAAGGTTTTGAGTCTATCTAACATAGGTCAATCTTCTTTTTTGCAGAAATTTGGGTAATGCTCTATCCTTGCCCTTATCTTGTTACTGCAAACAGCAGAATTTCCCTCACCCCTATCAGGAAGACAAGACCCTAGCATTTGAGCTTGTACTCTAACCAATCTCTTTTCAGGCCAGTCAGTTAATTAGCAAAAGACGGGTGCTCAGAATTGAAGCGGCACAAACTCAAATACATGTAACTTCAATCAAAGGAAACTAGGTAACTGGTAGACAGGGGTCAATGGAAGGAAAGGTTTCCTTTTTATGTCATGTCCCTTTGTAATGTTTCTTAACACGTGCATACATTACCTATTCAAAAAGAACCTCAATTTTATAGTCTATGTATATTATGCAGTATAGGATAGTAAACTCATTGCTTATATATGACGAGCTACAGTTGAAACACTGGAAAATGAACTATTTCTTGCGTAGCTTTTTAAAAATATTGCCCATTCAATCTTACTACCTTTGTTTCACTTAGCAAACCCTTCCCAAGGAGGATACCAAAGAAACTTCAGCCATTCTAGGTAATATACTAAGAATTCTTACATGGTCAAAAATTCCCGAGATTCAACTCTACTTTTTCCTTAGGTCCAAGTATTCTGTAGCTGTTCATCAAATTTGCCAACTACATGCCTTCCAAATAGGTAACTTATTTCCAAAAGAGTGTGGAGAAAGAGAGAGAAGAAAAGAAATATCTCCAATTAGAAAAAAAATAGTTAATGTGATTATAGGTATACTGGGAAGGATTGTAAGCAAGATAAGAATAAGACAGAGAAAGGGGAGAGAGAAAGGAAACTATCTCGCCCTCTGTACCTTACACCAATCCTGACATCACAAATGCTTCCTCCATTATTTAATATCAACCTTGTTTTTTTATAATGCTAATGGCTTGAATAAAATATACTCCATATTTGATACAATAGGTTTAGGTTTTTCTCCCTTTATCTTGTACATGATACAAGTTCCAAATGACTATGTATTTTCTTCTACTTTAAACAACTAAACAGATGCATGAACATTCAGCTCAACCACCAGGTTTTTCTTTGTGAACCCAAATGGTTACAGCTACAAAAGGTGCTAAATTTTCTTTATTCTGAATCTTACACAGACAATAAAAGGGTGTCTAGACCTAACACCAAAAAATTGTCTGGATACGCTATACCCGTGATATCATTGTTCATCTAGGAAAATAAAGACAGCTACTCTTAACTGATCATATAGTGATAGAACACTGTTTAAGCAGTATTTTAATTCTAGCAATATTTAAGTGTAATCTGCATGCACTGTAGAGATCTCTGACTCACCCACACTTAATTGGATAGAAGCCAAGCCAAGCAACTTGATTTACCAGTTTCATTCTTCTTCTACCACATCCAACTGAAAATATTAATTTGTGAGTCACATGGGAGACAACCGAAGATGTGCAAATTAAAACTCTGAAGGTCAGATAAAGTTTCATAGACAGAAGATAACCAATCAAATGAAAAGACTGAATACTTGGCTCGAGTGTTCAAATTTGATACTAACAACAACTAAAGAGTCTCTTAAGGATTTACTAAAGATTCTTAAGGAGAATAACATCATGCCATACAACTTTAAAAAGAAAATGAATGTCCTAGAAGCAATGTGAAGGATAAACCAGAAGAAGAAACTGAAACACTTAGAAGGCTGTTAAAGAATTATAGTTGTGGTATGTTTGAGTTGACAAGAAATAGAAAATAAGGAAGAGGAATAAAAAGAGGAAAATTTGGAAAAAAATGTTGAAAAGGTAAGTTTGGGTTACATTGGGTAAATAATTGAAAATGGGGTCAAAAGTCAGGAAGTATGAATGACAACCCTGAGATTCTTAAATTGGAAACATAGAGATGCTATACACAATTCTTAAGAGTATGTATACTTATTATATGAGCAGTTAATATTAATATGAACAATTATGAAGGCTGATTTAGAGATGGGAATTCTGAGTTCAGTTTGGGATACATGAAGTAGACAATACTGAAGGCAGCTGGAATTTTAAGACAGGAAAGAAAAGAAGCTATTGTTTCTGAAGTTTGTGTATCATTTCTGACGAGGTGGTAGTTTAAGTCATGAACTCTTCATGGCAGTGAATAAAGAAGTAGAAGAACAGAGAGCCAAGAACAGAATTTTATTTTTCCTTAGACATGGGAGTAAATTGGACCCAACAAATTAAAATAAATCAAAGAGGAAAAAATATTATTTTGTCACAGAAGGCAAGGAAGGAAAGAATGTCAGTCTTCTCAAAGGCTGCAGAAAGGTCAAGGAAAACGAGATTTAAAAATAGATAATTTAAGTTTGCCAGCTTTTCACTAATATCTAAATTTTATGATGTTATAATGAAAAATAATCCTTCCTAAAGGACAAGGACTGCCACCCCACTGACTATATTTAGAAAGATGAACGAAATAATTAGAAAATAATTCCAAAAACGGATGACTCAAAATTGTTATGAGCAGAAGCAGTATTAATGGGAAATATTTGTATCTAAATAATGAGTTTGGATAAATAAATTCTGATATGTTCATTAAATATCACATTGTCTACACAATTCACAGGCGAGGGCCTACGCTAGCTTTATTCCTTTGTCTAGCCTTGGCCCCTTGATTATGCTCATTCCCTTCCTAGGTCAACTTTTTAAAAGTATTTAATTTTAATTCCTCAGTCTCATCACAGCAAAGGGAATTTATGCCGTTTATTTATATTTTCACTGGAGACTAATAAATACTAACAAAATACTGTTAGGAGAGTTTAAATACTGCTATTTTCTTTGGAGACTAATAGAATGCTAATAGAATACTGCACTGAAGAGTTTAAAGAGTGTGTGTAGAGGCAGGTAAATAAAATTTATTCTATGGCGGAAGTAAGTCACATGCTTTGAGGAAGGCACTGACTTTTGTGCCTCCTGGGTAAAAGTTGCAGTAAAAAAGAAACTGTAATTTTAACCATTTGATCCTTTAACAAATTTGCTTGAGCTTCAGAGCATTTAGAACACATTGTCTCAAAACACACACTTGATATTTGCTTAGTGGAACTTAACCGATTCAAAATTAGCAAGATGAGAAGTGAATCTCCTAGTTAATGAGATAATATAAAAATTTACATGTAGTTTATAGTGGTAATTCCACAATAGAAAAATGAGGCGGAGCTTGTTGTGAGCTGAGATCCAGCCACTGCACTCCAGCCTGGGCGACAGAGCGAGACTCCGTCTCAAAAAAAAAAAAAAATGAAAGAAGGAAAAACAATGTCTCCCCAATAAACATATAAAACCACAATACAGACAAAAAGGCAGGCAAATTCTTCTGTAATTATTATTTTATCTCTACCAAACTTCAATTTCAAAGATATTCCAATCAGCCTGGCTTGATAAATTAAAAAAAAAAAATGGCATAGTTTCATGAACACATACATTAGGTACATGTTATAATATAATTTAGAGTGCTTGTTAGGTCATACATTCATTCTAAAGTAGTCACATTTGTTATGATTCATAAAAATGTCTCAGTCCAAAACATTCAGAATGTTAGTTAATAAAATAACACTATACGTAAAATAGTTTAATTCGTTTTTACATGCATACAAATCCAGACAAAGCAATCTCATGTCTATTTATATACACAAAGATTTTCAACATTCTGGGCTGTATAATCATTTTGCAGAAAACACTGCAATCCTCACAAAAACTGCAGTGCCACTGCCTGTTAGCTCTTCAAAAATTAGAGCAAAATAAAGAAATGCAGTAAAATACAAAGATTGCAAAAGATAATTAGCTGACTACCTCCCAATTGACTGGACGCTTGACTCCCCGAACGAACAACAGGAGTTTATACACATAAATACCATTCAATGCAATTCAGGTCTTCTCTAGGAACATTTGAAGTCCAGATGTTTTTTTTTCTTTTGTGACTTTTTAAATAGCTAGGAAACAATAAACCATCTATAAAAGGAACTGGTTCAACGTTTTGTACAAACAACTCTAACAGAGTGCACATACAGAAATTACTATGTTTGTCACAAAAGTCTGAATCACTTCTGTAAACTGCTAGTTGATATGAAATAAAATAGACAAGTAACGCTTTGGAACTCACACTTGAATTTACAGTTTAGATGAAAGCCTCAAAGTACCAGATTTAAATTTAAAAGAAAATACATAGGATTGCCAGAGCAACCATATTTTGCCAAGATAAAAGGTATACAAATAGCACTGCAAATATCCAAAATTTGTCATTTGTCAAATTCCTGAACGTGAAGGAGAGTTACAACTATGAATACAAATGATTGCTCTTCTTTGACCTTCCTTTCTTTAATTTAGATTTTCTGTATCATTTGTAAGAATGAGAAACTGCTCGTCACCCACAGAACTATATCAGAGTCATATTCTCCCTTCTGACTCCCAATTCACAGTGCACAAATTAGCTATTATTTAATGAGCCAGCTATGCTTGACATCCCAAGGTTTCCTCCAATTCTGTTTCAACAGTTTACATTAATGACAGAAGCATACAGATAGATACCAATATCTAGTCACAGAAATAAGTCTTGCTTAAAAGGAAAACATATAAATATACTTAAGAGTAGAAATCAGCAGTAATTTTTAAGCAAAAACCCAGGGTGGCAAACTTTTTGTGTGAGCAAGAACGTAGCTTCCACTCCAACAATGTGTCTCAAATGACTTCATTGTATTCTAAGTACAGATAAAATAGTTTCTGTTTGATTATTTCTTTTAAAAGCTCCTTTTCTGTGGCTCATCAGAAAAGAAAAGCCCCAAGGTCACCTGTCAATAACAGAACAAACCCTCAGTAAATCACAGTGCTTCACAAATAAATTCCTCATCAGTAATTAAAACCAGGCCTCTCTGGCCCTGTGTTATCAGCTCATCAAATTCATTGCTCATCTAGAATAACAGATCCACATCTGCAGTCATTACAGCGCGCCAGATAAATCAATCCTCTCAATGATGCTTTGAACCATCTCTGCTCCCTTTTAACCAGCCCAATATTTATTTCCCCCTGACACTTCTGACATTCTATTTACTGTAGGCAAATGGAACTCATACGGCACCTTGTAATGGCTTTACCAAATCCCATTGTGGGGCATATCTTAGAAGACTGATGGTTGTCATAAACAAGGTTTTATGGTGTAAGTGTGGGCTTCCAACTTTTTTTCTCCTAGAATTTGACTTCTTCACTGAAGGTTTATTACACTGGATTGCAGGTGGAAGACTAGTAGCCACTGAGAGTTTTCTTCACTAAAAATCAGCAAAAAACTTTTGAGCTGATGTCAGTGTTTCTTATCTTTCTTTTATTTTCTTTTAATTCACTATCAAAGAAATGTTAAACATAAGTTTGCAGAACCAAAGTCCATAGACTAACAACAATAAAGTTACTACTAATTAATTCCTTTGCTTTTTGAGATTTTTTAAAAATTAAACTCTCACAAGGTTAAATGAGGGAGGTTTTTAAATTAGTATTCTTAAAAGAATATAATCACACTCAGAAAAATTATACACATCCTAAATGCAAAAGTACATGCATTTTAATACAAAATTGCTTTTGTGATCATGATATAATATGTAATTCCAAAAAACAGAGATAGTAATCAGGCTTTTGAACAAAGTGGGCATTTTTAATGGTAACAAATGAACCAATACTGTGAAGAAAAATAAAACTAGAAAATTTAACAGTTGTGTTATGCCGGTCAGTCAAATTTTGGGTGCCTATGCACAAACCATTCTTCACAGCACTGCACTACCTATCATGGCAGCAATTATGCAAGGCTCAAAAGGGACTCACATCAAATTATCATCGCAGTGTTAGTGGAGCTCACTCTTGGCATATATTAAACTTATTTCATTACACCATGGTAATATTTGAAAGAAGCACAGTCACCTTCTTTTCTAATCATTGTTTTCTTCATAAGCACAAAGCTAAAGCCCATAGTAGGTGGTGAATGCTGAGAACATCTTCTAAACATTGATTCAAAATGACAGGATATAGTCTTTTCCTTGATGAAATTTCTATATTTATCACTCTATTGTTCCTGTGTACTGATATTATTACTCTCAAAGGCCAAAGTTTGAATATATTGGATTTTGAAATAATAGCCTAAAACATGGAGTTGCTGGGCCATGATATACAAATGGTAGGAGGCCAGCTCCTCCCTCCAAGCCTCCTTCCACTCATGTGAAGGAGGAAAAGAAAAACACAGATTCTAAGTTGAAACTTTTAGGGAGCCTGTGTTATCTGCACTGGGATGGAAATTATGCGTTGAGTTTTCGAAGGACTCTGAGGAGTACAAACAATGAGGATATCCTGAGCAAGATAAATCAGCCTACTATGAAGGTACAGTAAATCACATAAAGCCCCTTGTTTGAAAAATAAAAAGTATCATTTCTGGCCTCACTTAACACTACACATAACAATAACCTCAAAGTAAAATACAGTTTGATTCATTGCTCTAATTTAAGGAAATGCAATTCAAGCAGACAACAAACTTGGTTTAAGAGTTTGTTTGTGTTTACGGTGGGTTAGATAGAATCACCAAGCTCATCATTTCCCTTTAACATACGATGGAAGATGTTATTTACTCATGGAAGATGTTATTTACTCAAGGGTTCTTAGGAGACCTTGCATCCCCGACACTCTTTGCCAGTCTTGATTGTCTAATGAGGCTAATCAAAAGAAACAAACTTCCTTGCCTTTACAAACCAGTGTCACATCCATAACTGGAAGAGAGAAACCACAGAAACTGAGAACTAATGAGGTCTTAGAGATCACAGGTGAGAAAACTGTGATGCAAAGGAGCATAGTTGATGTGCCCAAGGTCTCACAGTTAGATAATGGATGAATGATGGAAACTAAGAGTGAGTGCCTTAAAGCTTCATGCCTATGAAATAGCAGACACGATCATGAATAGTAGGCATGATCAACTGACATGCTTTGTTTGGTCCCATCAACATCCTGCGTTCCTGCACTGTACCTAAAGCAATAGCAGAAGGACTCAGATGAAGAAACTTGAGATCTACACTTTTGAGCCCCCTAAAAGCAGGAACAGGAACAATACACTTTTTGAACTTCCAGGACAAAATGCAATTGCTGGCATGTAGGTATCCAATAAATGCTTGCTCAATTAATAAAATAAATAATTTTTCAACTTCAGTCAAAGGGTGTTCAAGATGCTTCCTTCAAGTCCATGAGTTCCTCTGAGTCCATGAGAAATATAAGGGAAAGATACATGCAAAGTTCTTGAACTACATAGTAGAAAAAAGGAGACTATACCTTCTCTATTTATTTATACATACTGTGCTAAAACTGGTCACAAAAATGGCAGTCAGAATAATAGTGCTAATATTTTTTATGGTCCTTTATATTTGGGAATCTTGAAAAAGGAAAGTTAAGCTTCATAACATCCTGTATAACACAGTAAAACATTATTACCATATTTTACAGAAGGTAAATTCAAGAACAAAAGGTGTGAAGTTAGATGCTCACAGTTAAATAGGAAGTTTATGGCAAAATTGACAATGTAATCCATGAACCCTGATTTTCAATTCTTAACACAACCAATTTTATAGTTATAATGGCCATGTGATGAAAATAAAAGTTACATTTTTATGTTTTTCCTAGTAAGATTTCAAAGTCCTCTAAAACACACTGTCTGCCCAGCAGTTAAATTTAAAAAAAAAATTATTATTGTTTGTGATCAGGAAACATTTATGATATATTCATACCTTATATTATAAACTGTAGTATTTTCTAATTGTAATTATATTAATATTGAGTAACAAAATATCACTACCACACTTAAAAAGTACCATGGAGGGCAGACTGAAATGCTTAACCTGCTGGGATGTGTTGCATTTCTGCTTTTATTTTCTTTAACCTAAAGCAAATATACTGTTACAGGGCCTTTATGAAGTGATGGAAATGAAAAATATTAAAAACTAAAATAGAATAAAATAAAGCTGAAATAAGTATTATAGTATAGAAAATGGTTAAGTCCAAATTTTTACCTCAAAGTTACTTATCTTGTAACATGAATAAGTATTTTTCTTCCTTTTTAGGATTTGTAAGCAGATCATTACAAGCATGATTCTCAATTATAAATATTTTATGTCAAAACTTTAGCCCCAATATCCATTAACTGTCTTTTCACATTAGCAAAACCAAATTATACTCTTTCTCAGTCTGTTTATAGATGCACAAAAATAGTTTTATTTTAAAATACACAAGTTGGTTGTTGACAGTTTCTAGATTCATTACTGTCTTCTGTCAGAATCGTAATGGGTAACAAAATCCTAAAAATCTGTTCTTTATTTTTATTTTTTATTTTATAGTAGGTTGTATATATTTATGGGGTACACAACATATTTTGATATGGGCACACAATGTGTAATAATCACACCAAGATAAATGAGGCTAAATATTTATTTTTAGTGCACATATATTTTAGTATACACCCAGTCAATTCTGCAGTCACAAGAGATTTATTAACAAAAAATGGACAACTGTGGATGCAATACATCCACTAAAATGATCCTGCACCAGTGTCAAAGCAATATGATGCATAGATTTGCACACAGACTGACTGGATTGTAGAGTTCATGAAACCAGATTACAATGGATTTGTGTTCTGAGACATACGAGAACATCACCCCATCTATATCTCCCCTTCTTGGCAACAGAGACGGAAATGTGGCCTGAAACACAAAATAATGGACCCAGAACAGGGAACTTGTATCTGTGCCTGACTAATCTTCATTTTATTTTGCATATCTGTTCATGGGATTCTTCACGATTGAAACAGGGTTTCTAACAGTGACTCTCCCACCCAAGACCATGGAACCTTTGGGTGAAACTTGAAAATGTATACTATTTAACAAGCTCCCTCCAGTCTATAATGTTCTCCTAAGTTTGAGAATCACTGCTTTATAATGTTAAGAAATAACATTATCAATTTAAAAATGTATTACAAAAAATCATTTAAGGTGGTTACCCAATAATGCAACTTACTTTCCCTCCAAAATTACAGGAACAAAAATCCCATGTTATGAAAGTGCATTAGCCTCTTCAGGCTCCTGACATCAATTTCATGTGTGGGCAACGCTCTAGGTTTGAAAACTATGGTGGGGTAGAATCCAAAGATGGGCTTCCAGATTGTAAAACTCTGAAGAAAATAAGACAGTTTACACCCAATGAAGCAAACAGAAGGCTATTATTTTTCCCATTTGCAGATGAAGAAAGAGATTTAGCAAGGCTAAATGACTTTGCCATAGCTACATATTTGTAAATTTGGGAGCCATGACTTAAACTAGGGTCTTCTGACTCTAGTCTGGCTTCTGGTATCTTTCTACTGTATCATGATGCTTTCCTCGTAAGTCAAATGAATACATTTGTTTTTTATTCTATCAGCAGATAAGTGTACAAATCATTGTACATTTTACAAATGCAGTATGTACTTTATCAACAGTGTTCATTTAGACAGGCGATGCAAGGGCGCAAGGTACTAAACAGACTCAGACACAACCATCATTAAGTGTCAAAGATTCTCAGGGAAGCACATTCTTCACCATGTGCCAACAGAACACTAACTAGGAGAGGATTTGAAAAACAAGTAAGCTTAGTTTCTTTTTTTTTTTTTTTTTTTTTCCCCTTTTGGACCATGCCCCAGTGAAAATGACCTAAAAACAGGCTGCATGTATATACCAAAGAGTGCAAATTCATATGTAATACTGACTGAACAGAATGATAACATGAGTGTAGTTCATCAGGGACGGCTTCCTAGCAAGGGATTGATCAGGGTTTGGTTGTCTGCACATATAGTGAAGATTGCACTAGTTCTGCTATTCATTTATTAGTGGCAGACCTCCAAGTAAGTCATTTCCCTTCCCTATAAAATGAGAGAAAAGTCTGCTCTACTTAACTCTCGAGTTTTATGAAAAGTCAGTGATAGAAAATATATCAAAGTACTTTGCAAAGCATGAAAGCTATTGATTTGGAGTAGGCAGTAGGTCATACGTTATAACTCAGTTACAAACATTTGAACATAGAAAACCACATCTTAGGCTGGGACGGGTGGCTCACGCTTGTCATCTCAGCACTTTTGGGAGGCTCAGGCAGAAGGATCACTTGAACTCAGGAGTTCAAGGTCAACCTGGGCAACATAGCCAAACCTCATCTCTACTAAAATGTACAAAAGAAAAAATAGCCAGGCATGGTGGTGCATGCATGTATTTCCAGCTACTGGAGAGGCTGAGGAGGGAGGATGGGTTGAGCCCAGGAGGTTGAGGTTGCAGTGAGCTATGATCATGCCACTGCACTCCAGCCTGGGTGACAGCAAGACACTGTCTTAAAATAAAAGAAGAAGGAAGGAAGGAAGGAAGGAAGGAAGGAAGGAAGGAAGGAAGGAAGGAAGGAAGGAAGGAAGGAAGGAAGGAAGGAAGGAAGGAAGGAAGGAACTCGACTCTGTTTCTTAGGCATATTTGAAAATAAAACTTCTTATTCTGGAGGGGATGGGAGAAACCTTTCAAAATCTTCAAAACTCATTTTCTATTGGGCACACTTGGAGAAATATATTTTATAGAAGCGGAACAACTCTTTCCAGTTATATAGCCCTGGGTAAGTCATTTGTTTCCTGTGAAAGTCAGTTTCCTTACCCTTATAAAATAGACATTATTTCAAGAATTCAGTGAAATAAGACATGTGAACATGTTTGGAAATTATATTCTTCACTTTTAATTATTTTTAATTATTATCTTCTATTATATTGTTGGACTTGTGCTAAGCAGCAAATTATTCTAACTGTACTCTTATCATTTATTGCTTTAACTACAATTTGAAAAGTGTTTCTGAATTTATATTTTTTACTTTAAATTTTCAAAGTAATTAAATGATGTGAACTCAGCCCTGTGACTTTACCTTATCCACAGGGAGACAAAACTATAACCAACAAAACTAGACCAAATATCAAAGCAATTTGATGTGCCTTGCTTTAGCTCCTTGAGTCTCAAATATCATCTATAAAATAGGAATAATATCTCCCATATGACTGAGCTGCTGCTGTGAATACCAGTATAAATCAGATCATGGATAAAAGGCCCTTGGAATAAATACACAAGGATCATAATTAGTATCATCAAAAAATTAGTAAAAATTAAATCTCACCAAGGTGCAAACATCTTTCAGATAACTTCATAATAATCCCCTGAACATCGATTTACCACTTTTCCTAAATTGCAAGTAAATTGACGCAACTCATTCTAAATGTAATATCCCTAGGCCAACTCAAAAAGGTCTATTTAGTGTATAATATTCCTGGAGTAATAGTTCTATTTCAAAAAGACCCAACAGTCACTAAGATCATGCCTTTCCAAACAATACTCAGCCCAGTCTTGGGGAGTACTTATGGAAGTTCAATAAACAGCAATGCAACCAAACAACTATTGCTTTTATGTTATGTTCTGATATCTTAGCCTTTTGAGATTTCAATTACATCATTTCTTAGCAACAAGAATAAAGGGTACATTAAAACATGTCTTTCCACCGGAAATTTGATTCCATGAATATTTTGTAGTACATGGTCTGCAGCAGACATGGTTCTAGGTTCTGAGAAGAGAACAATGAAGAAAGCAGACAAAGATCTTGCCTTCTTAGAACTTATATTTTGCTGCAAGATATGCATTTTGACTTTCACCGGGGAAGTTATGAACACATTTTCACCATTAGGTCCAAGTAAGGGAGGACAGATAGTTTTTATACTTAAATTTGCTCCACTTCTGCTTAATTTGATGTTGGCTTAAATACACAAATAATAACAAAAAAGACAGCAGTCCTACCACCACAACCACTACCCCATGTTTCTGAACTCAGGAATTGGGTTAAGGGCTTAGAAGTTTAACTCTTTCTCCATGTTTCCCAGACTCTGCCCTACAGTCCTCTACAATCCCATTACAATCCTGTAGACACCTACTTCTATTTTAGATAACTCTTCTCCCAAACTCTATTCTTGTCTTTTACTCCCCAGTTTAGTTTACAAATGTAATGATCTTCAAGTGCTATCTGTCGAAGAGTAACCTGAGGAGCCTGGTAGAAAATCATATTCCTGGGTCTCGATCAAAAATTGAAATCAAAAGATGGGGGCATGTCCTCCAGATTCACCCATGTTGTTACAAACAGAAAATGTTATTTTTATAGCTGAATTTTATACCATTGTTGATATACACCAGATTTTTAAAATCTATTCATCTGTTGATAAACAATTTGGTTGCTTCCACATCTTAGCTATTACCCACATTGTATACATACTTCAAAACATTGTGTTGTACATGATAAATACATACACTTTTATACATCAATGTAAAAAATAAATAAGTCAATTTGAGAAAAAAAGATGAAGGCAATTCCTGACACTGGAATTTACTAGCTGTCATACTTAGACAAGTGATTTCACTCTTTTAAGCATCAGTGTTCTCAGCTACCATTTGGGTATGATAACATATTTTCAGTCAACTTCAGAGGCCTTTGTTGAGAATTACCTAAGGTAATTAAATTTTTTTACAAATGCAATCTTCTAATTAAAGTTACTATAACTCTGTATAGTAAGCCCTTTTACTAAATATACTGAAAACATAAACTTCAACCCAATTTTGTTGAAATGATAGCAATTAGCAAGTTTTTGAATATCTATATTTCTCTGTCTTCAAGAACAAGAAAGCCAATCTATAAATTCTTTATGCTTTCACTTGAAAAACAGAATTGTTTTCTCGCCCTTAGAGACCTTAAAAATCATTTAATAGTGAATTTAATACTCCCAAATGTTACTGGAATGTCAGCCTAGAAAAGAAATTAAAGCCTTAACTTTATGATAATATTATTAATATGTGCTACTAGCAAAGAGCTTTAATCAATCCGATTAGACAATTTAATAGCTTCTTCCTATGTACAAGGCAATGTGCGTGGTTCTGAGTCACAAGAGCTGAAAATGTTCATTTTTGCTATCTTAGATTATTCTTTCAATCACCAAATCTCGTCAATGTTATTTCAGCAATAGTTCTCAAACAAATCCCTTCTTCATTCCCATTGCCACTGCCAAATCCTCAAAATCTCTTTGAGGATTACGGAGAACTACAGCAGCCTTCTAGATAATCCCCCAGCCTCTGGTCTCCTTTTCCTCTAACCAATCTTTCTTCTGAGAATATTTTCTCCAAGCTTCTAAAAACATAAGCATAGCCAGCTTCTCTGGGATCTTCTCAAGCCAGTTCCCCAGGCATTTACCCTTCACCTCAATAATACCAAATTACTCAGTCTTTCCAGAAAATGCAAAGTACTTCTACACATCTGTACTTTCTCCAGGTTCTTCTCTCTGCTTAGAATCCCCTCTGTTTCCGACTTTGCTCGAAAAAATATCCTACCTATGCTTCAAGTACAGCTTCTAAAGTCATCTCCTCTGAGAAACAATATGATGCCCACAAGTCAGAAACAATAACTTTCCCATATCTGTTTCAATGGCCCTTTCTTGTATTTTTATATGCCTCTGTTACATAGGTCTATAGCATTATAATTGGTTGAACATTTGTCTGCCATTCCCACTTAATCCCCTCCTCCATCCTCCCATATAATAAAGTGTATGCTCTTCCAGAATTGATGCCATTATTAATCTTTTCGTTACCAGTATTTAATAAATGAAAATTAGGATAAGACAATAAAATGCGGTTTCTGTCTTAACGTAGCTCATAATCTAGTGAAGGCAGGAATAAAACAAATAAAAAATATACATTGATACTTTGCAAACAAATTTTCACATTTTTTACTCAATTTTTCCATCTAGTTAGGGAAACAAGTAAGGCGGTTATAATTCCTCTTTTATATATAAATAGGGCTGAGAAAGGATAAGTGACTTGCCTTAATGTCACACAGGAAGTTAAAAGGAGAAGGTCAAACTAGAACCTTCATCATTTGACTCCTACTAGAAGGAAGTATACTTTTAGTCTGAAGAAGGTAAAATCAGAGCAAGCACTTGCCAAGTTGTATACATTTAGACTGAATTTAATAGAGATAATAGTAGGATTACTCTTAGCCTACCCAAATAAAATATACATTAATCTAGTAAAGCTGAGTTCTACTGAATAAGTTTTATATCTTACTTACCAGTCTATATTTTTTACTTTCATTCTATAAACTTTTTCTTGTTAAACATTTAACATTAACAGCCATTAAATATTTGATGGCTACTCTGTTTAAAAGTGACTCAAGAGACTGCAATAAACAGATTAGGTATTTTACGATGAACAACAACAACAACTGAGAAAATAAGTTTTAACTAAATGCATAAAATGACATTTGTCACTTTTTTCTTTTTAATGTTTATTTTAAGTTCAGGGGTACATGCGCATGATTGTCATACAGCTAAACTTGTGTCATGGGGGTGTGCTGTACAGATTATTTAATTACTCAGGTATTAATCCTAGTACCCATTAGTTGTTTTTCCTGATCCTCTCCCTCCTCCCACCCACTCCCCTCAAGAAGGCCCTGGTGTCTGTTGTTTCCTTCTTTGTGTTCATAAGCTCTTATCATTTAGCTCCCACTTATAAGTGAGAACATGTGGTATTTAGTTTTCTCTTCCCATGTTAGTTTGCTAAGAATAATGGCCTCCAGCTCCAGCCATGTTCATGGAAAGGACATAATCTCATTCTTTTTTATGACTGCATAGTATTCCATGGTATTTATTTACTACATCTTCTTTATCCAATCAAATCATTGATGGGCATTTAGGTTGATGCCACGTCTTTTCTATTGTGAAAAGCACTGCAATGAACAGATGCATGCATGTGTTTTTATTATAGAATGATTTGTATACCTTTGGGTATATACCAAGTAATGGAATTGTTGGGTCAAAGGGTATTTCTGTTTTTAGGTCTTTGAGAAATTGCCACAATACTTTCCACAATGGTTGACCTAACTTACACTCCCACAAACACTGTGTAACGTATAACCATTTCTCTTTCTCTGCAACCTTGCCAGCATGTTATTTTTTGACTCTTTAATAATAGCCATTCTAACAGGTATGAGATGGTATCTCATTTTGGTTTTGATTTGCATTTCTCTAATGATCACTGATTTTGAGCTTTTTTCATATGCTTGTTGGTCTCATATATGTCTTTTTTTTTTTTTTTTTTTTGAAAAGTTCATGTCCTTTGCCCAGTTTTCAATGGGATTGTTTTCTTTTATCTTGTAAATTTCTTTAAGTTCCTTGTATATTAGACAACTGTCAGACACATTGTTTGCAAAAATTTTCTCCCATTCTGTATGTTCTCTGTTTACTCTGTTGATAGTTTGTTGTGCTCTTTAGCTTAATTAGGTCCTATTTGTAAATTTTTGCTTCTGTTGCAATTGCTTTTGGCATCTTTGGCATAAAATCTTTGCTTGATCCTATGTCCAGAATGGTATTGACTAGGTTTTCTTCTAGGGTTTTTATAGTTTTGGGTTTTACATTTAAGTCTTTAATCCATCTTGAGTTGATTTTAGTATGTGGTGTAAGGAAGGGGTCTAGCTTCAGTCTTCTGTATATGGCTAGCCAGTTATCCCAGCATCATTTATTGAATAGGGAGTCCTTTCCCTATTGCTTGTTTTTGTCAGCTTTGTCAAAGATCAGATCATTGTAAGTGTGCAGCCATAATTCTGGGCTCTTTATCCTGTTCCATTGTTTCATGTGTCTGTTCTTGTACCAGTACCATGCTGTTTTGGTTACTGTTGCCCTGTAGCATAGTTTGAAGTCAAGTACCATGATGCCTCCAGCTTTGTTCACTTGCTTAGGATTGCCTTATTTATTTGGGCTCTTTTTGGTTGCATATGAATTTTAAAAGAGTTTTTTTCTAGTTTTGTGAAAAATGAGCAGTATGGCCATTGTAATGATATTAATTCTTCCTATCCACGAGCATGAAATGTTTTTCCATTTGATTGTGTCATCTCTGATTTCATTAAGCAGGATTTTGTAGTTCTCCTTGTAGAGATCATTCACCTTTCTGATTAGCTGTATTTACTCCTATTTACTATTATTTACAATACCTATTGCCTAAGTATTTTATTCATTTTCTGGCAATTGTGAAGGGGATTGAATTCCTGATTTGACTCTCAGCTTGACTGTTGTTGTTCTGTAGGAATGCTAGTGATGTTTCTACGTTGACTTTGTAGTCTGAGACTTTGCTAAAGTTGTTTATCAGTTTACAGAGTTTTTGGGCTGAGATGATGGAGTTTTCTAGATATAAGATCATGTGTCTGCAAACAGGGATAGTTTGACTTCCTCTCTTCCTGTTTGGATGCCTTTTATTCCTTTCTCTTGACTGATTGCTCTGGCCAGGACTTCCAATACTATGTTGAATAGGAGGGGTGAGAGAGGCATCCTCATCTTGTGCCACTTTTCAAGGGGAATGTTTCCAGCTTTTGCCCATTCAGTGTGATGTTGTAGGCTATGGGTTTCTCAAAGATGGCTCTTATTATTTTGAGGTATGTTCCTTCAATGCCTAGTTTTTTGAGAGTTTTTAACATGAAGGACTGTTGAAATTTATAAAAAGCCTTTTCTGCTTCTATTGAAATAATCATGTTGGTTTTTTTCTTTACTACTGTTTGATAAGATGAATCACATTTATTGATTTGTGTATATTGAACTAACGTTGCATCCCAGGTGTAAAACATACTTGATCATGGTGGGTAAGCTTTTCATTGTGCTGCTGGATTCAGTTTGCCAGTATTTTGTCGAGAATTTTTGCATCGATGTTCATCAAGGATATTGGACTGAAGTTTTCTCTTTTTGTTGTGTCTCTGCCATGTTTTGATATCAGGATGATGCTGGAATCATAGAACGAGTTAAGGAGAAGTCCCTCCTCCTCAACTTTTTGGAATCATGTCTGTAGGAATGGTACCAGCTCTTCTTTGTACATCTGGTAGAATTCAGCTGTGACTCTGTCTGATCCTGGGCTTTTATTGGTTGATAGGTTATTTATTACTGCCTCAATTTCAGAGCTCATTATTGGTCTATTTGAGGATTCAATTTCTTCCTGGTTCAGTCTCGAGAGAGTGTATTTTTCCAGAAATTCATCCATTTCTTCTAGATTTTCTAGTTTATGTGCATAGAGGTATTCATAATATTATCTAATGGCTATTTGTAATTCTGTGGGGTCAGTGGTAACACCCCTTTTTTGTTTCTAATTGTGGATCTTCTCTCTTTTTTTTTTCTTTATTAGTCTAGATAGCAATCTATCTGTTTTATTAATTACAAAAACTAACACCTGGATATGTTGATCTTTTGAATGATTTTAATTGTCTCAATCTCCTTCCATTCAGCTCTGATTTGGCTTATTACTTGTCTTCTGCTACACTGGAGCTTGGTTTTCTCTTGGTTCTCTAGTTCTTTTAGTTGTTATGTTAGGTTGTTACATTGAGATCTTTCTGACTTTTTGATGTGGGTGTTTAGTGCTATAAATTTCCCTCTTAACACTGCCTAAGCTGTGCCCCAGAGATTCTGGTATGTTGTATCTTTGCTCTCATTAGTTTCAAAGAACTTCTTGGTTTCTGTCTTAATTTCATTGTTTACCCAGAAGTAACTCAGGAACAGGTTATTCAATTTCCATGTAACTGTATGGTTTTGAGTGAATTTCTTAGTCTTGATTTCTAATTTGTGCTGTGGTCTGAGAGATTGGCTGTTGTGATTTCAGTTCTTTCAGCATTTGTTGAGAAGTGTTTTATGTCTAATCATGTGATCAAATTTAGAGTACCTACCATGTAGCAATGAGAAGAATGTATACTCTGTTGTCTTTGGGTGGTGAGTTCTGTAGATATCTACCAGATCCACTTAATTCAGAGCTGAGTTCAGGTCCTGAATATCTTTGTTAATTTTCTGTCTTGATGATCTGTCTGATATTTTTATTGGGTTGTTAAAGTCTCTATTATTCCATGGGAGTCTCTTTGAAGGTCTCTAAGAACTTGCTTTATGAATCTGGGTGCTCTTGTGTTGAATGCATATATATTTAGGATACTTAGGTCTTCTTGTTGAATTGAACTTTTTGCCATTATGTTATGCTCTTTTTTTTTTTTTTTTGTCTTTTTTGATGTTTTTTGGTTGAAAGTCTGTTTTGTCTGAAATTAGTGTTAGAACCCCTGCTTTTTTTTCTGTTTTCTATTTGCTTGGTAGATTTTTCTCCATCCCTTTATTTTGAACCTAAGAGTATCATTGCATGTGAGATGTGTTTCTTGAAGACAGCATACCATTGGGTCTTCATTCTTTATCCAACTTGCCATTCTTCACCTTTTAATTGAGATATTTATCCTGTTTACATTCAAGGTTGGTATTCATATGCGTGGATTTGATCCTGTCATTATGATATTAGCTGATTATTATGCAAACTTTTTATGTGGTTGCTTTATAGTGTCACTGGTCTGTGTACTCCAGGGTGTTTTTCCAAGGGCTGGTAATAGTCTTTCTTTTCTATATTTAGTGTTTCCTTCAGGAGGTTTTGTAAGGCAGTCTGCTGGTATCAAATTTCTCACATCATTTGTTTGTCTGAAAAGGATCTTATTTCTCCTCTGCTTGTGAAGCTTAGTTTGGCTAGATAAGAAATTCTGGGTTGGAATTTCTTTTATTTAAGAATGTTGAATATTGGCCCCCAGTCTCTTCTGGCTTGTCAGTTTTCAGTTGAGAGGTCTGCTGTTAGTTTGACAGGCTTCCCTTTGTAGGTGGCCTGGCCTTACTCTCTAGTTGCCTTTAACATTTTTTCTTTCATTTCGACCTTGGAGAATCTGATTATTATGTGTCTTCAGGATGATCTTCTTGTGAAGTATCTTACTTGGGTTCTCTGCATTTCCTGAATTTGAATGTCTGTTTCTCTAGCTAGGTTGGCTAAGTTCTCATGGATGATATCCTGAAATATGTTTTCGAAGTTGGTTGTACTCTCCCCATCTCTTTCAGAGACACCAATGAGTCATAGATTTAGTTTCTTTACATAATTCCATATTTCTAGGAGGTTTTGTTTGTTCCTTCTCATTCTTATTTCTGTATTCTTGTCTCCCTGTCTTATTTTAGAGAGCCAATCTTATAACTCTGAGATTCTTTCCCTTGCTTGGTCTATTCTATTAATACTTATGGCTGCATTGATAAATTTTTGTAGTGTGTTTTTCAGCTCTATCAGTTAATGTTCTTTTCTATACTGCCTATTTTGTCTGTCAGCTCCTGCATCATTTTATTGTGACTCTTAGCTTCCTTAGATTGGGTGTCAATGTACTCTTGCATCTCAATGATCTTAATTCCTATCCACATTCTTAATTCTGTTTATGTCCTTTCAGCCATCTCAGCCCAGTTCAGAACCCTTACTGGAGAGGTGGTATGGTCATTTGGAGGAAAGAAGGCACTCTGGTGTTTTGAGTTGTCAGGGTTCTAGCACGGGTTCTTTCTCATCTTTGTGGGGTTACGTTCCTTCAGTCTTTGAAGTTGCTGACCTTTGGATGGGTTTTTTCTTTTATCCTATTTGATTGCCTTGAGGGTTTGATTATGGTATAAGGTGGATTCAGTTTACCGACTTCATTTCCGGAAGATTTTAGGGAGCCAACACCCAGCTCCCAACTCCTGGACTGGGAGGCGCCTCTAATGCAGGTGGACCTGTTTTGGGCCCTGACTTTGGCTCCTTGATGTTAGGAATCCACTGCACTGGGGCAGGGGGATGGGCAGTGATGCGCTCCTGGACCACTGTGCACTACACTCCAAAGGGTGATGTCAGCCACAGCATTTCATAGTGTTGTGGCAAAGGGATCCATCCTCATTTGCACATGCCAGCAGCAGCAGTAGCATGGCAGGGTGCATGCTCATTGGCTGTGGCAGGATGCTAGCGGGTACCACGGTGCCTGCCTCTGTGCAGACATTCACTACAATGGTAGAGGCAATGTGGCTGGTGGGGGTTCAGGGGGCCCCTGCTGGCAACTGTGTGTGAGGTCATGCTGGTGGTGGTGTTGGAACAGGGACTGGGTGCTGGTGGGTCTGCACAGGTCTGTGTGCTTTCTCTGTGTGCCACAGGAATAGTCACTCAGGGTGGGGGAGGGTATGTTGTTCTCTGTGCCTACTTCCTCTCCCAAACCAGTGTTGGCACAAGGGCAAGGCACTGGCAGAGGAAGGGCAGGCTGGCTCTGTGACCATCAAGGCTCCAATTGCAATGGCAGTTGGTGACGGAAAGGGAGGTGGACTGCACTCCTACTATGGCAGTGGCAGGACAGAGTGCATGCACGCATTGTTCTGACTGGCAGGCAAGGAAACCAAAACCTGCCTGTACATGCACATGCTGGCAAAAAGATGTGCAAGCTTGCTCTGGGCCCAGGGGAAGTTGCAGTGTGGGGAAGGAGTAGGGGGACTGGTGCATGGCCGTGGAGGCCCCAGTGCTGGAGCTCTCCACCACTTAGTCATGGTCTGCCAACACAGAAGGTATAATGTGGGCCCCTAGAGCACCAAAGTCTGCCTTGCAAGCAGGCACGGCCAGGATGGGGCCCCAAGAGAGGCCAGCAGACCAAGGGATGCACAAGTCAGACTGGCCCCATCTGACAGGCAAGACTGTCTTGTAGCATCCAAGTCCAAGAGTTCCTCTAAGGCTAATGTTTCCTGTGGGAGCAAGTCAAGCTTAGGAGGTGGCCATCCCTGACCATGCTTTATTAAAGACGCTCCCATGCCAAACCCTCTGGGCTCCACTTCAGCTGGCATGCTGTCCCTACCACTTCTCTAAGAAGCTCTCCCTGCCAACTCAAGTGTCCATGGTGGTCAAGGGGTTGGTCTCCTTCTTCCAGGATTCCAGAGGTCCATGGCAAGAGCAGGTCGTTCCTTGTCAGTTCAATTCATTCATTTCCCTGGATTCGCTGGAGGCCAGAAATGAGTCCTGGTGTGCAGCAGCCTGGTATAGGGCTTCCAGGTTCTTTCCCCTTCAGCCCAGCTTCCATGTCTTCCCTCTGTCCATTTCAGTGCCTTCCTTCTGAAGATCTGTTAGTGTGCCAGTTGTCTCATTCCCTCGGTGGCAGCTGTTTCAACTGACTGCATCTAGTCGGCCATCTTGCCCCCAATATCCAGTTCAAATTTATCCACTTAGCTATATCTTGAAGGGAGAATACATTTTAGTGAGTATATAAGTTTCTTCGTGAAGAATATGAAGGATTTTATCCAAGATGTACTAAATTCTCCAAACTTATGAGCATTATTTTTGATCAAGTTCCCCATGGCTTGGATAGTTTTGCAATAAACATGTCAACGTTAATTAGTCTTCAATAGTCAAATTAGCTGAACTGGGCTAGCCTGGTTTCTTTCTTTGTCACAGGGAATTATAAATATTTCCATCAATCTGTCAGTTCAGAAGGGAGTTTTGAGTGATATATATAGAGGTTACTAGTGGGAAAGGAAGATCATATCAACACGATGTGAACAGCAGAGTTGACATTAATAATTAGCAGAATTCAAAATATATTCCCTTCAACTTATGTCCACTTAAAAATAAACAAATATAAATATTATATATATATATTTATATGTTAATGTCTTTATAAGTGCTGTAATCAGGTCTCTAAAAGAAACAATAGAGTCATTCACAAATAGCAGATTAAACCTGCAGTTAGTTGTCTTGTTACTATCTGAAAGAATTCTTAGTACCTAGAATTTAAAAATTGGTAAGGGAAATTACTGTTCTTTTAAGATATTCACCTTTTTGTTTTGGTGAAGTTTAGTTTACTTCTTGAGAAAAGTCAAGAATTGGACTGAAGTCATAGTCTATATTCAAAATCTTAAAATATATCTAAATAAAACAGCTATTTGCCCTGACTCATTATACTGTTACAAACCATTTTAAACACAAGCTAGCTTTCAGTTATGTCCAGAAAACATAGATTCTATCTCATTAAGTAAGCATGCTGTTAATAAAGGGTTAAGAGATAATTCATGATTTAAATAAGGGGAAAAATTGATGCAGCCCAGTTTGACCTAGGATATTTGAGCCTACAGGTCAAATGGTTTCCCCTGTAGAATAATGCCCTTGACTTTGTTGTATTTCATTGAGGCATCAGTTTAACTGAAACTTGTTTGTCTGTAAGAAATGAAAAAATAGCAACTGACAACACTATTAATAAACACAGAGAGTTTAATCTACTTCTCACAAAGGAAAGTAACTTCAGAAAGAAGTCAGGCAAATTTTCCTTACACCTACTAAAAGAAATCTACATGGGCTTAAGTTATAGTCATTTAAAATTTTTAATTATAAACTAGAATATTGTCTTTCTCTTATTCAACATGTCACTATTTTCCAGAAACTAATAGGCAAATAGAATTTATTTTCTAGTTATGTTTCATACAATAACTAATTTTACAAAATAAATAAGTGAAATAGAATTCTTATGCAGGAATGAACATTCACCAGAGGGCACTATACTGCATAAAAAACGAAAAGCAAAATTCTTGCAAATAGTGTATGCAGTTTAAATGTGTAAGGATAAGGAGGCTATGATTCTCCAAATCATTCCAAAATAAATAAAAAGCAGACTTACTTTAAACAAAAAACCTAAAAACACTGACATGCTTTCCTTTTTCAAACTTCTACAGAACTTAAGAGTTTGTGTCACATGTTGTGGAATAAGTAATTATGTTATTTTGTTATTTCATGTGTACACACTATTACCCTACAATATCCCTTGAAGATAGGAAACAGGAGTAGGTCATTTACTTACTGGCAATTGACTATCACTGTTCTAATCCTAAATACATTAGTGAACACTACTTGTTAAATTTATTTTAGACAGTTACATAGAGTTAACCAAGTTAACAATTTATAGCAACAATGCGCCAAATCTCTATTGCACATTTGTAAAGGAAGACTGAATCTTTTTCAAATATTACTGTTGTTAATTGCCATCAACTAAACACTCACTACGTAGCTGGCCCTGTGTTAGGCTACACACATGCACATACACTAAAGTCATGCTGATTGCAAATAGACTGAATAGTCAAAATTAAAAGCAGCTATTTGCATGATTTAATATTTAATAAAAACTTAATTATAATGTTTCAATCAAGCTCAATACTTATTGAGCATCTACTATTTGTAAGGCACTGTTTTGTAGAAGAATCAAAACAAACAAGGCGCCGGGCGCGGTGGCTCATGCCTGTAATCCCAGCACTTTGGGAGGCCGAGGCAGGCAGATCACGAGGTCAGGAGATCGAGATCACCCTGGCTAACACGGTGAAACCCCGTCTCTACTAAAAATACAAAAAATTAGCCAGGCATGGTGGTGCGCGCCTGTAGTCCCAGCTACTCGAAGGCTGAGGCGGAAGAAAGGCGTGAACCCGGGAGGCAGAACTTGCAGTGAGCTGAGATCGCACCACTGCACTCCAGCCTAGGCGACACAGAGAGATTCCATCTCAAAAAATAATAATAATAAATAATAATAATAATAATAATAATAAGGCTTGTTACTGATTTCAAGGAGGTAATAACTTAGAAAACAGCAATCACATGCACAAAGTGCCATTTACTTTAGCTATGGCTTTTGACCTTTGTTCTGTGAAACTTGCCTGTGTGTAAAGCTGAATCTGCATTGAAGAACACTGAATGGATACTATACACATCTGGGACATCAACAGAGATGAGGCCAGCACCTAACAAGAGTGACAGAGTGCATATGAACCAACATTGCCTCACCTACCAAGCACAAGTCAGGGAGTCAGAAGTTGCAGGGAAACAGTAAGAATAAAGAGGAACTAAAGTTGAAAAAGACTAATCAGTAAATATTTTTTAAAGTTTTATTTGTTTGTTTGTTTTTTAAGATGGAGTCTCTCTCTGTCCCCAGTCTGGAGTGCAGTGGCGCAATCTCGGCTCACTGAAACCCCCGCCTCTTGGGTTCAAGCAATTCTCCTGCCTCAGCCTCCAAAGTGGCTGGGATTACAGGTGCCCACTACCATGTCCGGCTAATTTTTGTATTTTTAGTAGAGACAGGGTGTCACCATGTTGGCCATACTGGTCTCAAACTCCTGATTTCAAGGGATCCGCCCATCTCAGCCTCCCAAAGAGGTCGGATTACAACTGGGAGCCACCGCTCCCAGCCTACAAAAAGTTTTGAATTAGTTTTGTTCTTAACTTTTATTTTAGGTTCAGTGGTACACATGCACATTTGTTATATAGGTAAATTGCATGTCACAGGAGTTTGGTGTACAGATTTTGCCACCCACATAATAAGCATAGTACCTTATAGGCAGTTTTTCAGTCCTCACTCTCCTTCCACCCACTACCTTACAGTGGGCCCCAATGTCTGTTGCTCCCTTCTTTGTGTCTATATGTACTCGAGGCTTAGCTCCCACTTACAATTGAGAACATACAGTATTTGGTTTTCTGTTCTTGTGTTAGTTCAAATAGATTAATGGCCTCTAGCTTCATCATGTTGCTGCAAAGGGCATGGTCTTGTTCATTTTAATGGCTGTGTAGCATTACATAGTGTATATATACCACATTTTCTTTATCCAGTCTACCGTTGATTGGCATTTAGGTTGATTCTGTATCTTTGTCATTATGAATGGTGCTGGAATGAACATATATGTGCACATGTCTTTAGGGCAAAATGACCTATATTCCTTTGGGTATATACCCAATAATGGGATTTCTGTGTCAAATGGCAGTTCTGTTTTAAGTTATTTGAGAAATCACCAAACTGCTTTCCACTATGGCTGAACTAATTTACATTCCCATGAACAGTGTATAAGTGTTCTCTTTTCTCCACAACCTTGCTAGCATCGGCTTTTCATTTTATTTTATTTATTTATTTATTTTGAGATGAAGTTTTGCTCTTGTTGCCCAGGCTGGAGTGCAATAGCGCAGTCTCAGCTCACTACAACCTCCGCCTCCCAGGTTCAATCGATTCTCCTGCCTCAGCCTCCTGAGTAGCTGGGATTACAGGCATGAGCCACCACGCCAAGCTAATTTTGTATTTTTAGTAGAGATGGGGTTTCTCCATGTTGGTCAGGTTGGTCTTGAACTCCTGACCTCAGGTGATCCACCTACCTTGGCCTCCCTAAGTGCTGGGATTACAGGCATGAGCCACTGAGCCTGGCCTTTTACTTTTTAATAATAGCAATTTTGACAGATAAGAGATGGTATCTCATTGAGATTTTGATTTGCATTTCTCTAATGATTAGTAACATTGAGCATTTTTTCATATGCTTGTTGGCCACACACATGTCTTCTTTTGAAAACTGTCTGTTCATGTTGAAGGAGTAAGAGATATGCATTAGTGGAAATGAATGAAGAGGGTTTTCCAAGAAAGAACACACCTTGATTCAGGAAAATTGAAGCAGATTAAAATGTCTGCTGAAAAGCATCCATGATAGAGAGAAATGAGTAATGAAATAGGAATATGCAGTAGACGAAAAGCAGGAGGAGTTAGTATAGAAGTTTCTGTAACCATGAAAAGAACAAAACTGTAGAGAATTGGATGAGAGTGCAGAAAGGGGACAGTCTCAGAGACATTAACAAGTAAGAATTAGCAGGATTTGGTATTATCATTTAAATATAAAAGAAAAAAGAAATGAAGTTTTTATTTTACTTTTTATTATTATTATTATTATTATTATTATTATTATTATTATTTTGAGATGGAGTCTCACTCTGTTGCCCAGGCTGGTGTGCAGTGGCATGATCTTGGCTCACTGCAACCTCTGCCTCCCAGGTTCAAGCGATTTTCATGCCTCAATGTCCCAAGTAGCTGGGATTACAGGCTCATGCCACCACGCCTGGTTAAATTTGTATTTTCTGTAGAGACAGGGTTTCACCATGTTGGCCAGGCTGGTCCCAAACTCATGACCTCAAGTGATCTGCCCACCTCAGCCTCCCAAAGTGCTGGGATTACGGACATGAGCCACCATGCCCAGCCAGGAAGTGAAGTTGTAAAAAAAAATATAAGATTACGTGACACTATTAACAAGCTCAAAAAAGGAGAAAGAGTGGTCATCTGGTAGTGACAAGATGATAAATTTCATTTTTAAGATGTTTCGATACCAGAAAGACATTAAAATGAGTATTTTCTATTTTAATATCTTGTTCATTCCTAATCAGTTACAACTTATATAATATTTTTACAGTCAATTTTTGTACCATAGCCTAAGAAAAAGTCTTATTTATATTATTTTGGTTTAGCTACTCACTTAGTAACAAATATGCCCTAACTTTACGGCCTTCAACCTAAACTAACAAACACACTACTTTATATAACTCATTCTGAGGCTATTATAGCTCCATGTTGGCTATTATTTTAAACATGCCTATCTGCATATGCTGTTGTCCATTGTTTGAGCCTATCAATATTATGGAGTCTTAAGCAATTAAATTAATTACATTTGTTCACTGACATGGTTGATTGAAGTTGAATGTAACCAAACACCCCCAAACACCCCAAACTATCTTCTTCCTACTTACTATAATTAGATTTGAATTCCAGTGATATAAACAGTAATGTGGATGGCCTAACGCACTCAGATATTTCTGCTAGAGCTGAAAAATAACATACAATGTCAAATTTTCTAAGGACTACTAACTACCCACAGTTTCTGAATATGGAGACCTATAGTGCTTTGCATACAATTTAGCTACTTTGGTCCTTAATCTGCTCAAGACAAATTCAAGCATTTTACAGAAATTTTGAAGCGTTTCCAAATCTTTTCCAACAACTGTTCATTGATTATATAGATATTCTCTATATAAATACTGAGCCACTTTGAACTAATCTTTTACTAGCTTTTCTGGTAAGATCCTCAATGAGTAAATGTTGACTGTCGACCATGTGTTCGGTCATGTGCTAGATGCTGTGGAAAGAAAATGGGGCTTAAAGCATGTGCTGTTTTCCTATTGCTGGTGAAATAAATTACCACAAACTTAGTGGTTTAAAATACCACAAACTTACTCTCTTACAGTTCTGGAGGGCAGAAATCTAAACTCAAGTGTAAACTCAAGGTGTCAACAAGGATGGTTCCTTTCGGGGACAATCTGTTCCCTTACATTTTTCAGTTTGTAGAGTCCTTCTTTGCATTCCTTGGCTCATGGCCCCTTCCTTGCATCACACCAACCACTTGTTTCCATCGTCACATCTCCTGCTACTGACTCTGTCCCTCCTAGTTTGGTCTTAAAAGGCCCCTTTTGATCATATTGGGTCAACATGGAAAATCCGAGATAATCTTTCATATTAAAGTCCTTAACCTTAATCACATCAGCAAAATCCTTTTTATTACATTGGTAATATTCACAGGCTCCAGGGATTAGTACAACTTTGAGGAGCCAACCACAGGGCACATCATTTTTTAAAGATAACAACTGATATCAGACACCGTATTTGATAAAATCAGTGGTCTAGCCACAAATAAATACTTTATCCTAAGCCCCAACAGAGAACACTTCCTTGCCTGTAACGAGACCAAAGGTTAGGAGTAGAGAGCAACACACCTTTTCCCAGCTGATAATTCACCCTGAGTTTCAACTATTGCTGTCTCTATTTTCCCTTAGTTTTTAATTTACAGCAATTAGACTGGGGACCCGTGAAAAGAGAATAGTCTTAGTGACTCATGCCTTAGTGACTCATGCCAGTTATATCATTAGCAGAAGTTGGCTGTCCTGGAACTGTTATTTGGCAATTGCTACTTGGTGTTCCTTTCATCAATTGTACAGATGTGTCAGACCACATGAAGTTTTTAAAGCTCACTTTCTTAGGGATTAAAGAGGCTATCCAATCAATAAAATAACATCCTTCATTACTGCTGTACCATTTCCATATCAGTAGATGCTGGAAGATAGGGCCAGTAGTTCTCTACAAACTACTAGGATTTCATTATTATTTCCTTTATCCTATGTATTTTTATATCGTTCTTCTAACCTTATCACTATCCTTCTGACATTCTATGTCCTAGAGGTTCCTCCTTTCTTATAGTGGAATCTCAGACTTAGACACATTCTGGTACCTTCATAGTCTCAAATTGGAGGAAAAGTTTTGTAGAAGTTTTTTTAAAAAATCTAAGTCAGGGCTGGGCTTAGTGGCTCATGCCTGTAATCCCAGTGCTTTGGGAGGCCAAGGCGGGCAGATCACTTGAGGCCTGGAATTTGAGATCAGCCTGGCCAACATGGTGAAACCCGGTCTCTACTAAAAATTCAAAAATACAAAAATTAGCCGGGCATGGTGGCACACACCTGTATTCCCAGCTACTCATGAGGCAAAAAAATCTAAGTCAGATAGCAAGCTACCTTATTTGCAATTAGTGAATAGATATTATAGCTCAACTAAAATATATTACAGTTTCTACATTATAAAATAAGTTATTAAAGTAGTGATTATATCTAAACCTTTCTCTGTGCACTCTAATAGTGGTTATTGAAGTAGTGATTATATCTAAACCTTTCTCTGTGCACTCTAATAGTGGTTTGGCCATACTAACAATTTCCTCTGGTGGCGTTCAATTATAATCTTCAAGTAGTTGACACCTCTAACCATATTTTCCCAATATCCAGTTAAATATCTATCTCACTCCACTCATATAATATCTCTCATTAAATTTTGTCATCCTATATATCTGTAATACTTCATTAACTACTGTTAATAAGCTATTTCAAGATCACAAAGAAAACTGAGTTATACGGCAATGAAATAATATTATAAGAAACATTATCCAATGACTAGAAGACTCAAAGTAAATACATTCCCGTTTCTTTTCTACCATTGCCAATTTGACTTTAATAAGACAATTAGTTCTTATTAGACTAGGTTTCTCCATCTGCAAAATGAAATATTACCAACCTGACAAAGGTGTCATGAAAATATATATATAAAGAAGAAAGTCCACATATAACCTGAAATTTAGATCACCACTATTATTTGAAAAATGTTAATTGATTGACATATTCTATACTTTTGTCTGGGATCTGGACCCCCGCTTGTATGGATTCTCATTACTCCTTTCTTTTCCCAATATACTTCCCTTGCAATATTATGTGAAATCTGTTCTCTCATTCTCCTTGAATTCACAGCATTTTGCATAATTAAATCCTGTCCAGCCGAGATGTAAGACTTTTTCCACTTTATAGCTCTCTATAAACGTCCTACTTAACATTCAACAGCCTGAATTACTTTTTAGAGGATTGTTACTACCTGTCTTCAAAACTCCACTTTATCATTTAAAGGCAGTAGATAAGGGAAACAGAACAATGGTAGGCTAAATGATTCTATTTCCCCTGAAATAATATTCTTCATTTTTGGAACGTTTATTGATAAGTTCAAAAAATAAGTGACCTATCAAAATAAACTGACATTCATTATACAATATGACAATCACTATTTCATTTTATAGTCAGAGTTTGATGAAAGCAGATCTGAAGAAAACTGGCATTTGCCAATACTATCATCCTATCATCTCCCTGAAATGCAAAAGTTTATACCCATGTTCAAGATGTGTACTAAATTCTTCCCTAAAGTACATAATTTTAATTTTATGCTGTTATCTCAAATATCCGTTCCTAAAGCCCAATCCATTGATGGCCTTATGTATAGATTTTTAGTAAACATATCAGTTTGGTTAGTATAGAATTTTACAGTAGAAAGAACATCAGTTTGGTGTCAGGGAATTCCTGGCTCTGCATTAACTGTTACTTTGGGCAATTTACCTAATTTCCCTGAGGTTCAGTTTTCTCAACTGTAAAAAGATACTAGCAATAGATAACTTCTAAGGTTTTGTGAGGACTAAATTGAGCAATGAATGGAAAGTCCCAGCTACAGTGTCTGGGCATTAATGATGCTCAATAAATAGAAATTATTATTATAACTTCAAACCCTATACAAAGATGGCAGGCTTCTATTTTTCTGAGAATTTTATAGATTTTCATTTCAGTATAAAAGTCATGTCTATGTTTAGGCATAGACACAGTAAAGAATACAATGCAATAAATCAGACTTCTAAACTAAATAATGTTAGAAAATTATGTAACATTTATTTGGTAACCACTGTATATGAATCATGTATGAAAGGCTACATAATGCCTATATTCAATAAATGTCACTCTAGATAATTTATTATAACTGAGTAAATGAGTGAACTTCAAAAGCATCTACAAAAAAGACAGAAATTAATCACTACCAGCAAACTGATATTAACTAAGAGCAAGATTCCAGAGAACTGAGTATGCCAAAAGGTAAAGCATGTATAGGGTAAGGAATCAGGCCCTTTAGCAAACTAAAAGGTATATTCTTCTCCTGCCTCAAGCTCTTAAACTAATTACCTAGAAATTACAGCCTGAAGTTAGACCCTGTCCCGTCTCATTAAGATTCCCTACCCCTACATGGAATAAAGGACTGGAGAAAAGCAAAAGTAACAGGAATAAGAGAACTGAGCAAAGCTATTTCTTTGCTGCCCTACATTCTGAAGAAACTGATAACCTTGCCTACAGGTAGGCATGTATTGTTGCCACTGGATCATTTACAAGATTTGACGTATAGCAAGTTACCATATATGCATGATAACCTTAGGTTTTTCAAAAGATCACTCACCATTCCCTATTATTAAAGAGAAAGAGAAAACAGGTGCAGGTTAATCTTCCATACTTCCTGTTCCTCTATGTCCTTTGGAGGTATATTAAAAGTTCAACAGTAAAAATTTGGAATTTTAAGAGAGCGATGCCATAATTCTACCTATGATGCAACAACAGATGATATATTTCTCTGAGTGTTTTTCAATTCTCAGAGAAGATAAGCCTCTTGCATAGAGGGTACCTAATCCCCTATTTGATGGATAATCAGATTGTTTTATGTATCCTTTATTCTAGCCCTTAAATAAAGAAAAAAGTGATTCAAATTATTGTCCAACTTTCTTGATAATACTTATAAAGCACTTAATTGTTCCATGTTGTGTTTAAAAATCTGTCTCCGGTAGCCCTTGGATTCTATAGAGGTGCTTTAAGAGCTCAAGTAGTGTTGGTAGCATTTGATAATGTAACTGAATCAGAGATCTGGGGACTATCTCAACCAATTAACACAGATCTTTTAAAATATTTTGTGTAAATAATAAATAATAAAAAATATTCATTTTATTATTATAAAGTAACAAAAATGAGTTTGTATATCAAGTTCTATCCCCAGTACAAATGACATGTTGTGGAAAACATATTAAAAGCCAGAGTTTATAAAATTGATTACTACTATTCCCAAATATTCAAACTTTTCTTTGGCTCCTTTAAAAACAAAAGGATGTCTCCTATAATCCTGACACTCTGTGAGGCCGAGGTGGGCAGATCACTTGAGGCCAACAGTACAAGACCAGCCCGGCCAACATGGTGAAACCCCGTCTCTACCGAAAAATACAAAAATCACCCAGGCATGGTGGCACGCACCTGTAATTCAGCTACTCGGGAGGCTGAGGCACAAGAATTCCTTGAACCTGGGAGGCGGAAGTTGCAGTGAGCCAAGATCATGCCAATGCACTCCAGCCTGGGCAACAGAGTGAATCTCTATCAAGAAAAAAAGAAAATCAGAAGACAAGAAATAACTAAGATAAAAGCAGAACTGAAGGAGATAGAAACATGAAAAACCTTTCAAAAATCAATGAATCCAGGAGCTGATTTTTTGAAAATATTAACAAAATATAGACTGCTAGCCAGACTAATAAAGAAGAAAATGGAGAAAAATCAAATAGACACAATAAAAAATGATAAAGGGGATATCACCACTGATCCCACAGAAATACAAACTATCATCAGAGAATACTATAAACACCTCTATGTAAATAAACTAGAAAATCTACAAGAAATGGATAAATTTCTGGACACATACACCCGCTTAAGACTAAACAAGGAAGAAGTTGAATCCCTGAACAGACCAATAACAAGTTCTGAAATTGAGGCAGCAATTAATAGCCTACCAACCAAAAAATGCGCAGGACCAGACAGATTCACACCCGAATTATACCAGAGGTACGAAGAGGAGCTAGTACCATTCCTTCTGAAACTATTCCAAACAATAGAAAAAGTGGGACTCCTCCCTAACTCATTTTATGAGGCCAGCATCATACTGATACCAAAACCCGGCAGAGACACAACAAAAAAAGAAAATTTCAGACCAATATCCCTGACGAACATCAATGCAAAAATCCTCAGTAAAATACTGGCAAACTGAATCCAGCAGCACGTCAAAAAGTTTATCCACCATGATCAAGTCGGCTTCATCCCTGGGATGCAAGGCTGGTTCAACATATGCAAATCAATAAACATAATCCATCACATAAACAGAACCAATGACAAAAACCACATGATTATCTCAGTAGATGTAGAAAAGGCCTTCAATAAAATTCAACTCACCTTCATGCAAACACTCTCAATAAACTAGGTATTCATAACATATCTAAAAATAATAAGAGCTATTTATGACAAACCCACAGCCAATATCATACTGAATGGGCAAAAACTGGAAGCATTCCCTTTGAAAACCAGTACAAGACAAGGATGCCCTATCTCACCACTCCTATCAACATAGTATTGGAAGTTCTGGCTAGGGCAATCAGGCAAGAGAAAGAAATAAACGGTATTCAAGTAGGAAGAGAGGAAGTCAAATTGTCTCTATTTGCAGATGACATGATTGTATATTTAGAAAACCCCATCGTCTCAGCCCTAAATCTCCTTAAGCTGATAAGCAACTTCAGCACAATCTCAGGATACAAAATCAATGTGCAAAAATCACAGGCATTCCTATAGACCAATAATAGAGAAACAGAGAACCAAATCATGAGTGAACTCCCATTAACAAATGTTTCAAAAAGAATAAAATACCAAGGAATACAATTTACAAGGGATGCGAAGGACCTCTTCAAGGAAAACTACAAACCACTGCTCAAGGAAATAAAAGAGAACACAAACAAATGGAAAAACATTCCATGCTCATGGATAGAAAGTATCAATATCGTGAAAATGGCCATAAGGCCCAAAGTAATTTATAGATTCAATGCTATCCCCATCAGGCTACCACTGACTTTCTTCACAGAATTAGGAAAAACTACTTTAAATTTCATATGGAACCAAAAAAGAGCACGTATAGCCAAGACAATCTGAAGCAAAAAGAACAAAGCTGGAGGCATCATGCTACCTGACTTCAAACTACACTACAAGGTCAAGACAGCATGGTACTGGTACCAAAACAGATATGTAGACCAATAGAACAGAACAGAGGCCTCAGAAATAATGCCACACATCTACCACCATCTGATCTTTGACAAACCTGAGAAAAACAAGCAATGGGGAAAGGATTCCCTATTTAATAAATGGTGTTGGGAAAACTGGCTAGCCATATGCAGAAAACTGAAACCGGACCCCTTCCTTACACTTTATACAAAAATTAACTCAAGATGGATTAAAGACTTAAATGTAGGACCTAAAACCATAAAAATCCTAGAGGAAAACCTAGGCAATACCATTCAGGACATAAGCATGGGCAAAGACTTCATCACTAAAACACCAAAAACAATGGCAACAAAGGCCAAAATTGACAAATTGGATCTAATTAAACTAAAGAGCTTCTGCACAGCAAAATAAACTATCATCAGAGTGAACAGGCAACCTATAGAATGTGAGAAAATTTTTGTAATCTATCCATCTGACAAAGGGCTAATATCCAGAATCTGTAAGGAACTTAAACAAATTTGCAAGAAAAAAACAAACAACTCCATCAAAAAGTGGGCAAAGGCCATGAACAGACATTTCTCAAAAGAAGATGTTTATGAGACCAACAAACATATGAAAAAAAGCTCATCATCACTGGTCATTAGGGAAATGCAAATCAAAGCCACAATGAGATATTATCTCACACAAGTTAGAATGGCAATCATTAAAATGTCAGAAAACAACAGATGCTGGAGAGGATGTGGAGAAATATGAATGCTTTTACACTGTTGGTGGGAGTGTAAATTAATTCAACCATTATGGAAGACAGTGTGGCGATTCCTCAAGGATCTAGAACCAGAAATACCATTTGACCTAGCAATCCCATTACTGGGTATAAATCCAAAGGATTATAAATCATTATACTATAAAAACACATGCACACATATGTTTATTGTGGCACTATTCCCAATAGTAAAGACTTGGAAACAACCCAAATGCCCATCAATGGTAGACTGGATAAAGAAAATGTAGCACATATACACCATGGAATACTATGCAACCATAAAAAGGAATGAGTTCATGTCCTTTGCAGGGACATGGATGAAGCTGGAAACCATCGTTCTCAGCAAACTAACACAGGAACAGAAAACCAAACACTGCATGTTCTCACTCATAAGTGGGAGTTGAACAATGAGAGTCACAGGGAGGAGAACATCACACACCAGGGCCTGTCAAGGGGTGGGGGTCTAGGGGAGAGATAGCATTAGGATAAATACCTAATGTAGATGACAGGTTGATGGGTGTAGCAAACCACCATGGCATGTATACCTATGTAACAAACCTTCACATTCTGCACATGTATCCCAGAACTGAAAGTGTAATTTAGAAAATAGATGATAGATAGATACATATATGATGTCTAACAGGGGCATAGCCAGTTCTTTAGGGTTTTTGTTAATCACATGACATGGTAATACACCACCTATGTTTGGGGAAATGTAATAATCATGTTAGTTTGAGAAATGTGAGATAAAGCTTCATGAAATAGCAATGGAATAAGTTCTAAAGGACTCACCCTTCACTTCCACAGGCTAACTTGGCCCTTCTGAATTTGGTGCAACCATGGAAGCAATGTTGTCTTCACTGAAGAAATCTATAAAAGACTATCCTCCACAGAAATGCATGTGCCAAAAATTCTCCAGAACAATGTTCAAAAAGTCAACCTTGGAATCTGGACCAAAATCATGGCTGAGGTGCTCATCACAAACATTATCTACCCCTCACATTTTCTTTTCACTTGATGAGGCTTCAAGAGGAATACTTTTCCTCCTTAAAAAATTCTGAAACAAGGAGATTATTCCCATAAATATCTATATTATCCATTTCCTTCTATAATAAGGTATAATAACACAAATAAATTTGTCAAATTAGTTCTGTTAAAATATTTTTCCTCTGATAATTTAGAAAATGAATCTAATTTCACAACTACCTTTAGGGACAACATTGAGCTTTTTTCATATTTCTAATTTCTTTAGCTATAATCACTATAATTTTTAAGGTGGTTCTTCACAGGTCATTTCTTTGGTAGCCCGATGATACAAATATCTTAGAGTAGCCTCCTTAACACTTCTGAAACCATCTTTAGCTAGCACCAACAATTTAAAATGTCCCTAAGGTCTATATCAATGTTCAAGAATAACACACAAAAGAAATATTGAACTGTGTTCAATGTAAAACAAAAAAATCAAGCCAAGGTTTCTTATTTTGTACTCTAAAATGATTCAGAAATGGAGGAGAGCTCGAAACATGTCATTGTGAGGAAAGGGACCCTACAGAATTCCTATCCCCAGGGCGAATCAGTCAATATAATTACAAAGTATCATCATACTCAAAAAACAGTCTAGTTCTTACCCTTTCTTCACATTCATACAAAGGCGTAATTGTAACCTCTGCTACCAGTTATCTTCAATAAGACTTTTCAAGGTATGGATTTCATCTGCATTGTTTTAGCTAAATGTTATAGATTTTATATATTCACTGAAAATACACGGGATGCCTAAGTCCCAGCATTGTATTGGATATACCATTCAATACAAGCAGACTAGTCATTAGCTTAGTTGCATACAAAAGAACCAAACGCGGCCGGGCGCGGTGGCTCAAGCCTGTAATCCCAGCACTTTGGGAGGCCGAGATGGGTGGATCGCGAGGTCAGGAGATCGAGACCATCCTGGCTAACACGGTGAAACCCCATCTCTACTAAAAATACAAAAAAATTAGCCGGGCGTGGTGGCAGGCGCCTGTAGTCCCAGCTACTCGGGAGGCTGAGGCAGGAGAATGGCGTGAACCCAGGAGGCGGAGCTTGCAGTGAGCCGAGATAGTGCCACTGCACTCCAGCCTGGGCGACAGAGCAAGACTCCGCCTCAAAAAAAAAAAAAAAAAAAAAAAAAGAACCAAACGCATCTAGAATTGTTTGTTGTGTCTTACTCCTTGAAATGAAAATGAAAAGAGTTGAAGGGCAACTAAAATACAGTACCTAACTTTATGGAGTTTACATTCTAGCTGAGGAGATACAAGAGGACTGACTATACATAAAAAGTTAAGCTGCAATGTGATCCAATGAGAAAGGAGAGGTTTTATCTGTGTTATTTTTCAGATTTCTGTTAACACTGAATTTCAACAATAATTGCACAGTCATTTATATTTGTCTGTGAATCACAAAATAAATATTTAGAAGGAATAGACAGATAATGTAAATATGTCTGTTACCTTTTAGGTGTTACCTTTGGTTTCCACTCAAAGTTTTAAGGATTTTTTTTTTTTTTTTTTTTTTTGCTTTGTTTTGTTTTTCCTGGAAATGTAAAATATCACTTCCTGATTTGGGTATGCCATATACCAGACCAGAGAAAATCAGATTTTCAAGGTTAGAGCAGGCAAACCACCAGAATACTCTAGGACAATTATATAACTTTATATTCTACAGGTAACCATAAACATTCTAGTTAAACTTAAGCCTTTTGGGGTGATACAGTTTGGCTCTGTGTCCCCACCCAAATCTCATTTTGTAGCTCCCATAATTTCCCTGTGGAGCTGTGGGAAGAGGGCCACCATCCTTCAGACCCCAGAATGGTAGATCCAATGACAGCTTGCACAATGCACCTGGAAAAACTGCAGACACTCAACACCAGCCTGTGAAGGGAGCTGGGAGGGAGGCTGTTCTCTGCAAAGCCACAGGGGTGGAGCTGCCCAAGACCATGGGAACCTACCTCTTGCATCACTGTGACCTGGATGTGAGACATGGAGTCAAAGGAGATCATTCTGGAGCTTTAAAATGTGACTTCCCTGCTGGATTTCGGACTTGCAGGGGGCCTGTAGCCCCTTTGTTTTGGACAATTTCTCCCATTTGGAATAGCTGTATTTACCCGATGCTTGTACCTTCATTGTATCTAGGAAGTAACACATTTGCTTTTGATTTTACAGGCTTATAGGCAGAAGGGACTTGCCTTGTCTCTGTTGAGATTTTGGACTGCGGATTTTGGAGTTAATGACTTTGGAACACTGTTTGGGAGGCATGATTGGTTTTGAAATGTGAAGATATGAGATTTGGGAGGGGACGGGGCAGAATTATGTGATTTGGCTCTGTGTCCCCACCAAATTTCATCTTATAGTTTCCATAATTTCCATGTGTTGTGAGAGAGACCTGGTGAAAGATGAATGAATTATGGGGGTGGGTCTTTCCCATGCTGTTCTCATGATAGTGAATGGGTCTCACAAGATCTGATGGTTTTAAAAATGGATATTGCCCTGCACAAGTTCTCTCTCTTTGTAGCTGCCATCCACGTAAGATGTTACTTGCTCCTCCTTGCCTTCTACCATGATTGTGAGGCCTTCCAGACCACGTGGAATTGTGTGTCCAATGAAGCCTCTTTCTTTTGTGTAAAAAAAAAAAAAGTCAACCTTGGAAAGTTCAATACGTTAGACTCACTGGCTTTGATTATGAAAATAAATAGATTAAGCATTTTTCCCTGTAAACACAGATAGACTGTAGTTTGATGCCTGCCCTTAAAAAAGAAAAGATGTAAAACAAATGCCTGTAACCAGCTGGCATCAATATAGTAAGCATCTGCCACACTTCAATAGAATAGCAACTGGTGGTGATCAGTGGGTCTTCTTAGTGGCCTGAACCAGCACATATAAGAGAATAAGCTAAACTAGCAATACTAAGAGAATGATAGCACTGGTCTCAAGAACTTGAGAAAATTTATCTGGTCCAATCAACAAATGTTTGTTTATGTTCTATTTTGGATACATTTCTTGAAATTTTATTCTCAAATGCCTCGGGAGATGGTTTGCATTATATTTTTTAAAATACCCCAGAGTTAACTGTAAAAATGTTAAAGCACTGAATTCAGATCAATAAGACTATATTAAAAGGACCTGAACATTATGATTGCTGACTCTCACAAATGTACCCATAAGAAAAAATTGTAAGAGGCTCTAAAATATCCACAGTAAACTTATGTTATTTCTATGGCCTGATTATCTGATTTATCATGATTTATTTTACATTACTATGAGAACCACATATATATATGTGTGTGTGTGTGTGTGTGTTTGTGTGTGTGTGTGTATATAAAGTTTGGCATGGTTGCTAGGGGACATTAAGAGTATAGTTTATCATTATTATGGTTACTAATTATTAGTATAATAATTATGTTGGATAAAGACACAATATATGTATTAAATGGAATAATTATATCCACAACTAAATAGCACTAATGTGCTAAAAACTCTTCACAATCAGTGTCTGGAGGCAGAAGCACAAAATCAAGGCAAGATCTTGCAAATACCTATTTGGAATGATGCTTTGGAATTGAGTCCTGAATCCCTCAGTAAGGGGACTATATTTATTCTGGGTTTGCATGTCCTGACTTTGATTAATTTCTCAGGAAAAAAGGACTGCTTTTCATTAAGCAATCCTTTCTTTAAAGGAGTAGTCTGAACAACCTAGTGTACGTTCACAATCAAGGTGCAGTCTCATTGCTTTGCCGTGTATTATCCTGCATGGATTAAAAGAGCAAGCCGGCTCCTTCATTGGGTGAGATAATAAATATCCTACTTTCCTTGAGTGTTCAAAAATGCAGGAAATTTAACATTTGCCTTACTAAAAATGTGAAGTTAATATCAAAAAACTTGTCATCAGAGATAAGGAATTATATTTCCTGCCAATAGATGACATGTGTCAGGTATATGGATACTACATATTAGCCTTCCCACCTCTTTTTGTATCAAATACATAGATTCATCCACTACGCATTACTATACCTTCAGTGGTTTCATTGTCAGCTTCCATTTTCTGTCTCCTGCATTCGTCTCTCTCCCGATTCAAAATCATCGCTTTAACACATCATTCCTAATTAGATGATTAGTGCTTAGAAGGGTAGGAGATAAGTTATTTGCATAATTTAATCATAAAAAGAAGGTAAAGATACAGATTTTGCTGTTCGTTTGTACAATTATCTTCTTCAGCCTGGGGGGCTGAGATATTAATGTGATTAAACAGTATTTCTGCAAACAGGCAACTGTGTGTCCCCTATTAAAGTAAGGCTGGAGGCAAATGAAAAATTAATTTTAGAAGACAATCAATTTTATTCTACATGACTGTAATAAATAACAGTCCATCTGCAGACAACTCATTAAGCCTTGGGACGGTACATGTGTCACAAACTCTAAATGACACACAAGACTGAATTTTCCACAACAGAACTAGTAATAAATGGCCTAGCAGCTGCCATATCAGCCTAGAAAGTCAACATACAAGAATTTCCTAGAAAATGAAGTGCACACAGTGTCATTCAGTCAACCAGTTAATTTAGTCCTGGTTGCAAAAATCTCTGAAAACTGTTTCATTTTAGTCTGCAATTTGCTCTTTTCCTTGTGTTATGAATGTACATACATGTGTGTGTTCACATTTATTGGTGTGAGCACTAATTTCAGAAATAAGAGCTAATGTTTTATGATCTTATTATGTGTTAAGCACTTTATGTACCTGAGGCTTATTAATCTTAAAAACCTCATGATTTATGTAGCTAATATTATTCCCACTTTTAGATGAAAAAACTGTGGCTTAGATGGTCATACTTCTAGAAACTAGAAAGTATTAATATCAGAACAACTGTACCTATCTGAGACAAAACAGTAATTTTTTAGGCTTCTATTTAGGGGTATGTTATTCTGACATACCCTTAAAGTATAGCAATAGATTTTCTTAAAATATTAACACTTCCCAGAATAAATATATTTAATTATAATAAATCATAGTTACACCATCAAACCAACAAACTGAAAGCATTTTCAGTACTTACATCCATGTACTATGTTTGGCACTGTGAGTGATAACATGACACATCAAACTGTTCCTGAAGTTGAAGAATTTACAAGCTAGTTTTGGGAGAGAGAAAACATAAACACTTTAAATCCTAACAATTTATACAAAAAAAAAAAGAGATAGGCTGTCTCCAGATAAAAGTTCACAGAAGCAAGGGATCAACCATGCACTGTGAGAGAAGCCCTCATAGAGAAGGTAAGACTTCAGCTAGACTTGTAAAGATGGTTGTTCTCAGCAAAAGCTTGAGTAGGGCAATTACTCCTAGAAAGGAATCACAACCTCACATTTTCTGATAACAGTTTCCTCAGGCAATTACATCAGTGCACTTCCATTCAGTTTTAACAAACCTGCCAATGATTCTTCCTTGATAAAATATTCATTTGAAGTTCTAATGTCATCGGATCTGAAATATCAGGAAGGATGAGTACTTGGTTTTTTTTATGTTGTTGTTGTTGTTTGGTTTTTTGGGTTTTTTTGTTTGTTTGTTTTGTTTTTACTTTGCTTTTGCATAGTAGAGGTTAGGGTCATAGTGCTTTAAACGGTCTTTCTACAACACTTTGGACAACCTATCCTGATTGAGATTAACCACTGTTTAGTGCATACATATATCTCTTTTCAATGCTAGATAAAGAAGAGAAATAAGATTTCTTAAATCAACCCCACAAAACTAAAATTTTAACAATAAAATTGTCTTCTTTCTCCCTAAACAAGAGTCTTAATAGCAGATGTTACTACATATGGCTTCCCTTGCTATTCTCCAGCTGCAGAAATTAAAATTCACTCAGAATCAGTGACAGGATCTAATGGGAGTCTGCAAATGCTGACCAAAGCCTCCTTTCCAAATACTCTATTAAGATGCCAGGTGAATGACTGGACAAGCCCCATCAGAGAAAATTTGTTTCCTAGGTAATCAGTAAGGAGTCAAGATTGAGATAGCTAACTTCTCAGCTTTGCTCTGCAATGATTTCACATCAGAACCTGATTTAAAGCATAACCATTTCTTCATTGCCAAACCTCCAAAGTCACAGAAATCCCAAGAGTAGTCAAAGACTAGCTGTGAGAAGTGGTGACTACAGCAAGAGCTGTTTAAGTAGCTTCCATGTGAGGTTAATAATGAATGACTCAGAAAACAGCAGGTGTTAAAAATATACACTGATTTGGTTTCTGCCACTTTGCATTATGAAGCATCTGTAGGTAAAGGATCATGACTGTTTCTAAGTTCTTCACTGTATCTAACAGATTTGTAGTACTCTTTATAAGATAGCTATGTGCTGCAACAGGGTGACTACAGTCAACAATAATTTATTGTACATTTCAAATTAACTTAGAAAGTATAATCGGATTATTTGTAACACAAAGAAAGGACATATGCTTGAGGTGATGGATACCCCATTTACTCTGATTGATTATTATCCATTGTATGCCTGTATCAAAATATTTCATGTACCCCATTGCACACCTAATATGTAGCCACAAAAATAAAAAACAAAAATTTTGAAATAGTAATGTGCCAAAATGAGAGTGAGAACTTAATTTACTCTTCCTGAATACATGACGTACTAATAAGATCAACAAACACACCAATAATATTCCCAGTATGAAATCGGTTTATAATAAAATAAAGTACAATCTTCCATTGGAAAATAATGTTAACACTAAATGATGTAAAGCAAATATATTCAATTATTTGGAAAATGTTATTTTCACAATATTCTTCAGACAGCTTCACTGAAGCACAGCATGTCCATGACAAATCAGAGATTATTAGCGTAAATATTCAAACCTTCATATTATGGTGAATGTGGATTAGTTTTAAAACAATCCCTTCAGTCAAGTTCTCAGAGTTCTTAATTCCAACAACTTTCATTTTTAAATTTTAGAAATTAAGAATCATTGTTTAACAGCGCAAAATCTGATAGTATCATTATATGTAGTACAACATTTTAGATACATTGATCCTCTCTTAATCCTTAGCAATTTCAATAAACAATGCACACGCGGAGGATACTACCAATACTCTAGTCTTTCAGTTTCTTGACCTCCTCTCCTCCAAAGGTCTTGTCCTCTGCACTTCAGCCACTCAAGCCCATATCCTAACCTTTGTAATTACCAATAACTGCAACTCTTCCATATTCTTAATTTGGTGCATCCTACTCTCTGATCGCCACCATCTCTTTTATTCATTCCTTCTAGTACTCCGACTCCAACAATCCTTTGGCCCCATCTTGGAATTCTAATTCATTGAAAATACCATCACTGCCTCTCACCTCCTTGATATCTTCTTTCTACCTAAATGTTTTAAAATGTATTCTCATTCACTACATCACTTTTTGCATAAGCCCTCAATTCTTTTGCCCCTCTTGCTTTGTTATACTCATACTGCTTAGCAAAACCACAATTCTCATTAAATTCTATATTATTTGCCTACTTTGCACCAGTACTGACACAGCTTTATGTGGTGAAATTAAAACACACAATCGCATTGACCAATTGACCATTTTGAATTTATGACCACGACCTTAATGGGCACTTAATGTTGTCTGGCAAGCATACTAAACCTGTTTTAATAGTTTACTCTAATACTTACCCACATAGCTATTTCACAGCAATACTTCCTTTCCAATCCTCATTTTGAAATGATGATCTTGTTGCCCACTTCATTGAGAAAATTGAAACAATTAGAAGAGGACTTCCATGGCGACCCAATACTGTATCAACTAGAATCTCCATCTACATACTCTGCCTGCCCACCTGTTAATGTTGATGCACTAATCTTGCTTCCGTCTAAAGGAAGATACTTCTACTTGTACATTGGATCCCATCTACTCTTTCCTATTCGGGAATATCACTTCAGGCCAGGCACAGTGGCTCAACCCTGTAATCCCAGCACTTTGGGAGGCCGAGATGGGTGGATCACGACGTCAGGAGATCGAGACCATCCTGGCCAACATGGTGAAACCCCGTCTCTACTAAAAATACAAAAAAAAAAAAAAAAAAAAAAAAAAAAAAAACACTAGCCAGGCGAGATGGCGGGCGCCTGTAGTCCCAGCTACTAGGGAGGCTGAGGCAGGAGAATTGCATAAACCCAGGAGGCGGAGCTTGCAGTGAGCCGAGATCGCACCACTGCACTCCAAGCCTGGGCAACAGAGCGAGACTCCGTCTCAAAAAAAAAAAAGAAATATCACTTCAGTAATACTCTTCTTTCATACAACATTAATTTCAGTTTTACTTGATTATTCCTAAGAGCGTATGCTGTTATGTCTTCCATCATCACAAAAAAATAACCTCATGACCCACTCCCCTCACACCCACTGTTTTCGCGCTACTTCCTGCCAACCCTAAGTTATTTGCTATCTTTGCAGCAAATCCCTGGAAAGAGTTGTTGATACTCCACTTCCTCTCCTCTTATTCTTTCTTAAACACATGCCACTCAAACTTTTCATTCCCACTTCTCTATCAAAACTTTTCTCATCAATATTACCAATGACTTTCATTGCCACAGCCAATTGCCAATTCTCATGTGACTTATTAGCAGCATTTGACACAGCTGATTATTCCCTCACTGTTGATAGGCTGTTTTCGATTAGCTTTCAGAACGTAGTTCTCTCTTAGTTTTCCTCTTATCTCACTGGATGTTCTTTGTCAGGCTCTTTACTGATTCCTCCTCTTCTCTCTGATCTCTTTAGGCCAGTGTGACCCAGGACTCAGTCCTTGAAACTCTACTCTTTTCTATTTACAACCATTCCTCTCCTAAGAATATATCTCCTGTCCAGACATCTATCCCAAAAACTGAACTTGTATATCTAATGCCTACTCTACATCTCTGCTTAAAGAAGTAAAAGACGTTGGGCATGGTGGTTTACACCTGTAATCCCAGTGCTTTTGGAGGCTGTGGTGGGAGAATCACTTGAGCCCAGGAGTTCAAGACCAGCTTGGGCAACATAGCAAGATCCCTTTCTCTATACAAGAAATTAAAAATGATTAACTGGGGATGGTGGCATGTACCTGTAGTCCTAGCTGCTCAGGGGGCTGATGTAGGAGTATAACAAGCCCAGGAGTTTGAGGCTACAAGGAGCTATGATTGATCATGCCACTGCACTCCAGCCTGGGCAACACAGTAAGACCCTGTTTCTAAAAAGAAAAAGAAATGAATTGAAGAAAGCTCTTCAAACATGCTTGTAATTTATATCTAATAGTTTGTATACTGATCCCATAAAGACCTCATTTATCTTCACATCTCATCACAGAAGTTTCTTAGTTCAATATTTATTCTATGAATGTTTGCTGATCATCAACTATGGGCAAAAGGCTCTGTCCTAAGGAAAATACAAAGATCACCAACCATAGTATCTGACATCAAGAATATTACAATCTAAAAAGGGAGATTTTTAAAAACAGATTGGGCATGGTGGTTAACACCTGTGATCCCACCACTTTGGGAGGTGAAGGCAGGAGGATCGCTTGAGGCCAGAAGTTCAAGAACAGCCTGGGCAACATAGTGAGACTCAGGTCTCTAAAAAATAAATGATTTAAATTACCTGGCCATGGTGATGTTTGCCTGTAATGCCAGCTACTCAGGAGGCTGAGGCAGGATGATCGCTTGAGCTCAGGAATTCAAGGCTACAGTTAGCGATGATCATGCCACTACACTCCAGCCTGGATGCAGAGCGAGACCCTGTCTCTAAAAAATAAAAACTGTATTCTTGATCTCTGCCCCCTACCTGCTCTACCTCCAGTTTCCCCCTCCCCCAAATGAAGGAAACTTCAGCCTCCCAGTTGCATATGCCAAATTCCTGGAGTTGTTCGTGACTCTTTTCTCTCTCTCACACCCAGTATCTAATCCATCATGAAGTGCTGTTGGTTCTACCTTCAAAACCTATGCAGATTCTAACCAATTGTCATCACCTCTACTCTACCACTATGGTCTAAGCCATCGCCATCTCTCTCATGGTTCACTGCAATAGCATCCTGCTTCTACCTTTGCCTTATACGAGACTATTCTCAACCTAGCCAGAGCGGTCCTTTAAAAATCTAAGCCAGATCCTCTTATACTCCTGCTTAAAACACTGCAATAATCCATTCCATTCAGAAAAAAAACAAAGTTTTCAAAATGGCCTAAAAGCTCCCATGTGGCCGACTCCCCAACATTACCATTTTGATCTCTTTCCTACTCCATTATGAACACTCTCCCCTCATTCACTCTTACAGCCTTCTTAACGTTCCTCAAAACTTCCAGGTATGCTCCTGGCTTCTGGTCCAACTGTTCTCTCAGTCTGAGACACTTTCCCCAGACTCTACTTTCCTAACTCCCCTCCCTTTCAAGACTGTGAGCAAATCTCACATACTTAATGAAGTCTACAATGCCCATCCTATTTAAAACTGCAACTTACTCCAATCCTCCCATACCCTTACTTTACTCTACTTGCTTTATTTTTCCACTTTCTAACATGTAATATAATTTCCTACTTTGGTATAAATATTGTTTATTGTCTTCCCACATCCACAATACTATACATTAGAATATAATCTCTTTTTCAAGTGAAGAGATCTTTGCCTGTTTCTTTTTAATAGACGTATCCCAAGCACCTAGAAGAGTGACTGACACAGAGTACACCCAATAATTATTTGATGAGTAAATGAATGAATGAATCGTAATCTTTTTTATATGTGTATGTGTTTTCTCTACAATAAGATTTAAATCTTTCTGAAAGCATCCACAGATCCTAGAATAGTATTTCGGACACAAGGGACAATTCATATTTTCTTAGTAACTAGATCCCAGTTTCATACTTAAATTTTATGCTTCATTATTATGCTGTTGTCTCTAAACACTTTCTTGAATTATGTCCTTTTACTTTTCTTTCAAACTATTAAGTTTTTTGTTGATTCCCAAAACCTTTCTGTAAATGCGTATGGAATTGAGTCTCCATTCAAGGGATCTTTTTAGTATATTTCTGAATATGCTATCATTAAAAGGCAGTATTTCCTATGAGGGCATGCACCTTGAAGAAATTACAGTGAAATTCCTGTGTAGTGCTTCTCTCTTCTTCTACTTTGTTTATCCCTAATTCCCACCACTAGATTTTCCATAATTCCCTGACTATATAGAACAATCCACCACCTAATTAAACTTGTTTGCTCAAGCCCATCATTCAAGAGTCAGCATAGAGAGGATAATGTACCAGAGGAGGCACAACAGAAGACTTAGATTCAAGAATTGGCTCTGCCTGTAATAGACTATGAGGCCTCAGGTAATTCATTTTACTTGCCCACATTTCCATTTTCTCACTTAAATTTCAGATGGGATTACCTGCCTCATAAGATTGTTGTGGGAATAACCTCAGATAGTGTGTGAATACACCTTGCAGCCTGGGAACTGCTGCAGACCCTGAGATACTATTACTTCCTAGAAGCACTGTCGACTTCATTATCACAATGGATGATGCTGATTTAACACTGAGTAAAAAAAGTGTACATGAGATTAAGTGATTTCAAAACATGCCTTGTTGTAATCAGCCATTTGTTTACAAAAATTTGAAAATTTCGCAACAAAATTATAAAAATAGACACTTCTAAGGATCCGATTTAATGAGCCAGTATATGTGAAAGCACTATATAAACTATAAACCTTGATAGTAATTTAAACTTTCAGATATAGTTTTAGACAAAAGGGTTGTAGTAAATACTTAAACTACTTAATTACAAAAGTGACAAAAATGCCATGCTAGTGTTCTTGAATTCAAATTGTAGTGTTCATTAAATAACCTCGAATGCAGTTGTTCAAATTACTCCCGGAAATGCAAACTTAGTTAGCAGCGAATACAATAAAAACTTCACGTACCCAAAGGCAAATTTTAATCATTTTCTTTAAAAAAATTCATTCTCAAGGCAAAGCAAGGTAGCTGAATAGAAAGCTTCACAAGTTAACAACTATCTACACAGAAAAAACACCTTCATAAGAACCAAACATCAAGTGAGCACTCATAGTATCTAGTTTTAACTTCATATCGCTGAAAGAGACACTGAAGAGATAGAAAAAAGTCCTGAATTGCTAATGCTACTCTTCCCCAACCCCCCAGCAGCAAGAGCAGCATGTGGGTCAAAGAGCATTTCTGGGTGCTGGGAGAGGGAGAACACATCAATTGTGAGACACTGAACTCAGGGCTGTCATGTTAGAGCAGAAAAATCCCAGACCAAACTTGTCTTACTGCTGCCCATGGAGGGTGCATTTAAACCAGCCCTAGTAAGAGGGGAATCCCCAATCCCAGCTGTCCATACTTGAGCACCAGCAAACCTCGCCACTGAGGGCCAAAGTGCTCTCAGTCTCTAAGTAACCTTGAAAGGCAGTCTAGGCCATAAAAACTGCAACACTTAGGCAAGTCCTAGTGCTGAACTAGGCCCAGAGACACGGACTGGAGGTGGTTGTGGGGGAGGGCATGACATACTGAGAAACCAGCTGGGACAGCCAAAGGAGTGCTGGCATTGCCCCTCCCATAACCCCAGGCTGCATGGCTCCTGGCTCCGAGAGACACCCCTTTCCTTCCACTTGAGAGAAGAAGGAAGAGTGGAAAGGATTTTGTCTTGCATTTAGGATACCAGCTCAGCTACAGCAGGATAGGGCACCATTCACCACGTGAAAAGAAAATAAATCTTGGGGCCCCAAAATCATTAAGCTAAAAGGAAAAGTCAACCTGGGAGCTGCATAGGGCCAACCGCCTCCCATTCTATTCAAAGTCATCTCTCTGCTCACTTAGATAAATGCATATCTGATTACCTCCTTGGAACAGGCTAATCAAAAATTCAAAAGAATGCAACCCTTTGTCTCTTACCTAGCTATGACCTGGAAGCCCCCTCCCTACTTCAAGTTGTCCTGCCGTTCCAGACTGAACCGATGTACCTCTTAAATATATTGGTTGATGTCTCATGTCTCCCTAAAATGTGTAAAACCAAGCTCTGTCCTGATCGCCTTGGGTACATGTCATCAGGACCTCCTGAGGCTGTGTCACGGGCACGTGCTTAACTTTGGCAAAATAAACTTTCTAAATTGACTGAGACCTGTCTCAGATATTTTGGGTTAACAACAACAAGCTGACTAAAGTGTCCTTGGGACTTAAGAGAACATCAACAGTAGTCTGGCAGTCCTCCTTGTGGCCTAAGGTGGCAGCAGCTATGGAGTGAGGTTCCTTTGCATTGGCAAAGGAGCCAAAAGAATGGGAAAGACTAAGTCTTGTGATTTGAGGGCCATCTCAGCCACAATACAATAGAACTACTTAGAAGTAGACTTCTAAGGTTTTTGACTGTAGTACCTGAATCCCTGACAGCACCTCTGGACCCGCACTAGGCCTGGAGGACCTTGCCGCCCTGAAGGGAAGAACACAGGCCATGCTGGCTTTGTCACCCGTTGATTGTAGAACCCTAGGACCTTGAGCGAACATAAGCAGTAGCCAGGGAGTTGTTACAGCCAAAATTGGGTAAGAGCCAGTGCTGTGATGACTTCAGATCTGACCCAGTGCAGTCATAGTGGTGGTGGCAACAAGGGTGCTTGTGTCACTCCACCCCCAACTTTAGGTGGCTCAGAACAGAGAGAGAGAGAGAGATGCTTTTTGTTTGGGAAAAAGTAAGAGAAAAGAACGAGAGTTTGTGCCTGGTAATCCAGAAAATTCTCCCAGATCTTGTCCGAGACCATCAAGGCAGTACCTCTACGAGTCTGAAAGAACCACAGCAGTACTAGACTTGGGGTGCCCTTGCAGCAGATACAGCTTAGATCACCACACCCAAGTCTTTTCAAGTGTCTGGAAAGCCATCCTTCTTGGGATGGATAAATAAGCTCAGTGAAGACTACAACAAATACCTAACTCTTCAATACCCACACATCAAAGAACATCTATTAGCATCAGCATCATCCAGGAAAACACGACTTCACCAAACGAACTAAATAAGGCGCCAGGGACCAATCGTGGAGAAACAGAGATATGTGACCATTAAGATAGAGAATTCAAAACAGCCGTGTTGAGGAAACTCAAAGAAATTCAAGAAATGCAAAGAAGGAATTCAGAATTATATCAGATAAATTTAACAAAGAAATTAAAATAATTGAAAATAATCAAGCACAAATTTTTTAGCTGAAAAATGCAATTAGCATACTGAAGAATGCAGGAGAATCTTTTAATAGCAGAATTGATCAAGAAGAAGACTTAGTGAGTTTGAAGACAGGCTATTTGAAAATACACAGAGGAGACCAAAAAAAAAAAAAAAAAAAAGAATACAAAACAATGAAGTATACCTGCAGGATCTAGAAAATAGCCTTAAAAGGGCAAGTCTAATAGTTACTGGCCTTAAAGAGAAGACAAGGGTAGAGATAAGGGTAGAAAGTTTATTCAAAAAGATAATGGAGAATGTCTCAAACCTAGAGAAAGATATCAATATCCAAGTACACGAAGGTTATAGAACAGCAAGCAGATGTAACACAAAGAAGACTACCTCAATGCATTTAATAATCAGACTCCCAAAAGAAAAAGAAAGGATCCTAAAAACAGTAAGAGAAAAAAAAAATGAGATAAAATGGAGCTACAATATGTCAGGCAGCAGACTATTCAGTGGAAATCTTACAGGCCAGGAGAGAGTGGCAGAACATATTTAAAGGGCTGAAGGAAAAATACTTTTGCCATAGAATAGTATATCCAGTAAAAATATCCTTCAAACACAAAGGAGAATTAAAGACTTCCCCAGACAAATAAAAGCTGAGGGATTTCATCAACATCAAACCTACCTTACAAGCAATGCTAAAGGAAATACTTCAATCAGAAAGAAAATGACATTAAAGAACAGTAAGTAAGGGTTTGGAAGGTACAGAATGTACAGGTAATAATAAGCACACAGAAAACCACAGAATATTGTAACACTGTAAATATGGTGTGTAAACTACTCTTATACTAAGTAGAAAGACTAAACAATGAACCAATGAAAAACAAGAACTACAACATATCAAGACATAGTCAGTACCATACAATATGAATGGAAACAATAAAAGGTTAAAAAACAAGGGGACAAAGTTATGGCATAAGGTTTTTATTAGTTGTCTTTTTGGGTTTTTTTAATGCAAAGTGTGAAGTTTTTTCAGCTAAAAATAATGGGTTATAAGGTAGTATTTGCAAAACTTATGGTAAACTCAAACCAAAAGACGTGCAGAAGAGACACAAAAAATAAAAAGGAAAAAACTGAATTATATCACTGAGAAAGTCACCTTCCTAGATGAAGAAAGGAAGGAAAAAAAGACAAGAAAACAAATAACAAAATGGCAGAAGTCCTTAACAATAACACTGAATGTAAGTAGACTAAACTCTCTAATCAAAACACATAGAGTGTTTGAATGGATGAAAAAAAAAAAAAAAAAAAAAAAGACCTATTGATCTGTTGCCCACAAGAAATACACTTCACCTATAAAGACATATAAAGACTGAAACTAAAGGGATAGGAAAAAATATTCCATGCCAATGGAAACCAAAGAAGCATGGGAGTTACTATATTTATATCAGACAAAATAAATCTCAAGACAAAAACTATAAAAAGAGACAAGGAAGGTCACTATATAATGATAAAGGGGTCAATTCAGCAAGAGGATATAATAATTGTAAATATCTATGCACCCAATAATGGAGCATCCAGCCATATAAAGAAAATATGATTAGAGCTAAAGAGAGAGATAAACTCAAGTTCAATAACAGCTGGAGATTTCAACACCTTACTTTCAACACTGGACAGATCTTCCAGACAGAAAAACCAAAAAGAAACATCAGACTTAATCTACACTATAGACCAAATGGATCTAATAGACAATTGCAGAATATTTCATACAAGAGCTGCAGGATACACATTATTTTCCTCAGCACATGGATCATTCTCAAGGACATACCATATGTTAAATGCTAAAACAAGTCTTAAAACATTCAAAAAACTTGAAATAATATCAAACATCTTCTCTGACTACAATGGAATAAAACTATAAATGAATATCAAGAGGAATTTTGGAAACTATATGAAGACATGGAAATTAAGCAATATGCTCCTGAATGACCAGTGGGTCCATAAAGAAATTAAGCAGCAAACTGAAAATTGTACTGAAACAAATGATAATAAAAACACAAAATACCAAACCTATGGGATTCAGCAAAAGCAATAATAAGAGGGAAGTTTATAGCTGTAAGTGCCTACATCAAAAAAGAAGAAAAACTTCAAATAAACTATCTAACATTACACCTAAAAGAATTTAAAAAGCAAGAGCAAATCAAACTCAAAATTAGTAGAAGAAAATAAATAATAAAATTAGGAAAGAAATAAAATGGAAATGATAGAAAACAAAAGATTTATAAAACAAAAAAAAATTGATTTGTTAAACAAAATTTACAAACCTTTAACCAGACTAACTAAGAAAAAAAAAGAGAGAAAATCCCAATAAATAAAATTAGAATTGAAAAAAGGAGACATTACAATGGATACTGCAGAAATTCAAAGGATCATTAGTGGCTACTATGAGCAACTACATGCCAATAAATTGGAAAACCTAAAAGAAATAAACAAATTCCTAGATACATACATACCAAGACTGAAACAGAAAGAAATTCAAAACCTGAACAGTTCAGTAACAAGTAATGACATTGAAGCAGTAACAAAATTCTCCCAGTAAAGAAAAGCCTGGGGTCCCAGAGCAAGATGGCCAAATAAGAACAGCTCCAGTCTCTAGCTCCCAGCGCGAGCGACACAGAAAACGGGTGATTTCTGCATTTTCAACTAAGGTACTGGGTTCATCTCACTGGGGAGTGCCAGACAATCAGTGCTGGTCAGCTGGTGCAGCCCGACCAGCAAGAGCTGAAGCAGGCAGGGCGAGGCACTGCCTCACCTGGGAAGCAAGAGGGGGAAGTGAATCCCTTTTCCTAGCCAGGGGAACTGAGACACACAACACCTAGAAAATCGGGTAACTCCCATCCTAATACTGCGCTTTACCAAGGGTCTTAGCAAAGGGCACACCAGTGGATTATATCCCATACCTGGCTGGGAGGGCCCCACGCCCGCCCTCGGAGCCTCCCTCATTGCTAGCACAGCAGTCTGCAAGGCAGCAGCGAGGCTGGGGGAGGGGCGCCTGCCATTGCTGAGGCTTAAGTAAGTAAACAAAGCTGCCTGGAAGCTCGAACTGGGTGGAGCCCACAGCAGCTCAAGGAGGCCTGCCTGTCTCTGTAGACTCCACCTCTGGAGACAGGGCATAGCTAAACAAAAAGCAGCAGAAACCTCTTCAGATGCAAATGACCCTGTCTGACAGCTTTGAAGAGAGCAGTGGATCTCCCAACACAGAGGTTGAGATCTGAGAACAGACAGACTGCCTGCTCAAGTGGGTCCCTGACCCCTGAGTAGCCTAACTGGGAGACATCCCCCACTAGGTGCAGACCAACATCCCACACCTCACACGGTGGGGTACACCCCTGAGATGAAGCTTCCAGAGCAAGAATCAGACAGGAAAACTCACTGTTCAGCAATATTCTGTCTTCTGCAGCCTCTGCTGCTGATACCCAGGCAAACAGGGTCTGGAGTGGACCTCAAGCAATCTCCAACAGACCTACAGCTGAGGGTCCTGACTGTTAGAAGGAAAACTAACAAACAGAAAGAACACCCACACCAAAACCCCATCAGTACATCACCATCATCAAACACCAAAGGCAGATAAAACCACAAAGATGGGGAAAAAGCAGGGCAGAAAAGCTGGAAATTCAAAAAATAAGAGCGCATCTCCCCCTCCAAAGGAACGCCACTCATCACCAGCAACGGATCAAACCTGGATGGAGAATGACTGACGAGTTGAGAGAAGATGGCTTCAGTCCATCAAACTTCTCAGAGCTAAAGGAGGAGTTACGTACCCAGCACAAAGAAACTAAAAATCTTGAAAAAAGAATGGAAGAATGGAAAACTAGAATAATCAATGCGGAGAAGGACATAAACGAATGGACAGAGAAAAAAACCATAACACAAAAAATACGTGACAAATGCACAAGCTTCAGTAACCGACTCAATCAACTGGAAGAAAGAGTATCAGTGATTGAGGATCAAATGAATGAAATGAAGCAAGAAGAGAAGTCTAAAGAAAAAAGACAAAAAAGAAATGAACAAAGCCTTCAAGAAGTATGGGATTATGTGAAAAGACCAAATCTACATCTGATTGGGGTGCCTGAAAGTGAGGGGGAAAATGGAACCAAGTTGGAAAACACTCCTCAGGATATCAACCAGGAGAACTTCCCCAACCTAGTAGGGCAGGCCAACATTCAAATTCAGGAAATACAGAGAACGCCACAAAGATACTCCTCGAGAAGAGTAACTCCAAGACACATAATTGTCAGATTCACCAAAGTTGAAATGAAGGAAAAACTGTTAAGGGCAGCCAGAGAGAAAGGTCAGATTACCCACAAAGGGAAGCCCATCAGACTAACAGCAGATCTCTCGGCAGAAACTCTCCAAGCCAGAAGAGAGTGGGGGCCGTATTCAACATTCTTAAAGAAAAGAATTTTCAACCCAGAATTTCATATCCAGCCAAAATAAGTGTCATCAGTGAAGGAGAAATAAAATCCTTTACAGACAAGCAAATGCTTAGAGATTTTGTCACCACCAGGCCTGCCCCACAAGAGACCCTGAAGGAAGCACTAAACATGGAAAGGAACAACCGGTACCAGCCATTGCAAAACCATGCCAAAATGTAAAGACCATCAATGCTACAAAGAAACTGCATCAACTAACGAGCAAAATAACCAGCTAATATCACAATGACAGGATCAAGTTCACACATAACAATATTAACCTTAAATGTAAATGGACTAAATGGTTCAATTAAAAGACACAGACTGGCAAATTGGATATAGAGTCAAGACCCATCAGTTTGCTGGATTCAGGAGACCCATCTCACATGCAGAGACACACATAGGCTCAAACTAAAGGGATGGAGGAAGATCTACCAAGCAAATGGAGAACAAAAGAAAAGCAGGGGTTGCAATCCTAGTCTCTGATAAAACAGACTTTAAACCATCAAAGATCAAAAGAGACAAAGAAGGCCATTACATAATGGCCAAGGGATCAATTCAACAGGAAGAGCTAACTATCCTAAATATATATGCACCCAATACAGGAGCACCCAGATTCATAAAGCAAGTCCTTAGAGACTTACAAAGAGACTGAGATTCCCATACAATAATGATGGGAGACTTCAACACCCCACTGTCAACATTAGACAGATCAACGAGACAGAAAGTTAACAAGGATATCCAGGAATTGAACTCAACTCTGCACCAAGCAGACGTCTACAGAACTCTCCACCCCAAATCAACAGAATATACATTCTTCTCAGCACGACATCACACTTATTCCAAAATTGACAACATAATTGGAAGTAAAGCACTCCTCAGCAAATGTAAAAGAACAGAAATTATAACAAACTCTCTCTCAGACCACAGTGCAATCAAACTAGGACTCAGGACTAAGAAACTCAATCAAAACCGCTCAACTACATGGAAACTGAACAACCTGCTCCTGAATGACTACTGGGTACATCACAAAAATGAAGGCAGAAATGAAGGTGTTCTTTGAAACCAATGAGAACAAAGATACAACATACCAGAATCTCTGGGACACATTTAAAGCAGTGTGTAGAGGGAAATTTATAGCACTAAATGTCCATAAGAGAAAGCTGGAAAGATCTAAAATTGACACTCTAACATCACAATTAAAAGAACTACAGAAGCAAGAGCAAATACATTGAAAAGCTAGCAGAAGGCAAGAAATAACTAAGATCAGAGCAGAACTGAAGGAGATAGAGACACAAAAAACCCTCCAAAAAATCAATGAATCCAGGAGCTGGTTTTTTGAAAAGATCAACAAAATTGATAGACCACTAGCAAGACTAATAAAGAAGAAAAAAGAGAAGAATCAAATAGACACAATAAAAAATGATAAAGGGGGTATCACCAACGACCCCACAGAAATACAAACTACCATCAGAGAATACTATAAACTCCTCTATGCAAATAAACTAGAAAATCTAGAAGAAATGGATAATTTCCTGGACACTTACACTCTCACAAGACTAAACCAGGAAGAAGTTGAATCCCTGAAGAGACCAATAGCAGGCCCTGAAATTGAGGCAATAATTAATAGCCTACAAACCAAAAAAAGTCCAGGACCAGATGGATTCACAGCTGAATTCTACCAGAGGTACAAGGAGGAGCTGGTACCATTCCTTCTGAAACTACTCCAATCAATAGAAAAAGAGGGAATCCTCCCTAACTCATTTTATGAGGCCAAAATCATCCTGATACCAAAGCCTGGCAGAGACACAACAACAAAAAGAGAATTTTAGACCAATATCCCTGATGAACGTTGATGCAAAAATCCTCAATAAAATATGGGCAAACCTAATCCAGCAGCACATCAAAAAGCTTATCCACCATGATCAAGTGGGCTTCATCTCTGGGATGCAAGGCTGGTTCAACATACGCAAATCAATAAACGTAATCCAGCATATAAACAGAACCAAAGACAAAAACTACATGATTATCTCAATAGATGCAGAAAAGGCCTTTGACAAAATTCAACAGCCCTTCATGCTAAAAACTCTCAATAAATTCAGCATTGATGGAATGTATCTCAAAATAATGAGAGTTATTTATGACAAACACACAGACAATATCATACTGAAAGGGCAAAAAAAATTGGAAGCATTCCCTTTGAAAACTGGCACAAGACAGGGATGCCCTCTCTCACCACTCCTATTCAACATAGTGTTGGAAGTTCTGGCTAGGGCAATCAGTCAAGAGAAAGAAATCAAGGGTATTCAGTTAGGAAAAGAAGAAGTCAAATTGTCCCTGTTTGCAGATGATATGATTGTATATTTCAAAACCCCCGTCATCTCAGCCCAAAATCTCCTTAAGCTGATAAGAAACTTCAGCAAAGTCTCAGGATACAAAATTAATGTGCAAAAATCACAAGCATTCTTATACACCAGTAACAGACAGAGAGCCAAATCAGGAATGAACTTCCATTCACAATTGCTTCAAACAGAATAAAATACCTAGGAATCCAACTTATAAGGGATGTGAAGGACCTCTTCAAGGAGAACTACAAACCACTGCTCAGTGAAATAAAAGAGGACACAAACAAATAGAAGAACATACCATGCTCATGGATAGGAAGAATCAATATCGTGAAAATGGCCATACTGCCCAAGGTAATTTATAGATTCAAAGCCATTCCCATCAAGCTACCGATGACTTTCTTCACATAATTGGAAAAAACTGCTTTAAAGTTCATATGGAACCAAAAAAGACCCCGCATTGCCAAGACAATCCTAAGTCAAAAGATCAAAGCTGGAGGCATCACGCTACCTGACTTCAAACTACATTACAAGGCTAAAATAACCAAAACAGCATGGTACTGGTATAGTACAAAACAGAGAGATAGACCAATAGAACAGAACAGAGTCCTCAGAAATAATACCACACATCTACAGCCATCTGATCTTTGACAAACCTCAGAAAAACAAGAAATGGGGAAAGGATTTTCTATTTAATAAATGGTGCTGGGAAAATTGGCTAGCCATATGTAGAAAGCCGATACTGGATCCTTTCCTTACTCCTTATATGAAAATTAATTCAAGATGGATTAGAGACTTAAATGTTAGACCTAATACCATAAAAACCCTGGAAGAAAACCTAGGTAATACCATTCAGGACAGAGGCATGGGCAAGGACTTCATGTCTAAAACATCAAAAGCAATGGCAACAAAAGCCAAAATTGACAAATGGGATCTAATTAAACTAAGGAGCTTCTGCACAGCCAAGGAAACTACCATCAGAGTGAACAGGCAACCTACAGAATGGGAGAAAATTTTTGCAATCCACTCATCTGACAAAGGGCTAATATCCAGAACCTACAAAGAACTCAAACAAATTTACAAGAAAAAAACAAACAACCCCATCAAAAAGTGGGCAAAGGATATGAACAGACATTTTTCTCAAAAGAAGACATGCATACAGCCAACAGACACATGAAAATATGCTCGTCATCACTGGCCATCAGAGAAAAAAATCAAAACCACAATGAGATACCATCTCACACCAGTTAGAATGGCAATCATTAAAAAGTCAGGAAACAACAGGTGCTGGAGAGGATGTGGAGAAATAGGAACACTTTTACACTGTTGGTGGGATTGTAAACTAGTTCAACCATTATGGAAAACAGTATGGGGATTCCTCAAGGATCTAGAACTAGAAATACCATATGACCCAGCCATCCCATTACTGGGTATATAACCAAAGGATTATAAATCATGCTGCTATAAAGACACATGCACACGTATGTTTATTGCGGCACTATTCACAATAGCAAAGACTTGGAATCAACCCAAATGTCCATCAGTGACAGACTGGATTAAGAAAATGTGGCACATATACACCATGGAATACTATGCAGCCATAAAAAAAGATGAGTTTGTATCCTTTGTAGGGACATGGATGCAGCTGGAAACCATCATTCTCAGCAAAGTATCGCAAGAACAGAAAACCAAACACCACATGTTCTCACTCATAGGTGGGAATTGAACAATGAGATCACTTGGATTCTGGAAGGGGAACATCACACACCGGGGCCTATTATGGGGAGGGGGAAGGGGGGAGGGATGACATTGAGAGTTACACCTGATGTAAATGACGAGTTTATGGGTGCTGACGAGTTGATGGGTGCAGCACACAAACATGGCACAGGTCTACAAATGTAACAAACCTGCACGTTGTGCACATGTACCCTAGAACTTAAAGTATAATAATAAAAATAAATTAAATTAAAAAAAAGAAAAGCCTGGGACCTGAAAGCTTTACTGATAAATTCTACCAAACATTTAAAAAAGAATGAAACCGAATACTACTCAAACTCTTCCAAAAAAAATAGAGGAGGAGGGAATACTTCCACACTGAATCTATGAGGCCAGTATTAACCTGACACCCAAACCAGACAAAAACACATCAAAAAATGAAAACTACAGTCCAATACCTCATATGAATTTGATGTAAAAATCCTCAGCAAAATATTAGCAAGCCAAATTCAGGAATACATTAGAAAGATCATTCAACATGACCAAGTGGGATTTATCGCTGGGATGCAAGGCTGGTGCAGCATATACAAATCAATTGCTTTGACACATCATATCAACAGAATAAAGAATAAAAACTATGTAATCATTTCAAATGATGCTAGAAAAGCATTTGGTGAAGTCCAACATCCTTCATGTTAAAAAGCCTCAAAAAACTGGGGATAGAAGGAATATATCTCAACATAATAAGAGCCATATATGACAGACCCACAGCTAGTATCATACTAAATGAGGAAAAACTGAAAGCCTTTCCTTTAAGATCTGGAACATGACAAGGATGCCCACTATCATCACTGTTATTCAACATAGTACTGGAAGGCCTAGCTAGAGCAATCACACAAGAAAAAAATATAAAGGGCAGCCAAATTAAAAAGGAAGAAGTCAAACTATGCTTGTTTGCAGATGATATGATCTTATATTTGGAAAAACATAAAGACTCCACAAGAAAGTTGTTAGAACTGATAAACAAATTAAGTAAAATTACAGAATACGAAATCAACGTACAAATATCAGTGGCATTTCTATATGCCAGCAGTGAACAATCTGAAAAAGAAAAAATTATAAAACTTACATGGGACCACAAAAGACCCAGAATAACCAAACCTACGCTAACCAGAAAAGCAAAACTAGAAGAGTCTTATTACCTACTTCAAATTATACTACAGAGCTATAAGGAACCAAAACAGCATGTTACTGGCATAAAAACAGATATATACACCGATTGGAACAGAATAGAGAACCCAGAAGCAAATCCACAAACCTACAGTGAACTCATTTTCAACAAAGGTGCCAAAAATAGACCCTAGGGAAAAGAAAATCTCTTCAATAAAGAGTTCTGGGAAAAGTGGAAATGTATACACAGAGGAATGAAGCTAGATCCCTATGTCTCACCATATGCAAAAATCAAATCAAAATGGATTAAAGACTTAAACCTAACACCTCAAACTGTGAAACTGCTACAACTTTGGGGAAGATCTCCAGGGTATTGGTGTGGGCAAAGATTTCTTGAGCAACACCCCACAAGTATAGGCAACCAAAGCAAAAATGAACAAACGGGATCACATCCAGTTAAAAAGCTTCTGCACAGCGAAGGATACATTTAATAAAGTGAAGAGACAACCCACAAAATAAAAGAAAATATTTGCAAACTACCCATGTGACAAGGGATTAATAACCAGAATATATAAGGAGCTCAAACAACTATATATGAAAAAAATCTAATAATCCAATTAAAAAAACATGAGCGAAAGATTTGAGAAGACATTTCTCAAAAGAAGACATACAAATGGCAAACAGGTATAAGAAAAGGTTCCCAACATCATTTGTCATCAGAGAAATGCAAATCAAAACTACAATGAGATACCCTCTCACCCCAATTTAAATTGCTTATATCCAAAGGACAGGCAATAATAAATACTGGTGAGGATGTAGAGAAAAGGGGAGCTTCATACATTGTTGGTGGAAATGTAAGTTAGTAAAACAACTATGGAGAACATTTTGGAGCATCCTCAAAAAACTAAAATTTGAGCTACCATTTGATCCAGCAATACCACTGCAGAGTATATACACAAAAGAAACAAAATCAGTATATCAAAGAGATACCTGCACTCCCTTGTTCATTGCAGCACTGTTTACGATAGCTAAGATTTGGAAGCAACGTAAGTTCCATCAACAGATGAATGGATAAAGAAAATGTGGTACACAATTGCCCCAAAACGAATAAAATACCTCTGAATACAGTGAACCAGGGAGGTGAAAGATCTCTACAATGAGAATTACAAACCACTGATTAAAAAAAAAAAAAATCTGAGACAATACGAATGGAAAAACATCCCATGCTTACGGGTAGAAAGAATCAGTATCATTAAAATGGTCACACTGCCCAAAGCAATTTACAGATCCGATGCTATTCCTATCAAACTACCAATGACATTCTTCACAAAACTAGGAAAAAAAGAACTATTTTAAAATTCATATAGAACCAAGAAAGAGCCCGAATAGCCAAGGCATTCCTAAGCAAAAAGAACAAAGCTGGAGGCATCATGTTACCCAACTTCATACTATATTACAGTACTACAGTAACCAAAAAAGCATGGTACTGATAAAAAAGCAGACACACAGACCAATGGAACAGAATACAGAACCCAGAAAAAAGGCCACACACCTACAACAACCTGATCTTCAACAAACCTGACAAAGACAAACAATGAGGAAAAGACTCCCTATTCAATAAATGGTGCTGGGATAACTGTCTAGACATATGCAGAAGACTGAAGCTGGACCCCTTCCTTACACCATATACTAAACTCAACTCAAGATGGATTAAAGACTTAAATGTGAAACTCAAAACTATTAAAATCCTGGAAGGCAACCTAGTCAATACCATCCTGGACAGAGGAACGGCCAAAGACTTCATGACAAAGACACCAAAGGCAATCGCGACAAAAGCAAAAATTGACAAATGGAATCTAATTAAATTTAAGAGCTTCTGAACAGCAAAAGAAACTATCAACAGAGTGAACAGACAGTCTACAGAATGGGAGAAAATATTTGCAAACTATGCATTTGATAAAGGTAATATCAAATATCTGTAAGGAACTTAAACAATTTTACAAGAAAAAAACAAACCACCCCATTAAAAAGTGAGCAAACACTTTTCAAAAGAAGACAGACATGTGACCAACAAGCATATGAAAAAAACTCAATATCACTGATCATTAGAGAAACAAAATCAAAACCACAAGGAGATACCATGTCACACCAGTCAGAATGGCTATTACTAGAAAGCAAAAATAAAAAAAAAAAAATAACATGCCGGCGAGGTTGCAGAGAAAAGGGAACACTTATACACTGCTGGGCAGAGTGTAAATTAGTTCAACCATTGTGTAAAACAGTTTGGTGATCTCTCAAAGAGCTAAAAGCAGAACTACTATTTGACCCAGCAATCCCAGTACTGGGTATATAACCAAAGGAATATAATTTGTTTTATTATAAAGACAAACGCGCATGTCTGTTCATTGCAGCGCTATTCACAATAGCGGACATAGAATCAACATAAATGCCCATCAATGACAGAACGGATAAAAAAAAGTGATATATATACACCATGGAATATTATGCAGCCATAAAAAATAATGAGATTGTGTCTTTTGTGGGAGGCTAGAGGCTATTATCCTCAGCAAACTAATGCAAGAACAGAAAACTAAATACCACATATTGTCACTTGTAAGTGGGAGCTAAATGATGAGAACTTATGAACGCAAAGAAGTAAACAACAGACACTGGGATATACTCAAGTGGGGAGGGTGGGAGGAGAAAGAGGAGCAAAAAAGATTATTATTGGTTACTGAGCTTAATTCCTGGGTGATGAAATAATCTGTATAACAAATCCCAGTCACATGAGTATACCTATGTAACAAAACTTCACAGGTATTCCTGAATCTAAAACAAACATTAAAAAAAGAAAATGTGGCACATACACATGATGGAGTCCTATCAGCCATAAAAAAGAATGAGACCCAGTCATTGGAAACAACATGTATGGAACTGGAGATCATTATGCTAAATGAAATAATCCAGGCACAGGAAGACACACATCACATGTTCTCACTTATTTGTGGAATCTTAAAATAAAAAAAAAAAAAAAATGAGCTAATGGACACAGAAAGTAGAAGGATGGTTACCAGAGGCTTGGAAGAATAGTGAGGGGCTGGAGGGAAGGTGGGGATGGTTAATGGGTACAAAAAAAATAGAGGGAATGAATAAGACCTACTATTTGATAGTACAATAGGGTGACTAGAGTCAATATAACTTAATTGTACATTTTAAAATAACTTAGAGTGTAATTAAATTGTTTGTAACTCAAAGAATAAATGTTTGAGTGGATGGATACCCCACTCTCCATGATGTGGTTATTTCACATTGCATGCCTATATCAAAATATCTCATGTACCCCATAAATACATACATCTACTATGTAACCACAAAAATTTTTAAAAATAACTTAAAAATAAACTTTTACCTAAAAAATGTATACACAAAAATATAAATAATTTATTCTCAGCACGTTTCAAAAATGTGCTATGGCAAGCTAGAATCAATCAAACAGAACAGGAATAGTAAGAACATTTACCAAGGATATGTAAATGGACATTTTATAATTTTTTAATTAAAGTAACATTTACAAGAATGCTAAACGAATATTACTTTAATATAACATTTATACAAATGTTTTATTAAGGTTTTTAATGCTGCCTCAAATGGAATAATATTTCTACATTTTGCCTTTAGTGTTTTTTCTTTTTATTCACAGTTAATATTTGTATGTCTTTTGTTCCTGTTCATTATTAATCTGATTAATCTTACCACTAAAATGAAGACAATTGAAAGGGATAATTCATTCAAGAACTCTATGCATATGCCTTTATCAGTACACTCTATACTGCCTACTTCCCACCTATCAGTTAGTTCCTGGTCTATTCTCTATTTACATTAGAAACATTCTCTCAACAAGTTTTCTCCACCCTTTTTTAGCTTCATTCCTTTGTTCATTCCCAAATAGAACTCTATCAATGCTAACATGACCGAAATATAGTCCTCCTGTTTGTAAAATCAAGAGGCTTCCCAAATAATGGAAAACTAAATTATTGAGCTTCACTGCCCCTTCTTTGAAGGAACATGAATCCATATGGGACAAAGGCTTTTACATATTTCCCACTAATGTAGAGAAAGACCTCAAAAAAAAAGGAATTCTCGGATTTTATTTACATTTATAAACTGAGAACCATCTTGGAAACAAAAAAAAAAAAAATTAAAAAAAAAAAAAGAAACAAAACACCAAACTGAATACACAGCATATCTGTCATTCAATTCAATGAGACTAAACCATAAATAATGAAAGCTTTAGGCTGCTCTGCCTATGGAGTAGTCATTCCTTTGTTCCTTTACTTTCTTGATAAACTTACTTTCACTTGAAAACAAGGAAAAATAATAAAAGCTTTAGATTGTGGCAGAATAGGGATTATGTAAACATCATATGACTTCATAAAAAAGAACATGCTCCTAAAATAACAAAAACCCGTCAGTCCTCAAGGAACAACCCAAAAGAACTGCAAATGTAAGAATGTGGCTCTGTCAAATGTACGTATACCAATTAAACACTGGAGCAGTTACTACTCTCTTTAGAGGTCACAGTGTTCTATATGTGCCCATCATCAAAATGACTGCTCTTGACAGGATATAATCAGCATCAAGACTATATAATGTTCCTTTTCTTAATTGCAAGCTGAAAATCAATTAATTATTCTCTGCATAGAGTAGAAACGCTTCACAGAAATCTGATTTAGAGTTATACTCATCAATGCTTTCCAACCCAAAGCTATAATTCCTCTGGTGTCAAGAAATTTTTATTTAACTGAAGGAAGATGGTTATTTAGGGGTTCTAAACACAGGAAGGTGTGTTAAAGTAAACAACTGGCCTCATGTAATTTGCCAGGTTTTGATCTGCTAACACCTGTAATGACTACTGTATTCATTAAGAACATGATTACAGGGACATCTCAGGTTGACTGTGCTGTCCTGATTGGTGCTGCTGGTGTTGGTGAATTTGAAGCTGGTATCTCCAAGAATGGGCAGACCAGTAAGCATGCCCTCCTGGCTTACACACTGGGTGTGAAACAGCTAATTGTTGGTGTTAACAAAATGGATTCCACTGAGCCACCCTACAGCCAGAAGAGATACGAGGAAATCATTAAGGAAGTCAGCACTTACATTAAGAAAATTGGCTACAACCCCGACACAGTAGCATTTCTGCCAATTTCGGGTCGGAATGATGACAACATGCTGGAGCCAAGTGCTAATGTGCCTTGGTTCAAGGGATGGAAAGTCACCTGTACAGATGGCAATGCCAGTGGAACCACACTGCTTGAGGCTCTGGACTACATCCTACCACCATCTCGTCCAACTGACAAGCCCTTGTGCCTGCCTCTCCAGGATGTCCACAAAATTGGTGGTATTGGTACTGTGCCTGTTGGTCAAGTGAAGACTGGTGTTCTCAAACCCGGTATGGTAGTCACCTTTGTTGCAGTCGATATTACAACTGAAATAAAGTCTGTTGAAAGGCACCAGGAAGCTTTGAGTGAAATAAAGCTTTGAGTGAAATGAAATAAAGCTTTATTCCTGGGAACAATGTGGGCTTCCATGTCAAGAATGTGTCTGTCAAGGATGTTCGTTCTGGCAACATTGCTGGTGACAGCAAAAATGGCCCACCAATGAAAGCAGCCGGCATCACTGCTCAGGTGATTATCCTGAACCATCCAGGGCAAATCAGTGCTGGCTATGCCCCTGTACTGGATTGCCGCATGGCTCACATTGCATGCAAGTTTGCTGAGCTGAAGGAAAAGACTGATCACCTTTCTGGTAAGCAGCTGGAAGATGGCTCTAAATTCTTGAAGTCTGGTGATGCTGCCATCATTGATATGGTTCCTGGCAACCTCGTGTGTATTAAGAGCTTCTCAGACTATCCTCCTCTGGGTCACTTTGCTGTTTGTGATGTGAGACAGACAGTTGGTGTGGGTGTCATCAAAGCAGTGAACCAGAAGGCTGCTGGAGCTGGCAAGGTCACCAAGTCTGCCCAGAAAGCTCAGAAGGCTAAATGAATATTATCCCTAATACCTGACACCCCAGTCTTAATCAGTGGTGGAAGAAGAGTCTCTGAATTCTTTGTTTCAATTGGCCATTTAAGTTTAATAGTAAAAGACTGATTAATGATAACAATGCATTGTAAAACCTTCAGAAGGAAATAAAAATGTTTTGTGGACCACTTCATTTTTTTTGTTTTTTTTTTTTGTGTGTGTGGGTTTTTTTTTTTTTTTTTTTTTTGCATGTGGCAGTTTTAAGTTATTAGTTTTTAAAATCAATACTTTTTAATGGAAACAACTTGACCAAAATCTGTCACATAATTTTGAGACCCATTAAAAGAGAGTTTAATGAGAAAAAAAGTAAATAAAATTGAATATTAGAATAAGTAAATTTTATTTAGACAGGTAAATATGCCGAGAACATTTTATAATGCACTGCAAAGCCAAATCAATGTTATTTTAATTTTCCACATTTCTGAATTATATGTATTATTTATTCTTCCTTCCACTAATGTAGGTTAGCTGAGAGTTAACCATGAAACAATAAAACTCAACCTAGATAATCTGGAGGTGAAACAATAAGAATGTAGCGAGTTCTTAGTATTACCACTTCCCCTGATAAGGAGACTTGCACATAGTAGGTGCTTACTAAATATTTGTCGAAATGAATTGAATTGGAAAATATCACACTTATATGTTTAAAATTAATATGCTAATTGGCTTATAAAGTGAGACCTGAAGATTGTATGCTATGCATAAAATGTACTATGGAGTAATGTTTTTTCTATGAACAAATTCCCCTTTTGCATACCTCAGATAAAAACCTAGGGGGAACTCACAGATTTTTCTACAAAATAAATTTAGAAGTTTAACAGGTTACAGGATATTTTTCAAAGCAGCAAGCTTAACAGTAACATTAAACATTTAATTATACATGTTTGCAAATAATCTGGTTTTCTAAAGTTATTTACATTTAAACATAACATATTAAGGGTCAATGTACTCTGGATGAATAAAAACAAATCACTCATCTCTGTTTTAATTTTTGGCATAATACTGTACAGGACCACATGCAAAGCAAATGATGCTCTAAGACTGAGGATCTTACTAATTTAAAACTCTTAACACAAATCAAAGCAAGCTTTTTAACATAAATTTTTAAAAAATCCACAGTTGCACATTTTATTACAAAAACATGTGTTTCATGGATTGATTAACTTTATGAATTTAACAATTCATATCCCTTTTAACAAATATATAAAAAGTTACTAAGGTCAATTAACTATGGTCATTCTTAAGTGGAAATACATGTTTTACTTCATGCTCCTTTTTATGTGTACTTTATAAGCACACTTTCTGCTCTCATAAAACTAAAATGCCTTCTTTTGTATCTTAATAACTGACTGTTTTTAATTGGACTTTTCTGGTATAATTCTAAAGACTGAAAAAGGGTCTAATGTTTACTGATATAATGCATGAGGCAGATATGGGAAAGGAAATTTAAGGATTATTCAATAATAGATGTGGCAAAATTTTGTAATCTCAAATATTTCATAATTTAGTAAATATAATAGGAGGGATAATACAGCTTATACACCTTAAGCTAATGATAGCATAATGGTAGTCTGTACGGTCCATGAAAGAACAGACTGTATTGTTCATTTCATTCACAGCACTTAGCACCTAGACCACTGCCTGGCACCACAAAGAATACCCTTAATAAATGCTCGACAGACACACACACACACACACACACACACACACACACATGCACACACACACACACAGGCTATCATAACAAATCTAATCATGAGCGATCAAAATGGTTGTAAAGAAGTTTTTAAAATTTCATTTAAATGCCAATAATTAAGTAGATAGACATGAATTTTCCAAATGTCTATAGCTTAAAGACAATACAGCAAAAATCATACTCACTGGTTGCCACTGCACTCCCGCCTGGGTGACAGAGCCAGACCTTGTCCCAAACAAAAACAAAAACAAAAACAAAACACACACCAAAAAAAAATCCATACTCACTGGGATCTAACTTATGTCCTCTGGGGAGGTCAACTTGAGGTTTGGTAATTAAACTTCCTTGGATTGAACCCAAAAGGGGAACCATATCATAATGTATCCCATCTTATCATCAGTAGTGTTATATAGAGCAAGTCTTCGGTGTGTGCACATTTACTATCATTTTAGAATGATCAAGGCTTTGACTACATATATAATATTTTATGGATGATCATATTAAAGTTTTTACATAGTTCTGTGAATTTAGTGTGCTTTAATATGGCACTAAACTCAAGATTCTTAAAATAGATACTCTGTAATTGCACCTATATACCCTACTACCAAAGGCCATTAAGAGACAGTATAGTCTTATATGATAATTACATATGTTTTCAAAACGTTTTTACTTCAGTATAGCAGGATATCTCATAATGCACACATAACATACATAATGCATTAACAGTATGATAATAAAAATAAATTTTTCTAAATATTGTTTGTAAAAATAAATACATAATTAACATTGTTTGTGATGATAGTACTATATTTTTAGACAAACATGAAAGATAGACTTCTCACAAAATAACTGAAAGCTCAGAAACTAACATATTGCTATAAGCTATAATGGTTATAACTGTTAATCCAATACACCTTTTATACAAACCCATAAACACATGAGTGGAAAAATAGCACAGATGTTCATCTCTAATGCAATTTCCATTCAATTTCCTAAGTGCGGTCCCTGTGTGCAAACTAGCTTAACGTTATGTTTAGCTTGCAAATTCTTTTAATAAATAATGAATGCAATAAAACTAGATCAATGGCAAGCTGAGAAATCATAAAAAAAAAAAAAAGGCTTTTGTGTTCAGGCTGTTGCCCATTTCAAACTTTAATCCGGCGACAGATCAATAATACTTTTTTCTTTTAACCTATCACATAAATAGCAGATAGACTAAATGTAGCCCAAATGCTGTTACCAGCTAGTAGTTGCTAGCAACCTGATAAGATCACTGTACACAACTGCAATCGAATGCTATATACCTTTGTATACACACTACATTACGCACCATTGAACAGTCAATTTGTTTAAAAATAAAAAGATTACACAGCAATAAAAATACTGTGGTTTATTATTTTTTAAACTTTCCTGTACTATGTATTTTTCCAGTAGTATGATTACAAAGTTCCACCACAATTTGCTCTAATAAACAAAGTAATTGTAATGGGTCAAAATAGTACACAGGTACAAGTAGTTTCAACTTCAGGGTTCCTAGATTAAAGGAAATTTTACTCTTCAAAATTAATTACACCTGAAAGAATTAAGTTCTTTTTTAAATGGGTGGTGAGGAGGATAGTTCATGCAAATTTGAGTTTCCATTGGATTGGGTCTTAAGATTATTCAGTAAAAAAATCAAATCATTATTTTTAACATGTATTTGTATTTCTAGTCACAGACTAGAAAGAAGGGAGGAAAACCCTCTTGTTACCAACTCATTTTGAATACACATGTATTTACTGTTTGAAAACAGGATCACAAGTCAACTGCCACAAGGGTTAGTGCTCATATCAAGTAGTATAAATCTAAATCACCAATAATCATTTTATGGTCTTAGGCTCACTTTACTTATTAATTCTTGCCTTTTCATAATATTTGAGCATCTCTACTGGGTTTTCACCTAAGGGAAATATCAAGAAGTCATACTTGCTTTGAAGATGTACTTCATTTCAAATAGTCTAAGTTCATATACTAGATTTTGATACCTTTACATGTGTATTTGTGAAAGGTCTATGGCATGATTACAAATTGTTTTATATTGGATTTAAAATTTCAGGATTAGTATCTCTTCAATAACTGCATACTTTAACTATTTCTTACCTTTTGTTAAGGAACATCATAATCTGCAAAGAATTCTGATAAGAGGAATAAATGTGTGTATATGTGTATGCATAGTTGTATTCATTCAACAAATGTGAATTAAGTGTCGAATATACACACAATATTAGGCTTCATGAACCGTTTCAAAGAACATTACTGGAGTTAAAAATGACTCCTCAGAAATTGTTATTATAAACCCAAGGTTTTGTTTTATGTAACAAATTCAGTTCTCTTTTAAGGATACCATGATAGGTATTGATAAAGATACCTTTTCCTTAAAGTATATTCAATTTTGCATAAAACAACTTGTGTTACTTCTTAAACTCACAGTCTCAGTATAATATTTTCACCAATTTTAACATACAAATTTAGTGTTGAAGAAGGATGTGGTGAGATACCACCATGAAGGCATTTACACGTTTTAAAGAAAATTTGGAAAAAAGTTAACTATTGTCCCATAATTTACTGAAGTTCATTTTAAACTTCTCTTTAAACTCTACCATAGATAATAGTATATGTATCATAAACATCCATCATTAGCCTAACTGATTGAGATACAATTTTTCCTGAATTTGAGATCTAAACAGTATCATAGAACAGTGTTAACTGTTTTCCTATTCTAATAAAGGTAGGAATAAAATTATAATTAAGGAATACTGTATAGGCTTTCAAAGAGGATCTACTTCTAAAAACTGATTTTTAAAATACATATTCTTCAGAAAGCTGAAAAAGAGAAAATTTGAATCTCCTTTTTAAAATTTGCATTTTCAAATATCAGACTAACTGAAAAGTTATATCACCTACAATATTAAATTCAAAATATTTCACATCAATTGACAGCATTGTTTCTCTCTCAGAATTAAGGAAACAAAGCCATGGGTTAAATGAAATGAAGTATGGTGGTTATGATATTTAAGGGAGGTAAGTAATAAATTTCACTAGAGTGATATCAAAGTTCCTTTTGGTGACCATATGCTTTTCTATAGCTTAAGAAATTAAACTATAAAAGTAGCATTTATTGCTACTGGATAATTTATGATTTATAAATAATTACCCAGAATATAAATATATTAACATGAAATAAACTTTTCTGGGATTTTCAGCATTACAAAGTGAATAAATGATGAATACACAATGGACAGACTGTCTCCTTCCTACTAAAAAAAATACTAAATCCTGAAGGAGTTCTAAATCCCTTCATAAGAGTATATTGCAGCTGCATTAAGCCAACGAAAAGCTTATTAGTAAGGATTTAAAAACTAACACCCTTCTGTAATCAATTTGGATACAGTATTATTCTATTTATAGTGACACTTTCAATGTGTCCCAACCATATATTACTAATTCTCATTTTTCCTGCTATGATTAAATATTAATATAGAGGCACTATTAAGCAGCTACACTATATTTAGGTTTTAATATGTTGATTTCCACCATTTTGGAATAGTTCACAATATAGCATGAGTATTGAGACTCTTTCCCATGAAAAATCTTAAGATTGATTTGGTATTTTTCTCTGATTCTCAAATAAAATAAATTTAGTTGTTCTAGCAGAAAATGGAAAAAGGGATGCCGCCACTTTAAAAGCTTCAATCTCTTTGACATTGCTGGCAGTGTATGGGAACATTAATGCATCTGTCATGATAACAAGCTAAGAATAACATCTAGACATCAAACCGAGCAGAGAATCCATCTGAAGTGATTCATTCAGATCTGTCTCATTGATTTATTAAACACAGGGCAACATCTGCAGCCTCACAGAGCCGCTTGGTGAAATGAATGCAAGATCAATTCAAATGGAAAAAAGTGTAAAAGAGATAAATCAAAACACAATTTGCATGCAGTTTCACAATCAGGCTTATTGGGTGCAAATGCTCAATTTCCCTTCCAAAGCAAATGTGTTTAAATGTTGTTTTATCTTTTTAGAATTGTGTGATCTGAAGTGACAGTGAAGAGTTTTGCAGGTTGAGATGGTGAAAAAGAAAAGGAGGAAATAAATGCAACCAAAGGCTTTTTGAATATGCAACAAGAATATCATTAATACCTAATTGTTTTGCTTTGAGGGAAAGGTTTGATGTCTTTTTCGCAAAAACATAATATTTTCAGTTTTGGATCAATTAGGATGGTTTTAATACATACTTAAAATGTATAGAGTAGATAACCCCAAATCATTTGTATCTCTAAATGCATAAGACGAAGTGCCACTGGAGAGCGAGATTACCAACTGAAATATAACATGTTCTGATTAGGCTTTTCATAATTGTATTTGTCTGCTAGAAGCATGTTAAAGACATCTATGAATTTCATTAAGACAAAATAAATTTACCTAAGAAAGCATCAAATAATTCAGACTTGATATCTTCTATAGGTATTAGGTATTTCCTGTGTAAAGCCATATAAAACATTAATGTCTGAAGACCATCATGTACTAATTATTTATTGACATTCATGTGCTATACATTGAGGATCATATGATACATAAAAATCCAAAGATATACTGCATCATGTCATGGATCATTTCTTTAATGCAGTATCCATCACCTAATAAATGAGTGAGGCGCATATGAATACCAGCTAAAGTAGTTAAATACAAAACTGTTGGTAAATCAGAAACGTATATTTAAAATGAATGTAAACATGGAAGGTCTATGCATTGGCATATAATTATAATTGCTTTGATTATAATCTTGACATCATTCTTCTCATAAAGGACAGAGCATTGTTGACCATGTGGCTGCTTTTAACAGACAATATGACTGTCTTTTCATCATCCTATAGAATAGAATGTGCATTTACTACACAGATTCTTTTCTAAAATGTTTTTATCATTACTTAAAATGTAAGCGATACAAAATATTAGCTCAGGAAAGTGATTCAAGTTCTGCAAAAATTTGATGTTGCCTAACTGTAAATGTAAAACATAAATTTTCAAAGTAAATTATGCTACTCTATATAGATTATGAACTATAAAGTACTCATCAAGTTTGAATACAAAGCTAAACTCATTGAGTGCTCATAATAACCATATTTCTAGTATTTGAAAATAGTTTTAAAATGTTGTAAAATGTGCTTTGATATTAAAAATATCTTTAATATAAAACCATATTCGTGTTCTGTTTATATACTATCAAAATAACAAGAAACTACAATTGGAAATTTTAAGTTTAAAAACTGAATTCTGTTTGGTTTGAATATATGTTGAATCATGTCTCCAAATGCATTACTAAAATGTTTTCTTAGTCATTCTTTCTTGTTTCGTCAAGCACCCATTTAACTCTAAATGACCAAATAACATTTAATCAGTTGGCCCTCAAACAAAATTAAATGCTGGTCATGAAATCTGACAATATTTTACTTTTATATTGATAGGTAGGTAAAAAGAGAAACACTAAAATCTATTGATTGTTTAGTCATTTTCATATTTAGGGAAAACAATTTTAATTTAATATTTTACTGCTGCATTAAACTTAGGAGAATTTAGTAAGAAAAATCTATTGCATAAGAATGAAAATTGTCTACATTCGCTTTCTAAACCTGCCTGTCCTCTCTGGTATTAAAAACTATAAGTTTTCTTGTACAAAATATTACACAGAAATCACAGTGCTTTATCTGCAAAAACAAAATCCAAAACAGTATAGTGGTTTTTTCCCATTTAATGTTGATTATTTTTATCATCCTTTAAAAAAAAATCCTCAAAATAATACCCTTATAATTAATTTTGGAAGTTAACAGTCATGAAGGAAAAATGTTGTACAGTTCTTTGAAATTACAAAGATGTAAACCTTGACTTGTCAAACAGAACAATGAATGGTCAGGAGTTTTAATCTCACTATCTCTCTAGTAGTTGAAGCAGATATTATTTCTTAACTTCTAGGAAGACAACTAAATATTTCAATAATTGGCTAATAACAAAATAGTTAATATAAGGCACTGGTAGTTCTTGCTGTGACTTTCAGTACTATCAAAGAAACAATTATGTATATATTTTACTCATTCATTTTTCTTCAGTGTACACAATGGGCACTGAAGCAAATCAAAATATCACTTAGTAGTAATACCTCAAGGTCCTTGAAAATGACCAATTTGAAAACAGTACATTTTGTGTGTTCTGGGATGGCATAGAAAGCATTCCAAATGCTCTAAGTCAGGACTTGTACTCTTCCCCACATACTTGACAGAGAAGGGAATAAATGTTTATTATACAGGAAGAGAAAATTGCCAATGACACCATTACAAATAGGCCTTCCATTCAACAACATATAATGAACATTTATCCATCAAGCGATGAAGATGAATCTTCTTTGAAATAAGAATGGTGTTTAAGAGTTTCCATTCGCTAAACATTTACTTTTTTCTTGCGCTTCCCTCCCTGCTCTTAGCTAGAAGCACTAAGAAGTCATGAGTCCTGAAGGACAATCCTCTTTAGCCAGATCTCCACTGGTACATCACTCATCTTGGAGCATCTCTATAAGCTCTTCTGTTCCATCTTTCACTCCATCTCAAGGCATCACTGTGCTCTTTTCCTGCATTTCTACTCTCTTCCTGGCCTGGAGTCTCATCTACCTTACTTTGTCTCTCTTGGACCTCTTTCCTATTTACATCCTTTACCTTTCTTTTCACTGAATAGAAAAGTCACAGAAATAATGTGGATCTAAAAATTTCACAATTTTCTTTAAAAATTCAGATTTGGGGAGTAACTTAAAGTATACATTTCTGTAAATAATCTCACCTAAAGTCATATAGCATTTATTAAATGCATTATTACATTTTGTAATTTTAATAATGTGGTTAGGAGGGCACTTTGAATCACTAAAATTTGTTGATATCATTTTATCATTAATTAGATTTTTCCCAGAAATTGTGGTTTTCTTCTATCTAAAATTGCAATTTAAGTGTGTTTCTAGTAGTTTTCCTCATCTTCACTAATGGATTGCATTCATAGAATATACTTCATAAATTTTTACAATTAAGAAAATTGCAATACTTGTAACACAGTTTTAAAATATGAATATAACAAACAAAATATCCATAGAGAAAAGAAAATGCAATAGAAGGCACATGAATCACATCACAGATATATTTCTTCCTACATATTTAATATTTCTCTATCACCTTTATACACACACATACACACAAGCAATTCACACACACGAAAAGTTACTATTGCTGTGATAAGGAGTAAATAAAAGTTAATTAGATAAAAATAATAACCTAAACATACATGGTATAACAGGGTCCAAAAATATTATAAGATCACCGGCCTCTGGATGTTTTTTTTTTAATAAGTAGCTCTAATAAAAATTAGGAAAAGTTTCCATTTATAGAGAAAAGTATCAAAATCATATTAAAATACTAATCTATTTATTTGAAAATTGTAGTCATAGGTTTTTCTCAAGAATGTGCAAATTAATTGAGGAAGGAAGAATTTCCTAAGTGTAATAACTGTTCCACTTTAAGAATGGGCATTTGTAAGAGAGGGGAGAGGGGGAAGAGAGAAAGAACAGGGATGGGGAGATGAGAGACTGATAAAGAGAGAGAGTTAATAAGAGAATAGGTTTTCATGTCTACAATTATTTAAATGTTTGAGTGTTTTGGATGGCAACAAATGAATTAGATGGCCACTGTCTGAAGTCTCTTGTAATCTTTTTAGTTTGTGTACTAATAAAAATGCTTTGTAGTCAAAATAAAATTGTCTTTTTACTCTTACAATCCATAATTGCCTGTTTTATTGAGGGAGCCTTTATCCTTTGTGTTTTAAGGCCATCTATCTTCCTTAAGAAAAGCTGATACAATAAACCGGTTTTGTAAGCCCTAAATATGAATCAGGTAGGAGTTCTTACATAAACAGTTTTCTGTTTAATTGCTTGAACACAGAAAAACACTGCTCAATGGAAGAAAAAAAAAAGAAGGAAAAAGGTTCCCTTGTAAGTTCTGTAGCATTATCTTACTGTAGCAGTAACAGTAAGCAACAGTTTGCCTACAAGTTGTCAGTATCATTCAACTGTACGGCTTTTACAACAGATGTGGTAAACTGTTACAGTTTTAGTTCATAGACCCAGAGACGTTATGATTTAAAGTTCATTTTTGAGAAAGGTTTTTTTTTTTTTTTTTTTTTTGCAAAATAATAAGCAGTAGTGCTGTTTTACAACAAAACCCTTTGCTCCTTTTAACCACGTGATGGTGATTTTTGTGCCAAATCTGTGCTTTCCTGAGATGTTACCAAACTGGAGATGGAATAAACACTAGAAGACTAATTCACAGGTGTTTAAAAAGTCAGATAATCTTGAGTATTCTTTTTTTCTTTTTAAACTCAGAAACACTGAACACAATTTGCTTCTCATATGCAAATGGACATTTATTCACTAGTGTACTTCTAAATTGTGATATGAAGGAGGTACACTTACAACCAGGGAAGCTGACCATCAACATTTAAAGAATCCTGTCTTTAAGGGAATAGGATCCTCCCAACTGTTCACCTGGAAGAGCTGAGAGCATCCTCTCTAGAAAATCTGCCAACTTGTACACCAACATCCAATCCAGTCCCAGCCACAGTGATTCATGCCCCACATTGCCCTCTGCAGATAACCCAAAACGGACGATCCCAGGAAAGTGATATTTGTCGTCGTCCTTTTGTAAAAATAGTATCCATCGACTTTCCTGTATCGTGTACTGGGGAGCTTTGCACAGCAAGCATGGGCATACGTTCTCACGCGCACTTGCACACACACACACATCAACACCACCACAAACAACACCACACACCCCACACGTTCTCACAGCAAGCACACGGGATGGGGATCGAATCACCCTCTGGGATGGATTCTAGACTTCCCACCCCCTGCATGCCCCAAATGCTGTGTTCTGGCTTGCTAGCTTAGGAGCCCAGTTTACAGCTCAGCCAGCCCCCGGAGAAAGCCCTTGGTATCCATGTTCAGAAGAAAACCTATCCGACCCGTGCGGCCACAAAAGAGCAGGAAAGAAAACCAAAGAGAGAAATTAACAAATAACCACAAGCAGCCAAAAGCCATGCAAGATAAGGGCAAAAGGCTGGAAAGTTTCAATAGAGGACTGCAAACTCAAGTTTGTGCGGGACGTTTTTAGACCCAAGCCCTTGCACTGAGCGCGGACTAGAAGGCACCGGCATTAATGAAACCTTCTAGTCCTCTTTCCCCACCGACTTACAGCGTGAAGAATAGAGGCAAACTAGTTAAGACTCACTCTACAAACAAAGTTGGATGAGGGTGGTGAGGCATGCAGAAGAGGCCAAAGGGGTAAGAGAAGCGGGAGAGCCAAGAAACGAGTGTCTCACCTGGCATTGGTGCAATCGGTGAACAAAGTTTCGAAGTCTTTCCTGGTGATGAGTTTGCAGCGGTTTACCCCGGGCTGGATGGCCCCCAGCCCGCGGAGGATCCGGACCTGCTCGACAGTACACACCACGGGGGATATATCCAGTCTCTTCAGCTTGGTGTACACAGTGTGCAAGCCTCCCACCAGGTGCTTGAGAAAAAGATCAAAGACTTGCGGCAGGCAGATCAGTTCCTGGCCGTCCATCAGGAACGAAGCCACCTTCATCCCGTGCATGTCGACCATGCGGCACTCATTGGTGTTGGTGTTGCCGCTGCCGCCGCCGCCACTACCGACCCCGCCACCTCCGGCACTGCTGCTATGGTTATTAACCATGAAACTATTGATCATATTAGGAGTGAGACGAGGGGGCTCCCCGGGAGTCGAGTACAGGGGTTCGGCCCGGAATAAGCCCCCCGGGACGCCGGAGCCGCTGGAAGTTGCAGAGATCACTGGAGATGCGGAGACAGCCATGGTCACTCTGTCTCAATCGTGGGTCCTCGGGCCCTCGCTTTCTCGCCCTGGCTCCTCTAGATCCCCTCGCACTCACTCCCTCACTCTCGCTCTCTCTGGCGCGCTCTCTCTGGCGCGCTCTCGCTGACTCGGAACTGTTGGCAAGTCTTCAGCAGCCGGCTCACGCTCAAGCTCACCCACCACCCAACAAACAGTGAGCAGCCCCGACCCTCTGCGGCCCCAAACCCCACCCCCACCACACCCCCTCCGGAGACTGGCAGCGCCCCGCAGCCAATGGGCCCCACCCCCTCTGCGCCGAAGCGCTCCGAATGGCTGCCGCTGGCGAGGAGGTGGAGACTCCCTGGCCGGCGTCCGACTACCTGAGTGGGTTCAGGCTGGACGGTGAAGAGAGATCCAGTCAGAGAAGGGGGCGGTGTGGTGCCTCTGCTTCTTGCCTCTCAGCCAGACAAGAGAACTCCCAAATGTCACGCGGAGTTCTCAAAGTGGCCTACGCTGTGAACCCATCCGCTCCGCGCTTCGCTGGTGTCTGGGTGGGAACGCAAAGCGCGACTCCTGAACGTGCCTACCCATTCCCCTTCCGACACCTTACACCGGGTTCGATCGTGGAAAGTGAGGTGGCAGCTCCAATTCCACTTGCGCGTCGCTCCCAAACTCTGCGGGGGCTAATAGGCGGCTTCGCCTAGCTCCCAGGAGAAAGACGCTAGCGAGTTCAGAAGTAAATAGATCAGCCCTTTAGCCCACCTAAGTGCGCTTGGTGTAAATTTTCCCCTACTCAGCGCGCAGAGGAACAAGCGTCCGAGATCACACTCAGATCAGAGTTCTGGTTGCTAACTCGCACTGACATTCAGGAAGCGTGGTAAGCCTGTGAACACTTTGGGAAACAGACAGAGAGACTTGCTTTGTGGGTGGCAGATGGACGCCTCATTTTATGGCACTTCCGCCACTGTCCTGGAACAGATTTGTCTGTGTCCCCGTCCCTTAGTGTCGAGATTGCCCTGGCCCTACTCCCCGCGAAAATTGATAGGAAATGTTTGTTTAGGACTCAAAACAGTCATTACGGAATATGAGGAAAGGGGGAGGGTTTGCGCTCTTGAACGTGCATTTTCCTTCCTCTTCCATTGGCTTTGAAGGTCCAGTCCTAAACAAGATTCCACTTCCCCCACTCATCAAGTGTCCCAAACGTACTAAGAGCTTATAGAACAAAATGCCTAAGCAGGGTACATTCCAGGGAAAAGGGATGGTCTTTTCCACACAGCATATGGTGGTTAGATAGCCTTAGCAAAGTTGTTTTTGTTTGTTTTGAGACAGATTCTCAAGCTGTCGCCCAGACTGGAGTGCAGTGGAACAATCTCAGCTCTCTGCAGCCTCCTCCTCCGGGGTTCAACCGATTCTCCTGCCTCGGCCGAGTAACTGGGACCACAGGTGCGTGCCACCGCACCTGGCTAATTCATATATATATACACACACACACATACACATATACATTATACATACATAGTATATATAGTGTGTGTAGAGACAGGGTTTCACTATATTGGCCAGGCTGGTCTTGAACTCATGACCTCGTGATGCGGCCTCCCAAAGTACTGGGATTACAGACGTGAGCCACGGCTCCTGGCCTAGCAAAGTTGTTTTAAGACTCCTTGTCAAGCTATTCTTTCTCTAAAACCAAGATATTTCCTTTCCTGTGCTCCTCTTCTCTAGAGGCTGTTATTCAGAAAGTGAAATCCAGGCTTCGTTTCTTTACAAAACATTACCAACTACATGGCTTATGGTGACTTCTCTGATATTCTTCTGAAATATAAATAATGTTGGAAACTTACTGAATTTTATTCAGCCCTAGTTGTACTTAGTAGGATCAATGAGAAATGTGTGTGTTCTTTTTGCTCCCTTATTTAGTCACAAATGCCCTAAATTGGATTTTTCTGCCTCTTTTTACAACATATTTTCTTCTTTTCTCATTTCATCAACGAGGTTTAAGAACTGCCCTTTGAATCTCTTCATACTGTTTCAATTTCAAATTGTACGGGGTTAAAATGCTAAGAAGTTGTGATGATCATTGCTTTCAAAATGCAGTGATGTAACTCTAACATAATAGATTGGGATGTAGGCAGCTGCAAATCATTTTTAAAAGGCATCAAAATGTTTTTGCTACGTCGGTACTGTTGTGGGAAGAAGGTAATAAGGGGCAAAAAAGGACAATTGAGAAGAAATAGCAGAGGCAGAAAACACCTCAACCAAAAGTAGAAGTATCAAAAAAGAATAAAACAGCCCTGACAGAAATGTTTGTATTTACCAGTTTTTAGAAAGAGAAATCCCAAATTGTATTCAACAGGTGTTTTGACAGAAATAGGTGTTAAACTATCTGTTGAAATAACTTGCCTCTGGTAACTTATTGTGATTGAAATTTCCAGGTATGAATAAGTTTGGCTGTAAAGAATGTTTTATTTTCAAATGGCTCTAATTACATTAAAAATCCTAAGGTACCCCTTATATGTAGCTGCGCCCACATTATCAAGGCCTTTTTATTTGCAGAGCAATTTGGGGTTTTCAGCAATAAAACATTGCACAGATATTTTGGTGTTTCAAATTTAAGAAATCTGAAATATAAAAAAGAAAGGCAGATTACTCATTCATGCTGTAATCATTAATTGTGAAATTGAAGAACAGACATACTTTGACAACTTTGGAAAAGGCACAAATTAAAAGTCATGTGTTTAATGAGATGTACCAGGTTTACAGTAATATTTTAATTATTACTAGAGATTACGGTTCTATTTCTAGCAGAAATACTAGAGACTCAAATTGGCCATTGATCATTGAAAGGTTAAAGTTCTCTGGAAGCTTTCAATACGAAAAAGACCCTCGATTTCATTATTTGAATTCCGCCTCATTGCAGTCTTCTAGATAAACTTGGTAACGTTCTTAAGTAACACATGCAATTTAAACAGTCTTTTAGATCTAAGAGAGCAAGTTTTGCCTCCTTGGTTTTTTCTTGACTTTTTGATTATTCTATTTTTTATCACTACTCTTTCTACTACTACTATCAGTGCTTTGGGATTGAGACGATCAATTTTACACACAGGGTTTGTTTTTGTCCCTTTCTGATTTTAATGTCTTCCATAAGCCAAACATACTTCTAAATAGGGCTAGATTTCTACAAGACCAGAGGAAGCCTTTCGCATCAACACCCTGTACGTTTGGAATTGCTTGATGCAATATAAAATCATAAAAAGGTCGCCATAAACAGAGTACCCTTGAGAGATGACTCTCTATGGATAGAGAGGCACTGCATTAAAATGAAGAAAACACTCAAGGTTTATGAATTAATACGAGACAGGAGCCAACCACCACAACAAATAAGGACAAACGTCAGAAGACGTTCTAATTCCAGTGGAGTGCTTTGGGGCCTAAGTGTAGTTTCTCATACACTGAAATGCTGTAAACTTCCATGGCTTAATTAACAATTTACATTTTATCTTAGTCCATACTCAGTTTGGAGGGGAGGGTGCTCATCTGTGACTTTAGGCAAAATATTCCACTTTGACACTGTCAGTAAAATGCAGGTACCATTTTAATTAAAAATTAAAAATACGTATATTGGCAAGCTTATGCAGCACTGCAGAATATCTAGAACTATTTGAAGGGACTGGATTTCAGATCAGGCATTCAAGCAAATCCCAAGGTAATAAATGGAATTATTTGAAACCCTCAGCCAACTGAAGTTACAAGCTCTAATGTGGCCGCTAATCACAACCTCCCAGGAGACCTCTAAGGTTCACTTTTAGGTAAACAATAAAAGGAAATTGAGCGAGACAATAAATGTAAAATGAAAGCATTCATATAACGGAGAATTTAAGCAATGAAAGCCTATAGGTACGTATGTATGTATACCCCATTAGGACACTGGTTATAAAATGATCTATAACATCATTTTTTTCATTCAGTTACAGTGTTAAATGGAAGATAAATTCCAAGGGAGGCAAAGGTGGAGAAAGGGGACTAGCAGAGCATCAAGAGAATTGGTCAAAACCCAAAGAGTAACAGTTAAAATCCGATGCTCAAAGGAAAATGAACATTTTCTAACTGAAATATTAAAAATAAACTTTCAAAATACCTTATAAAGTATAAGTGCTTACCAACTTTTAACATACGCTATTTCATACTGTGCTCTCCTAAAGGAGAAGGAAACATGTTGTCTTAAATTCCACCAGTGTCTCTCAATGTATTGTTCCCTTTTAAATCTTGGGCTTTTAACTGCTCAAATTCAAGCTATTTTAACTTCAGCTGGTCTCCTACTGCTACTTAGTGTCCTTTTATTCATTTTGTTGACTCCCTATTGAATTCCCTGTAGCAGCTACTCCAAACCTTTTCTACTCTTTGCAAGTCACCCTTCCCCTCACTCTCATCAGCTACTGCCTCCCACTTCTCTATTTTACCACAAAGTTATTTGACAGGCATTCCCTCTGCCTCCCTTCTCCCCTCCTAAAAGAATTTTTGCATCTTCTCTCTTAAAAAATAAAAAGCCCCCTCCACTGCCTTCATTGATGTTCTTCGTTCCTTTCTTTCACATCGTCCAAGTGACAAATCTATTTTATTCCCACCTCTCTCTTTTACATCTCCAGTCTCTTCCTCTCTACTTGCTCTTTTCACCTTTTACTACATAAAATGTTCAAGGCTATGAATCCTTAAGACAAATCAAAACTTTCTACTCTAAATATAGTTCCCAGAGTGTGGTCCCTAGATCACCGGCATCAGCATTACCTGGGTGCTTGATAGACATGAAAACAGTTTGGCCCTACCCAAGACCTGCTGAATTAGAACCTCGGGGTGAGGCTCAGCAACCTGCATTTAACAAAGCCCCTAAGTGATTCTGTTGTAGGTGGAAATTTGAGATCCACTTGAAGGTACCATCTTTTCACAAACTTTTTGAAATCTATAATTATTTCTCTTGTGTCTTAACCTTCAGCAATTTTATTTCTGCTTGCCACTGAAATAAATCTAGGCTGAAACTAATCTACAGGAGGTGATTACTGACCTCCTAAATGCCAAATACAAAGTTGTTTTCTAAATCTTCATCCTTCAATATTCTGCAGCTTTTTACACTACTAACATCCTTTTTTGAACCTCTATCTTTTGTTTTAATGACTTTCTAACAATCTGTTTCTCCTCCTTACACAGCTTTTCTTTTTCATGTCCTTGATCTTGACACTGAAATGTCAAAATTCCTAGTGTCTACACTCTTACTTGTGGCAATTTTATGAACTCTCTAGTCTACAGCACCACCAACAACTATTTTACAGATTACCTCAAATATTATTTCTAGCTTTCTTGAAACCCTCCTGTAGAATTGGACGTCTCCACTTTGATGTCCTATGATCACCTCAAACTCAACATGTCCAAAACTGAATTAATTCAGTTTTGAATTAATCCTTATTTTATCTTCTTCAAAAAGGTCTTTGTTTTTCATTTCTGATATTTCTAAATGCTTTTTCCATGCAGCAAGTCACCTGAAATGGAAACTGGGGAGACCTCTTTGATTTCTCTCTATCCATTATACTCCCATCCAATTAATCACTAAGTTTTGCGATTTCTCTCTCAGCAATATCTCTCCCTTCCATTCCTTTCCATTCCCAATGCCACCACCTTGGGTTTGTTCATTATGTGTTCTTTGGATACCATTACAATAATTGCCTCTTAATCTCCCCACTTTCTGGCATTTCCTCTTCCATTCTATACACCAGTGCATATAGATTATTTTTTCTAATGTTTCAGTCTATTTACTAGAAATACTCATTACTACCCCACTGGCTACCAGATAAATTCCGAACTCCTTAGACTGAACTTTAATTCTTCTTTGATTTACTTTTTTAATTTTATTTATTTATTTATTTATTTATTTGACAGTGTCTCACTCTGTTGCTCAGACTGGAGTAAAGTGGCATGATCTCGGCTCACCACAACTTCCACCTCCCAGGTTCCAGCGATTCTCCTGCCCCAGCCTCCCAACTAGCTAGGACTACAGGTGCGAGCCACCATACCCAGCTAATTTTTGTATTTTTAGTAGAGACAGGGTTTCACTATGTTGGCCAGGCTGGTCTCGAACTCCTGACCTCGTGATCTGCCCACCTTGGCCTCCCAAAGTGCTGGGATTACAGGCGTGAGCCACCACGCCCGACCAGTGATTTACCTTTTGATCCTTTCCACCAGTGCTCTTTGACATGTTGTCTGTGCACCAATAAATGAGTATTACTTTCTACTATTCTTAAACTTCTTATACCTTCCCATTTGAGTGCTAATGCTCATGACATTCTTTTACCATAAAATATGTTGGTGCACACCTCCTCATCTCCACCCACCCAAATCCTAACCACACTTGAAAAAGGAAGTCTAATTCAGCTCCAGGAAGACCTCCCTCATTTCCTTTTTTCAGTCAGAAATGGGCTTTCACTCTTCTGAACTCTTATTGCACATTGTGCCTCTCTTAAGGTAGTTAAAACATGCTTCCTTGTAGTGCAAGTTGTTTGCAACTTAGTCATAGGCTCTCTCCTAGAATAAGGTTTAGTCAGGTAAGAGATTATGCATATCTCAATCAATATGATACTTCAAGTGCCAACCACTGTTACTGACTCATAGTAAGTGCTCATACATGTTTATCTAATGAATAAATATGTGATTATGATCTATAACCTGTTGTTCTACATAAATGTTTGTTATCATTCTGAGTCAGGTCCTAAGAGGTTGATGAGCACAAAATATTTATTTTTTGTTAAGACAATGATGATTTGTGCTTACTGGTAGTTTCTGGATCTTTTTAGTGATGACTGGCTTCTCAGATTAATAATTATTTTAATTTTTGTTTAAGCATTAATTTCCTTACAAAACTTAAGTGTGATACATTTATATTACATTATGTTTGCTTCCTGTGAACCCTAAGGAATTTACTTGTTACCAATCTGCAATGAATATATTACAAAATTATAATGAAGCATATTTACATCTCTGTTTGAAATCTCATTAAATTTTTTTATTCTACATGTTTTGTTTTAGGAAAGGGTAGCTCAATAGAGGAAGTATGTTATTGAGATAGTTATTTCAAATCATTGCTGGGAGCTGATAAAACTGCACAGAGCTAATGTGTACATTTACTATTATTTGCAGAATAACCAGCTCTGACTTGAGAAAATGGAGAGAAATTATAAGCCTTCTGATTATGGATAGGAGAAAAATAGATACTTTTCTCTGATTGGGAAAATACACTCTCAGTGCGATCAGAATACTAGGCAGTTTTTGCTTTTTGTTGTTGTTGCTTTTCCCCTACAAAACTTGGGTAAAGAAAGCAAGAAAGTTAATGATTGTGTAGTTGAAAATATAGGTAAGGTCCTCTCTGAGTTTTGCTGGAATAATCCAGACAGAATAACTGAACCATTTGGCTAAATTCATATAGATAAACAACACTTCATCACTAAGCCAACTAAAAGTTGACAATAAACTTCCAGTAATATGTATACAGGCCACCTGAGGGTTGAGTGAGTTGTATAAAATGTTAAATATTTATAATAAAGTTACTGTAATAATATTTATATAACTGACATCTGTTGAATGCTTACTTTGTGCAGGCATTACGCTAAAGACTTTCTAAACACTCTCTTATTTAATTTTCATGATAATTCTGTGAAGTAAATTCCATTGTTATCTCCATTTCTGAGATGAAGAAATTAAGGCATAAAATAATTAATATGTCCAAAGTCATACAGATATAAAATAGCTGAGCTGGAAATACATTCAAATATGAATTTAGAAGCCAAATCTTAACCACTACACTACACATATACTTTCTTATAAAAATACTGCTCTACACTAAATTTGTAAGGTTTTTTTGTTTTTGTTTTTTTTTGTTTTTTTGAGAGGGAGTCTCACTCTGTCACCCAGGCTGGAGTGCAGTGGCCGGATCTCAGCTCACTGCAAGCTCCGCCTCCCGGGTACACGCCATTCTCCTGCCTCAGCCTCCCAAGTAGCTGGGACTACAGGTGCCTGCCACCACGCCCAGCTAATGTCTTGTATTTTTGGTAGAGACAGGGTTTCACCGTGTTAGTCATGATGGTCTCGATCTCCTGGCCTGGTGATCCACTCGCCTCAGTCTCCCAAAGTGCTGGGATTGCAGGCATGCGCCACCGCGCCTGGCCTAAAGTATTTTTTATAAAATTTTGATGTTTTAAATATAAAGTTGTATCTTTAATAAAGAAGACAGGAAAATTACTTAATAAATTGAGGAAGGGTTGTATCATTAGGAAAAAAAAAAAAAAACCCTGTTTGTCTGCATCTTAGACAAACAGTTATCTTGGCTTTAGAGCCATATGATTGACTCAGTCTCCATATGGTGGCACAAATCATAAATTGCAGGTTTAACATTTTTGGAAATGTTAATAAAACAACTTTCAATGTTTACATTTATAGTATCAAAGTTCTGAGCTGAGAGAAAATGACACAAAAACATATCTGTACATTCCAAAGTATTGAGAAACTTGTGACATGTCCAAAACCTGCCTTACGTTCAACTAATAAAGAGGAGTCCTTGATGAAAATGAACATAAACTGAAAACATCCCTTTGCAGTATGAGCAGTACTTGTACTTTTTGTTTCTTTTTTTTTTTTTTTTTTTTTTTTTTGAGATGGAGTCTCGCTCAGGCCGAGATGGGTGGATCACGAGGTCAGGAGAACGAGACCATCCTGGCTAATACTTTTTGTTTCTTTACAGTTCAATGCTTTATTCATTGATTGCTGCCCAATTAGAACTCACACACTACAGTAATCTCTTCACAACCACAAGATCCCTTTGGGTCAACATTTAGTTATTCCTCTCTGAGACAGCAGTCTAGCAGACTGGTTAAGGAAGTGGAAACTGGCCAGACCGCCTGTGTCCAAAGTCTGGCTCCCCAGTTTATCAACTGGGTGATCTTGGACAAAATATTTAACCTCTTCATGCCTCAGTTTTCTGATCTATAAAATTGGAATAAATAATAATAGTATCTTCCTCATAGGGTTCTGTGAGATTCCAAGAGTAAATGTATACAGCATAACATATGTAAATTTCTTAAAATAGTACCTGTCACGGGATAAGGGCTATTCCTGTTAACTAGCATCACTTACCTTTTAATGGAGTTTTCAAATTTTAGTTTCAGTATATACAAACTGTAACTCTCTCAACTGGAAATAATTATAAAAGGCACAGGAAGGAGGTTGCTGACAAGTAGCAGTAGAAAAGGGAAGTGGGTAGGAGGGAAAAGCCAGAGCACATATTTCTGCAATGCAGGCTTGGAGAGATACGAGAAGTAGACGGAAAGTAGCCCAAGCCTGAGAATCATATTCAGATATCTGGGAGTAGAGAGAGAACCAAGATGCTGGCAAGAATATCTGACAAACGTGTTTCATAATTCAGCTAAATAGGATCACTTTTAAAAGATTAGCACAAATACTGTTTCATCTTTAACTTCCAGAGATCTATGCCTCTCTGGGATCTTTGGCTTGAGAAAACAACTCTGAGTCATAACACATGAAAAGTCTTGAGTATTTGAATGGTGGACTGGACACAGAGGAGCACTGCCACCACCTACCAATTTGCATGCAACCATCATTAAAGTGAAACAAGGTTATAAGCTTCTTGAAAAGGAGAGGGGAGAAAGAAGGAGATCCTGAGAAGTTTCTTATGACAAAGTATAACAAATAAACACTGATTGTACAGTTCTCCATATTGGTCATTTAAAAAGGGGGGAAAAAAGCCATGTTAAGTCTGACTGTTAATGTGCCAGAGTCACTGTCTCGGTTTAGTGCATTTAAAAAAAAAAAAAAGATAATGGCTTCGTAGGTACACTCATGGGCTCAATCCTTCTAAATCTGGATCCCTAAAACTGTAAGTTTCTCACAAATGACTTCTATTAGAAAGTTTGAGGAGCTTTACCTTCCTGATTGAAGAAGGACCTACTTACTTCACTTCTTGCCTACTTGATTGCATATTGACGATTTCCAGTGATGTCAGAAGACATGATGGTATCACCGCATATATATTCAGGATAAAATAAACCTATAGCTTGGCTTTTAATTTATGGTAAAGAATTTTTAAAAATATCTTCTCCAGGAACACATTATATCAAAAAGGAGGCCTACATAGATCCATCACCTGAGAACTTCCTTGTTGACCAGGTCTCATCTTGTTCATCTATCTTTCAACTACTTGGTTTTAATTGTTCTTATGCATGAAAATAAACAGGTAGCCTTAGTTGGTGCTGTACTCCCCCACACTGTCTGTATTCCAGAATAGTCCTGATTTTATAGACATAACAGAATGATCAATTTTGTCTGTGAAATTCCACCCACACATAGTTTTCACCAGTTCCTATCCACTATTTGTTCTCACAAACAAATTTAACCCAACAGTCACCTAGAGGCCCCTAGAGAAATAGGCAATAGAGATAGGAGAAATGTTTGTCAGAAAGAGCTTTTCCCTAAAATTGTGCTTCTCCTCTACCCAGTTCCAATATTCCAGTCATCTCCATCAAATGTATAAATCTATTTGAAGAAGCAAACAAGCAATACATATGCCTGGTTCATAAAAGAATCCAATATTCAATAAATTTCAAAGTTAAATGTAGCACATGGAATATTGTTTAATGTCTTAACTTGCCCAGGTGCTTAAGAAGTAGAACAGATAATATTGAGAGTGGATTAGAAAGCCAAGGAGAGCCCGACATATATAAGTTACATAAATTGTAGTATATTCTTCACTAGAATTTTCTGTAAATTATATATAGCACATGTTTCTAGGTATAGTAATTTACAACAGATTGTAAAAGAAGTAGGACAATTAACAGGAAATAGGACTCCAGAAACAAGGTGGTTTAGATAATGGAAAGCTGATCTACGCACCTTTACAATTAGGTGAATTTTATACTCCCAAAAACAAGTGGAGAAAAAGATAAGAAAGTGAGCCCCCTCCTTTTGCCAACTAGAATGCGAATTTCTTCTTTGCTTACACTTAGCCCATTCATTTTCCCTTTCTAAAAGTGATTATGAAGATAACTTCCTCTCAGAACTAAAAAGAAGATCATGGGCTATGCTGTGGAGTTTGGGTGATGGTATTAAAAGCAATTTGACTGTAGCTTTGGCTTTCCTAATATTATTGAAATCAAATCCAGTTTAGTGGAAGCCTTCAAGGTAGGAGAAATAGTGTCTTAACATTTTAAGAAATACGTCCCTTGTCATCTCCACTGGCCTACACTGAATAGAATGATTTGTGTTTAAAAATTGATTCATCTATAGAATACTAAGTTGAGCCAGATACCAAGTCAGGGCACTACTTGGGGCCTATGGGAAGGCAGAAAAAATGATTATCTATAGTAGTGATGCTAAGTTAAGAAATTTGTTTTCTTTCTGAGGCATCCTGCTTCTAGACCAACATCCTGCTTCTAGACCAACATCCTGCTTACTCCAGCCTACTCCCAGGCCTGACCCCAATGAATCAACATATTTTCTTCTCACTACTGCTAAATCACCTCCACTCCAGTCAAACTATTATAGTCTATGTCCTCTAATCCTGCATTTCCAAGCCTTTGTGTGTACTGTTTCTCTCCCTAGAATCCCCTCTGCCTAAAATTCTCTCTCTCTCAGCTTATAAAAAACTATCTTAGGCCGGGCGCGGTGGCTCACGCCAGTAATCCCAGCATTTTGGGAGGCCGAGGCGGGTGGATCATGAGGTCAGGAGATCGAGACCATCCTGGCTAACATGGTGAAACCCCGTCTCTACTAAAAACACAAAAAATTAGCCAGGCATGGTGGCACGCGCCTGTAATCCCAGCTACTTGGGAGGCTGAAGCAGGAGAATCACTTGAATCCGGGAGGCGGCAGTTGCAGTGAGCCGAGATCATGCCACTGCACTCTGGTCTGGGCAACAGAGTGAGACGCTGTCTCAAAAAGAAAAAAAAAAAATTTAGTCTGCCTCAAACTTTCACTGACTGCTATAAGCAGAGGTGACCCCACCTTTCCCAGAAACCCAGAGAATACATTTCCATCATAAAAATGTCATATGTTTTTCAGGATCAACAATCAGACAGCAAATATTTGTTGCATTCCTACTACAACTACATATGAGACACTCATCAGCATTGTGCAGAGTATGTGATTAAGTGCTGAAAGCTGTGCAGTTCTAGGAAGTAAAAAACGACTGGCCACCTCAGAAATATATAATTAAACAGCATATTTAAATTAATGCAATTTTGCTCAAAAGCTCATATTTCTTAGGCAGTCTTTTAAAGAGAACTTCAAATCAGTGTGCTATTAATATCCCAAGAGGATTGTATTTCAGTGTGGATCAACACTTTTTACTCAAATTTAATTTTTTTGTTTTTAAATAAAACTGATGAATTCAAATGTCTGCATATCAATATGGAAATGATCCCATCTTCTGCATAATTAAGAGTATTGTATTAATGTGTGCAAAATGTAAAATCAATAAATAATTAATTGCTACTGATTGTAATTGAATGTTTTCTTAACTTTATTGTCAGTCATGATAAAAAAAATCTGAACATCTATACTGCACTAAATTAATTAGTGTGTCATTTCTATTACATACATCAGCAGTCAAATAATGCAGGAACATCTGTTTTTAATGTTTTAAAGATAGGTTATCCCTTATTAAGTAAAATAGGGAGTTACTAGAAATGTTTTCAGTGATTGGTGATTATGGCAGTATCTTCAAAAAGATCTAATAAAGTCATTTATATTTCTTCCAATTACTGCATTTTAATCCCCTGTCAATTATAGTGACAATACTTAGACATAAACTCTTCCTTTCTGTGGGAATAAATTATGAATCTCTTTTGTTACATTGCTTTATAACAATGAATACTGATCAATTAGCAATGATAGACTATTCCTCGACCACACTTTTGCAGAGAGTAAACATGTAAATAAATACAGTGTCAGTGGGTCAAAAAAGTCAAACACTGGAGAATTTTATGTTGAAAGCCAATTTGTATTAATTTAACGATATTTTGTAATCAGTCCTTTCGCAAAAGTCATATTCATTTATTTTGTAAGTATACAAAGCAAACAATGATGTAGACATTCTCACATGAAATTATTTGCTATGGTCAATGAAACACTGCATTTTAGAAGTGACTAAAAAGTTCTTAACTAAGGTAAGGTGCCACATTTAGCAAATAAAAATACAAGATGCAATATTTAGAATATACTTATATAAAAGATTGTTCATTGCTGATCTGAATTTCAAATTTAACTGGGCTTCCTGTATCCTAATTTGCTAAATCTGACCACCCTAACAGGGGGAATCAGGGAAAGCTTCTCAAGATAGGTGACGCTTGAGCCATCAAGGATAAGTTGAAATTATCCAGGTGAAAGGAGTAGAAAATTGGAGCAAGGATGGCCTTTGACGCTGAGACATGGAGATAATAGTAAATATGGCTGGAGAGTAGGAGTGTGAGAGTGTGATGAGAAGTAGGAGTGAGCTCTTCAGTTCATCTAGAAAATTAACTTCTAACTTCACAATAACAAATGACAAAAAAAAAAAAAAATACTACTACTTGAATCTCCATCCCATCTCTCCAAGTTCATAGCAAAGTCTGACAGGTATAAACACGGCAGCATTTGTGTAAAACAGTTGCTTAAAAGAATACAAAGCTCTGCTCTGTCCAAAATTGTACTTCTTTTTTCAAACCTTCAACAGGTTTCACCTTGCTCTGTGAGGGCTAATCAGCCTTTGATTTTCTCCAGTAAGGAATCGGATCACTTCTCTTTTCTTTGAACATGTCACATTCCTCATGCAATGCAACTGTTTCTACCTGTCAGGATGTCAGTTCTCAATGTAATTTTACAGCTAGAGAAAGAAATCTGAGTGCTTCAACAGGAAATTTTTAACTGATAATTGATGGTTGATGAAAGAACCAAATACCTTTCATGTAAACTGATGTTTGTATCCTGTTCGGATACTAACTTCTGAAAAGTTTTGTTCTAAGAATGAACTGTGGCTCACCGTGCTATTCACTAAAGTCTCTCAATATGAGGCTTTTACTCTGGCCAACCACGCTTGTCTCTATTGTCTTGGGAAGGCTTTTCACACAAAGTATAAATTTCCATTGGTACCAGTCATCATTACCCAGTGTCTCAAAAATTCATTTCAAACTCAGTAAGATGTACATTTTCAAATAATTTATCAAATCTCTCAACTTAAAACAGAGTCAAGTGATGCATTTTGAGTCAAAAATGTCTGAAAAGGAAGAAAACATCATGTGGAAGATGTGACCTGTTCTCATGTTAAAATTATGTGTCATGGCTCTGTAGCAACAAAAGCTGCTATAATCACCATTAACAAGTACTCATACATCATTCTGTTTGAACTATAAATAGTAAATGTCTGTATATAAGGGCAATATGTGAAAATGAAAATGTTCTGTGTTTTGTCATATAACATGTTTACCCTTTTCTCATTCCTCATTTGGTTTAAATTTTATTTCAATTCTCTTGTAAGCAATGGACCATGTCCTCAACACAAAAAAGTCAGACATGCACAGCTCTCTGTCCTCTCCTCCTCACAAATATGCTCATTCTGCCACCTCCACCGAAATTTCAGTCAAAGTTACTACATATCTTTATCTTTGGTGCAAACAAGCAAAAATTTCCATTTTACTGCTTTGCCTCCTGAGACCCATCCTGGAGTTACCGCCATCTAGTGACAAGTAAGAGTATTTAATCCTTTTATTTTTGAAATCAAAATTGCTTAAAATTTAGCAAAGTAAAATAAGTGGACATAATAAAACAAATATAGAATTCCGAAAGAACCTTTTAGTCCACAATATAGCTGCCACACCATTGTTTGACTATAAATAAGCAGAATTATTTTTGTGTTTTCAGATAAATCAGACTTCTTTCAGTTTTCCAGCATGTTAATGTTTTACTTTGGGATGAAAATGTAAACTATACAGATTATGTATTCCTCTGCATCTTAAACTTGCTGAAATCCTGTGCTAAAATAAAACTTTTTATGAGCTTACTAATTGTTTTCAATAACAATTTGCTATTTTATAGAATATGCTTATATCTGTAGCTCTTGGCTTGAGAAGTTTCTGTGTGTACACGTTCCTGAGATGTTGTCACAAATTATTTCCCTACATTCATGACTACATAAATATTGCTTTAAAAGAAAAAAATGTTAACATTTGGTCAAAATATTTTAGAATTCTTTCAGATATGTGGATTAAATAAAGTATGCTAAATATATCTGTGCAATTCAGCTGTGTAGAAGTTAGAAATTTGGTTTTCTTTAAACAGTGCCCTACTGTCATCTTTCAGGGTCACACACATAGTAACTTTAGTCTGTAAAGTGATCTATTGTTTACATAAGAAACATAGAAATACTGCATAATTTTAGTTGAATTGTCTTAAGAATCAAATGCAACCCTACTGACCGCAAATGGGAACCTCCATGTAAATGTCCAAATTTTATGAAGAACTACCATTTAGGGTCAACTAGGATTTATTTAAAAATCATCTCTTCTGACTTTTAAAGTACAGAGAATTATGTATAATGTTTTGAATTGTTTCACTTCTTGCTCAGAAGCAGGATGAAAATTTACACCATGGATACTTAACACTCCAAATGGACAAGGTAATCAGTTCGTCCAGTTGAAGAACTGCTGGGGGCTTAAGCTAGTTCTTTGGTGTTGATAGTATGGAAAACCCTCAAATATGAATGGGTAGGTTCTGGGTCTCCAGGTTAGCAACCACTTTTTATTTCCCACAATCACTGGAACCGAATCTCACTAATCTATGTCTTCTAAAAAGTTATAGAGTTCACATTAAAATGTGTTTGATGTAACAGTTTCTCTATCTGGGCTTGAAAAGAAAACAAATTTCTGAGGCTTAGATCTTGCATAATTTAATATCAGACTTGAATTCAACAAATGTCACAGTAATGTTACTGTGTCGTAATTATAGGAATGTAAAGATTTAATTCAGCTGATGCTTTAGATACATATTATATAATATTGGTTTAATGCGTACAAATAATGTGATAGAAATTATGCAGTTGTCTCCCACCAGGGCTGAGCCAGTAGCAGCTCTGCAAGTCCTTGGGTCAGAGGTCCCAGTGGAAGGTGAGGGTTGCCATATTTGCTGTCCCGCATTCCTTGCCCTTGCTGTCTCCAGGCTCTGGAGAGTCTGCAGGGACAAGGGGCTCGTCTGGACTCCCAGCACCAAGCACCAACCTCAAGGAAAAGTGGGTGGCCTGTTCTCCATGCAGGTCCCAGTCCTCACTTTTCCTCACTGGACAGAGCTGCCCAACCTGGGACTCCAGCACAACCACCCTGCCCCCACCTGACTGCTTCAATCAGAGGCAGCCCAGTATTTCTCTGAGGAGAAAATCCAAGAGTTAATCCACAACCCTACTGCCACTGCACTTGTAGGGGTACCACCTAACAACCCTCAGACTGGGGAAGTAACAAAGGACCTAGTCACTATGCTGGCACCTCCAGCACACAGCAACCACCAAAGATGATTCTAGACCCTCTTCCCTGGGAATCCCGAACCCCCACTCATCACTAGGAAGCACAATAAAAGAATACAGGAGCTGACAGGCAAAATAGGCAGTATAAAAAAGAATCTAACTGACCTAATAGAGCTGAAAAACACACTACAGGAATTTCACAATGCTATCACAAGCATTGACAGCAGAATATACGAAGCTGAGGAAAGAATCTCAGAACCTGAAGACTGGCTCTCTGAAATAAGACAGCCAGACAAAAATAAAGACAAAAACAAGAAAAAGAATAAATAAAACCTCCAATAAATATGAGATTATGTAAAGAGGCCAAGTTTATGAATCATTGGCATCCCTGAAAGGAACAGAAAGAAAGCAAACAACTTGGAAAGTATATTTTAGGATATTGTTCATTAAAACGTCCACAAACTTGCTAAGGAAGCCAACGGTCAAATTCAGGAAATACAGAGAACCCTTTAAAGATTCTACACAAGGAGATCATCCTCACTTGTGCTTTTCAGCTCTGCCATCCCCACTTAGGGATAATCTTCTTGGATAGAAGTGTAGCATGTATTTCAGTGCTATCATCCCCATTTGGGGATGATCTCTTCGTATACAATTTTACAGGAGTTCTCTGTATTGAAATGAAAGAAAAAAATGTTAAAGGCAGCCAGAGAGACAGATCACATTATCTACAAAAGGAAGCACATAAGACTAACAGCACACCTTTCAGAAGAAACCCTACAAGCCAGAAGAGATTGGGGGCTTATATACAACATTCTTAAAGAAAAGAAATTCCAACCAAGAATTTCATATCTGGTCAAACTAAACTTCATAAGCAAAGCAAAAATAAGATCATTTTCATACAAGCAAATCCTAAGGAAATTTATTATCACCAGACTTGCCTTTCAAGACCTCCTGAAAGTAGCACTAAATATCAAAAGGAAACACCATTACCAGCCAATACAAAAACATACTTAAGTACACAGACCAGTAACACTATAAAGCAACCACACAAACAAGTTTGCATAATAACTAGCTAACATCATGATGGCAGGATCAAATTCACATATATCAATATTAACCTTGAATGTAAATGAGCCAAATGCCCTAATTAACAGACACAGAGTGGAAAGCTGGATAAAGAACCAAGAACCAATGGTATATTGTCTTCAAGAGACCCATCTCACATGAGATGATACCCATAGGCTCAAAGTAAGATGACAGAAAAGTCTACCAAGTAAATGGAAAACAGAAAAAAGCAAGAGTTGCAGTCCTCATTTCAGACAAAATAGACTTTAAAGCAATGAAGATCAAAAAAGACAAAAAAGAGCATTACATAATGGTAAAGGGTCAAACTCAACAAGAACACCTAACTATCCTAAATATATATGCAACCAACACAGGATCACCTAGATTCATAAAGCAAGTGCTCAGAGCCATTCAAAGTGACAGACTCACACACAATAATAGTGGGAGACTTTAACTTCTCACTGGCAGTGTTAGAAAGATCATCAAGGCAGAAAATTAACAGAGATGTTTAGGTTCTGAATGTAGCACTGGATCAAATGGACCTGATAGACACCTACATAAGTCTCCACCAAAAATCAACAGAATTTCATCACCAAATGGCACATACTCTAAAATCTACCACATAATCAGACATAAAACAATCCTCAGCAAATACAAAAGAACTGAAACCATACCAAATACTCTTTTGGACCACAGGGCCATGAAACTGGAAATCAAGATCAAGAAAATTGCTCAAAACCATACAATTTTATTAAAATTAAATAACCTGCTCCCGAATGACTTTTGGGGAAATAATTAAATAAATAATTTAAATAATAATTAAACATTAACCAAAAAATTATTTGAAACTAATGAAAACAAAGATACAACATACCAGAATCTTTGGGACACAGTTAATGTAGTGTTAAGAGGCAAATTTATAGCACTCAACACCCACATCAAAAAGTCAGAAATATCCCAATGTAACAACCTAACATCCCAACTAAAAGAACTAGATAACCAAGAGGAAACCAAGCCCCAAAAGAAGCAGAAGACAAGAAATAGCCAAAATCAGAGCTGAACTGAAGGAGATTGAAACATGCAAAGCCGCTCAAAATAGTAACATATCTAGGAGTTTGTTTTCTGAAAAAAATAAATAAATAAAATAGACCACTAGCTATAATAATAAAAAAGAAAAGAGATAAAATTCAAATAAATAATTTGAAACAACAAAGAAGATATTAATACTGAACCCACAGAACTATAAATAACCATCAGAGACTGTTATGAACACTTCCGTGCACACAAACTAGAAAATCTAGAAGAAATGGATAAACTCCTGGACACATACACCCTCCCAAGACTGAACCAGGAAGAAATTGAATCGCTGCACAGACCAACAACAAGCTTTGACATTGAATCAGTAATAAACAGTTTATCAACCAAAAAAAAAAAGATCAGGGAGATTCACAGCTGAATTATACCAGATGTATAAAGAAGAGCTGGTACCATTCCTACAGAAACTATTCCAAAAAATTGAGAAGGAGGGACTCTTCCTCAACTTATGACTGTGAGGTCAGCATCATCCTTATATCAAAACATGGCAGAGACATGGCAGAGACAAAACAAAAATACAGACAAACAAATGCGGAGAGAATTAATTCACCACAACCAATCCAGCACTACAAGAATTGCTAAAAGGAGCTCTAAATCTTGAAACAAATCCTCAAAATATACCAAAATAGAAGCTCCTTAAAGCATGAATTTCACAGGACCTATATAACAATAACACAGTGAAAAAGAAACCAAAGTATTCAGGTAACAACTAGCACAATGAATAGATGAGTACCTCATATCTCAATACTAACATTGAATGTAAATGCCTAAATGCTCTGCTTAAAGGATACAGAATGACAGAATGGATAAGAATTCGCCAATCAAGTTTCTGCTGTCGTCAGGAGGCTCACTTAACACTTAGGGACTCACACAAACTTAAGGTAAAGGGTGGAAAAAGATATTCCATGGAAATGGACAACAAAAGTGAGCAGGAGTAGCTATTTTTATATCAGGCAAAACTAACTTTAAAGCAACAGCAGTTTAAAAAGACAAAGAAGGGCATTATACAATGATAAAACAACTAGTTCAACAGGAAAATGTCTTCATTTTAAATATATATGCACCCAACACTGGAGCTCACAAATTTATAAAACACTTACTAGTAGACCTAAGACATGAGATAGATGACAACACAGCAAAAGCATAGGACTTTAATAATCCACTGACAGCACTAGACAGGTATCAAGACAGAAAGTCAACAAAGAAACAAGGGACTTAAACTATGCCCTACAACAAATGGACTTAACAGATATTTACAGAACATTCTACCAAATAACTACAGAATATACGTTCTATTCATCAGCACACGGAACATTCTCCAAGTTAGACCATATGATAGGGCACAAAACAAGTCTCAGTAAATTTCAGAAAATCGAAATTATATCAAGAACTCTCTCAGACCACAGTGGGATAAAATTGAAAATCAACTCCAAAAGGAACCCTCTAAGCCATGCATATACATGGAAATTAAATAACCTGCTCCTGAACGATCCTTGGATCAACCATGAAATCAAGATAAAAATTAAAACATTCTTTGAAGTGAATGACAGTAGTGACACAACCTTTCAAAGCCTCTGGGATATAGCAAAAGCAATGTTAAAATGAAAGTTCATAGCATTAAATGCCATATCTAAATGTCTGAAAGAGCACAAACAGACGATTTAAGGTCACACCTTATGTAACTGGAGAAACAAGAACAATCCAAACCCAAACCCAGCAGAATAAAAGGAATAATGAAGATCAGAGCAGAACTAAATGAAATTAAAACAACAAAAAATACCAAACAGAAATGAAAAAAAAAAACTGTCTTTGTTGAAAAGATAAATAAAATTGATAGACTATTAGTGAGACTAACCAAGAAAAGAAGAGAGAAGATCCAAATAAGCTCAACTAGAAAAGAAACAAAAGATATTACAACTGATACCACATAAATACAAAAGACTATTCAAGGCTACGATGAACACCTTTACATGCAAAAATAGAAAACTATTTTTCTATACATATCCATATATAGAATGGATATATATAGAAATATATATAGAATATATCCTGGAAATATATTCCCTGAAATATACAACCCTACTAGGTTAAACCAGGAAGGTATCGAATCTCTGAAAAGACCAATAACAAGCAGCGGGATTGAAATGGTAATTTTGAAATTGTCAAAAAAAGAAAGTCCAGGACCAGAAAGGTTGACAGCTGAATTCTATCAAACATTCAAAGAAGAATTGGTACCAATCCCATCCTATTGACACTATTCCAAAAGATAGAGAAAAGGGGAATCCTTTCTAAATCATTCTATGAAGCCAGTATCACCCTAATACCAAAACCAGGGAAGGACATAACAAGAAAAGAAAACTACAGACCACTATCCCTGATGAATATAGATTCAAAAATCCTCAACAAAATACTAGCAAACCAAATCCAACAACACAGCAAGAAGATAATCCATCATAATCAAGTGGGTTTCATACCAGGGATGCAGGGATGGTTTAACATACATAAGTCAATAAACATGATACACCACATAAATATAATTTAAAACAAAAGTCACACGATCATCTCAATAGGCACAGAAGAAGCATTTGACAAAAATCCAGCATCCCTTTATGACTAAAACCCTCAGCAAAATTGGCATAGAAGGGACATACCTTAAGTTAATAATAGCCATTTAATACAAACCCACAGCCAACGTTATACTGAATGGGGAAAAGTTGAAAGCATTCCTCCTGAGAACTGGAACAAGATAAGGATGGGCATTTTTCACCACTTCTATTCAACATAGTACTGGAAGTTCTAGCCAGAATAATCAGACAAGAGAAAGAAATAAAGGGCATCCAAACTGGTAAAGAGGAAGTCAAACTGTCACTGTTTGCTGTTGATATGATTGTATACCCAGAAAACCCTGAAGACTCATCCAAAAAAGTTCTTGGAACTGGGAAATGAATTCAGTAAAGTTTCAGTACACAAAATTAATGTTCACATATCTGTAGCTCTGCTATACACCATCAGTGACCAAGCTGAGTTAAATCAAGACCTCAAACCCCTTCACAATGGCTGCAAAAAATAAAATAAAATACTTAGGAATATGCCTTGGCCGGGCGCGGTGGCTCAAGCCTGTAATCCCAGCACTGTGGGAGGCCGAGACGGGCGGATCACGAGGTCAGGAGATCGAGACCATCCTGGCTAACCCGGTGAAACCCCGTCTCTACTAAAAAAAAATACAAAAAACTAGCCGGGCGAGGTGGCGGGCGCCTGTAGTCCCAGCTACTTAGGAGGCTGAGCCAGGAGAATGGCGTGAACCCGGGAGGCGGAGCTTGCAGTGAGCCGAGATCCGGCCACTGCACTCTAGCCTGGGCGACAGAGCGAGACTCCGTCTCAAAAAAAAAAAAAAAAAAAAAAAGGAATATGCCTAACCAAGGAGGTGAAAGACCACTACAAGGAAAACTACAAAACAATATTGAAAGAAATCACCAGTAACACAAACAAATGGAAACACATCCCATGCTCATAAATGGGTAGAATCAATATTGTGAAAATGATCATACTGCCAAAAGCAGTCTACAAATTCAATGTAATTCCCCTCAAAATGGCACCATCATTCTTCACATAACTAGAAAAAACAGTACTAAAATAAATGTGGGACCAATAAAGAGCCCACATAGCCAAAGCAAGACTAATAAAAACCAAACAAAACAAAAAAAACCAAACAACAACAACAAAAGAACCACACATATCTGGAGGCATCACATTACCAGACTTCAAATTATACTTTACGACCATAGTCACCAAAACAGCATAGTACTGGTATAAAAATAAGCACATAGACCAATGGAACAGAATACAGAACCCAGAAATAAACCCAAATAGTTACAGCCAACTGATACTCGATGAAGCTAACAAAAACACAAAGTGGGGAAAGTACACCTTATTGAACAAATGGTGCTGGGATAATTGGCAAACCACATGTAGAAGAATGAAACTGAATCCTCATGTCTCATCTTATACAAAAGTTAACTCAAGATAGATCAAAGAATTAAATCTAATACCCAAAACCGTAAAGATTCTAGAAGATAACATCAGATAAACCCTTCTAGACATTGGCTTAGGCAAAGAGTTCCTTACCAAGAACCCAAAAACAAATGCAAAAAAATTGAAGATAAACAGATGGGACTTAATTAAACTAAAAAGCTTGTACACATCAAAAGAAATTATCAGCAGAGTTAAGGGACAACCCACAGAGTGGGAGAAGATCTTCACAATCTTTACATTTGAAAAAGGACTAATATACAGAATCCAGTTCTTCAAAGAACTCAAACAAATCAGCAAGAAGAAAACAAACAATCCCATCAAAAAGTGGGCTAAGGACATGAATAGACAATTCTCAAAAGAAGATACACAAATGGCCAACAAACATATGAAAAATGCTCAATAACATTAATTATCAGAAAAATGCAAATCAAAACCACAATGTGATACCATCTTACTCCTGCAAGAATTGACATAATCAAAAAGTTTAAAAACCAGTAGATGTTGGAATGGATGTGGTGAAAAGGGAACACTTTTACACTGCTGGTAAGAATGTAAACTAGTACAACCACTACAGAAAACAGTATGGAGTTTCCTTAAAGAACAAAAAGTAGATCTACCATTTGATCCAGCAATTCCACTACTAGGTAACTACCCAGAGGAAAAGAAGCCATTATATTAAAAAGATACTTGCACACACACGTTTATAGCAGCACAATTTGCAATTGCAAAAATATGGAAACAACCCAAATGCCCATCAATCAATGAATGGATAAAGAAAATGTTATATATATATATATACACACACACACACACACACCATGGAATACTACTCAGCCACAAAAATAGATGAGATAATGACATCTGCAGCAACCTGAATGGAATTGGAGACTATTATTCTAAATGAAGTAACTCAGAAATGGAAAACCAAACATCATATGTTCTCACTCATATGTGAGAGCTAAGCTATGAGGATGTAAAGGCATAAGAATGATACATTGGACTTTGGAGACTCTGGAGAAAGGGTCAAGGATGGTGAGGGATAAAAGACTACACATTGGGTACAGTGTACACTGCTCAGGTGATGGGTGCACCAAAATCTCAGAAATCACCAATAAAGAACTAATGTAACCAAACATCACCAGTTCTCCAAAAACCTATAGAAATTTAAAAAATTTTGTAAAAGGAAAAGAAATCCACATGATTATCTCAATAGAGACATAATAGGCTTTCAATAAAATTCAAAACCCCTTCATGTTAAAAACTCTCAATAAACTAGTTATTAAAGGAATACACCTCAAAATAACAAGAGCCATTTATGACAAACCCACAGCCAACATCACACTGAATAGGCAAAAGCTGGAAGCATTCCCCTTGAAAAGCAGCACAAGTCAAGGATGTCCCCTCTCACTACCCCTATTCAACATAGTATGGGAAGTCCTGGTCAGAACAGTAAGTCAAGAGAAAGAAATGAAAGTCATCAAATAGAAAGAGAGGAAGTTGAACTATCCCTTTTGGCAGATGACATGATCTTATACCTAGAAAACCCCATAGTCTCAGACCAAAAGCTTCTTAAGCTTCAGCAAAGTCTTGGCATACAAAATCAATGTAGAAACATCACCAACATCTGTATAAAACAAGAGTCAAACCAAGAGCCAAATCAGGAATGCAATCCCATTCACAATCGCCACAAAAAGAATAAAATACCTAGGAACACAACGAACCAGAAAAGTGAAAGATCTCTACAAGGAGAGCTACAAAAAAGCTACAAGGAGCTGCTCAAGAAAAATCAAATGTGACACAAACAATTGGAAAAACATTCTATGCTCACGGATAGGAAGAATCAATATCGTTAAAATGGCCATACTGCCCAAAGCAATTTACAGATTCAATGTTATTCATATCAAACTACTAAGGACATTCTTTACAGATCTAGAAAAAAACTACTTAAAACTTCATATGGAACCAAAAAACAGCCTGAATAGCCAGGGCAATCCTAAGCAAAAAGAAAAAAGCTGGAGGCATCATGTTACCAGACTTCAAACAGTATTACAGGGCTACAATAACAAAACAACATGATACTGGTACAAAAACAGACACATAGACCAACGTAACAGAATAGAGAGCCAAGAAATAAGGTTGCACACCTACAACCATCTGATCTTTGACAAAGCTGACAAAAACAAGCAATGGGGAAAAGACTCCCTATTCAACAAATGGCACTGGGATAACTGACTAGCCACACAGAAGATTGAAACTGGACCCCTTCCTTACACTATATACAAAAATCAGCTCATGATGGTTTAGACTTAAGTGTAAAACCCAAAACTATAAAAACACTGGAAGACAACCTAGGAACTACCATTCTGGAAATAGGAATGGGCAAAGATTTCATGGCAAAAATGCCAAAAGCAATTGCAACAAAAGCAAAAATTGGTAAATGAGACCTAATTAAACTTAAAAGCTTCTGCACTGCAAAATAAACATACATCAATACAGTAAACAGACAACCTATAGAATGGGAGAAAATATTTGCAAACTGTGCATGTGACAAAAGTCTAATATTCAGCATCTATAAGGAACTTAAACAAGTTTACCAAAAAAAAAAAAAAAAAAAAAAAAATCCATTACAAAGTGGGCAAAGGACATGAACACACTTTTCAAAAGAAGACATACATGCAGCCAACAAGCATGTGAAGAAAAGCTCAACATCACTGATCATTAGAGCAATACAAATCAAAACACAATGAGATGCCACCTCATACCAGTCAGAATGGCTATTACTAAAAAGTCAAAAGGTAACAGATGCTGGCAAACTTGTGGAGAAAATTGAATGCTTATTCACTATTGAGTTCATTAGTTCAACCATTGTGGAAAACAGTGTGACAATTTCTCAAAGAGCTAAATCCAGAGATACCACTCAACCCAGCAATCCCATTACTGGGTATATGCCCAAAGGAATATAAATCATTCTATCATAAATACACATGCACATGTATATTCACTGCAACACTATTCACAATAACAAAGACATGGAATCAATTAACATACCCATCAATGGTCAACTAGATAAAGAAAATATGGTACATATACACTGTGGAATACTATGCAGCCATAAAAAAGAAAAAGATCATGTTCTTCACAGGAACTCATATAGTGCTGGAGACCATTATTCTTAGCAAACTAACACAGAAACAGGAAACCAATTACCGCATGCTCTCACTTATAAGTGGGAGCTAAATGATGAAAATACAAGGATGCATGGAGGGAAACAACAGACTCTGGCACCTACCTGACGGTGAGGAGTGGCATGAGGGAGAGGATCAGGAAGCATAACTCATGAATAGTAGGCTTAATACCTGGGTAGCAAAATAATCTGTACAACAAACCCCCCTGACACGAGTTTACCTATATAAAAAAGTTGCACATATACCCCTAAACATAAAATAAAAGTTAAAAAAAGGTTTGGTCATTCTAATTGTGACTGTGTAGTAAATAATTCTACTCCAAATTGAAATCAATAAATATTATCTAAGAGATGCAATCACTCAAGAAAGATTGTCTAATTTGTTGTTACTCTTGATTAAACACAATTTATGTGAAAATCTTGACTATAAAAAGTACTTAGTGACTATTCTGAAATTAAGGGAAGGCAAATTATGTAAAACAAATCCACAATAATTTGCAAAAAAAAAAAGAAATATACGTTTATTCTATTGGTCATGAAGCTATTTCCCCATGTTAGATTCTAAAAGTTTCATACATGTTTAGATTTTCAATCCATTGAGAAATCCATTTTTGTGGTGTGAATAAGGGTCTTTCCTTCATACAAATATAAAAATGACCCGTTTAAGCAAAACATTTCTTCTCCGTTGCATTTAAACTATGTTATAAATCTTGTGAACATACATGTGTTGATCTGTTTCTGGATTATCGATTCCATTATTTTATTTACAGATGCACCAATAATACCATGCTGAACTAGTCCACATCTATTAATGATAAGCTTTCATGTCTGGTGGTTTCGTTTTATTCTTCCTCGCTGTGATTGCTCTGAATATTCTTATGCTTTTGCAGTCCCAATATAATTTTTAGAATTGACTTGTCAGGCCGGGCACAGTGGCTCATGCCTGCAATCTCAGCACTTTGGTAAAATTTAAAGGTCAATCTCCCTAATGAACATAAACAAAAATTTTTATTATATATTATAAAATTGAATCCAGTGATAAAATACATTGCTATGATCAAGTTTGGTTTACTCTGAATTCAAAGGTGATATGATATTTTTCAAAATTATTTAATTATTATATCAAAGTTTTGATAGCTTTAGTTTCATGAGTACTCTCTCGTCCTATGATATATTTAACATATTTTTAAAGAAAATACTTTAATGTGGCTGGGTGTGGTGGCTCATGCCTGTAATCCCAGCATTTTGGAAGGCCAAGGCGGGCTGAGTACTAGAGGCCAGGGGTTCAACGCCAACCTGGCCAACATGGTAAAACCCTATCTCTACAAAAAACACACAAACAAACAAACAAACAAAAAAAAACCTTAATATGAACTTAATAAATATTGCATTCATTATAATAATAAAAAAATTAATTTTGTCAAGAAAAATCCATTTATCATCAATTATTTGAATGGGTAAACATCAAGGAAAAATGAGAAAAGAGGTATAAATTAGAAAAAGTCTATGAGAATCTCAATAAATGAATTAGGATGAAGGTTAAAATTCTATACCTGTTTGTAATAAGAAAAACATTTACAGCAAACCAGGAATAGAAGAACACATCCTTAGTATATGAAACAAAATCTTATAGCAAACATCATGTTTAGTGGTGAAATATTAAAAGTTTTCCCCCTTAGAGTGGCAATAAAACAAGAACACCTGTTGTCATCACTTACATTCAACACTGTAATGAAAGTGCCAGCCAGTGAAATAAAGTAGCAAAAATAAATAAAAGGTAAAAGCATTAGAAGTGAAAAAATAAGAGATTTATTATTTGCTTATGACACTGTTATGTATTGAAAAGATTAAAATAATCTATAAACATCTGTTAGAAATAGTAAGTGTATTAGGAAAGTTCACTGGATGAAAGGTCAATACACAAAAATCAATCAGTATTAAAATTTGAGGAAATAAAAGATACTTTTTATGATAGCATCAAATACCTAAGAACAAATCTAACAAAACACATGCAAAAGCCCTATACAGAAAGCTATCAGACATTATTGAGAAAAATTCAGGAGGACCAAAATAAATGGAGGGATATGCCATGTTAATTGAAAACTCTATATTATAAAGACGTCAGTTAGTTGCAAATTGGTATATTTTGACCCCTACGAAAACTTCAGCAGATTTTATGTAGAAACTGATATCTCAATTCTTTTTTTTTTTTTTTTTTGAGACAGAGACTCGCTCTGTCGCCCGGGCTGGAGTGCAGTGGCCGCATCTCAGCTCACTGCAAGCTCCGCCTCCGGGGTTTACTTTGCCTCAGCCTCCGGAGTAGCTGGGACTACAGGCGCCCGCCTAGTTTTCTGTATTTTTTTAGTAGAGACGGGGTTTCACCGTGTTAGCGGAGATCAGGATGGTCTCGATCTCCTGACCTCGTGATCCGCCCGTCTCGGCCTCCCAAAGTGCTGGGATTACAGGCTTGAGCCACCATGCCCGGCCTCTTTTTTTTTTTTTTTTTTTTTTTTTAAACGGAGTCTTGCTCTGTCGCCCAGGCTGGAGTGCAGTGACATGATCTCGGCTCACTGCAACCTCCGCCTCCCGGGTTCAAGCGATTCTCGTGTCTCAGCCTCCTGCGTAGCTGGGATTACAGGCGCTTCTCACCATGCCTGGCTAATTTTTGTATTTTTAATAGAGATGAGGTTTCTTCATGTTGGCCAGGCGGGTCTCAAACTCCTGACCTCAAGTGATCCACCCACCTTGGCCTCCCAAAATGCTGGGATTACAGGCATGAGCCACCACACCCAGCCACATTAAGGTATTTTATTTTAAAATATGTTAAATATATCATAGGATAAGAGAGTACTCATGAAACTAAAGCTATCAAAACTTTGATATAATAATTAAATGATTTTCAAAAATATCATATCACCTTTGAATCCATAGAAGAAACCAAACTTGATCATGACAACTGTTCACTTTATTACTGGATTCAATTTTATAATAGATAATAAAAATTTTTGAGGGCAGATGGACCGACCAATGGTAGGGACGAGAGGCGAGCAAGATGGCGCAGACGCAGGGCACCCGGAGGAAAGTCTGTTACTACTACGATGGGGATGTTGGAAATCACTACTACGGACAAGGCCACCCAATGAAGCCTCACCGAATCCGCATCACTCATAATTTGCTGCTCAACTATGGTCTCTAGCAAAAAATGGAAATCTATCGCCCTCACAAAGCCAATGCTGAGGAGATGACCAAGTACCATAGCGACAACTACGTTAAATTCTTGCGCTCCATCCGTCCAGATAACATGTCGGAGTACAGCAAGCAGATGCAGAGATTCAACGTTGGTGAGGACTGTCCAGTATTCGATGGCCTGTTTGAGTTCTGTCAGTTGTCTACTGGTGGTTCTGTGGCAAGTGCTGTGAAACTTAATAAGCAGCAGACGGACATCGCTGTGAATTGGGCTGGGGGCCTGCACCATGCAAAGAAGTCTGAGGCATCTGGCTTCTGTTATGTCAATAATACCGTCTTGGCCATTCTGGAACTGCTAAAGCATCACCACAGGGTGCTGTATATTGACATTGATGTTCACCATGGCGACTGCGTGGAAGAGGCCTTCTATACCACAGACCGTGTCATGACTGTGTCCTTTCATAAGTATGGAGAGTACTTCCCAGGATCTGGGGACCTACAGGATATTGGGGCTGGAAAAGGCAAGTATTATGCTGTTAACTACCCGCTCCGAAATGGGATTGATGACGAGTCCTATGAGGCCATTTTTAAGCGGTCAGGTCCAAAGTAATGGAGATGTTCCAGCCTAGTGCGGTGGTCTTACAGTGTGACTCAGACTCCCTATCTGGGGATCGGTTAGGTTGCTTCAATCTAACCATCAAAGGGCACGCCAAGTGTGTGGAATTTGTCAAGAGCTTTAACCTGCCTATGCTGATGCTGGGAGGTGGTGGTTACACCATTTGTAATGTTGCCCGGTGCTGGACATACGAGACAGCTGTGGTCCTGGATACGGAGATCCCTAATGAGCTTCCATACAACGACTACTTTGAATACTTTGGACCAGATTTCAAGCTCCACATCAGTCCTTCCAATATGACTAACCAGAACACGAATGAGTACCTGGAGAAGATCAAACAGCGACTGTTTGAGAACCTTAGAATGCTGCCGCACGCACCTGGGGTCCAAATGCAGGCGATTCCTGAGGACGCCATCCCTGAGGAGAGTGGCGATGAGGACGAAGAAGACCCTGACAAGCGCATCTCGATCTGCTCCTATGACAAACGAATTGCCTGTGAGGAAGAGTTCTCCGATTCTGAAGCAGGGGGGCCGCAAGAACTCTTCAAACTTCAAAAAAGCCAAGAGAGTCAAAACAGAGGATGAAAAAGAGAAAGACCCAGAGGAGAAGAAAGAAATCACAGAAGAGGAGAAAACCAAGGAGGAAAAGCCAGAAGCCAAAGGGATCAAGGAGGAGGTCAAGTTGGCCTGAACAGACCTCTCCAGCTCTGGCTTCCTGCTGAGTCCCTCACCTTTCTCCCCCAACCCCTCAGATTTTATATTTTCTATTTCTCTTTGTATTTATATAAAAATTTATTAAATATAAATATCCCCAGGGACAGAAACCAAGGCCCTGAGCCCAGGGCAGCTGTGCTGGGTGAGCTCTTCCAGGGGCCGCCTTGCCACCCATTCTTCCCCAGTTCTTAACTTTGAACCATAAAGGGTGTCAGGTCTGGGTGAAAGGGATGCTTTTATGCAACCATAAGACAAAATCCTGAAATGTGAAGTGCCTGCTTAGTAGCTTTGGAAAGGTGCCCTTATTGAACATTCTAGAAGGGGTGGCTGAGTCTTCAAGGATCTCCTGTTCTTTTCAGGCTCCTAAGGTAACATCAGCCATTTTTAGATTGGTTCTGTTTTCATACCTTCCCACTGGCCTCAAGTGAGCCACGAAACACTGCCTGCCCCCTGTCTTCTCCTAATTCTGCAGGTGGAGGTTGCTAGTCTAGTTTCCTTTTTGAGATACTATTTTCATTTTTGTGAGCCTCTTTGTAATAAAATGGTACATTTCTATATAAATAATAATAATTATAATTTTTATTTACATCTATTAGGGATATTGGCCTTTAATTTTCTTATTATGTCCTTGTCAGATTTTCTCGTATTATTATAATCACATAAAATGAGTCCAGAACCATTCCTTCCTTTCTTATCCTCTGGAAGAATTTGTGTGACACTGATGTTATTTTTCTCTTAAATGTTTTGAAAAATTTACTATCATCTGAGGCTAAATTATTCTTTGTGGGAAAGTTTTTAATTACAAATTTGATTTCTTTAATAGATATAATATTATTCAAATGTTATACTTGTGATAGTTTTCATAAATTGTGTTTTTTAAAGAAGTTTTCTATTTCATCTAAAATTGAATTTATTGTCATAAGATTAAATCAATCTCTTATCTTTTTAATATCTGTAGAATCTCAGTGGTATCCCTCTTTTCACCCAAGATGTTGGCAATTTGTGTCTTATCTTTTTTTGTCTTGATCAGTTTTGGCAAGAGTTAATCAATTTTATTAGTCTTTCGGAAGAACTAAATTTAAGCTTGTAGACTTAGTCTATTAAATATTTTCTGTTTCTTTAATTAATTTCTGCCTTTATCCTTATTATTTTCCATCATCTTTAATTAGGTAGAATTTGTTCTTTTCCTAGTTTATTTATTTATTTATTATTTATTTATGAGGATAGATAGGTGTATATATTTATGGGGTACATAAGATGTTTTCATACAAAAATGCAATGTGAAACAAGCACATCATGGAGAATGGGGTATCCATCCCCTCAAGCATTTATCCTTTGTGTTTTGAACAATTCTATTACATATCTTATGATATTTTAAAATGTACAATTAAATGATTATTGACTATAGTCACCCTGTTGAGCTATCACAAAGTAGGTCTTATTCATTCTTTCTATGTTTTATTTTCTATTAACTTTCTTTTTTTTTTTTTTTTTTTTTTTTTTTTTGAGACGGAGTCTCGCTCTGTCGCCCAGGCTGGAGTGCAGTGGCCGGATCTCAGCTCACTGCAAGCTCCGCCTCCCGGGTTCATGCCATTCTCCTGCCTCAGCCTCCCGAGTAGCTGGGACTACAGGCGCCCGCCACCTCGCCCGGCTAGTTTTTTTGTAGTTTTAGTAGAGACGGGGTTTCACCGTGTTAGCCAGGATGGTCTCGATCTTCTGACCTCGTGATCCGCCCATCTCGGCCTCCCAAAGTGCTGGGATTACAGGCTTGAGCCACCGCGCCCGGCCTCTATTAACTTTCTGTTTCTATTTTCTATTAACCATTCCCACCTCCCTCAGCCCCCACTACCTTTCCCAGCCTCCAGTAACCACCCTTCAACTCTCTATGTCCATGAATTCAATTGTTTTGATTTTTAGATACCATACTTAAGTGACAACATGTGATGTTTATCTTTCTGTTCCTGGATTATTTCACTTATTCTCTTGTCCACTTATTCATTTATTATTTATTCACTTATTCTCTTTCATGGCTCAAGAGTATCCCATTGTGTATATGTACCACATTTTCTTTGTCCATTCATCTCTTGATAGACATGTAGGTTGCTTCCCAAGCTTAGCTATTGTAAACAGTGCTGCAACAAACACAGGAGTTCAGATATCTCTTCAATATACTGCTTTCCTTACTTCTGGGTATATACCCAGGAGTGAAATAGCTGGATCATGTGGTAGCTCAACTTATAGTGTTTTGAGGAATCTGTTTTCCATAGTGGTTGTAGTAATTTACATTCCCACCAACTGTGTCCAAGGGTTCCCTTTTCCCCACATTCTCACCAGCATGTAGCATTGCCCACCTTTTGAATATAAGCCATTTTAACTGGAGTGCAATGAGATCTCATTGCAGTTTTGATGTGCATTTCTCTGATGATCACTGATTTTGAGCACCTTTTCATATGCCTGCTTGCCATTTTTATGTCTTCTTTTGAGAAATGTCTATTCAAATCTTTTGCCCATTTTTTGTTCAGCTTACTAGATTTTTTTCCTACAGAGTTTTTTGAACTCTCTATATATCCTGGTTATTAATCCCTTGTCAGATGAGCAGTTTACAAATATTTTTTCCCATTCTATGAGTTGTCTCTTCACTTTGTTGATTGTATCCTTTACAGTGCAGAAACTTTTTAACCTGATGTGATTCCATTTGTCCATTTCTGCTTTGGTTGCCTGTGCTTGTGGGGTATTGTTTAATATATTTTGGGCCAGATCAATGAATTGGAGATTTTCCCCAATGTTTTCTTGTAGTACCTTTATAGTTTCAGGTGTTAGATGTAAGTCTTTAATTCACTTTAATTTGATTTTTGTATGAGGTGAGAGAGAGGGGTCCAGTTTTAATTTTTATTGAATATGAATATCCCATTTTTCTAGTATCATTTATTGAAGGAGCTGTCTTTTCCCCCAATGGATCTTCTTAGCAATTTTGACAAAAATGAGTTCATTGTAGTTGTGTGTATTTTTTTTCTGTCTTCTCTATTCTATTCCATTGGCCTATGTGCCTGTAGTTGTGTGTATTTTTTTCTGTCTTCTCTATTCTATTCCATTGGCCTATGTGCCTGTTTTATGCCAGTACCATGCTGTTTCAGTTCCTATAGCTCTGTAGTATAATTTGCAGTCAGATAATGTGATTCCTCCAGGTTTGTTTCTTTTTAATTTGGATAGCTTTGGCTATTGTGGATATTTTGTGGTTCCATATAAATTAAGAATTGTTTTTTCTATTTCTGTGAAGAATGCCACTGATATATTGATAAGGATTGCATTGAACATGTAGATTGCTTTTGATATTATGGACATTTTAACAATATTGATTCTTCCAATCCATGCACATGGAAGAATATTTTTCCATTTTTTGGTGTTCTCTGCAATTTTTTTTCTTTTTCTCTTCAATTTTTTTCATCAGTGCTTTATAGTTTTCATTATAGAGATCTTTCATTTCTTTGGTTAAGTTAATTTCTAGGTATCCAATTTTATGTGTGGCTATTGTAAATTAGATTTTTTTTTTCATACTATTCACTGTTGTCATATGAAAATGCTACTGATTTTTGTATGTTGGTTTTGTATCCCACAACATTACTGAATTTGTTTATTAGTTCTAACAGCTTTCTTGTGGAGTCTTTAGGTTTTGCCAAATGCAAGATTATGTCACCTGTAAACAAGAATAATTTGACTTCTTCCTTTCTAATTTGGATGCCATTTATATCTTTCCCTTGTCTAATTGCTGTAACTAGGACTTCCAGTACCATGTTAAATAACAGTGGTGACAGTGGGTGATGTGGTTTGGCTCTGTCTCCCCAGTCAAATATCACCTTGAATTGTAATAATCACCACGTGTCAAGGGTGGGACCAGGTGGAGATAATTGAATCATGGGGGTGGTTTCCCCATACTGTACTCGATAGTGAGTGGGTTGCAATGACATCTGATGGTTTTATACGGGGCTTCCTCTTTCATTTGGCTCTCATTCTCTTTCCTGCCACCCTGTGAAGAGGTGCCTTCTGCCATGATCTTAAGTTTCCTGAGGCCATCCCAGCCATGCAGAACTGTGTGTCAATTAAACATCTTTTCTTTGTAAATTACCCAGTCTCAGGCATTTCTTCACAGCTGCATGAGAACAAACTAATACAGTAAATTGGTACCACAGAGTGGCATGCTGCTATACAGATACCCAAAAACATGGATGTGACTTTGGAACTGGGTAACAGGCAGAGATTGAAACAGTTTGGAGGACTCAGAAGAAGAAAGGAAAATGTGGGGTAATTTGGAGTTTCCTAGAGACTTGGAGGGCTCAGAAGCCAGAAAGATGTAGGAAGGTTTGGAACTTCCTGGAGACTAATTGAATGGTTTTGACCAAAATGCCAATAGTGATATCAACAATGAAGTCCAGGTTGAGGTGGTCTCAGATGGAGATGAGAAACTTGTTGGAAACCAGAGTAAAGGTCACTATTGCTATGCTTTAGCAAATAGTCTGGTAGCTTCTTGCTCCTGCCCTAGAGATCTATGGAACTTTGAACTTGAGAGAGATGATTTAGGGTATCCAGCAGAAGAAATTTCTAAGCAGCAAAATGTTCAAGAGAAGCATAGCATAAAAGTTTCAAAAATTTTCAGCCTGGCAATGGGATAGAAAAGAAAAACCTATTTTCTGGGGAGAAATTCAAGCTGGCTGCAGAAATTTGCATAAATAATGAGGTACTAAATGCTAATCATCAAGACAATGGAGAAATGCCTCCAGGGCATGTCAGAGATTTTCTGATCACAAGCCTACAGGCCTAGGAAGGAAAAATGGTTTTGTGGGCAAGGTCCAGGTCCCCACTGCTGTTTGCAGCCTTGACACTTGGTGCCCTGCATCTCAGCAGCACCAGCCATGGCTAAAAGAAGCCAACATATCGCTCAGGCCATTGCTTCACAGGGTTCAGGCCCCAAGCCTTGGCATCCTCCACAAGGTGTTGGGACTGCAGGTGCACAGAAGTCAAGAGTTGAGGTTTGGGAACCTCTGGCTGGATTTCAGAGGATGTATGGAAAGGCCTGGATGTCCAGGCAGAAGTTTGCTGCAAGGCAGAGTCCTCATGGAGAACCTCTGCTAGGGCAGTGCAGAAGGGAAAGGTGGGGTCGGAGCCCCTACTTAGAGTCCCCACTGGGGCACTGCCTTGTGCAACTTTGAGAAGAGGGCCACCACCCTCCAGACCCCAGAACAGTAGATCCACTGACAGCTTTCATAGTGTGCCTGGGAAAGCCACAGACACTCAAGGCCAGCCCATGAAAGCAGCCAGGAGTGGAGCTGTACCCTGCAAAACCATAGAGTCAGAGCTGCCCAAGACTCTGGGATCCCACCTTTTGCATTTGTGTGACCCGAATGTGAGACATGGAGTCCAAGAAGATTACTTTGAAACTTTAAGGTTTGATGACTACCCTATTGGATTTCAGACTTACATGGGGCCTGTAACCCTTTTGTTTTGGCCAATTTCTCCCATTTGATTTGGGTGTATTTACTCAATGCCTGTACCCCCATTGTAACCAGAAAGTAACTGACCTGCTTTTGATTTTACAGGCTCATAGGCAGAAGGGACTTTCCTTATCTCAGATGAGACGTTGTTCTTGAACTTTTTAGTTAATGCTGGAATGAGTTAAGACTTTGGGGGACTGTTGGGAAGGCATGACTGTTTTGAAATGTGAGAAGGACATGAGATTTGGGCAGGGCCAGGGCAAAATTATGTGGTTTGCCTATGTCCTCACCCAAATTTCACCTTGAATTGTAATAATCTCTATGTGTTAAGGGTGGGACCAAGTGGAGATAATGGAATCATGGGGGCAGTTTTCCCTATGCTGTTCTCGTGATAGTGACTGAGTTCTCATAACATCTAATGGTTTTATAAGGGGCTTCCTCCTTCACTTGACTCTCGTTCCCTCTCCTGCCACCCTGTGAAGAGTTGCCTTATGCTATGATCCTAAGTTTCCTGAGGCCTCCCCAGTCATGCAGATCTGCGAGTCAATTAAACCTATTTCCTTTATAAATTACCCAGTCTTGAGTAGTTTTTTATGGCAATGTGAAAATGGACTAATACAGTGGGCGTCCTTGTCATATTCCAGATCTTAGAGGAAAGATACGTTCCTTCCATCCCCAGGTTTTTGAGGGTTTTTATCATGAAGGAATGCTGAATTTTATCAAATGCTATTTCCGCATCAATTGAAATGATCACATAGTTTTTATCCTTCATTCTGTTGATATGTCATTTGTTTCAAGGAATTTTTCAATTTCCTTCTTAATTTCTTCATTGACCTACTGGTCATTCAGGATTGTGTTGTTTAGTTTCCATATATTTGTATAGTTTCCAAAATTCCTCTTGTTATTACTTACTAATTTTATTCCATTGTGGTCAGAGAAGGTGATTGATATTATTTCAATTTTTTGAATGTTTTAAGACTTGTTTTGTGCCCTAATATATGATCTATCTTTGAGAATGATCTATGTGCTGAAGAAAAGAATACATATTCTGAACTCTTGGATGAAATGTTCTGTAATTATTTAGATCCATTTGGTCTACAGTGCAGATTAAGTCTGATTTTTTTTTTTTTTTTTTTTTTTTTTGGTGATTTTCTGTCTGGAGGATCCATCCAATGATGAAAATGGTGTGTTGAAGTCTCCAGCTATTATTTAATTGTGACCTATCTCTCTATTTAGCTCTAATAATATTTTCCTTATATATCTGGGTGCTCCAGTGTTGGGCACATGTATATTTCATATATATTTTAAATTGTTGTATCCTCTTGCTGAATTGACCACTTTATCATTATATAGTGACCTTCTTTGTCTCTTCCTATAGTTTTTGTCTTGAAATCTATTTTATACACTATAAGTATAGCTACTTCTGCTCTTTTTTGGCTCCATTGGTATGGAGTATCTTTTTCTATCTCATTCTTTTCAGGCTATGTGCTTCTTTATAGGTGAAGTATTTTCTTGTAGGCAACAGATCAATGGGTGTTTTTTTTCACCCATTCAGCCAGTCTATGTTTTGTTTTTTTTTTAAATCAGAGTTTAGTTTGTTTACCTTCACTTTTATTATTGATAAGTAAAGAATTCCTGCTATTTTATTTCTTTTCTGGTTGTCTCGTGGTCTTCTCTTCCCATTTTCCTTCCTTCTTGTTTTCCTTTATTGAAGGCTATTTTCTCTGGTGATATAATTTAGTTTTTTGCTTTATATTTTCTGTGTATCCATTGTATATTTTATGGTTTGAAGTTATCATGAGGCTTGGAAATACTACGAATAACCCATATTTTAACCTTATAACAACACTGTTAGCATAAGAAAGCAAACAAGTGAAAAGCAAACTAATAAAAACTCTATGGCTTACCTTCTTTGTCCACCTGCTTTTTATTGTTTCTTTTTTTTGTTTTGTTTTGTTTTTTTTTTGTGAGGCAGTGTTTTGCTCTGTCTGCCAGACTGAAGTGTAGTGGCAGAATATTGGCTCACTCGATCCTTGATCCTTTACCTTCACCTCCTAGGCTCAATCGATCCTTTCACCTCAGCCTCTCAAATAGCTGGGACTACAGACACACACCATCACACCTGGATAATTGTTGTATTTTTTGTAGAGACAGATTTTCGCCATGTTACCCAAGATGGTCTCGAACTCCTAGAGTTAAGCAATTTGCCTGCTTCAGCCTCCCTAAGTGCAGAGATTAAAGACATGAGCCACCACACCCAGGAACTATTTAATGTTTTGTTGTTTGCATTTATATATTATTGTACTGACTAGGTCTTACTCCTGCCATTTTGTTATTTGTTTTCTTTTCTTTTTTTTCTGTCTTCCTTTAGTAAAGTTGATTTTATCTGGTGATATGATTCAGTTTCTTGCTTTACATTATTTGTGTATTTACTGTATGTTTTTTGGTTTGTAGTTACCACGAGGGTTTCAAGTACTATCATATAAACCATTGTTTTTAGCTGACAACAACTTAACACTCTTTGCATAAACAAACATACAAGCAAAAAGAAAATTAATAAAAATTGTATGCCTTAACTTTGTCCCCCTACTTTTAACTTTTTATTATTTCTATTTATAAATTATTGTACTATGCCTTGAAAATTTGTTGCAGTTATTCTTTTTTATTGCTGAGTCATTTAGTCTTCTTACTTAGTATGAGAGCAGTTTACACACCACAGCTACAGTGTTATAATATTCCATGTTTATCTGCATACTTACTATTACCAGTGAGTTTTGTACCTTCAGGTGATCATTTATTACTCAATAATATCCTTTTCTTTCTGATTGAAGTACTCCCTTTAGCATTTATTATAAGACCTGCCTGGTAGTGATGAAATCCCTCAGCTTTTGTTTGGGAAAGTTTTTATTTCTCCTTCATGTTTGAAGGATATTTTTGCCAGATATACTATTCTAGGCTAAAAGTTGTTTTTCTTCAGCACTTTAAATATGTTATGCCACTGTCTCCTGACCCGTAAGTTTTCCAACAAAAAGTCTGCTGCCAGATATATTGGAGGTCTATTGCATGTTATTTGTTTCTTTTCTTTTGCTACTTTTACATTCTTTTCTTTATTGTTGATCATAGGGAGTTTGATTGTTCAACACCTTGAGGTAGTCTTCTTTGGGTTAAATCTGCTTGCTGTTCTATAATCTTCTTGTACTTGGATATTGATATCTTTCTGTAGGTTTGGGAAATTCTCTATTATCCTTTGAATAAACTTTCTACCCCTTTCTCTTTCTCTACCGCCTCATTAAGGCCGATAGCTCTTAGATTTGCTTTTTTGAGGCCATTTTCTAGATCTGGTTGGTGTGCTTCTTTATTTTTCTCCTGATACAAAAGAAATAAGAAAAAACAAAGAAGCACATCAACAGGATCTAGAAAGTGCTTTTCAATTATCCTGTCTTCAAGCTCACGAATTCTTTTTTCTGCTTGATCAATTCAGCTACTAAAAGACTCTGATGCCTTCTTCAGTGTGTCACTTGCTTTTTTCAGCTGTAGAATTTCTGCTTAATTCTTTTAAATTATTTTAACTTACTTGTTAAATTAATTTGATAGAATTCTGAGTGCCTTCTGTGTGTTATCTTGAATTTCTTTGAGTTTCTTCAACACAGCTATTTTGAATTCTTTGTCCAAATAGTCACACATCTGTGTTTCTCCGGGATTGACCCTTGGTGCCTTATGTAGTTCATTTTGTGAGTTTATGTTTTCCCAGATGATGTAGATGCTGCTAGATATTCTTTGGTGTTTGGGCATTGAAGTGTAAGGTATTTATTGTAGTCCTCACTGCCTGAGCTAATTTGTAGTCATCCTTATTGCTAAGGCTTTCCAGATACTTGAAGAGACTTGTGTGTTGTGATCTAAGCTGTATATACTTTAAGGTGTATCCCAAGCACAGTAATATTGTGGTTCTTGCAGACTCATAGAGATACCACTTTGAATTTCTTGAACAAGATCTGAATGAATTATATGGATTACCATGCAGACTCTTGTCCTCATTCCCCATTTTCTTTCAAACAGCGTCTCTCTCTGTTCTGAGCCATTTAACACTGTGGGTGGAGTGGCACAAGCACCCCTGAGGCTACTACCACTATGACTGCACTGGGTCATATTTGAAGCCAGCACAGCACTGGGTCTTGCCCAGTGTTGTAACCACTACCGTAAGCCCTGCTGTAATCACTCCCCAGATACTGCCTATGTTCACTCAAGGACCTGAGGCTGTACAATCAGCAAATGGCAAAACCATCAAGGTCTGGATCTTTCCCTTCAGGGTGATGAGGTCCCCCAGGCTCAGATGGGTTCAGAGTTGCTGTCCTGGGACTTAGGAAGAGGAGTCAAAAACCTTAATAATCTACCTGGTCTTCTATTGTACTGTGGCTGAACTGGCACTCGAATCACAAGACACCATCCTTCCCACTCTTTCTTCCCCTTTCCAAAGGCATAGGAGCCTCACCCCATAGCCACCACCACCCCATGCCACAAGGAGTACTGCCAGACTACCACTGATGTTCCTTTAGGGCCTTAGGGCTCTTAAGTTAGCTGTGATGAATGCTGACTGACTGGAACTCACCTTTCAGGGCAGTGGGCTTCCCTCTCCCCCAGGGCAGGTCCAGAAATGCCATCTAAGAGCCAAGTTCTGGAACTGGGGACTCCCAAAAGCCCACTTGGTACTCTACATCCCTGTGGTCATGCTTGTACTTAAGGTGCAAGACAAAGTCCCCTTTGCTTTCCCTCTGGTTTTCTTAAGCAGGAGAAGTTTTGCCCCATAGCCACCACAGGTGATAATGCGCTTAGTCTTGTCTGAAGCCAACAGGTGTCAGAGGATCCCCCAAGGTCTTCAATGTAGTACCTGAGTATTAATGCTTGTTATTTGAGTCCTAAAGTCTCTTCGATTTGCAGGTGATTAATGCTTTCAGGACGGTGTCCTTTCCTTCAAGGCAGCAGGTTCCCTTCTGGCCTAGGGTGTGTCTAACCACGCCATCTGGGAGTTGGAGCCTGGAATGGGGGCCTCACGACTCTAACCAGTGCCCTATCCTACTGTAGCTGAACTGGCATTCAAGATGCAAGCCAAAGTCCTCGCCAGTCTTCCTTCTCCTCTCCCCAAGTGGAACGAAGGGGCCTTTATTGGAGCTGTGAGGTGCTTAGCCTGGAGTTAAAGAAACAGTGATGTTAGCACTCTCTTGGCTGCCCCAGCTGGTGTCTCAGTATGTCTCACCTTCCTTTCCCACAAGTTCACTGTCTCTGGGCCTAGTTCAGCACTGGGAAAGTTGCAGTCCTTATGGCCTAGACTGCCTTTCAAGTTTATTTAGAGTCTGAGAGCACTTTGGTCCTTGGTAGCAGCAAGATTTGTGGGCCCTCAAGTTCAGACCACTGGGATTGGCAAATCCCTTTTGGTTGGGGCTGGTTTAAATGCTTCCTTTGTGGACAGGCATCAACTGAGTTTGGCCTGGTTTTCCTTTGTGCTCTAACAGGACAGCAGTGAGTTCAGTGCTTCACAATTGCTATCTCTCTCTCTCCCAGTGGTCAAAGAAGTTCTCTGCACCAAGCCACAACGGCCTGGGGTAGGGGAGGGGTGGTATTGAGGATTCAAGACTATTTTTTCTATCCCTTCAGTGCCTCTTTAAGCAATATGAAGTTATAACCAGGCACTATGATTGCTCACCTGATTTCTGGTTCTTTTTTTTTTTTGAGATGGAGTCTCACTCTGTCACCCAGGCCAGAGTGCAGTGGTGCAATCTTGGCTCACTCCATTCTCCTGCCTCACTGGGTTCACTCCATTCTCCTGCCTCCTGGGTTCACTCCATTCTCCTGCCTCAACCTCCCAAGTAGCTGGGACTACAGGTTCTCGCCACCACACCGGCTAATTTTTTGTATTTTTAGTAGAGACGGGGTTTCACCATGTTAGCCAGGATGGTCTCGATCTCCTGATCTTGTGATCCATCCGCCTTGGCCTCCAAAAGTGCTGGGATTACAGGCGATTTTTGGTTCTTATGAAAATGTTTTTTCTGTGTAGATAGTTGTTAAATTGGTGTCATTGTGGGGGAGGGGGTGGGAGGTGGGGACATAATCAATGGAGCCTTCTATTTTGCCATGTTTATCTGCCCAGGGTCCCATCCTAGTTTCTTGAGATAAATACCTATGTCACCAGATCCTTCCTCTGTCCAATTTCCTGCAGTGTCTCACTTTGGCAAACTCAATCAGAAGTCAGCCAACATGAGCCTAGAAAACATAACCTCATGGGTTAGTCCCCTTCCATTTCAGAGCAAAACAGAGGAAAGGCAGGCAAGGGATAAATATGACAACCAACTGGCAAACTTCCACTACAGAGTGTAAAATCTGGAGATAAACCTTTGGCAAAACTTGAGGACTCTCTTTAACTGCTTAAAGACTTGTTATATGTGAGAGGGACTTAATATGTTATGTATAAATCCAGAGGTCAGTACTAGTATAAATGGGGGAAATTATAAAAATAGATTATACCTCAATATAAGAAAAAACTTATAACAATGAGAGGCCCACAAATGTAGATGAGATAAAGTATAGAAAATCAGGCACTTTCATAAATTTTTGGTTTGAACACATTTTGACAAGATTTCTCAGAATTTAAAGTACTATTTCACTCAACAATTCTACTTTTAGAGTTTTGTTGCATAAGTCTTATTATAAATGTGCACCAAGAAGTATGTAGAAGGCTGGTTACTAAAGATTGCTTGTGTTACCAAACGACTGGAAACAACGTAAATGTCTATCAACAGGAAACTGACAAAATAAGTTATGATACATCTGTTCAATCACAATGTTGTGAAGCGATTTAAAAATGTGGCAGATCTAGATTTTCCAGAATAATGTCCAAGATAATGTGGAAAAGGCAACATGCAAAGCAGTTTTATAGCATGCTACTATTTACATAGTGTGCTATTATTTGTGTAAAAAGAAAGGAATGCAGATATACACATATGTGCATATTCTTTATATGCACATACAAGCTCTAAAAAGATTAACAGGAAGCTACCAAGTGGTAAAAACAGAAACATTGAAGGCATAGATTTTTATAAATCAGATGAATTAGCACAAATCCACTTTCTTGGTACATTTTTATAGATGAAATGTAGAAAAGTAGCTGAAAGATTGGGTGAATACTAATTAATGAATCAATATCAACTACAAATAAAGTCTCTGTATTGTGCCACAGAGTTCTATCCTCTATTTTGCTCAGCATGGTTAGGAGTGATTTGGATGAGAAAACAGATTATAAATTAAGTAATTTTTTATATCAGAAAACTTATAAAAGTCAGCTGGGCATGGTGGCTCACACCTGTAATCCCAGCACTTTGGGAGACCAAGGCATGTGGATTGCTTGAGTCCAGGAGTTCAAGACCAGCCTGGGCAACATGATGAAACCCCATCCTATAAAGAATAGAAAAATCAGCTGGGCATGGTGGCATGCACCTGTAGTCCCAGCTACTCAGGAGGCTGAGGTGGAAAGATTGGTAGAACCTAGGAGGTGGAAGTTGCAGTGAGCCAAGATCATACCACTGCACTCCAGCCTGGGTAGCAGAGCAAGACACTGTCTCCAAAAAAAAAAAAAAAAGAAAAAAGAAAACTCGTAAAAGGAACAAATACATTCCACTGGATTGCTGGTCAGTGTTCAGTGCTCTTATAAACCAAAGTTATCTACATTCCTTAAATTAACATTTGGATAGAAATGGTGCAAATAAAAGGAAATACTGTCATTGTCATCAATTTCACATTTTAAAAAAGGAATTTGACAATTACTATATTCTGTGTATTTTTCAAGAATAATGAATTTGGAGCCGGGCGTGGTGGCTCATGCCTGTAATCCCAGCACTTTGGGAGGCTGAGGCGGGTGGATCCTGAGGTCAGGAGTTCAAGACCAGCTTGGCCAACATAGTGAAACACCATTTCTACTAAAAATAAGAAACATTAGCTGGGCATGGTGGCGGGCACCTGTAATACCAGCTACTAGGGAGGCTGAGGTAGGAAAATCTTTTGAACCCAGGAGGCAGATGTTGCAGTGAGCCAAGATCATGCCATTGCACTCTAACCTGGGCAACAAGAGTGAAACTCCATCTCAAAAAAAAAAAAAGAAGAAGAAGAATGAATTTGTTTAATTCTGAGTCAAAAATAAGAAGTATTAATTTTCTTTAAATGTTAATAAGAAAGCTATTTAAGTGTTTATTTTTCTTATCTTCCTGTAAACATGTAAAATAAATTATTTGGGGGAATTTTAGTTATTTTAATTACAAAAGTCAATAAATGACAACATTTTAGATTACTTACTGGAGCTATTGCACCTTGTTTAAGAACAAGATACTAAAAATAAATGTCTCAAGGACAATGATGTAAAGAGATTCAGGTCACCACAAAAACAATGATTTGCAGCTCTATAGCTTGATATATTAAAACAATCTTACAAATATTCAGCTATGCTTATGTTTTGAAGCTAAGAAACATAAGATTGGGGTGAAGGAAAGCAGGCACAACATCCTTATTATAAGACTAACGATTATTTCAATGACTTCATATGTACTCAGCATGTGATCACAGTAGAACCTTGCTAGTTGGCAGCCCTTTTTAGGTTCAATTCTTATCAGTAATAACTGTTCACCTATCCAGACTCTCAGTATAGCAGAAGCAGTAGCCCACTTGCAAGAAAGGTCTATCTATTGTTCCCTTGTGGGATCATCAAAAACCATTCAAGCAGACAACATTTGGAAAAATAGATCTTTGTACAAAGTTATTCATCTCAAATGAGTATCTACATAGAGTATTAAAGGATTACTTTATTTACATAGGGTTTTACATGTCATTTTCTTTCCCATCAGACACTTTAAGTATACTCTCATAACATAACCCTTCTTGGATTTTAGTTATTTGTTTTATAGCTAGTAGCATAATGCTCCCAAAAATGGCATAGAAAAACACTGACTGGTGAATTTTCCAAATTATGCTTTGTACCTGGCATATATAGGGTTTGGCTTATTGTTTAGAAAAAAATTAAGGCTATGGAGAGAATATATATATTTGGATTGATTTCTTTATATAATTATTATGTTTATAAGTATACACTATTGATTATTCATATAATATATACGAATCTATCCAAAACAGAAAATTTGATAATGTTTTCTTTCTAATAATGCTCCCCTTTTTTGTCACTTGGGAAACATTACAATTTACCTATAGATACTAGGTAATATTGTTAGAAAGATTTAAGATCTAATAAAGCATTTTCAATCTATGAAAAACACTAATAGTGTCAAGCATAAAACCACAAAGAAATCCTGTTGGTCCTCAAGCACTGTTAATGGATCTAGATCTTTTGGGGGCCACCTATCTGGCATATTACATACTGGTATGAGTTATATTACATTGCATTGATCTGGAGAGAGATACTGGATTTGCAAATTAAAATTCCAGACAAAAATGTGCTGTGTTGCCTTCTATTAAGGAACACATACTATGGACTTTTTTGCTCTCCACAATGATTTCAAGTTTTTAACATTGTTGGCAAAACATTTAATTGCATACATTTAAAAAATACATTTTGATAATAGTGCTAACATGTAAATATCAATTTCCAAAATGCTTGTGAAGGGATTTGTAATTTTATAAATAGTTCAGCTCTATAATATCCTATCAAGCTTAGAGTTCTACCCATAATTAAAAGTGATCCGTTAAATTCTTCTGGAGATGCAATATTACTAGCACTGGTAACTGTACCCTTGCTACCTGGTTGTCAAGTGAAAAGAGGGCTGTTGTTTGCTTGATATGTCTACTCAGCTTCTACTAATGTGAATAAGCAATTCCCAGGGATAAAAATATATATATAGGTCTGGCATGTGAAACACCAACTCATTAAGTTTAATTCTGCAAAGAGATGCGAAATTCTTTCTGACATTACGAGAACAGCAATTTAACAGGCTTTGGTAAACTAAATAGAGAGTGAAATTATTGAAGATTGGAGGAAACAAACTCTCAGATTTTGGCAATAAAAGTCACCAAGATTTTGGTAATCTGACTTGAAAAGTTTTTATAGTATTAAAGAACCACAATACTAAAGGACAATAAAATATGTTGCCAATTACATTTAAAATTATGATAAATATGAGATGCTAATTGTATCATGTGGAGGAACATTCATAGAATGGGAAATCATTTTAAACTCTCCTTTTTCCCCATCGATCTCAAGTTGTTAAAATAAACAAAGACTTCAGGGTATATTTGGAATTCATTTTTTAAAACTCTAGAAATTGAATTTCCAAAATAGTCTTTAGAAATAATTTAGCAAGATGAATAAAATTGCTGGGGAAGTCTATCTCTACTCACGTGGTGAGACTGAGTAAGTCAATTTTTCTATGGCCCTGAATGCAGGATACTGTCATCAGTGTATGGAGAAGCTGAGGTAGAACGTATTCCACCACAAGACCTGACTTGGCCTTGTAGAAGATACAGCTGTAGATCTTTCTAACACCTCTAAAAGAGAGAAGAGTATGGATTATTTTACCTCATATGTCAACTCCTTTCTTTTTCCACTACTCCTGTGCTAACTCTTTTTTTCACATAAGGAGGAAAAATAGGCACTAATAATGCTCTTAGATGCCTATAACATAGACACTTGCATAATCTTGCTTAAAAAATGGATGACATGAACTCTTGAAGTTCTTTATCTTTTCACTGTATTTTTCCTCTAAACACCCAAATTCCCCAATTTTCAGCTCCATGTAAAGCTTCTTCAATCCTTATAATAAAAAATTAATGCTTACAGATTTAAGGAATGCCCCTTCACCCCCTCTCACATATATTTAAGATGAGAAAAAATTGCCACAGAAAAGAAAACAAACAAGAAAATGAAAAGGCAACCTTCAGAATAAAATAAAATATTTGCAAACCATATATCTGACAAATGATTAATATCTAAAATATACAAGGAACTCATATGACTCAATAGCAAAAATAATAATAATAATCCAATTTAAAAATAGATAAAAGCCAGATGTGGTGGTGGTGTGCATGTAGTTCCAGCTACGTAGGAGACTGAGACAGGAGGATCAATTGGGTCCAGGAGTTTGAGGCTGCAGTGCACTGTGATTGAGCTTATGAATAGCCACTGAACTCCAGCCTGGGCTACATAGCAAGACCTTGTATCTTTAAAAAATGATGGGCCAGCGAGGCACAGTGACTCATGCCTCTAATTCCAGTGACTCATGCCTATAATCCCAGTGGCTCAGGAGGCCAAGGAAGAATAACTTGAAGCCAGGAATTCAAGAACAGCCTGGGCAACATAGAGAGACTTTGTCTCTACAAAACAACAAACAAACAAACAAAAAATTAGCTGGACATGGTGGAGTGCACTTGTCGTCCCAGCTACTTGGGAGGCTGAGGTGGGAGGATCACTTGAGCCCAGGGGTTTGAGGCTGCCGTGACCTGTGATCATGCCACTGCACTCTATTCTGAACAACAGAGGGAGAACCTGTCTCAATTTTTTAAAATTGAAAAAAACCTGAATAGACTTTAAAAAAAAAAAAAGAAGAAGAAGAAGAAGAAGACATACAAATGATCAAGAGATATAGGAAAAGGTGCTCAACAACACTAAGCACCAGGGAAATGTAAACCAAAACCACAATGACATATCTCACACTTGTTAGGATGGCTATTATCAAAAAGACAAGAGATAAGTGTTGGAGAGTGTACGGAGAAAAGAGAACCCTTCTACGATGTTGGTGGGAATGGAAATTGGTACAGGCATTATAAAAATGCCACTTCTGGGTATATACCTGAAGGGAATGAAATTAGTAACTCAAAGAGATATCTGCACTCCCATGTCCATTGAGCATCATTGACAATAGCCAAGACATGAAAGCTACCTAAGTGTTCATCAATGGATGAATAAAGAAATCATGATATATATCTATATCTACTTATACCTATACACATCGGTATACCTATAGGTATATACCTACATCTATATAAACCTATATACATTATACACACACACACACACACACACACACACACACACCCCACAGCTGTATATATAATGGAATATTATTCAGTCATAAAAAAGAAACCCTGCCATTGGCAACAACATGAATGAACCTGGAGGAAAATACACTAAATGAAATAAGCCAGACACAGAATGCCTAATACAGTATGATCTCACTTAGATATGGAATGTAAACATGTTGAACTTATAGAGGACTGAATGGTGGTTGCCGAGGGGTGAGGGAAATAGGAAGATGTTGATCAAAGGGTACAAACTTTCAGTTATAAGATGAATAAGTTCTTAGTATCTAATGTTCAGTATAGGTATCAATGGATATGTTAATTAATTGTATTGTCATAATCATTATACAATATTTACATATATCAAATCATCACATTGTACACAAAGCTTGTCCAACCCATGGCCCATGGGCCGCATGCGACCCAGGATGGCTTGAATGCAGCCCGATACAAATTCATAAACTTTCTTAAAACATTATGTGATTTTTTTGCGATTTTTTTTAGCTCATCAGCTATGGTTAGTGTATTTTATGTGTGGCCCAAGACAGCTGTTCTTCTTCCAGTGTGGCCCACAGAGGCCAAAAGATTGGACACCCCTGTCATACACTTCAAATATATATAATCCTTATTTGTGAATTAAATATTTTTAAATTAAAAAAGGAAGAAGACAACAAGAAACAATTACATGAGTAAAATTTCTTAGAAAAGCATAGTGAAAACTCAATTTGCAGCGAAATTTAGCTGAGATCTCAGTTGAGAACTTGTATATTTTCTAGAAACCAGGCACGTCTGGAGGGATGATGGAGGTGGATTAGCTCTGCATCTATTACATGTAAGTCCTGTGGGGAGGGGAAAATTTAAACCAAAAGAAGAGGGAGTTAAAACACACAAGGGCAGTACTAGGGATGGATAAAATGGCATAATTCTGAATAGAGCCTGTGACTTGCCATTCAACTTGGTCCCCCAACTCAACTCCTGTGGACCCATGGTTGAGGTTTCATACATGGATAATACAATAAAATAATAAAAAGTAGAAGAACTGCTTCAATAAAGTTTTTGTAGATCCTTAAGAGTAACACTACTCAGGCCTGGTGCAGAGGTTCATGCCTGTAATCTCAGAACTTTGGGAGGCTGAGGATGGTGGATCACTTGAGGCCAGGAATATGAGACTAGCCTGGCCAACATGGTGAAACCCCGTCTCTACTAAAACTACTGAAAAATAAGCCAGGGTGGTGGCAGGCACCTGTAATCCCAGCTATTCGGGATGCTGAGGCAGGAGAATCACTTGAACCTGGGAGGCGGAGATTGCACTGAGCTGAAATCTCACCACTGCACTCCAGCCTGGGCGACAGACTGAGACTCCATGTAAAAAAAAAAAAAAAAAAAAAAAAAAGTAGCACTACTTAGCACCCCACTTAGTAAGGTGTTACACCAGTGGAAGTAAAGAGAAATTTTCTCCATTGCAATTAACTACTGAGCCACAGGATGGATGACAAATATTGGTGCTTCGATGGGTTCATAAGTGCAGTAGCCTGCGGCAGACATCAGGACAACCTTACGTGTCAGAGATGCACATGTAAAATACTTAACAGTGTTTCTGACACAAAACTAACACTGTTTCTAACACTGTTTTTGAGCATAAAATATGTGCTCAAAAATGGTTGCTTACTAATATGTTTATTACTAAGAGTGGCACCCTTAGGAGTTGTGAGCTGGATTATGTCTTCCCCCAAATTTATATGTCAAACTCCTAACTCTTTGTATTTCAGAATGTGACTGTATTTGAAGATAGACTCTTTAAAGAGGTAATCAAGTAAAATTGGGTTCACTAGGGTGGGCCCCAATCCAATATAGCTGATGTCACTGCAAGAAGAGGAAATTTGAATATAGACATGTCCAAAGGGAAGATGATGATACAGGGAGAAGATAGACTTCTACAAAACAAGGAAAGAGGTCTGAAACAGATTCTTTCTACACAGCCTTCAGAAGGAACCAACCCTGCCAACACCTTCATCTCAGATTTCTAGTTTCCAGAGCAGTGAGAAAATAAATTTCTATTTATTTTTTAAAAACAACCAGTCTGTTGTACTTTGTTATGCAGCCTATCAAACTAACACAGTTATCGTTAGCTGCAACAGAGTATATTATCCTATCAGTCTAGAGGAAAAGACAAAAAAATGGTCATAGCTGATATGACTAGTTCCTAAGCATTCATTCACTTATATGTGTTAATTCAACAAATATTGGTTGGTCATTACTATGTAACAGACATTGTGCTAAGTGCTAGAAATTCAAAGCCCAATAAAGCATAGTCTTTGTTCATGAGGAACTCATGGTCTTGTGTACGGGTGTGAGATTGGGAGTGAGAAAAAAGGAAAAGAGGAGGAAATAGAGGAGCAAAATGATAGAAAGATCATAGGACAGCTAATGAGTAACCCAACAGTTATAATTCCATAATCAGTACTGTGAAAATCAGGAAACAGGCATAGGGTTTTATGAATGTGTAGAGATGGGCTATCTAAATAGAATGTGGGTTGAGAAAGGCTTTCCGAAGAAACCATCTCTTGAGCTAGGCATTGATACATGAATAAGAGTTAGCTAGACAAAAATAGAAATAAAAGGCATTTCTATTTAAGATATATCATCTCTTTCATTTCTTTCTGAACTTCTTGAATTAATTAGAGAGGTCCTGTAGTATTGATACAAGAAGGGTCAGAAAAATTTAGTTTTTTTGCTCTTCTGTTGATATGACTTCTTTCCTCAGGTTGAATGACCTAAAAAATGTAGAGTTTTTATACATATGCAGCAAAGTTCAGTTTTGTATTCAAACTAAAAATGGAAAGCTACACACACACACACACACTCACACACATTTGTGAGCACTAAGAAGCCCCAGTTCATGAAGTGTTATCCTTGCTTTATAATTAGCATATCAAACCTTGAGAATAAGAGACTAAAAATACATTTCTACTCATATTCCAGTAATGTAAATTATTATGGTGCTTTTGCAAATCTCTATCTAATATTTCATTTATTCTCCTCTTGTTTTCAACAACTGATTTGTATCTAGCTTGAACGACTGTTCAAGATACTCTTTAATAAGTTTAGTGATGAAGTCTGAAGTTACACAGAACAGTACATGCATTAACATGTCCTAATATTTCATTTTGTGTACAAGTAGCACTCCTATGTGCTATGGAATGAACTAATACCTCTGTATATCAGTTTCCTGTCTATAAGAAAGTTGATAATCTTTTCTCCCATTAAAAATGGTGAAATACACTTCAGCACAAATAGCTGTTCTAGTATTATATTATATTAGAACAGTAAGTAATGTAGGCCTATGAACTAAAAAGAATGATAATAGCATATTTGAATAGTTCAGAGGCTAAAGAAAGCAAATTTTAAAAGGAAAGCATGACAATAAAGAATTAAGATGACATGTAAAATATACTAACATTATCTTCCAAATAAGTCATTTAGGCTTACAAAGACCATGGTGATGATGATGACGATGATTACATTCAGTGGAAATATCAAATACAGTCACATTTTAATTTACCCATTTTCTTTTACAAGTAAAAAAAATAGAAAAAAAATCATATTTCTTTCTCTTCCTAAAGGAAATGTATCTATTTAAAAATAGGTCTTCTTGCCAGCCTTTTTTATTTTTTATTTATTTATTTTTTTGAGACAGGGTCTCACTCTGTCACCCAGGTTGGAGTGTGGTGGCCTGATCATGGCTCACTACAGTCTTGAACTGCTGGGCTCAATTGATCCTCCCACCTCAGCTTCCCAGGTGCCTGGGGCTACAGGTGTATAACATGGTGCCTGGCTAGTTTTGTATGTTTTGTAAAGACGGCGTTTTGCCATGTTGCCTAGACTGGTCTTGAACTCCTGGGTTCTAACAATCCACCCACCTCGGCCTCCCAAAGTGCTGGGATTACAGGTGTGAGCCACCATGCCCAGCAAACCTCCTTCTTATAACTGCTTCACAATGAAGAATTCAACAGAAATTCTTTCAGTGTCAGAATTTTCACTGGATACTTTGACTTCTATGGAAGACTGGGAATACAGGCTGCATGACATGCTGTCCTTGCAACTACTGGAATTAGACTTACGGTTCATTTGAATACATATTCTAGATATAACCTTGCAAGATTTTTTCCTAATGCTATTAAGATTCTAACCTATCATAATAACTTGGCCTTTTTTTTTTGCGGGGGGTAGCAGATGCTATTCATTATGACAGGATAGAGAATGAAAACTGCTGAACTCGAAAGGCTTTCAGACAAAACTTCGGCAGCTTGGGACCTTCTAGACTCTGCCAAAAACCTAACAACAAAATAAAGGCTGCTCCCAAATCTGATTATGGAGACCAGATTTAGCATCTCAAACAAAAATACATATTTAAAAAAAAGAACTATAGTAAAATGCTAAATCATGTAAGGTTAAAAAGAAAAAAGACTACTTATGAAAATACCTCCCTTACCAGCTCAAGTGATGAGAGGATAGACTTTGTGATATCCAAAGAAATACAAACAAAATTCAAATCAAAGAATATAAAATGAATTTTGAGGAAAAAATCCTGTGTTCTCTCAAAGAGTTAACTTTTAAAGTGCACTTCTCCAAACCATGAAATAAAAATCTTGTTTTCATAGCTAAATTGGAAATATTGGGAGAGAGTCCAAAATGGTGAGCTTTGTCTTACTGTTTGTTATAAAAAGCAAACATACAAATGCCTGGCATGAAAGAAAAACTTGTTTCTGTCAAATACATTCTGTTCAGGAAGAGTGCATCCGTGTGAAAATATGACCCCTATAATGGTGCCAAGTTTAGCAAAATCTAAGGTGATCTGTTGAGGAAGTGCTAAAAGCAGCTTTAACTTACACACCCACTGTTTAAAAGCTTTCAAAAACAATCTGAAGGAGAACACTGATAACATGCTTTTTTGGTAATTCACCTCTCCTTTTTACTTCCTTTGTCTCAATTTAGAAACTAGATAAATATATTGTTCCTGAAAGAACTGGAAACATGATGTTTAATATGGAACCTATGTTTATCATCATTCTGGTTTGCATGTCCTGGGTACTAAAGTTTTATATTTATTTATATCCCTTATGAGTTTAAAATAAGTATCTTCTTCAACAATCCACATTTGCAAGAGCTCAGTTCATATGATGTTTTTATGGCTTTTTTAAAAATTGTTTCTCTTTAAAAAGTCCAAGTTAAAATATTGCATATGGGAGACATTAATGCTTTAGCTTTATGAAACATTGTGATACAATGTATGGTAAAATTCCTAAAGGAGTTTTGCTTATTTTAAAACTTTGGGAATTGTCAATTCTTTTTGTTAACTTTAATTTTAATTTTCACGATTACATGAAGGTTGTATTTTTAAACAAATTTCTCCTAATTTTTTCATTTCTTAAAAAACACAGCCAACACTACTTCTGCTGACATGCACAAGCAAGGATGGAACTCTCTGCCATTACCCCATCAGAGTGTTGTTGCCAGTGGACCAGGAACACCTAAGCCCTTCCAGCACAGCAGGTTCCTAATCTTGAGGGACCAGAGAACAAAGCCAGGGGCCCAGCTGTAACCTGCCCAGGGTTACAGTATGCAGGCCAGGACTGCTGAGCTGCACCTTGGGCCCCCGAAATCTTCAAAACAATAAAGACAGTTGACTGAGCCCACTTTATACCACAATCAAACTCTCAAGGGCAGCAAAGAAGATAAAACCAAAAAACACCATCCAAAGGAGAGCACCTTCAAAGAATAAAGGAACATCACCCACACGGGTGACAATGATCCAGCACAAGACCTCTGGCAACTCAAAAATCCAGAGTGTCTTCTTACCTTCAAATGACCACACTGGTCCCCAACAGTAGTTCTTCACCAGGCTGAAATGGCTGAAATAAAAGACATAGAACTTAGAATCTACATAGGAAAAAAGATCATTGAGAGTTAGGAGAAAGTCGAAACCCAATACAAGGATTTTGAGGAATCCAGTAAAATGATACAGGAGCTGAAAGATGAAATAGCAATTTTACGAATGAGCCAAACTGATCTGATAGAGCTGAAAAACTCACTACAAGAACTTCATAATGCAATCACAAGTTTATTCAATTATTTATTATTATTATTATTATTATTATTATTATTATTATTATTTAAGACGGAGTTTCACTCTTGTCACTTAAGCTGTAGTGCAATAGCGCAGTCTCAGTTCACTGCAAACTCTGACTCCTGGGTTCAAGTGATTCTCCTGCCTCAGCCTCCCAAGTAGCTGGGATTACAGGTGCCCAGCACCATGCCCAGCTAATTTTTGTATTCCTAGTAGACACAGAGTTTCACCATGTTGGCCAGGCTAGTCTCAAAATCCTGACTTCAGATGATCCTCCCACCTCAGCCTCCCAAAGTTCTGGGGTTACAAGCATGAGCCACCATACCCGGCCTATTTAATTTTTTAAAATTATTATTTCTATCATTTTTGGAGAATAGGTGGTGTTTGGCTACATAGGTAATTCTTTAGTGGTGATTTCTGAGACTTTGGTGTACCCATCACCCAAGCAGTATACCCAATGTGTAGCCTTTTATCCCTCATGCCCCTTGATATGTCTTGGGTCTGTGTCTCCACCCAAATCTCATTTCAAATTGTAATCCCCAGATGTTGAGCGAGGGACCTGTAATCCCCAAGTGTCAAGGGAGGGGGTTGATTGGATCATAAGGGCAATTTCCCCAATGCTGTTCTCATGATAGCAAGTAAGTTCTCATGAGATCTGATGGTTTATAAGGCAGTTTTCCCGGCTCTCTCTCACTCTCTTTCTCTTTCTCTCTCTCTCTCTCTCTCTCTCTCTCTCTCTCTCTCTCTCTCTCTCTCTTTGTGGTTCCAATTTGCATGTTCCTGATCATTAGTAATGTTCAGCATTTTTTCATGTCTTTGTTGGCCATTTGTATATCCTCTTTTGAGAATTATCTATTCATGTCCTCAGCCCACTTTGATGCGATTATTATTTTTTCTTGCTCATTTGACTTCCTTGTAGATTCTGGATATCAGTCCTTTGTCAGATGCATACTTTGTGAATAATTATTTCCACTCTGTGGGTTGTCTGTTTACTCTGTTGATTATTTCTTTTGCTGTGAAGAGCTTTTTAATTTAATAAGGTCTTATCTACTTATCTGTGTTTTGGTTGCATTTGCTTTTGGGTTCTCGGTCATGAACTCTCTGCCTAAACGAATGTCTAGAAGAGTTTTTTCGATGTTATATTCCAGAATTTAGATGGCTTCAGGTCGCAGATTTGAGTCTTTAATACATCTTGAGTTGGTTTTTGTATAAGGTGAGAGATGACTCTGCAGTTTCATTGTCCTACATGTGGCTTGCCAATTATCCCAGCATCATTTGTTGAATAGAGTAGTCCTTTTCCCACTTTATGCTTTGGTTTGCTTAGTCAAAGATCAGTTGGCTGTAAGTATTTGACTTTATTTCTGGATTATCTGTTCTGTTCCGTTGGTCTATGTGCCTATTTTTATACCAATACCATGTTGTTTTGGTACCTATAGCCTTGTAGTACAGTTTGAAGTCAGGTAATGTGATGCCTCCAGATTTATTCTTTGTGCTTAGCCTTGCTTTGGCCATGCAGGCTCTTTTCTTGGTTCCATATGTATTTTAGGATTTTTTTCCAGTTCTGTGAAGAATGATGATGGTATTTTGATGGAAATTGCATTAAATTTGTAGATTGCTTTTGGCAGTATGGTTATTTTCACAATGTTGATTCTATCCATTCATGAGCATGGGATGTGTTTGCATTTGTTTGTGTCATCTATAATTTCTTTCAGCAATATTTTGCAATTTTACTTGCAGAAATCTTTTAACTCCTTGCTTAGGTGTATTCCTAAGTATTTTACATATTTTTTGCAGCTATTGTAAAAGGGAGTTAGTTCTTGATTTGATTCTCGGCTTGGGTGCTATTGGTGTATAGCAGTGCTACTAATTTGTGTACATTGATTTTGTATCCTGAAACTTTACTGATTCATTTATCAGGCCTAGAAGCTTTTTAGATAAGTCTTCACGGTTTTTCAGGTATATGATCATATCATCAGCAAACAGCGACAGTTTATCTCTTTACCAATTTGGATGCCCTTTATTTCTTTCTTTTGTCTGATTGCACTCGCTAGGACTCCCAGTACTATGTTAAATGTAAGTGATGGAAGTGGGCATCCTTGTCTTGTTCCAGTTCTCACAGGGAAAGCTTTCAACTTTTCCTCATTCAGTATAATGTTGGCTGTGGGTTTATCATAGTTGGCTTTTATTACTTTAAGGTATGTCCCTTCAATGCCAATTTTGCTGAAGGTTTTAATCATAAAGCAATGCTGGATTTTGTCAGATGCATTTTCTGCATATATTGAGATGATTATATGATATTTGTTTTAATTATGTTTATATGGTTTATCGCATTTATTGACTTTTGTATTTTAAACCATTCCTGCATCCCTAGTATAAAACTCACTTGCTTATGGTGGAATATATTTTGGATATGCTGTTGGAATCAGTTAGCTAGTATTTTATTGAGGATTTCTCCATTGATGTTCATCAGAGATATTGGTCTATAGTTTTCTTTCTTTGTTATGTCTTTCCTGGTTTGGGTATTAGGGTGATACTGGCTTCATAGAATGATTTGGAGAGAACTCCCTAAATCTGTATCTTTTGAAATGGTTTCAGTACTATTGGTACCAATCTTTATTTGAATGTCTGATAGACTGCAGCTGGAAATGCATCTGGTCCTGGATTTTTTTTTTGGCAGTTTTTTTAAATTACAATTTCAATCTCACTGCTTGTTATTGGTCTGTTCAGAGTTTCTATTTCTTCCTGGTTTACTTATTACCAGGAATTTATTATTATTATTATTATTACTATATTATTATTATTATTATTATTATTATTATTATTACTGAGACAGAGTCTTGCTCTGTCACCCAGACTGGAGTGCAGTAGCATGATCTTGGCTCACTGCAGCCTCCAATTCCCAGGTTCAAGCAATTCTCCCGCCTCAGCCTCCCAAGTAGCTGGGACTACAGACGCGAACCACCATGCCCGGCTAATGTTTGCATTTTTAGTAAAGTCAGGGTTTCACCATTTTGGCTAGGATGGTCTTTATCTCCTGACCTTGTGATCTGCATGGGTTTTTCTTTTCTGTTGCATCATCAGGCTGCAAATTTTTCAAACTTACATGTTCTTCTCCTCTTGAATGCTTTATATGTTCTTCTCCTCTTGAATGCTTTACCACTTAGACATTTCTTTCACCAATACCCTAAATCATCTCTTTCAAGTTCAAAGTTCCACAGATCTCTAGGGCAGGGGCAAAATGCCACCAGTGTCTTTGCTAAAGCATAGCAAGAGTGACCTTTACTCCATTTCCCATAAGTTCCTCATCTCCATCTGAGACCAACTCAGTCTGGACTTAATTGTCTATACCACTATCAGCATTTTGGTCAAAGCCATTCAACAAATCTCTGGGAAGTTCCAAATTTTCCCACATCTTCCTGTCTTCAGAGCCCTCCAAGTCTCTAGGAATTTCCAAACTTTCCCACATTTTCCTGTCTTCTTCTGAGCCCTCCAAACTGTTCCAACCTCTGCCTGTTACCTGCTTGCAAAGCTGCTTCCACATTTTCGGGTATCCTTATAGCAGCACCCCACTACTTCAGAACCAATTTACTGTATTAGGTCCTTCTCACACTGCTATGAAGAAATACCAGAGACTGGGTTGGGAAGGCAGAGCGGGCAGATTCTGTTCAAGGGGATTCCGGACCACGCTGTGCTATGAAGCAGGTCAATGAGCTGAAAGAGAAGGGCAACAAGGCCCTGAGCACGGCAACATAGATGATGCCTTACAGTGCTACTCGGAAGCCATTAAGCTGGATCCCCACAACCACGTGCTATACAGCAACTGTTCTTCCCCTATGCCAAGAAAGGAGACTACCAGAAGGCTTACAAGGATGGCTGTAAGACCATGGACCTAAAAGCCTGACTGGGGCAACAGCTATTCACAAAAAGCAGCAGCTCTAGAGTTCTTAAACCGATTTGAAGAAGCCAAGCGAACCTACGAGGAGCACTTAAAACAGAGGCAAATAACCCTCAACTGAAAGAGGGTTTACAGAATATGGAGGCCAAGTTGGCAGAGAGAAAATTCATGAATGCTTTCAACATGCCCAATCTGTATCAGAAGTTGGAGAGTGATCCCAGGACAAGAACACTGCTCAGTGATTCTACCTATCGGGAGCTGATAGAGCAGCTACAAAACAAGCCTTCTGATCTGGGCAGCAAACTACAAGATCCCTGGATCATGACCACTCTCAGCGTCCTCCTTGAGGTCGATCTGGGCAGTACGGATGAGGAGGAACAGGTTGCAACACCTCCACCACCACCCCCTCCCAAAAAGGAGACCAAGCCAGAGCCAGAGGAAGAAGATCTTCCAGAGAAGAAGAAGCAGGCACTGAAAGAAAAAGAGCTGAAGAACAATGCCTACCAGAAGAAATATTGACCCAGCCTTGAAGCATTATGACAAAGCCAAGGAGCTGGACCCCAGCAATATGACTTACATTACCAATTAAGCAGTGGTATACTTTGAAAAGGGCGACTACAGTAAGTGCAGGGAGTCTTGTGGGAAGTCCATTTAAGTGGGAGAGAAAACAGAGAAAACCATCTACGGATTGCCAAAGCCTATGCTCGAATTGGCAATTCCTACTTCAAAGAAGAAAGGTACAAGGATGCCATCCATTTCTATAACAAGTCTCTTGCAAAGCACCAAACTCCAGATGTGCTCAAGAAATGCCAGCAGGCAGAGAAAATCCTGAAGGAGCAAGAACGGCTGGCCTGCATAAACCTGGACCAGGCTTTGGAGGAGAAGAACAAAAGCAACTAGTGTTTTCAGAAAGGGGACTATCCCCAGGACCTGAAGCGTTATACAGAAGCCATCAAAAGGAACCCAAAAGATGCCAGATTATACAGCAATCGAGCTGCCTGGAGTTCTGCCAAACTCCTGGAGTTCCAGCTGGCACTCAAGGACTGTGAGGAATGTATCCAGCTGGAGCCAACCTTCATCAAGGGTTATAGACGGAAAGCCGCTGCCCTGGAAGCGATGAAGGACTACACCAAAGCAATGGATGTGTACCAGAAGGTGCTAGACCTGGACTCCAGCTGTAAGGAGGCGGCAGACGGCTACCAGCGCTGTATGATGGTGCAGTACAACCAGCACCACAGCCCGGAAGAGGTGAAGCAAGGAGCCTTGGCCGACCCCAAGGTGCAGCAGATCATGAGTAATGTAGCCATGCACCTTATCCTGGAACAGATGCAGAAGGACCCCCAGGCACTCAGCGAACACTTAAAGAATCTTGCAATCGCACAGAAGATCCAGAAGCTGATGGATGTGGGTCTGATTGCAATTCGGTGATGACTTGTTCATCCCCGCTTCCCTTTGCCCTCTTGTGGAAAGAGGAGTGGGGACCGCAGCAAGCAGCACGGAGCAGAAGGGAGAGCAGGAGGAGAGAAGACCTCATCTCTCTGTATTTATACATAAGCCCAGGGAAGACACAGAGACTTGTACCTGGGCTGTTCATGGCGCTGCTGCCTCTGAGCCCTCCCAGCATATGTGTGGTGTCTTCACCACTGCCCTCGAGTCTCATGTCTCCTTCCCCTGCCCCCAGTGGCTGTCTCGGCTGCTCTCCCATAGTTGGTTAATTTTCATTTTTGGGCAGTGGGCATGTATAGGGAGGAGAGGGGATTCTTCCCAGCCTCGGGTCCCAGCTGTCTCATGTTGTTTATTCCGAGTGCCCTTCTCCAATAAAACAAGCCAGTTGGGCTAGGTTATTAAAAACAAGAAAAGAAAAGAAAAGAAGAAAAGAAAAGAAAAGAAAAGAAAAGAAAAGAAAAGAAAAGAAAAGAAAAGAAAAGAAAAGAGACCAGAGACTAGGTAACTTATAAAGAAAAGAGCTTTAAATGGCTCACAATTCTGCATTGCTGGGAAGGCCTCAGGAAACTAACAACCATGGCAGAAGGCAAAGCAGAAGCAGGAACATTCTTTACAAGGCAGCAGGACAGAGTGAGTGCAAGCAGGGGAAATACTAGATGCTTATAAAACCATCAGATCTTATAAGACTCACTCACTATTCATGAGAACAGCATGGAGGAAACTGCCCTCATAACCCAATTACCTCTACTTGGTCCTGCCCTTTTGGGGATTATGGGAATTATAATTCAAGATGAGATTTTGACTGGGGACACAGTCAAATCATATCAGGGTACCCTGCTTACTACCTGGTGATGTAATAATGTGTACTTCTAAGACCCTGTAACACTGAATTTACCTAAATAACTAACTTGCACGTCTACTTCTGAACATAAAAGTTATTTAGAAAAAAAAAGACAAAAACGCTGGGCATGGTGGCTCATGCCTGTAATCTGAGCACTTTGGAAGGCTGAGGTGGGTGGATCACGAGGTCAAGAGATTGAGACCATCCTGACCAACATGGTGAAACCCTATCTCTATTAAAAATACAAAAATTACCTGGGTGTGGTGTCACGTGCCTGTAGTCCCAGCTACTTGGCAGGCTGAGGCAAGAGAATCACTTCAGCCTGGGAGGCAGAAGATGCAGTGAGCCAAGATGGCACCACTGCACTCCAGCTTGGCAACAGAGTAAGACTCCAAAAAAAATAATAATAAAAAATAAATAAATAAAATTTAAAAAAAGACAAAAACAACTACAGACTACAGACAATGTAAGCTTTACATTGGAGCTTAGCTATGCACTGACACAAAGCTTTCAACACATCAAAAATAATTGCATGTTGATTGGGTAAATGGAAATTGACTACCAAGGGTGGGTTTAACACTAGCGATCAGATTTCTGGTATACCTGCTATGATAGGTTGGAGAATATATCTATATCTATCTATATATCTATATATCTATATCTATATCTATATCTATATCTATATCTATATCTATATATACACACAGCAGAAGTCACAAGCTCATGTTCTCACAGGTACCTGCAGGTAATATAAATGAGTGAAGCTGTCTGACGTAAGAAGAAATATCTTGACATGGGAAACAGTGGTTGATAAGGTTTGGCTCTGTGCCCCCACCCAAATATCATCTTGAATTGTAATCCCATAGTATCCACATGTTGTGGGAGGGATCCGGTGGGAGATTATTTGAATCATGGTGGTGGTTTCCCCCATACTGTTCTCATGGTAGTGAATAAGTCTCATGAATTCTGATGGTTTTTCAAGGGGTTCTGCTTGTGAATTCCTCTCGTTTTCTCTTGCCACCACCAGGGAAGAAGTGCCTTTCCCCTTCTGCCATGATTCTGAGGCCTCTCCAGTCATGTGGAACTGTAAGTCCAAATTAAACCTCTTTTTTTTCCCAGTCTTGGGTATGCCTTTATCGGCAGTGTGAAAATGGACTAAGAGAGTAAATTTTTATCAGCAGAGTCGGGTGCTGCTGAAAAGATACCCAAAAATGTGGAAGTGACTTTGAAACAGGGTAACAAGCAGAGGTTGAAACAGTTTGGAGGGCTCAGAAGAAGACAGGAAAATGTGGGAAAGTTTGGAACTTCTGTAGAGAATTGTTAAATAGGTTTGCCCAAAATGCTATAGCAATATGGGCAATAAGGTCGAGGTTGAAGTGATCTCAGATGGAGATGAGGAACTTGTTGGGAACTGCAACAAAGGTGACTCTCGTTATGTTTTAGCAAGGAGACTGGTGGCATTTTTGCCTCTGCCCTAGAGATTTGTGGAACTTTGAACTTGAGAGAGATGATTTAGGGTGTCTGGCGGAACAAATTTCTAAGCAGCAATGCATTCAAGAGGTGACTTGGGTGCTGTTAAAGGTATTTGGTTTTAAAAGGGAAGCAGAGCATAAAAGTTCAGAAAATTTGTAGCCTGACAATATGATAGAAAATAAAAACCCATTTTCTGAAAAGAAATTCAAGCTGGCTGCAGAAATTTGCATAAGTCATAAGGAGCCAAATGTTAATCCCCAAGTCAATGGGGAAAATGTCTCTAGGGCATGTCAGAGGTCTTCATGGCAGCCCCTCCTATCACGGGCCTGGAGACCTAGGAGAAAATGGTTTCATGGGCCAGGTCCAGGGACCCCATGCTGTGTGCAGTCTAGCAACTTGGTGCCCTATGTCCCAGTCACTCCAGCCATGACTAAAAGGAGCCAAGGTACAGCTCGGGCTGTTGCTTCAGAGGGTGGAAGCCCCAAGCCTTAGCAGTGATCATGTGGTGTTGAGTTTGTGGGTGCACAGAAGTCAAGAATTGAGGTTTGAGAGCCTCCGCCTAGAATTCAGAAGGTGTATGGAAACACCTGGATGCCCAGGCAAAAGTTTGCTGCAGGGGTGGAGCCCTCATGGAGAACCTCTGCTCCAGCAGTGCAGAAGGGAAAGGTGGGATCAGAGCCCCGACATAGAGTCCCTATTGGAGCACCACTTAGTGAAGCTGTGAGAAGAGGGCCACCATCCTCCAGACCCAGAATGGTAGATCCATCATCAACAGCTTGCACTGTGCACCTGAAAAAGCCTCAGACAATCAACACCAGCCCATGAAAGCAGCCAGGAGGGGGGATATACCCTGCAAAGCCACGGGAGCAGAGCTGCCCAAGACCATGGAAACCCACTTCTTGCATCAGCATGACCTGGACGTGAGACCTGGTGTCAAAGGAGATCATTTTGGAGCTTTAAAATGTGACTGCCCCACTGGATTTTGGACTTGCATGAGCCCTGTAAACCCATTGTTTTGGCCAGTTTCTCCCCTTTGGAATGGCTTTATTTACCTAATGCCTGTACCCCCTTTGTATCTATGAGGTAACTAACTTGTTTTTGATTTTACAGGCTCATAGGTGGAAGGGACTTGCCTTGTCTCAGATGAGACTTTGGACTATGCACTTTTGGGTTAATGCTGAAATAAGACTTTGGGGCACTGTTGGGAAAGCATGATTGCTTTTGAAATGTGAGGACATGAGATTTGGAGGGGCCAGGGTTGGAATGATATGGTTTGGCTCTGTGTCCCCATTCAAATCTCATCTCAAATTGTACTCCCATAATTGTCATGTGTTGTGGGAGGGACCCGGCAGGAGATAATTTGAATCATGGGGGCAATTTATCCCACACTGTTCTCATGGTAGTGAATAAATCTCATGAAATCTGATGGTTTTATCAGGGGTTTCTGCATTTGCATTCCTCTCATTTTCTCTTGCTGCTGCCATGTAAGAAGTGCCTTTCACCTCTCACCATGATTCTGAGGCTTCCCCAGCCATGTGGAACTGTAAGTCCAATTAGACCTCTTTTTCTTCCCAGTCTCAGGTATGTCTTTATCAGCAGCATGAAAATTGACTACTATGAAAGCGATCTTCCACTTTCCTGCTTTTGACTGAGATACACCTACAGAAAGTTATTATTTTTTATTTTCCTTTCAAGTACTATAGGAAAAACAACTGTGCAAGAAAAACAAGAATTAACAACTGACACTTAAATTCAAATGTGTTTATGTGAAAGATGTGGCTATGTGTTGTCAGTTTGTAGCTTCTGATTTAGAGTGAAATGTAAAAATTGTTAGGTTACCCAACCATTGTGATGTCAGGCACACAGCACCCTCTGTGAAGTACTGTTCCCAGGAAGTTGAATCTGAGTGTAACTAAGTCCCCAGAGTTAATTTTCATTTGTAAAAATAAGGAGGACAGAGAAACTAAGAAGGACATAGACAAATCCAGAAAGTGGTATATCCATAAGAACAACTGTTGTGGTTTCTCTAACTAGTCAATGGCAGGGAAAATAAAGGTGAGAGAAGATACTGTTCTAGATTCACAAAGACCAAAGATTTATCAATTAAGTGGAATTTATAAATCTTGTTTCTGTCCTAATTCGAGCACACATTTTTAAATAACCAGGAATATTTACCTGTGGACAAGTTATTAGATTATACAAAATAATAATACATATTTATGAGACATATGTGATATTTTGATACATGCATACAATATGTAATGATCAAATCAGGGTATTTATGCTATCCATCACCTCAAACACTTGTCATTTTTTTGTGTTAGGAACACTTAAATCTTCTCTTCTAGCTGTTTTGAAATATACAATAAATTGTTATTAATGATAGTAATCCTGCTGTGGTGTTAAAGGTTAGAACTTATTCCTTTTATCTAACTGTACGTTTGTACCCATTAACCAATCTTTTTTCATCTACCGTACCTTTCCCAGCCTCTGACAACTATCACTCTACATTCTTACTCCATGAGATCCACTTTTCTAGCTCCCACATATGAGTGAAAATGTGTGATATTTGTCTTTTTATTCCTGGCTTATTTTACTTAACATAACGACCTCTAGTTCCATCAACATTGCTGCAAATGACAGGATTTCGTAGTTTTCTAACGGCTGAATAGATTCCTGTGTATATATACAAAATTTTCTTTATCCATTCATATATTGATGGACATTTAAATTAATTCCATATCTTGGCCATGGGAATACTGCTGCAACAAATGTGGGTGAAGCACTGTATTGTATGGTGGTTCTATTTTTAGTTTTAGAGAGCCTTCCATACTGTTTTCCATAATGACTGTACTCATTTACATTCTCACTAACCATAAATAAGAGTTATGGAACAGAGTATCCATGATTGTTAGGCATGCGTAAAAAGTATGTAGAGGTGAAATTATGTGATGTCTGAGACTTGTCTTAAATACTTATGAAAAATGAGAAAGAACAAAAAGAAATAGATGTGGCAAGTGAGGGAAATATTGATGAAGACTGAGTCTGGCGATTGGTATATGTGGGTCCATTGTACAATTTTGTATTTTTGTTTATGTTTGGAAGTATTCATTTAAAAAATTTAAACTACAGAGAATTTCATTTCTAGGTATGATATTTTATCACCCTACCTGACAACTCTCTCCTCCATCCCACTGAAGAAAACAAATATAAAACCCAGGCATAAAACAGTAAGTGAATACTTGAATGTAGTGGAGAGTGGTCAGGAATGTCTGTTGGATGGAAAGTGCATGTTTACTTGGTGAAAGGGAGATAAGTACATTCCCATCTCAGCAATTTTTAGCCAGCAGCTAAGTGCACTCCACACTTAGATTTTTCTGACTAGACTACCAACCTTTTATTCTAAAAATTGATGTAGAGAAAACACATTTTTTTCTCAATAAACCTTATTTCAGGGAACACAAATAGTTGACTGGAGAAATTCCTTCTTTGTAGACAAATACAAGCTTTTTCAAGTAGAAGAATGATAGAATTAAGAAATCATTTTGTTTTGTTTTATTATGTTTCATTTTGCAATATCTAGTAAAATAATGGATCTTGGTAACAATCATCAGCAGATGCTAAAACCATTAGGAGAAAGGCTATGGGGATTATACAATGGATGAATTGGACTGATAACACAGGAACTCACTCATCAATCTTAATGACCATCATTAACAGGAGACAACGAGATATCATAGCACAACACAGAGGAAGTACATAGCACTCTGAAGCATCATGCCCAAGGAATTCAAGCTGAATTTAAGCAAGCCTCTGGATCTGACTTTCAGTTTAATAGGAAAATATGGCAGATAGAGAAACAAGTTAGATGACACCAAGTCAACAATGTAGGACATTCTACAAGTCAATTGATGTAATTTCTCCATTAACTTAATGAAATGACATGAAAACTAGGTGAAGGAAGGTGGCAATTTTAGAAATAAGATACTTTTGTGATAGAATCTCTGAAAATCAGAAGTGGAGTTTGGATCCTGAAACAAACACAACAACAAATAAAAGCTATTTTTGATGTAGTGTAGGAAACTTAGAATATAGAACACATATTAAATCATGACAGGGAATAATTATTAATTTATTTGTTTGTAATAATGGATAAATAGTAAGATAAACAAGAACATATGTTTATTGGTTATAGACACATATAGGAGTCTGAAGTATTTAGGATAAAGTGATACAATAGCTTAGATTTCTCTAGAAATATTCCAGTAAAAAAAAAAAAAAGAAAAATGGAACATAATTGGTAAGTTATGGTAATTTTTTATGCTGAATAGAGGGACTCATGAGTTCATTATGCATTTTTTTTTTCTTTCAGACATGGGGTCTTGCTCTGTCACCAAGGCTGTAGTGCAATGGCATGATCATAGCTCTTGGGCTCAAGCAATCATCCCACTTCAGCCTCTCAAGTAGCTAGGATTACAGGTGTGCACACCATGCTTGGCTCATTTGTTTGTTTCGTTTTGGTTTTTATTATGAAGTTCTTTAAAGAACAAATTTCTATTTGGCTTTCACTACATAATTTGACACATCTTGGGTTTATAATTTATAGGAACAGAAAGACCAGTGGTTTGTCTGCAATGGAAGAATTTTATGATGGAACTCTGATGGAACATAATTTATGGACCAAATGACAGGAGAAAGCCTGACATTTCATATGTATTTAAAATTTCATTTACATATTTCAGTTAAATTTTCAAGTTTTCAGAGGAATCAACAAAAGTTGTTTTTTTGTTTGTTTGTTTGTTTTATCTTTCAGCCTAGTAGGCTGGAAAATGTAGCATCTCTTCAGATGTTGGAAACGTTCTTCTCAGTGTTCAGGAATGCCACCGCTGCTCCTTTTAGCACAATCCCCATATCCCTGGGCTTTTCTGATCCATTTGAGTTAGTTCCTGGTGCACAAAGATTGTTATCGGTGCCATGCTATGGTTCTTATTCCATAATTGAGATTAGCGGTGGGTAAACGTGTGAAGTACAGATCATAGGCCAGAACAGGAGAAGACAGTCAGATCTCCCCAACTTGACTCCCTCTATGCTCTCTTCTCATATGCAGTTGGGTTGATGTCTGCTTCACAAGAGAGAAAGAGACTTCCATGCCTCTGCCTGGAAAAGACTGATTCAGCCCAACCTTCCTCTCCTGAGCCAACCATATAGGTAAGTTCTGTAATCAATGTATGCAAAGTTTCACAGGGAAAACATAAGTTGATGCATGACAGATGTGATCACTTTCCTTCTTGCATGTGTTCTGATTGTTTTATTTTATTTTGGTCATTTGTTCCCTACTTCTTTTCCCTACCTTTATTTTTAGTTCAGGAAGTCCATGTGCAGGGCTGTTACATAGGGTAAATTCTGTGTGGCTCAGGCTTGGTGTATGAATTGGCTGGGATTTGTCTTCTGATTTGTGAAACCAAAACATTGAATCCAATAGACTAAATGCTGAAGCCAAGGGGAGAATCCTACCTGAGAAAGAACCAGAGAACACATATCCAAATTCTGTCTACCCACATTGTTTAGTGATCTCTGAATCAGGCATTTGTAGAACAGACTAAAGGCATCACAATTAAAGATCATAACATTCTAATATAGAGGTTGCAAACTGACAACTCATGGGTAATTCCTGCACACAGACATATTTAAATTCAATCTGAACAGATAAGGGAGATGCTGCCCAAAAAATAACGTTTGAAGCTCAAGCCCAGTCCCACCTTCCACCCAGAAAAAGCAACTGCTAAAACAAAAGAAACAACACTCGGGTTACCCTCTTTGGGTCCCAAGTAGTAAAGAAAAAATAGTGTGCCCTATTCCTTTAAAAGCCAGGGTAAATTTAAAACCTATAATTGATAATTGAAGGTCTTCTCCATGACCCTATAACACTCCAATGCTACCTTGTTGTCAGTATAAACAAGGGTGTAGCCTGAGAACACTGAGACCACTGACAACTCCTAGCTTTCCTATCAAAAATCCTTAACCCAGTAACCTGCGAATGCATTCAGTCATCAAGGAGTGGCAACTGCTTTGCTAACAGAAGAAAGTAGAAAAGTAACTTTTAGAGAAAACCTCACTGTGAGCACACCTCACCAATTCAGAATTATTCTAAGTCAAAAAAGCAAAAAGGTAGCTTACTAATTCAAAAATCTTAAAGCATGGGGCTATTCTGTTAGAAAAAGATAATTTAACACTAACCACTGATAATTCCCTTAACCCAGCAGATTTCCTAACAGGGGATTTAAATCTTAATTACCATACAAAGGTCTGACCAGACCCAGGAGGAACTCCCTTCAGGACAGGATGATACATGCTTCCTCCCAGGTGATTGAGGAAAAAACCACAATGGGTATTCAGTAATAGATATGGAGACTCTTGTGGAAGCAGAGTTAGAAAAATTGCCTAACAATTGGTCTCCTCAAATGTGGGAGCTGTTTGCACTCAGCCAAGCTTAAAGTACCTACAGAATTGCAAGACTATCTCAATCCTGACACAAAAGGTTACCTACACAAGGAAACGAATTAGCATAAGAACTGTTTATGGGAATGCATCTTGATGGGGCAGCTGGGTTGTTATGAAATACTCAAGAACCCAGCCCAGCTCTAGGACTCACCCCTAAGCACAGAGACAATGTTGGGCACGCTGGTAAAGGACCATTAGGATCCAGCAGCCTGGACTGCTTTCTTTGTGGTCAAGAAAGGCGGGAAAATGGGTGCAGGACTGCTACATCTGCGAGTGTAACTAATCCGATAAGCAGAGGTCCATGGGTGGTTACGCACCCTGGAAAGGAATAAACATTAAGACCACAGAGGATGCTCTACAACTAATGCTCATCAGAAAATGACTAGGGGTGCTGGCATCCCTATGTTCATTTTTCAGATGGGAAACATTCCCCCCTAGGCAAAAATGCCCCTAAGATGTATTCTGGAGAATTAGCACCAATGTGACCCTCAGAGGCTAAGAAAGAAACGACTTATATTCTTCTGCAGCACCGCCTGGCCACGATATCCTCTTCAAGGGGGAGAAACCTGGCCTCCTGAGGCAAGTATAAATTATAACACCATCCTACAGCTAGACCTCTTTTGTTGAAAAGAAGGCAAATAGAGTGAAGTGCCATATGTAAAACTTTCTTTTCATTAAGAGACAACTCGCAATTATGTAAAAAGTATGATTTATGCCCTACAGAAAGCCCTCAGAGTCTACCTCCCTACCCCAGCTTCCCCCCACCCGACTCCTTCCCCAACTAATAAGGACCCCCTTTTAACCCAAACAGTCCGAAAGGAGATAGACAAAGAGGTAAACAATGAACCATAGAGTGCCAGTATTCCCCGATTATGCCCCCTCCAAGCGGTGGGAGGAGGAGAATTCAGCCCAGCCATAGTGCATGTACCTTTTTCACTCTCAGACTTAAAGCAAATTAAAATAGACCTAGGTAAATTCTAAGATAACCCTGATCGCTATACTGATGTTTTACAAGGGTAAGGACAATCGTTTGATCTGACATGGAGAGATATAATGTTACTGCTAAATCAGACACTAACCCTAAATGAGAGAAGTGCCGCCATAACTGCAGCCTGAGAGCTTGGCAATCTCTGGTATCTCAGTCAGGTCAATGATAGGATGACAACAGAGGAAAGAGAATGATTCCCCACAGGCCAGCAGGCATTTCCCAGTGTAGACCCTCACTGGGACACAAAATCAGAGCATGGAGATTGGTGCCGCAGACATTTGCTAACTTGCGTGCTAGAGGGACTAAGGAAAACTCGGAAGAAGCCTATGAATTATTTAATGACATCCACTATAACACAGGGAAAGGAAGAAAATCCTACTGCCTTTCTGGAGAGACTAAGGAAGCATACAGGGAGCATACCTCCCTGTCACCTAACTGTATTGAAGGCCAACTAATCTTAAAGGATGAGTTAAAGGATGAGTCAGCTGCAGACATTAGGAAAAAACTTCAAAAGTCCGCCTTAGGCCCAGAGCAAAACTTAGAAACCTATTGAACTTGGCAACCTCAGTTTTTTATAATAGAGATGAGGAGGAGCAGGCGGAACCTGACAAACGGGATTAAAAAAAGGCCACCACTTTAGTCATGGCCCTCAGGCAAGCGAACTTTGGAGGCTCTGGAAAAGGGAAAAACTGGGCAAATCGAATATCTAACAGGGCTTGCTTCCAGTGAGGTCTACAAGGACACTTTAAAAAAGATTGTCCAAGTAGAAGTAAGCCACCCTCTCGTCCATGCCCCTTATGTCAAGGGAACCACTAGAAGACCCACTGCCCCAGGGGATGAAGGTCATCTGAGTCAGAAGCCACTAACCAGATGATCCAGCAGCAGGACTGAGGGTGCCTGGGGCAAGTGCCAGCCCATGCCATCACCCTCACAGAGCCCCAGGTATGCTTGACCATTGAGGACCAGGAGGTTAATTGTCTCCTGGACACTGACACAGCCTTCTCTGTCGTACTCTCCTGTCCCAGACAACTGTCCTCAGATCCGTCACTATCCAAGGGGTCCTAGGACAGCCAGTCACTAGATACTTCTCCCAGCCACTAAGTTGTGACTGGGAAACTTTACTCTTTTCACATGCTTTTCTAATTATGCCTGAAAGCCCCACTCCCTTGTTAGGGAGAGAGAGTCTAGCAAAAGCAGGGGCCATTATACACCTGAACATAGGAAAAGGAACACCCGTTTGTTGTTCCCTGCTTGAGAAAAGAATTAATCCTGAAGCCTAGGCAACAGAAGGACAATATGGATGAGAAAAGAATGCCTGTCCTGTTCAAGTTAAACTAAAGGGTTCCGCCTCCTTTCCCTACAGAAGGCAGTACTCCCTTAGACCTGAGACCCAACAAGGACTCCAAAAGATTGTTAAGGACCTAAATCCCAAAGTCTAGTAAAACTATGCAATAGCCCCTGCAATACTCCAACTTTAGGAGTACAGAAACCCAACGGACAGTGGAAGTTAGTGCAAGATCTCAGGATTATCAATGAGGCCATTGTCCCTCTATACCCAGCTGTACCTAACCTTTATACTCTGCTTTCCCAAATACCAGAGGAAGCAGAGTGGTTTACAGTCCTGGACCTTAAGGATGCCTTTTTCTGCATCCCTGTACATCCTGACTCTCAATTCTTGTTTGAGAGATCCTTCAAACCCAACGTCTCAACTCACCTGGATTGTTTTGCCCCAAGGGTTCAGGGATAGCCCCCATCTATTTGGCCAGGCATTAGTCCAAGACTTGAGCCAATTCTCATACCTGGACACTCTTGTCCTTTGGTACGTGGATGATTTACTTTTAGCCGACCGTTCAGAAACCTTGTGCCATCAAGCCACCCAAGAGCTCTTAAATTTCCTCACTACCTGTGACTACAAGGTTTCCAAACCAAAGGCTCAGCTCTGCTCACTGCAGGCTAAATACTTAGGGCTAAAATTATCCAAAAGCAACAGGGCCCTCAGTGAGGAATGTATCCAGCCTATACTGGCTTATCCTCATCCCAAAACCTTAAAGCAACTAAGAAAGTTCCTGGCATAACAGGTTTCTGCCGAATACGGATTTCCAGGTACAGCGAAATAGCCAGACCATTATATACACTAATTAAGGAAACTCAGAAAGCCAATATGCATTTAGTAAGATGGACACCTGAAGCAGAAGTGGCTTTCCAGGTCCCGAAGAAGGCCCTAACCCAAGCCCCAGTGTTAACCTTGGCATCAGGACAAGACTTTTCTTTATATGTCACAGATAAAACCGGAATAGCTCTAGGAGCCCTTACACAAGTCCAAGGGACGAGCTTGCAACCCGTGGCACACCTGAGTAAGGAAATTGATGTAGTGGCAAATGGTTGGCCTCATTGTTTACGGGTAGTGGCAGCAGTAGCAGTCTTAGTATCTGAGGCAGTTAAAATAACACAGGGAAGAGATCTTACTGTGTGGGCATCTCATGATGTGAATGGCATACTCACTGCTAAAGGAGATTTGTGGCTGTCAGACAACCGTGAGGAAAGTAACTAAAATTGTAAATCCCCATGGCCCTCCCTTATCATATTTTTCTCTTTACTGTTCTCTTAACCCCTTTCACTCTCACTGCACCCCCTCCATGCTGCTGTACGACCAGTAACTCCCCTTACCAAGAGTTTCTATGGAGAACGTGGTGTCCTGGAAATATTGATGGCCCATCATATAGGAGTTTATCTAAGGGAGCCCCCACCTTCACTGCCCACACCCATATGCCCTGCAACTGCTATAACTCTGCCACTCTTTGCAAATATTCATTATTGGACAAGGAAAATGATTAATCCTAGTTGTCCTGGAGGACTTAGAGCCACTGTCTGTTAGACTTACTTCACCCATACCAGTATGTCTCATGGGGGTGGAGTTCAAGATTAGGCAAGAGAAAAACATGTAAAGGAAGTAATCTACCAACTGACCCGGGTACATAGCACCCCTAGCCCCTACAAAGGACTAGATCTCTTAAAACTACATGAAACACTTTATACCCATACTCACCGGGTGAGTCTATTTAATACCACCCTCACTGGGCTCCATGAGTTCTCAGCCCAAAACCCTACTAACTGTTGGATGTGCCTCCCCCTGCACTTCAGGCCATACATTTCAATCCCTGTACCTGAACAATAGAGCAACTTCAGCACAGAAATAAACACCACTTCTGTTTTAGTAGGACTTCTTGTTTCCAATCTAGAAATAACCCATACCTCAAACCTCACCTGTGTAAAATTTAGCAATACTACAGACACAACCAACTCCCTTTGCATCAGGTGGGTAACTCCTCCCACATGAATAGTCTGCCTACCCTCAGGAATATTTTTTTGTCCGTGGTACCTCAGCCTATAGTTGTTTGAATGGCTCTTCAGAATCTATGTGCTTCCTCTCATTCTTAGTGCCCCCATGACCATCTACACTGAACAAGATTTATACAATCATGTTGTACCTAAGCCCTGCAACAAAAGAGTACCCATTCTTCCTTTTGTTATTGGAGCAGGAGTACTAGGTAGACTGGGTGCTGGCATTGGCAGTATCACAACCTTTACTCAGTTCTACTACAAACTATCTCAAAAACTAAATGGTGACATGGAACGGGTTGCCGACTCCCTAGTCACCTTGCAAGATCAACTTAACTCCCTAGCAGCAATAGTCCTTCAAAATTGATGAGCTTTAGACTTGCTAACTGCCTAAAGAGGGGGAACCTGTTTATTTTTAGGAGAAGAATGCTGTTATTATGTTAATCAATCTGAAATCATCACCAAGAAAGTTAAAAAAATTTGAGATCGAATACAACATAGAGCAGAGGAGCTTCAAAACACTGGACCCTGGGACCTCCTCAGCCAATGGATGCCCTGGATTTTCCCCTTCTTAGGACCTCTAGCAGCTATAATATTGCTACTCCTCTTTGAACCCTGTATCTTTAACTTCCTTGTTAAGTTTTTTGTCTCTTTCAGAATTGAAGATAGTTCTTCAAATGGAGCCCCAGATGCAGTCCATGACTAAGATCTACCGTGGACCCCTGGACCGGCCTGCTAGCCCATGCTCTGATGTTACTGACATCAAAGGCACCCCTCCCAAGGAAATCTCAACTGCACAACCTCTACTATGCCCCAGTTCAGCAGGAAGCAGTAAGAGTGGTCATTGACCAACCTCCCCAACAGCACTTGGGTTTTCCTGTTGAGAGGAGGGACAGAGAGACAGGACTAACTGGATTTCCTAGGCCGGCTAAGAATCCCTAAGCCTAGCTGGGAAAGTGACCGCTTCCACCTTTAAACATGGGGCTTGCAACTTAGCTCACACCCAACCAATCAGATAATAAAGAGAGCTCACTAAAATGCTAATTAGTAAATTGCAGGAGGTAAAGAAATAGCCAATCATCTATTGCCTGAGAGCACAGTGGGAGGGATAATGATAGGGATATAAATCCAGGCATTTGAGCCAGCAATGGCTACCATCTTTGCGTCCCCTCCCTCTGTATGTGAGCTCTGTTTTGACTCAATTTCACTCTATTAAATCTTGCAACTGAAAAAAAAAAGAAAAAAAAAAAAAAACTCATGAGAGAAAAATAAGAGAAACACAAATCTTCATAATTTAACATTCAGTGTATCCAGGATATAGCAGAAAATTGCTAGGCATATAAAGAACTAAGAAAATAGAACATAGCCTAAAGAGAAAAATAATCAGTTGAGCCTGACCCTGAAATAAACAGTTGTTGGAATTATTAGACAAATACTTTAAAGTGGCTATAACAACTACCTTCAATGAAATAAACAAAATATGGTTTTAATAAGTAAAACTCTCAGCAAAAATATAAGAGACCTCAATAGAGAAGGAGAAACAATAAAACCAAACTAAATGGAAATTCTATTATTAAAAGATATATTTTCTGGAATTAAAAATTCACAATAGACTAAGCCAAATGAAACGACAGAGGAACAAGTAAATATATTTGAAGATAGATAAATCAAAATTACCTTATGTGAGGCTGGATGCAGTGGCTCATGCCTGTATTCCCAGAACTTTGGGAGGCCGAGGCAAGCGGATCACCTGAGATCAGGAGTTTGAGACCAGCCGGACCAACAAGGAGAAACACCATCTCTACTAAAAATACACAATTAGCATGGTGGCATGTGCCTAAAATTCCAGCTACTCGGGAGGCTGAGGTAGGAGAATTGCTTGAACCTGGGAAGCAGAGGTTGCAGTGAGCCAAGATTGCATCATTGCACTCCAGTCTGGGCAACAAGAGCAAAACTCAGCATGCAGAGAGAAAAACAATAAACTGAGATTCAGATAACTCTTAGGTGTTATCAAATGATTTGACATATGTGTAAATGGAATATCAAAAGATGATGAGAAAGAATGGGGCAGAAAAAAATTTTCAGAAATAGTAGCTCAAAGTTTTCCAAATTTGATGAAAAACAGAAATGGGAAGATTTGAGATACTCAGTGAATGCCATGCAGAGTAAACAAAAAAGAAGTTCATGCCAAGGAGCATCACAGTCAAACTATTGAAAGTCAAAGGTGTTTCTAGGAATACTATGTAGCCATAAAAAAAGAATGAGATCATGTTTTTCACAGCAATAGGAATGAGGTGGAGTCTATTACCTTAAGAGAACTAACACAGGAACAAAAAACAAATACTGCATGTTCTCACGTGTAAGTGGGAGCTAAACAATGAGAATACATGAACACAAAGGTGGGAGCAACAGACACTGGGGCCTACTTGATGGTGGAGGTGGGAACGGGTGAGAATCAAAAATCTACCTATCAGGTACTATGCTTATTACCTGGGTGGCAAAGTAATCTGTACACCAAGCCTTTACAACACCCAATTTACCCATATGATAATCCTGCATATGTACCACCTGCACCTAAAACACGAGTTGGAAGGAAACAAAGAAATTCAAAGATAAAGAGCAAATCTTGAAAGGAGAAAGAGCAAGATGCAATGGGAAGAAACAGGCGCGGGGGCTGCTGGGGATGGGAGACAGTGGGGATGGGGAACAGAGACAATCGGAGACAGATCCACTTAATACCCAATTTCATCAGAAACAAGGGAGTCCACAAGATAATGAAGCAGAAATATTTAAGTGTTAAAATAAAACTATAAACCTATAGTTCTATATTCAGCAAAACAATTCTTTAAAAATGAAAGAAAAATAAAGACATTTTCAGGTAAAAGAAAACTAAGATAATTCCAGGTCTGCATTACAAGAAATGCTAAAGGTAGTTCTTCAGGTTAAAGAGAAATAATTCCAGATGGAAAGTTAGATCATTAGAAAAGTATAAACGGCATCAGAACAGTAACTATCTGCCTAAATGCAAGGGCTATTTTTTTAAAAAATTTTGCTCTTTTCTGCTTAATTGCTTTATAAACCACATAACGGTTCAGTACAAAATGATAACATTGTCTTGTATTGTAACGTATATAGATATAATACCTATGACAATGATAGCATAGAATACATTATTAACTATAAACAGACTATAGAATTAGGGATTAATAACATAAGCTCTAGGGAAATCATTAAGAAATAAAATGCAGGCAGGTCATAGTGGCTCACACCAGTAATCCCAACACTTCTGGGAGGCCAAGGTGAGAACTTAAGGGACTGCCAGACTAGCATGTGCAACAGAGCGAGACCCCCATCTCTACCAAAAAAAAAAAAAAATTAACAGTGTGTGGTGGCATGCACCTGTAGTCCCAGCTACTTGGGAGCTGAGGTGGGAGGATCACGTGAACCCAGGAAGTAGAGGCTGCAGTGATCTATTATTTCACTCCTGCATTCCAGCCCGGCCTGGGTAACAGAGTGAGACCTCATCTTTATAAATAAACAAACAAACAAACAAACACAAATAAATGAAAAAAATAAATAAAATGCAAAGAATTTTAAGTAAACATTTATCAGGAAATAATAATGTATTTCTAAAAAAATCAAATCGATAAAAGGCAAGAAAGGAAGAAAAGAGGAACAAAAAGCAGAGGGCGCAAACTAAAAACACACAAAAAATTGGTGGACTCAAACATATGTTAATAATGTTACCTTAAAAATTTCTTACCTAAATATTCCAAATAAATTGTCAAAATGGCTAAAAAGAAAACAAGACTCAACAATATGCAGTCTAAAAGAGATGTATTTTAATAAAAGGTATAGGTTGAAAGTAAATGGATATAAAAATATACAAATAGTAAGCATAAGAAGATGAGAATGGTCATATTGATCAGATGAAAGAGATTTCAAGAAAAAATATATCACAAGAGATAAAGAAGAACATTTCACAATGATAAAAATTTATCAAGAAGGTGTAACAATCATAAACGTATGTCCCACGAGAGAGCTTCAAAATACATGAGGCAGTAGTTGATAAAATTTGATAGCAAAATAGATAATTCCACAAGCATAGTTGGAGAATTTAATAGTCTGTATTAGTTATCTATTTTATGTAACAAATTACCTCACAATAATTGACTTAAAACCACAAACATTTATTTCAGTTTTTAGGCACAGCTTAATTAGGTCCTCTGGCTCTGGGTCTCTCATAAGGCTGCACTCAAGGTATTGCTTGGGGCTGTAGCCGTCACAATGTTTCACTGGAAGAAGATCCAGTTCTAAGTTCACTCATGCTGCTGTTGACAGGCATTAGAAGTTCCAGGTCAAAGTTCATTCATGTGGCTATTGGCAGGCCTTAGGTCTCTTCGATGGCTGTAGGCCACTAAAAACATTTGCTTCTTGCTACATGTGCCTCTCTATAGGCTATTCACAATATGTTAGCTTGCTTTCTCAAGTGCAAGGGGAGAGACAGAGAAAGAGAGAAGTACTTAATGAGCACTTCTCCATATGCTGCCCTGTGAATGAATTATTTCCTTTGAATGTGTTTTGACTTTCCAAATTTTTGTCTTTCCATATTGTAAATTCCTCAGTAGAAGAAACCATGACCTTTTCTTTATTACAGCCATTTCCCTGTTTTACCCTCCAGTGTTAACTTCATGGTTCTACAATGTCACAAAATTTATAGCAGTTAACATGTTTAGTGTTACTCATGGCCTCAGGAAGGGCATACTGGCATGTGCAAAGCCATCCAAATAGAACACCAATGCAGAATTTTAAAAACATGTAAACTACACATAGCTAACCATTGTATAGCCAGTTCATGAAGTTTAGAATTTGTACAGTGATAGCTTAAATATTTTAGGATATATTTCTAAGAACAATATAGGAAGTGGTATTTGAATTAACAGCTCCAGGATTTTTGACTTTTTGTCTTTGTACATTTGTGTTATGGAAGGGAACTAAGGGCATCTAGCAATTTTAACAAAGGTAGTAAATTCTCATCCAGCCCTACTTATTGGAAGTTGCAGAATGGCAATACAAAGCTACTTGAGTCTCGGTTGCTAAGGAAAAATAGAAATACAATTTCTGGAGCTAACCCCTCCATTCTATTAATGGGTTCTCTCTAACAGAATTTCTTCGTCTTTTTTTTTAATTTCCAACTTTTATTTCAAGTTCAGGGGGACCTGTGCAGGATGTGCAGGTTTGTTACATAGGAAAATATGTGCCATGGTGGTTTGCTGTACAGATCATCCCATCACCCAGGTATTAAGCCCAGTACCCATTAGCTATTCTTCTTGATGCTCTCCCTCCTCTCAGCCCCACCCTCCAACAGGCCTCAGTCTGTGTTGTTCCCCACAACGTGTCCATGTGTTCTCAACATTCAGCTCTCACTTATAAGTGAGAACATGTGGTATTCGGTTTTCTGTTTCTTCATTAGTTTGCTGAGGATAATGGCTTCCAGCTCTATCCATGTCTCTAGAAAGGACATGATCTTATCATTTTTGATGGCTACATAGTATTCCATGGTGTATATGTACCACATTTTCTTTATCCAGTATATCACTGATGGACATTTAGGTTGATTCCATGTCTTTGCTATTGGGAATAGTCCTGCAATGAACACATGTGTCCATATATCTTTATAATAGAATAATTCCTATTCCTTTGAGTATATACCCAATAATGGGATTGCTGGATCAAATGGTATTTCTGCCTCTATGTCTTTGAGGAATCGCCACACTGTCTTTGACAACGGTTGAACTAATTTACACTCCCACCAACAGTGTAAAAGCTTTCCTTTTTCTCCACAACCTTGCCAGCATCTGTTGTTTATTTACTTTTTAATAATTGCCATTCTGACTGGTGTGAGATGGTATCTCATTGTGGTTTTGATTTGCATTTCTCTAATGACCAGTGACGTTGAGATTTTTTTCACATGCTTGTTGGCTACATGTACGTCTTCTTTTGAGAAGTGTCTGTTCATGTCCTTTGCCTACTTTTTAACAGAGTTGTTTGTTTTTTTCTTGTAAATTTGTTTAAGTTCCTTGTAGATCCTGGATATTAGCCCTTTGTCAGATGGATAGATTGCAAAAATTTTCTCCCATTCTGAGGTTGTCTGTTCACTATGATGATAGTTTCTTTTGCTGTGCTCTTTAGTTTAATTAGATCCCGTTTGTTAATTTTTGCTTTTCTTACAATTGCTTTTGGCATCTTCATTATGAAATCTTTGCCCATGTCTATGTCCTGAATGGCATTACCTAGATTTTCTTCTGGGTTTTTTTACAGTTTGGGGTTTTGCATTTGTTTGAAATGCTTGTTTCCCGGTGCCATAAAGAAATAGTACTTAAACATAAATTTAATTTCCTCAGCAAGGCCATTTTTATACTTTCTGCAGAAAGGGTACACTTACCGCAGTTTTGCCACGAGAGTACATGGAACAAAGGAGACAGGGTCATTTGTAACCTGACGTGTCCATCCTACTGCTGTGTCCATTTCCATTGGCTGGAACAGGACCTCATATTCTGTATTTGCCCCGATTGGCTAGCAATTTAGAACGTTTTAAAAGAGGCATAGGCAGAGGAGAACAAAGGAAGGAGGAAGTAACTTGTGGAATGCTGAGAAAGGTAAAAACACCTTCAAATAAGGAAGAGGAACAGGCTATGACCTAATGCTTGCTTCTACCAGGAAAAGCATGCCAGGGCAAATATTTAGGCTAAATTGTGGGGGCAAAGAACATAAAGTACGTTGATTTCTTTATTACCGCTAGCAGATATTTAAGAATGCTAGCACAGGTTGCCGGGTGTGGTGGCTCACGCCTGTAATCCCAGCACTTTGGGAGGCCGAGGTGGGCAGACCACGAGGTCAGGAGATCAGGACCATTCTGGCTGACATAGTGAAACCCCGTCTCTACTAAAGACACAAAAAAATTGGCTGGGCGTGTTGGCGGGTGCCTGTAGTCCCAGCTACTCGGGAGGCTGAGGCAGGAGAATGGCCTAAACCCAGGAGGCGGAGCTTGCAGTGAGCAGAGATCGGGCCACTGCACTCCAGCCTGGGTGACAGAGCGAGACTCCGTCTCAAAAAAAAAAAAAAAAAAAAGGAAAAATAAAAAAGGATGTTAGCACAGGTATTTGAATAAATTTTGCTTCTAAGAGAAGTTACTATTTATTCCTAGACAGGGAGGAAAGTCTTTGAAGAGGAACCTCTACTTTACTTTTTACACACTTAAGTCTTTAATCCATCTTGAGTTAATTTTTGTATATGGTGTAAGGAAGGGGTCCAGTTTCAATTTTCTGCATATAGTTAGCCAGTTGTCCCAGTACCATTTATTACACAAGAAATCCTTTCCCCATTGCTTGTTTTATCATGTTTGTCAAAGGTCAGATGGTTGTAGGTGTGCAGTCTTATTTCTGAGTTCTGTATTTTGTTCCATTGGTCTATGTGTCTGTTCTTATACCAGTACCATGCTATTTTGGTTCCGTGGCCATGTATATAGTTTGAAGTCAGGTAGCATAATGCATCCAGCTTTGTTCTTTTGCTTAGGACTGTCTTGGCTATTCAGGCTTGTTTTTGTTGTTCCATATGAATTTTAAAATAGTTTTGTTTTTCTGGTTATGTGAAGAATGTCAATGGTAGTTTAATGGGAATAGCATTGAATCTATAAATTGCTTTGGGCAGTATGGCCATTTTCATAATATTTATTCTTTGTATTCATGAGCATGGAATGTTTTTTTCCGTTTGTTTGTGTCATCTCTGATTTGATTGAACAGTGATTTATAGTTCTTCTTGAAGAGGTCCTCCTTCACTTCCCTTGTTAGCTGTATTCCTAGGCACTTTATTCTTTTTGTGGCAATTGTGAAGAGGAGATCATTCTGATTTGGCTCTCAGCTTGCCTGTTGTTGGTGTATAGGAATGCTAGCAATTTCTGCACATTGATTTTGTATCCTGAGACTTTGCTGAAGTTGCTTATCAGCTTAAGAAGCTTTTGGGCCAAGATGATGGGGTTTTCTGGATATAGGATCATGTCATCTGCAAAGATAGTTTGACGTCTTATCTTGCTATTTGAATACGCTTTCTTTCTCTTGCCTGATTTACCTGGCCAGAACTTCCAATACTATGGTGAATGGGACAGACTTTCTTAATCTGGGACTGTTGATAACTGGGTCTGGATAATTTTTTGTTGTTGGGGGTTGGAGGAGACATGGGCTGACTTGTGCATTGAGGTTTAATAGCATCCATGGCCTCTGCCCACTAGATACCAGTAGCTCTCCGCCCTCCCCCACCCCAGTCCCCACCATTAGTGAGAACCAAAAATGCTTCCAGATATTGCCAAATGTCCACTGGGGGGCTAAATCGCCTCTTTTTAAGAACCACTTTCGTGGACAGTATTTTTTAAACTGAAGGTCACACCGGTTACTGGGATATTGGGTAGTGAAGTAAGTTCAGTGGGTAACAGCATTTTTAAATGAAATTGAATTCAATAGAAAGTATCAGAGCACTTAGACTGTAATTAGAGTAAGTGCGTTTCTTGAAATGTAGACATAATACATCATGTGTGTACTGTGTTGCTGTTTAAAATCCATTTCTTACTGTGTATTGCTGCCAAAAAAAGTCTGAAAGCAACTGTGCCTAGAGCCCAGTTGAGAGCATTCAACCAGAATGGCTGCTATAAGGTCATAAACTTTCTCGTAGCTAATCTAACAATCCATGATTGGCAGTATTAACCTTCCTCTAAGGTGGACCAGGCACCACTGTTCCCTCCATTAATAGGCTCATGCCTTCCTCTCTTGATGCCTTTTCTCCTACAGCTCTTCCTGAACTCTCATACTTTTCAATGTTACCTATCGTTCAAGGTCTCCCCAAGTCTTTTATAATGTATCATCTGTCATTCTAGTATGAAATGGTCTCTCCCTTCTCTGAACACTTTTTGTGCTTTTTGTCTATACTGTAGAAGCTGTCTGTAAAAATGTGATTAGAAACCATACTTGAGAGTTTACTTTTAAAAATTAGTAAAAGAATGATTGGCTGTATGTGAGAGTTCACAAGAGAGGTTAAGAATATTGTACACAAAGATTTTTGATGTTCCTGAGAAAATACCTAAAAATGCCACATATAGAAGACCAATATTTGATGACTTCAGGATGGCCAAATAGAAGAGGTGATTTTTTTCAGTCTGAAGATGAACTAAGTCTGTTGAGAAAATTATGCAAAAGTAACCATGGGCACTGTTGGTGGAAAAGCCTCCTGACAATTAGTGTAAATAGACAAAATCATCATCATTAAATGACCATGGTGGGTTAATGAGGAACTGATGTAATTAAATGTTCTGTTATATTAAAAATATTTTGGACCTGGCACAGTGGCTCATGCCTGTAATCCCAGCACTTTGGGAGGCTGAGGTGGGTGGATCATCTGAGGTCGGGAGTTTGAGACCAGTCTGGCCAACATGGGGAAACCCCGTCTCTACTAAAAAAAAAAAAAAAAATTGGCTGGGCATGGTGGCATGTGCCTGTAATCCCAGCTACTTGGGAGCCTGAGTCAGGAGAATCACTTGAACCTGGGAGGCAGAGGTTGCTCTGAGCCGAGATCATGCCACTGCGCTCCAGCCTGGATGACAAGAGTGAAATTGGAAACAAATACAACTGACTTCTGGTAAATACAGAACTTCTAGAGCAGGGGTATGTAGGTGGCCCAGAGTATTCTAGCTGTCAGCATTCAGTGTGCCATGGGCATAAATCATTATGTGGGGGAAATGAATGGCATGAGAAGGACAAGCATTTGTAGCAATCAACATCCTTTTCTTTACTGGCCTCTTACTCTCCCACAATTGCCCCAAAGTAGAAGCATGGCTAGAGAGAAAGCAGGATAAGTGGTTGCTTTTGCTTGAGCTTCGTCCTCCAAAGTAGCACCTTATCAACACTTTTAAAGGTGGTCTAAATATCGCTTAGACCAGTGATTCTCAAGCCATCTGTTATGAAATAACTTTTTAAAAATTTTGGAATCAATTGCAGACTGATACTTTGTAAAGTGTAATAACAATGATTACTAGAAAAATGAAATGAAAAAAGACATAAAATACAAGCTCCAGTTTTTTTGCTTTTGTTTATTTTAGCTTTATTAAGGTATAACTGACAAATAAGAATTGTATATATTTAATATATACAACTTCATTTTTTGATACATGTATACATTGTGAAATGATCACCACCATCAAGCTAATTAACATACCCATCAACTAACTCACACAGTTACCATTTGGGTTTTGCTTTTGTTTTTTGGTAAGAACGCAGGATCTACTCTCTTAGCAAATTGCAAGTATACAATACGGTATTGTTAACTGTAGCTACTACGTCATATATTAGATCTTCCACATGTATTTGTCTTATATAACTGAAAGTAGGAAATGAAATCAGTACCTCAAAGAGATTTGTGCTCCCACATTCCTTGCAGCATTATTTATAATAGGCAAGATATGAAAATATCTTAAATTTCCATTGACAGATGAATGGATAAAGAAAATGTTATATATGTATATATGCCATTATCTTCTAAGACTACTCAAAACTTAGAATATTCCATTATATATATAATGGAATGTAATTCAGCCTTAAAAAATAAGGAAATCCTGCCATTTGCCACAACATGGATGAAAATGAAGGACATTATACCAAGTGAAATAAGTCAGACATAGAAAGACAAATACTGTATGATCTCACTTAAATATGGAATCCAAAATAGAACCCACGGAAGTACAGAGAAGAATAGTGGTTGCCAAGAGTTAGGGGGTGGGGGAAATGGGAAGACGTTGGTCAAGTTCCAGCTTTTATTATTATGTTCAACACACATAAAATTACTCTATTAAATTGCTATAAAAATTTCTAAATGTTTACAGTCAATTTCTGTAATTAGACCAGGAACAGTTTGGGAGCCTTACTGTGAGTAGTCCTAGAATATAATGGCAAGAACTTAGAGGAAGTAATGTAAATTATGCAGTTTAAAAATTAGTAGTAAGACCCTGAGAAGAGTGTAAAATTGTTACAGTAGGCAGCTGGTCAGTCCTGAGTGGGGTAGGAGAGGGCTCCCCACCACATCCCACCAGGAAAGTCAGGAGATCATCAAGTGATGATCAAGCAGTTGTCACACTGCCTCTTTAAAATAATCCTTGGTTGCAGCCAGCACCAGGAAAAGGCAGTATCCCTGTAGATAGAAAACACCTGAAATTGGTGATCGATAGCTTCTCAATAAGACCTCAGGAATTGGGTGAGTGGGCTCAAGCATGAGGCACCCCACCAGACAAGGGAAGAACGCCTCAGGTGAGCATGCATATGACTCCGGTAAACCCACTGCGCGTGCTTATCTCCCAAGTGCTAGAAAGCCACAGTACATGCAGGCAGGTCATCCTAAGGGAAGAATCAAGGAAAAGGGATGCAGGACCCTGGAAGCATGCCAACATATAAAACTGTAAATCAAAGGTCAAACACCGCCCATGACCTCCAAGATTCCCACTTGGGTCTCATCCAAGTGTACTTACCTTTCTTTCCCGTTCTAAAGCTTTTTAATAAACTTCCACTGCTGCTCTGAAACTTGCCTCAATCTGTTTTTCTGCCTTATGCTCCTCAGTTGAATTTGTCTTCTGAGGAGGCAAGAATTGAGGTTGCTACAGACCCATATGGATTCGCCACTGGTAACCTAGATACCTCCAACACTAACAAAAAGATATTACTTTTACATGTCCTCACCCACCCACCAACCAAAACGCACAGACTCTTGCCCATTCCCACATCCCTGTTGGAACCTGGCTAGTGCTGGCAGACAAGGGAGTGGAGACAGAGAGGTGCCTTGGTTACGGCCCAGAGGCAACATTAATGTTCATGTCAAACTTCCTTAAAATCCCACTCATCCTCATCTCCATTGCCTACTTCCGAAATACCTACTACACCTAAGGCTGATTGCTGATTAAATAGTTGCGTCTTTAAAATGTGTCACTCTGTATAAAAGAAACCAGGATAACTGACTAAACTAAGCTATTTTAAAAAGCTTTCTTCTTGACATTAACATGTATTTACTCTTTCTGCTAAAATGTAAATAGTTTAAGCACCTTTCGACCTCTTTCCTTGAAGTCTGTTTTCTCCCAGATGGCACAAGTTTTTCTTCTTTAAATACATACACAAAGTGAAGCCAATGAACTCTGTATCCAGAAATGAGGAGACATTAACCCAAGGAGCAGTACATGCCCACACTATTTCTAAATTTGAAGACATATGGTATAGGAGAGAGCCAGATAAACAGAAATTATAACTACACCAAATACTTGCAGTAAACATATTAAATATATAGTAAATGTCAACAGATATAAATAATTTTGATAATTACAATATTCCACTATGCTCCAGGGCTTATAAAGATAATTATGAGGATTTTTTTCATTATTTTGAGTTTTTAAAACAATTATGATATTTGCTGCTAATGTGTTTACAGAATCACTTAAGTTAAATTATTCACATTACAGTTACTTTTTCTATTTAAAATTGTGTAAGCTCCAAGAAGGCAAGGAATGTGTTTTTCTGGTTCACTGCTGTATCCCCCGCATCTGTCACAGTTCGTGACATACAGCAAGTACTTAAAAAATAGTTATTGAATGAATAACACCACATAATTTTCCTGGGATGACTATAATTGTATTTGGAAAGTACTTTCTTAAAAGATGGGGTCTGTGGGTTTTAGGGTATGTAGAGTATCTTATATTATCCACATACCAGCACTCAATATCATTTGTAGGCAGTGGTGTGTAAATCTCCACTAAGGCTGAATTCAAGGTATCAACTTCTATCACTGAACTTGGAGCTGGGAAGAGATGTGGACATTGGCTCATGGGAGCTAGCGTGCGCAGGCTCCAGCACACCACTGCTCAGATGTCAGTTCCCACTTACTCTGCCCTATCAAGTTTTAGATATTGTGACCTTCAAAACGTAGATTTAATCTCTCCCCCTCCTAAAACAGGAGGGAAAGACCAAGCCTGGCATTTTACTGGGGTCTCTATTTCTACCAGAAGATGGGAGTTTGTAACTAGTCTTGTTGCCATAATCTATTAGTTCTCAAAATGAAGGCCCAAGAACAGCAGCATCAACGTTACTTGGGAACTTTGTAGAAAAAATTTTAGGCAAATTATTAGCCCCGACCCCAGATTTGTCAAATGAGGAATATTTATGTATTTTTTATTTAATAATTTTTAAATTCACATCTTTATGGAGTACAGAGTGATATTTCAACATGTGTATACAATACATAATGATCAAATCAGAGTAATTAGCATATCCATCACCTGAAACATTTATCATTTCTTTGTATTGTGAATGTTCAAAATCCTCCCTTCTAGCTATTTGAAATACACAATGAATTATTGTAATTTTGTATACATTAATCAACTTCTTCCTATCCTCTATTCCCCTTTACCCTTCCCAGCCTCTAGTAACCAGCATTCTAGTCTACTCTCTACTTCTATGAGCTCAACTTTTTGAGCTCCCAGATATGAGTGAGAGCATGCACTATTTATACCTTTCTGTTCCTGACTTATTTCATTTAACATAATATCCTTCAAACTCTTCCATGTTGCCACAAATGACAGAATCTCATCCTTTTTCATGGCTGAATAGTATTCCACCGTGTATACACACCACATTTTCTTTATATAGGGAATCTTTGTTTTAACAAGTTCTCCAGATGATTATGATGTGTGCTTAAGCTTGAGCACTTTTACCCTAAAACCAGAGTTCAGTAGGCCTAAAGCAAGATTCACAGGTACCTGCATTTTTATTTTATCAGCTGCATTCTGTTTCTCTTATATCCACACATAATTTCAGTTTGACTTGGTTTCTGCCTCCTTTTCTGAATCTCATTCCACTTTTCTGAAGAAACTGGTATCCTGGCCTACAACCACAAATAGAACCCTTGAGAATTAGATACAGACTCCAGCTGAGTTGGAACTAGTTACCCATACCCAGGAGAGCAATGTTAGTCATCCTAACTCAGTTGTAACTCTTTTCCCAGTAGCCCTCCAGTAAACTTTCTGCCTAAACCCCACAGATTTGGGTTTTAGGCTCAATGATATGGAAAATTCAAATGATAAGCATGATAGATTTTTTTTTTTCCTCTTCTCTACTTTTTCTCACAAATACCATAAAAATGTGATTTAGGTACAATTTTAGTTTTGAGAACTTCTAAAACAAAATGTAGGCTTTAAAAGTGTGCCCTAAGGCAGCTGTAGAAAGAGTGAAATATAGAAGCCAATCTCCAGTTATGACTTTATTTGTCATGTTGTTTAAGCACTAAATCCTAGGCCTTCTTCCTGGGAAAGGCCCTTCCCAGGGGCTCCTTCCTTTATCCTATCCAGGTCTACCATAAGAGTATAGAAAATACATCACAGAAAGTATGAATATAAAGCACTGAGAAAAAAGAAAACAAGGTTCTATTTTAAATCATCAGAAACCACAAAAATAATGTAAATTAATAAAGACCTTGAATTTTGAGATGTGAAAGAAGTTATATGTAACTTTAAAGTAATGATAAAAATGTAACCCAACATATTTTCCTACTATCAAAATGTTTTAGTGGATATCTATTACTTACGTTGCTGAAGAATCATTCAACCCTTGGTTTGTGACAAAATGTACAATAATTTCTCTTGGGGAAACTATCCTTTATTCTACTCTCAGTTTATGTGCTTAGGGTGGAGTTGAGCCTATACCAAACTCCAGGGGAAGAGACTTATGCCACTTGATCCTTGCCATCCAGAACTTTACATTTCCACGGCGATCAGTTCAGAGACGGGCACATGACCCAATTAGAGCTAGTAAGATTCACTGCATTGACTGGAAGAAAAGCAAGTGATCCACCCTGTTGGAAGTTTGTTTCCCTGAGAGCATCAAGCTGCTCCAATCATCTCACCAGTAGAAGGGGAGAGCCTAGAATTTGTGGGGGCCACCACAGACTGAAAAGGAGTGGACACAGCAGAAGGTAAAGGTGAAAAATGGAGTGAAGTGGACTTCTAATGACATTGTTTGTGGACTTCTAATGACGTTGACATTGATTTGGTTATACAAGTCAATACATTCTCCTTTAGACTTCAAGGAGTCTGAGTTTGATTTTCTGTCTGATAGAAATGCGTCACCATAAAGTCTGTGAGGAACAGTAAGTTATGAGCTTACATCTTACTCCACTCACCATAATGTTCTTTTCCTTTTTCAACATAATATTCTGAAGGAAGAGTCCTAGAAAACTACAAGGGCACTCAGTAAAGTGTGCAGAACAAAATAAGATGTCTCCACAGAACATGCCGAATAGATAAGCTGACAGATTTAAGAGCTGAAAGAAATTAGGGGCAAGTCAAAAATGACTCTTCTGAGGAAAATTTTCAGGGGAGGTGAGTGGACAGAATGTTTTCCTCTTTCTTGAAGATTTAGGAAAGCAAAGCCCTTTGGGAAGGATTCAAACAATTAGGAAGTCCTATTGGTAAATAATAGAGAATATTTTTGTGGATTTTGTAAACCTATTTGAGAAGCTTATTTTTACTTTTTGGAGACAGGTTTTGTACCTCCAAATTTCGAAAATAATAAATCACGAGATAGATAAAATGTACATTTCTTGATGAGGTATTTGTAGCATTCTGTCAAAGAATAGCTATCTCAACATAAGGTTTGCATGTATGTGTGAGTGTGTGTGTGTGCATGTGTGTGTATGTGTGTGTGTGTGTGTGTGTGAAGAAGAAATTATAAACTCAAATACTACAGAGGTCTGTCAGGTAATGTAAATGAAGCAAGTGGGCTATTTGAGACAAAGGACCGGTGGGGACTGTGATGAACTGGAAAGCAAATATGCTGTTGAATTCAGATGTCACATGGGAATATAGATCCAGTGTTGCCATATCTGCCCAGTTTTCAATAAGGCATCAAAATCTATATTTTCACATATAATACCCAAATTTAAAATTATTGGCAAGTACTCTTTTGTTGTTGGTAGCGGTAGTGTTGCTATTGTTGTCTAAACTGTGTGGGGCAAACAAAATATAATCCAGGTTATTAGCTATCAATTTAAATTCCGGTATTAATGCATGCAACAAATATTTATCGACTTCTTACTATTTCCAGACCCTATTCTAATCAACAAGGATTAAAAACCGTGAAAAAAACAGACAAAATCTTTGCCCTCATGGAGCTTACATTCTGGGAGCATAGAATAGGCAACACAATTTATACTAATGTTTCTCAAGGCATTGTTCATAAAAATGGACAAATATAGAGAGTTTCAATGGAACACGTGGAAATCTACATGCATTTCCACACATGTAATTTTTCTTTGTTTTCTCCAGTAAATAAATATCACTTCAAGTTATGTCTCAATATTATTATTATATTATTGTGTCAACAGGAATGATGATTATTTTTTCTAATTTTCCACTCCTTTCCAGGGAGGGTGAATACTGAATTTAGGGATCTTTATTTGTTGAGCTCCTGAGTATGTGCATGTAAAATATTGTGAGCTAATATTTTGAGATGTTTCATCTTCACTGCCCCTCTTTCTTTATCCATTGCTCTTTCCCAATAACCGGGCAACAGAAATAGCTTTCTATATGTCTACATGCCCTGCCTTTGCTTGCAGGATGGCCTTATTTTAGAACAAAGAAGTCAACTGAGTTGCTGAATGGGTTTTAAAACATAACAGACAAGATAACCTCAGGGTCAATGCATTTCAATTTATAACAGCCAAGTATGATTGATGAAGGTAAGTTTTCTTGGAATTCTAAAATTTCTACATGAAGCCAAAGCTGAGAACATAAGTTTGTATCTTCAGCCATTAAGTAAGGGATGTTTTTTGGAAGGTAGGACCCAGAGCACAGGAGACGACTGTCTAGCTTCCCAAGGTGTGCTATCCTGAAAACTAAGTCTCATAGGGATGTGCCTTGGCAGATTAGTAACGGCAGTGGGAGATATTTAGGAAGGCAGACCTCAAGGTAGTCTGAATATGTCATGCATACCTCAACATGGTGCATGGAAAGCAGCTAAGTGCTCCAGAACCCCCAAGAAGGTGTCAAGGCAATGCTAATGGAATCAGTTTTGAAGATAAAAGGGGAAGGAGAAAATGATAAGTTCGAATCTTACACTGATCACATTTACAAACTAGTGGTGATTGAGGTACATTGAATTGACTTGTTTCTGTTTTTTTTTTTTTTTTTTTGCCAAGTGAAAAAATGTGATTCATGAGCTAATTTGAGTTACAGTAAAATAAAAGTTTTGAAGTTTCATACCTGACTTTTGGGACAATACAGCTTATATCTGTTGCAAAAGTTTGGAAGAACTGGGACTGACTTGAGACGTACTATTTAAGAAAGGAGTGGGATTTAAAGGTCCAAGGCGAAAGACCTTGGATCAAAGGAGATCCAAGTCAGTAAGAATGGACACTAAGAAGAAAGACTGAAAGTGAGATGGAAAGAGGGAATATGAGAACCCTCCCCCACCCCCTGCTCCCCTCCCCACATGCACACACATTGATGGTGCAATCAGGGAAACTTGAAAGGAGACACATGCCCACTGGGGATTTTTGTCACTAAATGTTATGCAATGTGTAATGTGAACCTTCCCGTGTTTCCATAAATGGACAGTAAAACTCTAAACCGAAAAAGTAAACAAAGACAAACAACAATGATATGTGTGGTATGATTTCAATTCTGTGAAAGCCAGTGCAAGAGTTGAGTCTTGCGTCAAATGTTTTGGGAGGCCAAAATATATTCAAACTGTACAGATAGGGTATGTAGTCAATAAACGACCTTTTAAAAGTTAGTTATATATGATGGAATTCAATATAGAAAACATATTTCAAATGTCTTTGGACCTCTCTGAACCTCAACTTCCTAATCTGTAAGATGAAGATATTTTCCTTGCAAAGTTGTTCAAAAGATTAGCGATAATATATTTAAAATATCTAACATAGTGTTTAACACAATAACTCCCTAAGAAATGGTGTCAATTATAATATTAATATACTTCATTGCATTTACTTTTAAAAATTAATGTATATTCAAAATTAGACATTATTCTACCATGCATTTAGCCTATGTGTTACAACCTGAATGCCACTATCTCCTAGATGCCTTCTCCTATCCTTTCTGGTAGAATAAATCCCTTTTTATTCTGTAGACTCATACTGTTTTATTTATATTTTTATTATACTCATTTTATTTCTGGTATTCTAAAACATCTCTGTGTGTCCATCTTTTCCATTGTCACTTCTCATCTCTGTTATTCATCTTTGTATATAATAGGGCCTCAAAAAATGTTCAGGGAATGGGAGGAAAAAGAAATGTACCATGAGACTGGGGAAAGATAAAATGAGAAACAGAAGAAAAGGAAGAGCTGAATAAAGACATTATAAAATATTTTAGGAAGTTGCAGGTCAAAAATAATTAATACAAACAAAACAAAACATTATAAGATAAAATGTACTGAAGAAGTCGAAGGCCTACTGTAAGTTGGACCCATTAAACAACAACTTAGAAAACCTATGAGTTTGTATCATAGGAAAAATATGAGTGATGATTCATGGTTCACATTAAAAAAATTTTTGTAGGCTGGGCGCGGTGGCTCAAGCCTGTAATCCCAGCACTTTGGGAGGCCGAGACGGGTGGATCACGAGGTCAGGAGATCGAGACCATCCTGGCTAACACGGTGAAACCCCGTCTCTACTAAAAAAATACAAAAAACTAGCCGGGCGACGTGGCGGGCGCCTGTAGTCCCAGCTACTCGGGAGGCTAAGGCAGGAGAATGGCGTGAACCCCGGAGGCGGAGCTTGCTGTGAGCCGAGATCCGGCCACTGCACTCCAGCCTGGGTGACAGAGCGAGACTCCGTCTCAAAAAAAAGTGTTAAAAAAAAAAAAAAATTTTGTAGAAGCTGTTTGATGGTTTCTGTGTTAGTCAGTATTTTCAAAGAAACAGAAACAACAGAAGGCACATGTAGGTAGGTAAGTATATTGACAGATAGATCAAGATGTTTATCCTAAGTTGGTATTGGTTCATGCAATTATGGAAGCTAAGAAGTTTCACTATCTGGAAACCCAGGGAAGCTGATGGTGTCCTGCAAAGGCTGGCGAGCTGTAGAGCTTACAGTGTAGATTTCAGTTAGAGTATGAAGGCCTGAGAACCAGGAGTTCTGAGGGCAGTATAAGACTGACATTTCAGCTCAAGTAATCAAGCAGAAGGAGGATGAATCCAACCTTCCTCTACCTTTCTGTTCTATTCAGACCCTCAATGGAATGGATGATGGCTACACCCATTGAGGAGGGCCATCTGCTTTACATAGTTCTCCAATTCAAATGCTAGTCTCATCTAAAAACACATTGATAGACCCACCTAGAAATAATGGTAAATCAGATATCTGGGCATTCCTCAACCTAGTCATGTTGATACATATAATTAACCATCACAGTTTCTCAAATAGAAAAAAAAAAAAAAAGGCTTACAATAGAAAATATAATAGAGGAGCATGTGCATGTATGAAATCAGGATATATAAAGAATAACTTTGAGAGCATTTCTAAACTGAAATGTGTTTCTTTCTTTTCCTTTTAGTTGTGGCATATTCAACATTAGGCTCACTTTATATCTGTGCTTGCCACTTTCTCACAATTATAATTTGCACTATTGCTGTTACAAACATTTCCCATATTAATCATACCTCAACTACCATGACGCTATTTCTTATTCTATTAATAGGTCTAATGGAGTCAAACAGCTTACAAATGAAAGGCAATGACCAACTTACAATTTTACTTACAAAAATTGATGTCATCTTTTGGTGATATTGAACTAATATTTATTAGATTATATACAAAATTCTGTCAGCATGACATTTCAGCAAGTCAAACCATGCCATTAATATGAAACTTGTACTGATCTGTTACATTATTATAATAAAAGTATACTTCCAGTATAATTAAGGAAATTAATTATTTGCCAGTAAACTAATACTTTTTTCCACATAAGTTTATGTAATTTAAACATTTCAAGATTCTATTAGGAGAAATGTCACTTGGTATATGGTATGTTTCATCTCTCTCAACTTCATTAGTATTTAACACCTAAGGCAAGGGTCAAACCAACTTTCCAGTAGGCCTAAATGCTTAAAAACAGGAGGCCATAAATACATGGAGCTAAGCTTCCATATATATGCAGGAAATGAACCTTGTAGGGGCAGGACTTCCAGCTGAGAAAACTTGACATTGTTAATCCTAACCTCAAGTGACTCTAACAAAAGGGCATCTGTTTCTAAGAGGTAAGTTCTGGTATAACTTATTGAAAGAGGAGAAACCAAGCAACCAACTATCACTTCTCTGGATTTTAAAAAGACATCTCTGAGCCAACTTGGAACACATAAAACTTTTAAAAATAGAATCAAAGTCAGAGTTTTACTTTATATATCCATTAACTGTACTCAAAATACATAAAAAATACATTTCAACTGAATATTCATTAAGTTTATTGAAGAATCATCATGCTCCTAGTATTATGATAGATGCTGCAGGAGACTCAAAGATGAGAAAACATAAGTTGTATTCTCTAGAAGCTTTCAATCTGGCAAGTGAGATAAATGAAGTCAGAAGTAACTGTAATTTAAGACAGAATTCATTAAGTGTTCCCCAAGAAAGGTCTAAATCAGCATTGGGCTTGCACTGAACATACTCTTTTATACAGCATCACTTCTCTTAGAGTACTACTCCTGTGCCAATCTATAGTTCTGAAAGTTTTGTTAATTATTGTGTCACCTTGCCCTACCTCTGCCCCTACCCCTTGAGTGACCACATGATGCAAACTGGCCAATCAGGCTAGCCTGTCCTGTACCACAGCGATTAGCTTATAGGTAGGCACATGACCCAAAGAGAGTGTTCTGGAAATTTTTCCTTTGTTCTTCCAGATCTATTACCTACTCTTTTCTACTCTGATCTCTGGGAGGCCGACCTTTAGAAAATACATCAGTGGGTTCCTTTTCTGTGCTTTCTTGTTGGGTTTGGCCAATGGGGAGCCTTGGAGAGAGAATAAAAGAAGGGAGGAAAATAAGGCCAGGTAATTCATTCCTGCAGTTATTTTCTTGCACAGCTGCTGTAAATTGGTTGTGCCCTTTTACCGAAGTCACAACACCTATCAGGTAGCCTCCTCCACAAAGCCACCCTCTCTGGGCTCAGATAAGTGTTTCCACCCCTTCCCTTTCTGTCCTAGGGGTGATAACAGTTCTCTTTTGTTGTTATTGATGCACAACTCTCTGTTGGATTCCCCATACTCTGCCAACAAATTACTCAGGTTGAGTGTACCCTCAATTCCTGCTGGGACCCTGATAGGACCAATTAGTGTTCCCTGATATATGGACCTGGAAAGAGAGGTTCTCTAGTTATTGAACAAAAACTGTAGTGTGTGTTGCTAGCAGCTATTCTCTCTGACAATTAGAGAGACTGCCTATGGAATGAAGCCTATAGGATAAAGCCTATGGGATGAAGACAATGTTTGAGAATCAGAATCCAGTCATGCTTAAGTCATCTCCACACCTGATATACCAGTTATGTGATCCAATAAAATAAATTCCCTTTTTGTTTGAGCTAGTTTGAGTTGGGATTGTCACTTGCAGTGAAAATAGTCCCAGCAAACAAAGGGCTTAAAACAAAGAAAAAATATACAGTTTGGGAGATCAGTAAAGCTCATATGAAACAAGTGGCAGCTAAGGGGGATTTTGAAGGAAGTATAAGATTTTTACACGGAAAAGAATGCTTTTCAGTCAGAAGAAACAATTTGAACAAAGACACGGAGACATACAAATAATCAGGGAATTGTGAATAGCTCAGTTTTGCTAGACCCCAGAGTATAGGTAGGGGGGTAGTAGTGGTAAATAAAGCTGGAAAAGTGAGATTAAGCCTTGACTTAATTAAAACATTTGAGATGATGTAGGGATATAGATTTCTTGGATATGCCAGTGGCTATTCTCTACATGAGACAACGTGATTGGAATGTCTGCTTCAGATGGATTATAATGGTTTTATTTTTCTACAGGCTATCTATTGCTGAATAAGAAATCATTCTAAAACTTAGTGTCTTAAAATAATAAACATTTATTATCTCACAGTTTATATGGGTCAGAAATTTAGGAGCAACTCAGCTGAATGGTTCTGTCTTAGGGTCTCTCATGAGTTTATAGTCAAGATGTCGGCTAAAGCTGCAATCATCTGAAGGCTTAACTGTGGCTGGATGATCTGCTTCCAAGATGGCTCACATGTCTGGCTGTTGGCAGAAAGCCTTGGTTCTTTGCTGCATGTAGATAGAAGCTTTTACCACACAAACCTCTCTGAAGAGTTACTTCAGTGTCCTCATGAACTGGCAGCTGGCTTTTTCCAGGGTAAATGGTCCCAGAATGAGCAAGGTGGAAACTGCAATGTCTTGTTACATGCCCTCTGAAGGCTCACTCCATCATTTCCATGAAATCCTATTTGTACACAGGTCAGCTGGTTTGATATGGGAAGGGACTATATAAAGGCATTAATGCCAGGATGTGTGGACTATGGACACTGGCTGTCACAGTTTCTATTTTTCTATCTTAACGAGAATTTCTAATTCATATACTACTATAGGGTAATTAAGACTACAACTGAGGTTTTACTATTAATGTGTTTTGTTTTCACGTGTTTTGATACTACTATAACATTTCTCACATTGACATTTTCTTTTCTTCTCTGCAAAGCCAAGGGAGCCCATGATTTCTCCTTAGTTGGCTCCTTATGATAGCATGTATGAACCCAAATAAGGATTTAACCCTTATTTGAACCCTTATGTGTGTGTGTGTGTGTGTGTGTGTGTGTGTGTACCATTGTTTGGAGGGTTTTGAATGCTAGGCTGATATGGTTTTAGTTGTTTTATTTTTAATTTCATGATGCAATATTAATATAATACTAATGTGTCACTTAGAACTCTACATTTAATATTAAAAATTATAGAAACAAATATTTCAGTGGTACAGTTTCCTAACAGTGAAGAAATGGTCAAAGAAGAATAAAATATACTTCTCCAGAGGTCTTCAAAATAAGATAGATTTTTCTAACTGCCTGGAATAATTTGGCAATGAAATGGACTGAAGGCAAGGTATAGACAGATCACTTCTTAAGATCTGTCCTTGAGGAGGTTCCAAGATGGCTGAATAGGAACAGCTCCAGTTTACAGCTCCCAGCATGAGCAACACAGAAGATGGGTGATTTCTGCATTTCCAGCTGAGGTACCATGTTCATCTTACTGGGGCTTGTTGGACAGTAGGTGCAGCCCACGGAGCATGAGCTGAAGCAGGGCAGGGCATCACCTCACCCGGGAAGCACAAGGGGTCAGGGAATTCCCTTTCCTAGCCAAGGGAAGCCATGACAGATGATACCTGGAAAATCGGGACACTCCTACCCTAATACTGCATTTTTCCAATGGTCTTAGCAAATGGTACATGAGGAGATTATCTCCCATGCTTGGCTCAGAGGGTCCCACACCCACAGAGCCTTGCTCACTATTAGCACAGCAGTCTGAGATTGAACTGAAAGGTGGCAGTGAGGCTTGGGAAGGGACATTTGCCATTGCTGAGGCTTAATTAAGTAGGTAAACAAAGCAGCCTGGAAGCTCAAACTGAGTGGAACCCACCGCAGCTCAAGGAGTCCTGCCTGCCACTGTAGACTCCACCTCTGGGGACAGGGCATAGCTGAACAAAAGGCAGCAGAAACGTCTGCAGACTTAAACTTCCCTGTCTGACAGCTTTGAAGAGAGTAGTGGTTCTTCCAGCATGGAGTTTGGGATCTGAGAACAGACAGACTGCCTCCTCAAGTGGGTCCCTGACCCCCAAGCAGCCTAACTGGGAGGCACTTCCCAGTAGGGGCTGACTGACACCTCATATGGCCAGGTGCCCCTCTGAGATGAAGCTTTCAGAGGAAGGATCAGGCAGCAACATTTCCGTTCTGCAATATTTGCTGTTCTGCAGTCTCCACAGGTGATACCTAGGCAAACCAGGTCTGGAGTGGACCTCCAGCAAACTCCAACAGACCTGCAGCTGAGGGTCCTGACTGTTAGAAGGAAAATTAACAAACAGAAAGGACATCCACACCAAAATCCCATCTATATATCATCATCATCAAAGACCAAAGGTAGATAAAACCACAAAAATGGGGAGAAACCACAGGAGAAAACCTGGAAATTCTAAAAATCAGAGAGTCACTTCTCCTCCAAAAGAACACAGCTCCTCACCAGCAATGGAACAAAGCTGGACAGTGAATGACTTTGACGAGTTGAGAGAAGAAGGCTTCAGACGATCAGTAATAACAAACTTCTCCGAGGTAAAGGAGGATGTTTGAACTCATCACAAAGAAGCTAAAAACCTTGAAAAAAGATTAGATGAATGGCTATCTAGAATAAACAGCATAGAGAAGACCTTAAATAACCTGATGGAGCTGAAAACCATGGCACAAGAACTACGTGATGCTTGTACAAGCTTCACTATCTGATTCAATCAAATGGAAGAAAGAGTATCAGTGATTGAAGCTCAAATGAATGAAATGAAACAAGAAGAGAAGTTTAGAGAAAAAAGAGTAAAAAGAAATGTACAAAGCCTCCAAGAAATGCAGGACTATGTGAAAAGACCAAATCTACATCTGATTGGTGTACCTGAAAGTGACGGGGAGAATGGAACCAAGTTAGAAAACACTCTTCAGGACATTATCCAGGTGAACTTCCCCAACCTAGCAAGGCAGGCCAACATTCAAATTCAGGAAATACAGAGAATGCCACAAAGATATTCCTCGAGAAGAACAACTCCAAGACACATAATTGTCAGATTCACCAAAGTTGAAATGAGGGAAAAAATGTTAAGGGCAGCCATAGAGAAAGGTCAGGTTACCCACAAAGGGAAGCCCATCAGACTAACAGTGGATCTCTTGGGAGAAACTCTACAAACAAGAAGAGAGTGGGGACCAATATTTGACATTCTTAAAGGAAAGAATTTTCAACCCAGAATTTCATATCTAGCCAAACTAAGCTTCATAAGTGAAGAAGAAATAAAATCCTTTACAAGCAAGCAAATACTGAGAGATTTTGTTACCACCAGGCCTGTGTTACAAGTGCTCCTGAAGGAAGCACTAAACATGGAAAGGAACAATCGGTATCAGCCACTGCAAAAACATGCCAAATTGTAAAGACTATCAATGCTAGCAAGAAACTGCATCAACTCACGAGCAAAATAACCAGCTAACGTCATAATGACAGGATCAAATTAACACATAACAATATTAACCTTAAATGTAAATGGGCTAAATGGTCCAATTAAGACACAGACTGACAAATTGGATAAAGAGTCCAGACCCAGGCTGGGCACGGTGGCTCAAGCCTGTAATCCCAGCACTTTGGAAGCCTGAGATGGGCAGATCACGAGGTCAGGAGATCGAGACCATCCTGGCTAACACGGTGAAACCCTGTCCCTACTAAAAAGAATACAAAAAACCAGCCGGGGGAGGTGGTGGGTGCCTGTAGTCCCAGCTACTCAGGAGGCTGAGGCAGGAGAATGGCGTGAACCCAGGAGGTGGAGCTTGCAGTGAGCTGAGATCGTGCCACTGCACTCCAGCCCGGGCGACAGAGCAAGACTCTGTCTCAAAAAAAAAAAAAAAAAAAAAAAAAAAAAAAAAAAGAGTCAAGACCCGTTAGTTTGCTGTATTCAGGAGACCCATCTCACATGCAGAGACATACATAGGCTCAAAAAACAGGGATGGAGGAAGATCTACCAAGCAAATGGAAAACAAACAAAAAAAAAGCGGTTGCAATCTTAGTCTCTGATAAAACAGACTTTAAACTAATAAACATCAAAAGAGGCAAACAAGGCCATTACATAATGGTAAAGGAATCAATTCAACAAGAAGAGCTAACTATCCTAAATATATGTGCACCCAATACAGGAGCACCCAGATTCATAAAGCAAGTCCTTAGAGACCTACAAAGAGACTTAGACTCCCACACAATAATAATGGGTGAGTATAACACCCCACTGTCAACATTAGACAGATCAATGAGACAGAAAGTTAAAAAAGATATCCAGGAATTGAACTCAGCTCTGCACCAAGTGGACATAATAGACATCTACAGTACTCTCCACCCAAAATCAACAGAATATACATTCTTCTCAGCACCACATTGCACTTATTCCAAAATTGACCACATAGTTGGAAGTAAAACACTCCTCAGCAAATGTAAAAAACAGAAATCACAACAAACTGTCTCTCAGACCACAGTGCAATCAAACTAGAACTCAGGATTAAGAAACTCACTCGAAACTGCTCAACTACATGGAAACTGAACAACCTGTTCCTGAATAACTACTGGGTACATAATGAAATGAAGGCAGAAATAAAGATGTTCTTTGAAACCAATGAGAATGAAGACACCACATACCAGAATCTCTGGGACACATTTAAAGCAGTGTGTAGAGGGAAATTTATAGAACCCAATACCCACAAGAGAAAGGTGGAAAGATCTAAAATTGATATCCTAACATCACAATTAAAAGAACTAGAGAGGCAAGAGCAAACACATTCAAAAGCTAGCAGAAGGCAAGAAATAACGAAGATTGGAGCAGAACTGAAGGAGATAGAGACAGAAAAAAACCCTCAAAAAAATTAATGAATCCAGGAGCTGGTTTTCTGAAAAGATCAACAAAATTGATAGACTGCTAGCAAGACTAATAAAGAAGAAAAGAGAGAAGAATCAAATAGACACAATAAAAAATGATACAAGGGATATCACCACTGATCCCACAGAAATACAAACTACCATTAAAGAATACTATAAACTCCTCTATGCAAATAAACTAGAACATGTAGAAGAAATGGATAAATTCCTGGACACATACACCCTCCCAAGACTAAACCAGGAAGAAGTTGAATCCCTGAATAGACCAATAACAGGCTGTGAAATTGAGGCAATAATTAAGAGCTTACCAACCAAAATAGTCCAAGACCAGACAGATTCACAGCCAAATTCTACCAGAGGTACAAATAGGAGGTGGTACCATTCCTTCTGAAACTATTTCAATCAATAGAAAAAGGGGGAATCCTCCCTAACTCATTTTATGAGGCCAAGATTATCCTGATACCAAAGCCTGGCAGAAACACAACAAAAAAGAGAATTTTAGACCCATATCCCTGATGAACATCGATGCGAAAATCCTCAATAAAATGCTGGCAAACCGAATCCAGTAGCACATCAAAAAGCTTATCCAGCATGATCAAGTTGGCTTCATCCCTGGGATGCAAGGCTGGTTCAACATATGCAAATCAATAAATGTAATGCATCATATAAACAGAACCAAAGACAAAAACCACATGATTATCTCAATAGATGGAGAAAAAGGCTTCGACAAAATTCAACAGCCTTCATGCTAAAAACTCTCAATAAACTAGGTATTGATGGGACATATCTCAAACTAATAAGAGTTGCTTGTGACAAACCCACAACAAATATCATACTGAATGGGCACAAACTGGAAGCATTCCCTTTGAAAACTGACACAAGACAGGGATGCCCTCTCTCACCACTCCTATTCAACATAGTGTTGGAAGTTCTGGCCAGGGCAATCAGACAGGAGAAAGAAATAAAGGGTATTCAATTAGGAAAAGAAGAACTGAAATTGTCCCTGTTTGCAGATGACATGATTGTATATTTAGAAAACCCCATCGTCTCAGCCCAAAATCTCCTTAAGCTGATAAGCAACTTCAGGAAAGTCTCAGGATACAAAATCAATGTGCAAAAATAGCAAGCATTCGTATACACCAAGAACAACAAACAGAGAGCCAAATCAAGAGTGAACTCCCATTCACAATAGCTTCAAAGAGAATAAAATACCTAGGAATTCAACTTACAAGGGATATGAAGGACCTCTTCAAGGAGAACTATAAACCACTTCTTAATGAAATAAAAGAGGACACAAACAAATGGAAGAACTTTCCATGAACATGGATAGGAAGAATCAGTTGTGAAAATGGCCTTACTGTCCAAGTTACTTTATAGATTCAATGCCATCCCCATCAAGCTACCAATGACTTTCTTCACAGAATTGGAAAAAACTACTTCAAAGTTCATATGGAACCAAAAAAGAGCCCACATTGCCAAGACAATCCTAAGCCAAAAGAACAAAGCTGGAGGCATCGCACTACCTGACTTCAAACTATACTACAAAGGTACAGTAACCAAAACAGCATGGTACTGGTTCCAAAACAGAGATATACACAAGTGGAACAAACAGAGCCCTCAGAAATAATACCACGCATCTACAACCATCTGATCTTTGACAAACCTGACAAAAACAAGAAATGGAGAAAAGATTCCCTATTTAATAAATGGTGCTGGGAAAACTGGCTAGCCATATGTAGAGAGTTGAAACTGGATCCCTTCCTTACACCTTATACAAAAATTAATTCAAGATGGATTAAAGACGTAAATGTCAGATGTAAAACTATAAAAACCCTGGGAGAAAACCTAGGCAATACCATTCAGGACATAGGCATGGGCAAGGACTTCATGTCTAAAACACCAAAAGCAATGGTAACAAAAGCCACAATTGACAAATGGGATCTAATTAAACCAAGGAGCTTCTGCACAGCAAAAGAAACTACCATCAGAGTGAACAGGCATCCTACAGAATGGGAGAAAATTTTTGCAATCTATGCATCTGACAAAGGGCTAATATCCAGAATCTACAAAGAACTTAAACAAATTTACAGGAAAAAAAAATCAAACAACCCCATCAAAAGGTGGGCAAAAGTTATGAAGAGATATTTCTCAAAAGAAGACATTTATGCAGCCAACAGACACATGAAAAAATGCTCATCACTGGTCATCAGAGAAATGTAAATCAAAACCATAATGAGATAACATCTCACACCAGTTAGAATGGTGATCATTAAAAAGTCAGGAAACAACAGGTGCTGGAGAGGATGTGGAGAAATAGGAACACTTTTACACTGTTGATGGGACTGTAAACTAGTTCAGCCATTGTGGAAGAAAGTGTGGCGATTCCTCAAGGACCTAGAACTAGAAATACCATTTGGCCCAGCCATCCATTACTTGGTGTATACTGAAAGGATTGTAAATCATGCTGCTATAAAGACACATGCACACATATGTTTATTGAAGCACTATTCACAATAGCAAAGACTTGGAACCCAAAAGTCCATTAATGATAGACTGGATTAAGAAAATGTGGCACATATACCACCATGGAATACTATGCAGTCCTAAAAAAGGATGAGTTCATGTCCTTCCGTAGGGACATGGATGAAGCTGGAAACTGTCATTCTCAGCAAACTAACATGGGAACAGAAAACCAAACACCGCATGTTCTCACTTATAGGTGGGAATTGAACAATGATAACACTTGGACACAGGATGGGGAATATCACACACTGGGAACTGTCGTGGTGTGGGGGAGGGGGGAGGGATAGTATTAGGAGATATATCTAATGTAAATGACAAGTTAATGGGTGCTGCAAACCAACATGGCACATGAATACATATGTGACAAACCTGCACGTTGTGCACATGTACCCTAGAACTTAAAGTGTAATTAGAAAAAAAGATCTGTCCTCAACCTTTGATTTCCAGATAAATATTTAGATTTGAATTAATATTTCTAGTATTTGAATAGCAATTTTTAAAATCTTTTACATTTTTAATTTTTAGGTAGAGAAACAGTTTGTACAGAATCATCTGTGTGCCCAGCTATATGCATGTTTTAAAACCTTTTAATCAAAACTCCTTTGCTTGCAATACTCACCCTGACTAGCTAAGAAAAGGAGGTGTTGTTATAAGGACACTCAGAGTTTGCATGAATAGAAAGCACAGAAAATAAAACACAAGCAGATTTCATGAACTGAGACCATAGCTCTTTTTTCACAAGTATGAACTTGCTTTTGCACTCATGACAAATATACATGTCTCTGCAGGTCTACTGTATTATCCTTTCTCTCTACCAGTAGACTTTCTCCGGTAGTCATCTTGACTGTGGCCCATACACAAGATGGATGCTGCATATAATGGCTGCTCTACCCTACTTTACATCAAGATAAATCTCAATTCATTTCTTTCAGCTTCTGTTATACTGCATCTTTTATCTATGTCATTTTAAAAGAATTTCCTGGAAAGGAAATCTGATTGACCCAGGTTATCTTTTTAAAACAGGCCACAGGTCTAGGCATAAATTTGGACAAGCCATGGACTCCCTTGGATCACCTTTTTTTTTTTGCTCTCCTTTTGGCAGGGCTGTAAGAAGATATTGTGTCAATGGTAGACATTGATATTACAGAAATACAGAGACAATCCCTGTTTTTAGTAGGCATGTCATCTATTTCTTTCCAAACTCCTATTCAGTACCTATGTAGAATAAAAAATACAGTTGAAGTGACCTTATTATATTCAAAGTTATCACAAAGTTAGTCCAAATATGAAGTGGTTCTTCCTATTTTTAATGCTTTGAATCATATATAGAGTTAATAAAACATTATTTTTAATGATTAGAGAGAATAGAAAGCCCTGAATCTTGCATTATTCAGCCATTTCTTGATAAAGATAAATGTAAAAATGCTTTTGCATTGAAATAAAACATTACAGTAAAAACAAACTGAAATAATAAGACATAAAAATAGGAGAAACTACTTGTACAAAAATAGTAAACTATTTTAAAATTTGGCTATGAATAGCCATGTAATAAATTCTGGGGTGAAGTTTTGTCAGCAAATTTAGTGGAAAATCCTGTTGAGATTAAAATCTGTCTTTAAATAAGATTCTTATATCAAAAATGAAAAATTAAATACAATTAAATGCAAAACAACACAATATTGCCAATTTCAATGTGTTTGAACTTTTCATTTGTGCAACCATACTGAAAATTTACTGTATTCAAACTTTGGGGATAAAAAAATAGAAGAAAACAAATTACCCTATTGAATTACAAATGCAAATGAATAGTATCTATACTTAATCTTTTCTATGTGTGTGCTTGAATATGTACAGGCAATTCTAATTAACTGGATGCTAGTTTGATAAAATATTGGGAAACTTTGCAATCAGGCCACTGAATATTCAGTTTTATTATGTTGGTATGCACTTCTATTTGCTTCTAATGCCAAGGATCCATTGGTAAAATGAATGCCCATTTTGTGGTCTGTTATGCAGAAAATGTTTAATCCACTGTTTGATTTACTCTGTTAAATCTTCCTTATTGAATGTGTCTATTCATCCATGCAAAATTGGGTATGCTTCTTTCTGTTACTATGACATTACAATTAAACAGCCAAAAGAAGAATAGTAAGACTTTCTATAAAGGTTCATGAAATTCCCACAAAATTAGTCAGCCTCTTTGTTTTGTTTTGTTTTGCAGGGACTATGAAAAATGCAAATGTGTTCTGAATATTTCTGTATTGAAGAAACTGACAAATACAATAGTTAGTACAAATAATCATTTTGTTACTAAAACTAACACTTAAAACATATTTCTAATATATGGAAATAATTGCTGTCATGACATTGATTATCTTTTAAAGATGGAAGTGAACATGAACTCAAAGACCTCAATTTTATAAACAAAAATGGTATGATAGAATAGTATTTATATACATTTGAAATGGAAAACTTTAAGTTAACTTCATCTGGATATATTGTAAAACTCCTCAAGGGGGTTGTATACTCACAACAACACTACTTCATGTAATTTGAGGTTATTCTCCAGTAGACTGGACTTTCTCCATTTTTCGCTATGTTTTATTGTCCAGAGCATTTGTACTGGTGAATCTTTACCACCACTACAACTACAGACTTGGAGACAAAAATTTTAATTCAAAATAAGCTTTAATACTAGTTCTGAATTTAAAAAATTCTTTATAAGTCTGGAACTTACAATAATGTGTAATAATCTACTTCCTGAATTATTATTGCTTATTTTTCATGGTGTTAAGAGATACACATTCATACAAACACAACTGTTTTCTAAGAATCTCTTTTAAATCGAAACCTGTGAAATGAGACAAAGAATTCAGAAACTGGGTGTCAAAGATGCTCAATGAGACCCAAGAGAAAGTTGAAATTCAATCCAAGGAAGCCAGAAAAATGATCCAAGACTTGAAAGATGAAGTAGTCATATTAATAAATAACTGAACTGAACTTCTGAAATTGGAAAATTCACTACAGGAATTTCAAAATACAGTTGAATGCCTTAACAACAGACTAGACAAAGCAGTGGAAAGAATTTCGATGCTTGAAGACTGGTTATTCTAATCAGCCTACACAGACAAAGAAAAAGGAAAAAGAGTTTCGAAAAAATGAATGAAGTGTCGGAGAGATATGGGATTATGTAAAGTGACCAACCCTACAACTCATTGGCATTCCTGAGAGAAAAGAAGTGACAGTAAGCAACTTGGAAAACATATTTCAGGATACAATACGTGAAAAATTCCCCAATCTTGCAAGAGGTCGACATGCAAATTCAAGAAATTCAGAGAATCTCTGAGAGATATTATACAAGATGACTATCTCCAATGTACATAGTCATCAGACTTTCCAGTGCAGGAAAAAATCTTAAAGGCAGCTAACAAAAAGGGGTATATCACCTTTAAAGGGAACCTCTTCAGGCTAACAGCAGACTTCTCAGCAGAACTCTTACAAGCCAGGAAAGATTAGGGGCCTATTTTTAGCATTCTTAAAGAAAAGAAATTCCAGTTGAGTATTTCATATCCTGCTAAACAAAACTTCATAAGCAAAGGAGAAATAAAATGTTTCCCAGAACTGAAAGAATCTGTTGCAACTAGACTTACAAGAGATACTTAAGGAGCTCTAAACTTGGAAACAAAATAAACATACCTGCTATCACAAAAACACACTTAAATGCATCACCCACAGACCTCATAAAGCAACTAAACTATCAAGACTACAAAGAAACCAGCTAACATCATCACAACAGAAACAAAACCTCACTTATCAATATTAATCTTGAATGTAAATGGTGTAAACACCCAACTTAAAAGACAAAGGGTGGCAAGTTGGATTACAAAAACAAGAACGAACATTCTGCTGTCTTTAAAAGACTCATCTCACGTGTAATGACACCCATAGGCTCAAAGTAAAGAGAGAAGGATCTATCATGCAGACGGAAAAAAAAAAAAAAAAAAAGAAGAGCGGGGCTTGATATTCTTGTATTAGATAAAACAGACTTTAATCCAACAACAGTAAAAAAGGACAAAGTAGGCCATTATATAATAACAAATGGTTCAATTCAGCACAAAGGCTTAACTCTCCTGAATATACATGCACCCAGATTCATAAAATGAGTCCTTCCAGACCCGTGAAAAGACTTAGCCACACGATAATAGTGGAAGACTTCAATACTCCACTGATAGCATTAGATAGAACATCAAGGCAAAACACTAATAAAGAAATTCTGGATGTGAATTTGACACTTGATCAATTCGACCCAATAAACACCTACAGAATACTCCACTGAACAACCACAGAATATATGTCCTTCTCATCTGCACATGATACATACTCTAAGAATGACCACATGCTCTGCTATAAGGCAAGTCTCAATACATTTTAAAAAAGTGGAAATCATACCAAGCATATTCTTGGACCACAGTGGAATAAAAACAGAAATGAATGCCAAGAGAAACTCTCAGCAGACATTTTTGAGTGACTATTTGTACCAGGTATTGGACTAGGTTCTGGGAATATAATGATGACCAATATGGGCATAGTCCTTGCCTTTGCAGATCTTACTTTCTAACAAGATGAAACAAGTAATTCCATAAGTAATCAGACATTTCCAATCATAAGTTCAACAAAGAGGGAATACAGGGTGATAGGGGACCTAAGCTAGACTGATGACTCAAGAAAGACTTGCCAGATTATGTGACGTTTCAAATTAACTGTAAAGGATGAGAAGCTACAATAAAGAGGGGCAGAAGGATAAAGGTGCAATTCAGGCACATGGAAGGGCATCAGTGAAGGCCCTGAAGTGGGGAGAAGCATGAGCACTCGAAGAAATGAAGGAGAGCTAATATGGCTGGATCCTAGAGAGAGAAGGTTAAGAGGTATGAGATGAGACTGAAGAGTTAGGCAGGGCCTCTTACGCTATGTTTATAATTTTGGAGTGTATTTTAAAAACAATGAGAAGTCATGAAGTGTTGTAGGTAAAGGAATAATCAGATTTGAGTTTTAAAATATTTACTCTGCCTTCAGTGGGGAGAATGGACTGGAGAGAAGCAAGCATTAATGAGGGGTCCAACTATAACCAATTGTAGTAGTCTAGGGAAGAGATTATGTGGGCATTCCATATTGAGATTAATTGATATAGTTACAATATATTTTTGAGGTAAATATGGCAAGTGTTGCTGATCAATTGGTTTAAGGGTGAAAGACAGTGATGTGTCAAGGATGATTCTTGGGTTTTTGACTTGAATAGCAGAGTAGAAGGTGGTACTATTTCTAAGACAGGGAATGCTGGATGAAGAGAAGATTTGGGAGCGGGATTCAAATGTTCAGTAGTTCAGCACTGGACATGTTTGGAAGAGATGTTCAGTAAGAGATTGGATATATAGGTCTGGAACACAAAGGAAAGGTCCCAGTGATAGAGACCATTAAATTATGATTTGTATAACGATAACAGCCAGATTTCATAGTTGAGTAAATGTCTGAATACCAGGTAAGTGTTCAAGGAATCATGCTTTTTCAATTCAGGAAATAATTAAGTACAAAATTAGTGCCATAGTGATTTTAATAGAGTGGTCAATTTTTAGGTATCTGTTATCTCATTGTACTGTGACTTATCCCAATAAAATACTTAAGCTCTCAATAATAGATATCCTTAGAATAACAGAATAGATGCAATTCAGTTGTTTTGCTTTATGCTTTTTTACTGTAATTATTGACTCCTATATTCATCTTTACTTTGCATAAAGTCTACAAAAATACATTTGAAAGAAAAGGTATTTGGAGCATTTTCTCCATGCACAACATTGAAATTTTCCTAATGTAATAATATTTTCTATGCCCAGAAAAGGGCATGAATGAGTCCCGTAATGATTTTAGAGAAAGGACAGCAAAATAGAAGTTGGTAATATTATCCTTCTGAGGATCATGCTTTCTATTCTTAGGGGAAAAAAGAAGGTTTCAAATTCAGGGCAGCACAGATTGGAAAATCTATGCTACAGAGTGATTACTTGTTTATTTTGTTTTACCCTACTAAATGTAAACTTCATGAAGACAGGGGTTCTTGTCTATTTTGTTCATTGCTCTAATCTCAGCATCCAAAATAGTGTCTTGCACATAGTAGGTGTTCAATGAATATTTGAGGAATAAACAAATTAATGAATTGCATCTTCATGGTGTGATTGTCAGAAAATTTCTGAATTCCTAGAAAGAGATACTCATATTGAAAAGTGTATGTATGTGGTTTATATATCTCATATACATGAACAAATGTATAGAAATATATATCCAAAGTATGGTAGAAATACTTTTATTTATCAGATTTTTAACCATCCATCTGTGGCTTCTATTAGAGAAGATTTTGGAAAGTTTCCTGTGTTTACTCTGAGAAATTCATTTATTTCCATTTTCTACTGTCATATCAAGAGTCTCACAAATAATATCTATTTCACTTCTGATAATACTAAAAACTTTCTTTACATACCAAGCCAAATGACAGAGTGATTTACTGAACAGTGCATTATACTTCTCAGGGGAATCTCTTTTACAGGAAATACTAATCAAAGACCATATCATAAGAGAATTGTGTAATATAACTGGATGATCTATAAAAGAAATTAATGAAACATGTACAGTGTTGCTAATGATTATGGTAAAATGCAAGAGAAATGCAGTAAAAACCCATCAAAATATATTTTAAAGCATTTTCATGGAAATATTTACAATTAATGAACACTGAACATCTTCTAAATATAAGGCACATGATAGTGGTGGGCAGATATAAAGGCGAAGATGGTAAGCACTATGAGGACAGGGACTCATCTCTTCCATCCATTAAGGGAGTCAAAATCAAGTTTGGTTTAGCAAACATTTATTAAATTCCTACTATGCACCGGGCTTAGGTTAGGTGCGAGAGTGAAAAAGATAAACGAGACTTGGTGTCTGTCATACTGTACAGGGGTTTCTAATTATGGTATTGCATGTCTGGGTGTGTATTTTTGTGTGGATATGTGGCGATATGTGTACTCTATAGGAATCGACATAAATGCAAACTGTCGAAGCAGTCCGGCAGGTTAAGACAAAGTCTAGCACCGTATAGGAAAACAGCCCACACACGGAGATGAAAGGAGGAGGAGGTGGAAGCCCAACGACATCCTGGGAATAACTGTTAGCTAGAGAATGGGAAGATCATTCCACGCTGATCATGAGTGTGGTCACAGATACTGGAAAGAAAACAATGTCTGCGTAACCACAAGCATCTTAGAGGATAGGTGGTATCGGGGAAGGCCCACTCCTGCACACTATCTTTGATTTATTTTGAAACTCTTGTAAAATAACTACACAAGACATTTCTGTGATCAAAAAAGTATCCTCCTTCATTCCCAGCACCATTCCCCTTTTGTTTTGGTGTTGTCAGACAGCGGAGTATTTTAAATAATAGGGGTCGGGGTAGGGGGCGGATGAAGGCAAGCGGTGGGAGGTGACAGACCTTGAAGATACTTATGAGAACTCTGTTAGCTGTTAGACATAGACGACCTAAAGTCCCTCATCAAATACAATCACTTTAATATAAAGGCCATTTAACCTTAATTATTTCTACGGTAGCTTATGGAAACTAATAGATTGAAAACTAAATGTAAACTAAGGAGAATCTTACATGAACTTATCTAGTTCGTGCGGAAAATCAAATTCAGACACAACAAACGCTTATCCAGTACAACTATAGTTTCATATATTTTTTCCCTCTTATAAAACAAGGCTAATCTATTGCCCGAGTGGCTGTCTGGACTAATTAGAACAAATACGGACGCGGTGAGAGTTCCATTCTGAAGAAACTAGGGTGAGAGGTTTTTCGTGGGTTTTCATTGAGGAGACATGGCAAACGAAAAAGATATGGAAAATATTTTGAAAGTATTGGTGTGAAAAACCGTGCCTCGAGGGCCAACACGAAAGTACAGACACGAGGGCGGGAAATAGTTTTTTAGGCTGGAATGAAAATCTGCTTTGTTCACAGAACAAACCCCTTTCAATTTCACTCCGCTCTCCGCGTCTCCTAACAATTCTCGCTTCAGTATTGTCAAGGGGTATCCAAGTCTCCCACATTCATCCTAGCTAACGGAATAACAATCTACATTTTTTTCCTACTTCAACCCTCCAGGCTAAATGAGCTACAGCACTCAGCCTGGAAAATCAGTCGAGCTTTTAATTTACGTGTAAACATTTTAAATATAATACTGTAGTCGCCTGCCAGGACCTTCCACCCAAGAACTACAACACCCAGAATGCATTGTTTTCCTTTCCGCCTTCCACTGAGGGAATGCCTAACTTGATCTCATTTCCACAAGTAATAGTCACATGACGCGTTTCCCGTCAAGATGGCGGATACTCTCCCTTCGGAGTTTGATGTGATCGTAATAGGGACTGGTATGTGTAGCCTGGTACTTCCTGGACAAAGTTTAGGAAGACTGTCTTGTTTCTATTTTTTCTGTCAGTGGCGAGTTTTGGGACAAACATCGTGGGTCGAGCGTGGGAGGGAGAACGGAAAGGAAGTGAGGTAGTCCGGAGTCAGCGCGGGAATTGGCAGTTACAGGGAGGGGCTTGGACCCGCAGTGCTTATCGCCATTTGAGTAGGGGTTGATCTGGTCGTTGCTGATTGCTGAGGTTGGTTGCTGCGGTGATTCCTGTTAATTTCCTTAGAGGGAAGTGGATGTGCAGTGTCATGAAATGGAGGGTCGGGATTTTATCAACGGAGACGACTTTGGCAAGACATTATGATTCCTTCCTTATTGATTTCAAGGTGATATTCCCCATCATTTTGTCTCGCCATTTCATAGGACTTTTTCATAGATTTGTATGATCCTAGGGTACATCGCAGCTCAGGCACAGCTTAATCCTCAGTTTTACAAGAAAGATGCTCAATTATTGCCCATGTGCGTATGGATTTACTAGGGAAAGCAAACGGATTCTATTTTGTTGAGAAACCTAGGGAATTGTATTTTGTTGAGGTAGCCATTATTCCTGCTTTATGGTGCTTAAAGCATTTCTACCGCCCATAACTGAATGTGCTGAGAATAAGGTCCTGAGTTCCAGTTCAGGTGTGTGACGTTATCTAATTCTTTTCCCGTCGTTTGTTCTTCATGTTTTGGGTGGAACCAGAACCTCCTCTGCAATTTCTGTTTGACATGTGCAGTGTACAACACGTAGCAGAAGACATGTGGCAGCAATTTCATTTTTTAAAAAAATAGTGTAAGGGATGGTCATTTTAGGTGGGATGAAATAGGTTGTTTGTATGGGGTTTTCTACTGTTTGTAGAATGTGGTAGGCCAGAGAAGCTCTGGTGGATGGGACCCTGTCCATTGTGTTAATGAATTCAGTTCGTTGTCTTCTCAAACAGCCATGATGAGGAGCAGCCATGTTTTCAGGATGGGAGTAAAAATAATAGCTACCTGTTTTCGAATGCTTAAAATTTCCTAAGCACTGTGCTAAGCACTTTACAAGCCGGACATAATCCTCACAACCTTGTTAGAGTAGTAGGTACTCTCTGCATTTTGTAGAAGAGGAAAAGGGGACTTGGAAAGGTTGTAATTTGCTCAGTATCACACAGCTTGTAAATTTCCAAAGGCCCCTTCCATCCCAGAAAAACAATCCGTGGTTCTGATCCTCAGAGTTGACCCATATTCGTAGAAACAATTGAGAAAACCTGGTTTTAGGCCTTGCTTAGTGCTAGTGTGAATTGCTTGAATTGGGGTGGGGGGGCGCAGGCACTACATCTCTCTGAGCCTCAGTTTCCTTGTTTTTGAATATAGGGAAGGTAAACTAGATGGGGTTTATGTTGTCTAGCAAAAAATGCCTGGGTAATAGTTCTTAGAACAGCACGGACCTGTTTATTCGTAGCCTGAAAATAACAGCATGGCTACAAATATGGTTGTAGTTGCTATGAACAGATGTTGGATGAGAGCTGGAAAGAGCCAATGAACTATTCATTTGTTCTTTCCAGTCTATACTAAAACTGAGAACAGCATCCATTTTGGAATAGTTGTTATACCATACTTGAGATTTATAATCTTGCTTTTTTTGTTATGTAGGAACTTGAGGTGTTTTTAACAATTTTTTTAATCAACAATTCTTCTTTCAGGTCTGGGTTCAAATTTTAATTGATGAATGTTAATTCTTATGAATGATGCTAATGCTTTTCATAAATATTTTGCCTTCTGTACAGTTCAGATTTGGAATACATCCATCCTGATGGAGTTTGTTTTGGTAGAGGTAGGAAGTTATAGTGAGTGAGCCAGAGAATTGCATCAGGTGACATTGCTTATATTTGGAAAAAGACTCATATTATATTTATCCCAGTGAGTGCAATGTTATTTTTCAGTGTTTGGGAAGAACTTATTTGAAGTTAATCTTAAAACTGAAATTTTTCATATTGTTTATTGGTGACACATTCTAGGTTTTATCAAGCACATTGCTTAAATTTATGATATGTAATTTTGTTTTTAGGTACATCAAAAGTGTAAAAATTGAATAAAAGAGTCATTCCCCAAATCAACGATTCCAACAAATCGAAAGTGTAAAAATTGAATAAAAGAGTCATTTCCCAAATAAATGATTCCAACAATTCCAATCATTATTTAATTTATTTTTTAGCGCACTTGGAATATTTCTCTTGTGAAATAGTTTGCTGAAAGTCGCCTTTAAAATGTTTGCTTTATTAAATGTATTACATTGAGTAAATCATAGAAAAAGCAGTGTTTCATAGATTCAGTTGTATTAAAAGTAGAAGCAATAATGCATGCATCAGAAACATGAAGAAATAGGCTATTAGATATACTTTTTAGCATATTTAGTCCTAGGTAAAATGTCCTAAAGGGACAATTGCTTCATCAAGTATAATCATGTGAAGATAATATTTTATAATCCCTTTGACCTTGATTAACTTGCATTCTCATTTTCTGTAATTCAAGATGGAAATTTTTCCTTAAGATCATATTTTCAGGAGATTATGGGAAAAATAAACTTTGTATTTTCTTAGTTAAGCCCATTTCCTTCTGATTAGAAAATACAGTAAATATCTCTTGAACACCCAAAGACAGAAGAGTAAGATAAAGTGAATTGTGGAAAAAATAGAAGAAAATGGAATAAAGAAGGAGGGTCAACTGGAGTCTCAAGGGAGAGGATAAAAATAGATATATGTGGTAAGGGTCTAGAAAGTGTTCCTCCTCAGCTTGGGCACAGAATTGCCATTTTTCAGGATATTTTGCCATTTAAAAAGTCATTTAAATGACAGTTTTGTGGATTATAGACAAGTACCATTGGTTTCAGGTTAAAAATAGTCCCAGTAACATAACATCTCACTGGAGGTGACTTATCTGGCAGCCTGTGTAATCTGCAGCACAGCAGAGCCAAGAGCTCAACAGAAGAGCAGTCAAGATGAAAGTTATAAGACCTATATGATAGTATTGACATGCTTCATACATAGGGGAATCCCTGAGATCATCACTTAGAACATATTCATCCTCATTTTAAAAATAATTCTAGCAAGTTCAGCATATTAGAACCACCCCCTTAGAAGATACAAGGGATGTTATCAACTTCTGCAAAGACTATGTTTGGTGGGGAGTGCTCTTAGACATATAAATGACGATTTATATCTATATAGGAAAGGGAGGAGAAAAACACGTAAAATGCAAACTTAACATCAAACATCGCAAAGCCCTGATAACATTTAGTGTAGTGACAAATATTCATTTTTCAGGTCATTCAACCCACATTTATTGAGAACCTAGTCCCTTCCCTTGTGAAGTTTACTGCATTGCCTATTCTGAGGAACTTTTTGGGCTTCCTAACAGTCATATCCCCAAAGTTGTTCTTAAGACAATGTAGGCTTTTCATTGCATCCTTCTTTCTTTTTGAAGACCATACAGAGATTCAGCCTGCATTTTTTTTCCCTTTTTAAAAGCACACTGCTCACATCTTTTGGAGTTCTTCCCCTAAGATGGGCTGCAGAGTATGTTAGCTTAATTTTTCTCCTGAATAGGATAAACACATAGATTCTTTTGATTTAAAAGTTTTATTGTTAACCAAGCATGGTGGCATGGGCCTATAGTCCCCCTTACTCCATAGGCTAAGGCGCAGGCATCCCTTGATCCTGGAAGGTGGAGGTTGCAGTGAGCTTCGATGGTGCCACTGCACTCTAGTCGGGGAAACAGAGTGAGACTGTCTCAAAAAAAAAAAAAAAAAAAAAAAGAAAAAAGGTTCATTGGCCAGGTGCAGTGGCTCACAACTGTAATCCCAGCACTTGGGGAACCCGAGGTAGGTGGATTGCTTGCTCAGGAGTTAGAGACGTCAGCCTCGCAAGTAGCTGAAATGGGCAACACAGCAAAACTGTATCTCTACAAAAAAATACAAAAATTAATTGGGTATGGTGACACATGCCTGTAGTCCCAGCTACTTGGAAGGCTGAGGTGGGAGGATTGTCTGAACCTGGGAGTTTGAGGCTTCAGTGAGCTATAGTTGTGTCACTGCACTTTAGCTTGCGCGACAGAGCAAGACCCTATCTCAAAAAAAAAAAAAAAAAGTTATATTGCTAAAGATTATGGGGAAAGAGAAGGGATAACAAAGATAAACACGAGGGAAATTATAAGGACTACTGCCCCTAAATCCTGATTATCTTGCTAGATAGTGTTTAGCGCCATACAGTAGTAGATGTGGCAGCATGGTATATGGTAATCACATGACCATTCTATTGTGTGATTTTTGGGAAAATTACAGAATTTCTTGTGACATCATTTAGTTCATCTGTAAAGTGAGATTTCAATAGTTGATCTTCAAGGTAGGGATCTACCAGCTCTAAAATTGCCATTGTATATTTCTATTTATAACACCGTGTCCTTGAGAAAAGGCTAAATTGTGTTCTGTGTAGTCTTTTTAAGAAGGAAAGTCAGTGTTTAATATACTTCAGAAATTTTCCTATAAAAATGGCTGATATGGTTTGGATATTTGTCCTGCCCAAATCTCATGTCGAAATGTTATCCTTATTGTTGGAGGTGGGGCCTGGTGGGAGGTGTTTGGGTCATGGGAGCGGATCCCTTATGGCTTGGTGCTGTTCTTGTAATAGTGAGTTCATTCCTGCAGGATCTGGTGGTTTATTGAATTTTTTTTTTTTTTTTTTTTTGAGACAGGGTCTTGCTCTGTCACCCTGGTGGAATGCAGTTGCACAATCATGGCCCACTGCAGCCTTAACCTCCTAGGCCCAAGCAATCCTCCCACCTCAGACTCCCAAGTAGCTGAGATCACAGACATGCACCACCATGCCTGGCTAATTTTTTTTTTATTTTTGTAGCGATGGGGTCTCCCTATGTTGCCCAGGCTGGTTTTGCACTCCTGAACTCAAGCAATTTACCTGCCTTGGTGGCCCAAATTGCTGGGATTGCATATGGGAGCCACTGTGCCTGGTCGACTGGTTGTTTAAAAGTGTGTGGCATCTCCCCACACTCTCGCTTGTCTTGCCTGTCACCAAGGGAGATGTCTGCTTCCCCTTTGCCTTCTGCTATGACTAAAAGCTCCCTCAGGCCTCCCCAGAAGCCGAGCAGATGCCAGTACCATGCTTGTACAGCCTGCAGAACCCTGAGCCAATTAAACCTCTTTTCTTTATAAATTACCCAGTTTCAGACATTCCTTTATGGCAACATAGGAACGGCCTAATAAAATACAATAACTGATTAGAAAAGGCATTTTCTTAAAAATGATAGGCTGCTTTTTTCAGAAAAGGTCATGTAAGTAGCACAGTCCCATTCCTTGATGTTGGTGAATTTAAACATTAAGGTAGTTAACCTTGACTGGCAGCTCATTGACTTATGATGATGTTGGAATAGCATCACTTCCCTAAGCTTTGGAGGATAGTAATATTGTAGGAGGTGTTGTGAAAACTGATATTTACCAAATATCTGTTTGTGCCAGCCTCAACACAAGTGATTTCCTATATATCTAACCTAATCTTCTCCCAGGATGCCTGGATGTGGTTCTCAAATCACAGGATGTCCATAATCCTCCCTGTATATTTCCAAAATCTTCACATCTATTGTCTACAGTGGATTTTTAAAAATTGTAAGATGCCACCTATTTGTGGATCGTGGAGTGAATTCCAGCATTATAAAAATGAGGTAGACTATATCAGAATGCAAGTAGTAAGGATGAATGTTGTTTTTTTAATATATATATAAAACATATATATAACATATAACATCTATGTAACATGTTTTATATATATATAACATTATATATATGTATATACACACGTGCACACACACACACACGTTTTTGGAGAGGGCAGGATCAAAACATTTAAAGCCTAGAGTATATGATCAGCTGAATGACATAATGAGTAGGAGTGAAATGGTATTTCAAAAGTCGTTTAGTTTTACAGATGCCATACATTACATATATATATTTTTTCACTTTGACATGCGTGTATCTCATTTGAGCAGTATAGTGTAGCGATTGACAATGTGGCTCTGGAATCAGACACTCTGGGTTTGAGTTCAGCTATTCCTCTTGTGTCATCTTAGACATTTTCCTTATTCTCTTTGTGTTTCAATTTTCTTATCTATAGGATAAACTTCACAAGACTGTGTTGAGGATTCAATGAAATAATTCCTATTAAAAAGCTTAGTAGGTGCTCATAAAATTCAGTTGACTTGTATGGTTGTAATGCCATACCGAGGTGCTTTTACTACTACATGAATGCTTTCCAGGAAGGGGTCACGATTTTCATGAAGAATGGTGGAAGGATTGAGTGTCTGATTTATGTTTCTCGTCTTCTCATTGGCTGCTTGGTGGGAAAGACCTTTATGTGTCTATTATCACTATTTCTATCAGATTTCTTACCTAGTGGCTTACAGGTTTTCTTTTTTTCTTTCTGTTTTGTCTTCTCTTTTGTTCATTAGCTTGCATTATTTATCATTGGTTTTCCTCATAGCTTTTGGAACAGATTTAGCATTGGTCTTATTTGAAGTATACTATGAAACACTCCCTTGTCAATGTAGGAGATGCTATAGGAGAGAAAGATAGCCTGCAGATTTTGCTGTTCCGAAAAATGCTTTGCACTTCTTCAGGCATTTGTTGATGGAAAAGTATGTTTTTGTTTGCTTCCAATACCTAGAAAAGTAAAGAGTTATCTAACTCCGGAGAAGACTCTCTGGGAGATGCTTACCCTTCTCTGTAAATCATGAATTTGAGCCAATACCTCAGAGAGAGCCACATCTGTTACCATAGTTTCCTCTGCAGCATCATTTTCATCTCCCATGCCTCATGTCATTTTTCTCATTTTCTCCGGTGTTTTCATGATGTTTTGGATAACAGGCTACAGCAATTAAATTCAAATATGGCAGCTCACCATTACATTCTCGTGTTTAACATAAAATCCCAATGCACAGAAACAATTATAATTCCATATAATTGACCTGTTAACTCATGCTAAATCATCTGCTATTCAGTGTCAGTGCATTCTTTAACTAAAAAGTTAGTCTGTGCCTGTTCTGTATGTAAATATATTTAAAAGTAAAATAGGCTAAAAATCACTGTTGGTGCTCATTGGAAACATTTTGGGGGCGTTTAGTTGTGGCCAGCAAAATAGGGATACACTGAAAGGTTGATGTTTTGTTTTTGCTTTTCTAATAATTTCATTTAAGGTTTTGTGTAAAAAGAGATGATAATTTACCACAGATATTGCTTTTTTAGAGCATGATTATGAGAGCTAGCATGTTATATTGAGGGTGTTTTTGGAAAAAAACAGTTTGCAAATAGACAGGAGAAGAGGCCAGAGGCAGCTTGGCCAGTATGGTGCTTAATGTAGGTGTTTCATCTCATACTGGATTTTATCAAGAGCTGAAGTAGGTAACGTATTACTTGACTGATTTGGTTTTTATCACATTTTAAAAAGTACTGGTGAAGCAGGATATTTTCCTGACCCCCTTTGCGGGACTTGCAAAGGGGGCACCCTGTTTACTCAGCCCACTGCTTTCAACTCTTCATAGGAGGGAGCAAGCTAGTGAACAGGGCAGGAACTGGAGTACATGAGTGCTGGAGTCGGCCTGCTGCTCTGGCGCCAGGAGGAGTGAACTGCACTCACTCGGACCTGCTGCCACCCCTCACAAGAGGAGATATACAGTTGAGTGGGTGCAGGAGCCAGGGCAAGTGCTTTTGGACACTGGCAGGAGACAGCTCTGTGCTGGCCCCATGGTAGCATCTCAGCGGTTGGTGTCTGCCCCCCCGAAGCTCCGGAGGGAATGTTATAGTGCTCTTTTAGCTCTGCTGTGAGCAGACGACTTAAGGGTTAACAACTCAGGGGGTCCTCTGCCTTTTTGCGTTAATCGGCGGCCTTCTACCAGTGAAGGCAAAGGGCAAGTGTGACAGCCTTTTTGTGTCCACACTCGTGGTTCCAGAGCTCTTGTCTGGCGTCCAGGAGAAATGAGGTTGCATGAATGAATTGAAGGATGGTAAATGTAGGGAATCGTATTGCTGATGGAGATGGCCCTTAGTAGGAAGGGGTGCTGAAAAGGGGATGGGGCAGGAAGGTAATCTTCCCTTTAATTTCAGCTGTCTGGCCGGATTCTTCTTTGAAGTTACGCTGTCAAGGTGTCCCTCTGAAGTCGAGCCACTTCTCTCCAATGTCCAACTGTAGTCTCCAGTGTCCAACTGCTTCTCCTCTCTCTGCTGGCTGAGCCTGGGGTTTTTATGTACACAGGATGGAGTGTGGTGTGGACCATGAGTAGTTTTGGAAAAGGCAACATTCGCACGGGAAAACAGGGATATAAGTTCTCACTTAGTGCCATGGTTTCAGGCTTGGTGGTGGGGTTTTCTCAGGGACTTGCCCTTTTCTGCCTAGAATTTCCCTGCCTCCTGTCCCTATCACTAACTTCTACTCTTTCTTTTGAGTATTCTTACCTGTCTTTTTTTTTGGTCCAGGCCAGTGTTCTCATTGAGTTATTATGGCTATTAGTTAATGGCAGTTTTAATCATTTTATATTGCTTTGAAATGTTATGAATCATGTTTCTGTGATCTGACTTTGCACATTTGTTAAACTAGTCTTTTTTATGTAGATTTAAAATCATCATGAGAAAATTTACGCAAGCTATAGAGAAAATAAAGTTTTACACATGGGTATCAGGCATATTAAGAAGATGCTGAGCTGTGAGTTCAAATCCTTATTTTCTGCACCTGTGTTACTTTGGTTTCAGCTATGTAAGCAAAATCAATGATAATTAGAAAATTATTTCTAGTACCTACAACACACTGTCAAACACATGAAAAATATTGTCTAACATTTGTTATATGCCAAGCACTTTGATAAGCCCCTGCAATGCACTGTCTCATTTTCACAGTAACCCTGCGGTAGATAGTATATCATCTGCATTTTACAAATGTGAAGCCTGAGGCTTAGCTAAGTTTGATGTAGGTGAAACAGTTAAGACCGAAGTTTTTCTGACTAAGGTTGAGGTATTAGATTAAGTTTGCTAGAATCTTTCAATTGGAAAAATAGCTCATAGTATCAAGATTAGATTATTTTGCCCTGGGTTTGTGGTTGGCAGTTATTTTATTTTGGAGAGTTACCATTGTTGACACTAAAATCCTGATTCCAACAGTAGCCTCATGATGTCAGCTTCTTATTATTAACAGCATCATGACATCTGTGTCAGCTTGCAAACCTTCTTTTGATGAAGGTGAACAGAATGACCTGGTTGTGTTTATCCCTTAAAACCAAAGAGAGAATCCACCACTAAAGCAATGGCCAGAAATGGGATCAGAGATTACAGTTACATTTTAAGACATGATTTGCTTCTGTAGGAATTCTTCATTGATCCTGTAAAGATCTCAGTTAATTTAGAAAGTTTATTTTGCCAAGGTTAAGGATGTGCCTTTGGCACAGCCTCAGGTCCTGATGACTTGCCCCAGGCAGTAGGAGCACAGCTTGATTTTACACATTTTAGGGAGACATGAAACATTAATCAATATATATAAGATGTATAATTCATTGGTTCCATCAGGAAAGGCCAGACAACTCGAAGTGGGGAGGAGTCTTCTGGGTCATAGGTAGATAAGAGACAAATGAGGGATAGTTACTTATGCCTTAGTCTATAGTGAAACAGTAGGGCAAAGGAAGCCATCAGATACGCATTTATCTCATGGGAACAGAGGAATGACTTTGAGTTCTACCTGTCCTTTGGTTGTCCACAAGGAATTTCCTTATTGGCAAATTGTGAGGGAGGTATGTAGCTTTTTAAAAAATCTTCGTAGCGATCTTATTTAGGAATAGAATGGGAGACTGGTTTGCCCAACACAGTTCCCAATTTGCCTTTTCCTTTTGGCTTAGTGATTTTGGGGAGATTTGTTTTCCTTTCACAATCCCAAGGTACATAATTTCCCACTGAAATATTTGTGCATGTGCTGGGGTTTGCCATTTTATGTCTTTTTTAGTGTTCTTTGCTTGCAAATTTAATTTTCAAGATTAAATATGGGACTCATTGTCCTGTTTATGGAGCTTTTTTTCATTTGGTTGACTATTCTTTTGTTTCCTACAGTCTTCAACAACTGTCAGTGCTTACAATGGATACACCACGCATCTTAATTGACAGGATGGATATGGTAGTACCTTTTTTGGTCCAAGGGCCTGCTCATTATAAAAAGTAGTTTATAAAGCTGAAAAGTTTTTATCTCTATTTTTTGTAAAATGATTTTCATGATAGGATTTTATATAAAGGGGAAGTTTTTTTGGTATGATTTTTATAACATTCTTGAAATAAGTACTCATTCTCTTTCATCATCTATTTTAGACTCATAGCTTTATGAGTAATGCAGTAAAGATCATGTTTCTTCTGTGGTACATTAGTAAAATATGTTCTGAACACAGAAGCTATTTTCCTTATCACTAATTAAATATTATGTTAAGTTTGAAGAGCACTGGGCTGGGTTATACTTTGCTGTGAAAAGATCATTTTGGTCACTTAAATTACAATAGAAATATTTGTGTTAAGAAAAGTAAGTAAAAATTAGGCCAGGCACGGTGGCTCACACCTGTAATTCCAGGAGTTTGGGAGGCCAAGGCAAGTGGATCACCTGAGGTCAGGAGTTCAAGACCAGCCTGGCCCACTTGGTAAAACCCTATCTGTACTAAAAATACAAAAATTATCCAGGTGTAGTGGCAGGTGCCTGTAATCCCAGGTACTTGGGAGGCTGAGGCAGGAGAATCGCTTGAACCCGGGAGCTGGAGGTTGCAGTGAGCCAAGACTGTGCCATTGTACCCCACCCTGGGTGACAAGAGTAAAACTCTGTCTCAAAAAATAAAAAATAAAAAATAAGAGAAAATTAAGTAACAATTAGTTGTAGTAGAGACTATTTCCTGGCAAGGTTAAGGTCTTCAGCAAACATTTACCTTTATTTAACAAAACTTTAAGAGATTTTGAGTTGATGTAGTTTTCTCCATTTAGATAAAAAACAGGGTATTACATCCATTTTTAAACATTTTACCATGGAAAATTTCAAACACAAAAAAGTAGAATAAAGTAACCCTCCACCTACTAGTCTCCTAGTTTCAACAGTTATCAACTCATGGCCTGTCTTGTTTTCTCTGTAATGAGGACTAAGCTCTGATTTTTTATCTTGCCCAAATTCCTACCTAAGGGATCTCGGGAGTCATGCCCTACAAACCATAAATTCTCATCAGATAAGTTTTATTTGAACCTATATATCGTGACTTATTTTTCCGTCTGACTTTGGCGTAACATTATGAGACAAGGAAAAAATAACCCCAAAATATATTTCCTTGTCATACCTTGAAATTGCCCTGCAAAGTCTCTTGTGGGAAAAATCCATATTCTATAGAGAATCCCCTTCCCCCTTTATTTGCTTCCTTTCTTTCCAGATCCAGGAGGTAATCAACTAAGAGCCAGGTACCTTTTTAGGTCCAATAAGAAACATTTTACAATCTGCTCTGTCTCTGAGGTCTGCTACCTGAGAGATTCCTCTGCACAATAAAACTTGGTCTCCACAATCCTTTATTTTAACCTGAGCATTCCTTTCCATGAACCCTAGGTCTTGAGATAAACTCAACCAATTGTCTGCCAGAAAGTGTTTAAATTTACCTATAGCCTGGAAGCACCTTCCTCTGTGCCCCCACCAGCTTTGTGTTGTCTCGCCTTTCTGAACCAAACTGATGTATTTCTTAAATATATTTGATTGATGTCTCATGCCTCCCTAAAATATATAAAACCAAGCTGTTCCCCAACCACCTTGGGCACGTGTTCTCAGGACCTCCTGCGGTCTGTGTCACGAGCCGTGGTCACTCATATTTGGCTCAGAATAAATCTCTTCAAATATTTTACAAAGTTGGCTGGGCACGGTGGCTCACGCCTGTAATCCCAGCACTTTGGGAGGCCGAGGCGGTCAGATCACCAGGTTGGGAGACCCAGACCATCCTGGCTAACATGGTGAAACCCCGTCTCTACTAAAAATACAAAAAATTTGCTGGGTGTGGGGGCGGGCACCTGTAGTCCCAGCTACTTGGGAGGCTGAGGCAGGAGAATGGTGTGAACCCGGGAGGCAGAGGTTGCAGTGAGCGGAGATCGGGCCACTGTACTCCAGCCTGGGCGATAGAGTGAGATTCCGTCTCAAAAAAAAAAAAAAAAAACCCCACAAATATATATTTTACAGAGTTGAACTCTTTGTGTCGACAGTATCTGACAGTATCTTCCACTGTTTCTCTCATTTCACAATCCAATCCTCTGTTATTTTGAAGCAAATCCTAAATATCATATCATTCTATCTGTATGTATTCCAACATATATCAAAAAGTGTAATGGCTCTCCTTTTTAAACATAACTGCTGTTTTGTTTAACATGTGCTTAACACTTGTATTACATGCCCTCCTTTGCATCTTCAGTGTTTTCTAAGGCATCTATCCATTTTGTTTCTTTGGTCTTGTGCTCTTCCTAGTTTAGTTTTCATATCTGAAATGATTTTGTCTTTAATTTGTTAACTCCATTTTTTCCAAATGTTCCTGTCACCTTACTTTTGAGTTTTTCTAATTTTGATTCATGTTGTTCTCTCAAAGCTGCCACCATTTTGTTAATTTCTTTTAGCACATAATGCCATAGGCTATATTTTTCATCTAATTTGTGAGGCTTTCTGACATTCTTTTATTGTCTGTCAGGTTGTTATTTTCTTCCTTATTCCCTTTGGTCCTAATGTACATTGAATGTGGTTCAACTGAGATCCTTTTGCGTTGCTCATTTTTAAGTGAAATAAGTTCTCCCTTTGTTTTCAATAGGAAGGATAGGCCAGTAAAACTATTCAAACTGTTTTGCTGTAGACCTCTCTTCTGTGTTTTCAGGAAGTAATCAAACATGTAGCCTGAAATCTGCCGGCTCTGGCTCTGTTACGCTCCCCTAGTTTTGTCTAGACCTTCTTTTTCCTTTGCCTCTATTTTCCCTGTTCTGCTGAATTTGGATTAGGTTCCCAGCAGTTACTCCTCAGTGCAGGACTATCCCCTCATTCACAAGGTGAAGTCTGCAGAACCCCTTCCCAGAGTCTGCTGCTGTTCTCAGAATGGCCTGCCAAGCTTCCAGTGAGTGCCTGATAGCACTTTTGGTGTTTTCTGGCTCTCAGGGCTGTAACCATTTTTTTGATCTTCTCTTGATTTCCTTTTGCACACTTTCTTTTTCTTTTTCTTTTCTTTGTTTTGAGACGAAGTCTCACTCTTGTCACCCAGGCTGGAGTGCAGTGGCGCGATCTTGGCTCACTGCAACCACTGCCTGCCAGGTTCAAGCGATTCTCCTGCCTCAGCCTCCTGAGTAGCTGAGATTACAGGCACCTGCCACCATGCCTGGCTAATTTTTGTATTTTTAGTAGAGACGGGGTTTCACCATGCTGGCCAGGCTAGTCTCGAACTTCTAACCTCAGACCATCTGCCCACCTCAGCCTCCCAAAGTGCTAGGATTACAGGTGTGAGCCACCACACCTGGACTGCACACTTTCTAATACCATGTGGGTGTTACAGCTGTTGGTGGCTTGTAACTACCCACTTCTGTTTTGGGTTCATGATGATATTGTATCACCTGGCTTTGTTATGGATATTGTCCCTGGGAGTTTGGTTTGGGTATCCTGATTGTACTGTCTGTTTTTATGGGAGTTATAGGGGAGAATCAACAACTGCTGCCATCTTTACAGAATCCTCTTTTTATCTTTCACTTTATCATTTGCTCAAGAATAGAGGTCAAGTTGTTGACCTAGCATAAACATTCCCTTTTCAGAACTTGAAACAAACCTTTGGGTCACTTATTCCAAGCCCTTTATTTTATCTAATAAGGATATCTATAAGGAATCTGAATTCCAGAGGTTAAGTGAATTTCCTGAGGTCACAGCTATTGAAACCTCAGGAAACTCTTTTTATTAGCCATTCCTAAAGGCTCACACCATAGTGAAGTTTTACAAATTAAAATAAATTTTCCAAGTTAATGTTTTAATGGGTAGTCTATTTTTCAAAAAATTCTAAAATTACATGGCTATAAATACACATTTTCTTCCATGAGGAAGAATTTCGGAGATTTTAAATTACATTTACTAATATATTTAGTATTTTGTGGGGAGGTCACAGTCAATAAAAATAATTGTCAATTTAAAAATGATATTTTTATCTTTATGTTGTGGTAGTTCCCTAGGCTACTTTCATTTCCAATTTTTCTCTTTTTATGGTAGCCACTAAAAAGTAGACTTAAGATGTAAATATTTAATATAGAATTTAAGATAGGAACCAACAAAACTATTTAAACCTGGGTTGAAATTTAGTTTCTGCTTAATTTTGTGATGTCATTATTTTTTGAGTGGCTGCAACATGAGTTAAGTATGTAGTTTCACCTTTGCATTCATTGCTCAATCAAGTTTTGCTTGCCAGCAATTCTCTTTTTCCTAAAAAAGAAGTTACTCTTTATTAAAGCAGTCACAGTAAATTTTCTAGTTCTATGTAATTTTCTTTCCATTCTGGTCTTCACTGGTTATAAATAACACATGGAATGACTTTCAAGGTAGAAAGCAGGAATCCATTTTGAAATGTTCTGTAAAATAAAGAGTGATTTATGGTTTCATATGATTTGAGCTGAAAGTACTTGGGCTTTACCAGGTCATCAAAGTCCTGTCAGGGGAATCTATTATTTATTGTTCAATATGCTAGGAGTGGTGTAAGTAGTTTATTTTATGTTTATCTTGTGTAAGCATAGTGTTAGGAAAAATCAATCCCAGATATTAATACATTTTAAGAATATGTCATGGGGAACTAACCTAAATATTATAGTTGTAAATGATGAGGTTTGACATTAAGAATTTGGATTAAAGGGGGATTTTGAAAAATGAATGAATAATGGTTTTATCCCTGTAAAATATTTTAGGTGAGATTCTTGGGTCCTGATTTTAACTTAGCTCCTTCATTTGATAATGAAACATCTCTATTTCATCTAGACAGGTTTTTAGAAAATTGCAGAAAGCTGGTACCATACATGTTAGTGTATGATGATATAACATCCATAAGCTTCTAATTTTTTTTCTAGCTGCCACCTTTGTAATGGAACCGCAACTGTAAAAGGCATGATGGAGGAAACCTCGGTTTCCCCCACTACAACTGTTATGAAATACTAATTTAATACCTAATATTTACCTGTGTTTAATAAAAATGACTTGCCAAAATTGTTGTCTTGCATCAGAATTATACACACTTGCTTATAATACTGTGGCAGAGAAGTTGTTTGGTACAGCCTCTCTAATGAATGTAATAGTTATATTTAATAATGTGAAATGTTTAAATGATATTAAATGTTTGATGAACCTCTTTAGTTTACATGAGGAAAAGGTTATTGGACTTTTTAAAAAATGATTTTAAGTTGCTAGATCTTTGAAGATAAGTAGATAGTAAGCAAGTGATAGCTTTTTTCCTTCAAATAGCTAATCTTATTGAAGGGGAAGGAAGAGGAGGGAAGAGAAGCAACATTTATTGAATGTCAGTGACATGCCAAGAGCCACTGTGTATAGTGTTTAATATCGTTTTGTACCTGTTCCTCCCTGCACCCATATGAGATGTATTATTAACTCCATCTTACAGTGGAAAACATTGTACTTGTATATTTGTGCTCACACATTTTACAGAGTGTTTCCAGTGGAATGCTGTGTGATTTGACCCTAATCTAGGTTATCTGTATCTAACTCATGTCTGGCTTTTCCTCGTGGGAGAGACTGTATAGTTCAAAATAAGCACATACATGTTTCATGTAAATGCCTCACAAATTGTGTGAACCTGAGTAGTTGTTCACTTTTGTAAGCGTTGAACAGGTGTTATTTTGAAATTAAGAGTTTAAGTGCTGTGAAAATTGAGCTTAGTTAATCTGAACAAAACAGTCACTGTTTTACTAAATTAGCAATAAGACCAAAAACTTTTTAGTATGCACTTAGAAGTATTAATTTAAACAAAACAAGCAGTCATTTTATTATTTTACCAAATAGCAATAAGACCAAAAAGTTTTAAGTATGTTAACTTTTCCTAAATAATTTTTTTTTTTTTTTGAGACAGAGTTTTTCTCTTGTTGCCCAGGCTGGAGTGCAATGGCATGATCTCGGCTCACTGCAACCTTCGCCTTCCAGGTTCAATCCATTCTCCTGCCTCAGCCTCCCGAGTAGTTGGGATTATAGGCATGCACCACCACGCTTGGCTAATTTTGCATTTTTAGTAGAGACGGGGTTTCTCCATGTTGGTCAGGCTGGTCTCAAACTCCCGACCTCAAGTAATCTGCCCGCCTCATCCTCCCAAAGTACTGGGATTACAGGTGTGAGCCACCGTGTCCAGCCCTAAATAATTTTTAACAACCATGAAGCATAAAGCTCCAGTTTTATACAAGTTTATCTCCTTGCTTTGACTACATTTTTTATTTTTATGTTTTGAAACCCTGATTTGAGCATGATCTGGCTAAAGTCTTTTCAAGACTCCCTATTCCTTAGAGGTTCAAGTTCAGATACTATAATTTGGCTTCAACCTCTTGGAAATTTTTTAAAATTTTGTTTTATGTTGATAAGAAGACTTGACATGAGATCTGTGCTCTTAACAAATTTTTTAAGTGTACAATACAGTGTTGTTAACTACAGGTACAATGTCGTAGAGCAGTTCTTTAGAAATTATTCTTCTTTCATAACTGATACTTCATGCTAGTTGATTAGCGACTCCCCATTTCCCTCTCCCCCAAAGCTATGGCAACCACCATTTCACTTTTTTATTCTGCAAATTTGCCTATTTTAAATACCTCATATAGGTGGAATCATGCAACATTTGTCTTTCTGTGACTGGCTTCATGTTTGTTGCAACAGTGTTCACAATGGGTAAGATGTGAAAACAACCTGAATGTCCATCGAGAGAAGAATGGATAGAGAACCGTGGTATATCCATATAAGGGAATATTACTTGGTTATAAAAGAAAAGTAATGAAGTACTGATCCATGCTGCAACATGGATAACCCTTGAAAACTTTATGCTAAGCGAAGTAGGCCAATCCAAACACTTTTTTCAAAGCATCACTTTTTGGTTCTCCCTTCCTTTAACTTTACCAGGAATGCTCCTTTCCACTTTCCTTTTTCCGTCTTCTGCACTCCTCAGTTAGGGTTGTTAGAGACCCTGAAAGACCCAGCTAATTTCTCCTGTTCTTTGGAGCTTTCCATGACTCCCTTTACAGAGGGAGTGTTTCTTTCCATTGTGTTTCTGTGACAGTTTTAAATAAACTTATTATTTTTTAATCTCTTTAAATTCTTGTTACATAGACTCTGAGCTCTAACAGGTAGGGATTATCTTGCAAAAAAAATGTATGGCAACTTCTCACTACCTAGCACAGTTTGTTCTCACTCTCCCTTCCTGTCCCCTTCCCCCATTTTCTTTTTTTTGTCTTTTCTTCAGCAAATATTTATAAAGAACCTACTACATGCCTCCTGTCTCCTGGAAATTCTGTTTATTGAATGGGTGAGAAGAAATATGAAATCTTGGCCAAGAAGACATTGTTAACTGTATTATTAGTTTGCTATTTTAGTCATTCTAAGCATGAAGATAATAGGCCCTTGCCATTTAACATTAGAACAGCTTATGAATTTCACAAACTTATGGGAATGTTTGGATGGAAGTATTAAGGAAAAACACAAATGATAGTCATTTTGGCTTTATGTAATTTGGACTCAGATCATGTTCGGTATTGAAATCCATTCTTGGCTTTGCTTTAATAGTAGAGATTTGACTTATGACATTGTTGATCACAGCCATGGAAATAACCACATGCATAACTGCCTACCCCAAGTAACAGTTATTTTGGACCAAATGGAGGCGAGTAATTTTATTATCGTTCACCATTGGAGTTGGCATCTGGTCAAAATATGTGTATGTTTGGGGTAGTGTTAGATGGAAATATAATGCTTCTGAAATATCGTTCTGAAGGATAATAAGAGTAGATAGTGTTCATAGGGCAAGTACCCTTGCTAAAAACAGAACTGAATCCTATGTGGTAGATCACGATATTCTCATTGATAGATGAAGAAACAAAGGCTCAGAGAAGTCAAGTGACTTATCTGAGGTTGTGCAGCTAGGTAAGTAGCAAAACCAAGATTCAAGTCTAAGTCTGTTCTGATTGAGATCATGCCTGTTTTATTTTGTTGCTGTATTGTCCTTAAATCCTCATTTTCAAACTTGCATCCAAGTTGGAGATAGTGAATTAACAAGGTAATTTGAAGTGGGGATATGGAATTACGGAATTACTTGATATTTGGCAAGTTATTTAACCTTTCTTAACCTATTTCTTCACATAGATAATACTGCCTGCCTCCTAGGATTATAATGAATAAATAAGATGATGTATGTGAAAATACAGTGTGAAGGATAAAACCCTATACTAATATTTGGTGGCATTGTTATTAATGCTGTCATTATTACACATAAGAGCATTAATCTTTAAAATACTAATTCTGCTTCTTGAGTATTTCTTTGCCATTATCCTTTTAACTAAGCTGCTTATCAGCTTTTAAAGTACCATAATGACTACATTTCACTAAAAAGGAGAGTTATTTCTTTAAGTGTGACAGAAAGTTCAGATGGTCTTAAGATTTCAATAAGGGTTTTAACTTAAAAACTACATTTAGCTATTTAAAACTTTCTCCTATTTCCCTCTACTCCAGATATTCTTACTTTGTTTACTTGAATTACATCTAAAATTAAGGTTGGAACTTTATGATGACTTGTTTTTAGTGATTGATATTTAATGGTTATTTTCAATACATTCGTTAGAACTTTTTTTTTTTTTTTGAACCAAGCTTTATATGCCTACAAAATGTTCAACACTGGAAAACTAGTCCTCTGTGAAGGCAGGCTGGAGTTTGTGTTTAATATGGTTTTTAGCTAGAGACTGACTATATCAATTGTTTCCATATGCATATTGTTTTTTATATACAGAAGATGACTTTCCCTTTTCCTGAAATCCTTGATGCTTAGTGTGTAGTTTAAACCCTTGCCAAAAGACTGGTGCTGTTTCTTTTCCACTAAGTAAGAACACGAGAAGATCAGGATGTTTCATCATGGTGAAGGAGTTCATAGTAGCACTACAGAATTGCACTAAACTTTTAAAGCATGCTTTATTTTTATAACTAATATAAAAAATACTAGCATCTATCAACATGGTAGATCATATGACAGAAAGTTATTGAAGAGTCTGGAACTTACAGGGTATTAACTATCAAATAGAAAACTTGATTTTTTAAAATCATAAAACATCATTATCTTTGGCAATTTTTAATTTTTTGTTGGTGCTGGTAGAAGTAATATATATATGTCTTTTTATGATAATCAGCTTTATGGTATGATTAAGTTTGATTCCAAAGCAGTAATGTTTTGTTTTCATACTGCTATATTGGTCAAAAGCAAAATAATGTATCTTATGAACAGCCAATTTCTAAACTAGCTGACATATTTCTTAAGCTAAAAAATGTGTGCCATTCCTCTTCAGAGGCATTGTGGCTTCGGAGTTATATCTGCGTTTAAATTTCAACTCTAGAACTTTTTTTTTGTTTTAATCATTGGGCAGAAAGTTAAGATATTCGTGTCCCATGTTCTTTTTCTTCTCTAAAATGCATATGCAGATGGTTACCTCTCAGTGCAGTTGGGAGACTCAGATAAGCTAGTGTGTGAACATGGTTTTTAACTGAATATTATATAGTATTTACAATTCCTCATTGATGGTAATTTACATACAAAAATATTGTAAGTACTTTTAAAAATTATTTTTTCTTGCCAAATTAAGCAGAACTGCTTTTTAAAAAATATCTCTGGCCGGGCGCAGTGGCTCATGCCTATAATCCCAGCGCTTTGGGAGGCCGAGGTGGGTGGATCACAAGATCAGGAGATTGAGACCATCCTGGCTAACATGGTGAAATCCCGTCTCTACTAAAAATACAAAAATGAGCTGGGTGTGCGGCGCGTGCCTGTAATCTCAGCTACTCGGAAGGCTAAGGCAGGAGAATTGCTTGAACCAGGGAGTCGGAGGTTTCAGTGAGCCGAGATCACGCCACTGCGCTCCAGCCTGGTGACAGAGTGAGACTCTGTCTCAAAAAAAAAAAAAAAAAAAACAAACCTGAATCTCTTCCACATAATAAAATTTTCAGTATGAGTAGTATATGTTTAAGAAACATCTTACAGTATAATTGATATAAACTTTATAATTCTGAATACTAGCGAGGATGGATCTCTTTGGTTAAACTATTCTATATAGCAATGGCATGAGTTGAACATTTTATGTGAAATATATATATTTCTACATTCTAAATGATACAGGTGTGTGTTTTTATAGGTTTGCCTGAATCCATCATTGCAGCTGCATGTTCAAGAAGTGGCCGGAGAGTTCTGCATGTTGATTCGTAAGTTTATTAACGATAGCATTTAATACTTCCTAAATATCTCTATACAAGATTAAAATTTACATAAACACATATATGTCTGTACCTATATACATGTATGTGTGTATCATACATAAACTTAAGTTAGGAAAAAGACTGGAATTATTTAATTTTAATCACTAATATGTGAAATATATAGCATACAAGTTTTACTATTCTGTGAAATAGTGATCTTTCCTTTGAGAATAAACCAAATGCATCATTTTATTTTTCTCATGAGTGATTTTGTTTAAAGTAACAAGTAATTCTCCAAGAGGCTTGGAAACCTCATGCCTGCCCCTTTTCTTCCACATGTGTGTGGGTATATACAACCTATATATGCTGTTGTATTTTAGGCTTCATATTCGATGATTGTAAAAATCAGCCAATTGATTTTGAGTATTATTTTCTTGAACTTCATCAAAATTTAAACTTAGAAAGTTTTAACTAGGAAAAATATCTACAATTATGTTTTTCCCATTTTTCTTGAATGTGATGATAAACAGGAGGTTGATGGAAAACTTGGGTTTAAGATAAAGCATAGATTAAATCTCTCCATTTCTATATGCCCCCCAAACAAACCCCTAATCTCCCACCTTTCTATTAAGTGCTTTTGACTATTATATCTTGGTACTTTAATTGTTCATTGAATAGGAATAGAAAGAAGAAACATACTTTTTATTTTCTGTTAGATATTAACTACAATGTTTTTCAGAATTCTACAATATAAAAAAAAATTAGATTTATCATAGCTTATAGTGCCTTCCCATATGTTATCTCATTGTAAATATGTGGGAATCTAAAAAGTAGCATGAGTTAATCTTCTTTTAACCTGTTCTGAATCCATTTTGAAAGCATATTAACTCCTCTGTTATAATAGCTAAGATTTGGGAACAACTGGATGGAATTTCTAAATTGGATTCAGTTTTCATACACATCTTGCCTTTGTAATTCGCTTTTACTATTTCACTATTGTATGCACGACTGCTTGTGTTAATCTCTCAATTCAGTCTTTTTGACATATCATGGATTTGCATGTCAGAAAATCTGCTACCTTGGGCCAGATATGGTGGCTCATGCCTGTAACCCAGCACTTTGGGAGGCTGAGGTGGGCGGATCACTTGAGGTCAAGAAGTCAGGAGTTTGAGACCAACCTGGCCAACATGGTGAAACCCCATCTCTACTAAAAATACAGAACTTAACTGGGCGTGGTGGTGCATGCTCATAATCCCAACTTCTTGGGAGGCTGAGGCAGGAGAATTGATTGAACTCGGTCCGGAGGTGGAGGTTGCAGTGAGCCGAGATTGCGTCACTGCACTCCAACCTGGGCGACAGAGAAAGACTCTGTCTCAAAAAAAAGGAAAATCTGCTACCTTGAAGCGCAGGTACTGAGACAGTATGCTTTAAAATATTAATTCAGATATATTTTTGATGAATTTATTTAACCTAAAATTAAAAATAAAATGCTTGGTTCTCATTTCTCAAAAGTAGAATGATAGTAAAAGTTGTTATTTGTTGAGCTTGTACTATATGCTAGTCAACATATTAGTTTCTTTATACATGTTATGTAACTTAATTCTTATCACAGCCAAGTAAGGTAGGTGGTGTTATCCCAATTTGACAAATGGGGAATGTGGGACATAAAGACATTAAGTACTTTTTCTAAATTTACCTTGTGTAATTTTAGTTTCAAATTTACTTTGTGTGTAGGTATGTGTGTTGTTTTTTTCTTTTTCTTTTTCTTTCCTTTTTTTTTTTTGACACAGGATCTCACTCTGTTGCCCAGACTATAGTACAGTGGCATGGTAATAGCTCACTGTAACTTCAAACTCCTGGGCTCAAGTTATCCTCCTGCCTCAGCCTCCTGGTAACTAGGACTACAGGTGCATGCCATTGCACCCAGCTAACTTTGAATATTTTTTGTAGAGATGGAATCTCGCTATGCTACCCAGGCTGGTCTTGAACTCTTGACCTCAAAAGATTACAGGCTGGGATTACAGGCAAGAGCCACCGTCCCTGGCCTATTTTGTGTTTTCTTATTCCGGAACATGAGGTCTTCCTAGAATGAAGACTATTTTATAAATCAAATTGAGTTTACTCATATTCCAAAAATAAAGTTTGATTAAAAATATAAGAACCTAGATCTTACTTTGACAAGCAGTGAATCAATTAGAAAAGCTTGATAATATGGTTGTCTTAAGACATTATAGTATAATAAAAATGACATTTCAAAGTGACAAAACTTTTCTTCTTCTCTTGTACATCCTCAGACTTGATAGCTTTTGAAAGTTTAGATACATCTCGGTATTGATTCTCCCACACCTTAAGCTTAGATTTGGGGGCTTCTTTGGCACCATTATCTGAGGGTAATGGTTGTCTGCATACTGTTGATATCTCCTGATCTGAATCTGTTCTGAGCCCCAGTTTCATGTACCCTATCATCTGATATCTTCATCTAGATGTTCCACAGGCACCTTAACATGGCTAATATTAAGCCATGAATTCATCCTCCCCATTCTCACCTCAAAATGTACAGAACCCAAAAAACAGCATCCTGCTCCCAGTCTTTTGGAATGATAACATCGTCTACCCCATTGCTCAACTTAAGACACTTGGAAACTTCTGTTGATTTTCTTGCTTTATCCTCCAGATTTATTCAGATGATTTTGATAATAATAGAAAACATTTATTGAGCTCTTCTAGGTACTATGATACATACTTTGAAAATATTTCACTTACATCCCCTAACTTTAATAGCTCTCCATATCTCTTTTTCTTTATGTCACTGTCATTTCCCTCATTCAAACCTTGTCATTTCTCAGCTGGGTAAGCTCATAACCTCCTGACTTTATCTCCAGCTCTCTAGTTTATTTATCACACTGCCACCAGTCACATCACTCTGCTGTGTGAAATCTTTCGGTGTTTCTCTGCTGCCTATGTTAGTGATTTTCCAAGTTTAAAAAAAGACTTAATGAGGGAACTGAAACAACTTAAAACGATGAAAGCAGAGCTGCTGTGGTTGAAATGAGTGAGTCTGGGTCAGTTTAGATATAACTGGCTTGTAGGAGAAAGTCCAGATTTTCTGTATGTCGTACGGTGCCCTCTATGATGTGGCCTTGCTTACACCTCCAGCCTCATCTCTTGCCACTTCCATCTTTAGATGCAGACACCAGCAATGCTGAAATTTGCCGTAGCTGAACATATTGTAGTCTTTACTTCATCTTCCTACTTTTTGTCTGGGATTTGCGAAAGGTATCTCCTCAGCCTGGCTAACTTCCATTTGTCTTTCTATGTTTAGCTTCCATACCACCTCCTCAGGGAAGTCTCACTTCCTCAAACCCCACTGGCTATGTGTCACAACTATGCCCAGGTTTTTATAACACTGTATAAGAGTGCCATGACATTTATCATACTCTTAATCATTCACTTCCCTGTCTTCCCCACTACCCTTTAAACTCTTACATCATAGGTCTTAGTCATCTTTGTATCTCCAGCACTAGCACAGTTGCTGGTATGCATTAGATATTTGATGGATGGATAAGTACTAATACATATTTGTGTATATGATTTTTTTTTTGTTAATGGTTAGTTTGGTGATGTATAATCTTTATGTCACACACATTTTGGATAAATAGCTGTTGTTAGAGATGTAATTTGTGGCTAAAAAAGTATGTAGTCAGTAACCTTGACTTTTAGTGTCATCAAGTTTTTACACTATCACTGTTCATTCATTTTTATTGAGAATCTTTGTGCAAGGAATTGTGCTAGATATTAAGAATGCAAAGATAAATAAAAATACACTGACTCACAATCTAGTAAGGGAAGTAAAATAGATACACGTGCTATGCTGTTTGATGGAGGTATATATAAGGTGCTATATGGGGACAACTAACTCAGTGAGAGGGCTCCCCATAGGAGTAGGTACCTTATCTAAGGTTCTAAGGACAGGTAGGATTTCATCGGATGAGATGTGCTAATAGGGGTTGGAGCTGGGAATAACATTTTGGACAGATGGAGCAACATGTACAAAGACTTGAGAGATGAAAGAGAATGACAAGTTTGGGAAACTACACGTAGTTGAGTATGACAGGCACAGAGAATATACAATTAAGTACAGGGTGGGGTGGAAAGTTGAGGGTACAAAGGTAGGGCTCAGGTCAAAGAATTACTTTATCTTATAGACATTAAAGAGCTATTAAATGCTCTTAAGCAGGGGAATTAAGTGATCAGATGTGTGTTTTAGTACTACACAGTAGAGAGTTGGTTGGAGAAGGGTAGGCAGACCCACTAGGTGGCTGTTTGCAATGATCTAGTTTAGGGATGATGACCTGAATAAGCTATTGGCAATCAGAATGAATAAAAGGTAGAAGGATTTGAGGTTATAGCAAGAATTTTTCGTGGTGGATCAGATAAAGTAGGTGAGGGAATGGAAGGAATTAAAGATGACACCCAAGATTCTGGTTTGAGCCATTTGGTGGATGGTGGTGCCAATTTCATTTACTTATGTGAGGAATTCAAGAGAATGTTCAGACTTAGGGATAGAGCTGGGGAAGGGAAGATAATGTGTTCAGAATTGAAGATGTTGAGTTTAAGGTACTACTGACATACCTTGGTGAAGAGATCCATTCACCTAGGGATGTGTATGTGTTTGTGTATGTGGGTATATGTATAAGGAGCCTGAGTGGAAGATCTAGAGCTGGAGATAAGAGATTTGGGCATTATTTGTGAATAAATGGCCGTTAAAACCAAATAAGTGAGTAGAATCATCCTGAAAATGCATATAGTGAAACACGTAACAGGCAAGTATAGAAACCTGGGCAAGAGCAACTTTTAAGGCATGGGTCAAAGGAGAAAAGCCACCAAAGGAGATTGAAAGGAAACAATCAGAGGTTGAGAAGAAAAGCTGGAGGGTGTAGATTTTCATATATGGCGACTTTACTCCTTGAAAACCTTAGTATCTCTCTACCCATAGAGGAGAAAGTCTTAAGGAAAGGAACATTTATGTAATGTTTTCCTGCTCTGGGCCAGGATTAAATATTTTCTCATTTAATACTCATTTTAGCATTTAAAACTCTTCATCAAGTTCAGTCTACTTCCCCAGCTCTATCTGTCATGTCTGCTTTACATGTAAAATTATACCATATATCTGTGTTCTGTGGACATGCCTTTCTTTGATTTTCTAAAAAGAATTTTTTAATTGTCATTTAAACATGTAAAGTTTACCATCATAACCATTTTTAAGCATTGAGTTGAGTAGCGTTAAGTATGTTCACATTGTTGTGCAACAGATCTCCAGAGCTCTTTTGATCTTGCAAAACTGAAACTCTGTACCCATTCAACAATAATTCCCTATTTTCTACTGCTCTTCCAGCCACTAGCAACCACTACTCCACTTTCTGTCTATGATTTTGACTACTCTGCATGCCTCATTCATACAAGTGTACTTATACAGCACTGTATTTGTCTTTTTTGTGACTGGCTTATTTCACTTAGCACAGTGTCCTCAAGGCTTATCCATTTTGTTGCATACTGCAGGATTTCCTTCCTTTCTAGGCCTGGATAATATCCCACTGTATGTGTATGCCACATTTTGTTTATCTCTTCATCTGTTGATAGATATTTGAGCTGCTTCCACTTCTTGGCTATTGTGAATAATGCTGCTATGAACATGGCTGTGCAAATGTTTTTTTCAAGATCCTGATTTCTATTTTTTTGGATAAATTAAAGTGGGATTGCTGGGCCATATAGTGGTTCCACTCTTCATTTTTTAGGAAGTGCCATGCTGTTTTGCATAGTGGCTATACTGTTTCACATTCCCACCATTCCTATGCTTTGGCTTTATTGGGAAGTTGTATGTGAGCTTTTAAGCCAGAATGCCTGTGTTCAGATCTTGGTTTCTCCACTTACTAGGTGTGTAACCTTTGGCAAGTTATCTAATCTTTCTGTACCTTAGTTTCTTTATAAAAATGACATAATATTGGTACCAACGTTAGCAAAATAAAAAAGGGCATAATATTTAATATCTAAGGTTGTTGTTGGGATTAAGTCAACTAATCTATGTAATGCATTTATAACAATGCTTCATAGTAAGCCCTCAGTAATGTTGGCATTTACTGCTCTTAACAATGCTGCTTCTGCCACTACAGGTGAATAGCCCTTATCTGAAATGCTTGGGACCAGAAGTGTTTTGGATTTCAGATACACACACATACACATACACACACATATACACACACACACGTATCTGGGATTCAGATATATATACACACACACACACCAGAGATATATAGATCAAATATATATATCAGAGCTATATATTGATATATTATGATATATATCAGATATATGCATCTGATATGATATATATCTGATATATAAGATATCCATCATATATATCAGATATATCAGATATACATGATAAATATATATGATACATGGTAAATACATATAAACATATATGATATATATCTCTCTCTGATATGTATCAGAGATATATATAAGAGCATCTGCTGCTCTTAACAATGCTGCTTCTGCTGCTACAGGTGAGTCGCCCTTATCTGAAATGCTTGGGGCCAGAAGTGTTTCAGATTTCAGGTACGTATATATATATCAGAGATATATATATCATATATATCAGAGATATTTCTGATACATATCATATACAAATTTTTGTAATATTTGCAATATATAGTAATATTTGTAATATATATGTAATATATGTATTCGTAATATATATATTTTGTAATGTTTGCAATATATATAGTAATATTTGCTATATATACATATATTTGTAATATTTGTGGTATACTTACTAGCTGAGTGTCTCTAATCTGAAAATCTGAAATGCTCCAAGGAACATTTCTTTTGAGCATCATGTTGGCACTCAAAAAGTTTTAGATTTTGAAGCATTTCAGATTTCAGATTTTCTAATTTGAGATGTCCAACAGGCACTAATACTACTGCTACTATTAGATAAGAATAGTGGGAAGCCAGATTAAAGGAGTGACTAATTATGCCTGTGAGATTTGTGGAAAGCGTCACAGAGGTGACATTTCAGCTGAGTCTTGAAAGATGATGTGGGGTTTAATGAGGAATTGGAGCATTTCAGAAAGAGGGAACATTCTGAAAAAGCATGGGATGCTAGGTGAATGGTGAGAATTTTAGTAGGACTGGAAGGTAAGGTAAGTCAATTGGGTTCATAAGAGTTGAAATTAGAAGAATTAAACTGGAATCATTCTGAGGACCTTGTATGCTGAGGTAGGAAAGTACTGACTTTTGTCTTTAATAATTATCTTTAATCTCATTCTGTCTTTCCTTCAAACTCATATTTCATGCTTCAGCATATCCTGTCAACTCTACTTCCAAAAACAACCTAAATCTGTTTTCTCTGTCTCCACTCTTCCTCTTAGTTCATCCCACCATCATTGCCATTGGACTACTCTGATAAGCTCCTTATTGATCTTTCTGTTGCTACTACTGCCCCAATTTTTGGCCTTTTCCTCATTTCTAACTGCAGCATTTATGATTCTCTTTCTTGCTTACTATACTGTGCTATTGCTGTAACTATGCACTCATTTTTTATTTTTATTTTTTAGGCTAGTCAGTTGAAGCAATGGGAGTTGAAAAGGAGAAGGAACAAATAAATCTGTAACTGATTATGATCAATTAGTTGTAAATACCACCACACTTGGACCAGCCTCAGGACATTTTTTCATTGTTAATATTATTTATGCCTCTTCTCTGTTTCTTTCTCCTTGATCTTTCTTGCCAGATATTTGTTTGTTTTATTAGTCTTTTCAAACAACCAGCTTTAGCTTTATTGACTCCTTCAGTGTTATCTTCAATATGTACTTTTATCTTTATTTCCTTTCTTTGGCTTGGAATCCATCTTGTGCTTTTTCTAACTTTTTGAATTAAATTCTTAGCTCTTTATTTTTAAGCCTTTTTTGCTTAATAAAATCATTTATGACTATATAGTTTCCTTTAAGGACCACATTAGCTCTCTCCCATGAATTCTATGTATTTTCTAATGGCTGTTATGATTTCTTCTTTGCTCTGTTGGTTATTTAGAGGTTATCTTTTTAAATTTCCAAATATATTTTTAAATTTCAACATCTTTATTGACTTTTAAATTCCAACACCCATGACAGAACATGCAAATGACACAAACTAAAGTAAAAAAGTTCCAGTGTGCCTCCTTTTCCTGCCTGCATCCCACCCACTCTGTCCCCTGTCCCACCTCCCAGAAGCAGCTACTGTTACCTTCTATACGTTCTCCAGAGAAGTAAGTTACAGAAAAATATGTATTTATAATGTGTATGTTAGATTTGGTGTAGAAAAATTGTAAGATACTGAGCAGTTAACACCAAGGATCTCTCATGTTGCCTTTTTGTAACCGTATCTACCTCCCTCCTCTGCCACTCCCCTGCCTTCAGTTCCTAACCCCAGTGACCACTAATCTGTTTTTCATCTCTGTTCTTTTGTCATTTCATGTATAGAACTGGACAGTTTGTAAACTTTTGGCATTGGACTATTTCACTCAGCCTAATTCCCTGGAGATCTATCCAGGTTGTTGCATATATCAGTAGTTCGTTTATTTTTATTGCTGAGTGGTATTTCATATTACATATGTATCACAGTTTGTATAAACATTCCTCTGTTGAAGGGTACCTGGAGTGATTCTATTTTATGGCTATTACAGATAAAATTGCTATGTGAACATTTATATAGTTGTTTTGGTGTATGTGAACGTAAGTTTTTATTTCTCTGGGATAAATTTCCAGGAGTACAATTGCTGGATCATGTGGTAATTATATATATTTTGCTTTTTAAGAAATTGCTATTTTCCAGAGTTCCTATGCTATTTCCCATGAACAGTGTATGAGTGATCCAGTTCCTCTGCATCTTTGCCACAGTTTGGTGTTGTCACCTTTTTTTGTGTTTTTGGTAATTCTCATAGTTGTGCAGCGATATCTCCTTATTTTAATTCACATTTTCTTAATGGCTAATGATCTTGAACATTTTTCATGTGCTTATTTGCCATCTGCATATCTTTTATGATAAAATGTCTTCTGTATTTTGACTATTTTCTAATTGGATCATTTGTTTTACTGTTGGGTTTTGAGTGCTTTATGCCTTCTAACCAAATACGTTTTTAACTTTAGTTTTTCTTTTGATAATTGGTTTCCAGTTTAATTATACTATAATCAGAGAATGAGCTCTGCATGATATGTTATTTGATATTTTTTAGAATTGCTTCATGGTTTGGATATGGCTCCATGTGGCTTATTGTGTTTAATTGTTGGGTATGCAGCTCTATATATTAGATCAATTTTTTTTTTTTTTTTTTTTTGAGACGTAGTCACGCTCTGTTGCCCAGGCTGGAGTGCAGTGATGCGATCTCGGCTCACTGCAAGCTCTGCCTCCTGGGTTCACGCCATTCTCCTGCCTCATCCTCCCGAGTAGCTGAGACTACAGGCACCCGCCACCACGCCCGACTAATTTTTTATTTTATTTTTGGTAGAGACGGGCGGGGTATCACCGTGTTAACCAGGATGGTCTTGATCTCCTGACCTCGTGATCCGCCCGCCTCGGCCTCCTAAAGTGCTGGGTTTACAGGCTTGAGCCACCACGCCAGTCTCTAGATCAAATTTGTTAATGTTATTGTTTGAAATTTATGTTATCTATTAATGTTAACAGATAATAATAATTCGAATTAATAGAATTGAGGAGTATATTAAAATCTCCTATACTGATTGTGGAATTCTTATTTTTCCTTTCAATTCCAATTTTTGTTTTATGTATTCTGAGTATAGATAGGGGCATACAGGTTTAGAATTTTGATATCCTTGTGTAATTACTCTATTTGCCTAGATTTTTTCTTTTTTCTCGTTTTTTCGTAGCTTTTTTCTTTAAAGACTATTTTGTATGATGTTAATGTAATGACACTAGATTTCCTTGTTGTATTAGTTTGTTTTCACACTGCTGATAAAGATATGCCTGAGACTGGGAAGAAAAGAGGTTTCATTGGACTTACAGTTCCACATGACTGGGGAGGCCTCAGAATCATGGCGGGAGGCAAAAGGTGCTGCTTATGTGGTGGCAGCAAGAGAAAATGAGGAAGATGCAAAAGTGAAAACCCCTGATAAAACCATCAGATCTCATGAGACTTCTTCACTACCACGAGAATAGTATGGGCTTAACCATCCCCATAATTCAAATTATCTCCCACTGGGTCCCTCCCACAACATATAGGAATTATGGGAGTACAATTCAAGATGAGATTTGGGTGGGGACACAGAGCCAAACCATATCATTCCTGCCCTTGGCCCCTCCAAATCTCATGTCCTCCCACTTCAAAAGCAATCATGCCTTCCCAACAGTCTCCCAAAGTCTTAACTCATTTCAGCATTAATCCAAAAGTCCACAGTCCAAAGTCTCATCTGAGACAAAGCAAGTCCCTTCTACCTATGAGCCTGTAAAATCAAAAGCAAGCTAGTTACTTCCTAGATACAATAGGGGTACAGGTATTGGATAAATAAAGCCATTCCAAATGGGAGAAATGTACCATAGCAAAATGGTTATAGGGCCTATGCAAGTCCAAAATCTAGTGGGGTAGTCAAATTTTAAAGCTCCAAAATGATTTCGTTTGACTCCAGGTCTCACATCCAGGTCACACTGATGTAAGAGGTGGGCTCCCATGGTCTCGGGCAGCTCTGTCCCTGTGACTCTGCAGGGTATAGCCTCCCTCCTGGCTGCTTTTATGAGCTGGCATTGAGTGTCTGCAGCTTTTCCAGGTGCAAGCTATCAGTGGATCTACCTTTCTAGGGTCTGGAGGACAGTGGCCCTCTTCTCACAGCTACACTAGGCAGTACCTCAGTACGGACTCTGTGTGGGGGCTCTGACCTCACATTTCCCCTCTGCACTGCCCTAGCAGAGGTTCTCCATGAGGACCCCGCCCCTGCAGAAAACTTCTGCCTGTTTATCCCGGCATTTCCATACATCCTCTGAGATCTGGGCAGAGGTTCCCAAACCCCAATTTTTGACTTCTGTGCACTCGCAGCCTTAGCAACACGTGGAAGGCTTTGGGCTTGCACCCTCTGAAGCCACGGCCTGAGCTTTACATTGGCCCCTTTCAGCCAAGGCTGGAGCCGCTGGGACTCGGGGCACCAAGCCCCTAGGCTGCATATAGCAGGGAGTTCCCCAGCTTGGCCCAAGAAACCATTTTCTCCTGGGCCTGCAGGCCTGTAATGGATGGGACTGCTGTGAAGACTTCCGACAAACCCTGGAGACATTTTCCCCATTGTCTTGGGGATTAACATTTGGCTCCTAGTTACTTAGGCAAATTTCTGCAGCTGGCTTGAATTTCTTAGAGAGAGAGAGATATATATATATTTTTTTTCTATCACATCGTCAGGCTGCAAATTTTCCGAGCTTTTATGCCCTACTTCCCTTGTAAAACTGAATGCCTTTAATGGCACCCGAGTCACCTTTTTTTTTTTAATTTTTATTTTTTGAGACAAAGGCTCACTGTCTTCTAGGCCGGAGCGCAGTGGCGCGATCTCAGCTCACTGCAAACTCCGCCTCCCGGGTTCAAGCAATTCTCGTGCCTCAGCCTCCTGAGTAGATAGGATTATAGGCGCCCGCCACCATGCCTGGCTAATGTTTGTATTTTCAGTAGAGACGAGGTTTCACCATGTTGGCCAGGCTGGTCTCAAACTCCTGACCTGAGGTGATCCACCCGCCTCGGCCGCCCAAAGTGCTGGGATTACAGGCGTGAGCCACCGTGCCTGGCCCCAAGTCATCTCTTGAATGCTTTGCTGCTTAGACATTTCTTCTGCCAGATACCCTAAATCATGTTTCTCAAGTTCAAAGTTCCACAGGTCTCTAGGGCATGGGCAAAATGCCACCAGTCTCTTTGCTAAAATATAAAAAGAGTCACCTTTGTTTCATTTCCCAACAAGTTCCTCATCTCCATCTGAGACCACCTCAGCCTGGACCTTATTGTCCATATCACTATCACACTTTTGATCAAAGTCATTCAACAAGCCTCTAAGAAGCTCCAGACTTTCCCACATTTTCCTGTCTTCTTCTGAGCCCTCCAAACCATTCCAACCTCTGCCTGTTACCCTGTTCCAAAGTCACTTCCACATTTTTGAGTGTCTTTCAGCAACGCCCCACTCTGCTGGTACTAATTTACTGTATTGTTCTGTTTTCACACTGCTTATAAAGTCATACCCGAGACTGAGATGAAAAAGATGTTTAATTGGACTTACAGTTCCACATGGCTGGGGAGGCCTCAACATCATGGTGGGAGGTAAAAGGCACTTCTTACGTGGCAGCAGCAAGAGAAAATGAGGAAGATGCAAAAGTGGAAACCCCTGATAAACCCATCAGATCTCGTGAGACTTCTTCACTGTCACAAGAACAGCAGGGGTAAAACCTGCCCCCATGATTCAGTTACCTCCCACTGGGTGCCTCCCATAACACATGGGAATTCAAGATGAGATTTGAGTGGGGACACTGTGAAACCATATCAGAGTGACATATGAAGAAATTTCTATTTCTTTAGAATAAAAAAAATAACTTTTTCATGTATATGTTGAGACTAAACTTCTAAGCTAATCAAAGTGTTTTCTCAAGCAGTACAAGGCCCACCCCTCTCATGTTTTTTGTTATGCAGCATTTTGGTGACACTTTGACCTTATACCTCTTTTAATCATTATTGTTGTTTTATTTTGTAAGTCAATGCTTATCTAGATTTACCTTTGTGCACCAGTTTCTTTGCTTGCTCTTCATTCTGGCACCAGTATCCTGCTTCCTGAAGTTCTTTCACCCTGACTCTGTTGGTGGTACACTCTGTCTTTGTGATCCGCCCGCCTCGGCCACCCAAAGTGCTGGGATTACAGGCGTGAGCCACCGCGCCCGGCCTATTTCATTGTTTTAAAACATGTAAAGCAAACTTGTTTTATAGTGATGCAGGATTTTTCTTGGTCACTTTGCCAACCAGGGACCTCCACAGCCAGCAGCATCCCCACTGCCTGGGCCTCACTTGGTCCTGGGCCTTCCACTGGAGGTGACCCGGCCACTCAGCCTTCCTGTGTTGTAGATTGTACTCGAGTTTGGTGGTTCCCCTAGCTCTTTTCCCGCGTTCAGGAAGAATGAGGATACACTGACAATTAGAAGGGTCTGGATGGGCAGAGAAGAATTTTATTGAGCGATGGAAGAGGAAAGGGGACTCTGGGTGGTTTCTCTCTCTCTTAGTGTGGCTGTGTCCGGGGCTTTTTATGGGCTCAGAATAGGGGAATGTGTGCTGATTGTTTTCTGAGTATGCAAAGAAAGGCCAAAGCAAAGGCACCACTCAAAGTTGGGCATAGTAGTGTAGAAAAGCAATTAGGAAAGGGTACATATAAGTAAAATAGGTGAAGGGTAGGGATCAGTCAGAGGAAAGCATGCCAAACAGGAAGACAGGTTTTCAATGCAATCTGTGGATTTGACTTGTAGCTTGGCTTTCAGGCTTTAAACTGTCTTCAGCTTGGAGGTGAGGTTTCACTGGGGACGTGCCGCTATCTGCCTAGGCCTTTGTCTGTCTCCTGCCACTATCGGTAGCTTCTTTCACATATTTCCATTATATTGCCAGGTGAGGTATCAGAGCCCTAACACTGGGAAGTGGTCACCTCGTGGGTTGGTAAAAAGAATTTACCAACAACAGTATAGGTTTGAAAAAGGAAAGTTTATTAGGAAGAACTCTGCAAAAGGTTCCAGCGGGTTGCCTCAATGAGAGGACTGAGCGTTCAGCCGTGTTTTTTTCCTTAGGGGTATTTGTGGACCTTAATGTGGGAGCTTAGGGTTGTAAAATGAGTTTCAACATGGCATTCCAGAGATGTATAGAAATTTTAGTTACTTATAAAAGTTGAAAGGGGCCTGGAATCAGATGTCAACTTTATATACCAGGGAAGTTTAATTATTTCTAAATTCCCTAGATAAGGAGTTGATCCTCCAGATGGCCTGTTTGATGGTCACCAGGTGGTCTTTGCTCCCTTTTAAATTCCTCAGATAAGGAGTTTTTGTCTCCGGGGCCTGTTCAGTTGCCACCAGGTGATTTTCACTTTCCTCATATATAACGTTTTTGGGGGGTTTAATACGATTTGTTATTTTCTCTCCAACTTTAGGGTCAGTATTTTTCCTTCCTTTTTCCCCTGAAATGTTGAATTTTGAATTTCTCTCAAGTGGAACTTTGCCTGGGGGATCCCTATGTTTCTACTGAGTGGTTTTGCATTTCCTTTTGCCTCATCACTTACTGCTGTTACTAGTGGTCTTAGTTTCCTATTACTGCTGTTATAAATTACCACAGTTGTAGTGGCTAAAACCAATACAGACTTATTCTTTAGGTTCTGTAGGTCAGAAGTCCAAAATGAGTCTTATGGGGACGAAGTGAAGGTGTAGGCAGTGCTGCATTAGTTTTGGAGGTCTCAGGGGAAAATTGGTTTCCTTATCTTTTCCAGTTTCTAGAGGTCACCTGAATCCTTTGGCTCATGGCCCTTCCTCCAACTTCAAAGTGCATCACTTCAGACTCTGCTTCTCATTCCATCTCCTTCTGCCTTTGAATTTTTTACCTCCTCATTTTAAGGAACTTTGTGATTACATTAGGGCATACCTGGATAATCCAGGATAATCTTCCCATGTCAAGATCCTCAATTGCATTAACAAAAAGCATTATATTTTTTTGCCATATAAGATAATACATTCATAGCTTCTGGGGATTAGGACTTGAACATCTTTGGGGAGCCATTCTGTCTACCACCTTGGGCCAAAGCAATGTTTGTGTTTATTTCTAGAATTGAGGGTTCCTGTTGTATGTGAGTAGTATAAATTAGAGCACTATATTTGTGCTCCAAGTTTACAGTTATATATGATTCTCAGGAAAATTTCCCCTCCATCTACAGTCATGCTTCAGCAGCATGACACCATGCATCTTGCTGTCTGAATATATATTCTCTCATACCTTTATGCCTTTTTTAATGCTGATCCCCATTGTATGTGAAAGTTCTTTCTCCTCCTTCAGGACCCATCTAAAATACTGCTTTCTATTGATGGCTTATTGGATAATCCCAGTAGTATGAATTTTTCTCTTTGTGTTTTCAAGTACCATGCATGTTTTTGTAATGTAACATTTTTTCATACTGTATTATTGTTTGTAGATCTGTCGGCCCTATTAGACTCTTAAAGATCAGGGATCATGTCTTATACATCTATATATCCTCAGTGCCTAAGAGTGCCTGGAATACAGCAATCCCTCAATAAACCTTTGGTAAATGAATAAAGTTTAAGAATATATATACGTGCCAAGCCACTGTGCTGTTGGTAGTAATTTACAATTGCCTAGTACAATTGCCTAGTATAAAGGAATAATTGATCCCTTGCTGATCATCTGTAGATTTATAAATTTATGGTAGTTCAGATGGAAGTCATCTGTTGATGAGAAAGTTGAGTGAACCCAGTGTCAAATGGACAGATCACAGCAGGACTGGTGCCAAAACTAAGATGTTGTTCCTATCCCAGCATTCTTTGAAATATACCACACTAACTTTGCTGTTGATGATTTGTATTACTCAAACTAATTATAATTTATAGACAAAATACAACATCATTACCTTATATTTTTGGATATTCCTCAATTAAGTTCTACTTTTGAATGGGCTAGAAGCATGCTTCTAAGAAACTGTAGTCGTATTCTGGCACTTGGTAGGGTGGTGGTGGAATATAAAGCCACAGGATAAACACTGGAGCATCTGCCTGGTATATAAATTTTATTAAATTGAAAACATTAAAGTTTTTATTGGTCTAAGTTTAGACTTAGAGAAAAGTTGTGAAATTAGTACAGATAGTTTTTGTACATACTTAATTTTACTTTCCCTAATGCTAATATCTTATATATCCATAGTATAATTATAAAAACTCAGGAATTAACATTGGTGGAATACTATTAACTACAGACCTGATTTGAATTTCACCAATTTGTTTCTTTTTTTTTTTTTTTAATTATATTTTAAGTTCTAGGGTACATGTGCACAACGGGCAGGTTTGTTACATAGGTATACATGTGCCATGTTGGTTTGCTGCACCCATCAACTCACCATTTACATTAGGTATTTCTCGTGATGCTATCCCTCTCCCAGCCCCCGACCTGCCGACAGGCCCTGGTGTGTGATGTTCCCCTCCCTGTGTCCATGTGTTCTCATTGTTCAGCTCCCACTTATGAGTGAGAACATGCGGTGTTTGGTTTTCTGTCCTTATGATAGTTTGCTGAGAATGATGGTTTCCAGCTTCATCCATGTCCCTGCAAAGGAAATGAACTCATCCCTTTTTATGGCTGCGTAGTATTCCATGGTGTATATATGCCACATTTTCTTTATCCAGTCTATTATTGATGGACTTTAAAATTATTATCATTGATGGATTTTTAAAAAATGTTATTCCGTTCCAGGATCTGGTCCAGGATACTACCTTGCATTTAGTTGTTAATAGTCTCAGATCGTCTTCCCCATGATACACTGTGGTGTTTTCCTATGTTGATTTTTCAATTTTTCCTTTCTCAGCTTCATATGTTTATTGCAATTATTTTATAAAGAAGAGCTGAGCCTTCTGCCCCATTTATTTACTTATTTATATCAATATGGGCTCATGGATATTTATATTATTCTGCTGTTTATAATCCATTACTACCATTGTTTAGTTTGTTGCTCAACTTGTTCTAGCTTTGGTCACTCTGAGTTCTTTCCTTTTGATTCCTATGTAGTTTTGAATGTCCCATCCTTGTTTAAGTACTTCCTGATACCACAAGATGCTCCATGTTCATTTGTTATTTTTCTTGCTCTTGCTGGAGAATCAACCACTCACCTCTATGAGAGAGGTTTACATTAGGTATTTCTACAAGAGCCTTGCCTCTATGTATTTGAGAATTATGTTTAGAAACCAAGATCTGAGCACTGGGTGTGCTCATTTCTACTAGGCGTTGATGTTTCTAGATTCTCTGAGCTGATTAATATATTTATGTATATTGACGTATTCATACATATATATCTACATTCTGTACCTATCTCCTATATATATGGAGAGAATATATATATTTAGTGTGTATATATACACACATATATACACATATAAACCATAAATATATATAACATATAAAACATATATACACATATAAACCATAAATCTGTGTTGATACTTTCAATCAAATAGAATACATTTAAGAATATTATTTAAAACATGGATATATAGTGGAATAAGATGCAAAATTTACCAGATTTTTTTGTTAGGATGACCCATGAAAATTAAACATTTTGTTTTTATATAGGACGACTGTAAGCTATCTCCTGGCTTCCCCTATCATAAGCTTTCCCTTAAGCCATGAGAGCTGCTTTGAAGGAAATGCTGGAAGCCTTGTGTTAGTGTACACTTTGTCTGCTCTGAGATGGTTGACACATAGTAGGTACTCAGTAAATACTTTCTGGATGTATGACTCAATATAATAGTATATGACTGGTGGACCAGAAACTTACATTGTTCCATGATCATGGTCAGAATTTGTAACCCTGGCCATCTTGCCAGATGTATATCATTGACCATATGGGAGATTCGGTAAATAAATTAACCCTTTTGATTCACCATCACAGCTAGAACAACAGCAGTTAATACATATCCTGGCATCATCTTGTCATATGAAGGACCTTCCTTGTCTTTGTTACTTGGCAGAGCACCATCTGAGTGTAGACACTTCAAAAATGCTATTTGGTAATAGTGTAGTGTTGAAGAAAGCTTACTGTTCATTTCTATGAAGAATAGTATACGAAAGTTTTCATAGAACTTGTTTGATTTGCTTTTCAGCTTTTCAGTTTTTTAAGATTTTTCTATTAATGAAGAATGAATGCTACTTGATATTTTCATTAATGTTTTAAAACAACCTAAACTGTAAAAATGGTACAGTAAGGACTATGTTCTGAAGGGGTTGGCAAACAGTCCAGTTGCTTTTGTGAATAAAGTTTTTTGGAAAACAGACATGTCCATTCATTTTTGTATTGCCTGTGTCTGCTTTTGTTAGACAATGACAGTGTTGAGTAGTTCCAACAGAGACCATATGGCTTAAAATATTTACTATCTCATCGTTTACAGAAAATGTTTGCTGACCCTCCTCTAGAAATTTTTTTTAATCCTTATAAACATATATATTGTATATTTAACTGTACAATAGCTTTTTTCTCTATTAGAGGAAGATAGCGAATTAAGGGTCAGAGAATAATTAAAATTTATTAAAATAGTACTTTTAAAGCTTATTGCAAAATAATACATGTATACAGTATCATGAAGACAGCAATAAAAAACATACTGCTATCACTTTAAAAAATATAAATGCCATGAATATTAGTTGTGGCATTTTTTAAATTATACTTTAAGTTCTAGGGTACATGTACACAACGTGCAGGTTTGACACATAGGTATACATGTGCCATGTTGGTTTGCTGCACCCATCAACTCGTCATTTACATTAGATATTTCTCCTAATGCTATCCTTTGCCCAACCCACCACCCACTGACAGGCCCCGGTGTGTGATGTTCCTTGCCCTGTGTCCAAGTGATCTCATTGTTCAATTCCCATGTATGAGTGTGAACATGTGTTTGGTTTTCTGTCCTTGTGATAGTTTGCTGAGAATGATGGTTTCCTGCTTCATCCATCCCTGCAAAGGACATGAACTCATCCCTTTTTATGGCTGCATAGTATTCCATGGTGTATATGTGCCACATTTTCTTAATCCAGTCTATCATTCATGGACATTTGGGTTGGCTCCAAGTCTTTGCTATTGTGAATAGTGCCACAATAAACATACGTGTGCATGTGTCTTTATAGTAGCATGTTTTATAATCCTTTGGGTATATACCCAGTAATGGGATTGCTGAGTCAAATGGTATTTCTAGTTCTAGATCCTTGAGGGATCGCCACACTGTCTTCCACAATAGTTGAACTAATTTACACTCCCATCAGCAGAGTAACAGCATTCCTATTTCTCCACATCCTCTCCAGCATCTGTTGTTTCCTGACTTTTTAGTGATTGCCATTCTAACTGGTGTGAGGTGGTATCTCATTGTGGTTTTGATTTGCTTTTCTCTAATGACCAGTGATGATGAGCATTTTTTCATATGTCTGTTGGCTGCATAGATGTCTTCTTTTGAGAAGTGTCTGTTTGTATCCTTTGCCTACTTTTTGATGGGGTTTTTTTTTTTTTTTGTAAATCTGTTTGAGTTCTTTGTAGATTCTGGATATTAGCCCTTTGTCAGATGGGTGGATTGCAAAAATTTTCTCCTATTCTGTAGGTTGCCTGTTCACTCTGATGGTAGTTTCTTTTGCTGTGCAGAAGCTCTTTAGTTTAATTAGATCCTATTTGTCTATTTTGGCTTTTGTTGCCATTGCTTTTGGTGTTTTAGTCATCAAGTCTTTGCCCATGCCTATGCCCTGAATGGTATTGCCTAGGTTTTCTTCTAGGGTTTTTATGGTTTTAGGTCTAACATTTTAAGTCTTTAATCCATCTTGAGTTAATTTTTTTATAAGGTGTAAGTAAGGGATCCAGTTTCAGTTTTCTGCATATGGCCAGCCAGATTTCCCAGCACCATTTATTAAATAGGGAATCCTTTCCCCATTTCTTGTTTTTGTCAGGTTTGTTAAAGATCAGATGGTTGTAGATATGTGGTGTTCTTTCTGAGGCTTCTGTTCTGTTCCATTGGTCTATCTCTCTGTTTTGGTACCAGTACCATGCTGTTTTGGTTACTGTAGCCTTGTAGTATAGTTTGAAGTCAGGTAGCGTGATGCCTCCAGCTTTGTTCTTTTTGCTTAGGATTGTCTTGGCAATGTGGGCTCTTTTTTGGTTCTGTATGAACTTTAAAGCATTTTTTTCCAATTCTGTGAAGAAAGTCATTGGTAGCTTAATGGGAATGGTGTTGAATCTATAAATTACCTTGGGCAGTATGGCCATTTTCATGATATTGATTATTCCTTTCCATGAGCATGGAATGTTCTTGCATTTGTTTGTATCTCTTTTATTTCCTTGAGCAGTAGTTTGTTGTTCTCTTTGAAGGGGTCCTTCACATCCCTTGTAAGTTGTATTCCTGGGTTTTTTATTCTCTTTGTAGCAATTGTGAATGGGAGTTCACTCATGATTTGACACTCTGTTTGTCTGTTCTTGGTGTATAGAAATGCTTATGATTTTTGCCCATTGATTTTGTATCCAGAGACTTTCCTGAAGTTGCTTATCAGCTTAAGGAGATTTTGGGCTGAAAAGATGGGATTTTCTAAATATACAGTCATGTCGTCTGCAAACAGAGACAATTTGACTTCTTCTTTTCCTAACTGAATACCCTTGATTTCTTTCTCTTGCCTGATTGCCCTGGCCAGAACTTCCAACACTATGTTGAATAGGAGTGGTGAGGGAGGGCATCATTTTCTTGTGCCAGTTTTCAAAGGGAATGCTTGCAGTTTTTGCCCATTCAGTATGATATTGACTGTGGGTTTGTCATACATAGCTCTTATTGTTTTGAGATATGTTCCATCAGTACCTAGTTTATTGAGAGTTTTTAGCATGAAGGGGCTGTTGAATTTTGTCGAAGGCCTTTTCTGCATCTGTTGAGATAATCATGTGGTTTTTATCATTGGTCCTGTTTATGTGATGGATTATGTTTATTGATTTGCATATGTTGAACCAGCCTTGCATCCCAGGGGTGAAGCTGATCTCATCGTGGTGGATAAGCTTTTTGATGTGCTGCTGGATTTGGTTTGCCAGTATTTTATTGAATATTTTTGCATCGATGTTCATCAGGGATATTAGTCTAATATTCTCTTTTTTTTTGTTATGTCTCTGCCAGGCTTTGGTATCAGGATGATGTTGGCCTCACAAAATAAGTTAGGGAGGATTCCCTCTTTTTCTGTTGATTGGAGTAGTTTCAGAAGGAATGCTACCAGCTCCTCTTTGTACCTCTGGTAGAATTTGGCTGTGAATCCGTCTGGTCCTGGACCTTTTTAGGTTGGTAGGCTCTTAATTATTGCCTCAATTTCAGAGCCTGTTATTGGTCTATTCAGGGATTCAACTTCCTGGTTTAGTCTTGGGAGGGTGTATGTGTCCAGGAATTTATCCATTTCTTCTAGATTTTCTAGTTTATTTGCATATAGGTGTTTATACTATTCTCTGATGGTATCTTGTATTTCTGTGGCATCGGTGGTGATATCCCCTCTATCATTTTTTATTGCATCCATTTGATTCATCTGTCTTCTCTTCTTTATTTGTCTTGCTAGTGGTCTATCAATTTTGTTGATGTTTTCAAAAAACCAGTCCCTGGATTCATTGATTTTTTGAAAGGTTTTCTGTGTCTCTACTTCTTTCAGTTCTGCTCTGATCTTCTTTATTTCTTGCCTTCTGCTAGCTTTTGAATGTGTTTACTCTTGTTTCTCTAGTTCTTTTAATTGTGATGTTAGGGTATCAAGTGTAGATCTTTCCAGCTTTCTCTTGTGGGCATTTAGTGCTATAAATTTCCCTCTATACACTGCCTGAAATGTGTCCCAGAGATTCTGGTATGTTGTGCCTTTGTTCTCTTTGGTTTCAAAGAACATCTTTATTTCTCCCTTCATTTCGTTATTTATCCAGTAGTCGTTCAGGAGCAAGTTGTTCAGTTTCCACGTAGTTGTGCAGTTTTGAGTGAGTTTTTAAATCATGAGTTCTAGTTTGATTGCACTGTGGTCTGAGAGACAGTTTGTTGTGATTTCTGTTCTTTTACATTTGCTGAGAAGTACTTTAGTTCCAATTATGTGGTCAATTTTAGAATAAGTGCAATATAGTGCTGAGAAGAATGTATATTCTCTTGATTTTGGGTGGAGAGCTCTTTAGATTTTTATGAGGTCTCTTTAGTGCAGAGGTGAGTTCAGTTCCTGGCTATCCTTGTTAACTTTCTGTTTTGTTGATCTGTCTAATGTTGACAGTGGGATGTTAAAGTCTGCCATTATTATTGTGGAGGAGTCTAAGTCTCTTTGTAGGTCTCTAAGGACTTGCTTTATGCATCTGGGTGCTCCTGTATTGGGTGCATATCTATTTAGGATAGTTAGCTCTTCTTGTTGAATTGATCTCTTTACCATTATGTAATGGCTGCCTTTGTCTTTTTTCTTCTTTGTTGGTTCAAAGTCTGTTTTATCAGAGACTAGAATTGCAACTGCTGCTTTGTTTATGCTTTCCGTTTGCTTGTTAGATCTTCCTCCATCCCTTTATTTTGAGTCTATGTGCATCTTTGCATGTGAGATGGGTCTCCTGAATACAGCACACTGATGGGTCTTGACTCTTTATCCAATTTGCCAGTCTGTGTCTTTTAATTGCGTCATTTAGCCCATTTACATTTAAGGTTAATATTGTTATGTGTTAATTTGATGCCGTCATTATGATGTTCGCTGGTTATTTTGCCCGTTAATTGATGCAGTTTCTTTATAGCATTGATAGTCTTTACAATTTGGCATGTGTTTGTGTGGCTGGTACCAGTTGTTTCTTTCCATGTTTAGTGCTGCTTTCAGGAGCTCTTGTAAGGCAGGTCTGGTGGTGAAAAAATCTCTCAGCATTTGCTTGTCTGTAAAGGATTTTTTTTCTCCTTCACTTAGGAAGCTTACTTTGGCTGGATATGAAATTCTGCAGTGAAAATTCTTTTGTTTAAGAATGTTTAGGCCGGGCGCGGTGGCTCAAGCCTGTAATCCCAGCACTTTGGGAGGCCGAGACGGGCGGATCACGAGGTCAGGAGATCGAGACCATCCTGGCTAACACGGTGAAACCCCGTCTCTACTAAAAATACAAAAAACTAGCCGGGCGAGGTGGCGGGCGCCTGTAGTCCCAGCTACTCCGGAGGCTGAGGCAGGAGAATGGCGTAAACCCGGGAGGCGGAGCTTGCAGTGAGCTGAGATCCGGCCACTGCAGCCCAGCCCGGGCTACAGAGCAAGACTCCGTCTCAAAAAAAAAAAAAAAAAAAGAATGTTTAATATTGTTCCCCAGTCTCTTCTGGCTTGTAAGGTTTCTGCCGAGAGATCTGCTGTTAATCTGATGGGCTTCCCTTTGTGGGTAACTTGACCTTTCTTTCTGGCTGCTCTTAACATTTTTTCTTTCATTTCAACCTTGGTGAATCTGACAATTATATGTCTTACTTCTTGAGGGTTATCTTTGTGGTGTTCTCTGTGTTTCCTGAATTTGGATATTGGCCTGTCTTACTAGGTTGGGGAAGTTCTCCTGGATAGTATCCTGAAGAGTGTTTTCCAATTTGGTTCCATTCTCCCTATCACTTTCAGGTACAGCAATCAAATGTAGATTTGATCTTTTCACATAGCCCTGTATTTCTTGGAGGCTTTGTTTGTTTCTTTTTACTCTTTTTTCTCTAACCTTGTCTTCTTGCTTTATTTCATTAATTTGATCTTCAGTCACTGATACCCTTTCTTCCATTTGATCAAATCGGTTATTGAAGCTTGCGCATGCATCACGAAGTTCTCCTGTCATGATTTTCAGCTCCGTTAGGTCATTTAAGGTCTTCTCTACACTGTGTTTATTCTAGTTAGCTACTTGTCTAACCTTTTTTCAAGGTTTTTAGCTTCTCTGCGATCGGTTCGATCTTGCTTCTTTAGCTGGAAGAAGTTTGTTATTACCGACCTTCTGAAGCCTACTTCTGTCAACTTGTCAAAGTCATTCTCCGTCCAGCTTTGTTCCGTTGCTGGCGAGGAGCTGCATTCCTTTGGAGGAGAAGAGGCACTCTTATTTTTAGAATTTTCAGGTTTTCTCCTCTGCTTTCTCCCCATCTTTGTGGTTTTATGTACCTTTGGTCTTTGATGTTGATGACCTACAGATGGGGTTTTGGTGTAAATGTCCTTTTTGTTGATGTTGATGCTATTCCTTTCTGTTTGTTAGTTTTCCTTCTAACAGTGAGGTCCCTCAGCTGCAGGTCTGTTGGAGTTTGCAGGAGGTCCACTCCCGACCCTGTTTGCCTGGGTATCACCTGTGGAGGCTGCAGAACAGCAAATATTGCAGAACAGCAAATATTGCTGCCTGGTCCTTCCTCTGGAAGCTTTGTCCCAGAGGGACACCCACCTATATGAGGTGTCTGTCAGCCCCTACTTGGAGGTGTCTCCCATTTAGGCTACATGGGGGTCAGGGACCCACTTAAGGAGCAGTCTTTTTGTTCTCAGAGCTCAAACCCTATGTTGGGAGAACCACTGCTCTCTTCAGAGCTGTCAGACGGGGACGTTTAAGCCTGCAGAAGTTGTCTGCTGCCTTTTGTTCAGCTAAGCCCTGCCCACAGAGTTGGAGTCTAGAGGCAGTAGGTCTTGCTGAGCAGTAGGTCGGCTCTGCCCAGTTCAAGTTTCCTGGCCACTTTGTTTACCTACTCAAGCTTCAGCAATGGTGACGCCCGTCCCCCAGCCAGGCTGCTACCTCACAGTTCCATCTCAGACTGCTGCGCTAGCAGTGAGCAAGGCTCTGTGGGCATGGGACCCACTGAACCAGGCACGAGAGAGAATTTCCTTGTCTGCCGGTTGTTAAGACCTTGGGAAAAGCATAGTATTTGGGTGGGAGTGTCCTGTTCTTCCAGGTACAGTCTGTCATGGCTTCCCTTTGGCTAGGAAAGGGAAATTCCCTGACCCCTTGTACTTCCCAGGTGAGGTGATGCCCTACCCTGCTTCAGCTAGCCCTCTGTGGACTACACCCACTGTCCAACCAATCTCAGTGAGATGAACCAGGTATGTCAGTTGGAAATGCAGAAATCACCTGTTTTCTGTGTTGATGATATTGGGAGCTGCAGACTGGAGCTGTTCCTATTCGGCCATCTTGGAACAGTTACGGCATTTTTCTATGTTGTACTACATTAGTTAGAATGAAAGAATAAGGGGCTGTATTAAAAAGACCCAGACACAATGGCTTGAAAACAATAACTGAAAATATTTTGTGGGTAAAACAAATGTGAAGAGTCCATGAGGACTCTGGTTCCTTTTATCTCATTTTCTTTACCACCCCCTAGGGTTTTCTTTGTTAGCACAGTCTAAACTGGGTCATAGGTTTGCCCAGGTTCCAGCTTTCAGAGAGGAGATAGAGAGTGGATAGACCTTTGTCCTTTTAAGTCCTGGGCCTGGAGTAGCATATATCATCTTTGCTCATAGTTCCCTGACAAAAACTAGTCATAATCCACTTACAGTTTTATTGAGTTATAAAACTCATCGCTAGCTTGATTGCCATATGTCTACATCTGGCTGTGGGAGAGGGGAGATTCGGTAGAGAGGTGTAGTGGTCTTTGCTTTAATTGCTTGCAATTTTCAGGGTCCAGAATGTTAACCATTACACCATGGGGCTGGCTTAATTGCATGCAATTTTCTTACAGAAGATGTACCTGTTTTTTTTTCTTTCTTTTAAACAACACTTTAACATGTCAAAAATAGTTTTTCAATTGATTGTAATGGGCTGTGATATGGCTCGGATATTTGTCCCCTCCAAATTTCATGTCAAAATGTAATCCCTAGTTTAGTAGGTGGTGCCTGGTGGCAGATGTTTGGATCATGGGAGTGCATCCCTTGTGAATGGTTTAACACTATCCTCTTGGTGATAAGTTAGTTCTCACTCAGTTCACGTGAGTTCTGGTTGTTTAAAAGTGTGTGGCACTTCCCCCTTGTTCTTTTGCTTCCACTCTCATCATGTGAGATGACTGCTTTCCCTTCACCTTCTGCCGTGATTGTTAGCTTTCTAAGACCGTTTCCAGAAGCAGATGTTGGCACCTCGCTTCTTGTCCTGTCTGCAGAACCTTGAGCCAACCAAACCTCTTTTCTTTATAAATTACCCAGCCTCAGATATTTCTGTATAGCAATGCAAGAACTCCCTATTACTGGCAGTATAGTATTTTTTTAATGCAGATGAACATGTCATGATTTACTTAGCCATTTCTCTACTGTTGCATATTAAGCTGCTCCCAATTTCTTGTTATGAACAAAATGTAAACATATATGCATGTCCTTTCTATTTATAAATGTCCAATATTTAGAAAAAAGGCATTGTCCCACGTCTTTATCATATTTGTGTGTTTGTAAAATGGACTTATGATATTTTTCTTATTTATTTGTAGTTTTAATCAATTAATACACGATAGTTGTATATATTTTTGGGGTATATGTGATATTTTCATACCTGCATACAATGTATAATGACCAAGTCAAGCTATTTGGGAAATCTGTCATCCTAAACATTTGTCTTTTTGTTGGAAACATTAAAATTCTTCTCTTTTAGCTATTTTGAAATATATAATTATTTTAAACTGTAATTTCCCTACTGTACTATCAAATACCAGAACTTATTCTATCTACCTATATTTTTGTACCCATTAACCAACTTTACTTCATGTCCTCTGCTCTCTTTTCCTTCCCAGCCTCTGTTAACTGTCATTCTGCTCTCTACCACCATGACATCCACTGTTTTAGCTCCCACATAGGAGTGAGAACATGAGATATTTGTCTTTTTGTGCCTGGCTTATTTTACTAAACATAATGATCTCCAGTTCCATCCATGTTGCTGAAAATGACAGGACTTAATTCTTTTTAAGGCTGAATAGTATTCCGTTGTGTATATATACAACATTTCTTTATCCATTAAACCATTAATGGACATTAAAGTTCATTCCATATCTTCACTGTTGTGAATAGTGCTGCAGTAAAAATAGGAGTGTGGATATCTCTTTGATATACTGATTTCCTCTTTTTTTTTTTTTTTTTTTTTTGAATATATTCCCAGTAGTAGGATTGCTGGGTCATATGCTAGTTTTACTTGTGGTTTTTTTGAGGACCCTCTATACTGTTTTCCATAATGGCTATACTACTTTACTGATCTTTTTCTCTCATTTAAACAACTGTCACAAAGTCAGTTTGACTTTTTGAGCTTGTATAATTTCTGTGCCTCAATAAAACTGAATGTTACAGTAAGGATTTACTGTACTTTTTTTTTTTTTTTTCTTCAGGAAGACTTACTTAGGTAGCCAGTAGAACAGTAACCTGAACTAATGAAATATTTCATCCTGATAAAACTGTTGAGTAGGGTTATCTTTCTTATTTTCATTAAATCTTTCTTACTTGGAAACATTGAATATTAAATGAGACAAAAACTGTAAGACTAACAGCAAACAAAACTACACTTTGACTATTTTATGTGCACGTATTACATTCATGACTTTGTGAAGATCATCTTAGTACTTGTAATCTTTTGGCATTGTTTGCATGTATATTCCCTTCAAGTGATGTTGGTTGATGATTCTGAAGTGCCCCACTATAAATATCAAGTACAACCTCTGTTGATTTAGAAACACTGTCTGTCATTATCAAGAGCAGCTAATCTTATTCAAAATAGTGACTTCATTGTTGTATTCCCATACATTTCTGTAGACATATGTTAAACTAAAGTGAACTTCTGCTATATTGTAATTGAGGGAGCTCTATTTTTGTGTGCCAGCTATCTGCCTCAGTAAATGTAAAATCTGTAGTTTTTTTCAGAGGCTACAATTACTGTAAATATTAATGAGCTGCGGGCATGTGAAATTTAAAGAACAGATGTGATTTAAAAGAGCAATTTGCAATTCTTAAATGTAGAGATTGGCATTTACTTTAAACTTGAAGTTGTTAAAGGGAGGTGTAGTAAGCACAGAAGTTGATACTTCAACAAAACCTACTTCTGTTTTTGTTCAGTGTAATTTCAATTTCTGTAGTTGTTCATTTACATGATCTCAATTGATCCTTTTTTCTGATCATTTATGTCATTTGGTTTTATATTTTTTAAATATCAGTCTTCACTTTCTGTTATATACTACCTTCATATGTATATTAACTGAATTCATTTAGATTCAGCTTTTCTTATTATTAAAAAGAGAATACTTAATATTTAGGGTCTTTACATCTCATTATACTAAGTGTTTGGTGAATTTATGTCATGGGTCCAAATACTTGTCATAAATACAGTTGTTGATTTTTAAATCTTACATAATAACCATATTATTCCTAAAAGTTGAAAACATTGTTATGTTTTAATAATTTCACCAAGTAAGCATATTCATCTAAATAGTATTATGTTAGATTAAGAATTGATGATGTCACTGAAAACATTGTTATATTTTAATAATTTCACCAAGTAAGCATATTCATCCAAATAGTATTATCTTAGATTAAGAATTGATGATGTCATTGTTATATGTCTGTCAGTCCCTGGGCTAGATTTCTCTTTGGCCTGACAAATGAATTTTTTTTTTTTTTCCTAGGTAGGAGTTGTGACTAGTTAGGAGTTGTTTTTTGTTTGTTTCTTGGTTTGAAAAAAATCCTTTTTTGTATAATTATAAAAATATATATATGCTTGTCATAAGAATTCAAGCAACGTATATATCTATATATTACAAGCATATATACATACATACATGAAAGATATACATGTCATCCTTCCCATATACCACTCCCAATAGACCATCAATATAGATTGTCCCCAACTTCTGATGGTTTGACTTATAGTTTTTCAACTTTATGATGGTATAGAAGCAATACTCATTCAGTAGAAATCATATCTCAAACTTTAAAATATGATCTTGGGCTAACAATATAAAATAGGATACTCTCTTGTGATGCTGGTAAGTGACAGCCAGTCACAGCTTCCAGGCAGCCATGTGATCTTGAGGATAAATAGTTGATACTCTACAGTGTTGCCTGATGATTTTGTCCAACTGTAGTCCAATGTTAGTGTTCTGAAGATGTTTAAGGTAGGCTGGGCTAGACTATGGTGTTAGGTAGGCTAAGTATATTAAATGCATTTTTGATTTATGATATTTTTAACTTACTGTGGGTTCATCAGGATGTTATAAGTCAAGGCACATCTGTATACATGAAAAATGAAAAATACGCATTATCTTTCCCACATACCACTCCCAAGAGACTCATTATAGTTTGTTATGTTCTGTGCAGGGGACTTAAGAGAGAAAATTTCATGACAGATGAAGGAATGTATGAGTGAAAGGATAAAATGAAGTGAATCGAAGTAGTGAAAATATGCCATGATAGTATCTCACCATCACCTCTGTGTATTTACTCATTCTTTTCACATTTGAGAATATTATTTAGTAATATTATGTTAAAGAACAATAAAAAATTAATTTTTTTTTTAACAAATAGTTGACAAAAGCTACAAAACTAAATGAGACCATATAGGAATGTATAAAGAAAATTCATCCCAATAGATTTCTTGGGAGCTTTAGAGCTATGGCTGACAGTCATTTCAAAGTGTAGCTTGAAATCTCTATTGTGCTACTGAAGATTATCAGGATATCTTGTAGTTTCTTCACTTATTTATTTATTTATATAAATATGTTGCCCAAACTGGAGTGCAGTGGTGCCATCTCAGCTCACTGCAACCTCCACCTCTTGGGTTCAAGCAATTCTCCTGCCTCAGCCTCCCCAGTAGCTAGGATTACAAGCATGTGCCACCATGCCTGGCTAATTTTTGTATTTTTAGTAGAGATGGGATTTCATCATGTTGGCCAACCTGGTCTCAAACTCCTGATCTCAAGTGATTTGCCTGCCTCAGCCAAAATACTGGGATTACAGGTATGACCCACCGCCACCAGCCAGCTTCTTCACTTTTAAGGGAGAGTTAGAATTTTTTTCTTCAGGGCTTTGTAAGGTAGGGTAGGTAGTAGTGGTGGGGAAAGTGGAGTAGGGGCTTTTTGTGCTCATTTTTTCTCCAGCATTGACTTGACATTGTATTGACATCCGTTTTCTTACATGTCGTCGTTGGCTATGTTGTGGCACTCAGGTGGGAGACCCTAAAACTTGTCAATAATTGCTACTTCTCAAGAAATATAGAAATTATAATGTAATTAGAAAGCAGTTATAAAACTGATTGAGGTTATGTTCTTTTCTAGTTCCTGGGTATCGAGGTGAACAATAAAACAGACTATGACCCCTGCCTTTGTGATGGACCTTGGACCCTAGGGGGTATAGACATTAAACATGCTCAAATTTTGTATTATAAACTGTACTATGAAGGGAAAAAGGGGAGCACTACTAAAGAATAATAGGGGCATCATTTAGATTTGGTGGTAGGAGGTTGGAGTGAATTGGAGTGGCCACAATGCGCAATAATCCCTTATTGACTTCTCACTGTGGATATGACACTCTGAAAGTGTTTGAAATATAAATGAAAGAAAATGACAGAGGCAAGTCTTAATCATTTTAGGTTTATTTGCCAACATTAAGGACATGTGCCTGGGAGGTAGGTCTTTGCCTTTTTCCAAAGATGATTTTGAGGGCTTCGGTATTTGAAGGGGAAAGGGCAGATGTTGAGGGAAGAAAAATCTTTAAAAACTGTGTCAATAGATAAAAAGACAAAAGGTTTGCATCCTTTTGCATCTTTAATCAGCTTTCACTGAATACACAATTTTCATGTGAGCAGAGGTAGGGGAAATAGCCACTCATACCTTCATCAGGCTCAGTGAATCTGCATTTTTACATAAGATAGTGTAGACAGTAGGGTGGAGGAAGCAATCAGATACTTATTTGTCTTAGTAGTGGTGGGGAAAGTGGGGAATTTCCTTGTGGGCAAATTGTGAGGGAGGTATGTAGCTTTTTATCTTCATAGCCATCTTATTTAGCAACCAAATGGGAAGCAGATCTGCATGACCCAGTTCCCAGCTTGACTTTTCCCTTGGGCTTAGTGAGTTTGAGGTCCCAAGATTTATTTTCCTTTCACAGGGAGCCAGCATTATTTTCCTGTTTAATCCTTTTATAGAAATAGTTGATTTTTTTAGTAGAGCCAGATTTTTTTGGCTTGAAAAAGCTCTACCTCATTGACTTATTTCAGAAATTGCATCTGTATTCGTCAAGTCAATTTTATGCTATTTTTCTGCCTTGGAAATTAACTGTACATATGTAGAATTAAGTGAGAAATTTAGTTGTGATGCCCTGCTTTGGTAATGAAAGGACAAAAGTACTATGTGTAGATGCTCAATTGTTATTTGCTCTTAAGAAAACAGTATTCATTCAACAGCTATTCCTGTGAGGTTTCTTGTTAGTGGCTTGTTTGGAAATTAAGATTGGTTAGTTTATATTTTCTTTACTGCAAAAGTAAAATAAAATGGCTCTTTCTCTTCTACCAAAATAATCATATATATGTGAATAAGGTAACTAAAAGATAAGTATTTTAAAGGTTTTAGATTCAAGACTACCATAAAGGGATAGGGGAATAAAGTAAACATAACTTCACTTAGAAGAAATTATCTATTTAGATAAATAAAACAGTACAACCCTGTAAGGGTGAGAAAAATGTATAAGTATCTAAGAATCAGTGTTAACTTAGTTTTCTCTTTCCCTTTTTCCCCCATGTTGAAGACAGATTTTATGATGTCTGTGGAAATAATTTATGAGTGAAAGTGATTGTCGTTTGTTCAACCTAATCTAGTATTCAAGATGTAACCTGTTGAAGCCAACATGATGTAATAATAGCTACCATTTACTGAACAGTTACTGTCTTACGTGTCCGTGTGAAGAGACCACCAAACAGGCTTTGTGTGAGCAACATGGCTGTTTATTTCACCTGGGTGCAGGCGGGCTGAATCCAAAAAGAGAGTCTGCAAAGGGTGCTGGGATTATCATTAGTTCTTATAGGTTTTGGGATAGGCGGTGTAGTTAAGAGCAATGTTTTGGGGGCAGGGGGTGGATCTCACAAAGTACATTCTCAAGGGTGGGGGAGATTATAAAGAACCTTCTTAAGGGTGAGGGAGATTACAAAGTACATTGATCAGTTAGGGTGGGGCAGAAACAAATCACAATGGTGGAATGTCATCAGTTAAGGCTATTTTCACTTTTGTGGATCTTCAGTTCTTCAGGCCATCTGAATGTATACCTGCAGGTCACTGGGGATATGACAGTTACTTGGTACTCTACTACGTATTTTACAAGTATTTTAACTTATTTAAGTATTACATTTCTCTAAAATAAGTATAATTTGCCTCCTTTTGCAGATGAGGAAACAAACTCAGAGTCCAATGTCACATGCATATTAAGGGAACAACCAGGTTTTAAATCGAGGTCCGTTTGACAACAAAGCTTGTGCTCTTTCCTCTAAGATAAGCTGTAGGGTTGGAAAAGACACAAATACTGGGTTTAATGGTGGGGAGGTCTGGTTCAAGTTATGACTCAGTCACTGATTATTTATGTGACTTGTCTTGTTTTCCTCAACTGTGAAATGGGTCTAGTGCAAAACCTCCTTTGAAGAGTCACTGTGAGGTCCAATGAGTTACCTGTAAAAAGTTGAGGTGTGGCTGCCAAGGCCTGATAATAAAATGTAGCAGGTTCAACAAAACTTTTTTTTTTTTTTTTTTTTGAATAATAAGGAATGTTTTCACCCTCTACTTTGGAGGCCAGAGTGGGAAAAATATTTAAAAGTAATTCATGTATTTGTATGGTCTTAAACCAAATGTCATTATATTTTTAGGTCACTGAAATCCATATTGACATTTGCAAATTTCAGGAGCTTCATTTGCAAATGATAATATAGTTTTTGCATGAGGAGAGAATTTTTTTCCCATAGAGCTCAAACAGAGGCTAGATGGAGACAGCTCTTAATGTAGAAATTGTGAAACATCAGCTTCTCTCTAGATACCACTTGACTTGTTTATTCAGTGGATTTGAATTAAGACAGCTTTCATATGACTAGAAAAATACAAGCAAAGATAATTGAATGTACTGCTTCTACATACAACTCCCTTCTCCCCTTGAACAATTTCTTTACTATCCTTCCTCTTTCGAAAATAAAGAGAAAGGTTTTTCTATTATATTTTTTGCCTTCTTATTTTTTTTGTTTGGTTTTAGTTTTATTGTTTTGTTGACTTGCTTTGACTTTGAAATGGCAACTGTCCTTACCAACCGTTGGGTGGGGGTGGTAGTTGAAGAATATCAGTCAGTATCACAGCTGAAAGTATGCTCTGCAGCAATAAGGCTTTAAGTTTTATCTGACATTCTAATTTTGCTATTTTTCCCATTAATGAAAATGAAATTTAATTTTCCCTCCCAAGAAAAAGGAAGGGTTAAATTTAAGGAACCATGAATACTCTGAAGTAGAGGATAGGGAGAAAGGGAGAGGGGATCGTCTGTCCTAACCCTTTGATCTGTCATTTCTGTCCTCTCAGCTGTGTCCCCATTCTTGTTTCTGTTTGTCTTCTTCCTCCCCAGGGTTGTCAGTGAACGTAGCAATGCCTGACTGGCACTGGACTGTGTTAATTGCTTGCACAGGGTGCTGGAAACTCCTGTGGGTACATTCCTCTGTGTTCACATTTTGCAAGGAGAGGAGAATGGTGATAATGCTGTTGATAACTTACTATGTCCTAGGCATTGCTTTAAATACTTTCATTTCTATGTTACAGGTAAAGAAATTGAATTTTAGAGTAACTTCTGTAAAATTATTGACTGAGATCATGCTGCTAGTAAAAGGCATGGCTACAATTTGAATCCAGATTTGTCTGGTGCCAAAGCCTTGATTAATATCATTGTATTCATCGTAATAATTCCCTTAGTTAACTATAATTATTATGTATTAAGGATTCAGAGATGACTAAGCTACTGTCCTTGCCCTTAAGTTGCTCTCTGTGTAGTCACAGGAAGCATTCATGTAATCTAATTATAAGACAGCATGACAAAACTCTAATAGAAGTATGTGCAAAGCTATGGAAGCACAGGGATCGGTTCTTTTTGAAGAGTTGAAGGCTTCATAAAAGACATGATACTGGATTTGAGTAGTTCTGTCTGTTTTTACTAGTTTCATCATTAGTTTTATGGTGGAATAGCATTTGGGACATAGGCAATAGCACTAATAAAAGCAGAGAGATATGCAGGCAGTTGGCTCACTCAAGCAGTTTTGAGTGTGCAGTTGTGGTTGATGCATGGCAGAGAAAGGCAATGTCCAGAGATAAGACTGGGGAGTTAGGTTGGCACTAAGTTTTGAAGGGTCTTATAGCAATGCTAAGGATTTTGGACTCTACTCTAGAAGTATTAGTGAGCCATTAAACATCTTTAAGCTAGAAATGGCTTAATACGGTTTGCCAGCACCTGATCACAATGGCAGTAGTGTGAAGATTGAATTGAAAGGGAAAGAAACTACAGGCAGGGAAACCTTTGATAAGACTAATGTCGTTCATAGATAAGAGGGAGTGAGGGCCTGAAATAATGCAGCAGTGGTAGGGGTAGCAAGGATAGAAGGGGCTTAAGAAATTAACTAGAATGGATATGTGAGGAAGGAATGATGAGTCAGTTTAAGATATTTTTATTTTTTATTTTTTTTTAGCATAGGAGGTTGTAAGGATGGTGTTGCCATTTATTGAGATAGGGAAACTGAATGGATGACCAAGTTGGGGGTGTGGGACAGATAATAAATTTGTCTTTTGGACATGTAGAGACTAAAGTACATCTGGGACTTTTTGTGAAAGGAGGTGTCCAATAAGCTCATGACTCATGATCTATGTTTTCAACCAACTAGAAGTAGATTTGAGTCTGGAGCTCACCAGAGGGGCCCGGAACGGAGAAACCAATTAGTGAGTCATCAACAGAGAAGTGATAATTGAATCAGTGGAAACAGATGAGATCTCACAGAGGGAAACAAAAATTGAGGGCAACCTTTATGTATTATTTGCTCATCTACCTGCCTTGGTTGTCTATAAATGGATTTGAATGGGTGGACTAATGTGTAATAACTAATAACTCAAACATAGGAAGATCTCTCTCCAACCCTAATGACTGCGAATACAATCTAGTATTTCTTTCTGGCAGGACGATCTGATTACCAAACTTCTTGTAGATTCATAGGGCTCTCTTAAAACCAAGTAACATTTCAAAACAACATGTTGTACGTGAGAAATATATATATACTTTGTGTTTGTCAATTAATAAGAGCAAATGAGATCCTGGTCTTCCTCTCTGACATTAGAATTACTTCTGCATACTGTATCATAGAGGCCCACTTTCCTTGGTCTTGGAATGAGGAGATGGTGAAAGGAGCTCAGCTTTCTTGTGTAGCAAGTATGTGAAACTTACAGTAAATGAGAATTTGTATAGGGAGTAAGTCCAGTATATTTTCTAGCCTATTCTATTATTTGTCACCAAGGAGATAGTGACATGTCATGACTCTTTGTGGTACTTCAACCAAATTTAAATGAAATAGAAACTCTTTTAATGTCCATAGTATATTGTACTCAATAATATCTGGCAAATCAATACTAGTAGACATGCCAGACTATCATTTTCCTATTCTTATCAAATGTGTGAAAGTATTTGTGCACATTAAATGTGAGATAAGCAATAAAATTGGTTGTATTTTAGGTCCTAGAAATGAATAATTTCCCCAGCTCTGGCATTAGAGTAATCATAGCCATGGAATTATTATCCAGATGAATTGGGGTAACAAAATAAAAACTAGATTTCATTCCATCTACTGTTTGTAAATAGATGCCACTGTCTTTACTTATAGTAAGTCAGATTCCAGGATTTGTATTATATGCTTATGTTTATAATTTAAATATTCTAATCTTGTAAATTATAGGAGACAGCGTGTTTAGTGGAAGGAGCAGAGGCTTCGGTGCCTGATAGTCCCTGGTCTTAAATCTGGGTTTTGCCATTTCCTAGCTGAGTGAATTAGACAGTACTCAGCTTCACAGTTGTTGTTTTCTCCCTAATTGTAAAATGGGGATAATTGTAGCACCAATCTCTGGATTCTTGTGAGAATAGTGAATATAAAATGCCAAACTCAACGTATTTAGTAACCTATTTTTCTTGTTCTACTTAACATGGATTAAGCCAGCGTTTCTCAACATATGCTTTATTAAGCCCTAATCCTTCAATATACTTTTTTAAAAAAACATGTTTGTTGGTTAACTAAATTTGAGAAATTCTGCCTACTGCTATAATTCCCTCTTGGAGAGCTATAACAGACATTAATGTATTTAATCGTGCTGAGAAGCCACCACATAAACAAATCTTTTTTTGTTGCTGTTGTTTAAATTTTTCAACCTAACATTTTCCAAATTTATTTTGTTACTGTGCATTTTTTTTCTTGGAACACCTATTAATAATAGCTCATTTTGATGGGGTACATTTTAGAAAAGGTTAATTTAGTAATCAGGACCAGGTACTACTCAATTAAGTGTTTAACTTTATTGAACCACAGCTACCATTATATCTTGTGGACTAAATGGTGCTAGCCAGCTTAAAAGTTTGGGAATTTGTGTGTTGTAATGGACGGGATTAGAGTTCAGGAGAACCGAGTTTCAATTGCAGTTCTGCAAATTGTAACTGTGTGGCCCTGACTAGTGACTCAACTCTACACAGACAAGTCATAGTGTCCTCATCTATGAAATAACACCCTTTCTATCTGCCTCACAAGATTGCCAGAAGAATCTGTGAGAAAATAGTTGTAAAAACAAGTTGGGAAATTAAAACTGCTGTCAATGGAAGATGGTATTTCTACTACTCTAGGAAAAGGAATTGTAGGAGCAGTGAATGAATAATAGACAGTCTGAGATTGAGCTATGCTGCTCTTGTTCCCATCAAGCAGCCTTGGATATCATCAGCTACCTGCCTGAAAACATTTTCAACTCCTAATTTCTTAATAATTAGAATGGTTCCCAGATGAATGTGCTTGAATGTCAGTAGCTTCATCTTTTGTTACTGTTCTTGGACTTGCTTACAGAAGCCATTTCACAATACAATATGTAGTTTAGTAGCATTTAGCTATGCCTGCTGCTGAATATTCAACACTGAATTGTAATTATGATGCACAATGGAAAAGAAGATTGTTAGGATTTAATTAATAACCTCTAGTTAATGGGTTTAATGCTCAGCCTTCTCATATAGTTCAACTTTCTTTGAGTCTACATGTAATATTTCTTTTCTGTTGAGATGTTAAGCAAACTGATATTGCTTTAACATTAAACACCATGTGAAGGATGAGAAAGATCTTGATTTAGTTTCAGTACTATTTTTTTCTATTATCTTCTTGATGAGTGTTAAGGGAGGGTTGTATAACTTATTTCCTTATTGTTTCTGGAAAACCTTAGGTGGCACTCTGAATAAGCTATGCAAAGCTTTCAAAAGATTACAACCATGTTTTCTACAATTTTTTTTTTTTTTTAACTTTTAGGTCTACAGGTACATGTGAAGGTTTGTTACGTAGGTAAACTCGTGTGATGGGGGTTCATTGTACACATTAGCTCAGCAACTAGGTATTAAGCCCAGTACCCAAAAGTTATATTTTCCACTCCTCTTCCTCCTCTCACCCTCAAGTACATCCCAGTGTTTGCTGTTGCCTTCTTTGTGTTCATAAGTTCTTATGATTTAGCTCCCACTTGTAAGTGAAAACACTTGGTGTTTGGTTTTCTGTTCCTGTGTTAGTTTGCTAAGGATAATAACCTCCAGCTCCATCTGTGTTCACGCAAAAGACACAATCTTGTTCTTTTCTATGGCTGAATAGTATTCCATGGTGTATATATACCACATTTTTTTTATCCAATCCATCATTGATGGACATTTAAGTTGATTCTATGTCTTAGCTATTGGGAATAGTGCTACAGTGAACATTTGCAGGCATGTGTCCTTATGGTAGAATTATTTATATTCCTTTGGATATATACCCACTACTGAGATTGCTGGATTAGATGGTAGCTCTGCTTTTAGCTCTTTGAAGAATGTTCATACTGCTTTCCACAGTGGTTAAATTTACACTTCCACCAACAGTGTACAAGTGTTCCCTTTTCTCTGCAACCTTGCCAGCATCTGTTATTTTTTGACTTTTTAGTAATGGCCATTTTGACTAGTGTGAGATGGTATCTCATTGTGGTTTTGATTTTCATTTCTCTAATGATTAGTGATGTTGAGTTTTTTTTTTTTCATATGCTATTGACTACATTTATGTTTTCTTTTGAAAAGTGTCCATGTACTTTGTCCACTTTTTAATGGGATTGTTTGTTTTTCTCTTGTAAATTTGTTGAAGTTCTTTTTAGATGTTGGATATTAGACCCTTGTCAGATGCATGATTGGCAAAAATTTTCTCCCATTCTGTAGATTGTGTGTTTATTCTGTTGATAGTTTCTTTTGCTGTGCAGAAACTCTTAAGTTTAATTAGATTCCACTTGTCAATTTTTGCTTTTGTTATGATTGCTTTTGGTATCTTTGTTATGAAATCTTTGCCCATTCCTATGTCCAGGATGGTATTGCCTAGGTAGTCTTCCAGTGATTTAATAGTTTTGGGTTTTGCATTTAAGTCTTTAATCCATTGAGTTGATTTTTGTATATGGTATAAGGAAGGGCTCCAGGTACAGTCTTCTACATATGGCTAGTCTGTTATCCCAGCACAATTTATGAATAGGGAGTCTTTTCCCCATTGCTTGTTTTTGTCAGCTTTGTTGAAGATAGGTGGTCATAGGTGGGCAATCTTATTTCTGGGCTCTCTATTCTATTCCATTGGTCTATGTGCCTGGTTTTGTACCAGTACCATACTGTTTTGGTTACTGTAGCCTTGTAGTATATAGTTTGAAATCTGGTAACGTGATGCCTCCAGCTTTGTTCTTTTTACTTAGGATTGCCTTGGCTATTTGGGTATTTTTTGGTTACACATACATTTTAAAGTAGTCTTTTCTAGTTCTGTGAACAGTGTTGTTGGTAGTTTGATAGGGATTGCATTTAATCTGTAAATTGCTTTGGGCAATACGACCATTTTAATGATATTGATTCTTCCTATTCATGAGCAGGGGATGTTTTTACATTTGTGTCTTTTGATTTCTCTGAGCAGTGGTTTCTAATTCTTATTGTAGAGAACTTTTACTTCCCTGGTTAACTGTATTCCTAGGTGTTTTATTCTTTTTGTGGCAATTGTGAATGAGATTGGCTTTCTGATTTGGCTCTTGCCTTGCCTATTATCAATGTATAGGAATGGTAGGGATTTTTGAACATTGATTTTGTATCCTGAAACTGCTGAAGTTGTTTATCAGCTGAAGGAACTTTTGGGCCGAGACTGTGGGGTTTTCTAGATACAGAATCATGTAGTCTGCAAACCAAGACAGTTTGACTTCCTCTTTTTCTTTTGGATGCCCTTTATCTCTTTCTCTTGCCTGATTGATCTGACTAGGACTTCCAATACTATCTTGAATAGGAGTGGTGAGAGAGGGCATTCTTGTCTTGTGCCAGTTTTCAAGGTGAATCCTAGCTTTTGCCCATTCAGCATGATGTTGTCTGTAGGTTTCTCAGAGATGATTCTTATTATTTTGAGATGTATTCCTGTAATACTTAGTGTGCTGAGAGTTTTTAACATGAATGAGTGTTGAATTTTATCAAAAGTCTTTTCTGCATCTATTGAGGTAAACGTGGTTTTTGTCTTCAGTTCCGTTTATGTGATGAATCACATTTATTTATTTATGTATGTTGAAGTAACCTTGCATCCCGGAGATGAAGCCTGCTTGATCGTGGTGAATTATCCTTTTGATTTGCTGCTAGACTCCATTTGCAAGTATTTTGTTGAAGATTTTTGCATCAGTATTCAATCAAGGATATTGGCCCAGAGTTTTCTTTTTCTATTGTATCCCTGCAAGGTTTTTGTTTCAGGATGATGCTGGCCTCATAGAATGAGTTGGGGAGGAGTCCCTCAGTTTTTTTGGAATAGTTTCAGTAGGAATGGTACCAGCTCTTCTTTTGTGCATCTGGTAGAATTCGGCTGTGAATCCATCTGGTCCTGGGCCTGTTTTGGTTGGTAGGCTATTTATTTCTGATTCCATTTCAAAGCTTGTTGTTGGTCTGTTCAGATAATCAGTTTATTCCTAGTTCAGTCTTGGGAGGGTGTATGTGTCCAGGAATTTATCCATTTCTTTTATGTTTTCTAATTTGTATGCGTAGTGGTGTTAATAGTAGCTTCTGATGGTTATTTATATTTCTGTGGGGTCAGTGGCAATACTCCCTTCGTCATTTCTAATTGTGTTTATTTGTGTCTTCTTTCTTTTCAAGTCTAGCTAACATCCTATCTATCTTATTAATTTTTTCAAAAAGCCAACTCCTGGATTCATTGATCTTTTGAATGGTTTTTCCTGTCTTCATTGAAATTCTTGGTTGCAAATCTTTTTCTTTAAGAATGTTGAATATGGGCTCCCAATCTTTTCTTGCTTGGGTGGTTTCAGCTGAGAGGACCACTTTTAGCTTGATGGGGTGCCCTTTCTCTCTAGCTGCCCTTAATGTTGTTTCTTTCATTTTGCCTTTGGAACATCGGAAGATTATGTGTTTTGGGAATGATCTTCTTGTGTAGAATCTTGCAGGGGTTTTATGTATTTTCTGTATTTGACTGTTGGCCTCTCTAGCAAGGTTGGGAAAGTTATCATGGAAAATATCCTGAAATATGTTTTCCAAGTTCTTTGCTTTTCCCCTGTCTCTTTCAGGGATGCCAATGATTTGTAGATTTTGCCTGTTTACATAATCCCATACTTCTCAGTCATATTGTTTATATCTTTTTATTGTTTTTTATTTTTGTCGGTCTTATTTTAGAGAACCAGTTTTAAAGTTCTGAGATTCTTTCCTCAGGTTGGTTTATTCTGCTGTTAATACTTGTGATTGCATTGTTATATCCTTGTATTGTGTTATTCTGCTTTGTCAGATTTGTTAGTTTTTTTTTTTTTTTTTTTAAATTATTCCAGCTGTTTCATCCTTCAGCTCTTGTATTGTTTTATTGTGATTCTTAGCTTCTTTGGGTTGGGTTTCTCCGTCTTCCTGAATCTCAAAGATTTTCATTTCTTTCCATATTCTGAATTACATTTCTGTCATTTCAGGCAGCTCAGCCTGGTCGAGAACTCTTGTTGGAGAACTGGTGTGGTTGTTTGAAGGACGTACAACACTGGCCATTTGAGTTACCGGAGTTCGTACATTGGTTCTTTCTCATATCTGCCTGTGGGTATTCCTTTAACTGAAGCATAGACTGAGTACAGTCAGTAGACTTCTCTTCTGGTTCTTTTCACAGGACCGAGGCTTTGTGCACAGTCTTTATTGGAAGCTGACTTCTTGTCTTTGGTTTAAGAGAGGGCTATGTTAGTGAGTATTTTTGGTCTTGAAGCCTTGGCGTGTCATCCAGTAGGTGGCACTTAAGTGTACTGGTTAGTTGGTAGATTCTTGCTTGATCGTGTCTCTGCTATGTTTCCTCACAGTTGCAGCCATGTTCCTTATCAACGCTCTGAAAGTGTGTGTTCCTTTCCCCCTTGAGTGCTGGCTGTAGACCATGACTTGGTGCTCCTGGGCTGCCCACTGAAACTGGGGTGATCTCAGCATTTATGTTTTTTCCACAACTTGTAGGCAGCAGAGTAAGGGACCTTAGTAGTGATTTTGGCCAAGGGTCTTTTACTTGTACCGTGGGGGCTCCACCCCAGAGAGATGCAGGTCAGCAGTTGCTCAGTGCGAGCAGTCCAGGATTCAGGATCTGTGCTCTGGGCCCAACCTGGGTGTTCTCTAGTGGTGAGCAGTGGGGGGTGGGTGCGACCTGTGGGAAATGGAGTGACCCCTTTTTCTGTTGACTACAGTTAGTTGGAGGTTTGGGTAAAACACTTAGGATCTTTGCTTCTTCACTAGTCCGAGGGTAGCAAGGGAATTCCACTGCAGAGACAGTGGCAGAGAGGCTTTCAGTTGCTCCTGGGGGCTCTGTCCAGGGAGTTGCCGAGCTGCTACTGGCTTAATAGCTCTGGTGAGGGTAGCTGGTGACCCAGGCCTGGAGGACCTGCCTGGTGAGGAGTTATGGGAACGGGCTCCCGTGTAACAGTCTGGCTGCTTTTCTGTAGGGCTGCTATGGTATGCTGGATGCCTGCTCCAGTTGCTAATGACCTTGGATTTTCCAGTACCTCAAAGTATCAGCATTGAAGGCTGTGAAGCAGCAAATATGGTGGCCTGCCTCTCCCTTTGGGAGATCTATCTGAGGAAGATGTGGACTTGTTGCCAGACTTAAGGCACCTATAGGATATGGCTGGAGACTTTGGTTGGGAGGTCCTGCCTCATGAGGAGGAATGGGATTGAGGTTCCACTTAAGAAATGCTGTCTGGCCATGTTTTTGTAGAACAGCTGTGCTGTGCTGGTGGACCGCTTCCATCCCTGGTTGGCTTGGACTCCCCAAAGCCCGAAGGCTGGAATGGCTATGTCACCCAAAGAGCAAAGATGGTGGCGCACCCCTCCCTCTGGGAGCTTCCTTCCAGGGAGTTTTCATATTTCTTTTGGCCAGAGAACACTGGCAAGGGCTGCGGGTTCCAGTTGGGAGGTCCCACCCAGTGAGGAGGAATGGAATTGGGAATCACTTAAAAAAGCAGTCTGGTCACATTTTCATAGAGTAGCTGTGCTTTGCTCGGGGACCGCTTCTCCCCTGGCTTGAACTCTCCAAAACTCTAAGGGTGGAAGGGCTAAGTTGCCCAAACAGCAAAGATGGTGGTCTGCTTTTCCCTCTGGGTGCAATGTTTGAAACCAGAGAGGTTTCAAATTTCGTTTTGGCTAGAAAACACTGGTGGGGGTGGCTGGAGGTTCTGGTTCAGAGGTCCTGCCTAGTGAGGAGGAATGGGAAAACAGCAGTCTGGGCCCGGGTGCGGGGGTTCACGCCTATAATTCCAGCACTTTGAGAGGCCGAGGCAGGCAGATCACGAGGTCAAGAGATCAAGATCATCTTGGCCAACACGGTGAAACTCTGTCTCTACTAAAAATACAAAAATTTGCTGGTCGTGGTGGCACATGCCTATAGTCCCAGCTACTCGGGAGGCTGAGGCAGGAGAATCGCTTGAACGCGGGAGGTGGAGGTTGCTGTGAGCCGAGATTATGCCACTGCACGCCAGCCTGGAGACAGAGTGAGACTTCATCTAAAACACAAACAACAACAACAAAAAAACGTCTGGCCACGTTTTTGTAGAGCAGCTGTGCTGGTCTTGGGGAACTGGTTCTGACCTGGGATGGCTTGGACTCTCCAAAGTCCAAAGGCTGGAAAGACTAAGTTGCCCAAATAGCAAAAATGGCAGCCCGCCTCTCCCCCTGGGAGCTCTGTCTCAGAGAGGTGTGATGCTGCTCCCTTTGGCTGGCTAGAATTCCAAGCCAGTGGTTCTTATCCTGTGAGGTGCCATGGAAGTGGGGCCTGCAGATTGTTGCTGCCCAGTCCCCTGAATTCAGCCCCTTTCCTAGGGATATGTATGGGGGTCTAGCCTCCCACTTCTTTGGAGTCGCAGCTTCTTTAGCTGGGTTGCCTGGAAGTTACAGTTAAGTCCTGACCCCACTCCCAGTTTGTGGTATTTTTCATCATAGATTAACTTTTTCCACAATTTTATATAAATGGTATCATACAATATGTACTCTTTGGCTAAGGCTTTCACTCAGCCTAATGTTTTTCAGATTCATTTATGTTGTATATAGCAGATGATTATTCCTTTTTATTGGTGAATGGTATCCCATTTTATGGATATACAACAGTTTGTTTATTCATTCTCCTGTTGACGGTTACGTGGATTATCATCAGTTTGGGGCTATTAATAAAGCTGCTGTGGAAAGATTTGTACAAGTATTTTTATCAGTATATGCTTTTCTCATGTGTAATTGCCTAGAAATTGAAATTACTCGATCATAAGGCGGATATATATTTATCTTATAAAAAACTGCCAGATATTTTTAGAAAGTGCTTGTACCGTTTTATATGCTCACCAAAATAAATGAGCATTCTGGCCCTCTACATCAATACCAGGTATTGACAATCTTTTAAATTGTTTTGGTGGCTGCATACTGGAATCTCATATGTTCATTTGTAATGCTACTATAATATGCACTTACCTAATGATATTGAGTACTTTTTCATGTGCTCATTAACCATGTTTTTTTGTGACGTGTCTCTTCAAACCCTTTGCCCATTTTTACCTTTTAATATCTATCTTATTAAGTTGAAAGAGTTCTTTATATATCCTGGATAACAAACCTTTAGTTTTACCTTTTTTTATTTTTTATTTTTGAGACGGAGTTTTGCTCTTTGTCACCCAGGCTGGATGGAGTGCAATGGCACAATCTTGACTCACTGCAGCGTCCACTTCCTGTGTTCAAGCAATTCTCCTACCTCAGCCTCCTGAATAGCTGGGACTACAGATGTATGCCCAGCTAATTTTTTTCTATTTTTTTTAGTAGAGATGGAGTTTCACCATTTTGGCCAGTCTAGTCTCGAACTCCTGACCTCAGGTGATCCGCCCACCTCGGCCTCCCAAAGTGCTAGGATTACAGGCGTGAACCACCGAGGTCGATCAATACCAAGCCTTTATTATATATATTTTGTGAATATTTGTGTCTGGCCCATTCATTTATTAAAATAATTTATTTTGTAGGGAAGTTTTTCATTTGAAGCCTAATTTATCAATAGTTTTAATTGCTTTTTGTGTCCAAAGAAACGTTTGTCTGTCCCTAATGTTGCATTTTTGATATACATTTATTACTTACATATTGTTATATCCATTCAAATAAATTTTACTTTAATCTTGAAGCTTTCACCCATTAGCCAGTGATGCTCACTTAAGACCTTAAGTTGATTGCAAATCAATCTAAATATCTCAACAAAAAAATACAGAGTCAGTAGTTTCAGGTTTTTTTCCCCTCCTTCAAAGCCTAGGATATTTTCTAGTTTTGTAGTTTCAGGTTTTTTTCCCCTCCTTCAAAGCCTAGGATATTTTCTAGTTTTGTTGAGTTTTATATTTGAAGGATGAGGAGAGATAGCAGAAGTGTATTCTTCTCAGGCAAGAGGGATGAAAGTATAAATTGCTATGGGGAAACCTCAAATTCTAACATTCCTCTGTCTTCTCTATAGCTGCCATCACCCACCTTCTCCTTCCTTTCACTGTTCTCTCTGACGCAAGGGGTCACTGCTTGTAGGTTACCTGATTCCAACATTTTAGTAAAGGGTGGCCATCTAGAATTGCTCCTATAGCTGAAATTCTGGCTAAATTTTAAAGACCACTGGAGATTCTGGACAGTGTATGAATTTACATTATTTCTGAAGAGACTGTCAGATGTAAGTACAATACGATTTATATTAATAAAGCTACTTTCACAGGCGTTTTATTTAACCCTTTTCTCTGTTAGAGAAAAGCAGTACTTGTTTGGTAAAATGCTTGAGCCTAAAATCTGCTTACTTTTCAGACCTATGTCAACAGTTGATTTAAGAAACGTGAATCAGAATTGGGAGATGATCTCTAGTAGCATTATGCAAGAGTTATTTTATGTTGTATTTTATTTCATTTCATTATTTTATTTTATGATGAGGTCTTGCTATTTTTCACAGGCTGGTGTTGAACTCTTGGGCTCAAGGACTCTTCTCTCTTTAGCCTCCCAAGTAGCTGGGATTATAAGTGTGTGCCCCTGTGCCTGGCTGGAAGAGTCATGTTAGATATCACATTATAGGTTTTATTTTTTGTTTAATTGTTTAAAAACCTTTCATGAATTTTTATTTTATTAGAGAAGCAGAGAAGCAAAAATAAAAATGGAACAAAACCAAGAATCCCTCCCAACCAGAACCAGAATGGGTGTTGTAGGTGGGATCAAGTATACTTAGGGGCTCATCATATAGAGTCAGTAAGTGCAAATCGTTTTACAAGGATCGGAGGCCCAATATGCAGTGAAGAATTAAAGAGTTCTGGTTGCAGAAAATCCCCACTTAATGGTCTAATGTCTACAAAGTTTACCTGATCCTAGTTAGGAGACCTCTGGGTTGTCCAAAACAGCGATCTTCACATGACTGAGGAATGAAGAATAATAGCTCACTCAGTTATTAGTGAGAATTTTGTTTCTGTTATACTTACTGCAAATGTCTTGATGTGATGTGAATAACTGTTTCCCAGGATCTCCTTTTATTTTTGGCCCTATAAGGCTAAGAATAGCACAGGGTCTTCCACTTTATCTAGAGTAGCCAGTTGTGTATCTGGGTGTTTGTGTACGTTTTGTGCTGGACATGGGTTTGGTGGTGGGTGGTGGTGGTGGCGGCGGTGGCGGCGGAGGTGTTGGTGGAGGAGGAGGAGGAGATTTAAGTACTTACAGAAAACTTAGCAGTTTTTTAGTAGCTTTTTTTGAGATTATCAAGATTTTCTTCCTTGCCACATTTGTTAACCCTGGAGTCATATATATTTATGTTATCTGCTAAATGCCCATGTCAAGCTGTTCACATAATCAGTGGAGAAAGCTTTAAGGAAGCCAAAGATGTTTTTTAACTCCTTATATGATGAAAAATTTCTTTTGGGATCTGAGAGGCCCACTTTTAGCCTACCACTTCCACTTATGTGAGCATTCCAGTTATGTGTACTTTTGAACTCTTGAGGCAGTAATATTAAAAAGTGAAGTAAGTTTAAGTGTTAAAGATGGTTTGTTGATGAAGATCAGTGAATTGATTTTTATACCCTTTTCTTTACTCTTTTTTTTTTTTTTTTTTTATTGTTACAGAAGAAGCTACTATGGAGGAAACTGGGCCAGTTTTAGCTTTTCAGGACTATTGTCCTGGCTAAAGGAACACCAGGTAAAGTTTGTATCTGATCTTTTAATTTGCTTTGTTTTATTGTATGTTATATAGTAACCCTGCATTGAAGAAAACCCTAAGCTTCACCTGCAATACGGGATTGATTCTTTATTTTTCTTCACTTATTTTACAAAAAACATATAAAGTCACCTTTTCAGCTAATATTTTCCCAGTGTCTTTATCCCGTTTTAAATATAAATAGAGGCCGGGTGCGGTGACTCATGCTTGTAATTCCAACATTTTGGGAGGCCAGGGTGGGCGGATCACCTGAGGTCAGGAGTTCGAGACCAGCCTGGCCAACATGGCAAAATCCCGTTTCTACTAAAAATACAAAAATTAGCCGGGCATGGTGGCACGTGCCTGTAGTCCCAGCTACTCAGGAGGCTGAGGCAGGAGAATCACTTAAACTGGGGAGGTGGAGGTTGCAGTGAGCCGAGATTGCACCATTGCACTCCAGCCTGGACAACAGGGTGAGACTCTGTCTCAAAAAAAAAAAAAAAAAAAAAGAAGAAATATATATATGTGTATAAATATAAATATAAATAGAAATGTTGGCTGAAGAGTAAACTGTTTGTACTTAATAACCATTTTCTAATTATTTATGTGCCCAAATATGACAATAATGTTTCCCCAAAATCATCTTTAGAAAAAATATCCTAGTCCTTATAAAATCTCACATTTACTGGTTGCTCTTAGAGTTAGTATATTTTGAACAAACACCAAAAAAAAGAAAAAAAAAAAAAAAAGCCTAACAATTTGGGGAAGATACATTAATTTGAAATCATCTCAGTGGTGATTTTATATTTATAGATGTCACCTGACAGAATCAGCCAAAAGAAGAATCAAAGAAATTTAGTATGAATTCAGTGATTTTTTTCTAAGGGTAGGATCTCAATACCAAGCTGTTTAATACCATTATAAAGAAACTGTTTAGGGATCAGGTATAGCATAATATGGAGAGTCAGTTATGGAGTTTGCTAACTTTTATAAGACAGATTTTAAAAAAGCTGTCCTAATCTTATGCAGATTGGTACGTGTGGCTTGAAATGAAATTTCTGCTGAGAGCATCATACAGAAGATCAGAAACTGCCGTATTGCAAAAGAATTTCGATGTTTGGAAAGGAGGATGATGTAGTCCAGAAAATTGTATTCAGTTAGCTAAGACTTGTTAAGCATTTATCATGTACCAAGCACCATTGCATTGATGGATTGATTTAATCAGTGTACATGACTTAATCATTGTGCATGACTCAAAAAGTGCCTCTCATGATGACAAAGACACTGATATTGAAGATACAGTGAAAATTCAGGTTGAATATTGTTGCATGAAATGAGTGTAGAGAAACAAGCAATTATTTGTAAAATAGCATTTCATATCATTCAAACTGTGTAAGTCAAGAGAGTAAATAAGTAGATATTTAGCTGTTTGGTCTGTATGCTTAAATATTCATGTATTTACTTTGATCAGAAACTCTTTTTTACATCTTATTTTTGGGAGGTGTATGTGACGGTCACCTTATATTTAGGCATATTTAGTACTTCCATAAGAAAATTTAGTGTAGATTCTCAGAACAACAATAACAAAATATACCCCAATAGTCTGAATGGAAGTTAAAAAAAAAAAAATTTGGTGATGTTTTATATTTATTCAAATAAAAATGTTTTTCTGGAAGTTTAGTTTATTTTAATGATTGTTTTACTCCAGGATCTTAACTCTGCCACTGTCTTTGTCTCTCTCCACTCCCTTTCCCTGGTCCACAGTTCTTTTCTTAGGCTGGTAACCTCATGTCTACACATTCAAAATTCTTGTATTTCACCTTCTGTTCTACTTACGTTGGGATGTTTAGTACTATCTAGTATTATACTTGATAATAAGAGTTGTATGTCACTACTTTTCTTCAGTTTAAAATTTTAAACACAGGACAACAAAGCCTTTTAAAAATGTTTATTGCCTTTATGACATTTGTAAGTTTAGAAATTTTCTGAGATGAATTTACTTAAAAGATGTTGTAATTCTATTTTCCTACTAGTTCCTTCAGTATGTATAATACAATTTCAAAAAGTTTTCTCTGAGAAAGATGTGTGTTACACAGCTTAAGATTTTAAACAGATTAAAAATTGATCCTTGACATTTGAAAAAGGTTTATCTTGACACCTTCAAAAATACTCCGTATTCAAATACTCCATAAAATATAATTTGGAATTATTGAACATTTTAACAGACCACTTTCAACCCTTAGAGTTTACATGCTTTGTTACACATTCTTGTTTTTTATTGTCTTTCTTGTTTTATAAGGTATTCAGGAACTAATTATTATACAGCCCTTAGTTATACTGTGCTGAATATTTTTCGGAAGTACTTTTATATGTAATCAAAATTTGATATGACTAGTGACCAGCCTTCAAAGATCTGAAAATAAATAGAATGAAGTTATTTTGACTCTGCTGTTTCAACCAAAAAATGTAAAAAAACCCTGTTTTTATTAACAAGTAATGTATATAACAGATATACTTGATTCTCAGCAGATAGAGGGTTAGTTGTCCTAGTTCTTAAGCAATGTGTAAACAGCCATGTCCGAATGACTTTTTCAAAATTTCATATACCCTGATAGAAAAGTATAAATCAGATCTAGTTTTTGATAGTATAGATTTTACACATTGTTTTTCTCTCCTTCCTTTGAAGTTGGAACACTTGTTGGACTGTCTTTCGTGACTCTGAGTTGATATCCTTTGAGTTTTGGTAAGGTGAAATAAGCATGAATTTAGACGAGGTACATTTTCTCAGAAAATGACATATTTCACACTGCCCACTTTAATTAAAACTTATCTGTGTTTTGTTTAGGAAAACAGTGACATTGAAAATGACAGTCCAGTGTGGCAAGACCAGATCCTTGAAAATGAAGAAGCCGTTGCTCTTAGCAGGAAGGACAAAACTATTCAACATGTGGAAGTATTTTGTTATGCCAGGTATGAAAAGTGTTTACTGCAGGTAAACTAAGTTAATGTCTTTTTCACTCTTCTTCAGAAGAAGCCAACAATAAAGATTTAGGTGGCATTGGTTGCTACAAGTTACATTAATATGCTGGTTTTGCCTGTTTTTAAATGGAGCTTTCAGTTTTCTCTGTTTGGGTGATAATGCCTTAATGCCTCCGAATTTACCAAGCTGTTTTAAATATTTTATCTCATTTGATCATTAAAACAATTATGAGATAATTATCATATTATCTCATTTGATCATTAAAACAATTCTGTGCTAGGGTAGGGCAGATAGTAGTAGTAATAGTTGGATTTTTTACAGAAGCCTCAATGGAACTTAAGGAGATTAAGTAGTTGCAGAAGGTCACGTGGCTTGGTAAATGGCAGGGCCACACTTAAGCTCTAGAGTGGTAGAGCTCAAGATTAAATTCCAGAGTTTTTTCCTCCTGCTCCAGGATTCTTCCAACTATATCATCTTTCTTGAATAATACTTAGTGTAGCAAAATGGAAGATTATAATTTTTGAATAAATAAATTTTGTGGGCATAATATTTGGGTACATATTTTGGTAAGTTAGGATAGAACAGTGGGAAGTAATAATGTTTTAAGTATCTTCCTCTGAGAGAGATTCACTGTTTAAAAACAATTGGGTTAGTTTACTTTTTCAAATGATATATGATTGACAGGTTAAAAGGTAATAATCACATAGTTAAGTCGTTCAAGTAGTTGTAGAGTCTAGAGGTTTAGAACATCAGACTGTCAGGCACTTTAATAGTAATTAAAACTTAAAATTCAATACACCAGAGATTCTTCAGGATACGCTTTGTCATCTTACATATCATTTTTGTGGCAGAGTGTTAAGCATGAGCCTGTGAAAAGTTTGGGAACGTGCTTGACTTCTTAAGCTATGTTCATATCTTTCATGTAAGTAGCATTCTTTCCCTGTAATATGCAGTTTGTGTTCTGTGATTTTCTGTAAAAGCACAGCCTTTGAAATGTCTGGTATAGATTATAATTTGTATAATGCTAAATGCCATTTGGTATGAAAAGGTGCAGCTCACTAGCTATTGTTCAGAGCCAGTGCTGAAAGATTTAAAACAGAAGATGATTTCAACTGAAAAGACATATGCTTTAATGAAATGAGGAATAAATATTTGGTAACTTTCTTGTGTGCTTTTGTGTGCCCATGAATATAGCTTGACTACAATATAGTGACAGTCACACTGGCCTTCCGAGAGGTATTATACTTTTGTTACTTCAAGGCCACTGATTACTTTTTATGATAATTGAGGTTAATAGTTTCTAATGGCTGAGTTGATACATTTTGAATGCAAATAAAATTATCTTATTTTCAGTTCCTGATCTCTTTAGTTTCATTTGTATAACTTCTCAAAGTGAGAAACTAAATTGTTGTTGGTGGAAGTTTTGTTTGAAGACAGTGAAATAGAACTGTTATGTGTTCCTCTTGCCAGTTAGAGTGTGGGGCAAACAGTGAATTGGGTAATGTTCTATATGTCTTAATTCACTTGGAAAAGTTAGCTGGTTATTAATGTGATAGTAGTAAGCAGGAAAAGCCTTGAGAACATCCAGGAAAGTAGAGAAAGTACAGAAAATCCATTTGTAAGGGCTATCTATAGTAAGTGCTGGCAACATGGGTAAATAGGACTAACAATATCTCACTTAGCCCCAGCAAGACTGGCTTCCTTAATCTTTTGGATCATGTTCACAAACTTGAAATTATATGAAAGAGGCTAGGGCCAAAATAGTTGTCACAAAATTTTACATTATACAAGAGGTTATCATCAGCACTCACTTAAATCAAAAGCCTTATTTATTTAATACTTATTTCTGACAACCTCATTTTCTGTGTGTGTGCTTGTGTGTGTGTGTGTGTGTGTGTCTATGGGTGTGTTGTGTGTGTGTGTGTTTCCTCCTAGCATTGTAGTTTAAAGCAGCAAATAGGAAGGGGTATCTGCTAGAGGCAGGCAAACTGAGAACCACATGGAGACTAGGGTTATAGTCCTTAATTTGCTATGTGATACTGAGCAAGAGATATCTATTTTGAGTCTATGTTTTGCCATTAGTAAAACGTGTTTGGAGGGGTTTGGACTAGGCGATCTCAGAAGTCTCTCTGGGCTCTAACATGCTACTATTTTAAGTGCTACTTGGTAGAATAATAAAGGAGAAGACAGCATCGGCAAGCTGAAAGCATACTTTGGGCCATTTAGTGTATGGGTAAGTGGCTTTTCATGTCAGAAGATCCCTTAAGGCCATCACTATATTATAGTCCAGTATGACAGGTGATGATCACAGTTGTATCCTAGTGTCTTCAGGCAAAAGTTACATAATGTTCTTTATCCTCTACTTGAAAAAGTAGAGGATTTGAAGTACGTTTTAGAAAGACAAGTATTAAAAATGATTGGAATAAAAATTGTACCATTTTAAGAGACGAGCTTTTGTTATCTAGAAAATTCTCTTACTTCCTCTTGAGTAGTAGATCTTTAACATTTTTAAAGGATACATTGCAAAATCTTCATGGCTACCCTTTTGTAAATAATGAAAAATATGGTACAGGTTTCTGGCTTTTTGTCGTTGCTTTTTGAAACATATGTGTTAGTGATGCTAATGTTACATTTTGCAGATATGGAGTTTGTGTGTATTTAGTTCCATACAATTTTATCACATTTGTGGGTTCATGTATTCACTATCACAGTCAAGTTACAGAGCAGAGCAGTTCTATCACCACAAGGACCCCTACTATTGTTTTTCTGCTAGCACATCTGATCTACTTCTTATTCACCCTACTATTCATAACTCCTGGCAACCACTAATCTGTTTTCCAGCTCTATAATCTTGTCATTTTAAGAATATTATGTAAATGGAACTGTATAGTATGTAATGTTTTGGCATGGGCTTTTTTTTTACTCAGCATAATTCCCTGGAGATTCATCCAGGTTGTTGTGTGCATTAGTAGTTTGTTCATTTTTCATCACTGAATAGTATTCCACAGTAATGGATTTACCACAGTTTGTTTAATCATTCAACCATTGAAAAACATCTGACTGTTTCTAGTTTTTGCTATTATAAATAAAGCTGTTATGCAATTTTGTGCATGCATTGGTTTTAATGTGACTTTCTCTGGGATAAAAGTTTTCATTTATCTGGGATAAATACCTAAGTATATAATTGCTGGGTCATATGGTAATTACATATTTGGTTTTAAAAGAAACTGCTGAGCTGTTTCAGAGGAGCTATACCATTTTACATTCCCTCCAGAAATGTGTAAGTTATCCAGTTTCTCCACATGCTTACCTTAATTTGATGTTGTCACTTTCTTATTTTAGCCATTTTGATGGCTCATTTTGAATATTTTTTCATGTTCTCTTATTTGCTGTCCATAAACCTTTTTTGGTGAAGTGTCTGTTCATGTCTTCTGCTTGTTTTAAAATTGGATTAGTTTCTTACTGTTGAATTTTCAGAGTTAAAAAAAATCCATTCTAGATATGTGTCCTTTGTCAGATATGTGTTTGGAGAATATTTTCCCCAAGTCTCTAGGTTGTGTTTTCATCCTCTTTAAATAGGATATTTTGCAGGGCAAATATTTTTAATCTTGATGAGATCTAATTGATCAATTGGATGATTATTTTGGTGTGAAGTCTAAGAACTTTTTGCCTAACTATAGGTATAGATTTTCTCTTAATTTTTTTTAAAATTATAGTTTTATGTTGGATGTTTAGGTCAGTGTTCTTTTTTGTTTTTCGATCTAAGGATATCCAATTGCTTCAGCACCATTTATTGAAAAGGCTATTCTTCCTCCACTGAATTACTTTTATACCTTTGTCAAAAATCAGTTGATTGTACTTGGATGGGTCTATTTTGAGGTTCTTTATTCTGTTCGATCTATTTGTTTTTTCCTCCACCAATATCACATTATCTTTATTACTGAAGCTATGTGATAGGCTTTACTCTCAGATAAATTCCTCCCAATTTATTTTTCCTTGTCAAGATTGTTTTAGATATTTTAGAGTTTGTGCCTTTCCATATAAATGTTTAAATAAACTTGTCTATGACTAAAGAAAAACCTTGCTGAGATTTTGATAACAATTACTTTAATACTATAGATTAGTTTGGGAGGATTGACCTCTTTATTATTTTGAGTCTTCTAATCTATGAACATGGTATGTCTCTCTGTTTATAAAGCTCATCTTTGATTTTCTTCAATAGAATCTTGTAATTTTCAGCATACTGATCCTGTACATGTTTCGTTAATTGCATACCTAAATAATTTTCTTTGGAACAATTATAAATGGTATTGTCTTTTTAATTTTGGTTTTCACATATTCATTGCTACTATCTAGCAGTGCACTTGCCTTTTATGTTTTGATTTTGGATATTTATTGAAATCTTGCTGAATTTACTTCCCAGTTCTGGAAACTTTTTTGTAGATTGCTTGAGATACCTAGATAATTATGTGTTCAGTAAAGAGGAAAAGTTTTACATCTTTCTTTTCAAACTGGCTGCTTTTTTTGTTTGTTGGTTTAGTTTTGTTTTTAAGAATCTATTTTCTGTTGTGAGTCATGTGTTTTCCATCCACAGCCTTATGCCACAGGTTAATTGTGTTTCTCCTTATCCTTAGGATCGCTTAATAAGCCCTACTTTGTTCTTTTTTCCCAGAAAGGAAGTTCTCATCACTTCCTGAGGACATTTTAATTATACACTAATGCTGGGTAATCATTTGAGGTCTCTCATTTGCTGAATATATTGTTCTTCCACATAGTGTCTCAGCATATGCAATTCAAATCTATAATCTGGCCAAATGACAAATTATCAAAAGTACTACCCTTAAATGATTATTCATGCCAAGAGTTTAGTGTATTTGCTTGTATCAAGCAAGTAAATAGATATAAGTCAAACTTGAATCATTGGTGCACTATATATGAGGAATATTGTTTTAAATGTTTTTGTAAATTTCTAAAACATCATGTAAAAATGACTTCATAATGATATGAAGGCTAAAATATTATGACGTGTCTTGTCACTTTAGACCAGATGACTTAGCTTATTTATAGAGTTGGTGTATATTATGGTAGAATCTATGGTTGGATTTCTTTCTTTTTTTTTTTTTTCTTTGAGACAGAGTCTCACTTTGTCACCACGCTGGAGTACAGTGGCGCCATCTCAGCGCACTACAACCTCTGCCTCCCGGGTTCAAGCGATTCTCTTGCCTCAGCCTCCTGAGTAGCTGGGATTACAGGCGCATGCCACCATGCCCAGCTAATTTTTGTATTTTTAGTAGAGACGGGGTTTCACCACGTTGGCCAAGATGGTCTCGATCTCTTGACCTCATGATCTGCCTGCCTTGGCCTCCCAAAGTGCTGGGATTACAGGCATGAGCCACCGCTCCCGGCCTGTGGTTTGATTTTCATATATGCCACTTGATTATTTAACATTAAGGAAGAGTAAGATGTATATTTCTTGGTCATAAACAATATTATAGCTATACTGATAGTCCTTTTATCTTTCATTGCAAGGAGGACTGGGCAAGAATTCAAATGGATTAGTGCAAACCCATTGCCACTGCTTGGAAAATACCTCAAAGAATTTGGGCAATATAATTCTAATATATGTATTATAATATAAATATATAGGGTGTATTTATATATTATGTATTCTAACACATATATTCTAATATAAATATATAGGATAGTTATTTTTTGATTGTCATGACTTATTTAAAAAATATTCTGAAGTATTATTCAACTTAAAGGTTTTCATGATCATTTCAACATTAAATTTAATAGTTTGGGTATTACAAAACAGGCTAAATACTAAAATGTAAATTGTAGTAATTATTCTATCATAGGCTAGGTTCAAGCATCATAAACTGTAAAGAACTATCCAGATTGTTTTATCAGAGCTTTGTTTTCCTGATTCTTCCTTACAATAAGTGGGCTACTTAATATTGTGTACCTAAAATATTTTTGCTATACAAAAATTGTTTTTCATTGAAGTGATTTTTTGTGACCACACAGTCAAGTTAATGGAAGGGAAATGAAAAAGGACTAGCGTTTATTGGATATTATCTTTGTGGCAACTGTTATAACCTGTTGCTTTACGTATTAATTTCATTTGTTCTATGCAACAGTCATGCGCATGAGCTATAGGTACATCTTATTGACAATCAGGGAATACTAGAGATGGCAGAACCAAATTTGAACTTGTGTGTTTCTAACTCAAAAACCTGTACTATTTCCATTGTATCATGTTGTATTTCAGTCATCAGGTAAACACGGGTGTGTACAACAAGGGAACCAACCGTTCCACCTAGTGAATAAAGTATTTCCTTTGTGAAGACTAGCACCTAAGAAAGTGCATTTACTTTAATTTACTGGAATACTATATAGTATTGTAATGTAGTTATATCTATAATGAGAAATTAAAGTACCTAACTCCTAGTGTTAGGAAACTATGGGAAAAATCCGATATTCTTTAGTTGTTGAGACCAGTTTATATGCCATGGGATTTTTAAAATTGATACATAATAATTGTATATATTTATTTGTTTTGATACATATAAACTTTGTGGAATGATGAAATGATCAAATCAGGCTAATTAGCATATCCCTCACCTTAAACCTTCATTTTTTTTTTGTGAGAACATTCAGAATCATCTCTTCTAGCTATTTGAAATATACAATGCATTATTGTTAGCTATAGTCACCTTACTGTGTGATAGAGTACCAGAATGTATTCCTCCTACCTAACTGTAACGTTGTACCCACTGACCAACCTCTCCTCATCTTCCCCTCCCTCTTGTTCTCCCCAGTCTCTGGTAACCACTATCAAGTTTTTTAGATTTCACATATGAGTGAGATCATGCAGTATTTTTCTTTCTGTTCTCAGCTATTTCACTTAACATAATGTTCTCCAGGCTCATCCATGTTGTCACAAATGACAGGATTTAATTTTTTTTTTTTATGGCTGAGTAGTATTCTATCGTGTATATATGCCACATTTTCGTTATTAATTCATTTGTTGATGGGCATTTAAGTTGATTCCGTATTTTGGCAATTGTGAATAGTGCTCCAATAAACATGGGAGTGCAGATGTCTCTTCAACCTACTGATTTCATTTCCTTTGGCTATATACCCAGTAGTGAGGGTGAAGATTGCTGGATCATATGATAGATTTATTTTTAATGTTTTGAGGAACTTCCATACTGTTTTCCATAATGTGCATTCCTGATTTGCATTCCTCCCAACAGTGTATGAGAGTTCTTCTTTCTTACCATGTAATAGTTTCATAGTTTATCTGAGAAAATAAAAGTAGCTATTGTTTCTAGTTTTAGATCTTTAACAGACTATAAAAAGGTGAAATACATTAATTCACACTTAAGTCACACAAACTCAAGTTATTCTTAGGTAAAATCTTGTTGCTTGTTAATTGCATAAAGTCATCTAGTTTCTTTAGTGAGAAGAGATTTTATCTTTCTAAAATATTAACAATAACTTTATACATTTTCTGCCCTATTTTCTGCATTTTACTGAGCATTGTTTCCCTTTTTCTGGTATAATATTAAAGCAGGGTGAAAACTTATTTGTTACATTTAAATGAACCAACTCTATATTCATACCAAAAATAAAGATTTTTTTGTAATAGGAATCTAAAATTCTACTGATTTATTTTGAATTCTTAAATTTTCCCTTAAAAATTATACAAGCAACAGGAGTTTCTTGAACAATAATATCAATTAGAAGAAAGGAATAAAAATAAAATGTAAAATCACTTGTAATTTTTACAATTTAGAGGAAATTACTCATCACTGTCTACAGTTTAGACCAGAATTGAACCACTGCCCAACTAAATGTAGTTTAAACAAGTACATACATAAGTGGGTGGGTGGGTAAGTTGAGGATTTGTAATTGTGCTGCTTCAGCCCATCAGAGCACTGGGGTAGCACTCCACATTTCTCTTAACTTTCCATTTGGAATTACAAGATGTTTGCCAGGATTTCAAAGAGGCTCTTACATAACAAAAAAATCTCTCAACCTGAGGAAAAGGGGGAAGAGGTTTTCCTAACATGTTTATGCTTTTTTATTTTACTGGACAGTCTTCAACAAGGGCCCCAAACAGACTCTTCATTATCTTATTGCCTTAAACTGGATAATGTACTTACTTCTAAATCAGTCACCAGCAAAGGGAGGTGAAATTATCATAATTGGTTTTGAACTGTCATGATCCATCCCTAAGGACTAAGCAGTTTCTAATATTGGAACAAAATTGGAGCTCTTAAAGCAAGGAGAAAAAGGGTATTTGTTGTTGAGTAGACAACCAACAGTCCTGCTGTACACCATTTTTTGAACTTTTGTTTTTGGGTAAACATGACAAGAGGTTGATAGTTCACCTGTATGCTATAGTATGTGTTAACCTTTTAGGTTGGTAATAAACAGGGAAATATATATCTACCAATGTATCATATTGCAGCAGTTCAAAATTGATTTCATTTTTATATTGCTGTTTTGTAGAACAACGATTTTTGAATAGTCTGATTTTTGTAATTCTTATGAATAGCCATTAAACATTTATTTTAGGAATAAACAGCTAGGTAGCAGTATAATATATACTGTGAAAATCAGATACAAATGGCCTTAGAACAAAGTATAAACATCAAAGTAAAAGAATACAATGTCAGCAGCAAGTCGTATTGGGTAAGAAAAGGTACAAATGGCTAAAAGATAAATGGTGAACACCTGTGCTGAATAAATTAAACACCTGTTTCTCAGTTTTTCATTTGATTCCTCTAAAAGGCTGTTACAGGGTATTCATAAGACACATTTACTTTGAGGTGTTTCTTTGTTGTTACTATTAATTGGTAAGCAGTACTAGATGATATCAGAATTTATACCTCCAAACTCTCAGAGTAATATGTGAATTTTGGCAATTAGTGAAAAATGCACTTACAAAAAGTAGTGTTAAGCAGTTTTTATTAAGAGAAATTATCTCAAAAATATTGTTATATTATAAATGACCTTTGGAATTAAAGTTAGCAATATAAATGACACTAAATTTAATTTGTGAAATCAATTTTGATTGTGAACATTTGTATAAGAACTAATGATGCAGATTGTTTTCCTTTATCAACAGTCTGCAGCTTATGATGGTTTGACTTAATGATTTTTCAACTTTATAATGGTTTTATTGGGGTATTAAATGCGTTTTATCTTACTATATTGGGTTTATCAGGATGTAACCCCATCATAAGTTGAGGAGCACCTGTGTATGTTAAAATCAATGTAATATCTTAGAACTCCAAGGTTCATTTGAAGGCTTCTAATGCAGCTACATTATTTTGTAATTGGTAAATGTGTTTTTATAGTTTTCAAACACTTTTAAATTAATAGAATTGAACTATTACTGTATTCTGAGGTTTTCTCTGAAAGGTTGAATATCTCTTTAAGAAAATGTCTTTTACCACAGAATAAAGTGTTAAATTTGGGGGAAGATAGCCCTTTTAGATGAACAGAATTTTGCTTTCTGAGGATGTACATGGAGTTTTAGGAGCTTTTGGATATCTTTATATTTTCTCATTAAGTATTAACTTCAACCTTGGCAGAACTCCAAAAATACTGTGGTTGTATTTAATGGAAAGTGAGGACAGTGTCATGTTTTTATTGCTTGTGTTTTCCGTAGTGCTAGGAATCTCACCAAATTACAATATTCAGAACAGTAAAACAATAGTTTATTGATATAGAAAAAATTTCTGAAGAATTTCTTCTCTTCGCTTATACCTTTAATTGAGTATTTTGACTTATATCTTCCAGGTTGTCCAGTACTGGTTAATATATTTCATTCACTCTATAAGGCTCCCTATCACAGAATGTAATAGAGAACCGCTGACTAGATCATTTGCTATGCTCAATTTTCACAGTGTCATCGTCATAGTCTGTCATAAGAGAAGTTACCATATTCTGTCTTATCTGTAAAGTGTAATTAATTATCCTGTCATTCTTTAAAATTAAAGGCATGGAACTTTTTCTTTAAGAGTTAGGTGTGGAACGTTTACTGAAAAAAAAAATTAGGCGTGGAACTTTTGCTGAAAATTATCCGTTTAGATCTCTCATGGAACACACTTTAGTTTTGTTGGTTTTCTTTTTTTTTTTAAATTAATTAATTAATTAATTAATTTATTTATTATTATACTTTAAGTTGTAGGGTACATGTGCATAACGTGCAGGTTTGTTACATATGTATACTTGTGCCATGTTGGTGTGCTGCACCCATCAACTCGTCATTTACATCAGGTATAACTCCCAATGCAATCCCTCCACCCGCCCCCCTCCCCATGATAGGCCCCGGTGTGTGATGTTTTCAAAATAATAAAAGTGAATACAGAGTGTGAACAATTCTGTAGAAAATATACAAATCACCTTTCATATTATCGCTCTTCATTCTTAATACTGTTAATGGCAATGCTATCATGTGCTTATGTAGCCAGTGAACTTTCATCATGTGAATGCAGAAAACCTAGGTATACAGGTTTTGAGTTGACTATTGAGCTGTGGGCAGTTTAACAATATCTTATTTTTGATTAGTATCTTTTTTTTTTTTAGGACAGAGTTTTGCTCTTGTTGCCCAGGCTGGAGTGCAATGGGACGATCTTGGCTCACTGCAACCTCCGCTTCCTGGGTTCAAGCAATTCTCTGGCCTCAGCCTCCCAAGTAGCTGAGATTACAGGTGCCCACCACCATGTTTCACTAATTTTTGTATTTTAGTAGAGACGAGGTTTCACCATGTTTGTCAGACTGGTCTTGAACTCTTGACCTCAAGTGATCCACCTACCTCGGCCTACCACAGTGCTGGGATTACAGGTGTGAGCCACCGTGCCTGGCCTGATTAGTATCTTATATTTGATTAACCTTTTAGAGTTTATAAACTACTTTTCATATATGTTAACTTTCTTATCTCACAACAGTTTCATAAAATGTAGGGCAGGTGGACTGACCCCCATTTTATAGGTGGTGAATCAGACAGATTAAATGACTTGCAAGTATTTCCTAAGTGATGAGTCTAGGATAGAACGTGGATGTTTTCCTCACTTTAGTTTCCTAGATCTCAAAAGTATTCATGTAACATTAATGATATCAATTTGTTTTTTTTGTTAGATTTTATTAGAATTACTATGACAGTAAATGTGGCATTTTATTTCTTGACATTTGAGTGTTATTCTTTCATTGCCCCTCTTTGTTTTTGTAATGTTTATTGTGTTATTTTTAATAAGGCACTTATTTTTTTCACTTAACTCAGATTTTCTAATTTGCAATACAGTGTTTTTTTCTTGGCCTTATTTTTTGTGTTTTTTGCATTTGAAACAAAAATAGCCTTTGCATGTATAAACCATTATTCATCAAGCATTTATCAGATACCATATCTATAGAGCAGTGCAGTAGGTGTTGTGTGGGGCACAGAAGGAGCGGTGCTAAGGTATTCCCTCCAGGAATTACAGTCTGATTGGGAAGATAAAGGATATACTGGAAAACCGAAAGATTATTAAAAAGGAAGGGATAAATACATGCTAGGTAAACTGCATGTGTGTATTATGGGAGCATGGTATCATAGAGTGATGAGTGTAATTGGGCTAAGGAAGACTAATTCAAAGTGAAATTTAAACTTTTTCTTAAAGTAGTTTGTTAAAGTATGTGATTATGTTTGAGAATGGAAGAATTGTGATATTATGCAGAGTGGGAAGAAAAGGACAGAAGAGACAAATGATATGGACCAAACTTTCATGATTTGACAATTAGAATTGATAAATTTGGAGTTAGAGATGCCATGTTGGAAAGTAGGTGGAGATGAAACCAGAAGATTAGTAAATAAGGAAGGCGGTTTGATTTAGAGACAGGAAGAGGAAGATTTTTTTGTGGGGTAAGTTTTAGATTTGTTATAAGGAAGGGCTATTATTAGTTCTTGATCAGTTAACTAGCAGATTTTTAGTTGCCAAGACCAATCACATACAAGGCATTGTGCCAGATATTGAGCAGTGTGGCAACTCAGTGAAAATAGTGGGCTCTGTGGAGGATAAAATATCATACAGAAATTGATAAAGCAGACAGACTGAATGGGAGCCTGTTCTATAAATCAAGACAATGGTGGACTGAGAATGTTAACTCTAATAATAAATTTGGAAATGGGACTTCGACTAGAGTAATAGGCATCAGTGCTAAAAAAGGCAGGAAATTATACAGAAAGGTCCTATTAGACACCACATTGTGATAGGCCAACTTAATCTTTTCAAGGCAGATTTTTTTTTCCCTTTATTGAAGGTCTTCGGTCATATCAAGTCCGGAATTCCTCAGTAATAACAATGTTGATAACTACCACTGTTGAGCATTTACTGTGTCCCAAGCACTGTGTCAGGCTCTTTGCATGCAGTACTTAATTTAATCTTCAGAACAACCTTGTGAGGTGGGTGGTATTATCTCTGTTTCATAGATGGGTAATTTAGGTGGTCTCAGAGAGGATAAATAACTAGTCTAAGTTCACAGAGCTTACTAGTCATATGGTCAGGATTTGAACCAAGATCTGTTATTCTGAAGACTATGTTCTTCATCACTGTGGTAATTTGCTTCCAAAATACAACTCCCCTGTCTGTCTTAAATTCTCAAAAATGTGCATGTGACGTGAAATCTTTATATTTTTCAAATCTTAATTTTGTTTCTTATTTTACTGAAACATTAACAGATGAATGTTTAATGTCTGAGTCACATAAGCAAAACATACACTGAACTTCATAAAAGGGGTAAAGGAATAAAAGTTGCTGTGAAAAGTTAAAGCAATATAAAAATGTAGCAGGGTAGAATTAACAAAAGCCTGGTGTTTATTATTATAATTTCTTATTAGTCAGGATTTGCATGAAGATGTAGAAGAGACTGGTGCACTGCAGAAAAATCATGCTCTTGTGACATCTGCAAACTCCACAGAAGCTGCAGATTCTGCCTTCCTACCTATGGAGGATGAGTCATTAAGCACTATGAACTGTGAAATGCTCACAGAACAAACTCCAAGCAGTGATCCAGAGAATGCGCTAGAAGTAAATGGTGCTGAAGTGACAGGGGAAAAAGAAAACCATTGTGATGATAAAACTTGTGTGCCATCAACTTCAGCAGAAGACGTGAGTGAAAATGTGCCTATAGCAGAAGATACCACAGAACAACCAAAGAAAAACAGAATTACTTACTCGCAAATTATTAAAGAAGGCAGGAGATTTAATATTGATTTAGTATCAAAGGTAAGTACTAATTTTACCCATCTTTGCATTAAAAACAGTATCTGGACCCATAAGCCCAGTTTTTGTAATTCTCTGAGATGCAGAACGTTTGTTTTGTAAAGAGAGAGTAGCCACACATTTGTAGTTCATTTAAAATTCCTTAAGTACAAATTAAAAACACATTTAAAGTGATCACATTAAAATGCTTTAATTATGTTTTTAATCTATACCTGAAGAATACTTTTGTACTTGAGCACATACTACAACCTAATATTCTCTGGACACTATGAATTCTATCAAAAGAAAAATTCTAATGAACCTGTTTAGAAATCCATGTTATTTACAGTCCATTTCCATCCATTCTTTTAGCCTTTATATATAGTAACTATTTTCACAACTGTATGATGATGAATACTCAGAATAAACCAATGCATTTTTAAAAATCATGTGTTCACATGGACACAGGGAGGGGAGCATCACACACCGGGGCCTGTGGGGGTTGGGGGTTAGGGAAGGGATAGCATTAGGAGAAATACCTATGTAGATGATGGGTATGTAGGTGACGGGTTGATGGGTACAGTAAAACACCATGGCGTGTGTATACCTATGTAACAAACCTGCATGTTCCGAACATGTATCCCAGAACTTAAAGTATAATTTTAAAAAAAGAGTCTCAAAAAAATCATGTGTTCAGGTTTGAAAGCTTCAGAGGAGAATTTAATAGTGATGGAGGCAGGAAGGCTGGGAAGAAAGCTATTGTCTTCAGTTATGTTCCTGAACATAACTAACTTGAATGTAGTTCACTGTAACTTCACAGGAGGTCCCTCCATCTTAGAAGGGTACAATATTGCATTTGGTTCGTAGGAGGCAAGACTATTTTAGTGCAAAAGAATAGAAAATCAGTAAGATAAAGGATTATGGCTTAAAGGGTTACAGTACAGGACAGGGTAAAAGTAGATAAAAAACAGCGACTAAATCCTATAAGTTGAGAGCTAACAATAAGGAATTGAAAAGAAGTAGAAGAGAATAGTAAGTAACACCAGACTTGCCACAGAACTAGCACAGAACTAGGCTTTTCAATTTAATGTACTTTCTTCAAGTTCCAAATAATAGGGGATAGAGAGGGACCAAAACATTTCCCTTGACAAGTTGTTTCTGCAAATCCCATATCCTCATACTCTTGCTCCCTTTGAACTTGATGCCTGAAAATATCAATATCTTTTTACTACCCATTTTTCTTTCTGTCTGTCATATAGCACTCTGTGTCTTATTTTGCATAGTTGGCTATTGCATTGGTTCTACTTCATACTTCTGTACTATCTCTCCCCCCTTCTCCATCTACTTTGACCCTGTCATGATTTGAAATCTAGCATTTTTTGCACATTACCTTGGCTGTTCATCTGTGGATGGAAGTTTAATCCTAGCTCACTAATAACCTTCCTGGTCCCATGAGCAGTACTCTATGAAATAGGTTAAACAAAACATAAAAACTGAACAAGTCAAATAACAAATGGGCTTTGTCTTACAATTCCATTTTGAAGTAGTTACTTGGAATTTGTCAAGTTTTACCTAAATAAATGGTTATATAAATGTGGTTAAGAATCAAGGCTATTTCATGAAAGTCTATAACTTTTGTGTTAGCTGAAATTTAGTATATATCTCGCAAAGGGAAATGGTAGAAGATGGGGCTGTTTCAATTGTCGGAATTGGTGTAGAAAATTATTCAGTTGTGTAAGAAAATGAATGCTGGTTGTGGGAAGAAAAAGATAATTGAATTAGAAGTTGACACATTTGAAGATACTCTGAAGGAGACTTCTGGGTATTTTCATCACTTTGAATGGTTAGTAATAACCAGTTCTCTTATGGTAAGTAAAAACCAAACATGTCTAGAGGCAGTGAACTAGCCAGTTGGGACTACGTCCTGCAGAGTTTCATGGGTTCATACATTCTATAAAATAACTAATAATCATTTAATGTACTCATTTTCAAAACCAGAAGTATCTTACTCACATATAACCCTAGTAATACAGGAGGTTAATTGTCCGTTTTTAAAATGTAAGTCGTTTAATACATATTCAGTGCATACTAGATGGAAAGCAATATATTCCATGTTATTGGGGCAATTGGTCACTCCTTGGAAATTTCATCTGTTCTAATAATTGCAGTTAATAAACATCTAAGTTTAGGATGATTGCCAAATATCTATCTTAAAGCCCTACCTCTTTTCTTTTTTTTCTTTTTTTAATTTTTTTGAGACTGAGTCTTGCTCTGTTGCCAGGCTGGAGTGCAGTGGCGCAATCTCGGCTCACTGCAACCTCCACCTCTAGGGTTCAAGTGATTCTCCTGCCTCAGCCTCCCGAGTAGCTAGGACTACAGGCGCGCACCACTATGCCTGGCTAATTTTTGTATTTTTAGTAGAGACGGAGTTTCACCATGTTGGCTAGGATGGTCTCGATCTCTTGACCTCGTGATCCACCCGCCTTGGCCTTCCAAAGTGCTGGGATTACAGGTGTGAGCCACCGCACTCGTCCAAAGACCTCTTTTCTAAAGTCCAACGCAGTATCTCCAAACTACTTGACATTTCTATATGCGTTCAACCTCAAAGACATGGTGATATAATTAACAAATACTGTGCAAATACTGTGGGGTTTTACAGTTGACAATACACATTCACGTATATAGCCTTTTAAAAAGTAATAGCTCAAGATAGGTTAAATAAAATATGTATAGTGTCATACTGCTCAGACTAATAGAGAAGATCAGAGATGAAGTTCTTAAAATGAAAGCTCATTTCTAAGTAAGTACATACTCTTAGTAATTATGGAACCAACATGCTAAGTGAAGGAAAAATTGTTAATTATTAAATCTAATTTCCATTATTGTAATCAAATTGCACTGCTCTTTAGCCCCTCATCACTGTGGTAGATCACCTAGAGGGTAGTGAAAAAGAGGCTTAGGCTGAGCGTGGTGACTCAGGCCTGTAATCCCAGCACTTTGGGAGGCCGAAGCAGGCAGATCACCTAAGGTCAGGAGTTCAAGACCAGCCTGACCAACATGATGAAACCCCGTATTCTACTAAAAATACAAAAAATTAGCTGGGCTTGGTGGTGCATGCCTGTAATCCCAGCTACTCGGGAAGCTGAGGCAGGAGAATCACTTGAACCTGGGAGACGGAATTTGCAGTGAGCTGAAATTGAGCCACTGCACTCAAGCCTGGGCAACAAAGTGAGACTCTGTCTCAAAAAAAAAAGAAAAAGAGGCTTAAATTTGAATATGGTACACATTTATTATTTCTGAGCTTCAGAAACAAAATCTCGTATAATTTTAATTGAAATTTGTTTTTGTTCTTCTGTGATATCTTAAATGCATTATTTTTCAAACTGGCATTAAACCTTAAGCTTTATTGGATCTTATTAAATAAAAATGCATTTTCATGTTTTATATCTTAATGTTTGTGAAATTATTATGGCTATTCAGGGATGCTTGAATCTCAAATGTGTATCTTTTTAAACAAATGAGGTTTTTGAAGTAACTATTTTTTATCACTATTGTAGAGTTAAGAATTGGCAATATATTCTTTAAAGCATGGGTTCTTTCAGTTATGTAGTATGTTAGGAAGAGGGTAATGAAGTAACATGCCATATTTAATCAGGATAATCAGATTAGTTTCAAAAAAGTGATGTCTATTTTATTTTGCAGAATGCTGAACTATATAAAATTTTACTTGAATGGTATTGATTTACTGGTAGTCTTTACTGACTTATTAGTTGCTCAGACTAATGGTTTAGATTGATTTTTGAGATTCCTTTTTCTTTGTATAGTAAAGCTAATTTTCCCATTTACTTATTATAGATGTAAAATTCATTTTTAATATTTATTGAGTTGTAGGCATTATTTAAGAGTATCTTAATATAGGAAATAGTCAAATCTGTTGCATTTAACCATACGGTTAACATGCTAGACAATACTGTTTACATTATTGATTTTATCTCTCTGATATTACTTACGAGATGTTGAAAATTAAATCAGTTTCTCCCATACGTGCCAGCAATAACCATCATCTTCACTTTTTGAGAAAGGCATATCTCATATAAACCCAGACTTCTAGAATTACAGAGGGACCTTATAATTTGACTCTTTCAGTGTAAATGCATCACAAATATTTTTTTCTTTTTTGATGGGGTGGGGAGGTTCACTGGACTGATTTCTTCTTATGACTACCTGGCTTTATGTAAGATTATAGATTCTTATCCAAAACCCTTAGGGCCTGGTTTGTTCTGTCATTAAGATTAAAAAAATACATATTTTAGAAAGTAATGAAGTACATATGCTGATATGTTATATGATTAGCAGGGTCTGAGGAGGCACTCTTAACTAAACACATTATTTCTGCAATGAAATATATGAATATTTATGTTAATTGGGACAAAGCCAGAGTGCCTTATCAGTATGGATCAGGTTTTGCTGCTAAACAAGTTACGAAAAAACTTATGGATTGCAAAGCTTTTTGGATTTTGAATTTCAGCTAATCAATTCTGAACCTGTAATAGATTGTGTTACATATTATAATATTTATAGATATGACTCTTTCTACAAATCAAAAATATAACAAAATTATGTATCTTTATTGTTTTTCCAATTTTTCTAGTATTTCACCTTTTATCTTCTAAAATATTTACTTTGTACAGCTGCTGTATTCTCGAGGATTGCTAATTGATCTTCTAATCAAATCTAATGTTAGTCGATATGCAGAGTTTAAAAATATTACCAGGATTCTTGCATTTCGAGAAGGACGAGTGGAACAGGTACGGTGCTGATCAAGAATTGTAACTGGGCATCAGCTTAAGTTATTATGATTTGTTTTGGAAAGATAAGCAAATAAGATTGTTATTTTCCTCATAAAGCAGTAAATTCCAGTCCTGCATAGAGATTTACAAATGTAAATGCTTAATTAAAATTTCCAGTGCTAATTTTCTCATGACTTACTCTGCAGCTTGGTGTTGGTACCAAAAAGCACACAAAGTACCAAAAAACACACCAGAGTCACTATACCCAAGACTAGTAGTCACACAAATCCTTTTCTCCCATTAATCAAGATTTTGGAGAGGGAAAAGAAAGAAACGGTGAGTTTTACTGTCCACTTGATCAGATTCCACACAGAGAAGGAGGCCCAGAGCCTGGTTTAGAAAAAAATCTTACCCTTATGACAGCTGATCAGATCCTGGATTCTTCACTACAGCTTCCAGAAGAACAGAGCTTTGCTATCCTGCTTACAGCAGCAAAACTGTAGGGGCCAAGGGAAACACTCCCTCTTAAGCCTCTGAAGTTTCACTGAAAAATCAACTCACAAAAGGCAGATTAATTGGAGAAAAAGCATAATAATGTACTAACATATACATGGGGAGAACCACAGTGTTTGTTTTAGATAGCACTGCTAAATTTTTCTCTGTTAGGATGACATGCCATTGGTCTTTTAATGGCATGTGGAGTAACTTGGCAGAATTAAGTAAGAAAGCTCACAGTTAGCCCTGAAGTTAGCAGAGATGCCATTAATACTGATGGAAGGTGATGTGAAAAAGCCTGACTAGAATGGAAATGATAATCCTGTTATATGTAAAGGGAAAAAAAGTGTAATTTGGAATACTTATATCGTTAGGAAGCAGTTTCTTAACTTAAAATCGTAATATTTTTCAGGTTCCTTGTTCCAGAGCAGATGTCTTTAATAGCAAACAACTTACTATGGTAGAAAAACGAATGCTAATGAAATTTCTTACATTTTGTATGGAATATGAGAAATATCCTGATGAATATAAAGGTATGTTTTTCATTAAGTTGTGTTCTCCAATTATTTGACATTTCTTACTATTTTAATATGCTTGCTCTGATTTAGTGAGCCACTTATTACTGTTTTAAAATGCATTCTAACTCTGCACTATCAATAGTAACATGTAACTATTTAAATTTAAATTAATTAAAATGAAATAAAATAAAAAATTCAGTTTCTCAGTCTCATTAGCTATATTTCAAGGGCTCCATAGCCCCATGTGGCTACAGTGTAGATATTTTGACTATTGCTGAAGTAGCGTGCTAGATTTTAATTTTTATTCTTATTATTTAAATACTACTGTCAACTGGCTCTTCGTAGATAATAATCCCGTTTCATGATTCCATTATTTTTTCTCATAAGTAAAAATACTATATATTTTGCCATTTTCCAGGATTGCTTTTGCCTAGAATCTTGAACTATTTTGTTTGAAAAAAAAAAAAAGGCTAGATGGTATATGGGGAAAAATACTGGATTCAGAAAAGGCATGGTTTCTATTCTTGGCTTTGACCTATTTCATTGTGTGATCTGGGGCCAGTTACTTCACAGTCTGTTCAAAATTGAATATGCCATTTTAATATCAGAGCTGTATACTTTAAGTCCATTGGTCTGAAAATGTTATCCAAAATTGGAATATACTATTGATAATTTATTTATAAAGTTACAATGGGAAGTGCAGTGATAGTTTTTTTCCTCTGCGAAATAATGAAAGTCTAATCCTTGCTCTTAAAGCTTCAAGTCTACTAGGATCTGTCATGTTATCCACAGTGGCTGTGTAAAATTCAGTTCTCTCAGTAAATTTTTATACTTTTTATTTATGTAAATTATTTCCGTAAAGTTTTTGTCTTTTATCATGGCGTGGTATTTACCACCACTGACAGTCCAATTACATTATATTCTGTTCTTGGTTTAAAGGAGTAACTTTTAGGGGTCCCATATGTTTTGATGTGATTATGTGGCCGTAAGACTGATTCTAGTAGCCACACAGAAATTCATTTCATTATTTTTTAGTTTATTTTCTGATTATTAGTGAGAAGTATTTATCATCTTAAATAAATACATTCCCATGTTGTCATAGTTGTTTAATATTTTCAGTACCATTATTGGCATTATCCTGCAGGTTTCATGACAATAAAGTGAGATTATTTTCCAGTTTTTTTAAATGCATGAAATGCTCAATCATATAAAGCTTAAAAATTGTGCCGTTACTCCAAATTGGAGAGCGAGATTGTTTCCACTTTTTTCTAAGATCAACCATCAGTGTCCAAAATGTAATACCACCTACGTCCTTTTTGAGGTCTTTGAAACACACTTCATCTCCTTTTTGTGGGGTGCTTTTAAATAGAAGTTTGGTTCTGATTTTAAGTGATAAAATTTCATCTTTTCATAGGATATGAAGATACTACATTTTATGAATATTTAAAAACTCAAAAATTAACCCCCAACCTCCAATATATTGTCCTGCATTCAATTGCAATGACATCAGAGACAGCCAGCAGTACCATAGATGGTCTCAAAGCTACCAGAAACTTTCTTCACTGTCTTGGGCGATATGGCAACACTCCATTTTTGTTTCCTTTGTATGGCCAAGGAGAACTCCCCCAGTGTTTCTGCAGGTAAGTTTGCCATTGGTTTTCTTGTCCCTTCTAAAGGTGATACTTAAATAACAGGTGAGAATTAGGAAGGCAAAAATGGAGATTTATTCAAGATTTAGTATATGCAAATATATACTTTATTATTTTTTTTATAATGGATTTACCTGCCTATCTACCCACCTAAGTGATATATTCAGTATGGCCTGTTTTTGAGCTTTATAAAAATGCTATTAAGTTCCTTTTTCCACTCAATAGCGTGATGGAAAGTATTGTCATTGCATATAATTTTAGTTAATTTTTATTGTTACATCGTATTTTATTGTGAATATACCACAGTCTACTTTTTCATTTTTCTGTTGATGTAACACAGATGTTTCCAGTTTTTTTGCAGTTAACACCCTTGTGAATATTTCAAGTTATATATATTCAATAATTTATCTTGGAAACATATCTAGGAATGGAATTCCCAAGTCATGAGATACATGAATGTCAACACTTTACAACATCGCGTTCAGTTATTTCTCTAGAGGGCTGTACCAATTATAACCTTTTAGCAGTACATAAGAATACCCAAAGCTTTTCATGTTTGCCAGTATTTAAAATTTTTTTTGTCAATCTAACTCACATAAATTATCATTGCATTGGATTTTTATTTTTCATTTCCCTAATTAGCTGTGAAGTTGCGCCTCTTCTCATATGTTTACTGGCCATTCATGTTTTATCTTCAGGAAATACTTGTTGTATCTTTTTTTCTTTGTTTTACACATTTTTAAAAAAAATTTTTATGTTTAGTGGGCACATAGGAGGCATATATGTTTGTGGGGTACTTTAATACAGGCACGCAAAGTGTAATCCATCATGGTAAATGGAGTATCCATCCCGTCAAGCATTTATCCTTTGTTTTGAAAACAATCCAATTATACTCTTTATTTTAACATGTACAATTAAATCATTATTGACTGTAGTCACTCTGTTGTGACATCAAATACTAGATTTTATTCATTCTTTCTAACTACGTTTTGTACCTATTGACCATTCCCACTTAACCGCTGCCCCCTCAAAACCCTCCCCAGGCTCTGATAACCGTCTTTCTACTCTCTGTCTCCATATGTTTAATTGTTTTAATTTTTAGCTCCCACAAATAAGTGAGGCTATGCATTGTTTGTCTTTCTGTGGCTGGCTTATTTCACTTAATGTAATGACCTTCAGTTTCATCTACATTGTTGCAAATGTCAGGATCTCAGGATCTCATTGTTTTTTTTTTTTGTTTTTTTTTTTTTTTGAGATGGAGTCTTGCTCTGTCACCCAGGATGGCGTGCAGTGGTGTGATCTTGGCTCACTGCAACCTCTGCCACCCGAGTTCAAGTGATTCTCCTGCCTCAGCCTCCTGAGTAGCTGGGATTACAGGTGTGCCACCACGCCTGGCTAATTTTTGTATTTTTAGTAGAGATGGGGTTTCAGCATCTTGGCCAGCCTGGTCGTGAATTCCTGACTTCGTGATCCACCCGTCTCCCAAAGCGGTGGTATTACAGGCGTGAGCCACCGGGCCCAGCCAGGATCTCATTCTTTTTATGGCTGAATATTACTCCATGGTGTAACTGCACTACATTTTCTTTATCCATTTATCTGTTGCTGGGCACTTAGGTTGCTTCCAAATCTTGGTTATTGTGAACAATGCTGCAATAAATGTGGTGTGCAGATATCCCTTTGATACACTGATTTCTGATTTCCTTTCTTTTGGGTATATACCTAGCAGTGGGATTGCTGGATCGTATGGTAGCTCTAGTTTTGCTTTTCTGAGGAACTTCCAAACTGTTCTCCACAGTGATTGTAGTAATTTACACTCCCACCCGCAGTGTTCAAGGGTTCCCTTTTCTCCATATCTTTGCCAGTATTTGCTATTGCCTTTCTTTTGAATAAAAGTTATTTTAACTGAGGCAATAAAATATCTCATTGTAGTTTTGATGTGCATTTCTGTGATGATCAGTGATGTTGAGCACCTTTTTATATGTCTCCTTGTCATTTGTACATCTTCTTCTGAAAAATGTTTCAGATCTTTTGCCCATTTTTTAGTCATACTAGATTTTTTTACCGTAGAATTGTTTGAGCTACTTATATATTCTGGTCATTAATTCCTTGTCAGATGGGTAGTTTGCAAATATTCTCTTTCATTATATGGGTTGTCTTTTCACTTTGTTGATGGTTTCTTTTGCTGTGCGGAAACTTTTTAACTTCATGTGTTCCCATTTGTCAATTTTTGCTTTAGTTGCCTGTGCTTGTGGGGCATTGTTCAAGAAATCTTTGCCCAGACCAGTGTCTTGGAGGTTTTCTCGAATGTTTTCTTGTAGTAATTTTATAGTTTGCAGCATTAGATTTAATTCTTTAATCCAGTTTGATTTGCTTTATATATACGGCAAAAGATAGGGGTCTAGTTTCATTTTTCTTCATATGGATATCCAGTTATCCCAACACCCTTCATGGAAAAGACTGTCTTTTACTCGGTGTATATTCTTGACACCTTTGTCAGAAATGAGTTCACTGTAGGTGTGTGGATTTGTTTCTGGGTTGTCTATTCTGCTTTTTGGTTTATGTGTCTGTTTTTATGCCAGTATCATGCTGTTTTGGTGACTATAGCTCTGTAGTATAATTTGAAATAAGGTAATGTGATTCCTCCAGTTATGTTCTTTTTGCTCAGGATAGCTTTGGCTATTCTGGGTATTTTGTGGCTCCATATACATTTTAGGATGTTTTCATTTCTCTGAAGAATGCCATTGGTATTTTTATACAGATTTCATTAAATCTCTAGATTGCTTAGCATAGTATGGACATTTTAACAATATTGATTCTTCCAGTCCATGAACATGGAATAGTTTTCCATTTCTTTGTGTCCTCTTCAATATCTTTCATCAGTGTTTTCTAGATTTCATTGTAGGGATTGTATACTTCTTTAATTAAGTTAATTCCTAGGTATTTAATTGCATTTATGGTTATTCTAATTGAGATTACTTTTTAAAGTTTCTTTTTCGAATTTTTCAGTGTTGACATATAGAAATTCTACTAATTTTGTATGTTGATTTTATACCCTGCAACTTTACTGAATTTTCAGTCTAATAGTTTTTTGATGGGGTCTTTAGGTTTCTCCAAATATAAAATTATATCATCTGCAAACAAGGATAATTTGACTTCTCCCAGCCTCTCCCAGTGGCCACCACAGCCACTGGCCCACTGGGAGTTCTGCCAGGCCACGCCTGAATGTTCTCTTAAACCCCAAGTGCTCTTCAGTAAGCTTGTGTTGAATGCTTCCAGGCTTGGGCCTTACCTTTCATGGCAGTGGGCTCCCCTCTGGTCGAGGGTAGGTCCAGAAAGGCTTTCTAAGAGCCTAGGCCTCGACTTGGGTCCCCAAGAGCCTGCTTGGTGCTTTGCACCCCTGTGGCTGAGTTGGTGTTTAACACACAACACAAAGTCCCCTTTACTTTTCTCTCTGCTTTACTCCAGCAGAAGTCTTTTGCCATAGACACCACAGCTGGGAATGTACCAGGTCTCACCTGAAACCAGCATGTCTCAGAATCTCACAGCATACTACCTGGGTATTACTGTTGGTTATTTTGTAGCCAAGGGCTTTTAACTAGCAGGTGATGAGCCCTGCCAGGATTGGGTCCTTCCTTTCAAGGTGACAGGTTCTCTTACGGTCCATGGTATGTCTAGAAATGTTTTCTGGGAGTTATTAGAGTCTAGAATGGTAGCCTCATGACTCTACCTCGTGTCCTATCTTATTGTGGCCGAGCTGCTATCCAAGACGAAAGACAAAGTCCTTGTAATCTTTGCTCTTCTCTTCTCAAGCAGAAGGAATTTGTCACCTTCATTGCTGTGAGCTGCATGGCCTCGGGTTTGGGGAGAGGTGGCAGGAATAGTCCCTTAGCTGCTCAGGCTGGTTTCTCCTTGGGCCATGTGCTGCCCTAGTCCATGGGCTCTAAGCCCAGCCCAGCATTAGCACTTACCTAAGAATTACAGTCTTTATGTCCTAGCTTGCCTTTCAAGTATACCTAGAACTCCAGAGCACCTTAGCCCAAAGTGGCAAGGCTTGCTGAGACGCTGGAGCACCAGCTGCTGGGATGGGCCATTCCTCTCTTGCTAGGGCTGGTCCAAATGCTGTCTCAGTGCCAACTGAGCCCAGCATAACTTTGCTCTCCACTGACAGGGCAGCACCGGGTTCAATGCTACATCCCCCAGTTGCTATGCTCTCGCTCCCTCAAATGCATAGATTTCTCTCTCCATGCCGCATGGCCACTGCCGTGGAATTGAGGAGGGGTGGTGTTGACGATTCAAGACTGTCTTCAGTGCCTCCTTCAGTGATAGGAAGTTGCAACCTGGTACTGTGATTGCTTACCTGATTTTTGCTTCTTATGACGGTGCTTTTTGTGTGTGTAGTTAGTTGTTAAAATTTGGAGTTCCTGTGGGAGGGATGATCACTAGAGGCTTCTTCTATTTGACCATCTTTCTCCACCCTCTTGTTGTTGACCTTCGCCCGTTTGTCTATTCGGTTGTTGTCTTTTTCTTATTGATTTGTAGGAGTTTTAAAATATATCCTGATTAGTGATCTTTTTTCAGTTATATGTTTTGGATGTATTTTATCTTATGGTTTTTATGATACATAAAGGTCATGAAGATTAATACAGTCAAATAGAGCAATCTTTTTTTTTTTATGCTTAGCTTTTTTGGGGAGGTCATATAGTATACCTGAAGTATGGAGACAAGACTGCCTAGATTTAAGTCCTGACTTTTCTGTTTATTAGCCAGGTAACTTTGGGTAAGTTTTACGACCTCTCTGTTTTTCAGGTATCAAATTTGGGATTTTTTTATTCAGTTGTAACTTTGTGTCCTAATTCATTATTTTCTGCTCTTTATTATCTCCTTTATTTTGCTTTCTTTGGATTTTATTTAGATCATCTCTCCCCTCCCCTGCCCTTGGCAATTATTAGGCTGAAATTCCATGAATTAAGTATTTATCTTTTAAATATTTTCTAATATAAGCATTTAAGAAAAATTCCTCCAGTTTACATCCATTGGTGGCAAATGCTTCCTAGTTGTATCTGAAAATAACTTTTTCTTCTTTTTTGTCTTGAGTGGAAGTTTACTAAGTAAACAATGCTAGACTGACTTTTTTTTTTTCTCAATACTTTAAAATTTTGTTCCATCATCATTTATGTTCCACCTTTGCTGCTGAAAAGTTCAATGTCAGCCTACTTTGTCATTTCTTTATTATGACAAGTTACAAAGATATCTTTTTTCTCTTATATTGCTTTTTAATATAGTTTGCTTTTGTATTTTGTATTTTTACTACAGTGAATATTAGGTGTTGATTTCTTTGTATTTATCTTGCTTAGTATAGGTTGAACCATATGAAATTAACATTATTCAACGATTTTAGACCTACATTGTCCTGTGGTTCAACCAAATACATTGTGCTTTTTCTGTCTGTAAATTTATGTTGTTTATTGTTTTGGAAATTTATCAGCCAATATCTTGATAAGTATTGTTTTTTCTTTCTTTTCTCTTCTCACCTTTTTGTAACTCTAAGTAGGTATGTTTTAGAACTTAGCATTTTCTCTTCTATATCTCTCAATCTCTTTTTCATATTTGCTATCTTCCTGTCTTTCTGGCTGTATTCTGGGTACATAATTAAGTTCTGTATTCCAGTGTATTAATTCTCTTCACCTGTAACCCATTCATTTTCCTTCTTTAATATTATATTTCATTTTCAGAACTTCTACTCACCATCTTCCTTGTCATTCTTGATATTTTTTACTTGTTCATTTTTTGAAATTATTTATTCTATTTGTTTAGTCATTTCATATATAGATATTTTACATTTTCTTTCTGATAACTCTAATATTTAAACTTCATAACAGTGTAATATTGCCATGTATTCTTTCTGTTGATTCATCTCAATGATTTTGCTTGTGTGTGCAATGCTTTTCCTTAGCTGAGAGTTTATATTTGATTGATTTTAATCTGGGTACCCAAATTGCGAGTGCCCTTCTTCAGGGATTATTTGTGTTTGCCTCATCCTAAAGGCACTCCAGAATTAGGATCATTTTAGTTCCCTTTGGGGGACCTCACTTAATAATGCAATACAACCTCCACATAGTGATACCGTCACAAGGTTTTTTTTTTGTTTTTTGTTTTTGTTTTTTTAATTTCAGTGTTTATTGCTCAAAGCTTTTATTTCTGGTTAGGGTTTGTATTGTATGTACATGGAGATCGGTGTTTTCCATGGACATTCCCCTTCCTTCAGTGTCATTGGTTCAATAACAATTATTTCATCCAAGACCTAGTTTTGGTGTTAACAGGAAGTCTCTTCACAGTATCTAGTTCAGTTTACCACTGGAAGTAGATATTCTCAAATTTACATTTCCTAAATATGTGATCTTATGACTTTAGGTGGCAACATTATAAATTTGGAAGTAACTTATTTCCAAATATGATAGATCTGTATATTTCTAGACAAGCTCTTCGTCTTCTGATCGTCAAAGTAGGGATAAATGGGGAGTGCCATGTCCCGCAGGAACCAAAGGTCCTTCTATCAACTTAATACAAGCGGGGGGAGTTCTATGGTTTTCTTAGTTACTCTTTCCCTCTTCCTGTGTCATTGCCTGATTCAAAGGAGACACACCATGTTTTCTCTCATGTTGCCACTTGCTACTCACTCCTATGCAGCTTAGGATAAGGAATAAAAACAGAATGAACAGATCACTGGGAAGTGATCTAAGCTCACTGGCCTTGTTACTAGTGTTTTACAAAAATGGAGTGTTTAGCCTTATTTATCTCTTTTCCACTAAATCTCTCTATTTCTAATTAATACATTAAAAAATTCATTTTGTTTTTGTTTATTTCTTTTGAAGGGAAAAGACATTTACAAGTTTTGTTTGTCGTGTACAGATATAAAATTTCAGAATGTGATCTTATGTATTGAATCTTAGACAAAGAAAACATTTTTCTCCAAAGATGGTTGTAACCTTAAGGCTGAGGTTTGTCAGCCTTACATATATTTTTATTTTCTGCAGAGCCTACATGTGGCTCAGATTGAATGCTTTTTATAAAAATTTATACCTCATCCTGCCAGACGTGGTGGCTCATGCCTGTAATCCCAGCACTTTGGGACTAAATATATTAAACTTCTGGGTAATTCTCTTGAGTTCTTATATTTTATATACATGAGACTGTCTGTGAATTATAATAAACATACATTTCCTTGACCTGAAGATATTAACTTTTAATTTTATATTAGATTCTCTCCATAATGCTTTATAATTCCATATAAATATTGTTTTATTTTTATCCTAAAGTAGTAACACTATCACCATCTATACATCATAGCCTACACATTTTATCACCAGGTTATCAGAATAAGGTGTCACCTGTTCTGTGATTTTTAACCACCATTCTATATTCTGTTTTAATATAAGCCTCTTAAGCATTTCTCAAAGCCAGTTACAGCATGTTCTCATCAAGGCTACTATTATAAATGGTATGCATGCATATTTATGTGAAGGATTCAAAGACATTTGGAAGTCATATCCTTGCATTCTAAATGATTTCCACATGTGACATTTTAACTACTAGAGATAACTTTCATGAATAAATGTCCTTTAAGGCTTTTATCAATTTAAATAGGTAGATTATTTTTTGGTAATTTAAATAGGTAGATTATTTTTAAAGAAAATGAAACATATTTATGTTGCTACCTAGTATCCATTAATATGTCAGGATATAATAATTGGAACATATTGGAAGAAAAGTCATTAAAATCTATATATTTTTCTAGTCTAGCAAGCTTTATAGTTTTCCCTAATGTAAATTAATTGGTTGATAAGTTTTCTGGCACACTGCTCAGGATATACATGCAGTTTATAGACTTTACTCTCACAATATATCTTCCAAACAGAAGACCTTTTTAAGCCCTGACAAATTTGGTTATCTGTGTGGTTGGTAACATAGTAGCCTTTATAACTATATTCTAGTTCGGAATAAGTTTTATATACTACATCATGTATTTATAACCTGTTAATTGGAGCAGTATCAGTGGGAACAACCTTTACATTTTTTATATGTAGATGTGAACTGCCCAGAGATTGTTACTTAATTTTGTTAAAAGAGGGCATTTAACTGTCAACCTTCTATATGATTCAGTTTTTCATTATTCTGTGTCCTAGATTTGATCTAATTTTTCCCTTTAATGTGGTAGAATTGTTAAAAGATGAAGGATGAGTATGTTTCACTTTTAGCATGTGATAAATGTATGTATATAAATAAATCATGTAAATTATCACCACCAAACACTTTTTTACCAATTGTTCAACGTCAGATGAAATTTTGCTGAGTATTATATGTGGAAAATTGAAGATGTGAGATTTATAGGAAATCGTGTAACATAGGCTGATCTCTAACTTATAGCTTTTATTTATTTATAACTTTTAGTTTCAGGGGTAGATGTGCAGGTTTGTGCTATAGATAAATTGCATGTCGCTGTGTGTAGTAGGCCATTCTTGCATTGCTATAAAGAAATACCTGAGACTGGGTAATTTATAAAGAAAAGAGGTATAATTGACTCATGGTTCTGCAGAATTTACAGGGAGCATGGTACTGGCATCTGCTCAACTTCTGGGAAGGCCTTAGAAAGCTTACAATCATGGTGGAAGGAGAAAGGGCAGCAGACACGTCACATGACCAGAGCAGGAGCAAGATAGGAGGAGTTACCACACACTTTTAAACAGCCAGAACTCATGAGAACTCACTCATTATCATGAGGGCAGCACCAAGATGATGGTGTTTAACCATTCATGAGAAATTCACCTCCGTGATACAATCACCTCCAAATAGACTTCACACTTCCAGTACTGGGAACTACAATTCACTGATATTTGGGCAGGGACAAACATACAAACTTATTCTGTCCCTGGCCCTTCCAAAATCTCATTTTCTTATCACATTTCAAAATACAAGCATCCCTTTTCAGTAATCCCCACCAAAATCTTATTCCAGCATTAACTCAAAATTCCCAAGTCCCAAATTCAAATTCTTTTCTGGAAATGAGTTCCTTCCACCTCTGGGCCTATAAAATCAAAACAAGTTATTTACTTCCAAGACACAATGGGGGTTTAAGTATTGGGTAAACATTTCTACGGAGACCAGCTTGGTCGGGGAGACCCTAACCCAGCAGCGCTAGTGGAATTAAAGGCACACACACAGAAATATAGAGGTGTGAAGTGGTAAATCAGGGGTCTCACAGCCTTCAAAGCTGAGAGCCCTGAACAGAGATTTACCCACATATTTATTAACAGCAAGCCAGTCATTAGCATTGTTTCTATAGATACTTGATTAACTAGAAGTATCCCTTATGAGAAAGGAAGGGATGGGCTGAAATAAAGGGGTGGGTCTGGCTAGTTATCTGCAGCAGGAACATGCCCTTAAGGCACAGATCACTCATGCTATTGTTTGTGGTTTAAGAATGCCTTTAAGCAGTTTTCTGCCCTGGGCAGGCCAGGTGTTCCTTGCCCTCATTCCGGTAAACCTACAGCCTTCCAGCGTTGGTGTTATGGCCATCATGAACGTGTCACAGTGCTGCAAAGATTTTGTTTATGGCCATTTTTGGGGCCAGTCTTCCTTAGCCCAATTACACTCATCACTCTGTTATACACATTTCAAAGGGAGTGTGTTCCCAACACATTCCAAAAGGGAGAAATTGTCCAAAAAAGGGGAGGCTATAGGCCCCATGCGAGTCCTGTAAGGAGTGGGCTCCCAAGGCCTTGGGCAGCTCTGCCCTGTGGCTTCATAGAATTCAGCCCCTGTGGCTGCTCTCACAGGTTGTTGAGTGCCTGTGACTTTTTCAGGTGCAGGGTGCAAGCTTCCTGTGCCTCTACCATCTGGAGCCTGGAGTATTGTGGCTCCCTTCCCACAGCTCCACTATGCAGTGCCTCAGTGGGGACTCTGCATGGGGCCTCTGACCCCACATTTTCCCTCTGTACTTTCCTAATATAGGTTCTCTGTAGGGGTTCCATCTGTGCAATAGGTTTCTGCCTGGATACCCAGGCTTTCCCATATATTCTTAGAAATCCAGGTGGGTGCCAAGCCCCCACCACTCTTGTACTCTGTGTGCCTGGAGGCTTAACACAATATGGAAGTCATCAAGGCTTATGGCTTGTACCCTCTAAAGTAGTGACCAGAGCCAAACCTGAGCTCATCTGAGCTGAGACTGGAGCTGGAGTGGCCTGGGTATGGGAAGCATGTTGTGCAGGGAAACAGGGCCCTGGGCCTGGCTCCTGAAACATTTCTTTCTAGCCCACAGGGCCTGTAATGGGAGGGGCTGCCTCGAAGTTCTCTGAAATGCCTTCTAAGCCTTTTTCCCATCGTCTTGGCCGTTAGTACTTGTCTCCTTTTTAGTTACGCACATTTCTCTAGAAAGAGATTGCTCTGAAGCTCACTTTGATTCTTCTCCTAAAAATGGGCTTTTCTTTTCTACCACATGGCCAGACTACAAATTTTCTAAACTTTTACACTCTGCTTTGCCATTAAATATAAGTTCCAACTTAAGTCATTTATTTGCTCCCTCATTGAGCATAGGCTATTAGAAGCAGCCAGGTCACATATGGAATGCTTTGCTGCTTAGAAATTTCTTTAACCATGTACCCTAAATCATCACTTTCAAGTCAAGCTTCCACAGATCCCTTGGACATGAACAGAATGCAGCCAAGGTCTTTGCTTAGGCATAACATGGGTGGCCTTTGCTCCAGTTCTCAATAAATTTCTCCTTTCCATCTGAGTCCTCCTCAGCCTGAACTTCATTGTCCATGTAACTGTCAGCATTTTGATCAGAACCATTTATCCTGTCTGTGAGAAATTTTAAACTTTCCCTCATCTTTGTATCTTCTTCTAGGTCCTCTAATTTCTTCCAGCCTTTGCTCATTGTGCAGTTCCAAAGTCAATTCCATATTTTCAGGTATCTTTATAGCAATGCTCCATTCCTCTGTACTAGTTTTCTATATTAGTCAGTTCTTGCACCCCTATAAAGAAATACCTGACACTGGGCTATTTATAAAAATAAGAGGTTTAACTGGCTCACAGTTCTGCAGCCTTTAGGAAGGATGCAGCACCGTAGGAAGCATGGTGCTGTCATCTGCTTGGCTTCTGGGGAGGCCTCAGAAAGATTACAATTATGGCAGAAGCTGAAGGTGGAGCAGGCACATCACATGGCAAGAGCAGGAACAAGAGAGAGAGGGAGATGCCATACATTTTTATACAACCAGGTCTTAGGAGAACTCACTATAGTGAGAACAGCACTAAGAGGATGATGCTAAACCATTCATGAGAAAGCCACACTCATGATTCAGTCACTTCCCCCCAGGCCCCACCACCAATACTGGGGATTACAATTCAACTTGAGATTTCGACAGGGACAAATATGTAAACTATATCATGGGTCTTTGGTGTACATATTATTTTGTTAGCCAAGTAATAAGCATAGTACCTGATAGGTAGTTTTTCTAGTTTTTCAGTCCTCACCCTTCTCCCATCTTGCACCTTCAGGTAAGTCCCAGCATCTATTTTTTCCCTCTATGTGTCTGTGTGTTCCTGTCGTTTAGCTCCCACTTATAAGTGAGAACATGTGGCATTTGGTTTTCTCTTCCTGCGTTAGTTTGCTAAGGATAATGTCCTCCAACTCCATCCATGTTCCTGCAGAGAACCTGAACTCATTCCTTTTTATGGCTGCATAGTATTCCATGGTGTAGATGTACCACGTTTTCCTTATCAAGTCTTACATTGATGAGCATGTGGGTTGATTCCATGTCTTTGCTATTGTAAATAGTCCTGCAGTGAACATACTGGTGCATGTGTCTTTATGGTAGACTGATTTGTATTCCTTTGTATATGTAACGCATAATGGGATTGCTAGGTCAAATGGTAGTTCTGTTTTAAGTTCTTTGAGAAATCACCAAACTGCTTTTCTTAGTGACTGAGCTAATTTACATACCCACCAGCAGTGTATAAGCTTCCCTTTTCTCTACAGCCTCACCAGCAGCTGTCTGACTTACAGCTTTTAAAAAGAGAATTAGAGAAGACTAAAAGTTACAAATATATAAATGGATATATGCATCTTTAAGCAGCTTGCTCAAAATTATAGGAGCAACATGGAGGGAATGGAAAAGGAATCTCCCATTTAATGAACTTATTCAGTGATGACAGAAAGAACTATGCCTAAAATGGGACAACATGCTACTGTGATTTTGTCATAACCATGGAATTTGTGTATTTATATAGACTGTAAGGTATTTTCTATTGTTTTGTCTTTTCCCCCTGCTTTTAAAAATCCCCTTTTTCAATCCAAAGTCAATACATTTTACTGAGTGTTTTTTAGTTCTCTTTGGATAAATCATAAGATATAGCATCTCTTAGACCAAAGGAACTACCTTATTTTATTCTATAATAACCAGTGTGTTTTTCTTCAGAAAGTTTTCAGAAATCTAAGAAATGTTTCCTATCCTGGATCAACCTATTAGAAAACCAAGAGAAGTCTTAAAATTGGCCAAGGAGTATACTGTTGGAATATTTAAAGAGTTTATATATTCAACTGCATGTGAAGTCAGAGCAACATTGAGATGGAATTTTAGTGTCTGCCCCTGATGTTGTTGCTCCTCTTCCTTAACAAGTTGAAGTTAGATTATAGATGTAAATTCTTCAACAGTACATTTTTTTTTTTCTTCCATAGTATTCTCCTTAATCTCTTTTCTTGTAAAAATCTACCTACTATTCTGGTAGCAGTACAAAAAAAAATTAAAGTTGATAAAACTCTTTTATATTGTATTGACTGGTTGTCTAATTTTTACAAATGAGCAAAGTTAAAATAAAAAGAGACTGAGGCTAGAAACCAGATTTCCTAATATGCATTTTTCTTGACTCACTTATTATATAACTTTTAAACAACCTTTTTGAAAAAAATTAAGACATAGTCAGCAAAAATATTGTGTTATTTTCTGGAACTTGTTATATTTGTGGTATTTCTTAACTTTTAACAACTTGTAATTTGCTGTGACTTATTTATTTTCTCATTATGGATGCATATTCAGTTTCCAGAAAAAAATGGAGAGAATAAGGGGCATTCTTACAGTGTTCTAGAAACGTATTCCAATTCTGTGCCCAATACAAAATGCCAGTTTAGATAAATAGTTTATTTCAACTTTCCATATTTTAATTAATTGATAAAGGTAAAAGGAAAAACAAGCCGTGAGCAAATTATCTCCTCCCTACCCCTGTCACTTGAATTTGTGCATTTGATAAGCACTAATGCTAAGGAGCCCAGTAGCAGTTGGAATAGTTAGCATTTATCTGTTTCATGTCCCCAACCCCATTGGTTTCCTTCCACACTGTCATAGAACCAGGCGATATAGCTAAATATAGGTGCAGAAACTGACCCTATGTCAAATGGGTAGATTTGACTAGTCCAAATGTGTGTGTGTAAAGCTTGATTATTGAATCACAACATACTATCCTTTTGCAGCACTGCAGCTAAGGAGAGCTGCATTGAGATATGTGAAATGTTCTTAATCTAGTGTCCATGAGACCTTGAAATTTATTTACAAAATGTTTTATGTTTCTTCATAAAAGGAGTCCATAGTTTCATCACATTTCACAGGCATCCATGACTTAAAAACAAGGATTGAGAACCATTGTTAGGAATTTTTATTATTTTTTCAAACTCAAATAAACATTCCTTAAGAGCTTATAAAAAGAAGAGGTCCTAAAGAGTGAATACAAGAGTGCTTCTGGGATGTAAAGATTCGGAGTTGGGGGTTGGGGGTTGGGGGCTAAAGCAAGGGGAAAAGTTGCAAAATGTTGCTGTTAATGCTATGATATATAGGTACCTCTTCATATAACATGCAAGCAGATGATATCTATGCCTTAGTCATATGGGACAGAAATATTATCATAAGTGTAGAATAGTGAATAAGAAGGTATATTTTGGAGCCAGACCGATGGGATCGTCTCCTGATTCTACAATTTATTAACTGTGTATCCTTGGGCAAATTATTTGACTTTTCTGTGCTCATTTTTGCGGGGATAATAGTATGTACCTCATAGGTTGTGAGGATTAAAATGAGCCAATATGTAGAAGAAAGTGTTTGTAATATTGCTTGCCCAAGTACTACATAAGTGTTAGCTGTTATTACTATTACTGTTGTTACTGTGATTGTTTTAACAATTGCTGCTGCTGCTACTGCTGTTACAGAATGCCAGCAGGGCAAATATGAGGCAGTTAGAGACTTAGCCAGATTTAGTAACCTGTTAGGAATCAGCGATTTTTTTTTTTCTTTTCGTAAAGAGACAAATATTATCGTACATAGTTTAGGTATTGCAGGCCATATGGTCTCCGTTGAAATCTTTTGTAGCCATAGACAATGGATATGGCTGTTTTCTAAAAAAAATATTTCTAAAAATAGGTGGTAGGTTTTTCCAACTTCAGTTGAATAGTCTTTTTTTCTAAAAAATATGATAATTTTTTAAAACCCCAGTATCAAGAGATTATATAGGAATGTCTCAATGCAATGCCTAGTGTATATTAGTTATACAGTAAGTATTTGATGGATTAATGAATGAATAGCAGATGATGTATAACTGAGGAAATTGTATGTTAAGGAGATGATAGAGCAGTGTTTTCCCAAGCTTTCAGGTGTGTCAGAAATTAAGATTACTAGGCTCCATCTCCAGTGTTTCTTACTTGTAGATCTGGGTGGAGCATGAAAATGTGAAATTTTAACAAGTTCCCAGGTGTTGCTCATGCTGCTGGTCTAGGGAACACTGCTGTAGAAGAAGCAATCACAAGAATTGTTCTCTGGGCCTAATTCTAATGAACAAGAAAGAAAGGGTTTAGTTAAAATGACCAAAGTATTTTGAAGAAGCATCTATGTTGTAAATGTAATTTTTTTTTCATTTCTTTCCATTTAATTCAACAACAACTTTTTAAAGCATCTATTCTCTGCATAATACTCTTCTAGGTGTAGTGGATGTACAGTATATGAAAAAGATTATGACATAGACCTGGATATCAGTGTCAAGAAGCATCTAGTTAAAGACAGAGAGTATACACTTATGGACCAATTAGAGAATTAGAAAATGTATTTTATCGGGTTCCAGAATTTTCAATAGAGGTGTGAATGCTCTCAGTACTCAGAAATGATCAGAAGGGGCCTAAGCAGTTATGACATGAAGCTAATCAAAGTAGGCTGACTACTTTGCTGAAGTTATAGGAATCTCAGACTACTGTTAACCCATCCATTCTCAGAAAAGAGCAACGAGATTGGGCTCCACTCTAAGCTAATAACCGTCGGTGGTCTGATCATACCTATCTTTAACACGGTGCATATATGTTTGAGATACTTGATTGTTCCAAAGACTCGTGGTTTAGACCAGAGTTTCTCAATTTCAGCACTGTTTACATTTTTTTGCCAGGATAATTTTCTCTATGTTGGGGGAAGGACTATCTTGTGCATTGTAAAATGTTAGCAGCCTACCTGGCTTCTACCCACTAAATGTCACTACCTTCACCCAACCCATCTGTGACAGACAAAAACGTCTCTAAACATTGCCAAATGCCCTATAGAGGCAAAACTATACCTGTTTGAAAAATACTGGTTTGCTTCAACTCAGTATATATTGAATTGTTGTAGTCTTTACAATAATATGATGAATGTGTGATTTTCTTTCTTTTTAACAAGTGCCTTCAAACTAGTTCAATGTTGAAAGGCAGTGATGTGGTTTGGCTCTGTGTCCCCACTCAAATCTTGTGTCAAATTGTAATTCCCAGTGTTGGGGGACGGACCTGGTAGGAGGTGATTGGATGAGGGTGCATGTCCCCCTTGCTGTTCTTGTGATAGTGAATGAGTTTGTAAGAGGTCTGGTGTTTAAAAGTGTGTAGCAGTTCCCCCTTTGCTCTCTCTTTCCTGCTTCGTCATGGTAAGACGTGCTTGTTCCCCATCACCTTCTGCCATGATAGTAAAGTTTCCTGAGGCCTCCCAGCCATACTCCCTGTATAGCCTGCAGAACTGTGAGACAGTTAAACCTCTTTTCTTCATAAATTACCCAGTCTCAGGTAGTTCTTATAGCAGTGTGAAAATGGACTAATAGAGGCAAGAAGAATAAAATTTTCTTGCATCCTTTCTTTGAATCTTATTACTCATTTTTTTGGTTCTGTAATCTAGAGCCAAGTACAGTTTATGTAAGGAACAGGACAGTTTTAGATGTGTTGACATTTGAACCATGGACTAATTTGTGAAGGTTATTTAGCAAAGTGCCAAAGCATATAGGAGATATTGAGTAACCACTGATGAGCAAATTCTTGTACACCTTATCTTAGTAGTTAGAAAAAGAATAAGAATATGGGAGGAATAATGTGCACATACACATATCCTCTTCAATTTTATGAAGAAATAGAAGCAACATTCCCCACCCTCAAATTCCACCCTTAATCATTGTTTAGTTGGTTGCATGTCTTCTTACCTTTTGCATGCTTGTACAGCTAACTGTGTATGAGTACATATATGCATACTTTAAAGGAATTTAGATGGCCGTATTGTCTGGTATGAGGGTGTGTATGCCATAACCTAATCATTTTCCTTGTTGGTGTAAGCATCAAAATTATGTCTTTGATATGGAAGAAATATCTCATATCCAGAAATTTTAGAAAATAAGTATTATTTTTTATTATTATAGGAATTAACTGAAATCCCATCACCTGTTAAAAATAACACACTGAACATTTTGGTATATTTTGCTATATTTTTCTTCTACTTTTTTTAGTCCACACATTTGAAAAAGTATATAGCTTCATGCATCACTTAACGGGGATACATTCTGAGAAATGCATCATTAGGTGATTCCACAGTTGTGTAAACATCATAGAGTGTTCTTACACAAACCTAGATGATACAGCCTACTATATGCCTAGACTGTATGATATAGCGTATTGCTCCTAGGCCACAAACCTGTACACCGTGTGACTGCACTGAATACTGTAGGCAATTGTGTAACATAATAAGTATTTGTGTGTCTAAACATACCTAAACATAGGAAAGGTACAGTAAAAATACAGTATTAGAATCTTATGGGACTATCTTCATATATGTGGTCCATTATTCACTGAAATATTATTATGTGGCACATGGTTATAATCTCAATGTTTTTTTGTATTTGGGCATCTTCAACTATAGAATAAGCAAACTTACAGCCATCATTAAAAAAAAAAAAAAAAAACACATATATCAGCTTAAAATAGCAATGGAAGGCTGAATAAATTAAGAGGAACTCTTTAAATTCAGAAGGCCTTAACCTGATACTCAATGTCTGTAATCAGTTACTTGGGTTTCAGGAACTTAGGGGGTAAATACTCTGAAATTGCATGGCAAATATTGTGTGTATAATGTGCTACATTTTTCTAGGAAGGAAGTTCATAGTGTCTCTATTAGTGTCTCAGAGGAGTCTATGACTGCCCCCTGGAACCCCCCCCCCGCCGCCCCGACACAAAAAGATTAGGAACCACTGAGATATACTATCTCAATTGAGAACTGTCTTTACTAAATTAGAAGAGTAGTGCGTGGTAGATTGACAAAACGCTTCTATCCCAAAAGTTTGAAGGTTGCTGTTTGAAGAGAATTCTTATAAACTGTCAAATTTTGGAGGATAAAATAAGCAAAGCAACATACTTTATTTTCAGAATAATTTGTATATGATTTTAAAGACAATTTCCTCTCTAGTTGATAGTTTATATTAGCATGAAGATGATACATGATTATGTTTGTATGATCATTTGTTTGTTTTTCCCTTGAGGAAAGAGTGTTTCTTGGGATAAACAGAAAGGGGTGGTGAGATAATCCATCATTTTGAAACCTATTCTCTGGTGATGGATGGATATATTGGTAACGTAACTCAATAATCTTCATTTTTTTCCAGGTTATTCACAGATCAGTGAACATTGTCGTTAATAAAGCAATGGAATGCTTTTGTGTCCTTGCCTGCGTTATTCCTTACGTTTTGACAGAAAAATATTTCCCATTTGGGAATAACCTCTTTTAAGACTTACATTTAAGTATATTTTGTGGAGGAATTATTGTGACTCTCATGAGTATGTTGGAATTACATTGGCTATACAGATTATAGAGTTTGATTTCCTTCGTTTTTAAACCTTTCCTATGGTGTGGATACAGTTTAATTCCTTTTTTTTTTTTTTTTTTTTGAGACAGAGTCTTGCTTTGTTTCCCAGGCTGGAGTGCAGTGGCAGGATCTCGACTCACTGCAACCTCTGTGTCGGGTTCAAGTGATTCTCCTGCCTTGGCTTCCTGAGTAGCTGGGATTACAGGTGTGCGCTACCATGTCCTGCTAATTTTTGTATTTTTAGTGGAGATGGGGTTTCACCATGTTGCCCATGCTGGTCTCGAACTCCTGACCTCAAGTGGTCTGCCCACCTCAGCCTCCCAAAGTGCTGGGATTACAGGCTTGAGATGTGAGCTACCGTGCCCAGCCTGATTTTCCATTTTAATAGCCCCTTCAGTGCTAACTAACTTAGATACTATATTACCCTCATAGGTAGATCCAAAACTCACCCAGTCCAGTATTCTCTGTATGCTATATATGTATACTACTCCAGCTCTTAAAATAATTTTAATAGTTTGTATTAGAATGAAAGGTGGTTGGCTTGTAATAGGGCAAGGCTGATATTTGAATTAAGGCAAGTGTTTGGAGCTGAAATCTTAGTTTGATTAAACTGTAAGTTAGTATTATTGCACAGACTAACTTTTTAAAGACTGTTCAAGACAATTCTTGACCCATCTCTTTGGAACCAGTATACCGTTACCCAGGTGTGATAGAAATAATATGTGAAATGTGTTTATTTGCTAGCTAAATTTAAGATTGCCGTTCAATAAAAAGTAAAACATAAAACAAAAACAAACAAAGCAAAGGCAGCCAGATCTAAGGCTTTGCTTGCTGGGTTTCCGTGTGTTCTCTATTATTCCCCAGTGTAAATTTGTTTTTGTTCTAGATTAATCCAATTAATGGGATTGTATAAATTGTAGCAAAGCAATTTATTTCTGATTCTTCATCAGTTTACCTTCTACTTTGGAAGGGAATACTCAAAAACTGAGTCTTTTTATAAAATCCTTGTTACCTCTTATGAACTTTATAAGGTTTTCCATGTGCTACAGAAGTATCAATCTCAGAACTGGGTTTTGATTCTAGCTTTGTCATGTTATTTAGGTGAACTTTGGCTACTTTGAGACTTGTATGTGATGATGTAAGGAAAAGTGTGTTGAATTTTATCCCACACTCATGCAGAGTATTATTACAGCATGACTTTGCGGTCTTGGTATTTAGAATGAATGTTTTGGTGATTACTGAAAGATTAATTTATATATTATAGATGAGTCAGTTTATACAAACTAGATTTGGTATTAAATTTAATTATATAATTAAATTAGCTAATAATTTACATCTGTTGTTAGATGTATTCGCTTTATAAAAGTCATCTCCATCTCTCCCATAGTTCTGAGCATATTGCCTTCTACAAAATGGGTACTCCCTAATTTTTTCTTATCAAATTCTGTGTTTTATTCATACACAGTTAATTGCCTAGAACTTTTGTAGGCACATAATAGGTGCTTAGTAAATTGACTTTTTAAAATTTAATTATCAATTACCATAAAAAGAAATTAAATATTATGAGACAGAAACTTTTTCTTTCATGTACTAGAGAAATAATTTGTAAAAAGAACTCTGTTAGGACTGAAATAATTAATGTAGCTTTTACTCTTCCTCCTTTTTATTTCTCGATCTCTTCATGCTCCATCCTCTGCCTTCCCTCCAAATTAGGCAGTAGATCCACGCGTGCTTAATATAATAAAATAGTATGAAAGTTTTGACAAATAGTTTTACAGTCATGTGCTGCATAATGATATTTCAGTCAACAACAGACCACATATATGATGGTGTTCCTATAAGATTCTATTACTGTATTTTTACTGTACATTTTCTATGTTTAGGTATGTTGAGATACACAAATACCATTGTGTTACTGTTGTCTACAGTATTCAGTACAGTCACACATTATATATTTTATAATATGCATCCTTCAGTTATTTCATAGAAATTAAATTTTGCCATACAGATACACACGTACTTGTAAACAACTATATCTCTTAAATGTTTTGCTTTTCCATCTGGAATTTTTAAAAGAAAAATACCATTCTGTGTGGCTATTTTTCTTAAGTAAATCTCTTTTCACCCTATTAGAATGTAAAATATTACTTCTTGATCCCAGTCTTTAATTGTGGTCCTATCTGCATAGAATCTTATTCTTCAGGTGTATTTAAAGGAGAAATTAACTCTTAAATAACCCCTTTAAATAGCACACGTTTATTGAACAAATAATTAACTTTGATCCTAACTTTGTGTTTTAACTTCTTGTATTATAAAAGTCTGCAAAGTGTATATAGCATAGTGTGGTGGTCCGGAGCCAGACTTCCTGAGTTAGAATCCTACTGTTTAACCTCTCTGTTTTACAATTTCTTCCTTTATAAAAAAGGAATAGTACCTATATCATGGGGTTATTATGAGGATTAGGAAATTGATATTTGCAAAGCTCTTAGGATAATACCTGGCACATGATTAGCACTATATGAGCCATTGTTAGTGAAAATAATTTCCAAACTCTGTTAAGTTGTGAATATATGATGTCGGATTTTTTTTCTTATTTATTTTATTTTGTTTTATTTTGAGACAGAGTCTCCCTAAATCCCATGCTGGAGTGCAATGGCTATGCAGAGGTGTGATCTTGGTGCACTGCAGCCTCAAACTCCCGAGCTCAAGGGATTCTCCTGCCTTAGCCTCCCAAGTAACTGGGACTACAAGCACACCACTGTGCCTGGCTTTGAGTTGAGGTTCTTAGGTATAGTAGACTGGTCCCAAATACCTGACAAATTGAGAGACAAACTTCTGACTTCCGTGATATTTTCATAATCAACACTTAACTGCCAGGCTGTAGTGATCCTATAACAAGCATAAATGTACCAAGATCAGAGCTGCTACTGTCACACATCTTGTGCAGTACCTACTTGTCCCTCACTGAATTAACTTTCTTGCTTGTCTTATTTTTGTGAGGTTAGGCCTCACTCTTTTCCATGCACTGTGGTGGGGCGGTAGTATATGCTATGATGTATACTTCTTTCCTAGAGTATACAGATGAAAACAAGCATTAGTTTTCTTTGTGCTCCAAAAGGAGAAATAAAAAGTACTGTTTAATGTCTAATTAGGACATGAGAGTTTTAATGTTTGAAATGAGCTCTTTAAGGTCTGCAAACTAAGGCAATCACTGTATTGTACAGATAAATCAAGTGCGACTCAAATGTTTTGTCATGTGTTGTTATATGTTAAGTATTCTAGCCATGATGAGACTGCACTACTTATGTCCAGTGCAGTTTCTGTTTTATAATAGAGATTTAATAATATCACAACTTTTATGAGAAAAGAAATATTGCTTTATTTCTGAATAGTTACTGGGGCAGCAAATGATTTTCCTTGGATATGTAAACTTTGGAAGTGGTATTTTAAGGCCCTAATAAACACAGCGATGCTTGTTGATATTCACAGCCAATTGAACAAACCAAATATTTCTGCTGTTCACTTTAGCCATTCTTTAGAGAGATAGTCTTAATCCTAGAAATGTACTAATAGAATTGGCCTATTGCATTCAGAAAGGTTTTAGGAGTACACTTATATAGTGAGGTTAAGAAATACAAATCTGTCAACCTTGCAGATTAAATTAGAGCTTCTATGCAGTTTTCTCCCCTAGAAGATATCAAAGGAGCTATAGGTAACATATCTCCATAAGCAGGGATATTTTCTGTAGTGATCCAAAGCTAAGTTTGCCAAATTAAGTTGAGTTTAATTCCTTAATGTCAGTTTGGAGCATATTGTTTGTATGTTGAAATGGCATGAGGAAGAGATACTATCTATCAGAAATCAAGCTAGTAAAAATGAGGACACTGAAAGCAGCAAAGCACAAAAGCATGGTGCAAGGATCTCTGGAAGGATACCCTCTTGTTCTGCTAAGAATTGAATACTTAAATGATCATTAGTTCTTTAAACCCATTTATATGTCAACATACATAGTGAATGTGTTTTCACATGTGACTCATTCCCAGGGATGTACCTAGAGTTTTTATAGGCTTTGGAATAGATGAGAGGCTATAGCCTCTGCATGGGTCCCGCTGTGACACCATTTTTTTCTCCTGTGGGATTAGGGTACAATACTGTCTCTCAGCCCATCGAGGTTAAGACCACTATGTTATAAAACTCAGCATGAAATTCATAGTAGATCTGTAAGTCATCTGGGAGTGATAGCTTTTATTGATCTTGTTAGATGGAAGTTGGCTTATTAACAACTGATATGTGTGTTTCCTTATGTTTTAAGGAAAAAGGAGAACACAGTTTTAGATTTCTTGTTCAGATGAAAAAATAGTATCTAAGATATGTGAACTATATCTCTTTGTGGGTCTGGATTTTTACGCATTTTTAGTTCCATAAAGCAAATCGAACTGGTCTGTTTTTGGCAGTGCATGTATTAGGTAAGGATAGCATTCTGTTTACTTTTTTTACTATTTTTTTTCCTAACTTACTGCTGTTCTGTTTTTGGTTGTGCCTCATAGCAAGTTGACCTTTTTTTTTTCCCCCTGAAATAAAATATTGTTTTCTTATGAAAATAATGCATGCCTATGATTAGGAATTTGGATAGGAAAGAAGGTATTAAGAACATAAAAATTAAATTAATAATTACTTGTATCAGAATTACCTTGATTCATTTTGGTTTGTTTTAAAAATGGCTTGTATAGACTTATCTTTACTTTGACCATCCTGTTGCTTAGTATCCCAGCCTTAATTTATGCATAGTGTCAATACTGCTATAATACTCGAAAACTAAAAAGAACTCTTTCATACTGCTCAATATGGTATCATTTTGTAGACAAGTTTGTTATTGAAGTTTGAAAATTCCCAGGCTTTTTTCGCTCTTCTGTGGCTTCCAGTGTTGCAAATATGTTTTGCCTTTTTAATATTTACATGATTTATTGGCAAAGGAAGAAACTCTGATCCTCCTACAAATAACTCGATAAAGACTTGAATTTCTCATGAGGGGAAGAGTTTCAAGAGGTAATAACTTGAATCCATAAGTTGGAGAAATTAAGTTACGGGAAAGCATCTCTCTCTCTCTTTGTGTGTTTTTTAAAAATAGTGTTATCACAAAGTTTCTGTGAGGACTGGGAATAAGAGAGTAGATTTCAGACGTCCATCCATCAAAGTTGAGGCATTTTTCACTAGAATGTAGGAATAGAAAACAGTATATATGTTTATATGCTACTTTTTGCGAGACTGAAGCATGCCAGTTATTATGACTGTTAAATTAGAAACTGGACATTTCAATAAATCAGACTTTTCTACATTAGAGGTTTTTAAAAACAAAACTGTAAAAGAAATTTAAATAGAAACTTTGACCTTGGGGACTTGTACTACTTTTGATCTCGTTTTCTTCTACCCATTGACTATGTCCTCTTTGAAAACAGACCGCTTCCCTGTCCAACGATTGAGGCCCTAAACCTGTCTTGCAAGTATGTACTCTTGGTCACAAGAGGGACCTCGTAAGAGTAGGAATGGTTAATGTATCTGTTAGTACCAGTACATTAGTGAATTTCTAACATTCTTTGATAGCCATAAGAGTTTTGTCTATGTATGCATACACAGACACACTTTATGGCATGTTAGGTATGGGTTAATGGTTATGGAATTTCTTTCCTTTTTTAAAAACTTTTGGTTTTTTTGAATTTTCTATTTTGAGACAGAGTCTCTGTCACCCAGGCTGGAGTGCAATGGCGTGATCTCGGCTCACTGCAACCTCTGCCTCCCTGGTTCAAGGGATTCTCATGCCTTAGCCTCCCATGTAGCTGGGACTATAGGTGCATGCTATCACACCTGGCTAATTTTTGTATTATTAGTAGAGACGGAATTTCACCATGTTGACCAGGCTGGTCTCGAACTCCTGACCTCAAGCGATCCACCTGCCTTGCCCTCCCAAAGTGCTGGGATTACAGGCGTGAGCCACCACACCTGGCCTGGTTATGGAATTTCTTACCAAAGACCTAAAACTAATATTTTATTAAATGAAAAGTTAAGGGAGGAATTGACTATAAATTCAGGCTGTTTTATCATATGCATATTTAGAATAAAAATTAGGATTCATTTAGTAAATATATACTGAATGTATTTATCCCAGCTCTTTTGTAGATATTTGGAATACACTGCTGAAAACAGAAAGTCTCTCGTAGAAGATGTTGAAGGCTCTTCCCAGAGAGACAGTAGACAAATACAATTTGAGAGAGGGAATGTGCTGTGAAGAAAAGAAAAAACAAAAATAGGGTGATAGATAGGCCAGGGAGTGACAGGTGGCAGGAACAGGGAGGAATTCCTCTTTAGAGGGCATAATGGTCAACTAAGGCCACTAAGGAGGGTGGCATTTGAATGTGTAATGATACCAGAATATGATGGGAATGGATGAGTTTTTGAATATTTGAGGGAAGAGCTCTCTAGTCAGAAGGAACTGTGAGTGCCAGAGGATCTTTTGATATGCAGAAAGGTTGAGTGAGGGAGTTAATCAGGAGTGTGTTTGTGGCAATACCAGTGGAGACCATTGGTGAGCATACAAATCATTGCTACTTGCTTTTTTGCTACATCACTGTGCTTCCCTAATTTCTTATGTTCAAGCTTTCTGTCTTTGGTATATGATTTTCTGAGCTTGAGGGTTACTTTTTACTTCTTTTGGAAAATATGCATCATATTTAATTTGCTTTATTGCTTTTATATAGTTGTATGACTCAACAGCTTTGATGATAGAACCTTAGCTGAAGGGCTGGGGAACTATAAAAAACATAATAATAAAATGAAGCATTAATTTCAGTTCACAGAATGTTCTGTGTATAAAAATAGATTAAATAATATTAATATATCAATGTCCCTTGACATTTTTTCCTCTGATCTCCCTCCAACCTGTCATGGCCTTGTGCCCAGTGTTTGTCTTAAGGGTCAGAAATGGCCTCTTGTCACCTTTAGGAAAAACTCCGGTTAAGGCAAAGACCTCCTGTTCATTTTTCATATATAGAATCCCACATGCAAAATTTTAGAAATGAAAACATTGCCTTACATATTCCACTTATGAATTTGGAAACTATTTTCAAAGATTCTTTTATGTTTTCAATTTCTAAAGCATTAATACAGTTCAGTTATTATTAATTTTTAAAATTTTATTTGTTTGTTTGTTTTTTAAAACGGAGTCTCACTCTGTAGCCAGGCTGGAGAGTGCAGTGGTGCGATCTCGGCTCACCGCGACCTCTGCCTCTTGGGTTCAAGCGATTCTCCTGCCTCAGCCTCTCAAGTAGCTGGAACTACAGGCGCCCACCACCATGCCCAGCTAATTTTTGTATTCTTAGTAGAGATGGGGTTTCACTATGTTGGCCAGGATGGTCTCAAACTCTTGACCTTTCAGATTATCCACCCGCCTCAGCCTCCCAAAGTGCTGGGACTACAGGCCTGAGCCACTGTGCCCGGCCCTATTTTTATAATTTTAAAATTAGTACGAATGCATATGTATATAATAGCTCTTCTCTTTTGACAATAAAGATACTGGATAAAGAGACACTTTCATTATATCCACACAGTATATTTCGGTCTTAACAGATTCGCTAACCCTGAAGCCTGTCTTCTTTCTTGTTATACACATTAGTTTTTAATTAAAGAAAACTAGTTGGATGCAGTTACTTTCTGTGAAATGAAGATTTATTTTGGAAGTGACCTTCACTTTATTAGCTGAAGCAGTAATCAGAAGAATTAATAGAATAATCAAATTATATACAAACTCATAAATCATCTTGAATAGTGCTGTCAAAAGTTCAGCTATTAATGGGCCATACTGTTTTGCAGCTATGATTAAGAAAATTACAGCTGCTGATTTGTACCTTGATAGGAACCAAAATTGCTTTTGTAAAGCCTATGTAGAATGGGGGCTACCAGCCAAAAATTTGCACAACTCTTAGTTTATCTGTAGTACAATTTGATGTCACCAGGGCAAAGTAGAAATTCAGTACATGTTGGTATGCTCTGTTTCAGTAAAATCTGACTCGTTTGGATATAATATACTCAATTAGAGTTATATTGATTTAAATGTCTGTTGTTTAGGGTTAATAACATCAAAGAATTTGATTATACTCCAGATATACACAATTATCTGAATAATATACTATAAAGATATTTTGTTGCTTTTGTGAATTTTTCTCAAGCTTGTAAACAAGTAATTGAAGTGGCAGTTTAATAATTGAAACTTAAGCAGGAAAAATATCTCATTAGACTCAGTACTTCACATTACTCAGAAACTATTTACATGGATTTCCGTGTTCTTTTTAACTTCAATTAAAATAGGACAAATGGGAAAGTCCTTGCTGCTGAACATTGTATTTTTCTACAGTCGTGTATATAGGAATTGTATGCGAATCGTGATATTAGCTCATGATACCACAAGTTTCAGCCACAGCTTTGTACAGTCAAATGGTACACTCTTGTCAGAGCCTGTTAAATTTATTTTTTTTAAATCCAAGACTGTATTAAGTTAGAAAACAATTTTTAAATTACTGGGCAGTATAATTTATTTTGTATTCTTGAAAGTGACATTTTCTTTTTTGTAACGAATTTTTTACAAAAGAAAACCATGCTAACGTGAGGAAAATTGTCTTTTCTCTCAGTCAGTAGTCAGACCCAGGTATTAATTTCAAATAAATGCCCATTTTTTTCAAATTAGTATTCCCATTGTGCTAATTTCAGAACTCTCTAAAACTTCTGAAAATTGTGAGGATTATCTTGGTATTAAATGGTAAATAACTGTTATGTAAAGCATATGAGCATTCTGTGTAAGAATAACTCAGAATAAGGTTTAAACTTTATCACTGGCTTATTTTTATTTTAAATTAAATTTTAATTATTAAAAAATCTTTATTAAAAAAGGATGTATTACAAATAAGGCCAGAGTGCCCTTAAGGCATTTATCCTCCTCAGTTTCATCCTTAGCCCCCTATAACCCTCTATTGAAAGGTAATAGCTCTGGCTAGTTTTTGGTGTATTTTTCCTAATCTTTTGCTATGCATTGAAATATATATATATTTTTTTCTCATCAGAGGAAATATATAGTATTCTATAGTTTTGTTTTGTTTTGTTTTGTTTTGTTTTCCTTCTGAAGTTTCAAGAAACAGGCCAGAAACCACAGAGCAGTAAGACTAACTATTACTGTGGCATGACAGTCAATTTTGTGAAAAATAGCCAAAGGGTGAAATTCTTGAACATATAACCCATAGGAGAGAAGAACCTGGTTTTTGTGAGGTAATTATACCTCAACCATCTAACAGAGTTCTTTGAGAGGGATAAATAAGGTATGAACAAGGAGGAGCCAGTGAACATTTGAATTTCCAAACACCCTTTGAGAAGATTTTATACCAAAGATTGCTTTAAAAAATAAATATTCTCCCACATGGGGTTGGGAATAATGTTTAGTCATGCATAATGATCTAGTTTAAACACAATATGGAAGGAAGGGGGCGGGTTATATGAGCTCTTACCTGCATGGGGAGATTTTTATAGTAGGCTTTGCCAAGAATCAATGTTTAGTTTTTTTTTTTTTTCACATTTTTATAAATGATTTAAGAGTCAGCATAGTAACTCACTTCCAACCCACCTTCCAGGTTATTGTTCATTCTGAGAGCTTATAGATAGTAAAATAAAATGCTAAGCTGAAGAGTATTTGCTAACGGACTGTTTCCCAAGGACCGTGTGAAAAAGCAGGAAAATGGCATGAGTGGCCGTGTTTCTGAGAAGATGGTCTCTGTACATTTTTCAACCCATGAAAGGGATCTAGGAGTTGTTATGTAGGGCTCCCTAAAGACATTCGCTTTGGATATTTTTGTTTCTACATTCAGAAAAACCGACATAATACTGGACATAGCCGTGAAGAGCATTAGAAGTAAAAGAAGTATATTCTTATCTGGATTCAAAATGGATGTCTCTTTACGTTTATGTTATTTGTACAATTTGAATTTTCAAGACTAGGCAGCAAAATAGAACAATGATTTAAATAAGGATTGTTCAAAACAGAAATGAATATATCTCATACAGAACATTAAACCAGAGAAAGAGCCCAAGAAAGGAGACTGAGCAAAAGAAATCTTATAGAGAGTCTAAGTAGGATTGCTATAGACTAGTTTGCTACACCCCAAAAGTTTGAACCAAAGACTTTCTTTTGAATGTAAAAAACCTGTTTTTGAATGAATTTGCTTGGATAGCTCTGCAGCAGATAATAAAGATGGGGCAAATAGTGTGAGTGTTCAGAATGAAAAATTCAGTTTTATTGAGAGCTTAAATTATAATATGTTTAAAGAGTAGTCAGGAAACTCCAGTGCTTTTCCATCAGAAGTTCCATTGACATCATTGTGATAAGCTATATTGAGGAATCATTGAGTTGGCTCCGTGGTTCTGGTCCTTGTACAAACCAGATAGTCACTGTACTTGTGAAACATAGATATGGAGGCTAGGTTTTGACCCAAGCATGTAAGTTGACCCTCAATATTTTAGAAGGCTTTATGTTTTAAAGATTGAGTGAACACTTGTAGTCTATAATTTGTGCTAATTTATTCTGGACCCCTGGTGCAATTACTAATACAGATCTGTTTTTGTCATCCAATCCATAGTTTTATTGTGACTTTCCTATAGAAGGTTAAACTTAAGGACAGCTGGAAAAACTGAAAAAGAATGAGTATATCATCTACAGAGTCTCATCAAGAATAGGGGAAGCTAGATAAATGGCTAAGATTTATAAAAAGGAGGCACTTTTTGGGAGCAAGTTTTCTGAAGGCTATGTGTTGTTTTTTTTTTGACAGCTTTTTCTATATTAAGCATGATGATTATGCCTTCCAAGATTGACAGCGATTCCTAAAGGGCAGTCCATCTGCCCACAGCCTTTTCCTTGAGTGAGAAATCTACACCAGAAGCCCCGTTAGACTCAGATACTTGTACTAAATAATTTCTTGAATTAGCAGCTGTGCTGTTATTCCAGGTCCATAATGACTCCTTAAGGCACAGAAACTAACCTGTTCCTTGTGCCCTCCTCTATAGAAATTAGTACCCAGAGTATTAAGTTGTAATCTTGATGAATGGTCAAAAGATAGTGTTTTTGAGGTTGGTAACAATTTGCTGTCTCTAATAATCACTCCACAGGTGGATTAAGAGTGCTTTCTGGGTATTCCTTCACAGCAATACTTGTATAGGAAGACTATCAGGCTTGAGCAGTTGCATTTGATTGTTTCACATTTCATGGGGGAGACTGCTTTCATGAATATGCACGTTACCTTATGCTTGTTCTCAGGAAGACACCTCCCTTCTGCCTCGAGTCCATTAGCAATTCTTGTCAGCTTTATGACTTATATATGTCCCCAGCCTCTCCACTTCTTCATCTGCACTGCCATTGCCTTGCTTTAGGTCACCATCTTCTCTTACTTGGTCTGTGGTAGACATAACTGGCCTCCCCTCTTTCACTCTTGCCCCTTTGAGAATTCTCCACAGAGCAGCCCGGCCCATTTTTAAAATAATACAAATCTGATCGTGTTGCTGCTTTGCTCAAAACTTGCTGGTTCCTACTCATTGTACTTAAGAGTAAAGTTTAAGATCTTTACCCTGGCCTTGAAAACCTTGCAAGATTAGGCCCCCAACTATGTGTGTCCTTGTTTCCTACTGTATTCCTCCCTGTTCACTGTGTTCCAGCTCCATTAGGCATCTCTCTCTTTCTTCCTCAAATACACTGAGCTAGTTTGCACTTCAAGTTTTGAAATTTCATTTTCTTTCTGCTTGGAATGTTTTTCCACCCTTTCATGTGGTCAGTTTCTTCTGATCATTCAGGTCTCAGCTCAGATATCAGTTCCTCAAAGAGACTGTCCCTGAATACCCTGTCTAATGTTCCAACCCCCTTATCACCTTCACCTTACCCTGTTTTATTATCTTCAGAACACTTATCACTATCTACTCTTATCTTATTTCTTGTTTGTTGTCTCTCTCTTTTACTAGATAAGTTATATGACAGCAGGGACAGCATTTGTCTCATATACTTTTGTATCCCCAGTGCCCAGAATTACACCTGGTACATGGTAGGCCTCGTTCTACAAATATTTGTGCATAAAGGTATAAATGTTGTTGCTTGTTGCCATCAGCATTAACATTTTTCTTAAAACTCTCACAAGTTCCTCTGTAGAAGGTAGTTGAATTGACCAGGTCCCCAAGTTGCTTGAATTCTGTTAGAAACTATAGGGCTTGAACACCTGGAGGTGGACTGTCACACAGTCAGTAAGAGCAATGTAGCCTACAAACCCCACATTGGTGGTATAATGTGTAATCATTATCTCCTTTGCAACAGAAGGTGATAGCTAACACAAGCTATGATGTATTTAACATTTACGATGCACCAGGAAGATAGTAAGCACTTCACATGTATTAATCCATTTAATCCTTGTGGCAAGTCTATACAATAGATATCATTATCCCCATTTTATAGTCTTTAGAACTGAAGCGCTGTCACACAGCTAGTAAGTGGGGGGAACCCGGAAAAGAACGTAGGCAGTCTGACTCAACACTTAGAATGTCCACATTACTTTCACAATCACCCCCACGAGTTGATCTCATTCCAATTTGCACATCATGACTAAAGTTATACACTTGACTTCTAGTGACCTGGTAATTTTGATTTTGGTGATCACTGCTTGCTAAACAAGCCCACTCAGTTTCTGTCATTATGACTCATATCAGGTCACGCTTGCTATTTTGGCAATACTGGATCACTGTGAATGAGGCTGTGTTGTAGTGGAACATTGATTTGAAGGCTTTTTTGATGGCCTTGCTGAATAGAGTAAAACCTTATAGATAATGAGTTTCAAGAGCTTATAGCAGAGGATGAGGCCTGACTTGGGATTGTTTTGAACATAACTGTTTCCCGAGGCTGCAGGAGTCATTGCCTATGACAGATCATCCCCAACTAGGTTTGACTTTAGGTTTTGTTTGACATTAAAATGGTATGAAAGTGATACACATTCAGTACACTCCTCAACTTATGATGGAGTTATGTCCTATTATACCCATTGATATTTGCAATTTACAAGGAAAGGAACGTCTGTATTTAGCTACTGCTCTTGAGGAGGCATTCTGTTGCAGGCCAATAGGAAGTCTACGCTGAGTTGGATTCCAATATCTTGAGTCCTAGCAGGCATCTTGGGGAGAGATGATGCTATGGCATATGCTGTCTAATTTTGCCTTCCCAGGAGCCAGATCCACTACAGCAAAATGCAGCATTTACTTCTGACACCCACCTTACAAATATTCTCCTTCCGTCTACTTCCTGCTCAAAGAAAGACACCAAATACCAAGAAAGGAAGAAAAAAAAAAGGAGGATGTTAGCATAAGTGAACACTGTTAATTTACTATGTACTGTAGATCATATAGCATGTTTGTGGGTTACATACTTATATCGTATATTTATATTACTATCATTTATATTATATCATTTATATTAGTACTATATGATTTAGTAATATAAATACGCGATATAAGTATGTAACCCCACAAACATGCTATATGATCTACAGTATATAGTAAAACTGCATTTATAGTGCATGAACATGTGTGTAACAGCAGTAAGACCATCCTGTGTAAAAACTGCATTTATAGTTCATGCACATGTGTGTAAATACCACTAAGACTTTTGGAATCCCCTTTCCGTGTGTGTGTGTGTGTGTGTGTGTATAAAAATAAATACGTGCATTTAGGTTTCCCTACATGTATTTTTTCAGACTGGCAGCCACCAACCAGGGCAACATTACATGACAGAAAACTCAATATGTTGTTTTAAATATAGTGTTATGATAAATACATATGTATGAATTTAGTTACAAGAAACGAGTTGAACTTTTTACAGATAGATGCAATCACTGAAGCCTTATAGTATCTCGTGACATGTAGACATGCCTACTTACTGTTGGAATGGAACTTCCGCTTTTCTGTTTACAGTTTTAGCTGGGGTGTCACTAAAGCACAGTGATGATCAATGGTCACTCTAATTTTTCTCTTGTAACAGACCTCTTTGTTTGGTTTGTTTTTAATGGAATTTAATAAAGAGTTCTAATGTATTTTTGTAGTGACTTTTTGGGGGACAGTCCTACATACTGTGTTTAGTAGATTTCTTTTTTAGATAAGTCCTGCAAAATTTATATTTGATTGCCTCTAGGCTGCATACTACCCTTTGGAAGGGAAGTGTACAGAGTTGTCTTGCCAGGCGTTATGTTAGACCTTAGGATGGCTGCTATAAACTGCACGAAAGCTGGAGCCTACCTGACATCTCAGAGATGTTTGCCATCTTCAGTTGCTTAATTGTCCATCACTAAGGCATGTTAACCTGTGGGTTGTTAGGTTGCCATTTAATGCACTGGAAGAAAGCGTGTCATGTGGAACCTTATTACCTCCCCCCAAATCATGGTAAAGTATTTACCTTCTACTCACAGCATTTTCTTTATTTAAAAATTTCTAGTTTACCAGTATACTTTATGCATCACTTTTTAAAATGTGGATTACAGGATAGTCATAATTTGCTAGGTACTCTAGAGACCACTATTCCCATGGTTATACTTACTTTGAGTTTTTGCACTATCTAAAATGAAGTCACACATAATCCGTTTAACATGTACAGACAGAATAAGCATGTACTTTCTTGAGAGAAAATAATGTGTAGAAGCTGAGGGATTATTTTACTTTTTGTAATAATTTTTGCAATTCAACAGGAATTAGAACAAGTCTTAGAGTAACTTTGATCATCTGATTCTGTTGCTTTCCTTTTTAATCCCAAGAAAGATAATACTGACAATGGGGCAGGTTGGTATGATGGTTAACAGAGAAACCTCTGAGACCAAATCACTTGGATTTTTACCCCAGCAATACTATTTCCTAAATGACCTCAAGCAAGTCACTTGACCTCTTCCTCAGTTTCCAAATCTGTGAAACCCTGGCTTATAGGATTATTGTAGGATACAATGTATTAATACATGTAAAACTTCTGTTGTGTAGTAAGCACTCAATGCTAGTTGTGATTATTATTTGTATGGTGGTTGTTGTTGTCTTTGTGCCCCAAAGAACAATATGTAACCAATAGTTATTTCCCCACATATAATTCCCTACTTCTCATGTAAATGCCTCCTATTTGGGTTTTGAATACAGCTCTCAAGAACTCCCTGCTATTGTGCTTCTTACCCACTTATGAAAGATTTCCACTGTTGCTTATTGACATCAAGTAGTCCTCACACCCCCAACCAAAACTTTTTTTTTTTTTAAAGAGTATGGGAATGACTGATAAGAATAGCATACAGAATTATATCAGTACTCATTCTGTGTGGCACTTCTTACAAATCACTGTTTTTTGTTTTTTGTTTTTTCACTTGGGCATAAGATACAGGAAGAAAATACAGAGGTGACAGAGAACAAATGCTGCCATTATGAGCTACACATAGCTTCCCTTTCTAACAAAGACTGGTATGGGGGAAAAAAACAAATGAGAAGCAGTATGAAAAATGTATGTGCACATGTAACCATATACCTTTCCAAGAGCACAAAATACTTCCTATGTTCTCGTTTAAAATTGAGAGGATATTTAAATGAATTATCACAATTCTGTCTCATTATTAAACTTCTTCTATAATATTTCCCATCATTCACACTAACTAGTTCTCAACATTCTTTACATTCTTGTGTTTTTTTCCATATAGTATATATCCACTGTTAATAAATTATATTGTTGAAAATCAGATAATTTTTTGATGATTTACTATTAGTTATAGATGCCCCTATATCTTGGCATCTATAACTGTATTTAAATGCATTTGAGGCCCCATTTAGCCTAAAAATACTTTATAAAATTAATTTTCAAAGAAAAGGATACTTAATAATATTATAAAGTAACAGTATATTTCATAAACTTTATACTATTTCATAAAAGGAAGCCTTTATAGACAATTACATTTAATTTTGGTTAAGTGGATTATTTAGGCTTTTGATAATGAAATAGCCTGTGGCATATTGTTTTATATTTTTTTAACCTTATACAGCTTCCAGTGGGTTCTGAATTTATTCCTTTGTATTTCTTGTAATGTGGAAAGACATTTAAAAGTTATTTTTCTCCAGTGGGGAATTGATTCAATAATATTAAGTTTTATCTAATGATCTTTTTCTGTGTGTGTATGTGTATATGTAAACATGGTCCATCTGACTGAAATGGAAAATTCAGTAGGTTGGCTGGTAACAACTCATGTATAGCTGCTTACGAAGAGCTTAGAAACACAGGTGCTGCCATTCACGTGGCATGAAGATATCCTCAGGCAAATTGAAACACAGATTATGTGGTCTACTATACATTTCTGCAATTGCAAAGGTGTATAGCTACATAAACATATACATTTTTCATACTGCTTCTGATTGTTTTTTTTCACCATACCAGTCTTGACTGTTAGAAAGGGGAGATATGTGTAGCTCACAATGGCGGCATTTGTTCCCTCTCTCACTTCTGATTTTCTTCATGTATCTTATACCCAACTGACAGGTTTTTTTTCCTGGTCTTTTTGGGGGCCTTAACCTAACTCAGCCTATTGATGTGGAATGGGCCTGTAATATTTCATGTACATATCGGCTCTTTCAGTATCAATAGGAAATTGATGGTGAAGATTGGTCTGATTGTCTTGATTACATCAGTTTTCCCTATATCAGTATTCCCCTATCAACAACAGGAGGCAGACTACCACTTGGGCGTATTTATTTATCACATTTATTGATTTGCATATGTTGAACTAACCTTGCATCTCAGGAATAAAGCCTACTTGATTATGGTGGATTAGTTTTTATGCTGCTGGATTCAGTTTGCTAGTATTTTTTTGAGGGTTTTTGCATTTATGTTCATGAAGGATATTGGCCTGAAGTTTTCTTTTTTCATTATGTCTCTGACAAGTTTTGGTGTCGAAAGACACTGGCTTCATAGAATTAGTTAGGGAAAAGACCCTCCTCCTCGATTTTGGGGTAGTTTCAGTGAGATTGGTACTAGCTCTTTGTACGTCTGGTAGGATTTGGCTGTGACTCTGTGTGGCCCAGGGCATTTTCTGGTTGGAAGACTTTATTACTGATTCAGTTTTAGAACTTATTATTAGTCTGTTCAGTATTTCAGTTTCTTCCTTGTTCTGTCTTGGGGATTGTAGGTTTCTAGGAATTTATCCATTTCTTCTAGAATTTCTAGTTTGTGTACATGCAGGTGTTCTTATAGTCTCCGAGGGTGTTTTGTATTTTAGTGGGGTCGGTGATATGTCACCTTGTCATTTCTGATTGTGTTTATTTGGACCTTCTCCCTTTTTTTTCTTTATTAGTCTAGCTAGTGGTCTACCAATCTGTTTATTCTTTCAAAGACTTACCTTTTGGTTTCCTTGATATTTTGTGTGGATTTTCGCAGCTCAGTTTTGTTCAATTTAGCTCTGATTTTGGTTATTTCTTGTCTTGCTAGCTTTAGGATTGGTTTACTCTTGGTTTTTTTGTTTTGTTTTGTTTTGTTTTTTAATTCTTTTAGATGTGGTGTTATGTCATTGAGGCATTTCTAACTTCTTGGCATTTAGCGCTATAAGCTTTCCTCTTAATTCTGTTAGCTATGTCCAAGAGATTCTAGTATGTTGTATCTTAGTTTTTGTTCATTTCAAAGCATTTTTTAAAAATTTCTGCCGTAATTTCATTATTTCCCTAAAAGTCATTCAGTAGCAGGTTATTTAATTTCCATGTAATTGTGTGGTTTTGAGTGATATTTTTGGTATTGACTTCTATTTTTATTGCTCTGTATTCTGAGTTTAGTTGGTTTGATTAAAAAATTGTTGAGAATTGCTTTATGGTTGAACATGTGGTCAATTTTAGAGTGTTTGCTATGTGCGGATGAGAATATTGTATATTCTGTCATTGTTGGATAGAGTGTTCTGAATTCGGGTCCTCAATATCTTGGTTATTTTTCTGCCTCAGTAAATCTAACACTATCAGTGGGGTGTTGAAGTCTCCCACTATTATTGTGTGGTTATCTAAGTCTCTTCGTAGGTCACTAAGAAGTTGTTTTATTAATCTGGGTGCTCCTGTGTTGGGTGCATTTAGGATAGTTAATTCTTTTTATTGAATTGAAAGCTTTATCATTATGTAATGCCCTTGTTTGTCTTTTTTGATCATGTTTGGCTTAAAGTCTGTTTTGTCTGAAATAAGAATAGCATCCCCTGCTCTTTGTTGTTTTCCATTTGCTTGATAGATCTTTTTCCATCTGTTTACTTTGAGCCTATGGGTGTCACAGCATGTTAGATGAGCCTGTTGAAGACAGCATACCGTTGGGTCTTGCTTCTTTATCCAACCTGCCACTCTGTACCTTTTAAGTGGGACATTTATCTTGTTTACTTTCAAGGTCAGTATTGATATGTGAAAATTTGATCCTGTCAACATATTGTTAGCTGGTTGTTTTGTAGACTTGATTGTGTGGTTGCTTTATAGTGGCAGTGGTCTATGTACTTTAGCATGTTTTTCTGCTGGCAAGTGTCTTTCTTTTCCATATTTACATACCTTGAGGACCTCTTTTAAGGTAGATGTGGTGGTAACGAATTCCCTTAGCATTTGCTCGTTTAAAAGTATTTTATTTCTCTTTTGCTTATGACACTTAGGCTAGATACGAAATTTTGTGTTGCGATTTCTTTTTTTAAGGATGCTGTATGTAGGCCCCTAATCTCTTCTGGCCTGTAATGTTTCTGCTGAAAGATCTGTTGTTAGCCTGATGGGGTTCCCTTTGTACATGATCTGCCCCTTCTCTCTAGCAGCTCTCAAGACTTTTTCTTTCAAGTTGACCTTGGAAAGTCTGATGACTGTGTTTTGGGGATTGTCATCTTGCATACTATCTCACAGGGGTTCTTGGAATTTCCTGAATTTGTATGTTGACCTCCCTAGCAAGGTTGGGGAAATTTTTATTGATAATATCCTCAAATATGTTTTCCAGGTCGCTTGCTCTATCTCCATCTCTTTCAGGAATGCCAATGTGTTGTAGGTTTGGTCTCTTTATGTAGTCCCATGTTTCTCAGAGGTTTTGTTCAGTTTTTCAGTTCTTTTAAAAATTTTTGTCTGTGTTGATTCGAAGCATCAGCCCTCAAATTCTGAGGTTTTCCCCCTCAGGTTAGTTTATTTTGTTATTTATGCTTCCAGTTGCATTATTAAATTCCTGTAGTGAATTTTTTTTATTTCCACAAGTTCTGTTCGGTTCCTTCTTAAAATGACTAAGTCATCTTTCAACTCTTGGATCATTTTACTGCTTTACTGGGATGCGTTGTTGAAACGCAGATTGCTTCTCCTGTATCTCATTGAATTTTCTTCCCATCCAGGTTCTGAAATGTATGTCTGTCATTTCAGCCATTTCAATCTGGTTAAGAACCACTGCTATAGAGCTAGTGTGGTTGTGTGGAGGTAAGAAGACACTCTGCCTTTTAGGGTCGCCAGAACTGTATTTTGTTTGTTTTTTCTTTTTTTAAAAACTTTGATTTTAAATTCAGGGCTACATTTGTAGGTTTGTTATGTAGCTAAACTTGTGTCGTGGTGGTTTGTTGTATAGATTATTTCATCACCCAGATATTAAGCCTAGTACCCAATAGTTATTTTTCCTGATCCTCTCCCTCCTCCCAGCCTCCCTGACCCATAGGCCCCAGTGTATCTTGTTCCCCTCTATATGACCATGTGTTCTCATTATTTAGCTCCCACTTGTAAGTGAGAACAAGTGGTATTTGGTTTTCTGTTCCTGTGTTAGTTTGCTAACGATAATGGCCCCCAGCTCCATCCATGTCCCTGTGAAGGGCATGAACTCAACTTTCTTTATGGTTGCATAGTATTCCACAGTGTGTATGAACCACATTTTCTTCATCCATTCTGTCATTGATGGACATTTAGGTTGATTCTATGTCTTTACTATTGTGAAGAGTGCTGCAATAAACATACATGTGTATGTTGTCTTTACAATAGAATGATTTATATGCTTTTGGGTATACACCCAGTAATGGGATTGCTGAGTTGAATGGTATGTCTGTCTTTAGGTCCTTGAGGAATCTCCACAGTCATCCATAATGGTTGAACTAATTTACACTCCCATCAACAGTGTATAAGCATTCCTTTTTTACCACAACCTTGCCAGCATTTGTTATTTTTTGATGTTTTAATAATAGCCATTCTGACTGGTGCTAGAAGGTGTCTCATTGTGGTTTTGATTTGCATTTCTTTAATGATCACTGATGTTGAACTTTTTTCCATATGCTTCTTGGCTGCATGTATGTCTTCTTTTCAAAAGTGTGTGTTCATGTTCTTTGCCCACTTTTTTATGGGGTGTTTTTTTTTCTTTTAAATTACTTTTAAGTTCCTTATAGATGCTGGATATTAGACCTTTGTCAGATAGATAGGTTGCAAAAATGTTTTGCCATTCTGTAGGTTGGCTACTCTGTTGATAGTTTCTTTTGCTGTGCAGAAGCTCTTTAGTTTAATCAGATCCCATTTTTCAATGTTTGCTTTTGTTGCGGTTGCTTTTGGCATCTTCGTCATGAAATCTTTGTCCATGCCTATGTCCAGAATGGTATTTACTAGATTGTCTTCCAGGGTTTTTATAGTTTGGGGTTTTACATTTAAGTCGTTAATCTATCTTGAGTTAATTTTTATATATGGTATAAGGAAGGGGTCTGGTTTTGATCTTCTGCATGTGGCTAAGCCAGTTATCCCAGCACTGTTTATTGAATAGGGAATCCTTTCCCCATTGCTTGTTTTTGTCAGTTTTGTCAAAGGTCAGATAGTTGTAGATATGTGGTCCTTTTCTGGGTTCTGTATTCTGTTCCATTGGTCTGTGTGTCTGTTTTTGTACCAGTACCATACTGTTTTGGTTACTGTAACCCTGTAGTATAGTTTGAAGTCAGGTAGCCTGATGCCTCCGGCCTAGTTCTTTTTGCATAGGATTGCCTTGCCTATTCAGGCTCTTTTATGATTCCATATAAATTTTTAAATAGTTTTTTTTTTCTAGTTCTTTGAAGAATGTCAATGGTTTAATGGACATAGCATTGAATCTATAAATTGCTTTGAGCAGTATGGCCATTTTAACAATATTGATTTTTCATATGCATGAGCCTGGATGTTTTTCCATTTGTTTGTGTCATCTTTGATTTCTTTCAGCAGTAGTTTGTAGTTCTCCTTGGAGAGATCTTTTACCTCCTTAGTTAGCTGTATTCTTAGGTAGTTTATTCCTTTTGTAGCAATTGTGAATGGGTGATCTTTCCTGATTTGCCTCTCTGCTTGACGGTTGTTGGTGTATAGGAATGCTAGTAATTTTTGCACATTGATTTTGTATTCTGAGACTGCTCAAGTTGTTTATTAGCTTAAGAAACTTTTGGCTGAGACTATGGGGTTTCTAGATATAGGATCATGTCATCTATAGACAAGATAGTTTGACTTCCTCTGTTTCTATTTTGATGCCCTTTCTTTCTTTCTCTTGCCTGATTGCCCTGACCAGAATTTCCAATATTGTGTTGAATAGGAGTGATGAGACAGGGCATCCTTGTCTTGTGCCAGTATTCAAGGGGAATGCTTCCAGCTTTTGCCCGTTTAGTATGATATTGACTGTGGGTGTGTCATAGATGGCTCTTATTATTTTGAGGTATGTTCCTTCAATACCTAATTTATTGAGCATTTTAAACATGAATGGATTTTGAATTTTATTGAAAGTTTTTTCTACATCTATTGAAATAATCAAGGATATTGGCCCGAGGTTTTCTTCTTCTGTTATATCTCTGCCAGGTTTTGGGGTCTGGATGATGCCAGGGTTTCCAGAATTCTTACGGTGGTTGTTTCTCATCTGTGTGAGCTGGTGTTTAATCTCTGAAGTTGCTGGGTTTTATATTTTTTGATTTCCTTGAAGGTTTATTTGTGATATAAGTTGGGTTTATTTCATTGGTTTCCTTTCTGGGTACTTTCAGGTGGCCAAGGCTCAGCTCACCTGTCCTGGGCTGCATGCTGTAACCCTAGGTGGCTGGGACCAGGCCTGCTGCTTTGTTCTGGTTTATTGAGGTCAAGCACCTGCTGTGCTGGAGAAGATGAGGTGTTCCTATTCCAATGGCAACAATTCTTCAACAGGGGCTGCTGGCAAAAGTGCTGCAATTGAGCGTGGGAGGCACAGAGTGGGTGCTGTGGCAGCTGGGGCACAGGCAAATGTACACCAGCAGGGTGGTGTTGGGCTCCATGAGTGACTGCAGCAATGATATCGCTGAGGGAGGGGCTCCCAGTGTGTCAGTGGGACTACGGTTGGTTTGTGTGTGCATGGGCACTGATATGGTGGTGGTAGATTCTTATACATGTGGGCCCTGGCAGCGTGGCTTGGGGAGGCTGTGGCTGAGTGCACACCGTTGAGGGGAGGCTGCAAGTGGATGCTCACTGGTGGAGGTTTGTCTTCAAAAATACTCTGATGGGAAGGTGGAGACTGCCAGTCAATGATCTATGACAGTGAACTCTGGCAAGGATTTTGTCAGGGCAACTGAGGCTGCGCTGCAAGCAGGTGTGGCCAGAGCAGATACCAGCAGATGGGGGGGTTGTTTAGATCACACCAACCCAATCCTGCAGGTAAGATAGCCTTGCACTCTCCAGGTCCAGCTGTTCACAAGAGGGTAAAACCACCTAGAGGAGCATGGCGAGCCTTAGGGGATGGGCTCCCTCCGCTGTGCTCCACTGCAGCTCTTCCCATGCCAAACCTTCTGGACTCCACGTAGACTGGATTTCTGTCTCTACCAACTCTCTGGGCAATTCTCCTTGCCATCTCAAATGTCCATGGGGCTCATAGAGGCTCCTGCAGCTAACATTCCAGAGGTCTGTGACAAAGGTGAACCATTCTATGCCTGTGTCACTCACCCCTTCTTTAGGAGCTGCTAGTGACAAGTTCTGGTATTTGGGAACCCCACAGAGTATTCTCGGCCTCCTCCCTTTTCAGCCCTAGAGCCTGCATTCTTTCTCCCTATATCTACTCTCAGTGCCTTCTTCCTGAAGATCTGTTCGCATTGTGCTTGTCTACTTGATTGTCTGGTCTCTCTTGGTGGGAGAAGCTTTTACTGGCTGTGTCTAGTGTGCCATCTTGGATCTTCTCCTTCCAAATCATTTTTTCAATGTTCCATTCTTTCCCCACTGCTTTGTAATGCCACTTCTGTCATCATTTCCATACATTCATGGATCTTTCTGTTACTTTCTTATTGGTACCATAACAAACCTAGTAGCTTATAACAACACAAATTTATTATCTTACCATCCTGGAGGCCAGACATTTAAAACTGGTTGGCAGAACTTCATTTCTTTTCGGGCGTCTAGGAGAGAATCTGTTCCTTGTCTTATCTAGCATATAGAAGTTGCCTGCATTCCTTGGCATGTGCCCCACTTCCAACAGTGGGATCACTCTGATGGCCACTCCTGTCTTCACATCATCTTTTTTGACTTTGGCCTTCCTGCCTCCTCCCCTCCCCTCTATTCCCCTCCCCCCCTCCCCCCCCCCCCCGTCTCCTTTCCCCTTTCCTTTCCTTTTTCTTTTTTTTTTTTTTTCCACAGAGTCTTGCTCTGTCGCCCAGGCTGGAGTGCAGTGGCACAGTCTCAGCTCACTGCAACCTCTGCCTTCCAGATTCAAGTGATTCTCCTGCCTTGGCCTCCCGAATAGCTGGGATTACAGATGTCCGCTACCACACCCAGCTAATTTTTGTATTTTTAGTAGAGACAAGGTTTCACCATGTTGGCTAGGCTGGTCTTGAACTCCTGACCTCCGGTGGTCTGGCTGCCTTGGCCTCCCAAAGTGCTGGGATTACAGGCGTGAGCCACCGCTCCCGTCCCTGCCTCGTTTTTTTCTTTCTTTTCTTTTTTTTTTTTTTGAGACGGAGTCTCACTCTGTCACCTAGGTTGGAGTGCAGTGGCAGGATCTTGGCTCACTGCAATCTCTGCTTCCCAGATTCAAGCAATTCTCCTGCCTCAGCCTCCCGTGTAGCTGGGATGACAGGCATGCACCACCATACCCGGCTAATTTTGCATTTTTAGTAGAGATGGGATTTTTAGCTAGGCTGGTCTCAAACTCCTGACTACAGGTGATCCACCTGCCTCGGCCTCCCAAAGTGCTGGGATTACAGGTGTGAGCCTCTGCTCCCGGCCACCTCTTTCTTTTAAAGACACTTGTGGTTATGTTGCACCCACCAGAATAATCTCCCAATCTCAAGATCAATACATTAATCACCACTGTAAAGTCCTTCTTGCCAGGCATGGTAATATATTCACAGGAACCAGAGATTAAAATGTGAACATCTTAATGGGAGAGTGCATTTTTCAGCCTACCATAGTCATCTTTCTGGACATTCCATTATTATTTTCTTGTGTTTTTGATTCATTCACCCTAAGCATACCCATATCTCAATCAGATAGTTATACTAGCCCAATAATATTTTGGGGAGTTTAATCCTGCTATTTCTTTTGTCTGCTCACTCACAGTAAGATGTGTTTCCTCATGTGTTGTGTAATTTTAGATTATAAACTCATTATCTAGGTATCTGTGGCAATCTCTTGTGGCCTTGGTTAGTCTTATTTCACCACAAAGCTTTAGCCATTGCTTCCCCTAAGTGTCCAGGAGTCTACTCACTGACCCAGAGCCACTTCTCATGATATTTTATATTTTACTGGCTAAGAGCTTCTTGTATCATATAGTGGTATAATTTCAAACCCCTAACATGTATTAGGGAAGACTACTGATAATAAATACACAGTGTAGTCTTCCTCCATTCAGGGATCCACCCAAACAAAAAGTTTTGTTTTTGTGTGTGTGTGTGTGCTTGTTTTCTCCCTCTTTTAGTTCATGTATTTCTTTTCTTGGTTACCCTTTAACTGAGGCATAGCTCTTTAATAATCCAGACATTATAAGAAAATAACTCCTTTTCTACTTACTACCTTGTTTGGATCTTAAGGCCTCTCCTCTCCTTATGTGTGCATTAAAACTTACACACTTAGATTACTACTGAGATAGGCACACTCCCTAGGGCTTCTGCTGCATTAAGTCATGCTTAGTGCTCTAGCTTTCAGTTCGCAGTTTAGTTTTGGCTACGGGAGATTTTGCTTACATTTATTGTAAGTAAAATATCTAGGAGTTTTCCAGAGTCTTCCCTGTTTAATTCCTCTTTAACACTTCTCAATGGTGATTTATCTTGGGTGTGTCATACATACATTACTTCTTGAGACTGTTTGTGTTCTTTGTACCTTAGGTAGGCAGGAGCTGATTTTCGGGGGATAATTGGCTCTTGCTTAGGGACACTTTTGGTTTGGTCACAGTTCTAAGTGTCAGCATTATATTATTATCAGTAGCACTTCTACTGTGTCTAGATATTACTGATCTTGCCTCTGAGAGACTTTTAGTACTGTGATAGAGAAAATAATACATTATCAAAATGTTTTTTCTGTAATACCAATTATGAAGTGTAAAATACTTAAAAGAAGATACTTTTACCTTAATTTTCAACCCAATTACCCTAATTCTTATTTTCCTGTTCTCTTCCTAGGATGTGTGCAGTGTTTGGTGGAATTTATTGTCTTCGCCATTCAGTACAGTGCCTTGTAGTGGACAAAGAATCCAGAAAGTAAGGAAGATATAAGTAACCTTCATATATATGTATATATCCCAAACACAGGTGAAAAATGCTGAAGTCAATTTAAAAAAAAAAAGATTCTTCAAAGATCCTCCTTGGTATTAATAACATATCAACCTTGATTAAAAGTAATTTGTGTTTAGGTCCTCCAGAACAAGAATAGTGAGTTCAGAATATAGAAACTAAATTAATTTCCCTGCAATATGCCTATAGCTCCTGGTCATCCAAGCTTGGAAGACAAATCATTTGAGCTGCCAGGGGGTGGGTGATGAGTGATGTTAGTTTTCCTTGTGGCCTTACCTCCTCTAATTGATTTTGATCAGATGACAACAAAGCCCTCTGTTATTGCATTTTTAAAAATGGAATTCACCTAAAGACTCATCAGATTAATCTCTGCTGATAATGCATGTCACTCCAAGAGAAAAGACTTTAATGAGTTTTTTAGGTAGGTTGTTGTCATAAACTATGCTGCCCTCGTATCTGAGGATAAATTTTTTTACAATAGTATCAGGCCTATAGGCTGCTTTAGGATTGAAATAAGAATTTACCTGTTCTTTAAAAGAGCTGAACACCGTTTGTTTACTGTATATTTTATATTTCAGTTATAATCACTGGTCTGAATTACACTGGATAGAATATTCTCTGATTTCTGCCTTCTACACTGAAACTTAAATATTTTAGATCCAGTTTTAGAGACTATCTAAATTGCTATGTGTTTTTCTTTTTTGTTACACGTTCTCAACAATCTACTGACCTGTATTTCTTGGATGAATGTTTTTAGGAGTATATAGTTAAATAGTATTTTTGAGATTATAAAACATTTTAATATTTGAACTGGAAGCTTAAATAATATAAATTTTAAGCCGTTTCTTTCATTTTACAAAAGTTTTGTATCGTCTAAATGGCAGACAATGTCTCTTAACTTCTTATAGACTAGTTGTAGTGAAAAAACTAGTATTTGGAGGTATGGTGAAGAAAATCCTCAACTCTAGAAATATGTAATGCTTAGATAGTAAATTTGCTTTGGAAGAGTAATTCTGTAGTATAAGATAACACTGATACATATTTTAAAAGGCTTGTAAAGTACCTTTAGCACTTTTATAGAAGGATAGTATAAAATGAAATGTGATAATTTGCAGAGAAAAATTAATCCCTAAAGACCCAGGATGTTAACATCTTGATTCCTGAAGAACTCTATGGAAGTTAAGGGATAGTTGTCTTTAGACTTCTAGAATCATTTTTCTTTGTGCATTCATTTTGCTACAAGAGTATGTTCCCATGACAGAAAGCCAGATAATGAATTGCTTATTTGGTGTTTATTTGCTTATATTCTTTTATCCTTGGGGTCCCATTTCAGTCCCATGTGACTTGAATAATTTGCATAGCTCTTTTTTTTTTTTTTTTTTTTTAAGTTATGCTAGTATAGTAATTGCATTTGTTGAACTAAAGGCTACCTTTTCCTTACCTTTGTCTTAGTTTTTATGACATGCTCTGAACAGAGGAGCTCTTTTTTATGATCCGGTACAGATTCCAGTTGCAACGGATAGCTGAAAGCTAATGGTCTAGAGACCAAATGAATCTCTAGATTGGTGGTTTTCAAACTTTAGTGTGCCTAAAAATTACCAGGTAATCTTGGCAAAAATGCAGATTTCTGTTCTTCACCCTCAGAAAGTGAAATTGGTTAATATGCTTAGGGGGAATGCAGTAATTTGCAGTTTTAAAGAAAACCCCAAGTGAATCTAGTATAGGAAGTCCTTAGATGACACTGAGAAACACTGATCTATAAGGTAAAATTGAGAGTTTAATTAAGGGTACTGTGTTCCATGGCAAACTGGGATCTCTAGGTCTTAATTCAGTCTAATCCTTATCAATTTGAAACTGCCAGATATACCGACAATCAAATGTGAATTCTAAATAGCAGGCAGACTGCTTCTAAGAATATCTTCATAGAAAGACATGTCTTGTTTTGTAACTTCTAAGGCATGAGTAAAGGTTGGGTAGCCCTTGAATGAGAGTAGACTTGGATTTCCATTAGTGCCATGAATGGCAGTGGGCAAATCCTTTCCTCTAGACCAGATCCTTTATCTGTAAGATGAATGACATGGACTCTGCAGTAATCTCTGGATCTCCTTCTAGATTTGACATGCTTTGGTTGAGTTATTTAATGCTCTTAGAAAGTACTTGGCTTTTCCTTAATATTTAGAAATAAATTATCTTAAAATATTTTATATGCTCAAATGTAAGCCATTCTCTCATAATGCATAATCTTCAGTCCCAGTGAGAAATTTAAAAAAGTTGAACAACTTGGATGTGCCTGCTTTTATGAATGTAAATTAAATAGCACACAGTCTTCTTGTGCTATTAATTATATTGTTATATTACTAGAACCCCAGTTTTCCAGTGAGCATCATCTTCATGTCCTTGTTTTTTTAGAATGCAATGATGTTGAATTCTGTATATGAATCTCATCCTGGAAAATTTATTCTAAGCTATAACTATTTCTGTAACTTGACAGTTTAAAAAACTTGACCTGTAATCATAATACTACTGTTATCTACAATATTCTCACTATACTAAATTGCTTAAGTGATCTGTAAAAGTTTTAAGAGTCAAGCAATACTTGAATAGTATAAGTTCATATTTATACCTTCAGTAATAATTACCATATTTATATTAAAATTTTCCTCTTTAAACAAATCTAGCAAGTCAAATAATCTTTATAAATACCTAAAGCTAGCATTGGCTGAAGTTGGCTCAAGTCAGTATATCTTTACCAAACACAGCTTTGCCATTCAAAATCAAATATACAAGAGAGATAACCAGTAATAGGAGATATTTTGTTAGGACTTGAAAATAAAGTGAGGGATAGTTTTTTGGGGGAAAAACCTTGACCTTGTATTGGGCAAATGCAACATACATTTCTTTTTAAGGATTCAAGGCTGGCTTAGACAGTTGTTATATTCTAGGTATAATTAGGGTACCAACTAAGGAATCTGCAAAGATTTGCGTTTGTCTCCTTATGATTTTAGTTTGCCTTTCTTTTCTTAGTTTTCTATATGTAACACTTGACATCCTCTCTCCTGTTTAGGACAGTTAAGAACTACGTATACTTTGAGTCAAAATTCTGAGTTTATTCTGTGATCCCACAGACTACATCAGAACCCTCTGTCAGTCTCCACTCCCCACTGTCATGTCCCCTCGTATGATCATTTCATAAGTTCTCTTTAAGAAAAAGCAGGATCTCACTGTTGTATCTCCAGAACCCCCCGGCAGGTTCCTAGTAGCCATTATACTCAATAACTTTGACTTAAATAAATGAATAAAGATTAAAGGCTGACTATAACCCTTTTTGTGCTTTTCTTTGCACTGTCCATTTAGGAAAACTGAGAGAGGCATAAGTGATCACAGCATTGAGTTTTATGTGGTGATTATACATCAAAATACTGTACCAACTTTGAGAGAAGAAATAGGGCATTGAGGAGGCACATTAAATCATGGTGTATGGAATATGTAACCAAATGCATACGTATTTTCAGCCAGATTTTATTTTTCATTTTTGTTTGATTGATTCTGCTTTCTTATTTGAGAGGACGTAGGTACGTATCAGTGGTTCTTTTCTAAACCTTTTCACTAAATTCTAATACTGCATGCTTCCGTTGACTGTTTTTGGAAACACTGAATGTTCTAGTTGAATAGTTTTGTTTTCCTTTGCAGCTGTGCTGACCAGGTAAAACTCCTGTAAATTAGATCTGGCCATTTAGTAGTATAGTATTTGATATTTTGGTAGGGTAGAAAAGACCTTGGGCCAGGACCAGATACATCTATAACCAATAGTTGTAATTAATTACTTCAGCTACTGTTCCTGTGTACTTCAGCTGTCTCACTTACCTGCTTTCCTACTATGACTCTCTCTTGATGTCAGGAATATATTTTTCTGATGTCAGGAATATATATTTTCTGATGTCAGATATATTTTTCTGATGTCTATGCCTTTTTTTTTTTTTTTTTTTTTCTATTTTTGAGACAGAGTCTCACTCTGTCGCCCAGGCTGGAGTGCAGTGGTGCAGTCTCGGCTCACTGCAACCTCCCCCTCCCAGATTCAAGTGATTCTCCTGCCTCAGCCCCCCTAGTAGCTGGGATTACAGGCATATGACCAAGCTTGGCTAATTTTTGTATTTTTAGTAGAGACAGGGTTTCGCCATGTTTCCAGGCTAGTGTCAGACTCCTGACCTCAGGTGATCCACTGGCCTCGGCCTCCCAAAGTGCTGGAATTACAAGCATGAGCCACCATGTCCAGCTGTCTGTGCCTTTTCTAGATACTTGGAAGTTAGTAATGAGTAGAATGTTAGACCAAGTTTGAGGTGACTGATTCTTAACACCATTTGTCATTGCTGAAGCACTGATTTTAGAATGGCCTGCTTGCAAAATGGTAGTGGTCATATTCTGGATACTTAACATCTGCCAACCCCCATGCTAGTTGTTATGGGCATAAAGAAGTGAATAAAACATGGAACCTGCCCTTGTATACAAGGAGACTTCAGTAAAGAGTACAGCTCTAAAGTTAGATAGATTGGATTTGGATCCTGACTTTGTCACTAGCTGTGTGTACTTGAGCAATTGTTTAACTCTCTATGACCCAGTTTCTTTATCTAGAAACTTGGACAATTGACTACACCTACCTCGTAGGGTTATTATAAGTATTAACTAAATAGATAAAGGTTGTAGAACCATTTGTTACACATTTTAAGTGCTAGCTATGTTAGCTAACAGTAACTGTTAATACAGTTGGAGACCTTGGAATCCAGTGGTGGGGGATACCTATTGTGAAGATTCTTCTGTGCTATGCTAGTAAGGAATTTGGACTATAATCAGAGATAGTTTTAAACAAGATTAGATTTGCTACTTTTAAGTTGGTAATTCTGGCAATGATTTGGAAGAAGCACTGTGATGGAAAGTGATTCTTCACCTCCTAAATCAGAGATTCTGTATCATGTTTTTTCCTGTCTCTACACTATTCACAAGTACAGAATACTTCATTAACCATCCATCCATTCACCCATCCATGCAACAAGTATTATTTGTTTTCTTTGTGCCAGGCACTGGAGATACAGCAGAGAATAAGACAATCAGGGTCTTTGTTCTCATGGAACTTAGAGTCTACTGGGGGACATTACAGAACAACTAAATTTATAAGATAATTGCACATTGAGATCTGTTCAGTATGCACATCTGGCCCCCAACTTATTTAAAAAACTTGAGTGCCTTTATATAATCTCAGAATAAAGTGTAAGACCTTTTTATATGACACATGATGAGTGAGACTCTGTAATCTGGCGTCTGTCTCCTTGTCTAGGCTCATCTCCCTTCCCTACTTGCCTTTCATTTTATTGTCACATAATACTGAACTGTTCATGGGTCTCTGTACGTGCTCTTTTCTTACTTGCCTTTGTAACCCTGCAAATGCTGCCCTTCTACCTGAGATATCTGTATCCTTCTTTGCTTGCTTAACTGTATGTTATCCTCTAAAAGCAACAAATGTGTCACTTCCTCCAAAGAGCATTCCCTGATACTCCACCCCTCCACCATAAGGTGAGTTAGGTATCTCTTCTAGTACTGTGCAATTCCCTATCCTTACCTTTTATCACCGGACTTTGCTATTGTCTTAAAATTGTCTCTGCCTGAATCTTCAAAACTTGTCTCTGTCTGAATCTTGTCTTTTAGGGCAAAACATTTTTATTCTTACCCCTTAGAACAGCACACATGGTTGTTATGCTATACATTTATGTTAAACAAATGAACTACCAATTTGCTAGCAGGTCATCTTATTAGACATTATAAGAGTCTAAGGCAGTATCAGTGGAGATGGAGAGAAGAGGCTAGTTTTCAGGAAGTATTTATAAGGTGGAATCAAAATGTTATAGCAGACTAGATATAAGAAGAGATTTGAGGTAGGAGAACTGCTGGTTATGCCATTAGCTGACAGGGATTCCATGGGAGTGGGAGCAGGTGAGGAGCCATGATAAACTCAGTTTGCAGCATGCTAGTTTTGAAAAAACGCTTGGCTAATAATACTGTATTTTTCCTTGAGGTTTGGTAAGAGCAGGTTTTAAGTTCCTCATGACACCCACAGATGGTAATGATGGGTGGTGATAGATGTGTTAATTTGCGGTCATCACTACACAGTGAATATCAAGTCATTACATTATGCACCTTGAATATATGCAATTTTTGTTTTTCAATTATTTATTAAAAGGGAGCTTGGAGTCTATCCAGAAAGTAATAGATAATAGACAGTTACAAATATGGATACAGAACTTAGCAGAGGTGAGAGCCTAAAACTATAGATTTGAAGTTATTTGCCTGTTAATGGTGTTTAAAACTATTAGAGTGTGTTTCACCCAAAAAAAAAAAAAAAATGAGTGGGAAGCATTTGAAATGGTTTTATGGATGAAGTGGCATTTGAACTAGTGTGTTTGAGAAAGCTCAGAAGGCCGTAGTGACTAGGGAAAATTATTTTGTTTTCTTTAGTGATTGAGAATCTTCTAATTTCCTTAGTACATTTTCCTTTAAATTATTCCATATGTGATTTCTGCTTTCTTTATCATAAAATTATTTGGTATATTCATTCTGAAGATCACAGAGATTGAATACTCATTTCAGTGTTATTTTTCTCTTCTGGGCCAAATTCCAGATATTGAGTTTTCATCTTACTGTTTTCTTCCTCATCATCATTTTGCTATTTACACACTTATATCATTGAACCAAGAACTGAATAACTTGTGATTTGTTGATTTAGAAAGCTTAGCTCTAGAAATGTTCTCTCTGGCTTCAGTGTTTTGTATGATCAGCTTGGTCATTGTGTCCCTGTAACTGGGGACACCTATTATGTTCCTCCTCAAATTACTATTTATGAGGCTCAGCAAGGCCCTCAACTAAATCTTACATGATTTAATCTTTCCTGGCTTCCTCAGGTTTACGTGGGAAAGGTATTTTCATGACTCTGGCAGCACTGTTTAATTTTGCTGCTTTCTGTTAATTAAATGTCATCTGATTTTTTAAAATGAATCTTTATAATACAAAGACTAAATTTAGATCAAAATCAATGTTTTTTTATTCATTGTTTTCTCAATTAGGCCAAATATATGACAGTAAGTTAAATGTCTGAGAGGAAAACAAATCTTATTACTTGCTTAAACATGTCTTGATTTGAGCAGCTTTGCTTAAGCCTAGAGCCTTAGTACTTCAGCGTGCTATTATCAGGTGAGTCATGTGATTATCATCTACCAGACTGAGACTTGGGCATATATGACCATCACCTCAATTTTTGCAGAAACAAGTATTTTATCTGTACCAATAGCCCTTGACTTTTCTCCACCTAGCACAACATAAAAGATACAACAGTAACAGTGGCATGCTTGACAGTGATTCTTTCCTGGGATTTGGGAGCTTATCAGAATCTCCAGGGGTACTTTATAATTTCAAAAAGTCCCCCAGGTGTGATTCTGATTTGCTTCCTTCTCCTCCTTTTCCTCTGAGAATCACCGTTTCATTAGAAACCTCAGAATAAATAGGCACATGTGTTAGTATCTTCTCCTGGTATGGTTGAGCTCCCTAACTCCCACACCGCCATACTTGCCTTTTGAGTGATCTCCATTAGTTCTTTCTAATATAACTTTTGAAACAAATGTCTGTCAACAAAGGTATGGCTACCACCAAAACAACCTTGTTCATGTTTAGAAGCCTACAAAGCTTGAGGGCCAGGTTTAATAATGCAGTTTAAATGGGAACCCTTTGTAAAGACTTACACTCAGGTCTGAGATTTATATTAACACTGACCCCCTCCCCCAGTTTTATTTTAACATTTTATGATGAGCATTTTCAAACTTATACTGACATGGAAGGAATTTCGAGAGAACACCTGTATATCCACCTCCTGGATTCTATAATTAACATTTTAATAAACTTGTTTAGTCACATATCTACCCAAATATTAACCCCTCTATCCTTGTATCGATTCATCTTTTTAATGCATTTTACTGTAAATTGCAGATGTCAGTTAAATTTCCCCTAAATACTTCCGCTTACATTTTATTAACTGGAGCTCAATATTTGTTTAGTGTTTTTCTTTTGATGTAAATTTACATACAGTGAAGTGTCCAAATCTTCAGTGCTCTTAACTGAGTTTTAACAAATGATAAATCTGTATAACGTAAGCCCCTATCAAGATACAGAAATTTAACACCCCCTTTTTTCTGCCCAGTTATTTCCTCTTGACTTTACATAGTCTGAATTAAAGGTAAGAAAAAGGCTTGTCAGTGCTTACAGGACAAATAGAGATTGATGTTTAATGACAGCAGATTTCTCTTCTCAATTGCCTGAAGTACTTTGTGTTTCAAATGTTATATGAGTGTTTTAAAATAGAAGACTGAGTGAATTACTTATATTTTCAGTTTTTAAAACATTATTTTGGAACATATCAGATGTAAATACTTCAGATGTATTTTGTTAAGTATTTTATAAGGCAAGAGCTGTAGTTCAATGAAATAGGAGGAGGTATGTATAGAAACAGAAGTGTAGAAGAGAAAGAAGGTAGAGATGAGATGGAAAAAATCGTGTAAATATTAATGTAATATAACAAACGTTATATTTAAAGGTGGTTAATTGGTTAAAATATCTATTATGTACATGTGACATCATTAGACATCATAGTCTATCCTTACAGCAGTGGGATGCCATTTATTCAAAAATACCAGCATATCATAATCTGCCTTTAGGAAATGCAAATTAAATTCCTCTCACTACTGGTCTTGAGTGTTGGTCATTTTATTTTTAATGCCTTTATTCCTGGAAAATATCACTTATATGGCTTATTTTTAGAGTCATTGAACAGATTTTAACTTATACCAGTATATTTCACAGTATGCTTTTGGAATTAATTTGCTTACATTTTATGAGGGACAACACATAAGTTCATTTCTAATAAAATAATTCTATTCCCCAAAGGAGAAGCTGTGACACAAATAAATTGATATTTCCGTAATGAAAAGATATAGCAAACACACAGTCATTTGCATATAGTTCCTGAAATATTGCATGCTGGCTTTGTCAGTGCTGGTAAGTCCATTTCAAGGATGTTGCCCTTAGTCCATTAGTTTGGATAATGAGCCCTATAAAGTACATTTATAACTTGTGGCACTGCAAGGAGATGGATTCTAATTTTCATCCTTTTATCTAGACACATTGAAAGAAGGTCAATGGAGGGTTCTATATGATTCATTGTCCCAACACATATCAGATGACAGAGACCTGATAATGTCCATGCATAAGTGTTTTCCTTATTTGGAAACAGCACTTCAAAGAAATCTTTCTATGATCATCCTTTGAAGTAAAGTGGAAACAGATATTAAAAGAAGCTCTATCACATTTTTCTGTTTCAAACATTATCCAACACGTGATTATATAGCTATTCTTGGACAAAAGAGAAAACAACGTTTAACAGAAAAATAAAAACCCTGTAAAAGGCCTTCACAGGCTGTGAATGGTATAACAAGGTATTTAATCAATTTTTCTCTCTTTCTTTTCTTAGAACTGTGAAGGGGGGCAGGGAGAAAGCCTGTTTTCTAAACAAAGGAAATGTTTCTATGTTCCTAAATATTAGGAAACTAATGGTTTACTATAATTCTTATCCTGACTTTATTCTTATTAATGGCATTCAAAATACATGTTTAAGTTGTATTCCATGTTCATTTTGTACTTCAGAAGCCCTCAAAACAGCAACAAGAATATATATTCTGTCATTTAGTGTCAGTTTTGTGTCAGAAAACGTGGAATTGTAGGCAAGTTGTAAATCTTGTCTTCACAAGAAATTCATTTTAGATTCAAAATTGGTAGCTGATTATGTTGTTTTTCTCAATTATTTAATTATTAATATGAACTTTTATGGTATGCTTATCTTCTTTATAGATGTAAAGCAATTATAGATCAGTTTGGTCAGAGAATTATCTCTGAGCATTTCCTCGTGGAGGACAGTTACTTTTCTGAGAACATGTGCTCACGTGTGCAGTACAGGTAAGGCCCCCTCCACCCATTAGCAAGTGAAGGTAATTTTACTGACATTTCTGTATAATTCTGTTCTTCAGGTAACATGCAAATAAATGCCAAACCAAAGATATATTCAATATCTTACTTGACTTACAGGGTCTGGTATTAGGGGAGCCTCGCATAATTTCAACTCCTTTACTTCAGCTGGGGTTTGTCTGTAGGTCAGGCATTCTTCTTTCATGAGCCAAGAAAAGATTAAAGCCGAACTTGACTTGGTTTGGGGAGGTGACACTTTTATCCTGACTTAAATCTTTGAAACGTGCCTTCTGGTCTTTATATAACTATAAACGAAACTTACTCATGGAATCAGAATTACTGCTTCACTGTTTTATGCATTACAGGCAGATCTCCAGGGCAGTGCTGATTACAGATAGATCTGTCCTAAAAACAGATTCAGATCAACAGGTAAATTCAGTCCTATATATTTTTAATAAAAGTTGTATATATGAAGATGTTTCAGTATATATATACATGGTGAACTAATCACTGCAGTCAAGCTAATTAACATATCTCTTTACATAATTACCTTTCTTGTGGTGAGAACACTTAAGATCTACTTTCAGCAAATTTTAAATATACAATACCATATTATTAACTGTAGTCTTGTGCTGTACATTAGATCTCTAAAAGTTATTCTTTTTGTGTAACTGAAAGTTTGTACCCTTTGACCAACGACTCCCCATTTTGTCTAACTCCTGGCAAGCACCGTTTTATTCTCTGCTTCTATGGCTTTGAAGTTTTTTGTATTTCACATATAAATGCAATAATGCAGTATTTTCCTTGTTGTGTCTGGCTCATTTCACTTAGCATTTAATATCCTCCAGGTTCATCTATGTTCTTGCAAATAGTAGGGCTTTCTTCTTTAAAGATTGAATAATATTCCATTGTTTACACATACACACACCCCATTTTTAAAAAACCCATTCTTCCATTGATGGACACTTAAGTTGTTTCCAAATCTTGGCTGTAACGAGTGCTGCTGCATTGACCATGGGAGTGCAGACATTTCTTTGAGATACTGATGGATGTATACCCAGAAGCTGGATTGGTGGATCATAGGACAATTCTATTTTTAATTTTTTTGTGGAACCTCCATACTGTTTTCCATAATGTTTGTATAGATTTGCATTCCAACCAGCAGCATACAAGGATCTGCTTTTTTCTACATCCTCGTCAGCACTTACTGTCTCTTGTCTTGTTGATAATAGCCATCCTGAAAGGTGTGAGATGATACCTCATTGAGTCCTGTGCTTTCTAATAACATTGTTACTAATTTAATCTACATAGTAATATGTATAAATCAATATTGGCAAAATACAGCGTATTAAGCTATATGTACTAAAGTTTGAATATCCCTTCTCCGAAATGCTTGGGATCAGAAGTGCTTGGATTTTAGGGTTTTTTTGGGGGGTTTTAGAACATTTTGGATTTCGGATTTTTGGATTAGGGACACTCAACTTGTAGTACTTTTTAAATGTGTTTTTAAAAAATACATGATGGCAATAATGTAATGGCATTGGTTTCTTAAGGATTTCCATCCAGTGAAACAAATAGTTGCCTCTTATATAATAGATTTACTTTAGGAAAATCAGACTAAATACTAGATTTTGACAATTATTTCTGTGAAGTTGAAAATACATTGTTATGGGAAGAAAAAGAGAATCCCCATATAATACATTTAAAAATCTGGGAGGAAAAGACAGTAGCCAACCCTATGGCAATGATTGTAAGTCCACTGTTAGGCCTGGTGTGAATGAATTTCCACACATATCCCCAGTTATGGTATTTCCTTACTACCATTGTTCATTTCGGTACTCTCTTCTTTCTCCTTACCCCCAGTTCCATAGAGGAATGACATTATGCCTCTGATTTTTCCTCAGTCAGACCTCTTAAATTCCAGGGTACCCAGTTCTCCTTCTGACCATATTTTATAGTTACTGATAAAATCACCTTACTCAGTAGGTGTGATTGTTGGTTCTATGTGCCACTGCTAAAAGTAGGCTCCTATAGTTCCTTAAGTTGAAAGCTTCTTCTTATATGAAAGAAGTGTGTGAGTGGATAAAGTCAATTCATTTGTCCCGATTTTTATTGGTAATAAATGAACATTATATACAAAAAAGTCCCCCAAATATACTTGTTATATGTGTAAGTATAAATATTTTCATTAAGCCATTCAGCAAACAATGAGTGCCTTTTACCTTCCAGCCAGTGTTGCTGCGTTCTAAGGAGACAGTGGTCACTATGATAGCATCTCTGCTCTCAAATAGCTTACAGTCTGGAGAATATGGATACTGATAAGTAGCAACTGTAGTTCAGTGTGACAAGTGTGAGCATGGGCATGTAGAAGAAATAGTACAGCAGCTATTATATTACTTACTCCACTCTCCTACAATTACTGGTTTATTATCTGTATCTCCCAGTAAGCTATGAGGTTTGTGAGTGGATCAAAGAGTGCCAGGGAGGCAAAAGAGTGAAGAGAGCAAATAGAGATAGCTCTTGGAGGAAGCTAAGCTGTGAAGAGAGTAAGAGAGAGGAACTGGTCTTTGAAGAGGGACATGGAGATGAAGAGGGTGTTTCTTTACTTTAAAAGATTAGTGTATATATTTCAGCTGATGGGATGAAGCCAGTAGAGAGGGAGAGGTTGAAGATACCGAAGTAACAAGGAGGATAATTGATGGATCAAGGTCCATGCAAAGGCTGGGGAGGCTAAAATTCAGAGAACAGGCAGAAATGTTGCCCTTGGATGGAATGGGAGACACGTTGAAACCAGAGGGTTAATACATTTGTAGATTTGGGAATTCCCATCTTATGGGTTACATTTATTCTTGAAATTATAAACAAAGTGAGGTCATCTTTTGAGAGTGGGGTGTGCAAATGTGGATAGGTAGAAGCTCAAGGAAAGATGTAAAATAATCATCATAAGGAGTCAGAGAGTGTATTGTCTCATGGTCAAATTGCTGAGCAATGTTAATGGCCCAGTTGAGTCTGAAGGTCATGGATCTATAGTGGCATTAATCTCCCCCTATCCTTCCAGCTCTTTCATTCTCTTACCTCCCCCTGCCCCCCAGTCTGTTAAGAGATGTACAATTCCTCATTCCCTCTGTTTCTTTTCAGTTTATCTCCCTTCTGCCCTTTTCCTTTTCCCTATGCTAGACCCCATAGTAAATCTTCTGAATTGCTCTTTGTCTGACACTCCCAGTACCCATGTTGTCATGTCCTTCCACTACACCCACAGAGGAAGATCCCATCCCTGAGTCAGGCTATAATCTTCACCTGGATCACTGATGGCTGCTTAAGAAAACCATACAACCAGACAGACTAACCATGCCACAGATGCAAGGGTGCCAGCGTTATTCAGCTGGACCTTCAGCACACATCACCAGTCAGTTCTTCCATTGGCCTGACATCTCCCTTTCCCTTTTCCCTCAGTGCCTAATGCAGGTCTTCATGGTTTTACCCACCCTGCTTATCCCTTGCTCCTCTCACCCTGCTGCCCCTCCCCCGACCTTGCCTCACTGAAAATAGTGAGGCTATCCACCATGCACAGTAGTCTTTGACTTCATGTCCCACCACTACGTGTGTACTTTAACTCACGAATGAATCAGGAGGCTCCCCTCCTTGTTCAAAGCCAGCCCCTTTGACAAGTGCCCTTGACACACACACACACATACACCCCACCCTTTATTGCCTGCTCTCTCTCCTGTATCTTCAGCCTCTCCCCACTGTTGCTGGCACCATTTTGTTTTTGAACAGACATACACACACATACACACACACACACATACACAAGCAAGCATTTTCTATTTCATATATGCTAATATATATACACACACACACACACACACACACACACACACACACTAGCATTTTCTGTTCTAAAAATAAAAAAGGAACCACTCCCTTGATTCTGTCCCCATCTCTAGCTATCTTCCCTCTTATCAACATTTTCAAGACAGTGTCTATACTTGCTGCCACCAGTTCCTTACCTCCCATTCATTTCTATGACACTGCAACCTAGTTTCTATCCTCATATTTCTGCTACATTTTTTTTCTTGTTAAATTCATTAATAACTTCACAGAAGTCAGAGCTAGGAGTTATTTTTTGGTTCTTGTCTACTGGGACTTTTCTGGTACATTTGACAATGTTATTATTCCATTTCTCTTGAAAGTCTGTACTCTTGGCTTCCATGAAACTCTGCTCTTGTGGTTCCCCTCATGACTCTGTTTCCTCTCTACTTTGTTAGTGGGCTCTTGTTCCTTTACCCAGTCCTTAAATATCAGGGCTCCTCAGTGTTTTTCTCTCAGCCCACAGTATGTCTTGCTGTGGGCGTACTCACTGGATGACTCTGTGTAGTCTCATGATATCAATTCTGCATAAATCTTGGTGACAGACACTTCTATATCTCCCAGGAGTGTCTGGCCCACAAGCTTCCTGCTGGACGTCTGTCAAATGGAACACGCTCAAAACTTAACTCACCATCTTCCCTCTGCAAATTGCTCCTCATCCAGTGTTCCCTACTTCTGGGAATAGTTCTGACATCCTTTCAGTGGCAACTTCTTCCTTGCCTCTCTGACATCTCATCAACTTCACGTCCTTCAATGTACTTTCTAAAAGTTGTTTTGATCTGCCTTTTCTCACTGTTCCAGTTACAGGACTCATCATCTCTGACTCGTAATTGGTCATCCTTCTCTCATCTTGTCTACTTCAAATCTGCCTTCTACATATCCTTCAGAGTGATCAGTCTAAAGTGTGTGTCCTGCTTGTCTTTGTTTCCTGTAGAGAGTTTTCTTCCTTCATCTTCTCCCCCCTCTTTTCTTTTCTTTTTTTTTTTTTTTTTGAGTTGTACAGTATAGATAGAATGATGAGACTTAGAGGGAAGAATAGGTGTGGGTCCAGGTAAATTTTATGGTATTAGAGGGTTGAGGGAGTTCTTTTTTGATGGTTTTTATCATTTCTATGAGGTTTAAGACAGTTAACTTCTCAGAGTTCAGGTGACAGAGGTACTGTAGTAGGAGGTTACTAATTGCATCTCAGTTAAAAAAAAAAAAAAGGTGATAGTTGTAGAAATCAAAAGAAGTCCTTACATGTTATTGCACTCATTAAGATACTTTTCCAATTATGGTCATGTTTTTAGTTCTACTCATTTACCTGTTGTTCAACATTCAATGTCTTAGTGGCTACTATCTCTTTAATACCAAAGTGCATTTCCTATCATGAACAAAGGGAGTTGAGAGGAACATGGAGAAATAAGTTTTTGAGACATTTTGAGGCCAGAAATGTACATAAAAGTAGGATAGTCATGGTTATCAAAATAATTTCTATTGTAAAATTTGTTTTAGGTGTTTCCTCTTTGGGCCATCACTGTGACATTCTCAGTCAAAATGTAGCATAGCACTTATAGGACAAAGTGCAAATGCACTTTTCCCTTTTGATAAGTATTTTCTATGTGAGAGGATAAAAATTTCCTGAGATTGAAGATTAGATTGAGGATTAGTATTGAAACTTTAGGATCTACAAAGAAACATTGACCTGGGCCAGGTGCAGTGGCTCATGTCTATAATCCCAGTACTTTGGGAAGCCAGGGTAGCTGGATTGCTTGAGGTCATGAGTTCGAGATCAGCCTGGCCAACATGGTGAAACCCCCATCTCTACAAAAAATACCAAAAAAAAAAAAAAAAAAATATATATATATATATATATATATATATATATATATATATATATATATATATATATAGAGCCAGGTGTGGTAATGCATGCCTGTAATCCTAGCTACTTGGGAGGCTGAGGCACGAGAATCATTTGAATCCAGGAGGCGGGGGTTGCAGTGAGCCAAGATTGCACCACTGTACACCAGCCTGGGCAACAGAGTTGAGACTCCATCTCAAAAAAAAAAAAAAAAAAAAAAACATTGACCTGAAGATCATTTAAAGTTTTTAAATATAAAGCCATCTAGCATATCATTAATGCCTAGGATAGTATACTACATATCAATAAATAGTATTTAAGAATAATTTTACATTTTACTTTTGATTCTGAATTTCTACTTTTATTAATGGAGTGTTTAAAAATTATTTGTTTTCAAATGTTTTGATATATATTTAGTTTGCTTGCTTCAATATGATTGGAATGGGTAACATCTTTAATTATTAGTGCTAGTTGCTGTTTTTAGCCATTATGAGTAATCAAGATTGATTTAATATGGTCTAATTTCAAACAGCAAAGTACACATATTTCAGAACTAAGAAGTCCTAATTGTACCCTTTGAAAATACAAATTGAATATCCCTTATCTGAAATGCTTGAAACCAAGTGTTTGGGATTTCAGATTTTTTCAGATTTTGGAGTGTGCCAGTTGAATGTCCCTAATTTGAAAATCTGAAATCCAACATCCTCCAATGAGCAACATGCTCCAATGAACATTTCCTTAGAGCATCATGTCGGCAGTAAATTTTGGATTTTGGAGTATTTTGGAATTTAGATAATGGTTACTCAACCTATAGTAAGTTTATAGTAAGAAACCTATGGTAAGTAAGGATTAAATAAATATTAAATGTATTTAAAATAGTTGTTATCTATGAGAATTATGAAAAGATACATAAATATGTTTCAAATTCTGTTCCAAAATTAAATCCTTACAAGCCATATTTTTTTTCAGACATCAAGAGATGTTTGAAAAAGATACTCAGTTTAGAAGTTAATAGCATTTTAATGTTAGAAGAATGAAAATGAGATCTAACAGCTGTGTCTGATACTTTATTTTTACTTTTTAGATTTCCATTTTGACAGTGCCAGCAGAGGAACCAGGAATGTTTGCTGTTCGGGTCATTGAGTTATGTTCTTCAACGATGACCTGCATGAAGGGCACCTGTAAGCATAGTGGAGTGGTTATTTGTATTTTGTGTTTGTTTAGGGGGTAAAGGGAGCAGCTATTACAGTTGTGAAGGTGCTATTTACAGAGATTTTCTCGCTTTTTTTTTATTCACAGTTTTTGTTTATACAAAATATGGTTATAGAGTAAGTCATTTCATACCATCCCCTTACCTATAAACATTTCAGTGGCTTAATCTTCACAGGCTTAATGTTTTAGTTCTCCAGTGAAGGAATTTTATGACTTTCAATTCTAACTTTTATTTGGCTTATTGGAAACCTGGTTGTGTAACAATTTTTTTTTTACTGCTAATTGTTTTTTCTTTACTTTCTGTCTTAGTCCATGTGAGCTGCTATGAAAAAATACATTAGACTGGGTAACTTATAAACAATAGAAATTTATTGCTCACAGTTGTAGAGGCTGAGAAAGTCCAAAATCAAGGTGCCAGCCGATTCAGTGTCTGATGAGGACCTGTTCCTCATAAGTGGCACCTTCTGTGTGTCCTCATATGGGCAAGGGAGTAAAAAAGCTTCCTTGAAGCCTTTTATAAGAACACTAATCTCATTTATGAGGGCAGAGCTCTCGTGACCTAACCATCTTCCAAAGGCCCTACCTTTTAATACTTTTGCATTGTGGGCCTACTTGAGGTATTAAGAGGTAATACTTTTGCATTGCATATGTCAACATATGAATTGTGAGGAGAGACAAATATTCAAACCATAGCACCTTGAATTCTAAATTCTAAATCCAATTACTGAACTTTTTTCATGTATAAATTTTCCATTTATTTTGTTTTTTTATGAGACTAAAGTTAAGGACTACTTTACCTGCTCTTTCACTTATATGTTTCAAAATTTTTGTTTCCAGCAGCATTAGATATCATGCATTCTACAACATATTTCTTGATATTTCAGTAAACAGGAGTCAATAAGTATACATTATACATCACTGTGCCTAGACCTAAGCTATGTACTATAAGTATTAGAAGCAGAAGGTGAGATGCCTGATTTGAAATGTTCGTAATTGTTCTTACTGCTCACCTAATGGAACAAGACAATTTATTTATTAACTGAGTACGACATATTGTGCTAGGCATTTCATGGTACGTAAAGATGAGTAAGATAACCCCTGACCATAGGGGATTCACAGTCTAGTTGAACAGATAAAACAAGCACAAAAGTAGCTGGAAGACACAAAATATGAGAGGTACCAACAAACAGTGTACTCTGGGGATTCATAGGAGGGAGATATAATATCATTAACTAGAAAAATAGTTTTTGATCCTGTAAACATGTTGCTCAGATTGTTACGTGAATTCTGAGAAGCAAAAAAAAACTAATATGGTTTTGCGTGGTCACAAGGAAAACTTCAGTGGGGAAATGTAGAGCTGCTACTTAAAAATGGAAAGTCTGATGCCAGCAGAGAGGGTTAAGAAAACTTTTCAACATTGCTATAATCCTAAACTTCCTTTGGAAAAGTAGCTCAGAGAACCATTTCTCCTTTTATAGTGTATTAGTCGGTTTTCATGCTGTTAATAAAGACATACCCGAAAATCGGAAGGAAAAGAGGTTTAATTGGAATCACAGTTCCACATGGCTGGGGAGGTCTCCGAATCATGGCAGGAGGTGAAAGGCACTTCTTAACATGGCCGTGGCAAGAAAAAAATGAGGAAAAAACAAAAGTGGAAACCCCTGATAAACCCATCAGATCTCATAAGACTTATTCACTCTCATGAGAATAGCACGAGAAAGACCAGCCCCCATGATTCAGTTACCTCCCCCCAGGTCCCTCTCACAAGACGTGGGAATTCTGGGAGATACAATTCAAGTTGAGATTTCAGTGGGGACAGAGCCAAACCATATCATTCCACCTCCAGCCCCTCCGAATCTCATGTCCTCACATTTCAAAAGCAATCATGCCTTCCCAACAGTCCCCCAAAGTCTTATTTCAGCATTAACCCAAAAGTCCACAGTCCAAAGTCTCATCTGAAACAAGGCAAGTCCTATCTGCCAATGAGCCTGTAAAATCAAAAGCAAGTTAATTAACTTCCTAGATACAATGGAGGTCTAGGTATTGGGTAAATACAGCCATTCCAAATAGGAGAAATTGGCCAAAACAAAGGGTTTACAGGCCCCATGCAAGTCCAAAATCCAGCGGGGCAGTCACATTTTAAAGCTCCAAAATGATCTCCTTTGACTCCAGGTCTCTCACATCCAGGTCACACTGATGCAAGAGGTAGGTTCCCTGGTCTTAGGCAGCTCTGCCCCTATGGCTTTGCAGGGTATAGCCTGCCTCCTGGCTGCTTTCACAGGCTGGCGTTGAGTGTCTGCAACTTTTCCTGATGCAACCAGTTGGTGGAGCTGTCATCATTCTGGGATCTGGAGGACAGTGGCCCTCTTCTCACAGTTCCACTAGGCAGTGCCAGAATAGAGACTCTGTATGGAGGCGCCAACCCTACATTTCCCTTCCACAGTGCCTTAACAGAGGTTCTCCATGGGGGCCCCACCCTTCCAGCAGCCTTTTGCCTGGGCATCCAAGCATTTCCATACATCTTCTGAAATCTAGGTAGAGGTTCCCAAACCCCAGTTCTTGACTTCTATGCACCACAGGGTCAACACCACATGGAAGCTGTCAAGGGGCTTGCACCCTCTGAAGCCACAGCCTGAGCTCTACGTTGGGCCCTTTCAGCCACTGCTGGGGTGACTGGGACACAGGACACCAAGTTCCTAGGCTGCACACAATATGGGGTGGGGGCGGTCCATGAAACCACTTTTTCCTCCTGGGCCTCTAGGCCTATGATGAGAGAGACTGCAGTGAAGGTCCCTGACGTGGCCTGGAGACATTTTCCTCATGGTCTTGGGGATTAACATTAGGTTCCTTGCTACTTATGCAAATTTCTGCAACAGGCTTGAATTTCTCTTCGAAAAATGTGTTTTTCTTTTCTACTGCATCGTCAAGCTGCAAATTTTGTGAACTTTTGCTCTGTTTCCCTTTTAAAATGGAATGCTTTTAACAGCACCCAAGTCACCTTTTGAATGCTTTGCTGCTTAGAAATTTCTTCCACCAGATACCTTAAATAATCTCTCTCAAGTTCAAAGTTCCACAAATCTCTAGGGTAGGGCCAAAGTGCCACCAGTCTCTTTACTAAAACATAACAATAGTCACCTTTACTCCAGTTCCCAAAAAGTTCCTCAGCTCCATCTGAGACCACCTCAGCCTGGACCTTATTGTTCATATCACTATCAGCATTTTTATCAATGCCATTCAACAGGTCTCTAGGAGGTTCCGAACTTTCCCACATTTTCTTGTCTTCTTCTGAACCCTCCAAATCATTCCATCTTCTGCCTGTTAACCAGTTCCAAAGTCACTTCCACATTTTCGGGTATCTTTTCAAGAATGCCCCACTCTACTGGGACCAGTTTACTGTGTTGGTCTGTTTTCATGCTGCTGATAAAGACATACCTGAAACTGGGAAGAAAGAGGTTTAATTGGACTTACAGTTCCATAGGCTGAGGATGCTTCCGAATCATGGCAGGAGGCAAAAGGCACTTCTTACATGGCAGCAGCAAGAGAAAAATGAGGAAGAAGCAAAAGCAGAAACCCCTAATAAACCCATCAGATCTCATGAGACTTACTCACTATCATGAGAATAGCATGGGAAAGACCAGCCCCCGTGATTCAGTTACCTCCCACTGGGTCCTTCCTACAACACGTGGGAATTCTAGGAGATACAATTCAAGTTGAGATTTGGCTGTGGACACAGCCAAACCATATCATATAGTGATTTGTGCTACAGGAAAATCTTAACCATGATAGTTGTTATTTTCTATTATTACTTTAACTATTTTTCATGTCTTTTTTTTCTGTGTTAGCTTCTTAGATATAAAATAAAACTGCATCTGTTATGATTTTTGTAATTTGTATTTATTTTATGTTTGTGAATATACTTTTTCAAATTTCCATTTTTAGTTTAGATTCACAGAGTATATGCACAGATTTATTACAAGGGTATATTGCATGATGCTGAGGTTTGGTCTTCTGTTTATCCTGTCACTCAGATAGTGAACATAGTACCCAATAGGAAGTTTTTCAGCCATTTCTTCCCTCCCTTCCTCCTTTTGGAGTCTTCAGTGTCTGTTGTTCCCATCTTTATGTCCATGTGTACCCCAGATTTAGCTCCCACTTATAAGTGAGTTCATGTAATATTTGGATTTCTATTTCTGTGTTAATTCACTTAGGATAATGGCCTCCAGCTGCAGCTGCATCCATGTTGCTGCAAATGACATCATTTTGTTTTTTATGACTGCATAGTATCCCATGCTGTATATGTACCACGTTTTTTAAATCCAGTCCACTGTTGATTGGCAGCTAGGTTCCATGTCTTTGCTCATGAATAGTGCTGTGATGAACATGGGAGTGCATTTTTTTTTCTTTGTGCAATGATTTATTTTCTTTTGGTTATATACACAGCAATGGGATTGCTTGGTTGAATGGTAGCTCTGTTCCAAGTTTTTAGAAAAATCTCCAAACTGCTTCCCACAGTGGCTGAACTAATTCACATTCCTGCCAACAGTGTATAAGCATTCCCTTTTCTCTGCAGCCTGGACAGCATCTGGTATTTTTTGAATTATTAATAATAGCCATTCTGACTGGGGTGAGATGGTGTCTCTTTGTGGTTTGATTTGCATTTCTCTGATTAGTGATGTTGAGCATTTTTTCATATGTTTGTTGGCCACTTATATCTCTTCTTTTGAGAAGCGTCTGTTCAAATCCGTTGCGTACTTTTTAATGGGATGGTTTTATTCTTGTTGATTTAAGTTTTTTATAGATTTTGGATATAAGTTGTTTGTTGGATGCATAGTTTTTGAATATTCTCTCCCATTCTATAGTTTGTTTGTTTACTCTTTTGATAGTTTCTTTTGTTGTATACAGACTTTTTAGTTTAATTATGTCCCATTTGTCAATTTTTGTTTTTGTTGCAATTGCTTTTGAGGACTTGGTCATAAATTGTAAATAGCCTTCATAAATTGTTTTGTAAATTATTTTTCCGTTTGTCATATTTTAATATCCCCAGTCTAATAATTCATGTTCACTGTTGATAATTTGGAAGATACAAAAAAGAAAAGTTACTATAATTCCTCTACCAAGTAATGATAAATACCCTTGGTGTATGATTCTTTGTCCTTTTTTCTTTGTATGGGCATGCACATGTATTTTCATAAAATGCAGTATTGTTTTATATACAGTTTTATAATATGTTTTTTAATAAATGTACGAAAATATTTTTGCATGTCTGTGATAGCATTTTCAGTTATTTTGGTTATGCCATTTAAACTGAAGTGAGACCTCAGTTTTTTCAGTGGTGCTTGGCAGGAGTAGAGCAATTATTGTCCCAAAGTTTTCTATCTTGCTAAGATACTCTTTCCTGGTCTTTTGCTAGAGAGTGTAGGTTTTTGTTGGGGCTTTTAAAATCTGAGTCCATTGGTGCTTCCAGTTGTCAGTTTCTATGGCTCTCACTTGGAGATACATGATACAAAAGAAAACCCAGGGGTCTCTGCCATTTTGCTCTTTTGGTCCCAAGTTCTCTAACCGGTCTGCTTTCTTCGTTCCAGTTTTCAGAGTCTTGCTATGTTGGTTTTATATATTATGTCCAAGATTTTTAGCTGTACTCAGGAAAAACCAGGATAATCTCCTTTATTCTTTCTGGATGTGGAAGTCTCAAAGTGCCCCCAAGTTATACCGACTTACACATCCAATGGCAGTTAGTAAACAAACATGTCTGTTTTCTTCAAAGCTTCAAGAGCACTGAGTGTTATCTTATCAAAACTGCTTTGCCAATTTGAAAATTGAAATATTGTGTTTAAACTTGCATTTAATAACTCATAAAGTTATGAGTTATGAGCTGTACTTCGGCCCCTTTTAGCCATGACTAGAGCAGCTGGGATGCAGGGCACCACATCCTTAGACTTCACACAGCAGCGGGGGCCCTGGACCTGGCCTATGAAGCCATTTTTTTCCTCTTAGGCCTCCAGGCATGTGATGGGAGGGGCTGCCGCCAAGGTCTCTGACATGGCCTAGAGACATTTTCACCATTGTCTTGGTGATTAACATTTAACTCCTCATTACATATACCAATTTCTACAACCAGCTTGAATTTCTCCTCAGGAAATAGGTTTTTCTTTTCAGTCTCATTGTCAGGCTGCAAATTTTCCAAACTTTTATGCACTGTTTCCCTTTCAAAACTGGATGCCTTTAACAGCACCCAAGTCACCTCTTGAATGCTTCACTGCTTAGAAATTTCTTCCACCAGACACCCTAAATCATCTCCCTTAAGTTCAGAGTTCCACAGATCTGTAGAGCAGGAGCAAAATGCTGCCAGTCTCTGCTAAAACATAACAAGAGTCACCTTTACTCCAGTTCCCAACAAGTTCCTCAGCTCCATCTGAGACCACCTCAGCCTGGATTTCATTGTCCATATAATTATCAGTGTTTTGGTCAAAGCCATTAAACAACTGTCTATGGAGTTCCAAACTTTCCCACATTTTCCTGTCTTCTTCTAAACCCACCAAACTGTTTCAACGTCTCCCTGTTACCCAGTTTCAAAGTCGCTTCCACTTGTTCAGGTATATTCTCAGTAGCGCCTCACTCTAATGGTACCAGTTTACTGTATGAGTTCATTTTTGTGCTGCTGATAAAGATACCGGAAACCGGGCCATTTACCAAAGAAAGGGGTCTATAATGGACTTACAGTTCCACGTGGCTGGGGAAACCTCACAGTCATGGCGGGAGTCAAGGAGGGGCAAGTCACGTGTTACATGGATGGCAGCAGGCAAAGAGAGAGAGCTTGTGCAGGAAAACTCCCCCTTATAAAACCATCAGATCTCTTGAGACTTATTCACTATCACAAGAACAGCATAGGAAAGAGCTGTCTCCATGATTCAGTTACCTCCCACTGGTTCCCTCCCACAACATGTGGGAATTCAAGATGAGATTAGGGTGGGGACACAGCTGAACCATATTACCATAGCTTAATCAGTTTATCAGTACAAAACTAGACAAAGGGACTGGGTTTGGTTTTTTAGTCTTAATAGTAAGGCTTACACCAGGAAGGCTGGCTGAGAGAGTTAAGTTTCAATTTATTATTTATACTATGCCTTGTTCCCAATAAAAAGAAGTTAATGTTCATTTAAAAATCTTGTATGCATTCTTTTTACAATAACATTCATTACTAGAGTAGTGCTATAATAGAGTTAATGTTTAATGTGTAATATATAACAAGACTTAAGAAATACACTGAGATAGAAACTGATATTTTTGTCATTCACTTGCTCTTATTAAAGCTTAGGTTCTTTTTTTTCTCCTTTTTTTTTAATGCTTTTTGCCTGTTCATAGACATTCAAGAACAATTTGTAACTTGGACGTTAAAGGTCTTTAATGGTGTATTTTCCTGCTGCTGCCCTAATTGAGAGTCATTGACGTCACAGATAGTTGCAAGTTGTTCTGTTCTCAGTCTGTCTTCTGAAACAACTAGCCTTATAATCTCATAGAAGGCTTTAAACCACCTTTTTCTTTTCTATTGGTTTCTTTCTGTTTCAAGTCAGAAAAAAAGAAAAGAAGCAAATATACCCTGTGTTTATTTTATGTATCCAAACCTGTTTGTAACTCATTTATTTTTTTTCTTTTTAAGCTCCCCAATTATGAGCAAATTATTTAGTTTAGAATGTTACACAGTCATTTCTCTTTCCTAACTACTTTTACTTTCAAATCTCTTTTAAGGGTTTTGACTTTCCTATGCCTTTTGAATAAAGCATTTCCTGAGCACAATGGAACATGTTTTAAAATTCACATAATTGTTTCTTTATAGAATAATTTAGAAACATAATTTCATTATTTTCCAGGTCAAGCTCCAAAAACTGAAAATGCTAAATATGCTTATTTGTGCCATAACATCTCACTTTTTGGGGGGAAGGATGTGTGGAATTTGACATTACTCAATTGGAAAGAAATGTATATTCAAAAGAATTTGTTTCAATTAGAATTCTTGGTGGAAGACTTTTTACCATTCTGTCTGAATGGTGTTATTTATATATGTTTACATTAGCTATGTGGTGGAATTCTCATATTTGTAGTAATTATGATGTTGAAATGTTTGCGATCATCCATTTGATCATGGTTTTGTAGAAATCAAACAATAAAATAGTGTTTAAGAAGAATAAATTTTAAATGTAAATTTTATATTTAAAAAAAATCACTAACTTTAAATGGATTTTGTTGTGACTTATTTTCTCTTCAAACAGTTACTTAAAATAAGTGGATAAACACATCTATACATTTAAACTTTGGTTCCATTGTATAAGTGACAGACATGTAATAAGTATTGCTAAATGGGTGGAACCAAGTGCCTTCCCTTGCCCTAAAACTTGATGCTGTAATAATGAAATCATGAAATAAACTTATTGTTCTTCCTATTGGAAGAATCATTTGACAAATATTGGCAAGTACTGTAACTGATGTAGTTATACTTGAATAAATCAAATATAATCAAAATATAGACCAATGAGACTTTGTGACTTGTACCCATACCTCAAATTTTATAAAATGAAATTTATAGAAAGTAAATGATGTAAACTTTGATGATTTAATTAGAGTTCAGTTGTTTAACAAAGAATGTATTTTAAAGATATGTTATTCACGAGCAAATTAACTTAGACATACTTATTACAAAATTATGGCTTTTAGAGAAATTATGGGAATTCTTCAGTAAAAATTTAAGCCTTTTTGTAGTTTTAAACACTGGATTTCATTTATGTCTAATCTAGTATGTCCATTATTCATTAGCCATAACTATATATGAAGATGTATTTTTCTTTGAAAAATATTACTGATTTTAAAGGTATTATTTTCCCCACATAAATCCAAGTAGATGAGGAAGTTTAAATTTGTCACAGGTACTCTACTCTTAACTAGTGAAGGTTTTATGTTGTCTTTAAGTACATATTAAGTATTCACTTGTTAACTAATTCTGATACTCATTTTATCTTTACTTCTCTTCAGTATCTACTACCCAAATTTATCCATTCTTAAATCAGCACGAGCTTTTACTTTCTTCCCATTGAGCACGGGGTAGAAATTTGCAAATTTTTAGTGTCGACTAATCAGGTTTGACTAATACTGTGGCACTTTATATTAAATATTATTTAATTATTGTCACTTTCAGTGGTGTATAATATATAAAACATTAAATCTTAATGTTTTAGATATCATGTAATAAGGTAGAATGTATAATTCTCAGTGTTTTCAACTTCTCAGCCACTTTTTTCTTTATACAAGTCACACTTTTTACGCTTTTTATTTTTAATCCTGTGCTATGCAAATGCTATATTGTATGTAGTCTTAAGTGTGTGCTCAAGAATGTGCTTAAGACATAAAACTACCTCAGAGTTCACTTATACTTTTTATTCTCTTTAATGACTTTTCATAGATGTCACATTGCCTTAAATTTCGTTTGATTTAGAATTTGTAAAACCATAAGTATACCACTGAAGTTTACCTTCACATCATATGGGAATAGTATATATGAAAGGTTCTTGAAAGGCAAATAAATAGTTCACTAAACAAGGGAGATACATTTCATTAACACAATCCGTATAGTGGTGGAGAACATAGGCTGGGTTCAAATCCCAGTTTTTACTAACTACTTGACTAACCTTAGGCAAGTTACTTAATTTCTCTGTGCCTCAGCTTTCCTATCTGTGAAATAGGAATAATGATAGTGTCTACCTCAGGACTGTTATTAGTATCAATGTTACTTAAGCTGATATATTGATAGACTGATAGGAAATCATGGTTACCCAGTAATGTAGGCATTTTTCTAAGCAACTTTGGGTTAGCCTCGTTTTTGCATCTGTTTTTAAAGTAGTAGAGTTACGTTTTGTAAAATCTGAAGTCCGCTTAAATTTTCCTCCCCTTGGCTAATTTGGTTCAGGTTACTGAGATTGTTAAATAACTGAAATGTATTTGTTTATTGTGTTTTTCAAAGCTAAACAAGCCATATTTTTTTTCACAGAGTTCATCTTTCAGGACATACCTAATATATTTATTTCTATTCATCTTATATCCTAAGTGAATTTAATATGAGATTTACTTTCTTTTAAAGTCATTTGTAAATGAACAAAACATTATCTTTGCAACCCTTCCATTTGACATTCATTTTCATGTTCTTTGCAGTATTTACTCATACACTAGACATTTTGAATTTTTTTCATACATACTAATCAGGCAATAACAGCTGTTTTATTCTGGGATTTGATGTTACAGGATGTTATTTATCTGTGATATGATTATATACTTGTGAATATATAACATGAAATATATATATGATATACATAACAACACAGAATTTCATGTAGATACTGGTTTATATACTTTTTCTGCTTTTGTGACCCTATTTTTAAAGTGCTATATACCTTTTATAAAAATGAGTTAGATATTGATTTAAAACAATTATCAGTGCCTTTTTCATTTGCTTTTTGAAAATATGACATTTCAAATTATTATTGTTTTGTCACAAGACATAGTTTTGATTTTATTATATGTAAACTAATTTTTCTTCCTGATCTTAAGGTGACATTCTGGATTTTTTTTCTTAAATTCTACTGAGAAAGTATAAGTTGACTATAGACTTTTTCATAGTAGAATTTAAAAATTAAATTGTGTGTCATATGTCATCAAACTCATTTCCTTACTTGCTACCATAGAGAAAGTGTGTCTGAGCTTCTCTGTTTTATTGATACAGTCATATCCTCATTTGTGCTATATTACATAAATTACATGTGGCCTTTATAGTTATATGAAAGATATGTTACCAGCCACATTGATCTCTATGTAAATTCATTACATATTTCTAGTTAGGTTGCACAACAAAGCCTACTTGCTGACTAGCCTATAAATAAAGATTCTTTAAATGCATTTGGAACAATTTTGCCTGCTTGTATAGAGTGAATGACTGCTATATGTGGTAACCTCAGAAGCTTGAGGAATAGATTTCCTGCCTTTTACAGCAAACATTTACTAAGGTTTTACATTCACATTTGTAATGCCATCCGTTTTGATTTAAAATCTGTCATCATTGAAAGAATCGTAGCTGGTGAGTAAGGAATTACTTTCGTAAACTTGAGACTAGAAGAGGTCTTATAGATGGACTAATTGTACCCCTTCATTTTAATTACAAGGATACTGAAGCCAGAGAGAAGAACTGACTTGGCCAAGTAGATATAGAGAGCTGAAGTGAATACCAGACCCGTGTAATCATCCTATACTATGTCACTCTGCTACTGTACATTGGACTTGTAGCTTTTAAATGTGCTCATTATTATACTTGTGCATATTCTGAGTAGAAATCCTACTTCTTATGTGTTTCAAAACAACTCGTAAGAGCGATCAGCATTCCAAAGGCAGTTTTGGAAAACTAAAAGTGTGTTGTTATTTCTAGTTTTGTGTTGAGTTACTTCTCACTTCTAAATTAAGACTTACTTTGCACTAAGATTTCTTTAATGCCAATACAAATCAAGTATATTGCCAAAAGAGGGATTGTGATAGAAAATATGTTTTCATTAAGTCTTTGGCCATTTTTAGCTCATTAAGCGTTTAAGCAGTTGCTAAATGAAGTCAAAGGAGCATAATTTATAAAAAGATAGAGTTAGGATTTAAATTTTTTTTTTGTTCAGTTACAATCTCACTTGGTGCCTGTGGGAAATGTTTCCACTTGTATTGCATCTTCCACAATCTTAGCAATAGTTGTCAATTGGTACTAACGAAATGTAATACTTTTAGGAAAGCATTTGCCCTGCATGATCTAACTGGTGGTCGTTGTTGGCCTGTATTGAGCAAGCTAATTATTTGGAGAAGTTTAAAGTCACAAAGATGCAAAGAAGAATTTTACATAATTGAATTTTAGTAGAACTGTGATAACACGTTCTACATGTTTGATTTTGAGTTTACCTTATATCCTTAAGGTCTTCAGACTTTTTGCTCATTTATCCCTTGAACACTTTACAAGTTGACATACACGGTTTTTCATCAGAAGAGTCAAATAATTGCAAAGAATATAATTTCTAACATCATAAATATTGACTTAGAGTAAAACTATAACATTACTCATTTAAATGTATTCAGTGGAATCTAAGTACCAGGGATCTTTGATATCCATCACCTATTTAAAAAAATAAATGCAAATAGAATTGTTTTGAAACTTTCTAGGACAATAAGCTCCTAATTATCTAAAATATTCTTCTGGATTTAGTAATTAGTGCAATTATTTCTACAGAATTAATCTGTCTTAAATATATTACTGTTTTGGTAAATATTAAACAGAATAAGTAAAATTTGTTGAAATGTGCCACTGAATGAAGTAGGAGAGGTGGAGCTGAGCATCTTGTATCCTCACACACATCCCCGTTTGAATGCTGCTGACTTAAGTGACTGACTGTGCCTTCTGCAGGATAGAATCACATAATATAATTTAGTGACTAAGGGCAGACACTCTGCAGGCAGACCATATGGGCTTCAATTCCAGCTCTGAGTCCCAATTCTTCCTTGTGCTAATTGCATGACTTTAGGAAATCTGTGTAACCCCCCATCCCTCTGTTGTCTCATCTGTAAAATGAGAATAACAGTTTGCTGTTGCACAGGTAAAGTGAAATAATACTTGTAACATGCTATATATGCTCGTAATATGCTATAATACTTATAACATAATAGTGTCTGACACATGCATGTTAGTTGTACAGTCAACTCTAGATATTCTTTTAAATGTATTTTGAGAATTTTATAGATATATCTTAATGTGTTTATAAGCATTTCTCAGACAGATTTAAATAATTTGAGATTACCAATTGGTACTTCCCTTTCCTCTTTCCTGGTAAATCAGATAATTTCCCACATTTTATACAAGAAACTAATCAGAATTTCCCCATGAATATGTACACATAGATCAATTGGTATAGGAATGCATATCTATTTAAGCACAAGAATACTTAATGTTTGTCCGTGACAGTGAGACAAATTATAATTAACAAACATTTATTGAATACCCACTCTAAGTAAAAGTTGTATTTAACAAAAAGGAGAAAAATCGACTCTAAAGCTTGCCCCTGCAAAGGACTTACAAGATATATTAAGATTAATAAACAAATGTTGGGAATCATTGAATTTTACAAATAGCACAATCAGCAATCTCTGATTTGAAGAGAACCAAAATGAATTCAGTGATCTATACTAGAAGGTGACCTAGGTAGCAGGAAAAGTAGGAAGGATAGGGGAAAAAATAGTTATTCATACCTTAAATTCGTATTAATAGATCAATTAACAGTGTAGCCTCTAAGCAAAGTCAAGGTATAGGGATTCGAATTCAGCTTATTAATGTCTTTGTAAGAATTGTTATAAAACTCATTAATCATGAGATGATAATCTTACACTTCACTACTAGACATTTTTCCTAGCATAACCTGAACTCTCTGTTATGTTGGTAAGAAATATAATGATATATTAACTTAAGTATATCTCTTTAAAATATATGTCCTGTTTAACAGAACCAATAGTTTAGCCATTAAGATATTTTTCAAAATATACTTATTTATATCCACGTTCATCTGCTTTTTCCCTAATAAACATAAACAAACAAAAAACTGGAAAATTGAGAACTTTGGCATGAGCATTTGTATTTCATGAGATTTTGAAATAAGAGACAGGATAGGTTCTCTCATATGGATTGCTGACCTTCGTAATTGCATACCCTGTTTAATTCAATAATTACGTAGGAGGATTAAGTCTCATCTCCACTAATGCTATACAGCATTTGAAAAAAGTTAACCAAAATAATTTTTGTTATGATGCTCATTATATCTTTGGAAATAATTAGTACTATACATCCCACAGTATCCCAGAACCAATGAGAATCATTGTTAAATTCATGTAAAAATAATACTTAAATAAGGTAGACCTATTATTAGGCCTTGAGTAATTCAGGAACCATCCTAAAATATCACTTCCTTTGGTGGGCCTGGGAGGGAAAAAGCTACAAAATTTGATTTTAGTTCCATGGTTATTAGAGTCCCTCAATTTATGCTTAGATATATTTTAGAATAGTTGAATATGGAATGAATTTTGATAATGTGAATCTTATTCTGATGTTGGCTTTCATGATAAAATTTGAACTGTCTTCCTGGAGTTTAAAAAAAAAAAAATTCTACTAGTCTGAAACTCTTGGAAAAGAAGTGGGTGTATCTTTCTCCCCCTACCAATATAGTGGGAGGAGAAATTTCTTGGTACTTACTGTTCTCTAATATATTCTTTCTGCCATTATTGTATCTCATCCCAAATAACAGGACCATAAGAACTTCTTTCATTTGGAGATCCCCTTACTCCTTTATTACAAAACACGGAACTCTTTATTCTTTCTTCACCTTTTGTGCATAGACCTGTAGGAGTTTTAACGGAGTTAGGCTACAATATTTTAGTTCCGTGAAGGGCCTTTTTTGTACATGATTTTCTCTAACATAAACATTCTGTAGGTTTCAGGCCCCATAACTCTGTAAATGCGAAAGGAAAGTAATTTGAAATTCCTGAAAATATTATAGACTGTTTTAACCTATGCCGTTTTATGTGCTTTCAAGTATGTGTGATTGTAACTAAATCAGCAGTGTTCTCCCAAAAGGTTTTTAGAGAACCCTGTAATTCATAGATGATGTGTTGTTAACTTATCAGCAAACATGTATAAATGGATTTTTCTGTCTGCAGTGTATGAAGTGTGTTCTCTTAGGTAAATACATACCTCACTTTCAGCCTTTCTTTACCCAGTTAATCTTTAGGAATGTCGTAAGTTATAACAAGCTCTTTTCTGTGAATAAATGATGTCTAAGATTTTCTACTCTGTTTTATCAAATTAACATCAACTGGTTCTTCTTGGGTACTTGTTGGGTACTTCTTTTAGCTGTTAGTTAACATATGTTGTAACTACCATGACTTGCTCAGCTCTCTATTATCCATAATACCAGCTTCATGCCTTAAGTATGAGTAAAATAGATTTGTGATGAGAAGGAACTCAAACTTTTTTTTTTTTTTTTAACAGATTTGGTTCATTTGACTTGCACATCTTCTAAAACAGCAAGAGAAGATTTAGAACCAGTTGTGCAGAAGTTGTTTATTCCATATACTGAAATGGAGATAGGTAAGAAAAATAATTGACTCATGATGGAAGGGTAATATAACCATCATAATCTTCTTAGATATATCATGAAAGTTTCTGCAACCTGAACTGAAATGTGATGTATTTAACAACAATTCGCATGTTTTGGTAAGATGGTTAAGCATAGTGTCTGCCTAAACATGTAGGAAAATGTTCACTCTACAATGTTAAAGGAAATATATGCATCATACACACACAAAAAAGCATAATTAAGCACAAAAATATACATTTATATTTATAGTTACACAGAAAAAGGATTGTTAGAAAATTTTGGTGGGATTATGGGCCATTTTCCTTATAATTTTCTTTATTTTACAAGTGTTGTACAGAAAGCATATATTCCTTTTTCAGAAAAATGTATCTTCCTTTAAGGAAAAAAGATTCAAGTAGATAATAGATTAAAATATTAATTGGCAGATATAGAAATCCTTTCCTATCTAATAGTCTTTTTTTTTTTTTTTTTTTCCTTTTGAGACAGAGTCTCACTCTGTCGCCCAGGTTGGAGTGCAGTGGCGTGATCTTGGCTCACTGCAGCCTCCACCTCCCAGGTTCAAGCAATTCTCCTGCCTCAGCCTCCTGAGTAGCTGGGACTACAGGCGAGTGCCACCACACCCAGATGATTTTTGTATTTGTAGTAGAGACGGGTTTTCCCATGTTGGCCAGGGTGGTCTGGAACTCTTGACCTCAGGTGATCCGCCCACCTCGGCCTCCCAAAGTTCTGGAATTACAGGCGTGAGCCACTGCATCCGGCCTCTAATAGTCTTTTAATACATAATGTACTAGTGATTTAATAAATATTTAACTCCCAAAAGTGTATATGCTACTTATTCATAGAGGAAACACATTTTAAAATTTTCTCCCTATATAATAGGGTAGCACTTGCAGCTATGAATGGAGAAAATATGGCATATTTTCTGTGTAAATGATAAAAGAAGCCTTTTGAATTTTCTTTTATATGACATGAAGGTGATTTTTATTATACGATTTGCACATGCACTTGAATCTTGATCATTTTCTTCCATTGATTTATATGTCTTTTTTTGCATGTCACTTTTGTTCATGCAACCATTTATTTACTCATACCTATTCTGTTTCCTTGCAGCTCACTTCCTATGTGGGTTGCTTATTTTCTTAATGCAGAGATAGTGCATAGAGAGGGTTTATTTACATGAGAAGACAAACTGTTCTGTTCTTGAGGTTTTTTTTAATTTTATGGGTACATACTAGGTGTGTATATTTATTGGGTACATGATATATATTGATACAGGCATACAATGTGGAGTAATCACATCATGGTAAATGGGACACCCGTCACTTTAAGCATTTATCATTTCTCAGTGTTACAGTCATTCTAGTTATACTCTTTTAGTTACTTTAAAGTTCACTGTAAATGACTGTACTCACCCTGTTGTGCTATCAAATGCTAGATTTTATTTGTTCTGTTTATGTTTTGCACCCTTTAACCATCCCCACTTTTCCCTCTTCCTTCTCCATTACCCATCCCAGCCTCTGATAACCATCATCATACACTCTATCTCCATGAACTACATTGTTTTAATTTTTAGCTCCCACAAATGAGTGAGAACACATTAAGTTTGTCTTTCTGTGCCTGGCTTATTTCACTTAACATAATGAACCTGTTATGTTCTCAGGGGCTAATATCAATTATGTTTTTTGGGAGCTATCCAAATAAAGTATTTGAAAACTTTCAGTTTGGGAGTTAATTTAAAAATTAAATTATTTTAATTATAATTTATTAATTTGTAAATTACTTATATGTTTTCTTTATTGGAAAGTATCATATAAGCGTTTGGATTATTAAAAATTTGATTGCCAAGGTAAAACACATGATAATATTCCTAAATCTAATTTGGAGTCATAGTTTTTTCTTTTGGCTTTAATTACAACTATACTTTGTGTAGAAACCCTGAGTTTCTTAATTATTTCTGAAATTTTAAATAATTATTATGTTGTAACTTCATTGTGTGGTAGTCTTAATGCACTAAATATGAATCATATCATTACTCTTCACTTTTTAAATGCATTTAATTTTCTTTAAAAATATATCCAGCTGGGGGATATTACATGTTCATTACTTAGCATCCTCTATCCATTTTAGATTTTTAAACATTAATCTTAATAGTTAAAGTGATCCCATTTTTGAAATGATGTATTGTTTAGAACCTGAGAGGAATTCTTTGGTAAGAACTATGTGCTCAGAGGGGTCCTCAGGTGCACTGAGGCACTGAAAAGCTAGTTTTCACTGCCACATGGGCCTTTTTATCATCAGGATGAGGTAGTGGTCATATTTTAATTAAAATGTCAGAACAAATACTGTTGGAGTTATTGAAAATGAATCACCAGATAAAGTGAGCACTGGGCCATGGCAGGTCAAAGAGGCAAAGTCACCTGGAGAAGAGAACTCAATTCATTTTCCTGCCTAAATGAGGAAGAAGGAACTTTATGAGCAATATGAACTTTTAATACTTTAAAGCACATTCTTCTCTGTAGCAGAAGCCCCTATTTTCACAGATTGATGGCTTTTAGTATTATGTTTTGATTATTTGACATTCATGTAATAACTTATGCTTTACTGCATTGTAAATATTGTAGTTTAAAACGTGTACCAAAGGAATAACATTATTTGGGCTTATTTTCTTTTTGTTTGAGTTTGAATTCTACATTCTCTGTGCTTCATAATCCTCGGTGAAAGTCAGCCTAGTCACCTTTTAGAAAAAAAATCTGTATAATAGCCATCCTAGTACGAGTGAAGTAGTATCTCATTGTAGTCTTGCTTTGCTTCTCCCCCAATGATTAGTGATGTTCAACATCTTTTCAAGAGCTTATTGGCCATCTGTCTATCTTCTCTGGAGAAATATCTATTCATTGCCTTTGCACATTTTTTTTAATTATTATTATACTTTAAGTTCTAGGGTACATGTGCACAACGTGCAGGTTTGTTACATATGTATACATGTGCCCCTATGACAGTCTCCACCACTCTGCCGGTATTACCAACATTGTTTACTCTATCCCTAAACACGGCATGCAACTGTAGACACCATTTCTTGCTTTGTTGTTGTTGTTGTGCTATAGTTGCTTTTCTTCTGCCTACCCTATTCTACACTTACTCCAGTTTAATTTGCCCAGCATCCTATTCTAAATTGCCTATTACATGTTTAGTCCTTCTTACTATCAAATTGAATGAAATGAGCTACTGCGGAAAACCAGTTCTACCACGGGCAACTTGTGATGCACTCCTAGCCAAAGCTCAGCAACTTTAATATTTTTTGACAGTTCTGCACTTCAGAACTGCATGTTATTTTTCCAGCTATCTCTTTGCCTTCCAGCTGACCTCAAAGAAAGATGAAGCAGTTATATATCTCTTTAAGGTTTTAAGGTCAAAGTCTGATAATGCCCGTGTATCCAGAGCATTTATCTTCAGTCTGTGTCAGTTTTTCACCTTCCTCATAGTTTCTTTTCAAAGTTTCAACCTCTATAAAATTAGTTTAAATCTATTGGATTATTCATTTCCTCCAGCTTTTATTAAGTGGAGTGTTCCTTTGAGCTGGATCTTTAATGAGATACAAGATAAGCTCTCCTAGTACATGCTTAGAAATGGGCTGGGCAATATTAAAGACTTTCCAGACCTTAGCCCACTTGTTAGCAGTGCTCCCCAAGTCTGGTATACCAAATCATAGGAGATACATTTAAGTACCTTCCCATAAGATTTGTGTGACTAACTCACTAATCAGTTTACTAAGAGCCATATGGTGTTAGCTATAAAATATGAATTCCTTATGTTCCTTTATTTTGTCAATAGATTTAACCACCTAATATGTTCCTACATGAAGTTAGTGATATCTTAGATGACTCATAGATCTTGGCACTAGAAAGGGGCAGCTTAGGAGATCACTTCTTCCACTCAGAGTTTCTTCATCCTATTCCACTAATAATTATGGATTGATTATTCAGGATGAACTAGGAAAATAACTTATTTGGTATTCTTATAGTGGAGATACTGTAAATTAAATATAATAAAATCCTGTTTATCCTGATGTGGGAAATAGGGCTTTCTTGTTAATTGAATACTGCAATTAGGTAAAAATTTCTCTACATTGATTACCAATTAAATAATAGTTATTAATGAGATAATTATGCCTTTAGCATTTTCTTTATTATTCATGAGGTACTTCATGGTCTTGGGCAATCTTCATAAACATTCATTATTATTTTTGTACAAAATTTGAACTTTTGTTCAGATTCAGGCTAAAGAAAACTCTCTAGTCAATGAATGTATCCACAGCAATATTTTATGTTTTCAAACAAAGAAAATCTAATTATAACAATTTTAAAGAGGAGAGGCAAATAAATGATTGTCATAGCAAGAAATAGGCTTTATGCATTGAGATTAATAACGTTGGACCTTTTTACAAGCATATCGTACTTTGATCATACCTGAAAATACAATAACATCAATTCAGAAATTATTTACTGAGCATCTGTCATGTGCTAAGCCCTATATTAGGGAACCAAAAACAAGGGAGGAGAGTAAGAACTAACTCTACTTCATGTGTGTATCCCCAGCTCCTAGCTCAATGCCTAACACGCGTAATAGACACATGCTCTTAAATGAGAGAACATATGCTCAAAATGGCATTCACTGTTATGACTTCATTTTTGATATTTGTTGGTTGTCATTAATTTTTTAATCCAATAAGACAAAGCATTAGGATGTGAGTTAGGACAACAAAGTTTTAATCCTATATTTACTATTTTTGTAATAATAACTTTATCGATATATCATTCATATACCATATGATCCACCCTTTTGAAGTGTACAATTTAGTGTTTCTTAGTATATTTATAGAATTGTCCAAACATCACCACCATCAGTTTTAGAACATTTCTATCACCCCCAAAAGAAACGTCATACCAATTAGTGATCACCTCCCATTTGCCCCCAATTTCCTTCAGCCCTAGGTAACCTACTGACCCACTTCCTGCTTATCCTAGATATTTCATGTGTATATACTATTGAATTACTATATAGTTTATCAAGTTGGTTTGTCCATTTGAAACATAAGGAAATCAATTTATGTTGTCTTCTGTCTTTATAGGGAAAATTTAAGCATGAATGTGATCATAAACCCTTTGATACTAGTGAGAAGTAATAGAAGTCCAAAGGAGCACGATTGGAGTCAAATCTAATTAACTTACTCATCAAAATAGAGTGTGTAGATGCAAGTTTACTGATTGTTTACATACAAAGCTCTGATTTACTACAATGTCTAGTCATGGCTTAATCGGTAATAGGCTACACAGTGTAGTAATTGACAAGCATATTGTATTTTAGAATGTAAATAAAATTTATTTATATGTTTAGAAAATGAACAAGTAGAAAAGCCAAGAATTCTGTGGGCGCTTTACTTCAATATGAGAGATTCGTCAGACATCAGCAGGAGCTGTTACAAAGATTTACCATCCAACGTGTATGTCTGCTCTGGCCCAGATTGTGGTTTAGGAAATGATAATGCAGTCAAACAGGTAAGGCTGTTGATGTTTCTCAGTTTTGTGTTAGGATGTTGGTGTGGTTGGGAAATATTTTTTCCTCTGGGAGGAGAAAAAAGTCTAGAAAAGCATCTCTCAATACCATTTCTGTAATTTGCCCTAAAAGTTTTTTCTATGTAGCTTCTACAAAGCTACTTTAAATATACTTTAAATACAGGATCAGGTATTTTCACTTTCTTGAATAAAATGTTGAATTACAGATTTTTTTTTATGAGTTCCATTGTGGGAATAAGGATAGAAGATGCTAAAAATACATATTCATAAATAAGAATTTATAATGCCAGTATTCTAAAGAAACATTGTTTCTGATTTAAACAGTTGAACCATTGGTATATTATTTTGAAATACATAAATTATTTTTCTTGATAAACAGTCATTTCAAGAAGGTTGTAACTAGTAAGTCATATAAAATTAATTTTACAGTAGTCTTAATGCATTTTTTAATCATAGAAAAGAAGTTATAGTGTAGTTTTACATAGTTAACATGATTCCATTAATGTTTTGACACAAGTTCATGTCCCAAGAGGTACCATTACTGATGCTGAGGTCTGTTGTAAAGTAAGGTGGAAGTTTGTGATAGCCATCCTGGTCAGGGCTATGAAGAGGCACAGACTGATACAAGCTGCTAAAAGTGAGCCATGATTCCATTAAGCTGAATATTGGTATGTATATATAAATATACTTCTTTGCCCTGGACAGGACCAAAAAAACAGAAAATATTTTTTGAGATACATTTCTAAATTTTTCACAGGTAGAACTGGCACATCTGTCCATTAAGTCAATAAATGGGTAATTTAACATTGTTCTAAGACCACAGATGGAACTTTCGTTCCCACCAGTGATAAGGATCTTATAGTAGCAAATGTCCTGGTTGAGCCTGTAATCCAATTTTGAGTCATGGTAGCAAAGCTATGTCTATGATGAATATACAAACATCTGCAGTTTTTTTCTAGAATTCTTGTTTATTTTCTTCAGTGCCTGATGGTGATCCTGTATAATTATATTCAGCCAGTGACACCAAACAAAAGCAGAAAGTCACATCCATCTCTCATCCATCATTCATTCTATTAGTTTAGTAAGAACCCAAGATGGCTGATGATCTGCATTTATAGCTTGAAACGATCAAGTCATTTTTACTTTGATGTTCTAATTTTTTGCAAGTAGAAATTGCCACCAAGTTTTTAGCAAGGTAGCTTAGGTCATTTTTATCCCTGAATGAACTTTAATATTTTTTAACCAAAAAAATTTAAGTAAGGGCTTATAATACAAGTACTAATGTATTCTAAACATCCGAACTGCATGCTAGAAGATTATAATTGAGGGATAATTTTATCATGAAGTCATTTGCTTCTCAAAAAGATAATCTTCCGAGGTAACATGCTGTAACAGTAGAAAACAGTATAGTGCTAATTTTGGTACTAATTAATATATGCTATTAAATGTAAGCAGTTTTAAATTTGTTGTATAGCTTTTAGTCTCATCAATTTTGGGGAAAATATTATGATGCCTACTTTTAAAGAGCATTGACAATATTTATAAATAGCTTGTGTATTCAGATAAACTGCATGCTAATTCCTGTGTATCAGCCTGTAATTATGTCAATCACTAATTGGCAATTTCTGATGATTGGTATTTTCCAAATGAAGATTATCCATAAAGGCTCTCAGAATATCACCTAGACTTTGCTTATGTAGACAACACAAGCCCATGCAGATTTCTTTATTTTTAAAAAACAAATGAAATACTTCATTTTACCAGTTGGCAAGGTGACATCTTTTCTTATTTGTAAAATGTATAGAGGTTGAGTAATGTAAACTTGACACTCTTGTGTTCATAGGGAACTATTTGTGATTTGAAGATGCACCAGAAACATAAAGTGATATGTCTATAATACCCACAAGTTCAAATTGTTTGCTCCTGGCCTCCAAGACATTCTCTGTTGTCACCACAAAACCAACCTAAGTGATAGTTGCGATTCTTTCTATGACTTGCTCATTTTTGTAGTTTATGTTGCTTCAGATTTGTTTTTATTTGTCTGAAACTGACATCTGAGATATCTGTTTTTCTTGGCAGATGTTGTGTACCATTTACCCAAACATACTGATGGACAGTTCCATAGTCCTCATTCCCAAGACATTGATGGCTCACTCCTTCAGGAGCCCCACCCTCTAGGAGATGTCACTACCATGGGAACAAGAATAAATAGTACCATACTCTTTGTATTTTACTTCAAGTATAAAATGAGTTAAATTGGCTGATGTTGGGCTGGGCTGGCAACCTAACCTCCATTTAGAACATGGTTTTATGGACAGATTAGCCAGTCACTTATGACGTTTGATACACAGCCCATTATTAAGTTGAGAACTAGCTGTATAGATTGAACTATCAGGTTGTTCACATACTGTAGTGCCATTTGTTTTCTCATGCCTTTGAGAGAGAGAGGGCAATTTTAGATGTCATATTTTCTGTAGCTGCCATTCGTTTGAGCACTTTCTATGTGTCAGATTCTATCCTTGGCATCTCGTATATATTATCTTATTTTGTCCTCAAAACAATCTTGCAAGATAAGTATTTGTGATATTCCCATTTATAGATAAGGAAGCTACATCCTAAAGGGGCTAAATAACTTGTCCAGAGGTCACATAGCTAGTAAGTTCTTGAGCCAAGAATTAAACTCAACTCCTTTGGATCCCAGTGCTTGTATACTCACCCAGTGAGTGTTATATGCTACTTTCAGCTTATGAGAAGGCCTATATCCTAAAAACATTAAAGTACTATATTAATGAAATATTTATTTTTGTTTTGTGTTGATGTATGTTAACTAAACTTAGAAATATTTTAAATAATTCACTTTGCTCTCTCCGTACATCCCAGTGTGAGCACACCAAGTTACAATATAATTAGCACTTTCCAATTTTTTAACCACCTGAAATTTTTTACCCTTTGAGCTAACTTCTGGCTTAAAGGTGAAGAGGATGAAAAGTTGCCAATTAACTAGTCTGTGCTTAGAACTAGGTTTAGTTGGCAAACAAAATGCAGCAGACCAAGAAGCATTAGATACACTTTCCAGAGCATGGCAGTTGACCCTAAGAGGTTCCAGCAGTTAGAGAGAGGAGAGATTTGGGAAGGACTGGAGTCCGGCTATAGGAAATTGGCATCAACAAGGGCCAGGGCAGATGGGCTAAAGGTGGGAGTTTCATAAGCAGGTAGAACACAAGGAAGAGTGGTGTGGCAACTGGCAACTGGTGCTAATCTTAGGAGGCGGGTGGTGCATGACAAGATGTATGGAAGCATATGGTGTGGGATCCAGCCACAGAGACTGGAGTTAAGGGTAAAAGCTATTCTGTGGGAAGGAAGCAAAAGGGAGACAAGGTGTCAAACACAGAGGAATTGGCATAGAAGTAAAAGAATTCATAGTAATTATTATTATTATTATTATATTTATACTTAATATTTGTATTAAATGTTACTGACATTCTATTTTATGCCAAGGCACTAAGGATCCAGAGTTGTCTAAAAGTATTTGTCATCCTGGAGGAATCACTGTCAGGTAAAGGAGAAAAGCATGTAAACAAATGACAGTGTAGTGTGGTATATGTACTAATACATCCAAAGTCTAGAAATAATATAGAGGAGCAATGAGCCCAATCTAGGATTCAGAGAACCTTACAGAGAGGGGTATAATAGATGAGTAATAATTCTCCATCTAAATCAAAGAGAGTAGAATTGAAACATTCTGGGTGTAAAGAATAACATTGGTACCAGCCCAGGATGTAAAAAATAAGTGTCATGGTGTATTGTTTCATACAAATAAACAGGTATTAGTAAATCAAGAAGTCTGAGAGATGCAGGCTAGATGAAGTGGTATTTGATAAGATCAGAGAAGTTAGGCCTGAAGGGTTTTATTTTCTATAGTAGGGATCTTGGATTTTATCCTATTAGTGATGGGGAGTCATTGAAGAATTTTAAGCCAAAAATTGAATAAACAGAATTTTATTTTCCATAGACCCATCTGAGGGTGGCATGGAGATGGATTATATGGGGGGACTCTAGAGGCAAGGAGACCAATCCAATTCCGAGGCTATTGTAATTGTCTGGTTGAAAGATGGTGCATGTCTGGGCTATGTCAGTGGGGAAGGAGCAGATGAAGTTAAGAGATAGAAGATAAAATTGATAGAATTTGATGATTGTTTGCATGCCAAGTGTAAAAGGGAGGGAGAACTTTTACAGATAGTAAAGGTAAAGATGTAAGACAAAAAAGACCATTAGGGGAACGGAAGTATGAGGTAATGGCTTTGTCTGACCTAGATCCCGCTTCTACAGGGACTGTGTTTCTAGCAAAGGAGTATGGTGAGTTCCCGGGATGGAGAGCAAAGATAGGCATCTGTAATGTTTAATTTCCAGATAGCCACAATAAAAAATTCAGTTAGCTATAGTTACCATGCTGTACATTAGATCCCGAGAACTTATAACTGAAAGTTCATACCCTTAAACCAACAGCTCTTCACTCCCCAGCCCCTGGCAACCACCCTCAACTTTTCTAGATTCTACATATAAGTGAGATCATATGGTATTTTTCTTTCTGTGCTTGGCTTATTTCACTTAGCATAATGTCCTCCAGGTTCATTCTTCTTGTCATAAATGACAGAATTCTTCAATTCAAATTTGACAAGAGAGCAGATTTTTAAGTATTCTTACTAGAAACACACACACACACACAGTGGTAACTATTGGTAGTGATGGAGGTGTTAACTTAATTGTGGTAATAATTACACAGTGTATATCAAATGACCTTGTACACCTTGAATATAAATAATTTTTGTCAATTAAGTATTTAAAAACTTCAAAGAAATTGTCTATAGCAATTGGCGTGTCCAAAAACATACCCTTGAAGGTTTTTTTATTCTGTTACCCTGTCATACTAATAAGTTCAGCTTGAATCTTGACATTTTACTTATGTTATTATTAGTAATAATGAAAATAGCTACCATATATGTTGGCTTAATTTCTGATATTTTATAGATAAGGAAGCCAAAGCTCAGAAATTGAGTAAGCATTCCCCAAATCACATAGCTGCTAAATCGTAGAGCCAGTATTTTTACTGAGGCTATCTTTTCAAAACTCATGTGCTTAAACAAGTGCTGTAGTCCTTAAAGTCCAGGAAATGGGAATTATATCAGAAAGCAAATAGTTGAACAAACAGTGAAGCGTTTTCTTCATTTGAACAGTGACTTGTTAAAATTGCTGTATGCTAAATTAGACTATACCAGTATCATATATAGGCTTGTATTAGTCTGTCCTCACACTGCTATAAAGATACTATCTGAGACTGTGTAATTTATAAACAAAAGAGGTTTAATTGACTGACAGTTCCTCATAGCTGGGGAGGCCTAAGGAAATGTAAAATCATGGTGGAAGGCAAAGGGGAAGCAAGGCAGGAGAGAGAAAGCGAAGAGGGAACTGCCAAACACTTTTAAACCATCAGATCTTGTGAAAAGTCACTATCACGAGAACAGCATGGGGAAAACTGCCCCCATAATCCATTCACCTCCCACCAGTCCCTCCGTAATACTTGTGGATTACAATTGCAAATGAGATTCGGGTGAGGACACAGAGCCAAACCATATCATTCTGCCCCGGACCCTCCCCAAATCTCATGTCCTTTTCACATTTCAAAACCAATCATCCCTTCCCAACAGCCCTCCAAAGTCTTAAAACTCATTACAGCATTAACTCAAAAGTCTATGTCCAAAGTCTCATCTGAGACAAGTCAAGTCTCTTCCCCCTATGAACCTGTAAAATCAAAAGCAAGTTAGTTACTTCCAAGATACAATGGAGTATAGGCATTGGGTAAATGTCCCCATTCCAAATGGGAGAAATTGGACAAAACAAAGGGGCCATAGGCCCCATGCAAGTCCAAAACCCGGCCAGGCAGTCATTAAATCTTAAAGCTCCAAAATCTCCTTTGACTCCAAGTCTCACATCCAGACCATGCCGATACAAGGGCTAGACGCCCACAGCCTTGGGCAGTTCCAACCCTGTGGCTCTGCAGGGCATAGGCACTGTGCCTGCTTTCACAGGCTGGCATTAAGTGCCTGTGACTTTTCCAGGTGCATGGGGCAAGCTGTCAGTGGATCTACCATTCTGGGTTCTAGAGGACAGTAGCCGTCTTCTTACAGCTCCACTAAACAGTTCCCTAGTGGTGACTCTTTGTGGGGGCTCCAAGCCCACATTTCCCTTCAGCACTGCCCTAGCAGAAGTTCTCCATGAGGGCTCTACCCCTGCAGCAGACTTCTGCCTGGCCATCGAGGCGTTTCCTAACATCCTCTGAAATCTCTGCAGAGGCTCCCAAACTTCAGCTCTTGTCTTTTGTGTACCCTCAGGCCCAACATCACATGGAAGCTGGCAACGCTTGGGGCTTGTACCCTCTGAAGCAACAGCTCAAGCTGTACCTTTATTCCTTTTAGCCATGGCTGGAGCTAGAGCAGCTGGGATGTAGGCTATCATGTTCCAGGGCTGCACAGAGCAGTGGGGCCCACCCAGCCCACAAAACCGTTTTTCCCTCCTAGCGAAGATCTCTGACGTGCCCTGGAGACATTTTCCCCATTGTCTTGTCTATTGACATTTAGCTCATCATTGCTTATGCAAATTGCTGTAGCCAGCATGAATTCCTCCCCAGAAAATGAGTTTTTATTTTCTCCCACGTGGTCAGGCTGCAAATTTTCCAAACCTTCATTCTCTGCTTCCCTTTTAAACGTAAGTTCCAATATCAGACCATCTCTTTGTGAACACACATGACTGAGTGCTTTCAGAAGCAGCCCAGTCACCTCTTGAATGCTTTGCTGCTTAGAAATTTCTTCTGCCACATACCCTAAATCATCTTTCTTAACTTCAAAGTTTCACAGATCTCTAGGGTGGGGACAAAATGCCACTAGTCTCTTCGCTAAAGCATAGCAAGAGTCACCTTTGCTCCAGTTCCCAATAAGTTCCTCATCTCCATCCGAGGCCATCTCAGCCTGGACATCATTGTCCATATCACTATCAGCATTTTGGCCAAAACCATTCAACAAGTCTCTAGAAAGTTCCAAATTTTCCCACACTTACCTTTCTTCTTCTGAGCCCTCCAAACGATTCTAACCTCTGCCTGTTACACAATTCCAAAGTCACTTCCACATTTTCAGGTTATCTTTTAGCAGTACCCCACTCCTGGTACCAATTCTGTGTTAGTGTCTCTTACACTGCCGTAAAGATACTACCTGAGACTAGGTAATTTGTAAACAAAAAAGGTTTAATTAACTCACAAGACCACATGGCTGGGAAGGCCTCAGGAGAGTTATAATCATGTCAGAGGGTGAAGGGGAAGCAAGGCACATCTTACTTGCTGGCAGGAGAAAGAGAAAAGGGGGAACTGCTAAGTACTTTTAAATCATCAGATCTTGTGAGAATTCACTATCACAAGAACAACATGGGAACAGTCGCCCCCATAATCTAATCGCCCCCTAACATGTGGGGATAATAATTTGAGATGAGATTTGGGGGGGGGACTCAGAACCAAACCATATCAAGTCTCTATAAGATATCATATAAGCAATATTAAGGCAATTGTATTTCTTTCGATATATAGAATGAATGTGTTTCAGTTCTCAACAATCTGAACACTTGATAATGAACCTGATGAGATACTACCATCCTTGAAGAGTTGACCTGAATACATGTATAGAATTAAAGGGAGAAGTCATAGAATTCTGAAAACAGACTTATAGAAGTTCATGTATTCTGATAAAGTACTATAACCTGCTTAAGGAAAATTTTAAGGATAGCACTTAATTGTTTTTAGTTAATGCCAGAAATGCACACACATTTTAAACCGATTTCCAAAAACGATTTATCTTTTCTTCCTTGGCCAGGCTGAAACACTTTTCCAGGAAATCTGCCCCAGTGAAGATTTCTGTCCCCCTCCACCAAATCCTGAAGACATTGTCCTTGATGGAGACGGTTTACAGTCAGAGGCTTCAGAATCCAGTGCCATACCAGAGGCTAACTCAGAGACTTTGAAGGAAAGCACAAACCTTGGAAACCTAGAGGAGTCCTCTGAATAATGGATATACACCGAACTGGATGCCCAACTTTGGAAATTTCTACTGGTCTCAGAGTCTACTTGATAGAAGGACTGTTTGAAAAATGTTAGAAAGCAGCAGCAATTATAAGGCAAAATAAGTAATAGAAATCCAAAAGGGGATTTTCCTTATAGAGGACGTTACAAGAACACACAACACTTACAAAGCACATTGACTTGCTCATTTTGAATACCAAACTTGTGTGACTAGCAGATGAAAATTATAAATCAATTGATTCTCAGGAATGTAACTGTGGATATGAAAGTGATCCTATGCATTGTTAATAATTCCATGGTCTTAGGACAATTTTGCTTACCACTATGGATCTTTATTTGAAAGCCACATTTTCAGAACCAGCTCACATATTTTCTTTGGTTATTTGGATTATATTTTCTTTATGGACAAGAGCATCATAACATAATGATAAAAACATATAGAAAAACTAAAGTATCATGATCTAGATGGAAGCCTGTATTTAGAATACAGGTTTGTTTTGTTTTGTTTTGCTTTCTATGTTGAGAAGCATTGAAAATGCTAATACAAAGGTGTTTAGACCTTGTTAAGAACAAGTCAGTAGTGTTTTTTAGTATCAGTAGTGATATTTGTTTGTAAATTATTTACATATTGGGAAAGGTCAATAATGAAGAAGTGAAAGAATGGAAGGAAAGGTGTGGATAGGCTCATTGATATTTGGATGTTCTGTCTGTCAAATAACTAGAGTATTAGGCTAATTGTCTACAGACCTAATTTAATCCTGGCTGTACTTCTGATGATATGTGGTAAATTGTTTAACTTCTGAGCCTACGTTTCTCCATATATAAAGTGGAAATAGTATTACTATGCCTACTGTATGAGAATGGTTATGAAGACCAATGCAATGCCATGTTTAGAATGGGTTTGCCAGAAGAAAATCGTTTTAGAATTTTCCCATTGACTTGATGAATCTCAGAAGTCTCATGCAGGAAATAATTGCTTGTTGTCAGTCAACAAACGAAATAGATCACAGCATTTTTATTGCATTAAGCTTTTTAAATGAAAATTTCTTTTTAAATTCTTACTTACATAAATTCTTACATAAGTATTTTATATTCTTACATACAGACCAGTAAAAATAGTAACAAGTAGAATTGTGGTTTTGAAATATTACTAAGGAAAACACTCTATAAATTGTTAATATTCCTTTTCTGGTAGGTAAACCTGCAACCACCAAGGGCTCCAAATTGTGTATGACAGTTGGCAAGCCCTAAAATACACTCTACATAAAAATGTTAGGGTTGCCTGTAATCCCAGCACTTCGGGAGGCTGAGACGGGCAGATCACTTGAGGTCAGGAGTTTAAGACCAGCCTGGCCAACATGACGAAACCCCATCTCTACTAAAAATACAAAATTTTAGCTGGGTGTGATGGCGGGCACCTGTAATCTCAACTACTTTGGAGGCTGAGATAGGAGACTCACTTGAACCAGGGAGGCGGAGGTTGCAGTGAGCCAAGATTGTGCCACTGCACTCCAGCCTGGGTGACAGAGCAAGACTCTGTCTCAAAAAAAAAGAAGTTAGGGCTGTACATAGGCAGCAAACCAAGCTACAGTGACGTTGCCTGTATTTAAATTTTCTCAAATGGCCAAGCTCTGATGGTCTACTTTATTTGAGTAATAGTTTAGACTTACAATTGCCTGTAAATAAACAAAAAAATGCACTCTTAGTTTTTTTGTTTTTTTGGTTTTTTTCCCGCAAGATCTGGCCTATATTGTCTGTCAGGAAGCCATGGCTCCAATGTAAAGTACATAGTTCTTACATACTTCAACTGCAGCTGGTCCCTGACCTCACCAGGTTTCAGAGATGTTCTTAAAGGAAGCCAGCTGTGACAGGTCACAGATTCATGGGAAATGGAAAGAACCAAGGAACGTAGCTCTTGCCTCACCTTTCTACCCACTGCAGATGTAGTTCAAGCCAGAATAATGGAAGAACTTAACTTACTAGCCTCTCAGGCTGCTCCTATCCCTACCTCCCAGTGTACAGCCCCTCCCCATCTCTTTAGTCCCCTTTCCTTCGCTTCCCCTTTTATAATGTCACATAAATCAGGGACAGTAGGATCACATTATAACCTACTTTGTCACAGGGATTCGATTTTTCTTACATCAAATCATGTTTCCTGAAACCCAGCTGGGGCGTATGCACTCAATGTCTAATACATACCTATTAATGTACCGGGTATTGGCCTTGCCCCTGGATGTCAGCAATATATTATAAAAGGTTCCAGTAGATGAGACGATTGAGTCTGAGTACAATTGCAGTAAATTCTGCCAATAAAGATATTGTACTGTTACGGTCTTAGAGTTAAGGCCACTTGAATGCAGTATGCACATTCATGTAAACAGACAATCAGGGTAGGCCTAGAATAACCACAAAAATTCTATTGGCCTTACTACAGCCGCCTATGTGTAGAACAGTGGAGGAGATAGTTTGTGGTCCATTATTGTACCCTGTTTCATCCATTAGCCAGCATCAGAATCTCTCAGGTCATTTATTAAATACGATTGAAATGTTTAAAAGTTCCTGAACATGATTCGTGATGATTAAAATATCATATGACTGATAAAAGACTTTAAGAACTTTAGCTATTACCTGTTACCTCAAAATGTAACAGAAATTATTCTTAGAGCTTTCTTTTTAGCTATCCTAATTACTGCAAATAAATATGTGTTCTTATAGTTTTAAATCTAAAAGAAAAATCTTTTGGTTTTGTTTTAAAACCTTAAACTTGAAGTCATATTAATAAAATTAATATATTGTACATAGTGGAAAATTTTCAGTAGCTAATTTAAAATTTCAAAAAATCTATTAAAGAATTTTGATTCATATATTTAAACTTTTTAGTTATGCATGCTTCTTATTAACCAAAAATGATAATACCATTCAGTTTAGTGATCAGTATGAGAACCAATACCTAATCCTTATGTTGCTGTTGTATTTTTTCCTAGTGGTGTGCCTGCTCAGAAAAACATATACTGTATGTGTATACATACCTGTGTATATATAAAAGGTCAATTTATATATTTTTCTATAGGAAAATGGAATAACAATTTCCCTACCTCCCATAATATATATTTGTCCATATTAAAATAGCCACATTGATGATAATTTCTAGAACTAGTTTCTGAGATTGTCAGCCCTTTGTCTAAAATAATGGCAGTATTAATGATTGACTTCTGTCACTGCCATAGTTACCTGGATTGGCAGCCTTAGTAGCCTTTGTCTAAAATCCTAAAGAGTTCCCAAAAAATTTGTTGAAATTTAATTGCTAAATAGTGGTTGGTGATTCTTTACATCAGGAATTGTAATAATTTTCTTGCAAATAAGTTATTTACTGCTATTGATATTGAAGAATTCATCTTTTACTCAGTTAATTTTATGTATTTCAAAAAGCATGAATATATGATTATTCATAAATTGTACACTTTAACAGTAAGTTTTCAAAGGAAATAAAGACTTTTAAATCCTTTTCAGGCATGGTGTCATATTTTGTAGTACTTACATCTTTTATATATGCCAAGAAGTTGAAGATTGCCTTTAACCTGATTTATGTTTTAATATTAGTCTAGTATGTAAATAGTTAATTGTCAAGCTGTATATTTGGTTTTGTTTTAAGGCATCTGCCAACTGTGTTAAGTTTGTGAGAAAGGCAATGAAATAATATAGGGCGTGAGTTACTTTGCAAACTGTTCTAGATGCCAACATTAGTGCCAATATCAAACAAAGGTGAATGAGACCTTTTTCTGTTTGGAATCAGTGCTGTAGAGGCTGTGCAGCATGGGCTATGAATTTATAGTACATTGATTGCCTGCAGACTGTTTTCACATCTCACTTACATGATGAGAATCTGAAAGGTTTTTCATATCTGCTTGGTAAATGAGAACCTGAAATGTTTTTCTTTAAGGGGTTTGAGTCCCCAGCAACTCATTTGCAACAGACAAGAGACTGCTGATGTTCTTTTTATGCAGAAATTATTCAATAAACTATGATTTGCTATTGAGTCAAATAAAGCAGACTGACACGTTTTGTCAATTTCAAGTAGTTTCTAAAGTTCCTCAGTAAGGAGACATTAAAAAGATAACAAGACTCTCAAAACTGGCAGTTTATCTGTGAGATTATTTATTAATCAATTTTAAGAAAAATAAGATTAATTGAATTTTTAAATAAATAGCTGTATTATCCTTCAAGCACCTTGAAACTCATACAATATTCACACTTTAAAAAAAAAAAAAAATGGTTCCAGATGGTTGAATTTTCTTTAATGATGGCTGTTTAAAAATACTGGTTAAGTGATTTAACGCTTAGTATCCCAAGTCACATTTTGAAGGCCACTTTTCTTTCCATTGATGCACAATTTAGCTTTGGGGCTGCAATGAGATACCCTTGTGGTGTAAGTTGCCACGTCTGCTCTTTCTGATGATGACTCCTAGGACAGTATGACAGGTAATCATTAGAACCTGGATCCTGGTAGACTGTAGGGTCTTTTGGGTCTATCGTTGCAGGGGGATTTATGCTTGTAACTCCTATTAATGTTAATAGGACTTGCATGTGCAAATCTTCCTTCTGTCAATGAGACAGTTGACCCTAAAAGAAACATTCTTTAGAAGTGGACACTGTAGCTGATCTAGAAGCCTCAGTGAATTGTCCTATTTAGGATTTTTATGTGTGGGGGAAAAAAATGGAATGAGTGTACCAGCTTAGCAGAGTATTTTCTCCAGAGCTTGGAAAGATGAAATGCTAGCACTTAATTTTCTATTTCCATTTCTAAAATATGTTAGAAACTACTGCTCTATGTGTACTGTTAACATAGCATTTTTTTCTCTTATTTTTAAAAGTAAAATAATTTTGCCCAGGGTTGTGTTGAAATCACATTTTAATATGTTAATACTATCCTGAAAGTTCTGGAAATTAACATTTTAAAGCTATATAATAGGATCCAGTCTCATAACAATCAAGGAAATGCAGACAAACCCAGGAGATATATTTTGCTTATCAAGTTGGCAGAATCCCAAATACTGATAATAGCCAGAGTGGTAAGGACGTAGGGGAAAAGACCCTCATACATTGTGAATAAGAAAGTACATAAATAGGTTACAGCCTATTCAAAGGGCAATTTGGCAGAAACTGTCAAAACACTTTTTTTTTTTTTTTTGGCAGATTATTAAAATGACATTATTTTTGATATTTACAAATTTTTTCATTGCCACCTTTATCTTCACGCAGTTCATATGAAGGAGTATTACATGGGAATATTGCATGATACTAGGTTTGGGATATGAATCCCATCACCCAGATAACATAGTACCCAGGAAGTAGTTTTACAACGCATGTCCCCCTCCCTCTCTCCCTCCCTCCCCTAGTAGGCTGCATTGTCTATTATTACCATGTTGATGTCTACATGTGATCAGTGTTTAGCCCCCACTTACAAGTGAGAACATGCTGTATTTTGGTTTTCTGTTCCTGCATTTGTTGAGGATTATGGCCTCCATCTCCATCCACATTGCTGCAAAGGCCATGATCTCTTTTTTTGTTTTGTTTTTGTTTTTGTTTTTGTTTTTACAGCTGCATAGCATTTCATGGTGTGTAAGTACCACATTTTCTTTATCCAGTCTACCATTGATGGGCACCTGCATTGATTCCAGGTCTTTGCTATTGTGAATAGCACATTGATGAATATATGAGTACATGTGTCTTTTTGGTAGAATGATTTATTTGGCATCAGAAATGCAAATCAAAACCTATCAAAACTTTAAATGCAGATAGCCTTTGGCCAAACGCTTTCATTTCTAAAAACCTAGCTTATAGAATGTTTTGTACATGTACACAAGATACAAGGTTCCACACTATAGCTTTGTGGTTTTATTTAATTTTGGAAATAACCTATATGTTCATTAAATGGAGACTGGCTTGAATTGTTAATACATGCATTTAATAGTATAGAATACTATGCAGCTGTGAAAAATGAGGTACATCTGTATGAAATAGATCTCCAACATGTTTAAAAACCAAGTCACAGAATGGTAAGTATATATGTGTAAAAATCAAATCCTTGTGTTTATTACATATGTATGCCTATCATAGGAAATTTTTAGGAATTTACATACTAAAGTGGTAACTGATTATGTTGGGAAGAGATTAGTATTCGTAGGGGGAGAATAAAAAGACTTCTTTTTTTTTTTTTTTTGAGACGGAGTCTCGCTCTGTCGCCCAGGCTGGAGTGCAGTGGTACGATCTCAGCACACTGCAAGCTCTGCCTCCGGGTTCACACCATTCTCCTGCCTCAGCCTCCCGAGTAGCTGGGACTACAGGCGCCCGCCATCGTGCCCGGCTAATTTTTTTTGTATTTTTAGTAGAGACGGGGTTTCACTGTGTTAGCCAGGATGGTCTCGATCTCCTGACCTCGTGATCCACCTGCTTAATTCTACATAATTGTTTTAGTTTTTCAGTTTTTTATAACTAGTAAATATTCATGTATTGTTGTATTTAAAATTTGAATCTGTTTAGTAATCCAACACCAAATTCTTAGGTGGCATGTGGGACCTCCAAAAATAGTGACTTCAAACATTGGGTTACACTGATGTTTTACAAAGTGCAGTTCAGATAGGAAAGGTAATAATCAATGAGTGACTAGTTACATAAACTATGATTCATCTCTTACAGTGGAGTACTATGTAGTTGTAAGATGGAATTAGGAAACTACTACTTATGTGATCACCAGAATATACTTTTAAGTGACAGAAGAATATACACAAAGGTGCGTGTATATCTTCATTTTGTGTAAGAAAGGGGCATTCCAAAACACATACTTAAGTAGTCACCTATTGTGAAAGGGAGGAGGCAGGGTGGAGGAATGGCAGCTAGACCTCCTTTTACCTTGTTTTATAGTTTTGACTTTGAAACCAAAATCAGTCCGTAAAATTTGAAACCATTAATAACCATGTATTGAGTTGTTGGCATAATTATATGTAGAATTAAGTGACTTTAAAGCATTGATATGGTTTGGATCTATGTCGCCACCCAAATCTCATGTTGAATTGTAATCCCTAATGTCGGAGATGGGGCCTAGTGGGAAGTGATTGGATCATAAGGGTATATTTCTCATGAATAGTTTAGTACAGTCCTCTTGGCACTCACCTCACGATAGAGAGTGAATTCTCACGAGAGCTGGTCATTTAAAAGATCTCTTTTGCTTCTGCTTTCACCATAATTGTAAGTTCCCTGAGGCCTCCCCAAAAGCCAAGTGGATTCCAGCATCATACTTCCTGTACAGCCTGCAGAACTGTGAAACGGTAAAACCTGTTTTCTTTATAAATTGCCCAGTCTCAGGCATTTCTTTGTAGCAATGCAGAAGTGGACTAATACAAGCATAGTGTTTAAGTATATATTGTAAGATATGGAGATGGGTAGAGAACACAAAGAAATCTTAAACTTTATTGAGTGGACTTGATGTTAGTGCTAATATTTATTGTGAAAGATAACATTGATGGGATTATTAACATTTTCTAGAACAAGAAAATAATATAAGAACAAAGATAAGTAAAAACCCTGTCCTCTTTAATTTGAATCAGATCAATGTATGCATATGTTCAAACTCATCAAATTGTACAGATTCATTATGTGCTGTGTTTGGATTTCAATTAACCCCCCCCCCAAAAAAAATCAATATAAACTCAAGATGCAGTTACTTCATTCTAAAAAATATATATTTTCTAGCTAGAAAATTGGCAAAGGCTACTGGTGTCAAGTCAAAAGAACATAAGAACCAATGTGAAGGAACTCCCATTGGTCATAGATAAGGCCATTTGAACATCAAGAGTGAATAATGATACTCCAAAAAGCAAACGAACCTCAGTGACCAGACATGAAGATTGCTAAGGCACTCTTTGTTCCAGAAACTAATAAGTAAAGAGAAGGAAGCAATTATCATATATATCCTGTAAAGACTGTATTTCAGGATATCCAAATAGTTGATAAGGAAAGTTCTTGTAGAAGAATCACAATTAATAAATGCATGAGGAATGATAGAATTAGAAAAATCACTGTTTTGTAAACTCAATATAGTATAATAATGTACCTAGGCAATGTTTATCAATGACTGCTAAAGCCTGTAGTTGAAAGGCATCACTCGAACCTACTGATAAAATTTAAATTACTACAAGTAGAAAGGCAGATGTTATAAGTTTCCTTGTGTGTTGAAATAGAAAGTATACAGCATTACCTAGGAAGAATTCTTGCCAAAATAAAAAATAAAATAGACCTAAATCTAATCAAGGCGTTAGCTATAACTATCAGCTTACAGGCATGAGGGGGACAGGAAAGCATGCTAAATGACACCATGAAGACACAACGTATAAAAGTTTACAGGACAAATGACCCAATTTTATCAACAATTAACTGGCACAGGAAAAAAAATGTAGGAAGCATTATTACGGACTAAAGGAGATTTTAGAGATATCAAGCAATTGCAACATGCTGACCTTGTTTTCAACAAATGACTTTTTTTTTTTTTTTTTTTTTTTTTTTTTAAGATGGAGTCCTGCTCTGTTGCCCAGGCTGGAGTGCAATGACATGATCTGGGCTCACTGCAACCTCCGCTTCCCGGGTTCAAGCAATTCTCCTGCCTCAGCCTCCCAAGTAGCTGCTGGGATTACAGGCGCAGGCCACCAGGCCCAGCTATTTTTTTTCAGCTATTTTTTTTTTGTATTTTTAGTGGAGACGGGTTTTACCGTGTCGGTCACGCTGCTCTGGAACTCCTGACCTCATATGATCCACCCACCTCGGCCTCCCAAAGTGCTGGGATTACAGGCGTGAGCCACAGCACCCAGACTGACATCTTTTTTTTTTTTTTTTTTAAAGCAAAATCCAGACTGTTTTGAGACAATCAGAGGGAATTGAACATTTACTGGATGTTAGTTGATACAAGGAATTCATATTAATAGTGTTGAATGAGATAATTTTAATTTTTAAAAGATATCTCTTAGACATTTTAAAAATAGATGAAACAAGTATAACAAAATGTTAACAATGGTTAAATACATGATATATGGGGAGTTGTTTCTATTATGTATTTTTATTGTGTTTAAAATTTTTCATAGTAAATTTTTAAAATGACAGATAAAGGTTAATAATAATATATAGGTTAATAATAATAATAACCTACCTGTACATTGTTTCTTCCTTTATAACATAACTACCCTCCACTATTTCTGAAAAGGAGGTCCTATAGGATTCAGTTCAGTCCTATATACTTTGTTTTATAATGTTTTGAAACCAGGGGTTCTAAAAATCACCTGTTTAAATATATTACCTTTGATCGATGTCTTCCCAGGCCAGAGAAAGAAAGAGAAAGAGGTAGTGTGGCTGAACAACACTGGCACAGGGCAAGGTCAAGAAGAATAAACATGTTTACAGAGTCAACCCCTCTCCCTCTCTCTTTCCCTGTTTTAGTTAAAAATTTAAAAATGAAAATGGCATTATTGAGCACCATGGAGTGGAGGGAATTTATAGTCTTACAACTTAGATTGCCTACTTTATTATCACCAATCAATGATAAAATTGTTAATGCTTTTTAACCTCTAAAATGTTTCTATCTAGGCAGTTTTTAGAAGTTGCAACATGGAGCCTGCTACTAATTTCCACACATGAAACCTTTCTGATGCCTCACATTTGGACTTGTGACATTATTCTATGAGAATCTGTTGAATTTTTTGTTTCAGAAACAGCCGAAAATGTATATTGTATAATAAATGCCCCAATTATCCAGTAAAAAATTCAATCTTTGCCCTATATTAAAAATATAATTTATTGTGAAATGATACATGTATACATTGTGAAATGATTACCACAGTCAAGCTAATTGGTATATTCATTTCTTCACCTTTATGTTTGTACATTTGTGGTGAGAACACTTAAGTTCTACTTTCTTAGCAAATTTCAAATATACAATACAGTATTATTAACTATAGTCACCATGCTGTACATTAGATCATTTCACAATATATACATATATCAAAACGTGTATACCATAAATATGTATAATTTTGTCAGTTGTATCTCAGTAAAACTAGAAGGATATAAATATAGTTTCACTGTTACTAGCTGTTGCCTTCAACAATTATCAGTGATGAGGCAGTAGATCTATTGTGTGTGTGTGTTTTTTTTTTTTTTTTAATATACTTTAAGTTCTGGGATACATGTGCAGAACGTGCAGGTTTGTTTCATAGGTATACACGTGCCATGGTGGTTTGCTGCAACCATCAACCTGTCATCTACATTAGGTATTTCTCCTAATGCTATCCCTCCCCTAGCCCCCCACCCCCCGACAGGCCCCGATGTGTGATGTTCCCCTCTCTGTGTCCATGTGTTCTCATTGTTCAACTCCCACTTATGAGTGAGAACATACGGTGTTTGGTTTTCTGTTCTTATGTTTGTTTGATGAGAATGATGGTTTCCAGCTTCATCCATGTCCCTGCAAACGACATAAACTCATCCTTTTTTATGGCTGCACAGTATTCTATGGTGTATACATGCCACATTTTCTTTATCCAGTCTATCATTGATGGGCATTTGGGTTGGTTCCAAGTGTTTGCTATTGTGAACAGTGCCACAATGAACATACGTGTGCATGTGTTTTTATGATAGAATGATTTATAATCCTTTGGGTACAATTTTGTTTGTCAGTTATATCTTAGTAAAACTGGAAGAAATAAATATAGTTTCACTGTTACTAGCTGTTGCCTTGAACAATTGTCAGTGATGGGGCAGTAGATCTATTGTGTTTTTAAATTTATTTTTATTTTTTTTTTTTAGAGACAGAGTCTCGCCATGTCCCTGAGTTCAGTGGCGCAATCATAGCTCACTGCATCCTTGAAATATTAGGCCCAAGCAATCCTCACCTCAGCCTCCTGAGTAGCTGGGAAAACAGGCACATGCCATCACACCTGGCTAATTTTTCTTTTCCTATTCTTCTTGAAGGGCTGAATGGAGATCACGCCAATTATTTTTGTCTAACTCATGCTACCAATAGAACAAACGAATAAACCAATTGAAATCTGGAGGATTTCTAAAAATCAAAATAGTTGATCCAGTAGAGTCAAAAGATCTATTAATCTTACTTACACACATGGTAAATTACAATTCATCACTTTTCCTCAATTTCTGCATTCATTTGGGCACACAATCTTACTGATTTTTTATCTCAGAATATCTTCCTGATCACAGCCACCTCCTCTTTATTCCCACGACCCACTGTTATCATTCTCTTGCAGACTATTCTAATGAGTCATCCTGACACCAGGCGCTTCCATCTACTCCAATACCTATTGAGATGGAAATAACCACATTGGTTCCTTCTTCTGCTTATGCATTATGGGAAGGGGGTCATTTAGCATAGTAACACACCACAGATACGTAAGAGTGAAGCCATTAAGTAGGCATCCCCAGCCTGCACCATATGTGGCTATGACAAGGGAGAGCTTGGGACCCTGAGCATAGCTCAGAGGATAGAAAAAAAATTACAAGTAACACTCATAGTGCCTACTATGTAACAGGCCCTCTTCTGTTAACCTCATAATAACCAGTAAGTAATTATCCTTCATTTTATAGACGAAGACATTGATGAGGAAACTGAAGTGCCGAGAGATAGAATGATGTCCAAGGTCATATTTGGAAAGGCTTGGATTACACCTCTGAATTGGTACACACCAAAAAGTGTTTGTGAACTAGTAAATAATAAGATTCTATTCTTTCTCATCATAATGAACTGTATCTGCCTGCCCTACCAGTGGCAGAGTTTCACCTAAAAATTAAATACATATAGGAGCCCTGATCATGTCCGTCCTTTAAAACTGTTGCCTATAAAATACAATCTGACTTCTTCAGTATTACATATGAGTTCACCTCCCCAAAATAAAAAATACTCTTCTCTTGCTTCATCTCCTGTCATTCTACCTCCCTTCTCACCTCTCACTCTATTCTTCAATCCCAATGAACTTCCCGCTATCCTCAGACTCTGGCCCACTGCACGTATCATTTCTTTTTCTAAAATGCCCTAACTCAGCGGTCCCCAACCATTTTGGCACCAAGGACCAGTTTTGTGGAAGACAATTTTTCCATAGATGGGAAGCAGGGCAGGGATGGTTTCAGGATGAAACTGTTTCACCTCTGATCATTAGGGATCAGTTAGATACTCATAAGGAGCGCACAACCTAGATCCCACACATGGCAGTTCACAACAGGGTTTGTGCTCCTATGTGAATCTAATGCAGCTGCTGGTCTGACAGGTGGCAGAGCTCAGGCACTAATGCTTGCTTGCCCGCCACTCACCTCCTGTTGTGCTGTCCAGTTTCTAACAGGTCGCCGACGGGTACAGGTCTGTGATCCAGTGGTTGGGGACCCCTGCCCTAACCTCTCTGTGCTACTACCACACCCCTTTTCTTCCAACAAATTTATATTCTGCCTTTAAAATCCAGATGTAGTGTTACTTCGACTGCTAATACTTTGGCAAAACTACTTTTTCCCTCCGTGGAACCCACAGCACTGTCCATAAAGTATTTACTTCGTTGGATTCTAAGTTATCTGATTTTGTTTCTGTCTTCTAGACAGTGAACAACTTGAGTGCAGGGACCCTGCCATTCATCCCTGTGTCCTCAGCACATGACAATGCCTGACTCATTGCCATGCATCACCTGCATAGGCCTGTTCCTCTGGCCACAGTAGACTCGACCTAGGGTGGGGACAGGCCCCTGACCCACTTTGAAGTTGAGATCCATAATGAGTTTTAAATTTTCTCCATGGCTGATCTGTACTATGCAACCTCTTTAGCTATAGGCAGCCATATTTTCCACTAGGTGGACAGTAGAGCAGAGAAAATCTGTTCGTAAAGAAAAAAACAGTGATGAGAGACACAGAACTGCCAGGTGAACCTAGAATTGGTTTCTGAGCGCTTTCTAACTCTAATGATACTGGAGGTCCAGTATCATTCCTGACCTGGGGATTTGTGATACACTCTTGTATCCTTATAATCGAATCCCCTGCTTTGATGTTCAGAAAACACCACTGGATTTCTGACACTTGCACACAAAATGTTTAAACTAAATACACACTTTCTGGGAAACGTCATTTATTAGAACCTCTGAAAATGCCTCTACCTGCTTGAGTGCAGGCACATGATCACCTGCACCAAGTGTAGCAAGCGCATGAGCAAGTGCCCCACCTGCCGGCAGTATGTGGTGCGAGTCGTGCACACGTACAAATCCTGAAAACAAGGAACTCCCAAAAGGGAACTTGCCCCTAAACTTGATCCCTAACATTTCAAAGCACAGAAGGGACTAGAAAATTACTCTTCAAAGGCTAAAATTATTTTTTAAAAGTATTTTCACAACTAACTGGGGACAGAAAGATTCATCCAAAATCGTGAAACATTGGTCCATACTATACTCCTGTCTGCATGTGGACACACTGAATTTCTTGGGTTCTGCCAGGATTTATTACATGTCCCCTATCACTCACTGTTGAAGTCAGGCTGTTTACAACATGTGGTCATCAGATACTGCTCTTTGGAGGACACTTAGCCGGTTTTCTTTTTTTCCTTTCATCATTTTTTTCTAACTTAAACTACTCAGATGTTTAAAACGTATGTTCTTTTTGGATGAAATCACTGTTCACAAGTGGCCAACGTGAAACATGCTGATCGATGGTCTCTCTTATTATTCATGCATATCTATATGTGTATGACTGTGAATGCATTTGTATAGTAGGCAAATTTACATTTATACTGATTAGGAAGGGTCATAGAAGTTTCATGCCCAAAGCTCCATACAGAAGGGACAGTAAAACACCAGCACCATTTATTGAGGAAGGTATCCTTTTCCCTATGTATATTCTTGGTACCTTTGTCAAAAAATCAGTTGGCTGTAAATATGTGGTTTTATTTCTGGCTTTCCTGTTCTTTTCCATTAGTCTATGTGTCTTTTTCTATCAATGCCGTGATGTGTTGGTTGCTATAGCTTGATACAGTATATTTTGAAGTCAGGTAGTATGATGCCTCCAGCTTTGTTCTTCTGTTCAGGATTGCTTTGCCTATTGAGGGTCTTTTGTATTTCCATATGGATTTGAGGATTGTTATTTCTATTTCTGTGAAGAATGTTACCTCTGATCATCAGGCATCAGTTGGATTTGCATTTTGATAAGGATTGCACGGAATCTGCTTTGGGCAGTCTTCTTATTTTAATGATGCTCATTCTTCTGATCTATGAGCCCGGAATGTCTTTCCATTAGTTTGCATCCTCTTCACTTTGTTTCATTACAGTGTTTTAGTTTTCCTTGGAGAGGGCTTTCAAATCCTTAGTTAAGTTTATTCCCAGGTACCTTTTTGTAGCTATTTTAAATGGGATTGCTTTTTTTCAAAATTTTGGTAGGTACTTAGTAGATGTATATATTTATGGGGAATATGAGGTGTTTTGATATGGGCATGCAATGCATAATAATTGCATAATGGAGAAAGGGGTATCCTTCCCCTCAGGCATTTATCCTTTGTTTTACAAACAATCCAATTATACTCCTTGAGTTATTTTTAAATGTACAATTAAATTATTATTGACTATAGCTCTCTCGCATGGCCCCGCCTTGGGCACAGGATAGATTTATGGCCGCAACTACATGTGCTTTCTGCTCACACTGGGTATAGCAGAGAGGTAAACCAATATTTCATTTTCAAGATGGAAAATCAGTCAGACTCAGCTGTGGTTTTGCCTAGTACCACAGGCCTTTGTGAATCCATCATTTCCTCATACAACTAGTTCATGAAAACAATCTATGAGTGTAACACTTAAAGAAAGATTAAGGAAAACAAGTTCTTCATTTAATTCCTGTTACAATGTGATAAAACATCTTAAAGTAGAGAATGAAGAAAACAATAAGAACTTCTCAGAGAAACCAACATCTTCCACAGAGGAAAACTGTTTGGAATTTCAAGAAAATTTTAAACACATAGACAAGTGAATTTGAAAAAAGCACATATTTGAAAAACACCTTCAAGAATATCCATGTGAGTGAATCTCAGTCACTTGATTCTGTGTCATATAGTGTTCTTCAAAATGAGTCTGTGAATTAGAATCTTCCTAAACAAGAATTAAATGAAGAAAAAGCAAAATTGGTGAAGCAGGTTCAGGAGAAAGAAGACCTTCGTTGGAGGAGAAATCTTGTCCAAATGTATAGATGAAAGAATGTTGATCAGTCTCAGTTACAGTTGTTAATAAAGAAACGGAGAAGGCCGGGCCGAGACGGGCAGATCACGAGGTCAGGAGATCGAGACCATCCTGGCTAACACGGTGAAACCCCGTCTCTACTAAAAATACAAAACATTAGCCGGGTGTAGTGGCGGGTGCCTGTAGTCCCAGCTACTCGGGAGGCTGAGGCAGGAGAATGGCGTGAACCTGGGAGGTGGAGCTTGCAGTGAGCCGAGATCCAGCCACTGCACTCCAGCCTGGGTGACAGAGCGAGACTCCGTCTGAAAAAAAAAAAAAAAAAAGAAAAAAGAAATGGAGAAGCTGTAGCCAGCTGTTGCTTTATGAGTTATAGTCAGCTATGTCTGAAGAGAACAAGAAATTAAACTTACTCAACTGATAGACCACTATGGGTTAGATAATAAATTGCTACACTACAGCAGAAGTGAAGAAGAATTTATAGGTGTTTAATTCCTAATTATTTCTCCAGAATATCTTTGAGAATAGCAACTTAATTAAAAGATACTTATACATTTTAAATGGAAGATAGAAACAATTAGGGCTTAGAGGAAGGTATCCTGATGAACATCAATTTAGGACACTCTACTATATAAATATAAACTAAGTTGTAAAATGAAAATGTAGTATTTGGATAGATTTGCCGAAGAAAATTTGACATTTAATGGAATATGAAAAAAATTTAAATCATGTTGAAAAAATCATTTGGGCAATTCTCTAAACCAGTTTTAATACATTGCTTTGTGTTTTTTTGTGGCAAAAAGATTTATTTTAAATGCCAAAAATTGTCCAATCTGGTGAATGTCTAAATTTCAAGTGGTCTAAAAATGCCTGCCTCTCTCCTAAATATATAAACCTTTTTTCCATCAATTTACTACATATTTCCATCTGATGGTCTAGCAGGTAATTAAACTCCTATGTCCAAATTTTTTAAAAATAAAAATGAATTATTATTGACACTAGTCACCCTGTTGTGCTATCAAATACTAGGTCTTATTCATTCTATTTTTTGTCCCCACCTCCCCACACCCCCACTACCCTTCCCAGTCTCTGGTACCCATCCTTCTACTCTCTATGTCCATGAGTTCAATTGTTTTCATTTTTAGATTTCATAAATAAGTGAGAACATATGATGTTTGTCTTTCTGTGTCTGGCTAATTACAGTTAACACAATGACTTCAATTCCAGCTATGTTGCTGCAAATGACAGGATTTCATTCTTTTTATGACTTAACAATATTCCGTTGTGTACCACATTTTCTTTATCCATTTATCTGCTGATGGACACTAAGGTTGACTCCATATCATGGCTATTGTGAATAGTGCTAAAATAAACATAGCAGTACAGATATCTCTTCAATATATTGATTACCATGTTTTTGGATATATACCCAGCAGTGGGATTGCTGAATCACATGATAGCTCTATTTCGACTTTTTTGAGGAACCTCCAAATTTTTCTCCATAGTGGTTGTACTAATTTACATTCCCACCAACAGTATACGAGTGTTTCCTTTACTCCACATCCTTGCTAGCATTTGTTTGTTTGTTTGTTTGTTTTCTCTTGTTTTATTATGCTTTAAGTTCTGGGATACATGTGCAGAACGTGCAGGTTTGTTACGTAGGTATACATGTGTCATGGTGGTTTGCTGCACCCATCAACCTGTCATCTACATTAGGTATTTTTCTTTTTATTATTATTATTATTATTATACTTTAAGTTCTAGGGTACATGTGCATAACGTGCAGGTTTGTTACATATGTATACTTGTGCCATGTTGGTGTGCTGCACCCATCAACTCGTCAGCAACCATCAACTCGTCATTTACATCAGGTATAACTCCCAATGCAATCCCTCCCCCTTCCCCCCTCCCCATGACAGGCCCTGGTGTGTGATGTTCCCCTTCCCGAGTCCAAGTGATCTCATTGTTCAGTTCCCACCTATGAGTGAGAACATGCGGTGTTTGGTTTTCTGCTCTTGTGATAGTTTGCTAAGAATGATGGTTTCCAGCTGCATCCATGTCCCTACAAAGGACACAAACTCATCCTTTTTTGTGGCTGCATAGTATTCCATGGTGTATATGTGCCACATTTTCTTAATCCAGTCTGTCACTGATGGAAATTTGGGTTGATTCCAAGTCTTTGCTATTGTGAATAGTGCCACAATAAACATACGTGTGCATGTGTCTTTATAGCAGCATGATTTATAATCCTTTGGGTATATACCCAGTAATGGGATGGCTGGGTCATATGGTACATCTAGTTCTAGATCCTTGAGGAATCGCCATACTGTTTTCCATAATGGTTGAACTAGTTTACAATCCCACCAACAGTGTAAAAGTGTTCCTATTTCTCCACATCCTCTCCAGCACCTGTTGTTTCCTGACTTTTTAATGATCGCCATTCTAACTGGTGTGAGATGGTATCTCATTGTGGTTTTGATTTGCATTTCTCTGATAGCCAGTGATGATGGGCATTTTTTCATGTGTCTGTTGGCTGTATGAATGTCTTCTTTTGAGAAATGTCTGTTCATATCCTTTGCCCACTTTTGGATGGGGTTGTTTGTTTTTTTCTTGTAAATTTGATTGAGTTCTTTATAGGTTCTGGATATTAGCCCTTTGTCAGATGAGTAGATTGCAAAAATTTTCTCCCATTCTGTAGGTTGCCTGTTCACTCTGATGGTAGTTTCTTTTGCTGTGCAGAAGCTCTTTAGTTTAATGAGATCCCATTTGTCAATTTTGGCTTTTGCTGCCGTTGCTTTTGGTGTTTTACACATGAAGTCTTAGCCCATGCCTATGTCCTGAATGGTACTACCTAGGTTTTCCTCTAGGGTTTTTATGGTATTAGGTCTAACATTTAAGTCTCTAATCCATCTTGAATTAATTTTCATATAAGGAGTAAGGAAAGGATCCAGTTTCAGCTTTCTACATATGGCTAGCCAATTTTCCCAGCACCATTTATTAAATAGGGAATCCTTTCCCCATTTCTTGTTTCTCTCAGGTTTGTCAAAGATCAGATGGCTGTAGATGTGTGGTATTATTTCTGAGGACTCTGTTCTGTTCCATTGGTCTATATCTCTGTTTTGGTACCAGTACCATGCTGTTTTGGTTACTGTAGCCTTGTAGTATAGTTTGAAGTCAGGTAGCGTGATGCCTCCAGCTTTGTTCTTTTGACTTAGGATTGTCTTGGAGATGCGGGCTCTTTTTTGGTTCCATATGAACTTTAAAGCAGTTTTTTCCAATTCTGTGAAGAAACTCATTGGTAGCTTGATGGGGACGGCATTGAATCTATAAATTACCTTGGGCAGTATGGCCATTTTCACGATATTGATTCTTCCTATCCATGAGCATGGTATGTTCTTCCATTTGTTTGTGTCCTCTTTTATTTCACTGAGCAGTGGTTTGTAGTTCTCCTTGATGAGGTCCTTTACATCCCTTGTAAGTTGGATTCCTAGGTATTTTATTCTCTTTGAAGCAATTGTGAATGGAAGTTCATTCATGATTTGGCTCTCTGTTTGTCTGTTACTGGTGTATACGAATGCTTGTGATTTTTGCACATTAATTTTGTATCCTGAGACTTTGCTGAAGTTGCTTATCAGCTTAAGGAGATTTTGGGCTGAGACAATGGGATTTTCTAAATATACAATCATGTCATCTGCAAACAGGGACAATTTGACTTCTTCTTTTCCTAACTGAATCCCCTTGATTTCTTTCTCTTGCCTGATTGCCCTAGCCAGAAGTTCCAACACTATGTTGAATAGGAGTGGTGAGAGAGGGCATCCCTGTCTTGTGCCAGTTTTCAAAGGGAATTTTTCCAGTTTTTGCCCATTCAGTATGATATTGGCTGTGGGTTTGTCATAAATAGCTCTTATTATTTTGAGGTATGTTCCATCAATACCGAATTTATTGAGCGTTTTTAGCATGAAGGGCTGTTGAATTTTGTCAAAAGCTTTTTCTGCATCTATTGAGATAATCATGTGGTTCTTGTCTTTGGTTCTGTTTATATGCTGGATTATGTTTATTGATTTGCGAATGTTGAACCAGCCTTGCATCCCAGGGATGAAGCCCACTTGATCATGGTGGATAAGCTTTCTGATGTGCTGCTGAATCCGGTTTGGCAGTATTTTATTGAGGATTTTTGCATCGATGTTCATCAGGGATATTGGTCTAAAATTCTCTTTTTTTGTTGTGTCTCTGCCAGGCTTTGGTATCAGGATGATGTTGGCCTCATAAAATGAGTTAGGGAGGATTCCCTCTTTTTCTATTGATTGGAATAGTTTCAAAAGGAATGGTACCAGCTCCTCCTTGTACCTCTGGTAGAATTCAGCTGTGAATCCATCTGGTCCTGGACTTTTTTTGGTTGGTAGGCTATTAATTATTGCCTCAATTTCAGAGCCTGCTATTGGTCTATTCAGGGATTCAACTTCTTCCTGGTTTAGTCTTGGAAGAGTGTAAGTGTCCAGGAAATTATCCATTTCTTCTAGATTTTCTAGTTTATTTGCGTAGAGGTGTTTATAGTATTCTCTGATGGTAGTTTGTATTTCTGTGGGGTTGGTGGTGATATCCCCTTTATCATTTTTTATTGCAACTATTTGATTCTTCTCTCTTTTCTTCTTTATTAGTCTTGCTAGCGGTCTGTCAATTTTGTTGATCTTTTCAAAAAACCAACTCCCGGATTCATTGATTTTTTGCAGGGTTTTTTGTGTCTCTATCTCCTTCAGTTCTGCTCTGATCTTAGTTATTTCTTGCCTTCTGCTAGCTTTTGAATGCATTTGCTCTTGCTTCTCTAGTTCTTTTAATTGTGATGTAGAGTGTCAGTTTTAGATCTTTCCTGCTTTCTCTTTTGGCCATTTAGTGCTATAAATTTCCCTCTACACACTGCTTTAAATGTGTCCCAGAGATTCTGGTATGTTGTATCTTTGTTCTCATTGGTTTCAAAGAACATCTTTATTTCTGCCTTCATTTCGTTATGTACCCAGTAGTCATTCAGGAGCAGGTTGTTCAGTTTCCATGTAGTTGAGCGGTTTTGATTGAGTTTCTTAGTCCTGAGTTCTAGTTTGATTGCACTGTGGTCTGAGAGACAGTTTGTTACAATTTCTGTTTTTGTACATTTGCTGAGGAGTGCTTTACTTCCAATTATGTGGTCAATTTTGGAATAAGTGCAATGTGGTGCTGAGAAGAATGTATATTCTGTTGATTTTGAGTGGAGAGTTCTATAGATGTCTATTAGGTCTGCTTGCTGCAGAGATGAGTTCAATTCCTGGATATCCTTGTTAACTTTCTGTCTTGTTGATCTGTCTAATGTTGACAGTGGAGTGTTGAAGTCTCCCATTATTATTATATGGGAGTCTAAGTCTCTTTGTAAGTCTCTAAGGACTTGCTTTATGAATCTGGGTGCTCCAGTATTGGGTGCATATATATTTAGGATAGTTAGCTCTTCCTGTTGAATTGATCCTTTTACCATTATATAATGGCCTTCTTTGTCTCTTTTGATCTTTGATGGTTTAAAGTCTGTTTTATCAGAGACTAGTATTGCAACCCCTGCTTTTTTTTGTTCTCCATTTGCTTGGTAAATCTTCCTCCATCCCTTTATTTTGAGCCTATGTATGTCTCTGCGTGTGAGATGGGTCTCCTGAATACAGCAGACTGATGGGTCTTGACTGTATATCCAATTTGCCAGTCTGTGTCTTTTAATTGGAGCATTTAGTCCATTTACATTTAAGGTTAATATTGTTATGTGTGAACTTGATCCAGCCATTATGATATTAACTGGTTATTTTGCTCGTTAGTTGGTGCAGTTTCTTCCTAGCCTAAATGGTCTTTACATTTTGGCATGTTTTTGCAATGGCTGGTACCAGTTGTTCCTTTCCATGTTTAGTGCTTCCTTCAGGGTCTCTTGTAAGGCAGGCCTAGTGGTGACAAAATCTCTAAGCATTTGCTTATCTGTAAAGGATTTTATTTCTCCTTCACTTATGAAACTTAGTTTGGCTGGATATGAAATTCTGGGTTTAAAATTCTTTTCTTTAAGAATGTTGAATATTGGCCCCCACTCTCTTCTGGCTTGTAGAGTTTCTGCCGAGAAATCTGCTGTTAGTCTGATGAGCTTCCCTTTGTGGGTAACCCGACCTTTCTCTCTGGCTGCCCTTAAGATTTTTTCCTTCATTTCAACTTTGGTGAATCTGGCAATTATGTGTCTTGGAGTTGCTCTTCTCGAGGAGTATCTTTGTGGCATTCTCTGTATTTCCTGGATTTGAATGTTGGCCTGCCCTACTAGGTTGGGGAAGTTCTCCTGGATGATATCCTGAAGAGTGTTTTCCAACTTGGTTCCATTTTCCCCCTCACTTTCAGGCACCCCAATCAGACGTAGATTTGGTCTTTTTACATAATCCCATACTTCTTGCAGGCTTTGTTCATTTCTTTTTCTTCTTTTTTCTTTTGGTTTCTCTTCTCACTTCATTTCATTCATTTGATCCTCAATCGCTGATACTCTTTCTTCCAGTTGATCGAGTCGGTTACTGAAGCTTGTGCATTTGTCACGTATTTCTCGTGTCATGGTTTTCATCTCTTTCATTTCGTTTATGACCTTCTCTGCATTAATTACTCTAGCCATCAATTCTTCCACTTTTTTTTCAAGATTTTTAGTTTCTTTGCGCTGGGTACGTAATTCCTCCTTTAGCTCTGAGAAGTTTGATGGACTGAAGCCTTCTTCTCTCGTCTCCTCAAAGTCATTCTCCGTGAAGCTTTGATCCGTTGCTGGCGATGAGCTGCGCTCCTTTGCTGGGGGAGATGCACTCTTATTTTTTGAATTTCCAGCTTTTCTGCCCTGCTTTTTCCCCATCTTTGTGGTTTTATCTGCCTCTGGTTTGATGATGATGGTGACGTACTGATGGGGTTTTGCTGTAGGTGTTCTTCCTGTTTGATAGTTTTCCTTCTAACAGTCAGGACCCTCAGCCGTAGGTCTGTTGGTGATTGCTTGAGGTCCACTCCAGACCCTGTTTGCCTGGTTGTCAGCAGCAGAGGCTGCAGAAGATAGAATATTGCTGAACCGCCAGTGTACCTGTCTGATTCTTGCTTTGGAGGCTTCCTCTCAGGGGTGTACTCCACCCTGTGAGGTGTGGGGTGTCAGACTGCCCCTAGTGGGGGATGTCTCCCAGTTAGGCTACTCAGGGGTCAGGGACCCACTTGAGCAGGCAGTCTGTCCCTTCTCAGATCTCAACCTCCGTGTTGGGAGATCCACTGCTCTCTTCAAAGCTGTCAGACAGAGTCATTTGCATCTGCAGAGGTTTCTGCTGCTTTTGTTTACTGTGCCCTGTCCCCAGAGGTGGAGTCTACAGAGACAGGCAGGTTTCCTTGAGCTGCTGTGAGCTCCACCCAGTTCTAGCTTCCCAGCCGCTTTTTTTACCTACTTCAGCCTCAGCAATGGCGGGCGCCCCTCCCCCAGCCTCGCTGCTGCCTTGCCGGGAGATCGCAAACTGCTGTGCTAGCAATGAGGGAGGCTCCGTGGGCGTGGGACCCTCCCGGCCAGGTGTGGGATATGATCTCCACGTGTGCCTGTTTGCTTAAAGTGCAGTATTGGGGTGGGAATTACCCGATTTTCCAGGTGTTGTGTGTCTCAGTTCCCCTGGCTAGGAAAAGGGATTCCCTTTCCCCTTGTGCTTCCCAGGTGAGGTGATGCCTCGTCCTGCTTCAGCTCTAGCTGGTCGGGCTGCAGCAGCTGACCAGCACCGATTGTCCAGCACTCCCTAGTGAGATTAACCCTGTACCTCAGTTGAAAATGCAGAAATCACCGGTCTTCTGTGTCGCTCGCGCTGGGAGTTGGAGACTGGAGCTGTTCCTATTCGGCCATCTTGCTCCGCCCCTCAGGTATTTTTCTTAATGCTATCCCTCCCTTAGCCTCCCACTGACAGGCCCCAGTGTGTGATGTTCCCCTCCCTGTGTCCATGTGTTCTCTTTGTTCAACTCCCACTTATGAGTGAGAACATACGGTGTTTGGTTTTCTGTTCCTGTGTTAGTTTGCTGAGAATGATGGTCAGGAAACAACAGATGCTAGAGAGGATGTGGAGAAATAGGGACACTTTTACACTGTTGGTGGGAGTGTAAATTAGTTCAACCATTGTGGAAGACAGTGTGGCGATTCCTCAAGGATTTAGAACCAGAAATACCATTTGATCCAGCAATCCCATTACTGGGTATATACCCAAAGGATTATAAATCATTCTACTATAAAGACACATGCACATGTATGTTTATTGCAGCACTATTCACAATAGCAAAGACTTGGAACCAACTCAAATGCCCATCAGTGATAGACTGGATAAAGAAAATATGGTACATACATACCATGGAATACTATGCAGTCATAAAAAAGGATGAGTTTATGTCCTTTTCAGGGACATGGATGAAGCTGGAAACCATCATTTTTTCTGATTTCTTTGTATTTTTTATCTGTGTTCTTTTGCATCTCACTGAGCTTCTCTAATATCATTTTGCATTTTTCAGACATTTTATGGATTTCTTTTTCAGTGAATCTATTACTAGAGAATTATTATGTTCTTTGGAGGTGTCATAGTTACTTGTTTTTTCCTTTTTCTTGTGCTCTTATGTTGATATTTTATGTCTGATGTAGCAGTCACTTCTTTTATGGATAGGATTTTGTAGGTAAAAACTGTTTCTTGTAGATGTATCTATAGTTCTGGTTGGATTGGGTGATTTTCCATTGAATCTGGGTGCATATTTTTCTGTAGTCTCTGGATGATTTATTTGACTGTAATCAGTGTTAAATGGTGTCTGTGAGTTCTTCAGTGGCTTAGGCTGAAACTGTTAGTGGAGGCTGTGGTAAGGCCTTACTGGAGACAGGGATGCCAGATAGGCTGATCCTTGGGCACTACTGGTGGCAGCAGTGGGCCAAGCATGCCAGTTGTTGGGCCCCCATGGAGGTGTATGTGAGATCTAGTAGTAGTGGGTCGATGCAGGTTGATCCTTGGGACTCCAGGTATCTTATTGATGTGCCAGCAGTGGAGTGGTAACAGTAAGTCAAGTGTGTCTTTAGGTCCCTGGATGGTGTGTGTAGCATCGACAATGGTGGTGGCAGTAACTGTGGCAGGTCAGCTCTTGGCCCTTCAGGTGGTATGCACAGACATCAGCAGTGGCAGCTGAAAACTGGGTGGGCCAATCCCCAGGTTACCAGGTAGTTTATGCAAGTAGGTGCTGGCAGCGGTGGTGGTAGCAGGCCAGGAGGGCATGTCCTCAGACCCCCAGGAGGAGTGTCTGGATGCCATTGGCAGCAGGTGAGGCAATCCAATCCCCAGAACCCCCAACGACATATATGGGCACTGGAGGATATGGTGCCAGGGAGGGCTGGCCTGTCCTCAGGCTCCTAATGGTGCACACAGATGCAGCCTGTGGCAGGTGTGGCTGGTTGATCTCCAGGATCTCAGCTGATGTGCATAGGCACCAGCAGGCTGGACTGGTTTGTCCTCAGGTTTCTGAAAGGGGTGGGTGGACACTGATGGTATTGAGCTGGTGGGTCGATCCCCAGGCCCCTTGTCTACATGCGTGGGCACTCATGGGTATGGTGCTGGACTGTTCGCTGTAACTCTTAGCAAATCATTTCAATCTTTATAGTTATCAGTTTCCTTTTTTGTTAAACAAGAATAATGATAGTACCTACTTCATAGAATGTTTGTAAGAGTGAATACGTCAAAATCCATGTGAAGCACTCAGCAAAGTACCTGGCATGTAGAATAGAACTCAAGAAAAGATAGCATTACTGTTTGCATGATTAAGGACAGAGCCAGGATTAGGAGCCAGGTTTTCTAATTACCAAGTCACTCTTCTCTCCACCATGACTGTAACAGCAACTGTGCTGGAGAATTTTTAGTGAACTTGAACCGAGATTTTCTAGTATAATCAGACTAGAGTCCTTCTCATTACTTGGTGTTAGTGGCTTTAGATACTTAAACCTGCAAGCTGAAAAGTGACATCTATAAGAGTACATTCAATGAGGCAATGAAGTCTAAATATTCAGATTTAATCCCAAGAGAAATGACCCATCATTATCTCCGTGTGACACTTTATCAAACAAGCTTTCCAAATACCTGAAATTTGGTCATGAGACATAGGAAATTTAGGAGGTATGTGACATTTAATATTTTATTGTGAGAAAAGCATCTGTTATGGATTCCATCACTATATTTATTAACAGGCTTTTTGCCCATATTCTAATAGTGTGATTAGTGCTATACAGGCTGAAATGGAAATACTAAAAATCTCTGTGGCAAATGGGACTTGTCTTGAAAAAAAAAAAAAAAAAAAAAAAGATCCAAGCAGTTGCAGTAGCTACCAGCATGGGAGGTCTAATCAGAGGAAGCTTGTGTCAGAGCTACTTGACTGGTAATTCTATTTGTGGTTTAAAAAAAATTGCTTGGATGTATAACAGAAATGTGCTGTATATTTGAATAGAGTTTTGTAAAAAAAGAGTCATTAACTTGCTTCTCTCTTCATGTTGCAGTCCAGATCCGAAGAACATTTTCCAGGTATTCTCTAGAAAGGCCTCAACCTGTGAATGGAAGGTCCTCTGAAAATTATCTCAGTGTCATTACAGTGATAGGCACTGTCTCCTTATTTCTCCTTCATATATCAAAATACTTGTCTGAATGATTCATGTTGATGTTACATACACAAATGATAATGCTTTTACAGCAGTAACAATAACACCTTTAAAAAGCATTGAAAGAATTCAGATTTATGTATATGTATGGTATTTGGGAAAGTGCCTGGAATCCAGTATGCACTATAAGTTATTGTTAAATACATAAAATAGGCAATTAATGTCATAGAAAAAAATCCACAATGTATGGTTAATCCAAAAAGCATGTTATGAAAGTAGCATGTATGTGAAATCCCACATTGTGTAAAAGAGAGCTAGAGACATCAATGTGCATATATGTATGTGTGTGTACACAGAAGTGTAATAATAGCTGTGAATTGAGGGAATTTAGGAACAATCTTTTTTCTTTCTACTTTTGAATTTTCTACATTTTTTGAAATATTCCTTTACCACCATTTATAATATAACTTCTCCCCAAATGTAAAACTGTTGTTTGGTGTGTTCTTTCAGATATTTTTCTCCACATATGCATGTGTATACAAACACACACACACACATACACTGAGTATAAGGGTATAGGATCTTTTTAAATGTTTTCTAAAGACATAAGTTGGCTAACATCATAGTTCTGTAACTGGCTTATTTCAACAACTGTATCTTAGACATTGTAAAATAAAAGCACATAGGAATGTTCTTCCCTCTTATTTACTGCTGCATAGCGTTCCATGGTATGGAATCCATTTATCCAACAATGATTAATGAATATTTAGGTTGTTTTCAGTTTCATTGTTCTTGTAAGTAATGATTCAACAAACATCTCATACATATATCTCTGTTCACATGCATATCTCTGGTAGATAGAGTTTTAGTGGTTGAATTACTGGTTTAAAGGGGATGTACACTTTACATTTTGATAGACTGCCAAATGGTACTTTGCAAAAGCTGATTTCCACTCATTGATACTAGATATTACTTTTTAAATATCTGCCAGTCTAATGAGCTAAAAAATATGGTATCATATTGTTATACTATGCATTTCCCTCCTTATACATTGAAGCATATATTCACGGCCAGTTTTGAGTTACCTCTTCTATGATTTCTAAGTTTATGCCCTTGCCACTATTATAACTTGAAAAAAATTCTTTTTATATTTTCATATTAATACTTCATTACACATATTGCAAATCTTTTTTTCATTCTAGATTTTAACTTTCATGGTGTGATTCATTACCTAGACATTTTAAATTTTGATGTAGACAATTCACTTAAAATTTTCTTTTATGGCTCTGGACTTTGCATCTTGTTTAGAAGAGCCTTTCTCAATTCATTAGTAGGAAAATATGTCGCTTATGTTGCTAAAACACCTGTGATGGTTAATATTGAGTGTCAACTTGATCGGATTGAAGGATGCAAAGTATTCTTCCTGGGTGTGTCTGTGAGAGTGTTGCCAAAGGAGATTAACATTTGAGTCAGCGGACTGGGAGTGACAGACCCACCTTCAATCTAGGTGGGCACCATCTAATCAGCTGCCAGCACGGCTAGAATAAAGCAGGCAGAAAAAAGTGGAATGAGGAGACTCGCTGAGTCTTCTGGCCTTCATCTTTCTCCTGTGCTGGATGCTTCCTGCCCTCGAACATCAGATTCCAAGTTCTTCAGCTTTTGGGCTCTTGCACTTACACCGGTGATTTGTGGCTCTCGGGCTTTTTGGCCACAGACCAAAGGCTGCACTGTCAGCTTCCCTGCTTTTGAGGTTTTGGGACTCTGACTGGCTTCCTTGCTCCTCAGCTTGCAGATGGCATATTGTGGAATTTCACCTTGTGATCGTGTGAATCAATTTTCCTAATAAACTCCCCTTCATATACATATACATATATACTAAGAGTTCTGTTCCTTTATAGAACCCTGATTAATACAATACCTCTATAGATTTTTTTTTTTTTTTAATCCTTTAGCTCTTTAATTGACCTGAAATTTATTTGGGGGATTTATGTGAGATAGAAATCTATCATAATTTTCATATATGAATATCCAATTTTCCTCATGCCATTTTTTGAGATCATCTTTTTCATACTAATCTGAAATATTACCATTATCAATTATTAAATTCTTATACTTGAAATCTGTTTCTGAACTATATTCAGTGTTATTGCTATTTTGTCCATTCCTACACTAATATGATGTTATTTTAATTACTGGAACTTTGGAACACGTTTTGATACCTGGTAGAGTCAGCCTTTCTGCCTCACTTTTTTAGTTATACTTGGCCCTTTGCTCTTTCATATGCATTTTGGAATCATTTTGTCAAGTTCCACACACATACACATGCAAATCCTTGTTGCCAGTTTGAGTGGAATTGCATTCAATACTATTTCACTTTCCCATCCATGAATGGGAGGGTATATCACTCCTTTTATTTCATTTTTTACCATGTTTTCAAAATAATATTATACTTTTTGGCAGACACTGATAGTGTCCACCAAATATCCATGTTCAGATATGTATTTCCCATTCTGCTTTGAAGATAAGTTCGGGTAGTTCGGCAGTTAAGAGCCAGTTCGCCTCTTTCATTCCTTTTTCTCCTTTCTTTAACTAACCAGTAATCCAGATGGCATTGCCACAGTTTGGAAGCTTCCAGGAATCTTGAGTCAGCTCTTGAAGGGAAGCTGTGCCAGAGAGCCACCTGACTCACATTAACTGTAACTGGAGCAAGAAATAAATTGGTGTTGTGTTACAACATGGATATTTCAGGGATTACTTGTTACCACAGCATAGCCGACATTACCCTGACTAATTAAAAAGTCTTGACCATCTTTTATGTATTCCAAGACGCATCATATACTTTCTTTCCTTCCTTCCTTCCTTCCTTCCTTCCTTCCTTCCTTCCTTCCTTCCTTCCTTCTTTTTCTTTCTTTTCTTTTTCTTTCTTTCTTTCTTTCTTTCTTTCTTTCTTTCTTTCTTTCTTTCTTTCTTTCTTTCTGTTTCTTTCTCTTTCTTTCTTATTCTTTCTTTCTTCTTTCTTTCTCTCTCTTCTTTCTTTCTTCTTTCTTTCTTTCTTTCTTTCTTTCTTTCTTTCTTTCTTTCTTTCTTTCTTTCTTTCTTTCTTTCTTTCTTTCTTCCTTCCTTCCTTCCTTCCTTCCTTCCTTCCTTCCTTCCTTCTTTCTCCTTCCTTCCTTCTTTATCTATTTTTTTTTGTTTTTTTTTTGTTTTGTTTTTGAGATGGAGTCTTGCTCTATCCCCCAGGCTGGAGTGCAGTGGTGCGATCTCAGCTCACTGCAAGGTCCACCTCCTGGGTTCACACCATTCTCCTGCCTCAGCCTCCTGAGTAGCTACAGGCGCCCACCACCATGCCCATCTAATTTTTTGTATTTTTAGTAGAGACGTAGTTTCACCATGTTAGCCAGGATGGTCTCGATCTCCTGACCTCGTGATCTGCCTGCTGCAGCCTCCCAAAGTGCTGGGATTACAGGTGTGAGCCACCGCACCTGGCCTCATATACTGTTTCTTAAACTTTTCTTTTATAATAATTTGCTGTTGATGTATAGGAACAAAATTAATGTTATATGTTGATCCTGTAGCTAATAACCTTGCTAAACTCTCTTACTAATAATTTATCCATAATTCTTTTCAATTTTCTATGTTGATAATTATATAGTCTGTGATCAATGACAGTTTTATTTTTCCTTTTCAATCCTATATATTTAAATTCTTTATCTTGTCTTACTGAACTGCCAAGGACCTCCAATACAATGCTAAACAGAAGTGGTGATACTAGACATACTTCTAATTTTCCTGACTGTGAAACAGGAAAGGTTAAAACAGTTCACCATTAGGTGTATGTTTGTTGTAGATTTTATTAAGTTAAGGGAGTTGACTTCTATTTCTAGTTTGCCAAGGAGCTTTTATCATGAATGGGTCTAGAATTTTGACCAAAGCTTTTTCTGCATCTATTTATTGATTGTCTATAATGGGCTAAGCACTAATCATGCTTTTCCCTCCTTTCATCTATTAATGTAATAAACTATAATAGGTTTTTAAATGTGAAACCATTCTTAAATTTATCCTGGTGACATAGATGCTCTGGGTTCATTGTAAGCCTATGTGTGTTGCCAGTGTGTAGCATAGCTGCTGGCATAATATAGGCAAAATGTTTTACTCATGTTCCTTATTATTTTACTTAATAAATGATATATTTTATTACTGTATTTGTAATATTTCCAGTAGCAGAATACTATAAAACATGTCTTAAATAAATTTGTGTTAAAATAAGGCAGAAATGTTCAACCAATCCCAAGATAAGGGTTATTATGTGACATGAAAGTAGCCAATACTGAGTATTCTTTGCTCCCAGTTGCAGTTTCCTTTGGTGATATGAAAAATGTTTCTAGATCCATTGTAATATATTAGCACCAAGCTCTTGTCTTGTTTGTTCCTGGAAAAAGTTTTTACAGTCCGTAACTGCTGTTTTCCAAATTAGTCCCCCAAAGCAAATCAAAGAAAGCCAATCAAAATGACAATGTACATACTTTAATGTTAAATGCAAAAAATCAGAATAAAAAATTATTAGTATATATCTCCTAATTTTGTTCACATACATATAAGCAAAGAAAAAATACTTGATGGAAATGAGGCTTATAGGAAACATATTAAAGTAGTAAACTCAAGGTAGGATTTGAAGTGATTTTTATTTTGTTAATTAGAAAATATTTAATTGATAAATGATTATATATACTTATGGGGTACAGTGTGATGTTTTGATATGTGTACACATTATACAGTGTTGAAATCAAACTGATTCCTATATTTGTCACCTCATCTTAACTTTTCTTTTGTGGTATGTATTAGTCCATTCTCATGTTGCTACAAAGATACTACGCAAGACTGGGTAATTATAAAGGAAAGAGGCTTAACTGACTCACAGTTTAGCATGACTGGGGAGGCCTCAGGAAACTCACAATCGTGGTGAAAGGGGAAGCACACACGTCCTTCTTTACAGGGCTGCAGGAAGGAGAATGAATGAGTGCCCAGTGAACAGGGAATCCCTTTATCGGATCTCGTGAGAACTAACTCATTATCAGGAGAACAGGATGAGGGAAACTGCCCCCATGATTCAATTATCTCTGTGGGGACACAGCCAAACCATATCATGGTGCCAGCATTTAAAATCTATTAGCAATTTTGAAATATTCATTATGTTATTAATACAGTTGTCGCCATTCTGTGCATTAGATCTCAAGAACTTAGTCCTCCTACCTAACTGAAATTTTGTATCCTCTCACCAACATGTCTCCATTCCCCTCTCACCCACCTCCCGAGGCCCTGGCAGCCACCATTCTACTCTTTTACTTCTATGAGTTTGACTTCTTTCGATTCCACATATAAGTGGAATCATGCAATATTTGTCTTTCTGTGCCTGGCTCATTTCACTTAGCATAATGTCCTCCAGGTTCATACATGTTGTTGAAAATGGCAAAATTTCCTCTGTTTTGAGGCCAAATAATATTCCACTGTACATATATACCACGTTATCTTTATCCACTCATCCATTGATAGACACATTTTGCCAATACTTTTTATATTTAACATATATTAAAGATAAGTCTTTAATTTTATCATTGTAAAAACATACATTTTAATTTTTCCTATATTGAGTTAATGCTTTTAATTTAAATTTTATGTATATTTTAATGTGAAGGGTTACGTGTTTAAGTCTCTTGGAACTACTGTCTATTAATATACAATAGGACACCATGTGTGAAAGTTTTCTGAAATCCCTATATGATCACTCACCGGGTAAGTAACAGGCCTACACCAGAACCAGTGTTTCAAAAGTCATATTTTCCCAAGATAATTTTAAACGCCATGGCTAACCTACAAATCCAGAAATCAGCCCACTCTACAAACAAGGAATTGGGAGGGTGAAAATGATACATAATGCTAGATCTCTTCATATCTGTTCTTCTTCCCTATGCCCTCTTCTCAATCTACACACTCTCCTGGGGTAATTGCATCCTCTCCCATGGCTTCAAGTATCATCTCTTTGCTCAGGACTCCTATTTTACTGCCTATGGAACATCTCCAGTTAAATGTCCCTGGGGAGCACTCACACTTAACTCATCCAAAATCGAAGGCAACAACTCACAGCTTCCTACTCTTATTTTCTCTTCCTTCAGTTACTCCTTATTTCTTAATAAACGACACACACATGAAACCAACCTATTGACCAGAACCAGAAACCTAGGAATCATCCCATCATTCTTTGTATCTTTCACTACCCTGTATCAATTTTTAGTAACCAATCCTTGTGATTTCTACTTCTGAAATTTCTCTTGAATATATCTCCCTATTTCTATCCCAACTCTCTGGTCCAAGACATTATCATCACTCAGCTGGACCCCTAGAATAGCTTGCTAACTGGTCTGCTTTGCTTGCCTTCACTTTTAGTTCCCTATAATCCTTTTAACGCAATACAATCAGAACAATCTTTCTTAAAAATATGTAAATATTATCACATCTTTTCTCTACTAAAAATATTTTAATGTCTTTTCAATCACTACCCCACCTAGGGTACCCCAGTACAATACCCTAGGTACCTTACCCCACTGTAGCCTATGCTCCAATCATTTAGAATTATTTGCAGTTCATTGAAGATGCCACGCTCTCTCTTGCCTCTGTGCATTTGCATATGCTATTCCTACTTTCTAGAATGCCCTTCTCTGCCTGGATATCTCCTACATAGACACTCACAGGTTAGCCAGGCATGGTGACTCACACCTGTAATCCTAATGCTTTGAGAGGCTAAGGCAGGAGGATTGTGTGAAGCCAGCAGTTTGAGATCAGCCTGAGCAACGTAGTGGGGCCCTGTCTCTACAAAAAATTAAAATTAAAAAAATTAGCTGAGCATGATGAAATGTGCCTGTAGTCCTAGCTACTCAGGAGGCTGAGGTGGGAAGATTGTGTGAGCCCAGGGATTTGAGGTTATAGTGAACTATGATTGCACCACTGCACTCCAGCCTGGGCAACAGAATAAGACCTTGTCTCAAAAACAAACAAGCAAACAAACAAAACCAAAACAACAACAAAAACAAAACCTCTCAAGCATCACCTCTCCCAAAAGCCTTTCTTGTTACCCCCAGCCCAGGTTGACTGCCAAATTAGGGTACATTCTCCATACCTCCATTACATTGCTTAACATTGGCACTGCCTAGTTTTACAGGTTACTCTAACAGACTGGTGAGCTATTTGAGAGCAGAAACTGTGTCTCGGTCATCTCAAAGTTTCAGAATTTTGTTCTTTTAAGTCTTTGGTTATGCACATTTTACAATAATATATCTGCTCTTCTCAGCAAAGCTTCAGTTTCAGGTTTTTTCACTATCTTGCATCCTACAATTTTCCTTCTATGGCAACACAAAATCAGTTAAAAATTACCATTCTCTGAAAAATGTTGCTCAGAACTCAGAATACCTAAGTTTGTCTCCTTTCTTGCAATGAGAAAGAGAAAATATCTACAAGCAATGAGAACAAACCCAAATTCCTATGTCAGTAAATGACTTTGTGATAGAATAGAGATGCCACTTAAGGAAAATAAACTGCTACTATGGGAAAAGCCTTGAGAGGTTCTCAGTTTTGACTTCTTTATTTTCCTAAAGCAGGTCAAAATTCTCTATTGTTTTCTCTAAAGCATAAAACACATTTAGTAGTAATTAAATTGTGCATTCAGAATTCAGTTCAAAATTGAGTAATTATAATAAAATAAAAAATATTTTGTTAAATTAAAATGGTATGAATAGAAATGAAATTTATTTATGCTATATGGGGCCTGGATTTGAAACACCTAGTATAAAGGTTTCTGATTAAGACATCTTAGAATTACAGGGATAATAAAAATATTCTTTTTCAGATAAGGAACGTTTTCAGGATTGGTGTGGTGGCAAAAAAAATATGACATACATCTACAGTTTGGAAAAATACAGGATTCTAACTCGCACATTTTGTCAGCTAGGAAATGTCTACTTATTCTACTTCCTGTTTCTGCTGTATCGTTAAGACTGAAAGGCTTTAAGAAGAAGACAGCTGCTAAAATTGAACATCAAAGTGCTTCCAAATTCCACTTGGAGCTTTCAGCATGGACCTAAGTTAATGAGTCAAGGACAGGATGTTACAAATGCTACTCTCATTCTTCTTTAACATGCTCAGAGGTAGATATAAAATACCTGCTGAAATAGGAGTTTTATTTTCTGGACAATCTCAATCTGAGAGCAGGAAAGAGGTCAGGGGAAATATCGAACAATTAAATAAATGAGATCAATAGAAAAAGCACAACAAGCAAAAGAAACTTCCTAGAATGGCAAGCGTGTGTGTGTTTAAAAAACAGAGTTAACTTTTTATTAATTAGATTTTATCATTTACTAAGACTAGTTAATAATTAGCTAATAGGTAACACCCACAAAGCAGATACTCTGGAACAGGCATTGTTTTAGGTGCTTTATATACATTAGTTCAGCCAAGAATGCAGGCACTATTAATCCTCATTTTTGCAGATGAGGAAACTGAGTCACAGAGAGGTTAAATAAATTAACCAATATCACACAAAGGCAAGGTATAAACCCAAGCAATCTGATTCCAAAGCTTCGGCAATTAAAACGCATGGGACTTTGGTTATTTGGATTATGTAAAAGCAATAAACAAATCTGAATGCATACTAGCGAAATTCCCTGCTCCCTTTCCCCTACTAACTTTGCATTGTCTCTTTCATTTGATGGTAGTTTAGGGGGTTAAACTAAAAAAGAGCAGTAGCCAAATGTTTGATTTTGATGTAAATCTCTCACTTATTTAAAGTACAAATATTGGACAATTTTAGTAGCTCAATTTCTGTAGAATTTTTTATCCAACAACCTGAGAGTAGAAATGCCATGATAGGCCATCTATAACCTCACCATGGCAGAGTTTTCTTATTTGACCTCCATTAAGAGAAAGTAACATATTTCATATTTAGAATCTTCCAGTCTAATAATGTAGTCTGCTGAGAAATAGTTCCATAGACATAGTTTTCACTAGCACAGAGAAGTGCAGAGTTTACTACACCATCAGATAAATGAATGCCTGGTCTAATATTTCAACAAAATTAAATGAATCTCATCTTAAGCAGGCCATTTTGCCCAGGAAAACTGGGCCCTGACAGGAAAGCTGGATCAATCAGGCCCAAGTTGCTTGCTAAGGAGACTGGATTATATCCAAGATGTGAAAGACAGATTACATTCTTCCTCACCTAATGTAAGAGATATGGCCCTGTTCAATTCTTACAAGACACTAGGCAGTGAGCAAAAACTAAAATTTGAGCTAGGTGGCATGGCTCAAGCTTAATTGGTGATGTCAAAGCAATTGTATGAAGATCATGTGTTTCAAATGGCTCTAAATTTTAATCAGATATACTGTGGCAATAAAATTTAGCCATTGCTGCCAGTGTATCCTTGAAAGTGTATTGTCTCAGTATGCAACTCCAATTATTTATTCTGCCTGATTTAATTGTATAGCCTGATTGACAACACAAAGTGCAAATAGTCCATTCTAGTGCCTTTTGACTGGAATACCTGCGTGCAGGTTCATAATCTTCTTCTGACATGTATAGCAGCACAGTGTGAAGTGTCGTTTAGCAGAGAAAACAGGGAGTGTTAATGAGAAGCCAAGAACATGTGCTGGAAAAAAATGCTAACAACAGGTGCAAACAATTTTCTGTGTGGAAAATCAAATATAGTTGTAATAATACGTGATGGAACAGCAGACGTTTCCCAGACCAAGTATGACTTCCATCACTAATATTTATTTTTTTGAGTCACTTTTATTGACCCACAAAACGTTGCTTTGTTCGGAGTTTAATCAAAACAGAAGCAATCAAAGTATAACACAAAATGACATTTTATTAAAATATATTTTACTTCTGCACGTCATTTGCTAGCAGAGTAAATGTTAATGTCATTATATTCTTGCTTGATAAGGCTGTGAACTTTTCTTTTATGAGCAGGTGCTGAAAAAGGTCATATTTACACACTGACATTTTTCCAACTATAAAATACATATTTTAAATTTTTCAGAAAATATTCTTTTTTTGCATATTTCAAATGAATTGGTGTTCTTTTTATGTTTTATAGTTTTTTTCTTTCTAACTTTTAGGTTCAGGAATACATGTGCAGGTATGTTATTTAGGCAAATTGCATGTCATGGGGGCTTGGTTTACAGATTATTTCACCACCCTGGTAATAAGCATAGTACCTGATAGGTAGATTTTTGATCCTCACCCTTCTTCCGCACAGCACCCTCAAGTAGGCCCCAGTGACTGTTGTTCCGTTCTTTGTGTCTATGTGTACTCAGTGTTTAGGCTTTAAGTGAGAACACGTAGTATTTGGTTTTCTATTCCTGTGTTAGTTTGCTTAGAATAATGGCCTTCTCCTGTGTCCATGTTGTTGCAAAGGGCATGATTTCATCCTTTCTATGGGTGCATAATATTCCAGGATATATATGTACCACATTTTCTTTATCCAGTCTACCACTGATGGGCATTTAGGTTGATTCCATGTCTTTGGTATTGTGATTAGTGCTGTAAAGAATATATGTGTGCATGAGTCTTTGAGACAGACTTATGTTCCTTTGATTACATACCCAGTAATGAGATTGCTGGGTTAATTGGTAGTTTTGTTATTATGTATTTGAGGAATTGCCACGCTGTTTTCCACAATGGCTGAACTGACTTATGCTCCCACCAACAGTGTAAAAGTCTTCCTTTTTCTCCACGACCTTGCCAGCCCCTGTTATTTTTTGACTTTTAAATAATTGACATTCTGATGGGTGTGAGATGGTATTACTTTGTGGTTTTGATTTGTATTTCTCTAATGATCAGTGATATTGTTTTTTGATATACTTGTTGTCCAATGTATGTCTTCTTTTGAAAAGTGTCTGTCCATGTCCTTTGTGCATTTTTAATGGGGTTATTGTCTTTTTAAAAGTTTTTATATTTTCATAGGTTATTGGGGAACAGATGGTGTTTGGTTACATGAATAAGTTCTTTAGTGGTGATTTGTGAGATTTTGTTGCACCCATTACCCAAGCAGTATATACACTGGACTCAATTTATAGTATTTTATCCCTTAATCCCTTCCCATCCTTTCCCCCTGAGTCCCCAAAGTCCATTGTGTCATTGTTATGCCTTTGCCTCTTCATAGCTTAGCTCCCACTTATGAGTGAGAACATGTGATGTTTGGTTTTCCATTCCTGAGTTACTTCACTTAGAATAATAGTCTCCAGTCTCATCCAGGTTGTTGTGTATGCCATTAATTTATTCCTTTTTATGGTTGAGCAATTATCCCATCATATATATCACAATTTCTTTATACACTCATTGATTGATGGGCATTTGTGTTGGTTCCACACTTTTGCAATTGCGAATTGTGTTGCTATAAACGTGTGCAAGTATCTTTTTCGTGTAATGACTTATTTTTCTCTGGGTAGATACCCGGTAGTAGGATTGCTGGATCAAATGGTAGTTCTACTTTTAGTTCTTTAAGGTATCTCCACACTGCTTTCCATAGTGGCTGTACTAGTTTACACTCCCATCAACAGTGTAGACGTGTTCCCTGATCACTGTGTCCATACCCACATCTATATTTTTGTTATTTTTTGGATTATGGCCGTTCTTGTAGGAGTAAGGTGGTATTGCATTGTGGTTTTGATGTGCACTTCCCTAGTCATTAGTGATGTTGAGCATGTTTTCATATGCTTGTTGGTCATTTGTCTATCTTCTTTTGAGAATTCTCTATTCATGTCCTTAACCCACTTTTTGATAGGATTGTTTGTTTTTTCCTTGCTAATTTACTTTAGTTAGTTGTAGATTCTGGATATTACTTTTTTTGTCAGATGTATAGATTGTGAAGATTTTTCTCTCACGCTGTGGGCTGTCTTTTACTCTGCTGACTGTTGCTTTTATTTATCTTTGTTTTTATTGCATTTGCTTTTGGGTTCTTGATCATGAAATCCTTGCCTAAGCCAATGTCTAGAGGGTTTTTCTGATGCTATCTTCTAGAGTTTTTATAGTTCCTGGTCTTAGATTTAAGTCCTTGATCCATCTCGAGTTGATTTTTGTGTAAGGTGGGAGATGAGGATTCAGTTTTATTCTCCTAAATGTGGCTAGCCAATTTTCCCAGCACCGTTTGTTGAATAGAGTATCCTTTCCCCACTTTATGTTTTTGTTTGCTTTGTCAAAGATCAGTTGGCTGTAAGTATTTGGGTTTATGTCTAGGTTCTCTATTCTGTTCCATTGGTCTATGTGCCTATTTTTATATCAGTACCTTGCTGTTTTTGTGACTAATGGCCTTATAGTATAGTTTGAAATCAGGTGATGTGATGCCTCCAGATTTGTTCTTTTTGCTTAGTCTTGCTTTGGCTATGTGGGCTCTTATTTGGTTCCATATGAATTTTAGGATTGTTTTTTCTAGTTCTGTGAAGAATGATGGTGATATTTTGATGACAATTGCATTGAATTTGTAGATTGCTTTTGGCAGTATGGTCATTTTCACAATATTGATTCTACTGATCCATGAGCATGGAATGTATTTCCATTTGTTTGTGTCATCTGTTATTTCTTTTAGCAGTGTTTTGTAGTTTTCTTTGTAGAGGTCTTTCATCTCCTTGGTTAGGTATATTTCTAAGTATTTTTTTTTTTTTTTTTTTTTTTTTTTGCAGCTATTATAAAAGAGGTTGAGTTCTCAATTTGATTCTCCGCTTGGTCACTGTTTATGTATAGAAGAGTTACTGATTTGTGTACATTAATTTTGTATCTGGAAACTTTGTCAAATTATTTTATCAGTTCTAGGAGCTTTTTGGAGGGGTCTTTAGGGTTTTCTAGGTATACAATTGTAATATCAGCAAACAGCGAAAGTTTGACTTCCTCTTTACCAATTTGGATGCCCTTTATTTCTTTCTCTTGTCTGATTGCTCTGACTAGGATTTCTGGTACTATGTTGAAGAGAAGTGGTGAGAGTGGGCATCCTTGTGTTGTTGCAGTTCTCAGAGGGAATGCTTCAACTCTTCCCCATTCAATATTATGTTTTCTGTGGGTTTGTCATAGATGGCTTTTACTACATTGAGTTATGTCCCTTGTATGCCGATTTTGCTGAGAGTTGTAATCATAAAGGGATGCTGGATTCTGTTGAATGCTTTTTCTGCATCTGTTGAGATATCATGTGATTTTTGCTTTTAATTCTATATGGTGCATCACATTTATTGACTTGCATATGTTAAACCATCCCTGCATCCCTGATATGAAAACCAGTTGATCATGGTGGATTATCTTTTTGATATGTTGTTGGATTCAGTTGGCTAGTACTTTGTTAAGGATTTTTACATCTATATTCATCAGGGATATTGGTCTGTAGTTCTCCTTTTTGGCTATGTCTTTTCCTGGTTTTGGTATTAGGGTAACACTGACTTCATAGAATGATTTAGGGAGGATTCTCTCTTTCTCTATCTTGTGGAATAGTGTCAGTAGGATTGGAACCAATTTTCTTTGAATGTCTGGTAGAATTTAGCTGTGAATCCAGCTGGTCCTAGAATTTTTTGTTGGTAATTATTTTACTACTGTTTCAATCTTGCTGCTTATTATTGGTTTGTTCAGGGTATCTAATTCCTTCTGATTTAAGCTAGGAAGGTTGTAAATCTTTCCAGGAATTTATTCATCTCCTCTAGGCTTTCTAGTTTATGTGCATAAAGGTGTTCATAGTAGCCTTGAATAATCTTTTGTATCTCAGTGCTGTCAGTTGTATTATCTCCTGTTTCATTTCTTAATGAGGTTATTTGGATTTTCTCTCTTCTTGGTTAATCTTGCTAATAATGATCTATCAATTTTATTTAATCCTTTCCAAGATCCAGCTTTTTGTTTCATTTATCTTTTCTATTGTTGTTTTTTTGTTTCAATTTCATTTAGTTCTGCTCTGATCTTGGTTATTTCCTTTCTTCTGCTGGGATTGGATTTCGTTTGTTCTTGTTTCTCTAGTTCCTTGAGGTGTGACCTTAGATAGCATGTGTTTTTTCAGACTTTTTGATGTAGGCATTTAGGGTTGTGAACTTTCCTGTTAGCACTGCCTTTGCTGTATCCCAGAGGTTTTGATAGGTTATGTCACTATTGTCATTCAGTTCAAAGAATTTTTTAAATTTTCATCTTCATTTAATTGTTGACCCAGTAATCATTCAGGAGCAGGTTATTTATTTTCCATGCATTTGTGTGGTTTTGAAGGTTCCTTTTGGAGTTGATTTCTGGTTTTATTCCACTGTGGTCTGAGAGAGTGCCTGATATAATTTCAATTTTCTTAAATTTATTGAGGCTTGTTTTGTGGCCTATCATATGGTCTATCTTGGAGAATGGTTTTTTTTTTTTTGCATTGATGAATAGAATGTATATTCTGCATTTGTTGGGTAGAACGCTCTGTAAATATCTGTTATGTTCATTTCTTCTAGGGTATAGTTTAAGTCCAGTGATTCTTTGTTGACTTTCTGTCTTGATTGTCTGTCTAATGCCATCAATGGGGTATAGAAGTCCCCCAGTATTATTGTGTTTCTGTCTATCTCATTTCTTAGGTCTAGTAGTGATTTTTTAAATAAATTTGAGATCTCCAGTGTTAGGTGTATATACATTATTGTGATATTTTGCTGCTGGATGAGGTCTTTTATCATTATGTAATATCCCTCTTTTTCTTTTTTAATTGCTGTTGCTTTAAAGTTTGTTTCTCCTGATAAAAGAATAGCTACTCCTCCTTGCTTTTGGTGTCCCTTTGCCTGGAATATCTTTTCCCCCCCTTTACCTTAAGTTTGTGTGAGTCTTTATGTGTTAGCTGAGTCTCTTGAAGGAAGCAGATAGTTGGTTCATGAATTCTTATTCATTCTGCAATTTTGTATCTTCTAAGTGAAGCATTCAGGACATTTACATTCAACATTAGTATTGAGATGTGAGGTACTATTTCATTCATCCTGCTATTTGTTGCCTGTATACCTTGTTTTTTGGGTGTGTTTTTTTATTTGTATTTTTGTTTTATAGGTCCTGTGAGATTTATGCTTGAAAGAGGTTCCATTTTAATGTGTTTCCAAGATTTGTTTCAAGATTTAGAGCTCCTTTTAGCAGTTCTTTTAGTGCTTGCTTGGTAGTGGCAAATTCTCTCTGCGTTTGTTTGATAAAGACTGTATCTTTCCTTCATTTATAAAACACAGTTTCACTGGATACAAAATTCTTGGCTGAAATTTTTTTTTTTTTTTAAAGGAAGATGAAGATAGGGCCCCAATACCTTCTAGACCATAATGTTTCTTTTGAGAAATCTGCTGCTAATTTGATAGGATTTTCTTTATAGGTTACCTGGTGCTTTTGTCTCACATCTCTTAAGATTCTTTCCTTCATCTTAACTTTAGATAACCTGATGACAAGGTGCCTATGTGATGATCTTTTTGTGATGAATTTCCCAGGTGTTCTTTGAGCTTCTTGTATTTGGATGTATAGGTTTCTAGCAATACCAGGGAAGTTTTATTCGATTATTTCCCCAAATATGTTTTCCAAACTTTTAGGTTTCTCTTTTTCCTCAAGAACACCAATTATTCTTAGGTTTGGTGGTTTAATATAATCCCAGATTTTTGGAGGCTTTGTTCATATTTTCTTATTCTTTTTTCTCTGTCTTTGATTGGATTAATTCAAACACCTTGTCTTCAAGCTCTGAAGTTCTTTCTTCTGCTTGTTCAATTCTATTACTGAGAATTTGTAGAGCATTTTGCATTTCTAAAAGTGTGTCCTTTGTTTCTTGAAGTTTTTATTATTTTTTAAATTTATGCTATCTATTTCACTTAAGATTTCCCCCCTCATTTCTTGTATCACTTTTTTTTTATTTCCTTAATTTGGGCTTCACTTTTCTCTGGTGCCTCCTTGATTATCTTAATAACTGACCTTCTGAATTCTTTTTCAGGTAAATCAGGGATTTTTTGTTTGTTTGTTTGGATCCTTTGCTTGTGAGCTAGCATGATATTTTGGAGGTGTTAAAGAACCTTGTTTTGTCATATTACCAGAGTTGGTTTTCTGGTTCCTTCTCATTTGGGTAAACTCTGTCAGAGGAAAGGGATAGGGCTCAAGGCTGTTCAGATTCTTTTGTCTGATGGGGTGTTCCCTTGATATAGTACTCTTCTCCTTTTCCTAGGGATATGGTTTCCTGAGAGCTGAGTTGTAGTGATTGTTATCTCTATTCAGGATCTAGCCACCCAGCAGGTCTACCAGGCCCTGGACTGGTACTGGTGGTGGTCTGCACAGAGTCCTGTGATGTGAACTGTTGTGGGTCTCTCCGCTGTAGATACCAGCACCTGCTCCAGTGGAGGTGGCAGGGAGGTGAAATTGACTCTGTGAGGGTCATTAGTTTTTGGTTGTTTAATCCACTATTTTTGTGTTTGTTGGCTTCCTGCTGGGAGGTGGCACTTTCAGGAGACCATCAGCTGTGGTACTATGGGGAGGATTAGATGGTGGACAGGGCCTTAAAACTCTCAAGAGTATATGCCTTTTGTCTTCAGCTACCAGAGGGGGTAGGGAAGGACCATCAGGTGGGGGCAATGATAGGCATATCTGAGCTCAGACTCTCCCTGGGCAGGTCTTGGTGTGGCTGCTGCAGGGGATGGGGGTGCGGTTCTGAGGTCAATGGAGTTATGTTTCTGGGAGGATTATGGCTGCCTCGGCTGTGTCATGCAGGTTGTCAGAGAACTGGGGGAAAACTGACAGTCACAGGTCTCACCCAGCTCCCACAAGATCCAGAAGGCCAGTCTCACTCTCACCATGCTTCCCCCCAATAGCACCAAGTCTGTTTCCAGGCAGTGGGCAAACAGGGCTGAGAACTTGCCCCAGGCTACCTGCCTTCCAGTGACAAAAGCAAGTAGGGCTTTGTGCTTCTCTGCCAGTGGAGTCTGCACATTGGATTCATGCCTTCCCCCAAGTTCTGGCCAGGAGACTTCTTGTATGGTTGGAATTGTTACAAAGTTCAGTTGGAGGTTTCCTTCTCCTTGTAGCCTTTTCCCAGTTCCACTGGCAGCCCTCCCTAGGTAGCTCTGTGAGACAAGTCAGACGTGGCTTCCCTGGGAACCCAGAGATCCCAGAGGGCTTTTCCTGCTGGTTTCTCTACCCACTGTATTTCACTTAGCTGTCTAAATTGACTTAGATCCAGGTAAAGTCAGAATCTTCTCCCATAATCTAGACCTTCAGGTTCCCCAGTGAGGGTGTGTGTTCAGGGGCAGATAATCCCCCTTTCTTATTTCCATAGTTTGGGCACTCACAGTATTTGGGTTATCTCTCAAGTCCTGCAGGAGCAATCCACTTCCTTCAGAGAGTCTGTGGGTTCTCTCGGCTTTCCTGAATTATTCCTGCAGTAGTCCTAGAGCAAAAGTTCATGATGTGAGACTCCATAAGCTGCTCTTTGCATCTGAGTAGGAGCTGCAATCTAGTCCTGCCTCCTGTCTGTCATGATCTTCAGGACTCTATTGTCTTGTGTATTAAAGTTCCTTATAGATTATTGATATTAGATCTTTGTCAGATGTATAGTTTGCAAATATACTTTCCCTTTCTGTAGGTTGTCTGTTTACTCTGCTGATAGTTTCTTTTGCTGTGAAGAAGGTTTTTAATGTAATTAGGGTTTACTTGTCAATTTTTGTTTCTGTTGTGATTGCTTTCTTTGGAGTTTTCATCATGAAATCTTTGAGAGGTCCTATGTCTAGAATAGTGTTTCCTAGGTTATCTTCCAAAGGTTTTATAGATTTAAGTTTTACATGTAAATCTTTAATTCATTTTGAGTTGATTTTTGTATATGGTATAAGGAAGGGGTCCAGTTTCACTTTTCTCCATATGGCTAATGCCAGTTATCAAAACACCATTGATTGAATACCGAATCCTTTAAGCATTGCTTGCTTTTGTCAGTTTTGTGAAAGGAAAGATGATTGTAGGTATATGGAATTATTTCTGGCCTCTCTATTCTATTCCACTGGTCTATGTGCCTGTTTTTATACCAGTACCATACCATGTTGTTTTGGTTACTGAAGCCTTGTAGTATAGTTTGAAGTCGGGTAATGCAATGCCTTCACATTTGTTCTTTATACTTGGGATTCCCTTGGCTGTTCTGACTGTCTTTTGATTCTATATGAATTTTAACATAGTTTTTTTTTCTAATTGTGTGAATAATGTCGTTGGTAGTAAAGTGGCTACATTTTCTAGGGTGTATACCCTGGGGTTCGTCATCTCGTGCCAGGAAAACTTAGGACACAGAAACGCACAAGGAGTTTATGAGCAGAGGTTTAATTGATGGAAGAGAACGATAAACAGCTCTTTCTAGAGAGAGAGGTGTCTCCAAGTGGAAAGGACTGGCAGACAGTGGATGCACTGGATTTTATAGTCAGGTTTGTGGAGGTGGTGTCTGATTTACATAGGATTCACAGATTGGTTCGATCAAGTATGACATTTACATAGTGTGTGGGGAAGGCTGGCTGCTCCAGCCTAACCTTATTATGCAAATAAGCTGTCCATTGACACCACCTTGTCTGCTCCTTACTGTACACATGACTGATAAAGAGAAGGGAAGATGGAGCCACCATTTGGAACATGATTAGCACAGCTGCCAGCATCTATGTCTGCAGCTCGATTTTATAGGCTGCTCTTTGTTAGAAAGGAGAATGATTTGGGCTGCTTTTCATTAAGAGGAATACCTTATGAGAACATTCATACCCTCAGTATCTGCCTAAGTAATTTCTTCTTAACTTCTGTATCATTGCCCCCTGTGGAGTGCTAACCCTAACTGCTGTGAGAGGGTATTGGATGACAACTCTTTCTGCCTACTTCCTGCTGAAAAGAGGCATCATGTGGGGAACAGCAGCTATGACTCCTCCTGTGGTCAATCTAAGGATCCTCAGGAGAAGGGCACGTTCATGTGTGGTTCTGTCTGCAGCACCATTTGGAGTTTGATTGCTGTCAGTCATTCCAATGAGTTGTAACACTAGTGTGCCTCCACGAGATGTTGCTGAAACATTAATATAAAAGTAACATTTCTTTTAGGATAAGTGGCATTGGATTTGGGTGGCTAAAGTAACTTTAGTGTTAACCTTGGCTAAATCTTTCCTGCAATTATTAATCCCTTCATGACTTCCACAGACCATTGAAGACATGCTTAAAGTTTCCGACTTGTCCTAAACATCCTTCTTTTTAAACAACCAATTATTCTGCTTGGGGAAAGTGTTTACCATGCAAGAGTCTTTCTTATATAAACTCTGTTTCCTTTATAACCTTCTTTGCATAGCCAGGGTGTGACATATTACCAAACCCAATAAAAAGTCCTAGTGGGCTCAGTGATAGAAAAGATTTCATGCTTCCTTTATGTTGGTAACTATTATCTCCGCTATTAGGATGATAACTAAGCAAAATACTACAGCAATTGAAACTCTATGTTTGATATTCCAGTTAGAAGATGCAACAGTATATCGTCTCACTGCAAATAGAGTGAGTATAGCAATTCCCACAAGTGTGACATCATTACCTGGCAGAACTTCAAGATAATTGCTCAGAATTAGCATATTGATCCAGATATTTGCATTACCCATCCCTTTTTGCTTCTCTCAAGCTGCAGGAGATCACCACTTAATTCACAGGAATAAGAAGGTTAGTCTAAAATATAGGCAAAAAACTTAAAAACCATTAATGAGACTAGGATTTAAGGACAAATGTATGATAAGCTTTGGAGCATAATTTCTCTCTCCAGTCCTCATTTTTGGTAAAAGAACAATTATGATAGGACCATGTTGTTCATAGAATAAACTTCAGTCTTATACTTGGTCTGGTTATTTGCATAATGTGCAGCAAGAATAATTATCTCTAAATGGGCTTTTTCGGTTGGCTTTGGTGGAACTCTGTTCCACAAGGAATCTCAGATAAAACCTTTTAAAGTGGAGCTCAGCCATGGGTTTGTATCCTCAAATGCCTATGAGTTGGGTGAGCCTTTTCTCTTAAGATCCCAAGATAAACTTGAAGCTCCTGGACCTGTTGGAAAGTGACATTCTTTACTGACCACAGGTCAGAAACTCTGTGCAGGGACTGTGTAGACAAGGTATGGTGCCAGTCTTCCCCAAGGGGCTTTTATTGGCCCTGCATGTTAAGATTGATTCCTTAAAGGGAAACGCACACTTCCAGTCAAAGCTTCATAAGATAACCAGTTTTTCTTTCCAATTGTGTCCTGCTGCAAAATAAAAACGTAGTCTTATTGCACTGATTCAAAAATATTATTGCCAGAAGTTAAGAATACTCAGAGATAGTTTCCAAATTCTAGAGGAACTAGGCAGAGTGAAACAAACATGCCCCAAATTTTGTATACAATAGTATAGTTTACTCAATTATTAAAGGCTTTAAATAGTTCAAAATAAGTTTCCTTGATTCTGAAAAACAAAACAAGGATCAACAATATTCCAATGAAAAGTCAAAGGAGGTTGTTTTAACTTTCTGAGTGTAATCTATTCAGTTAACTCTTGTTTTGCTCTACATTTGTGAACATTTCAGCTCTTCATGAGTCTTGTATATTTTCTCTATTCCAGTGTTACAATCTTCAAAGCTATTAGTAACCTGCATTTGAGAACACCTTTAAAGTCTTATAGCTTGATTATAAACCATCTTTTGAGAAGGGACAAAGCAAGACAATTGTATGTGAATGACAAAATTCCCAAGATAGTTACAGTTAAAAATATGACTGACAAAGAAGTTTAATTATCTCTGTGGTTTACAATAACTTTACCCTTAATTATTATTGTTAGCATATACTTAGACATTAGAATTTTAGAAGTCCCACACAATTTTGGAACATATATTAGTATTATTCACTAAAATATAACTTAAGTTTGGACATCATTTTGACAATCCCATGTAACTAAACATGTCAAATAATCCTGTTCACATCTTTTCTGCATGGGGCCTCTGAATCGTCTAGAAAACCAGGCATCAGGAAAGACAATTTTGCAATTTGATTTTGGGGAGCCTATTAAATGTTAGAGGTTTAAAACACTTGATGTTATGAAATAGAATTCCGGATTGCCATAAATTATTTATTTTGCCAAAATGATGATTCAAAAAGAATAAAATCTTTTATTAGCCTTTGCTATTACATAAAAATCCTGTTTAAAGCCAAATTTAACCCTGGCATTCATTTGTTAATGTTAACCCCAATTTTAGTGAAATCTCATAGAAAATTCTATCTAATCTTAACCAATTTGACCATGAGGCGAAATCTTTAGAAACCCATTATGACCCCTTTTGCTAAAGGGCAGATTAGCATCTTAAGACAACCTTGCTGTGTTTTTATTTCAGTGCTCAATTTATGAAAAGACCATATAATACCCGTTTGAATTTAATGTTTACAAATGGGATTTTGTGAGATTAATTTTTATAATCTTTCTGTAACTTACTTAAGCCTCTAGCTTTATCTTATTAAATCTAAGATAATTCCTCATCCCTTGGAAAAATTTACATTTCCATGCTTTCTCATAATCTTTTACTAAAAAACCACATTTTTCTGATTTTCCTGTTTTTATATGCCTTACATATAAACTTGCTTAGTGGTCTCAAATACATGTTGCACTGTTAACTCTTAGCAATTTTTACTTTTGATAAAAAACCTGGTTAGTAAGCTATTTCAATTATGTACCAGGTGTGGAGCCTAGAATCCAGGCAGAAGTGCAAGCAAGGTCTGACTCTTTCCAACGTCTAACTCCACATATCCCAGGCCTTAGGTATCTGTAAAATAGGCAGTATACAACCTTGGAACATTTAGCAAACCTAGTATCTAAGTTGTATGATTTAGACCACCTATTGGTAGTTTGACAACACTTGAATTTTACAAATAATCCTTAAGACTATTTTTATTTCTTAAAGATTAAAGTAACGAGAACTAAAATATATTTGATTTAAGCACTTATTTTTCTTTAAGCCAATCAATTAGAGCTCTTTTTATAGACATTACACACAACACGTATATAGCAACACAAACAAATAGAAGATTCAGCGCTTGTAAGATGTTTCATTTGCCAGTTTTTTTATTGGATTACTGGCTTCAGGGTGGAGCCCTTGGAGGAACAGAGCTAGAATATCATTCATTTTGGGGGCCTAATAAGCAGGCATAGCTGAAAGAAAAAAATAGATCCCCAAAATTAAGGGTGCTATTTTATACTGGATCTTGGATCCCCAAAAGGAGGGAAATACCATGGGAGAAGACATTGCAGTGCTTCTCCCATGCATTTCATTGCAAGGCAACATAAAGAGAGTTGGCTTATTTTGTAATCAGCCCATCCCCCATGGGAGTCTAATCTCTTAGTGTGAGGTGAGGATGTTTCCATATCTTCTGGTGACCAAGAGCATGCTTCTCTGATTTAAATGTGCAAAGAGTTAAGAATTCCTCAATAACTACTATTAGCCATCCCTTAAAATATATTTCCTACCCAGTTATTACACACTAAAGCTCTCTCATAATGTGAAGTACTTTGATCCCCCCCAAAGTCAAAACTGTCAGATAACACAATGCGAAACAGTACAGAGCCTTTAAATTTGAGAGGGAACTGTCTGCTTCTAATTCCTGAGGTTTCAGGGTTTTGTTTTCCAAGGAGTCTCAGGCTACCAGAAGTTATCTTAGGGACTCTCTTGTGTGCATTAAGAATGGCAAGACCAAAAAAAAAAAAAAAAAAATGTAGAAAAATAATTCAATCGACTGAAAAAAAAAAAAAAAAAAAAAAACTTTTTCCAGAAAAACAAGATCCAAGAAGAGAAAAACATAAAGACCTTTTAAATATGCCTATAACTTGAATATACACTTTTAATTAAGCTGAGTACTCTTTAAGAAAATCCTTTTAGATCCCTTGTTACTCTACTTTAGCCATGCCAAGAGTTAAGATTTTGGACTCTTGAGCTTTACAGAAAATAACCTAACTGGTGAAACCAAGAAGCCATAATTAGGTTATGACTTAGCCACAAATATATGAGGTATTTTCAAAGGGGTGATAAGCAGTTTTTGAAACCATCATTGCAAAATTGTGACTGAGAAAGTGAAAGAGATTCGACCCAAGCAATTCTATTTTGTTTTCAGTCCCCAAGCTTGCCCATCCCTGGACATAGGCTGAACCAACATTGGGAGGAGTCTGGTTTACAGTTTATAGTCCAAAACAAAGGTGATGACAGCTCCTAAGACATGCTTCCCTTTTGCCAGGGGAACAGACCAAGAAACTCATCACAAGATTAGAAACCATGGCTAAAGAATCATGTAGGTGGAAGCTACAAGATTTTGACTGTCCCTTAACTTCTCTCAAGATCAGTGCTTAAGATATTTTGTAAACCCTGCCTTTGATGGATTAGCTGGCCCCACCCATATTGATAAACTGGCTTATCTGATTTTATGGTCCTCACCCAGAAACTGACTTAGCACAAGAAGACAGCCACCATTGTAAAATGGCAGAGACTAAAACAAAGTATTGCCACATGGTTACAGGTCGTTTTGCCAAGAACACGTAACAAGATGGACACCTGTTGCCATGTTTGTTATTGACTATGTTGTTGGGCTGACTTGAACAGCAGGTTTATGGGGTCTTATGCCTGTATCCTAACCTAAGTTACCCTTTCTTTTGAGAGAACCATATAGAAAGACACATAAGGTACACCAGATTGGCTACAGCTTAAGAACAACCTCACAAATACTTTTTCATTAATTAAAACTTAAGAATATAAACAATGATCCTTATTATTTCTTTTACCAGTTTCGCAGGGAGAGAGAAGCCAAAAGGTCAACTGGTAAGAAATTTTTACCCTTTTGCTGGTATGCCAGGCTTCTGTGTTCCCTTCTCCATAGCTCAACTCTAAGCTGAGCATTTTAAGATTTGTAAATTTATCTTTTCCAAGGTTGGAAGAGCGTTATAAAAGGAGATAAAGCCATTTTAAACCATGAAAGAAGGGAAAATACCATAGAAAAGTCTGGAGGTTTCAATTAAGGTCTTCAAGAGGTACTGCCTCTCTTCCTACTGGCAATGTGTTTCCCCTATTTCTTTGCCTTCCCATTTTCTCTTTTCCCTTTTGGCCTACTATAGGAGAGATATTGCTCCTCTCCAAAATTCTCTCCTGATTACAGAGCTGCCTGTTTGTCAGCTGCAGTTGGGGTTTGGCTTAGGAGCAGCCTAACTTCCCTTCATGAGAGATAAAAAACCTGAGTTAAATTTTGGAAAGCTTCTATATACTTAGCAGCATAATTAGAAAATTGGCCTAAATCTCACTTTATTTGAACATGGTCCTGTAATGAGAAGGGAACTCAAGGGGGCCCCAAATAAGGGGGATCCTCAGATGGTGCTCCTGGAAGTTGCTTCTCTAATTTTGGAGAATCATTCTTTATAGGCCTGCCTGATATGGCTGCTAAAAGAGCTGAGGTGATTGTGCAATGCTTACAAAAGTCTAGTAAGAAGACCATGTCCTCATGCAAAAGAAAATAAGCCACTTTTTCTTCAAAGTCTCAGGGTCAAAAGAGCTCCTGTGCTTCAGAATGCACTCCAGGAGTACAAGTTGAAGATGATCTGTTACCCATCTAGAAAGAGAAGTGAGAAAAAGGCATCCGTTTAGTCTCCTTCCTTTTGGTGTGACCCAGGGTGTAGAGGAAGACAGTGGGGGTGTCTTCCCTGCTGTTTCCCCTCCATGGTTCTGGGTACTGGCACCTTGTTAAATGTGCTGCCCATGGCTGCAAGCATGAACTCCAGTCATGGAACCAGAGGAAGTAAACGATTAGGATTAGTCACGCTCATCCATGTGGCTCTGGTCATATACCTGTGATCTCCCTTTGACTTCTTAGACTTGTGTGACCTGCCTGACTCCCTGAAAAAAATGGATCTCAGGAGAGACTATGTGACAGTTGTATTTCCCTTCTTAATGGAGGAAGTGTTCTGGTTTGAGCTCTATATCCTGCTTTTATGGCCCATGCTGAAGCAGTTACCCTTAGAGAATGGTCCTGGTTAACTTCTGAACTTAAAATCCCCTTACTAATTAAGTACCATGTAAATTGGAGGCAGAATAGATGCCTTAAAAATGTAGGGGCTGAATGGCCATTTTCCTGTTGATGTGACAGTATCAAGACTAAAATTTGGTTCCAGAGGACATTTTACTCCTAATTGTTGAAGGTAGAGTTTTCCTGTTCACAGAAGCAGCATGAAACCTGTTCTCTGGTAGAGGGGCAAAAAAAGGGAGAATTGGGAAGCTAGAGTGTTTTGGTAAAGGACTGAAAATGTGCCTCATGGAGAGGATCTCTATTCCACTAGGTGGGGCTGTTGACCTTGAAATACCATGTGCTCTACAGACCAAGGGCAGAGAGTGATGCTCACTGTGGTGGGTGGGGACACTATTCCTAGAAAATCACAAAATTGCCTCCCGTTGAGCTATCTCCCCAGTTACTATGACATTCCCTGATCTTGCCAAACAAGATTACTTCCCTGAACTGTAAAACTTCCTGCACATTGCAGACACAGAGACGTTAAGAGATATGGCTGTTGCAAACAAGAAAGGAGGTAATTATGATAGGAAAATTAGAGATCCTATTGCCAACATCCCATCAGGCAGTTGGAGGCTGAGGTCAGTACGGAAGTCTTTGGATAACACCAGGGATAGCCTCAGCCAGAAATCCTCAGTTACCCCAGGACTTCTTCCAACTCCACATGACGGCAATTCCTATATGAAAGGAAGCTGGTTGAAACACAGCTAACATGCCCAGCAACCCATGAGTGCTGGGGAATTCTCCATGTTCTCCCCAGTAAGCCTGTCCTTGAAACCTTGTAAGGCTGGCAGCCACACTAATCATTTCTAAATGGCTGAAAGGGGACCAGTATTTGATTTGATTTGGTTCTGAAATGGAGGCCAAGAGCCTCAAAATGAAAGGACGGATTTGTAGTCTACTCCTCCACTCACCGTTTTGATGAATGTTGTACCTTGGTATCCTGGATCAGCCCCCAATATGAAGCAGCTATGTTGTCTGGGGTATATATCCTAGGGTTTGTTGTCTCATGCCAGGAAAATTTAGGACATAGACACACATGAGGAGTTTGGGAGCAGAGGTTTAATAAGCAGAAGAGAAGAGAAACAGAAACAGCTCTCTCTATAGAGAGAGGTCTCCAAGCAGAAAGGACCAGTGGGCAGTGGATGTGCTGGATCTTATAGTTAGGTTTGAGGAGGTGGTGTCTGATTTACATAGGACTCACAGATTGGTTTGATCAGGTATGACGTTTACATAGTGTGTGGGGAAGGCTGGCTGCCCCACCCTACTCTTAGTGTGCAAATGAACTCTCCAATTGACCAGTGCTATCTATTCTGCTCCTTATTGTACACATGGCTGATAAAGAGAAGGGAAGATGAGGCTACCATTTTGAACATGATTAGCACAGCTGCTGGCATCTATGGCTACAGCTCGATTTTACAGGCTGCTCTTTGTTAGAAAAGAAAATGATTTGGGGCTGCTTTTCATTAAAAGGACAACATTACTGAGGATATTTATACCCTCATTATCTACCTAAGTAATTTTTCTTAAGTCCTGTATCAGTATTTTGATACAAATAGCATTGAATCTGTAGATTGCTTTTGGCAGTATGGCCATTTTTAGGAATACTGATTCTTTCACCAATGAGCATGGAATGGTTTTCCATTTGTGTCAACTCTGATTTCTTGTAGCAGTGTCTTCTAATTCTCATTATAGAGATTTTTCACTTCCCTGTTTAACTATATTCCTAGGTATTTTATCCTTTTTGTGTTTTTTGTGAATGGAATTGTGTTCTTGATTTGGCTTTCCCAGTTTGGATATTGTGGCTATATAGACATGCTACTGTTTTTTGCACATTAACTTTCTATTGTGAAACTTTGCTAAACTTGTTTATTAGATCAAGGAGCTTTTGGGCAGATTATGGGATTTTCTAAGTATATAATCATATAATCTGCAGAGATATTTTGACTTCTTGTATTCCACTTTAGATGTGTTTTCTTTCTTTCTTTTGCCTGATTTCTCTGGCTAGGACTTCCGGTACTATGTTGAATAGGACTGGTGAGAGAAGACAATCTTGTCTTTTGCTAGTTTTCAAGGGGAATTCTTCCAGCTTTTGCCCATTCAGTATGATGATTGTTGTAGGTTTGTCATAGATGGCTCTCATTAATTTGAAGTATGACAAACTGAAATTCTCATAAGAATGAATGCTATTGAATCTCATTTATTTTTCTATTATTGTAAACATGCAAAATAGTGAATCTCACAGACAAATAGTCTTATTTCTAAAACTTTGTGTCTATAAGAATGGAGAGAGAGTAAGAGAAATGAAATGAAGCACATGGGTATGTAAATGTATAACTGCAAAGAGGTAGGATTGGTGAAGAAGGGACACTGGTTCTATAATCAGCATGTTACCACTAAGAGAGGTTTTTTATGGATGAATGGGAGAAAGCTTCCCAGGTTCTAGGATTAGGGAGAAGTCATGCCTTTTAATAAGGAAACAATACAAGAAGAAAGAAATTATGATTTTGTTCCTTCTCTTCCAGAGTTAGGGTATTGTAAGCATAATATCATAGTGTGAACTAAGGCACTCAGAATAGATTAGGATGTGCCAGCATCCAGAAGGTTATCCTCAGGTTCTGAAATGGCTGCTGGAAACAAAGACAACTAGCGCTTTAAGAAAAGTGAGAGAGTTTGGAACACTAGGAATAGTATAGAATGGCAGGGAGCTGAAACAAGTGTGTTTCCTATCTTTTCAGTTATTAAGTTTGAGATGATGAGCATTCAAAAGAGTAGGGTTTGGATTAAAATGTGGAATTTTAATCTCTAATAAATTATATATGCACATTACTTGTTATAGCTTATTTTTGTTAAAATTATGTTTTTTATAAATTTGTATTAAGCTCTAAGAAAGGGAGATTCAAAATGTCTTTTTTAAATAGAAGCTATTTCCAGAACTGCTGAAAGGGATGTGTGTGTATGTGTGTGTGTGTGTGTGTGTATGTGTGTGTGTGTGTGTATGTGTGTGTGTGTATGTGTGTGTGTGTGCATGTGTGTGTGTATGTGTGTGTGTGTGCGCGTGTGTGTGTGTGCGTGTGTGTGTGTGTGTGTGTGTGTCCAGGAGCATGGGTCTGGTAGTGTGAGTGAAGCAGATAGAAATGTTAGTCAAAGGTAAGGTATGTTATGACAATTTCAGTTTCATGAAAGATAAACCAACTCAGACTACTTAAAGAAGAGAGAAATCTTGTTTTGTGGAGTTGGAATGTTCAGAGCTTCAAGCAGAACTGATGTCAGACCCTCAAGGAATGGCTTTCTCTTTCTCTCCTTTATTCTGATTTCCTCTGTGTGTGCTTCATCCTCTGGAAAAATCTCTTCGCACAGTAGTAACAGGTACAGGCTTACATTATATCTCTCACATTGCAGAGATAGGAAGAAATATATTAAGGTCCAACAAGAGTCCTAGAATCTTCCCTCATCGAGAAACTTAGGTCCTTGCTCATTCCTGGACTAAACATTTTGTCCGAGAAGATTGGACACTCCTATTTGAAAAGTCTAAGTAATCTTACCACTCCTATGGTCACAGAGAGCAGTCAGCCCAACAACAAGTTGCGGTTACCAGAGGAGGAATGGGGTGGGAGAGGAGCATGTTGAGCAGACAAAACTATAGCTAACACAAAAGCCTACCAGCAACATTTCCAAACTGATGATGTGAGGGCACACATGAATGTAACGAAACTCAAAGTAAGTAACTTCAATCATAATTGTCTGGATATTTTGTGTAAAAATATAGCTTGGATGTTTGCCCATTTTTAAATAAAACAGCCTTCTTTCTTATATTAATCTTTCTTCATTGTAGTCTTTGGACAAACTGTATCAGAATTATTTGAGGATGTTTGTTTAATAATGTAATTTCCTGGGCTCTACCCTAAACCTCTTGGAGCAGAATCTGGATTGTTGGCTAGGAATCTACACCACCTTAGGTAATTATGGAGTGTGCTAAAGTTCCAGAATAACGTCCGTTTGTTATTTGGACACATTGAAATTTTTTTTGAGACACGGTCTCACTTTGTCACTCAGGTTGGAGTGCAGTGGTATGATCTTGGCTCATTGCCTCCATCTCACAGACTCCAGTGATCCTCCTGCCTCAGCCCCCCAAGTAGGTGGGAATACAGGCTGGCTAATTTTTGTATTTTTGTAGAGATGGGGTTTTACCATGTTTCCCAGGCTGGTCTTGGACTAATGAGCTCAGGCAATTCTCCTGCTTTGGCCTCTCATAGTGCTAGGATTACAGGTGTGTGCCACCATGCCTGGCCTAGACATCTTGAATTTTAATACCAGGAGAAGCCATTATGTCTGGGTTTGTAATTAGGGTTGTATTCCAGTCAATATCATTGTTGTTGCTCAACAGATATTTGATTTATTGAATAATAATATCCTACTAGTTTAGACTAATTTGTTGGAAGCCCCAAGACTTATTGAAAATTCAATGCTATAAGTCGTTTTTAAAAAGAAATTGGAGATGGCTGACTAGATAAAGCCAGGTGGAAAAGCTGCCACCAAGAGACAGAGATGACTGATGCACTCCTAACAGATATTCAGAGAGAAGGTATGGAGAATAAATAGAGGGAAGAGACAGCAGCTGCTGTGAAGGGGGAGGAAGCTGGGAACTCTGCATGGGGCTACCCCACACCAGGACTTGTTTCTGGCCCCCAGTGATGCCTGGGAATGGGTGAGTTGAACTGGCAAGGAGCAATCCATTCTTGCCATGGGCCTCTGGAATTCCTGCAGTAGGAGACTCGTCAACCACCATGAACATTTGAGTTGGCAGGGAAAGCTGCTTAGAGAAAGTGGTAGGGGCAGCATGCCTGTTGAGGTGGAGTCCAGAGGGTTTTGTGTGGGAGCATCAGTAGTGGAGTATGGCCAGGAAAGCCCATCTCCCTAGGCTCTATTTGCTACTTTAGCTTTAGGGGAACTGTTATGCCTGAACTCTTCAGGTCCATCTTGTGGGGTCAGTCACACTTGAGCACCCCTTGATCTGCTGTCTCTCCCTGGGCCCTAGCCTGGCTTGACCTGCTTGTAAGAAAGCCTTGGGTGCCCTCGGGGCCTGTATCATAGCTTCTGTGCTGGTGGACTGTTTCTGACTAGTGAAGAGCTCCAGCAGGATGGCCCCCACAGCCTGACCAGCTCATTTCCCACAGTACAGCTTCCTCTGAGCTCACAGGAATTCCTCACATCACTTTGCTGGTGCATGTGTGCACAGGCAGGTTTTGCCTTCTTTGCCCCACCAGCATGCATGTGTGTTGTCACCTTCCCTTGCCACTGCTGTGGTGGGTTCACTCCATTTCCCCGTGCCCCAGCTGGACCATTATTGCAGTCACAGCCTTGGCAGGTGCAGAGCCAGCCAGCCCTGCCCCCTCCAGTGCCCCTCCCTTGCATCAACACCGCCATGGCAGTAAAACTGGGCACAGAGAACAGTAGACACTCCCCCACCCTGAGCAACCACCCCTGCCTGTGGCACAGAGAGTGCACACAGACCTGTGCCCACCTGTGCTTCACCCCTATGCTAACACCACCACCAAGGTGACTGTGTGCACACTTAACAGCAGCCCCTCTCCATCACCCCCAAGCCACGCTGCCTCTGTCATGATGGTGAATGCTGGGAAAGAGGCAGGCACCCTGGCACCCACTAGCACCCTCTTGCAGCTGAAGAGTATGCACCCCACTGGGCTGCTGCTCCCACTGCTGCTGGCACATGTGAATGGAGGGTGAATTTTGCTGCCACCACACTATGAAATGATTTGACTGATAACACCCATCAGAGTGCAGCGATTAGTGGTTCAGGAGCAACTTGGCCGCTCCAACACAGTTGTTTCCTAACCTTGAGAGACAGAGAACAAAGTTGAGGACCAATACAAGTCTCTCAGTATTAGAGAATGCAGTCCAGGAGTTGGAAGTGGAGCATTGCCCCCCGCCCCCCGCCCTAGTCAAAGTATTCCAGAAATGAAGCCAGTTGGCTGAATTCACCTTATACCACAATAAAACCCTCAAGGTCACTAAACAGGATAAAAGAAAAAAATATCCGAAGCTCAACAACCTCAAAGATTGAAGAAACTGCAGCCCACAAAGATGATAAAACCGACACAAGAACTCTGACAACTCAAAAAGCCAGAATACCTTCGTTCCTCCAAACAACCGTACCACCTCTCCAGCAAGGGTTCTGAATTGGGCTGAGATGGCTGAAATGACAGAAATAGGATTCATGATATGGATAGGAATGATGATCATTGAGATGCAGAAATATGTTGAAACCTAATCCAAGAAAGCTAATAATCACAATAAAATGATAGAGGAGATGACAGGCAAAATAACCAGTATAGAAAAGAATGTAACCAACCTCACAGAGCTGAGAAACATGCTACAAGAAGTTCACAATGCAATCACAAGTATTAATAGGAGAATAGACCAAGCTAAGTAAAGAATCTCAGAGATTGAAGACTGGCTTTCTAACATAAGACAGTCAGACACAAATAGAAAAAATAAAGAAAGACAATAAATAAACAGAACCTCCAAGAAATATGATAGTATGTAAACAGACAAAATCTAGGACTCACTGGTATTCCTGAAAGAGATAGGGAGAATGGAACCAACTTGGGAAACATTTAAGAATGTCATCCATGAGAATTTCCCCACCCTAGTTAGAGAGACCAACATTCAAATTCAGGAAATGCAGAGAACCCAAGTAAGATATTTCACAAAAAGATCATCCCTAAGACACATAATCATCAGATTCTCCAAAGTCAAAATGATAGAAAATATGTTAAAAGCAGCTAGAAAGAAAGGTCAGGTCACTTACAAAGGAAGCACCTCAGACTAACAGTGGACCTTTCAGAAGAAACCCTACAAGCCAGAGTAGATTGGGGCCTATATTCAACATTCTTAAAGAAAAGAAATTCCAACCCAGAATTTCATATCAGGCCCAACTAAGCTTCATAAGTGAAGGAGAAATAAGATTCTTTTCAGACAAGCACATTCTGAGGGAATCCATTACCACCAGACCTGACTTACAAGAACTCCTGAAGGAGCCACTAAATATGGAAAGAAAAGACCGTTACCAGCCACTACAAAAACACACTAAAATACACAGACCTGCGACACTATAAAGCAACCACATAAACAAGTCTACATAATCCCCAGCTGACATCATGATGACAAGATCAAATACACACATATCAATACTAACCTTGAATGTAAATAGGCTAAATGCCCCCAATTAAAAGGCACAGAATGGCAAGCTTGATAAAGAACCAAGACCCATTGGTATGCTGTCTTTTAGAGACCCATCTCATGGGCAATGACACCCATAGACTCAAAATAAAGGGACAGAGAAAAAACTACAAAGCAAATGGAAAACAGAAAAAAACACGGGTTGCAATTCTAATTTCAGACAAAACAGACTTCAAACCAACAAAGATCAAAAAGGACAAAGGAGAGCATTGTATGATGGTAAATAACTCAATTCAACAAGACCTAACTGTCCTAAATGTATGTGTGGCAACACAGGAGCATTCAGACTCATAAAGTAAGTCCTTAGAGACCTTCAAGGAGACTTAGATTCCACACAATAGTAGTGGGAGACTTCAATATTCCACTGACAGTATTAGATAGATCATCCAGGCAGAAAATTAACAAAGATATTCAGTACCTCAACCCAGCAATGTATCAAATGGACCTGATAGACATCTACAGAACTCTCTATCCAAAAGCAACAAAATATACATTCTTCTCCCCACCACATGGCACATACTCTAAAATTGACCACATAATCAGACACAAAACACTTCTCAGCAAAGTAAAATAACTGAAATCATAACAATCTCTCTTTCAGAACACAGTACAATATTATTAGATATCAAGATTAAGAAATTGGCTACAAATTATACGATTACATGAAAATTGAATAACCCCCTCTTAAGTTACCTTTGGGTAAATAATGAAATTAAGGCAGAAATCAAGAAGTTCTTTGAAACTAATGAGAAAAAGATATAATGTATCAGAATCTCTGGGACATGGCTAAGGCAGTGGTAAGAGGGAAACTTATAGCACTGAATGCCCACATAAAAAAGTTAGAAAGATCTCAGTTTAACAAACTATCATCACAAAGACAACAACAACAAAACCCTAGAGAACCAAGAGCAAACTAACCTCAAAGCTAGCAGAAGAAGTCAAATAACCAAAATGAGAGCTGAACTATAGGAGGTTGAGGCACAGAAAATCAAAAGTTCAATAAATCCAGGAGTTGGTTTTTTGAAAAAATTAATAAAGTAGGCCATTGCTAGACTAATACAGAAGAAGAGAAAGAAGACCCAAATAAACACAATTAGAAATGACAAAGAGGATATTGCCAATGAACCCATAGAAATACAAATAACCATCAGAATATATTATGAACACCTCTATGCACATAAACTAGAAAATCTAGGAGAAATGAATAAATTCCTGGACTTATACACGCTCCCAAGACTGAACCAGGAATAAATTGAATCCCTAAATACACCAATAATGAGCCCCAAAATTGAATCAGTAATAAATAGCTGACCAACAAAAAAGCCCAGGACCAGACAGATTCACAGCTGAATTCTACCAGATTAACAGAGAAGAACTGATGCCATTTCTACTGAAACTATTACAAAAAATTGAGGAGGAGGGACTCCTCCCTAATACATTTTATGAGTCCAGCACCATGCTCAGTTAAAAAATAAACTGGCAGAGACACAACAGGAAAAGAAAAGTTCAGGCCAATATTCTTGAACATTGATGCAAAAATCCTCAATGAAATACTGGCAAACTGAATCTAGCCACACATCAAAAACCTTATCCACCATGATCAATTAGGTATTATCCCTGGGATGCAAGCTTGTTTCAACATACAAAATTCAATAAATGTGATTCATCACATAAGCATAGTTAAAGACGTGACTATCTCAATAGAGACAGAAAAGGCTTTCAATAAAATTCAACACCCCTTCATGTAAAAAATCTCAATAAGTAGGTATTGAGGGAGCATACCTCAAAATAATAAGAGCTACCTGTGACAAACTCACAGCTAACATCATACTGAATGGCAAAAGTTGGAAGCATTCTCCGTGAAAACTGGCGCAGGACAAGGACACTCCCATTTAGCATAGTATTGGAATATCTGGCCAGAGCAAGCAGGCAAGAGCAAGAAATAAAGGGCATCCAAATAGGATGAGAGGAAGTCAAACTATCCCTGTTTGCAGATGACATAATCCTATACCTAGAAAACCCCATAGTCTTGGCCTGAAAGTCCCTTAAGCTAATAAACAATTCCAGCAGTCTCAGAATATGACATCAACATTCATTAGTAGTTTGACAGGAATAACATTGAATCTATAACTATCTGATCTTCAACAAAGCTGACAAAAATAAGCAATAGGTAAAAAAGCCCTCCCTATTAAATAAATGGTGCTGGGATAACTGGCTAGCCATAGGCAGAAAATTGAAACTGGATCTTTTCCTTACATATATACAAATCAACTCAAGATGGATTAAAGAGTTAAATGTAAAACCTCAAATTATAAAAACTCTGGAAGGCAACCTCTGCAATACCATTCTGGACATAGGAATGGGCAAATATTTCATAATGAACATACCAAAAACAATCACGATGAAAGCAAAAATTGACAAATGAAATCTAATTAAACTAAGGAGAATGGGAGAAGATTTTTGCAAACTATGCATCTGACAAAGGTCTAATATCCAGCATCTCTAAGGAACTTAATCAAATTTACAAGAAAAACAAAACAACCCCATAAAAAAGTGGGCAAACAACATGAGCAGCACTTTTCAAAAGAAGACATACATACGGCCAACAAGCATGTGAAAAAATGCTCAACACCATGATCATCAGAGAAATACAAATCAAAACCTTGATGAGATACCATCTCACACCAGTCAGAAAGGCTCTTATAAAAAGAAAACAATACAAAACAGACAAACAAACAAAAAACAGATGTTGGGGAGGTTGTGGAGGAAAGGGAACGCTTATACATTGTTGGTGGGAGTGTAAATTATTTCAACCATTGTGGAAGGCATTGTGGTAATTCCTCAAAAAGTCAAAAACAAAACTACCTATTTGACCTGACAATCTCATTACTGGGTGTGTACCTCAAAGGAATATTAATCATTCTGTCATAAAGATACATGCATTTGTATGTTCATTTCAGCACTATTCACAATAGTAAAGACATGGAATCAACCAAAATGCCCATCAACGGTATACTGGATAAAGAAAATGTGGCATATATACACCATAGAATACTATGCAACCATTAAAAAGAATGAGATCATGTTCTTTGAAAGAACATGGATGCAGCTGGAGGCCATTATTCATAGCAAACTAACACAGGAACAAAAACTAAATACCATAAGTTTTCACTTATAGGTGAGAGCTTAAAGATGAGAACACATGGACACATAGAGGAAAATAAAAAATACTGGGGCCCACCAGAAAGTGGAGGATGGGAGGAGGGAGAGGATCAGGAAAAAGAATTAATGGGTGCTAGACATAATTCTTGGGGGATGAAATAATCTGTACAACTAACTCCCATGACATGAGTTTACCTATATAAATAACCTACACATGTACTCCTGAACTTAAAAGATTTAAAAAAAGAATTTATCTGTGGTGATGGAGTTTAGGTTGTTCTATGTTGATTTCTATTTGTTGTTAACGTCCGACCCAAAGCATCATCCAATACAAATTGTAGCAAGTTATTGATTCTAAATAAATGATTCACCTTAAAAAAAAAAAGAAAGAAACATTGGGACTTCTGGCTATGGTACAGTGAAGAGGACAGCAAAAATCCTCTGCTCCCAAATAACTATAAAATGGGATAATACTGTTTTTGAAAAAGCCCACCACTGTGTTAGGGCCATGGCAATGAACAATGGCAACGAAAAAAAACTGAGAAGCATTTATTCATGAGTAACTGAATTTTAGGGAAGAACAATGAGAGTCTGTGGCATTATTTTCTGAGGTTGCTCTTATTCCACCACCATATTAGTAGGTGAGAGAATTCTACCACAGCAGAGTGGCAGTGAAAATCAACAGCTTCCCTGAAATGGGGGGCTAGCTTCGTTTGGAGCAGTGAATGGAAACTCTATGTCCAGTGACATTGTCAGTAAAAGTCGCAAACTTGGTAGAAAATGAGCAGGGAAAGCCAGCAGCAATGGTAGTCTAGGGTGCAACCCTGATTGGGTCAATGGCAAACCAAACCATTATCTAAAATGACCAACCAATTATCTAAAATTTAACAGGAAGTTCTGTGCATGAAAGAACAACAAAGGAGCTATTCTTGGCATTTAGAAGGCTGTGTGGATGTACAGGGAGATCTAAAATGGCCTGGTGCACATTAAAAGCTGGGAGTATTTGAGAATTGCCTGAAAACCACACACACATTCATCAGAAATGGGTGGATGCTTTCTGCTGTGTGGATATTTTTGTTACCGAAACATGCTGAAATTTGGTTCCAAATGTTGGAGGTGAGGACTAATGGGAGATGTTTGGGTCATGGGGCCAGATCCCTCATGAATAGATTTATTCCCTTCTTGGAGGGGGCTAAGAAGATTGAGTTCTCAATATTACTTCCCATGAGAACTGGTTCTTAAAAATAGCCTAGTATCTCCTCCTCTCTCTTGCTTCCTCTCTCACCATGTGATCTCTGCACATGCCAACTTCACATCAGCTTCCACCATGAGTAGAAACAGGATGAGGCTTTCACCAGATACATGATCTTCCAGCCAGCAGGATTATGAGCCAAATAAATATTTTTTATGTATAAGTTACCCAGCCACAGATATTTCTTTATAGCAACACTAACATTAAGTCAATGCTTTCTTGACTCAAGTTGTTGGAGTAAAATGTCTTACCATCATTTGCTGACCAATCATTTACTGACCATTAAATTGTGTAAGCACAAGGGTGACACCTAGGAAGCCAGGTTAAAAATAAAAAATTAAAAATTACAAAAGGCCTTGTCTCTCTGCCACTGAGCTCATGGTCTTTCCTTCCCTACTAGTCTTCTCTGCTCTGAGGAGCTCCAAGTGGCTCTGTCCCAGCCTCTGTTGCCCTGTGACCTGCAGGTACTGGGAGAGTCAGAAGGAGGATAGTTGGACACCCCAGAAGCTGAGTAATCATGGCTGACTAAGGATATTAAATGCCAGTTCTCCTCAGAAAGAAGATCAAAGTTACAGGTGAATGGTCATGATCTGAATGGAAAGCTGAAGGAGAAAGGTCAAGATTTGAAGAGTCCATAGGAAGAAGCTGGGACACAAAAAAGTAATGCAGTAAGAGTAAGGCAGAAATTTACCGCCAAGAAGCAGAGTCCCATGTGTAGGATAGGTGGTGGTGCTTCTCTGCTCCCCTCACCCCTGCAACATGATGCTGACTTCCAAATTGTCAGGGAGACCCTTTGCCCTTGTGACCTTGGGACAATGCTGTTGGTGGAAATCTGAGAACTTCCCAAGGACAGAACACTGAATGGTCAGCTTGTGCTGGTGCACCTGCAACTCCCTTTAGGCTTGAACTGAGATGGCTGATGTCATACTGATTATGCACCTGTTGTGGGCCACTATTTTGCCCAGGGAACCTTGGCCCTTTTGTTGCCAAATTACCTGATCTCTCACAAACATACCCAAGAATCTCTTGTGACTTTGGCAACCACAAGAGACCAGTGGTCCCTGGGGAACTGCAGGGTCCCTGGAAATCTAGCCCTGGTGCAGATCACCCCTGGGAGAAGGGGAAGCACAGCTTGCCAAGGCCCCTGTTGAGACAAAGAAAATGTAGGTACAGTACCAATTGCTAAAGGGTGTGGCACCAGTGGCCAGGCATAGACATTGAGAGGTTGTCATCTCTCACTCCCCCATCTACCATTGTGTATACAGCAGAGGCTTTCCCCAATGGGGACTGTTGTGAATGCACTTGGAGAGAGCCTTTCCAGCATTTTTGTAGTAGCTGCATCACTGTGAAAAGTGAGCTCATGACTCTCAGTCTTACATTAAAACTGGGGCCCATTTCCTGCTCCTTATATAGAGTGGCAGTGTCCTGACAATGAAGGGAAGACACAAGCCATAAGGCTCTCTGCTCTAAACTGGGAGAAAAGGTTTTGCTCTAAGTCCATTTTGGTGGTTGCTGCCAGAGGGACGTTTCTGCAGGCTTCAGTTGCACCAGGAGCCAAAAGACAATGTCTTTATGAACTGAAGTTTATCAGCGCTGAGACAGAAGCATGATAGGGAAGTTGACCACATTCCTGACTGCAGAGGACAAGGAGCTGGTGCAGCCTCCATCCCCACACCAGAGGCCTCAGTGAACCCCAACATTATTGTCGCCACCACCTCATCATCAACAATTGGTTGACTTGCCTCATTTCTGTGCTACCTGAGGGCAATCCAGTTCTTACCCTTAAGTGCTACCTATTGGGCTGGAAACTGAACTGTACCTGCAAATAAAAAAACCTGCCTTTAGAAAGGCAAGGCGCTAGAGCATGAGATAACCTTACTGAGACCTTCACACTCCCAGCCCTATAGATGATAGTGTGTCGGTTCATATCTCAGCACAATGCAACAACAAGCAGCATTTGAGAAAGCCACCACACAAGAGCAGTCCATAACCACAGAACCAACACAGAGCCTTGGCCCTCTGAAAACACCAAGAAAGGAAGCTGAACAATCATACACCACGTACACCACAGTCAAACCCTCAAGGAAAACAGGAATAGAAAATGTAAGTCTCATCCAAATGATAGAAAATTCAAATATGACTGGCACAGTGGCTCACACCTGTAATTCCAGCACTTTGGGAGGCCGAGGTGGGTGGATCACGAAGTCAAGAGATCGAGACCATCCTGGCCAACATGGTGAAACCTTGTCTCTACTAAAAATACAAAAATTAGCTGGACGTGGTGGTGCACAGCTGTAGTCCCAGCTATTTGGGAAGCTGAGGCAGGAGAATTGCTTGAACACGGGAGGTGGAGGTTGCAGTGAACCAAGATTGCCCCACTGCGCTCCAGCCTGGTGACAGAGTGATACTCCATCTCAAACAAACAAACAAACAAAAGTTTAAATATAAGAAGTGACAGCTCCTTCATATGAAAAAGAATCAGGGCAAAACCTCTGGCAGTACAAAAAGAGTGTTTTGACACCTCCAAAGGATCACACTAGCTTTCTAGCAATGGATCCTAACCAAAGTGAAAATTCTGAAATGACAGATAAAGAATCAAAGTATTGACGGCAAGGACGTTCGATGAGATCCCAGAGAAAGTTGAAAACCATGCAAAGAAACCAGAAAAACAATTCAGTGCATAAAATAGGAGATAGCTATATTAAAAAAAAAAAAAAAAAAAAAAAACAAAAAACTTCTGGAAATGTAAACTTCACTAAAGGAATTTCAAAATTATTTCTTCTTCTTGGTCTACTCTAGTGGTAAAGCTTTTAATTTTTCTAAGAAGAAAGAATTTAAGAGCTTAAAGACTAGTCTTTTTTTTTTTTCTTTTTTATTATACTTTAAGTTCTAGGGTACATGTGCACAACGTGCAGGTTTGTTGCATATGTATATATGTGCCATGTTGGTGTGCTGCACCCATTAACTCATCATTTACATTAAGTATATCTCCTAATGCTATCCTTGCCCCCTCCCCCCCACCCCACAACAGGCCCCAGTGTGTGATGTTCCCCTTCCTGTGTCCAAGTGTTCTCATTGTTCAGTTCCCACCTATGAGTGAGAACATGCGGTGTTTGGTTTCTGTTCTTGCGATAGTTTGCTGAGAATGATGGTTTTCAGCTGTATCCATGTCCCTACAAAGGACATGAACTCATCCTTTTTTAAGGCTGCATAGTATTCCATGGTGTATATGTGCCACATTTTCTTAATCCAGTCTGTCACTGATGGACATTTGGGTTGATTCCAAGTCTTTGCTATTGTGAATAGTGCCGCAATAAACATACGTGTGCATGCGGAAGACTAGTCTTTTGAATTAACCCAGTCAAACAAAAATAAAGAATTATTAAAAATGAACAAAACCTTTGAGAAATAGGGGATTATGATTTTTAGACATTCCTGATATAAGAGAAGAAAAAAGTGATCAATCTGGAAAACATATGTGGGGGAATAATTCAGGAAAATTTTCCTAATCTTGCTAGAGAGACCAAAGAAATCTGCATCCACATAAAAGAAATTCAGAGAACACCTACAAGGCACTATGTAAGATGAACATCACCAAGACATATACTCATGAGTCTATCCAAGGTCAACACTAAAGAAAAAATCTTAAAGGCAGCTAAATAAATGGGCCAAATTATCTATAAGGTAAAACCTATCAGATTAACAGCAGACATCTCAGCAGAAATCTTACAAGCCAGAAAAGATTGCGAGCCTATTTTCAGTTTTCCAAAGCAAAAAATCAACCAGCTAAGAATTTTACATTCAACCAAACTAAGCTTGGTAAACAAAGTAGTCTTTCCAGACAAGCAAATACTAAGAGAATTTGTCATCACTATACCAGTCCTACGAGAAATAATCAAAGAAGTTATAAAGATAGAAACAAAAGGGTGACACTTGCTACCATAAAAGTTCACATAAATATAAAGTGTTTAGGTCCTATAAAGCAAGCACAATTGAGAATACAAAGCAAGTAGCTCACAATACTATGACAGGAAAAAAAAACCCTCACATATCAATATTAACCTTGAACATAAACTGCCTAAATGCTCCAGTTAAAAATGCAGGTTGGCAAATTGGATGAAAAAACAAGACCATCTACTGCCTACGAGAAACCCACCTAATGTATAAAAACAACCAGAAACTCAAAGTAAAAGGACACAAAAGGATATCTCATCAAATAAAAAATAAAATGGAACACAGGTTACTATTCTTATATCAGATAAAGCAGACTTTAAATCAAAAACAGTAAAAAAAAAAAAAAAAAAAAAAAGACAAAGAAGGGCATTATATAATGATAAAGAGTTTAATTCCACAAGGTGGCTTAATATATATATATATGTATGTAACACCAGGGCATTCATATTTATAAAACAAATATTACTAGATGTAAGAAAGTAGATAGCAGCCATAAAGCAATAGTAGGAAATTTCAGTACTCCACTGACAGCATGAACAGATCATTAAGGGAGAAAACTAACAAACTCTGGACTTAAGTGGGGCTCTTGACTGAATGGAGCTAATAGACATATACAGAACATACCACTCAACAAAGACAGAATATACATTTTTCTCATTTGCTTATGTAACAGTCTCTAAAATTGACCATATAATTTGCCATAAAGCAAGTCTCAACAAATTCAAAAAAATCAAAATCATATCAAGTGTCTTCTTAGACCACAGTGGAATAAAATTAGAAATCAATAGCAAGAGGAACTCTCAAAACCACACAAAGATACAGAAACCTCCCAATGTGGGATCCAGCCACATTGTAGGTGCATTTGACTGGACAACTAGGTCTATACCTCTCTGAAATGGAGCTCCCAGAGGGAGGGGCAGGACCAGGTTGCCATCTTTGCTGTTCCACAGTCTTCACTGGTGATACCTCCAGGTACTGGAAAATCCAAGGCAACTAAGGATTGGAATGGGCCCCTAGTATACCACAGCAGCCTTATGGAAAAGTGACCAGACTGTTATGTGGGTGCCCATTCCCAAATCTCCTCACTGAGAAGGTTCTCCAGGCCTGGGTCTCCAGCCACCCTCCACCAGAGCTATTGAGTCACTAAAAACTCAGCAACCTCCTGGACAGAGCTTCCAGGGGCAAGTGAAAGCCTCTCTGTTACTGCCTCTGCAGTGGAAGGAACTGACTTTGCTACCATCAGACTAATGAAGAAGCAAAGACCCTAAATGCTTTACCCACACCTCCAGAAAGTTGAAGTTGACCCAAGGAAAAGAGGCCAATCCATCTCCCACAGGTCCCACACAGTCCACACTGCTTGTCACCAGACAGAGAAACCCTGGCTTAGGCCCAAAGCACAGGACACCTATCTTGGGTTGATTGCACTGAGCAATTGCTGACCTGCATCTGTCTTGGGAGGAGACTGCAGGAGACAAGCAAAATGTCCTTGGCCAAAACCAATATTAAGGTCCCTTTCTCTGCACCTCTAAGCTGAGGAAGGAATAAAAACACTGAGATCTCCCCAGAGCTGCAGTAGGCAGCTCCAGAGTGCCAAGTCACAATCTCCAGCCAGTACTCAAGAGGGAGAGAAACCCACACACTTTCAGAGCATTGAGAGAAAACATAGCTCTGGTGGAAGGTGGCTCCCCTAGGGGAGCCACACAACCAAGCAAGAATCTACCAACTAACCAATAAGCTGAAATGCTACCTACTGACTCATACCCCAAAACTTTAACACTGAAAATACCTCACTAACATTCTCCCCTCTGAAACAAGAGACAAGAAGTAAGCTTCAAATAAAGACCCAGCACTAAGCCTTGTCCCAGTGAAAACATCCAGAAAATAAATCTATTAACTGTACTCAATCTACATTGCAGTTAAAAGAATGCCCACATGCAGAGATGAGAAAGAACTATAGTAACTTAAATGGCCACAGTGTCATATATCCTTTGAACAACAGCACCAGTTCTCCAACAAGCGTTCTTAACCAGACCAAACTGGCTGGAATGGCAGAAATAGAATTAAGAATATGAATAAGAATGAAGATCATCAAGATTCAGGAGGATGACAAAACCAAATCCAAGGAAAATAAGAATCACAATAAAGCAATACAGGAGTTGAAGATGAAATAGCCAGTATAAAAAAGAATTTAACAAATCTGACAGAATTGAATAGCACAATACAAGAATTTCACAGTGCAATCACAGGTATTAACAAAAGAATAGACCAAGCTTAGGAAAGAATCTCAGAACTTGAGGGCTAGTTCTCTGAAGTAAGACAGACAAAAACAAAGAAAAAAATAAAAAAGGAATAAACAAAACCTCCAAGATGTATGGGATTATGTAAAGAGGCCAAATATATGAATCATTGGCATCCCTGAAAGAGAGGGGAGAAAGCAAACAATTTGGAAAACATATTTCAGCATATTGTCCATGAAAATTTCCCCAACCTTGCTAGAGAGGCCAACAGTCAAATTCAGGACATACAGACATCTCTTGCAAGATTCTACACAAGATCATCCCCAAGACACATAATTACCAGGTTTTCCAAGGTTGAAATGAAAGAAAGAATGTTAAAGGCAGCTAGAGAGAAAGGACAAGTCATCTACAGAGGGAACATCATCAGGCTGACAGTGAACCTCTTAGCTAAAACCCTACAAGCCACAAGAGACTGGGGGCCTATATTAAACATTCTTAAAGAAAATAGAATTCAACCAAGAATTTCATATCCAGCCAAACTAACCTTCCTAAGTAAAGGAGAAATAAGATCCTTCTAGATAATCAAATTTTGAGGGAGTTTCTTATCACCAGACTTGCCATACAAAAGATCTTGAAAGAAGCACTAAATATATAAAGGAAAGACCACTACCAGTTAATACAAAAACATACTCAAACACACAGACCAGTGTCACTATACAGCAACCACACAAACCACACAAACAAACCAACACAATAACCAGCTAACAGCACAATGACAGGATCAAATCCACAGGTATCAATAATAACCTTGAATTTAAACAGGCTAAAGGTCCCACTTTTTTCTTTTTTTTTTTCTTTTTTTTTGGAGACAGGGTCTAACTCTGTTACTGAGGCCGGAATGCAGTGTGTGATCTCAGCTCACCCCAACTTCTGTCTCCCAGGCTCAAGCCATCCTCCAACCTCAGCCTCCTGAGTAATTGGGACTACAGGCATGAACCACCACCATGCCTGGCTAATTTTTGTATTTTTTGTAGAGATGGGGTTATGCCATGTTGCCCAGGCTGGTCTCAAACTCCTGAGCTCAAGCAATCCACCCCCCCTTGGCCTCCCAAAGTGCTGAGATTATATGTGTAAGCCACTGCATCTGGTCTAAATGTTCCACTTAAAAGGCACAGAGTGGCAAGCTGAATAAACAAGCAAGACCCAATGGTATGCTGCCTTCAATAGAACCTTCTTACACAGAATGAAATCCATGGGCTCAAAATAAAGGAATGGAGGAAAATCTATGAAGCAAATGAAAAAAGGAAAGCAGCAGGGGTTGCAATTCTAGTTTCAGACAAAATAGTCTTTAAACCAATGAAGATCAAGAAGGACAAAGAAGAACATTACATAATGGTAAAGGATTCAATTCAACAAGAAGCTCTAACTATTTTAAATATATATGCACCCAGCACAGGAGCACTCAGACTAATTATAGAGTGAGTTCTTGGAGACCCACAAAGAGACATAGGCACCCACACAGTAATAGTGGGAGACTTCAACACTCCACTGACAGTATTAGACAGATCATTGAGGCAGAAAATTAACAAAAATAATCAGGACCTGAACTCAACATTGGACCAAATGAATTTGATAAATTTCTAGGAACTCTCCACACAAAACAACAGAATTTACATTTTTCACATTGCCACATGTACATACTCTAAAATTGAGCACATATTTGGATATATAGCAATCCTCAGCCAATGCAAAAGAACTGAAATTATACCAAGCATACTCTCAGACCAACATGCAATAAAAATAGAAGTCAAGACTAAGAAATTCACTCAAAACTATGCAATTAAATGGAAATTAAACAATATGCTTCTAAATGACTTTTGGGTAAATAATGACATTAAGGCAGAAATCAGGAAGTTCTTTGAAACTAATGAGAACAAAGATACAACATACCAGTATCTCTTAGACACACTTATGGCAGTGTTAGGAGGGGACTTCCTAGCACTAAATGATCACATTAAAAAGTTAGAAAGATCTCAAATTAACAACCTAATTTCACAACTGAATGAATTAGAGAAGCAAGAACAAATCAACCCCAATGCTAGCCAAAGACAAGAAACAACCAAAATCAGAGCTGAACTGAAGGAAATCAAGACACAAAACAACATTCAAAAGATCAATGAAACCAGGAGTTGTTTTTTGGAAGAAATTAATAAGATAGGTATATCCCTAGCTAGACTAATAAAGAAGAAAAGAGAGAAGATGCAAATAAACACAATTATAATTGAGGAAGGGAATGGTACCACTGACTCCACAGAAATAAAAATAACCACCAGAAACTACTATGAACAACTTTATGCACATAAACTAGAAAACCAAGAAGATGGATAGATTCCTGGCACATACAACCTCCCAGGACTGAACCAGGAAGAAAATGATTCCCCAAACAGATTAATAATGAGCTCCAAAATTGAACCAGTAGTAAATAGCCTTCCAATCAACAAAATGCCCAAGAGCAGATGGATTCACAGCCAAATTCTACCAGATGTACAAAGAGTTGATATCATTCCTACTAAAACTATTCCAAAAAAATTGAGGAGGAGGGACTCCTCCCCAACTCATTCTATGAGGCCAGCATCATCCTGATACCAAAACCTGTCAGAGAGACGCAAAAAAGCAAAACAAAGCAAAACAAAACAAAAAACTTTAGGCCAATATCCTTGATGAACATTGATGCAAAAATCCTCAATAAAACACTTGCAAGCTGAATCCAGCAGCACATCAAAAATCAAAAAGCTTATCCACCAAGATCAAGTAGGCTTCATCCCCAAGATGCAGAGTTGGTTCAGCATACGCAAATCAATAAATGTGATTCATCACATACACAGCACTAAAGACAAGCACTACATGATTATCTCAATAAAGGCAGAAAAAGCTTTCAATAAAATTCAACACCCATTCATGTTAAAAACTCTCAATAAACTGGATATTGAAAAAATATATTTCAAAATAATAAGAGGCATTTATGACACTCCCACAGCCAACATCATACTGAATGGGAAAAAGCTGGAAGCATTCCCCTTGAAAACTGGTAAAACACAAGTTTGCCCTCTCTTACCACTCCTATTCAACATAGTATTGGAAGTCCTAGCTAATCAAGCAAGAGAAATAAATAAAGATTATCCAAATAGGAAGAGAGGAAGTCAAATTATCTGTTTGCAGATGACATGATTCTATATCTCAAAATCTTATAGTCTTGGCTCAAAAGCTCCATTAGCTGGTAAACAACTTCAGCAAAGTTTCAGGACACAACATCAATGTGTAAAAGTTCATAGCATTCCTATGCACCAATAGCAGTCAAGCAAAAATCAAATCAGAAAGGCAATCCCATTCGCAATTGCCACAAAGATGAATAAAATACCTAGGAATACAGCTAACCAGGGAGGTAAAATATCTCTACAATGAGAATTACAAAACACTACTCAAAGAAATTAGGAAAGACATAAATACATTGAAAAATATTCCATGCTCACGGATAGAAATAATCAATATTATTAAAATGGCCACACTCCCCAAGCAATTGACAGATTCAATGCTATTCCTATTAAATTATCAGTGACATTCTTCACAGAAGTAGAATAAACTACTTAAAAATCCACATGGAACCAAAAAGGAACCTGAATAGTTAAGACAATGTTAAGCAAAAAGAATAAAGCTAGAGCCATTGTTACCCAACTTCAAGCTATACTACAGGGCTACAGAAACCAAAACGTCATGCCATTGCTACAAAAACCGGCACATAGGCCAATGGAACAGAATACAGAGCCCAAAAATAAGGCTGCACACCTATAACCCCGTGATCTTCAACAAAGCTGACAAAAAAAGCAATGGGGAAAGGACTCCTTATTCAATAAATGGTGGTGGGATAACTGTCTAGCCATATGAAGAAGATTAAAGCTGAACTCCTCCCTTACAACATATAAAGTATCAACTCAAGACAGATTAAACACTTAAATGTAACACCCAAAACTATAAAAACTCTGGAAAACGATCTAGGCAATACCATTCTGGACATGGAAACAGGCAAATATATGACAAAGACACCAAAACCAATAATAACAAAGGCAATAATTGACAAGTAGAATCTAATTAAATTTAGGAGTTTCTGTGCAGAAAAGGAAACCTGCAGAATGGGAGAACATTTTCTCAAATTATGCATTTGACAAAGGTTTAATATCTAGAATCTATAAAGAACTTCAACAAATTCACAAGAGAAAAACAACCCCATTAAAAATTGAGGCATTAACAGACTTTTTAAAAGAAGGCATAAATGTGGCAAACAAGCATATAAAAAAAAACTCAACATCACTGATTGTTAGAAAACCGCAAATCAAAACCATGATGAGATACCATCTCACACCAGTCAGAAGGGCTATTATTAAAACGTCAAAAAATGACAGATACTGGCAAGTTTTCACAGAAAAGGGAACACTTGTACACAGTTGGTGGGAGTGTAAATTAGTTTAACCATTGTGGAAAGCAGTATGGTGAATCCTCAAAGAGCTAAAAGCAAAACTACCATTCCACCCAGCAATCCCAGTATTGTGTACATACCCAGAGAAATATAATTATTCCACCATAAAGACACATGCATGTGTATGTTCATTACAACACTATTCACAATAGCAAAGATAATGAACCAACCTAAATGCCCATCATTGGCAGATTGGATAAAGAAAATGTAGTACATTTACGTATGGAATACTAGGCAGTCATAAAAAATAGTGAGATTGTGTCTTTTTCAGGAACGTGGATGCAGCTGGAGGCTATTATCCTTCTCAAACAAACACAGGGACAGAAAATCAAATACCAACCACATGTTTTTACTTGTAGGTGGGAGCTAAATGATAAGAACCTATGAACACAAAGAAGGCAACAACAGACACTGGCATCTACTTGAGGATGGAGGTCAGAAGGAGGGAGAGAAAAAGAAAAGAAAAGATAACTACTGGGTGCAGGGCTTAATTCCTGGGTGATGAAATAATCTGTACAATAAACCCCCATGACATCAGTTTACCTATGTATCAAATCTTCACATGTACCCTCAAACCCAAAAAGTTAAAAGAAGGAATAAAAGATTCAAATAAACATAATCAGAAATGATAAAGGCAACATTACAACTGATACCACAGAAACACAACACATCATCAAAGATTACTAAGAACATCTCTGTGTGCACAGCCAGAAAATCTAGAGTAAATGGATAAATTCCTGGAAACATACAACCTCCCAAGATTGAACTAGAGTAAAATAAAAATACCAAACAGAGCAATAACGAGTAATGAAATTGAATCAGCAACGAAAAAAATACCAACAAATAAAAGCTCAGGACCAGATAGATTCCCAGCTGAATTTTACCAAACATAGAAAGAAGAGCTGGTACCAACCTTACTGAAACTATTCCAAGAAAAAAAAAAAAAATGAGGAGGAGAGATTCCTCCCTAACTTATTATATAAAACCAGTAGCATCTTCATACTAAAATCTGACAAGGACACAACAAACAAAGAAAACTAGAGGCCAATATCCCGATAAACATACACACACGAGTTTTCAGCAAAATAAAAGCAGTCCAAATCCAACAGCACATCAAAAAGATGATCATGATCAAGTGGATTTTTGATCATGATCAAGTGGGTTTTATTCCAGGGATGCAAGGATGGTTCAACATATGCAAATCCATAAATGTGATTCACTACGTAAAGAGAAGCAAAGAGAAAAACCATATGATCATCTCAATAGATGCAGAAAAAGGATTTGATAAAATCCAACAACCCTTCATTAGAAAACCAATCAACAAACTATGCATAGAAATAACATACCTCAAAAATAATGAGTCATATATGACACACTCACAGAAAAGATCATAATGAATGGGGAAAAGTTGAACACACTTTCCCTAAGAACTGAAAGAAGGCAAAGCTCTTCTTTCTCACCACTCCTATCCAACATAGTACTAGTACTAGTAGTCCTAGTGGGAGTAAACGGGCAAAAGAAACAAACCAAATAATTCTAAATAGATAAAGAGGAAGTCAAACTATCTGTGAACACTGATAACATAATCTTATACTTAGAAAACCTTAATGATTCCTCCAAAAGACCCTTAGACTTGACAAATGACTTTGGTAAAGTTTCAGGATACAAAATTAGTATACAAAAAGCAATAGCACTTCTATACCTCAACAATATTGAAGCTGAGAACAAAATCAAGAACTCAATTCCATTTACAATAGCTAAAAAATAACTGAGAATACATCCTGATAGACTTGTACAAGGAGAACCTTAAAACATTGATAAAATGAATTGTAGGTTAAACAAACAAATGGATAAACATTTTATACTCATGGTTAGGGGGAGGCAATACTGTTAAGATAACTGTACTGTCCAAAGCAATCTACAGACTCAATGCTATTCCTGTCAAATTACCAATGTCATTTTCACAGAATTAGAAAAAGCACCACAAAATTCACATGGAACCAAAGAAGATCCCATATAGCCATATGTAGCAATCTTTAGCAAAAAAAAAAAACAAACAAAAAAAAACAAAAAACAAAAAAACCCTGGAAGCATCACATTACTTGACTTCAAATTATACTATAAGGTTATAGTAACCCAAACAGCATGTTACTGGTATAAAAATAGACACATAGGTCAGTAAGACAGGTTAGCAAACCTAGAAATAAAACAACATACCTATAGCCATATGATCTTTGAAAAAGTCAACAACAATAAACAATGGGACAGGACACCGTCTTAAATAAATGGTGCTGGAAAAACTGGCCAACCTTATGCAAAAGAATGAAACTGAACCCTTATCTCTCACCATATACAAAAGTGGACACAAGATGGATTAAAGATTTAAATGTAAGACCTAAAACTATAAAATTAGTAGAAGAAAACATACAAAAAACTATTCTGGCCATTGGCCTAGGCAGAGAATTTATGAAGACCTCAAAAGCAAATGCAAGAAAAAGTAGACAAATGTAACTTAGTTAAACTAAAGAGCTTCTCCATAGCAAAAGAAGCAATGAGCACAGTAAACAGACAATGTACACAATGGAGAAAATACTTGCAAGCTATGCATCAGAAAAAGGACCAATATCCAGAATGTATAAGCAATTCAAACAAATCAACAACAAAATACCAAATAAACCAATTAAAAAGTGGGCAAAGGATATGAAGAAATATTTTTCAAAAGAAGATATACAAGTGATCAAAAACGTATGAAAAAAATGGTCTTCATCAGTAGTCATGAGAGAAATTCACATTAAAATCACAATGAGATACCACTCATGCCAGTCAGAATGGCTATTATTAAAAAGTCAATAAACAACATATTTTGGTGAGGATGTGGAGAAAAGGGGAGAAACGGGAACACTTATATACTTTCAGTGGGACTGTAAATTAGTACAACATTTATGGAAAACATTATGGAGATTTCTCTAGGACTAAAAATGGAACTACCATTCAATCCAATAATCTCACTGATGGGTATCTACCCAAAGGGAAATAAATCATTATATCAAAAAGATGTCTGCACTCATGCGTTTATCTCAGCATTGTTTACAATAACCAAGAATAGGAAATCAACCCACGTGTCAATCAACTGATAATTGGATAAAGAAAATGTGGTATATTATGGAATACTACACAGCCATAAAAACAATGAAATCATGTCTTTTGCAGCAACATGGTTGAAAATGGAAGCCATTATCCTCAATAAAATAACTCAGAAAAAGAAAGTCAAGTACCACATGTTGTCACTTGTAAGTGGGAGCTAAACAATGGATATACATTAACACACAGAGCGGAATAATAGACATTTAAAACTATGAAAAGTAGTAAGGTGGGAGTGGGTAAAGGTTGAAAAATTACCTATTGGATACAGTGTTTACTATTTGGGGAAAGGATACACTAAAAGCCCGGACTTCAGTACTATGCAATATATGCATGGAGGAAATCTGCATTTGTACCTCCTAAATATATTTTAAAACAACACAGAACAAAACTAAGCAGCATCTATTAAACTACTGCCACTTTAGGCAATATGGTTTTCACACGCGGAGATGAATGCTCATAGTTGTTAAATGCTCTGACTTTGTAAGGGTAGCTAGACATTCAAATTTTAATATGAACTCTCCCGAGTTTTAACTGTTGGCAAGTAATTCAGTTTTAAAAATTACAAAACACTGTATGGGCCAACAAAACACACCCATGAACTGCAGGCAGATTATGGGACTCTCCTTTGCCACTTCTATTAAAAAAATGCTTACGTATCTCAGAATACAATTAACTTCAATTTACAGAGTTCACAAAATTATAAATCTTAAATCAATTGCTTAGGCAACACAAGAAATCAGTATCCCAGTTCACTTAAAAGCATACCTTTTGTTTTTCATCTTTTGTTTAACCTGCTTCTTATCTGAGTGTACATTGTCTTTATGCAGTTGTTTCTTCAAGCAGTTGGGTTGGGTTTTATTAGATATATTTTAAGAAGAAAATTTTATGTTACAATTTTCTTTGTTGGCCCTCTTGCAAATATAGTGGTCTTATAATGTAACAATATTTAATCATAAAATGTTATGGAAATACCAATGTAGTAATATGCTTATTGATGTGGGCAACCATTAGAATTATATTTGTGTATTAAAAAGCTTTCATATTAAGAAAAATCTGAAATTTCTATTTTTCCATTAATTTTTTGAACAAATATGAATTTTTCAGATAATGTAAATAAGATATTTTTCTGTATTTTAATTATTTTTTTCAATTTTTCTTTTAGATACAGGAAATATTATGCACAGATTTGTTACATGGGAATATTGCATATTGCTGAGGTTTGGAGTACAGATCCTATTATCTAGGTAGTGAGCATAGTACCTCATAGGTAGGTTTTTAGTACACCCCCTCCCTCTACACTCTAGTAGTCCACAGTGTCTAATATTACCATATTTATGTCCATGTGTACTCAGGGATTAGCTCTCGCTCATAAGTGAAAACATGCAGTATTTGGTTTTCTGTTCCTGTGTTAATTTGCTTAGGGTTATAGCCTCAAGCTCCATCCATGTTGCTGCAGAGGAGATAATCCCATTCTTCTTTATTGTCATGTAGTATTCCATGGTATATACGTGCCACATTTTCTTTATCCAGTCTACTGTTGACGGACATTTAGGTTGATTCCATGTATTTGTTATTGTGAATAGCACTGTGATGAAAATACACATGCATGTGTATTTTTGGTAGAATGATACATTTTTGGGGGGTATTTACCCAGTAATGGGATTGCTAGGTTGAATGGTACTTCTGTGTTTTTTTTTTGTTTTTTTTTTTTAACAGAGTCTCACTCCCATTACCCAGGCTGGAATGCAGTGTTGTGCTTGTGGCTCATTGAAGCTCAAGTGATCCTCCCACCTTGGCCTTTCAAGTAGCTGTGATTACAGGTACGCACCACCATTCCTGTCTAATTTTTTGTATTTTTGGTAGAGACGAGGTTTTGTCATGGTATCCAGGCTGTTCTCAAACTCCTGGGCTCAAGCTATCCACCTGCTTTCAGCCTCCCAAAGTGCTAGGATTACAGGTGTGAGCCACCACACTTGGCCTGTTTTAAGTTCTTTGAGAAATCAGACACACAGAAATCTCCTGAGTGCTTTCCACAGTTGCTTGACTAATTTACATTCCCACCAACAGTGTGTAAGTGTTCCATTTTCTCTGTAGTCTCACAAACATTTCTTGTTTTTTGACTTTTTAGTGATGCCCATTCTGACCAGTATGAAACGGTATCTCATTATGGCTCTGATTTGCATTTCTCTAATAATTAGGAATGTGGAGCGTTTTTTATATGTTTGTTGACTGGTTGCATGTCTTCTTTTGAGTTGTATATGTTCATAATAGGTTTGTTTTGTTGTTGTTGATTTGTTTAAGTTCCCCATAGATCCTGCATATTAGGCCTTTGTCAGATGCATAGTTTGCGAATGTCTTCTCCCACTCTGTAGATTGTCTGTTTGCTCTGTTGATAGTTTCCTTTGCTGTGTAGAAGCTCTTTAGTTTAATTAGGTCCCATTTGTCTATTTTTGTTTTTGTTGCAATTGCTTTTGGGGACTTAGCCAAAAATCTTTACCAAGACCAATGTCCAGAAGAGAATTTCCTAGGTTATCTTTTGGGATTTTTATAGTTTGAGGTCTTATATTTAAATCTTTAATCGATCTTGAGTTAATTTTAATATATGAAAAACGTAAGCGTCCACCTTCAATCTGCATATGGTTGGCCAGTTATCCCAGCACCATTTATTGAATAAAGTCCTTTCCCCATTCCTTGCTTTTGTTTCACGTCGCAAAGATCAAATGGTGATAGATGTGTGGCTTTATTTCTGAGTTTTCTATTCTGTTCCATTGGTCTATGTGTCTATTTTTGTATCAGTACTAAACTGTTTTGGTTAACGTGGCTTTACAGTATAGTTTGAAGTCAGGTGGTGTGATGTCTCCAGCTTTATTCTTTTCGCTTAGGATTGCTTTGGATATTTGGGCTCTTTTTTTGTTTGTTTTATATGAATTTTGGAACAGTTTTTTTTCTAGTTTTGAGAATTACTTTGGTAGTTTGATAGGAGTAGCATTGAATCTGTAGATTTCTTTGGGCAGTACGACCATTTTTATAATATTAATTCTTCCAATTTATGAGCATAGAATGTTTTTCCATTTATTTGTGTCATCTCTGATTTATTTCAGCAGTGTTTTTTGGTTCTCCTTGAAGAGATCTTTCACCTCCTTGGTTAGCTGTATTCATGGGTATTTCATTTTTTTTGTGGCTCTTGGAAGTGGGATTATGCTACTGATATTTGTACATTGATTTTGTATCCTGAAACTTTACTAACATCATTTATAAATTCTAGGAGCGTTTCGACAGAGCCGTTAGGGTTTTCTAGGTACAGAATCATATAATCAGTGTGGATTCTTCTTTTCCTATGTGGATGCCTTTTATTTCTTTCTCTTCCCTGATTGCTCTGGCTTGGAATTCCATTAATATGTTGAATAGGAGTGGTGACAGTGGGCATATGTTCTTGGATCCAGTTCTCTGGGAGAAGGCTTCCATCTTTTGCTCATTCAGTATGCTGTTGGCTGTGAGTCTGTCATATACTGCTCTTACTATTTTAAGGTATGTTCTATGCATAGTCTGTTGAAGATTTTTATCATGAAGGAATGTTGGATTTTATCAAAAGCTTGTTCTGCATTTATTGAGATAATCATATGGATTTTGCTTTTGGTTCTGAATGTTTATGTGATGAATCACATTTATTGATTTGCATATGTTGAACCAGCCTTGCATCCTTTGAATAAAGCCTATGTGATTGTGGTATTAACTTTTGGATGTGCTACTGGATTCAATTTTCTAGTATTTTGTTGAGGTTTCTTGCATCTATGTTCATGAAGGATATTGTCCTCTGGTTTTCTTTTTTTAATTGTGTCTCTGCCAGCTTTTGGTATTAGACTGGCTTCATGGAATAAGTTAGAGAGAAGCCCTTCTTCCTCAAGTTGTTGGAATAGTTTCAGTAGGATTGGTATAACTTTTTTGTTTGTATATCTGGTATAATTCAGCTGGGACTCAATCTGGTTCAGGGATTTTTTTGGTTGGTAAGTTCTTTATCATTAATTCAACTTCAAAAGTTGAAATTTGTCTATTCACAACTTCAATTTCTTTGTGATCCAATGTTGCCCGGTTGTGTGTTTCTGGGAATTTATTCATTTTCTCCAGATTTTCTAATTTGTGTGCATAGAATTGTTTCTAGTAGTCTCTGAGGATCTTTCGTATTTTTGTGGGATCAGTTGTAATATTACCTTTGTCATTTCTGATTCTGCTTATTTGGATTTTCTCTTTCTTTTTCTTTGTTAAGCTAGCTAGGGGTCTATCAGTTTTTTTAAAAACCAACTCTTTGTTTTATTGATCTTCAGGATAAATGTTTACATCTCCATTTTATTAAGTTCTCTAATTTTCATTGTATCTTTTATTTTGCTAGCTTTGGGTTTGGTTTGTTCTTCTTTTCCTAGTTCCTTTAGGTGAAAAGTTAGATTGTAAATTTGAGATCTTTCTGACTTCTTGATGAAGGTGTTTAGGGGTATAAACTTTCCTCCTAACACAGCTTTGGCTGCATTCCAGATATTTTGGTAAGTTATGTACCTATTTTCATTAATGTAATATAACTTTTTTCTGCACTAATCTCAATGTTCACCAAGGAGTTATTCAGAAATAAGTTGTTTAATTTCCATGTATTTATGTAGTTTTGAGAGATGTTCTTGGTATTCATTTCTATTTTTATTGCACGGTGGTTCAAGAGTGTGCTTGGCATGATTTTAATTATTTTAAAGTTATGAGACTTGTTTTATGGCCAAGCATGTGGTTGATCTTGGAGGATGTTCTGTGTGCAGATGATAATAATGTGTATTCTGTGGTTTTGGGGCGAAGTGTTCTATAGATTTCTATTAGGTCCAATTAGTCAAATGTTGAAGTTAGGTCCATCATTTCTTTATTAGTTTTTTTGCTTTGATGATCTAACACTGTCAGTAGCATGTTGAAGTCTCCCATTATTATTGTGTGGTTGTCTAAGTCTTTTTGTAGGCCAATAAGTTGTTTTATGAATCTGGGTGCACCAGTGTGAGTTCATGAATCTTTAGAACAGTTATGGCTTCTTGTTGGATTGTACCCTTTATCATTACATAATGCCCTTCATAGTCCTCATTTTTTATTGGCTTAAAGTCTCTTATCTGATGTAAGAATAGTGGCTCCTGCTCTTTTTTGTTTTTCATTTGCATGGTAGATCTTAATTCACCCTTTTACTTTGAGTGTGTGGGTGTTGTTACATGTGAGCTGGGTCCCTTGAAGACAATAGATGGTTCAGTCTTGTCTTTTTGTCCAGCCTGAGCCTGTGTGTCTTTTACATGGGGTTGTTAGCCTATTTACGGTCAAGGTTAGTGTTGATATTTGAGATTTTTATCCTGTCATAGTGTTGTTAGCTGGTTGTTGTGTAGTCTTAACTGCACTGTTGTTTTATAGTGTCAGTAGGCTATGTGCTTACGTGTATTTTTATGGTAGCAGGTGTCATTCTTTTGCATCCATATTCAGCACTCCCTTAAGGACCTCTTGTGAGGCTGGTCTAATTGAAATGTATTCCCTCAACATTTGTCAGAGAATAATTTTATTTTTCCTTCACATATGAAGCTTAGTTTGACAGGATACAAAATGCTGGGTTGAAATATCTTTTTTATGGACACTGAAAATAAGCCCCCAATCTTTTCTGACTTCTAAAGTTTCTGCTGACAAGTCTGCTGTTATCCTGATGGGGTTCCCTCTCTAGGTGACCTTACCCTTCTGTCTAGCTGACTTTAAGATTTTTCTTTTGCATTGACCTTGTCGAATCTGATTACTACGTGCCTTGAGAATGATTGTCTTGTATAGTATCTGGCTGGGGTTCTCTGTATTCCTTTTATTTGCATATTTACCTCTCTAATGACATTAGGGAAATTTTCATGGATAGATCTTCAAATACATTTTCCAAGTTGCTTATTCTCCCTTTCTCTCAGGGATGCTAATTAGTTGTAGATCAGCTCTCTTTATGGAATTCATATTTCTTGGAGGTTTTGTTCATTTTTCTTAATTCTTTTTTCTTTATTTTTGTCTGTGTTGTCTCAAAGAACCAGTCTTTTAGTTCTAAGATTCTTTCCTCAGCTTGGTCTATTCTGCTAACACTTCAGATTGCATTATAAAATTTTTATAGTCAATTTTTGAGCTCAGTAAGTAGTCTTTCTTAAAACGAGCATTTAATCTTTTAGCTCTCGAATAATTTTACTAGATTGCTTGGCTTCCTGGGATTGAGTCTCAACTTTCTCCTAGATCTCGATGAGCTTCCTTGCCATCCAGATTGTGAATTCCATTTCTGTCATTTCAGACAATTCACACTGATTAAGAATTATTGCTGGGGAAGCTGTGGGCTCATGTGGAGGTATGGGGACACTGACTTTTTGAATAGCTAGAGTTCTTGCACTGATTCTTTTTCATTTTAGAGGGCTGTTTTATTTTTATTTTTATTTTTATTTTTTTTGAGACGGAGTCTCACTCTGTCGCCCAGGCTGGAGTGCAGTGGTGCAATCTCGGCTCACTGCAAGCTTTGCCTCCCGAGTTCACGCCATTCTCCTGCCTCAGCCGCCCGAGTAGCTGGGACTACAGGAGCCCACCACCACGCCCGGCTAATCTATTTTTTTTTTTTTTTTTTTTTTTTGCATTTTTAGTAGAGACGGGGTTTCACCGTGTTAGCCAGGATGATCTCGATCTGCTGACCTCGTGATCTGCACGCCTCGGCCTCCCAAAGTCCTGGGATTACAAGCGTGAGCCACCGCGCTCGGCCTGAGGGCTGGTATTATTTTAATTTTGGTGTAAATTGAGTATATTCATTGGCTTTGTTTCTAGAAGTTTTCAGAAGATTAAGGTCTCTACAGGGTCTTTGTTGTTCAATGCTTGCTCTTGGTTTTGTAGGGGGCAGAATTAGTAATTATTGGTGTTGTAGTTTGGGCTACAATCCAGTAGATGGCACTTGAGAGCAATGGGCCGTAGACAAATTACTACAAGTGGTTCCTTTGTGCTTGCAGCTGTGTTTCCTTCCCCGGGCACTGGTCAGAAAGAGAAACCAGCCCTAATGTTCAGGCACCCGACCTGGGGTTCCCAGCTTCCTCTCTCTCCAACCTCAGCAACTGTGTCTTTTCTCCATCCACATTCAGCACTTTCTCTCCAAAGATCTCTTGGGATTGGGAGTGGCACTTCCCGACTGCATCTAATTGACCATCCTGTAATTGTGACACTGTGTCTACAAGAGATGCCAGCTTCCTGACTTTTATCGCATTTTGATTTCTTACTGAGCAGCAAAAGGCCGGGTTCTTCTCACACACTGCTTGGGGTAGCCACTGTCACACTCACCCTCCAGGAGCTCAGGACACTGCCTTTTTATTCATTAATTATTTTATACATTCTACTTTTATTTTAGATTCAAGGGGTACATGTGTAAGTTTGCTACCTGGGCATGCTGCATGATGCTGATGTTTGGGGTGTGATTGATTCTATCACCCAAGTAGTGAGCACAGTACCCGATAGTTTTTCAACCTTTGTCCCTCTCCCCACCTCCCTCCTCCGTTCCCAGTGTCTACTTATTGCCATCTTTATGTCCAAAAATACCCATTGTTTAGCTCCCACTTGCAAGTGAGAACATGTAGTATTTGGTTTTATGTTCCTGCATTAATTTGCTTAGAATAATGTCCTCCAGCTGCATCCATGTTTGGCAAAGGACATGATGATTTGGTCTTTTTTATGGCTGTGAAGTATTCCGTAGTATATATACCACATTTCCTTTATCCATTCCATGGTTGATGTGCACCCGGGTTGGTTCCATGTCTTTTCTACTGTGAATAGTTCTGTGATGGACATATGTGTGCATGTGTCTTTTTGGTAGACTTATTTTCTTTTGGACATATGCCCAGTAATGGGATTGCTGGGTTGAATGGTAATTCTGCTTTAAGTTCTTTGAGAAATCACCAGACTGCTTTCCACTGTGCTGAACTAATTTGCATTAGAACCAACAGTGCATAAACATTCTCTTTTCTCTGAAGCCACACTAGCCTCTGTCATTATTTGACTTTTTAATAATACCCATTCTCACTGTTGTGAGATGGTATTTCATTTTGGTTTTGATTTGCATTTCTCTGATGATTAGTGATGATGAGTGTTTTTTCATGTGTCCATTGGCCACTTACATATATTCTTTTGAGAAATGTCTGTTCATGTCTTTTGTCTGTTTTTAAAAGGGTAATTTGTTTTTGGCTTATTGAACTGCTTAAATTCCTTATAGATTCCAGATATTAGACCTTTGTTGGATGCATACTTTATGACTGTAAATAATATTTTTATTATGTATTCAGTGTGTAATTCTTAGAAATATTGCTTTGAATATGCTTTATATTTTTGATAAGTATTTATTTGCATTTCTTGAAAAATACATGTTTCTCCTTTTCTTAGTAGAAAATGACCTAGAATTCCAGAAGTCAGTGAGGAACCTGGAACACAACACTTTTAGTATAAATTATTTAACAACAACAATTTTAACAATTTTAACAATTTATGACCATGTTTGATACATCACTACCTGAATGGAATGTCCCTTTTTGTATAATTTATTATGTTGCTCTGATATTGTTTTTCCTAATGGGGTAGGAACCTGTTTGTGTGACTGATTTCTTCACGGGAGCGTTATTTGACTTTTTCACTGAACTACAAATTCCTACATGTAAAGGTATGTTTTTCATTTTAAAATACATTTTGTTTTACTTTTTTCTTATAAAATTAAAGTCTACTAGTTGAAGAGTTAATTATTGTTTTTTAACTTTTAAGTTCAGGGGTACATGTGCAGGATGTGCAGGTTTATTACATAGATAAATGTATGCCATGGTGGTTTGCAGCACAGATCATCCCTTCACCCAGATATTAAGCCCAGTATCCATTAGCTATTCTTCCTGATGCTCTCGCTCCCCACACGCCCCCTGCAGGTGCCAGTATGTATTGTTTCCCCCCACACGTGTCCATGTGCTCTCATCCATCAGCTTTCGTTATAAGTGACAACACACGGTATTTGGTTGTCTATTCCTGCATTAGTTTGCTGAGACTAATGCCTTCCAACTCCATTCATATCCCTGTAAAGGACATGGTATCATTCCTTTTTATGACTGCATAATATGCCATGGTGTATATGTACCACATTGTCTTTATCCAGTCTATAATTGTTGGGCATTTAGATTGATTCAATGACTTTGTTATTGCAAATAATGCTGCAATGAACATACACGAGCATGTATCTTTATAATAGAATGATTTATATTCCTTTGGGTATCTATCCAGTAATGGGATTGCTGGGTCAAATGGTATTTCTGCCTCTAGGTCTTTGAGGAATTGCCACACTGTCTTCTACAATGGTTGAACTAATTTACATTCCCACCAACAGTGTAAAAGTGTTTGTTTTTCTCCACAACCTTGCCAGCATCTTTTTTTTTTTTTTTTTTTTTTTTTTTTTACTTTTTAATAATAGCCATTCTGATTGATGCAAGATGGTGTATGAGTCCATTTTCATGCTGCTATGAAGAAATACTTGAGACTGGGTATTTTATACAGAAAAGAGGTTTCATTAACTCACAATTCTGCATGGCTGGAAAGGCCTTGGGAAACTTACAAACATGGCAGAAGGTACCACTTCCCAGGGAGTAAGGAGAGAGAATGAATGCTGAGTGATGGGGGAAGCCCCTTATAAAACAATCAGTTCTCATGAGAATTCACTCGCTATCACGAGAACAGCATGTGCGAAACTACCCCCATGATTCAGTTATCTCCACGTAGTCCAGCCCTTGACATGTGGGGATTATTACAATTCAAGGTGACATTTTGGTGGGGACATAGAGAGAAACTGTATCAGATGTTATCTCATTGTGATTTTGATTTGCATTTCTCTAATGATCAGTGATGTTGAACTTTCTTCATATGTTTGTTTGTTGCATGTATGCCTTCTTTTGAGAAGTGTCTGTTCACGTCCTTTGCCCAATTTTTAACAGGGTTGTTTTTTTTCTTGTAAATTTGTTTAAATTCCTTAAAAATAAAATAAAATACATTTTAAATTGACATTTTTAAAAATAAATAATGGTGCTTATTGGCATCTCAATATAAATGTAGGGAGAAGCTTGTAATAGAGCAAACGTAAAGAAGCAAGGAGGTGACCATAACTCAAAATACCCTTGAGAGTTTTGTAACTTAACATAAAGCTTATGTTACCGGACAGATCACTGAAATTATATTAGTTTTTATTAGAACCATTTTTATGTGTTCTTATTTGTATTACTATTGATCTTGTCTTAATGAGCTAGACTTTGTTTTTCTGTCATTTGTAAGCAGGGCTAGTGTTCTCTGAAAGCATACAAGAACATTTTTAGCTCAGATTTACCACTTTTTAAGATGGTCATTTCAGAAAGCTCATTTTAGTGCATGTGTCATAGTTTTAACTCTAGAGTTTGCCATTGATCTTCAATACACAATATCTGAAAATTCGCCATGTCTATTAAGTTGGTAATTTTTTTTCAAGACCTATTATATAATAATTCAGTGTTTCTTTGAGCTGTCTTCACCAACACTTTTAGAAGTTCAAGGCTACTAACCTAGCAAGTTATGAGCACCAAATTCTCACTTACTTCCTTTCATGATTTCTCATTTTATAATTGATTCTATAAGCTGAACTATTTTACTTTTCTTTCAGCATTTCCTTTTCAATATAGGTTATTTTTCATTGACCACTTCGTCTTCTTAGAAGTTATATATCTTAAATATTTAGGGAAAGACATTCCACCTCATGAAGTTTCCTACTGTTAGACAATTCTCCTCTCTTCTTGACATTTTTAATGAGGTTTTTAAACAAAGGACAATTTTTATTCCTAGTTCTGCTTTGGGATTATATGACATACAAACAGCAGATACACATCTGCCTTAATGAAGCAAAGATGCGACTGTGGAAATTTACATCTTTCTTTGTTTGCTCCAAATAAATAAGCCAATATAAAGGTTGCTCTCCCATTCCTAACCAACCAACAGCTGCTCCAGCAGTAGTTGGCACAAATTGACATCCTTGCTGACATTTTTAGAGGCATAGCCAAAGGGTAAATGAACCTACAATTTAGCCTAGACTGTTTCCATGACAGGTGTGCCTACAAAAGAAGTTCAGGATCATTTTAAAGGATTTGTGTAGAAAATACAACACAGCTGCTGAGACCTGTTAGTACTGTGTAAAGGCTCTCCTATTTCCAAGACAGTTAATTTGATCATTTTTTGAGGGTCACAATCTACATGGCATGAACAATAGGTTCTTTCTGAGAGAGTTTAAAATAAAATATAATATAATTTTTAAAGGCTGGTGTTGTTACTACAAAATAGAAAAGCTCTTTCTTTCCAGTGAGGTGAATTACCATGCTGTACCTGTACTAGGCATATGAATAGAGCAATTCATGTATAAAGATAACTTCAAAACATGAGGCTGTCTTGTGAAAGGAATATCATTTTTGAAGTATAAGCATGAAGGATTTTTCAAAGATGAGTCTTTTTCTCAGAGTAATGTTGCATACAAACTGAAGATTGCCTGTTCTATTGGATTGTATAATGAAAAATCAATCAGTTTAATGGTTGACAAACTTTGACATTCAAATAAAAATGTTGCTGCTATTTTCATAAAGACCTGTAGGCAAAACGAGATTCCATGACTTTAATTTATGCAACAGCAAATGTCTGCCAAAACATTGTACAAATGACTGTATAATGAGGCAATAACAGAAAGAATCAAGGGAAAGGGAGCAGACGCCAAACTTTTCCACTTCTTGCAGATTACAGAACTGCTTTGACAAAACCAAATGAGATAAACTAAAAATGTCCCTCTGCTCTCTCATTACACCAGTGAATTTTGTTTGTGGAGAAATTCTTTTAAATTCTCTGCTATGATGCTTTGGTTATACTGCCCCTATCTTTTCCTCTTTCACAAAATAGATCATTTAAAACTTCCTTTCTTATGTTTAAAATGTATTCTTTCTCTCCTGTGTCTTAGATGAGCTTATATGTGATCTTTTTAAACTAAGCCTTATGGCAACAAAAGAAAACACTAGAGGTCCTAATTAGTAAAATTGCCAATATTATTAGTCTCAGACATTACCAGTTGCTTTGATGCTGACAGTATGAGAAATCTTAGTATATGCTCCCTGTGTAGTCTGAATGAGACTGTTTCTATTTTATCCAGGTGTCACATGGGGCTTAAGCATATTTGCAAAGGAGAGACTATAGAGATGTCAATGAATTTAAGCTGAGTGCGTAGAGATGAACAGAAATAGGGAGGGCTGTTTAGTGAAAAAATGGTTAGGTACTTAGTGTAGAGGCTCAATGAGTTTGAAGAATTAATGATGTGGGGAAAATTAAGTAATTGAACAAAAATGTAAGGAATTTGGGGTTAGAGTAGAATACTTAAATTTAATACTTTGGAGGCAATGCAATGATTGTTGATGGGTAGAGTGTAACAACGGGGGTTAGTGGTTAAGGTGGACAGGAGGAAGAAATCATTAAAGGGAGAATACATCAACACTGAAAAGCAAGGATTTTGTATATATTATCTAAATGAATGTTGTAGTTATCAATAATGCTAATAGTATTCATGATGGAGAGAGAGGAAGGCAATGAGCCAAGTGCTAAAGATGGAAATGAATGGGGAGAAGTAAGCAGCATTTTAATAGTTAACAATGACAAGGAAATGCAGCAGATGGCATGACTGTTAGCGTAAACTCCATAGGATCTTCAAAGGAAAAAGGAGAAATGGTTTTGAAGCAGCAATGTGGAGCAAGGAAGATATCTATTTTACCTCAGACTCTAGGTTACATAGGTGTGAAAGTTAAAATAATCACTTTTGGAAGGACTTCAGGGAAAGTAGTATCCCCATTGGATATCTCGGTTTCGGTTAAAGCAAGAGGGTGGAAGGAATGTTAAGAATTTTAAAGCATTGTGAAGAGTAATAACAAAAAATGGCAGACTACAAAGTTCTAGGCTCTGGTTCTACTGCAGAAATATCAGGAAATAATAAGAAACTGACTAAAATAAACTTATGGGATTGTTGGAAAATAGTCAAGGAGCTACAGCAACCAAGTAAATGCTCAATAAAAAAGTCATATTACAAAATGGTAAGATATTTTGTGGCATTTTTACCTCATTTGTCCCACCCCATCCCAGGTACAGCACAATATTGGTTTGGAGGAGGAGGCAGTCCAACTCTCAGTTCCATCTTTTGACTGAAGGGAGTTTATCCAACTTTATGTGTGAACTTTTAACCGCTTTAGGGGCTGCATGAAGGACCAGTTTGTTTCACCATCTCAGATCTCAGGTGGGAAAAGCAGTAGACACAGTTTGGGAAATGTGTAGATAGATGGACTGTAAATGTGTGGACCCTTAGGGCAAATAATTATTGATGGAAACATCTAATAGACCTTCTAAGGCCCTGAAAAGAAGCTAGGGCGAGACTTTTAGGAAATTAAGACATTGAAAAGCAACCACGTATATGTGAGACTCAAATAGTCACACATAGGTCCAGGCAGAATGCATACTCAGAAAAGACCTGAGAAGAACTTAAGTTTTCACTTCAGAATAATTGCAAGACCCATAATACAGTCAGCTAATTAGTGAAGGACTGCTTTGGCAAAAAGCCTGTCTGCAAAGACTGAGAAAGATGACTTTTTTTTTTTTCAAGTGCTAAATTTTTAATAAAAAGTTTATAACGCATAAAAGAAATAGAAAAATGTAGCCATTGAAAGGAAAAAAAAATGTTAAAAACCATTCCAGAATAATGACAGGCATTGGATTTACCAGGCAAATACATTAAGACAACTATTTCAAATGTCTTCAATGTGCTGAAGAAAAACACAAAGAACAAAACTAAATAAGGAGAATGATAATACGTTAAAATGAGACTATTGACAAAAGATAAAAATTATAGAAAAGAAACAAATATCATTGGATTGGAAAAAAATACTTTTTGTTACTATGATGATATGACTGAAAACAATCCATAGATTCAATTAATCACTATCAAAATTCCAGTGACATTTTTGGGAGAGCAGAAATAGAAAAACTTATGCTAAAACTTACATGAAATTTCAAGGGATGCTGAATATATCAAACATTTTTTAAAAAGATAAACAAAACTGGACGACTCACACTTCCTGACTTCAAAATTAATTACAAAACTATAGTAATAAAAAAAGTGTGGTATTGAAAAAAGCACAGACATATAAGACTAATAGAATAGAATAAATAATTCAAAAATAAAATTTTCTATATATGGTCAAATGATTTTCAATGAGGATGCTAAGACCATCCAATGGAGAAAAGGATAGTGTTTTCAACAAATGGTGGTGGAAAAACTGGATATCTATATGGAAAAGAATAAAACTGAATTCTTACCTTATACCTTATACAAATATTAAGAGAACATTAATTGAAGACCTAAACATAAGTGCTAAAATTGTAAAACTCTTTTTTTTCTTAAAATAATGAAAATTTATTATTTCATTTTTTAAAAATTATTATTATACTTTGAGTTCAAGGGTACATGTGCATAACGTGCAGGTTTGTTACATATGTATACTTGTGCCATGTTGGTGTGCTGCACCCATCAACTCATCAGCACCCATCAACTCGTCATTTACATCAGGTATAACTCCCAATGCAATCCCTCACCCCTCCCACCTCCCCGTGATAGGCCCTGATGTGTGATATTCCCCTTCCCGAGTCCAGGTGATCTCATTGTTCAGTTCCCACCTATGAGTGAGAACATGCGGTGCTTGGTTTTCTGTTCTTATGATAGTTTGCTAAGAATGATGGTTTCCAGCTGCATCCATGTCCCTACAAAGGACACAAACTCATCCTTTTTTATGGCTGCATAGTATTCCATGGTGTATATGTGCCACATTTTCTTAATCCAGTCTGTCACTGATGGACATTTGGGTTGATTCCAAGTCTTTGCTATTGTGAATAGTGCCGCAATAAACATACGTGTGCATGTGTCTTTATAGCAGCATGATTTATAATCCTTTGGGTATATACCCAGTAATGGGATGGCTGGGTCATATGGTACATCTAGTTCTAGATCCTTGAGGAATCTCCATACTGTTTTCCATAATGGTTGAACTAGTTTACAATCCCACCAACAGTGTAAAAATGTTCCTATTTTGCCACATCCTCTCCAGCACCTGTTGTTTCCTGATTTTTTAATGATTGCCATTCTAACTGGTGTGAGATGGTATCTCATTGTGGTTTTGATTTGCATTTCTCTGATGGCCAGTGATGATGAGCATTTTTTCATGTGTCTGTTGGCTGTATGAATGTCTTCTTTTGAGAAATGTCTGTTCATATCCTTTGCCCACTTTTTGATGGGGTTGTTTGTTTTTTTCTTGTAAATTTGTTTGAGTTCTTTGTAGGTTCTGGATATTAGCCCTTTGTCAGATGAGTAGATTGCAAAAATGTTCTCCCATTCTGTAGGTTGCCTGTTAACTCTGATGGTAGTTTGTTTTGCTGTGCAGAAGCTCTTTAGTTTAATGAGATCCCATTTGTCAATTTTGGCTTTTGCTGCCGTTGCTTTTGGTGTTTTAGACATGAAGTCTTTGCCCATGCCTATGTCCTGAATGGTACTACCTAGGATTTCCTCTAGAGTTTTATGGTATTAGGTCTAACATATAAGTCTCTAATCCATCTTGAATTAATTTTCGTATAAGGAGTAAGGAAAAGATCCAGTTTCAGCTTTCTACTTATGGCTAGCCAATTTTCCCAGCACCATTTATTAAATAGGGAATCCTTTCCCCATTTCTTGTTTTTCTCAGGTTTGTCAAAGATCAGATGGCTGTAGATGTGTGGTATTATTTCTGAGGACTCTGTTCTGTTCCATTGGTCTATATCTCTGTTTTGGTACCAGTACCATGCTGTTTTGGTGACTGTAGCCTTGTAGTATAGTTTGAAGTCAGGTAGCGTGATGCCTCCAGCTTTGTTCTTTTGACTTAGGATTGTCTTGGAGATGCGGGCTCTTTTTTGGTTCCATATGAACTTTAAAGCAGTTTTTTCCAATTCTGTGAAGAAACTCATTGGTAGCTTGATGGGGATGGCATTGAATCTATAAATAACCTTGGGCAGTATGGCCATTTTCACGATATTGATTCTTCCTATCCATGAGCATGGTGTGTTCTTCCATTTGTTTGTGTCCTCTTTTATTTCACTGAGCAGTGGTTTGTAGTTCTCCTTGAAGAGGTCCTTTACATCCCTTGTAAGTTGGATTCCTAGGTATTTTATTCTCTTTGAAGCAATTGTGAATGGAAGTTCATTCATGATTTGGCTCTCTGTTTGTCTGTTACTGGTCTATAAGAATGTTTGTGATTTTTGCACATTAATTTTGTATCCTGAGACTTTGCTGAAGTTGCTTATCAGCTTAAGGAGATTTTGGGCTGAGACAGTGGGGTTTTCTAAATATACAATCATGTCATCTGCAAAGAGGGACAGTTTGACTTCTTCTTTTCCTAACTGAATCCCCTTGATTTCTTTCTCTTGCCTGATTGCCATAGCCAGAACTTCCAACACTATGTTGAATAGGAGTGGTGAGAGAGGGCATCCCTGGGCAAAAACTGGAAAAATTCCCTTTGTAAAACTCTTAAACAAAAAATAAGGACAAATATTATATGTGCCTGCTTCCCCTTAACCTTTCACCGTAACTGTAAGTTTCCTGAGGCCTCCCCAGAAGCAGAAGCCTCTACAGCCTGCAGAATGATGAGCCAATTAAACCTGAAGATGTGCCTGCTTCACTTTCACCTTCTGCCATAATTGTAAGTTTCCTGAGGCCTCCTCAGGAGAAGAAGCCTGTACAGCCTACAGAACTATAAGCTGATTAAACCTTTATTAAAAAATAAATTACCCAGTTTAAGATATTTCTTTATAACAATATAAGAATGGACTAATACAGACAATATCAAGAGAATGAACTAAGGCAACACGTAGAATGTGAGAAAATATATTTGTTGAGGGATTAATGTCCAGAATACATTAATATAAAAAATGCCTACAACTCAACACAAAAACCACCCATTGGAAATGGGCAAAGGATTTTGGTAGACATTTTTCTAAAGAAGATATGCAAATGGCCAATAAGCATATAAAACAATGCTCAACATCACGAATCCTTTGGAAAATGCAAATCAAGCCACAATAAGATACCACCTCAGAAGGTTTGGAACTGCTATTTAAATAAACAAAACAACAAAAAATAACAGACATTTTTGAGAATGTAAAGAAATGGAAACTCTTGTGCATTGTTGCTGGGAATGTAAAATGGTGCAGTTACTATGGAAAATAGTACAGTAATTCCTCAAAAAATTAAACTTACAATTATCATATGATCCAGCATTTCTACATCTCCCTCTCCCTCTTTCTGTCTCTCTCATTCTCTCTCTCTCTCTCTATGTGTGTACATATATATATCAGAAATATTTAAAAGCAGTGACTTGGCTAGACATCTGTACAACAATGTTTATAACAGCATTATTCACAATAGCCAAAATGTAGAAATGACTTAATTTTTCACCACAGATAAATGGATAAACAAAATATGGCAATACATAAAATGGAATAATATTCAACCTTGAAAAGGAATGAAATTCTGACCAATGCTATAACAGATATGAAGCTTGAAAACATTATGGTGATATAAGACAGACACAAAGGACAAATACTTTAAGAATCCAGTTATACCAGGAACCTATGATGGTCATCCATAAAGACAGAAAGTAGAATGGTGATTTCCAAGACCTGAAGGGAGGGGTAAATGGAGACTTACTGTTTAATGGGTATAGAATTTTTAGTTTTGGAGGTTGAAAATATTCTGGAGGTAGTGATAATGATTGCACAACAATGTGAATGTAATTAGTGCCACTGAACTGTATCTGTAAAAATGATTCAAATGATAATTTTCATGTTATGTATATTTTACAACAATGAAGAATAACAATTTAAAGACAACTTTTTAAAAAAATTTTAATTTGAAATGTACGTTGTTTTTTTCTTCTGATTATAGCTTGTGAGTTGCCAGAGGATATGGTGAATAAACTCAGGGTGGGAAAGGGGTGTGAGATTGGTACAGACAGGGAGCAGCATAGAGACAAGAGGTAAGTGGTCGAGAGATGACCTGGGAACCTAGGTTTCCTGTGGTGACTGAGGAAAAATGTAGGCAACTCAAAATTGGGAGGTGATCTGGGTATGGAGAGATTTCATGAAGAAGGTACTGCAAAAGTCTTAGAATATTGGCTTTTTATTAGATCATGATTGTTTAATAAAGGCAATATAGAAGAATTGTTTCCCTTATGAAATTTTGGTTTCTAACAAAAAGAGAATTGAACCATGTTTCTACCACTTACCATCAGTGCAGTCCTTTGACTAAACTTTTGGAACTTATTTTTTCAACTGTAAAATAACAATGATAAGACCTACCTGAAGCAGCTGTGTGACTCCGAGGCAATTACATAGTTAGATGCAGTTAAGTGCTGAATATATTGTCAATACTAAATACTGTTGAGAACAGGCCCCCAAATCTGGCCATAAACTGGCCCCAAAACTGGCTGTAAACAAAATCTCTGCAGCACTGTGACATGCTTGTGATGGTCTTGACGCCCATGCTGGAAGGTTGTCAGTTTATCAAATGAGGGCAAGGAACACCTGACCCACCCACGGTGGAAAATCGCTTAAGTCATTCTTAAACCGCAAACAACAGCATGAGCGATCTGTGCCTCAAGGACATGTTCATGCTGCAGATAACTAGCCAGAGCCCATCCCTTTATTTCAGCCCATCCCTTTATTTCCCATAAGGAATACTTTTAGTAAATCTTATGACTGGCTTTATGTCAATAAATATGCAAGTAAATCTCTGTTCTAGGCTCTCAGCTATGAAGGCTGTGTGACCCCTGATTTCCCACTCCACACATGACGTTTCTGTGTGTGTGTCTTTAATTCCTCTAGCACCGCTGGGTTAGGGTCTCCTTGACCGAACTGGTCTCGGCAAAACACAATGGTTAACTTTGTTTTGATTGTTGTAATTATTCTTATATCCATTATTATCATCATCCTTCTCTTTTTCTGAAGAACTGTAGTAGTATAAAAGGCCTGGGAATCTCTCTCTTTTAAAGGAAAGAGAGAGGGGCATAGGTGAGAAATTACTGGAGATGAAACTAAGCTCATCTTTCCATTTTGATATGGGCTGGCTCTATTAATGTAATTGATGAAGAAAGAATGCTCATGAGAAGTTTAGAAAACATTAAGGGAAGAAATATGATAGTTAAAGGCTGTGGCTCCACACAATTGAAGATTCTATTATATCAAAACAATAAAAATGTATTTTTGTTTATTAGTATAAACTTCAATGCATCTGAGTATTCTAAAATCATTTTTTTCTTATTTCATCAGAACTACATTTTTACTGTTGAAAATTATAAATTTCAGGTAAGCAGAGACAAAAATAAGAATGACACATGAGCTCCTAAAACCCACAGATAACCACTATTTACCTTTATGCATAGCCTCACAATTTTTTTCAAGTCATATATAATCTTTTAAATAAAAATAAGATCCAATGCCATATACTAATTTAAACTTGAATTTTTTACTTAATACAAAATCTTGAACACGTTCCCATGTCAATAAATACAGGGTTACACTGTTACTTTTTAAGTATATAGTATTCTGTTGTGTGAAAATACCGTAATTTATTCAGCAGTTTTATTGTTGTACATTTAGTTTGTTTTCATTTTTCACTATCAAAAATGGCACAGTAGTGAATATATTTTTAAGTAGATTTCTAACTATCCTATATAATTTTCTTTACATAAGTTGTTGGGGAGAGATTCCTGAACCAAAAGTTATGTAAGATGGTAAGGTATACATAAATAAAGAGGAACGTCATTGTGGTACCTGGAATCAGAAAGGCATGAGTTAGAATTCCAGCACCTAAATTTACTAGCTGTGTGATCTTGGGGAAGTTTCTTAACTTACTATGATTCTGTTTTCTCAGTGAGTTATTTATTCTCAATCTCTGTAATAATATAAATAAATATTTGCCTGTCACATAGGGTGGTGTGAGAAAATACATGTGAACTGCTCAGCAAAGCGCCAGGCATATAGTAAGACTTGTTGAAATATATCTTAATATATTTAAGCTGTATGTATTATTCAATATAGCTACAACAAACACTATAATGCAAGGTCCTAGAAGTAACAATGAGGCCCCTTCACAGTTCTGAGTTAAACTAATAAAGGTAACACACAATGGATGGACTCAGGCACATGCAAATATCACAAGAGAAAGAGTGTCTTCCAACCCAAAAGGAGGAAGAGAGTACTAGACTGCAGCCTAATCAATGGTATTGACAAGGCCAAATATTCTAATAACAGAAAAGAATTTGTCAATTTGGAAATAAAATACATTCATTCAGGGTGGGTATTATAGGGGCATGATCTAGGAGAAAAGCTATCAGTGAACTAACATGAATGTTTGGAAAATCATCCAGCTCATTCCCTTGCTGTATTACCAGGTTTATTTGATCACCTTCTGATTATAATGTGACTTTCCATGTGAACTTTCCTATAGAGAAGATAATGTATGTATGTAAGGGAATAAATGAATCTATGTATTCCAGCCCTTGTAACAACTGTACTCTAAGAGTAACTTAGTAAATTGATATTCTATTTCATATCTCAGTATTTTTGTGAATTTGGTGGGCAAGAACTATTCCCCAAAATTTTTGCTATCTTAGAAGTAGTATCAAGACTCAGTTTCTTGCCCTAAAAAGCTACATCAATTTAGCAATCCCATCTATCTCTGTCTTCTCTGTTCCCAAAGCTGTTTTCAGTCAAAGAGGATAATTTTCCCAGAGATAAGTGCCATCAAAGGTATCAAATGGCTGTGTTTCTATACTATTGTGTATGACACAAACCCTATTCCCTGAGTTCTGGACTTCCAATTCAAAAATATTTTAATCAAATAATTATTTGAATCTGTCCTGAGTTTCAAATGTCTATATTAAAACATAAAAGACAATGATTGTCTTTTTCCTCCTCTGGTTCTATTGTAATAACACTTTCTTATTAGGCCTATAATTCCAGAATCCTTCCAAACAAAGGCAGTTGTATCCTGGAAAATGGTATTGCATAGCACTTTAGAGGCTGGGTGTAGCTCAGTCAAGACCAGACGAAAATGCTGTCTATTGAGCGCCAATATTGCCCCAGATCACTGGAGGCATTTCTGTTTCTTATACAACACATGATGGCTTTGGTGACCTTTGTATGACACCCTCATAATTCATTCACCCTGCACCACAATTTCTGTCCTCTCTTGTATTTTATTTTGACTCCTTATTGGTAGGATATTCTCTGACTGCTCTCTATTGAGATAAAGATAGGTAAATGCCAACTTCTCCATATGGATTATGTGGGTTACTCTGAAGTTCTAGTAGACAACCTTAGCTATTTTGGTACCATTGATAGCTCGCTCTGGCAAAATCATCCTCTTTGACTTAAATCAGCTTTGGGAGCAAGGAGGGTAGAGAGAGATGGGTTTGCTAAATTAATCCTAATGATCAATGGAATGGCAAACGTGGCAACAAGCTTACTCTCCTATTCAAGTACAACTTCATTAATGGAAAAAAAATAGCTGAGATGCAGAGCACTCACAGAGAGTCAATAATATCTTCTTCCTACTCAAAATTATAGGGCCCATACTGGAATACATTTTTTAAAACCAAATTACATTAATTTTTTGAAATAGCTAATATATATACATGGTACAAAATACAAAACAAATAAATGGGTACACAATTAAAATTGTCTCCCTTTTACTTAGATACCCAGTTTCCCTCTTCATAGGCAATCATTAACAATTTTTTGAGTATAGTTTCTGACATATTTTATGCATATTTAAGTTCTTTTTATACAAATAGTAAAGTAATATAATGCCTTGCTTCATTAAAACTATCACGGGGATTGTTGAATATCAGTAGAGAGCTGCATCATCTTTTTAATGGCTGCATGATATTCATTAGCAATATATCACAATTCATTTAACCAATTCCTCTGATGGTAGATACATAAGCTTCATTCAGAGAATTCGTATTTTACCACTGGGATCTTCTTTTTCTTCCTCACTCTTCTTGGCCCCAGAGGCATTCAATGCTTTTTCGCTGCTCTCTGGGTGCTCAAAATTCTGTATTTTCTGCCCCAAATTTTCTTATCTTTAGTAGAAATATCCTTTTTCTAATTTTACAATTATATAGCATAGTATCTGTCACCAAGTGCTCCGTAAATACTAGATTTGTTTCCTCAGACTGTTTATATGAATTGCTATGTGCCACAAAGAAAATAGTCTGATTAACCAAATGACACTAATGATCAATAATACATCATCTTGTAATGCATTTAGATATGTTTGCATTTTAAAAGAAGACTTTAAAAATCAGAGATGAATTTCCAGGGATTTAAATAGAAAATTAATGTGAATAAATCAAATAAATCAAATACAAGTATCCGGAGGGTCATCTTCTCAGAATCTCTTAAACATCATTAAACTAACTCTTGTCTGGTTTATTTATAACTCTTGGCCTTCAAAGGCTGGCTCTGGATTAGATAATCTCTAAGGTATTATTCAGTTCTATCTTTCTGTGATTCCTAACTCCATTATGGAGAAACCACATTTGTAAACACGTTTTTAACATAAAAATTAAGCCAATTACAATCTTAGCTGTTTTATTTTTGCCAATTCCATGTTGATTTAACTATACTTGAATATCACCTTTAAAATATATATCAAAGTTTTATATTATCAATATATTAATAATGAAAATGTTTAATCACTATTTTGCTAAATTAGAAAAAGGTAACTGCTTGTTCAACAGCAGAAACACCATGGTACTTGAACAACCATAAGAACAAGTGCTTCTCTAAATTTTGTACTCTAGGACCACACTTGCTTCACCCTATTTCCAGCCCTGGTTCCAGCTGTGAACTAAGCTTAACTCTAAGGACTAAAAGGAGACCTTTCTCTCCTCTAAGTCCTATGCCAGTGATTTTCAACTTGTGCGTGCATCAGTATCACTGAAGGGCTTGTTAAAGTACAGATGTCTGGGCCTCAACTGCAAAGTCTATGCTTGAGTAGTTCTGGAGCAGGACTCGAGTATTAGCATTTCTAACAAGTTTCCAGGTGATGCCAATGACGCTTGTGCACTTTTGGAGGAGTGTGGGAGGAACACACTTTAAGAACCACCATCCTAATTGCAATGCCTAAGAGCGTCCTGCCTTGTAAACTTCATGCTCCATTATTTACAAGTGCAGGCTCTATCCCTGTTGGAGGAAGTCTGTCTCAGTTCACTGCTGTTGATGACTGAGCTGCTAATTTTATTTCCAGGGTTAGTATTAGGAGGCCTGTTTGCTTGCAGATATATCACATGCTTGAGTATGAGCTTTATTCGTACAGGCCAAATTTTAGACTCCCATATTCTGACTCTTCGGTCTTAATTGGTTCAGAACACCTGTAAGAAAATGAAGTGCTGTTCTACCTCCAAACCCTAAAATACACCAAACATTATCAGACACATTAATCTCTTATAGAGTATCTTTATTATGTCTCAGTGGATTCATTCCAGAGTCTGGAAATACATTCAGGTATCTGGCTGAGAAAATCTGTCAGGAGTAGGGGTGGAGTTATTCTAAGCAAAACAATGTTTGCTAGGTGAAATGTTATTCATTTATACATTTACTCAGTAGCTAATCAATCAGTATTTTTATCAACAAAAATTAAGTATATTATACATGGCAGATATTTTTATCTGCTGAGAAAAAGTGTTGAAAAATGGACACGGTCCCTACTCTTGTGGAACTTACATTGAAATCAACACACACACACACATACACATACATAAATAAACAATAAAATATTAACTGGTTACAAGGGCTACAATGGACTAAGAAAAAGTGATTCATAAGAGTAAGTGAACACAGGAACAGAATACCAAATACCACATTTTCACTTATGAGTGTGGGCTAAATTTTGAGTACACATGTATACAAAGAAGGCAACAGTGGATACTGGGGACCACCAAAGGAAGGAGGGAGAGACGGATAAAGATTGAAAAAGTAACTATTGGGTACTGTACTAAATTCCTGGGTGAGGGGATCAATCATACTCCATACCTCAGCATCACACAAAGCACCCATGTAACAAACCTACACCAGTACCCCCTGAATCTAAAGTAGAAATTGAAATTGTAAAATAAATAAATAAATAAAAATAAATAAAATTTGAAAACAACTTGCTTGGTGAGATGTATTAAATCAATAAAATACTCACTAAAGAGTTAAACTTTAGACTGAGCTCTGAATAATGAATAGAACAGAAAGAGCAAATCAAAGTTCTGGAAAAAGTGAAGCAGGAAGATAACTTAGAAGGTTGTTAAAGTAATCCAATGAGAAACTCTGTTAACTAGGACTGTGCAGGTATCAGAGGATAGCAAAAGAGGGACGACTTCAAAAAACGTTTAGGAAGCCAACCTATGATGGATTGTATATAGCATCAAAGGGATGAAAGTACACCTAGTTTCTGGCTTTGGTCACTGGATTGTTGGTGGTGCCATGCTCTAAGACAAGTAAGAGTAAAAGAGAAACAACTTTGGGGGAAAGGAAGAGATCAAACTATTGGAGATATAGATAGATTTAGATTAGATAGATAGATAGATAGATAGATAGATAGATAGATAGATAGATCTGGAGTTCAGGGTAAAAGTCTGAGCTAGAGCTGGGAGTTGTCAGCATGGCAAACAGTCATTTGAACAATGGGAATGAATGAGATAGTTAATAAGTGTGTAGGAAAAAAAGGGGGCCAAGGGCAGAACTTGCACATTACTAGAGTGGTTAATTAAATATTGAGTTTCAAATATCATATAACTATGTGACTGTTCACACTCTTCAGTTATAAATTGTCTTAAAGCAATGACACACAAAGCAGAAATAAAATATTGCCTATAATTAAACATTCCAAAAATCACTTCAAATCTGATAGTTATTATTTCCCCCCCCAATTAAGATAGGATGCAAGTCTGTTTATCTGTGTGTATGTGTTTACAGTTTGCCTATTTGACTCTATGATTTTATTTTTATTTTAAATCATCCTAGTAATTCTTTGTCTGAAAATTTTCTCACTACCAAAAAGTAATTCAAAAATTAGGTATGCTGGTACCATTTTTCCCTCACGTGTAGTTCAGATATACTTAAAGGCTGACACCAGAATGGAACTAGATGTACAAGAGATTTATTGGGGGAGGGAGCAGGAGAAGAAGGAGAGAAATTTCAGACCACAATTCAGATATGATACTAATGGAAGAAGAGATGAAAGGAGAAAAGATTGGCTGAAAAGAGTCTTGAAATGCAGCAGAACAAGCCAATGATAAGTCCTCAAGCCTAAGTCTCCCACTGAAAAAGTCTCATATCTCTCAAGGTAGTCTCTCTCTCTTTGCCTGCCTCATCCATGTAAGATGTGACTTACTCTTCCTTGCTTCCTGCCATGATTGTGAGGCCTCCTCAGCCTCATGAAACTTTATTCTGGATCATCATGGCAGATGGGAGGCAAAACTAGATTGCAGCTCCAATTCACATGGACATAGCCGAGTGTGGAGGCTTGCATCATGAATTTTAGCTCCAGAAGGACTGCAAGAACAAACCCAGAATCCCAAGAGGACCCACAGACCCTCTGAAAGAAGTGGACTATTACCTCAAGACCCAGAAGACATCCCACATACTGTGAGTATCCAAACTGTGAAAGTGGGAAAGGGAGATCTTCTGCTCCTGAACACAGATCACCACTGGGGAAACTGAAGGTCTAATTTGCAGGAGAGGTTTCTGACCTTACCTGGAGCTGAGTCAATTTAGAAAGCCAAGTGAAATACAGGGGAAGAGAAAGCAGCAGGAAAGGCCCTGGGAGCTCACTGAGTTCCCAAGTGGGCCACTCCTGTCTGGCACCACAGGGATCCTTTGGAAGGCAGGCCAGAGGTCTGAGGGAAAATGCCACAGGGAGAAGAAAAAGTCTCCAGGTGAATTTTATAACAACTTGAACCAGGATAGAAGCCTCCTGGCCAGAACTCAGAGGAGGGTGCAAATCCAGTGTGCAGACTCCACAGGTAGGGGAAGAACTAAAGCCCTTTACTTTTGCAGTTGGCAGGTGGGTAGCCCTGCTCACCCACCGCATGAAAACAGACTCAGGGCTGTTGGGAGGGGGCACGGTGGTAGTGAGACCGGTCCTTCAAATTGTGTGGGAGCTGTGTGAGGCCTGTAACTGCCAGCTTTCCCCACTTCCCTGACATCCTACATGACACAGCAGAGGCAGCCATAATCCTCCAAGATACACAACTCCATTGACCTGGGAACCTCACCCCCATCCACCACAGTAGCAGTAACAAAACCTACACAAGGAGAGTCAGGGCTCAGACACACCAGTCCTGCCCCAACCTGATGGGCCTTCCCTATCCACCCTGGTAGCTGAAAACAAAGGGTGTATACCTGTGGGAGTTCTAGGGCCTCACCCATCACCAGTTCCTCTCCATACTGCCACAGCTGATGCTCTCTGGAAAGCACCACCTCATGGCAGGAGGCCAACCAGCTCAAAAATTGAACATTAAACCACCAAAACAGAGAACCCTCACAGAGACCATTTCACCCCCTTGCCACCTCCACCAGAACAGGTGCTGGTATCCATGGCTTAGAGACCCACAGATGGTTCACATTACAGGACTCTGTGCAGAAAACCCCAGTACCAGCTCAGAACTGGGTAGAATTTCTGAGTAGCTAGACCCAGAAGAGAGATAGCAATCACTGCAGCTCAGCTCACAGGAAGTCACATCTATCGGGAAAGGGAGAGACTACTGCATCAAGGGAACACCCCGTGGGACAAAAGAATCCGAACAACAGTCTTCAGTCCTAGACATTTCCTCTGACAGAGCCTACCAAAATGAGAATAAACTAGAAAACCAACTTTAGTAATATGACAAAATAAGGCTGTTTAGCACCTTCCAAAAATCACACTAGATCACCAGCAATGGATGCAAACCAAGAAGTCCCTGATTTACCTGAAAAAGAATTCAGGAGGTTAGTTTTTAATCTAATGAGTGAGGCACTAGAGAAAGATAAAACCCAATGCAAGGATATCCAAAAAATGATACAAGGAGTGAAGGGAGAAAGAGTCAAGGAAATAGATAGTGTAAAGTAAAAATGATCAAAACATCAGGAAGCATTGGACACATTTATAGAAATGCAAAATGCTCTGGAAAATCTCAACAATGGAATTGAACGAGTAGAAAAAATAAATTCAGAGCTAGAATACAAGGTCTTCAAATTAACCCAATCTAACAAAGACAAACAAAAAATAATAAGAAAATATGAACAAAGCCTCCAAGAAGTCTGGAATTATGTTGAACGACCAAACCTAAAAATAATCGGTGCTCCTGAGGAAGAAGAGAAATCTAAAACTTTGGAAAACGTATTTGGGGGAATAATCAAATAAAACTTTCTGGCCTTGTTAGAGACCTTGACATTCAAATACAAGAAGTACAATGAACACCTGGAAAATTCATCACAAAAAGATCATCACCTAGGAGCATTGTCATCAGATTTCTCAGCAGAAACCATACAAGCTAGAAGGGATGGGAGGTCTATCTTCAGCCTCCTCAGACAAAACAATTATCATCCAAGAATTTTTAATCCAGTGAAACTAGGCATCATATGTAAAGAAAAGATACAGTCTTTTTCAGAAGAACAAATGTTAGACAATTTGTCACTACCAAGCCATCAAAAGAACTGCCCAAAGGAGCCCTAAATCTTGAAACAAATCCTGGAAACACATCAAAATAGCCTTTTTAAGGCATAAATCACACAGGACCTGTAAAACAAAAATACAATTTAGAAAGCAAAAACAAACAGCAACAACAACAACAACAACAAAAAAACAAGGTACAGATGCAACAAATAACACGACGAATGTAATGCTACCTAACATCTCAATACTAACATCGAATGTAAATGACCTAAATGTTCCAATTAAAAGATACAGAACTGCAGAATGGATAAGAACTCACCAACCAACTATCTACTGTCTTCAGGAGACTCCCCTAACACATAAAGACTCACATAAACTTAAAGTAAACGGGTTGATAAAAGTATTTCATGCAAATGGACATCAAAAGCAAGCAGGGGTAGCTATTCTTATATCACACAAAACAAACTTTAAAGCAACAGCATTTAAAAGAGTCAAAGAGAAACATTACATAATGGTAAAAGGCCTTGTCCAACAGGAAAATATCACAATCCTAAACATATATGCACCTAACACTGGAACTCCCAAATTAATTAAACAATTACTAATAGACATAAGAAATGAGGTAGACAGCAATACAATAATAGTGGGGGACTTCAATACTCCACTGACAGCACTAGATAGGTCATCAAGACAGAAAGTCAACAACGAGACAATGGATTTAAACTATACCTTCGAAAAAACGTACTTAACAAAATATAGAACATTTTATTCAACAACTGCAGAATACACATTATATTAAACAGTGCATGAAACTTTCTCCAAGACAGACCATATAATAGGCCATAAAACAAGCCTCAATAAATTTAAGAAAATTGAAATCATATCAAGCACTCTCTCAGACAGCAGTGGAATAAAACTGAAAATCAACTCCAAATGAACCTTTAAACCATGCAAATACATGGAAATTATGTAACCAGCTCCTGAATGAGCATTGGGTCAAAAATGAAATCAAGATGGAAATTTAGATATTCTTTGAACTGAATGAGAATAAAGACAAAACCTGTCAAAATCTCTGGAATACAGCAAAAGTGGTGCTAAGAGAAAAGTTCATAGCCTTAAATGCCTACATCAAAAAGATGGAAAGAGCACAAACTGGCATTCTAAGGTCACAATCCAAGGAACTAGAGAAACAAGAACAAACCAAACCCAAACCCAGCAGAAGAAAGGAAATAACCAAGATTAGAGTAGAACTAAATAGAATTGAAAAAAAAAATACAAAGATAAATGAAACAAAAAGCTGGCTCTTTGAAAAAATAAATAAAATTGATGGACCATTAGCAAGATTAACCCAGAAAAGAAGAGAGAATATCCAAATAACCTCATTAAGACATGAAACGGGAGATATTACAACTGACAACACTGAAGTACAAAAGATCATTCAAGGTTGCTATGAACACCTTTTCACACATAAACTGAAAAACCTAGAAGAGATGGATAAATTCCTTAAAAAATACAACCCTCTTAGCTTAAATCAGGAATAATTTGATACTGTGAACAGACCAATTATAAGCAAAGAGATTGAAGTGGTAATTTAAAAATTACCAACCAAAAAAAAGTCCAGGACCAGATGGATTCACAGCAGAATTCTACCAGGCATTCAAAGAAGAATTAGTACTAATCCTTTTGACACTATTCTACAAGGCAGAGAAAGAGAGAATCCTCTCTAATTCATTCTTTGAAGCTGGCATCACCCTAATACCAAAACCAGGAAAGGACATAACCAAAAAAGAAAATTACAGATTGATATCCCTGATGAACATGCTAAAATCCTTAACAAAATACTAGCTAACTGAATCCAACAACATATAAAAAAGATAATCCACCATGATCAAGTGGGTTTTATATTGGGAATGCAGGGATGGCTTAACATACTAAGTGAATAAATGCGATACACAACATAAACAGAATTAAAAACAAAAATCACATGATCATCTCAATAGACGCAGAAAAAGCATTTGACAAACTCCAGCATCCCTTTAACATTACAACTCTCAACAAAATTGGCATACAAGGGACATACCTCAATGTAATAAAAGCCATCTGTGACAAACCCACAACCAACATAATATTGAATGCTGAAAACTTGAAAGCATTCCCTCTGAGAACTGGAATAAGACAAAAATGTCCACTCTCACCACTCCTCTTCAACATAGTACTGGAAGTCCTAGCCAGAGGAGTCAGACAAGAGAAAGAAACAAAGGGCATGCAAGTCAGTGAAGTGGAAATAAAATGGTCATTGTTTGCTGACAATATGATCCTTAAACTTGAAAACTCTAAAGACTCCTCCAGAAAACTCCTAGAATTGTTAAAAAAAATTCAGCAGAGCTTCTAGATACAAGATTAATGTACAGAAGTCAGTAGCTATTCTATACTCCAACAGCAACCAAGCTGATAATCAAATCAAGAGCTTAGGCTGGGCGTGGTGACTCACGCCTGTAATCCCAGCACTTTGGGAGGCTAAGGTGGGTGGATCACGAGGTCAGGAGACTGAGACCAGCCTGGTCAACATGGTGAAATCCCGTCTCTACTAAAAATACAAAACAAATTTAGGCTGGCGTGGTGGCACGTGCCTGTAGTCCCAGCTACTCAGGAGGCTGAGGCAGGAGAATTGCTTGAATCCCGGAGATGGAGTCGCAGTGAGCTGAGATCACATCACTGTGCTCCAGCCTGGGCGAAAGAGCGAGACTCTGTCTCAAAACAAAACAAAACAAAACAAAAAAACAAAAAACAAAAACAAGCAAAACAAAACAAAACTTAGGATTATACCTAAACAAGGAGGCAAAAGACCTCTACAAGGAAAACTACAAAACACTGCTGACAGAAATCATATATGACACAAACAAATGGAAACACATCCCATGCTCATAAATGGGTAGAATTGATATTGTGAAAATGACCATACTGCTAAAAGCAATCTACACATTAACCTTTGAAAATAGGCATAGAGACCAATGGCACAGAATAGAGAACCCAGAAATGAACCCAAATACTTATAGCCAACTGGTCTTTGACAAAGCAAACAAAAACATAAAGTGGGGAAAGGACACCGTTTTCAACAAATGGTGCTGGGATAATTGGCTAGCCACACGTTAGACGAATGAAACTGGATCATCATCTCTGACTTTATACATAACAAACATCAACTCAAGATGGATTAAGGACTTCAATCTAATATCTGAAACTACAAAAATTCTAGAAGATAATATCGGGAAAACCCTTCTAGACACTGGCTTAGGTTAGGATTTCATGACTAAAAACCCAAAAGCAAGTGCAGTAAACAAAGATAAATAGATAGAACTTAATTAAACTAATGAGCTTCTCACAGCAAAAGGAACAGTCAGCAGAGTAAACAGACAACCCACAGAGTTGTCTCCCACAGAGTGGGAGAAAATCTTCACAACCTATACGTCTGACAAAGGACTAATATCCAGAATCTACAATGAACACAAATCCATCAAAAATGGGCTAAAGACATGAACAGACAACTCTCTAAAGAAGACATAAATGGCCAATAAACATATGAAAAAATGCTCAACATCACTAATGATCAGGGAAATGCAAATCAAAAGCACAGTGTGACACCAATGCAATACCTGCAAGAATGGCCATAATAAAAAATCTAAAAACAACACCATTGGCATGGATGCAGTGATCATGGAACACTTCTACACGGCTGGTGGGAATGTAAACTAGTAGAGCCACTATGGAAAACAGTGTGGAGATTCCTTAAAGAACTAAAAGTAGAACTACCATTTGACCCAGCAATTCCACTACTGGGCAGTTACACAGAGAAAAAGAAGTCATTATACAAAAGAGATACTCTCACACGCATGTTTATAGCAGCACAATTTGCAATTGCAAAATTGTGAAACCAACCCAAATGCTCATCAATCAATGAATGGATAAAGAACCTGTGATATATAAGATGGAATACTACTCAGCCATAAAAAGGAATGGATTAATGACATTTGTGGTGACCTGGATGCAATTGGAGACTTTTATTCTAAGTGAAGCAACTCAGGAATGGAAAACCAAACATCATATATTCTCACTGATATGTGGGAGCTAAGCTATGCGGATGCAAAGGCATAAGAATGATACAATGGACTTTGGGGTCTTGGGGGGAAGTGTGGGAGGTGGATGAGGAATAAAAGACTACAAATAGGATGATGAGTGCATTAAAATCTCACTAATCGCCACTAAATAACTTACATAACCAAATACCACCTGTACCCCAATAACCTATGGAAAAATTAAAAAAAATGAAGTGGTACAGAATTAGGAAAAAACTATTTTAAATTTCATATGGAATCAAAGAAAACCCCATATAGTCAAGACAATCCTAAGCAAAAAGAACAAAGCTGGAGACATCACACTACCTGACTTCAAACTATACTACAAGGCTACAGTAACCAAAACAGCATGGTACTGCTATCAAAACAGACATATAGACCAATAGAGCAGAACAGAGAACTCAGAAATAACACCACACATAGAACCATCTGATCTTCAACAAACTTAATAAAAACAAGCAATGGGGAAAGGATATTTTATTCAGTAAATGGTACTGGGAAAACTGGCTAACCATATGCAGAAAACTGAAACTGGACTCCTTTCTTACACCTTACATAAAACTTAACTCAAGATAGATTAAAGACTTAAATGTAAGGCCCCAAACCATAAAAACCCTAGAAGAAAACCTAGGCAATACCATTCAGGACATAGGCATGGGCAAATACTTCATGACAAAAACTCCAAAAGCCATTTCAACAAAAGCCAAAATTGACAAACAGAATCTAGTTAAACCAAAGAGCATCTGCACAGCAAAATAAACTATCATCAGAATTAATAGGCAACGTACAGAGTGGGAGAAAATTTTTGCAATCTATCCATCTAACAAAGGTCTAATATCCAGAATTTACAAGAAACTTAAACAAATTTACAGAAAAAAAAAAAAACACCATAAAAAACTGAGTGAAGAATATGAACAGACACTTCTCAAAAGAAGACATTCATGGAGCCAATAAACATAAAAAAAAAGCTCAACATCACTGATCATCAGAAAAATACAAATCAAAACTACAATGGGATACCATCTCATCCCATTCAGAATGGTGATTATTAAAAAGTTAAGAAACAATAAATGCTGGTGAGGCTGTGGAGAAATAGGAATGCTTTTACACCATTGGTGGGAATGTAGATTAATTCAACCGTTGTGGAAGGCAGTGTGGCGATTTTTCAAGGATCTAGAACCAGAAATACAATTTGATCTGGCAATTCCATTAATGTATATATACCCAAAGGAATATAAATCATTCTACTATAAAGACACATGCACACGTGTTTATTGCAGCACTATTTATGATAGCAAAGACATGGAACCAACCCAAATGCCCATCAAAGATAGACTGGATAAAGAAATGTGGTACATATACACAATGGAACACTATGCTGCCATAAAAAGAAATGAGATCATGCCCTTTGCAGGGACATGGATGAAACTGGAAGCCATCATCCTCAGCAAACTGGCACAGAAACAGAAAACCAAACACAGCATGTTCTCACTCATAAGTGGGAGTTGAGCTTTGAGAACACATGGACACAGAGAGGGGAACAACACACATCAGAGCCTGTTAAGGGGTGGGGGCTTAGGGGAGGGAACTTAGAGGATGGGTCAGTAGGTGCAACAAACCACCATGGCACACGTATACCTATGTAACAAACCTGTACATTCTGTACATGTATCCCATTTTTGTTTTTTTGTTTGTTTGTTTTTAGAAGAAATAAAAATTCTGAAAAATGCAGTGGAAAATCCAGAGGGGCCACAGCTGGAGCCATCAGTCAATCTCCTTGTAACAGGAGATCTGAGTGGCATGTTTACATGGGTGCCACATCTTAATAATACTTGGTACTGCATAATTAACAGACGTTTTAAACAGTGGATTCTCATTTTGCATTCTAGCTATACATAGCTCTTGCTAACTATATGACGTTGAAACCATTTTGGTATTGAGCTTAACTATTGGTAGTATGCGAGTGATAATATTTACCATGTCTGCTTTAACTAATTTGTATGGATCAAATGAGGTGATAAATTGAAAATTACCATAATGTTGTATACCTACCTAGTCCAGTATGGCCTCCTCTAGCCACTTGTGACTACTGTGCTCCTTTTTACTTAAAATATTGTATTTGCCAGATTCTTATTAAAATTCAATTGTAATTTTTAGTATTTGTGCATGTTATTATTACTGAGACAGGGTTTCACTCTCTTGCCCATGCTGGAGTTCAGTGGTGTGATCATAGTTCACTGTAACCTCAAACTCCTGGGTGCAAGTGATCCTCTTGCCTCAGATTCCTTAGTAGCTAGAAACTATAAGCATATACAACCATGCCAGGCTAATTTAAAAAAAAAAAATGTAGAGACAGTGTCTCGCTATTTTTCTAAACCTATTCTCAAACTTCTGGTCTCAAGCGATCCTCCTGCCCTTCCAAAATGCTGCGATTACAAGCATGAGCCACTGTGCCCAGTCTGTCACTATTATTAATATATCTTTTGCTTTCATTTAGTATTCTCTATTTTACATATTTTTAGATGTCTTTACTGCCTTTGTTTGCTAAATTGTTCTTTAACTTATACATTTCTTTTCACTTTTATTTTAGTTTCAGGGGTACATATGCACGTTTGTTATATAGGTAAATTGCATGTCATGGAAGTTTGATGGACAGATTTCTTTATCACCAGGGTAATAAGCAAACAAGCATAGTATCCAATAGGAAGTTTCTTGATCCTCAGCCTCCCCCTACCCTCCACCTTCAGGTAGGCCCTGATCTCTATTGTTTTCTTCTTTGTGACCATACGTACTCAGTATTTAACTCCCACTCATAAGTAAGAACATGCAGTATTTGGTTTTTTATTCCTGTGTTAGTTTCCTTAGGCTAATGGCCTCCGGCTCCATCCATGTTGCTGCAAAGAATATCATCTCATTCTTTTTCATGGCTGTATAGTATTTCATGATATATATATATATATCTATATCTATAGATATAGATATATATACACACACACACATACACACATATATATATAAATATTTTTTAAATCGAATCCACCATTCATGCGCATCTATGTTGATTCCATGACTTTGCTATTGTAAATAGTGCTGTGATGAACATGCATGTGCATGTATCTTTAGGGCAGAATGATTTATATTCCTTCAGGTATATACCCAATAATGGAATTGCTGAGTTGAATGGTACTTCTGTTTTAAGGTATATGAGAATTGCCAAACTGCTTTCCACTGTGACTTAATTAATTTATATCCCTGCCAGCAGTGAATAAGATTTCCTTTTCTCTGCAACCTATCAGCATCTGTTATTTTTTGACTTTTTAATAATAGCCATTCTGACTGGTGTGAGATGGTATCTCATTGTGGTTTTGATTTGCATTTCTCTAATGATTAGTGATGTTGAGCATTTTCTCATATGCTGGTCAGACACATATATGTCTTCTTTTGAAGAGTTTCGGTTCATGTCTTTTGTCCACCTTTTAATGGTGTTGTTTGTTTATATCTTGGAAATTAGTTTACGTTCCTTATAGATTCTGAATATTAGACCTTTGTCTGATGCATAGTTTGCAAACATTTTCTCCCATTATGTAGGTTGTCTGTTTACTCTGTTGATAGTTTCTTTTGCTGTGCAGATTAGTTTAATTGGATCCCATTTGTCAATTTCTGGTTTTGTTGCAATTGCTTCTGGAGCCTTCATCATAACATCTCTGCCAAGGACTATTTCCAGAATAGTATTTTCTAGGTTTTCTTCAAGGGCATTTAGAGTTTGAAGTCTTACATTTAAGTCTTTAATTAATCTTGAGTTGATTTTTATATATGGTGTAAGAAAGGAGTCCAGTCTCAATTTACTGCATATGGCTAGCCAATTGTACTGGTACCGATTATTAAATAGTGATTCCTTTCCCTATTACTTGTTTTTGTCTACTTTGTCAATGATCACATTATAGCATTCCATTGGTCTGTCTGTTTTTGTACTAGTACGATGCTGTTTTGGTTACTGTATCCTCATAGTATAATTTGAAGTTGGGTAGCATAATGCCTCCAGCTTTGTTATTTTTGTTTAGGATTGCTTTGGATATTTGGGCCCTTTGTTGGTTCCATATGAATTTTAAGTTAGTTTTCTGTAATTCGGCGAAGAATGTCATTGGTAGTTTCATAGGTACAGCACTGAACCTGTAGATTGCTTTGGGAAGTATGACTATTTTAAGAATATTGATTTTTTCTACCAATGAGCATGGAGTATTTTTCCATTTGTTTGTGTCATCTCTGATGCCTTTCAGCAGTGTTTTGTAATTCTCATTGTAGAAATCTTTTAATACCCTGGTTAGCTGTATTCCTAGGTATTTTATTTTTGTGTGTGGCTATTGTGAGTGGGTCATATTCTTGATTCCACACTTAGCTTCGATGTTGTTGATTTATACAAATGCTAATTTTTGTACATTGATTTTGTGTCTTGAAACTTTGCTGAAATTGTTTTTCAGACCTGTGAACTTTTGGGAAGAGACCATGGTGTTTTCTAGGTGTAAAATTATGTCATCTGCACATAGAGATAGTTTGATTTCCTCTCTTCCCATTTGGATATATTTTATTTCTCTTGCCTGATTTCTCTGGTTAGGACTTCTCATAATATGTTGAATAGGAGTGGTGAGAGGGGGTATCCTTGTCCTGTTTTGGATCTTATGGGGAATGGTTCCAGTTTTTACCTGCTAAGTTTAACGTTGGCTGTGGATTTGTCATGGATGGTTTTTATTATTTTGAGATGTTTTCCTCCAGTGTCCAGTTTGTTGATAGTTTTTTTTTTTTTTTAACATAAACGGATGTTTAATTTTATTGAAACAATTTTCTGTGTCTATTGATATGATCATGTGTTTAGCTCTGTTTATGTAATGAGTCACATTTATTGATATGTGTATGTTAAGACCACCTTGAATCTCAGGAATAAAGCCTATTTGATCATGGGGAAGTAGCTTTTTGATCTGCTGCTGTGTTCGATTGGCTGGTATTTTTTTGAAGATATTTGCATCAAGGATATTAGTCCAATGTTTTCATTTTTGTTATTGGTGTTGTGTGTTTGCAAGTTTTGGTATCAGAATGATGCTGGCCTCATAAAATGAATTAGGGGAGTCCCTACTCCTAAATTTTTGAAATGGTTTCAGTAGAAATGGTACCAGCTCTTTTTATGTTTCATGGAATTCTTTATATGTTTCATAGAATTCAGCTGTTTAATCTGTCTTGTCCTGTGCTTTTTCTATTTATGGAGAGATGTTGAATTTTATCGCCAAACTTTTCTGCATCTACTGAGATAATCATGTGGTTTTTGTCATTGGTTCTGTTTCTGTGATAGATTACATTTATTGATTCATATATGTTGAACCAGCCTTGTATCCCAGGGCTGAAGCTGACTTGATCATGTTGGGTAAGCTTTTTGATGTGCTGCTGGATTCGGTTTGCCAGTATTTTATGGAGGATTTTCACATTGTTGTTCATGAGGGATATTGACCTGACGTTTTCTTTTTTTGTTGCGTTTCTGCCAGGCTTTGGCATGAAAATGATGCTGGCCTGAAAAAATAAGTTAGGGAGGAGTACCTCTTTTTCTGTTGTTTGGAATAGTTTTAGAAGGAATAGTAACAGCTCCTCTTTGTACCTGTAGTAGAATTTGGCTGTGAATCCATCTGGTCCTGGACTTTTTTTGGTTGTTAGGAAATTAATAATTGCCTCATTTTCAGGACTTGTTATAGGTCTGTTCAGGCATTTGCCTTCTTCCTGATTTAGTCTTAGGAGGGTGTGTGTGTTCAGGAATTTATCCATTATGTCTAGATTTTCTAGTTTATTTGCATAGAGGTGTTTATAGTATTCTCTGATGGTAGTTTGTACTTCTGTGGGATCAGTGGTGATATCCCCTTTATCATTTTTTATTGTTCTATTTGAGTCTTCTCTCTTTTCTTCTTTATTAGTCTATCTAGTGGTCTATCTCTTTTGTTAATCTTTTCAAAAAACAGCTCCTGAATTTGTTCATTTTTTGATGGGTTTTTCATGTCTCTATCTCCTTCAGTTCTGCTCTGATCTTAGTTATTTCTTGTCTTCTGCTAACGTTTGAATTTGTTTGCTCTTGATTCTCTAGTTCTTTTAATTGTGATGTTAGGATGTCGATTTGAGATCTTTCCCACTTTCTCCTGTGGAGATTTAATGCTGTAAATTTCCCTCTTAACACTGGTTTAGCTGTGCTTCAGAGATTCTGGTGCCTTGTGTCTTTGTTCTCATTGGTTTCAAAGAACTTTATTTCTGCCTTAATTTTGTTATTTTCCCTGTAATCATTCAGGAGCAGGTTGTTCAATTTCCATGTAGATGTGAAGTTTTGAGTGAGTTTCTTAATCCTGAGTTCTAATTTGATTGCACTGTCGTCTGAGAGACTGTTTGTTATGATTTCCATTCTTTTGTATTTGCTGAGGAGCGTTTTACTTCCAATTATGTGGTTAATTTTCGAATAAGTGCCATGTGGCACTGAGACAAATGTATATTCTATTGATTTGGAGCAGAGAGTTCTGTAGATGTCTATTTGGTTCACTTGATCCAGAGCTGAGTTCAAGTCCTGAATATCCTTATTATTTTTCTGTCTTGTTGATCTGTCTAATATTGATAGTGGGGTGTTAAAGTCTCCCACTATTATTGTGTGGGAGTCTAAGTCTCTTCATAGGTCTCTAAGAACTTGTTTTATGAATCTGGGTGCTCCTGTATTGGGTACATATATGTTTAGAATAGTTAGCTCTTCTTGTTACATTGACCCTTTACCATTATGTAATATCCTTCTTTGTCTTTTTAAAAAATCTTTGTTGGTTTAAAGTCTGCTGTATCAGAGGCTAGGATTACAACCCCACTTTTTTTTTTTTTTTTTTTTTTTTTTTGCTTTTCATTTGCTTGGTAAATATTCCTCCATCCCTTTATTTTGAGCCTATGTGTGTCTTTGCACATGAGATGTGTCTCCTGAATACAGCACACCGATGGGTCTTGACTCTTAATCCAATTTGCCAGTCTGTGTCATTTAGCCCATTTACATTTAAGGTTAATATTGTTATATGTGAACTTGATCCTGTCATTATGATGCTAGCTGGTTATTTTGCAAATTATTTGATGCAATTTCTTCATAGCGTCATCGGTCTTTACATTTTGGTGTGTTTTTGCACTGGCTGGTACCAGTTTTGTGTGTGTGTGGGCGGGGGGAGTGTGTTTCCTTCAGGAATTCTTGTAAGGCAGGCCTCGTGGTGACAAAATCACTCAGCATTTGTTTGTCTGGAAAGGATTTTATTTCTCCTTTGCTTACAAAGTTTAGTTCAGCTGGATATAAAATTCTGGGTTGAAAATTTTTTTTTTAAAGAATGGTTGAATATTGGCCCCCACTTTCTTCTGGCTTCTAGGGTTTCTGCAGAGAAATCCACTGTTAGTCTGATGAACTTCCCCTTGTAGGTGATCTGACCTTTCTCTCTGGCTGCCCTTAACATTTTTTCCTTTGTTTCAACCTTCAAGAATCTGATGATTATGTGTCTTGGAGTTCATCATCCCAAGGAGTATCTTAGTGGTGTTCTCTGTATTTTCTGAATTTGAATCTTAGCCTGTGTTTCTAGGTTGGGGAAATTCTCCCAAATAACATCCTGAAGTATGTTTTCCAACTTGGTTCCATTCTCTCCATCACTTTCAGGTACACCAATCAATCATAGGTTTGATCTTTTCACATAGTCCCATATTTCTTGGAGGCTTTGTTTATTCCTTTTTGTTATTTTTTTCTGTAATCTTGTCTTCACACTTTGTTTCAGCAAGGTGATCTTCAATCTCTGATATCCTTTCTTCTGTGTGATTGATTTGGTTATTAATACTTGTGTATGATTCACAAAGATCTCACGCTGTGTTTTTTGGCACCATCAGGTCATTTGTGTTTCTCTCTAACTGGTTATTCTAGTTAGCAGTTCCTGTAAACTTTAATCAAGGTTCTTACCTTCCTTACATTGTGTTAGAACATACTCCTTTAGCTCAAATGAATTTGCTATTATCCACCTTCTGAAACCGATTTCTGTCAATTCATCAATCTCATTCTCTATCCAGTTTTGTGTCCTTGCTGGAGAGGAGTTGAGATCACTTGTAGGAGAAGAAGCATTCTGGTTTTTGGAATTTTCAGCGTTTTGTGCTGGTTTTTTTCTCATCTTCATGGATTTATCTACCTTTGATGTTTGGGGCTGACGACCTTTCGATGGAGTTTTTGTGTGGAGGTCTTTTTTGTTGTTGTTGCTTTCTGTTTGTTAGTTGTTTTTCTTCTAACATCTAGGCCCCTCTTCTGCTGGTCTACTGCAGTTTGTTGGAGGTCCACTCCAGACCCTGTTTGCCTAAGTATCACCAGTGGAGGTGATAACAATTGCTGATTTAAAGTCTATAGCCACACAATCTCTCTTATGGTTTCTGCTTGCATGGTATATATTTTTCCATATTTTTACTTTCAACCTATTTACGTGTTTGAATATAGAGTATCAACTATAGACCCCATATAGTTGAATCTTGATTTTTTAATCTAGTTGGACAATCAGTGCCTTTTGACTGTAATGTTTAACTCACTCACATTTATTATTGACATGGTTGGATTCATTTTTGCAGTTTTGCCTTTTGTTTTATGTATGTTTCATGTCTTTGCACTATTAATATGTCTTATTGCCTTCAGGTCTCCAATGTTTCTTTTTAGAAATCAGCTGTGAATCTTCTTGTAATGAGTTATTTTTCCCTTGTTCCTTTCAAAATTTTCACTTTTTCTTTGTGCCTGAAAATTTTCACTATGATGTGTTTGGGTGAAGGTCTTGAATTTTTCCTACTTGCGTTTGCAGATCTTTTTAGATGTGTAGATTAATGTTTTTCATGAAATTGAGGAAGTTTTCTGCTCTTATTTCTTTATTTTTTTTTGCTTCCTTCTCTCCTTTGTTTACTCAAATTATGTGTGTATAGGTGCAATTAATTGCATCTTACATTTCTCTGTGTCTGTCTATTTTTTTACTCCCTTTCTTTCTGTTCTTTGGATTGTATAAATCCTCTGATTCTTTCTTCTGAAGCTCATTTTTACTGTTGAGGCCTTTAGTGATTTTATTCACTTTGGTTATTTTGCTTTTAAATTCCAAATTTTCTATTTCATTCTTTTTATAATTTATTTTTCTTTATCTATATTCTATATTTGAATGATAATTGTCATTATACTTTAATTATTTCAACATAGTTTCCTTTAGTTTTTTGAAGTATTATACTTGATTTGAAGTCTTTTACTGTTAAGTTTGGAAGCTGGAGCCTCTCACAGGCAGTTTACATTGGCTGGTTTTGTGTGTGTATTTGGGCCATAGTTTCCTATATCTTTGTATAAGACATTCAAATAAATCAATTTTCTAAGAGGTCCAGTTTTCAACAAAGCAGGATCTTTCTGAGAAGACTTTGTAGCAGCTCTGGATATTGATTTCTCCCTTTTGTTGTTTGCTTATTTATTTAGTGAGTTAGCTAAATTAATTCTGCAGAGGCTTGTGAAGATGGCGGTTGCCACACAGCTAACAAGCTCAATGTAGCAGCTCTCCTACAGCATACGCTGTGTGGTAGAGAGGGACTTTATGAGACTGCATATGTCCCACATGGTGGGAGCTGGAGGTGGGAAAATGGGGACTGTCTACTTGCCACAGTCTTTTGGATATTGACTTTCTGCGCCAGAGCTAAGGAAAAAGGAATCTTCTGATGTTCGTTATTTGTGGAAACTTTCCAGGATATCTCTTCCATCCTAGAGATCTGAACAAAATGGGGATTTTCACTCTGCTCTTATGATCTCTTAAATAGTTTTCCCACAAAGAAGAGCTATGGAAGGATGAGTGAAGCCTCTACTTCAAATGCCATAGTTTCCCACTGTTCTTGTCAATTTTGCATATATTTTGTTGAAAAAATGATTCTCAATTTATTCTAAGCCTTTTTCTCAATCTGTTGAGATCACAAATTATTCTCTTTGCTAATTTTTATTGACTTAGGAGATGACTCTCCATGATATAGTTCTCTAATCACCAACTTCTCACACTAATGTTCTTTTTTAAAATTAATTTTAATAACAAATAATTGTGTGCATTAATGGGGCACAATGTTATGTGCTGACTTTTGCATACATTGTAGAAAGATTCAGTCAAGCTACTTAACACATCCTTTACGTCACTAACTTATACGTATATTTTTGTGATGAGAATTTTTGTCCAACAGATATATCAAAAAATGCTCATCATCTCTAATCACCATCGAAATGCAAATTGAAACCACAATGAGCTATCACCTCGCATAGGTTAAAATGTCTATTTCAAAAAAGATGAATGATAACAAGTGTTGCCAAGGATATAGAGAATAAACTCTTCTTCACACCACCATTCTTGAAGTCCCATCTCTGCACATAAATTTAAAATGTAGAATGTTAATGAAGACACCTAGTGGGTAATATAGGTCATCATAGGATATATTAAAGATAAACTACATTAATATTGGGTATATAAAGGCTGAATGTAATTTGGGTTAAAGCAAGAAGATATATTGTTTGAGTTACTTTCCCACCTTACATTTTGAACAGAAGCACACATTATTCAATAAATGAATATCATGTTAGCTGCATGTCCTTGGACTCCCCAACCTTCAGTAGGTTACTTTTTCTTTTATTAATTATCTGAATGTTTGTAGAAATTTATAATCTTTTATCAACTTCTGCCTGCGACTTCCAAAAATATGTTTTAATAGTCATTTATTACATATTTCTTCAGATGGACCATTCCAATACAAGGCTGTAGCTTTAACTAAAATTTACTATCAGCTTAGAGGTAACAGGTGGAAAATACTGTGTCGAAAAAGAAAACACAAAACTGGATATCAGTTATCTATACCCCATTTATATGGGTCTCACAATGACCATCTCTCTTTTAGCCCTTTGTCAACTGTCATGTGCCCGCTCACAAACAGGAGTCTCTTTTGACCAATCCTCTCTCCCAGTTATCCAAGTCTAACTATTCCTGACTGCAGAAAAGGGAGATGCACCCCAATTTAAGTTCTATCTAAATTCCCTCTCCAGGATAATTGAGGGTGTTAATATCTTCTTTCTTCAATTGTCCTGCCCTCTTGATCCAAACAAAGCAATACAAATAGCCGTATCTTAAATAATATTACGTGTAAGACACTGTCTAGACACCAAACAATCCAGTTTCTTTCCACCATTTTCTCCAACATTAGATGAATAAAATACCAGACCTGCACTCCTCTCACTCTAGGGTCAGGTCTGGTCTTTCTATCTCTTGTTAGCAGATAAACAGGGGAAAAATGATATCCTACCTCCTAAAGGGAAAATAGCTTGATATATGCAATTCTGGCTAAATATATATTGAGAAAAGAAAATAAAACCTCTACAATGGAACATTCTCCTTAAAAATAAAACCAATTTACATTGTTAATCAGGATAACCATCTGAAGTTTCTGAATTTGGTTTCATTTCATAATCTAGGACTTCTTCAAGAAAAATAAGAAAGCAGTAGTTATCTTACATCTGTCTAACTGAAAAGGTTCAACAAAGATCTTTCTCTCTGGAAAAAGACTAATTCCAACTTCCTCAAGAAAGTTCCAGGTTTCCCAAGAATTCAGACACCATTTATTCTCACCCCAGTTGGATACAACTGAAACAAGTGTTCATCAAAAGCCACTAACTGGGCTAGGCATAGAGGCTCATGCCTACATTCCTAGCATTTGGGGTTCCAAGGTGGGAGAATAGCTTGAGGCCAGGAATTCAAGACCAGCCTGGGCAACATAGCAAGACATCATCTCTGCAAAACATAAAAACAAAATGATCCAGCCTGATGATTTGTACCTGTAGTGACAGTTTCCCAAGAAGCTGAGGCAGGAGGATCACTTAAGCTGAGGAGTATGAGGCTACAGTGAGTACAGTGAGCTGTGATCACACCACTGCACTTCAGCCTGGGCAACAGAGTGAGACCTTGTCTCATTAAAAGAAAAAAATGCCCATTAAAGCCACTAACCCACCTCATGATGTATGTTTATTCCTAATACGTTAAATTTGGGTGACGTGGATGAAATTGAAGTTAGAAATAAAGAATTATTGGTGAAGGACTTAAAGATGGCTCTCTAGATGTATTTGAGACTCCTTTCTCCCACAAGAAAAAAAAAAAAAGCAGATAATCACATTGCAGCATGGTGCCATTTTGACAGACCAGCCCCCAACATGCTGCATCCTTTCCTGGGGCTCAGTAGCCTCTGCATCTTCACATCCCTGTATCCCCATTAACATTTCCCGCAGACAGATTATCTGCCAGAAACAAGGCAGGAGCCACTGGCAGTGACTATGTTCTCTATCACAGCAAAGGAACAGTCCTGCATTTTCACCTGCCTCAAGGACAAATTTTACTGCCCACAACCACTGCCATTGCCAGCTGCTCTGGGGCCAAGGCATGAGCAAAGCAAGTCCCACTGCCCAGTCACCTACCTACAGCTGCTCCCATTGAAAGCAGCTCTACCCTCCTCAATAACAGGACTGCAGTGCAGCCACACCTTCCCTTAACTGAACATTCTGCCAAAAGCCTGGGAATCACCTCACTTGTACCTACAATAGACAGTGCCTTCATGTACCCCTAGGAAGAAAGAGGGTAGGCTACCTAGGTTGACTGCACTCATCCTAGTACCCAACATGTCATCCAGGAGCTCAGCTCAGTCCACAATATTTGAACCTAAGCACTCCTGCTAGAGATCTGAGGTGGGACCCACTCAACCTGCCACTACAACAACAGCTGACACCCACTTCCCTGCACCAACTGTAAAACTGGACTGTTCAGTCCATTGCAGCCTCTGGCAAAACCACTATGGATTGTTGGGGTCCCAAAGGGTTGTCCCATCACAGCTCCTGCCATTGCTCATGCCGTGTCTGCTGCCCAGGAGCTCAAGAATCCTTCCACTACTGTCATTCCTGGAACCCGAGCAAGCAACCTGGAGGTCAAAGAATCACCCTGCATGGACCTGAAAACACTGGTGCCACTGTTTGCCACAATGGCGCCCAAGGTCAGCATGCTTGGCCCACTGCTGCCAACCACAGGGGCCTGATGACTGGCTCACCTGCCATCCCAGTCTCCAGCAAAATTTCACCACAGTCTCTATTAACAGCCACAACCTAAGCCACTGAGGAAATTACATACACCTCAAATTCTGTTTACAGCCATATAAATCATACAGAGACTGCACTACTGCATGTGCCCAGGATCAAAGCAAAAGTACTGCACCCCACCAACACCATAGATGCATCTTAGAAAAACATCTTCCCCTACAAAAGCAAATTCAAAAAATTGGAATGTGCGGATATCAATTTAAGGACACAGGAAAAACAACAGCTTAAGGAGACAGAAACATGAAAAATCAAGGAAGTATAACATTCCCCCCGAAAAAAACACAGTAATTATCCAGCAACAGAACTCAATCAAAAAGAAATTTATGAAATTTCAGAAAAGGAATTCAAAATGTTTATACTAAAGAAGCTCAGCAAGATACAAGGTAATTCTGAATAACAATATATAAAAATTAAAATGCAATTTAGGATATGAATAAGGAATTTACTAAAGACATATAAAAAAGAACCAGATAGAAATTCTGGAACTCAATAATTTATTGAATGAAATACACAATACAATCAAAAACTTAAAAACAGACTACATCAAGCAAAAAAAAAAAAAAAAAAAAAAATCTCAGACCTTGAAGAGAGGTCTTTAGAAATAACCCACTAAGACAAAAAAAATAAAAATAAAAAGAATGAGTAGGAACTAGGCAACATGTGGGAAACCATAAAGGGAGCAAATACTTGAATTTTCAGTGTTCCAGAAGGTGAAGAGAAAAGTAAAGGGTGAGAAAACCTATTTAATGAAATAATAGATGAAAACTTCCTGAGTCTAGCAAGAGATTTAAACATCCAGATATTGGAGGATACACAAAAATAGATACAATTTAAAAGATCTCCTCTGTAACACATTATAGTAAAACTGTTCAAAGTCAGACAAAGAGAATATTCTAAGAACAGCAATAGAAAAGCATGTGGTCACTTATAAAAGAATTCCCAAGACTAACAGTGGATTTTTTTAGCAGAAACTTTCAGTGCAGGACAGAATGGGATGATATATCAAAGTTCTGAAAGAAAAAAAGAAAACAAAACCTGTCAGCCAAGAATACTATGACCAGCAAAGTTGTCCTTTATAAATAATAGAGAAATAAAGTCTTTACCAGACAAACCAAAGCTGAGGGAATTCATCGCCATTAGACAGGCTTTATAAGAAAGGGTTAGGAAGTTCTATACCTGGATGTAAAAGAATAACTACCATAATGAAAACATATGAAAATATAAAACCTATTGATAAAGCAAACACACAAATGAGTATTAGCAAACCTCAAATGTTACCACTACACAATACCACCAAACCACAACAACAAACAATAAGAGGGAAAGAAATGGACAAAGGAGATACAAAACAACCATATGCTATTGCTATTATTATTTATTTTATTTTATTTTATTTTTTGAGATGGAGTTTCATTCTTGTTGCCCAGGCTGGAGTCCAATGGTGCAGTCTCAGTTCACTGCAACCTCTGCCTCCTGGGTTCAAACAATTCTCCTGCCTCAGCCTCCCAAGTAGCTGGGATTATAGATGCCCACCACCATGCTCAGCTAAGTTTTTTGTATTTTTAGTAGAGACAGGGTTTCACCATGTTGGCCCGGCTGGTTTCAAACTTGTGACCTCAGGTGATCTGCCTGCCTCAGCCTCCCAAAGTGCTGGGATTACAGACACTGTGCCTGGCCAACAACCATATATTATTAATAAAATGTCAGGCATAAGCCCTCACATATCTCTAATAGCCTTGAAGATAAATGGTTTAAACTTTCCACTTAAAATACATTGACTAGCCGATTAAATTTAAAAAAAGGCCCAACTGTATGCTGCCTACAAGATATTCATCTCAACCGTAAAGACACATATACGTTGAAAGTAAAGGGACGGAAGAAGCTGTTCCCTTAAAATGGAAACCAAAAGCAAGCAGGAGCAACTATACTTACATGAAATAAAGCATACCTTAAGTCAAAAATAATAAAAAGAGACAAAGAAGGCAACTATGTAATAATAAAGGGATCAATTCAGCAAGAGGATATAACAATTCTAAACATATGTGAGCCAACACCACAGCACCCAGATACAGAAGGCAAATATTATTAGACCTAACAGGAGAAGTAGACTCCCACACAATAACATAGGAAATTCTACACCTCACTCTCAGCATTAGACATATTATCTAGACAGAACATTAATAAAGAAACATCAAATTTAAACTGTAATTTAGACCAAATGGACCTAATAGACATTTACAGAACATTTCATCCAACAGCTACAGAACACATATTCTCATCAGCACATGGAAATTTCTCCAGGATAGACAATAGGTTAGAACACACAATAAATCTCAAAAATAATTTAAAAACTAGCATCAAATCAAGTATCTTCTTAGACTACAGTGGAGTAAAATTAGAAATCACTGACAAGAAAACCTTTGGAAACTGTACAAATACACCGAAATTAGACTACTTGCTCCTGAATGATCATTGAGTAAACGAAGAAGGAAATCAAATAATTTTTTGAAACAAATGAAAATGGAAACACAGCACACCAAAACCAGTAATGTAAAGTCAAAGCAGTAAAAGGAAGTCTATAGTAATAAACAAACCTACATCAAAAAGTAGAAAGATTTCAAATAAAAAACTCAACAATGCACCTCAAGGAACTAGACAAACAGCAACAAACCAAATCTAAAATTAGTAGAAGGAAAGAAAGATAAATATCAGAGCAGGACTAAATGTAGTAGAGATGAAAAAATAAATATGAAGGATCAACAAGATAAAATGTTGGTTTTCTGAAAAGATAAACAAAGTAAAAAACTAGTTGTTATACCAATTATGAATAAAAGAAGACTCAAAATCAGAAATAAAGAAGGAGGCAGTAAAATTGATACCACAAAAATAAAAAAGATCACCAAAGACTGTCATGAGCAACTATGCACTAACAAGCTAGATACTGGAGGAAATTGATAAATTCCTAGACACATACAACCTCCCATGATAGGTTCAGAAAAAAGTAGGAATTGGTACAGACCAGTAATAAGAAATTAAATCAATAAATCAGTAATAAAACATTTCCCAACAAAGGAAAGTCCAGGACCAAATGGCTTCACTACCAATTCTACTGTATTTTCAGAGAAGTAATACCAATTATCCTTAAACTTTTCCAAAAAGGTATAGAAGAGGGATTTTTTTTCTAAATTATTCTATAAAGTCAGCATTACTTTTATACAAAAACAGACAAGGACAGAGCAAGAAAAGAAAACTATGGCCAATATACCTGATAAACATAAACACAATAATTATCAACAAAATACTAGCAAACCAAGTCCACCACATCAAAAAATAATACACCATAATCAAGTGGAATTTCTACAAAGGATGGAAGAATTGTTCAACATACACAAATCAATAAATGTGATACATCGCATCAACAGTATGAAGATAAAACATATATGATAATCTCAACAGGCGCAGAAAAAGCATTTAACAAACTTCAACATTCTTTTATGATAAAACTCTTAACAAACTAGACATAGAAGGAACATACTTAAACATCATAAAGGTTATATATGACAAACCCATGGCTAATGTCATACTGAAGTGGAAAAAAACAAGAATGCCCATTTTCACCACTCATATTCAACCTACTACTGGAAGTCCTAACCAGAGCAATTAAACAAAAGAGAGCAATAAAAGGCATGCAAATCAGAAAAAAAGAAGTCATGTTGTCTTATTTGCAGATTACACAATCTCATATATGGAAAAACCTAAAAAGTCCACAAAAAAACTCTTAGAACTGATAAATTAATTGAGTAAAGTTTCAAAATACAAAACCAACATACAAAAATCAGGAGTGGTTCTATTCACCAATAACAAACTATCTGAGAAGGAAATTAAGAAGGCAATCTCATTTACAATAGCTACAATAAAATAAAATATCCAGGAATAAATTCAACCAAGAAGGTGAAAGATGTCTATAAGGAAATCTACAAAACATTGATAAAATAAATTGAGGAGGACACAAACTAATAAAAATGCATCCCATGCTAATGGATCAGAAGAATTAACATTATGAGAATGACCATACTCCTCAAAGCAATCTACAGATTCAATGAAATCCCTACCAACGCCATTTTTCAAAGAAATAGAAAAAAAAATTCTAAAATTTGAAAGTAAAAATGAGCCTGAATAGCCAAAATAATCTTGATCAAAAAGAACAAAGCTGAAGGCATCATACTACCTGACTTCAAAATAACCAAAACAGCATTGTATTGATATAATACCAGACACATAGACCAATGAAACAGAACAGAAAATCCATAAATAAATCCATGCATTTATAGCCAACCAATTTTTGACAAATATACCAAAACATACATTGAGGAAACAACACCCTGTTCGATAGATGGTGCTGGGACATTTGGATATCCATATACAGAAAAATTAACCTGGACCCCCGTCTCTTGCCATATACAAAAGTCACCTCAAGATAGATAAAAAACATAAATATAAGACCCAAAACTGTAAAACTGCTAGAAGAAAACAGAGAGAAAAGATTTTAGGACATTGGTCTAGGCAAAGATTTTATGGGTAATACCTCAAAAGCACAGACAACAGCAAAATAGACAAATGAGACTATTAGACAACAGCAAAATAGACAAATGAGACTAGCTTCTGTATCACAAGGAAACACTAACAGAGCGAAAAGGCAACCTGTAGAAAGGGAGAAGATATTTACAAGCTATTTATCTAACAAGAGACTAATATCCAGAATATACATGAAATTCAAACAACTCAACATTAAAAAAAAAAAAAAAGCAGAAATAGTTTGATTAAAAAAAAAAACACATAAAAATGGCCAACAGGTGTATGAAAAAATACTCAACATTACTAATCATCTGAGAAATGCAAATCAAAACTATGGTGAGATATTATCTTAGAAATGTTTATTTTATTTTATTTTATTTTATTTTTTATTTTTTTGAGACGGAGTGTCGCTCTGTCGCCCAGGCTGGAGTGCAGTGGCCGGATCTCCGCTCACTGCAAGCTCCACCTCCCGGGTTTACGCTATTCTCCTACCTCAGCCTCCCGAGTAGCTGGGACCACAGAGGCCTGCCACCTCGCCCAGCCAGATTTTTGTATTTTTTAGTAGAGACGGGGTTTCACCAGGTTAGTCAGGATGGTCTCGATCTGCTGACCTCGTGATCCCGTCTTCTCGGCCTCCCAAAGTGCTGGGATTACTGGCTTGAGCTGCCGCTCCCTGCCAATGAGATATTATCTTAGAAATGTTTATTATTATAAAGACAAAAAGAACACGTGAGGATGTGGACAAAAGGGAACTCTTACTCCCTTTGATATAAATTTAAGTTAGTAAAGCCATGATGGAAGACAATATTAATATTTTTTCAAAAAACTAAAAATAGAACTACCATACCATTAAAAAATCCCACTACTGGGTATTTATCCAAAGGATAAACAATTAGTATATCAAAGTTTTATCTGTACTCACATGTTTATTGCAGCACATTTACAGTAGCAAATGTGTGAAATCAACCTAAGAGTCCATCACCAGACGAATGGATAAAGAAAATTATATATATATATATATATATGCAATACATTTATGTATAATATAATATATAAAAATTATATATATATGAAATGGAATACTATTCAGCCATAAAAGGAATGAAATCAAGGCATTTGCAGCAACTAGTGGTTGTTATGTTAAGTGAAATAAGCTGAACACAGAAAGATAAACATTGCATGTTCTCACTCATATGTGGGAGCTTAAAAAGGTGATCTAATGGAGGTAGACAGTAGAATGATAGACACCAGAGGCTGGGAAGGATGTTTAGGTGGCAAGGAGGGGGATGAAGAGAGGTTGGTCAATGGGCACAAACATACAGCTAGATGAAAGGTATAAGTTATAATGTTCAATAGCAGAGTAGGGTGACTATATGTTAGCAACAATGTATTGCACATTTCATAGTAGCTTGGAGAAAGAACTTGAAATGTTTCCAACATATAGACATGATGAATACCTCAAATACCCTGACTTAATCATTCCATATCCCATATATGTAACATAATATCACATATTTGTAGTATGTATTTGGATCTGAATAAATTTCTGAGGTGAACAAATATATTATTCCTCAATTTCAGAAAGCTCTGGACGGTTTTGGGTGAAATTAGTGGTTTTTACCATTAGATTTAACCATACTCCATTATTACATATAGTTGAGAAGAATAAGACGACTTAGGATTTTTCCACTTCAAGAGCAAGAGTACTCTTTAGGATCTTTCCAAAGCCTCGGTCATCTTTTGAGTATGATAGAAAGGGTAATTGAGAATTAAAATTACTTAGAGATCATCACATATCTAATTGAATTTGGAAGGACGTTGAAAGGAGATTATAATTAAGTACTTCAGATGGTAAATATCATTGTAAGGAGGTAGATTTAAAAATACTCCTTGATAAATGTCAATTTTGCTTCAAGTTTCTAATAAGGATACATATTGTCTCAGTAAACAGCACAGAGCCAGAAAAGCTTTGTTCATTCACCCATTGATCTCATAGTGCCAACTTTAGAGAATCAAAGACATTTAACAAATATAGCATTAAAAAAAAGACCGAACCCAGATTCTGAGCCTCTGACTGATTAAAATCAAAATTATTATATTAAAGGCAGGATCTCCTATTAGAGGGCTGATGGCTTGAGGCATGGGCACTAAGATAGGGTGGTACCCACTCCTTGAGCTTCATGTTAATATTTACTAATTCTAGTATGTTTTTTATTTTATTTTATTACACCTGGCTAAGTTTTGTTGCTGCTGTTGTTGCTGCTGTTGTTATTTTTAATGGAGGCATGGTCTCACTTTGATACTCAGGTTGGTCCCCAACTCCTAGGCTCAACTGACCCTCTTGCCTTGGCCTTCCAAAGTGCCGGGATTACAGGCGTGAGCCACTGTGTATGGCCAACAGTAAGTGTTTAATAATTAACCCTGACTTCCATTGGAAAGACTTTATGGTAGATGATATCAAGATTATAGAAAGAATACACTTTACATTTCTTCTTCTTCCTCCTCCTCCTCCTCCTCTTCTTCTTCTTCTTCTTCTTCTTCTTCTTCTTCTTCTTCTTCTTCTTCTTCTTCTTCTTCTTCTTCTCCTTCTTCTTTTCTTCTTCCTCTTCCTCTTCTCCTCCTCCTCCTCCTCCTCCTCCTCCTCCTCCTCCTCCTCCTCCTCCTCCTCCTCCTCCTCCTCCTTCTTCTTCTTCTTCTTCTTCTTCTTCTTCTTCTTCTTCTTCTTCTTCTTCTTCTTCTTCTTCTTCTTCTTCTTCTTCCTCTTCCTCTTCTTTTTGTTTTCTTCTTATTATTTTTTTTCCCTCTTCTTCCTCTGGAAAGGCTTTGCGGTAGATGATATCAACATTATAGAAATAATACACTTTACATTTCTTCCTCTTCCTCCTCTTCCTCCTCTTCTTCTTCTTCTTCTTCTTCTTCTTCTTCCTCCTCCTCCTCCTCCTCCTCCTCCTCCTCCTCCTCCTCCTCCTCCTCCTCCTCCTCCTCCTCCTTCTTCTTCTTCTTCTTCTTCTTCTTCTTCTTCTTCTTCTTCTTCTTCTTCTTCTTCTTCTTCTTCTTCTTCTCCTCTTCTTTCTTCTTTCTTCTTCCTCTTCTTCTTCCTCTTCTTCCTCTCCTGCTCCTGCCTCCTGTTTCTTCTTCCCATCTCCTTCTTCTCTTTCTCCTCCTCCTCCTCCTCTCCTCATCTTCCTGGAACGACCAATAAAAATTAATAAAAGTGAATCAATAGTCAACTAATCCCAGCAATAAATAAATAAATAAATAAATAAATAAATAAATAAATAAAATGCAGGACCAGATGGCTTCACTGGTGAATTCTACTAAACATTTAAAAAAGAGTAAGCATTAATGCTTATACTTTCAAATAATGTAAGAGAAAGAAGCACTTCAAACTCATTTTATGAGGTCAGCATTACCTTGATATCAAAGCCAGACAAAGACACTATGAGAAAATTGTAGATAGTCATTGACTTACAACAGTTCAACTTGCAATTTTTTTGACTTTATAATAGTGCAAAATGATGTGCATTCAGTAGAAGCCATACTTCAAAATTTGAAGTTTCATCTTTTCGTGGGCTAGTGATATGCAGTACAATATTTTCTTGTGCTGCATCAGTGAGAAACAGCTCCCAGTCAGCCACAAAATCATGAAGTTAAAATAGCTTATCCTCTACAGTATAGTGCGTTGCCAGAAATTTTGCCCAACTGTAGGCTAATATAATTATTCTGAGCACATTTAAACTAAGCTGGATGAAGCTATAATGTTCAGTAGATCAGGTGTATTAAATGTATTATTCACTTGCAATATCTTCAATTTATGATTGGTTTATCAGGACATAACACCACTGTGCAGGCCAATATCCGTGATGAACATAGATGGGAAAATTCTCAGCAAAATATTTTCTAATTATACTTTAAGTCATGGGATACATGTGCAGATCATGCAGGTTTGTTACATAAGTATACACGTGCCATGTGGTTTGCTGCACCTATCAATACATCATTTACATTAGGTATTTCTCCTCCCCTAGCCCCTCACCCTCTGACATGGCCCACTGTGTGATGTTCCCCTCCATGTGTTCTCATTTTTCTTTTTTTTTGTTGTTTTTGTTTTTTTAAAAAAAATTTATTTTATTATTATTATTATACTTTAAGTTCTAGGGTACATGTGCATAACGTGCAGGTTTGTTACATATGTATACTTGTGCCATGTTGCTGTGCTGCACCCATCAACTCATCAGCACCCATCAGCTCGTCATTTACATCAGGTATAACTCCCAATGCCATCCCTCCCCCCTCCCCCCTCCCCATGATAGGCCCCGGTGTGTGATGTTCCCCTTCCCAAGTCCAAGTGCTCTCATTGTTCAGTTCCCACCTATGAGTGAGAACATGCGGTGTTTGGTTTTCTGTTCTTGTGATAGTTTGCTGAGAATGATGGTTTCCAGCTGCATCAACTCCCACTTATGAGTGAGTACATGCAGTGTTTGGTTTTCTGTTCCTGTGTTAGTTTGCTGAGAATGATGGTTTCCAGCTTCATTCATGTTCCTGCAAAGGACATAAACTCATCCTTTTTATGGCTGCATGGTATTCAATTGTGTATATGTGCCACATTTTCTTTATCCAGTCTATCATTGATAGGCATTTGGGTTGGTTCCAAGTCTTTGCTATTTTGAGTAGTGCTGCAATAGACATACGTGTGCCGGTGTCTTTATAGTAGAATGATTTATAATCCCTTGGGTATGTATCCAGTAATGGGATTGCTGGATCAAGTGGTATTTCTGGTTCTAGATCCTTGAGGAATTGCCACACTATCTTCCACAATAGTTGAACTAATTTACACTCCCACCAACACTGTAAAAGCATTTCTATTTTTCCACATCTTCTCCAGCATCTTTTGTTTCTTGACTTTTTAGTGATAATCCTTTTAACTGGCATGGGATGGCATCTCATTGTGGTTTTGATTTGCATTTCTTTGATGACTAGTGATGATGAGCTTTTTTCCAAATATTTTTTGGCCACATACATGTCTTCTTTTGGGAAGTGTTTGTCTATATCCTTTTCCTACTTTTGATTGGGTTGTTTTTTTTAAATTTTTTTTTTTTTTTTTTTTTTTTTTTTTTTTTTTTTTGGTAAATTTGTTTCAGTGCCTTGTAGGTTCTGGATATTAGCCCTTTGTCAGATGGGTAACTTGTAAAAATTTTCTCCCATTCTGTAGGCTGCCTATTAACTCCGATGATAGTTTATTTTGCTGTGCAGAAGCTCTTTAGTTCAATTAGATCCCATTTGTCAATTTTGACTTTTGTTGTCATTGCTTTTGGTATTTCAGTCATCGAGTATTTGCCCATGCCTATGACTTCAATAGTATTGCCTAGGTTTTCTTCTAGGGTTTTTATTGTTTTAGGTCTTATGTTTAAGTTTTTAATCCATCTTGAGTTAATTTTTGTATAAGGTGTAACGAAGGGGTCCAGTTTCAGTTTTCCGCATATGGCTAGCCAGTTTTCCCAACATCATTTATTAAATAGAAAATCCTTTCCCCATTGCTTGTTATTGTTAGGTTTGTCAAAGATCAGATGGTTGTAGATGTGTGGAATTATTTCTGAGGCCTCCGTTCTGTTCCATTGATCTGTATATCTGTTTTGGTACAAGTACCATGCTGTTTTGGTTACCGTAGTCTTGTAGTATAGTTTGAAGTCAGGTTGTGTGATGCCTCCAGCTTTGTTATTTTTGGTTTGGATTGTCTTGGCTATAGAGGCTCTTTTTTGTTTCCATATGAAATTTAAAGAAGTTTTTTTTCTAATTCTGTGAAGAAAGTCAATGGTAGCTTGATGGGGATAGCATTGAATCTGTAAATTACTTTGAGCAGTATGGCCATTTTCATGATACTGATTCTTTCTATCCATGAACATGGAATGTTCTTCTATTTGTTTGTATCCTATCTTATTTCCTTAAGCAATGGTTTTGCAGTTTTCCTTGAAGAGGTCCTTCCCGTTTCTTATAACTTGTATTCCTAGGTGTTTCATTGATTTTGTAGCAATTGTGAATGGGAGTTCACTTATGATTTGGCTCTCTGTTTGTCTGTTCTTGGTGTGTAGCAATGCTTGTAATTTTTGCATAGATTTTGTATCCTGAGACTTTGCTGAAGTTGCTAATCAGCTTGAGGAGATTTGGGGCTGAGACGATGAGGTTTTCTAAATATAAAATCATGTCATCTACAAACAGAGACAATTTGACCTCCTCTTTTTCTATTTGAATTTCCTTTATTTCTCTTGCCTGATTGTCCTGGTGAGAACTTCCAATACTTTGTTGAATAGGAGTGGTGAGAGAGGGCATCTTTGTCTTGTGCATCCAGAGAGAAAGGTCAGGATTCCCACAAAGTGAAGCCCATAAGACTAATGACGGATCTTTCTGCAGAAAACCTACAAACCAGAAGAGAGTGGGGGCCAATATTCAACATTCTTAAACAAAAGTATTTTCAACCCAGTATTTCATATCCAGCCAAACTAAGCTTCATAAGTGAAGGAGAAATAAAATCCTTTACAGACAAGCAAATGTTGACAGATTTTGTCACCACCAGGCCTCCCTTACAAGAACTCCTGAAGGAAGCACTAAATATGGAAAGGAAAACTGGTATCAGCCACTACAAAATCATACCAAATTGTAAAGACCATGGATGCTATAAAGAAACTGCATCAACTAATGGGCAAAATAACCAGCTAGCATCATAATGACAGGATCAAATTCACACATAATAATATTAACATTAAATGTAAATGAGTTAAGTGTTCCAATTAAAAGATACAGACTGGCAAATTGGACAAAGTTTCAAGACCCATTGGTGTGCCCGTGTTCAGGAGACCCATCTCGCATGCAAAGACACACATAGGCTCAAAATAAAAGGATGGAGGAATTTTTACTGAGCAAATGGAAAGCAACAAAAGCAGCAGTTGCAATCCTAGTCTCTGATAAACCAGACTTTAAACCAACAAAGAGCAAAAAAGACAAAGGAGGACATTACATAATGGTAAAGTGATCAATGCAGCAAGAAGACCTAACTATCCTAAACATATATGTACCTAATACAGGAGGACTCAGATTCATAAAGCAAGTTCTTAGAGACCTACGAAAAGACTTAGACTCCCACACAATAATAATGGGAAACTTTAACACCACACTGTCAGTATTAGACAGACCAACAAGACAGAAAATTAACAAGGATATTCAGGACGTGAACTCAGCTCTGGACCAAGCAGAACTAATAGACATCTACAGAACTCTCCACCCTAATCAACAGCATATACATTCTTCTCAGCACCACATTGTACTTATTCTAAAATAGACCACATAATTGGAAATAAAACATTCCTCAGCAAATGCAAAAGAAAGGAAGTCATAACAGCCTCTCAGACCACAGTGCAATCAAATTAGAACTCAGGATTAAGAAACTCACTCAAAAGCACACAACTACATAGAAACTGAACAACCTGCTCCTGAATGACTACTGGGTAAATAATGAAATTAAGGCAGAAATAAATAAGTTATTTGAAACCAATGAGAACAAAGACACAAAGCACCAGAATCGCTGGGACACAGCTAAAACAGTGTTTAGAGGGAAATTTATAGCACTAAATGCCCACAGAAGAAAGTGGGAAAGATCGCAAATTGACACCCCAACATCACAATTAAAAGAACTAGAGAGGCAAAAGCAAAAACATTCAAAAGCTAGCAGAAGACAAGAAATAAGTAAGATCAAAGCAAAACTGAAGGAGATAGAGATACGAAAAACCCTTCAAAAAATCAACCAAGTGAGGAGCTTGTTTTTTGAAAGGATTAACAAAATAGATAGACCACTAGCCATACTAATAAAAAAGAGAGAATAAAATAGACACAATAAAAAATGACAAAGAGGATATCACCAGTGATCTCAGAGAAATACAAACTATCATCAGAAAATACTATAAACACCTCTATACAAATAAACTAGAAAACCTAGAAGAAATGGATAAATTCCTGAATACATACACCCTCCCAAGAATAAACTAGGAAGGAGTGGAATCCCTGAATAGACCACTAACAAGCTCTGAAATTGAGGCAGTAATTAATAGTCTATCAATCAAAAAAGCCCAGGACCAGATGGATTCACAGCCGAGTTCTACCAGAGGTACAAAGAGGAGCTGGTACCATTCCTTCTGAAAATATTCCAAACAATAGAAAAAGAGGGACTCCTCCCTAACTCTTTTTATGACATCAGTATCATCCTGATACCAAAACCTGGCAGAGACACATCAAAAAAAGAAAATTTCAGGCCAACAGCCCTGATGAATATCAATGCGAAAATCCTCAGTAAAATACTGGCAAATCGAATCCAGCAGCACATGAAAAAGCTTTTCCACCACGATCAAGTCAGCTTCATCTCTGGGATGCAAGGCTGGTTCAACATATGCAAATCAATAAATGTAATCCATTGCATAACCAGAACCAATGACAAAAACCACATGATTATTTCAATAGATGCAGAACAGGCCTTTGATAAAATTCAACATCCCTTCATGCTAGAAACTCTCAATAAACTAGCTATTGATGGAACATATCTCAAAATAATAAGAGCTATTTATGACAAACTCATAGCCAATATCATAATAAATGGGCAAAAGCTGGAAGCATTCACTTTGAAAATCAACAAAATATTTGCAAACCGAATTCTTCAGCACATTAAAAGGATCGTACACCAGAATGAAGTGGGATTTATCCCTGGGATGCAAGGGTGGTTTAAAATATGCAAGTCAACATATGTAATACACTACATTAATAGAAGAATAAAAATTATATAATCATCTCAAAAGTTGCAGAAAAAGCATTTAACAAATTTAACATCCTTTCATGTTAAAAAACTTTCAATAAATTAGGTATAGAAAAATACGTACTTCAACACAATAAAGTCCATATATGAGAAGCCCACATCTAACATCATACTCACAGTGAAAAGCTGAAAGTTTTTCCTCAAAGATGAGGAAAAAAGCAAAGACGCCCACTTTTGTCACTTCTATTAAATATACTACTGAAAGTCCTTGCCAGAGCAATTAGGCAGGGAAAAGAAATAAAAGCTATCTAAAGTAAAAAGTAAGAAGTGGAATTATCTCTGTTTGCAGAGTACATGATCTTATATGTAGACAACTCTAAAGATCCCAAAACAACAAACTATTCAAACTAAAAAATGAACTCAGTAGAGTTGAAGGATACAAAATCAACACAGAAAAATCAGTAGTGTTTCTACACAATAACAATAAACTCTCCAAATAGAAATTAAGTAAATAATCCAATTTACTATAGCATCCAAAGAAGCAAAATACACAGGACTAAACGTAACCAAAGAGGTGAAATACTTGTACAATAAAAATTACAAAACAAAGATGGAATAAATTACAGAATACACAAATAAATGCAAAGACATATCTTGCTCATAAATTGAAATAATATTATTAAAATAGCCATATTACCAAAAGCAGTGTACACGTTCAATGTTATTTCCATCAATATTCTAATACCATTTTAAACAGAAATAGAGCAAACAATATCACAATTTGTATAAAATCAAAAACCATCCCAAATAGCAAAAGCAATCTTGAGAAAGAAGAATAAAGCTGGAGGTAACATACTTCCTAATTGTCAAATATATTACCTACCTACAGTAATTAAAACCATATGATACAGACATAAAAACAGACATATAGACAAATGAAACGGGTTAAAGAACCCAGAAACCAACACATATGCAATCAACTGAAACTTGACAAGGGTGCCAAGATAACCACATAATGGGCAAAGGACAGTCTCTTGAACAAATGGTGCTGGGAAAATTGGATATCAACATGTAAAAAGATAAAATTCAACCCTTTCACATACCATACACAAAAATCAACTCAAACTAGATTAAAAACTTAAACTTGTAACCTGAAACTAAAACTTTTACAAGAAAACGATGAAAAATCATCTTGACATTGGTCTTAGCAGTGTTTTATTTGGATATGACACCAAAAGCACAGGCAACAAAAACAAAAATAAACAAGTGGGACAACAAGAACTAAAACTTCTACACAGTAAAAGAAACAATAAACAGAGTGAGAAGGTAACTAATGGAATGGGAGAAAATATTTGCAAAATATATAACTGATGAGTGGTTAATATCCAACATATATATGGAGTTGCTATAACTCAATAGCAAAAGAAAAAATAAACATGATTAAAAAGTGGGCATAGGACTTTAACAGACATTTCTCCAAAGAAGAAATACAAATCACCAACAGATATATGAAAAGGTCCTGAATGGTATTGCATAAGTTTTCTTCTAGGGTTTTTATGGTTTTAGGTCTAACATTTAAGTCTTTAATCCATCTTGAAATAATTTTTGTATATGGTGTAAGGAAGGGATCCAGTTTCAGCTTCCTATATATGGCTAGCCAGTTTTCCCAGCACCATTTATTAAATACAGAATCCTTTCCGCATTTCTTGTTTTTGTCAGGTTTGTCAAAGATCAGATGGTTGTAGATGTGTGGTATTATTTCTGAGGTCTCTGTTCTGTTCCATTGGTCTATATCTCTGTTTTGGTACCAGTACCATGCTGTTTTGGTTACTGTAGTCTTGTAGTATAGTTTGAAGTCAGGTAGCGTGATGCCTCCAGCTTTGTTATTTTTGCTTTGGATTGTCTCGGCTATAGAGGCTCTTTTTTGTTCCATATTAAATTTAAAGTAGTTTTTCCAGTTCTGTGAAGAAAGTCATTGGTAGCTTGATGGGGATGGCATTGAATCTGTAAATTACCTTGGTCAGTATGGCCATTTTCATGATATTGATTCTTCCTATACATGAGCATGGAATGTCATTCCATTTGTTTGTGTCCTCTTTTATTTCGTTGAGCGGTGGTTTGTAGTTCTACTTGTAGAGGTCCTTCACATCCCTTGTAAGTTGGATTCATAAGTATTTTATTCTCTTTGAAACAATTGTGAATGGGATTTCACTCATGATTTGGTTCTCTGTTTTTCTGTTATTGGGGTATAGGAATGCTTGTGATTTTTGTACATTTATTTTGTATCCTGAGAGTTTGCTGAAGTTGCTTATCAGCTTAAGGAGATTTTGGGCTGAGACGATGGGGTTTTCTAAATATACAATCATGTGATCTGCAAACAGGGATAATTTTATTTCCTCTTTTCCTACTTGAATACCCTTTATTTCTTTCTCCTGCTTGATTGTCCTGGCCAGAACTTCCAACACTATGTAGAATAGGAGTGGTGAGAGAGGGCCTCCCTGTCTTGTGCCAGTTTTCAAAGGGAATGCTTCCAGTTTTTGCCCATTCAGTATGATATTGGCTGTGGGCTTGTCATAAATAGTTATTATTATTTTGAGATATGTCTTCAGGACATAGGCATGGGCAAGGACTTCATGACTAAAACACCAAAAACAATGGCAACAAAAGCCAAAATTGACAAATGGGATCTAATTAAACTAAAGAGCTTCTGCACAGAAAAAGAAACTACCCTCAGAGTGAGCAAACTACAAAATAGGAGAAAAGTTTTACAATCTACCCATCTGACAAAGGGCAAATATCCAGAATCTACAAAGAACTTAAACAAATTTACAAGAAAAAAAATCAAACAACCTCATCAAAAAGTGGGAGAAGGATATGAACAGACACTTCTCAAAAGAAGATATTTATGCAGCCAACAGACACATGAGAAAATGCTCATCATTACTGGCCATCAGAGAAATGCAAATCAATACTGCAGTGAGAAACCATCTCAGACCAGTTAGAATGGCGATTATTAAAATGTCAGGAAACAACAGGTGCTGGAGACGATGTAGAGAAATGGGAACACTTTTACACTGCTAGTGGGACTGTAAACTGGTAAACTGGTTCAACCATTGTGGAAGACAGTGTGGCAATTCCTCAAGGATCTAGAACTAGAAATACCATTTGACCCAGCCATGCCATTACTGGTTATATACCCAGAGGATTATAAATCATGCTGCTATAAAGACACATGCACACGTATGTTTACTGCAGCACCATTCGCAATAGCAAAGACTTGGAACCAACCCAAACGTCCAACAATGATAGACTGGATATAGAAAATGTGGCACATATACACCATGGAATACTATGCAGCCATAAAAAATCATGTCTTTGCAGGGACATGGATGAAGCTGGAAACTATCATTCTCAGCAAACTATCACAAGGACAGAAAACCAAATACTACATGTTCTCACTCATAAGTGGGAATTGAACAATGAGAACACTTGGATGCAGGGTGGAGAACATCACACACCGGGGCCTGTCGTGGAGTCGGAGGAGGGATGAGGGATAGCATTAGGAGATATACCTAATGTAAATGACGAGTTAATGGGTGCAGCACACCAACATGGCACATGTATACATATGTAACAAACCTGTACGTTGTGCACATGTACCCTAGAACTTTAAGATATGTGAAAAGTTGCTCAACATCACTAATCATCAGGAAAATGCAAATAAAAACCACAATGAAATATTACTTCATACCCATTAAGGTAGCAACTATTAGGAAAAAGGAAAACAAACTAGGAAGTAACAAGAATTGAAGAGGACATGGAGAAATTGGAACCCTTGTGTACCGTTGGTGGGAAGGTGAAATGGTACAGCCACTATGAAAAACATATGGAGGTTCTTCAAAAAATTAAAAATGTAATAACCATATAATCCAGCAATCCCACTTCTGGGTATATATCCAAAGGGTTTGACATTAATTTATTGAAGAGATAGCTGCACTTCCAAGTTCATTAAAGTATTATTCTCAGTATTTATGGTAACCAAGATATGGAATCAATTTAACAGTCCACTGATGGATGAATGGATACAGAAAATGCATTATATGTATACAATGAAATATCATTCAAATTTTAAAAAGAAGAAAATCTTGCCATATGTGACAATGTGGTTAACCTGGAAGACATTATGCTAGATGAAATAAGTCAATCACAGGCAAATATTACATGATTCCATTTATAGGATGTATCTAAAATAGCCAAACTCAGAAATGAAAAGTACACTAGTGGTTTCCAGAGACTGGTGGAAGAGGAGTTGTTGTTCAACAGTATGATGTTTCAGTTATTCAAGATGAATAAAGTCTTACAATTCTGTTGTACAGCATAGTGACTAATTTAGCAGTACTGTATTGTTTTATATTTTTAATTTTTGTCAATGCATAGTAGGTATATATTTATGGGATAGGTGGGTTGTTTTAATAAAGGTTTGCAATGTGAAATAAGCACATCATAGGGAATTGGGTATCCACCCCTCAAGGATTTATCCTTTGAATTACAAAGAATCCAAGTATATTCTTTAAGTTATTTTAAAGTGTAAAATTATTACTGACTACAGTCCCTCTATTGTGCTATCAAAGAGTAGGTCTTATTCATTATTTCTATTATTTGTTCCCATTAACTATCTCTACCTCCCCAGCCCCCAACTACGTTTATAAGCCTCTGATAGACATCTCTCTCTGTCCACGGGTTCAATTGTTTTCATTTTTAGATCCCACAAATATGTGAGAATATGTGATTTTTGTCTTCCTGTGCCTGACTTAGTTCACTTAACATTATGATCTCCAGTTCCATCCATGTTGTTGCAAATTAATGCATCTCATTTTTTTTATGGTTAAATAGTACTCGATTGTGTATACCAGTTTTTCTGTATCCATTTATCTGGTGAAAACTTACATTGCTTCCAAGTGTTACAGTGCTGCAACAAACACAGGACTGCAGATATCCCTACAACAAACTGATTTTCTGTCTTTTGGGCATATATCCAGCAGTGGGATTTCTGGATCATATGGTTGCTCAATTTTTACTTTTTGAGGAACCTCCAAACTGTTCTCTATAGTGGTTGTACTAACTTACATTACCACCAACAGTGAATGAGGGTTTCCTTTACTCCACATCCTTGCCAGCATTTGTTAATGCCCATATTTTGGATGAAAGTAATTTTAACTGGAGTGAAATTATATCTCATTGTAGCTTTGATTTGCACTTCTCAGATGATTAACAATGTTGAACAACTTTTCATATGCCTATTTACCATTTTTATATCTTCATTAGAGAAATTACCGTTCAGATCTTGTACCTATTTTTGATCAGATTATTATATTTTTCCTATAGTGTTAAGACTCTTATATATTCTGGTTATTAATCCCTTGTCAGATAGGTGGTTTGAAAATATTTTCTCCCATTCTGTGGGTTGTCTTTTCACTTTATTTATTGTATCCTGCACTGGACAGAAGATTTTTAAATTGATATGATCCCATTTGTCCATTTTTGCTTTGGTTGTCTGCGCTTGTGGGGCAGTGCTCAAGAAATTTTTGCCCAGACCAATATCTTAGAGTTTCTCCAATGTTTTCTTGTAGAAGTTTCATAGTTTGAGGTGTGAAATTTAAGTCTTTAATCCATTTTGATTTGATTTGTGTATATGGTGATTTAGGGGTTTAGTTTCTTTCTTCTGCATATGGATATTTAGCTTTCCCAGCATTATTTATTTAAGAGGGTATCTTTTTCCACAATGTATTTTCTTGCACCTTTGTCAAAAATGAGTTCACTGTAGCTATGTGAATTTGTTCCTGAGTTCTCCATTGTGTTTCATTAATCTATATGTCTGTTTTTATGTCAGTATCATGCTACTTTGGTTATTATAGCTCTGTAGTATAATTTCAAGTCAGGTAAAGTTATTCCTCTAGTTTTGTTCTTTTTGCTTTAGTGGATCTTTTGTGGATCCATAAGAATTTTAGATTTTATTTTCCATTTCAGTGAAGAACATCATTGATTTTTTGATAGGAATTGCATTGAACTGTAGATTACTTTGTGTGGTATGGACCTTTTAACAATATTGATTCTTCCAATCCATGAACATGGATTTTTTTTTTCATTTCTATTATATCCTCTTCAATTTTCTTCATCAGTGTTTTTTACTTTTCATTATAGAATTCTTTTACTTCTTTGGTTAATTCCTAGGTATTTAATTTTATGTGTGAGTATTGCAAATGAAATTACTTTTTAAATTTATTTTTCACATTGTTCACTGCTGGCATATAAAAATGCAACCGATTTTTTATGTTGATTTTGTATCCTGCAACTTTACTGAACCTGTTTATAAATTCTAGTGGTTTTCTTGTGGAGTCATGTTTTTCCAAATATAAGATCATACCATCTGCAAACAAGAATAATTTGATTTCTTCCTTTCCAATGTGAATTTTTTTTTATATCTTTCTCTTATCTGATTGTTTTAACTAGAACTAGATGTCGAATAACATTAGTGACCGGGGAATCTTTGTTGTGTTCCAGATCTTAGAGGAAAGGCTGTCAATTTTTCCCCATTCAGTATGATATTAGTTGTGGGTCTGCCACATATAGCTTTTATCATGTTGAGATACGCTCCTTCTATGCCTAATTTTTAAAGATTTTTATTATGAAGGGATGTTGAGTTCTATCAAGTGCTTTTTCTGCATCAATTAAAATGATCATATGGTTTTTATCCTTCCTTCTGTTCATATGATATATCACATTGATTGATTTGCATATTTTGAATCATCTTAGCTTCCAAGAAATAAATCCTAAAAGGTCATGAGAGAGTTCTTTATAGGTTCTGGATATTAGCCTTTTGTCAGATGAGTAGATTGCAAAAATTTTCTCCCATTCTATAGGTTGCCTGTTCACTCTGGTGGTAGTTTCTTTTGCTGTGCAGAAGCTCTTTAGTTTAATTAGATCCCATTTGTCAATTTTGTCTTTTGTTGCCATTGCTTTTGGTGTTTTAGACATGAAGTCCTTGCCCATGTCTATGTCCTGAATGGTATTAGCTAGGTTTTCTTCTAGGGTTTTTACAAGAAAAAAACAAACAACCCCATCAAAAAGTGGGCAAAGGATATGAAGAGACATTTCTCAAAAGAAGACATTCATACAGCCAACAGACACATGAAAAAATGCTCATCATCACTGGCCATCAGAGAAATGCAAATCAAAACCACAATGAGATACCATCTCACACCAGTTAGAATGGCAATCATTAAAAAATCAGGAAACAACGGGTGCTGGAGAGGACGTGGAGAAATAGGAACACTTTTACACCGTTGGTGGGACTGTAAACTAGTTCAACCATTGTGGAAAACAGTGTGGCGATTTCTCAAGGATCTAGAACTATAAATACCATTTGACCCAGCCATCCCATTACTGGGGATATACCCAAAGGATTATAAGTCATGCTGCTATAAAGACACATGCACATGTATGTTTATTGCGGCACTATTCACAATAGCAAAGACTTGGAATCAACCCAAAAGTCCATCAGTGACAGACTGGATTAAGAAAATGTTTCACATATACACCATGGAATACTATGCAGTCATGAAAATGGATGAGTTTGTGTCCTTTGTAGGGACAGGGATGCAGCTGGAAACCATCGTTCTCAGCAAACTATCGCAAGAACAGAAAACCAAACACTGTATGTTCTCACTCATAAGTGGGAATTGAACAATGAGATCACTTGGACACAGGAAGGGGAACATCACACACTGGGGCCTATTGTGGGGAGGGGGGAGGGGGGAGGGATACCATTAGGAGATATACCTAATGTAAATGACGAGTTAGTGGGTGCAGCACACCAACATGGTACATGTATACATATGTAACAAACCTGCATGTTGTGCACATGTACCCTAGAACTTAAAGTATAATAATAATAATAATAATAATAATAAAGAAATTACCATTAAAAAAGGTCATGATCAATGATTTTTCTAATGTATTGTTGAATTCAGTTTGCTAGTATTTTTTGAGAATTTATACATCACTATTCGTCAGAGATATTAGCCTCTAGTTATATATTTTTTGACATATTTGTCTGGTTTTGGTGTGAGGGTAATATTGGCCTTTTAGGAGTTTGCAAGTGTTCTCTCCTCCTCTTTTTTTTCAAAACAGTTTGGGTAGGATTGGTACTAGTTTATCTTTAAATATTTTGTAGAACTCAGCAGTGACGCCATCAGGTCCTGAACTTTTCTTTACTGGGAGACTTTTTCTTATGGCATTGATCTCGTTACTTGTTATTGGTTTGTTCAGGTTTTGGATTTCTTCCTTGTTCAATCTTGGTAGTTTGTATGTGTCTAGCAATTCTTCTAGATTTTCCAATTTATTGGCATAAAGTTGCTCATAGTAGCCACTAATCATTTTTTGAATTTCTGCAGTATCCATTGTAATGTCTCCTTTTTCATTTCTAATGTAGTTTATTTGGATCTTGTCTCTTTTCTTCCTAGTTGCTCTGGCTAAAGGTTTGTCAATTTTGTTTACATTTTGAAAAAACCGACTTATTGTTTCATTGATTTTTTGGTATTGCTTTTTCTTAGTAGTAAATATTTTATTTAAATTTTTTTTTAACTTTTACTTTAAGTTTGGGAATACATTTGCAGGTTGTGCAGGTTTGTAACATAGGTAAATGTGTGTCATGAGAGTTGATTGTACAGATTATTTCATCACCCAGGTATTAAGCCTAGCATCCATTAGTAATTTTTTTCTGCTTCTCTCTCTTCTCCCACCTCCAACACTCCAATAGGCCCCAGTGTGTGTCATTCTCCTCTCTGTGTTCATGTGTTTTCATCATTTAGCTTCCACTTATAAGCAAGAGTATGAGGTATTTGATTTTGTGTCCCTGCATGAGCTTGGTAAGGTTAATGACCCCCAGTTCAATCCATGTCCCGGCAAAGACAGAAACTTATTATTTTTATGGCTGTACAATATTCCATGGTGTATATGTACCACATTTTCTTTATCCAGTCTATTATTGATGGGCATTTAGGTTGATTCCATGTCTTTCCTATTGTGAATAGTGCTGCAACGAACATATGCATGCATGTGTTTTTATAATAACGATTTGTATTCCTTTGGGTATATACCCGGTAATGGGATTGCTGGGTCCAATGGTAGTTCTGTCTTAAGGTCTTTGAGAAATTTCCACACAGCCTTCCACAATGATTGAACGAATTTACAGTCCCACCAACAGGTAAAAGTGTTTCTTTTTAATAACAGCAATTTTGATGGGTGTGAGATGGTACCTCATTGTGGTTTTGATTTGCATTTCTCTAATGATCTGTGATGTTTAGCTTTATTCGTATGATTATTGGTCACATGTATGTCTTCTTTTGAGAAGTGTCTGTTCATGTCATTTCCTCACTTTTTAATGGTTTTTTTCTTGTAAATTTGTTTAAAGTCCTTATAGATGCTGGATATTAGACCGTTGTCAGATGCATAGTTTGCAAAAATGTTCTCCTATTCTGTAGGCTGTCTGTTTACTCTGTTGATAGTATCTTTTGCTGTGCAGAAACTCTTTAATTTAATTAGATCCCATTTGTCAATTTTGCTTTTGTTGCAATTGCTCTTGGCATCTTCATCATGAAGTCTTCGCCCATGCCTATCTCCTGAATGGTATTATGTAGGTTGTCTTCCAGGGTTTTCGTAGTTTTGGATTTTACATTTAAGACTTTAATTCATCTTGATTTGATGTTTGTATATCATGTAAAGAAGAGATCCAATTTGTTTTTGTATTTTTATTTCAATTTTATTTATCTCTGCTCTTTATTATTTTTTCTACTAATTTTGGGTTTGGTTTGTTCATGGTTTTCTAGTTTTTAAAAAATGCATCAGTGGATTGTTCACTTTAATTTTTCCACTTTTTTGATATAGGCACTGATAACTATAAACTTCCCTCTCACTACGGCTTTTGCTGAATCCCACAGGTTTTGGTATGTTGTGTTTCCATTATTGTTTGTTTCAAAAAAAATTTTCACTTTCCTTCTTAATTCCTTCATATCTAGCGATATCTATCTGCAGTATGGCAGGGCAGAAAGTACACTTGTTCTGGAGTTCAAATCTTGTTCGTGTCTTATTAGCTGTGTAGATTTAAGAAATTTACTTAATTTCTCTGAAACTCAGTTTCTTTATCTGACAAATGGAAATAAATTTGCTTGTCTTGTCAATGCTCAAGATTGTTGTGAAATCAAATAAGGGGGTATGTAAATGTAAAATTTGTAAATTTGAGTAAAGGCACTTAATAAACTACAAATGGGTAGATCCACACCAGAGATAATTTTTTGATAAGCTTTCCCAGTCATTACTACATAACAGTGATCAAGTTACTGCTGTTTATTTTTTGTTTAAACACTGGAGGTGAGAGGCAGTATAACATGATTATTAAAAGCACAGATTGTGAAATCAGATTGCCTGTTTGAATCCTAGCATCACCACCAACTCCTGGCTATGTGACCTTAGAAAAGTCATTCAACTTCTCTAAGCCTGTGTCCCCATCTGTAAAAGTGGAGACAGTAATGGGATCTATCTCATGGAGTGGTTGTGAGAAATAAATGAGAGTGATGCTTAAAGTGTTTGGTATGTAGTAAGCATTCTATATATGTTGACTGTTATCTAATTATATATATGTTTATATATGTATATATATGTGTATATATATGAAGATTAGTAACCAGAGATTCAAGAATTTTCTCCTTCTATTCTTACACTACACTTACAGATCAAAATCAGTGTAAAGGGTGAGAAAACTCAACAAAAGAATAGGGTAAAGTTCATATTACTCACATTTCATTTATTGAATTTCCATTTCGTTGTTTTGCAAACCCCCTCACCCCAGTTTGAGTATAAACTGCAGATTGTACCATAAACAGGTGAATATCATTGTATCTTCTCTTTTATCTGGAGGGCAGGTTGCTTTCTCAGCAGCAAAATGGAAGCTGCTTTCTGTGCTTCAGTATTTGTGTCAGCAGCAAAACTGAAAGTATTTTTTGTCACCTGTACTGTTCTCAACAGAAAGAAAAAAAAAGAAAGTAAGGGAACATAATTTTAGCACTAACACAAGTATCAGGATGATTTACTTGCCTGTTCTGCTTCACTTTCATCTTAGCTTTCAGAGATTCATTCATCGATATTTTATCTACACACGCATATCTCATTTTTATGCTGTTTCTCTCCCCACTGCCAGATGGCTATGCTGTGTCCATAGTGTTCATCAAGCAGAATGAGGAAGATAAGCAGATACATCTTATTGACATTTGGGTGGGGCTCCCATAACCACATTTTCTAGGTTGAATCTCCCATGATTAATGGGTCAGACCAAAGCGAACATTTGTTCGCCGTTGAAGAAACACTGGAAATGACTAAACAAATGAGAAACTTGAATCAAAAGAAATCGAACATTAAGGTATCCATTAAAAATTAAACATCAAAAGATTATGAGGTCAATCTCCTTGCTCATATAAAGTTGTTTCAGATGGTACATAGCCCAGTGCTCTGTACCGTCCACTTAAAATATCAAGGGCATGAAGTTGTGACCACATCCAGTGAGAGGTAATTTCACAGTCTAATAGATCTGACTTGAACATTTTTCCTAATATTTAGCCTGAATGTGTCTTACAAAAGAAAACAGACATAATAAGTAAGTTTGAGTAAGTTTAGGTCATTTCTTTTTCAGTCATAACAAATTTTCTTTAAAGAAAACAACAACCAATTCTGTCAGAAAGGCTTTCTAGCAGTGGTTAAGAGTGAATTGTAGTCAGGCAAGCCTGAGAATTCCAGCTCTGTCACCTACTTGTGAAAACTTAGGTAAGTCTCTTAACTTCTCTAAGTTTCAATTTGTTCATCTGTAACTAGGAACAACAACTTCAATAACAATAACAAAAATGTCATATATATAGAAGAAATTTATTGTGAGAAATAAATGATAATTTAGAAATAATTACATAGTATAGTGATGGCATTAACACTAAATAAATGGTAGTTATTTTTGTGGGAGGATCAAATTTGGAGATAACTGAAGTTTTTCTTTCCTGCTTCTGTGAGACCCCTCACCTCCTGAATCACTGGCTTTCAAATTATCTGGAGAAAGTTTTCACCCAAAGGAATCCCTCAAGAAAAAATCACTTGCGTTTCTAAACAGATTTTTAAAAACTCAGAAAAGATAGTAATTTTGAAAGTCAAGGCACTTTTGAATTGCAAAAGTTAAACTTTCAGAGAAGAAACAGTTGTTTTCTTTCTGTTTGTTTTAGTTTTAAAAGCTTGATTTTGAATTAAAAGTTTACAGATACTTGCATGCTAATGCAGCAAACGTTTATTCTAAAGTGTAAGTATTTTGCACTAATATACTGTGGGGTATAGCATAGGTTTACAAAGCGTGGTTCCTGTACTAGAGGTATTAGTATCACCTGAGAATTTGTTAGAAGTACAAAATCTTAGTTCCTAAGACACTGAATCAGAAACTGTGGTGTGGCCCAACAATCTGACTTTTAACAAGTCCTCCAGGTTTTTCTGATGCATGCTCAAGTTTGAGATATACCGGCATATAGTATTAGTCTAGATTAGGGATGCCTGCATGATAAAGTTAGAGCTAGCTTTCCAACCTACAACAAGCTACAGCTGATTATTGAGCAGCAAATACAGAATTGAGAGATGTCTTACTCTACTTGTGATAACAAAATACCAAAGACTGCTTGACTTAAACAACGGGAATTTATTTTCTCACAGTTCTGGAAGCTGGAGAAGTCTAAGATCAAGGTTCATGTAGGGTTCTATTTGTGGTTTGGTCTTGCTTCCTGTTTTGTAGATAGCAGATTTGTTCTCATATGACCCTTCCTCTGAGAAAGCATGGAGAGAGAAAGAGTGAGCTCTCTTGCGTCTCTTCTTACAGGGATACTGATTTTATTGGATTATGGTCTCACTCTTTTTATTATTATTATTATTATTATTATTATTATTATACTTTAAGTTCTAGGGTACATGTGCACAACGTGCAGGTTTGTTACATAGGTATACATGTGCCATGTTGGTTTGCTGCATCCATCAACTCATCATTTACATTAGGTATTTCTCCCAGTGCTATCCTTCCCTGAACCCCCCACCCCCCAACAGGCCCCGGTTTGTGGTATTTCACTCCTTGTGTCCGTGTGTTCTCATTGTTCCACTCCCACTTATGAGTGAGAACATGCAGTGTTTGGTTTTCTGTCCTTGTGGTGCTTTACTGAGAATGATGGTTTCCAGCTTCATGAACTCATCCTTTTTTATGGTTGCATAGTATTCTATGGTGAATATGTGCCACATTTTGTTTATCTAGTCTATTATTGATGGATATTTGGGTTGGTTCCAAGTCTTTGCTACTGAGAATAGTGCCGCAATAAACACACATGTGCATGTGTCTTTACAGTGCCATGATTTATAATTCTTTGGGTATATACCCAGTAATGGGATTGCTGGGTCAAATGGTGTTTCTAGTTCTAGATCGTTGAGGAATCGTCACACTGTTTTCCACAATGGTTGAGCTAATTCACAACAGTGTAAAATCATTCCTATTTCTCCACATCCTCTCCAGCATCTGTTGTTTCCTGACTTTTTAATGATCACCATTCTAACTGGTGTGAGATGGTATCTCACTGTGGTTTTGATTTACATTTCTCTAATGACCAGTGATCATGAGCATTTTTTCATATGTCTGTTGGCTGCATAAATGTCTTCTTTTGAGAAATGTCTGTTTATAGCCTTTGGCCACTTTTTGATGGGGTTGTTTGTTTGTTTTTTCTTGTAAATTTGTTTAAGTTATTTGTAGATTCTGGACATTAGCCCTTTGTCAGATGGATAGATTGCAAAATTTTCTTCCATTCTGTAGGTTGCCTGTTCACTCTGATGATAATTTCTTTTTCTGTGCAGAAGCTCTTTAGTTTAATTAGATCCCATTTGTCAATTTCAGCTTTTGTTGTCATTGCTTTTGGTGTTTTAGTCATGAAGTCTTTGCCCATGCCTATGTCCTGAGTGGTATTGCCTTTTCTTCTAGAGTTTTTATGGTTTTATGTCTTATATTTAAGTCCTTAATCCATCTTGAGTTAATTTTTGTATCTGGTATAAGGAAGGGATCCAGCTTCAGCTTTCTACATATGGCTAGTCAGTTTTCCCAGCACCATTTAATAAATACAGAATCCTTTCCCCATTGCTTGTTTGTGTCAGGTTTGTCAAAGATCAGATGGTTGTAGATGTTTGTTGTTATTCCTGAGGCCTCTGTTCTGTTCCATTGGTCTATATCCCTGTTTTGGTACCAGTACCATGCTGTTTTGTTTTGATTACTGTAGCCTTGTAGTATAGTTTGAAGTCAGGTAGCGTGATGCCTCCAGCTTTGTTATTTTTGCTTTGGATTGTCTTGGCTATAGAGGCTCTTTTTTGTTCCATATTAAATTTAAAGCAGTTTTTTCCAGTTCTGTGAAGAAAGTCATTGGTAGCTTAATGGGGATAGCATTGAATCTACAAATTACCTAGGGCAGTATGGCCATTTTCATGATATTGATTCTTCCTATCCATGTGCATAGAATGTTATTCCATTTGTTTGTGTCCTCTTTTATTTCGTTAAGCCATGGTTTGTAGTTCTCCTTGAAGAGGTTCTTCACATTCTTTGTAATTTGGATTCCTAGGTATTTTGTTCTCTTTGTAGAAATTGTGAAAGGGAGCTCACTCTTGATTTGGCTCTCTGTTTGTCTGTTCTTGGTGTATAAGAATGCGTGTGATTTTGGCACATTAATTTTGTATCCTGAGACTTTGCTGAAGTTGCTTATCAGCTTAAGGAGATTTTGGGCTGAGACGATGGGGTTTTCTAAATATACAATCATGTCATCTGCAAACAGAGACAATTTGATCTCTTTTCCTACTTGAATACCCTTTTCTTGATTGATTACCCTGGCCAGAACTTCCAATACTATGTTGAATAGGAGTGGTGAGAGAGGGCATCCTTGTCATGTGCTTGTTTTCAAAGGGAATGCTTCCGGTTTTTGCCCATTCGGTATGATGTTTGCTGTGGATTTGTCATAAATAGCTCTTATTATTTTGAGATACATTCCCTCAATACCTAGTTTATTGAGAGTTTTTAGCATGAAGGGCTGTTGAATTTTGTCAAAGGGCTTTTCTGCATCTATTGAGATAATCATGTGTTTTTTGTCGTTGGTTCTGTTTATGTGATGGATTATATTTATTGATTTGTGTATGCTGTGCCAGCCTTGCATCCCAGGGATGAAGCTGACTTGATCGGAGCAGATAAGCTTTTTCATGTGCTGCTGGATTCGGTTTGCTAGTATTTTATTGAGAATTTTTGCATCGGTGTTCATTGGGGATATTGAGCCTCACTCTTATAACTTAATTTAACCTTAATTACCTTCATAAAGGCTATCTTCAAATACAGTCACATTGGGTATTGGGGTTTCAAAATATGAATTTTTGGGAAAACACAAAGTTTCAATCCATAAAAGGAGATTAATGAATTAATCACTGGTCTGATTCTCTCACAAGAGGTCCTTTGCCCTATCTCTCCCTTCTGGGTTGAAACCTGACTTGGGAGTGTTTTTGGCCATAGTGGGATAAAATAGGGAAAAACCAAAATATATTTGGGATAGGAGATGACTCAGGTCAGAGGACAGCCATGTCTTGCTTCATAGAATGTAGCCCAAGGGGACTGCAAGTCTTGTAGAGAGGCCCCAGGTTCAACTTGGAACAGGAACAGTAGAGTAATAATAATTTAGTGAATTATCTTACCAGATTATCCTAAGGACAAAGTCCTATTTACTCCAGTAGCAGGGAGAGGGACTGAGAGATCGTATGTCCTACTCACCCAGTGCATATACACATGAGACATATAAGGCCTAAGAGAGAGCCAGTGAACCTTAAAGGGACTCACAGTTGGGGAGAGAAGGATGAAGAGTGAAGGCGCTTGTCAGCCAAAGAAAACGGTGTCACCACTGGCATCCCAGACCATAGTAACGGGAGGGTGCATGTGTGAATACACCTGAGGAATAGACCTTCAAGTTTCTCAGTGGAAGCCAGGATTACACAGAAATCCACAGACAACCAGACATCCTCACCCACCATATATGTAAGTTCTATCACTTCTACACCTTATAACATCTGTCAGGGAGAAGGAGGAAGGCAGCAACCTTAGCTGAGTATGTTTAAATCCTAAATCAAATGAGCTTGGTAATGACTAGATGATGATGATGATGATGATGATGATGATGATTTTTGCGTTAGGCAGAAGGAAAGCCCAGAGTCATTAAAATGAGTTGTAGCAAATGAAAGAAGATGTAATGTTTGCACACTTGAATTTATGGCTGAGAATCATCAACTGCTAGATTATTATTATTGTTACTACTAATAGTAACAGCAGTAGCAGTTAGAGTAGTTCTTTCTATATTAGGTGGAAAACCAATGGGCTTCATGAGCAACTGAAATAGATGCCACACTAATATATAGTGGCAAATCACTACTTTTTTTTTTTTTTTCGTACATGACACTATTTGAACATGAAATTGCAACAGTTTTCTCTCAGTTTTGCTTCTCACCTGGGACACTGTCAGCAAGTTTAGTTTTCAGAAATAGTTACTGTATTGCACTTCATTTTTTGGTTGCCAGGCATTTACCAGATGAATATAGTAACATTACATACACATTTATGATTTCCTATTTGTATCCAGAAGTAGTCCCCCCTTATCTTTTGTTTCATTTTCCACAGTTTCATTTACCCCCAGTCAGCCATGTTCTGAAAATAAGTAACTACAGTGCAATAAGATATTTGAGAGAGAGAGGGACAACATTCACATAACTTATATTACAGTATATTGTTTTAATTGTTCTGCTTTGTTATTAGCTACTGTTAATCTCTTGCTGTGTCTAATATATAAATTAAACTTTATCATAGGTATGCATGCATAGGAGAAAACATAGTATGTATAGGTTCTGTACTATCCACAGTTTCAGTCATTCACTGGGGGTCTTGGAATATATCCCCTGAGGATAAGCAGGGACTACAGTGTGTGTGTATGTGTGTGTGTGTGTGAGATTTATAACTTACATAAATTGTTTATGTGTGCCCATGTATGTGTGTTTGTGTATATATGTGTGTATATGTATACTCATATATATATATCTCTCCTGCAATGATTTCTAAGTAATATCTTGTTAATCATAGTTTTGAATTTTCAACAATAAATTGAAACCTATCAACATTTCTTTCAGCTAAATTCCAAGGCTTCCAGAGGCTACCCAAGCCTTTGCAACTTTGGATGTGAAATCACCTTTGACTTATTCTCAGGCCACAGTGCTAAGCCACTGGAGATCTTATTTGCCTTCATCCAGTTATACCAAAGTGGCAAACCAACCATCAAAATGGAAGGCAAAATTATATTTGCTTATTGGATTTTTCTGTTAGAGCAAACCAACCATTGAAATGGAAGGGGAAATTATATTGGCTTACTAGAGTTTCCTATTAGAAACTCATTTTTATTTTTTATTTGAAAATAAATTCACATTTAAATATAATAAAAAATAAAAATACTACAAAGAACTTTTGTATACCTTTTATGCAGATATATCTATTGTTAACATTTTACTCCTGGGGATGGAGTCAAGATGGCTGACTAGAAGCAGCAGCTTTCGGAAACTCCTATTGAAAAAAAAGCATAATAAGTGTGTGAATCTTTCATTGGCAACCAAAGGATCTGGATTCCCTCATCAAAGTTGTCTAGAAGGCTGGCGTGACTCATGGAGAGAAGGAAGAACAGTGTGGTGCGGAGGCCCACCTGAGAGCCAGGAGCCACATGGGAAAGGAAAACCTCCTCCCTCTAGCCAAGGGAGGTGGTGAGTGAGTGTGACTGGGGAAACTAATTTTTCCACTGAACTGTGTAACCCACGGATGGGATGATCCCACCTGTGAGTCCACGCCACCGGGGACTAGCGTTCCAACCCCAGAATGCACAGATTCTTACAGCCTTTGAGCTGGAATCTGCTTAAACCTACTGAATTCCTAGGGGGAAGGGTGACCAGCACCAGCTACAGCTGCCTGCTGTCTAAGCCATTTGAGCTCCTTGGGGGAAGGGTAGCAGTCATCACTGGGACTCGCAACTGCCTAACAAGCTAAGCTCCCTGAGTGGAGGAAGGGTGACACCCATAGCTATGGCTCCAGCTGTGCTTTTCCCCTGCTGGAGCCAGGTAGGATGGACGACTTGGTCCCAAGACTTGTCCCCACAGCCCAACACACTAGCTGTGGCAGTCTTCAGCCAGAGTGCCTCTTCAGGCCTAAACCTGAACCATACTTCTTCATTGGGAGGGGCTTCCCTGCAGGATCTCCAATAACTCCCTACAGAGGCTCAGGGACAGAATTCAGATCTCCCTGGACATGAGCCCCTAGGGAGAGGGATGGCTGCAGTCTTTGCAGACAAGCAGACTTAACCTTTTCTCCTGGTAGTTTTGAGGAGTCCAGGCAGCCCAGACCAATGGGGTTTCCCCACAGCAAAGCACACCTTTTCCACCAAGGGACAAAGTGCTTCATTAAATAGGTTTTGTTCCCCATGCCACCCAACTGGGTGAGATCCTCTAACAGGGGTTGTCAGACGCCCTATACAGGAATGATCCAACTGGCATCATGTTGGTACCCCTAGAGGTCAGAAGTTCCAGAAAGAGCAGACACCCATCTTTGCTGTTCTCCAGTCTCCTTGAGGGACATCTCCAGGCACAGGAGTGAATCAGATGAATACAGCTTGAAGTGAACCCCCAGCAAACTGCAGCAGCCCTACGCAAGTGGGACCTGACTATTGAAAGAAAAACAAACTGTCAGAAAGTGACAACAACAGCAATATAAACAACAACAACAAAAAAGGCCCACACAAAAACCCTGTCCAAGGATCAGCAGCCTCAAAAACCAAAATTAGACAAACACAAAGACGAGAAAGACTCAACAGCAACAACAAAAAAAAATGCTGAAAGCCCAAAAGGCCAAAGTGCTTTTTCTCCTCCAAATGATTGCAACATCTCTCCATCAAGGGCACAGACTGGACGAAGAATCGGAAGATGTGTAATAAAAAACTACACTAAACTTAAGGAGCATGTTCTAACCCAATGCAAAGAAACTCAAAATCTTGATAAAAGGTTAGAGGAATTGCTAGAATTGCTAGCTAGAATAACAAGTTTAAGGAGGAACATAAATGACCTGATGGAGCTGAAAGACATGGCATGAGAATTTCATGAAGCATACACAAGTATCAATAGCCAAATCAACCAAGTAGAAAAAAAGATATCAGAGTTTGAATACCTTACTGAAATAAGACATGCAGACAAGAATAGAGAAAAAAGAATGAAAAGGGAAAAAATAAAGTCTTCAAGAAATATGGCACTTCATAAAAAGACTGAACCTATAATTGATTGGAGTACCAGAAGGAGACAGGGAGAATGGAAACAAGCTGAAAAACAAACTTCAGGATAATATCCAGGAGAACTTCCCCAATCTAGAAAGACAGACTAAAATGCAAATTCAGGAAATACAGAGAACTCCATTAAGATACTCCATGAGAATATCAACCACAAGGCACATAATCTTCAGATTTTTCAAGGTTGAAATGAAGGAAACACTGTTAAGGGCAGACAGAGAGAAAGGCCAGGTCACCTATGGGAAGCCCATCAGACTAACAGCAGAACTCTCAGCAGAAACTCTACAAGCCAGAAGAGATTGGGGGCCAATATTCCACGTTCTTAAAGAAAAGAATTTTGAACTCAGAATTTGATATCCAGCCAAACTAAGCTTCATAAGCCAAGGAGAAATAAAATCCTTTCCAGACAAGCAAATGCTGAGGAATTTTGTTACCACCAGGCCTTCCCTGCAAGAGCTCCTGTAAGAAGCACTAGATATGGAGAGGAAAACCCAGTATCATACACTGCAAAAACACACCAAAATATAAAGACCAATGACACTATGAAGAAATTGCATCTACTAGTGTGCAAAATAACCAAATAGCATCATGATGACAAGATCGAATTCACACATAACAATACTAATGTTAAATGTAAATAGGCTAAATGCCCCAATTAAAAGACACAGACTGGCAAATTGGATAACAAGTCAAGACCCATCAGTGTGCTGTATTCAGGAGATCATCTTATGTGCCAAGACACACACAGCCTCAAAATAAAGGGGTGGAAGAAATTTTCCCAAGTAAATGGAAAGCAAAAGAAAGCAGGGGTTGCAATTCTAGTCACTGATAAAACAGACTATAAACCAAGAAAGATCAAAAAAAGACAAAAAAGGGCATTACATAATGGTAAAAGGAACAATTCCACAAGAAGAGCTAACTATTCTAAATATATATGCACCCAATACAGGAGCACCCAGATTCATAAAACAAGTTCATAGAGACCTACAAAGAGACTTAGACTCCCACACAATAATAGTGGAAGACTTTAACACCACACTGTATTAGACAGATCAACAAGACAGAAAATTAGCAAGAATATTCGGGACTTGAACTCAACTCTGGATCAAGTGAACCTGGAATATATCTACAGAACTCTTTACCCCAAATCAATAGAATATACATTCTTCTCAGTGCCACGTGGCACTTATTCTAAAATTGACCACATAATTGTAAGTAAAATTCTCCTCAGCAAATTCAAAATAATTGAAATCATAACAGTCTCTCAGACCACAGTGCAATCAAATTAGAACTCAGGATTAAGAAACTCACTCAAAACCACACAATTTCTTGGAAATTGAACAACCTGCTTCTGAATGACTCCTGTGTAAATAACGAAATTAAGGCAGAAATCAAGAAGTTCTTTGAAAGCATTGTGAATAAAGAGACAATGTACCAGTATCTCTGGGACACAGCTAAAGAAATGTTAAGATGGAAATTTATAGCACTAAATGTGAACATCAGAAAGCTAGAAAGATCTCAAATTGACATGCTAGCATCATAATTAAAAGAGCTAGAGAGGCAAGAGCAACCAAATCCCAAAGGTAGCAGATGACAAGAAACAACTAAGATCAGAGAATAATTGAAGTGGATAGAGACACAAAAAACCCTCCAAAAAAGTCAATGAATGCAGGAGGCATTTATTTGTAAAAGTTAACAAAATAGACCTCCAGCTAGACTAATAAAGAAGAAGAGAGAGAAGAATCAAACAGACACAATAAAAAAGTGATGAAGGAGTATCACCACTGACCCCACAGAAATACAAACTACCATCAGAGAATACTGTAAACGCCTCTACATGGAAAAACTAGAAAATCTAGAAGAAATGGATAAATTCCTGAATGCATACAGCCTACCAAGACTAAAACATAAAGAAATCGAATCCCTGAATAGACCAATAACAAGCTCCAAACTCAAGGCAGTATTTAATCACCTACCAACCAAAAAAAAAAAAAAAAAAAAAAAAAGCCCAGAACCAGATGGATTCACAGCTGAATTCTACCAGAATACAAAGAGCAGCTGGTACTATTTCTTCTGAAACTATTCCAAACAATTGAAAGGGAGGGACTTCTCCCTAACTCATTTTATGAAGCCAGCATCATCCTGATACCCAAACCAGGAAGAGACAAACAAAAGAAAACTTCAGACCAATATCCCTGATGAATATTGATGTGAATCCTCAATAAAATACTGGCAAACCAAATCCAGCAGCACATCAGAAAACTTATTCAGCATGATCAAGTCAGCTTTATTCCTGAGATGCAAGGCTGGTTCAACATATGCCAATATATAAATGTAATCCATCACATAAACAGAATCAAAGACAAAAACTACAAGATTATCTCAATAAATGCAGAAAAAGCCTTTGATAAAATTCAACATTCCTTCATGTTAAAAACTCTCAATAAACTGAGTATCGATGGAGCATATCTCAAAATAATAAGAGCTATTTATGACAAACTCACAGCCAATATCATTGAATGGGCAAAAGCTGGAAGCATTCCCTTTGAAAACCAGTACAAGACAAGGATGCCCTCTCTCAGCACTCCTATTCAACATAGTATTGGAAGTACTGGCCAGGGAAATCAGAGAAGAGAAATAAATAAAGGTATTTACAATGGAAGAGGTGAAGTCAAGTTATCTCTGTTTGCAGACAATATGATTTTATATTTAGAAATCCCCATCATCTTAGCACAAAAACTTCTTGAACTGATTAGCAACTTTGGCAAAGTCTCAGGATACAAAATCAATATGCAAAAATCACAAGCATATCTTGACACCAACAATAGGTAAGCAGAGAGCCAAATCATGAATGAGCTCCTATTCACAATCACTACAAAGAGAATAAATTACCTAGGTATACAGCTAACAAGAGATGTGAAGGAATTCTTCAAGGAGAACTACAAAGCACTGCTAAAGGAAATAAGAGAGAATTTAAACAAATGGAAAAACATTCCATCCTCATGGATAGGAAGAATCAATATTGTGAAAGTGCCCATACTGCCCAAAGTTATTTGTAGATTCAATGCTATTTCAATAAAACTACCATGACATTTTTTACAGCATTAGAAAAAACTATTTTAAATTTCATATGGAATCAAAGAAGACCCCGTACAGTCAAGATAATCCTAAGCAAAAAGAACAAAGCTGGAGGCATCAGGCTACCTGACTTCAAATTGTATTACAAGGCTACAGTAACCAAAACAGCATGGTACTGGTACCAAAGCAAACATATAGACCAATGGAACAGAACAGAGACCTCAGAAATAACACCACACATCTACAACCATCAGATCTTTGACAAACCTGACAAAAACAAGCAATGGGGAAAGGATTTCCTATTCAGTAAATGATGCTGGGAAAACTAGCTAGCCATATGCTGAGAACTGAAACTGGACCCCTTCTACACCTCATACAAAAATTAACTCAAGATGGATTAAAGACTTAAATGTAAAACCCGAAAGCATAAAAACCCTAGAAGAAAACCCAGGCAATACCATTCAGAACATAGGTATGGAAAAAGACTTTATGACAAAAATAGCAAAAGCAATGGCAACAAAAGTTAAAATCGACAAATGGGATCTAATTAAACTAAAGAGCTTCTGCACAGCAAAAGAAACTATCATCAGAGTGAACAGGCAACCTACAGAATGAGAGAAAATGTTTGCAATCTACCCATGTGACAAAGATCTAATATCCAGAATTTACAAGGAACTTAAACATATTTGCAAGAAAAATACAAACAGCCCCATCAAAAAGTGGGCAAAGGATATGAACAGACACTTTTCAAAAGAAGACATTTACATGACCAAAAAACATGACAAAAAACCCAACATCACTGATCATCAGAGAAATGCAAATCAAAACCACAATGAGACACCATCTCATGCCAGTCAGAATGGCAATCATTAAAAAGTCAGGAAACAATAGATGCTGGCGAGGCTGTGGAGAAATAGGAAAACTTTTCACCATTGGTGGGAATGTAAATTAGTTCAACCACTGTAGGAGACAATATGGCGACTCCTCAAGGATCTAGAACCAGAGATATCATTTGTCCCAACAATCCCATTATTGAATATATACCCAAAGGAATATGTCCTTCTACTGTAAAGACATATGCACATGTATATTTATTGCAGCACTATTTACAATGGCAAAAACATGGAACCAACCCAAATGCCCATCAATTATAGACTGGGTAAAGAAAATGCTGTACATATACACCATGGAATACTATGCAGCCATAAAAAGGAATGAGATCATGTCTTTTTCAGGGACATGGATGAAGCTGGAAGCCATCATCTTCAGCAAACTAACACAGGGACAGGAAACCAAACACTGCATGTTCTCACTCATAAATGGGAGTTGAACATTGAGAACACATGGACACAGACGGGAACAACACACACCAGGGCCTCTTGTGGGGTGCGGAGTGAGGGGAGGGAACTTAGAGGATGGGCCAATAGGTGCAGCAAACCACCATGGCATATATATACCTATGTAACAAACCTGCACTTTTTGCACATGTATCCCCCTTTTTTAGAAGATAAAAAAAAGAATATAAAAATAAAATAAATATTTTACTCCTTTTGCTCTCTCTGTCTCCTCACATGCATACATAATTTTATAATGTTTTTCAGAATCATTCATGGGTAAGTTATGTGTATGATGATCCTAAGAATATGATAAAATACTTTTATCTAACATATCTCTTATATTCCAACTATGTCGGTTGACCCAATAGTGTCCTTTATAGCATTTTCTCCTTTAATTGAGAATCCAGTCTAGAACCTGGTAGCACATATAATTGTCATATCTCGCTAGGCATCTTTAGTCTGGGACAGGTCCACAGTCTTTTCTCGCCTTTTGATCATCCAGTCAAGGTGCTGCCCAAATTCTTTGATGTATAATTACTAGTTATATTACCTTTTTGTAACTAATAAGTAGTCTGTGGGAAGTCACTTGGAGACTATGCAAATATCATGCCCCTCATCATAATTTCCCCCAAGATTCAGCCTCCATTTATCATATTTTATTAATTTAGTCTTTATTACGATGATTGTTAAATAATTATCTTTTAGCTCCAGTAATTCCTTCACACTTATCAGCAATCTATTTCAGGAAGAAACGTTCCCCCATGTTTATTTATATATTTATATATTGCTGTCAATGTGGACTCATGAATTCTTATTTTTTCAGTGGTTTACTTAATAATTTTGGTGATTATATTGTCTCAGATTTTTCCAACAGGAGTTTTTTTTTTTTTTTTGATCTGTTGACTGCATTTTGTGACATGCTCCCAATAAAATAAAAATTACTATTATGTGTTTTACATTTCAGGCTCATTTTGTGTCTACCCTACCCTAGCCCTGGCATCAGTCATTTCTCCAAATATCCCTAAGAATCAGCTTCATTTTTTTGTTGTTGTTTGTTTGTTTGTTTTTCGCTCTAATTGTGCTACATGTTTTGAGCAGGGTTAAGATTTACTTACTATATTGTCTGTTTTCTTTCATCTTTTTATATTTTGATGACATTCAAGCAAGAATAAGTCTCTCCCACTGGGTGAAAAAAGAAATTAAATTGGAACTTCCTCATCAAAACTCTTCTCCCAATATATTAAGTAGACCTAAATTAGTACCATATCTTATTTGTGGGTGCAAGGCTGGGTGTATCAAAATGGAGAAAGACTATTTCACTTCCAGCTTCAGTATCTGTATAGTACTATGTATGCATGCCTATTGAATAGAAATATATACACATATATAAATGTATATAATGCAAGAATACAGCAGTTAAGCTATTTCCTGTTTTATCCAAATTGCATGGGAGGAATTTCAATCCTTGGAGAGGAACACGAGACAAAAGCAAATGAAAGAGAGTAATTTTAAATGTTTACAAATATTTTTCAGTGTAATTCTTATATAAACAAATAAATGAATAACATGGATGTTTTGTGGTACTGCCTGCAGCTCCAGGTATGTTGTGCATCCCCATATGGAAAGAGAAAAACTTGCTACAAGCCAAAGTCATAGACAAGTAAAGATTCTGTATGAAACCGTCCAGTTATAGTGAACTTTTTTCTTTGAGCAATCTAATAGGATGTGAGGATGGCAGAGCATCACTTACGGGAAGGCAGAACAACTGTGATTTGGTTGATGAAGTGCCCTAACCACAGCATTTCTGGCTCCAAGAATAGTCCATGCTAACAATAACTATCCTTTCTGAAGCTATCAGAGACTGAGAAAATGAATATGAGCTCTTTGCCGCATAGAGATGAGGAAGTCTCATTTCTAGGGAATCATTTTTCTCTGTTCTGGAAGAGAATAGCCAGGCTATTCAGAAAGCAATGAAAAAGAGGATATTTGAAAGTTGCATGCACACTGACATGTGCTCTGGCTTTCTAATCTTGGGGAGGAGTACAGTGTCATCCACAGAAAATTAAAATTCCAAAGGATGAATTTAGCTATATAGTAGAGAATGTGCTTCAATCAAAAAAGACTACTGCCACCTGGTTGAAAATATTTTCAGTATTTCTTTCTTTTTGGGACTTCTTGTATAAAACAACGCAAGACAAAATTCATAGGAAACCCCCCCCCCAATATTTGTTGGTGTTATTTCTTCTGGCAATAGCATCACCATTGCTTCAGACTGAACACAAGCACGGAGGAGAACCCCTAAAATCCCATGACCCTACCCCAAAGAAGGTGGCCTTTGGGAGAGAGTGCCTTTGACTTATGAGAAACAATAGTATCTCTCAAAGCAACTTCAAACCTAGGAAGTTAGGTTGTGGGAACCATAACGAAGAAATAACTTCAACATTGTCTAAAATATTATATTGTGACATAGTACCTATTATAGAGGTCCTGAATAATTATGGAATCCTAACAGCCAACATTGAGTTCATATGGACATAAAGATGGGAACAGTAGACCCTGGGGACTACTAGTGAGAGGATCCTAATATCTCATAATGGAGTCACTAAGGTTAAGTGTCATAAATCCTATACTGAAGTTGTTTACTGCTCAAAGTGCTAGGCATACGTGTACTTGAATGAGCATTATGTTCAAGTAAAATTGTTTTTCCTCAAAGTTGTAAGCATATGTGTAATAGGCTGAGCATTAATATCACAGTAAAGTTGGTTTCCTTTAAAGTAATAAACACATGCATAATAGGTGAGATAAAACTGGCTGTGGTATGATACCACCTGAGAGCCAGAATGAGCCAATAGAAAATTAAGCCAAAAGGTTGATGAGATAATGATAATGGGCACACTTGTAGAGTATCATTAAAACAGCAAGGAACTGACAATGTACGAGGCACCTTTAGAATTTCTGCCTGCGAGATTTTTGAAGCCTACTCCAGGCTTTGACAATTGCTACCCAGAGGTTCTGTCTGATAGGAGCAGATATTTCCCCACTGACCAGCTACTGAGGGACTTCCATATCCACTCCAGTTTTCTGTTAGTGCGCTGGCTTTCCCAGACATCACTGTGGTTTGTCAACCTCCCAATTACTGGCTTTAACAATTGAATTACATTGTGAATGTTTGCTCAGTTGATAGTGTCTATGAATATCTTGCATGAATTTGAGCATTAGAAAAAAGACCTGATATTGGCATTTTTCTTCTTCTTTTTCTTTACCTGATCATTTTTTCATATCTTAATTGACTGTGTCTACGTCTTCTTTGAAGAAGTGTCTGTTCATGTCCTTTGCCCATTTTTAATGGTTTTTTTTTTTTTTTTTTTGCTTGTTGAATTAAGTTCCTTATGGATTCTAGATCTTATAACTTTGTCTGATGCATAGTTTGCAAATATTTTCTCTCATTCTGTAGGTTGTCTGTTTACTCTGTTGATAGTTTCTAGTGCTGTGCAGAAGCTCATTAGTTTAAGTCCCATTTGTCTATTTTTGTTTTTATTGCATTTGCTCTTGAAGACTTAATTATAAATTCTTTGCCTAGGCCAAAGTACAGGATAGTGTTTTCTAGGTTTTCTTCTAAGACTCTTATAGTTTGAGGTCTTACATTTAAGTCTTCTGTTCATCTTTAGTCAATTTTTGTATATGGTGAGAGATTGGGATCCAGTATTATTAATTTGCATATGGCTAGCCAGTTTTCCCAGCATCATTTATTGGAGATGGTGTGTATTAGTTCATTCTCACACTGTTATAAAGAACTACCTGAGTCTGGGTAATTTATGAAGAAAAGGCGTTTAGTTGACTCACAGTTTCACAGTCTGCACAGGAAGCATGGCTGGGAGGCCTCAGGAAAATTACAATCATGGTGGAAAGGTGAAGGGGAAGCAAGCACATCTTACCATGGCAGAGCAGAAGAGAGAGAGAGAGTGAAGGCAGGAGTGCCACACACTTTTAAATCATCAGATCTCGTGAAGTCTCACTCACTATCACAAGAACAGCAAGGGGAAAATCCACCCCAATGATCCAATCACCTTTAATCAGGTCCCTCCCCTAACAATGGGAATTAAAATTCAACATGACATTCAGGTGGGGACAAAGTGCCAAACCATATCAGGGTGTCCTGCCCTATTGTTTATTTTTGTTGATGTTGTCAAAGATCAGTTGATTGTATGTATGTGACTTTATAGACAGTTTCTCTATTTTGTTCCATTGTTTGACATGTCTGTTTTTTCATACCAGTACAATGCCATTTTGGTTACTGTGGCCTTGACCATTATTGGTGTATGAAAATGCTACTGATTTTTGTATGCTTACTTTGTATCCTGAGACTTTACTGAATTCAAATGTAGGAGTCCTTTGGAGGAATCTTTAGGATTTTATAGGTATTATCAACAAACAGAAAATTTGACCTCCTCTTTTCCAAGTTGGATACTTTTTATTCTTTCTCTTCCCTGATTGCTCTGGCTAGGACTTCCAGTATTATGTTGAATAGAAGTGGTGAAAGTGGGTGTCCTTCTCTTGTTAAGAGGAATGTTTTCAGCTTTTTCCAATTTGGTATGATGTTGGCTGTCGGTTTCTCATATATAACTTTTATTATTTTGAGATATGCCCCTTCTATACCTAGGTTTTGGAGGTTTTTGTCATAAAGAGATGTTGAATTTTACCATTTGCTTTTTCTGCATCTATTGAGATGATAACATGGTTTTTTGTTATTGATTCTCTTTATGTGGTGAATCACATTTATTGATATGCATAGGTTGAACCATTCTTGCATCCCTGTAATAAATCCCACTTGATCACGGTGCATTTTTTTTTTATGTGGTTTTGAATTTGGTTTGCTAGTATTTTGTTGAGAACTGTTGAATCTAGGTTAATCCAGGATATTGGTGTGTAGGTTTCCTTTTTGTTGTGTTGTTCTTTGACTTTGTTATCAGGGTGATCCTGGCTTTGTAGAATGAGTTAAGGCGGATTTCCTCCTCTTTGATTTTGGAACAGTTTCCATAAGATTGGTATTAGTTCTTTTTTATACATTTGGTAGCATTTGGCTGCTAATTCATGTGATCTCAGGCTTTTTTTTTTTTTTTTTTTTTTTTGTAGTTGTTGAGAGATTCTTATTACTGACTTAATCTCATTCATTATTGGTCTGTTCAGGATTTCTATTTCTTCCTGGTTCAATTTTGGAAGTTTGCATATTTCCAGAAATGCATCCATTTCCTCTAGGTTTCCTAGTTTGAGAGCATAGAGTTGTTCATAGTAGAGAAGGCTTAATATTGTCAAAATGCTTATACTACCAGTGTTAGGGTTTTCCAGAGAAACGGAACCAATAGAATTCATACCTGTATACATTTAACTATTATATGGAATTGGCTCATGTGATTATGGAGGCCTACAAATCTCCAAATCTGCAGTTGCCAAGCTAAAAACCCAAGAGAGCCAATGTTAGAACAAAGGCCTAAGAACTAGGAAAGCTGATGATGTAGCTCATCATCAGCTGAGTCCAACAGGCTCAAGACCCAGGAAGAGCCAATGTTTCAGTTTGAGTCTAAAGGCAGGGAAAAAAAAAAAAAAAAAAACCAACAGATGTGCCAGCTCGAAGACAATCAGGCTGGATAAATTCCCTCGTACTCAGCCTTTTTGTTCTATTCAGGCTTTCAACTGATTGGATGAGGCCTACAAAAATTAGGGAAGTCAATCTGCTTTACTCAGTCTACAGATTCAAATCTTAACTTCATTCAGGAAGACCCTCCTAGACATATGCAGAATAATGCTTTGACTAAATATCTGGGCACCCAATGACAATCAAGTTGACACATAAAATTAACCGCCATACTACCCAAAGAAATCTACAGACTCAATGCAATCTCTATCAAAATCCCAATGTACTTTTTGCAGCAATGAAAACAATAACTTAAAATTCATATGGAATCTCAAATGACCCAAATAGACAAAATAGTCTTGAAAAAGAAGAATAAATTTGGAGACCTCACACTTCCTGGTTTCAAATTTACTACAAAACTATAGTAAACAAAACATACAGTGTGGTAATAGCATAAAGACAGACATGCATACCAGTGAAAAAGAATAGAGAGTCCAGAAATAAATCCTTCAGTATAGAGTCAAATGATGTTTGATGAGAATGCCAAGACCACACAATGGAAAAAAGGCAGTTTCTCCAACAAGTGATGTTGGGAAAACTGGATGTTCACATGAAAAAGAATAAATTTGACTGCTACTTTACATCACATACAAAAAATATTTTAAAATGTATTAAAGGAGGCTTAGTGATCATAATGGCGGATGGAAGGCAGGACTAGATTGCAGCTCTGGACAGAGCAGCTTGGGGAAGCTCGCATTGTGAATTTTAGCTCCAGATCGACTGAAAGAACAAACCAGCAATCCCAAAAAGATCCACAGACCCTCTGAAGGAAGCAGACTGCTCCTGCACTACCCGGGAGACACCCCAAATACCTTGAGCGCCCCAACTGCAGAAATGGGAAAGGGAGACCCTTCTCTTCTGAACACACACCGCCACTGGAGAAGTTGAAGTTCTGTTTGCCAGAGAAGTTTCCCACCTTACATATAGTTGAGCCAATTTAGAGAGTCGAGTGAAATATAGAGGTAGAGGAAGGAGCAGAAAGGTCCTGGGAGCTCGCTGCATCTCCTAGTCGACGATTCTTGCCTGGCACCACAGAAATCCACCATGTGGGTGACCAGAGAAGCATGGGGTATAACGCCACAGGGAGAAGGAAATCTCTAGCTGAACTTTGTAATAATTTGGACAGAGCAAGATGCCTCCTGTCCAGAACTCAGGGGAGGGCACAAATCTGGTGTGCAGACTACACAGGTGGGGAATAAACAAGCCCTTTTCTCTTGCAGCTAGGAGGAGGGTAGCCCAGGGCAAATTTTCAACTCCATCATGCCCTCCACCTGCAAACAGACACAGGGCTGTTGTGGGGGCGAGGTGGGAGTGAGACCAGTCCTTCATTCTGCGTGGGAGCTGGACGAGGCCTGTGACTGATGGCATTAGCCCACTTCCCTGACAACCTGCATGACTCAGCAGAGGCAGCTATAATCTTTTTAGGTACATAACTCCAGTGACCTGTGAGTCTCACTCCCATCCCCTCCAGCAGCCACAGCAAGATCCACCTAAGGAGATTCTGAGCTCAGACATGTCTAGCCCCACCACCACCTGATGGTCCTTCCCTATCCATCCTGACAGCAGAAGATAAAGGGCATTATAATCTTAAGAATTTCAGGGCCCCATCCACCACCAGTCCCTCTCTATACTACTGTAGCTGGTGCTTTCTGGAAAGCACCACCTCCTGGCAGGAAGCCAACCAGCACAAAAATATAGTATTACAACAAAGCTAAGAACCCTCATGAAGTCCGTTGCACTCCCCCAAGACCTCCACCGGAACACGCACTGGTATCCATGGCTGAGAGACACATAGACAGTTCACATCACAGGACTCTGTCCAGAGAATCCCTAGTACCAGTCTGGAGCTGGGTAGACTTGCTGGGTGGCTAGACCCAGAAGAGAGACAACAATCACTGCAGTTCAGCTCACAGGAAGCCACATCCATAGGAAAAAGGGGAGACTACTATATCAAGGGAATATCCCCTTCTGAACAACACCTTCCACCCTAAACCTTCCCTCTGACAGAGCCTACCCAAATAAGAAGGAACCAGCCCTGGTAATGTGACAAAACAAGGCTCTTTAACACCCCTAAAAAATCACGCTAACTCACCAGCAATGGATCCAAACAAAGAAGAAATCCCTGATTTATCTAGGTCCCAGCTATTTTATCTTTGCTTTAATTGCATTTGCTTTTTGGGTTCTTGGTCATGAAATCCTTGCCTAAGCCAATGTCTGCAAGGGTTTTTCCAGCATTACTTTCTAGAATTTTTATAGTTTCAGATTTTAGGTTTAAGTCCTTAATCTATCTTGAATTGATTTTTGTATAAGGAGAGAGATGACTATCCAGTTACATTCTCCAACATGTGGCTAGCCAATTATTCCAGCACCATTTGTTGAAAAGGGTGTTCCTTACCCACTTTATGTTTTTGTTTGCTTTGTTGTAGATCAGTTAGCTGTAAGTATTTGGGTTTATTACTGGGTTCTCTATTCTGTTCCATTGGACAATGTGCCTATTTCTATACCACTACCATGCTGTTTTAGTGACTATAACATAATAGCATAGTTTGAAATCAGGCAGTGAGATAAACACATGAGACTTGATAAAATTAAAAAGCTTCTTCACAGCAAAAGAAATAATGAACAGAGTAAACAGAAAACCCACAGAGTGGAAGAAAATCTTCACAATCTATATATCTGACAAAGGACTAATACCCAGAATTTACAATGAACACAAACAAATCAGTAAGAAGAAAACAAACGATTCCATCAAGAAGTGGGCCAAGGACATGAATAGACAGTACTCAAAAGAACATATACAAATGACCAGCAAACATATGAAAACATGCTTAACATCACTAATGATAAGGGAAATGCAAATCAAAACCACCATGTGATACCACCTTACTCTTGCAAGAATGGCCATAATAAAAAAACCTAAAAACAGTAGATGTTGGTATGGACACAGTGAACAGGTGTGAATGTAAATTAGTACAGCCACTGTGGAAACAGTGTGGAGATTCCTTAAAGAACTAAAAGTAAAACTACTATTTGATCTAGCAGTCCCACTACTGGGTATCTACCCAGAGGAAAATAAGTCATTATTCAAAAAAGATACTTGCACACGCATGTTTATAATGGCACAATTCGCAGTAGCAAAATCATGGAAACAACCCAAATGCCCATCAATCAAAGAGTTGATAAAGAAACTGTGGTACATATGTACAATGGAATACTATGCAGTCATAAAAAGAAATGAATTAACAGCATTTGCTGTGACATGAATGAGATTGGAGACTATTATTCTAAGTGAAGTAACTCAGAAATGAAACACCAAACATTGTATGTTCTCACTGATATGGAGGAGTTAAGCTATGAGGACACAAAGGCATAAAAATGATACAATGGACTTTGGGGACTTGGGGGGAAGAGTGGGAAGAGAGTGAGGGATAAAAGACTATAAATATGGTGCAGTGTATACTGCTCAGGTGATGGATGCACAAAAATCTCACAAATCCCCACTGAAGAACTTGCTCATGTAACCAAATACCACACACTTACCCCAATAACTTTTGGCAAAAATTATATAATTTTAAAAAATGTGTTAAAGATCTAAACATAAGGGCTAAAACTCTTTTTTTCAAGGTTGTGAAGTAGAGGCTTTCAGCATGCCTCAGGCACCTGGAAATAACAATATAGGGTATAAAGATAGACTCTGAGCTTTAATTCAAGAAAGAAAAATGGGAATCCATCAGAATCGTGAAGAATACCCCAGATCTTAGAAAGGCGAATGCTGGTAAACTGCCCCCATAATGGCATTTGTCTGATAAAAGTGAGTGAAACCTCAGTACCTGAGAGAGGAAGAGATCCACCCTCTGTGACTCAGTTTTCCCTTAGAGATCCAAGCAAACCAGGCCAATGGAGAGCACTTTGCTTCTCCCAAGTCCTGGAGTTAACCTGGGGACAGGTTTGGAGATACTGTGAGGGAAAGAAACCAGGGAAAGCTTCACGCATTTTCCCAGACCCAGGATTGAGAGCAGGATACCACCTTTAACCCAGGTCCATCCGGAGACAGCAATTCTTTGGCAACCTGGCAGTGTGGCCATGCAGGCATTTAGTCTTGGGTCAGACACTGGAGTTTCTGCTCTGGAGTGGAGTAGTGGCCTCCATAGCCAGAACCGTGAAAAGTGCCTCAACAATAGGTGCTATAACTGTGCTCATTCCCTTCCCATGCTTGGGGTGGGATGAGAGCTGCTATAGCTGCAGTTTCTTTTGGGCAAAAAGTCTTGCACCCAGGGCTAGCTTGGCAACATTGAACTGATCTGCATGTACCATTGCTGGGTTCCCCACCCTGCTTCTCTGATATCACAGTACAAGGAAGACCTTTCTGCTCCACCCTGAGGCAGAAGTCCAGGCATTGGAGCACACACTTGTCAGGATCAGCAGCCTGAGCCACTCCACCCTTCCTGGACATATATTGTGGTGCAGGGGTGTGCTCTCTGCTCCACACTCAAGCAGATCTCCAAGCATTTGGAGCACCCATTCACCTGGCTTAGCAGCCTGAGCCACCCCAGCCTTGCCACACATAGTTCTTGATGCAGTTTTCTCTGCTCATGCCCAGGCTGACCTTCAGCCATTGGAACACCTGTTCTCCTTGTTCAGCAGCCTGAGCCACCGCACCCTTCCTGCACATAGTTCTTGGTGCAGTTCTCTCTGCTCCATGCCCAGTCAGACCTCCAGATATTTGGAACACCTGCTCACCAGAATCTGCAGCATGACCAACCCCACCCGTCTTGTGCAGATATTTTGGTGCAGTAGGACCTTTTCTGACATACTCAGGCAGATCTCTACACATTCAGACAATGTACTTGTTTGGTCAAGCAGTCTGAGATGCCCCATACCTTCTGTGCAGAGATCTTGCAGGGTGTCATCTCTGCTCCACACCTAGGCAGATGTCCAGGCACATGGAACACTTGCTTGCCTGCTTCAGCAGCCTGAGGTGCCCAACCTCCTTTGTGTAGAGGTCTTGTTGCAGGGGGGCCCTCTCTGCTCCACACCGAAGCATATATCCAGGCTTCTGGAGTGCCCACTCTCCTGGATGATAAGCTTAAGATGCCCCCCATCCCTGTGTAGAGAACTTATACCTGAGGAGGTTTGCCAGCTCCATGCCTAGGCACACCATTGTGTGCCTGGTGGCCACCCAATGGATTCTCCCTTGGCACTGGTGCTTGTGCCTGCCATCAGGGGACCTGCAGGTGGACACACCCAGTCTAGACCCTCCTTTTGTGGCTCCTGCTCTCCCATGCCTGAGGAAAGAGCTCTGACCACTGTGCATTCTATAAATCAACCCATTGCCTGAGGCAACAGAGAGCTTCTGCCAGGAACAATGATAAAGTATATACCCACATATGTTGCTCCCAGCCAGCTCATAACTATGAATGCCATTTACAGACTTGTTGGATAAACTGCACAGCCTAATATAAACTGTGCCAAAAGAAGCGCATAGCGCTGTAGAAGCTAAGCCAAAAGACTCCCAAGCATTCTCTAGTCACACCCCATAGGAGGGGTGTGAAAGGGAAAGAAAATATATTAATAATGAAATAATAATAATATTTTAAGAAAAGAAAGAAAAAGAAAAATATCCTACCTGCACAGAAGTATTTGCAAAAATTAGAAGTGCCAGCATCTCCAAATGAGAAGGAACCAGCCCAATAATTCTGGCACCATAAAAAATCTGAATGTAGTTACACCACCAAAGGATCACACTAACTCTCCAGCTGTAATCCCTAAACAAAATAGAAATTCAGAAATGAGAGATAAAGAATTTAAAGCATGGATAGCAAAGAAGCTCAATGCAATTCAAGGCAAATTTAAAAATCAACATGAACAAATTTCTAAAGCAACCTAGAAAAGAAAGGAAGAGATAAACATCTTAAAAAGAAATCAGGCAGAGCTTCTGTAATTGGAAACTCACTTAAAAATTGTTAAGGTACAATTGAAAACTTTATTAATAAACTGGATAAAGCAGAATAAATAATATTAGAGTTTGAAGACTGGTCTTTTGAACTAAATTAGCCTGACAAAAATAAAGAGAAAAGAATTTTAATGAATGAGGAGGGCCTTCAAGAAATACCGTATTATGTAAAGTGAAAAAACATACAAATTATTGGCAATCCTGAGGGGGGCGGGGGAGAAAGAAAACAAACAGGAAAAATACATTTTAGGGAATAATTCAAGAAAACTTCCCAATCTTGCTAGAAAAACAGGCATCCATATACAAGAATTCCAGAGTCCACCTGTGAGGTACTATACAAAATGAACTTCACCAAGGCATATAGTCACCAGACTATTCAAGGTCAATGCCAAAGAAAAAAAATCTTAAAGGCAGCTGTAGAGAAAGGACAGATCAAACACAAAGGGAGTGACATCAAGCTAACAGTAAATTTTTCAGCAGAAGTTTTACAATCCAGGAGATATTGGGAGACTATTTTCAGCATTCTTAAAAAAAAACTAAATTTCAACCAAGAATTTATATCTTGCCAAACTAAGCTTCATAAGTGAAGGAGAAATGAAATATTTTCCAGACAAGCAAATGATAAGGGAATTGTTAACACTAGACCAGCATTATAAGAGATTTTTCAGGGAGTTCTAAATATGGAAACAAAAGAATGATACTGACTACCACAAAAACACACTTAATAACCCATAGACCCTATAAAAAGCATAAACAAAATAGAAACTACAAAGCAAAGAGCTAACAAATTCACAATAGAATCAAAACCTCACATATCAATATTAACCTTGAACACAAATGGTCTAAACATCCCATGTAAAAGGCGAAGAATGGCAAGTTGGATAAAAAAAACAAAATCTATTCATCTTCTGTCTTTGAGGGACCTATCTCACACAAAATGGAACCCACAGTCTCAAAGTAAAGGATTGGATGAAGAAACACTAATGCAAACAAAATACAAAAAGAGCAGGGGTCACTACTCTTGTATCAGATAAAACAGACTTTAGACCCACAACAGCAAAAATGATCAAAGAAGGGCATTATATGATGACAAATTTAAAAAGATGACTTAATGATTCTAAATACACACACATGCAACATTGGCTCACCCAGATTCATAAAACAAGCACTTTTAGACATACAAAAAGATTTAGACATATACACAATTACAGCAGTGAACTTCAACACCCCACTGACAGAATTAGATAGATTATTAGGAAGAAAACTAGCAAAGAAATTCTGGAAATAAACTTGATTCTTGACCAAATGGACCTAATTGACATCTGTAGAATACTTCACCCATCAACCACAGAATATACATTCTTCTCATCTGCACATCGAACATACTCCAAGATTGTCTGCATGCTTTGTTGCAAAGCAAGTCTTAATAAACTGTAAAAAATGAAATTATACCAACAATTCTGTCAGAACACAGTGAACTAAAAATAGAAATCAATACCGAGAAGATCTCTCAAAATCACACAATTCCATGGAAATTAAACAACTTGATTCTGAATGACTTTTGGGTAACAACAAAATCAAGGAAGGAATTTTTAAAAAATCTTTCAAATAAACGAAAACAGGGATACAACATACCAAAATCTCTGGGATGCAACAAAAGTGGTATTAAGAGGAAAGTTTACAGTGCTAATTGCCTACCTCAAGAAGTTGGGACAGATGGCTGAATAGGAACAGCTCCAGTCTCCAACTCCCAGCACGAGCGACACAGAAGACCAGTGATTTCTGTATTTTTAACTGAGGTACTGGGTTCATCTCACTAGGGAGTGCCGGACAATCGGTGCTGGTCAGCTGCTGCAGCCCGACCAGTGAGAGCTGACGCAGGGCGAGGCATCCCCTCACCTGGGAAGCGCAAGGGGGAAGGGAATCCCTTTCCCTAGCCAGGGGAACTGAGACACACAACACCTGGAAAATCGGGTAACTCCCACCCCAATACTGCGCTTTAAGCAAACAGGCACAGGAAGAGATTATATCCCACACCTGGCCGGGAGGGTCCCACGCCCACGGAGCCTCCCTCATTGCCAGCACAGCAGTTTGCGATCTCCCGGCAAGGCAGCACCCAGGCTGGGGGAGGGGCGCCCACAATTGCTGAGGCTTAAGTAGGTAAACAAAGCCACTGGGAAGCTCGAACTGGGTGGAGCTCACAGCAGCTCAAGGAAACCTGCCTGTCTCTGTAGACTCCAACTCTGGGGACAGGGCACAGTAAACAATAACAAAAGCAGCAGAAACCTCTGCAGACACAAACGACTCTGTCTGACAGCTTTGAAGAGAGCAGTGGATCTCCCAACATGGAGGTTGAGATCTCAGAACGGACAGACTGCCTGCTCAAATGGGTCCCTGACCCCTGAGTAGCCTAACTGGGAGACATCCCCGACTAGGGGGAGTCTGACACCCCACACCTCACAGGGTGGAGTACACCCGTGAGAGGAAGCTTCCAAAGCAAGAATCAGACAGGTACACTCACTGTCCAGCAATATTCTATCTTCTGCAGCCTCTGCTGCTGATACCCAGGCAGACAGGGTCTGGAGTGGACCTCAAGCAATCTCCAACAGACCTACAGCTGAGGGTCCTGACTGTTAGAAGGAAAACTATCAAACAGGAAGGACACCTACACCAAAACCCCATCAGTACGTCACCATCGTCAAAGACCAGAGGCAGATAAAACCACAAAGATGGGGAAAAAGCAGGGCAGAAAAGCTGGAAATTCAAAAAATAAGAGTGCATCTCTCCCGGCAAAGGAGCGTAGCTCATCACCAGCAACGGATCAAAGCTGGATGGAGAATGACTTTGATGAGATGAGAGAAGAAGGCTTCAGTCCATCAAACTTCTCAGAGCTAAAGGAGGAATTACGTACCCAGCGCAAAGAAACTAAAAATCTTGAAAAAAAAGTGGAAGAATTGATAGCTAGAGTAATTAATGCAGAGAAGGTCATAAACGAAATGAAAGAGATGAAAACAATGACACGAGAAATACGTGACAAATGCACAAGCTTCAGTAACCGACTCGATCAACTGGAAGAAAGAGTATCAGCGATTGAGGATCAAATGAATGAAATGAAGCGAGAAGAGAAACCAAAAGAAAAAAGAAGAAAAAGAAATGAACAAAGCCTGCAAGAAGTATGGGATTATGTAAAAAGACCAAATCTACATCTGATTGGGGTGCCTGAAAGTGAGGGGGAAAATGGAACCAAGTTGGAAAACACTCTTCAGGATATCATCCAGGAGAACTTCCCCAACTTAGTAGGGCAGGCCAACATTCAAATCCAGGAAATACAGAGAACACCACAAAGATACTCCTTGAGAAGAGCAACTGCAAGACACATAATTGCCAGATTCACCAAAGTTGAAATGAAGGAAAAAATCTTAAGGGCAGCCAGAGAGAAAGGTCGGGTTACCCACAAAGGGAAGCCCATCAGACTATCAGCAGATCTCTCAGCAGAAACTCTACAAGCCAGAAGAGAGTGGGGGCCAATATTCAACATTCTCAAAGAAAAGAATTCTAAACCCAGAATTTCATATCCAGCCAAACTAAGTTTCATCAGTGAAGGAGAAATAAAATCCTTTACAGATAAGCAAATGCTTAGAGATTTTGTCACCACTAGATCTGCCTTACAAGAGACCCTGAAGGAAGCACTAAACATGGAAAGGAGCAACCGGTACCAGCCATTGCAAAAACATGTCAAAATGTAAAGACCATCGAGGCTAGGAAGAAACTGCATCAAATAAAGAGCAAAATAACCAGTTAATATCATAATAGCAGGATCAAGTTCACACATAACAGTATTAACCTTAAATGTAAATGGACTAAATGCTCCAATTAAAAGACACAGACTGGCAAACTGGATAAAGAGTCAAGACCCATCAGTCTGCTGTATTCAGGAGACTCATCTCTCATGCAGAGACATACATAGGCTCAAAATAAAGGGATGGAGGAAGATCTACCAAGAAAATGGAGAACAAAAAAAAGCAGGGGTTGCAATCCTAGTCTCTGATAAAATAGACGTTAAACCATGAAAGATCAAAAGAGACAAAGAAGGCCATTACATAATGGTCAAGGAATCAGTTCAACAGGAAGAGCTAACTATCCTAAATATATATGCACCCAATACAGGAGCACCCAGATTCATAAAGCAAGTCCTTAGAGACTTACAAAGAGACTTAGACACCCATACAATAATAATGGGAGACTTCAACACTCCACTGTCAACTTTAGACAAATCAACGAGACAGAAAGTTAACAAGGATATCCAGGAATTGAACTCATCTCTGCAGCAAGCAGACCTAATAGACATCTATAGAACTCTCCACCCCAAATCAACAGAATATACATTCTTCTCAGCACCACATCGCACTTATTCCAAAATTGACCACATAATTGGAAGTAAAGCACTCCTCAGCAAATGTACAAGAATAGAAATTATAACAAACTGTCTCTCAGACCACAGTGCAATCAAACTAGAACTCAGGACTAAGAAACTCAATCAAAACCGCTCAACTACATGGAAACTGAACAACCTGCTCCTGAATGACTACTGGGTACATAACGAAAGAAGGCAGAAATAAAGATGTTCTTTGAAACCAATGAGAATAAAGATACAACATACCAGAATCTCTGGGACACATTTAAAGTAGTGTGTAGAGGGAAATTTATAGCACTAAATGCCCACAAGAGAAAGCAGGAAAGATCTAAAATTGACACTCTAACATTGCAATTAAAAGAACTAGAGAAGCAAGAGCAAACACATTCGAAAGCTAGCAGAAGGCAAGAAATAACTAAGATCAGAGCAGAACTGAAGGAGATAGAGACACAAAAAACCCTCCAAAAAATCAAGGAATCCAGGAGTTGGTTTTTTGAAAGATCAACAAAATTGACAGACCGCTAACAAGACTAATAAAGAAGAAAAGAGAGAAGAATCAAATAGACGCAATAAAAAATGATAAAGGAGATATCACCACCAACCCCACAGAAATACAAACTACCATCAGAGAATACTATAAACACCTCTACGCAAATAAACTGGAAAATCTAGAAGAAATGGATAATCTCCTGGACACTTACACTCTTCCAAGACTAAACCAGGAAGTTGAATCCCTGAATAGACCAATAGCAGGCTCTGAAATTGAGGCAATAATTAATAGCCTACCAACCAAAAAATGTCCAGGACTAGATGAATTCACAGCCGAATTCTACCAGAGGTACAAGGAGGAGCTGGTACCATTCCTTCTGAAACTATTCCAATCAATAGAAAAAGAGGGACTCCTCCCTAACTCATTTTATGAGGCCCACATCATCCTGATACCAAAGCCTGGCAGAGACACAACAAAAAAAGAGAATTTTAGACCAATATCCCTGATGAACATCGATGCAAAAATCCTCAATAAAATACTGCCAAACCGGATTCAGCAGCACATCAAAAAGCTTATCCACCATGATCAAGTGGGCTTCATCCCTGGAATGCAAGGCTGGTTCAACATTCACAAATCAATAAACATAATCCAGCATATAAACAGAACCAAAGACAAGAACCACATGATTATCTCAATAGATGCAGAAAAGGCTTTTGACAAAATTCAACAGCCCTTCATGCTAAAAACGCTCAATAAATTAGGTATTGATGGAACGTAACTCAAAATAATAAGAGCTATTTATGACAAACCCATAGCCAATATCATACTGAATGGGCAAAAACTGGAAAAATTCCCTTTGAAAACTGGCACAAGATAGGGATGCCCTCTCTCACCACTCCTATTCAACATAGTGTTGGAAGTTCTGGCTAGGGCAATCAGGCAAGAGAAAGAAATCAAGGGTATTCAGTTAGGAAAAGAAGAAGTCAAATTGTCCCTCTTTGCAGATGACATGATTGTATATTTAGAAAACCCCATTGTCTCAGCCCAAAATCTCCTTAAGCTGATAAGCAACTTCAGCAAAGTCTCAGGATACAAAATAAATGTGCAAAAATCACAAGCATTCTTATACACCAGTAAGAGACAAACAGAGATCTAAATCATGAATGAACTTCCATTCACAATCGTTTCAAAGAGAATAAAATATTTAGGAATCCAACTTACAAGGGATGTAAAGGACCTCTTCAAGGAGAACTACAAACCACTGCTCAGTGAAATAAAAGAGGACACAAACAAATGGAAGAACATACCATGCTGATGGATAGGAAGAATCAATATCGTGAAAATGGCCATACTGCCCAAGGTTATTTATAGATTCAATGCCATCCCCACCAAGCTACCAATGTGTTTCTTCACAGAATTGGAAAAAACTACTTTAAAGTTCATATGGAACCCAAAAAGAGCCCACATCTCCAAGACAATCCTAAGCCAAAAGAACAAAGCTGGAGGCATCATGCTACCTGACTTCAAACTATACTACAAGGCTACAGTAACCAAAACAGCATGGTACTGGTACCAAAACAGAGATATAGACCAATGGAACAGAACAGAGTCCTCAGAAATAATACCACACATCTACAGCCATCTGATCTTTGACAAACCTGAGAAAAACAAGAAATAGGGAAAGGATTCCCTATTTAATAAATGGTGCTGGGAAAATTGGCTAGTCATAAGTAGAAAGCTGAAACCGGATCCTTTCCTTACTCCTTATACGAAAATTAATTCAAGATGGATTAGAGACTTAAATGTTAGACCTAATACCATAAAAATCCTAGAAGAAAACCTAGGTAATACCATTCAGGACATAGGCATGGTCAAAGACTTCATGTCTAAAACACCAAAAGCAACGGCAGCAAAAGCCAAAATTGACAAATGGGATCTCATTAAACTAAAGAACTTCTGCACAGGAAAAGAAACTACCATCAGAGTGAATGGGCAACCTACAGAATGGGAGAAAATTTTTGCAATCTACTCATCTGACAAAGGGCTAATATCCAGAACCTACAAAGAACTCAAACAAATTTACAAGAAAAAAACCAAACAACCCCATCAAAAAGTGGGCAAAGGATATGAACAGACATTTCTCAAAAGAAGACATTCATACAGCCAACAGACACATGAAAAAATGCTCATCATCACTGGCCATCAGAGAAATGCAAATCAAAACCACAATGAGATACCATCTCACACCAGTTAGAATGGCGATCATTCAAAAGTCAGGAAACAACAGGTGCTGGAGAGGATGTGGAGAAATAGGAACACTTTTACACTGTTGGTGGGATTGTAAACTAGTTCAACCATTATGGAAAACAGTATGGCGATTCCTCAAGGATCTAGAACTAGATGTACCATATGACCCAGCCATCCCATTACTGGGTATATACCCAAAGGATTATAAATCATGCTGCTATAAAGACACATGCACATGTATGTTTATTGCGGCACTATTCACAATAGCAAAGACTTGGAATCAACCCAAATGTCCATCAGTGACAGACTGGATTAAGTAAATGTGGCAGATATACACCATGGAATATTATGCAGCCATAAAAAAGGATGAGTTTGTGTCCTTTGTAGGGACATGGATGCAGCTGGAAACCATCATTCTCAGCAAACTATCACAAGAACAGAAAACCAAACACCGCATGTTCTCACTCATAGGTGGGAACTGAACAATGAGATCACTTGGACTCGGGAAGGGGAACATCACACACCGGGGCCTATCATGTGGAGGGGGGAGGGGGGAGGGATTGCATTGGAAGTTATACCTGATGTAAATGACGAGTTGATGGGTGCTGACGAGTTGATGGGTGCAGCACAGCAACATGGCACAAGTATACATATGTAACAAACCTGCACGTTATGCACATGTACCCTAGAACTTAAAGTATAATAATAATAAAAAATAAATAAATAAATAAATAAAGGATGAGTTTATGTCCTTTATAGGGGCATGGATGCAGCTGGAAACCATCATTCTTAGCAAACTATCACAAGAACAGAAAACCAAACACTGCATATTCTCACTCATGGTTGGGAACTGAACAATGGGATCACTTGGACTCGGGAAGGGGGACATCACACACCGGGGCCTATCATGGGGAGGGGGGAGGAGGGAGGGATTGCATTGGGAGTTATACCTGATGCAAATGACGAGTTGATGTGTGCTGACAAGTTGATGGGTGCAGCACACCAACATGGCACAAATATACATATGTAACAAACCTGCACGTTATGCACATGTACCCTAGAACTTAAAGTATAATAATAATAATAATAATAATAATAATAATGAAAAGAAAAAAACAGTCAATGAAAGAGATACCGGTGCAGGTTTCTACATGTGGAACTCACTGGATACAATGATTTTGCTCATGAGGATTTACACAAGGTGAGGAAGAAGTCAGGCTGTGGTTCAGTAAATAAAGCTAACTGTTTTATACTACAATTACTGCATTTAGAGCCAACCATGTGTGTTGACAAAGAGCAAACCCAGTGTTGGCAAACATAGTTTGTGTTTTCCTTATTTCCTCTGTCAATTGGTCCCCAATCAGATTGAAAAGTCAGGAGCCCAGGTCAGAGAAAGGTAAACCACAAAGAATTGAAGCTCAGAAGAAAATGTCATTGTTGACTGGAGAATTGAGTAGCTCAGAGTTGTTTTTCTTTTCATCAGAGAATAAAGAGGATAGCTTTCTCTTGGCAAGAAATGCTGCAAAACACTATGCCATCTCTGTTACCTTTTCTTAAGTAAACATACTTTCAAGTAATCAAGAATCAAAAACAAAAGTACCAAGGAAAAATATCTAAAGTTATTAAGAAAAACGAAGAATGTTAAATGAGATTTTGTTTCTTATTTATAATTATTGACTGCTTGGAAACTTAGACTTTCTAATCCTTTGTCTTCTCCTCTATAAAATTGGGAAAATGGTAGTTACTTCACAGTCCAGAGATTGAATGAGATATTTTATGGATATAAGTATCAAGAACACAGTGCCTGAAACATGTCAAACAATCAATAAAAGCTATTCTTTTCGAGATGACAGATAAGAAGAGGCTTTTAAGCATGCCTCAGTTCTTTGAAAACAGCAAGATAGTGTATAAAAATCCACTACCTAAGCTCTAATTCAAAAAGAAAAACTTGAATCCATTGGAATAATGAAGGAAACCCCAAATCATGGGGAGAAGAATGCGAGTGGCAAATAGCCCCTATGAGAGTGTCCAGCTGATAAAAGTGAATGAAGCCCCAGTACCAGAGAGAGGCAGAGATCTTCGCTCTCTTACTAACCTTTACACTGGAGATCTAAGCAACCCAGATTGAGGGAGAGCACTTTGCTTCTTCCAAGCCTTGGAGTTAACTTAAGGAGAGGATTGGAGGGGCAGAGAGGGAAAGATGCTGGGAAAAGCTGCAGGCATTTTTCCAGATCTGGGACCAAGAGCAGGATGCCATTCTAAATCCAGGTGCATGCAAAGTCAGTCACTCTTTGATGACCTGGCAGCATGGCCATTCAGGCATTTTAGTTTCAGGCCAGAAATTAGAGCACATGTTCAGGAGCCGTGTAGGGGCCTCCACAGCCAGAGTTGCAAAAAGCACCTCAGCAGTGGGTACTGGAACTCTGCTCTCCCCTGTCACAGACTTGGGGTTGTTTGAGAGCCACTATAGCTATAGGTTTTCTGCTGGGCAATGAGACTTGCAGGCAGGGCCAGCTTGCTGACCTGGAACAGGTCTCTGTATGTCACTGCTGAGTGCTCTAGCCTACTCCCCAGAGGTAGTAAAGGTGGAGAGGGCCCTTTCTACACCACCACCAGGAAGAACTTCAGGCATGTGGAGCATCACTTGCCAGTACCAGCAGCCTGTGCTGCCCTACCTTTCTCGAGCATAGATAATGGTGCAGCAGGGCCATCTCTGCTCAACCTTCAGGTAGCTCTCTGGGCATGCACAGCACCTCATTGCCTGGATCCAGCAGCCTGAGACGTCTCGCCCTTGCTGTGCATAGATCGTGGTATAGTGGGGCCCTCTCTGTTTGACAATGAGGCATATCTCCAGGCACTCAAGCCACCCATTCACCTGGAGTGGCAGCTTGACTTGCCTCGCCCTTCTTGTGCAGAGATCATGGTGCAGTGGGCTATCTCCTCTTGCCATCCAGGCAGACCTCCAGGCATCAGGAGCACTCACTCTCTTAGATTAGGAGTTTAGGCTACCTGCCATCACCATGCAGCTAACTTGGGGATAAAGAGGTTTCCCAGCTTCATGCCTAGGCACACCTCTGGGCTCTTGGTGGTTGCCCAGTGGATTCTCCCTTTGTGCTGATGTGTGTGCCTGCCATCAGGAAGCCTGCAGGCAGACTTGCCTGGTCAGCCCTGCCTAACTCCCTCCCCATCATCTCCAGGTTGAGGAGGGAGCTCAGACCACCATGCACTTCACAGATCAAACCATTAACAAAGGCAACGGAGATTACCTCCCAGTAAACAAGGATAAAGTATATATCAAGCCTTTCTTATCCTTCGACTTTTATTTTAATATGTGCAGGTTTGTTACATAGGTAGATGTAGATGTGTGCCATGGTGATTTGCTGCACAGATCTTCCTGTCATTTAGGTATTAAGCCCAGCTTTCATTAGCTATTCTTTCCGACGCTCTCCCTCTCCCAACCCATTCTCCGGCAGGCTCCGGTGTATGTTGTTTCCCCCATGTGTCCGTGTGTTCTCATCATTCAGCTCCCACTTATAAGTGAGAACATGCAGTGTTTGGTTTTCTGTTCCTGCCTTACTTTGTTGAGGATAATGGCTTCCAACTCCATCAATGTTATTGAGGTACACATTGGCATGAACAACACATGTAAAGTGTATAACTATAAATGATACACTTTATATGTGTTGTTCATGCCAATGTGTACCTCAATAAAGTGTGTGTGTGTTTTCTTCTTTTTGAAGTATATAGCAAGCCTTGTTGGCCACAGCCGGCTCTTACTCATAAGCAGCATCTACTGGATGGCAGGTCAAACTGCACAGCCCAATATAAAACCTGCTGACAGAAGTCCAATAGAGCTATAGAAGAAAAGTCAAAAGATCCTACCCAACATTCTCTACAATCACACCCGCTAGAGAGGGTGAGTAAGGGAAAGGGACAGAAGAGATTAAAAAACAGTAATGCTATATAGAAAAAGAAAAAAACCTTGCCCCCATAGAAATGTTTATGAAAATTAGAAGTGCCAGTGTCCTCAGATTAGAAATAACCAGCACAAGAATTCTGGCACCCTGAAATACCTGAATGTAGTGACGCCACCAAAGGATCACATTAGCTCTCCAGCAATGATCCTTAACCAAAATGGAAATTCAGAAGACAATTCAAAGCATGAATTTCAACGAACTCAATGAGATCCAAGACAAGGTTGACAATCAACAAAAGAAACTTCTAAAAGAAATAAAGTAAGAGATGAACGTCTTAAAAGGAAATCAATCAGAGCTTCAGGAATTCAAAAACTCACTTATTAAATTTCTAAATACAATGGAAAGGTTTATTAATAGACTCAAACAAACAGAAGAAAGAATTTCCAAACTTGAAGACTGGTTTTTCAAACTAACCCAGTCAGACAAAAATAAAGAAAAAAATAACTTATTTATTTTTGTTACCTCTTATGCCTGCTCCTCTTCCATCGGCAAACCACATAAAGGCTTGGGTTATGAACCTCTACTGTCTCATATCATGTTCCCACATAATCATTAGTATCTTTATACTAAATTTAGGTACATTACATAAAGCCCTCACATTGGTTTTCTACATTCAGTTGGGCCTGGTTTCTCCCCATCACTTTAACCGATAAACCTATAGGCATCACAAGAAATCCACATCTGTTGACTTACACATCCTGACATGAATAGGTGACAGGTAGTTAGGAAGTGTTTATACCACCTTTATGCATTTATTTTAGGTTCAAGGGGTACATGTTCAGGACTGTTATATGGGTAAATTGTGTACCATGGAGGTTTGGTGTACAGATTATTTTGTCACCCAGGTAGCAATCCTCACCCTCTTCCCACACTCCACCATCAAATAGGCCCCAGTGGCTATTGTTTCCTTCTTTGTGTCCATGTGCACTCAATATTTAGCTCCCACTTATAAGTGAGAACATGTGGTGTTTTGTTTTCTGTTTCTGCATTAATTTGCTTAGGATTATGGCCTCTGGCTCCATTCATGTTACTGCAGAGGAGATAATCTCATTTTTAAATAGCTGCATAGTATTTCATGGTGTATATGTACCACATTCAAGTCCACTGTTGATAGGTATCTAGGTTAATTCCCTGTCTTTGCTATTGTAAAGAGTGCTGCAATAAACATACGTGTGCATGTGTCTTTATGATGGAACAATTTCTATTCCTTTGGGTGTATACCCAGTAATGGAATCACTGGATGTAAAGGCAGTTCTACTTTAAATTCTTTGAGAAATCTCCAGACTAATTTTCACAGTGTCTAAACTAGTTTACATTCCCTCCAACAGTGGGAATGGAAGCATTTCTTTTTCTCTGCAACTTCATCAGCGTCTGTTAATTTTTGACGTTTTAGTAATAGCCATTCTGACAGGTATGAGATAGTGTCTTATTGTGGTTTTGATTTGCATATCTCTAATGATTAGTGATGGAGAGTATAATTTCTTATGCTCGTTGGCCACATATATGTCTTCTTTTGAGAAGTATTGATTCATGTCATTTGCCCATTTTTAAAATGGGGTTGTTTTTTGCTTTTTTATTTGTTTGAGTTTCCCATAGATTCTGGATATTAGACATTTGTTGGATGCATAGTTTACAAATACTTTCTTACATTCTATACATTGTTTGTTTACTCTGTTGATAGTTTCTTTTGCTATGAATAAGCTCTTTAGTTTAATTAGATTTGACTTGCCAATTTTTGTTTTTGTTGCAATTGCTTTTGGAGTCTTCATCATTGCCTGTGCTGATGTCGATAATGGTATTTCTTAGATTTACTTCTAGAATCTTTGTAACTTTAGGTTTACATTTAAGTTTTTAATCCATCTTGAGTTGGTTTTTGTACATAATGAAAGGTAGGGGTCCCATTTCAATCTTCTGCATATGACCAGCCAAAAATCCCAGCACCATCTATTAAGTAGGGAGCCCTTTCTTTATTATTTATTATTATTGACTTTGTCAGAGATCAGATGGTTGTAGGTGTGCAGCTTTATCTCCGAGTTCTCTAACTTTTTACACTGCTCTATGTGTCTGCATTTGTACTAGTATCATGCTATATTAGTTAATGTAGCCTTGTAATATAGTTTGAAGTTTGGTAATGTGATGCTTCCAGCTTTGTTCTTTTTGCTTAGGATTGATTTGACTATTCGAGCTATTTTTGTTGTTGTTGTTGTTGTTCCAAATGAATTTTAGAATATTATTTTCTATTCCTTTAAAAATGTTGTTGATAGTTTGATAGAAACAGCACTGAATCTGTAAATAGCTTCAGGCAGTATGTCAATTTTAACAATATCAATTCTACCTATTCATGAGCATGGAATGTTCTTCCATTTACTTGTGTCATCTCTGAATTATTTCAGCAGTGTTTTGTAATTCTTTCTGTAGAAATCTTTCTCCTCTGTGGTTAGTTGTATTTCTAGGTATTTTTGTGTTTGTGGCTATTGTGAATAGGATTGCATTCTTGATTTAGCACTCAGCTTGGACACTGCTGGTGTATAAAATGCTACTAACTTTTGTACATTGATTTTGCATCTTGAAACTTTGCTGAAATTGTTTGTCAAATCTAGAAGCCTTTGAGCAAAGACTATGGGGTTTTCTAGGTATAGTACCATACTGTCTGTGAAGAGATAGTTTGACTTCCTGTCTTCCTATTTGGATGTCTTTAATTCCTTTCTCTTGCCTGATTGATCTGACTAGGACTTCCAGTACTATATTAAGTAAGAAGGCTGATAGTGCACATCTTTGTCTTGTTCTGCTTCTCAAGGACAATACTTTCAGATTTTGCCAGTTCAGTATGAGGTTGGCTGTGGATTTCTTGTATATGGTTCTTATTATTTTGAGGTACGTACCTTTGATGCCTAATTAGTCTAGAGTTTTTAACATGAAGGGAAGTTGAATTCTGTAAAAAGCCTTTTCTATGTCTATTGAGAAGATCATGTAGTTTTTGTTTTCAATTCTGTTGATAAGATGAATCATATTTATTGATTTGTATATGTTGAACCAATCTTGCATCCCAGGAATAAAATCTGCTTGATCATGGTAGATCTGATTTTTAATGGGTTGCTGGATTCAGTTTGCTAGTATTTTGTTGAAGATTTTTGCATATGTTCATCAGGAATATTGGCTTGAAGTTTTCTGTTTTTTGGAATTTTCAGCCTTTTTGCGCTGGTTTCTCCCCATCTTCCTGGATTTATCTACCTTTGGTCTTTGAAGTCAGTGACCTTCGGCTGTGGCCTCTGAGTGGACGTCCTTTTTGTTGATGTTGATACTATTCCTTTCTGTTTGTTAGTTTTCCTTCTAACAGTCAGGCCCGTCTGTTGCAGGTCTGCTGGAGTTTGCTGGAAGTCTGCTCCATACTGTTTGCCTGGGTGTCACCAGCAGAGGCTGCAGACCAGCAAAGATTACTACCTGTTTCTTCTTCTGGAAGTTTCATCCCAGAGAGGCACCCGCCAGATGCCAGCCTGAGCTGTCCTGTATGAGGTGTCTGTCGGCCCCTACTGGGAGGCATCTCCCAGTCAGGATACATGGGGGCCAGGGATCCACTTGAGGAGGCAGTATGTCCCTTATCAGAGTTCAAACAGTGTGCTGGTAGATCTGCTGCTCTCTTCAGAGCTGCCATGTAGGGATATTTAAGTCTGCTGAAGCTGTGCCCACAACCACCTCTTCTGCAAGGTGCTCTGTCCCAAGGAGGTGGGGTTTTTATCTATAAGTGACTGGGGCTGTTGCTTTTTTTTTTTCAGAGATGCCCTGTGTGGAGAGGAGACAGTCTGGCCACAGGGGACTTGCTTAGTTGGGGTGGGCTCCGCTCAGTTCGAACTTCCCAGTGGCTTTGTTTTTTGTTTTATAGTTTTGTTTGTTTTTATTTTTCTTTTATTTTATTTCGCTTTATTTATTTTTTATATTTTATTATTATACTTTAAGTTCTAGGGTACATGTGCACAAAGTGCAGGTTTCTCACATATGTATACATGTGCCATGTTGGTGTACTGCACCCATCAACTCATCAGCACCCATCAACTCATCATTTACATCAGGTATAACTCCCAATGCAATCCCTCCCCCCTCCCCTTAATAGGCCCTGGTGTGTGATGTTCCCTTTCCCAAGTCCAAGTGATCTCATTGTTTAGTTCCCACCGATGAGTGAGAACATGCGGTGTTTGGTTTTCTGTTCTTGTGATGGTTTGCTGAGAATGATGGTTTCCAGCTGCATCCATGTCCCTACAAAGGACACAAACTCATCTTTTTTTATGGCTGCATAGTATTCCATGGTGTGTATGTGGCACATTTACTTAATCCAGTCTGTCACTGATGGACATTTGGGTTGATTCCAAGTCTTTGCTATTGAGAATAGTGCCACAATGAGCATACGTATGCATGTGTCTTTATAGCAGCATGATTTATAATCCTTTGGATATATACCCAATAATGGTATGGCTGGGTCATATGGTACATCTAGTTCTAGATCCTTGAGATATCGTCACACTGTTTTCCACAATGGTTGAACTAGTTTACAGTCCCATCAACAGTGTAAAAGTGCTCCTATTTCTCCACATCCTCTCCAGCACCTGTTGTTTCCTGACTTTTTCATGATTGCCATTCTAACTGGTGTGAGATGGTATCTCATTGTGGTTTTGATTTGCATTTCTCTGATGGCCAGTGATGATGAGCATTTTTTCATGTGTCTGTTGGCTGTATGAATGTCTTCTTTTGAGAAGTGTCTGTTCATATCCTTTGCCCACTTTTTGATGGGGTTGTTTGTTTTTTTCTTGTAAATTTGTTTGAGTTCTTTGTAGGTTCTGGATATTAACCCTTTGTCAGACGAGTAGATTGCAAAAATTTTCTCCCATTCTGTAGGTTGCCCATTCACTCTGATGGTAGTTTCTTTTCCTGTGCAGAAGTTCTTTAGTTTAATGAGATCCCATTTGTCAATTTTGACTTTTGTTGCCATTGCTTTTGGTGTTTTAGACATGAACTCCTTGCCCATGCCTATGTCCTGAATGGTATTCACTAGGTTTTCTTCTAGGGTTTTTAAGGTATTAGGTCTAATATTTAAGTCTCTAATCCATCTTGAATTAATTTTCATATAAGGAGTAAGGAAAGGATCCAGTTTCAGCTTTCTACTTATGGCTAGCCAATTTTCCCAGCACCATTTATTAAATAGGGAATCCTTTCCCCATTTCTTGTTTTTCTCAGGTTTGTCAAAGATCAGATGGCTGTAGATGTGTGGTATTATTTCTGAGGACTCTGTTCTGTTCCATTGGTCTATATCTTTGTTTTGGTACCAGTACGATGCTGTTTTGGTTACTGTAGCCTTGTAGTATAGTTTGAAGTCAGGTAGCATGATGCCTCCAGCTTTGTTCTTTTGGCTTAGGATTGTCTTGGCAATGCGGGGTCTTTTTGGGTTCCATATGAACTTTAAAGTAGTTTTTTCCAATTCTGTGAAGAAACTCATTAGTAGCTTGATGGAGATGGCATTGAATCTATAAATAACCTTGGGCAGTATGGCCATTTTCATGATATTGATTCTTCCTATCCATGAGCATGGTATGTTCTTCCACTTGCTTGTGTCCTCTTTTATTTCACTGAGCAGTGGTTTGTAGTTCTCCTTGAAGAGGTCCTTTACATCCCTTGTAAGTTGGATTCCTAGGTATCTTATTCTCTTTGAAGCAATTGTGAATGGAAATTCATTCACGATTTGGCTCTCTGTTTGTCTGTTACTGGTGTATAAGAATGCTTGTGATTTTTGCACATTAATTTTGTATCCTGAGACTTTGCTGAAGTTGCTTATCAGCTTAAGGAGAGTTCGGGCTGAGATAATGGGGTTTTCTAAATATACAATCATGTCATCTGCAAACAGAGACAATTTGATTTCTTCTTTTCCTAACTGAATACCCTTGATTTCTTTCTCTTGTCTGATTGCCCTAGCCAGAACTTCCAACACTATGTTGAATAGGGTGGTGAGAGAGGACTTCCCTGTCTTGTGCCAGTTTTCAAAGGGAATGCTTCCAGTTTTTGCCTATTCAGTATGATATTGACTGTGGGTTTGTCATAAATGGCTCTTATTATTTTGAGATATGTTCCATCAATACCGAATTTATTGAGAGTTTTTAGCATTAAGGGCTGTTGACTTTTGTCAAAGGCCTTTTCTTCATCTATTGAGACAATCATGTGATTTTTGTCTTTGGTTCTGTTTATATGTTGAATTACGTTTATTGATTTGCAAATGTTGAACCAGCCTTGCATCCCAGGGATGAAGCCCACTTGATCATGGTGGATAAGCTTTTTGTTGTGCTGCTGGATCCTGTTTGCCAGTATTTTATTGAGGATTTTTGCATTGATGTTCATCAGGGATATTGGTCTAAAATTCTCTTTTTTTGTTGTGTCTCTGCCAGACTTTGGTATCAGGATGATGTTGGCCTCATAAAATGAGTTAGGGAGAATTCCCTCTTTTTCTATTGATGAGAATAGTTTCAGAAGGAATGGTACCAGCTCCTCCTTGTACCTCTAGTAGAATTCAGCTGTGAATCCGTCCGGTCCTGGACATTTTTTGGTTGGTAGGCTATTAATTATTGCCTCAATTTCAGACCCTGCTATTGGTCTATTCAGGGATTCAACTTCTTCCTGGTTTAGTCTTGGGAGAGTGTAAGTGTCCAGGAAATTATCCATTTCTTCTAGGTTTTCTAGTTTATTTGCGTAGAGGTGTTTATAGTATTCTCTGATGGTAGTTTGTATTTCTGTGGGGTTGGGGATGATATTCCCTTTATCATTTTTAATTGCGTCGATTTGATTCTTCTCTCTTTTCTTCTTTATTAGTCTTGTTAGCGGTATATCAACTTTGTTTATCTTTTCAAAAAACCAACTCCTGGATTCCTTGATTTTTTGGAGGGTTTTTTGTGTCTCTATCTCCTTCAGTTCTGCTCTGATCTTAGTTATTTCTTGCCTTCTGCTAGCTTTCGAATGTGTTTGCTCTTGCTTCTCTAGTTCTTTTAATTGTGATGTTAGAGTGTCAATTTTAGATCTTTCCTGCTTTCTCTTGTGGGCATTCAGTGCTATAAATTTGCCTCTACACACTACTTTAAATGTGTCCCAGAGAGTCTGGTATGTTGTATCTTTATTCTCATTGGTTTCAAAGAACATCTTTATTTCTGCCTTCATTTTGTTATGTACCCAGTAGTCATTCAGGAGCAGGTTTTTCAGTTTCCATGTAGTTGAGCAGTTTCAATTGAGTTTCTTAGTCCTGAGTTCTAGTTTGATTACACTGTGGTCTGAGAGACAGTTTGTTATAATTTCTGTTCTTGTACATTTGCTGAGGAGTGCTTTACTTCTAACTATGTGGTCAATTTTGGAATAAGTGAGATGTGGTGCTGAGAAGAATGTATATTCTGTTGATTTGGGGTGGAGAGTTCTGTAGATGTCTATTGGGTCCGCTTGGTACAGAGTTGAGTTCAATTCCTAGATATCTTTTTTAACTCTCTGTCTCGTTGATCTATCTAATGTTGACAGTGGGGTGTTAAAGTCTCCCTTTATTATTGTATGGGAGTCTAAGTCTCTTTGTAAGTCTCTAAGGACTGGTTTTATGAATCTGGGTGCTCCTGTATTGGGTGCATATATATTTAGGATAGTTAGCTCTTCCTGTTGAATTGATCCCTTTACCATTATGTAATGGCCTTCTTTGTCTCTTTTGATCTTTGATGGTTTAAAGTCTCTTTTATCAGAGACTAGGATTGCAACCCCTGCTTTTTTTTGTTCTCCATTTTCTTGATAGATCTTCCTCCATCCCTTTATTTTGAGCCTATGTGTGTCTCTGCATGTGAGATGGGTCTTCTGAATACAGCAAAGTGATGGGTCTTGACTCTTTATCCAGTTTACCAGTCTGTGTCTTTTTATTGGACCATTTAGTCCATTTACATTTAAAGTTAATATTGTTATGTGTGAACTTGATCCTGCCATTATGATATTAACTGGTTATTTTGTTTGTTAGTCGATGCAGTTTCTTCCTAGCATCGATGGTCTTCACATTTTGGCATGTTTTTGCAATGGCTGGTACTGGTTGTTCCTTTCCATGTTTAGTGCTTCCTTCAGGATCTCTTGAAGGGCAGACCTGGTGGTGACAAAATCTCTAAGCGTTTGCTTGTCTGTAAAGGATTTTATTTCTCCTTCACTTATGAAACTTAGTTTGGCTAGATATGAAATTCTGGGTTTAAAATTCTTTTCCTTAAGAATGTTGAATATTGGCCCCCACTCTCTTCTGGCTTGTAGAGTTTCTGCCGAGAGATCTGCTGTTAGTCTGATGGGCTTCCCTTTGTGGGTAACCCGACCTTTCTCTCTGGCTGCCCTTAAGATTTTTTCCTTCATTTCAACTTTGGTGAATCTGGCAATTATGTGTCTTGGAGTTGCTCTTCTCGAGGAGGATCTTTGTGGCGTTCTCTGTATTTCCTGGATTTGAATGTTGGCCTGCCCTACTAGGTTGGGGAAGTTCTCTTGGATGATATCCTGAAGAGTATTTTCCAACTTGGTTCCATTTTCCCCCTCACTTTCAGGCACCCCAATCAGACGTAGATTTGGTCTTTTTACATAATCCCATGCTTCTTGCAGGCTTTGTTCATTTCTTTTTCTTCTTTTTTCTTTAGATTTCTCTTCTCGCTTCATTTCATTCATTTGATTCTCAATCGCTGATATTCTTTCTTCCAGTTGGTTGAGTCGGTTACTGAAGCTTGTGCATTTGTCACGTATTTCTCGTGTCATGGTTTTCATCTCTGTCAGTTCGTTTATGGCCTTCTCTGCATTGATTATTCTAGCTATCCATTCTTTCATTCTTTTTTCAAGATTTTTAGTTTCTTTGCTTTGGGTGCGTAATTCCTCCTTTAGCTCTGAGAAGTTTGATTGACTGAAGCCTTCTTCTCTCAACTCATCAAAGTCATGCTCCATCCAGCTTTGATCCATTGCTGGTGATGAGCTGTGTTCCTTTGGATGGGGAGATGTGCTCTGATTTTTTGAATTTCCAGCTTTTCTGCCCTGCTTTTCCCCCATCTTTGTGGTTTTATCTGCCTTTGGTCTTTTATCATGGTGATGTACTGATGGGGTTTTGGTGTGAATGTCCTTCCATTTGTAAGTTTTCCTTCTAACAGTCAGGACCCTCAGCTGTAGGTCTGTTGGAGATTGCTTGAGGTCCACTCCAGACCCTGTTTGCCTGGGTATCAGCAGTGGAGGCTGCAGAAGATGGAATATTGCTGAACAGAAAGTGTACCTGTCTGATTCTTGCTTTGGAAGCTTCGTCTCAGGGGTGTACCCCACTGTGTGCGGTGTACGGTGTCGGTCTGTACCTAGTGCGGGATGTCTCCCAGTTAGGCTACTCAGGGGTCAGGGACCCACTTGAGCAGGCAGTCTGTCCATTCTCAGATCTCAACCTCCGTGTTGGGAGATCCACTGCTCTCTTCAAAGCTGTCAGACAGGGTCGTTTGCGTCTGCAGAGGTTTCTACTGCTTTTTGCTTAGCTGCGCCCTGTCCCAGAGGTAGAGTCTATAGAGACAGGCAGGCTTCCTTGAGCTGCTGTGGGCTCCACCCAGTTTGAGCTTCCCAGCATCTTTGTTTACCTACTTAAGCCTCAGCAATGGCGGGCGCCCCTCCCCCAGCCCTGCTGCTGCCTTGCAGGTAGATTGCAGACTGCTGTGCTAGCAATGAGGGAGGCTCCGTGGGCGTGGGACCCTCCCGGCCAGGTGTGGGATATAATCCCCTGGTGTGCCGTTTGCTAAGACCCTTGGTAAAGCGCAGTGTTGGGGTGGGAGTTATCCAATTTTCCAGGTGTTGTGTGTCTCAGTTCCCCTGGCTAGGAAAAGGGATTCCCTTGCCTCTTGCACTTCTCAGGTGAGGCGATGCCTCGCCCTGCTTCAGCTCTCGCTAGTCGGGCTGCAGCAGCTGACCAGCACCGATTGTCCAGCACTCCCTAGTGAGATGAACCCAGTACCTCAGTTGAAAATGCAGAAATCACCCATCTTCTGGGTTGCTCACGCTGGGAACTGGAGACTGGAGCTGTTCCTAGTCAGCCATCTTGCTCCGCCCTCCCCCAGTGGCTTTGTTTACACTGTGAAAGTGAGACTGCCTACTCAAGCCTCAGCAATGGTGGACACCCCTCCCCCGACCAAGCTGGAGCATCCTAGGTAGAGCTCTTCTGCTGTGCTAGCAGTGAGGATTTCAAGCCAGTGGATCTTAGCTTGCTGGGCTCTGTGGGGGTGGGTCCTGCCGAGACAGACTACTTGGCTCCCTGGTTTCAGCCTCCTTTTCAGGGGAGTGAATGGTTCTGTCTCTCTAGCTTTCCAGGTGCCACCAGGATATGAAAAAAAACCTCCTGCTGCTAGCTTCGTGTCTGCTCAAACAGCTGCCCAGTTTTGTGCTGGAAACCCAGGGCCCTGATGATATAGGCACAGGAACGAATCTTCTGGTCTGTGGGTTGTAAAGACTATGGGCAAATTGCAGTATCTGGGCTGGAGTGCCCGGTACAGTTCCTAATGACTTCCCTTGGCTGGGAGATGGAGTTCCCCGACCCCTTGTGGTTCCCAGGTGAGGCGATGCCCCACCCTGCTTCAGCTCGCCCTCCTTGGGCTGTACCCACTGTCCAACCAGTCCCATTGAGATGAACTGGGCTCCTCAGTTGGAAATGCAGAAATCACTCACCTTCTGCGTCAGTCTCGCTGGGAGCTGCAGACTGGAGCTGTTCCTGTTCAGCCATCTTGCCAGCAACCTGGCCTGAAGCTTTCTTTTTTTGTTGTGTCTTTTGCTTTGTAGTGTGGGTATACTATGTACTTAAGTATATTTTTGTGGTTCCAGATGACGATCTTTTGTTTGCATGTTTAGCAATCCCTTAAGAACCTCTTGTAAGGTAGGATTGGTGGTAATGAATTCTATTAGCATTTGCTTGTCTGAAAAGAATACTATTTCTTCCTGGCTTCTGAAACTTAGTTTGACTGGATATGAAATTCTTGGTTGGCATTTATTTTCTTAAAAGATGCTGAATATATGCCCCTAATCTCTTCTAGCTTGAAGGGTTTCTGCTGAAATGTTTACTGTTAGCCTGGTGCAGTTCCCTTTGTATGTGACCTGCCTTTTCTCTCTAGTTGCCTTTAATATTTTTTATTTCATGTTGACCTTGGAAAATCTGATGACTGTGTGTCTTGGGGATGGTCATCTTGCAAAGTATCTCACAGGAGTCCTTTGAATTTCTTGAATTTGTATGTCAACCTCTCTAGCAACGTTGGGGAAATTTTTGTGAACAGTATAACTCAAGTGTGTTTTCCAAGTGGCTTGCTCTCTCTACTTCTCTTTCAGGGATGCCAGTAAGTCATCTATATACTCTCTTTACATAATCTCGTATTTCACAGAGACTTTGTTCTTTTTTAAAAAAAAAAATATTTATTTTTGTCTTACTAATTCAAAGAACCAGTCTTCAAGCTCTGAGATTTTTTTCTCAGTCTTGTCTATTCAGCTGTTAATACTTCCACGTAGTGAATTATTCATCTCTATCAGCTTGATTTGGTTCTTTCTTAAAATGGCCTTTTCAGCTTTCATTTCTTGAATTGTTTTACTAGATTCCCTAGAATGAGTTACAACTTTCTCCTGCATCTTAATAATCTTCCTTGCCACCTAAATTCTGAATTCTGTCTTCCACTTCAGCCACTTTATTCTGGTTAGGATACATTACTGGAGAGGTAGTGTCACTAGGAGGTAAGGAGATTCTCTGGCATTTACGGATGCTAGAATTTTTGCACTGGTTCTTTCTCATATATGTGGGCTGATATTCCTTTAACTGTGGTGTAATTTGAGTATAGTCAATTGATTTCATTCTGTATGTTTTCAGAGAGCTTTGGCTTTGTGTGAGGCCTTTATCTGTGGCTTAATTCTTGTACTTGGCTTCACAGGGGGTTATATTAAGAAAGTATTTTTGGTGTTGAAGTTTGGGGTGTGATCCAGCAGATGACACTTAAGCATAATGACTGCTAGGCAGACTTGCTGAGCCATGTTGCTCCTCTGTATTTCCTCACAATTACAGTTGTGCTGTCTCTCGGTACTCTGAGAGTGTGGGCTCTTCTCCCACTCAAATGTTGGCTGCAGATCATGGCTTGGCACTCTTGGGCTGCACATTGCAGCCTTAGGGTGTGCTCAGGCTTTATGTTACCACCCACACTTGGGAGCAGCAGGGGCAAAAATCTTGGCAGTGACGATGGCAGATAGCCTTTTATTTGTTTCTTGGTCATCTACCCAGGAGAAATGTAGAGCTATGGTCAATCACAATGATCATCCCAGGGTGGGGCAGCTGTATTGTGGGCCCAAACTGAGGGATGGAGGAGACCTTGCCTGGTGACTAGCAGAGAGCAGGGTGCAGGGGGCTTACAAAGAGACAGACTGGCCTCTTTTCCTTAGGGTGACTGTGCCATGTTGGAGGTGTGAATAAAGAAATCAGGCTATTTGTTCTTTCCCCAATCTGAGGGCAACAAGGACAGTACCACTGCAGTGGCAGTGGCAGAAGAGCTTTCAGTTGCTTCTGGGAACTCTACCAAAGAGAAATGCAAAGTTACTGCCAATGAGAATTTTCAGCTGGGGGGTGGGGCAGCTGCACTGTGGGCCCAAGCCTGGGGCCCTGCCTGATAATGAGCAAGGAGTCAGGGAATCACAGGGCAGAGAGGATGAGTGAGCTCACCTCTGTATGGTGACTGTGGAATGCTGGAGGTGTGAGCCAGACACTCAGGTTCCTTGTTCCTTCTTTAGTCTGAGTACAGCAAAGGCAGTACCACTGCAGTGGTAGTGTCAGAGGTGTTGTCAGTTACCTCTGGAAGCTCCACTCCAGGGAAACACAGAGCCACTGATAGTAGGAACGTTTAGCTGAGAGTGGGGCAGCTGCTCTGTGGATCTAAACCACTTCTGCCTGTTGAAGTGTAGGGGGTGGGGACTCACAGAGAGGAAAATTGGAGATACTCTCCATTGGAGGTTGTGGCATGCTGGGTGTGCCAGAGAAGCAAACAGACCCTTTATTTCTTCCCCAGGCCAATAGCAGTAAGGGTGGTACTGCTGCAGCTGCAATGGCAGAGGGGCTATGGGTTGTCTCTGGGATTTCATTTTCATAGAAATGCAGAGCTCTCACCAACAGAAATGTTCAGGTGGGGACAGGGCAGTTGTGCTGGGGGCCAAGGTAGAGCGGTCATGCCCAGTGAGGAATAAAAAGGGTAGGAACCCATATGGAAAGCAGTCTGGCAACTTTTCCATAGGGCGGCTGTACTGTGCTGGAGGCCCACAGTAGTCCTAAGCTCTTCGCTTCCTCCTGAGCCTAAAGGAAGCAGGGATGGGGGCTATGGAGTGGTACAAATGGCAGGCCTACTTGCTACCTCTGGGATCTCTGCCCCAGGGAAATGCAGAGCTTATACTGCCTCTAGAGCTCAGGTGGGGGTGGGGTGTCTGGGATCCCAGGCCAGGAGGTCCCGCCAAGTGAGAAGTAGTGGAGGCAGGGACCCATGTGGAAAATAGTCTGATTGCTTTTCCATAAGGCAGCTACACTGTGCTGGAGGCCCATGATTGTCCCTAGGCTCCTCACTTCCTCCTAAGCCTGAGGTCAGCAGGAGTGGGGGCTGCCTGACAAAAGAATTTAAAACATGAACTAAGTCTTTGTGCAATATTGAATGATGTAAAGTGACCAAACCTATGAATTATTTGCATTCCTGAAAGAGAAGGAGAAAAGGTAAACAAATTGGAAAACATATTTGAGGAAATAATTCAAGAACATTTTCCTAATCTTGCCAGAGTGATAGACATCCAGATATAAGAAATACAGAGAACCCCTGTGAGATATTATAAAAATCTAATATCACCAAGACATAGTCAGTATACTGTCTAAGGTCAATGCCAAAGACAAAATCTTAAAGGCAACTAGATAAAAAGGTCAGATCACGTACAAAGGGAATCTGGTAAGTCTAACAGAGGATGATTCAGCAGAAAGCTTATAAGCTAGAAGAGATTGTGGGCCTATTTTCAGCATTCTTAAAAAGAAGAAATTTCAACCCAGAATTTAATATCCTTCCAAACTAAGTTGCATAAGCAAAGGATAAAGAAAACCTGCTCCAGACAAGCAAGTGCTAAGGGAATTTGTTACCATTAATCCAGCATTGCAAAAGACCCTTAAGGGAGTTTTAACATGGAATTGAAAGAAAGATCCCTGCTACCACAATAGCATACTTATGTACATAGTCCACAGACCCTGTAAAGCAACCACTAATAGGAACCCAAAGCAATCATCTAGCAACTTCATGATAGGTTTAAAATCTCACATATCAATAATAACCCTTATTGTAAACAGTCTAAATGACCCAGATAAAAGACATAATGGTAAATTGGACAAAAAAACAAGACCTTTTTGTCTATTGTCATCAAGAGACTCATCTCACAAGTTATAGTACCCATAAGGTTAAACTAAAGAGATGGGAAAAGATCTATCATGCAAACCAAAATCAAAAAAAGAGCAAGAGTTTCCACTCTTATGTAAGATGAAGTACAAATGCAGCCAACATTTGGTCACCTAGATTCATAAAACAAGTACTTCTACACCTACAAAACACTCAGACAATCAAGAGGGTAAAGCAATAATAATGGGGGCTTCAACACTCCACTGATAGGGTAGAACAGATTGTTGAGACAGAAAACTACCAAAAATTTCTGGACAAAACTATGACACTTGACCAATTGGACATAATAGACATCTACAGAATACACCACCCATCAACCACAGAATATACATTCTTCTCATCTGCACACAGAACATACTCCAAGATCAACCACATGCTCAGACATAAAGGAAGTCCAAACAATTTTTTAAAAATGTTAAATCATACCAACCATATTCTCAGTCCGCAGTGGAATAAAAATAGAATTCAGTTCTAAAAATATCTCTCAAAACCCCACAATTACATAGAAATTAAACAACTTGCTGCTGAATGACTTTTGAGTAAACAACAAAACTAAGGCAGAAATTTAAAAATCTTTAAAATAAATGAAAACATACCAAAATCTCTGAAAGTCAGCAAAGACATGTTAAGACAAAAGTTTATAGTGCAAAAACCTACCTAAAGAAGTTGGATAAGTCTCAGATTAACCGTTAACCATCTAACATCCCACCTAGAGGAACAACGACAAACAAAAACCTGATTTCAAAGCTAGCAGAAAATGTTGGAAAGATTTTAAGTAAACAGCCTAATGTGACAATAAAAAGAACTAGAGAACCAAGACAAAACACCAAAGCTAGCAGAACACAATAAATAACCAAAATCAGAGCTGAACCGAAGGAGACAGAGACACACACACAAAAACTATTCAAAAATTGAACAAATCCAGGAGCTGGCATTTTGAGAAAATTAATAAAATAGATAGACAGTTAGGCTAATAAAAAAGAGAGATGATTCAAATAAGCACAATCAGAAATGATAAAACTGGTATTACCACTGACACAAAAAACAATCATCAGAGAATATTATAAACACTTCTATGCACATAAACTAGAAAATCTACAAGATATTGATAAACCTGGACGAATACACCCTTCCAAGACTAAACCAGGAAAAAATTGAATCCCTGATCAGACCAGTTCTGAAATTTATGCGATGATAAATAGCTTACCAATGAACAAGAGCCCAGGAGGAGACAGAGTCACAGCTGAATTCTACCATATGTAGAGAGAAGAGACGGTACCATTCCTACTAAAACTATCTCAAAAAATTAAAAAACAGGGACTCCTCCCTAACCTGGCTGAGATACAACAGAAAAGGAAATCTCCAAGCCAATATTATTGATGAACATTGATGCAAAAATCCTCAACAAAATACTGGCAAATTGAATCCAACAACACATCAAAAAGCTTATCCACCATGATAAAGTAGGCTTCATTCCTGAGATGCAAGGTTCGTTCAACACACACAAATCAATAAATGTGACTCATCACAGAAAACAGAACTAAAGACAAAAACCACGTGATTATCTCAATAGATGCAGAAACGGCTTTCTAAAAAGTTCAGCATTCCTTTATGTTAAAAATTCCCAATAAACTAGGTATTGAAAGAACATACCTCAAAATAATACGACTTATGTATGACAAACCCACAGCCTACATTATACTGAATGGTCAGAAGCTGGAAGCATTCCCTTTGAAAACTGGCACAAGACAAGAATGCCCTCTCTCACCATTCCTATTCAACATAGTATTGGAAGTTATCATCAGGGCAATCAGGCAAGAGAAAGAAATAAAAGGCATCCAAATAGAAAGAGGAATTCAAACTATCCCTATTTGTAGACAACATGATTCTATATCTAGAAAACCCCATCACCTGAGCCCCAAATCTTCTTAAGCTAATAAGCAACTTCAGTAAAGTCTCAGGATACAAAATCAATGTGCATAAATTGCTAGCATTCCTATACACCAACAACAGCCAAGCTGAGCACAAAATTAGGAACGAACTCCCATTCACAACTGACACAGAAATAATAAAATACTTAGGAATACAGCTAACAAGGAAGGTGAAAGATCTCTACAAGGGGAACTACAAATCGCTGCTCAAAGAAATCAGAGATGACACAAACAAGTGGAAAAACATTCCATGCTCATGGATATGAAGAATCAATATCATGAAAATGATCATACTGCCCAAATTAATTTATAGATTCAATGCCATTTCTATTAAACTGCCGTTGACATTCTTCGCAGAACTAGAAAAATAAAAAACTATTATAAAATTCACGTGAAACTAAAAGCCCAAATATCCAAGGCGATCATAAGTAAAAAGACCAAAGCTGGAGGCATCAATCTACCTGATTTCAAACTATACTATAGGGCCACAGTAACCAAAACAACACGATACTGGTACAAGAACAGACACATAGACCAATGGAGCAGGATAGAGAAACCAAAAATATTACCGTGCACCTTCAAGGATCTGATCTTCAACAAACGTGACAAAAACAAGCAATGGGGAAAAGATTCCCTATTCAATAAATGGTGCTGGAATAACTGACTAGCCATGTGCAGAAGGTTGAACCTGGACCCCTTCCTTACACTATATACAAAAATTAACTCAAAATGTATTAATGACTTAAATATAAATCCCAAACTATAAAAATTCTGAAAACATTCTAGGCAATACCATTCAGGACGCAGGCACGGGCAATTATTTCATGATGAAGATGCCAAAAGCAAATGCAACAAAAGCAAACAATGAAAAATGGAATATAATTAAAGCTAACAAGCTTCTACACAGCAAAAGAAACTCTCAACAGAGTAAACGGACAACCTACAGAATGGGTAAAAACTTTTTCAAACTATGCATCTGAGAGAGGTCTAATATCCATTATCGATAAGGGACTTAACCACATTTACAAGAAAAAAACAAACTACCCCTTTAAAAAGTGGGCAAATGACATGAACAGACACTTCTCAAAAGAAGACATATATGAGGCAAACAAGCATATGAAAAAATGCACAACAACACTCATCATTACAGAAATGCAAGTCAAAACCATAATAAGGTACTATCTCACACCAGTCAGAATGACAATTATTAAAAAGTCCAAAAATAACAGCTACCTGTGAGGTTGTGGAGAAAAAGGAATACTTATACACTGTTGGTGGGAGTGTAAATTAGTACAGCCATTGTAAAATATAGTGTGGTGATTCCTCAAAGACCTTAGAGGCAGAAATACCATTCAACCCAGCAATCCAATTACTGGGTATATATCCAAAGGAATATAAGTTGTTCTATTAAAAAAACACGTGCTTGCATATGCTCATTGCAACACTATTCACAATAACAAAGACATGGAATCAACCTAAATGTCCACCAGTAATAGACTGGATAAAGAAATTGTGGGATATATACACCATGGGATAGTATGCAGATATAAAAAAAAAGAATGAAATCATGTCCTTTTCAGGGACATGGATGAAGCTGGAGGCCATTATCTTTCACAAACTACCGCAGCAACAGAAAACCAAATACCGCATGTTCTCACTTACAAGTGGGAGCTAAATGATGAGAACACATAGAGGACAACAACACACAGTGGGTCCTATCAGAGGGTGGAACGTAGGAGGAGAGACGGGATCAGGAAAGATAAGTAATGGGTACTAGTCATAATACGTGGGTGATGAAATAATCTGTACAAAAAAAAATCATGACACATGTCTGCCTACATAACAAACCTGCACATGTAACCCTGTAACCCTGACACCTAAATTTAGAAGATAAAAAAAAAGAAAGAAAAGAACAAACCAACCATATATAATAAGGACAGAAAAAAACAATAAATGCTAATATGGTGAAAGCCTACAGGCATCTGAAGAGAAAAAATGAAAGCATCCTAACTGGGGAAAAAAAAAAAAGAAGAAATCTAATATCTCTTCACTGAAGATCTCATTCTATGCCTAGAACGCCCTAATGGCTGCACCAGAAGACTCCTGGAACTAATGGAACAGGTAAATGACCTCTGTAAAGTTTTGGAACACAAAATCAATGTACACAAATCAGTAGTATTTTTATACACCAATAACATTCAAACCGAGACTGAAATTGATAACAATGAAAGCAATCCCATTTACAGTAGCCACAAAAAAAAAAAAAAAAAAAAAAAAAAAAAAACCCTAGGAATACATCTAACCAAGGAATTGAAAGGACTGTACAAGCTGAACCAGAGAAAACTGCTGAAGAAAATTATAGATGGACCAAATAGAAAAGCATTCCATGATCATGGATATGAAGAATCAATATTATTAAAATAACAACATTGCCCAAAGCAATCTACAGATTTAATGCTATTTTTATCAAACCACCACCAACATTTTCACAGAATCAGAAAAACCTTGGCTATAATTCATGTGGAACCAAAAAAGAGCCTGAAAAGCCAAAGCAATTCTCAGCAAAAAGAACAAAACCAGAGGCACCACATTATATGACTTCAAACTATACTATAAGGCCATAGTAATCAACCCAGCATGATCCTGCTATAAAAACAGACACGTAGACCAATGAAATAGAATAGAGAACCCAGAAATAAAGCTGAACACCTATAGCCACATGATTGGAGACAAAATTGGGAAAAAGTAAGCCATGGGGAAAGGACTCTCTATTTAATAAATGGTGCTGGGATAGCTAGCTAGTCATATGCAGAAGAATAAAACTGGATCCTTATCTTTCACCATATACAAAAATTAACTCAATATGGATTAATTATTTAAATATAAGACCTCAAAGTATAACAATTCTAGATGAAAATCTAGGAGACACCGTTCTGGACATTGGCCTTGGGAAAGAATTTATAACTAAGTACTCAAAAGCAATTGCAAGAAAAACAAAAATTGGCAAGTGAGACCTAATTAAAGAGTTTCTCACAGCAAAAGAAACAATCAACAGAATAAACAGAAAACCTACATAATGGGAGAAAACATTTTTAAACTACGCATCTGACAAAGGTCTAATATCCAGAATCTATAAGGAACTTAAACAAGTCAACAATCAAAAAACCCCAATAACCTCATTAAAAATGGGCAAAAGATGAATAGACACTTCTCTGAAGAAGATATACAAGTGGCCAAAAACCACATGAAAACAATGCTTTAACATTACTAATCATCAGAGAAATGCAAATCAAAGCCACAATGAAATACCATCTCACACCTGTCAGAATGGCTACTATTAAATAGTAAAAGAAAAAGACAAAAAAAAAAAATAGATGTTGATGGGGATGCAAAGATAATGGAATGCTTATGCATTGTTGGTTGGAAGGTGAATTAGTTCAGCCAGTGTGGAAGCAGTTTAGAAATTTCTCAAAGAACTTATAGTAGAACTACCATTTGACCCAACAATCCCATTACTACATATATGCCCAAAGGAAAAGAAATCATTCTACCAAAAAGACACATAAACTTGTGTGTTCATTGCAGCACTATTCACAATAGCAAATACATGGAATTAACCTAGGGGCCCATCAACACTGGATTGAGTAAAGAAAATGTGGTACATATCACCATGGAATACTATGCAGCCATAAAAAGAACAAAACCATGTCCTTTGCAGCAATATGGATGCACCTGAAGGCCATTATCCTAAGCTAATTAACAGGGGAAAAGAAATCTAAATACCACACGTTCCCACTTATAAGTGGGAGCTAAATGTTAGTTACTCATGGACATAATGATGGCAACAATAGACACTAGGAACTAATAGAGGGGGAAATAAAGAGGGGGGCAAGGGTAAAAAAATTAACTGCTGGGTCTGTGCTCACTCTCTGGGTGATGGAATCATTAGTATCCCAAACCTCAGCATTACACAATATACCAATGTAGCAACCTTCACATGTATCCTCTGAATCTAAAATACAACTGGAATTATTTTTAGAAATACTGCAAAGAAAAAAATGTTGGATGTCATTATGAACTCTGTGCACGCTTGCTCACATATAATAACTTTAGAGCCTTCCTCTGAAAATGTAAATCATCTCACTGTTAATTTAACCACACACTATTGACTTCTTAGAAGTGTTTACAACAAAGTTTACAGGGTGTATTTTGTATCACTATTTCTTTTAAAATGCCATAGAGCCATTGCCTAGTAAATCTCACAGTGGTGACCTATATTAATTTGTCACATCAGTGCCTGTTGTTTTTATACAAGTTTTAGTTGCATGGTTCTGTCTTAAAACTAGTCTTATGCAATGAAACACTGCATTTTTAAATCTAATTTTCAATTCCCTTTGAATTCAGACCTTCCTTATACTGCCATCTCCTGGAAATGTCTGGTCTTGAACAACCTCTCTATTTAGTCATGTCTGGCTGGTCAGGGGCTTCCGGTTAGTGATGAGTTTCAAGGTGTAAGTTTTGCCCTCCCCAGTGTCTTTTCTTACAGACTACACTCTGAGTAATCACTTGTCAAAAAGCATGCAGATTTTCTGTAGTTCCTCATGACTTCATCTTTGGGCAGTGGGATCAACCGAGCCATTGTGAAAGAAAATAGCCAGTATTTACCTTTTTGTTTTCTATAGTCATTTCAAGACTGGTTATAACCAGGTTATAACCTGGTTATAAGGCTAAGTGAAGTCTACATAATTTTATGTACTGTCAAACATAATGCAGCTAAAATCTGATAAATAATTTTCTTAGAGGATCATAGCGGAAAAACTCAATGAAAATGGGAAAATAAATATTCATCTCATTAGGCTTGGTTTTAGATAATAGCCCCTAGCAGTGTGGCAAAGTAGAAGAATATCAAGTCCGGGAGTCCAGAGACAGGGTTTTTAAGTCTTATGTTAACTGTGTAGCCCTGTACAAGCCAATTCTTCTCTCTGGGCCTCAGCTTCCACATATGTAAAATAAGAGAGCAGAACTAGGTGATCTGTAAGTTCACTACAGGCTCTCACATTCTGTAGCTTTTCGAAAGGTAAAGATGACATTGTGATTAATCACATCCGGTGAAAGTAGGTTGTTTTATCAAAATGGTATTGCTGAGCCTTACTGAGATGAGCAAAGTTACACATAAAGGTTTGCCCATGACTGCTACTGAAAGACAATATATCCATAATAACGAGTCGGTGTATGAAACTTGACTGTGGTTGTGTTTTATGTCAAATACAAGTTTTCTGATTCTCTTTCAGTGTTTCTACCCTTTAGTTGTATTCTAGTATTAGAAGCTCGTCATGCTATGTGAACACAGGTCAGCTTTACACATTAGTAGCCAACAAGGAAGCAGGATTTGGGGGTAACATATCCAAGAGACCTGTGGTTTGAAACATTGTTAAATCCTGATAAAACATGCTTGCTAACATATACATGAAGTATTTTTCAGTAAATCAAACCTTAACTTGAGATCATTTATAATTACTCTAGTAGAGCAGGTTTTTAAAGGAATTGGGACATTGGACTACGAGATACAAGAGCCAGCAGGAAGACAAGGGAGGTCCAAGGTACCTCAGCCATTGAGGAAAGAAAAAAAAATGACCACAGTCAGATGTAGAGGTTTGGAGAAGTAAAAATTGTGCATACAATTATTATTTCATGAAGCTTGAGTGTTAAGTGAAAGAGAAACAAGAGTATCAGGAACAGTAGAGATGGCCCCAGTTTTTAAAGTCATCAGGCCCTAAGATCTTTTATTGGTTGATTGATTGATTGATTGATTGAGACGAGTCTCGCTCTGTCGCCCAGGCTGGAGTGCAGTGGTGTGATCTCGGCTCACTGCCAGCTCCGCCTCCGGAGTTCACACCATTCTCCCGCCTCAGCCTCTGGAGTAGCTGGGACTACAGGCACTCGCCTCCATGTCTGGTTAAATTTTTGTATTTTTAGTAGAGATGGGGTTTCACCGTGTTAGCCAGGATGGTCTCGATTTCCTGACCTCGTGATCTGCCAGCCTCGGCCTCCCAAAGTGCTGGGATTACAGGCGCGAGCCACCGCACTCGGCTATCAGGCCCTAAGACCTTTACAGTCATCCAACCCCACAATGTAACCTGGGCAGGAGACCAATAAATCTGTGTAAGACTACGTAGCTGAGATTCAATCACCAGAGGTCAGCACTGAGAAGACATGTGCTGGATGTTAACAGGTTGCTTTGTGTCCAAGCTAGCCAGATCTGCAGCTGAGTACATCCACTAGGAAGTGTAGCCACTGCCTTTGGACACTGCACTGCATTCAAAGAATTGAATATAATCCATGGGGATTTTTGATGACTCTATGTACAAATTAGGTATTTCTAATGCAAAAATCTGAAATCTGAAATGCTCAAAGGAAATGCTCATTGGAACATTTTGGATTTCAGATATTTGGATTAGTAATGCTCAACCAGTGTAACAGAAATTATTCCAATATCCAAAAAAAAAAAAAAAAATTGAAATTCTAAACATTTCTGGTCACAAGCATTTTGGATAAGAGATACTCAACCTCTATTAATAGTTTCCTAGAGCAGCTATAACAAAGTACCACAAACTGGGTAGCTTAAAACAACAAAACTATTCTATTACAATTCTGTAGGGTAAATGTTCAAAATCAAAGGGACTACAGGGATATGCTCCCTTTGAGACTCCAGATAGAACTCCTTTTTGCCTCTTCCTATCTTCTGGTGATAGGATCAGTCATCTGTGTTTCTTGACTTGCAGCTGCATCACTCCATTCTCTGTCTGTCATCACATGACATTCTCCATATGTACCTTTCTCTGTGTCTTCTCTTCTAATAAGGACACCAATCATACTGTGTTAAGGGCCTGGCATACTCCAGTATTACCTCATCTTAACTAATGACATTTGCAATCACCTTATTTTCCAAAAAGATCACACTCTGAGTTACTGGGGGTTAGGATTTCAAGATATCTTTTTGGGGGACACAATTCAATCCTTAACACCCTACATCAAACAAGATACTTTCCAATAGGAGACTATTTGCAGAAAAAGATTGGCTTCTTCATCTACTGGACTCTCAGTGTTTTGGGAACATATTGTGGATCTAGATTTGATGCCTGACTTATAAGCTTGGCCTCATCAACGCACCCATTTTCCCCACATACCTGTATACAGAACTCGCCATTAAGGGTGGTTGATGCCTTTATACAAAAGGCAAACCATCCCCTACACTGACTCCTGGTCTTCATCAGCCACCACCATCCTACTTCTCGATACATTGCCGCCATTTGTATTCTAGTTTTGGAGGACATGATATAAGTTACTAAAGTCCAAGTACACATAAAGTCCACTGATCACCCACAGACCTATGCTCAGACTGTATACTTGAGAAATACTCCCTATGTGCCATCTCCTGCTGAAAACACTCCTGTTGTCTATTTAATCTAACCGCAGAAAAATTCATGGTTAAGACTCGCCTGTATTTCTCCACCCAGATGACCACCTACTGCAATAACTATGGATTTCATTCCCACTACTTCTTCCATATTCCTGACCATATTTCCACCCAAGCAGCTAGTCAGTACTTAAGAAAGCTGTAGCTATTCAGCAGTCTAGAAGAAAGTCTTGGATACCATTACAGGTTATTTTAAGGCTTTTATGACATAATGGATATAAAACACCTAGTACCTTACTTTGCACACATGGTAAAAATTAAACAAATCATCATTTTTAAGCTATTATTGTTTCTCTACTTTCATATTAAAAAAACTCCCTCTGAAGATCATGTTATCTAATTATACTACCTCTAATCTCTCCTCATTACTGTCTTACTTAGACTTCCAGGGCAATTTCAACATTCACTGAGGACATTAGTACTTGGGATCATCAAATCTCTCTCCACATCTTTTCTTGACATCATCCAGCACAAACTCAATATTTATGTAATTATTCCAATTAACAATTTAACTTTAACAGTACCCTTGATCACCTCAACACCAAAGATCTTCATTTTCAAAGTCTTATATTTATATTACTGTGCCTTAAATCTTGAAAATTCATCTCTGGAAATTTAAGCTCCAGTACTCCATGTTCAGACTATGATTTTTTATTCTTTGAGTCATCTCATTCATTTATTACCACCTCATCTAAGCTTCTACTGGGACCCCCTTTACCTGGACGTTGGTCACTATTGATCAGCTCACTTACACATTCACTTCCTTCTCTATCTGGTCTAAATCCAATAATCTATTATTTATTCATTAAACAAATATTTTAAGTGTGACTACTATCTATATGGTAAGCACTATTTGTACATAACAGTGAAGGTAAAAATCCACACCTTCATAGAGCTTGCATTCTTATGAAAGGAAACAAACAATTGTAACAGAAACAAATGACAATGTATCAGGAATTGCTAAGTGCTGTGGAGAAAACTAAGCAGAGACAGAGGTATATGGAGTGCCGGTATTGGGTGAATGTGTCTTAAAAGAGATTTTTGATAAGGTGACGTTTAAGGATGACTTAAAGGAAGTAAGAGAGTAGTGATTTAAAATTTCTGATATATATTAGTCTTTAGAGTATGGATGAATAAATTGGAATTCCTGGGGATTCTCAGAAATTCAAAAAATCATAAGATAGTTTTTTCATAACACTTTTCTTGTGTGTGTTTTTAATTAAGAATTATGAATTTAATTACGAATTACCATAATAATGTATAATAAATCATTTTTCTCTGATACTAAACATTTCAGAGCCTTTATGCAAAATAAAAACCAATGTAATTGTAATATGTGGGTTATTATTATTATTATGAACCAATATATTGTGAAAAGTTTATATATTTCAAATAGATAATTGGTAATATTAAAAGAAGGAACCATTAACACAAAAATATCAAATAAAAATTATTTAAAAATTTGAAAGATGATGACACAAATATTTAGTACTTTAAAGATAGCATTTTTTAAAATAAATTACAAACATAGATTACATTAACTACTCTATCTTGATTTTTGTTTTACGACAAATATTCTAGAAATAGAAAAGTGTCATGCTTTGATATTGGTCAAATTTTTAAGAGTACATCTAAAAAGATCTTCAAGTAGGCATTAGATACATGTTGATTCATATAAACTCATTTCCTTTTTCAATGACCAATGTATTTTGTCTGTTTGCCTGATTTTGGTTTTGCCGTTGAGATCAACATTATTTTTGCTATTTCAGATTTTAGTCAAGTTTCTTCTCCCTGTAGCTCTTCTGCTGAAGTATTTACCAAAACACCTATGCTCTATGGCAAATACCCCAATACTGGAAAATGCCAGTGAAGATTATTGGGTAATAGTTGAATGGCACGGCATTCAGGTCCACCTAGCAAGGTTAACAGCACCACACAGAATCACATGTTAAAATTGCCAGTTATAAACTTACATTGCTTGTAAGACTAGTTATTTATTGGAATTCCACCAATAGGATATGTACATGTTTAAACTTATTAATATTTATTTTATTTGCTGGAATGACTAACCATTTGCTGTAGACAGGGCCACAAACACAATTATGACAATAGCCATAAGCAAGACCGACCGATTAGATTGTGGCTTTTTTTTTCTTATGTGCTCTTGTCCTGTACTGGGAAATGTCAGCATTAACTTTCAACTCCAAATATCAGCATTTGTTGCTTTTGCCTTGATATCAGTGTGTTTCTCCCTACCAGTTATGTCTCTATATTTCAGTAAGCTTTAATTGTCACAGGGGAATTAACTATTTTCTCACCTTTCTCAACTTCTTGACTAATTTTTCTCGGAATTAAGAATTTTGAAAAAACATAAAAATATCCTGAGACATCAAGAGAAGGAATTTCTATATGGAAACATTGTGAGGGAGCAATCCATGAGCTTGTCTGTGGGAAGAGTGTTCCAGCCAGAGGGAAGAGAAAGTTTAAAGGTACTGAAATAGGAACATTTTAGCTGGAGTGTAGTAAGTAAGAAGGAGAATAGTAGGAGAGGGTATTAGAGACATAATGTATGTGACAGAAACCTAGAGACTTGAGCATAAAGAGAATGTATGAGGGAGAAAGGAAGGGAGGGAGACAGAGAATATAAATTTAGGTAGTGGGAAAAAGTAGTCAAGAACTATAAATAGGTTTTGGTCTGGAACAGGAATAAGAGCATTGCCATTAACTGAGATGCAAAAGACTGTTGATGGAGCAAGAATTTGAGGGAAGGTAAAAGTGTTAAGAGCCTCTGGAGCTGTTTTAGAACACGTTAATTTTAAAATACTTACATAGTTTGGATGTTTGTCCCCTCCAAATCTTTTATTTTATTTTTATTTTATTTTATTTTATTTTTATTTTTATACTTTAAGTTCTAAGGTACATGTGCACAACATGCAGGTTTGTTACATATGTATACATGTGCCATGTTGGTGTGCTGCACCCAATAACTCGTCATTTACGTTAGGTATATCTCCTAATGCTATCCCTCCCCCCTCCCCCTCCCCCCTCCCCACAATAGGACCCAGTATGTGATGTTCCCCTTCCTGTGTCCAAGTGATCTCATTGTTCAGTTGCCACCTGTGAGTGAGAACATGCGGTATTTGGTTTTCTGTTCTTGTGATAGTTTGCAGAGAATGATGGTTTCCAGCTGCATCCATGTCCCTACAAAGCACACGAACTCATCCTATTTTATGACTGCACAGTATTCCATGGTGTATATGTGTCACATTTTCTTAATCCAGTCTGTCACTATGGACATTTGGGTTGATTCCAAGTCTTTGCTATTGTGAATAGTGCCACAATGAACATACGTGTGCATTTGTCTTTATAGCAGCATGACTTATAATCCTTTGGCTATATACCCAGTAATGGGATGGCTGGGTCAAATGGTATTTCTAGTTCTAGATCCTTGAGAAATCGCCACACTGTTTTCCACAATGGTTGAACTAGTTTACAGTCCCACCAACAGTGTAAAAATGTTCCTATTTCTCCACATCCTCTCCAGCACCTGTTGTTTCCTGATTTTTTTAATGATTGCCATTCTAACTGGTGTGAGATGGTATCTCATTGTGGTTTTGATTTGCATTTCTCTGATGGCCAGTGATGATGAGCATTTTTTCGTGTGTCTGTTGGCTGTATGAATGTCTTCTTTTGAGAAGTGTCTGTTCATATCCTTTGCCCACTTTTTGATGGGGTTGTTTTTTTCTCCTAAATTTGTTTGAGTTCCTTATAGGTTCTGGATATTAGCCCTTTGTCAGATGAGTAGATTGCAAAAATTTTCTCCCATTCTATAGGTTGCCTGTTCACTCTGATGGCAGTTTCTTTTGCTGTGAAGAAGCTCTTTAGTTTAATTAGATCCCATTTGTCAATTTTGGCTTTTGTTACCATTGCTTTTGGTGTTTTAGACATGAAGTCCTTGCCAATACCTATGTCCTGAATGGTATTCCCTAGGTTTTCTTCTAGGGTTTTTATGGTTTTAGGTCTAACATTTAAGTCTCTAATCCATCTTGAATTAATTTTCGTATAAGGAGTAAGGAAAGGATCCAGTTTCGCTTTCTACTTATGACTAGCCAATTTTACCAGCACCATTTATTAAATAGGGAATCTTTTCCAAATTTCTTGTTTTTATCAGGTTTGTCAAAGATCAGATGGTTGTAGATGTGTGGTATTATTTCTGAGGGCTCTGTTCTGTTCCGTTGGTCTATATCTCTGTTTTGGTACCAGTACCATGCTGTTTTGGTTACTGTAGCCTTGTAGTATAGTTTGAAGTCAGGTAGCATGATGCCTCCAGCTTTGTTCTTTTTGCTTAGGATTGTCTTGGCAATGCGGGCTCTTTTTTGGTTCCATATGAACTTTAAAGCAGTTTTTTCCAATTCTGTGAAGAAAGTCATTGTTAGCTTAATGGGGATGGCATTGAATCTATAAATTACCTTGGGCAGTTTGGTCATTTTCACAATATTGATTCTTCCTATCCATGATCATGGTATGTTCTTCCATTTGTTTGTGTCCTCTTTTATTTCACTGAGTAGTGGTTTGTAGTTCTCCTTGAAGAAGTCTTTTACATCCCTTGTAAGTTGGATTCCTAGGTATTTTTTTCTCTTTGAAGCTATTGTGAATGGGAGTTCATTCATGATTTGGCTGTTTGTCTGTTACTGGTGTTTTGTCCCCTCCAAATCTCATGTTGAAATGTGATTACTAGTATTGGAGGTGGGGATTGGTAGGAAGTGATTGGATCATGGGATGGATCCCTCATGAATGGCTTAGCACTATCCACTTAGTGACAAGTGAATTCTCACTCAATTCACATGAGATCTGGTTGCTTAAAAGAGTCTGAGACCCTACCCCTCTCTGTCTTGCTCCCTCTCTTGCCATGTAACATGCTAGTTCTCCTTCATCTTCTGCCATAATTGAAACCTTCCTGAGGACCTCACCAGAATCATATGCTGGCACCATGCTTTCCAGATAGCTTGCAGAACCATGAGCCAAAATAAACCTTTTTTTTCTTATAAATTACCCAGGCTAAGGTATTTCTTTACAGCAACACAAAGTTGCCTAACACAGAAAATTCATACCAAGGAGTGAAGCGTGGCTATAAAGTTACCTGAAAATGTAGAAGCAGCTTTGGAACTGGGTAATGTGCAGAGACTGGAAGAGTTTACAGTTCACAGAAGAATACAGGAAGATGAGGGAAAGTAAGGAACTTCTTAGAGACTGGTTAAGTGGTTGTGACCAAAATGCTAATAGAGATATGGACAGCGAAGGCCAGACTAAGGAGGTCTCAGGTGGAAATCAGGAAGTTATTAGGAATGGGAGTAAAGGTCACATTTGTTATGCCCTATCAAAGAACTTGGCTTCATTGTGTTTGTATCATAGGGGCCTGGGAAGTTTGAACTTAAGAGTGATGACCTAGGGTATCTGGCAGAAGAAATTTCTAAGCAGCAAAGCATTCAAGATGTGGCCTGGATGATTCTAGCAACCTAGATAAGATATGAGAGTAAATAATGATTTAAATTTGGAACTTATATTTAAAAGATAAGCAGAGCATAAAAGCTTGAAAGATTTACAGCTTGGCCCTGTGGTAGGGAAAGAATTCAAGCATCCTGTGGAGCAACCACTTGCTGGAAAGATTAGTATGACTAAAAGGGAGCCAAATACTAATATCCGGGAAAATGAGAAAAAGACCTCAAAGCCATTTCAGAAATCTTTAGGATAACCCCTGCCATTACCCACTCAGAGGCCTAGGAGGAAATAATTGTTTCAGGGGCAAGACCAAGGTCTCTCCATTTTTGTGCAGCCTCAGGACACTACTTCCCACACCCTGACCACTCTGGTTCCAACCTTGGCTCAAAGGGGCCCAAGTATAAGTTTAGCCATTACTCTGGAGGGTGCAAGCCATAAGCCTTGGTGGTTTCCACGTGGTGTTAAGCCTTCAGGTACACAGAATGCGTGAGTAAAACAGGCTTGACAGCTTCCACCTACATTTCAGAGGACATATTGGAAAGCCTGCATGCCCAGGCAGAAGCCTGTCTCAGGGGCAAAGCCCCCACAGAGAGTCTCCACTAGGGCAATGTGGAGGGGAAAGGTGTTTGAGCCCATATACAGTGTCCCAACCAGGGCACTGCCTAGTGGAGCTATGGGTAGAGGGCTGCCACCATCTAGGCCCAAGAATGGTATAGCCAATGGCAGCATGCCTCCTCAGCCTGGATAACCTACAGGCACTGGACTCCAACCCATAATAGCAGCTGCATAGGTTGCATCCATCAAAGCCATGGGGGTGGAGCTGCCCAATGCCTTGGGAGCCCAGCCCTTGCACCAATGTGCCCCGGATGTGTGACACGGAATAAAAAGTTACTTTGGAGCTTTATGATTTAATGACTTTTCTGTTGGGTTTCAGACTTGTGTGAGGCCTATTTCTCATTTCTCTTGGCTGATTTCTCCTTTTTGGAATGGGAATATTTACCCTAAGCCTGTACCACTATTGTATCTTGGGAATAAATGACTTGTTTTCTATCTCACAGGCTCCCAGGTGGAAGGAAATAATCTTTAGATGAGACTTTAGACTCGAGACATTTGAGTTAATGCTCGGATGAGTTAAGACTTTGGAGGCCTATTGAGAAGGCGTGATTGTATTTTGCAATATGAGAAGGACATGAGATTTGGGGAGCCAGAGGCAGGATGTCATGGTTTGGGTGTTTGTCCTCTCCAAATCTCATGTTGAAATGTGATTCCCACTGTTGGAGCTGAGGCCTGGTGGGAGGTATTGGATCATGGAGGTGGATCCCTCACGAATGGCTTAGCACCATCCATTTGGCAATAAGTGAGTCTTCCATTAGTTCACATGAGATCTGGTTGTTTAAACGAGTCAGGGACCTCCTCTTCTTTCTCTTCCTCCTTCTTTCATTGTGTGACATGCTGGTCCCTCTTTGCCTGCCACTATGATTTTGAAGCTTCCTGAGGCCTTCACCAGAAGTAGATGCTGGCATCATGCTTCCTGTACAGCCTGCAGAACCATGAGCTAAAATAAACCTTTTTTCCTTATAAGTTACCAGCCTCAGTTACTTTTTATAGCAATGCAAAAATGTTCTAACACACCTATAATATATTCAAGTGGAGATGTTTAATGGTAAACTGGATATTTAAGTCTGGAATTCAGGGAAGAGGTTTCGGCTAGAGATACAAATTTGAGAATCATAAGGACATAGATGATTTTTAAAGCCATGCAACTGGATGAGCTCTCCAAGAAATAGATATAAATAGAAAAAAAGAAGATGTTCCAGGACTGATCCCTAGGACTCTGCAAAATTTAGAGGTCAGGGTCATAAATAAGAGTGTCTAGCAAAGTTGAAGGAAAAGCAGGGGAACTTGGTTTCTGAGAGATGCTGGGAGCAACATGAAGAAAGTATGTCAAAATAGAGGGATTGAACAAATATATTAAATGGTATTAACTTGTTATGTAAATTGAGGAATGAAAATTGATTATTGGGTTTAACCATATGGTGACCTTGACAAGAGCAGTTCAGTGAGTGGGTAGGGACAAAAGGCCTATTGGAGAAGGTTTAAGGGAGAATTAAAAGAGAGGAAATGAAGACAGCGAGTATAGAAAATTCATTCAACAATTTTTGCTGAAATGGGAGCAGACAAATGGGACTAATTCTTTTATACCACCATTCTTTTCCATTGACACCAATGAACAAACTAAAATCTTGAAAAAAATCAAACTATTCAAACTCTGTTCTTATTCCTGAGCTGCTAGACCCCATTGGAGGAAAGCATGGGGTCATGCTGATTGACACCACCAGAGATTCATGGTCTTCAACTTTAACTGGGCCCCAAACACATCAAGGCATCCTTTATGCACAACCTAAACAGTTTTTACTCACATAAAATTTTACTTTTTCTTTCTAACTCCCCTAATCTTGATTTTCTACCTCACTTAATTCTCATAAGTAATCAATTACCAAATATTGTTGATTCAACAATTACAGCTCCAATGTCACCTTCTTAATGAGTTAGATCATGCTAATGAAGTGCCACACTTGTCTGGGGTAAATACTCAGGGTTCATATTCTCACGCCAAGAATATTAAGGACATGAACACGTGTAGGTGGTTAAGGAGAGAAAAGTTTAATAGGCAGAAGAAAGGAGAGAGGAGTGCAGCCCTCTCTTGCAAGCGAGAGGTGTCTGAAAGGGAAAAGCCAGCCTGCGGCATACTGCAGCAGATTTTATAGGCAGGCTTCTGATTTATAGGACCTACAGATTGGTTCAACCAGGTATGACATTTACATAGCACATGGGGGAGGCTGGTTGCCCCACCCTAATCTTATTATGCAAATGGGCTTTCCACTTGGCCAATGCCAACTTGTCTGCTCCTTACTGTGCACATGGCTAGCAAAGAGAAGGGAAGATGGAGCCGCCATTTTTATCATGCCTAGTTCCAGGTAGTCTTTTCCTATTGGCGCAACTGCCGGCATTCATCTGTGCAAACTTCCACCTTGTTTGTGTATGTCTGCAGCTCAGTTTAACAGATTTGTCTGTGTTAGAAAAGAAAATGATTTGGGGACTGCTTTTTATTAAAAGAAAAACCTTACCAAGGACTTTCTTACCCTCACTATCTGCCTAAATAATTTCTTTTTAACTCCTATAGCACTAGTTTATTAATTGAATTATAACAGTAACCTCTCTGTCTTTAGTTTATCTCCTCTGTAATGCATTTGTCCCACTGCTGCCAGAGTGGGTTTTCTAAAACACAAATGTAATCATATCACTTTTTTTTGTATAAATTTAGGTTGTACAGTGAAGTTTTGTTATATGAATGTATTGCATAGTGTTGAAGTCTGGGCTTTTAGTGTAACCAACACCCAAATAGTGTACATTATATCCATTAAGTAATTTCTCATCCATCATCCTCCCACCTTCTCACCCTTCTGAGTTTCCAATGTCTATTATTCTACACTCTATATCCATGTGTACCCATTATTTAGCTCCCACTTTTAAGTGAGAATATGTATTATCTGACTTTCTCTTTCTGAATTGTTTTACTTAAGACAATGGACTCCAGTTCCATCCATGTTGTTGCAAAAGACATTATTTTATTCTTTTTTATGGCTAAGCAGTATTCCATGGTATTTATGTGTATGTGTGTATATATATATTTTATATATAAACCTATATATGTATACATTTGTGTGTGTGTGTGTGTGTACATTACATTTCCAGTCATCTCTTTATGGACATGTACATTGATTCCACATCTTTGCATTGTGAATAGTACTGCTATAAACATAAGAGTACAAGTATCTTTTTGATATCATGATTTCTTTTTATTTGGGTGTATAAGTTCTCAAATTTAACATCTAAGGTCCTTTATTTGTAACATATTCTGTTCATTAATTTATCCATTCAAAAATATTTCCTGGGGCCCTATTCTGCTCCAGGTTCTGTATTGGTTGCTGATGGCACTGAAGTAGGTACATCTTGATGTCATCTTCAGGGATCTTATAACCCACTTTTATTTCTGTATTACTCTTGAATACCCATAAATTCTTATAGTTAGACCTTATTACTTGGGGTTCTTAAAATATATCTTACTGTTTCAAAGACTTTAGCTTTTTTCTACCTAAAATATTGTCTCTGTTTCTTCAGATCCTGTTTATTTTCTTTAAAATTCAACTGAAACATCACATCCCTATGAAAAACATTCTCATGTACTTGTCCTTTCTCTGTCTTCCTGTAGCACTCTGTGTTTACCTCTATCATAATGTTCATCTTACTGTACTGACAAAATTTATTTATCTACTTCCCTTAGTGATATTGTGAGCCCTTTGGGGAACTGAGTCTTTTTTTTCTTTGTATCCCCACCACCTAGCCTAGTGCCTAATATATAATGCATGATCCATAAATGTTTAAAAACATGAATACATCAAGGAAAATGTAGCATGCTTTGCTTAATTTCATTAAACTTCATCTGTTCCACCTGTAGAGTAGCTTTTTGAATCCTAATTCTTTCATTCTGCTTTTTGGCTTTCTTTCCAAGACTTTCATAAGTCTGACCTCCATGCCTTCTAATAGACTTTACTCTAGGTTTAACCAATCCATAAATCACCACTTTTTGGTTATGATCTTCCAGTTATTAACCTACTAGGCAATGATATTATCCAGATCAGGTTATCCCAGGACCTTATCAAACACTTTGGTGAAATCTAGGTATTCTTTATCTATAGCATTTGTATCACCAACCTGTGTAGTGACCCCACCAAAAAGGAAATGATGTTTTATTGACCTCTAAATTTGTCACCCTTATTAAAATCTACATTTTCCACATTTTATTCTCATTGGAGTCTCTCTCATCTATTTCTAAACACAGAGAAGATCATGTTTTCCCAGCAATGCTTCACATTTGCGCCTTTTTAACACTGTTCCCTCTGTCAATAAAACTCAGTTCAAAATTCAAAATTATTATTCAAAATTCAACTTCCTCCCTGAAAGTTCTCAAGAATTTGATCCCTTACTTCACCTATCATGATGAGGTAAGATGGTATTGTCCCTGACATTTTTTTTTTCTGTAGTTTAGGAAATAAAATGAGGGATTTGGGAGAAGCAATTGCTCCTGGCTTCTCTCACTGTCAATTACGGAGCAGGAATAAGACAAAGATCTTTTAGTATAATGAAGTCAGAATTAATAATTCACCTAATGTTTAAAATATTCAAATATGTCATATAAGCCAGGTGGGACTTAGGAAAAAGTGATTCCTTCTAAGGTGTCAAATATATTGTACACTAATTAGGAGACAACATACTTATAATCCTACTCCTACCCCTACCCATACCCACAGGAGATATTAAGAGAAAAAACCTTGAGAGACAGAAAGAGGGGATAGAAATCTATCAAATGGGTTATAATCTTGCATCGTATAACGTATAAACTATTTTGTAATATAGTAAGTTATTTTAATGTTAATTCCACACCCCAACACTCCCCACACAGTACAATTTACAATGCTTGAGTTCCAATATTGTGTCATAATCACTATTATGGAATTATTTCATTCCTGAACATGCTTCTAAGATAATTTAATTCCTAAGTGATTCTTTGAGTTTACATTTAAAAAATTGGATGCAAGCTTTCCATCTGGAAGTTTCAATACTACTATGTCTGCTGTAGGAGTGGCGACATCAACAATCGTGAAAGAAAGCCACTAAAAAAAAATCCAGGATGTTTCATAAAGCTTTAGGAAAGATACTAACTTAATATATGCTTAAAGATTAACGTAATACCTTGATCTTTCTTCTTCTAAATTTAAATCCTGGTTCTGTCACTTACCAGCTGTGTGCTCTCTGGCAAATTACTTATACTTTCCCAATGTCAGTTTCCTTATCAATTTAAGTGGTATCGTACTTCTTCCCTCAAAATATTGTGGTAATAATTGAATGAGGTAATGTATGTGTAGCAGAGTGAGCATATTATTTAAACAAATTATTTAAACTCCACTTCCAATATAGCCCCTGCCTCCTAAGGTATGTGTGGTGGGGGAGGGTGTTGTTGGTGGTATAAGTTTCTGTCAGTTAAAGATTTTGTTGGGGGCATACCCAAAATGGCCAAATAGGAACAGCTCCAGCCTCCAGCTCCCAGCATGAGTGACCCAGAAGATGGGTGATTTCTGCATTTTCAACTGAGGTACCGGGTTCATCTCACTGGGGCGTGTCGGGCCATTGGCACTGGCCCACGAGTGCAGCCTGACCAACAAGACCAGAAGCAGGGCAAGGCATTGCCTCACCTGGGAAGCACAAGGGGGAAGGGAATTCCCTTTCCTAGCCAAAGGAAATTGAGACACACAACACCTGAAAAATCGGGTAACTCCCACCCTAATACTGTGCTTTACCAAGGGTCTTAGCAAAGGCACACCAGGAGATTATATCCCACACCTGGCCCAGAGGGTCCCATGCCCACAGAGCCTCCCTCATTGCTAGCACAGCAGACTGAGATCTAACTGCAAGGTGGCAGCAAGGCTGAAGGAAGGGTGCCTGCCATTGCCGAGGCTTAAGTAGGTAAACAAAGCCCCCAGGAAGCTCGGATTGAGTGGAGCCCACCACAGCTCAAGGAGGTGGGCCTGCCTCTGTAGACTCCTCCTCTGGGGACAGGGCATAGCTAAACAAAAAGCAGCAGAAACCTGGGCAGAGGTAAATGTCCCTGTCTGACAGCTTTGAAGAGAGCAGTGGATCTCCCAGCATGGAGGCTGAGATCTGAGAACAGACAGACTGCCTGCTCAAGTTGGTCCCTGACCCCTGAGTAGCCTAACTGGGAGACATCCCCCACTAGATGCAGACCAAAACCTCACACCTCACGCAGCAGGGTACACCCCTGAGACAAAGCTTCCAGAGCAAGAATCAGACAGCAACACTCGCTGTTCAGCAATATTCTATCTTCTGCAGCCTCCGCTGCTGATACCCAGGCAATCAGGGTCTGGAGTGGACCTCAAGCAAACTCCAACAGACCTACAGCTGAGGGTCCTGACTGTTAGAAGGAAAACTAACAAACAGGAAGGACACCCACACCAAAACCCCATCAGTACGTCACCATCATCAAAGACCAAAGGCAGACAAAACCACAAAGATGGGGAAAAAACACTGCAGAAGCACTGGAAATTCAAAAAATCAGAGCGCATCTCCCCCTCCAAAGGAACGCAATTCATCACCAGCATTGGAACAAAGCTGGATGGAGACTGACTTTGACGAGTTGAGAGAAGAAGGCTTCAGTTGATCAAACTTCTCAGAGCTAAAGGAGGAACTACATAACCAACACAAAGAAACTAAAAACCTTGAAAAAAGAATGGATGACTGGATAACTAGAATAATCAATGCAGAGAAGACCTTAAAAAAACTGATAGAGATGAAAACCATAACACGAGAACTATGTGACAAATGCACAATCTTCAGTAACCAACTCGATCAACTGGAAGAAAGAGTATCAGTGATTGAAGATCAAATGAATGAAATGAAGCAAGAAGAGAAGTCTAAAGAAAAAAAGAGGAAAAAGAAATGAACAAAGGCTCCAAGAAATATGGGATTATGTGAAAAGACCAGATCTATATCTGATTGGTGTGTCTGAAAGTGACCGGGAAAATACAACCAAGTTGGAAAACACTCTGCAGGATATCATCCAGGATAATTTCCTCAACCTAGTAAGACAGGCCAACATTCAAATTCAGGAAATACAGAGAATGCCACAGAGATACGCCTCGAGAAGAGCAACTCCAAGACACATAATTATCAGATTCACCAAAGTTGAAATGAAGGAAAAAATGTTAAGGGCAGACAGAGAGAAAGGTAGGGTTACCCACAAAGGGAAGCCCATCAGACTAACAGCAGGTCTCACGACAGAAACTCTCCAAGCCAGAAGAGAGTGGGAGCCAATATTCAACATTCTTAAAGAAAATAATTTTAAACCCAGAATTTCATATCCAGCCAAACTAAGTTTCATAAGTGAAGAGAAATAAAATCCTTTACAAACAAACAAATGCTTAGAGATTTTGTCACCACCAGGTCTGCCCTACAAGAGATCCTGAAGGAAGCACTAAACGTGGAAAGGAACAACCGGTACTAGCCATTGCAAAAATATGTCAAAATGTAAAGTCCATTGATGCTAGGAAGAAACTGCATCAACTAATGAGCAAAATAACCAGCTAATATCATAATGACAGGATCAAGTTTACTCATAAAAATATTTACCTTAAATGTAAATAGATTAAATGGTCCAATTAAAAGACACAGACTGGCAAACTGGATAGAGTCAAGACCCATCAGTCTGCTGTATTCAGGAGACCCATCTCACACGCAGAGACACACATAGGCTCAAAATAAAGGGATGGAAGAAGATCTACCAAGCAAATGGAGAACAAAAAAAAAGCAGGGATTGCAATCCTAGTCTCTGATAAAACAGACTTTTAACCATCAAAGATCAAAAGAGACAAAGAAGGCCATTACATAATGGTAAAGGGATCAATTCAACAGGAAGAGCTAACTATCCTAAATATATATGCACCCAATACAGGAGCACCCAGATTCATAAACCAAGTCCTTAGAGACTTACAAAGAGACTTAGACTCCCATACAATAATAATGGGAGACTTTAACACCCCAATGTCAACATTAGACAGATCAACGAGACAGAAAGTTAACAAGGATATCCAGGAATTGAACTCAACTCTGCAGCAAGCAGACCTAATAGACATCTACAGAACTCTCCACCCCAAATCAACAGAATATGCATTCTTCTCAGCACCACATCACACTTATTCCAAAATTGACCACATAATTGGAAGTAAAGCACTCCTCAGCAAATGTACAAGAACAGAAATTATAACAAACTGTCTCTCAGACCACAGTGCAATCAAACTAGAACTCAGGACTAAGAAACTCAATCAAAACCGCTCAACTACATGGAAACTGAACAACCTGCTCCCAAATGACTACTGGGTACATAACGAAATGAAGGCAGAAATAAAGATGTTCTTTGAAACCAATGAGAACAAAGATACAACATACCACAATCTCTGGGACACAGTTAAAGCAGTGTGCAGAGGGAAATTTATAACACTAAATGCCCACAAGTGAAAGCAGGAAAGATCTAAAATTGACACCCTATCAACGCAGTGAAAAGAACTAGAGAAGCAAGAGCAAACACATTCAAAAGCCAGCAGAAGGCAAGAAATAACTAAGATCAGAGCAGAACTGAAGGAGATAGAGACACAAAAAAAACCTCCAAAAAAAATCAAGGAATCCAGGAGTTGGTTTTTTGAAAAGATCAACAAAACTGATAGACCGCTAGCAAGACTAAAAAAGAAGAAAAGAGAGAAGAGTCAAATAGATACAATAAAAAATGATAAAGGGGATATCACCACCGACCCCACAGAAATACAAACTACCATCAGAGAATACTATAAACACTTCTACGCAAATAAACTAGAAAACCTAGAAGAAATGTATAATTTCCTGGACACTTTACACTCTCCCAAGACTAAACCAGGAAGTTGAATCCCTGAATAGACCAATAGCAGGCTCTGAAATTGAGGCAATAATTAATACCCTACCAACCAAATAAAGTCCAGGACTAGACGGATTCACAGCCGAATTCTACCAGAGGTACAAGGAGGAGTTGGTACCATTTCTTCTGAAACTATTCCTATCAATAGAAAAAGAGGGAACCCTCCCTAACTCATTTTATGAGGCCAAAATCATCCTGATACCAAAGACTAACAGAGATACAACAAAAAAAGAGAATTTTAGACCAATATCCCTGATGAACATCGATGCAAAAATCCTCAATAAAATACTGGCAAACCTAATCCAGCAGCACATCAAAAAGCTTTTCCACCATGATCAAGTGGGCTTCATCCCTGGGATGCAAGGTTGGTTCAACATATGCAGATCAATAAACATAATGCAGCATATAAACAGAACCAAAGACAAAAACCACATGATTATTTCAATAGATGCAGAAAAGACCTTTTACAAAATTCAGCAGCCCTTCTTTTTAAAAACTCTCAATAAATTCGGTATTGATGGAACGTATCTCAAAATAATAAGAGCTATTTATGACAAGCCCACAGCCAATATCATACTGAATGGGCCAAAACTGGAAGCATTCCCTTTGAAAACTGGCACAAGACAGGGATGCCCTCTCTCACCACTCCTATTCAACAGAGTGTTGGAAGTTCTGGCCAGGGCAATCAGGCAAGAGAAAGAAATCAAGGGGATTCAGTTAGGAAAAGAAGAAATCAAATTGTCCTTGTTTGCAGATGACATGATTGTATATTTAGAAAACCCTATTGTCTCAGCCCAAAATCTCCTTAAGTTGATAAGTAACTTCAGCAAAGTCTCAGGATACAAAATCAATGTGCAAAAATCACAAGCATCCCTATACACCAATAACAGACAAACATAGAGCCAAATCATGAATGAACTCCCATCACAATAGCTTCAAAGAGAATAAAATACCTAGGAATCCAACTTACAAGGGATGTAAAGGACCTCTTCAAGGAGAACTACAAACCACTGTTCAGTGAAATAAAAGATGACATAAACAAATGGAAGAACATACCATGCTCATGGATAGGAAGAATGAATATTGTGAAAATGGCCATACTGCCCAAGGTAATTTATAGATTCAATGCCATCCCCATTAAGTTACCAATGACTTTCTTCACAGAATTGGAAAAAACTGCTTTGAAGTTCATATGGAACAAAAAAAGATCCCACATTGCCAAGACAATCCTAAGCAAAAAGAACAAAGCTGGAGGCATCATGCTACCTGACTTCAAACTATACTACAAGGCTACAGTAACCAAAACAGCATGGTACTGGTACCAAAACAGAGATATAGACCAATGGAACAGAACAGAGGCCTCAGAAATAATACCACACATCTACAACCATCTGATCTTTGACAAACCTGAGAAAAACAAGAAATGGGGAAAAGATTCCCTATTTAATAAATGGTGCTGGGAAAATTGGCTAGTCATAAGTAGAAAGCTGAAATTGGATCTTTTCCTTACTCCTTTTATGAAAATTAATTAAGATGGATTAAAGACTTAAATATTAGACCTAAAACCATAAAAACCCTAGAAGAAAACCTAGGGAATACCATTCAGGTATAGGCATGGGCAAGGACTTCATGTCTAAAACACCAAAAGCAATGGCAACAAAAGCCAAAATTGACAAATGGGATCTAATTAAACTAAAGAGTTTCTGCACAGTGGAAGAAACTGCCATCAGAGTGAACAGGCAAGCTACAGAATGGGAGAAATTTTTTGCAATCTACTCATCTGACAAAGGGCTAATATCCAGAACCTATAAAGAACTCAATCAAATTTACGAGAAAAAAACAAACAACCCCATCAAAAAGTGGGCAAGGGATATGAACAGACACTTCTCAAAAGAAGACATTCGTACAGCCAACAGACACACGAAAAAATGCTCATCATCACTTGCCATCAGAGAAATGCAAATCAAAACCACAATGAGATACAATCTCACACCAGTTAGAATGGTAATCATTAAAAAATCAGGAAACAACAGGTGCTGTAGAGGATGTGGCAAAATAGGAACATTTTTACACTGTTGGTGGGACTGTAAATTAGTTCAACCATTGTGGAAAACAGTGTGGTGATTCCTCAAGGATCTAGAACTAGAAATACCATTTGACCCAGCCATCCCATTGCTGGGGATATAGCCAAAGGATTATAAGTCATGCTGCTATAAAGACACATGCACACGTATGTTTATTGCAGCACTATTCACAATAGCAAAGACTTGGAATCAACCCAAATGTCCATCAGTGACAGACTGGATTAAGAAAATGTGGCACATACACACCATGGAATACTATGCAGCCATAAAAAAGGATGAGTTCGTGTGCTTTGTAGGGACATGGATGCAGCTGGAAACCATCATTCTCAGCAAACGATCACAAGAACAGAAAACCTAATACTGCATGTTCTCACTCATAGGTGGGAATTTAACAACGAGATCACTTGGACACACGAAGGGGATTATCACACACCAGTTCCTATTGTGGGGAGTGTGGTGGGAAGGGATAGCATTAGGAGATATACCTAATGTTAATGATGAGTTAATGGGTGCAGCACACCAACATGGCACATGTATACGTATGTAACAAACCTGCGTGTTGTGCACATGTACCCTAGAACTTAAAGTATAATAAAAAAAATTCAGAACGCTATATCATTAAATTTTTTATATTAAGTTACATGTTAAATGATATTGTAAATATATAGTTTAAAATCTCTTTCTAATATAAAAAATAAATTATTTCCTTCATCTTGACTTTAAATAACCTGATGACTATGTGCCTAGGCGATTATCTTTTTGTGACAAATTTCCAAGGTGTTCTTTGAGAATCTTGTATTTAGTCGTGTACATCTCTAGGAAAGCCAAGGATGTTTTCCTCAATTATTTCCTCAAATGTTTCCAAACATTTAGATTTTTCTTCTTCCTCAGGGACACCAATTATTCTTAAACTTGGTCATTATCCTAATCCCAAACTTCATGGAGACTCTGTTCATTTAAAAATAAAAATCATTTTTTCTTTGTCTTTTTTGAATAGGGTTAATTCAGAAGTCCTGTCTTTGAGCTGGGAAGTTCTTTCTTCTACTTGTTTAATTCTATTGTTGAGACTTTCCAGTGTATTTTACACTTCTCTAAGGGTGTCTTTCTTTTCCAGTGGTTTTTAATTGTTTTTTACTTATTTTATCTATTTCTCTAGAGATTTTTCCATTCATACCCTGTAACATTTTAAAAATTTCTTTAACTTGGTATTTACCTTTCTCTGCTGCCTCCTTAAGTAGTTTAATAATTGACCTTCTGAATTATTTTTCTAACCATTCAGAGATTTCTTCTTTATTTGAATCCATTGCTAGTGAGCTAGTGTAATCTTTCAGTGGTGTTAAATAACCTTGTTTTGTAATATTATCAGAATTGTATTTCTGGTTCCTTCTAATTTGGGTAGACTATGTCAGAGGAAATATCTGAGGATCAAGGGCTGCTCTTTAGATTCTTTTGTCACAGGGGTGCGCCCTTGATGTGGTGTTCTCCCCCTTCCCCTAGGGATGTGGCTTCTTACAAGCAGGACTGCAGTGATTGTTATTTCTCTCCTGGGTCTAGCCATCCAGCACAGCTACTGGGCTCAGTGCTGGTACTGGGGTGTCTGCAAAGAGTCCTGTGATGTGATCCATCTTCAGGTATCTCAGCTGTGGATACCATCACCTGCTCCAGTGGAGGTAATGGGAGTGAGGTAGACTGTGTGTAGGATCTTGGTTGTAGTTCTACTTAATGTGCTGGTTTTCATGAATGCTTTAGCCAGGATGTTACAAGCAGAGGAGTTAGCTGTTGTTTTCTCCTTTCTTGTGGCAAGATTGCTCTTTTTTGAGTTGTTGTAATGGTTTGTATTGGTTGGCCTGTAGCCAGGAGGTGGCACTTTCAAAAGCGCATCAGCTGAGATGGCATAGGGAAGATACTTGCCTTAGGGTCACCTGGATAAGTACTCTTGTTTCTCAGGCAGTGGGTGGAGCCATAGAGCTACCAAGAAATTTTATCTCTTTTTTTTTTTTTTCTTTTTTTTAAATTTATTTATTATTATTATACTTTAAGTTGTAGGGTACATGTGCATAACGTGCAGGTTTGTTACATATGTATACTTGTGCCATGTTGGTGTGCTGCACCCATCAACTCGTCATTTACATCAGGTATAACTCCCAATGCAATCCCTCCCCCCTCCCCCCTCCCCATGATAGGCCCCGGTGTGTGATGTTCCCCTTCCCGAGTCCAAGTGATCTCATTGTTCAGTTCCCACCTATGAGTGAGAACATGCGGTGTTTGGTTTTCTGTTCTTGTGATAGTTTGCTAAGAATGATGGTTTCCAGCTGCATCATGTCCCTACAAAGGACACAAACTCATCCTTTTTTATGGCTGCATAGTATTCCATGGTGTATATGTGCCACATTTTCTTAATCCAATCTGTCACGAGGGTGCATAGAGAAAGAACATTAGGTGGGGGCAGGGCTAGGTGTGTCTGAGCTCAGATTCTCCTTGGGCAGGTCTTGCTATGGCTACTGTGGAGGATGGGAGTGTACTTCTTAGGCCAATGGAGTTATGTTCCCATGGGAACTATGGCTGCCTCTGCTGCATCCTACAGGTCCCCAGGGGAATGGGGTAAAGTTGGCAATGACAGACCTCACCCAGCTCGCACACAGCCGACAAGGCCAGTCTCACTCCCACTGTGCTCCCCCAATAGCACTGGCTTCATATCCAGGCAGCTGGTGAGCAGAGCTGGGAACTTGCCCCAGGCTACAAACTTACCTGCAAGAAAGCAATCAGAGCTTTCCGGTTTTGCCCCTCCTGGTGGCAGCTTCTATGCTCCTATCTGCACTTTCCGTTTGCCCCCATACCCCCAGATTCTGCCCTGGAAAATTTGTGCTCAGTCAAAATTACTACAAAGTTCAGCTGGAATTTTTCTTCTGTCTGTGGTCTTTTCCCAATTCCACTGGAAGGACTCTTCCCACTGCTTCTTCTACTTTTATATTTCATTTGGCTGTTTAAATTTGTTTCAGCTCTAGGTAATGTTAAATCCTTCTCCTGTGATCTGGATTTTCAGGTTCCCCAGTGAGGTTAAGGATTGGTATTTTTAGGTGGCTGTTACTCAGCCTATTATGCTATATCCAAAATGAGGAGAGAGAGACAGAGAGAGAAAGAGAGAGGAAGATAGAGAGATAATGAAGAAATCGAAATCTCAAAGCATCTACTACTCTGTGCTTCTGAATGGTCAGCCCCCAGCATATGTGAACCTATGTTTTGCAGAGTACATTAATGTGAATTTAAATACAAAATGGTAGGCCTTAAAATGAGTGTCATGGAATAAATTGTATTTATATATTTTAATCCCTAACTGACAAAATCATTCTATTTTGAGATAGGGCCTTCAAGGGAATAATTAAAGTTAAATGAAGTCATAAGGGTGAGGCCCTAATTGAATGGGACTGGTGTCCATATTAGAAGAGAAAGAGACTTCAGGAGCATGTGCACAGAGAAAAAGCCACTAAAGATACAGTGACAGAAAGGCTGTCAGCAAACCAAGGAGAGAGGCCTCAAGAAAATTAACAATGCCAGCACCTTGATCTTGTACTTCAGACCTCCAGACAGTGAGAAATAAGCGACTATTTTATAAGCCACCCATTCTGTGACATTATGTTGTATCAGCTTGAACAGACTAATGCAATGAATAAAGGGGAAAGGGAACTAAATTGCTTTGTATAATAGAATGAGAAGAATTGCATTTAGGGAAAGTAACACCCGAGGGGTCTGGCAAACAGAGGAGCAGGGAGTTATAAGGAGAGCCTTGAGGGAGAGAGGCATTAGCAATCTAGAAGCATGTTCTAGAAGCATCAAAGAAGATGATCAGCAAAAAGTTCCATATGGCAGTATGGCCAAAAGACTTGCAAGAAGAACCATGTCTAAAATTCAGTTCTAAATTGCACATTTCGTGTCAGCATACAATCTCTCATTGGTTCCAAATTGCAAGTAGAGTGTTCTCTCTGCTACTCACTGCTTGTATGAGCAGTTTGGGACAAAACTAAGGAAAAGGAACAGAGTTCCCTGGCTGAGTGGGTGTCAGACAGAAAAAGAGAAAAACTGTGACATAGATTACTGGAAGCATGAACTCAAAACCAGATGTAATTATGAGATCATAATTCCCTGAGGATTCATAAATCATAGGGAAAACATTGAAATTCTTCACAATGTGGGCTAGAGAGTTTGTGCCAGATTTTTTTAAATCTCAAAACACAAGGTAACATTAGCTGACATCTGGGAAACATATAAACATTGCTGGGTGTAATGCCTGATGCTTGATATCCACCCACAAAATAATTTTCCCCTTTTCTTCTTCCTTTACTAGTGGTAAGGGGAGGTGGGTGTGTGTGAGATAAAATAAACTTTTCAGTAAGTCATGAATGAATTAATATTCAGCTGAATCCTTTGCTGAGTCTCTACTACTCTAGTGTTCAAAAAGAAGAAAGAATATTATATATAAAAATAGTGAAGCACAGAAGCCCTAAAAGAGCAGTGTGTAAGCTAAGTAGACAATCTTTTATAGATTTTATGAAAACCAGCAAAAGAAAACAAATACTCTTCATTTTGCCATGATAATTAAGAATCCCAAATTTAGAAGCCACTCAAAACCCGCAAAATGAAGGTCTGTCACTGGTAAATTCTCCCAATTTTCTCTGTTTTTAATAGCCCGGCTCCATGCCACAGGGGAAGAAATAGGAATGTGTCTCTTTCTAATGTGGAAGAACTTGAAGCATCTTCAAATATGATATAAATCAATTACATGCATTAAGCTCTTTGAAGTTTAACAGCCATGAAAGCACCACAAACTTACTGATTGTGGAAGTTAATAGATTCCAGAAGCCTTTAGTCTTCTCTAGAATTCTTTTGAATTGGAAGACATTTGAAGTATGTCATGCAAAGAAAGACAGTCTGTGATTTGGGGAATGTTTCTCCAGCAAAGCCCCAGACAATAATAGCCAGCATGTCAGAACCCTGAATCATGTCAATACAGGTAATTAACTCCTCCAAAAGAGCCTAGGTCTTCTGTGGGCAGTTACATGGTTGTCACTCAGCACTTCAGACATTTCAGAGGCTCGGGCTTCTCCCTACCTCCATTCCCACAGAAGTGCAAATTCTTCTAGCTATTTCAAAATGAAGTCTTATTACAGAGCAGAAAATTATAATGAGCACCTCCAACATAACTACTGATGAAAAACATGTTTCTTAACTGAGTCATTCCCTGCGGAAGCGGCAAAGCAAATTTTATTTCTTTATGCTTACTTTTGAAAGTTATTTTAGGATTGCTGAGGGTAGCATAAAGATCACTTAAACTTAGGGGGCTCATACTTTCTCAATAGTTAGACTTCTAATTTGATAAAAATCAGCTCTATGGTGGCCCCCTAGTTAAGTAGCACAGTTGGCTGATTGCAGATATTGCAGTTGATGCAAGAATGCTTGGCATATGCAGGCATTAGGGAGAGAATACTCCACATTAAAATGCTGCATGAAAAAAAGTTGCATTGGAAAGCAACTTTATTAAAGTAAGCTTTAAAGATGCTTAAAAATTGTATCATAAAAGATATTCTAGATATAAGTGAAAAATAACACAGAACCATGAATAATATATCTCATTTTGTTAAAATATATTTATATGTATTTATTTTTTCATCATAAACACACACAAGTGCATACATACAATGCCTGGAAGTACATATATCAAACTGCTGATAGGGGTAAGCACTTGGTCAAGGAACTTGTTTTTGCTTATTTGTATATTGTATATTTTCAATAATAAATATGGATTGCACATGCAATAATAGAATCATAATAATATCTTTAAAGAAAGAAAGAAATCCAGTTATTCAAATCCATTTTTAATTTCAGGTTCAGGGTTTTATTAATACCACAAATTTATGACTATTTTTTATAAGATTTGTATATCTTTTTTTACACAGCACCACATTCTTCCAACTCTTGGCTCCTTTCACTGCTTTAAAGAATAAATGTGGGTGGTTAGTTAAAAAATATTCACTGAGGACCCAGTCAACAATCTTGGTCCAAAATATAGAGTAACTCCCCTACTCTCATTGCCTTAAAAATAGAAAGTTTTAAAATGAGAACTTCCTTTTGTCAGTAGGTTAGGGCTGTGCACTAAATACTTTGAGAGCTATTGTCTCAGTCTCTAGAAGAAAATTTTCAACTAGAATTTTGAACTAGTTTTTGACTAGAATTTTAGAGTTTTGACTAGAATTTTAAAAAAATATAGCCTTTGTCTAGAAATTTGACTAGAATTTTTAGTTTTCAAAAGAATGGAATGATGTCTTTGAATAATGATAAGTAGTATTAATTGAACATCTACCATGTGCCAGGAACTCTTTATGGTTTATCTTATATAATCCTGCAAACAATGCTATTGGGGTAGATGCAATCTTTCCTATTTTCTAGATGAGTAATTATGGTTTAGAGGGATTAAGTCGCTTGTCTAAATTGACACAATTTGCAAATGGGGGAACTTGGGACTCCAACACAGATTTTTACTACTCCAAAGACTCTTTATCACTGTGTTACATTTCATTCTTTGACCAAATATACCTAGAGCAAAATTATTTGCACTGAGAAAAAAATGGTGGAAAAAAACTAGGTATTTTACATATGTTTTACTTATATCATCTCATTTCATCTACACAATAATCTTATGAGGAAGTTACTTCTAACAATCCCATTTTACAGATAATAAAATTGAGGCTCAGACTCACTATGTAAATTAACTGATGCCACATGGTTGGTAAGTGGTGGAGCCAGGATTCGAATATAGATCTGTTTAATTTAAAAACTTCAAAGACACAAAAATGTTAATATAAATAGACAATGTTTGCTATGCACTAAATTATGTTCTCCCCAAATTTATATGTGAGACATTAATCCTCAATGTGATGATATTTGAAGATTGGGCTTCTGGGAAATAATTAGGTTTAGATGAATTCATAATGATGGTATCTTTATGGTGGGATTAGTGAGTGCCCTTATAAGAAGAGACAACATAGAGTTTGCTCTATCTTGCCTTTCCTGCTATGCGGGCTAGCAGTAAAGAGTAGAATTCTACAAGCCATGAAAACAGCCCACACAAAAAAACCAACCATACTGGTATCTTGATCTTCAACTTCCCAGTCTCTAGAACTGTGAGAAAATAAATTTCTCTTATTTAAGCCATCAAGTCCAAAGTATTTGGCTATGGCAGCCTGAACTGACTAGGACACATCTGTTGAATATGTATTACACATCAAGCACTGTGCTAAATACTTCAAATGTATTATCTCATTAAACCCTCATAAGAATCATCTTATGAGGCAGATAATTTTATTATTTCCATTCTACAAGTAAAAAAACTGAGGATTAAGAATATTAAGTAACATATCTAAAGTTGCATCAACAGTTAATTGGTAGAGCCAGAAATCAAGCTCCAGTCTCTTTATTTCAAAGTCAGAAATATAACATTTTTAGGCACTATAATACAGTGATCAAGATTGCTTGGGTTCAAATCTTTGTTCAGCACTTACTAGCTGTGTGATCTTGGGCAAGTTGGTTGCCATCTCTGGGCCTCAATCTTCTTCTTCAAAAATGAAGATAATGGTAAAACCTAACTAACAGGTTAACTTATATAACATGCTTAGAACAGTGCCTGACAAGTTGCTATATTACATGCTATATATATATATATATGTATGTGAGTGTGTGTGTATGTATGTATATACATATATATACACACATATATATACATATATACACATATATATACACATATATACACCTATATATATACATATATATATATGCTTGAACCCGGGAGAGGGAGGTTGCAGTGGGCCACGATCGTGCCATTGCACTCCAGCTTAGGTGACGAGAGTGAGAGTGAAAACCTATCTCAAACATGTATATAAACATACATTATAAAAACACAAATAAACTAACAAAGAACATTGATACTATGGAGTGAAATTAGTACAATTGCTATAAAGATAACTGAAAATATGGATGAAGATTTGGAACTGTGTAATGAGCAGAGTTTGAAAGTGTATTGAGGGCTTGGAAGAAGAGAGGAAGATGAGGGAAAGTTTGAAACTTCTTAGAGACTGGTTAAATAGTTGTAATCAAGCTGATAGAAATATGGACAATGAAGGCCAGGCTGATGAGATCTTAGATGGAAATGAGGAAGTTATTGGGGACAGGAATAAATGTGACTCCTGTTATACCTTAGCAAAGGACTTGGCTGCATTGTCCATGCTCTAAGTCTTTAAGAAAGTTTGAACTTAAGGGAGACGACCTAGGGTATCTAGTGGAAAAAAATTCTAATCAGCAAAGCATTCAAGAAGTGACCTGGCTGCTTCTAACAGCCTATTATAAGATACAGGAGCAAAGAAATAACTTAAAGCTGAAACTTACATTTAAAAAGGAAGCAGAGTGTAAAAGTTTGGAAAAGTTACAATCTGACAATATTGCAGAGAAGGAAAGAGCATTTTCAGAAGAGGAATACAAGCAGGCTGAGGAACAACCACTTCCTAGAGAGATTTGCATGACTGAAAGAAAGCCAGGTGCTAATATTCAGGAAAATGGGAAAAAGCCTTGAAGGCATTTCAGAAATCTCTGAGGCAGTTCCTCCCATCAAAGGTCCAGAGGCCTCAGAGAAAAGGATGGTTTCAGTGGCCAGGCCTGGGGCACCACTTCCCTGCTCAGCCTTGGGACACTGCTGCCCACATCCCTGCTGCTCCAGCTACAGCTGTGGCTCAAAGAGCCCCAGGTACAGCTCAGGTTGCTACTACAGAGAGTGTAAGCTGTAAGCCTTGTTGGCTTCCAGGAGATGTTAAGCTTGAAGGCGTGCAGAATGCAAGACTGAAGGTTTGGCATCTTCCACCTACATTTCAGGGGATGTATTAAAAAGCCTAGTGTCTAGGCAAAAGGCTGCTGCAGGAGCAGAGCGTTCACAAAGAGCCTCTACTAGGGCAGTGTGGAAGGGAAATGTGGAGGTTGGAGCCCATAAATGGAGTTCTTATTGGGGTATTGCCTAGTGGAGCTGTGGGAAGTGGGCTGCTACCCTCCAGATCCCAGAATTGTACAGCCACTGGCAGCTTGCACCCTGAGCCTGGAAAAGCTGCAGGCACTCAACTCCAACCTCTGAGAGCAGCCGTAGGGCAGCACCATGCAAAGCCACAGAAGCGGAGCTACCCAAGGCCTTGGGAGCCCAGCCTTCACATTAGTGTGCCCTGGAGTAAAAGGAGATTATTTTGAAGCTTCAAGATTTAATGACTGTCCAGCTGGGGTTCAGACTTGTGTGGGGACTGTTGCTCCTTTCTTTTGACCAATTTTACATTTTTTGAATCAGAATATTTACTGACTGCCTGTAACATCATTGTTGGAATCTTGAAAGTAAACAACTTGGTTTTGATTATACAGTCTCATAGGTGGAAGGAACATGCCTTGAGACTCAGATGAGACTTCTATTTTGGACTTTTGATTGAGTTGATGCTGAAATGAGTTAAAACTTTTGGAGAGTAATGGGAAGTCATGATTATATTTTGCAATGTGAGAAATACATGAGATTTCCAGGGCCAGGACAAAATGATATTGTTTGGATGTTTGTCTCCTCCAAAGCTTATGTTGAAATTTGACCTCCAGTGTTGGAAGTGGGGCCTCATAGGAAGTGTTTGGGTCCTGGGGGTGGATTCCTCATTAATTACTTGGTGCCTTCTTCATGGCAATGAGTGAGTTCTCACTCTGGGATCACGTGAGAACTGCTTGTTTAAGGAGCCTGGAACCTACCCCTTCTCTCTATTACTCCATCTTTTACCATGTAACATACATGCTTCCCCTCCACTTTCTAGCATAAATGGAAGCTTCCTGAGGTCCTCACCTGAAGCAGATACTGGCACCATGCTTCTTGTACAGCCTGCAGAACTGTGAGCCAAATAAACCTCTTTTCTTTATAAATTACACAATCTCAGATGTTTCTTTATAGCAATGCAAACAGAGAAACACACAGGGTCAAATTTCACTTTGCAAAGTCTGTAACAAGTTTTCTGGACACAATCAAATATAAATAGGAAGATTTAAAAAATCTGAGATATAAAATAAATGTACATGCTTTATCTTCAAAATGAGTCTATTGAGGTAGGTGATTTTTTTTTTTTAATTTTCAGGTTAGAAATTATAACATAGGCCAAGTCACTTGACAAATAAAATAAAAGAAGAAAGAGTACAATTAATACATAAAATAAAAAATATGTATATTTTCTTTTTCAACTTTTATTCTAGGTTCAGTGGGTACATATGCAGGTTTGTATGTGGGCAAACTGTGTGTTCCTGGGGTTTGATACACAAATGGTTTTGTCACTCGGGTAGTGAGTACAGTACCCTATGGGTAGTTTTTTACCCTCTCCCTTCTCCCACCATCTTTCCACCCTTCATCCACAAGTAGGCCCCAGTATCTATTGTTTTCCACTTTGTATCCATGTGTACTCAAGTTTTAGCTTCCACTTATAAGTAAGAACATACAGTATTTTATTTTCTGTTCTTTTTTGAAATACTCTTGGGATAATGACCTCCAGCTGAATTCATGTTCCTGCAAATGACATTATTTCATTATTTTTTATGGCTGCATAGTATTTCATGGAGTGTATGTACAACATATTTTTTATCCCATATATTGTTGATAGACATCTGGGCTGACTCCATATCTTTGCTATTGTGAATGGTGCTGCAAAGAACAAACAAGTGTATGTGTCTTTTCATTACAGTGATTTATATTCTTTTGGGTATATACCCAGTAATTAGATTCCTGGGTTGAATGGTAGTTCTGTTTTAAGTTTTTTGAGAAATCTCCATACTGCTTTCCACAGTGACTGAACTAATTTACATTCCCACCAGCAGTGTATAAGCATTCCCTTTTCTCTGCAACATCATCAGAATCTGTTATTTTATGGCCAAGTGTGTGGTCAATCTTAGAATATACGCTATGTACAGTTAAGAAAAGCATATATTTTGTTGTTGGGTGGAGTATTATATAGATGTCTTTTAGGTCCATTTGGTTAACCATTAATTTTAAGCCCTGAATATCTTTGGTAGTTTTCTGCCTTGATGATCTGTTTAACACTAGGATGGTGACATGACCAGGAAGAGCATAGAAGGTTCACATCCCTTCCCACATACCTCACCCTATGCTTATCTTCATCTGCATCTTTTATGATATCCTTTATAATAAACCAGTAAATGTAAACAAAAAAATAAATAAACTATACAATCAAGTCTACATAACAACCTAACAAAGCTAAGAGTGTGATGACAAGATCCCCCTAACACCATCTGTTAGGGGAGTATTGAAGTCTTCTACTATGACTGTGTCACTATATCAGTCTCTTTGTAGGTCTCTAAGAAGTTGTTTTATGAATCTGGGTGCTGCCATGTTGGGTGCATATATATTCAATATATTAAGTCCTGTTGACTCAAATCTTTTATCATTATTTAATGGCCTTCTTTGTCCTTTTTGATTATTGTTGGACTGATGTCTGTATTTTCTGAAATAAGAATAGCAATCCCTGCTTTTTTGGGATTTTCTTTTGTTTGACAGATCTTTTTCCTTCCTTTTACTTTGAGCCTACGAGTGTCATTGGAGGACAGATAGGCTTTTTGAAGATGGCATACAGTTGAGTCTTTCTTCTTTACCCAACTTGCCATTCTGTGTCTTTTAAGTGGGGTGTTTAGCCCATTTATATTCAAGGTTAATATTAGTATTGGAAGATTTGATCTTGTCATCACACTGTTGGTTGTTATGTAGACTTGATTGTATAGTTGATTTATTTTTTGTTTACATTTACTGGTTTATTATAAAAGATATCACAAAGGATACAGATGAAGATATATATAGGGTGAGGGATGTGGAAAGGGATGTGAACCTTCTATGCCCTTCCTGCTCATGTCACCATCCAGGAGCCTCCATGTTTTCAGCTTTTACAACCCACTGAACCTTGTTATCTTGGGATTTTGTGGAAGCTTCATTATACAAGCATTACTTGTCTCAGGGTACAGGCTGGAACCCTCTCATGAGCTGGTCTTAACATCCACAATCAGAAAGGTGGGGGAAGGAAGGAAGGAGACATTCAGTGGCCTACCCCTGAGGCTTAACACACTCAGTATTATAACAAAATACTTTAATAAGGGTAATAGGAGTTATAAGCCACAAACCATTGATGAAAACCAATATATACCATAACACCACAGCCCACCCCCTGGCTTTCAACCATGGATCATTTACATCAAAATATATATGTTATATAAAATCATTATTAATTAATCCAGTCCATCATGTTGTATAAATGTCTCCCAGGATGAGGCCACTCAGGTTTGTAGGCTTCCTCTCAATTTTGTCAGCTTCCAAAAGCAGGAGTGGCGTCAGTAAATATACAGCATTACCCTTTCTAGCATCTGGAATAATTGTACTAAGAGACAATATCATCTATTGCTTTGAGACTATTTTGAGTTGTTAATGTAATTTTGAATTTACCTCAGTTAATAACCTAGTTATTCATTTCTTTAATCGCAGCTAGTATTTCTCCTTCTCTCCATTAATACCCAAACCTTTTTCAACTTTGGAAGAGACATTAGAATCGCCACTGTGCTGTTCTAGATTGCAGGTAGCAATACAAGTCTGGCAAGTAGCTCCTCCTCAATCCACTTCCATTCAGATAGAGTAAGGTTACATAGGTGCAGAACTAGTGAACTGTTTTTACCATCAGGCAATATAGTTGCATTCACTGTTAGCCCCAATTTTTCTAGATGGCACAACCCACCCCCACAGTGCCCTTAGAAATTTTGACATAAGGTTTAAAAATACAGTTGTACATTTTGCTTAGAAAACAGTCCCGCTATTTAAACTTGTAGCTGCTTTCCAGGTTCTAGGACCACTGCATCAGGTAGAAAAAAATAAAATATTTTATTTCTGAGGTAATTTGAGAAAGAAAAAAAGAATTGTAGTTGTTATACAAGCATGTAAGCCAGCCCTTCATGCTTTTATCTTTGCCTATTTTAGACAATCAATGTTTCAATTGCCTGTTCCACTTCTCTGTCAAGCTATTACTCTTAGCAGGATATCACTCTACCCATTGTTGGACATTATGGGCTGTACAGTGTGTTCCTTGATCTGAAGAAATGATGAGTGGTCACGCAAATCCATGCAATATCTTCTGTTCTATGCTTTTTATGGCACTCTGAACATTATCATCTTCAGTTGGATAAACAAAGCCCACTTTAGAGCCAGTGTCTATTCCTGTCAAGACCCATTTTAGCCCTCTAGGACTACAAGCATCAGTCTCACTTGCCATCTATGTTCAGGGCCTTTCAACCAGAGAATCTGCCCCATAGACATCAGCAGTCTCTGTCGCTCTCGCTGAAAAACAGAGCAGTTCTTTCTGGGATTTTGTGCCTGAGAAAGTGAAGAAGGAACATGTCTTGATTCATCTCATTTCTGTACTGCTACAGTACTCCCATATCCAACTGTTTCACTGATGCAAGTGGCGACATCAAGGGAGCACATGGGGATAATCTGCTTGTCAATTCCAATCACCTTCCGAATCCAGAAGGGAGTTCTTCTGTTGGTCATTGACTTGTTGGTCATTGACTTGTTCTGCTTTAATTCACCCCTTAAATCTCCATAGGACCTTGCTCTATAGAAACTTTCTTTTAATAAGACATGTTTTCATCACCCCCTTGCCTGAGTGTGTGGCCAGGCCATGGTCACTGCCCATGAGCCAGTAAAAACCCAAACACAGGGGCTTCTATCATTGTTCATTTTTTTCCATCGCTGTTAGAAAAACAGCATGCAATTCATCTCACTGAGCAAATCTACTTTTACCTTCTTATATCAAAGTAGCAGAAAATGGTGTCCATTTACCTTAGAATTACCATTCCCAAATCAAGCAACTCGTGTTCAGTCATTTGAGAGCTGTTTCTTGAACACTGAAGAATCCAACAGCTTCTTACACAGTTCCACAGTCAGTCCTATGGGAAAAGAAACACATAACATTTCATAGGAAGGGAGTACATGCCCCTCAAGTGGAAATTCTCTAGTTCAAAATCCCAGTAGTTGTTGATGGGAGGCACTCAAGGTTTTCACCATAAGCCCCAGGAAGTGCTCCACAGAGGGTTATCAAGGGGAGTATTTGTCCCTACCTGCACTCTAGCCTCTACTTTGCAATGTGTGGGCTTGGGCAGTCTTACTGGTTCACATTTAGCATGTCTAATCAATATTGCTTGAAGAGTAGATTTACATGCCTTCTGTTTTATAATACCAAGTAGAGGAAACATTCCCCAATCAGATACAGTGATCATTCTCATGATACAATCAGGTAAAAGAGATGCAACCACTTCAAATGAAGTACGTTTAAATATGCCAACTTTCACACTCTTATCAGACCTTGCATTTTTATGTTCTAGTTTCAGGCACTTCTTTCTCTATTCCCAGACCATTTTACCCTCTCTTGTGCAAAAGGCTTTTGGTCCCCAAGCAAGGGTTGAGTCAAAGGACCCCTTTTTGTCAATCTTTATCTTGATTAGTCTGCCCTACTATTGACCCAGGTAATTTCAAATCAGGTTTTTCATTGTAATCTCTGCCTTCCAGCCTTTAAAATTTCTCCAAACTGGGAGAAACACAGCAAACTGGTTTGAAGCCCTTTAATGTTGGGGAACAAGAAGGGGCTCCCTTTGATCCACCCAAATTTGGATAGTATTCTATTAAGACCTTTGTTTTAACCCCATCAATTTCTATTGTATTCATTTCATTTCTTAGAACCATATACAGATTTCCACCCTGATGAGATGGGTCCCATGACTCTCTCCCTTCTTTTTATTCTTAGCTTCACCCCATCAATATTTTCTTTATTCACCTTATTGCCTAATAATTATTTAAAAATTTCCACATTCTTTGTATAAGTCCTTTGAAGGTCCCTTTTGCCTTTCCCCATTCTCTTGTTAATTAACCTGATGCTTATATTAGCATCTGTAAAAGCCATGAGGGGAAACTGATTTCGTAAATTTGATACAACTTCTCTAACTGTTTGATTCTGCAGGAGTAACATCACATGGGGTGCCCATGTAGAATGACCCCCCCCCCCCACCTTAAGACAGCATTTACTATGACCTGGATAACAGGCATATTCAGGGAGTGAATATCCCTATCATCATAAAGCCAGTCTCACATGACTTGAATACAAAGCATAACAGCTACCTCATCTGTGATGTTCTACTTACATTTCTAGGTAGATTCGGACAGTCCACTTTTCAGGGTAAACAGACCTTACAGTGGCTTTTTCCCAGTCTGCCAGGCTGGCTGTCTTCAGGAATAACCTCCTGTGTGTCTGGATCACATACACCCGTTTGCAATTATTCCATAGTGATCTGTGGGTCCTGCATCAACCTAAACATGCTCTTCCACTCTGGAGGCACTGCCCCTACATTAGTGAATCTTCTAATGCATGTTAGCAAAGGTTCTTCAGGAAGCTGATAATACTGATTTATACAATGAAAGAATTCTTTCACACTATACACTCTGGTTTCAATAGTTACTTGGTTTTTCCCTTCCCCCACATTGACTACTTATTTTGTAACTGCAGATCTTAGAGGTACATTGTGTTGCCTCCGCATATTTGGGTGGTGGCTTTGTGGCTGGTAACCTAAGCTCAGACTTACTATAATCTGAGCTTCGTCTAGCATCAAAGGCAGACCCAACATTCTCTTTTAGTTTCATTTTAGCTATTACAGATAACAACAACAGAAGGATTGAATGTTTCACTTTTCTCTTATTCATTTACATTTCCTTACACATCCAATGAACCAATTCCTAGGGAGTTGGATTCATCTCTAAATTACACTGGTAACTTTTGCTTTTAGTAACTGATCTCAACGCAACTGTGTCTTCATACCATGAGTGATCACATGGCCTCCCAGGAATCAAAGGTTTCTCATCTCCCACACTTTTATCCTTTCTATAACCAAATCTGTGAGCCAAGACCTTTCCAGCAAATACTGCTTCACTGACGCTATCTACCTAAAGATAGTGTCAGATCCCACAGATCGAGGGCTTAGTCCCCAAGACTGTCTCTCCTTCACACCAGTGACATGCCCAGATGCCCAGAAATTCTGACTAATCAGCTTCAAGTTGGGGTCCCCATGATCCTCTCTTTGGGTTTGATTAATTTGCTGGAGTGACTCACAGAATTCAGGGGAACACATATATTTACTGGTTTATTATAAAGTGTATTGCAAAGGATACAGATGCAGAGATGCATAGGGTGAGGTACAGGGGGAAGAGGTGTGGAGCTGCCATGCTCTCCCTGGACATGCCACCCCCAGAAATTTCCATGTGTTCAGCTATTCAGAAGCTCCTACAGTTGCTTTATAGTGTTAATGGGTTATGCAGTTACATGTGTTTTTGTGGTGGCCAGTTACAGTCTTTTGTTTCTGTGTTTAGCACTCCCTTCAGGACCTCTTGCAAGGCAGGTCTGGTGATAATGAATTCTCCTAGTATTTTCTTGTCTGAAAAGAATATTATTTCTTCTTTGCTTGTGGAGTTTAGTTTGGCTACATATGAAATTCTTGGTGGTAATTTCCTTTCTTTTCTTTTCTTTTTGTCTTTTCTTTACATTTTTGGAGACAGGGTCTTGCTCTGTTGCCCAGGCTGGAGGGCAGTGGTGTGATCATAGCTCACTGCAACCTCAAACTCCTGGGCTCAAGCAATCCTCCTGTCTCAACCTCCAGTATAGCTGGGACAACAGGCACAAACCACCATGCCTGGCTGGAATTTCTTTTCTTTAAGGATGCTGAATATAAGTCCCAAGTCTCTTCTGGCTTGTAGGGTTTCTGCTGAAAAGACCGCTATTAGCCTATGGGGTTTCCTTTGTAGGTGACCTGTCCCTTCTCTCTAGCTGCCTTTAAATTTTTTTTCTTTTGCATTGACATTGGAGAATCTGAAAACTATGTCTTGGGGATAGTCATCTTGTGTAGTATCTCACATGAGTTCTCTGAATTTGCTGAATTTGCATGTTGACCTCTCTCTAGTGAGGTTGGTGACACTTTCATGGACAATATCCTTTCATATGATTTCCAAGTTCCTTACTCTCTTTCAATCTCTCTCAAGAATGTCAGTGAGTTGTAGGTTTTGTCTTTTTACATAATACTATATTTCTCAAAGTTTTTATTCATTTTTTATATTCTACTTTATTTTTGTTTGTCTGCATTGATTCACAAGATTGGTTTTTCAGGTAAGAGATTTTTTCCTCAGCTTAGTCTATTCTGTTATTAATCCTTCCAACTGCATTCTGAAATTTCTGTGGTGAACTTTTATTTCCAGAAGTTGTTTGGTTCTTTCTTAAAATGGCTATGTCATCTTTCAGCTCTTGCACTGTTTTACTGTTTTCCTTAGATTGACTTTCAACCTTCTCCTGTATCTTAATGAGCTTCTTTGCCATCCAGATTCTTAATTCTATGTCTGTCATTTCAGCTATTTTACTCTTATTAAGATCCATTGCTTCAGGTATAACTCCCAATGCAATGGGGTGCTGACGAGCTGATGGGTGCAGCACACCAACATCGCACAAGTATATATATGTAACAAACCTGCACGTTATGCACATGTACCCTATAACTCAAAGTATAATAATAAAAAAAATTAAAAAAATTAAAAAAAAAACTACTGTAAGACAACTCACAATATAGACAAACACTAGTAATTTAAAAAAAAAAAAAAAAAAAAAAAAAAAAAAAAGATCCATTGCTGGGGAGCTAATGTAGTAGTTTGGAGGTAAGAAGATGTTCATGCTTTTAGAGTTGCCAGAGTTCATGCACTAGTTCTTTCTCATCTGTATCAGCTGATGTTCCTTTTATCTTTGATGTTGCTATCTTATGGATGGGATATTTTGCTTTCATTTTCTTTGATACTATTGAGGGTTTGACTGTGGCACAAGTTGAGTTTAGTCTATCGGCTTCCTTTCTGTATTATTTTAGTGGCCTAAGGCTCAGCTCAGCACTCCTGGACTGTATGCTCTAACCCTGGGTAGGAGGCTGTGACTGGGCCTAGGGATTTGTTGTCTGGCCCCATGAGTTTAAGCACCACTGTGCTGGGGAGGCCCGGGTATCCCCAGTTCACTGGCACCAACGCTCCCATGAGGCTGCTGGCAAAAGTGCTCCAGCAGGGTGGTGATGGGCCCCCATGAGTGTGCATGCTGGTGGAGCAGCTTCGGGTTCATATTTGCATGCATGCCAGTGAGTACACACAGAAATAAAATTTGAAAAAATAAAAGGAATTAATAACATCAAAAGATGAGAAGAGAGCTCTATAGCCTCAGATGTTAATGTAGTCTTCCTCCAAGATTAATTCCATTCACAAGCAAGATTTTCTGACAGATAAAAATGAGGTAATAAATATATAATAATGTTTTATACTTATTAAGCACTTCTCCTCCTGAGAGTTCAAAGTGCTTCCAAATCCATTCGCTTCCACCCTACACTGCAACCTGAGAAGTAAGCAAGTATATATATATATGAGAAGTTGTAGAGATAAAGAAGACAATTAAAACAATAAAGTTAATAATTCCAACACAAGTTAACTCCAACAGGAGTTAGTAATGCTGTGGTTTCATTTTAAACTTAACAAAATTATTTTGAATTTTCCCCATAAACTTTACCAAAGTGATATATTTGGCTCAAATGAATCCTCTTTAATTATACCTATAATCACAAATTGACATCTAGGAGATTCGTAGGGTAACAGCTCTTAGCTGTTCCTATTACCTTGTATAAGGCAAGCAAGTGAGGCCAGGAGCTACTATATTCAGTAATATTGTACAGATGCTCTTGGACTCACTATGGGGTTATGTCCCTATAAATTCATTGTAAGTTGAAAATATACTAAGGTGAAAATGCATTTAATACACTTAACCTACTGAACATGATAGTTTAGCCAAACTTACCTTAAACATGCTCGGAACACTTACATTAGCCTACACTAGGCAAAATCATCTAATGCAAAGTCTATCTTATTACAAAGTGTTGAATATCTTATATAATTTATTGAATAATGTACTGAAGGTGAAAAGCAGAATGGTTGTATGAGTACTTGAAGTATTGTTTCTACTGATTATGTATCATTTTGACACTATCATAAAGTTTAAAATTCCTCTGCTTTTTTGAGGAAAGGGCATTATCGTAAGTAACAAGAACTACTGGAGCTTGTCATTCATTCATTCATTAATCTGGTTTGAATCTAAAGCTAGCCACACCTAGCCTAAATTATGTATATCAAAGAACACTCTAATTCTCTGCTAACCCTCACCCCTCCTCACACACACTTAGTTGTGCTACAGTGATTTAAGATGGGTTTAACCTATCACAGTTTCAGTTCAATTGAAGGACCATTTGTTCAAAATCTGCATCTCTTTTCTTGCTTCCCCAGCCTTTGTTTGTAACCGCTAGCTAACCCAACAGAAACACCTTCCAATCAATATAAGGTAGACTGTGGTTTTGGGGTTGGAGGAGGTGGAGGTGGAAGATGGTATTGGAAAGGTCTTAGTTCTTATTGTTTAAAAAGGGACGTTTGACTTTCTGCCAAAAGGGGCCCCTACCTCAGGATAAATGTTTTGATAAAGCTCTGTACAAATGTTGGAAATGGTAAAGAAAACTTGCTCTCCGCCTAGACGTCATAAGTACATAACAAGTAGGGCTAACACTGAAGCTGCAACATGGTAGTTTTTGGGAGGTTAACCCGGACCTCTCTGGGTCCAAACACACTCTGGAGTGAGCGGCACAGTCAGTGCTTACATAAAAGCAGAGGCAGATTTATTATTTATGTAGATCCATGCAAATGAGTATGTGAGTGATTTTCCAAGCATATAAAATGAAAGGCTTCAAATGGTAATATGGACTTTGAGAGGGCACTTTGTTCACCTTTCTATCTCTAGCCATATAGAAGATTTTATTTTACAAAGCTACAGCAATTGTTTCTTCTTTCTTTAAAACAAATCTCCATACAAAGAGATGCCACAAACACTTGATGATATGTACCAGCCTTATACTTCTTATGCAAATGACTTAACCATAATAGAGACAGGGTTACCATAGTAAATAATTTCCTTTTCCATCACTTTGTGCAGTGAGCAGGGCAAACAAAGCCAGCAACAAGAGGCCTTGCACATGGCATGCACAGCTGCTAACCAGAGAACAGATTATATGCATATTTAGCACAGAAAGGATTCTAAAGCTTGGAACAATCTTCTCTCTCTCTCTCTCTCTCTCTCTCTCTCTCTCTCTCTCTCTGACTGTCTCTCTCTCCTTCTCTCTCTCTCTCTCTCTCTCACACACACACACACACACACATGCACACACACATCAAAGCAATCAGTTAATAATACAGAAGCTAACCAAAAGGATTATATGGGAGTTGTTTGCATTTATAATGTCTAACAATGTAGCATTTGTCTAAGGAAATGTTCCTTCTTATAATAAAAAAAAATGAGGCTCAGTTCTTACTTTTTCTTGCAAAAAATTCATATTTCACTGAAAGGATACAGCCCCTATCAACCCAGTTTCACCTAAAACAAGTTTTAAAGCCACTTCTCCTAATGTACCTGCAAAGATTAAATCCATCTTAACACTGCTAAAAAAACATTGCTCAGAAGCTACTACAGTCAAGGCCACTGCTGCTGCTTGACTTAAGGCCACCATTGTTGGTCCATTGTATGCCATTGGGGCTGTCATTCCCTTACACCTCCAGGCTTCTGGGGCAGTTACTACCTTCTCCACTGATCATGTTTCCTCCGATCAATGAAGTTTAAGAGTCTTAACACCACCACAACTGCTCTTTTCATATTCTGATACTAGGCACTACTGAGCCAGAGCTGTCCCAGCTAGAATTTTGTCTTTACTAGGATGTTTTAGGTTTTTCCTTTAACTGCCAGACAGAGGCTTTTCCTCTCATAACCGCTATTCTTCAGTTGACACATACTCCTCATAAAGTAACCCTCTGAATCATAGTTACTTATATTAAGGATATAGACCCCAGAGATGCACACAAGTTGTGGAAGAGATTTCTGAAAGGGTGTGGCATAGGTGCTTTCATAAATGCTCTTCTCTTCATAATGTCCATATATTGTGCCTGTGGCTACTAATTCCAGTTAGGCCCAGGGCTGACATTTGATCTTGTACTAATTTGAAACAATTGTAATAAATGTTTACTCTCCAAAACAGAGGTTTACAATCTGACTACACAGCACATCCCCCCAGGAAATTATAAAAATGCATATTTTCAGATCCCACTCCAGCCCTACTGAACAGAATATGCATTTTAAAAATCTACATAAACCAGACTTGGGAGTGACATCAACAAAATGGCAGAGGGAAGCTCAAGACCTTATTCTCCTACAGAAATATTGTAAAACAAAACAAAACAAAAAACTAGATAACTAACTAAACTAACTTTATAGGTGCTCTTAAAATCAAAGATCTATAGTTATCAAGCAAATGACTAATACAGAAAAAGCCACATTAAAACATTAAAAATTTGTGGCATTTTTACTTTCCTTGCCCTACCCCCTCCATGGCATGTCATAGTTTGGTGTAAACAGTGACCAGATTCCCAGTTCCCTTCCATGAACTGGAGAATGCAGAGCAGACCAAATTTTCAACTTTATAACCTGCCTGAAGGCTGTCAGTGAAATTGGTCTCCAGGTCACCTAGCTCAAATCTCAGAATAGAAAATGCTATGGAAAGTAGCATGCATGGCTTCTGGAAATCACAAGAGATGACAGAACCATAGATTTCCAGAAGCAAAAAATTACAGGTACAGTAATATAACAGAACAGTTAAGGCTCAAGAAGAAGCAAGGGTAAAACTCTTATGGAAATAAGATGCTTAAAAGCTTTGTGGGGGTGGTTGGCAAGTTGACCAAACAGGAACAGTTCTGATCTGCAGCTTCCAGTGAGATCAATGCAGAAGATGGGTGATTTCTGCATTTCCAACTGAGGTACCCAGCTCGTCTCATTGGGACTGGTTAGACAGTGGATGCAGCCCAAGGAGGGTGAGCTGAAGCAGGGTGGGGCATCATCTCATCCGGGAAGTGCAAGGGGTCAGGGAACTCCCTCCCCTAGCCAAGGGAAGCCGTGAGGGTCTGTGCCGTGAGGAATGGTGCACTCTGGCCCAGATACTAGGCTTTTCCCATGGTCTTCACAACCCACAGACCAGGAGATTCCCTTGGGTGCCTATACCAACAGGGGTTTGGGTTTCAAGCAAAAAACTGGGCCACCATTTGGGCAGATATCAAGCTAGCTGCAGGAGGTTTTTTTGTTTGTTTGTTTTTTGTTTTTTGTTTTTGTTTTGTTTTTGTTTTGTTTTTTGTTTTGTTTTTTGTTTTGTTTTATTTTCATACTCCAGTGGTTCCTGGAACACCAGTGAGACAGAACTGTTCACTCCCCTGGAAAGGGGGCTGAAGCCAGGGAGCCAAGTGGTCTAGCTCAGCAAATCCCACTCCCACGGAGCACAGCAAGCTAAGATCCACTGGCTTGAAATTCTTGCTGCCAGCACAGCAGTCTGAAGATGAGTTGGGGTCCTGAGCTTGGTGCAGGGAGAAAGGTCTACCATTACTAAAGCTTGAGTAGGTAGTTTTCCCCTCACATTGTAAACAAAGTCACCAAGAAGTTCCAACTGGGTGGAGCCCACCACAGCTCTGCAAAGCCACTATAGCCAGACAACCTCTCTATATTCCTCCTGTCTGGGTAGGACATCTCTGAAAGAAAGGCAACAGCCCCAGTCAGGGGCTTATAGATAAAATTCCCATCTCCCTGGAACAGAGCACCTGGGGGAAGGGGTGGCTGTGGGTGCAGCTTCAGCAGACCTAAACGTTCCTGCCTGCCAGCTCTGAAGAGAGCAGTGGATCTCCCAGCACAGCACTCAAGCTCTGCTAAAGGACAGATTACCTCCTCAAGTAGGTACCTGACCCCTGTGCCTCTTAACTAGGAGACACCTACCAGTAGGGGTCAACAGACACCTCATACGGGAGAGCTCTGGCTGTGATTGGGTGGGTGCCCCTCTGGGATAAAGCTTCCAGAGGAAGAAACAGTCAGCTATCTTTGCTGTTCTGCAGCCTCCACTGGTGATACCCAGGCAAACAGGGTCTGGAGTGGACCTCCAGCAAACTCCAGTGGACCTGCAGAAGATGGGCCTGATTGTTAGAAGGAAAACTAACATAGAGAAATAGTAACAACATCAGCACAAAGGATGTCCACACAGGAACACCATTCAATTGTCACCAACATCAAAGACCAAAGGCAAATAAATCCACAAAGATGAGAAAAAACAGCAGAAAAAAGCTGAAAATCCCCAAAACTATAACACCTCTTCTCCTCCAATGGATCACAACTCTTTGACATCAAGGGAACAAAACTGAATGGAGAATGAGTTTGACGAATTGACAGAAGTAGGCTTCAGAAGGTGGATAATGACAAACTCCTCTGAGCTAAAGGAGCATGTTTTAACTCAAGGCAAGGAAGCTGAGAACCTTGAGAAAAGGTTAGAGGAATTGTTAACTAGAATAACCAGTTTAGAGAAGAACTTAAATGACCTGATGGGGCATGAGAACTTTGTGAAGGATACATAACTATCAATAGCCAAATTGATCAAGTGTAAGAAAGGATATTAGAGATTGATCAACTTAATGAAATAAAGCATGAAGACAAGATTAGAGAAAAAAGAATAAAAAGGAAAAAACAAAGCCTCCAAGAAATATGGGACTATGTGAAAAGATCAATCCTATTTTTGATTGACGTACCTGAAAGTGACAGGGAGAATGGAACCAAGTTGTAAAACATTCTTCAGGATATTATCCAGGAGAACTTCCCCAATTGAGCAAGATAGGCCAACATTCAAATTCAGGAAATGCAAAGGACACCACAAAGATACTCCTCAAAAAGAGCAACTCCAAGACACATCATTGTCAGATTTACCAAGGTTGAAATGAAGGAAAAAGTATTAAGGGCAGCCAGAGAGAAAGATCAAATTATTGACAAATGGAAGCCCATCACACTAACAGCAGATTTCTCTGCAGAAACTCTACAAGCCAGAAGAGAGTAGGGGCCAATATTCAACATTCTTAAAGAAAAGAATTTTCAACCCAGAATTTCATGTCCAGCCAAACTAAGTTTCATAAGTGAAGGAGAAATAAAATCCTTTACAGACAAGCAAGTGTTGAGAGATTTTGTCACCACCAGGCCTACTTTACAAGAGCTACTGAAGGAAGCACAAAATATGGAAAGGAAAAACCGGTACCAGCCACTGCAAAAACATACCGAATTGTAAAGACCATCGACAAGAAGAAACTGCATCAATTAACGGGCAAAATAACCAGCTAGCATCATAGCAACAGGATCAAATTCACACATAACAATATTAACCTTAAATGTAAACAGGCTAAATGTCCCAATTAAAAGACACAGACTGGCAAATTGGATAAAGAGTGAAGACCCATTGATGTGCTGTATTCAGGAAACCCATCTGAAGTGCAGAGACACACGAAAGTTCTAAATAAAGGAATGGGGGGAGATTCACCAAGCAAATTCGAAAGCAAAAACAGCAGAGGTTGCAATCCTAGTCTCTGATAAAACAGACTTTAAACTAACAAAGATCAAATGAGACAAAGAAGGCCATTACATAACGGTAAAGGGATCAATTCAACAAGAAGAGCCAACTACCCTAAATATATATGCAACCAATACAGGAACACCCAGATTCATAAAACAAGTTCTTAGGGACCCACAAAGAGACTTAGACTCCAACACAATAATAGTGGGAGATTTTAACACCCCACTGTCAATATTAGATAGATCAATGAGACAGAAAACTAACGAGGATATTTAGGACTTGAACTCAGCTCTGGAGCAAGCAAACCTCATAGACATCTACAGAACTCTCCACCCCAAATCAACAGAATATACATTTTTCTCATCACCACATCACACTTATTCTAAAATTGACCAAATGATTGGAAGTAAAACACTCCTCAGCAAATGCAAAAGAAAGGAAATCATAACAAACAGTCTCTCAGACAAGAGTGCAATCAAATTGGAATTCAAGATTAAGAAACTCACCCAAAACCACACAACAACAGGGAAGCTGAACAACCTGCTCCTGAATGACTACTGGGTAAATAAAGAAATTAAGATGGAAATAAATAAGTTCTTTGAAACCAATGAGAACAAAGACACAACGTACCAGAATCTCTGGGACACAGCTAAAGCAGTACTTAGAGGGAAATTTATAACATGAAATGCCCACAGGAGAAAGCAGGAAAGATCTAAAATCGATACCCTAACATCACAATTAAAAGAACCAGAGAAGCCAGAGGAAATGAATTCAAAAGCTAACAGAAGACAAGAAATAACTAAGATCAGAACAGAACTGAAGGAGATAGAGACACGAAACACCCTTCAAGAAATCAGTGAATCCAGCAGCTGGTTTTTGGAAAAGTTTAATAAAATACATAGACCACAAGCCATACTAATACAGAAGAAAAGAGAGAAGAATCAAATAGGCACAATAAAAAATGATAAAAGAGATATCGCCACTGATCCCACAGAAATACAAACTACCAACAGAGAATAATATAAACATCTCTATACAAATAGCTAGAAAATCCAGAAGAAATGAATAAATTCCTGGACACATACATCATTCCAAGATTAAACTAGAAAGAAGTTGAATCCCTGAATAGACCAATAACAAGTTCTGAAATTGAGGCAGTAATTAATAGCTTACCAACAAAGAAAAACCCAGGATCAGATGAATTCACAGATGAATTCTACCAGAGGTACAAAGAGGAGCTGGTACCATTCCTTCTGAAACTATTCCAAACAATAGAAAAAGAGGGACTTCTCGACTCATTTTATGAGGCCAGCATCATCCTGATACCAAAACCTGGCAGAGACACAACAAAAAAAGAAAATTTCAGGCCAATATCCCTGATGAATATTGATGCAAAAATCCTCAATAAAATACAGGCAAACCAAATCCAGCAGCACATCAAAAAGCTTATCCATCACAATCAAGATGGCTTCATCCCTGGGACGCAAGGCTGGTTCAACATACGCAAATCAATAAACGTAATCCATCACATAAACAGAACCAATGACAAAAACTCCATGATTATCTCAATAGAAGCCAAAAAGGCCTTTGATAAAAATCAATATCCTTCATGCAAAAAACTCTCAACAAACTAGGTATCGATGGAATATATCTCAAAATAATAAGAGCTATTGATGACAAACCTGCAGCCAATATCATACTAAATGGGCAAAAGCTGGTAGCATTCTCTTTGAAAACTGGCACAAGACAAGGATGCCCTCTCTCACCACTCTTATTCAACAAAGTATTGGAAGGTCTGGCCAGGGCAATCAGGCAAGAGAAAGAAATAAAGGGTATTCAGTTAGGAAAAGAGAAAGTCAAATTGTCTCTGTTTGCAGATGACATGATCATAGATATAGAAAACCCCATAGTCTCAGCCCCAAATCTCCTTAAGTTGATTAGCAACTTCAGCAAAGTCTTAGGATGCAAAATCAATGTGCAAAATTCACAAGCATTCCTATAATAACAGACAAACAGAAAGTCAAATCATGAGTGAACTCCCATTCACAATTGCTACAAAGAGAATAAAATACCCAGGAATACAATTTACAAGGGATATGAAGGACTCCTTCAAGAAGAACTACAAATCGCTGCTCAAGGAAATAAGAGAGGACACAAACAAATGGAAAAAATATTCCATGCTCATGAATAGGAAGAATCAATATCATGAAAATGGCCCTACTGCCTAAAGTAATTTGTAGATTCAATGCTATCCCCATCAAACTACCATTAACTTTCTTCATATAATTAGAAAAAACTTTAAATTTCATATGGAAACAAAAAAGAGCCTGTATAACCAAGACAATCCTAAGCAAAAAAGAACAAAGCTGGAGGCATCATGCTACCTGATGTCAAAATATACTACAAGGCTACAGTAACCAAAACAGCAAGGTACTGGTACCAAAACAGATATATAGACCCATGGAACCTAACAGAGGCCTCAGAAATAATGCCACACATGTACAATCATCTGATCTTTGACAAAAGTGACAAAAACAAGCAATGGGGAAAGGATTCCCTGTTTCATAAATGGTGTTAGGAAAACTGGTTAGCCATATGCAGGAAACTGAAACTGGAACCCTTCCTTACACCTTATACAAAAATTAACTCAAGATGGATTAAAGACTTAAATGTAAGACCTAAAACCATAAAAACCCTAGAAGGAAACCTAGGCAATACCATTCAGGACATAAGCATGGGCAAGGACTTGCTAAAACACCAAAAGCAATGGCAACAAAAACCAAAATTGACAAATGGGATCTAATTAAACTAAAGAGCTTCTGCATAGCAAAAGAAACTATCATCAGAGTGAACAGACAACCTACAGAATGGGAGAAAAATTTTGCAATCTGTCCTTCTGACAAAGGGCTAATATCCAGAGTATAGAAATAACTTAAACAAATTTTCAAGAGAAAAACAAACAACCCCATCAATAATTGGGCAAAGGATATGAACAGACACTAAGGGGGACATCACACACCGGGGCCTATCATGGGGAGGGGGGAGGGGGGAGGGATTGCATTGGGAGTTATACCTGATGTAAATGATGAGTTAATGGGTGCTGACGAGTTGATGGCTGCAGCACACCAACATGGCACAAGTATACATATGTAACAAACCTGCACATTATGCACATGTACCCTAGAACTTAAAGTATAATAATAATAATAAATAAATAAATAAATAAATAAAAGAAGACATACACGTGGCCAACAAACATATGAAAAAAAGCCCATCATCACTGGTCATTAGAGAAATGCAAATCAAAACCACAATAAGGCACCATCTCTCACCAGTTAGAATGGTGATCATTAAAAAGTCAGGAAACAACGGATTCTAGAGATGATGTGGAGAAACAGGAATGCTTTTACACTGTTGGTGGGAGGGTAAATTCATTCAACTATTGTGGAAGACAGTGTGATGATTCCTCAAGGATTTAGAACCAGAAATACCATTTGACTCAGCAATCCCATTACTGGGTATACACCCAAATGATTATAAACCATTCTACTATTTAGGCACTTACACATGTATGTTTATTGCAGCACTCTTCACAATAGCAAAGACTTGGAACCAACCCAAATGCCCACCAATGATAGACTGGATAAATTAAATGTGGCACATATACACCATGGAATACTAACCATCCATAAAAAGGGATGAGATCATAAACAAAGCTGGAAGCCACCATCTTCAGCAAACTAACACAGGAACAGAAAACCAAACACCACATGTTCTCACTCATAAGTGGGAGTTGAACAATGAGAACACAGGGAAGGGAACATCATACACCAGGACCCATCAGGGGCTGAGGGGCTAGGGGATGGATAGCATTAGAAGAAATACTTAATGTAGATGACAGCAAACCACTATGGCATGCGTATACCTAGGTAACAAACATGTACATTCTTAATATCATAAGAAGGTATTTCATATCTTAAAGTTTAATAATAATTTTAAAAAGGGAACAAGAAAAAAAAGTTTTGTATACCAAGAAGTTGAGAGAAAGCACATACACAGGTCTGTGAAAGATACATGCCCAGAAAATGTGTCCATAAATCTTAAGACTTCACACAATGTATTAGCAAAGGTATCTTTCTGCAAGATGCCAGTCTGAAAAGATGAGAGAAGTGTCTCTTTTTTCAAATGCCAAATTCTTAATGAAAGAACACAAGGCATACAAAGAATTAGGAAAGCATGGCCCACTGATAGAAAGAAAGTAAATCTTTGGAAGCTATCCCTGAAGAACAGGTTTTAGAATTACTAGACAAAGACTTTAAACTACTGTCTCAAATATGCTAAAAGAGCTAAAAGAAAACATAGACAAAGAACTAAAGAAATCAGAAAAACCATATATGAACAAAAATGAGAATATCGGCAAAGAGATAACAGGTAATTTTTAAAAAATGAATCAGGCTAGGCACTGTGGATTGCACCTGCAGCCACAACTCTTTGGGAAGCCAAGGTAGGCAGATTGCTTGAGCTCAGAAGTTCAAGACCAGCCTGGGAAACATAGTGAGACTTCATCTGTACAAAAAATAAAAACATTAGCTGGGAGTGGTGGGATTCTCCTGTAGTCCCAGCTACTCTGGAGGCTGGAGTAGGCAGATTGCTTGAGCCTGGGTGGTCAAGTTGTGATCACACAACTGCACTCCAGCCTGGGTTATAAAGTAAGGCCTTGTCAAAAAAAAAAAAAAAAAAAAAAAAAAAAAAAAAAAAAAAAAAAAAAAAAAAAAAAAAAAGAAAGAAAGAAAAAGAAAAAAAGAAAAAGAAAAAGAACCAAATAGAGATCCTAGGAACTGTAAGCAAAAAGAAAAAAAAAATGAAGATAAGTAAAACAGAGTCTAAGGGACTTTGAGAACACCATTAAGCAGGCAAACAAACGTTATAGAAGTTCAAAAAAGAGAATAGAAAAAGGCACAGAGCTTATTTTAAGAAATAATGGCAGAAAACTTCCAAAACTTGAAAAAAGACATGGATATACAAATGTAGGGAGCTCAGTAAACTCTAAGTAGGATAAAATCAAAGTGATCCACACTGAGACACATTATAAACAAGCTGTCTAAATCTGAAGACAGAGAGAATTTTGAAAAAGAAAAGTGACCCATGATCACGAAATGCTTCATCAGATTATCAGTGGATTTCTCAACAGAATATGTTTAGGCCAGAAGGCAGTGAAGTGCTATATTTAAAATGCCTTAAAAAAATAACGGTTGAATGACAGTTCTACATCTGACAATTCTGTGCTTCAAAAATGAGTGAGAAAGTAAGACATACCCAAATAAACAAAAGTTAAGGGAATTCATTATGACTGGATCTGCCCTACAAGAAATGCTAAGGGTTTCAAGTTGAAATGAAAGGTTGCTAGACAGTAACTCGAAGTCATATGAAAATACAAAGTTATCTGGTAAAGGTTAATATATGAACAAATATAAAAACATGAATTATAATTTTGACTAAAACTTACACTTTTTATTCTTCTATAGGACTAAAAATATAAAAATAATTTTAAATATATGTTAATGTGTACATTGTATATAGATATAATAGGTGACATTAGTAACATAAAGTCTAAAGGTTAGCAGAGCTGTAAAGGTATAGAGCTTGTATATACTTGAAGTCAAATTGATATCAGGTTAAAATAGATTGTTATAACTTTAGGTTATTATATGTCATGCCTATGGTAACCACAGAGAAAATATCTATAGGATATACACAAAAGAATATGAGAAATGCATAAAAACGTGTCACTACAAAACCCAGCGAAATGTAAAAGAAAACAATGAGGGAGGAAATAAAGGATAAAAAGTTATGACGTATTAAAAAAAATAACGGGATGGGACCAAGATGGCCAACTAGAAACAATGGCTTCAGAGGCTCCCATTGAAAACAACCATAATAAGCTTGTGAATCCTTCACCGGCAACCAAGGTATCCATGTTCTCTCATCATAACTGACTAGGAAGCTGGAGTGATACACGGAGAAGAAAGAAGAGCAGTGTGGTGCAGCAGCCCACCTGAGAGCCACATGGGACAGAGGAGTCTCCACCTTCCGGTCAAGAGAGGTGGTGAGTGAGCACGCTACCCACCTGGGGAAACTGTGCTTTTTCCATGGAACTGTGCAGCCCATGGATCCGAAGATCCCACTAGTGATCCCATGCCACCGAACCAAACCCCAGACCTGCGCAGATTCTCAATAGCTTCTCAGCTGGAATCTGCTTAAGGCTACTGGGATCCCAGTCGGGATGGTTTACCAGCACCACAGCTGCAGCTGCTTGCTGTCTAAGGCATTTGAGCTCCTTGTGGGAGGGGCAGCAGCCAGTACTGGGACTCACAACTGCCTAACACACTGAGCTCTCTGGGCAGGGGAAGGGTGATATCCATCTTCATAGCTCCAGGCTGCACATTTTCCCTGCTGGAGCCAGGGAGGCTGGAGGGCTTGGTCCCAAGACTGTCCTCCACAGCTCAACACACTGGTGTGGCAGACTGCAGCCAGAGTGCCTCTTCAGGCTAGACCCTGATTCATTCTTCCTTAGTAGGTGATGCTTTTCTGCAGGAACTCCAATAACTCCATCCAAAGGCTCAGGGACAGAACTTGGATCTCCCTGGGGCTGAACCCCTAGGGGGAGGGGTGGCCACAGTCTGTATGGACCAGGAGACTTAGCATTTCCTCCTGGTAGTTCTGAGGAATCTGGGCAGCCCAGATGAGTGGGTTTCCCCCCAGCAAAGCACGTCCCCTCCATCAAGGGACAAAGTGCTTCATTAAATTGGTCCTGTTCCCTGTGTCACTCAACTGGGTGAGATCCTCCAACAGGGGTTGTCAGACACCCTATACAGGAGTGATCCTACTGGCATCAGGGTCATGCCCTTCAAGGTCAGATATCCCAGAAAAATGATCAGGTACTCATCTTTGCTTTTCTCCAGACTCCTTGAGTGACATCTCCAGCCACGGGAGCAAATCAGATGAATGGGGCCTGAAGTGAACTCCCAGCAAACTGCAGCAGGCCTACAGAAGTGGGACCTGACTATTGAAAGAAAAACAAACAATCAGAAAGTAACAACAACAGCATCAACAACAACACAAAACCCCCCACAAAAACCCCATCCAAGGGTCAGCAGCCTCAAAGACTGAAATTAGACAAACGTAAAGATAAGAAAGAGTCAATGAAAAAATGCTGAAAACTCAAAAGGCCAAAGTGCTTCTTCTCTTCCAAATGATTGCAACATATCTCTATCATGGCGCAGAACTGGATGAAGGATAAGATGGGCGAATTGACAGAGGTAGGCTTCAGAAGACGGGTAATAAGAAACTACACTATGCTAAAGGAACATGTTCTATCCCAGTGCAAAGAAGCTAAGAACATTGATAAAAGGTTAGGGGAATTGTTAGCTGGAATAACCGATTTAGAGAGGAACATAAACGACCTGATGGAGCTGAAAAACACAGCATGAGAACTTCATGAAGCATACACAAGTATCAATAGCCAAATCAACGAAGGAGAAGAAAGGATATCAGTTTGCAGACCACCTTGCTGAAATAAGGCATGCAGACAAGACTAGAGAAAAAATAATGAAAAGAAATGAACAAAGTATCCAATAAATATGGGACTTCATAAAAGAGACTGAACCTACAATTGATTGGAGTACCTGAATGAAACAAGGAGAATGGAAACAAGCTGGGAAACACACTTCAGGATATTATCCAGGAGAACTTACACAACCTAGCAAGGCAGGCCAACATGCAAATTCAGGAAATACAGAGAACACCACTAAGATACTTCACAAGAAGGTCAACCCCAAGACACATAATCATTAGATTCTCCAAGGTTGAAATGAAGGAAGAATGTTAAGGGCAGCCAGACAGAAAAGCCAGGTCACCTACAAAGGGAAGCCCATCAGACTAACAGCAGACCTCTCAGCAGAAACTCTACAAGCCAGAAGACATTGGGGGCCAATATTCAACATTCTTAAAGAAAAGAATTTTCAACCCAGAATTTCATATCCAGTCAAACTAAGCTTCATAAGCCAAGGATAAATTAAATCCTTTCCAGACAAGCAAATGCTGAGGAATTTCGTTACCACCAAACCTGCCTTGCAAAACCTACTGAAAGAAGCACTAAATATGGAAAGGAAAATCCGGTATCAGCCACTGCAAAAACACACCAAAATTTAAAGATGAATGACACTATGAAGAAACTGCATCAACTAGTGTGTGAAATAACCAGAGAGCATCATGATGACAGGATAAAATTCATGTATAACAGTACTAACCTTAAATGTAAATGGGCTAAATGCTCCAATTAAAAGACACTGACTGGCAAATTGGAAAAAAATCAAGACTCATCAGGGTGCTGTATTAAGGAGACCATCTCAGGTGCAAAGACACCCATAGGCTCAAAATAAAAGGATAGAGGAATATTTACCAAGCAAATGGAAAGGAAGAAAAAAAAAAAGAAAAAAAAAAGCAAGGACTGCAATCCTAATCTCCTACAAAATAGACTTTAAACTAACAAAGATCAAAAAAGACCAAAAAGGCATTACACAATGGTTAAGGGAACAATTCAGCAAGAAGAGCTACCTCTTCTAAATATATATGCACACAATACAGGAGCACCCATATTCATAAAACAAGTTCTTAGAAACCCATAAAGAGACTTAGACTCCAACACAATAATAGTGGGAGACTTTAACACCCCACTATCAATACTAGATAGATCAAGGAGACAGAAAATTAACAAGGATATTCAGGACTTGAACTCAGCTCTGGATCAAGTGGACCTAATGGCCATCTACAGAACTCTCCACTCCAAATCAACAGACTATACATTCTTCTCAGTGCCAGATGACACTTATTCAAAAATCAACAACATAATTGGAAGTAAAACACTCCTCAGCAAAGGCAAAAGAACTAAAATCATAACAAAAATTATCTCAGACCACAGTGCAATCAAATTACAACTCAGGATTAAGAAACTCACTCAAGAGTGGGGGCGGAGCAAGATGGCCGAATAGGAACAGCTCCAGTCTCCAACTCCCAGCGCGAGTGACACAGAAGACCGGTGATTTCTGCATTTTCAACTGAGGTACTGGGTTTATCTCACTGGGGAGTGCCTGACAATCAGTGCTGGTCAGCTGCTGCAGCCTGACCAGCGAGAACTGAAGCAGGGCGAGGCATCGCCTCACCTGGGAAGTGCAAGGGGGAAGGGAATCCCTTTTCCTAGCCAGGGGAACTGAGACACACAACACCTGGAAAATCGGGTAACTCTCACCCCAATACTGCACTCTACCAAGGATCTTAGCAAACGGGCACACCAGGAGACTATATCCCACACCTGGCTGGGAGAGTCCCATGCCCACGGAGCCTCCCTCATTGCTAGCACAGCAGTCTGCGATCTCCCGCAAGGCAGCAGCGAGGCTGGGGGAGGGGCGCCCACCATTGCTGAGGCTTAAGTAGATAAACAAAGCGGCTGGGAAGCTCCAACTGGGTGAAGCTCACAGCAGCTCAAGGAGTCCTGCCTGTCTCTGTAGACTCCACCTCTGGGGACAGGGCATAGCTAAACAACAACAACAACAACAACAACAACAAGCAGCAACTGAAACCTCTGCAGACGCAAATGATTCTGTCTGACAGCTTTGAAGTGAGCAGTGGATCTCCCAACACGGAGGTTGAGATCTGAGAATGGACAGACTACCTGCCCAAGTGGGTCCCTGACCGCTGAGTAGCCTAACTGGGAGACATCCCCTCCTAGGGGCAGACCAACACCCCACACCTCACACGGTGGAGGACACCCCTGAGAGGAAGCTTCCATAGCAAGAATCAGACAGGTACATTCGCTGTTCAGCAATATTCTATCTTCTGCGGCCTCTGCTGCTGATACCCAGGCAAACAGGGTCTGGAGTGGACCTCAAGCAATCTCCAACAGACCTACAGCTGAGGGTCCTGGCTGTTAGAAGGAAAACTAACAAACAGGAAGGACACCCACACCAAAACCCCATCAGTACATCACCATCATCAAAGACCAGAGACAGATAAAACCACAAAGATGGGGAAAAAGCAGGGCAGAAAAGCTGGAAATTCAAAAAATAAGAGCACATCGCCCCCTGCAAAGGAATGTAGCTCATCGCCAGCAACAGATCAAAGCTGGACGGAGAATGACTTTGACGAGATGAGAGAAGAAGGCTTCAGTCCATCAAACTTCTCAGAGCTAAAGGAGGAGTTACGTACCCAGCGCAAAGAAACTAAAAATCTTGAAAAAAAAGTGGAAGAATTGATAACTAGAATAATTAATGCAGAGAAGGCCATAAACGAATGGACAGAGATGAAAACCATGACACGAGAAATACGTGACAAATACACAAGCTTCAGTAACTGACTCGATCAACTGGAAGAAAGAGTATCTGCGATTGAGGATCAAATGAATGAAATGAAGCGAGAAGAGAAACCAAAAGAAAAAAGAAGAAAAAGAAATGAACAAAGCCTGCAAGAAGTATGGGATTATGTAAAAAGACCAAATCTACATCTGATTGGGGTGCCTGAAAGTGAGGGGGAAAATGGAACCAAGTTGGAAAACACTCTTCAGGATATCATCCAAGAGAACTTCCCCAACCTAGTAGGGCAGGCCAACATTCAAATTCAGGAAATACAGAGAACACCACAAAGATCCTCCTCGAGAAGAGCAACTCCAAGACACATAATTGCCAGATTCACCAAAGTTGAAATGAAGGAAAAAATCTTAAGGGCAGCCAGAGAGAAAGGTCGGGTTACCCACAAAGGGAAGCCCATCAGACTAACAGCAGATCTCTCGGCAGAAACTCTACAAGCCAGAAGAGAGTGGGGGCCAATATTCAACATTCTTAAAGAAAAGAATTTTCAACCCAGAATTTCATATCCAGCCAAACTAAGTTTCATAACTGAAGGAGAAATAAAATCCTTTACAGATAAGCAAATGCTTAGAGATTTTGTCACCACTAGGCCTGCCTTACAAGAGACCCTGAAGGAAGCACTAAACATGGAAAGGAACAACCGGTATCAGCCACTGCAAAAACATGCCAAAATGTAAAGACCATCGAGGCTAGGAAGAAACTGCATCAACTAACAAGCAAAATAACCAGTAAATATCATAATGGCAGGATCAAGTTCACACATAACAATATTAACCTTAAATGTAAATGGACTAAATGTTCCAATTAAAAGACACAGACTGGCAAACTGGATAAAGAGTTAAAAAAAAATAATAATAATAATAATAAAAAGAAAGAAAGAAAAAAAAGAAACTCACTTAAAACCACAAAATTACATGGAAATTGAACAACCTGTTCCTGAGTAACTCCTGGGTAAATAATGAAATTAATTCAGAAATAAAGAAGTTATTTGAAACCAATGAGAACAAAGAGACAATGTACCAGAACGTCTGGGACACAGCTAAAGCAGTGTTAAGAGGGAAATTTATAACACTAAATGGCCATATCAGAAAGCTAGAAAAATCTCAAATCAATACCCTAACATCACAATTAAAAGAGCTAGAGAGTCAAGAGCAAACTAATCCAAAAGCTGGCAGAAGAAAGAAAAAACTAAGATCAGAATGGAATTGATGGAGATAGAGACACAAAAAATGCTCCAAAAAAATCAATGAATCCAGAAGCTTTATTTTTTGAAATAATTAGCAAAATAGACAGACCATTAGCTTAACAAATAAAAAAGAAGAGAGAGAAGATCAAATAGACACAATAAAAAGTGATAAATGAGATGTCACCACAGACCCCACAGAAATACGAACTACCATCAAAGAATACTATAAACACCTCTATGCAAATAAACTGGAAAATCTAGAAGAAATGGATAAATTTCTGGACACATACACCCTCCCAACACTAAATCAGGAAGAAGTCGAATCCCTGAATGGACCAATAACAAATTCTGAAATTGAGGCAGCAATTACTAGCCTACCAACCAAAAAACCCTAGGACCAGATTGATTCACAGCCAAATTCTACCAGAGGTACAAAGAGAAGCTGGTACAATTCTTTCTGAAACTATTCCAAACAATTGAAAAGGAGGGACTCTTCCCTGACTAATTTATGAAGCCAGCATCATTCTGATACCAAAACTGGTAAAAGACACAACAAAAAAAGAAAACTTCAGGCCAATATACCTGATGAACATTAATGTAAACATTTGGAGTAAAATACTGGCAAACCGAATCCAGCAACACATTAAAAAACTTATCCACTATGATCAAATCAGCTTCATCCCTGGGATGCGAAGCTAGTTCAACACATGCAAATCAATAAATGTAATCCATTGCATAAACAGAACCAAAGATTAAAAACCACATAATTATCTCAATAGATGCAGAAAAAGCCTTTGACAAAATTCAACTCCTTCTTGTTAAAAACTCTCAATAAACTAAATCTTGATGGACAACTTCTCAAAATAATAATAGCTATTTATGACAAACCCACAGCCAATATCATATTGAATGGGCAAAAGCTGGAAGCATTCCCTTTGAAAAGTGATACAAGACAAGGATGCCTTCTTTCACCACTCCTATTCAATATAGTACTGGATGTTCTAGCCAGGGCAATTAGGCAACAGAAGGAAATAAAACACATTCAAATAGGAAGAGATGAAGTCAGACTGTCTCTGTTTGCAGACAACATGATTTTATATTTAGAAAACCCCATCATCTCAGCCCTAAAACTCTTCAAACTAATAAGCAACTTCAGCAATGTCCTCGGATACAAAATCAATGTGCAAAACTCAAAAGCATTCATTCACACCAACAACAGACAAGCAGGGAGCCAAATCATGAATGAACTCCCATTCACATCGCCATAAAGAGAAGAAAATACTTAGGAGTAGAGCTAACAAAAGATGTGAAAGACCTTTTCAAGGAGAACTACAAACCACTGCTTAAGGAAATAAGAGCACATAAACAACTGGAAAAACTTTCCATCCTCATGGATATCGATTCTTCTTATCCATATCGATATCACAAAAATTGCCATAGTGCCCAAAGTAATTTATAAGTTTAATCCTATTCCAATCAAACAATCATTGACATTTTTCACAGAATTAAAAAAAAAAAAACTTTAAATTTCATATGGAAACAAAAAAGAGCCCATATAGCCAAGACAATCCTAAGAAAAAGAACAAAGCTGGAGGCATCATGCTACCTGACTTCAAACTATACTGCAAGGCTACAGTAACCAAAACAGCATGGTACTAGTATCAGAACAGACATGTGGACTAATGGAACAGAACAGAGACCTCAGAAATAACATCACAAATCTATAGCGATCTGATCTTCTACAAACCTGGCAAAAACAAGCAATGGGGAAAGGATCTCCTATTCAGGAATCCAGACCTCTTCCTTACACGTTATACAAAAATTAACTCAAGATGGATTAAAGACTTAAGTGTAAAACCCCAAAACCATAAAAACCCTAGAAGAAAACCTAGGCAATACCAGTCAGGACAAGGCCTGGACAAAGATTTCATGATAAAAATTCCAAAAGCAATTGGCACAAAAGCCAAAATTGACAAATGAGATCTAATTAAACTAAAGAGTTTATGCACAGCAAAAGAAATTATCATCAGAGTGAACAGAATGGGAGAAAATGTTTGCAATCTACCCATCTGACAAAGGGCTAATATCCGGAATTGACAAGGAACTTAAACATATTTACAAGAAAAAAAACAAACAACCCCATAAAAAAGGGGGGGCAAAGGATATGAACAGACACTTCTTAAAAGAAGACATTTTCACAGCCAACAAACATATGAAAACAAGCTCGACATCACTGATCATTAGAGAAATGCAAATTAAAACCACAATGAAATACCATCTCACACCAGTCAGAATGGCGATTATTAAAAAGTCAAGAAACAATAGATGCTGGTGAGGCTGTGGAAATAGGAATGCTTTTACACTGTTAGTGGGAGTGTAAATTAGTTCAACCATTGTGGAATACAGTATAGCGATTCCTCAGGGATCTAGATCCAGAAATACCATTTGACCCAGCAATCCCATTACTGGTTATATATCCAAAGGAATATAAGTCATTATACTATAAAGATAATGCACATGTATGTTTATTGCAACACTATTTACAATAGTGCAGTCATGGAACCAACCCAAATGCCCATCAATAATAGACTGGATAAAGAAAATGTGGTACATATACACCATGGAATACTACACAACCATAAAAAGGAATGAGATCCTGTCCCTTTCAGGGACATAAACAAAGCTGGAAGCCATCATCCTCAGCAAACTAATACAGGAACAAAAAAACAAACACTACATGTTCTCACTCATAAGTGGGAGTTGAACAATGAAAACACATGGACACAGGGAGGGGAACAACACACACTAGGGCCTGTTGGTGGGTGGGGGACAAGGGGAGGGAACTTAGAGGATGGCTCAATAGGTGTAGCAAACCACCATGCCCCACGTATGCCTATGTAACAAACCTGCAGGTTCTGCACATGTATCCTGGAACTTAAAGTAAAAGTTAAAAAAAAAAAAAAATAGGCCAAGTGTGGTGGCTCATGCCTGTAATTCTAGCAGTTTGGTAGGCTGAGGTGGGTGGATCATGTGTGCTCAGGAGTTCAAGACCAGCCTAGACAACATGGTGAAACCCTGTCTTTACCAAAAATACAATGAAAATTAGCCAGATGTGGTGGCATGTGCCTGTGGTCCCAGCTACTTGGGAGGCTAAGGTGGGAGGATCACTTGACCTGGGAGGTGGAGGTTGCAGTGAGCCAAGATTGCACCACTGCACTCAAGCCTGGGTTACAGAGTGAGACCCCATCTCAAAAAAAAGAAAACAAAAAACCAAAAAACCCAAAATAGCAATAGTAAGTCCTCCTCTATATGTAATTTAAGTGTAAGTAGATAAATTCTCCAATTTAATCTGTGTCCCCAAGAGACATAGGTTAGTAAAGTGGATTACAATGCAGGATCCAACTGTATGTTGTCTGTAGGAGACTCACTTTGGGTTTAACAATGTACATAGGTTAAAAGTGAAAGTATTGAAAAAGACTTTTTGTGCAAATAACAACTAAAAGAGAGCAAGGTTGATTATACTAATATCAGATAAAATAGAGTTTTGGACAAAAACTGTTACAAGAGACAAAGAAGAACACTGTATAATAATCATCCACCAATAAGATATCTAAATTGTAAACATATATGCACAAATCACCAGAACTCCTAAATATATGTGGAAAGCCTTGACAGAATTAAAGGGAGAAATAGATAGTTTTACAATAATAGTTGGAGACCAGTACCTCAATTTCAATAAAGGATAAAACAATCAGACGGAAGATTAACAAGAAAATAGAGAACTTGAACAGCATAGACCTATCAGATGTAACAGATATATACATAACATTCCACCCAAGAAGAGTAGAACATATATTTTTCTGCATATCTATTCCTTACACATAGATTATTCTCCAAGAAAGATGATGTGTTATGCCATAAAACAAGTCTTCAAAAAATTAAAATGACTGAAATAATACAAAGTACCTTTTCATTCCCAGTGGAATGAAACTAGAAACGAATAACAGAGGGAGAATTGGAAAATACGCAAATGTAGAAATTAGTCAACACACTCAAATAACAAATAAGTCAAAGAAAAAGTAAAAAGTAAAATTAAATATTGTTCATAGACAAATGAAAATGAAAACAAAACATACCAAAACTTATGGGATGTAATGAAAGCAGTGCCGAGAGGGAAATTTATAGCTGCAAATGCTTTCATTAAAAATGAAGGAATATCTCAATTTAACAATCTAACTTTATGTCTTAAGAACTATAAGAAGAACAAACTAAACAAAGCTAGAAGAAGAAGATAAATAATAAATATTAGAGCAGAAATAAACAAAACAGAGTATAGACAAACAATAGAGAAAGTCAACAAAATCAAGAATTTGTTATTTGAAAAGATCAACAAAATTGACAAACGTTTAGCCAAATTGACAAAGAAAAAGAGAGAGGACTCAAATACTTAAAATCAGAAAGGAAAAGGGGGACATAACTACTAATTTTATAGAAATAAAAAAATTAGAGTTTTATGAGCAATTGTACAGTAACAAGTTGGATCATCTAAATGAAATGAACACATTTCTAGAAACATGCAACCCATCAAAACTGAATCATGTCAAGAAGAAACAGTAAGTCTTAATATACTTGTAAGTAGTATGAAGATAAAAACACTAATTTAAAAAACTCATAGAAAGAAAAAAAAGCTTAGGACCAGATGGCTTCTCTCATAAATTGTATCAACAATTAAAAGAAGAATTGAAATCAATATACCTCAAACTGTTCCAAAAATCAGAGAGCAAATAATTCTTCCAAACTCACTCTATGACACCAGTCTTACCCTGGTAACAAAGCCAGTCAAATTCACTACATGAAAAGAAAACTATGGACCGATATCCCTTATGAATGTTGATGCAAAAACTCTCAACAAAACACTGGTAACTCATATTCAACAACATATTAAAAGGATTATACTCTATTACCAAGTGGGATTTACTCCTGGAACGCAAGGATGGTTGACTATACAAAAAACAGTCAATATAGTGCAATACATTAGCAGAATACATTTATTAATAAATACATGATTATCTCAATAAGTACAGGGAAAGCATTTGACAAAATTGAACACCTTTTCATGATAGAAAAAAACCTCAACTAACTAGGAATTAAAGGAAATTATCTCAACATAATAAGGGCCATATATGAAAAACCTACAGCTAACATCATATTAAATGGTGAAAGACCGAAAATGTTTTATCTTAAATTAGGAACGAGGCAAGAATGTCTGATTTAGCCACTTCTATTCAATGTAGTATTAAAAGTGCTAGCCAGATCAAATAAGAAGAAAATATATAAAAATTGGACAGAAAAAAGTAAAATTATCTTTGTTTGCAGATGACATAATCTTATATGTAGAAAGCCCTAAAGATTCTGCTCCAAACAATTGGAAGTAATAAATGAATTCAGCAAAATTGTAGGATAAAAAAACATGCAAAAACAGCTGTGTTTCTATATGTTAACAATGAACAACCTGCAAAATAATTTAATAAAACCATGCCATTTATAATGATATGAAATGAATAAAATACTTATGTACAAATTTAAAGCAACAAGGTGAAGACTCCTACACTGAAAAGTATAAAATGTTGCTAAAAGAAATTAAAGAAGATACAAATAAATAGAAGAACATCTTTCCATTTGATTGAAACACTTAATATTGTCAAGATTTTGAAACTACCCAAAGTGGTCTACATATTCATTGCAATCCCTAACAAAATCAAAATCCCTAAGATGTTTTTGCATAAATAACAAAATTCATCCTAAAATTCATATGAAATCTCAAAGGACCCTGAATGACCAAAACAGTCATGACAAAGAACAAAGTTGAAGGTAGCACATTTCCTAATTTCAAAACGTACCAAAAAGCTATAGTAATCAAAAGTGTATGGTACTGGCATATATACCAACGTATAGTCTAATGTAACTGAAGAGAGGTTCCAGAAATAAACCCTCACATATGTGATCAAATGATTTTTTACACCAGTGCAATGACCATTCATAAGGAAAACCAGACTTTCTCAAATGGTCCTGGAAAAACTTGATATACATGTGCAAAACTAAAATTATAAAAATATTAAGTCGAACTTTATCAAAAGACCTAAATGTAAGGTCTATAACAATAGCCCTCTCAGAAGCAGCATAAATGAAAAGCTTCACAACAACGGATTTAGCAGTGATTTCTTGGATACAACAACAAAAATGTAGACAACAACATGAAAGTATAAATTGGACTACATTAAAATTTAAAACTTCTGTGCATCAAAGGAAACAATCAATAGGGTGAAAAAACCACCAAGATCATGAGAGAAAACATTTCCAAATTATATATATGTTAAGAGGTTAATATCTAGAATATAAAGAACTTCTACAACTCAACAATAGAAAACAACCTAATTTCAAAAATGGACAAAGAACTTAGGCATTTTTCCAGAGAAGATACAAAAATGGCTAACAAACACATGAGAAGATGCTCAACATCACTAATCATTAGTATTAATGCAAGCCAAAACCACAGTAAGATGCCACTGCACACCCACTAGAATAACTATTATAAATAGAAAACTAGAAAATAATAAATGTTAATGAAGTATGGACAAATTGTAATATTTGTGTATTGCTGGAGTGAATATAAAATGCTGGAGACACTACAGAAAACAGTATGGTGGTGCCTCAAAAATTCAAAATATAATTATTTTTAGTGCATATAAATTATATACCCACTCTGGGTATCTACTAAAAAAAATTGGAAGTAGGGACTTGGATAGATATTTGTACTTTCATGTTCACAGCAGCATTATTCACAATAGCCAAAAGGTGGAAGCAATTCAATTGTTCATACATAGATGAATGAATAAACTAAAAACAAATATTCTATCTATAGTGTATATGCCTTAAATAGGAAAGAAATTCTCACATATGCTACGACACGGATGAACCTTGAAAGACATTATGCTAAGTTAAATAAGACCACTACAAAATGACAATTACTGTATGATTTCACTTATCTGAAGTACTTAGATTAGTCAAATTCAGAGACAAAAAGTAGAATGGTAGTTGCCATGGGCTGAGGTGGGGGAAAATGAGAAGTTACTGTTTAATGGGTATAGAGTTGTATTTGAGGAGGATAAAAAAGTTCTGAAGATAGATAGTGGTGATGGTTGTATAACAATGTAAATGTACTTAACTTGAACTGGGCACTTAAAAGTGGTTAAAATGGGCCGGGTGCAGAGGCTCACACCTGTAATCCCAGTAATTTGGGAGGCGGAAGTGGGTGGATCGCTTGCGGTCAGGGATTTGAGACCAGCCTGACCAATATGGTGAAACCCCGTCTCTACCAACAAAAAAAAAAAAAAAAAAAAAAAAAAGCAAAAATTATCCGGGCGTGGTGGTGGGCGCCTGTGGTCCCAGCCACTCAGGAGGCTGAGACAAGGAGAATTTCTTGAACCCGGGAGGCAGATGTTGCAGTGAGCCGAGACTGTACCACTGTACTCCAGCCTGGGTGACAGAGTGAGACTCGGCCTCGGAAAAAAAAAAAAAAAAAAAAGGTTAAAATGGTACGAACAAACACAAAACTCCTTGTAGGATTCTCAAATAGCCAGTTTAGGAATCACTACCCTAAAGTTATCTGCCTTAAATTCTCTCTCCTCAGAAATTTAAGAACCTGTAAAATAAGATGACCACTCCCAAGGTGAGCAGGAATATGAATCTTCACTGTTTCCATAACTACTTGCTAGACATTGACTATTCATTAGTTATTTGGTAAGCAACATTCTCGAACTGTGAATGGTCTTTGCCATAAATGCATATGTGTGGCCTAATGCCAGAAATAGAACCATAGAAGAACCCTGCTCTCTTAAAAACTCTTAAATCTATTCTACAGCATAATGATAGCTAATGTTTATTGAATGTTCCTATGTTCCACGATCTCTAAAAGTGTTGCAAGCCCATTGTCATTTTTTACTATTCTCAAACCCAAGCATTTTAAAATTCATATACTATATAGTATAAGTCCATTTTCTCCCTTTCCACAGTCACTGATGTTGGTGAAAAGTTAGTCATAATCAGTTGGCAAATTTGTCTCAGTTATCTAAGCTGCTTTGTTTCCTAGACTCTGGCATTTGAATCCCAGCTTTGGGTTCTGACCATGATCCCAGTCACTTAGGATTTCTGCCTTTCTATCTCTGGAATCCTGTCTGCTTCTGTCTCTGGTCTTAAATTTTCTCAACTTATTTGTTAACAGACTTGCTTAATTAGTTTCCTTCATGATTTTGTCCCCAGTCAATATCTTAAATCCTCTGCTTACTGTGTTTCTCTCGCTGGAGTGCAACTCCTAGTTTTAGTCCTTGAAGTTTCAGGAACTGCACATAAATTTAAATTTCTTTGCAGGGTGGACATTCCTGAATAGTGGCAGGTGGAAGTGGGGTTAATAAGGGGATGAGAAAGACAGGATCTCTTTTGCCACCAGATTCAAATGATGCCACTTAGATTAGAGCCACTTAATCCTCTAAAAGTTACTGATGAGAAGCCTATCTCAGCTGAAATGGAAATTGACATTTTATGTCTTTCAACAGCAGGTCAGAATTGACAGATACCAATTAGGATTTCTCAGTGAAAACCACTTGCTATTTCCAACTCTTCAGATCTTGTTTCTGAAGTGAAATATTCTCTGAAAAAGTAGCTTATGGCTTGGTTCCAAAATTGTCTAGCAAGCACGTCAAAAGCTGAACAATGATTTCTCTGCCAATTGCAAAGTATTTTCATTAATGTTAAATACCCACTTTTTCAAATCAACTAACTTGTATCAACTAAGAAAGCTTCTTACTCTACTCAGCAAATTTTACATCAAATACATTGGTAAAGACCTGGCGCAAGATAAAGAAAATGTAAAGACAAAATTAGTTTTTGTTTGTTTTTAAATCATCGCCTCATGCATTCTGTCTAATTTAAATAATCCACTAAGAAGTTTACCTAGTACCAAGAACTGTCCCTAGGCCAAATTGTAAAATAGTAAGAAATGTAATTTTGTTTTTGTCTCCCTTCTTTTTGTGGGTTGTTTCCTCCTTTTCAAGTCCCTAGCCCCACCTACTCCATTGCTACTTACTATTTACAATATCATGTCTTTTCACAACTGGCAAAATTAATTCATGTTGTTAGCATTACCACTTACTCAGGAGCAGTACATAAAATTAATATTTGAAAGGACTCTCCAGGACCTTTAGTTAATTAAAGGAATGATTTGTTAATGATTTAATTTTAGGTACCAACAGGAAGTCTTCAGGAAAGGAAAGAGTTAAAGAATGAGAAACCTTCTCGAATTCCTCACATCACACCATACACCAGGCAGCCTAACAACCACAATTTCACTTAACACATACTCATTTAATATGGGGAATTCCCTAACCAAATTCTTATATTCTTACCTGTTTTGTCGTGTTAACAAAAAATAAGAAATTAAAAAAAAAAAATGACATCAGGAACTCCTTTGCTACCATTCTGCTTGGCTCACAGTAAAAAGTCTCCTCTCCATTTATTCTTTTTAATCTCACCTCCTTGGCAGAAATTATTATATTCTTTATCAAGTTGGTCAAGAGGAAGATGGACAGACTAATCCCAAACAGTCTTGGAGTCTTATCAAAATCCTCTCTGTGTGCCACTATACAATTGAAAACTCGAGATCTAAAACTGGGTACATATTTTTTAAAAATAATGCTCATTTGTAAATTTGAACATAAATATGGTGTGATTATGGGATTCCTAATCTAAGAATTACTCTTTTTTGATGTTCTGCTCTAAAGGTCTCTTCCAAAACCAGGTAGTATTTAACAAATCGTGATTATTTATAAGTGAATATTCCTTTAAACCATGCCCCATTGATACAAGAAGCGTCTATCAATCAAGATTGTCTCATTATTTCCTCTTAATTCAGAATTGGTTATTCAACTGGAACTGTATTGTTTCCCCTAACTCATCGGCTTTCTTGCTTTCATCAAGTTTTTTTCCAAACCTATAATTTATAATTTTGATGCTATTAGGTCCATGAAAATTGGAAATTTGCAACCATTCTGCATGTACTAATTATTAATAACTGTAAGGAGAGAAATAATTTACTTGTGCCAAACCCCAAACTCAGACTGCTTACCTTGGGAACTTATTTTGGTATTTCATAGGAAGTAGATTACTTCATTTGGAAATATGTATTAGAAATCATGTAGTGATTAGACTTTTTGGCAAATATTTTTATCCTATGTCTTCTTCATAATTATTTTTCTCTAGGGTAGCTACTATTCCTTCTGTATTTAAATATCTTTTTTATGTTATCAAATCTTTAGGGCATTAAAAAGAATCACAGATTTAACATAGCATAACAAAATCTGATTAGAATATGGTCCAGTGATGCCAGAAGATATAGAGAAAGTCTAGTTATAGCACATAATTAAACCACATGGAAATGCTTGTTTCCTTTGACAGAAATTTTAATTGTGTCAATAAAAAGCAAAGAAGAACTTATTTAGTTCAGGATATTTTTAGCATAATTGAATATACATTTTAATTTCTCCTAAGTCACATAATATTTTCCCATAAATCACTTTATTAATACGCCCTTTGTTTTGTGATAATACTTCCTGTAACCAATAAAACTCTCAATGCTATTTGTTTTCTTTATGTATTTCTAGATCTCAATTGATGCCAAATTTTCTAAGTGACAGGAAAAAAAATGTTGTGAATGAGAACTAATTAATTCCATAGCACCCTCCCACTAACATAGGGTGCAAGTCATTCTCTCTGTATAATACCTTTAAAATACTTTAAAATACCATAGCCTACTCCTTTTCTTCTTGCAACTTCATTATCTAGTCTTCATCTGGAATACTATAAAATTGTTGTTCCTAGATTACAGTTTATTATTTAAACCAGTGCCATTCCAGACAAATGAGAAAAATAAAAACAACATTGAATTTTTCATAACATTAAATGTATTACATTTTTACATAGGCAAACGTGTGTCATCGGAGTTCGTTATATAGATCATTTCATCACCCAGGTATTAAGCCTAGTATCCATTAGTTATTTTTGCTGATCCTCTCCCTCCTCCCACCCTCCACGTTACAGCAGGCCCCAGCGTATATTACGGTTTTTAATAGACTGCCTTTTATTCTAAAATTGTGTTAGTTTTATGTGTGTGAAATTATCATAAAAGTGAACTAAAATTTTAATGGTTTCAACAAGCGAAATAAAAAGCTGGCAACCTTATGTTGGTTCCTAAACTTGGGGAGACAATTTGCTTGTCCATGACATCCATGAATCTCAAAACTACTTCAGAAAATTACATTTATATGGTTTTTGAGAATGTGATTTTATTTCCTTCCTTAGGACTCCTGAGGATAGTAATAATGTTTTTATCACTTATATTTTATCGCTTATTCCTTTTTACCTAAATCCTAATGTCCAAATACATAGTTAGTTTTTACCCACTCAGACTTTGAAGGCACAAATAATAATATTTAGCATTTAAATTTTGTTTGGTAAGATTCTAAATCTTTTTCAATTATTATAAATTCCAAATCTCTTGCAATAATTTTTCAATTGGTATACATATATATATATACATATACCTAGGAATACAGCTACCCAAGGAAGTGAAATATCTCTATAGGGAGAATGACAGAAGACAGCTGAAAAGAAAAAAAACAGAGATGACATAAATAAATGAAAAAACATCTCATGCTTATAGATTGGATGCATCAATATCATTAAGAATCCTAGAAGTAAATCTAGGAACCTTCTTTACAAAAGTCTTAGCAACGAATTTTTGGCTAAGTTCTTAAAAGCAATTACAAGAAACAAAACTTGACAAGTAGGTCTTAAACTAAAGAGTTCCTTCACAGAAAAAAAAAAAAAACTATCAATAGAGTAAATAGAAAATTTATTGAATGAAAGAAAATAGTCACAAACTATGCATCCTACAAAGGTCTAATATCCAGAATCTATAAGGAACTCCAACAAATTAATAGGCAAAACCAAATAACCCTATTAAAAATGGGCAAAGTACATAAACAGACACTTTTCAAAAGAAGACAGGCATGTGGCCAACAAACATCAAAAGACAAATGCAAAATACAATGAAGTAGCATCTCACACCAGTCAGAATGGCTATTATTAAAAATTCAAAAAGCAACAGATGCTGGTGAAGCTACAGAGAAAAGGGAATGCTTATACACTGCTGTTGGGAATAAAAATTTGTTTAGCCACTGTGGAAAGCAGTTTGGAGATTTCTTAAAGAACTGAAAACGGAATTACCATTTGACCCAGCAATCCTATTACTGGGTATATACCCAAAGGAAAATATATCATCATATCAAAAAGACATATGCACTTGCATTTTTATTCCTGCACCACTCATGATAGCAAAGACATGGAATCAACCTAGGTGCATTGGATAAAGAAAGTGTGGTATGTATGCATCATGGAATACTATGCAGCCATAAAAAAAATGAAACCATGTCCTTTGCAACAACATGGATAGAACTAGAGACCATAATCCTAAGGAAATTAATGCAGAAACTGAAAACCAAATACTGCATGTTTTTACTTGTAAGTGATAGCTAAGCATTGAACACCCATGGATGTAAACACAGGAACAATAGACACTGCAGATTCCTAGAGAGAGGAGGGGAGGAATGGGTTTAAAAACTATCTATTGGGTACTATGCTCAATACCTGAGTGCAACATACCTGTGAAACAAATCCATACATGTACCTTCTATATCAATAATAAAGGATAAAAATATTTAAAATTCAAATATGTAGATACAATTTTTTAAAAAGTATTTTGTGTCCTCTTTTATTTCACTGAGCAGTGGTTTGTAGTTCTCCTCAAAGAGGTCCTTTACATCCCTTGTAAGTTGGATTTCTAGATATTTTATTCTCTTTGAAGCGAGAACATACCATGCTCATGGATAGGAAGAATCAATATCGTGAAAATGGCCATACTGCCCAAGGTTATTTATAGATTCAATGCCATCCCCATCAAGCTACCAATGAGTTTCTTCACAGAATTGGAAAAAACTGCTTTAAAGTTCATATGGAACCAAAAAAGAGCCTGCATCTCCAAGACAATCCTAAGTCAAAAGAACAAAACTGGAGGCATCATGCTACCTGACTTCAAACTATACTACAAGGCTACAGTAACCAAAACAGCATGGTACTGGTACCAAAACAGAGATATAGACCAATGGAACAGAACAGAGCCCTCAGAAATAATATCACACATCTACAGCCATCTGATCTTTGACAAACATGACAAAAACAAGAAATGGGGAAAGGATTCCCTATTTAATAAATGGTGCTGGGAAAATTGGCTAGCCATAAGTAGAAAGCTGAAACTGGATCCTTTCCTTACTCCTTATACGAAAATTAATTCAAGATGGATTAGAGACTTAAATGTTAGACCTAATACCATAAAAATCCTAGAAGAAAACCTAGGTAGTACCATTCAGGACATAGGCATGGGCAAAGACTTCATGTCTAAAACACCAAAAGCAACGGCAGCAAAAGCCAAAATTGACAAATGGGATCTCATTAAACTAAAGAGCTTCTGCACAGCAAAAGAAACTACCATCAGAGTGAACAGGCAACCTACAGAATGGGAGAACATTTTTGCAATCTACTCATCTGACAAAGGGCTAATATCCAGAACCTATAAAGAACTCAAACAAATTTACAAGAAAAAAACAAACAACCCCATCAAAAAGTGGGCAAAGGATATGAACAGACATTTCTCAAAAGAAGACATTCATACAGCCAACAGACACATGAAAAAATGCTCATCATCACTGGCCATCAGAGAAATGCAAATCAAAACCACAATGAGATACCATCTCACACCAGTTAGAATGGCGATCATTCAAAAGTCAGGAAACAACAGGTGCTGGAGAGGATGTGGAGAAATAGGAACACTTTTACACTGTTGGTGGGATTGTAAACTAGTTCAACCATTATGGAAAACAGTATGGCGATTCCTCAAGGATCTAGAACTAGATGTACCATATGACCCAGCCATCCCATTACTGGGTATATAACCAAAGGATTATAAATCATGCTGCTATAAAGACACATGCACACGTATGTTTATTGTGGCACTATTCACAATAGCAAAGACTTGGAATCAACCCAAATGTCCATCAGTGACAGACTGGATTAAGAAAATGTGGCACATATACACGATGGAATACTATGAAGCCATAAAAAAGGATGAGTTTGTGTCCTTTGTAGGGACATGGATGCAGCTGGAAACCATCATTCTCAGCAAACTATCACAAGAACAGAAAACCAAACACCGCATGTTCTCACTCATAGGTGGGAACTGAACAATGAGATCACTTGGACTCGGGAAGGGGAACATCACACATCGGGGCCTATCATGGGGAGGGGGGAGGGGGGAGGGATTGCATTGGGAATTATACCTGATGTAAATGATGAGTTGATGGGTGCTGACGAGTTGATGGGTGCAGCACACCAACATGGCACAAGTATACATATGTAACAAACCTGCACGTTATGCACATGTACCCTAGAACTTAAAGTATAATTATAATAATAATAAACAAAAAAAAGAAAAACAAAACAAAACAAACAAAAAAAAGTATTTTGAGGTAGTTCCAAAAAGCAACAGTAGATGGTGCTAGTGATTTTCTAACAAAATAATTTTCGCCCTTAAATTTACTAAAAAATGAAAGGATAAATGAATGAGTCAAGGCTTGAACAAAGGTCCAAAGCTTTAGGATGCTAAAAGGAGTTAAGGTTAAAAGACTAAATTAATTTGTTGAAACATCTACATTTCTAACTTGAAGTGCAACAAACTGTGCCACACCAAATCTCTTTTCTCTGACTTCAGGGTTGTTTTATACATGGAAATGCCATGAAAATACTTTTCAGATAAAACATGGATCTAAATGAACACTCCTGATTCTTTATAGAGAAAAGGGCCCTTAGAATATTGCTCAAGTAACTCCCAAAAGGATACTATGTGGCATATTGAAAAGGGTACATTCAAATCATTAGCATTGCTCTGAATAGAAGAAATAACACATGTGGGTCACGAATCTTGGCAGTTTTGTGCTGCCCTGAGAAATAAACAAGTTATTTTTTATGTTAAATTTCTACCAAAAAGGTAGCCTGTTTGTTATATTGTTATTCCTAGGAGCAAACTTTAAAAATTATGAGATTTACATGGAAATGAACCACATGAGAAAAAAAAAAAAAAAAAAAAAAAACTTTGAGATTTAGATTGCACTTAGTTTGTGTGATAATGTAACAATAGAAATGAAGTGATTGTGCTTCTGAAAATATTTTTGGCAGAGATATAATAAGGTCATAAGTCATAACTTGTCTCATTCTTCCCACTTTATTTTTATTCTTATTCTTGGAAACTGAATTTCCCAAAGCAATTCTAAAATTATACACATATGATCCTGGGGGCATCTGAGTTGGACCAGACCGGGGGAAGTGGAGAGACACTACATGGCTTATTGTTTTGTTCCAGTGTTTGTTAGCATTTAAATGTTAAACTGTTTTTGTCCTCCCTAGAAAGAACTAAAATAACGTGGCTTCATGGAAGTAGTAGAATGCGAATCATGTCAAAACAATCCAGTGAAGCCTTTAAAAAGCCAATGTTTAAAGCATATACCTTTTAAAATAATCATAGTCCATCAAAATCCCGTCCGTGTCTTAATAAGGTACATAAAAAAAAATTATAAGTAGATTTGTGCCTATCTGCAAATATATACTCATTTTCAGAAGAAAAATGAGAGAATGAGTTTATACAGTTTATTCAAATCAACTAGTTAGTCCTCTGCCAAAGACCAGTTGTTTTGTAACTGCCCAATGGCCTCACCTTGCCCGCTGCTTATACACTGTCGATTTACCAAGACGGGATTGCAATACAGAAAGAGTAACTCGTGCTGAGCTGGCCGTGTGGCAGACCAGTTTTATCATTACTCAAAGCAGTCTCTCAAGAATTTGGGGACCAGAGATTTTAAGGATAACTTAGTGGGCAGGGGGCCATTGAATTGGGAGTGCCGATTGGTTGGGTCAGAGATGAAATCATCCGGAGAGGAAGCTATCCTCTTATACTGAGTCAGTTCTTGGGTTGGGGCCACAAGACCCAGGTGAGCCAGTTTATCGATGTGGGTGGTGCCAGCTGATCCATTGAGTGTAGAGGTTGCAAAATATCTCAAACACTGATTTTAGGTTTTACAATAGTGATATTATCCCCAAAAGAAATTTGAGAGAGAAGGATTAGAATCTTGTAGCCTCTAGTTACATGATTGCTAAACCATAATTTCTAATCTTGTGGCTAATTTGTTAGTCCTGCAAAGGCAGTCTAGTCCCCAGTCAGGAAGAGGGTTTGTTTTGCGAAAGGCCTCTTATAGTCTTTGTATGAAAGCTAAACTATAAACTAAGTTCCTCCCAAAGTTAGTTTGATCTATGCCTAGGAGTGAACAAGGATAGCTTGGAGGTTAGAAGCAAGACGGAGTGGGTTAGGTTAGATCTCTTCCATTGTAATAATTTTCTGTTATAATCTTTGCAAAGACGGTTTCAGTTTCACTGATTCAATTTTTAAGCAAACAAGTTTAGGCACTCAAAGATATTTAGATTCTATAGCTCACCTTATTTTGTGAGAAATCACTAAAGCTTTTTTCACATAATAAGAGGAGCCATAAGGACATGATTTGTCAGCACCCATGGGACCCTAAGACTTTTTTTATACTGGTAAACAGAAGCATAAAAATTTCTAAAACTGGGGAGAATGCCATATTTTCTTCCTAAGCATTTTGAATTATTTGGAAAATGTAAGCTCTACTCTCAGACACTTTTGTGAATAATCCACTGAGCCTATATGACAAGCATCAGGCATTTTAGGGGTGTGGCGTATCGTTTATTTCAGTTCACCATTATCGAAACCACTATAATGATTTAATTAGAATACAGGATTTTTTTGATCTTGTGTTCCTCTAACTCCTTTACCTAAAACCTCTGGTTCCAGATCAGATCTTGAAATTGCCCTAAATTATAACATGTAATGGAGTGAATTATCTATACAATTCTTCCTGTTATTAGAAACTGTGTAATATTTCATGTGAGTATTCTATCACAATCGAAGGTCATAATTTTTACAAACATGCACAACTGACTATTGTGTTTAAAGTGGTAAAGTCTCATTTATTTCGTAGTATTATGAATCTGTTTATTCTCTGAAAGTTCACAATGAAATGTAACCCAGAGGGAATAAGATTTAGCCCAATCGCTGTCATGTGGAGCTTAGTGCAGACACTATACTGTTTTGGTCAGGTGTTAAGAACTGTGAAAATTGCCAGACTTCAGTAGATAATTATTCACCCTAAGTGTTAAAAATAATAATAGTAAGAATTTACATTTCTGGTAGGTGCATTTTTAAACAGAAAAAATAACTGAATGTCATTGTTTCAACATGAGTATCAAAGGAAGCACATTCTTGTTAAATATTATCATTACACTATTAATGTGAAAATTTTTGAAAAGGGAATGTGAAGAAAGAAGTAAAAAGCACATTTTTACCTGGACTCATTTTGATAAGCCTTTCCATTTAATATAGCACTTTAAACTTATTTTTTTACTTTTATTTGTAAATATAGATAATAATTGCTTATACTATGGGGCCCCTCATTAAAGAAAGAGAGGGAATAAATATATTGGGTACCTACTGTATGCCACTCTTGTCAATAGCTGCTTTATACCTATTATCTCATTTATAGATATTTATGGGTGTTACTAGTGGAAAATCCCCTGAAAGAGTTTGAGATTATTGATTTTTATGTTTGTATTTTAAAATTTTTGAATTTTAAATTTTGTAGGCACATAATATATTTATGAGGTGCATGAGATTTTTGTTTGTTTGTTTGGAGACAGAGTCTCACTCTGTCACCCAGGCTGGAGTGCAGTGGCGTGGTCTCGGCTCACTGCAATCTCTGCCTCCTGGGTTCAAGCGATTCTCCTGCTTCAGTCTCCTGAGTAGCTGGGACTAAAGGAAGCCCGGCTAATTTTTGTATTTTTAGTAGATACATGGTTTCACCATGTTAGCTAGGATGGTCTCAATCTCCTGACCTCGTGATCCACCCACCTCGTCTTCCCAAAGTGCTGGGATTACAGGCGTGAGCCACCGCACCCGGCTGTACATGAGATGTTTTGATACTGTATGTTTGTGTTTTAAACGAGAACCTCAAATACTAATAGGATATGGGAGAAATGGAATCTATACAAAAACAAGTATATCCACATAGCTAATCTAGAGTTTGAAATAGCTATAGTTTAAGATCAGAAAATAACCCCTATGATGAATTATAGGTTTTATATATGTCAAATCTAAAAGGTAAATCTTCTGCTTGTCCAAGACTTTGAAGAGGTAGGCATGCTTAGCATAGACTGGATATTTTATTGGATGTTAATTATTTACACATGAGTGTCTGTCCTTCATGGAAAGAAATCTTTGCAATCATCAACCAGTGTTATAAAATCTTACGACAACACTGCAGCAAACAATACTGTCTCTTACTGTCTCTGAAACGCAAAACAGAATTTAACCAAAGCAAATGGTGTTAAAGAAAAATACCACAATGTCTTTAATGAAACTGCTCTTGAGCTGGGTTTAATTGGTGAAAGGGGATAGAAGAAATAAAGACTTTATTTTTTGTTCTTAGGGGAACATTTTACGTAAGGGCCATTGTAATGTAGATTATAAGTTTAAGCTGGTTCAATGGGCCTAAGTAAAATAGAAATGCAAAAAATACAAAATTTCATCTTGGCCTCCGTGTTCCTGTGCACACTTGGGCATATAGTTAAACATGGGTGGAGATGAGAAGACATAACATTCTCATGTAGTCGAGTCACAATTTAGATACCACATTAGTTATGAAATGATGTCTCATCTTTTCTTAACCATAAGATAATAAGTCCTAAGCGCATTGTTTATTAAACTAAAGCTGATGCTGGGCAGAGCCTCTCATTTTGAAACTGAAATAACAAGTAGAGAATGTAACAATTGTAACTGATACCTGGTTTATGTCCGGGATAAAAGTTTCGCTAGAAAAGCCAGGGCTGGCCCAGTATGTGCCAGCCCTACTCCTAACAAAGCAGTAATGGCAGGTGCCTTTGACAGAAAATAGCATTACAAAAGCAAAATTTGTAACACCCTTTGTTTGTATAAATTGTTGGCTCTGGCTTGTATTAGGAAGGGCAGCACTGAGATGTTTTAGGACATGAGAGAGTAATGGAAAGTAAAAACTAACAGTGACAGGTGTCATTTCTATGAGCTATAAGCTCCTCAAGGGCAAGGGCCATTCCTTATTTGTGGTCTGTAGCCCCATTTTGCCTACCATAGTAATCTGCGCTAAGTGTATGTGCAATAAACATATGTTGATGAAAATACTGGCTCTGAAGGGTTAAGATGACTTAAAACACAATGAGAAGCAGTTGGGTGATCATGAACCTTGAGAGAATGAACAATAACCCTTTTACTGAGTTAAGTGACCTAATATTTTGATATGTAAGTGCTAGGGATCCTTCAAGAATGCTGCCGTCTAGGAGTCAGCCTCCTCAAATAATAATACATATTACGTAAATCCAACCAAACATTTATTCCAGCCCTCTAAGAAGATTATCTGTAATTAGGCAGTGTCTTAGGTTTAACAACTTCAAAGAGAATTATCAGAGCAAGGGTAATTCTTAGAAAAAAATTTTTTTTTTTCAGAAAACTAAAAGCCTGTACTCTACTCTTTTAGTATGAAAAACGTCAACATTGTATTTATTTTTAATAAATGATAAATATCACAGCAAAAACAATGTTCTAGAAACTACTACTCATGCTGCATAGTGAGGTTAAAACCTAGGTGAATGGAATAAATGGCAAGAAAGTGAGCTCTCATTCCCCTCTTCAAACATCTAATCATCAATGCTGTAAATCCATTTCATCTCTGTCAATTGAGCAGAGGAATTAGAGGGATTTTTCACATAAGGCTTATTACAAATAGCCAAATTTGAACCACATTTTGCAAGATGTCGATCCTTTTTGAAGATGGTCCATTATCATTATAAAAGTATTTGTCATAAGGATTGTATGAGTTGGTAATAGATTATGGTGTTACTTTTGTATGTGATATGAAAATTCTAATAATCAAAGAGTCTTCTTTAATAGAAAAATACAAAAATAGCATTTACAAATCAAGGAAAGCTCACATGAGCAAAACTTGATATATGTGGGAAACAGAAATATATCATGAGGAAAGAACAGCTGTAGGAGAAAATGCCATTCTTGGAAAGTAAGCAGCATCTGAGTTTAAAAGGTCTTGCTGCACTGTAAGTATTAGGGAAAAGTCTGATGTTCATTTTTAATGATAAAAATGAGACTTTAAAAAAGCTATTATATAAGAATGATATTATTTTAAAGTGCTAGTGTGACACAAAATAATCAATTATGCACAATCTTTTTCTAAAGCTGATTTTAAATGACATCTCATAAAGAAAGAAGACTTCTTTGCAAAGGACACTGCAGGAAAATGAACATTTCATCTTCTAAATATATAGAAAACCATCTTCTCCTCTTTCTTTTCTACACCTGAGGAAGAGGTGTTTCCCCTTTCAGTCTTTCTTGAATTGTGCTCTTTAGCCCAGTTTTGCAGTTTGGCTATGATTCCACTTCATTTTGCTTACATTCTCTCTATGCAACTGAAAGTACACTTGAAGCAGGGTTCATAACCAGGCATCAGCCCACAGCAATGGAGGATTCTCAGAATGTACATCAGAAAAAATTTAAATCTCAATTTTCACTAACCTAACTAAAATTTGACATTACCTTATATTATGATAATAGGCAACAAACCACAATAGGATTAGCAGTACTTGTGACTCTGTCAACAATAGAAATTGCAGATATTTTTATATCACATAACTGTCATTACAGATGTTTTAAAATGTTATTTATATACATCAGAACTTTAGAGTTATGATAGTTATTAGACTACGTGATTTCAGTCTTCCTGTCTACAGAGACTTATGCCACATAGACACCTAACTATTCAGCATCTTTGCATCTACTTGTTGTTCAGCCACCAAACAATGAAGTCATATGTTATCACATTGGTTACCCAGGCATAAGTTTCCTTCTGATATTCTCTACCTGTAATTGATCATCGATCAATACATGTCAGGAGGTGACTCAAAGACAAATCCAGAGTTTAATGTTTTTACTAAGTATATTTATTCAAGTAACAATGATCTTGACACTGACATGTCTTTTGAAAAATTAAACCTAATTTAAAATTTTCCATATTGTATTTTATTTATTTTTATTTTAGTTTTTAATTGGTGAACAAAATTGTACGTGTTTTTATGTACAACATAGTGTTTCATGTATATATGCAGTGTAGAATGACTAAATCTAGCTAGTTAACATATGTATTAACTCACATAGTTATCATTTTTGTGATGAGAACACTTAAGAACTGCTCTTAGCATTTTTCAAGAACATTTTTATTAACTGTAGTCATCATGATGTACAATTTTTTGAACTTATTCCTTCTGAGATTTTTTTATCCTTTAGCTAATATCTCCACAACACCCCCCTTCAAATACTCCAGCCCATCATAGCCACCACTCTATAATTCTATGATCTAATATTTTATATTCCACATACAAGTGAGATTATGCAGTATTTACATTTCTGTACCTGGCTTACTTCACTTAACTTAATGTCCTCTGGGTTCATTCATGTTGTCAGAAAAGGCAGGTTTTTCTTCTTTTATAGCTGAATAGTATTCCATTGTGTATTTATGCCACATTTTCTTTATCCATTCATTCATTGGTAGACATAGTGAATAATGCTGCAATGAACATGAGAGTGCAAATATCTAATTGGCATACTGATTTCATTTCCTTTTGATATATACCCAGTAATGAGATTGCAAGATCAGATGATAGTTCTATTTTTAGTTTTTTGAGGAACTTTTATACTGTTTTCCATAAGGACTGTATTGACTAATATTCCCAACAATAGTTTTCAAATGCTCCTTTTTCTCCACCTCTTCATCAACATTTATCTTTTGTCTTTTTGACAATGGCCATTCTAACAGGTGTGAGGTGATATCTCCTTGTGGATTTAAATTGCATTTCCCTTATGATCAGTGATGTTCAGTGTTTTTTCATATACCTCTTGGAAATTTGTATGTCTTCATTTGAGAAATATCTATTCAGGTCCTTTGCCCGTTTTAAAACTGGATTGTTTTCTTGCTAGTGAATTGTTTAAGTTCTTTATATAACTTGTATATTAACTCTTTATCAGAGGTATGGTTTGCAAATATATTCTCTTATCCTATAGATTGTCTTCCTACTTTATTAATTGCTTTCTTGGCCTTGTAGAGCATTTTAGTTTGATGTAGTTTAACGTATTTATTTTTGTTTTTATTTCCTGTGCTTTCAGTGTTATATCCAAAAAATCATTAACATGATTAATGTCATGTAGTTTTTCTCCTATGTTTTCTTCTAGAAGTTTTATAATTTTGGCTTTTATATTTTAGTATTTAATCCATTTTGAGTTGATTTTTGTACATGATGTAAGATAAGGGTCTAGTTTCATTCTCCTACATGTAGATATACAGTTGTTCCAATAGCATTTATTAAAGAGATTGTTCTTTCCCCAATGTGTGTTCTTGACACCTTTGTGGAAAATTGGTTGGCTGTAAATGTGTAGATTTATTTCTGGGCTCTCTATTCTGCTCCAGTGGTCTCTGTGTCTGTTTCTATGCCAGTACCATGCTGTTTTTGTTACTATAGCTTTGTAGTATATTTTGAAGTAATGTAGTGTGACAACTCTTGGGTTTTTTTTCTTGTCGTTGTTCAATGCTGTGGATATTCAGGGTCTTTTATGGTTCCACATGAAGTTTAGGATGTTTTATTTCTATGAAGAATACCTTCATGTTTTCATAGTGATTGCATCAAATCTGTAGATTGCTTGGATAGTATGGACATTTTAACAGTCTTGACTCCTCCAATCCATGAATGTGGGATATCTTTCCATTTATTAGTGTCTTCAATTTCTTTCGTCAATATTATATAGTTTTCAGTGTAGAGATGTTTCACTTCCTTGGTTAAGTTTCTTCCTAATTGTTCATAAATATTATAAATGGGATTGTTTTATTGATTTCTTTTTGAGGTAGTATATTGTCAGTGTATAGAAATCCTACTGATTTTTGTATGTTGATTTTGTATCTTGCAACTGGAATCCTTTTATTAGTTCTAACAGTTTTTTGGTGAATTCTTCAGGGTTTTCTATATGTAAGATTATGTCACCTGCAAACAGAGGTAACTTAACTTCTTCCATTCCAGTTTGCATGTCCTTTATTTCTTTGTCTTGCTTAATAGCTCTGGCTTGGACTTCCAATACTCTGTTGCACAGACATAGCAAGAGTGAGTATCCTTTTCTTATTCCAGATCTTAAAGAAAAAACTTCCAACTGTTCCCATTAGGTATGATGTTAGCTGTGGGTTTCTCATACATGGCCTTTATTTTGTTGCAGAACGTTTATACTTAATTTTTGCAGGTTTCCATTTTGAAAGGATGTTGAATTTTGTCAAATACTTTTTCTGCATCAATTGCAATGAGCATATGGTTTTTTCCCTTTATTCTGTTAATGTGATGTATTGTATTTATTGATTTGCACATGTGGAGCCATCTTTTTCATCCCAGGGAGGAATATCACTGGATCATGGTGAATGATCTCTTTAATGTGCTGTTGAATTTTGCTTGCTAGTATTTTGTTGAGAATTTTTGCCTCTGTTTTAATCAGGGGTATTGCTCTGTAGTTTTCTTTGCTTTGCTTGCTTTGTTTTCCCTTCCCTTCCCTTCCCTTCCCTTCCCTTCCCTTCCCTTCCCTTCCCTTCCCTCCCCTCCCCTCCCCTCCCCTCCCCTCCCCTCCCCTCCCCTCCCCTCCCCTCCCCTCCCCTCCCCTCCCCTCCCCTCCCCTCCCCTCCCCTTCCCTTCCCTTCCCTTCCCTTCCCTTCCCTTCCCTTCCCTTCCCTTCCCTTCCCTTCTTTTCTTTTCCTTTCTTTTTGTACTGTCCTGTTTGGCTTTCATATCAGGGCAATGGTAGTTTTATAAAACAGGTTTGGAAGTATTCTCTCCTCTTCCACTTTTCATAACACTTTGAAACAAATTGGTACAAGTTCTTTTTTAAATATTTGATAGAATTCAGCAGTGAAGCCATAAGATACTGGGCTTTTCTTTGATACATGACTTATTATTACTGGTTTAATTTTCTTATTCATTATAGGTTCATTCAAATATTCTATTTTTCATAATTTAATATTCATACTTGTATATGCCCAGGAATTTATCCATTTCTAATAGGTTATTCATTTTTTGGTATGTAATTTTTCATAATATCCTCTTATGACTTTTTATATTAATGTCATATCATTTGTAATGTCTCTTCTTTCATTTCTGATTTTATTATTTATTTGAATCTTCTCTCTTCATTTAGGCAAAAATTTGTTGATTTTTCTTATCTTTTCAAAAAATCAGCTCTTAATTTCATTGATCTTTTCTATTATTTTTCTGGTCTTTATTTTATTTATTTCTACTCTGATTTTTATTGTTGATAGCCCTTGGGGGCATAGCAAAATGGCTGAATAGAAGTCTTCACTTCACTGATTATCCTCCCAACAAGAACACCAAATTAAACAATTGTCCACACAAAAGAGCATCTTCATGAAAAACAAAAATCAGGTGTATGGTTACAGTACCTAGTTTTAACTTCATATCAACAAAAGAGGCACTGAAGAAATTAGGAAAGAAACACTTCAATTGCTGAAGTCATGCCTCCCCCATCCTCCAGCAGTGACCTCATGGCATGCAGAGACAATCTGTGTGTTTGAGTCGGGGAGAATGCAGTGACTAGAGGACATTGCATTGAAATTCAGTGATGTCTTGTCACAGCAGAAAGCAACACCATGCAGAACTCAGCTGGCACCCATGGATGGAACATTTAGAGCAGCCCTAGCCAGAGGGGATTCATCCATTCAGTGGTCAGAGCCTGAGTTCTGGCAAGTCCCACCCATGCAGGCTAAAGTGCTCTGGGGTCCTAAATAAACTAGAGAGGCAGTCTAGGTCATAAGAATAGCAATCAGTGGGCAAGTCCTGGTGTAGTGTTTGGTTCAATGGACTTGTGACCTAGTGGGACACTAGCTGGGGTGGCCAGGAGAGTGCTTGCACCACCACCCCTGTCTCAACCCCAGGAAGTTCAGCTCATAGCTACAAGAGAGAATCCTTCCTTCTGCTTGAGCAGAAGATAGGAAATAGAACTGGAAGCTTTATCTTGTCACCAAAATGCCAGATCAGCCACAGTAAGGTGGATCACTGGGCAAAGTCATGAGGTCCCCTTTCCAAGCCCTAGCACCTGGATGACATATCTAGACACACTCTGGACCAGAAGAAAACCTGCTGCCTTGAAAAAAAAGACCCTGTCCTAATAGTATTTATTACCTGCTGATTAAAAAGCCCTTGGTCCCTGAATAATCAGTAGGAGTACCAAGGAAGTAGTTGCTATGGGCCTTGGATGAGAATCCGAGACATGCTGGATTCAGGTATAACCCAGCACATTCCCAGCTGTAGTGGTTGTAGATACAAGGAGAGACTCCTTCTTGATAAAAGCAAAAGAAAATATGAAGGGGACTTTATCTTGCAGCTTGACTACCAGCACAGCCACAATGGGGAATAGTATGAAGTGGGTCCTCGGGATTCAGGATTCCAGGGCTTTACCCTTAAATGACATTTATGGACCTATGTTGGGCCAGATGGGAGTCCACAGTCCTGAAAGGAGAGTCCCAGGCCTGGCAGCATTCACCACAAAATGACTGAAGAGCCCTTGCGCCTTAAGGAAATACTGGTGATAACCAGGCAGTATTTGCCACAGGCCTGGGGAGATGGTGACCATAGGAAGTGACTGCTCTGCTTATGAAAATGGGAGGAAAGAGTGGGAAGAACCTTGACTTGTGGCTTGGGTGCCAACTCAACCATAGTAAAATAGAACACCAGGTAGATTCCTAAGGTTTTTCAATCCAGGCCCTGGCTCCCGGACAGCATCTCTGAACTTGTCAGGGGAAAGCAGAAATTTGCCTCCCTGAAAGGAAAGACAAACCTTTCTGGCTTCACCACCTCCTCATTGTAGAAGTTATAGGGCCTTACATGACCATAGGTGGTAGCCAGTGACTGGTTACGGTGGGCCTTGGGTAGGACCCACTAATGTGTTGACTTTGGGTGTGACCCAGCACATTCCCAGTGGTAGTCATCCAACACACGTGCTTGTGTCACCCTTCCCCTAGCTACAGGCAGCTCAGTACAGAAAGAGACAATCCATTCATTTAAAAGAAAGGGAAGAAAATGAGTCTTTGCCTAAAAATGCAGGAAATTTGTCTGGATCTTAGCCAAGACCACCAAGGCAGTAGCTCTATGAGTATTTTAGAGCCACAGCATTACTGGGCTTGGGGTGCCCCCTAATGCAGATGTGGCTGCAGTGACCAAAGTCTTAGATCACAACACTTAAGTCTCTTCAAATACTTGGAAAGCCTCCCCAGGAAAGACAGGTACAAACCAACTTAGACTGTGAAGATTTCAAGAAATACTTAACTCTTCAATGCCCACACAGTGATGAACACCTACAAACATCTAGACCATCCAGGAAAACTTGACGTCACTGAATGAACTGAACAAAGCACCAGGGACCAATCCTGGAGAAAAAGATATGTGATCATTCAGACAGATAATTCAAAACAGCTATTTTAAGGACACTCAATGAAATTCAAGATAACACAGAAGGAATTAAGCATCCTATTAGATAAATTTAACAGATTGAAATAGTAAAAAAGAATCACGCAGAAATTCTGAAGTTGAAAAATGTAACTGACATGCTGAAGAATGCATCAGAGTCTCTTAATTGCAGAAGTGATCAAGCAAAAGAGTTATTAAGCTTGAATAAAGGATATTTAAAAATACACGGTCGAAGGAGACAAAAGAAAGAATAAAAACAAATGATGCATACCTACCAGATCTAGAAAACCACCTCTAAGAAGAAAATCTAAGAGTTATTGGCTTTAAAGAGAAGGCAGACAAAAAGATAGGGGTAGAAAACTTATTCGAAGGGATAATAACAGAAAACTTTCCAAACCTAGAGAATGATATCAATATCCAAGTACAAGAAGGTTATGGAATACCAAGCAGATTTAACCCCAAGAAGATGACATCAGGACATTTAATAATCAAACTCCCCAAAATTAAAGATAAATAAAGAATCCTAGAAGCAGAAAGACAGCAAGAAAAAAGAAACAACATGCAATGGAGCCCCAATATGTCTGGCAGCAGACTTTTCATTGGAAACCTTATAGCCCAGGAGAGAGTGGCACGAGGTGTTTAAAGTACTGAAAGTGGGGAAAAACCCTTTTACTCTAGAATAGTATATCTGGCGAAAATATCCTTCAAACATGAAGGAGAAATATTTTTTCCGGGCAAACAGAAGCTAAGGGATTTCACCAACACCAGACATATCCTACAATAAATACTAAAGGGAGTTCTTCATTCTGAAAGAAAGGGGTGTTAATGAGCAAGAAGAAATCATCTGAAGGTACAAAACTCACTGCTAATAGCAAGTACACAGAAAATTGCAGAACACTGCAATTGTGATGTGCAAAGTACTCATACCTTCAATAAAAAGAATAAAAGATGAACCCATCAAAAATAATTACAACTGCTTTTTAGGACATAGGTAGTAAAATAAGATATAAATAGAAAGAGCAAAAAGTTAAAAAGTGAGGGGATGAAGTTAAAGTGTAGTTTTTTCTTTGCTTGCTTGTTAGTTTGTTTATGCAATCAGTGTTAAGTTGTCATCAGTTTATAATAATGGGTTATATTATTTCCAAGCTTCGTGGTAACCTCAAAAGACCTACAACAGTTACACAAAAATAATGGGGAACAAATTAAAATATACCATCAGAGAAAATCACCTTCACAAAAAGGAAGACGGGAAGGAAGGAGAAAAAACCAAGAGAAGACTACAAATAACCAGAAAACAAGTAACAAAATGGAAGGAGTATGTAATAACTTATCAACAATGAAGTTGACATTTCAATGGACTAACCTCTCTAATAAAAAGAAATTGAGTGGCTGAATGCATAGAAAGACAAGACTTAGATCTGTTGCCTACCAAAAACACATTTCACCTATACAGACACGCATAGACTGAAAATAAAGAGATGTTAAAAGATAGACCGTGCAAATGAAAACCAGAAAATAGCAGGAATAGCTATCCTCATATCAGACAAAATAGATTTTGAGATGAAAACTTTAAAAAAGACAAAGAAGATCATCTTATAATGTTAAAGGCTCCATTCAGCCAGCAAGAGGATACACAAATTGTAAATATAAATGTACCCAACACTGAAGAACCCAAATAAATAAAGCAAAGAGTATTAGACCTTAAGAGAGTAATAAATCCCTATACAACAATAGGTGGAGACTTCAACACTTCACTTTCACCTTTGTACAGGCCATCCAGAGAAAAAAATGAAAAGGAAACATTAGACTTAATATGCACTATGGACCAAATGGACCTAATAGATATTTTTGGAACATTTTATCCAACGGCTGCAGAATACACATTCTCCTCATCACATGGATCATTCTCAAGGATAGTTCATATGTTAGGCCACAAAGCATTTTCATTTTCATTTCAAAAAATTTGAAAAATAATTAAAATAACGTCAAGTATCATTTCTGACCACAATGAAATAAAACTGAAAATCCATAGCATGCCTGTATTAAAACATCTCATGTACCACATAAATATATATATATATATACCTTCTATTGTACCCACAAAAATTAAAAATTAAAATAACCCAAAATATAACTGCAAAAGGTTTTTAAAAATAACAAGCATAATTTTGTAAACTATATGAACACATGGAAGTAAAACATGATGCTCCTGAATGACAAGTGGGCCAATGAAGAAACTAAGAAGGAAATTAAAACATTCCTTGAAAAAACGGTAATGGAAACGCCACATTCTAAAACATATAGAATACAGCCAAAGGGCTACTAAGAGGAAAGTTTATAACAATAAGTGGGTACATCATAATATTAAACTAATTTTAAATAAACAACTAAATGGTGCATCTTAAAGAAATAGAAAAGGAAGAGCAAACCAAACTCAAAATTAATAGAAAAAAAGAAATAATCAAGATCAGAACAGAAATAAATGAAATTGAAATGAAGAACTCAGTACAAAAGATCAACAAAATGAAAAGTTTGTTTCTGAAAAAGTAAACAAAATGGACAAACGTTTAGCCGACTAAATATGAAAAAAGAGAGAAGACCCAAATAAATAAAGTCAGAGATGAAAAAGGAGACATTATAATTGACACCACAGAAATTCAAAGTATCATTAGCAGATAGTATGAACAATGATATGCCAATAAACAAGAAAATCTAAAAAACTAATAAAATTTCCAGACACATACAGCCTACTAAGATTGAACAATGAAGAAATACAAAACCTGATCACACCAATAACAAATAATGAGATGGAAGCTGTAATAAAACCTCTCTCAGCAAAGAAAATCCTGGAATCTGATGAGTTCACTGCTGAGTTTTACCAAACATTTAAAAAAGAACTAATACCAATACTACGCAAACTATTTTGAAAAATAGGGGAGTAGGGGAAACTTCTTAATTTATTCTATGGGCCCAGTATTACCCTGATACCAAAACCAGACAAAGATACATCAAGAAAGGAAAACTACAGGCCAATATACCTGATGAACATTGATGCAAAAACCCTCAACAAAATACTGGCAAATCAAATTCAGCAACACATTAAAAAGATCATTCATTACCACCAAGTGAAATTTATCCCAGGGGTACAAAGATAGTTCAGCATATGCAAATCAATCAATGTGGTTCATCTTAGCAACAGAATGAAGGACAAAAACAATAATCATCATTTTGGTTGATGCTAAAAAAGCATTTGATAAAATTCAACATTCCTTAATGTTAAAAACCCTCAAAATTGGGGACAGAAGGAACATACCTTAACATAATAAAAGCCACATATGACAGATAAATTACCAGTATCATAATGAATGAGGAAAAATTGAAAGTCTTTCCTCTGAGATGTGGAACATGACAAGATGCCCACTTTCACCACTGTTATTCAATACAATACTGGAAATTCTAGCTAGAGCAATCAAACAAGGGAAAGATATAAAGGGCATTTAAATTGGGAAGGCGGAAGTCAAATTATTCTTGTTTGCAGATGCTGATATCTTGTATTTGGAAAAACCTAAAGACTCCACCAAAACTATTTGAACTGATAAATTCAGTAAAGTGACAGAATAAAAAATCTACATCCAAAAATCAATAACATTTGTTTATATCAAACAGTGAACAATCTGAAAAAAGAAATTAAGAAGTAATCCTATTTACAGTAGCTACAAATAAAATACCTAAGAGTGAACTTAACCAAGGGAGTAAAAGAGTTCTACAATAAAAAGAATAAAAAGCTGACGAAAAAAATTAAAGAGGACACAAAAAATGGAAAGATACTTCATGATTGTAGATTGTAGAATCAATATTGTTAAAATGTCCATACTACCCAAACTAATCTACAAATTTCAATGCAATCCCTATCAAAATGCCAATGACATTCTTCACAGAAATAGAAAAAACAATCATAAAATTTATATGGAACCACAGAAGACCCAGAATAGCCAAAGCTGTCCTGAGCAAAATGAGCAAAGCTAGAGAAGTCACATTACCTGACTACAAATTATACTACAAAGGTATAGTAATTGAAACAGGATGGTCCTGGTATAAAAATAGACAGATAGATGAATGTAACAGAAGAACCTAGAACAAAGATCCATACCTCTACAGTGAACTCATTTTCAACAAAGTTGCCAAGAAACTGCGTTGCAGAAAGAATTGTCTCTTCAACAAATGGTGATGGAAAAAACTGGATATCCATATGCAGAAGAATGACACTAGACCCCTATGTCTTGTTATATACAAATATCAGTTCAAAGTGCATTAAAGACTTAAATCTAAGACTTAAAGTATGTAACTACTAAAAGAGTACATTAGGGAAACTCTCCAGGACATTGCACTGAGCAAAGATTTCTTGAGTAATACCGCACAAGCACAGGCAACCAAAGCAAAATTCAACAAATGAGATCACATCAAGTTAAAAAGCTTCTGCACAGCAAAGGAGACAATCAACAAAGTGAAGAGAAAACCCACAGAATAGAAGAAAATATTTTTCTCTGATATCCCTTATCCATCTGATAAGGAATTAATATGCATAATATATAAGGGCTCAAATGGATCTGTAGGAATAAATTTTATAATACATTTAATAATTTGATTAAAAAAGGGGAAAATATCTGAATAGACATTTCTCAAAAGAAGATATACAAATGGCAAATAGATGTATTAAAAGATGCTCAATATCATTGACCATCAGAGAAATGCAAATCAAAACTACAATAAGATAACATCTCACCCCAGTTAAAATTGCTTTTATCCAAAACCCAGGCAATAACAAATGCTGGTGACGATGTGGAGGTAAGGGAACTGTATTAGTCCGTTTTCACACTGTTATAAAAATACTACCCAAAACTGAGTAACTTATAAAACAGAGACCTAATTGACTCACAGCTCTGTGTGGCTGGGGAGGCCTCAAGAAACTTAAACTCATGGCAGAAGGGGAAGCAGGCACCTTCTTCACAAGATGGCAGGAGAGAGAGAGTGTGTGAAGGAGGAACTGCCAAACACTTATAAACCATCAGATCTCATGAGAGCTCACTCACTATCACAAGAACAGCATGGGGGAAACTGCTGCCATGATCCAATCACCTCCCACCAGATCCTTCCCCAGATGCATGGGGATTATGGGGATTACAATTCGAGATGAGATTTGGGTGGGGACACAGAGGCAAACCATATGAGGAAACCTTGTACACTGTTAATGGGAATGTAAATTAACACAACCACTACGAAAATCAGTTTGGAGATTCCTCAGAAAACTGAAAATAGAACTACTATATGATCCAGTAATCCCACTGCTAAGTATATACCCAAAATAAATGAAATCAGCAAATTGAAAGTATATATGAACTTCCATGTTTATTGCAGCATTATTCACAGTCAAGATTTGGAAGCAACCTAAGTGTGCATGAACAAATGAATGTGTAAAGAAAATGTGGTACATATGCGCAATAGCATGCTATTCAGCCATAAAAAAGAATGAGATCCTGTCATTTGCAACAATATGGTTGGAACTGGAGGTCATTTTGTTAAATGATATAAGCCAGGCACAGAAAGACAAACATCACATGTTCTCACTTATTTGTGGGAGCTAAATATAAAACAATTGAACTCATGGAGATAGAGAGTAAAAGGATGGTTACCAGAAGGTGGGAAGGGTAGTGGGAGTTTTAAGGGGACATGCTTAATAGATACAAAAAAATAGTGAGAAAGAATGAATAATATCTAGTGTTCGATAGAACCACAGGTAACTAGAGTCAACAATAATTTATTGTACATTTTAAAATAAGTAAGAGTATAATTGGATTGCTTGTAACAGAAAGAAAGGGTAAATGATTGAGGTGATGGATACCCCTACTTACCCTGAGGTGACTGTGATTCCTTGTATGCCTGTATCAATATATCTCTTGTACCTCACAAATATATGCGTCTACTATGTATCCACAAAAAGTAAAAATTGGGAAAAACAAATGTTAGTAATAATCTTTCTTATCACCTTCATCATCATCATTATCAACAACTAATGAATGATGGAAATAAATAAAATTAAAAATCAGAGGTGTTTTAGTAGTAGAAAATAAATAAATGTATTGTCTTATTATTCAATACATTAATAAGTGGCATATGCTTTACTATCTGACCAAGTTTAAAATATTTTGATAACTGAAATTCTACATAATTGGTTTCTTTTAAAGCTCCTTTATGTTTGGTTTAACATATTTAAACACATTATTGTAAGAGAGAGTCTGTAGGCCTCACAAGACTGCTAAAAGGACCCATGGAACAAAAATTGTTTACGAACCATTCTTCTAGAGGGTCACAAATAATGCTATATTCAATGGCTTTTTCTTCCAGTCAACAATGAGAATTGCTCTTCTTCTGAGATTTTAGCTAAACTGAAGGATTATGAGAACTTTTTCTTTTCTTTCCTGATTTCTAGAAGGTTTTTCCCACAACCTCTGACACTTTTGATTATCCTCTACAAGTAGTCAATCTCTCCTCCACTGGCTCACATGCTGTTGCAAAACCCTGATTCTTTTTTTTTTTTTTTTTTTTTTTTTTTTTTTTTGAGACGGAGTCTTGCTCTGTAGCCCGGGCTGGACTGCAGTGGCCGGATCTCAGCTCACTGCAAGCTCCGCCTCCCGGGTTTACGCCATTCTCCTGCCTCAGCCTCCGGAGTAGCTGGGACTACAGGCGCCCGCCACCTCGCCCGGCTAGTTTTTTTTGTATTTTTAGTAGAGACGGGGTTTCACCGTGTTAGCCAGGATGGTCTCGATCTCCTGACCTCGTGATCCGCCCGTCTCGGCCTCCCAAAGTGGTGGGATTACAGGCTTGAGCCACCGCGCCCGGCCGCAAAACCCTGATTCTTACCATATTTCATTAGTTGTTTTTTCTCAGTCTTTCATATAGACTTCTCATTCATCTCCCTGTCCTTTAGTTTTGAAATCTCTGAGAGAGCTCTGACTTTTAAAAAAATCTCCTCAAAAGTCAACATGAAGTCAGTTTCTAAGACCTGTTACTTCTTTCTTCTTAAAAATGTCTCTTATATGTTTCTTACTTCTCATTGCTATTGTCACCACCATAGCCTGTGTCCTCAATCCCTGGTTCTAAAAGTTCGGTCTCTCTGCCTTCCAATCCATTTAACACAGTGTTTCCAGAATATTTTTCTAGTTCACTAACTTGACAACATTATTCTTCTCCTTAACTTTTTCTCCAAATTTTTATCAAAGTAAAACAGGCTTGCGTTGAAGGTTCAATCAGGTTCTTTGGTGTAAGCAACAAAACCAACTGGCTAACTGAAAACTCAAAAAAGAAAAGAAAAAAATAATAAAATATTATTGGAAGAACACAAGGTAGCTCACAGAATTGAAGGACCAGCTGAAGAGAGCCACACTTAAAAAGAACATAAACTAGGAGAGAACTAGGAGAGATCTAGTGATCCAAGTTGAAGGAGAAAATGGATAAATCAAGAAATTATTTTCATCATTATTTCTCTCTGCTCAAAAACTAAAGTCCAGGAGAACATTGAAATGACCTAGCTTGTATCACAAGTCCATCTCTTAGAGAGAGCAGGATACTTTAATTAGATATCTATCAAGACTATGCATGTGAGAGAAAAGTTTATTCATCGCTAGAATTTCCAAAAGAGGGAATGAATGTATCCTGGATAGCCCTAAACAATAAATGTCCACTACAAAGCTTCTTCTTTTCTGTATAGTCCTGACATACTTTCCAGATTTATGTCTCTGTACTTTAATACATGCTCTAAGCTAAACTGTTCCACTTATCATCTCCTGATTCATTCCTGATATTTTTTCTGTCTTTACAACTTTGTTCATGCCATTTCCTCCCTCTCAAAGTGTTATTCTTTCCCTTTCTGTTGAAATCCTGCTTACCCTTTAATACCTAGATCAAACATTTATAAACCCTATCTGACTCTATTTGGACAAAAATCATCTCTGATTTTGTGGCTTTTGTTAGTACTCTTTTAGGGTAGTTATCTCACACTGTGGGTAGTGTATTTATGTTTGAACTAGTTTTGTCTCTCTTACTAGAACATAATCTCAGTAAACACAGAGAATCACAACATTCACCAGAGTGCTATATATATATATATATATATATAGTAAGTGTTCAATAAATATTTTGGTAAGGAACAAATGAAAACAAGTGGAAAAATGAAAGTACATTTATAGTTTTGAGCTCCTCGTTGGATCTGTTTCTATCCATTGCAAAATACAAAAGAAACATTAAAAATTCAGCCAATAAATTAGCATGCTTTGTTAATAAGCACCAATATGTCTATTTGAATAAGTCAATGTTTTCCTTGTTGAATCTACCAGTTATTTTACTATCTTCTCCCAAAACCTATAAGTAATTCTAGAGGACCTCAAAGTCATCCTTTTATTCAGTGAGAATCGGGACTCTCAAAGCTGTAGTGTTCCAAATATTAATAGTAATATCAGAAAACATGGAGCTGACTCCCCACTAAAACAATTACAAACCTTCTTTGTAATGACGGGTGGGAAGGGTGAGAAGAGTACTCAGTAATGCATAACACTGTAAGAACTTGTGACTTTCTAAATCCAGCTATTGATTTCCATCTGCATTGCTCAGTCCAGATATTTAAATATGAAACATCTAAGTAAGTCTAAATCAAGTCTCCAATAGAATTTTACAAAGAGGTGTCCATCCAGACTCTAGAAATATTATTTTTCCATACTCCCTAAAATGTTTTTAGGGCTCTCAAGTACAACACAGACTGCTGGAAGTTTTGCAACATCTATGTTCCTGGATACATATTATGTTATGTTCTCTGAGATTATGTAGAACAAATATCCTACTGTGGAAACATATTTTATGGTGTAGTGTTTCAATTGGATGTTTTATGTTAAGTTTTTCAGTCTTTATTTTTTATTTTTTTTGGTTAGATTCTTTCTATCCCTTTATTCTGATGCCAAAAAAAAGTGCCCTATTATAAAGGATTAACAAAGATAAGGGAGTTTGAAGTAGAATTGCAGTTGGCTATTATCAGAATGCAAATTCAGAGGAACAGGGAGGTTCCCCTAATTATAGTAGAAAATATGTAGCAGCAGAAATAACACTGAAATAAACTTTTGTAACAGAGATCATTCTCTTGAACCTCCCCAACTGGTTAGGGTTGGTTTCGGCTAAGGTGGAGCTGGCTGTGCCATTACGTTGTTGTTCTTACTGACAAGTTTTTTTTTTTTTTTTTTTTTTTTTTTTTTTTTTTTTTTTTTTTTTTTTTTATTGTGCTATGAAGTATCTACATGACATTTTACAGCATCACCCATAATGACCAAGTCTCTTTCCTCCAGTTCTGAAGTATCACTTAAGGTAAATATTCAGGTAGGTGGACTTATACAAAGTAGAATTTCATGTTAATTTTATACACATCTCTCACTGCCCTCTTGAATTTCATAGATATTTACTGTACACTCTTAACACTTAAAATGAAAGATGTGATGAGATATCCTGACACAAATCTACCAGCTGTCTCTGACACACATCTTTCTTGAGAGGATCAGTCTTTCTTCCTCCATTCCATTTATTAATCTATTCATTTATTTAAAATGTTTTTATTTGGCCTCCCAGAAGAAAACAAGGGGATCTATTTTGAAAGTTTCTAAATTGCATTTTTTTTTGGCAAACAAAAACTGGATTTTGATCAATATTTACTTGTACGAATGAGGAACTTCAGTCAACAACTTTTAAGCAGTGCTTGGTATGAGCAGACAACTGAGAGAAATATATAGTATCTAATCATTGATGATCCATGAGGCTTTTCTGATATTTACATAGACAGATTACTTAAGACCAAGCTATTCTCTTCTACTCGGGGCCAAACTAGAAACAGTCCAAATAGAGATACCGAATCAGTCAATAAAACACCTACGATGAACTCTTAACTGACTCTAGATACATTACCAAAAAAGATAAGGAAAGTCCATACACGAAAACATTTCAGAATGGTTTGTCCCAAAATTGTAATTTTTGTGAGTCAGTACACCCCTGCTTAGCATTGAAGAAAGACCACAGTATTACATTTTTCATGCCTGGCTTATTAGAAATGTCAAGATGCGTTTCTGTAGGTGTGCACACATATCAATTATGTTAGGAACAATCAAATTTAAAAGAACTGTATTGTTTCAAGATTCTCTCTCTTTCTCTCTCTCTCTAAATATATATATATACACACACACACACATACATACATACATTTATATGTGTATATACGTGTGTGTGTATATGAAATTTGCCAGAGAGAACATTTATTATTCTCTGGATTTCCTCCACATATTATTTTCTAGACAGATAAAGTCTAAAGTTAAATACACATCACAAGGTTTTAGAAATCATTATTTTAATCTCCTTGATGAAGACATCTAAATTCTGTGAAAGAATTTACATTTTCTTACAGCAATTTAATACCTCTAATTAAACCTTACAGAACTGTAGACTATACCAGTGTATTGTATATTAAAAGTTATTCACTTAGACTCATTATGCTATTTTTTCTCTCAGAGGCATTATACATTATTTATAAATTAGGATTTTGAATCTGTGCCATTGGGTTCAGGTGTTAAAATATTTTAGTTTGGTGATTTGACGTATAATGCCCTGACCTAATTCCCCCCTTGTGTTCTGATTTAACAATGCCCTAAGTAGAAAGTCATGAATCCAATAAAATGTTATAGTGAATCTTGTCTATTATTTTTTGGTTAGATGAAGTGGTAAAGTTTGAATTTTTATAAATCCTGAGATATTTCATAAGAAGACACATTCACAATTTTTCTTCTTTATCTCCCTCTTTATCCCTTTCTCTCTCTCTCTATATATATATATTTAACTTCTATATTCAAACAAAATTTAAGTTATTGTGGGTAAAAGATGAAGCTTGTTATTTTCAATGAAGATACCTTACTAAAACCTAACTCCCGGGCCAATTCCCATCACAGGACATTTAAACTAAACATCTTAATTTCATTGCTCAGCAGGTGAGTAACACTAAGTTTTTATGAATGTGAGACACACCCAACTAAACCAGTTTTAAATTTGTACACATTACATTGCTCAGATTGGCACATCACAGCATAATCTAGTCTCTAGGACATTCGTGAGTCATTAATTTTTTTTTTAAAGGACTTATTGAAATCAACCTTGTCAACACTGATGATAATTGGAAAAGAAACCTAACTGACTTATTCGCAAGTAGGACCACTTAAAATTGTATACCATCTTTATCATCAATTATGCTACTTCAAGTATGCTGGCCCGTGAGAAACAAAATGTCTTTTTGTATCCTGTAGAGCAAAATGGTTTTACTAATCAGTGGAAGAGTTGATTTCAATAGTAGACAGCTGTCACTCTTTGCTTCATATATATATATATATTATATATATATAATATATATAATATATATAATATATATAATATATATATATAAAATATATATAATATATATATATAATATATATATATAAAATAGTTAAACTAAGCAGCCAATTTTGAAGCCAAAGTTCTCCAAAATACTGAGTTTGGGTTAATTCTATACGGCATAGTGAGTACAGGATAACCACACAGAAGCAAGATGTTTTGAAAAATTGGTAGCACTTCCCAAGTTTTTGCTCAATGAATTGTTTTGAAAATAAAAATGACTTGGAACACATCAATGAAATGATTATTCATTGATTTTTACTGGGGAAAAAGCACAGGATAAGGGGATAAGCTTTCTCAAAGGTCTGGGCACATTCCATTCATTCATTCATCTATTTGTTTATTTGTTTATGCAGCCAACTTGTTGTGTGCTCCACCTCTGTGTGAGTCCCTATGCTAGGTTTTGGGACCATCATGATAACAAAAACTTAACAATGTTACAATGCAGTGTGATAAATGTTATGATAGGTTTCAGCTTAGGACACTATTGAAGCATGCAAGGGGAGAATTTAATCCAGTCAGAAAAGGCATTTTAAGGATAATGACATATAAGCTTACATGTGAAGACCAGATAAATGAAGTGGTTGAGTATTTCAGATGAAGCGAGCAGACAATGTGTTCAAAAGACTGGAAGAAATGACTTCAAAGCCTAGAATCCATTGTTCTCTGAGTTTTCATTACATTATTACATCCCCTATAACACAAAAGTTCTCCTCACCTTCGCCTCCCCTTCTCTTCTTGTGGCGGAACTCAGTTTGCTGGTTTTTCTTAATTAAGATGAAAATGCAATTGCAACAAAATGCCTGTAAATACAGAATCCAGGGAATGTGCAGTTTTATGAGAGAAAACCAGCAATTATGAAATATGTGTTCCTTCACAGTTACAATGTGGCATACACAGTAACCCAAGTGTGAGAAAAGTTGGTTAAACAGAGAAGCTGACTTATTAGACCAGATATTAACCAGATCATTTTAATGCTCTTGATTCCATTGTCTAGTACTTCTTCAAACAAATTTCAAGTGATAACTTATCTCACTTGTCTAAGTCATCCAAGGATTTACATTTTCAGCCATGGTGGTTGTCATCTAGAATGGCTTTAGAGAGGAGGCCGAGAGGAGAAGGAAGACAGAAAGTAATAGACACAAATGTAGTCAATATTTATATTTGAGTCATTTTATCAGGTGTATTATTGCAGTATCCATAGATGTTTTTATTGGAAAATGAAAAATTCCACGCACTTTCTCCCTAATCAAAAAAATCATGTACCATGTTTTTATATGAATGATACTCATTAAATGTCAGCATCAGTGTGGGGGCACAGACTTCATATGATTAATTTCACCCCTAAATCTTGAATCTTTCTGCCACATAATTTATAACTCTGATTGACTGAAATGAAAGCTGCATCAATGGTTCTATTGTAACAAGATAATCCTTTATCCTCCAAGCATCTTCCCACAAAACACCTCCTTGTTTGGTAATTAAACATCAGCTATTTCACTTACTTACAATTAAAAAATCTCATTCTGAATGGTTTGAAATATCCTAAGAGAGAAGTAGATGCTATAAATAGAAAATTTTTACCATTAAGTGAGACCATCTGTGAAGGGCCTGTGGTTATTGTGAGGATGCTTGATAAAATCCAAGTTTTTATGTGAGCTATTTTTCATCTTGGTTCCTAATGTTGTATTTATATTATGGGTGTGTGCAGTTAATTTGGTCTTCACATTCCTCAAGTAGTTTTAACACAGCACTAAATGCTGAGGCAAGATGAAAGAAAAAGTACCACTTGTGTTTTGGAGAGATTGTTTGCAGGGGCAGTTAGAGTAAAATGAATTTAGTTGGAATCAGTCTTATCTATAAAACAGACAAGAACATTTGTTTCTTTACGTGAACTTTGATGATGAGTTTAATAATATGAACAAATAATCATGTTGCTGCCTCTCCACAAATTATTATAATAACACTTCTACTATAATTATACAGACATTCTCCTAGACACTCAAACTTTACCCACATTATCTAATTTAAAATTTGAAAACTGTTGACAGAGGGAGCACCTAGGAGTTAAAGGTCAAATAACTTTTTGTGTAGCTTTCATAAATAGAAAGGGGAGTTGAGAAAAAAATCTAGGAAAATAAATTTTAGGAGACACTTCAGACCTCAAATCTGAATAGCAATGAAGAAGCCAATGAGGCAGCCAGTGGTAGAAAGAGCACTAAATGGGAGCCAAGAAAGCTGGTTTCAAGTCCTGGCATTGCTACTAATCAGCTGGGTGAACTTGGGCAACCCACTAAACTTCTGTTGATATCTGTCCACTATAAAATAGCAGAGATGGAATGAGTGTTCTCTACAGTCCCTTTCAGATCTAGAAGGCTCTGATCAATTTATTCTTTTTTGACTGCTTAAGGTGGTTCTAATCCTTAAAATGTCAAATTAATAGGGCTCTATTTGCCTCCACATTTTATAAAGCCTCAGAGGGTGTTTCTGATCTGAGAATGGGCAGTGAGGTCAAGGAGAGTCTCAGGTATACTGCTTTATTCAATTGATACGAAACACTGCATTGCAATATAATTCTATGTAGAATTTCCACACCAGTTTGGCTTATTTAAACCCCTTGGTATTGCAGATGTGAGTGAAAGGATTAATGGTGAAGGAAACCCGATTCCTAGCTTTTTAGCTAAACAGCGTGTCTAGCCCCTTCCTCCAGCAACTAGCAATTACTAGGGAAAAGCTGGTGTCACTCCAGATTTATGCCACACACACACACACACACACACACACACACACTTTGACAACCAGATTTGAATGATAAACTTTCCTCTCTTCCTTCTATTTTCTTTCCTTCATCTCTGTCCTTTTACCCCATCTTTCTCATAGGTCAACATTAGATCTGGTGAAGTGGGGGGAAGGGTAAGCCCCTATGGAAACAGTTTACTGACAAAACAACAGGGAAGTAGTGCCCTCAGATTAGTCATTCTGCTATCTGATTTGAGGGTGCCCTTAAGCACGTTTAGAACTTGATGATAAGTGTCTGTAGAAACAAAAATTGCCCCTCTTTTACAACAGTTGGTAAATTACAAGAAACGAAATGAAAGATTTGGTTCTTCAAAATAGCAAAACAGCACAAGTTGAAAAGAATTAATTACTCTCACTAAAATATATCAAAATAAAAACTGAATGATCCTTCTGAAAATAATGTAGTCTAAGAGAAGCTGGGAAAATTCTCTCTTTATTTAAGACTGGGCTTATTTTGAATGCCTGGTGGTGAGAGGGAATGAGTAGAGTTCTTTATTAAATCTCAGATAATATTTTGATTAAAATGATACTGACAGTTTTTAAACAGGTTTGCCGGAAAGCTTGATTCCCACTACTTTAAGTAACATGTAGATAGTAAATCTTGAAAAAAATGTATATATGGCAACCAGAAAAATGCCGTGCTTCCAGTAGGCTGTCAGATGTGTATTAGTTGATAGAATAATTAAATTTTAGAAGTTTAGAAGTTGAAAAAATAATGAAAGAGTCTAATCTAATTCAAATGTTCTCATTTAACAAATAGGGTAACTGAGGTTCAGAGAAGAAAGTGAGTTCCAAAGGGTTGTATAACTATGAGTAAGTTCACAAAGTAATTTTCTTATGTAAAAGATATCAAAGGCATTTTCTATCAATATTGGTTCTAAAAGAAGATTATATAATTAATAGGCATATGCTATAATTATGGGAAGTTATAAAGAGCCTTGCTACAAAAGAACCCACTAATGCAATTACATAATTATAAGGATAAGTGCTTTCTAGTGAGAATTCCTTAAGGAGAGAGATAATGAATGTGCTTGAGGCCAGCCAAGGCAAATCTAAGACAAAACTTTTTTTCTTAAACTAGAAATGAAAACAATAAAATTAGGCTGCAAAATTGGAGTATATCTTTTTATTAACTATTACAAATTTTGCTTTGCTTACATAATTCTATTTTAAATCAATAACCAAAGCGTTGAGCCCTAAGAAAAGATGGGGAGAGGAGGACTAAAAATTACTTAGCATTTACCCAAACGTTTGTTCTGAGGTCCTGAAAGTTGTCAGCCTGTTATTGCAGATGAGTAAATTGAGGCACAGAAAGAATAATTTGTCCAGTTACACAGTTCATTACTAGTGGCGCTCAGAACAGTCTGTCTCCAGTTCTTCCACATTTAATCATTTATGTGAATAAAGTAGAGGTGAATAGAAACGAGTCTTTATTTGTTGTTCACCTCCTAGTATGCTGAGTCTTTATAAACTAAGAAAGAAGCACATTTATATGTAAATGTTCATTTATATTTTATATTGTGAAACAGTAAAGATTTATAATTAAAGAGAAATATTATCTTCCCCACAAATGATATTTTATCATGGAAAGAGTAAAATTGTATATTTTTAAAAGCAAGACATTGATCCCTTAACCTACCATGAATATCAAAGTTTCTAAAGCAGAAATGTTTTCATTTAAAAAAATAATTTATTCATTTGCATGGGAAAAATAGGGTGAAATAATTGAATATTCAGTCTTATTTAGTGAAGTAATCTAAACGAAAGCAATAGACACTTGAAAACATCGAGACAAGAAATATAGAGAAACTCAAGTCCCACATATGTAGAACCAATGATCTTTTACATTGATCTTTAATTACAGTATAAGAGAAAGAAAAACAAAATTAACAGAGAAAATTTTACCCCTCTCAATCTTAATTACACATATTAAGAACACAAGATATTCAAGCATGTTAAAAGAACTCATATATACGATATTTGTGCTAACTATAAAATGTTCTTATTTATTTATTCAATTAAGTTAAATGAACTAATGCACAATAAAGCACATTGCAAGAAAAAATACATTATAAAATATAAGATTTTAAAAACAAAAATGGGACCTAGAGAACCTCTGCCTAGCAACCTCTTGTTAAACAATCTATCCACTTGCACGACTAAGATTAGAAGATGCTAATGGTAAAGCTGTCCCTATTACCTCTTATATTCGAGGGTAAGGGGAAATGGAAATTGTCCGCTTCACTCCCCTCATGCTTCTGTTAGCATCCTAACAACTTTAATCCTAAGACTTTGGTCTGTCCATCCGAGTTATTTATACTTCTTGTTTCCTCCACTTGCAGCTGTTTGCAAGTTAATTAAGATGATTCAATACCTGTTAAATGGGGATAAGATTCTTTTTGGCTACACAAGACCCCTACTGTATCCTTGGGTGGCTGTTATCTGGGTGCTGCTGTAATAGGCTGTCCTTTCTCTCAACTCATCCTTTTCTCTAAGTGGTACCCAAACAATTAAGACAGGCTGCAAAGCATGGGAAAGTTAGCATGGATAAAAGTTTTGGCATGTGACCCTTTGGCACCAGGGTCACACTGCTGAGGATTCAAACCAGCTCTTCATGTAACTTCTTCAAACTTCAATTTCCCTATCTGCAAAATAAAGAGCTTGCAAATCTACTGGATAGAATTTTTTGTTAAGCTTAAAAAGGAGATGATAAATGTAAAAACATTTAGGATTGTGTCTGGCACATTGTGAGCACACAATAATTTTTAACTAAAAATTTAAAATAAAAGATAAAAAACAAAGCAGATCTCTGTTGACAAGGAGCTCTCGATCTAGTAGGAAGACAATTGTGAAAGCAGTGTTCAGAAGGCAACAAAATAAAAGTGATAGTTTAAATAATATAAAGTTCTAGGGGAGTAGGGAGGGACAGTCAAGTTTTTTCTTTGTTTGTTTGTTTATTGACTAGCTCTGTCGCCCAGGCTGGAGTGCAGTGGCACAATCGTGGCTCACTGCAACCTCCACCTCTCGGGTTCAAGCGATTCTCCTGCCTCAGTCTCCCGAGTAGCTGAGACATGTGCCACCACGCCCGGCTAATTTTTTTTTTTTTTTTTTTTTTGTATTTTTAGTACAGACGGGGTTTCGCCATATTAGCCAGGATGGTCTCGATCTCCTGACCTCGTGATCCGCCTGCCTCATCCTCCCAAAGTGCTGGGATTACAGGCATGAACCACCATGCCAAGCTGGGATAGTCAAGTATTTTAAATTAAAAGTGAACAAATGATTTCTTGAAAATAGTAAAAATGAATTTGAAATTCATATTCTGTTCATCTGTTTCTCCAGGCAAATCCTTTCTTCATAAAAATTTTAGTCCAACATCCACATGAATCAATACAGGTTTTGAATTTGATGACTATAAAATAATGTATACTTTTATTGTGTTTTGAAAGTTTGTAACTGATGTAGTAATATTGTCTTATTATAGTATTACCTTAAGCCCTTGTTAGAGTAATCTGAACAGGCAATAGGCATGTAGAAAATAATGTCACTAACTAAAAAGATTTTTTCCTTCTGAACTAGCTCTTCAACAAAATATCAAATCTTAAGCACTTTGCTCAGTTGCTTCATCTAGGCATTTGGATAACATTTCAGTTAAAATTAGCTAAAATCGAGGATGGGGTTTGATTTGCAAAAGACATTTTAATTGTGTCTCCTTTTTCAGGATATATGCAGATACAGTATCTCTTTGTGAGTATAACCCATATATTTATTTTGAAATGACACTGTTGATTCACTGAGTAGGCCAAAAACAAACACAGAAATTAATCAGTCATTTTATTCACTCTTAACCAGGATTGTTAACTTTGCGGTGTCAAAAAACGTGCCTTAAAGAAATACGACAGTGACAAATTAAAATAAACAAGTAGCACTTTATAACTGTTATGAATATGTTTGGAAAAGAACAAAATGCATCAGATGGTAAAAACTGAGCTTGGAGTGGGTCTCGATGTCTAAAGACTGGTGAAATGGTGAGTGAAAGATGTGATCCAATACATTGATAATTCATTGGGTTTCCCTGTATAGGAAGCATTCTGGTTCAAGCAGTGACCCTTTGATTAGAAAATACTTCTTTTTTTCAAGAGTAGTAATTGGCAAATGCCTAGGAACATTAATGAACTAACTGTCTGATTTGATGCTATCATTACAGTCCTAAATCCATAACAACTGGTCTGCACAAAGTCCTTACCCGAACATTAGCAGTATTATTTAGAACATTTGACCTTTGGAAAACATTACTAAAATTTTCATCTAGTGTTTCACATTCCTCTAAAACTAAAACTGGAGGAAAATATTTTTTAAAGTTAACAAATAGCTCTGAAAAGCCCAATCTCCATACAGTGATTGGCCGTAGTGACCTTTCCATTCCTGAGATCACGTGACATTACTACAGTGAGATAGTAACTTGGCATTATGTCCAGTTTGTCCATGGTAAAACATCATGGTTGGAAAATAGAAAGTCATCTTTCTGAGACCACTCTGTTAAATCAGGCTACATGCTATTTATGCATAATGTGCTTGAAAAAACAAAACAAAACAAAACAAAAACAAAAACAAAAAAACAAGATAAGGGTTCCTATAAAATCAGGCATTTCAAGTGACAGTAACCAAAAGATTAATACCTATTCTCCTTTACCGTGCAGTATTCCCCACTTCAGTGTTTGATTGCATCAAATCCTTGATACAGTGGTAATGTGTTATTTTTATTTTTGCCTTTTAAAATTATATTCCGGCCAGGCGCGGTGGCTTACGCCTGTAATCCCAGCACTTTGGGAGGCCGAGATGGGTGAATCACCAGGTCAGGAGATCGAGACCATCTTGTCTAACACGGTGAAACCCCGTCTCTACCCAAAAAAAGTACAAAAAAATAGCCAGCTGTCGTGGCGGGCGCCTGCAGTCCCAGCTACTCAGCTACTTGGGAGGCTGAGGCAGGAGAATGGCGTGAACCCCGGAGGCGGAGCTTGCAGTGAGCCGAGATCGCGCCACTGCACTCCAGCCTAGGCGACAGAGCCAGACTCCGTCTCAAAAAATAAAAAATAAATAAATAAAAACAAAAATAAAAAAATAAAATTATATTCCTTAGATTTGACTGTTAATCCAGTCTATTTATTATTGCTATTACTTTCATACTAACAGTCCATAAAATCATTTGTCTGATTGTATTATAATGTCCTGTTTATTTTCATAGAATTAACATGAAGTAGAAGTCCATATACCTTCAATATTTAAACCTCAGTAGAGTAGCTTAGCATGGATAATAGACCATTTGAATTAAAGTTACAAGACTTGAGTACCTGCAGACTTTGCCAATGATTTTTTCTATGACCTTAAAAACAACAACAACAAAAACAACAACAAAAACACCTAGTTTACTTTAGTAGGTTAAAAGTGAAATTCCTCTTACCTACCTCACATGATGCCTTAATAATTAAACATAAAGTGCTGCAAAGGTCTTTAGAAAATGCACCCCATTGATGCATAGAATAAGTATTTTTTTTCTCTTTCTCTCAACTTCATTAGGCACAGACAGTTAACTCACAGTTGCCATTGGTTGATAAATGGTCAGGGGATTTCTACAGTTAATATTTACTGAGAACTTACTATTTGCTAAGTTCTGTGCTTGGTGCTTTACATGCATTATCTCACTTATTTCCATGACGGCTCTATGAGATGGGTATTTAATTACAGGTTTATGGCAGCAGGCAAAGGAGAAATAATGTCAAATTACAACATTTTGCAGAATAAAATTGTAAAGGAGAATCTCTATCTTTAACGCCATTTTGCCTTTTGTTCTTCTAGATATCAATGTCTCTTCAGGCTCCAGTACCTAAAATACCAAAGTATAAATGACGATCAACAATTTAAAATGCTATCTCATCCTAGAAAATTTCCCCTTTAAAGGGAAATTAAAGAAATGATGCTCTAACAATGACATTTTCAATACCACGTTGTATGGACACTTTGTGGTAGATATCAGGAAATATAGGCCAATCAGAAATCATATAAGAACTATCTACTGTAGTTTAGACTAACTTTTCAGGGAAATTGCTGTAAAAATCCTCCCTTCTATACCACTCCACCACACACACACAGTGGTCCAAAGAATCTTCTCATTTCAACCTATGGATAGTGTAAGAATTATGTGATGGAAGTCAAAGGGTTGATTGCTTAATATTTAATGTCAAGGCATGCCCGAGGAAAGATTGCTGTCTCTTAGGAACACATATTCCAAGGAGCTTGGTTCTCTACATTCACTAATCTTCAATTTAGCAAAAATATCAAAAGTATGCATAGCCCCCATCCTCTATCAGAATAAAATGTTGGAACAGCAGTCAAGTTATAAGCAACAGAAAAGTTGTCCCCTATAAGTTCCTTAGCCACTTTTGTCCAACTGTGTGCTCACTCGGCGTGTTCTCTAAACTACTCCCCACATGCTCCTTCTTCAAACTTCTTGTTCATAGGTCAGAGAATAGCCTTTGAGTGCCATGACAGCATTTAATGACTCAATTCACTTGCTACAAAGTCATACATGTGTAAGTGCATCACAGGCTGTAACCACACCTAAAGAATAATTTTAAATGATTGGACCCTTAATTCCCACTTTAAGTCCTTTCAATACTCACGTCCACCAGTAAGTCATTAGATTTCATATGCATGCATTTAAAATCGGTTTGCACAGTTGAATGTAATAGCTAGGAAGACTTGATGCACCTATTTTGAGAGGATGACTAAAAAAAAGTGTCTAGATTTCACATTATCTGCTCTAAATTACAGAAATATTTTAAATTCACTTTAGAAAAAAAAGCAGGGAAATGATATGGTGGTTTGGCTCATATATTCTAATAGTAATGGCTACTAATATAATATCATGCCAAGTAACCATCATTGGAGAACCTGGTTGAAGTTGCTTTTGCCATAAGTTATTTATCAGTAGAGATGCCCACAATACGGGATTTCTGAGGACTCCATTGAACCACTAGCTTTGATTCTAAAGCTCATATAATTTAATGATCAATTTGTAAAAGAAACTACTGTAAACTCACAAGAAGACCATTCAGATTATAAGAGAAGCACAATAGAATCTTCTTGAATTCAGAAACATAGAAAAGCAGTGAAAACAATAAAATACAAATGTTGGCCTTACTGAGACAATGTTTCCATTATGACACTCATTCATTCCTGTATTTTGAATAGTGGCTTGGGCTATTGTTATCTTGTGTTGAGCAAATTGATGCTGTGTCTTTCATCTGATTTTAGCATCAGAATCGTGAAAATAACATGGCCAAATGTTGTCATAAAAAGGATGAAAATAATTCATGGAGTGTTCTGAACTAGGAGTCAGTTTCTAATAATGGTAAAACCTTTCCATTCTATAGCAGAATCAATAAAAAGAAAGTATTTGTGTGCATAATCTCTTAGTCCTCACCATAATTATATATGATTTGTTTCATTTTCTTCCCCTTATATATAAAGAAACCAAAGCTCAAAGAGAAAAGACTAGCTTGAGACCTATGCTGCAAGCTCAATTTTCCTGACACTAAGTCTAAGACTTTGTCCTCTACCCCATAGCTCTCCCTTCCTTTCCCAGTACAGATACTGACTTGCTCAAATCACTTAACCTCTTTGAATCTAATTTTTTTTCATCTGCAAAATCAGGCATGGGATTTGGAAAGTAAGGATTGAATCTCAGTGGTTCAAATCTAAGAACCAAAGGTTCTTTGGGGTTATATCCCTACCTCAAAGGAAGGGCTCAAATATATTGCAAAGAGTATATTAATTTACAGGTTCATGAGTCACAGTCTGTAGAGTACATAAATAATATATACTGCACATATATGTGTGTAAATGTCGTTAAGATTAATTAAAAAATACATATTCATTTAAAACCAATGCTGAATTTGTTGTAGCTGTTCGTTATGTATTTTCTCAATCAACAGCTGCTAAAAGTGGTACTTTTATCTTGGGAGAACTCCATTTTGCAATTTTTAAAAGGGACTCTCTATGTGAAAAGGTTGGGAATATCTAAACTAAGTGATCTCCAGGACAGCTTTGAGCTTCAAAATTCTATTAAATTGTCATTCAAATCAGGCCTTTTTCAGTCATTAGACAGACTAGGGGACAGGCACAGTGGCTCATGCCTGTAATTCCAGTATTTGGGAAGCCAAAGCAGGTGGATTACTTGAGGCCAGAGGTTTGAGACTGGCCTAGGCAACATAGTGAGACTCTATCTTTACGATTTTTTAAAAAAGACAGATTAGGACTGGTTACTTGTTTTCCACCTGGCTATGTAGTGATTGACCCATAATATGATTGATGTGATTAGTCACGTAAAACCAGCCTAAGTACGTTTTTATCTAAGAAACTAATTAAAGGGGGTGGGTGGGAGGTTTGAGAGAATAATGGTTTCAGAAAAGGAATATATCATTATCTTCATAATTCTTATATACATTTATTATCTTATGATTCTGGATTGTGTGGGAAATAAGGCCAGTTAAGTAAACTGGTATCAGCCTTCCAGGCTCTTGTAATATAAAATCTTTATTATCCTACTACTTTCCCTATCCCTTTTGAAATATGTCCAGATTAAGGCCAATTCTCACCACCTCCTCTGGCCCAATCCTCCGTAATCTCTTGCCTGTAATATTATAATACCTTCATAATTGGTATCCTTGCTTCTGTCCTCATAGCTTCTATAGTGTATTGTGAACACAGCAGCCAGAGTAATCACTTTACAATATAAATCTGATCACGTCATTAACCTTCTCACAACCCTCCAGTGACTTTCCATGTCTTTCAAAGCAAAAACTGAAGTCTTTCAAATAGTGACATGCCCTACATGATTTGCCTTCACACTGTACCTCTCTTTTCTATTGCTCTCTGCCTCCACTTGGTCCCTCTATTCCAACTGTACCTGTATCCACTTCTGGAATTAAATGTTCCAAGAGATAGATAGTTGTTACTTTATGTTATTCATTCTCTGTGGCTCTCCTGCAATAAATTTTAGTTGATGAATAAGTGAGGGCACTTGCCAAGTGCAGGAGCTCATATTTCAGGGCAAGGCATTCGCACTTTGATAAGAAAACTCTATTTGCTGTGGCTTGACAAGAAGTGAGTCTGACTTTTCAGGTAACAAAGTAGTGGCAAAATTAACTAACAATCTCATCTGTTTATTTTATCTAGTATTTCCCAGGCATTTTTGACTTTTGCGTTTTATATTGACTTTTATTGTTTTACGACTTGAGGGTCACCCCTACTCTTAAAATCAGAGAGACTTGACAGACAAAATGAAGGCACAGGTCTTAATTTTATGCTTGGATATTGCACATTGTTCAAACTGACGTGTATAATAGTTAGGAACAAGTTACAACATGCACTAATTATGTGTCATGCAAACACATTACTAGAGCAGTTTCTGTAGGCACAGCTCCAGGAACAATGTAGGTTTATGCTAATTCACATTTACTACCACACAACAAAGTGTGAGAAACAAACTCAACAAAGCATTCTTCTACTAACATTTTTGCTGCCATCATGTGCATAATAAAATAGAAGTTTTAATCATTCTCCATGTTCAAAACCCTTAACTCAGAGAAGAACTAATAAGTAATCAAATATCAAATGAGCTATACTTACCCAATGAAGTATTGCAAAGAACACCTTATAAAAACTGATAAACAAAATATAATTCAATATGAAATAATGGGAAATTGAGAGGGAGTGTTTGGAAAACCCCAGAACACATGTAAGAATGCAACTACAAAGAACCTGTTATTACATGAGACTTGATTTGAATCATCAAAGCTCAGCTATACTTAAGGGGAAAAAGTGATGGCAGGAGATGTTGAGAAAAGGTCTGGCTAGAGAATGAGCTAGCTTGAATGCTATAATTGCATTCTTGTGATTCTTTGTGTTGAGAAATGAATTTATTGTGTATAGATTCCCTAAAAGGGAGATTTTACCAGCTTTCTTCACAGCGAATTAGAATGAATACAAATGCTAGAGCGAAAGAGAGAGAAAGGAAGAAAAGGAAGAGGAAATGAAAAAAGGGAGAAAGGAATAGAAAGAGGGAGGCAGAGGGAAGAAAATAATATTTATTTTCTACTAAATGTTAAGTGATTGACATACACATTCTTAGTACGTGTATGTAACCCAACAATGTAGATATTATTTCTTTACTTTCAGAGAGGGAAACTGAGGCTGTGAAAAGTTATTTGCCTAAGGTCATGCAGCTACTAAGTGACTGAGTTAGAATTCAAGCGTAGGTTTGCCTGACCATGCCCATGTGACCATTTCAGTATGTCATAGTTTTATGATAACTCTGACACAGAACTTTGGTTCACAAGTAATGGTCCACATGTGTCCAGGTGGTCCACAGGCTATCTTATATCATTAATGAAAATAATAAAACAATGTCTCTTCTTTTGTACCTATCATGCATTCAAAATTTATGTTTTTAATACAAATCTAGACATAACCTCACTGGTATCTTTTCAAACGTAGGTCTTTCCCAAATTCTAAGGAGACTTGTTTGAGTTTTTTGCAGAAAGGCAGGAGCAGGTGATGTAGGTGGTCCATGAAATCTTTGCCCCATCAAAGGGGCCAATGGGCTGAAAATATTTTAGAGCAACTTACCCAAGTGTATTTTAAAAGATAGGGGTAAATGTAATACCAAAACAGCATGATTTGACACAGCAGGATATGTCTGAAAGTATAATTTTTGGTTGTAGCATTATTTTGGAAAGGAAGCAGTAATTATTTATTAGTTGACTCTTAGGTTTGCTGCCATATCCTCTTTCATTATATTTTTTCTCTGTTGACACTTAAAAAACTAAAAACAAATAAAACATGTACATTAAGTTCTAACTGTAAATGGTTATGAAGCTTCTTTTGGGGTGATAGAAATGTTTTACAGTTGGATTGTAATGATAACTGAACAAAATAAATTTACTAAAACTCATGAAATCATATATTTAAAATGGGCAAATTTAAGGTGTGTAAATTATACCTGCATCAATCTGCATAAAAAATGGATTGAATGTAAAAACAAAAATCCAAATTATACAGAAGAATACAGAGTAAGAAAAAGGGTACAAGTTCAAATTACTGAATAAATATTCTAAATGAGAGCCTTAAAGAGAATAAAAAAGAAATACTTCTATATAATGCTATGCTACACAGAGATTAGTCCTTCAAAAATTTCTTTTCACTGCAGTGATAATCTAAATAGTAGTAGCTAAGAGTTATTGATCATAGTAACATATACCTGGTACTGTTCTAAATGCTTTACTGGTATTATCTCAATTTATATTCACCAATATTTTATGACGTAAATAGTATTAATAGCATATTCTTTTTACAGATGAGATAACTAAAGCAGACATAATAAGTACCTTCCCAGATCACGTGACCAGAAAGTTTTGAAGCCAGAATTGATAATCTAGGTAGTTTGATTCCAGAAGCCTTGCTTTTAACATTTCTCATAAGCTAATTAAATTCTACCTAATTTTGAGACCTAGCTCATGTACCACTATCTCTGTGAAGTCATCTTCGAGGTACCCCTTTCCTAACTCTTTCACATTAATACTCTGTACTCAGTTTAATTATTCCCTTGTTTCGTGTATTTGTGTGTCATCTTACCAGCTGGACTCATTGAAGACAAGAGAATGTGAATACGTCATTCTTTTGTATCCTCCACAATGTTTAGCTCATGACATAGTGCATGCTTAGTATTGGTTCTTTAGGAAATTGTACTATCATGAACACGTATGCTACACATATATGAATATTAGAGACTTGAGGCAGTTTTATAAATTCCTCATACCAAAAGCTCAGCAAATGAGAGATTAAAAAATTTAATTAGTGTGCCAACCTTAGTAATGACATTGATTAAACTCATTAGATAGCTACTCGTCTATACTCTGCCTGAGTAGACCTACTAAGAAGAATATACTTCTGACATCAATATGAAATACGTATTGTGCCCACTTCATACAGAATAATGTGTGCTGAAAACTTTAATATCTTACTGTTCTGGATCAAAACGAGATGGTTTAATAACTGAAACAGCCTTCCAGGGCTGTCTTGTTGCTACTTTTTACCTAAGAAACTAAGATAAACATGTCTTGTGCAAAATTCATCTGTAAAATGAAACAAAAAGTGTTGCAATGAGGTTGCATTACACAAAGTTCTGTGTAAAAAATTTAAAAATGTAAACATTGTCCCTGCTTTTTGGTAGTTTGTTATTTTTTCAGATTATTTAATAAAAAATGTTTCCTAAAATGGATGGGAAACATACACATTAAAAGCTAATTCTGGGGTGTGGATTGAGTATGGATGGGCATGTCTAATGGACCTGTCATCTTTGCCTTATTTAAGTGTTATTTAAATTTCTGTAATAAGAATGAGTTCATTATTTGTGTAACTTTTTAAAAAGAGTTAAAAAGAAACTTTATAGCTTTGTGATTTTTTTTTAATTGGCACATTTCAGGGAAAAGGAGTAGGTAGAAATTTTTGAAAGGAATAAGTGAAGTTAAACTCAGCTCTCCCACCAAACTCATTCTCCTTCTCTCTCTCTCTCTCTCTATCATGTTTGATAAAATCATCAGGGCCCCTAGCTTAGAAAACTCACTCTATATATTTAGTTTGCATAAATGTAAACTAATATTGTGCCAGGAATTCCAATCACAGAATAGTCATGTAAAATAATAGAACAGACTATAAATATAGATCATCATAGCCTACATCAATCATTCAGTAGACTTTGAAACCAATCAACATACTGACATCCTTTATTAGGAGAGTGAGGAATGCAACTAAGACTCCCTAGACTTTGCTGGAGGGAGAAAAAGAGCAGGCACACTCATCTCTGCATACCAGAAGAATGACTATCATGGTACATCTCACATAGCACATCTTTGCTTGCAATATACTAAGACCTTGCAGCTACTGTCTGACCTGAAAAAAGAATACAATCCAAAAGACAACAAAAACAAGAACAATAACAATGAATAAACCTGTGTCCCCAACAAAAGCTGTCCTTTTCTCCAGAATACCCATGCCTCATCCCAGTGCCACTCATAAATTTAGAACAAAAAGCACATACATATGCCTCTCCTAAAGACATTGATAATTTACCTGCTTCTTCTCAAATTGATTAATCAAATAAAGCACACACTCTAAACAATCATCTACTAGATTACATGCCTTTTAAGGACTCGACTGCTTTGTCTCTCAGGTCTCATTAAACTAGAATAACTGGATGGATGGATGGATGGATGGATTTAACTTTTTCTAGCCTTTCTTTTTCTTTCTTTCTCTTTCTTTCTTTCTTTCTTTCTTTTTTTCTTTCTTTCTTTCTTTCTTTCTTTCTTTCTTTCTTTCTTTCTTTCTCTTTTTGTTTGTTTCTTTCTTTCTCTCTTTCTTTTTCTTTCTTTCTCTCTTTCTCTCTTTCTTTCATCTAGCAAGTAATTATTGAGTACTTACTATGTGTCAAGTGCTGGCTGAGATGTGAAACACAATTTGTGGACTTTTCCAGACCAGCATATCTATAATTATGGTAGAATATGATAAGTACCAGGGTATGTAAAGTATGGAATAAACATGAAGGTTGTACTTATCTGATCCACCTCCCCCGGCCCCCCAAAAAAAGAAAGCTTAAATTTTGAAAATGAATATGAACTGGTCTATAGATTGTTGTATGATAAAAATGCTTTTTGGCTGAATGCTTGTATTTAGCTACAAAGAGGAAAATAAATTTGGGGAGGGCAAACTGTAATAAAGATGACCTGTTAATAGATTATGTAGTCGTCCAAATAAGAAATAATGACAATTTGATCTAAGGTGGTGGCAATGGGTGTGAAAAGAAATTAATAAAGACTTACTAAGAAGACAGAATCAATTTGATTCGGCAGCTGATTTAATGTAGATGAGAAGGAAGACTCAAAGATGACACTCAGATTTTGAATTGGGCAGTTGGAAAGGTGGTGGTGATGCCATTTGTTGAGACATGGAACACAGAACAGATTTGAGAGTGAGGATAGTGATGAGTTCAGATACAGATGTATTATACTACAAATGAGTGAGAAACATCCAAATAGAAATATTCAGTAAGCAACTAGATATTTCATCTGGAACCTAGGAGAAGTATCTGGGATAGCGATAGAAATCTGGGAATCATTAGCAGAGGTAGTTATTAGAGTCATGAGAATATATGAGATCATCTAGGGTGCATTAAAAAAGACCCAGGACACCAACATGGACCAATTAAACAAGCCCATTTATAGGGAGTGGTATGTCCACAAAACTTATTTTCTCCTCTGAATATTGATTAGGTTATTTATTCATTCAGTTAGTGTTTATCAGGCACATACTAATGAGTGTTTATCAGGCCATACATAGACAAGCTTAAAAAATATACTTGCTGTCACCATGATAGAAGAACAAAATAAAACCAAAAACTATTGTGAAGGTCCCCTTTTGATTTCAACAAAAGCCCCAAATAATCCCTTTATAATAAAATTAAATGTTCTAAATTAAGTCTTTTATCAAAATTAGTAAAGAAAAGGGAAACACAAAAATGGTTTAAATCACATTGCTTTCAGTGGAGTATAGAGATTCTATGTTGCAATTATTTGTAAAAGACAAAATTTGACCCAGGCCTTTTATCAGAATAAGTAGAGAAAGAGAAAATAAAACCTAGCTCTTCTGTGGACTTGCATGGCTCTGCTCATTGCATCCATCAGGTAGGCATTAGAAGGTGTTTGAAGAACTTGCCTATACTAATAGAGCACTATTCATCAAAAACTTTTCTGGAATTATCCTACACGATGATGATGATAGTGATAATTTACCCCTAAATGGATGACTCAGAATCACTAGATTAATAAGGTCTAAAAACTCCTTCATAATGAGCTCAACTTTGTTTGGGAGACTTTTGTCTGTTTTTATTAATAAGTATGTATTCTGTCAGAGCTAAAAGACAAGAGAACTACCAGAAAGTATTGTCAGCAATATTAATTACATGGCTTACTACTGTATATCTATTGTGATGAGTAACGATTTACTAACATAAATACTACCTTATAGATTAATTATAAGACATTCTGCTATAATATGTAAGAAATAAAAATATTACAAAATTAATCATGTGTGCAAATTTAATAACACTTGACTATTTCCTTATAAATATTAGTGATTTAAAGGAAATCAAGGAGAGATTAGTAAAAGTCAATAATTAATATTGGCAATAGGAATATAAGCAGAATATGCTTAATAACACTTTAAAAAGTAATAGCAAAAACCTGGATTACTTTTGCACCAACCTATTAAAAGAAGGGTAAATAGGTCCTTAGCTTAATGAAAATTATGTACTGTTGATTTGGAAATTTTAGTGTAAGAATTTGAGATTTCTTTTGTTTTACTCCTTAACTTTTTCATGGACAGATTTTTATCCTTAATAGATGGGAACATACAGAATAGGCAAAGTCCTACAATGAGGTCTCTATAAAAATATAATATAGGTACTTGTAAGAAGAGGAAAAAGCTCCTGAAAGAGGTTGCAACTTCATTATGTAGAGCTCTGAAGAGCTAGATCATGACTGTCAGCCATACTCAGCATCTGAGTGGGTAGTCCAGGTTAGGTTTTACATAACTGCTGTAGCTAGTATGCTTTAGGAGATGACCTCTTTGTGGTCCACTTATAGCAGTACCATATCCAGGTCCTAAAATTTAATTGAATTATTTTGTCTTATGAGATCTACTCTTTCAGTATATTGTTTAAAGCTTCAGATGGATAATTGTTTGAGTTCGAGTCCTGTCACTTAAAACTGTGTGACCCTATAAAATTAATTTAGCTTGGCTTATCCTCAGTTTCCTTATCAGTAAAATGCAAATAATTACATTATCTACCTCACATAATTGTTTTGAGGATTGAATGAGACACCGTGTTTCAAAATCACAGCACAGCGCCTAATGTAAAGTAAGCAATCAGTTTTGTTAGCTTTTATATCATCCTCATCTCTGTGATCTCTGTTGTTTCTGTTTTCAGGGACCAAAGATTCATGAGAGTCAGCACAGCTTCAACCAGTAACTTTTCTCTACAGAACAGAGACTCCATCTGAAACAAAGTAAGATCCTATAAGATGGAAGTGCTAAAATCAAGCAACTTAGCACAGAAAATGACACAGTAGGTAAATGGGCTGATGCTTTCTGATGCCTATACCTGGGCTTACATTAAAGTGTTATAATTAGACACATTCCCAAAGTTCCCAGTTGTTGCCACCATTGAATATTTTTCAGATATTCATATTAAATATCTTTGGCAGTTAGGCCAGATTTATATTTCAATATGAAAAAACCATGGTCAGGGTAGGAGAATCCAATGAAGACTCCAAATCTTAAAAAATGTGTGTTAGGGCCTTTTGTAATTAGTTTTTGATATTTTGGGAAGAGATGGGGAGAAATGATCCTGGGAAAAAGTCATAGCTAAGATATTCTAAATGTCACAACATAAATTTTAATGAGTTGACAGGAGTGTCACCTGGAATTCTCATGATCCAGAAAATAACCATAATTAAGTGTTTCACAATTCTTGACGTAGACACACCCCTAATGTCCTTGTTTTCTTCATTGCATCTTATTTCCTAATGAGGTCTAGGCAGGAAGTTCTGGATGTGGAGATCCATCACTTGGTGGTTGAGAATATTTGAGATCTATCTGCACAAAATTATGACACAGATAACTTTTGTGTTACAATTCATAGCCTTCTCATTTCCTTTTGGAAAACTTTTTTCCTCAGGTAGCCCATAGTTTTTTGCAGCCTTTTCACTGTTTGTTCTTCTGAACTGTGTTTTCTTCCCAAGGTATCTCTCAGTTCTGAACCTCTTTCCATCTTTCCGTCAAATAAATCCTTAACCTTTTCTTTTTCTTAATCCTGTAGATTTTAGTACATGAGAAAAATGAAATGAATCACCACTTATTATTAATGGCTGCTAATGAAATGATTCTTATATACTAATCTGCAGCATCAAATCACCTGAATAGTGTGGGAGGTATGTAAGTTCCAGGGCCTCAGAGGAGACATACTGAATCAGAAGCTCTTAGAATAAGGTCTACAAGTCTGTACTATAAACAGATTTCCCAGATGTGTCTAATGCATAGCCCTGTTTGAGAACCACTGTGAATATATTGAGGAAATAATGACTTGTCACAAGAGACTTCCAGAAAAAGTAATGCTGTAAACCAAAGGAGCAGTTCTTAGGTGGTGGCAAGCTACTAGAGAGGCTATATTCTCGGTGAAGATGTCACTGAAATAAAATTTATTGAGTCATTCATACTTTCTATTATACATGGTGCCTGAGTATTCATCAGCCTTTTTGAGCTATTAGAACATTCCTCAACCTTCCTGGTACCACTTGAGAGATACTTACACCTCTGCTTTCTCCCTATCATTTTCCTAAGGATGTAGCTACTGACATGATTCACATTTGCCCTCTGCAACCCTTTAGTTCTTCCAGAGACCACACCATATAAAACTAAAGAACCCTTTATGTTCATAGTATAGATCTCACACATGACTATTATATAACTAGAATTATTTTGCTTCCCTGAGTCCCCATCCTCATGCCACAATTACTACGCAATAAAATATATTATAGTAATTCTGACAGAGAAATGCAAGTTGAAATAGGGTAGACAACTCAACAAGTGGGTTAGTGATGGAACACAGAAAATACTGAAATCCCTTCTACCTAGTATTCAACACATACTGCATAGTTTTTCAGATTCAATCAAATTTCTTAGCTTCCATCAAGAGGGTAAGTGTTATATTTCAATATTTTAAGGATAAATTCATAATATAAGCCTGTATTAGTTGTGTTGGATTAATTGATATTACTTTCCATTTGGGGTAAAAAGATGAAACACTGGGAGGTAAAAATGTTTGAATCTGGTGACATTTAAAATTGCCCTAATTCTATGCCTTTCATAATTGCCAAAAATTTGATTACAGATGAGGGTAAACAATATAATCATTTTTCTTTTCCTCAGGGCAATGCAAATTTCAATTACCAGTTTTAATGAAAATTTTAAATATCTTGAGGGAAGTACTTGATTCAATGCAGTTTTATAATAATCTACTGAATATTTATCTCAATTTGCAGATTTTTCAAGTTACTGTGGTTTCCATTAGTTTGTGAGTGTTATTAGGTTCCTTTTTTCAATTCTTTTACTTTTTCACATATTATAACTTCTAGACTATTTATTAGCAATAAAACTTACACAAAGAAAGAAGGCCACTTCTGATTGTAGAAGTTGTTTTAAATGACATTGCTCTTGACTCAGAATCTGTCTACATACTGAGTTCTTCCAAAGTCACATTATTTTTGTAACTATAACAGAAAAATGATCTCAATGAGAGAAATAAGACTCAGAACATAAAGTATTAGCCTTAATTTGCAAATTGTTCATAAGTGTAACATGTATAACCAGACTAAGTCTTTTGTACTTTGTGGTTCCTATTGTGCCATTAATAATGTAAATAGAGCTATAAAATGTTGTAACTATAATAAAGTTGTCAAGTGTTGGGTCATTGTATGCATAACTTTTTAATGACTTATGCTGCTTTTGAAGGGAATGTTTTCAGTATTCAATAGTAATAAACTTCTGAAGGTTTGAAACAACTTTTTTAAAGACTAGAGACTTGGGACAAATTACATTAAATAACTTGTTTCACTATGGTAACCTTTAGACTATCTATATGTATCCAATAACATCACGTTGTATGCCTTAAATATACATGGTAAAATTTATTTTTTTAAATTATATCAAATAATATCAGACATAGGTGAAGCGGGTAAGTTGCCATAGTAGTAAACATAAGTATTAATAACTATAAAATGTGACTTGGAAAAAGTCTGCATTCATTGTAAATTAGAGGTCCATCAAGGAATTGGAAGACCCAACTATTTCTCAGCACCCTGTCTCCACCCAAAGCACAAAAATAATAGGATGAAGCTCAGTTTATTTTTGTGTAAAAAATTCATTTGCCCAAATCCCATATTTTGCCTCAGATCAAGTGAACATATTCCTCTATATTTCTCCAGTCTCCCAATAATGCCATCATATCGTAACTAGCAAAACTCCAATAATTTAAAAGGACATTTTCCTCCTCACCTTACCCACAGATTTTCTCTTCTGTTTTTTAGCTTATTTCTTGCAAAACAGCCATAACTTTTATATCATCATGGTTTGTCAGTTGTCTAATCAACCGTTAGAACTCATTCTATTGGAAAAGGAAGGAAAAGCAAACAAGCAACCAAAGTCTGAGCTTTTTGCAAAATTGTATTTTTCAATACCTCTCAATAAAATAGTCAACACTCATGTAATATCAAACAAACTATCCTCAGACTATGTCAGGGATTGTAATTTGTTTATTGAGTCTATTACACACACACACACACACACACCACTCCCCACAACGACTTTCACACTATTACATAGCCCAGTGATAATGAAAGGGGAAGAATCTTTTTAGTCCATATTCAGCACCTACTTTTCCAACTTTAGCAGACACACATCAAATCTGAAACTGATAATAATCAAAGGTCGATAAATTGGTTTGATTTACATTAGAAGTTCACTTATTCATGTTACAAGTTTAACCCCAGAACTTAATAAGTTTTGGCAGAGATCAAAGAGTTAACCATAAGTATATAAGCTGCTGCTCCTCCCCCAAATCCTCAAAGTAAACAAAGGAAAGCCAGTTGCTGACAATGCAGAGTATGAATGCACCCTATCTCCACTCTTATTTTCCCTTCTGTTTTCTCATAGTGCACTCTTCTGCTTATTTGTTCTGCAATCTGGAGGGAGCCTAAGTGCTCTCAATGAATACTCCCTTTGCCGAGCCCTTGTTAGTGCTCTGTTTCATATCTTTTTTTCTTTTTTTTTTTTTTTTTTTTTTTTTGAGATGGAGTCTGGCTCTGTCACCTAGGCTGGAGTACAGTGGCGCGATCTCAGCTCACTGCAAGCTCCACCTCCCGGGTTCACGTCATTCTCCTGCCTCAGCCTCCCAAGTAGCTGAGACTACAGGGGCCCGCCACCACATCCGGCTAATTTTTTGTATTTTTAGTAGAGACAGGGTTTCACCGTGTTAGCCAGGATGGTCTCCATCCCCTGACCCTGTGATCAGCCCGCCTCAGCCTCCCAAAGTGCTAGGATTACAGGCTTGAGCCTCCGCGCCCGACCTGTTTCATATCTTTAAGCAGGAAAGAAAAGCATAATATTAAACATCAGAAACCACAAATTTGAAGCCCTGTATTTGATTTTTAAAACCTTACTCTTCATTTGCCTATGGACCTCAACCTCTCTCTGCTATAACTAGATGTTTTTAGATAATCACGATGTTTCCTTCAGACTCTAACATTCCATGATTTGCAAGTGTTTGTTTGTTTCACTTGCTTACTGTGGTTTAATTTCCAGTTTTCTCTTTTTTCTCTCTCTCTTTGTAAATGGCTAGGCTAAACAATGGAATATCAAGAATTGAAAGCTTGCGTCTATTGTGAGCAGGACTTATATTCTGAATAAATGAAATTGCAAAACAGAACTGCTGTGCAGAGTGAAATAATATTATCACCTCAGTAAATAATATCATCCCGTCAGTAAATGATGACCTTCAATTCATAGAGGCTCTTGATCAAATAGCCCACAAAACCAACACACATATACACACACCCACAAACACATTCACAAATATGAACCACAATAGCCAATGAATGTAGTGAGAAAAAATATCTTAGGATACAAATTAACAAATACTTGAGACCCGTGCTGTAGGACACTGGCCCTGGACAACTCTCATTTAATCTACTTTTTACTTCGTGTTGGAAGGAAATTGTGGTTTTAAGGACAGAGTGGCTGTCATAGTGGACAGAGGGGGTACTCCAGATATCTTAGTGATGATGGTGGTGGTAATGGTAACTGATAGCAGTTACCATTTATTGAACAAATGTTATGTGCTAGTCAATATGCTAACATACCAGGTAAATGGTAATATCCTTATTTTACAGATAAGTAAACTAAAGTTCAGGAAGACTTAGTAAACATACCCAGAGTTACAAAACTATTAAGTGACTCTGCTATTACTGTGATTTTGGGAAACAGTAATGCATTAATCTGGTTTGCGTATAAGACTCAGAGTGAGGGATGCACAGGAATACAAACCAGCCAATTGTTCCTCAGGAATCTTTCCTATGCCCTTTATTTTTCTCTCAGCATTCCTTATGGTATAAAGTTTCTCCATTTTTTTGAGAGTTCTGATGTCAAAGTCTTCAGACACCTTTCCAAACTCTCTCTCTCGCATCACTTTTTCTTTCTGTCTCTTTGACTCTTCTTCATTTTCCCTCTGTCACCACATGTCTCTGAATATCTTCTAACATCTCTTCATCACAATCCAGAGTTTTGTATAGTGAGAGAGAAAGCCTGAAGTCACTAGGCTGAAAAGACAAATGAATGTGGGACTCAGAATGACACCAGCCTCTAAACTCAGTGGGAAATATCTGTGGATATGCAGCTGTATGTAATTTTCTTTACACTGGCTGTTTAAAATCCCAAGGCAGAACACATTCCCATGCTCTGAAGTGTCAGCTGCTGTTTTCTGTTTGTTGTTGTTTTTTGCTTGTTTATTTTTTGAGATGGAGTTCCACTCTTGTTGCCCAGACTGGAGTGCAGTGGTGTAATCTCCACTCACTATAACCACTGCCTCACGGGTTCAAGCGATTCTGTAGCCCTCAGCCTCCCGAGTAGCTGGGACCACAGGCGCATGCCCCCGTGCCCAGCTGATTTTTGTATTTTTAGTAGAGATGGGGTTTCACCATAATGGCCAGGCTGCTCTCGAACTCCTGACCTCAGGTGATCCACCTGCCTCAGCATCCCAAAATGCTGGGATTACAGGCATGAGCCACCACGTATGTGCATGCGTGTTGGCAGAGGAGCCATTTATATTTACCATACCTCTGCCATTCCCCAAAATCTTTTCTTTAGCACCACCTGTCAACCTTAGGAGGTTAGCTCTAAATGACTGCTTAAGATGTTTCCGTGGTTGGCTTGGGCATGTCAAATACCACAAATATTATTGATAACACTTTTTGTTTAATAATGATGCTTTCACCACAATTCTAGACTGGCAATTTTGACTCTTCATAAGGAAAAGTGTTACAAGATTCCAGGCTCTGATTGTAGTGGTCTAAATTTTTTAAGTTGGAGGGGGGAATGTTTTCCTTGGGTCTTGTGGTCTTATCTCTTTAAAAATTATCATGCCATGAGAAAACAGGTGATCACATTCATCACCAGAAAGAGTGTAAATGGGTACCTCTTTTCTGAATGCCTATAATGTAATGTAAATCAAAATCCTTAAACACATATATTTCTTACCTTATCAATTGGATTTCCAGGAATTTATTAGAGGGCAGGGATCAGCAAGCTATGGCCCACATGCTAGATCCTACCCTCTTCCTGTTTTGTAAATAAATTTTATTGTAATACAGCCATGCTAATTCATTTACACATTGGGGCTGCTTTTACACTTTAACAGCTGAGCTGAGTAGTTGTTACAGAGTCTGTATGGCCTTCAAAGCCTTAAATATTTATTATCTGGCCATATATAGGACAATTTTGCCAACCTTTGGTCTAGGGGAATGATTAAGAATATGTACAAGGGGGAGTTCCCCAAAGACGGCTGACTAGAAGCAGCTAGTGGTGCATGGCTGCACAAGCAGTGGTGCGTGGCTCTCATGGAGAGGAATGAAAGGGGTGAGTATATATAGAACCTTCAACTGAAACATTCAGGTACTCGTATTGGGACTAATCAAGAACGTAATTCAACCCAAAGAAAATGGAGAAAAGAAAGGCAAAATAATGGCCCACCACGGAGTGACATGAAGCCAAGGGGTCTCCCCCACCCAGGAAAGTGGTGAGTGAATGTGTGACCTTGGGAAACCATGCTTTTCCCATTGACCTTTGCAACCCTTGGGTCAGGAGAGCCCCTCGTGAACTCCCCCCCACCAGGGCCTTCAGTCTGACACACAGAGCTATGTGGAGTCTTAGTAGAGCCACTACTCAGGCACACGTGGAGATTTAGGAGCTTTACATACTCCGACTCTGGGCTTCCTGGCAAAAGTAACTGCAACTCCAGCAAAGCGAGAGGTGACACCTCCATACATACACCTAGAAAAGAGGCTGAATCCAGGGAGATGAACAATGATGGCCTGCAGGCCCCACTTCCACAGGGACTCACAGGATAAGACTCACTGGCTTGGAATTCCAGCCATCCACCACCAACAGTGTTGCATCTGGTTGGGATGGAGTTCCTGAGGCATGGGACGAGCCTCCATCTTTGCTGTTTGGGTGACTTAGCCATTCCAGCCTGTGGGTTGTGGAGAGTCCGATTCAATAGGACCAGCCTGTGGGTTGTGGAGAGTCCGATTCAATAGGAGGCAGAAAGGATCCCCCAGCATAGCTCAGCTGCTCTACAAAAATGTGGCCAGATAGTTTCTTTAAGTGGGTCCCTGATCCATGGCCCCTCACTGGGCAGAACAACCCAACCAGGGCCTCCAGCCACACCCACCAGTGTTTTCTGACTGACAGAGATTTAAGAACTTCCTGGGTCAGAGCTTCCAAAAGAAGGGTTGGGCCAGAATCACTGCTGTTTGGGCAACTTTGATCTTCCAGCCTCCACCTTGTGGAGAGCCCAACGCCACCGGGGACAGAAAAAATACCTCAGCATAAGTACAATGCTGTACAAAATTGTGGCCAGATTGCTTTTTTAAGCAGGTCCTCAACACCTTTCCTCCTGAATGGGTGAGACCTCCCAACCGGGGTCTCTAGCCACCTCCTACATTCAGGCTGGCAACAGGTCCATACTTCCCTGGGACAGAGCTCCCAGAGAGACAAGTAGGCTGCCATATTTGCTGTTTCACAGTCTTTACTGGGAATACCTCCAGGTCCTAGAAAATCTGAGGTGACTAGGTACTGGAGTGGACCCCCAGTAAACTGTACCAGCCCTATGGAAGAGTAGCCAGACTAAGAAAAAAAAAAAAAAAAAAAAAAAAAAAAAACATTCAAGGGTCAGCAGCCTCGAAGATTGAAGGTAAATATGCCCCTAAAAGATGAGAATGAATCAGCACAAGAGCACAGAAAAATTCAAAAAGCCAGAGTGCCCTCTTGCCTTCAAATGATTGCATCACCTCTCCAGCATGGGTTTGGAACTGAGCTGAGGCTGCGATGGCTGAAATGAGAGAAGTAGAATTCAGAATGTGGATAAAAATAAACTTCACTGAGCTGAAGGAGCACATTGCAACCCAATGCAAGGAAGCTAAAAATAATGATAGAACCTTGCAGAATCTGACAGACAAAATAACCAGTATAAAGAAGAATGTAACTGACCTGATAGAACTGAAAAAAAAAAAAAAAAAAACTACAAGAGTTTCATAATGCAATCACAAGTATAATAGCAGAATAGATCAAGCAGAGGAAAGAATCTCAGAGCTTGCATACTGTCTTTCTAAAATAAGACAGGTACACAAGAATAGAGAAAAAGAATGAAAAGATGTGAAAAAAACTCCAGAAAACATGGAATTGTGTCAAGAGACCAAATGTATGACTGGTTGGGGCACCTGAAAAAGATGGGGAGAATGGAATCAATTTGGAAAACATGTTTCAGGATATCATACATGAGAACTTTCCTAACCTAGATACCAGGCCAACATTCAAATTCAGAAAATGCAGAGAGCCCCAGTAAGATACTCCACAAGAAGATCATCTCCAAGAAATACAATCGTCAGATTTTCCAAGGTCAAAATGAAAGAAAACAATGTTAAGGCAGCCAGAGAGAAAGGTCACGTCATTTACAAAGGGAAGCCCACCACACTAAGAGTGGACCTTTCTGCAGAAACCTTATAAGCCAGAAGAGATTTGAAGTCAATATTCAACATTCAAAAAAAAAAAAAAAAAAACCCAAAAAAACAAAACAAAACAAAAAAACAAGAAAGAAATTCCAACCCAGAATTTCATATGTGGTGAAAACTAAGTTTCATCAGAGAAGAAATAACATCCTTTTCAGAATTGCAAATGCTGAGGGAGTTCATTTCCACCAGACCTTCCTAACAAGAGCTCCTGAAGGAAACACTTAATATGGAAAGAAAAGACTGTTAACAGCAACTACAGAAACACACTGAAGTACACAGACCAGTGACACTATAAAGCAACCACATAAACAGTTCTGAAAAATTATCATCTAACATGATGATGACAGGATCAAATCCACACATATCAATACTAACTTTGAAGGTAAATGTGCTAAATACCCCAATTAAAAGAAAGAGTGGTAAGTTGAGTAAATTACCAAGACCCATTGATATGCTGTCTTCAAGAGACCCATCTCACCTGCAGTGGCACATAGGCTCAAAATAAAGGGTTGGAGGAAAATCTATCAAGAAAATGGAAAATAAAGCAACAACAAAAAATGCAGAGGTTGCAATCCTAGTTTCTGAAAAAACAGATTTTAAACCAATAAAAACAAAAAAAGACAAAGAAGGGCATTACATAACGGTAAAGTGTTCAATTAAGCAAGAAGATCTAACTATCCTAAATATATATTCACTCAATGCAGGAACACCCAGATTCATAAAGAAAGATCTTAGAGATTTTCAAAGAGACTTAGACTCCCACAAAATAACTGTGGGAGATTTTAACTCCCCACTGACAATATTAGACAAATCATTGAGACTTTTCAAAAGATGACATACATTCAGCCAACAAGCATATGAAACATATGAACTCAGCATGGTATCAAATGGAACAGATAGATATCTACAGAACTCTCCACCCCAAAACAACATAATATACATTCTTCTTATTGCTACATGGCATGTACTCTAAAATTGATCACATAATCGGAAGTAAAACAATCCTCAGCAAATGCAAAACAACTGAAATCATAACAGTTTCTCAGACAAGAGTGCAATCAAATAAAACTCAAGATCAATAATTTCACACAAAACCATACTACAACATGGAAAATGAACAACCTTCTCCTGAATGACTGGGGTAAATAATGAAATTAATGCAGAAATCAAGAAGTTATTTGAAACTAATGAGAGCAAAGATACAGTGTACCAGAATCTCTGGGACACAGTTAAGGCAGAATTAAGAGGGAAATTTATAGCACCAAATGACCACATCAAAAAGTTAAAAAGATCTCAAGTTAACAACCTAACATCACAACTAAAGAACTAGAGAACCAAGAGCAAATAAACTTTAAAGCTAGTAGAAGACAAGAAATAACCCAAATAAGAGCTAAACTGAAGAAAATGGAGATAAGAAAAAACATTTTAAAGGTCAATGAATCAAGGAGGTGGTGTTGTTTGTTTTTTTTTTTTTTTTTTTTTTTGGAAAAAAATAATAAAATAGATTGACAACTAGCTAGTCTAGTAAAGAGTAAAAGAGATATAATTCAAATAAATACACTAAGTAATGATAAAGGAGATATTACCACTGATCCCACAGAAATACAAACAACTACCAGAGAAAATTATAAACACCTTTTTGCACATAAACTAGAAAATCTAGAATAAATGAATTAATTCCTGGACACATACATCCTCCCAAGACTGAACCTGGAAGAAATTTAATCCCTGAACACACCAATATAATGTTCTGAAATTGAGGCAGTAATAAGTAGCCTGCCAATCAAAAAAGCCTCATACCAGACAAATTCACTGCTGAATTCTACTAGGTGTACAAAAAAGAGCTGGTATCATCCCTACTGAAACTATTCCACAAAATTGAAAAGGAAGGACTCCTCCATAACTCATTCTATGAGGCCAGCATCATACTGATACCAAAACTGGGCAGAGATACCAAAAAATAAAAATAAAATAAAGCTTCAGGCTGATATTCTTGATGAATATCAGTGCAAAATTTCTAAAAAAAAAAAATACTGGAAAAGTGAATCCAGCAACACATTAAAAAGCTTATCCACCATTATCAAGTAGGCTTCATCTTTGGGATGTAAGTTTGACTCAACGTATATAAATCAATAAATGTGATTCAACACATAAAAAGAACTAAAGACAAAAACCACATGATTATTTGAATAGATGTAGAAAAGACTTCTGATAGAAATCAACATCCCTTCATGTTAAAAACTCTCAATAAACTACGTGTTGATGTAACATACCTCAGAATAATAAGAGCCATGTATGACAAACCCACAGCCAATATCATACTGAATGGTTAGGAGCTGGAAGAATTTCCCTTGAAAACTGCACATTACAAGGATGCCCTCTCTCATCTTTTCTATTCAACGCAGAATTGGAAGTTCTTGTCATGGTAATCAGGCAAAATGAATAAATAAAGGCATCCAAATAGAAAGAGAGGAATTCAAACTATCCCTGTTTGTAGATGACATAATCTTTTATGTAGAAAACCCCATCGTCTCAGCCCAAAGGCTTCTTAAGCTGATAAGCAACTTCAGCAAAGTCTCAGGATACAAAATCAATGTTCAAAAATTGCTAGCATTCCTATACACCAACAACAGTCAAACTGAGCACCAAATTACAAATGAACTCCCATCCACAGTTGCCACAAAAAGAATAAAATACCTAGGAATACTGTTAATTAGGGAGGTGAAAGATCTCTGCAAGGGAATCTACATACCACTGCTCAAAGAAATCACAGATGACACAGACAAATGGAAAAATATTCCATGCTCATAGAAAGGAAGATTCAGTGTAGTTAGAATGGCTATGCTGCCCAAAGCAATTCATAGATTAGATGCTATTCCCATGAAACTTCCATTGACATTCTTCACAGAACTAGAAAAAACTATTCTAAAATTTATATGGAATCAAACAGAGCCCAAATGTCCAAGGCAATCCTAAGTGAAAAGATCAAAGCTGGAGGCATCATGCTACGGACTTCAAAAAATACTACAGGGCTACAGTAACCAAAACAACATAGTACTGGTACAAGAACAGACACATAGACCAATGGAACAGAATAGAGAAGCCAGAAATAAGAATGCACACCTACCACTATCTGATCTTCAGCAAATCTGACAAAAACAAGCAATGGGAAAAGGATTCCCTAGTCAATAAGTGGTGCTGGGATAACTGGCTAGTCATATGCATAAGATCAAAACTGGACTACTTCCTTACACTATGTACACAAATTAACTCAAAATTAATTAAAGACTTAAAATGTAAATCCCAAAACTATAAAGACTCTAGAAGACAACCTAGGCAATACCATTCAGGACACAGGCACAGGAAAAGATTTCATGATGAAGACACCAAATGCAATTGCAACAAAAGTAAAAATTGGCAAATGGGATCTAGTTAAGCTAAAGAGCTTCTGCACAGCTAAAGAAACTATCAACAGAGTAAACAAACAAACTACAGAATTAGAGTAAATTTTTGTAAACTATGCATTCTACAAAGGTCTAATATCCAGCATCTATAAGGAATTTAAATTTATAAGAAAAGAACACACAACTACATAAAAGGTGGATAAAACACATGAACAGAGGCTTTTCAAAAGATGACATACATGCAGCCAATACGCATATGAAACATATCTCAACATCACTGATCATTAGAGAAATGCAAATCAAAATCGCAATGAGATTCCATCTAACACCAGTCAGAAAGAGACAGAAAATAACAAATGCTGGCAAAGTTGTGGTGAAAAAGGAATGCTTATACACTGTTGGTGCGAGTGTAAATTAGTTCAACCATCGTGCAAGACAGTGTGGTGATTCCTCAAAGACCTAAAGACAGAAATATTTGACCCAGCAATCCCTTTACTGGGTATATACCCAAAGGAATATAAATCATTCTATCATAAAGACACATGCATGCATATGTTCATTACAGCACCACTCACAATAGCAAAGACATGGAATCAACTTAAATGCCCATCAGTGATAGATTATGTGTCCATGTGTTCTCATCGTTTAGCTCCCACCTATACATGAGAACATGCAGTATTTGGTCTTCTGTTCCTGCATTAGTTTGCTAAGAATAATGGCCTCCAACTCCATCCATGTCCCTGAAAACGACATGATCTTGTTCTTTTTTATGGCTGCATAGTATTTAATATTGTGGAAAGATATATCATATTTTGATATGAGATTGCTAAATATATATTGCGTTATTTTAAAAAAGCAACCCACACAACAGTATATATGCTACAATTCCATCTTTTAAGAAAATATGTTATACAGAGAAAGAGAGAGAGAGAAAGCGATCTGTTAGAATGTGACGAATGTTTTCTTACTTGCATTTTTCAACTTTTCTATAATGAGCATGTGCTATTTGTATAAATAAAATGGTAAATTTATTTTGAAATGATTTTTAAAATAATTAGGGCAATATTTGTGTGTGTACATCTCTGTAGGACTTTCATCTTGGCATTGTCTTATTAATAAGTATGTGAAGGAACATTCCTGCTAATGTCTCAATTTTGATTCTTGAGGTCTTGAAAATCGTATTTTTCAAGTAGTGTTTTCATTCCTAGGACTCTTATTACTATGTTGGACATATACATTCTTTTTCCCTTTTCAATAAATAATATTTATCCAAATCAATTCAGTACATATATATTGAATACCTATTATGCACTAGACACTGTTTTAGGTGCTGGATACAATGAAGAACAAAAATAACTCCTCTACCTACATGGAGTTCACATTCTTGTGGAGGAAGCTAATAATAAGCAAGTAGACAAATATAATATTCTATCAGATAATTAGAACTGCTATGAATAAAATAAAGGCTAAGGGAATTGTGAGTGATGGAGAATGCTGTGAAGTTTCTATTTAAGATTAAGTAGCCATCATGGTAACCACATAATGGATCCAGTAAATAATCATTGGCTGCTTTCTGGAAAAATAGAGAGACAGACAGGGAGGGAGAGAGAGAGACAGAGAGTTAGCTAGACATTGTGTATATCTTAATGGAAGAACATGGCAAAACTCATGTAATATTCTTACAAAATATAAAACCTAAACCAAATCAAGTCTTTGTATGTAACAATCTATTTACTGGAAATATAGGGAATGTGTTAAATGACACCTCAGTGATGCAACCAACAAAACCCAGATGAATAAAATACCACAGTGCAAACAATCCACTTTCTTCAACAAATAAAGTGCTAAGACATAAAAATAATCCAAGGTGGTAATGTATAGATTAAGAGACTTAAGAGACGTATCAGCCAATTGCAATGTATTGCCTTATTTCCATCCTGATTAGAAGAAAAATTGTTTTCAAAAATCAATATGTGTGAGACAGTAAGGGAAATGTGAATACTTAGTAAATATTTGATTAAAATAAGGAATCACTGATAATTTGTTAGGTGTGATAAAGATATGTTGGCTTTTTTTTTTTTTTTTTTGAGACAGAGTCTTTCTCTGTTGATCTGGCTGGAGTTCAGTGGCACAACCTCAGCTCACTGCAACCTCCGTCTCCCAGGTTCAAGCAATTCTCCTGCCTCAGTCTCCCGAGTATCTAGGACTACAGGCACCCACTATGATGTCTGGCTAATTTTTGTATTTTTAGTAGAGAGGGTGTTTCACCATGTTGGCCAAGCTGGTCTCAAACTCCTGACCTCAGGTAATCCGCTCGCCTCGGCCTCCCAAAGTGCTGGGATTGCAGGCGTGAACCACCATGCCTGGCCTGTTTTGGCTATTTAAAAACATTTCTTTTTACTTTTAAATACATAATAATATATTTACATATGAAATGATATGCTGTCTGAGATTTACTTCAAAACAATTCAGGAGGTTAGATATGGGTGAGGAATAGATGAGGATACAAATGAAATGAAATTGGCAATCAGTTGATAATTGTTTAGGCTGAGTGTTAAATACATATAGGGTCATCATAATATTCTCTCTATTTTGTATGCATTTGAAGTTTCTCATAATTAAAAGTAAAAAAAAAATGGTGGTCAGGGAAGGCCTTTCTTAAGAGGTCATAATTGAGCAGAAGTCTGAAAGAAGAAAGAGAACAATTAAGGCAAAAGTTTGAGGAGACAGCATCACTACATAAAGAAAAATGAGTATAAAGAACTGAGTCAGAGTTTTTATGTTCTTGGAATAGTAAGAATGAGACTATGGCTAGAGAAGAGTGAGTGGAGGGGGGGAATACAGAGCCTGAATAATGTAAAGTCTTAGAAACCATAGTAAATGAGTTTGGATTTTGTTCTCAGGGCGATGAGAATCCATCGGAGTATCTGAAGGAGGGTGGCATGATATGGTGTGTGTTTTTCAAAGATCAGTCTAGTTGCTGTGTGGAGGATAAAATGTAGGGGGTCAAAACTACCAGTATGGTGCCGGTTTGGTGATACAGAAAGTGTCAAGACAAGTCTAGGCAAGAATTGATAGTGGCTTGGACTAGGGATATAGTAATGGAGAATATGAGAGAGTGTTTTGATTTCAGATAAACTTTGAAGGTAAAACTGACATGTGTTGTTGAAAGAGAAGGGTCAAAAATGTCTCCTTGGCTTTTGGTCCTATCAATTTAGTGAATGGTAGTGACATATATTGAGATTTGAAGTACTGGCGGAGGAGTCTGTTTGGGACAGGGAGGATCAAAAGTTCTATTTTGCACATATTAGGCATGAGCTCTGTCCAAGCAGAGCTTTCAAGTTGACAGTTGTATATATGAGTCTAGGAGACAGGAAGTGAGGTCAGAATATGTATTAAGCAACCACTTTGTGATAAACACTATATTAAGAACCATGAAGTATGTACTAAAAATATTATATTTTTATTATTATTAATATAATAATTATATAATGATATTATTATTGTTGGTGTTGTTGAATGCCCGTTGAGAAACCTATAATGGGGCCAGGCGTGGTGCCTCATGCCTATGATCCCAGAACTTTGGGAGGCCGAGGTGGGTGGATCACATGAAGTCAGGAGTTTGAGACCAGCCTGGTCAACATTGGTGAAACTCTGTTTCTACTAAAAATACAAACCATTGCACTCCACTCCAGCCTGGGTGACAGAGAGAGACTCCGTCTCAAAAAACAAAACAAAACAAAACAAAACTATAATGGAATTTACCCAACATATGGCTGCAGAACAAACTTAGCAATCTTTACAAATGTAGAGGTTTGTACAGTGACTATAAATTAATATAAATTAACATACTGACAAAATACCCAAGGAGGGTAAGAAAATGAAGATTTAGTTGAAGACCATGTGGGACTAATACAGCGTTTCCTGAAGAAGCTGGGAAACTAGGACTAATGAAGAGACATGATTCTTTTTCCTTTTGATAAATACCTTAAAACTAAGGTTGTACAATGTAGATTTAACTTAAATATTCACACTGTCATGTTTTTAAGGAACATGGAAGTAAGTGAGCAGTACATTTGGTATTTTTGTTTTGTTTTACTTGTCATTCTGCCTTTACTGCACTTGCTTTAAGTGCTGTTCCACAGTTGTGCTTAAGAGTGGCTTCAGTTGAAACTTAACTAACTAGTTTCCTAGGGGAAGAAAATTTACTCTAGTAACTCGGCCTCCTTTTTTCCTCACTCATGTGACAGTGCAGACAATTATGAACTTACCCAAAGATATCACAAGCACAAATTACAAAAATAAAAAATAAAGTTCACCAGAAAGTACTCTCATGTGCTGAAATGAAAATATCTTAGGATTTTGCTACAGATACCAGGGGGTAACAGTTGCATTTTAAGAAACCAAGGTTGGGAAGGATGTCACAGCATCTCTGCACCAGGGGCTTTTTTTTTTCCTTAGAAAGATGGTGGTGAGTGGTTGGTATTAAGGTTAAAAACTCGAGAAATTCTGGAATAACACCAGGTACCAGTGATTTATTGCTTTGACAATTATTAGCTCAGTAGCCATGGCTTAGTCTTTAATTGCTATCTTAAATAATAAGGCTCAACAGTCTTAAGCAAAACCTGAGAGAAAAAAAAAGTTAATGAAAATAGAAAACTTGCAGATGACTGCAAACATGTGCAATTAACTCTAGGGTTCTTTGGGGTTTTGTTTGTTTCTTTTGCTTGGGAAATGAACGCAGATAAAACAACACTAAGTGCAGATATACTCCTTAGGGCAAAGACCTTTGAAAGGTTAAGTCATTTTACTGGAAAGATTAAAGAAATCTTGTAAAAAGATTATTTTATATAAGTTTGAAGAGCATTGTTGTATAGCTTTAACTGTTTAAGGAAAGGTTATATTTAAATAAAGTACAAACTCAGCATTTTTGTTGTTGTTTTCTGATATTTTGAAATACTTTTATCATCTGATTACCCATCTGTGTTTCCTTTACCTATTGGTATTATTGAATGGCAAGGCAACTGTCCAATCCATGGCCCTGAATTTTACATGTTTTCAAATACCTGTTTGTTTGTTTTTTTCCTTTTTTTGTTTACTTTTTGGCAATGGAGTCTTGCTCTGTTGCCCAGGTTGGAGTGCAGTGGCACGATCTCAGCTCACTGCAATCTCTGCCTCTGAGGTTCAAACAATTCTCCTGCCTCAGCTTTCCGAGTAGCCAGAACTACAGGTGCACATCGCCATACCCAGCTAATTTGTTTTTTGGATTTTTAGTAGAGACGGAGTTTCACTGTGTTGCCCAGGCTGATCCCAAACCCCTGAGCCCAAGCAATCCACCCACTTCGGCCTCCCAAAGTGCTAGAATTACAGGCGTGAGCCCCCACAACCAGCCAGCTTCACTTTTTTAGAAAGATGTAATTATCTATCTTTATGTACAGCTGAGGGAAAATAAATTATCTATACCTACTCTTATTCATATTTCATAAAATGAGTTGAGGCTGTAGATATGATTTCTAATCTACTCTAATATTAAGACAGATATTGGAAGGGAAAGGTTGCCAAATAAAAGTAGTCCATCAAGATATGTATTTTTCATGATTATGAACTTTTTCAGCATACATGTACATTTCATTATGTATGTGCTGTGGATGTAGTAAAATTGAGACAATAATTAATAGCCTACCAACCGAAAAAAGTCCAGGACCAGATGGATTCACAGCTGAATTCTACCAGAGGTACAAGGAGGAGCTGGTACCATTCCTTCTGAAACTATTCCAATCATTAGAAAAAGAGGGAATCCTCCCTAACTCATTCTATGAGGCCAACATCATCCTGATACCAAAGCCTGGCAGAGACACAACAACAAAAAAAGAGAATTTTAGATCAATATCCCTGATGAACATCGAAGCAAAAATCCTCAATAAAATACTGGCAAACCGCATCCAGCAGCACATCAAAAAGCTTATCCACCATGATCAAGTGGGCTTCATCCCTGGAATGCAAGGCTGGTTCAACATATGCAAATCAATAAACATAATCCAGCATATAAACAGAACCAAAGACAAAAACCACATGATTATCTCAATAGATGCAGAAAAGGCTTTTGACAAAATTCAACAGCCTTTCATGCTACAAACGCTCAATAAAATCGGTATTGATGGAACGTATCTCAAAATAATAAGAGCTATTTATGACAAACCCACAGCCAATATCATACTGAATGGGCAAAAACTGGAAAAATTCCCATTGAAAACTGGCACAAGACAAGGATGCCCTCTCTCACCACTCCTATTCAGCATAGTGTTGGAAGTTCTGGCTAGGGCAATCAGGCAAGAGAAAGAAATCAAGGGGATTCAGTTAGGAAAAGAAGAAGTCAAATTGTCCCTCTTTGCAGATGACATGATTGTATATTTAGAAAACCCCATTGTCTCAGCCCAAAATCTCCTTAAGCTGATAAGAAACTTCAGCAAAGTCTCAGAATACAAAATTAATGTGCAAAAATCACAAGCATTCTTATACACCAATAACAGACAAACAGAGAGCCAAATCATGAATGAACTTCCATTCACAATTGCTTCACAGAGAATAAAATACCTAGGAATCCAGCTTACAAGGGATGTAAAGGACCTCTTCAAGGAGAAATACAAACCACTGCTCAGTGAAATACAAGAGGACACAAACAAATGGAAGAACATAGCATGCTCATGGATAGGAAGAATCAATATCGTGAAAATGGCCATACTGCCCAAGGTAATTTATAGATTCAATGCCATCCCCATCAAGCTATCAATGAGTTTCTTCACAGAATTGGAAAAAACTGCTTTAAAGTTCATATGGAACCAAAAAAGAGCCCGCATCTCCAAGACAATCCTAAGTCAAAAGAACAAAGCTGGAGGCATCACGCTACCTGACTTCAAACTATACTACAAGGCTACAGTAACCAAAACAGCATGGTACTGGTGCCAAAACAGAGATATATACCAATGGAACAGAACAGAGTCCTCAGAGATAATACCACACATCTATAGCCATCTGACCTATGACAAACCTGAGAAAAACAAGAAATGGGGAAAGGATTCTCTATTTAATAAATGGTGCTGGGAAAATTGGCTAGCCATAAGTAGAAAGCTGAAACTGTATCCTTTCCTTACTCCCTAGATGAAAATTAATTCAAGATGGATTAGAGACTTAAATGTTAGACCTAATGCCATAAAAACCCTAGAAGAAAACCTAGGTAATACCATTCAGGACATAGGCATGGGCAAAGACTTCATGTCTAAAACACCAAAAGCAATGGCAACAAAAGCCAAAATTGACAAATGGGATCTAATTAAACTAAAGAGCTTCTTCACAGCAAAAGAAACTACCATCAGAATGAACAGGCAACCTACAGAATGGGAGAAAATTTTTGCAATCTACTCATCTGACAAAGGGCTAATATCCAGAAGGTAGCAAGAACTCAAACAAATGTACAAGAAAAAAACAAACAACCCCATCAAAAAGTGGGCAAAGCATATGAACAGACAGTTCTCAAAAGAAGACATTCATACAGCCAACAGACACATGAAAAAATGCTCATCATCACTGGCCATCAGAGAAATGCAAATCAAAACCACAATGAGATACCATCTCACACCAGTTAGAATGGCGATCATTCAAAAGTCAGGAAACAACAGGTGCTGGAGAGGATGTGGAGAAATAGGAACACTTTTACACTGTTGGTGGGATTGTAAACTAGTTCAACCATTATGGAAAACAGTATGGAGATTTCTCAAGGATCTAGAACTAGAAGTACCATATGACCCAGCCATCCCATTACTGGGTATATACCCAAAGGATTATAAATCATGCTGCTATAAAGACACATGCACACATATGTTTATTGCAGCACTATTCACAATAGCAAAGACTTGGAATCAGCCCAAATGTCCATCAGCGACAGACTGGATTAAGAAAATGTGGCACATATACACCATGGAATACTATGCAGCCATAAAAAAGGATGAGTTTGTGTCCTTTGTAGGGACGTGGATGCAGCTGGAAACCATCATTCTCAGCAAACTATCACAAGAACAGAAAACCAAACACCGCATGTTCTCACTCATAGGTGGGAACTGAACAATGAGATCACTTGGACTCGGGAAGGGGAACATCACACACCGGGGCCTATCACAGGGAGGGGAGATGGGGGAGGGATTGCATTGGGATTTATACCTGATGTAAATGACGAGTTGATGGGTGCTGACGAGTTAATGGGTGCAGCACACCAACATGGCACAAGTATACATATGTAACAAACCTGCACGTTATGCACATGTACCCTAGAACTTAAAGTATAATAATAATAATAATAATAAAAACAAAACAAACCAAAAAAAAAACAAAGAAAACTCATAACATTTAATTTTTTATTTTTTATTTTTTTGAAACGAGGAATTGACTCTCTTGCCCAGGCTGGAGTGCAGTGGCACAATCAGAGCATACTGCAGCCCCAAACGTGGGCCTCAAGTAATTCCCCTCCTTTAGCCTCCAGAGTAGCTGGGACTACAGGCAAGCACCAGCATATCTGGCTAAATGTTTTTTTTTTTTTTTTTTTTTTTTTTTTTGACTGTTGTAGAGACGGAGTGCCACTGTGTTGCCCAGGCTGGTTGCAGATTCCTGTCCTCAAGCAATCCTCCCAAAGTGCTGGGATTACTGGCATGAGCCACTGCACACAGCCTTAATCATTTTTAGTGCACAGTTTAGTGGTATTAATTATAGACATGTTGTTGTACCACAGATCTCTAGAACTTTTTCATTTTGCAAAACTGAAGCTGTATACCCATTAAACAATAAATCCTCATTTTCAAAATGAGATAGCTTCTCTAGATTTAGTAAGGCTCTCTTCCTTTTCATTATTTTGCTTTTCTGTGAAAGGGGACTTCAAATTTATTTTGAGGAAACAAATGTAAACACTCATCTTAAAGTATGTATATTAAGACTATTTTAATAATCAGAGCAAACTTTCATTTATTTAGCTATTTTCAGTTTTCAGCCTACTATGCCAAACATTACTTTATTGCAGTTCCCTGCAGTCCCTTTGACAAGGATGGAGCACTGTTGGAGCTGCACTGGAGGTGGAGACAGGGATAGAGGACATTCAGGATGACAGCCCCCACCCAGAATCCCGGAGAGGAAAGTTGCTATTGTTGAAAACATAATGGATCTGGTCGTTTACTGAAGTACCTGAAGTCAGCTGTATAAATTGGGAAGCATAAGCTTGCTTCTGCTTCACTGTGGCCATTTAAAGCAATATAAATTTCTTAAAATTCTCATTGAAAAAAATGACCAAAAAAGCCTTAATAATAGTAGGAAATGTTACCCATCTTTACATCCTCCACCATCAAGTCCAAGTAGTCAATACCCATGCCAGATAAGCACTGTGTGCCTATGTGAGGTGGTCATTAAAGAACAATGAGGAAATGACCACAGAAATCAACTGGTGTCTTCCCAAAGTCCTGTGGTCACTGAGGAACACACCTGGGCTAACGTCTATGTCCTTCCCTTATACCTCAATGCTCTTTCCACCTTGCCCTGGCGGAAAGTCTTGTCCATATCACCTCTCATCCAGCATTCTCAAAGCAACACAAAACTGTTTTCAGAAGACTGAATGATTGTTACTATGTTCCTTCATATTAATTCCAGGAAAATAATTCCAAAGTCAAATAATTCAAATGCTAAGTGTGATTTTTAAAGTTGTTTTTAGGCACTTTCTCTTAGGAATGTAAACTCTTTGAGGGCAGGGTCTATGCCCTTTCATCATTGTGTTCATCAGACTTTATCATTCATTGTCTAGCATATGGTGGATGGATAAACCATCTCCATAAATATATCTGATTTCTATTCCAACTACACAAGCTCCTTATCTAGTATACACAGCCACCAAAATGATGCTTAAAACATGTGTCTCAGAATGAAAATCAAGCTGGAAGTCTTAAAGCAAGAACGATGTTTTCCTTGTTTGCTGTTTTGTAAGTTCTCTAAGGATACATAAAATTTACTTATACAATCTACCTCAGATAATGGTTTCTAGATGCTTTTTAGAAATTGGCCCATTATGCCAGATAAAAATCATCTAAGATTATAATGCAAATCAGTCATCATAAAAAATGTGTAATAAAGATCTAGAATTTATAAAAATTCTACTAAGCATTTATTTTATGTGAAAGAAAAATACATCAAATACCTGTTTAGGGTGATCTTTGAGAAACCAGAATCGCAGACTTTAAAAATGTTGCCAGGGCAGAAAAGGGAGCAAAATAAAGACTTACACAGTTAAGCTTCCACTGTTTACTTCATTTTCTGCCATTCTCTAGGCAGTGTACTTGACTCTGTGTTCCTCTTGGATCCTTAGTCTGGCAGTTTCTGCTGCTTATAGCAGAGACCCTACCTTATTTGTGTTCGTAGCTCCAGCACTTTTAGCAGAACTTAGCCTTCACCAAGTATTCTAGTACTTGTCTTGAGTCCTACTTTGTGTCAGAATTTTTTCTAGGTGCTATGAGATAAAACACAAGACAAGGTCAAAAAGGGCATTATTCCCATGGAGCTTAAATTCCAGGTGGAGGGTAGAGTAGGGAAAATAAACAAAATAAACACATATAAAGTATCTCTGTTAGTGAAAGAATTGTAAGAAAAATAATTCAGGAAGTTGATGTAGAGAAGGGCAGAGGCATACATTTTTAAGTAGGATACTTAACGAAAGAGGAAATTTTACCACAGAAATGAATGAAATTTTAACATCAACTTGAATGAAGTTAGAGATCTGTAGAGTTGGTGGTGGGGTTACATTATAGGCAGAGGGAACAACTCCAAAGTCCAAAGGCCCTAAAGCCTAAAGCACCCTTGGTGTGCTCTTGGAATACCAGGGAGCACAGCGTAGCTGAAGCACGATGAGGAAAGGAAAAGAGTTGGGTAATATGGCTCAAAAAGTTGAAGTCAAATTACATAAGGACTTTAAGGAAGCCAACAAAGAGGGAAGCTTTTTGAGCAAAGGAGGGAAGAAACATGATCTGATCTAATATATATGCTGGCCAATGTGTGAGAAACTGCCTAGTGTAGAAGGGAGTGGGCATGAGTAGAATCTGAGAGATCAATTAGGAGGCTAGTGTAAAAGCTAATAGTGGCTTAGACTAAGTGGCTGTAGAAAATTTGATGATAAATGGTCTGATTTGAGATACAACTTAGAGGTAGAGCTGACAATTGTCTGGTATCTATTTAGATTCCCAGATATCATATTTTCCAACTTTCCTCATTATGTCCCCATCTGCTGATCAAACCATGAACTCATTTTTGGCCTGAGAATGCTTGACTACTGAAATTTTAAACTTTATTATCCCACTTTCTGACTATAAGAGCCTTTAATCCTTTCAGTTTTCTTTTTGCCTTCCTTCTGCTTCTCTAATATTTCACCTTATTGCTATCTCGGTCTTTTGACCTCCACTTGTTTTTCTATCAAGTTACCAGTACCCCTTTGTTTTTCATTCATTTATCAGTCAGCCCAGATTTCATTATCCACCATTATCATATGCTATCCCTCCACCAGATCAATCCTTCTCTTTTTCTCTCTCTTCAAGTCACCTAGAAACTCCCATGCCCTCAGTCTCAGCAAACTATCTCACCCGCTACTTCACAAATCATCAAATTGAAATTCCTAAACATATAACTGCATACTTACAAACCTATCCATATCCATTGCTATGGTTTGAGTGTCCCCACAAAAACTCATGGTAGATTCTTAATCACCAGAGCAGCAATGTTGTGAGGTGGAACCTTTAAGAGGTGGGGCCTAATGGCAAATGTTTGGGTCATGGGAGCTCTATCCTTATGAGTGACTTGGTGCCATTCTTGAGGTAGTGTTTTCACTCTCAAGAGACTGGATTAGTTCTCGGGAGAAATTGATTAGTTCCAAAAAAAAAAAAAAAAAAAGTGAATTGTTATAAAGCAAGGATGTCCCTTGTATTTTGCCCTTCACATGTGCCTGCTTCCCCTTTGACCTTCTGCCATGTTATGATGCATCATGAAAGCCCTCACCAGAAGCCAACCAAATACAAGTGCCATGCTGTTGGATTTTTCAGTCACCAGAATTATGAGCCAAATAAGTCTGCTTTTTAAAAATAATTACCCAGCCTCAGATATTCTGTCATATCAAAACAAAACAGACTAAGATATCCATACACATTTTCCCTGTTTTCCATCTTCTTGCTCACTCTTCCTGTTCATTTCTAAATAATCTCTTTGTATATGATCTGTACATTATATTCTCCCATCTCTTTAGAGTCCAATCTCCATCATGTATTGCCTACCTCAAATTTTCCAAAAATGTTTCCCCATCAATCATTTATCCTTTTTATCTACCATATAATGTCTCACTTTTCCTATAGCTATTTTGAGGAAAGGGTAGTTTAAATTCACCATTGCCTCTTATTATCCAGTTACACTTCAACCCCCTTTGATTTGACATCTGTTTTATCACTTCACTGAAATTTATTTTGCTAGGGTCAGAGTGGGTTTTCCAATCGCCATACTGAATGTTCAAATTTTAGTGTTTAGCTACTAAATAAATACCATATTTCCTTCATCCATTATACAAGGCCCTTGATAATGTTGTCCTTATGTTTCAAGGTTCACCTCCTTATCTACTGCTATATACCCTGCACTCTAGTCATGTTCCACTATCTGCAATTAAGAATGTGCAATGATTTTTTTTCACCTCAGTACTTTTGTATATGATATTTCTCCTTATTGGAAATCATTTGTGTATCCGATGAATTTATGTTTCAAGACTCAACTCAAATGTAACAACTAGATGAAACTTTCTCATATCTCTCTAGTCAAAGATGAGCACCTCCTCTTCTGTACTGTCATAACATCTCATAGATACAGCACAAATTGCATTACTTGCAACTTATAAATGTGTGATCCTGAGGTGGGGGAAATAATGTTCTGATTATCTTTATATATTTAATTCCTATTTGTATGTGATGTTTAGTATATATTTGATGAATAAATTCATGATTATTATCAATAAACATGTACTAAGGATCTACTCTTCTCAGGCACTGTGCTAGGTACTGGGCAAATCAAAGTATATGGACATGGTTCTAGCCCTCAATGGGCTCCAATCTAGTTAAGGTGACAGAACGAATAAAAAACAGATGCACAAATAAATAACAACACAGGGTAGTCTAAATAAGTGCCAAATGGGTTATAAGAACAAGTGCAATGGGATTGTGAATGAAAAAGGACTATGAAGAAGAAAGTAGTAGTTAGTGCCGGAATGGTCATAGAAAACTTGACCTTGATTCCAAAAGACTAACAAAGTTTTGTTAGAGTGAAGGGGTGGCCATTTCGGGTGAAAGACATGGAATGAGCAAACATGCTAAGACAGGAATGCATGTGTTATGTTCAGGGGACTGGGAATAGAAACATCCAGTAAGAGTGAAATGTTCCATCACTTTCTCACTGTGTCATCTTGAGCTTCCTTACCAGCAAAGTGGGATAATAATGGTAACTATCTTATAACACATAGGATTGTTGAGGGGAATTGTATGTATTGATGAGGGAAATATATATGTACATGTGTGTATATATATGTGTGTGTGTGTGTGTGTGTGTGTGTGTGACCCACTGTAAGCACTAAATAAATGCTCTTGTTGTCGTTATTATTATTAGAGAAGACAGAGAGATAAGGGCATACAGGTTGGAGCTATGTTCTAGATTACTATAAATGCTAAAGTGGGAAATTTTTACTTTATCCCCTGGTTCAAGGTAATTCCTTGAATGCCTTTTGAGCAAGGTAGTGTCTCATGTAAAATGCTGCTTTAGGAAGATTGGTGTTGGAGTGTTGTATCATATAGATTTATAGGCACAAAGAAGATTTAGGAAGCAATTGGAGTAGTCCACAAGTGAAGTGCTAGGGCTCTCATTATGATGGTTATTATGAATTTGAAAAGGATAATGAAACACTGCAAAGAGTCTAAACAGCTCAATGATTAGATATTGGAGGTAAGTGAAAGAGAAAATTCAGTGGACCCCCAAAATTTTAAGACTGAGTGAATAAGATAATGTAGTGGTACTGACTATATTGCCAGGTTCACGGGTGGGGAGTGGTAGGGCACTGGATTTGGGAGAAAGAAGATTAATTTGACTGTTTAAAGCATAATTAATATTCATTGGGTGTGCATTTGTACTACATATTACTTTAAGTATATGACTGATACAGAGACAACAGTGCTGCCCACAAAATGTTTTCAATCTTGTTAGGTAAATAACACTTAATACATAAAATAATAAAAGGCGCTAAACCCAAATTTTTAGTCCAGAAAACCTGAGAAGGAAGAATATAACATATTGGTACATTCAGAAGGTATTTCTTATTAGCAGAACTCACCCTTTTTCTCTTTCCTCTTGTTTATTTCTAAGGGTTTTCATAATAGCTGTATATATTTATGGGGTACATGAGATATTTTGATACAAGGATATAGTGCATAATAATCACATCAGGGCAAGTGGAATATCTATTACCTCTAGTATTTATAATTTCTTTGTGTTACAAACAATCCAGTTATACTATTTTAGTTATTTTTAAATGCACAATGAATTATTTTTGACTGCAGTCACCCTGATGTGCTATCAAATACCAGGTTGTATTCATCCTATCTAACTATATTTTTATGCCCATTAACCATCCCCACTTCCCATTCACACCCCCTCCATTACCTTTGCCAGCCTCTGATAACCATCATTCTACTTTATACCTCCATGAATTCAACTGCTTTAATTTTCAGCTCCTACAAATGAGTGAGGATATGAGAAGTTTGTTTTTCTGTGCCTGTCTTATTTTACTTAACATAATGGCCTCAAGTTCCATCTATTTTGTTGCAAATGACAGAATACCATTCCTTTTTATGGCTGAATAGTGCTGCATAGTGTATATGAACCACACTTTCTTTATCCATTAATTTGTTGATGGACATGTAGGTTGCTTCCAAATCTTGACTACTGTGAATAATGCTGCAATAAACATGGGAGTGCAGATAACTCTTTGATATACTTGTTTCCTTTCTTTTGGTTATATACTTAGCAGTGGGATTGCTAGATTAAATGGTAGTTCTATTTTAGTTATTTAGGGAACCTCCACACTCTTCTCTACAGTGGCTATTTTAATATACATTCTTACCAACTGTGTATGAGTGTTCCCTTTTCTCCACATCCTTATCAGCATTTGTTATTACCTGTCTTTTAAATAAATGTCATTTTAGCTGTGTTGAGGTGATATCTCATTGTAGTTTTTATTTGCATTTCTCTGATAATCAATGATGTTGAGCACCTTTTCATATACCTGTTTTTGACTTGTATGCCTTCTTTTGAGAAATGTCTGTTCAGATTTGCTCATATTTGATTGGATTATTAGAGTTTGTACTTTTCATCCAATGGTTGCAGAATACACACCTTTTCTCCTCGGCGCATGTCTCATTCTCAAGAAGAGAGAAAATTAGAAATCAATAACAAGGGAAAATTTGAAAACTATTCAAGCACATGGAAATTAAGCAATATGCTCTTGACCAGTGGACCAAAGAAGAAATTAAGAGGAAATTGAAAAATTTCCTGAAACAAATGATAACAGAACTACAATGTACCAAAACCTATGGGATACAACAGAAACAGCAGTAGGAGGAAAGTATATAGCTATAAGTGCCTACATCAAAAAAGTGGGAAAAAATTCAAATAAACAACCTAACAATGCATCTTTAAGAATGAGGAAAGCAAGAGCAAAAAACCCTGCAAAATTAGTAGAAGAAAAGTAACAATAAAGATGAGAGTAGAAAGAAATGAAACTTTAAAAACGAAACAAATGAAATTGTAGTGAAGAGAACAATACAAAAGATCAATGAAATGAATAGTTTTTTAAAAAGATAAAATCTACAAACCTTTAGCCAGAAAAACTACCAAACAAAAGAGAAAAGACCCAAATAAATAAAATCAGAAATAAAAGAGATGTTATAACTGATACCACAGAAATTCAAAGGATTATTAGAGGCAACCATGAGCAATTACATGCAAATACATTGGAAAACCTAGAAGAAATAGATAAATTCCTAGACACAAACAACCTACGAAGATTGAACCATGAAGAAATCCAAAACCTGACCAGAGTAATAGCAAGTAACATGATCAAAGCCATAAAGAAAAATCTCTAAGCAAAGAAAAACACAGGACTTAGTAATTTAACTACCAAATTTTATCAAACTTTAAAGAAGAATTAATACCAATCTTATTCAAACTATTCTGAAAAATAGAGGAGTAGAAAATACTTTGAAACGCATTCTATGAGGCCAATATTACCCTGATACAAAAACCATACGAAGGCACATCAGCAAAAGACAATTATAGGCCAATAAACCTGATGAACATTAATGCAAAAATCTTCAATGAAATACTGCAAACCAATTGAACAACAAATTAAAAAGATCATTCATCATGACCAAGTGGGATTTATCCCAGGGATGCAAGGACGGTACAACATACACAAAGCAATCGATGCAATACACTATATCAACAGAAGGAAGGGCGAAAACCGTAATAATCATTTCATTTGATGCAAAAAAAGCATTTGATAAAATTCAACATCCTTTCATGACACAAACTCTCAAAAAGCTGGGTAGAGAAGGAATGTATCTAAACAAAATAAAAGCTGTATGCAACAGACCCATAGTTAGTATCATAACTGAATGGGGAAAAACTGAAAGCCTTTCATCTAAGACCTGGAACAATATAAAGATGACCACTTTCACCACTGTTATTCAACCTAGTATTGGACATCCTAGCCAGAGCCATCAGACAAGAGAAAGATACAAAGAGCATCCAAATTGAGAAGGAGGAAGTCAAATTATCCTTGTTTGCAGATGCTGTGATCTTATATTTGGAAAAACCTAAAGATTCCACCAAAAACTATTCAAACTGATAAACAAATTCAGTCAAGTGACAGGATACAAAATTAACACACAAAAATCTTAAAAGGAATCAAAAGAGTAATCCAATTCACAGTAGCTGCAAATAAAATAAAATATATAGGAATTAACCAAAGAAGTGAAAGATCTCTATAATGAAAAGTATAAAACATTGATTCAAGAAATTGAAGAGGACACAAAGAATGAAAACATATTTTATGTTTATGGACTGAAGATTTAATATTGTGAAAATGTTCTTAATACTTAAAACAATCTACAGATTCAATGCAATCCCTATCAAAAAACCAATGACTTTCTTCACAGAAATAGAAAACACAATCTTAAAATTTATATAGAACCACAAAAGATTCAGAATAGCCAAAGCTATCCTAAGCAAAAAGAACAAGACTGGAGGAATCATATTACCTGACTTCAAATTGTACTATGAAGCTATAGTAAGCAAAATAGCGTGGTCCTCACATAAAAACAGACACATAGACCAATGGAACACAATAGAAAACCCAGAAATAAATCCATACATATATGGTGAGCTCAATATTAAGAAAAGTGCTGTATTAGTCTGTATTCATGCTGCAGATAAAGACATACCTGAGATTGAGCAATTTACAAAAGAATGATGTTTAATGGACCTAAAGTTCCACATGGCTGTGGAGGCCTCACAATCATGGCAGAAGACAAGGAGCCCAAGTCACGTCTTTCATGGATGGCAGCTGGCAAAAAGAGAGAGAACTTGTGCAGGGAAACTCCCATTTTTAAAACCATCAGATCTCATGAGACTTATTCACTATCGTGAGAACAGCATGGGAAAGACCTGTTCCCATGATTCAATTACCTTCCACTGGGTCCCTCTGACAACACGTGGGAATTCAAGATGAGATTTGGGTGGGGACAGAGTCAAACCATATCAGGTGCCAAGAAAATACATTGGGGAAAGGACAGTCTCTTCAATAAATAGTTCTGGGAAGACTGGATATCCATATGCAGAAGAATGAAACTAGACTCCTATGTCTCAACTTATACAAAAACCAAATTGAAATGGATTAAAGACTTCAATCTAATTCCTCAAACTATGAAAGTTAAAAAGAGAATATTGGGGAAACTCTCCAGGATGTTGGTCTGGGAAAAAAATTTTGAGCAATACCCTAAGCACAGGCAACTGAAGCAAAAATGGACAAATGGGATCACATCAACTTAGTAAGCTTCTGCACAGCAAAGAAATTAATCAACAAAGTGAAGAGTCAGCTCACAGAATGGGAGAAAATATTTGCAAAGTATGCATCTGACAAGAGATTAATAAGCAGAATAAATAAGGAGCTCAAACATCTCTAAAGGAAAAAATATAATACTCCAATAAAATGAGCCAAACACCTGAGTAGATTTTTCTCAAAAGAAGGCATACAAATGGCAAACAGGCATATGTAATGGTGCTCAATGCAAATCATAACTACAATGAGATATCTCACCCCAGTTAAAGTGACTTTCAAAATTTTTATATTTTAATCTCTGTGGGCACATAGTAGGTATACATATTTATAGGATATATAAGATGTTTTGATATAAACATGTAATGCTTAATAATCATATCGTGTAAAATGAGGTATCCATCTCCTCAAGCATTTACCAATTGTGTTACAAATAATCCAATTATACTCTTTCAGATATTTTTTAATGTACAATTAAATTATTATTGACTATAGTCATCCTGTTGTACTGTCAAGTACTAGGCTTTATTCATTCATTCTAACTATTTTTGGTAGCCATTAACCATACACATCTCACCCCACTGCTCCATTAACCTTCCCAGCCTCTGGTAACCATCTTTCTACATCTATTTCCATAAGTTCAATTGCTTTGAATGTTAGATCTCACAAATAAGTGAGAACATGTTACATTTGTCTTTCTGTGCTAGGCTTATTTAGCTTAGCATAATGACCTCCAGTTCCATTCATGTTGTTGCAAATAACAGGATCTCATTCTTTTTTATGGCTAAATAGCACTCTGTTGTATATAAGTACCGTATTTTCTTTATGTGTTCATCTGCTGATGGGCACTTAGGTGGCTTCCAGTTCTTGGTTATTGTGAACATTGCTACAACAAAAATGGGAGTGCAGATATCTCGTCAATATACTAATGTCCTTTCTTTCGGGTATATAGTCAGCAGTGGGATTGCGGGTCATGTGGTAACTCTATTTTTATTTTATTGAGGAACCTGAAATTGTTCATCATATAGTGGTTGTACTGATTTACATTCCCACCAAGAGTGTACAAGGGTTTCCTTTTTGCCACATCCTCACCGGAATTTTTTATTGCCTGTTTTTTGTATATAAGGTATTTTAACTGGGATGAGATGATACGTCATTGTAGTTTTGATTTGCATTTCTCTGCTAATCAACGATGTTGAGCACATAAGTCTGTTACATATACCCTGTTTGCAAATTTTAAGCCTTCTTTTGGGAAATGTCTTTGGCCCATTTTTCGATTGGATTTTCAGATTTTTTTTTCCTTTAGAGTTGTTTGAGCTCTTTTTATATTCTCGTTATTAATTCATTGTCAGATGGGTAGTTTGCAAATATTTTCTGCTATTCTGTGGGTTGTTTCTCCACTTTGCGGATTGTATCCTTTGCTATGCAGATGCTATTTAACTTGATGTGATCCCATTTGTCCATTTTTGCTTTGGTTGCCTGTGCTTGTGAAGTGTTACTCATGAAACCTTTGCCCAGTCCTACGTGCTGGAGAGTTTGCCCAAAGTTCTCTTTTAGTAGTTTTGTAGTTTGAAATCTTCCATTTAAGTCTTTAATTCTTTTTGTTTTGATTTTTGTATGTGGCCAGGGATGGGGTCTAGTCTCTTCTGCATATGGATATCCAGTTTTACCAGCACTATTTATTGAAGAGACTGTCTTTTCCCCAGTATATGTTTTTGGCACCTTAGTCAAAATTGAATTCACTATAGGTGTGTGGATTTGTTTCTGGGTTCTCTATTCTGTTCCATTGGTCTATGTTTCTGTTTTTATGCTAGTTCTATGCAGTTTTGGTTACTGTAGCTCTGTAGTATAATTCAAAGTCAACTAATGTAATTCCTCCAATTTTGTTATTTTTCCATTTTTTTGGTGTCCTCTTCAAATTTTTTCATCAGTATTTCACAGTTTTCATTATAGAGATATTTCACTTCTTTGGTTAATTCTTAGGTATTTAATTTTATCTATAATTATTGTAAATGTTATTACTTTTAAAATTTCTTTTTCAGGATGTTCAGTGTTGGCATATAGAAATGCTACTGATTTGTGTATGATTTTTTTTAATCCTGGAACTTTACTGAATTTATCAGTTCTAATAGATTTTGGTTGTTGTTGTTTGTGGAGTCTTTAGGTTTTTTCCAAACATAAGATTATAGTATCTGCAAACAGGGATAATTTGACTTTTTCCTTTCTAATTTAGATGCCCTTCATTTCTTTCTCTTGTCTGATTGCTCTAAATAAGACTTCCAGTTCTACGTTGAATAACAGTGGTGAAAGTGAGCATCTCTGTTGTTTTCCAGATCTTAAAGGAAAGATTTCAATTTCTTCCCATTCATTATGATACTAGCTGCTTATCTGTCATATATGGCTTTTTATTATGTTGACATATTTTCCTCTATAGCCAGTTTTTTTTAGCATTTTTATCATGAAGGATGTTATATTTTATAAATTTTTTTGCATCAGTTGAAATAATCATATCATTTTTGTCAACCGTTGTGTCCATACAATATATCCCATTGATTGCTTTGAATTTGTAGATTGCTTTTGGCAGTATGATCATTTTTGCAATATTGATTGTACCCATTCATGAGCATGGGATGTGTTTCCATTTGTTTGTGTCATCTGTGATTTCTTTTAGCAGTGCTTTGTAGTTTTCCTTGTAGATGTCTTTTGATTCCTTTGTTAGGTATATTCATAAGTACTTTATTTATTTATTTATTTATTTATTTATTTATTTATTTATTGTTTTGCAGCTATTGTGAAAGGAGTTGAGTTCTTGATTTGATTCTCTCCTTGGTCACTATTGGTGTGTAGAAGAGCTACTGATCTGTGTACGTTAATCTTGTATCCAGAAACTTTGCTGAATTTTTTAATCAGTCCTAGGAGCTTTCTGGAGGAGTCCTTGGGGTTTTCAAGGTAAACAATCATATTGTCAGCAAACAGGGACAGTTTGACTTCCTCTTTACTGATTTAGATGCCCTTTATCTCTTCCTCTTGTCTGATTGCTCTGGCTAAGACTTCCAGTACTATGTTGAAGAGGAGTGGTGAGAGTGGGCATCCTTGTCTTGTTCTCCTTCTCAGGGGGAATGCCTTCAACTTTTCCTCATTCAGTATTATGTTGGCTGTGAGTTTGTCATAGATGGCTTTTATTACATTAAGTTATGTCCCTTGGATAATTTCAATTCCTTTATTTCTCTTCCTTTATTTCAATTCCTTTGTTTCTGTCCTTCACTTCTTATCTCCTACTGATTTTGCATTTGGCGCTTCGCTTTTCTAGTTTTTTAAGATGTTTCAAAGTAGTAAGGCAAAAGTACTATGTACAAAGTACTATGATTGCCTCTTAGTACTGCTTTTGCTGTATCCCACAGGTTTTAATATGTTGTGTTTCCATTATCATTTGTTTAAAAGAATTTTTCAATTTATTTCTTAATTTAATCATTGACTCAGGGGTTATTCAGGAGCATATTGTTTAATTTCCATGTATTTGTATAGTTTCCAAAATTCCCCTTGTTATTGATTTTTGATTTAATTCCATTATAGTCAGTGAAGATACTTGATATTATTTTATTTTTTTTCAATGTTTTTAAGCTTGTTTTGTGGCCTAACATATGGTCTATCCTTGAGAATGATTTACTTGCTGAGGAGAAGAATGAGTATCCTGTAGCCATTGTATGAAATGTTCCATAAATATCTATTAGGTCTATTTGGTCTATAGTGCAGTTTCTGTCTGTTTCTTTGTTGAATTTCTGTCAGAAGATCTGTCCAGTGTTGAAAGTGAGGTGTTGCAGTCTCCAGGTATTATTGTATTGGGGCTTATCTCTCTCTTAAGCTCTAATATTTGCTTTATATATCTGGGTGCTCCAGTGTTGGGTCCATATATATTAATAATTGTTACATCCTCTTGCTGATTTGACCCCCTTATCATTATATAGTGATGTTCCTTGTCTCTTCTTATAGTTTTCATCTTGAAGTCTATTTTGTGTGATATAAGTTTGCTACTCCTCTTTTTTCCCATTCATGTGATATATCTTTTCCCTCATTTTATTTTCAGTTTTTTCTTTTTCTTTTTTTGCGTGTATGTGTGTGTCTTTATATATGAATGGTGTTTCTTGTAGGCAACAGATCATGGGGTCTTATTTTTTTTAATCCATTCAGCCACTCTATGTCTTTTTACTGGAGAGTTTAGTTCATTTACAGTCAATATTATTAGTGATAAGTAAGGACTTACTCCCACCATTTTTTTTATATGTTTTATGTTGTTTTGTGTTTTCTTTTCTTTTTTTCCTTCCATCTTCCTTTTAGTGAAGGTGATTTTCTCTACTGATACTATTTAGTTATCTGCTTTTAATTTTTTTGTATCTGTTGTATGGTGAATCAAGTTACAAAAAGGCTTGTAAATACTGTCTTGTAACCCATTTTCTTAATCCGATCACAACTTAACATTGTTTGTTAAACAAGCAAAAGAAAATAGTTAAGTTCTTCTCAGTTGTTCAGTTTTTGTTGTTTCTACTTATGTCTTATTTTACTGTCTATGTCTTGAAAAGCTTTTGTGGGTTTTTTATGGTTTCATTGTTTAGTCTTTCTACTTAAGGTAAGTGTAGTTTATACATCACAATTACTGTGTTATAATATTCTGTGTTTTTCTATATACTTGCTATTATCAATGTGTTTTGTACTTTCACATGATTTCTTACTGCTCATTAACACCTTTTTCTTTCTGATTGAAGTACTCCCTTTAGCATTTCTTTTAGGACAGGTCTGGTGTTGATGAAATTTCCCAGCTTTTGTTTTTCTGGGACAGTTTTTATTTCTCCTTGTTTGAAGAATATTTTCACCAGATATTCTATTCTAGGGTATTATTTTCTCTGCAGCACATTAAACATGGCTTGCCCCTCTCTCCTGATCTGTAAGGTTTTTGCTGAAAAATCTGCTGTCAGATATTTTGGAGCTCCATTGCATGTTATTTGTTTCTTTTCTCTTGTTGCTTCTAGGATTCTTTCTTTATCTTTGACCTTTGAGAGTTTGATTAATAAATGCCTTAAGGAAGTTTTCTTGGGGTTAAATCTGCTTTGTATTCTGTGACCTTCTTGTACTTGGATATTGATATCTTCCTCTAGGTTTGGGAAGTTCTCTGTTATTATCATTTTGAATAAACTTTCTAACCCTATTTCTTTTTCTACCTTCACTTTAAGGCCCAAAACTCTTAGTTTCACCATATGAGGACATTTCTAGATTCTGTTGGCATTCTTACCTGTTTTTTATACTTTTTTTCTTTTGTCTCCTCTGACTGTGTATTTTCAAATAGATTGCCTTCAAGCTCAATAAATATTTCTTTTGATTGATCAATTCTGTAGTTAAGAGACTCTGATGCATTCTTTATTATGCCAGTTGTATTTTTCAGCTTCAGAATTTCTGCTTGATTTTTTAAAAAAATATTTTAATCTCATTATTAAATTTGTCTCATTATTAAATTTAATCTCATTATTAAATAGAACTGTGAATTCCTTCTCTGTGTTACCTTGAATTTCTATGAATTTTTTCAAAACAACTAGTTTTAATTAGTTCTCTGAAAGGTCACATATCTCTATTTCTCCAGGATATGTTCCCGGTGACTTACTGAGTTCATTTGATGAGGTTATGTTTTCCTGAATGGTCTTGATACCTGTGGAAGTTCATCTGTGTATGGGCATTGAAGAGTTAGATATGTATTACAATCTTCTTGTATTAACCTGTTCTCATGCTATTATGAAGAAATACCTGAGACTGAGTAATTTATAAAGAAAAGAGAATTAACTGATTCACAGTTCTGCATGACTGGGAAGGCCTCAGGAAATTTACAATCATGGTGGAAGTGGAAGCAAACATGTCCTTCTTCACATGGCAGTAGGAGAAAGAAGTGCCAAGCAAAGGGGGAAAAACCTGTTATAAAACCATCAGACCTCATGAGAACTAACTCACTATCATGAGAACAGAATGAGGGTAACCACTTCCATGATTCAATTACCTCTCACCATGTCACTTCCATAGCATGGGGAGATTATGGTAACTACAATTCAAGATGAGATTTGGGTGGGGACGCAGCCAAACCATATCACTTCTCAAGTCTGGGCTTGTTTGTACCTGTCCTTCTTGGGAAGGTTTTCTGGATATTCAAAAAACCTTGGGTGTTGTGATCTAAACTGTATCTACTTTATGAGTCACCCCTAATCCAGTAATGTTGTGATTCTTGTAGACTCATGGAGGCACCACCTTGATGGTCTTGAACAAGATCTAGAGGAATACTCTGGATTACCAGGCAGAGACTCTTATTCACTTCTCTCTCTTTCTCCAAACCAATGGAATCTCTCCCTCTCTCTCTGTTCTCAGCCACCTGCAGCTGGCAATGGAGTGACACAATCACCCCTGTAGCCATCACCACTATGACTGCACTTGGTCAGACCTGAAGCCAGCACAGAACTGGGTCTAACCAAGGGCCTACTATAATAACATACTGGTTATAGCCTATATTTGCTCATGGCCCTGATACTCCACATTTAGCAGATTGTGAAGCCAGCCAGGCCTGTGTTCTTCCCTTAAGGGTAGAGAGTTGCCCTAGATCCCATACAGGTCTAGAGGTGTAGTCTAGGAGCCAGGGACTAGAGTCAAAACTTTAGAAGCCTACTTGATGTTTTATTGTACTGCAGCTGAGCTGGCACTCAAATGACAGGGCATCGTCCTTCTGATTCTGTCCTCCCCTCTGCAAAGGCAGAAGAGCCTTATCCCCTCTTGCCCAGGGCAGGTTCAGAAATGTCATCCAAGAGCCTCATCCTGGAATTACTGATCCTAAGACCCCACATGGTGTTCTGTATCCCTGTGGCCAAGTTTGTACCTAAGGTGCAAGATGAGCTCCCCTTTATTTTTCTGTCTACTTTTCTCAGGCTGAAGGAGTCCTGCCCTGTAGGCACCACAGCTAGGAATGTGCTAAGTCTCACCTGAAGCCAGAAATTCTCAGAGTCTCATCCAAGGTACTTGATGTAGTACTTGTGTATTGCTGCTGATTATTCAGGACTCAAGGTTTCTTTAGACAGCAAGTGATAAATTCTGCCAGGACTGGGTCCTTCCCTTCAAGACAGCAGTTTCCCTTCGGTCCCAGGTGTGTCTATAAGTGTCATCTGGGAGCTAGGACTTGGAAAGGGGGGGTCTCACAACTCTGATAGTGCCCTATTCTACTGTGGCTATGCTGGTATCCAAGATGCAAGACAAAATCCTCCCTACTCTTACCTCTTCCCTCCTCAAGCAGAGGAAGGGGTCACTGTTGGAGTCATGAGGTGCATAGCCTGGGGTTAGAGGAGGAGTGATACCAGCCCTCTCGTAGTCACTTCAGCTGATGTCTCAGTCGGTCATGTGCCCCTCCCAGTCCATTGGCTCTGGATCCAGTTCAGCACTAGGACTCACATAGGAGTTGCAGTCCTGTGGCCTAGATTGCCTTTCAGGTTTATTTAGGGTCCCAGAGCCCTTTCGTCTATGGTGGTGAGGCTTACTGGAAATAAAGTTTAGACCACTGGGATTGGTGATTCCCCTCTGGCTAGGGCTGGTTTAAATTCTCCCTCTGTGGGCTGGCATCTGCTGAGTTTGATCCAGTCTTATTTTCTGCTGTAACAGGGCATCACAGTGTTCAATGCTCACCTAACTCAATGAATTCGATTGCTGCACTCTCCCTCTCCCCACTGCACAGAAATGCTCTCTGCAGTATACCACCACTGCTGGGAGATGGGGATGGGTGATGTCAGTGATTCAATACTGTTTTTTCCACCTCTTCAGTGCCTCTTTCAGCAATGTAAAGCTAAAACCAGGTACTGCAGGTGCTCACCTGATTTTTGGTTCTTATGAAGGGGCTATTTTTGTGTAGATAGTACTTAAATTATTGTCCTTATGAGGGGGATAATGAGTGGAGCCTTCTATTCCACCATCAAACTCCACCCCTAAGCTCTAAAATAGCTTTTACCCAAAAGACAGGTAATAGTCAATGCTTGTGAGGATACAGAGTAAAAGAAACACTCACATTGTTGTTCGAAATGTAAATTTGTACAACCAATATGAAGAACAGTGTGGAGGCCCCTTAAATACCTAAATATAGAATGACCATATGATTCAGCAACCCCACTGGTAGGTGTCAGTATATCAAAGATATATCTGCATTCTCTTATTTATTGCAGCACTATTCACAATAGCCAAGATTTGGAAGAAACCTAAGCATCCATCAACAGATGAATGGATAAAGAAAATATTGTTTATGTAGACAATGGGGTACTAGTCAGCCATTAAAAGGAATGAGATCCTGTCTTTTGCAACAACATTTTTGGAACTGGAAGCCATTGTGTTAAGTAAAATAATCCAGGCTCAGAAAGACAAACTTCATGTTTTCACTCATATATGGGAGCTAAAAATTAAAACAATTGTAGTCATAGAGGTAGGTAGTAGAGTGATGGTTACCAGAGGCTGAGAAGGGTACTCAGTGGGAGGGAAAGTGCAAATGGTTATGGGTACAAAAATATAGTTAGATAGGAGGAAAGCAATCTAGTATTTGAAAGCACAACAAGGTGATTACAGTAAACAATAATTTATTGTACATTTAAATATAACTACAACAATATTATTGGAATATTTGTAACACAAAGTCACAAAGTCATGGTAATTGCTTGAGGTGATGGATACCTCCATTTACCCTGATATGATTATTATGTATTATATACCTGTATCAAAATATCTCATTTACCTCATAAATATGCACACCTATTGTATACTCACAAAAATTAAAAATTAAAAATAATTATTTTGGGGCTGCAGGAAATGTAAAGAAGTAAAGTAAAATCACTTACAGTTAGCATGTTGGTATATTGACTTTCAGCTTGCTCTTCAGAAAATGTATACACCAGCAGGGTATTAGAACGCCCATTTGTCAACACAATCACCAATACTAAGTATTATCATTCTTTGTCATTTTTACTGTTTATAGGTGATAAACAATATCCCATTTTTATTCAGTTTTTACCTCTGAGTTCCAGTGCATATGAATTTTTTCAGATGCTAGCTATATGTATTTTTATGAAATTTTTAAAGAATTTCACCCATTTTTAAGTGAGTGTTCCCATTTTTTCAATGTTTTGAATCAAGGCCCATTTGAAAAAAAATTCATCCACCAACATTTTAAAACTCACTGGCTAATCCTACAGTTTCTATGGATAGAGAGTACATGCTTCTGTTCATGTTCTATGCAACTTTATAACCTTTTAATCATTGATCTTTCTCATCCCTATTGGCCATGAAGTTCTAAGTAGCTGTGACTGTTTTCCCTTCTGTTTGTTTACCATTCACTCCAGGAGGCAAAATTATGCCAGTCATTCCATGCACCCACCAAAGACAACTCCATTATATGGTCCTAATATTTCCTCAGAATGATGGGATCATCTAGACTTTCATATATATGACAGAATAAGGGGCAATGTTAAGCCATCTGATTTGATTTTATATTAGGAAGTTCTGCTTTGTTGACTTGTTTAAGTTCTTCTAAATTGATAACCTTGACTATAAATTATTTCTATTTTTTGTACCCATTAACCATCCCCACCCCCTAACCCCCACTACCCTTTCAATAACTAAAAGAGTATAATTGGATTTTTGTAACACAAAGTATAAACGCTTGAGAAGATGGATACTTCATTTTCCATGATGTGATTATTTCACATTGCATGCCTGTATCAAAAGATCTCATGTACTCAATAAATACATACACCATGTACCCACAAAATTAAAAACAAAAATAATTTAAAAAATAAATTGATAACCTTTTCCCACTGCTGCCTCTTTTAGAAATGATGACATTATAGATATTGTTAAATGGATATGAATGTATAACCAGTTTCATAAATTTCTTTGGACAGACTTGCAAATTTTCATTCAACTAGGGCAAGGGACAACTTTTTGTTCCCAAGGAAAATAGTTAAAATGTTGGTGTATGTTCTTTTTTAAAGGGTAAGTTAGAAATTTTAAAAATAATACATTTGACAAAATTAAGATGAGTGTAAAACATTAAAATAAATATGGAAGATTGTGACCAGTTTATACCTTCTCTTCCCACTCTAACGTCAGACCATATTCTATGCAGGACATACATAACAAGTAAAATGATGGCAATTGTCATACTGGCTTGAAAATCTTGGACAAGTGCATTTTCTAATTCAAATGCTTTGCTGTTCTAGTACAGCAAGATGCTTTCGTGATGTAATTATGAAACAGACATACTTTTCTTGACTAGCAGATGCTAATGAGATGCAGCATGGAAGATTATATTGTTTACCCACTCAAGGTCAAGGTAAAGTAGTTAGTGGACTTGGCAGCAAATGTTGCTGACAACAGCAGGGAGAGCACCTCATCTGGAACACAGGGTGTGAATACTGTTTATATGATTTACTAACTAGCTATCTCTTTTACAGAGAATGAATTTCTTTGTTCCAACATTATTTCAAAAAAAGGATTTCACCCAGCAGGCTAGACACAGCTATTCTGGTACATTTGTTACACTGAAATCTCCTCACAGTGTTTCTAAAAATGTTTACATTGAAAAGAAAATGCCACTTCAACATGAAGCATCACACAGGGGCAGCAAAGCCCGAATTGGAAACTGTGGACAGCCCCTCTAGCATTGCAGCTGAGTTGAGAAAAAAAAAAAAAAAATAGTCATGCTGCTCAAATGGTAAAGACTTCTATTTGATGTGATTCATGAGGCATTGGTGTCTAGGGCAGAGCATGGAATAGTTTAGCAGGTGTTTACTTTTGCAGTAAGCGATGTAGGAGTTATTACGAGTAAGGAGCAGAGGTTAAGTTCTAAGAAAAATAACCTCTGCATGGCGCTTAGCAATCTTCTCTAAAAGCTGAAGATACAGTTACTTCTTGACTTATAATAAGTTTACATCTCAGTAAACCCATTGTAAGTTGAAAATATTGAAAGTCAATTCATTTAATGCACCTAAACTATCAAACCTAGCCTATGTTAAACATGTTAAGAAAGCTTACAATAGCCTACAGATCTGTTGTTTACTCTCATGATCGAGTGACTGATTTGGAGCTGTGGCTGGCTGCCATTGCCCAGCATCACAGGAGTATCTTACTTCATGTTGCTAGCCTGGAAAAAGGCCAGAATTCAAAATTCTAAGTGCCATTCCTACTGAATGTGTATTGCTTTTGCACCATTGTGAAATCGAAAAATCCCATGTCAGGGACTGCTTATACCTGTTTCTTCAAATTCATGCAGTCATTGACTTGGAAAGAATCTTAGATGTCCACTAGAGTTTATCGGAGTGTTGGCCCATAGTAGATTTCTCTTAACTAATGTTTCATAACAATCTTAATAAATAGATTCATGTATAGATACATCCCATGCAAGAATGCCCTTTATGGAGTTTCCTGCCAGGCAATCATTCAGCCTCTGTCCAAACACCGCAAGTGACAAGAAACTCACCACTTCCTGAACAGTCCATTTCAACTTTGAATAACTCTGATTATTAGGAAATGTGTTCCCATAGTTCTAAAATGAGTCTCTTTGTGAATTTTGCTTATTTCTCCTATTGGTAATGCATGGAGTCATGAAGGTAAATCTAATTCTTCCTTACAAGCCCTTAATATTTTGGAAGACTGCCATTAACTCATCTTCTCCATCCAAGTTTTCTCTAGTCCTCACATTTGTTCTGGTATTTCTACCCTCCTCAGTATCCCCCACATGGACATACTCCTCTAGATGTGATTTTGCACAGGTAAAGTAGGACTATCATATATCTTTTTAGTAATAATAACAAATGCATTGAATGCTTACACTTAAACCACTCCTAAGTGTTTTACAGGAATTGTCTCATTTAATACTTGCAAAAATCTTATAAGGAAGGTATTATTATTACCCTGATTTTACAGATCTGGATAGTAGGCTTTTACTAGTGCCACCTAAGATTGAATTAGCTTTTTTGTTTTGTTTCATTTTGTTGTATTAGTTGATTCAAAGGCTGCTTATCATCAGTAAAATTCCTAGATCTTTTCCCTATGAAGTGCTATCAAGTGTTGCTCTCAGGTCTCTGATTTTCAAAACTAAATACAGAACTTGACATGTGCACCTATTAAGTTTCTTCGTATCCATTGTGTGCCATTTTTACTTTTCCTCTTTTTTCTGGGTGGGGATGTTTAGTCTATTTTTTTTAACTCTGCTCTTACAAAAGTTCCCACCATTTTTCTAGCATTTTTGTAAACTTCTATTTTGTTCTAAATAAATATTCAACGTCTTTTACAATTTTGAGTTAATCATTCAGAATGTTAACTGCCTTTCCCAACTTTTTCCTTTTACATATATGATAAACTTGCCTTCTGTATCTTCATCTAAAAAATAATTAAAATGCTAAAGTGAAAAGGATCGTGAACAGAGCTCCATAGTGCAACATTCAATAACTCTTTCCAGAGTAACATAAATTAACACTGTTTGGGTTCTCTTGTTCATTCCACCTAATTCTAGTATTCAGCTCTCATTTCCCATCCTATTGACTAGAACATTATGAAACACTTTGTCAAATGACTTGTTGAGATGTAATATCTGGAGCATTCCTTTTTCTACCTACCGAGTTACCCCATCAAGAATGGAAATGAGACTCCTTTGGTATGAGTTGTTTCCAACATGCCTTTGCTGCCTCCCAGATCTCTTATAAGTATACACAAACCATTTACAACATTACATTCTTGATTTTTTAGAAGCATTGAGGTTAAATTTTACCTGCTACAACTTCTGAAATCCACCTCTCCAATTTTTTGATATCTTTACAGACTTCCATAATTTGCTTAAAGTTACTGACAGTGGTTCAACAACCTAATCAGCAAATTCTTTCAAGTCCCTTAGTTTTAATTTGTCTGAGTTGGAGAGCTGTATCTGCAGAAAGAGACTTAGTGATATATTGCTATCATTTCCCCCATCTTGGGCTTTGCTTCTTTCTTCACTTCAATAATATGATTTGATTTTTGGTATTGATCCTCAGTTTCTTTTCTGTCCTGTCTTGTTTGTTACTGTGAAAGACAAATAAATATGTCATTGGCAATTATCTGAACAAAAATGTATTCTAAACAGGAATATTCTCAATATAACAGCTCTTTTTGGTGTTGAGACTTGTTGTCATCATTTCTCACTTTTATTTACAATCAAGATAGCATAAGACTAATGTCACCTAATCACATAAACACATTAAACAAATTAGATTCTGTAAACAATTGTAAATCAAAATGTGCTATGTTTATAGGAGATAGAAGTTTTGGAGAGGAGAGAAGTCACCAAAGTAAAAAATGAGCAACCAAAGTTACATGAAGTAAGTCCAATAAAATAACATAGAAAGTCTCAAAAGCAAGCAAGAAAAAAGAGGTGAGATGTAATGAAGTTAAATATCTTACAGTTGATGATGAATGGAGACTAGAAGGGGCCTAAAGAGCAATTAATGAATTGAAAGTAAAAAAGAATTAATTAAACATTTCAGAATCAAAATGATGAATTTGGGGACAACGGAGGTAAAATTTTACAAGAATTGAGGAAAAAACAGAAGTTAATTCTTGGGCATTCAATTTCCATAGAGATAACATTAGTATCTCTTTTCTCTATTATCTTCCTTTCCAAATTCTAAAGTGGCAAATAATGTCCTGTATTGAAAAAATTTTTGTACTTAATTCAAAGATAAAACAGTTCCAATCAATCAATAATGTAACGAGATTAATAAATATACCATAAGAATTAATGCAGAGAACATAAAGAAGTATATAATGAGAAAGTGGTCCCAAAGGTGGATAGCAGATAGTTCTATTCCATTTGGCCTAAAAAACTCAAACCATGGTATCTTAATCCTTCTAATACACACTACTACTACTACTACTACTACTACTACTACTGCTACTACTACTACTACTACTACTACTACTACTACTGCTGCTTGTTTTCTGACTTCCAGGAACCCCATCACCTTTTGGTCTCAGATGCAGGGTCCCCCATCCAATTGGCTAAGGTTTACTCTTCTCACCAGTTTCTTAAAATTGTATTATCTCAGGTTATTTATCCTAATGCAGTGAAGCTCTTTTTGTAATCTACATCATTTTTTCCATGAATATGAATATTTGAGAGCTGACTGTACTACTTAAGTGCAAAATCAGCTTTATGTCCTCCCATCTAAGGCTCTACTTTCACAAGATTTCTTTGCTAAGACCTGAGATCTGATAATCTTTAAAAAGAGAAACTTGGCATGACCTTTTATAAAACACATAATTATGGTTGTATCTATATGAGATAAACATCTGACGTGTGTCTGTTTGCAGGAACCAAGAAAAAAACTGTCTGAGAACATGCCTGGGTGTGGCAAATCACCATCTAATTGCTAAAGTTTTGTCTGGAAATTTTCCTTAACGTGGTAGAACATAATGGTTGAAGACAAATTTCTAATAAAGTATTTGGTAGGGCCAAGCCAGTTCATACACTTAGAAATTCAGCCTGAAAATTAGTGTCTCAGCTAGTTGCTTACTAAAAGATTTATTTGCTATTTTGTATGCAAGGTATGTGTCAGTGAATCTTTTGAATAGTTAAAGAATGTGCCAGTTTCTTGAAATTTGGTGAGCTATGCTCCAGGAACTATTCTAAACTTTGAAGACACATTGTGTCTTAGTTCAGAGTTTAGGGAAATAAGAAAATGCCTAGACATACAGAAGAAATTAAATGACCTTTGGTGTTAACTTTAATAGTATCTGAGTCAAAGATAATGTCTCAGTGTTCAATTTTTCAATATCCTTGTGGGCAGTCATTGTACTCCATCTATGCTACTGTAACAGACAAGACATTCCAAAATAGCCTCCAGTCAGCTTCCTTTTTCAAACCAAACAGAAACACTAATTAAAAAATAAAACACCTTTCATCCATCTGTGAGGTTGAATTTCATTTTTTAGAATAGATTTATTTCAAGTCCTTTCTGACTAAGCACATTTGATTACATTTGTGCCTTTAATCTGTGTGTGAGTGCTGAAACGAATCAAATAGGTCTTGACCTCTTTCAAAATAATTGCCTTTGCAATGATTTTTAGAAGCTAATAAAATCATGCTAAAGATAGGGCACTAGGAATAAGACGAATGCTAGAAAACTACTATCTTTAGAATTGAATTCTTTCAGAGGTACCTAAAATCAGCAACTGCCATGATGAAGAAAAATTAATAGGTAGTCATTTATTTCCTTTTCCACAAGAAAAATACATGAAGCGCTTAATTCAATGTCATGTGCCTTGCAGCTGCTTAAGTAAAGATGATAATAATAATGACTATTACTTACACAGGAAACTTTTCCTGCATTAATCCTCAAACTCAACTTTCATCTTAGGCCATTTATCCTAATGAACTCATGTAATTAGCAGTAATATATAAATTACTATATATGATTTTCACTACACATCTGTGCATATTAGTATTTTATTAATCTGTTTTCTCCTTTAGAATTATTTTTTTAAGTTAAGAGGAAGTGATACACTTTATATAAAACACATTTAACAAATGGTAGCTATTATTAACAGTACTTACACCTGACAGAGTAATGTCCAGTTCAATTACTCTATATATTCTCCTCAAAATAGAATATCTATGCTTCTTTTTCCTTCTTTCTTTCTTTTTTGAGTCTCGCTCTGTTGCCCAGGTTGGAGTGCAGTAGCAGGATCTCGGCTCATGGCAACCTCTGCCTCCTGGTTCAAGCAATTCTCCTGCCTCAGCCTCCTGAGTAGCTGGGACTACAGGCACGTGCCACAACTTCCGAAAAAATTTTGTATTTTTTTAGTAGAGACAGGGTTTCACCATATTGGCCAGGCTGGTTTCGAACACCTGGCCTCGTGATCCACCTGCCTTGGCCTCCCAAAGTGCTGGGATTACAGGTGTAAGCCACCGCGCTGGGCCCTGTGTTTCTTTTTCCTGGTGAAAGTGCCATGAGGCACCAGGCACACTTATACACTGATGGTAGATGTGCAATTTTGTACACTTCCAAAATGTAAATAAAAATGTTACCAACTGACCTACTTCAATTAATTTTTTCTAAGAGCATAATTATGAAATACAGAAAGACTTCTTTACAGAAATATTTATCAAAGATATGTTTATGAAATGTTTAACAATAAAGCATGTTGATTAAAGTATGACACAGGTGTATTAAATGGCAATTAAAATCTTCTTGAAGTGTAATACATATTGGCATTGGAATATTTATGAAACATTGCTAGTTAAAAAAGCAAATAATAAGACAGTCTGTAGAAATGATACCATTTGTTCATAAGTCTCTATACATAAACATAAAAGAGACCAAAATCATATTTTTCTTCAAGTACTGGGATTATGGGTGATTTGTGTTACCTCTTTATTTTCTAATTTTCTCCTGGTTTTCTTCAGTGAGCATGCATTCTTTTAGAAATTAAGGGGAAAAAGATAACAATTGATACTTTTTATCAGCAAAAGCATGAACATGGAAGATACCTGGAAGAGCTTTTACTCCAGCTTTACGATTCTCCAACTCTCCTTCTTTTCCTTTAGAAAAAGTACCAAAAGACATTAGGTGGAATGGGGAGAGAGAGTGGGTTAAAGCTCCTTGTTTTCCCAGATGTCTGGTGGCAGATTGCTACCCTGTCTCTGGTTTCTTCCTTTCAGCTCCCAAGAAATGCATCACTGGCTACAGTTCTGCCAAATGCACTATCTATTCTTGAACAGAGATTCTGGTCCCAGTCCTCACTGTTTTCCTGCCCTGGTTAGCTGTGCTGGTCAATAAAATTCCTTCTACTGCCCTTCCTAAAATTTTCAGAGCTTAAATGCAGCTCTGACTACAGAGCCTCACTTTCTTTTCTCTTGGATCCTCCCTCCCCACTCTGGAGATTTAAAGGCACTTAACAGAAAAGTAGCCCCAGGCCACCTGATTAACTTCTTCCTGCATTGCCACTGAAACAACCAAGAAAGTAGAAGAGGAAGAAAGCTTTTATAAGATTTTATTGCTCTTACCATAAGCAAAGAGGGGGAGAGAGGGGGCATACACCACACACATCTGCTAAATTTCCCAAAGTAAAAGTTTTGTGACTGTTGAAAATGTGATGAATTTATCAAAAGTACCTGAGAGCAGCTATTTAATGTAAATCACACCTCTCTTTTTTCTGTGAGAGTGTGAAACTCACATTTTTAATCAGATAGACGACACAAGCAGAGCACTGTAGCATCTATGTAATGTCAAACATAAACGAAGCTGGACACCAGTTAAAGTAGTAAGAATAGTTGTTGTTTTGTTTTGTTTTTTTCCAGATCTTCCCTTGAGAAAGAAAATCAATAATAACCATTACAAAAGGTAAAAGAGTCCAGTGTGAACTGAACTCAACTGTCATTTGTACAGAGGTGACTGAGTATTTTAAAGGGAGAATGAGGGAATAGTGAGGGAGTGTAAAAGGGGGCTCAGTAGAATCAAGAAAGTAAAGAGTTACGATGGATTAATCAGTATAAATGTAATTAGGCCAGCTGTCTCCAAGCTGGCTATAATGGAAGTCAGGATTCTATCCTCTCACAGACTGGGAAACAGAGGCCTTAACCTCAGTTGTTGGCTAGGACAAACAGTAAATTTTGGGGGCAATCTTCAGTTTTCTCAGGCATGCACTTTATGGGTCGGGAGACATCCTAAGACTTTAGCCTTGGGTTGACAACAATGTTAGTGTTTTATTCAAGTCTTTATAGACTAAAGTTAAGGTCTTGTAAAGAAAAGACTCAGAAGACCCTGGCTAGAGTTTGGTCAAGGAGAGAATCTTTTTCAGTCATCAATAAGCCTAATCGTTTTAGCCACACAATGCATATTTCTCACAATAAAGTTTTTACTCACATATCATGTATTGTGCTAACTTGGGGAAGGCATTTGATGTGAAGATCAGGGAAGTCTGTTACTCTTTCTGACCCTACAAATGATATTTTTACACCTCCTTTTACTCTTTTCATTACTATGGTGGTTCTTTAAGACTGTCTACTTTTTAAATCACTGATGCATGGGCCAAGATCTCTGAGGAGAATGCAACAATGACAGGTAACATGGGGCAAACAAATAATTTATTCAACGCATTAAATCCCTGGTAAAAGACTCCTAAAACTACATCTTTCAAGTTTCTAGTTCTAACAGAATATGTTCATCTAAACCTTAAACTCATAAAATATAATCAATATTTTTGTTATGTCTTCACACTTCGTATTTTCCTATGCTGGAAAACTTTTCTATGGAAGTATCTATTTTTTAGGTTATTTTATTTTATTTTCCCCATAACTTTTTCTGAACATTTCTATTTTCCTTGAGGTAGAGTGATGGAACTTAAACACCCATAATCAAGAAGTGTATTAGAAAAAACTGCAAAACATTAACATCTTCTAATATAAAACCATAATGTACATATCTAGAACAAAATGTCTAATACCTTTCTTGATTATGTCCATCTCTATAATGAGTTCTTAGTTATTTACTAGGATTATATCTAATACTGTAGATTTTAGTTATTTTTTCTGAAAACTTATTTATTTGAACTTAGTTATGATGAAATTCATTCATACTTTTCTATGTTCTCATCCTTGGGATAGTTTTTTGAAGATTTCTCCATCGACCTGTCAGTACACCACCCAGATAGAGGTTAAGTATCTCTCACAAATATGGAGGAACAGAGGCATTGTATTGTGTAAGAAAACCTTAATTAAGAGTCAAGATGTCACAGTTTTTAGCAATGTCTCTGCTACTAACTAGCTGTGTGTCACTAAAGAAATCACCTGGGACCTCTTTCCTCTTCTGTTGAGTAATTTCACCATGGAATCTCTCTTCCATACTATTTATTAAATTATTATAGAAAGTATTAAACATTGTCTCCATTTCTTGGATAGTCTCAAGTTCTCAATCTCCTAATGGGTAAAAAGTAAGGCTCCTTCAGAGTGTAATGCATGTCTTTGGCTACAAAATAAAATAAGAGTCAACAAAGAATTCAAAAAATGAATCACAACCAATCATGAGACAGGATGCATAATCTCATGATTTTTTTGTAAAGAGAACATGAAAAACAGGATGGAAATGATTAAACCAATCTAAACATACACAAGAATATACCTATTCACTTCAAATACGTCATAGACCAACCTAAGTATACTTTTATCCTGATGGATTCAAATCAACTAAAGAAAGAAAAAATTTTATCTGAAAGTTTGTCCTTTGTATTTGAAAATGCTGTCTCTGATTTTCTTGGACAGACACATGGTCATCAGCAATATTTACATGAGAATTTTTTTTTTTTTTTTTTTTGAGATGGTGTCTCTCTCTGTCGCCCAGGCTGGAGTGCAGTGGTGCCATCTCAGCTCACTGTAACCTCTGCCTCCCGGTTCAAGCGATTCTGCCACCTCAGCCTCCTCAGTAGCTGGGATTACAGGCATGTGCCACCATGCCGGGCTAATTTTTGTATTTTTCATAGAGATGGGGTTTCACCATGTTGATAAGGCTGGTCTGAGACTCCTGACCTTGTGATCTGTCCGCCTCCGCCTCCCAAAGTTCTGGGATTATAGGCATGAGCCACCGTGCCCAGCCTACATCAGATGTATTTTTATTGTTTACTCTTATATTTTCCATATTGGAAAATCTCAACCTAGAACAATATTGTTCTAAAGCATCCCTTATTACTCAGCTTTTAGAATTAGCAGTGCATCCTCATAAGAATAATGACATACATAGTGACTTGATTTCAAGGTTAGCACACAAAAGCCAATTTAATTCATGATGTCCCTGAAGTATATTATCAATATATTCTCTAAAATTTCTAGCAGTGGACATTCTTGAAGAATGGTCCAGAAAAGATCATTCACAATTAGAACAAATATTAGTCAAAGCCAGGATTTGGAGAGGCAGGTAGTCTGGAGTAATGTTTATGGTTGAGAATTACCTAATAGGCACCAGAAGAACACAGATCATCAGGCAAAGACAAATTAAAATTGACCCAATAGGCAACAGGAACATAAAGGCCATCAGTTAAAAACAAACTTAAACTGACCTCAGTATATTTGAGAAAAGAAGGGGAGGAAAAAGAAGAAAAGAGAAGGAAAATAGGTCTTACTGATTGGTGGGGCTAGTTGCCTTGCCTGAATGAACTGCAATAGGGTAACCTAACCACTATTACTTTGGTTGGCAACAGCATTGGAGTAAGCTTGTGTGACTTTGTAACAAAGTAGTCTGACTAATTCACTAAAAATCTAGTGCTGAAAGTATCTTCTTTCTGGCTTAAGGGAGACTCTGAGATGCTTTACATGTACTCACAAATCACAAGTACAAATCACCCATTTCTACAGCTGGTACCCACCATTCTGTCTACCACCCCTACCTCAGCTTCTTGGCCATTTGACACTTCTATAATACCCCTCATTAAATCACCTCTTCTGATTATTGATACATTTACACTGTTCCTTATGATTCATTTGGATGGATAACCAAGATGTTATTTCAACAGTCATGACACTGAAGTGAGGGAGAAAACTTCCTCCTCTTATCTGCTCTATTACAGGGCCATGAAGCAGAAGCACCTAACGCTTTCTGTTTCTAGTTTAACTTAAGATCATGGGTTGGGTGTCGCTCTTTCATTTTATTTACCTCTTGATGAGTTACAGGACACTTTGCTCTAGGTATTCATCATAGTTTTCCAGGACATGATCAGAAGTTATCACCATCACATAGCCTTCACTGGCATCCACACTATTGCACTTAGAATCATTTTTCACACATTACCTTCACCTGGTTTCCAAACCAAGTTTGAACATCTTGACTTTCACTTTTCTCAAAGTCAGTGCCTCCACCATTAAGTCAACATTCTGTAAGAGTAGAAGTCAAAGAGTCACATTTTTCTCCTTAACTGTCAAGGTATCCTCAGTCTATGGAGGCATCTATCAGCCCCAACTCATCCAGTTATTATCATACAAGAGGATCCTTGGCTCTGGTCTAAATAAACTACAGTTGAGAGACACAGTAGCTCACAATGCTTTTCCTAAGATCCTGGAACCACATTTTCTAAATAAGTGATTCTTGACTTCTAGTCACACAGAAGACAGATTTCTGAAACTTTAAATAGCTACGATAAAAGATGATCAACATCACTAGTCAATAGGGAATTGGAAATCAAAACCACAATGAGATACTACTTCACACCCAATAGAATGGCTATAATACAAAAAGAAAAAACAGAAAATAATAAGCGTTGACAAGAATTTTGGGAAATTGGAACCCTCATACACTGCAGTTTGGTAGCTCCTCAAAAATGTAAATATGGAATTACCATATAATTCAGAAATTTCATCCCTAGGGCCCTACTCAGGAACAATAAAAAACAAATGTTCACATAAAAATGAATATACAAATGTTCATAGTAGCATTATACATAATAGCCCCCAAGTGGAAACAACCCCATTTTTAATCAGTTGATGAATGGATAAACAAAATGTTGTTACATACATGCAATGGATTATTTTAAAATCATAAAAAGGAAAGAAGTATTCATATAAACTACAATGTGGTAAATCTTGAAAATATGGCAAGTGAAAGAAGTCAAACACAAAAGGCTTGTCAGATTCCACTGGTATGAAATGTCCAGAATAGGCAAATCCATAGATGCCGAAAGTAGATTAGTGGTTGCCAGGGACTGGGGAAGAAATGAAGAGTGACTACAAACAGGTAAGCTTTTTTTTTTTTTTTTTTTTTTTTTTTTTAAGGGTGATAAGAGTGACTACAAACAGGTAAGCCTTTTTTTTTTTTTGGGGGGGGTGATAAAAATGTTCTGGAATTGGACAGTCATGATGGTTGCACAGCTCCATGAATATACTAAAAGTCATTTGGTTGTATACTTTAAATGGGTAAACTCTATGATATGAGAATTACACCTCAAAAAAAAAAAAAAAAAAAGAAAATCTATGGAGAAAAGTAGAATGGTCATTGTCTGAGGCTGTGAGTAGGAATAGGAAATGAATGCAAATGGATAAGACGTTATTGAGGAGTTAATGGAAATGTTCTAAAATTAGATACTGGTGATAGTTGTACAACTCTGTAAATTTATTAAAAACTACTGAATTGTACAATTCAAATGAGTGAATTTTATGGTATGCAAAGTATGCCTCAATAAAACTATTTTTACATAATACATGAACATCTGGTCTCCTTCCAGACTGATTAAACAAGAATCTTTGGGAGTAATTTCTGGGTATTAATAGTTTTTAAAAGTTCCCCAGGTGATTATAACATGCAACCACCACTTGTGGGGAAAATAATCAATTGCTCTTGGAACGGTAATATGGCTTATAAAATACATGGTGGAAAAAGAGTGTGTGCTGAAAAAAAATCTGAAGAAATAATGGCTGACAATTTACTAAGTTTGATGAAAGACATTAATCCACAAATTCAAAAACTTAAACAAACTTCAAACAACATAAACCTTAAGAAATCTATGCCCAGATATCACAATAAAACTGCTGATACCTAGAAAACTGTCAGTGAAAAATTATCCATTATGCGTAGTCAGGGAATATTTAAATGACTGTTGATTTCTCATTAAAAACCATGGAGGTCAAAAAGAAGTGGCACAAATAATTTTCAAGTTCTGAAATAAAAGAAAAGGGCAGTCAACCCATAATTCTCTAACCAACTAAAATGTCATTCAGAAATTACAATAAAATAAAGATATTCTCAGATGAAAAAACACTATGGGAATTCATAGCCAGCACACCTGGACTAAAAGAATGGCTAAAGGAAGTTCCTGAAACAGAAAGGAAATAATAAAACAAAGAAACTTAGAGCATCATATAGAAAGAACAACATAAAGAGTAAAGATGAGTAAATACAATATATTCTTCTCCTTTGAGTTCTTTAAAATATGCTTGACTGTTTAAAATAAAGAGTATAATATTTTTCTGATGGGGTTGTTGATGGATATTTATGTAATATACATATACAACATAAAAGGGAAAGTGTGAAGGATCTGCATGATGGTAAGGTTTCTACATTCCACTTGAAGTAGTAAAATATTAATTCTAAGTAGACTATGAAATAAGTATTTTTTAATTCCTAAAATACCAAAAATACAAAGAGATATAGTCAGAATCATAATAGATAAAATAAAATAAAAAACAAGAATTACTCAAAATCACCCAAAACATGGCAAGAACGGAGAAACAGAGAAAAAAAAAATGGATGATAAAAATAAAATAAAATAAAATAAAATAAAACAAAATAAAATAAAATGGTAGGCCTAAATTGAGATACTCCTGGATATTTATTCTGGAGAAATGTAAACTATGTTCACACAAATACCTGTACAAAAATGTTTATAGCAGCTCTGCTTATAATCATCAGAAACCAGAAACTGTCCTGATGTACTGCAATGAGTAAATGGCTGTACAAACTATGGTCCATTCACACAATGATCTATTCAACAATAAAAAGAAAGAACAACTTAGGTAAAATCTTAAAAACACTATCTTGGGTAAAAGAAATAAGTCTCAAAAGATTAGATATCGTATGATTCTATTTATATAATATTCTTGAAAAGATAAAACTATGAGAACATAAAACAAATTAGTCATTGTCAGGGGTTAGGAGTTGGGGGAGAGTATGACTATAAAGAGATAATACAATGAAGTTCTTGGGAGTGATGAAAAAGTTCTGTATTGTGATTGTTGTGGTGGTTACACAAATATATATGAGTTAAAATTTATAGGACTGTACACCAAAAGGAAAATAGTCATTTTTACTGCAAAATAAAAACAATAGTAAGCAAACAATTGTCACTTACATGACCTTGATATTTACTTCTCTGTTAGGGGTTCTGAATAAGATATTTTAAAATCATCATTTCTTTACAGACTTAAGCTAATGACTTTTTAAAGGATGAAACTACAAGCTATAATTAATGTCATGAATTCCCTAATTATTCTTCCCTGTTAACAATATTAACTCCTAGTCAAGCTTTAGGTGAGATAATAGCCTCAAAATTTCAGGACATTATACACTATTTGATGTTTTCATTAAATAAGTAATCATCCATATCATCTCTATAGAGGAAAAATTTATATTTCAGTGCATGATTAGAATTGCTATCTAGAATTTAGTGCTTTTTGAGCCATTAAGATGGGTGGTTATTAAAATGGGGATAGATGATGGAAACCTCTGCTTATGGGCAGGTGGAAGCCCCAGATGTATTGCTCTTAAATGACACTGTTTATGACATTTAACTAAACTCAGAGCTTTTCTGTTTTGGTCCTTACTTGAAAGCAAAAAGATGGTAAATAACAGGGTTACCACTGGTTCTCACTGTCCTGTCTTTTTTTCAGTAACAGTCCTGGGTTTCTACTTTATCAATAGAAATAAACCATTTTGGCTGAAAAAATATGCATATATATTTAACACCACAATAAAATGTTCCCTTCATTGAAACTTCTGTTTGAGAACAGGAACTACCATCAGACTTGTCTTATCCAACGCTCTGATAGTAAATGCCTTATTGGTTTGGGTTAATGCAGCCACTTAATCAAGCTCATAAAAAGTCTATGCCATAAGAAGTGTCAGCCTTGATCATTAGGCATGTCAGAAGGTCTCATTCTGAAGGAAAGAAGGTGCAAAGACTGATGGGATTTGGCACTAGTCCAAGGTGGAGACTGGAGGAAGAATCAGGGCAAAATGACTAGTTGCCTTTAGAGAGGGACACAATCCAAATCACCAAGTCCCAGGAATGTGAAGACATAAAAATGACTTTCAAACCATCATTCATTTGTTTTTTCAGCAAACATTTATTGACTTTTTCCTCTCTGCCCTGCACTGTTTCAAGTGCTGGAGATACTTCCGCGAACCAGACAGCCAAAGTTCTTTTTCTCATAGAGCTTATAAATTTAGTGGGAGGAGAAAGACATGAAACAAGCAGATAAGATAATTTCAAATAGTCATAAATATTACCAAAGAAATTATACAGAGTAATATAAAGAGAGTGATATGGTTTGGCTGCGTCCCCACTCAAATCTCAGCTTGAATTGTATCTCCCTCAATTCCCACATGTTGTAGGAGGGATTCAGAAGGAGATAATTGCATCATATGGGCCAGTCTTTCCTGTGCTCTTCTTGTGATAGTGAATAAGTCTCACGAGATCTAATGAGTTTATCAGGGATTTCTGCTTTTGCATCTTCCTCATTTTCTATTGCCACCACCATGTAAGAAGTGCCTTTGGCCTCCCACCATGATTCTGAGGCCTCCCAAGCCATGTGGAACTGTAAGTTCAATTACACTTCTTTTTCTTTCCAATGTCGGATATGTCTTTATCAAGAACATGAAAACGGACTGATACAGTAAATTTGTACCTGTAGAGTGGGGCATTGCTGAAAAGATACCCCAAAATGTGGAAGCAACTTTGGAACTGGGAAATGGGAAGAGATTGGAACAGTTTGAAGAGCTTAGAAGAAGACAGGAAAATGTAGGAAAATTTGGAACTTCCTAGAGACTTGTTAAATGGCTTTGCCTAAAATGCTGAAAGTGATATGGACAATCAAATCCAGGCTAAGATGCTCTCAGATGGAGATGAGGAACTTGCTGGCAACTGGTGCAAAGTTGACTCTTTTTATGTTTTAGCAAAGAGACTGGAAGAATTTTGGCTCTGCCCTAGAGAATTGTGGAACCTCAAACTTGAGAGAGATGATTTAGGGTTTCTGGCAGAAAAAAATTCTAAGCAGCAAAGCATTCAAGAGGTGACTTGGGTGCTGTTATAGGCATTCAGTTTTATAAGGGAAGCAGAGCCTAAAAGCTTGGAAATTTTGCAGTCTGACTATGCAATAGAAAAGAAAATCCCATTTTCTGGGAAGAAATTCAAATTGCCTTCAGAAATTAGCATTAGTAGCAAGGAGCTTAATGTTAATCCCCAAGACTGTGGAGAAAATGTCTCCAGGCCATGTCAGAGACTTTCATGGCAGCCCCTCCCATCACAGGCCTGGAGGCCCAGGAGGATAAAGTAACCTCTTGGGCCAGGCCCAGGGTCCCCATTCTGTGTGCAGCCTAGGGACTTGGTGCCCTGTGTTCCAGCTGCTCCAGCCACAGCTGAAAGGGACCAATGTACGGCTTGGGCTGTGGCTTCAGAAGGTGAAAGCTCCAAGCCTTGGTAGCTTCCATGTGGTGTCGAGCCTGTGGGTGCACAGAAGTCAAGAATTGAGGTTTGGGAACCTCTACCTAGATTTCAGAAAGTTTGCTGCAGGGGCAGTGCCCACATGGAGAACCTCTTCTAAGGAAGTGCAGAAAGGAAATGTGGGGTCAGAGCCCCAACACAGATTCCCTACTGGGGCACTGCCTAGTGGAGCTGTGGGAAAAGGTACACTATCCCCCAAACCCTAGAATGGTAGATCCACTCAGAGCTTGCACTGTGCACCTGAAAAAGCCACAGACACTCAATGCCAGCCCATAAAAGCAGCCTGGAGGGAGGCTGTACCCTGCAAAGCCAAAGGGGCAGAGATATCCAAGATCATGGGAACCTACCTTTTGCATCAGCGTGACCTGGATGTAAGACTTGGCATCAAAGGAGATCGTTTTGGAGCTTTAAAATTTGACTGCTTCGATGAATTTTGAACTTGCATGGGCCCTGTAATCCCTTTGTCTTCACCAATTTCTCCCATTTGGAATGGCTGTAATTTACTCAATACCTGTACCCCATTGTATCTAGGAAGTAACTTGCTTTCTTTTGATTTTACAGGCTCATAGGCAGAAGGGATTTGTTTGTCTTAGATGAGACTTCAGATTGTGGACTTTTAGGTTAATTCTGAAATGAGTTAAGAATTTGGGGGACTGTTGGAAAGGCATAATTGGTTTTGAAATGTGAAGACATGAGATTTGGAGGGACTGGGGAAGAATTATGTGGTTTGGTTGTGTCCCCACCTAAATCTCAACTTGAATTGTATCTCCCATAATTGCCACATAATGTGGTAGGGACTCAGGTGGAGGTAATTGAACCATGGGGGCCAGTCTTTCCCATGCTATTTTCATGGTAGTGAATAAGTCTCACAAAATAAGATGGGTTTATCAGGGATTTCCGCTTTTGTTCTTCTCTTGCTACCACCATGTAAGAATTGCCTTTTGCCACCTGCCATGATTCTGAGACCCGCCCCCACCAGTCATGTGTAACTGTAAGTTCAATCAGAACTCTTTTTCTTCCCAGTCTCAGGTGTATCTTTATCAGCAGTGTGAAGATAAACTAATACAGAGAGTGACTGGGGATAGGACTGGGGTGGGGTTGAGGTGGCTACTTTACATATGAAGATCAAGGGGACATTTGAGCTGAGACTTAAATGTTAAGAAAGAGAGAGGCATGAGAAGATCTAGGCTGAATAAACAACAAATGCAAGAACTCTAAGATGAGAACAAATTTGGCCAATGTGGCTAGAACATTAGAAAAGTAGGCAGAGAGGAAACAGATCACTTAAAGTTGTGGGAGATGTCATAAGAAGTTTAAATTTTATTATTGGTAAAATGGGAAACCATTGAATAATTTTACATGAAGAGGAAAAATTTTAATTTACTTAAAAAATCCCTTTGACTGTATAGAGATTAGGTTTTATGGGGACAAGAGTGGAATCAGGGAAACCAGTTAAAGGGATGTTGCACTAATCTAGATAAAAGTCAGTGCCTTGGACAAGACCAGTAGAAGCAGAGAAAAAGGGAAGTGAATGCATGTGGGATACATTTCATATATATTGCTGACAAGAGTTGATGATTGTCTTGGACTATGAAAGAAAGAGGAATCAAAAATGACTTATTTTTAGCATGGGCAACTGTATTGAAGATAGAAACAGGTGTAGTGCAACAGGATGGGGCCAAGATGGCCAATTAGATGCAGCTGTGGTCCACGGCACTCACACACTAGAAAGAAATAGGTGAGTGAATACAGCAACTTCAACTGAAAAATCCAGGTACTTGCATTGGGACTGATCAGGGAAACAATCCATGGAGAATGAAGAAAAGAAGGGTGGGGCAATGACCCACCCTAGAGTGACATGTAGCCAAGGGAGCCCCAACTCCCAGCCAAAGGAAGTGGTGAGTGAATGTGTGACCCCAGGAAACCATGTTTCTCCCATGGATCTTTGCAACCCTCATATCAAGAGATCCCCTTATAAGCCCATGCCACCAGGGCCTTGGGTCCAGCACACAGAGCCATGTGGAATCTCAGAAGACCAGCTGCTCAGGCATGCACAGACACCCATAAGCTTTACATACTCCAACCCCAGGACCTCTGACAAAGGTGACTGCAACTCAGGCAAGGTGGGAGGTCCATATATATCCATAAGAAGGACACTTAATCCTTGGAGCTGATCAGCGTCAGTCTGTGGGCCCCACTTCCATGGCACCTTGCAAGATAAGACCCACTGGTTTGGAATTCCAGCCAGACATCAGCAACAGGGTGGAGCCTGCATAAGATGGGATGGAGCCCTTAGAAGGAGGGGTAGGCCACCATCTCTGATATTTGGTTGACTTAGCCATTCCAGCCTGCAGGCTTTGGAGAGTCCAAATGGTCTGGATGAGGAAGGATCAGCCAAGAGCAGCACAGTTGCTTTGCCAGAATGTGGCCAGACTGCTTCTTAAGGGGGATCCCAACCCACTCCTCCTCATGGGGCGGGTCCTCTGAACCAGGGCTTCTGGCTATCCCTACTCATATTCTACAAAGCTCTGATTTCTCCCTGGGACTGAGTACCAGAGGGGAGGGGCAGGCTGCCATCTTTGCTGTTTGGATGACTCAGCAATTCCAGTCTATGGGCTTTGGAGAGTCCAAGCCAACTGGGACAGAGGCAGTTCCCCAGCATGACATGGCTGTTTTGTTGAGGCATGGCCAGACCACTTCTTTAAATGGGACCCAGATCCATTCCTTCTTGCTGGGTGAGTCCTTTCAGCTGGGTCCTCCAGCAAACCCCACCCATGTATTATGGCTTTCAGAGTTCTAATTTATCCCTGAGATGAAGTGTGGGATATCCCCTGGGTTGGGGGATGGCTCAGCACTTGGCTGCTTTGGCATCTTCTCTGGTCCAGTCTGTGGGCTTTGGAGAGCCCAAATTGATCAGGGGCTGAAGGAATCCTCCACACAGCATAACTGCTCTACCGAAAAGCAGCCAGACTGCTTCTTTAAGTGAATCCCTGATCCCATTCTGCCTGACTGGGTGAGACCTCCCAACCAAGGCCTCCAGCCAGCTCCTATGGGCACATTTGAGCTGGAAACAGATAAGTAGCTCCTGGTTCACAGCTTCCAGAAGAAGAAGAAGGCTGCCATCTTTGCTGTTTCACAACGTTTATTGGTGATACCTCTAGGTACTGAAAAAAACAAGGCAAAAAATTGTCTGGAGTGGAACCCCAGCAAACCACAGCAGCCCTATGGAAGACTGGCCAGACTGTTAAAATAAACCATCAATCAAACAAACAAACAAACAATGACAAAACTGATCCAAAGGTCAGCAACCTCAAAGATCCAAGGTAGGTAAGCACAAAAAGATGAGAAAGAATCAGTGCAAAAATGCTGAAAACTTAAAAAGCCTGAGTGTCCACTTTCCTCCAAATGACTGCAACACCACTCAAGCAAGGGTACAGAACTGGGCAGAGGCTGAGATGCCTGAAATGACAGAAGTAGGCTTCAGAACATGGATAAACATGAACTTCACTGAGCTAAAGGAGCATGTTATAACCCAGTGTAAAGAAGCTAAGAATCAGGATAAAACAATGCCAGAGCTGACAGACCAAATAGTCAATGTAGAGAGCAACATAACTGAACTGATAGAGCTGAAAAACACACTACAAGAACTACACAATGCAATCACGAGAATTAATAGCAGAAAAGACCAAGCAGAATAAAGAATTTCAGAGCTTGAATACTGTCTTCTGAAATAAGAGAGGCAGACAAGAATACAGAAAAAATAATGAAAAAGAATGAACAAAATGTCTGCAAAATATGGAATTATGTAAAGAGACTTAATCTATGACTGATTGTGATACCTGAAAGAGATGGGGAGAAGGGAACCAATTTGGAAAACATATTTCAGGATATCATCCAGGAGAACTGTCCCAACATAGAGAGGTTAACATTCAATTTCAGGAAATGCAGAGAACACTAGTAAGATACTCCAAGAGATGATCATCCACAAGACACATAATCATCAGATGCTCCAAGATGGGCATGAAGGAAAAACTGTTAAGTACAGCTAGAGAGAAAGGCCAGGAAGTCTACACAGGGAAACCCACCAGACTAACAGTGCAACTCTCAGCAGAAGCCCCACAGCCAGAAGAAATTGAAAGCTCATATTCAATATAATTAAAGGAAAGAATTTCCAACCCAGAATCTCACATCTGAACAAATTAAGCTTCATAAGTGAAGTAGAAAAAGATCCTTTTTAAACAAGCAAATGCTGAGGAAATTTGTCACCACCAGTCCTGCCATACAAGAGCTCCTAAAGGACACCCTAAATAAGGAAAGGAAAAAATGGTTAACAGCCACTAGAAAAACACAGTGAAGTACACAGACCAGTGACACTATAAAGCAACTACATAAACAAGTCCACATAATAACCAGCTAGTATCATGAAAATAGGATCAAATCAACACATAACAATACCAACCTTAAAGGTAAATGGGCTAAATGGCCCAATTAAAAGACATAGAGTGGCAAGTTGGATAACGAACCAAGACCCATTGGTATGCTGTCTTCAAGAGACTCATCTCACATGCAACAATATGCATAGGCTCAAAATAAAGGGATGGAGGAAAATTTACCAAACAAATGAAAAACAGAAAAAAACAGGGGTTTCAATGCTACTTTCTGACAAACAGACTTTAAACTAACAAAGATAAAAAAAGTCAAAGAAGTGGATTACATAATGGTAAAGGCTTCAATTCAACAAGAAGAGCTAACTGTCCTAAATATACATTCACCCAATACAGGAGTACCCAGATTCATAAAGCAAGTTCTTAGAAACCTTCAAAGAGACTTGGACTCACATGCAATAATAGTGGGAGACCTCAACACCTCACTGACGACATTAGGCAGATCACTGAGACAAAAACTTAACAAAGATATTCAGTACCTGAACTCAGCTCTGGATCAAGTGGACCTGATACATATGTACAGAACTCTCCACCCAAAAACAACAGAATGGACATTCTTCTCATCAGCACGTGGCACTTACTTTATAATTGATCACATAATCAGAAGTAACACAATCCTCAGCAATTGCAAAAGAACTAAAATTATAATCAACAGTCACTCAGACCACGGTGCAATCAAATTAGAGCACAATATTAATAAATTTACTCAACATCATAGTACTACATGGAAATTGAACAATCTGCTCCTGAATGACTTTTGGGTAAATAATGAAATAAAGGCAGAAATCAAGAAGTTCTTTGAAACTAATGAGAACAAAAATACAATGTATCAGAATCTCTGGGACGCAGCTAATGCAGTGTTGAGAGGGAAATTTATAGCATTAAATGCTCAGATGAAAAAGCTAGAAAGACCTCAAGTTAACAACCTAACATCACAACTAAAAGAACTAGGGAATCATGAGCAAACAAACCCCAAAGCTAGCAGAAGACAAGAAATAAACAAAATCAGAGCTGAGTTGAAGGAAATAGAGACATACAAAACCCTTCAAAAAAAATCAGTGAATCCAGGAGCTTTTTAAAAAATAAACTAATAAAATGAATAGACTACTATCTGGACTAATGAAGAAAAGACAGAAAATTAATCAATTAATTAATTAAACAAATCTGCACATAATGTGCCTGTATCCATGAACTCAAAATAAAAAGTTAGAAATTTAAAAAAGAAGCATTTACCTTGTTGGGGAAGTACAGATTCTTTTACTCAGGTGTGTATTAAGCCATTCTTGCCTGCTATTAAAAAATACCTGAGAGTGGGTAACTTACATGAAAATAATTTTGGTTGACCTACAGTTCTGCAGGCTGTACAAGCAGCATTGTGGCTTAAGTTTCTGGGGAGGACTCAGTGACCTTTACTCATGACAGAAGGCAGAGTGGGAGTAGGCACTTCACACAGCAAAACCAGGAGCAAGAGAGAGTTGGGGGAGGTGCCACACACATTTAAATGACCCAGATCTCATCAGAACTTGCTCATTATTACAAGTACAAGGATATGGTACTAAACTATTCAGGAGAAACTGCCCCCTTGATCCAGTCACCTCTGACCAGGCTCCACCTCCAACACTAGGGATTATATTTCAACTTGAGATTTGGGCAGGGACAACATCAAAACTATATTATTCTGTCCCTGGCCTCCACCAAATCTTATGTTCTTCCATTGCAAAATACAATAATCCCTTCTCAATAGTCCCCCAAAGTCTCATCACATTTCAGCATTAACACAAAAGTCCCAAGCCCCAAGTTCCAAGTGTCACCTGGAGATGATTTCCTTCTGCTTATAAGGCTATAAAATCAAAACAAGTTATTTGCTCACAAGATACAGTGGGAGTACCAGCAGTGTATAAACATTCCTATTTCAAAAAGGAGCAATCAGCTAAAAGAAAAGAACTATAGGCTCCATGCAAGTCTGAAACTAAGAAGAGCAGTCATTATATATTAAACCTCCAAAATAATCTTTCACTCCATGCCCCACATCCAGGGAATACTGGTGTGAGGAATGGACTCTCAAGACCTTGGGCAGCTCTGTCTGTGGCCTTGCAGGGTTCAGCCTCTGCAGCTGCTCTCACAGGCTGGCATTGACTGCCTGCATTTTTTCCAGGTGCAGGGTGCAAGCTGTTGCTGGATTTACCATTCTGAGGTCTGGAGGATGTGACTGTCTCTCACAGTTCCACTAGGCAGTGTCCCAGTGGGAACTCTTGGTGGCAGTTCCAACCCCACATTTTTCCTTTGAGCTACCCTAGCAGAGGTTCTCCATGAGGGCTCTGTCCCTCCAGCCGGCTTCTGCCTGAGCACTCAGGCTTTTCCATGCATCCTCTGAAATCTAGGCAGAGGCTCTTATGCCTCAACTCTTGCACTCTGTTAACCCACCGGCTTAATATCACTTGGTATCTGCAAAGTCTTACAGCTTGCACCCTCTGAAACAGCAGCCCAAGCTGTATATAGAGCCCTCTGAGCTGAGGCTGGAGCCAGAGTGACCTGCATGTGGGGAGCAGTGTCCCAAGGTTGCACAGGGCAGCAGGGCCCTGCATCTGGCCCACAAAACTATTCTTCTCTCCTACTAAGCCTTGGGGCCTGTAATGGGAGAAACTTTCATGAAGGTCTCTGAAATGCCTTCAAGGCATTTTCCCCATTATCTTATTTATCAGCACTTGGATTCTTCTTGTCATGCAAATATCTGTAACAAGTGGTTGCTCCATAGCCTGCTTCAACTTCTCTCCCCCAAAAAAGCTTTTTCTTTTTCTGCCACATGGCCAGGCTGCAAATTTTCAAAACTTTTCTGCTCTGCTTCCCATTTAAATTAAAGTTCCAACTTTAAGTCATTTCTTTGTTCCCACATCTGAGCATAGACTGTTAGAAGTAACCACATCTTGAACCCTTTGCTGCACAGAAATTTCTTCTGCCAGATAATCTAGATCATCACTCTCAACTTCAAACTTTCACATATCCCTAGGACATCAACACAATTCAGCCAAATTATTTGCTAAGGCATAGCACACATGACACTTGCTCCAGTTTCCAATAAGTTCCTTATTGCCACCTGAGACCTCATCTTCACTGTTCATATCACTATCAGCATTTTGGTCACAACCATTTAACTATCTCTAAAAAGTTCTAAACTTTCCCTCGTCTTCCTATCCTGTTATGAGCCTTACAAACTCTTCTGACCTCTTCTCATTACGCAGTTCCAAAGCTGCTTCCACATTTTCAGGTAGTTTTACAACAATGCTACATCTCTCAGTACCAATTTTCTGTGTTAGGCTGTTCTTGCATTGCTATAAAGAAATATCTGAGACTAGGTACTTTATGAGAAAAGAGTTAATTGGCTCATGGTTTTGCAAGCTGTACAGGAAGCATGAGGGCATCTGCTTCTAGGGAGGCCTCAGGGAACTTTTACACATGGTGGAAAGGAAAACAGGAACAGGAACCTCACATGGTGAAAGCAGGAGCAAAAGAGAGCTGGGGGAGATGCCACACATGTTTAAATGACCAGATCTCATGAGAACTCACTCATATTCACAAGGAGAAGGGGATGGTACTAAACCATTCATTGATAATCTGCCCCCATGACCAAATCACCTCCCACAAGTCCCCACCTCCAACACTGGAGATTACAATTAAACATGAGATTTGGGCAGGGAAAACATCCAAACTATACCAAGGTATGTGGAAATAAGAACTGTGTTTTAAATGTTTTCAATTTGAGGTGCCTATTTGACATCTAACCAGGTGTGCCAAGCTGACAATTAAATATATTAGGCTGCAAATCTGAAGAGAGGTTGGGGCTATAGATATAAATTTAGGAGTCACTAATATGCAAATCATAGATAAAAATGAGATTCAGTTTGGTGGATACAGTGTGTGACAGTGGATGATCCTAAAGAAGCATCCATCTCAATATCAAGCAGTTGTTACAAATGCAAATCAAGGAACTCCATCTGAGTTGATTTGGTAACAGAAAAATCCATGCCCAGTTAAGGGAAAGGTCAATTTTATTCCCAGTGCAATAGAAAACTGTCTGAATGTTTTAAACAAGAGAGTAATACATAATTTATATTTTGAAAACATCTTAGGGGACAAATGTGCTGAATGGATCATAAAAAAGCAAGAAAAAAGCAGTAGGTGCTAGATATAATTCTAAGATGGTCCCCTAAGATTGCTGGGACCACCAGACCTCTGGTGTAGATGCACCTCCTCTCACTTATTCAATCAAACACCAATCTAGTTAATTTTGTGAAGGGATTTTGCAGATGTATGAAGGTCCCATATCAGTTGACTTTAAATAAAGAGATTATATAGGTGAGGATGATCTAATCAGGTGAGTTCTTTAACAGTGAGAGATTTTTCTCTTACTGGTAGCAAAAGAGAAAGAGAGATTCAAGGCATCAAGCACATGGGTTAGGTACCATTGCTGGTCTGAAGATGGAGAGGGCACCGAGCAAGAAAAGTAGGTGGCCTCTAGGATCTGAGAGCATTTCTAGTGGACAGCCAGCAAGGTAATTGGGACCTCAGTTTTACAACTGCGAGGAACTGAATTCTGCTCAAAACAACAATCAGCTTGAAAATTGATTTTCTAAGGTTTGCAGGTTCCCAGAACTCAGTCCAGCTGACAATTAAATTTCTCCCTTTGTGACATCCTGAGTAGAGTGACAGCCTGAGCATAGAACCCAGTCACACCACGCCAGACTTCTGACTCACAGACCTGTGAGCTAATACATGGGTGTTGCATTAAAATGCTAATTTTGTGGTAATTTGTTACACAGTAATATAAAACATAATGTATTAGTTTGCTAGGCCTGCTGTAACAAAGTGCCACAAAATGGGTGGTTTAAACAACATAAATTTATTTTCTCAAAATTCTGGAGGCTAGAAGCTGAGATTAAGATTTTGGCAAAAATGATTTCTTCTGAGAAGTTTCTCCTTGGTTTGTAGATGGCTACCTTTTCCCTGTGTCGCCACATGATACTCCCTCTGTGTGTGTGTCCTCATCTCCTCTTCTTATAAGGATACTAGTCATTAACCTACCCTAATGACCTCATTTTAATTTACCTCTTTAAAGACCCTATCTCCAAATTCAGTCACATTTTGAGATGCTAGGCATTAGAATTTCAACGCATGACTTTTGGGGGAACAGAATTCAGATCATAACACACTGAGAGACTAAGAGTTTTTTATGGTGGTTCAGATGAAAAATGATAGTGCTTAAACAAAGACAATAGAGTTGGAAACAGAGAAAATTAAACATATTCAAGATATCTTTTTAACAAATTGCTGACAGGACTTGCTGATGGATGTATGTGGGCTGTGAAGGAAAGAGTCAAGTTATAAATGACTGGACAATCTGCCCTGAGCAATTGTAATGAAGACAGTAGTATTTCCTGAGTTATAGAGCACTAGGGCAGATATAAAATTTTTTACAGGAAACTCAAAATCTTGTTTTGGTTGTGTTCAGTTTGAGACATTTATTAGATCCAAGTGAAGATGCTAAGTAGGCAGTAGAAATGAAAATCTTGAACTCAGAAGAAAGGATAGGCTGGAGATATCAAGTTGGGGGATGTCAGCATTTTGGTGTTATTAAGGTTATGAAACCAAAAGAAGAAGTGAGTTTTTTCTCTTTTATAAAAAATGAAGCTTCAATGTTTTTATAGGATATGTAATAAAATAACACTGTATTCTCATTTGATTAGCAGGTAATCTCTTTAAAGGAGATAGGGTTAATTATTATTCTGTGTTAGAAATAAGTAATGAGATTTTAAATAACATTCAATAGCCCTAATAAGGCATCCACAGGGTGGAAGGTTCAATGGGTATGGGGTATGGGTGCATGTGGAGAAGGCCAACTACCTCACTTTGAGGCAAAGTGGGTATATGGGGGTAAAGATGGAGATAGATTTCAAAGTACAAAGTACTTGAAAGTAAGGCTAAGAAGGTCAGACTTAATTGCACAAAAGATTGGTGAGACACTAAAGTGTTTGGAATAGAGGCCTACCCAAAGAAACACAATGTTTCAGAAGATTAATCTGGTTTTGGTACAATAGATGGTTGGGAAGAATGAGGGTAAGGGGATAAGAGTGAAGAAGAAATGAATTTAGAACTTAGAAGTAGAGAGATCAATTTAAGGTTATTATGAGAAATAATTCAGGATCATGTGAAAACAGGATTCATGCAGATTTTAAAAAGTGGTAATATATTTTTCCTGGTTAGAAAAGGACTAGTTTAACACAGAGTAAGTCCTTCAAAGAATGTTGATTTCCTTCCCATTCTCTTAGACCATATCTCCAATTATTTGATCCAGGACATACAAATTAAATACTTCCCTTAATAGTGGAATAAGATAAGAAAGTTGAATCTCCACCAGTCTCTTATGTGTTCAGTGGTTTGCTTGATAGGAAGAAGGCAACTAACAGTTTTGAATTATGTGATAGTAAAGTGTCCCTGAGACTTCTTTTATGGGTCCTGTGCTTCCTGAAGTAAATGTTACTTCACAACGTCATTTTCTTTATTTAGTCATCAGACACTTCCATAAGTTAATTTAAGCTATGGTCCTTAGATATAAAGCTCACTAAGGCAACTTGTTTTAAATACAGAAGTTTGAATTTAAGCACTGATGCTAAGTTTGAGATCAAACTTTGTGCTTGACTTCTGGCTGTATGGCTTAAGAGGTTAGTAAGTAATTTTACCCTGGCAGCCAAGCCTCTTGTTGCCTGGGCACTCTCATTAAAAGTCACTAATAGTCAAGACTTCTCCCAGTGACCCTATAAATGTAAGAGCTCAATTGTTATTACTTTATGTCAACTGGGGCAATAGATAATGAATCTAATGTGGCTGCTATATATACCTAGTGGAGGTTCTGTGTCTCTCCCAACTGGATGTGAAAGGGCTCGATCACCTTGGAAACTGTCAGCTATCAAAAAAAAAAAAAAAAAAAAATCTCTCCACCATTGTTTTTCATATAAGATGTCCTATATCTAATCTGGAGTGGTAAGGAGTATAAACTTTAACCAAACTATGGATTCTTCCCTTTCTTCCTTTATTGGGTCTAGAGAGAATAGAAGGCAACCAATAGAAGTCAATTGAAAGCAAAAAAAAAAAAAAAAAAAAGTGGAATAGTTAACCTTATAACAAACAAAATAGATTTTAAGATTTTAAGATAAAATTTATGAAAAGGGACAAAAAAGATCATTATATAATGACAAAGGAATCCCTTCAGAGAGAGGATGTAACAGTTGTAAATGTAAATGCACTCAACACTGGAGCAACCAATTATATTAAGCAAACACTATTACAGCTAAAGAGAGAGATAAACCCAAAAAATAATAGCAGGAGAATTCAATGCTCCACTTTTAGCATGGGGCAGAACACCAGACAAAAATTAAGAAAGAAATATCATATTTACTCTGCACTGTGGACCAAGTGAGCCTAATAGATATTTACAGAACATTTCATCCAATGGCTGCAGAATACACATTCTTCTGCTTAACACATGGATCATTCTCAAAGATTGATCATATGTTAGCCCACAAAGAAGGTCTTTAAAAATTCCTTACACCATATACAAAAAATTAACTCAAGATGGATTAAAGACTTAAATGTAAGACCTAAAACCATAAAAACCCTAGAAGAAAACCTAGGAAATACCATTCAGGACATAGGCATGGGCAAAGACTTCATGTCTAAAACACCAAAAGAAATGGCAACAAAAGCAAAAATTGACAAATGGGATTTAATTAAACTAAAGAACTTCTGAACAACAAAAGAAACTATCATCAGAGTGAACAGGCAACCTACAGAATGGGAGAAAATTTTTGCAGTTTATCCATCTGACAAAGGGCTAATATCCAGAATATACAAAGAACTTAAACAAATTTACAAGAAAAAAAGAACCTCATCAATAAGTGGGCAAAGGATGTGAACAGACACTTCTCAAAAGAAGACATTTATGCAGCCAACAGACACATGAAAAAATGCTCATCATTGCTGGTCATCAGAGAAATACAAATCAAAACCACAATGAGATACCATCTCATACCAGTTAGAATTGGTGATCATTAAAAAGTCAGGAAACAGCAGATGCTGGAGAGGATGTGGAGAAATAGAAGTGCTGTTACACTGTTGGTGGGAGTGTAAATTAATTCAACCATTGTGGAAGACAGTGTGACGATTCCTCAAGGATCTAGAACTAGAAATACCACTTGATCCAGCAATCCCATTAGTGGGTATACACCCAAAGGATTATAAATCATTCTACTATAAAGACACATGCACACGTATGTTTATTGCAGCACTATTCACAATAGCAGACTTGGAACCAACCCAAATGTCCATCCATAATAGACTGAATAAAGAAAACTGTGGCATATATACACCATAGAATACTATGCAGCCATAAGAAAGGGAAGAGTTCATGTCCTTTGCAGAGACATGGATGAAGCTGGAAACCATCATTCTGAGCAAACTATCACAAGGACAGAAAACCAAACACCACATGTTCTCACTCATAAGTGGGAGTTGAACAATGAACACATGGACATAAGGAAGGTAACATCCCACACTGGGGCCTGTTGGGGGTGGGGTGCTAGGGGAGGGATAGTGTTGGAAGAAATACCTAATGTAAATAATGAGTTGATGGTTGCAGCAAACCAACATGGCACATGTATACCTATGGAACAAACCTGCATGCTGTGCACATGTACCCTAGAACTTAAAGTATAATAATAATAAAAAATTCAAAAAATTGAACTTGTAGCAGGTATCTTATCTGATCATAATGAAATAAATCTAGAAATGAATAACAAGAGGAATATTGGAAACTATACAAACACACAGATATAAAACAGTATGCTCCCAAATGACCAGTGAGGCAATGAAGAAACTAAGAAAGAAATTTAAAAATTTCTTGAAACCATTGAAAATGGAAACACAACATACCAAAACTTATGGGATACAGGAAAGGATTACTAAGAGGAACATTCATAGCAATAAGTACCTACACCAAAAAAGTGGGAAAACTTGAAATAACTACCTAATGATACCTCTTAAGAAACTAGAAAAGCAAAGAAAACCAAACCCCAAATTAGTAGAAGAAAACGAATAATAAAGATCAGAGCAGATATAAATGAAATGGAAAGAAATAAAACAATACGAAAGACCAACAAAATGAAAAGTTGGCTTTTTGAAATGATAAACCAAAGCACAAATCTTTAGCCACACTAACTACAAAAGAAACAGAAGTCCTAAATAAATATAATCAGAAATGAAAAAGGGCACTTTACAACTGATACCAAAGAAATTCAAAGGACCATTAGAGGCTACTATGAGCAATTATGCCAAAAAATCAAAAAGCCTATAAAAAGTAGATAAACTTTTAGAAACATACACTTTACCAAGATTGAACCATGAAGAAATCAAAAACCTGACCAGGGCAATAACAAGTAATGAAATGAAAGTAATGTAAAGAAGTATCCCACCAATGAAAAGTCCAGGACCTGATGGGTTCACTACTGAATTTTACCAAACATTTAAAGAAGAACTAATACCAATCCTACTCAAACTATCCCAAAAAATAGAGGAGGGCATACTTCCAAATTCATTCTGTGAGGCCAGTATTACCCTGATACCCCAAAACAAACAAAGACTCATTAAAAAACAAAACAAAATTATAGGTCAAAAATCCCTGATGAACATTAATGCAAAATTCCCCAACAAAAAACTGGCAAACAAAATTCAACAACATATTATGAAGATGATTTCTCATGACCAAGTGAGATTTATGCCAGGGACATAAGGATGGTCAAACATATGCAATTGAATCAATGTGATATATCATTTCAACAGAAAGAAAGACAAAAGCCATGTGATCATTCTAATTGAGGCTGATAAATAATTTGATAAAATTCAACATCTCTTTATAATGAAATCCCTCAAAGAAACTGCGTACAGAAGGAACATACCTCAATACACTAAATCCATATATAACAGACCCACAGCTAGTATCTTATTGAATGGGAAAAACTGGAAGATTTTCCTTTAAGATCTGGAACATAACACATATGCCTCATTTTACTATTGTCATTGAAAATCACACTGAAAGTCCAAACTAGAGCAAGCAGACCAGAGAAAGAAAATACATCCAAATTGGAAAGCAAGAAGTCAAATTATCATTGTTTGCAGATGCTCTTATATTTGGAAAAACAAAAAACAAAAAACAAAAAAAAACCTAAAGACTCCACTAAAAATGATTAGAACTGACAAACAAATTCAGTAATGTGGCAGGATACAAAATTGACATACAAAAGTCAGTGCTGTCTCTATATGCCAACAGTAAACAATCTAAAAGGAAATCAAAATTAATACCATTCACAATAGCTACAAAGAAAATAAAATACCAAGGTGTTAACTTAACCAAAGAACTGAAAGATCTCTACAATGAAAACTATAGAACATTGATGTAAGAAATAGAAGAGGACACAAAGAATGGGAAGATATTCAACGATATTGAAGAATCAATATTGTTAAAATGTCCATACTACGTAAAGCAATCTACAGAGTCAATGTAATCTCTGTCAAAATGATACCAATGACAGTCTTCACAGAAATTTTTTAAAAAATTCTGAAATTTATATGGAACCACAGAAAACATATAATCACCAAAGCTATCCTGAGCAAACAGAATAAAATCAGAGGAATCACATTACCTGACTTCAAATTATACTATGGAGCCATAGTAACCAAAATAGCATGGTCTTGGCATAAAAACAGACACATAGAACAAAGGAATAGAATAGAGAACCCAGAAATAAATCCACACATCTATAGTAAACTCATTATTGAGAAAAGTGCCAGGAACATATATTGGGAGAAGTCTCTTTAATAATTGGTGCTAGGAACCTGAATATCCATATGCAGAAGAATAAAAGTTGACCCCTATCTCTAGCCATATAAAAGTCAAATAAAAATGGACTAAAAACTTAAATCTAAAACTTCAAACTATGATATTCCTGAAATAAAATATTGGGGGAACTCTCTAGGACATTGATCTGGGAAAATATTTCTTGAATAATACCCCAGAAGCATAGACAATCAAAGCAAAATGGACAAATGAAATTATATCAAGTTAGAAAGCTTCTGCACAGCAAAGGAAACAATCTACAAAGTGAAGATGTAACTCACAGGATGGGAGAAAATATTTGCAAACTATCCATATGACTAGTGATTACTAGCCAGAATATAAAAGAAGTTCAAACAACTTAATAGGAATAAATCTAATAATCTGATTTTAAAATGGACAATAGTTCTTAATAGACATTTCTAAAAAGAAGAAATACAAATGGCAAAACAGGTTTAAGAAAAGGTGCTCAACATTATTAACGATCAGAGAAATGCAAATCAAAGCTAAATGAGATATTATCCCACCCCAGTTAGAAAGGCTTACATCCAAAAGACAGGTAGTAACAAATGCCAGCAAGGATAAGGGAGCCCTCATACACTCTTGGTGGGAATGTAAATTAGTACAACTCCTTGGAGAATGTTTAGGGGTTCTTCACAAAGCTAGATATGTAACTACCACATGAACAAGTAATCGAATTGATAGATTTATAGCTGGAAGAAAGGGAATCACTATATAGAAGTGATATCTGCACTTCCATGTTTATCACAGCACTGCTCACAATAGCCAAGATTTGGAAGCAACCTACGTGTCCACCACAGATGAATGTATAAAGAAAATGTGGTACATATGCATAATGAAGTACTATCAAGTCATAGAAATAATTAGATCCCTTTATTTGAAACAGCATAGATGGAACTGGAGGACATTTTGTTAAATGAAATAATTCAGGCAAAGGAAGACAAATTTTGCATGTTTTCACCTATTTGTGGCAGCTGAAAATTAAAACTACCAATCTTATGGAGATTGTGAGTAGAAGGATATTTACCTGAGGCTGAAAATAGTCGGGGGGTTGAGGAAATAGGGATTGTTAATGGGTGGAAAAACACTGTTAGAATGAATAAGATCTAGTACAATAGGGTGACTGTAATCAACAGTAATTTATTTTCCATTGTAAAAAATGAGAAGAGTATAATTAGATTGTTTGTAACACAAAGATAAATGCCTGAAGTGATGGATACCCCATGTGCCTTGAAATATGGTTATTATACATTGTATGTTTGTATCAAAATATCTCATATACCCTATAAATGTATATACCTATTATGTACCCACAATATTTTTTTAAATAGCCAATAAAAATGTTGAGGTGCTGTGAAAAAAAAAGATCTACCACATGATCCATCATTCTCATTATTTGGTATATATTTTTAAAAAATGGAATCAGTGTGTTAATATCTGCACTATCATGTTAGTTGCAACATTGTTCACACTAGGCAAAATATAGGATCAACCTCATGTCCATCAATGGATCAACAGATAAAGAAAATACGGTATATATACAGAATGGAATACTACTCAGACAACAAAAAGGTTTTCTGTCATTTTGACAACATAGATAATCCTGGAGGACATTATATTAAGTGAAATAAGCCAGGTAGAGAAATATAAATACCACCTGATCTCTGATCTCACTCATATGTGGAATCTAAACAAACTGATCCTGTAGAACTAGAAAGTATAGCAGCAGTGCTTACCAGAGAATGGGGAGGATAAAAGGGAGGGGACAATGAGGAGTATATGTTCTGGGGTACAAGTTACATTTAGAGGAATACATTCTGGTGTCCTATTGCACAATAGGGTGACTATAGTCTAAAATGACTATACATAGTAATGTATATTTAAAAATAGCCAGAAGAGAGGATTTTAAATGTTCTCATCACAAATAAATGATAAATGTTTGAGGTGATGGATATACTAATTACCCTGATTTGATCATCGCACAATGTTTGAGGTGATGGATATACTAATTACCGTGATTTGATCATTGCACAATGCATACATGTATTGAAACATCACATTGTTCTCCATAAATAGATTTAGTTATTATATTTCAATTAAAAATTATTTAAAGGGTGTGGTATGTTTTAGTAAAATTTTGTCAAAATAAATAATGGGTTGGATTTGGCCAATGAGTTGCAGTTTGCTAAATCCTGCTTGAATCAATCAATGTATGAATTTTAATGCTTGCTTTTTAAAATGTTAAATCAATCTTGCATTCCTGGGATTAACCAAACTTGGTAATAAAGCATTATGTTCTTATAACTGTTTAATTTAGACCAAGCATGGTGGCTCACACCTGTAATCCTTGAATTCAGGAGTTTGAGATGAGCCTGGGCAACACGGTGAAACCCCGTCTCTACCAAAAACACAAAAAATTAGCCTGACATGTTGGTGTGCACCTATAGCCCCAGCTACTTGTGGGGCTGCGCTGGAAGGATCGCTTGAGCCCTGGAGCTCAAGGTTGCAGTGAGCCGAGATCACACCACTACTCTCCAGCCTGGGTGACAAAGTGAGACTCTGTCTCAAAAAAACAAAAAGTTTAATTTAGATTTCTGATTTTTGACTTTGGATTTTTTATCTATGTGGAAGTATGAACTTGGCCTATAAGTTTTTTTGTTTGTTTTTTTTTTTTTTTTGCCATACTGTCTTTTTCAGATTTTTAAATTATGTTATGTTACTCTCAAAACAAGCGGCTGAAAAGATACACTCTTCCTATTTTCTTTTTTTTTTTTTTTTTAATTTATTTATTATTATTAAACTTCAAGTTGTAGGGTACATGTGCACAACGTGCACTTTGCTACATATGTATACTTGTGCCATGTTGGTGTGCTGCACCCATCAACTCGTCATTTACATCAGGTATAACTCCCAATGCAATCCCTCCCCCCTCCCCCCTCCCCATGATAGGCCCCGGTGTGTGATGTTCCCCTTCCCGAGTCCAAGTGATCTCATTGTTCAGTTCCCACTTACGAGTGAGAACATGCGGTGTTTGGTTTTCTGTTCTTGTGATAGTTTGCTAAGAATGATGGTTTCCAGCTGCATCCATGTCCCTACAAAGGACACAAACTCATCCTTTTTTATGGCTGCATAGTATTCCATGGTGTATATGTGCCACATTTTCTTAATCCAATCTGCCACTGATGGACATTTGGGTTGATTCCAAGTCTTTGCTATTGTGAATAGTGCTGCAATAAACATACCTGTGCATGTGTCCTTATAGCAGCATAATTTATAATCCTTTGGGTATATACCTAGTAATGGGATGGCTGGGTCATATGGTACATCTAGTTCTAGATCCTTGAGGAATCGCCATACTGTTTTCCATAATGGTTGAACTAGTTTACAATCCCACCAACAGTGTAAAAGTGTTCCCATTTCTCCACATCCTCTCCAGCACCTGTTGTTTCCTGACTTTTTAATGATCGCCATTCTAACTGGTGTGAGATGGTATCTCATTGTGGTTTTGATTTGCATTTCTCTGATGGCCAGTGATGATGAGCATTTTTTCATGTGTCTGTTGGCTGTATGAATGTCTTCTTTTGAGAAATGTCTGTTCATATCCTTTGCCCACTTTTGGATGGGGTTGTTTGTTTTTTTCTTGTACATTTGTTTGAGTTCTTTGTAGGTTCTGGATATTAGCCCTTTGTCAGATGAGTAGATTGCAAAAATTTTCTCCCATTCTGTAGGTTGCCTGCTCACTCTAATGGTAGTTTCTTTTGCTGTGCAGAAGCTCTTTAGTTTAATGAGATCCCATTTGTCAATTTTGGCTTTTGCTGCCGTTGCTTTTGGTGTTTTAGACATGAAGTCTTTGCCCATGCCTATGTCCTGAATGGTACTACCTAGGTTTTCCTCTAGGATTTTTATGGTATTAGGTCTAACATTTAAGTCTCTAATCCATCTTGAATTAATTTTCGTATAAGGAGTAAGGAAAGGATCCAGTTTCAGCTTTCTACTTATGGCTAGCCAGTTTTCCCAGCACCATTTATTAAATAGGGAATCCTTTCCCCATTTCTTGTTTCTCTCAGGTTTGTCAAAGATCAGATGGCTGTAGATGTGTGGTATTATTTCTGAGGACTCTGTTCTGTTCCATTGGTCTATATCTCTGTTTTGGTACCAGTACCATGCTGTTTTGGTTACTGTAGCCTTGTAGTATAGTTTGAAGTCAGGTAGCGTGATGCCTCCAGCTTTGTTCTTTTGACTTAGGATTGTCTTGGAGATGCGGGCTCTTTTTTGGTTCCATATGAACTTTAAAGCAGTTTTTTCCAATTCTGTGAAGAAGCTCATTGGTAGCTTGATGGGGATGGCATTGAATCTATAAATTACCTTGGGCAGTATGGCCATTTTCACAATATTGATTCTTCCTATCCATGAGCATGGTATGTTCTTCCATTTGTTTGTGTCCTCTTTGATTTCACTGAGCAGTGGTTTGTAGTTCTCCTTGAAGAGGTCCTTTACATCCCTTGTAAGTTGGATTCCTAGGTATTTTATTCTCTTTGAAGCAATTGTGAATGGAAGTTCATTCCTGATTTGGCTCTCTGTTTGACTGTCACTGGTGTATAAGAATGCTTGTGATTTTTGCACATTAATTTTGTATCCTGAGACTTTGCTGAAGTTGCTGATCAGCTTAAGGAGATTTTGGGCTGAGACAATGGGGTTTTCTAAATATACAATCATGTCGTCTGCAAACAGGGACAATTTGACTTCTTCTTTTCCTAACTGAATACCCTTGATTTCTTTCTCTTGCCTGATTGCCCTAGCCAGAACTTCCAACACTATGTTGAATAGGAGTGGTGAGAGAGGGCATCCCTGTCTTGTGCCAGTTTTCAAAGGGAATTTTTCCAGTTTTTGCCCATTCAGTATGATATTGGCTGTGGGTTTGTCATAAATAGCTCTTATTATTTTGAGGTACGTTCCATCTATACCGAATTTATTGAGCGTTTTTAGCATGAAGGGCTGTTGAATTTTGTCAAAAGCCTTTTCTGCATCTATTGAGATAATGATGTGGTTCTTGTCTTTGGTTCTGTTTATATGCTGGATTATGTTTATTGATTTGCGAATGTTGAACCAGCCTTGCATCCCAGGGATGAAGCCCACTTGATCATGGTGGATAAGCTTTTTGATGTGCTGCTGAATCCGGTTTGCCAGTATTTTATTGAGGATTTTTGCATCGATGTTCATCAGGGATATTGGTCTAAAATTCTCTTTTTTTGTTGTGTCTCTGCCAGGCTTTGGTATCAGGATGATGTTGGCCTCATAAAATGAGTTAGGGAGGATTCCCTCTTTTTCTATTGATTGGAATAGTTTCAGAAGGAATGGTACCAGCTCCTCCTTGTACCTCTGGTAGAATTCGGCTGTGAATCCATCTGGTCCTGGACTTTTTTTGGTTGGTAGGCTATTAATTATTGCCTCAATTTCAGAGCCTACTATTGGTCTATTCAGGGATTCAACTTCTTCCTGGTTTAGTCTTGGAAGAGTGTAAGTGTCCAGGAAATTATCCATTTCTTCTAGATTTTCCAGTTTATTTGCGTAGAGGTGTTTATAGTATTCTCTGATGGTAGTTTGTATTTCTGTGGGGTCGGTGGTGATATCCCCTTTATCATTTTTAATTGCATCGATTTGATTCTTCTCTCTTTTCTTCTTTATTAGTCTTGCTAGTGGTCTGTCAATTTTGTTGATCTTTTCAAAAAACCAACTCCTGGATTCATTGATTTTTTGGAGGGTTTTTTGTGTCTCTATCTCCTTCAGTTCTGCTCTGATCTTAGTTATTTCTTGCCTTCTGCTAGCTTTCGAATGTGTTTGCTCTTGCTTCTCTAGTTCTTTTAATTGCGATGTTAGAGTGTCAATTTTAGATCTTTCCTGCTTTCTCTTGTGGGCATTTAGTGCTATAAATTTCCCTCTACACACTGCTTTAAATGTGTCCCAGAGATTCTGGTATGTTGTATCTTTGTTCTCATTGGTTTCAAAGAACATCTTTATTTCTGCCTTCATTTCGTTATGTACCCAGTAGTCATTCAGGAGCAGGTTGTTCAGTTTCCATGTAGTTGAGCGGTTTTGATTGAGTTTCTTAGTCCTGAGTTCTAATTTGATTGCACTGTGGTCTGAGAGACAGTTTGTTATAATTTCTGTTCTTGTACATTTGCTGAGGAGTGCTTTACTTCCAATTATGTGGTCAATTTTGGAGTAAGTACAATGTGGTGCTGAGAAGAATGTATATTCTGTTGATTTGGGGTGGAGAGTTCTATAGATGTCTATTAGGTCTGCTTGCTGCAGAGATGAGTTCAATTCCTGGATATCCTTGTTAACTTTCTGTCTCGTTGATCTGTCTAATGTTGACAGTGGAGTGTTGAAGTCTCCCATTATTATTGTATGGGAGTCTAAGTCTCTTTGTAAGTCTCTAAGGACTTGCTTTATGAATCTGGGTGCTCCTGTATTGGGTGCATATATATTTAGGATAGTTAGCTCTTCCTGTTGAATTGATCCCTTTACCATTATGTAATGGCCTTCTTTGTCTCTTTTGATCTTTGATGGTTTAAAGTCTGTTTTATCAGAGACTAGTATTGCAACCCCCGCTTTTTTGTGTTCTCCATTTGCTTGGTAAATCTTCCTCCATCCCTTTATTTTGAGCCTATGTATGTCTCTGCGTGTGAGATGGGTCTCCTGAATACAGCAGACTGATGGGTCTTGACTCTTTATCCAGTTTGCCAGTCTGTGTCTTTTAATTGGAGCATTTAGTCCATTTACATTTAAGGTTAAGATTGTTATGTGTGAACTTGATCCTGCCATTATGATATTAACTGGTTATTTTGCTCGTTAGTTGATGCAGTTTCTTCCTAGCCTTGATGGTCTTTACATTTTGGCATGTTTTTGCAATGGCTGGTACCGGTTGTTCCTTTCCATGTTTAGTGCTTCCTTCAGGGTCTCTTGTAAGGCAGGCCTAGTGGTGACAAAATCTCTAAGCATTTGCTTATCTGTAAAGGATTTTATTTCTCCTTCACTTATGAAACTTAGTTTGGCTGGATATAAAATTCTGGGTTTAAAATTCTTTTCTTTAAGAATGTTGAATATTGGCCCCCACTCTCTTCTGGCTTGAAGAGTTTCTGCCGAGAGATCTGCTGTTAGTCTGATGGGCTTCCCTTTGTGGGTAACCCGACCTTTCTCTCTGGCTGCCCTTAAGATTTTTTCCTTCATTTCAACTTTGGTGAATCTGGCAATTATGTGTCTTGGAGTTGCTCTTCTCGAGGAGTATCTTTGTGGCGTTCTCTGTATTTCCTGGATTTGAATGTTGGCCTGCCCTACTAGGTTGGGGAAGTTCTCCTGGATGATATCCTGAAGAGTGTTTTCCAACTTGGTTCCATTTTCCCCCTCACTTTCAGGCACCCCAATCAGACGTAGATTTGGTCTTTTTACATAATCCCATACTTCTTGCAGGCTTTGTTCATTTCTTTTTCTTTTTTTTCTTTTGGTTTCTCTTCTCGCTTCATTTCATTCATTTGATCCTCCATCGCTGACATTCTTTCTTCCAGTTGATCGAGACGGTTACTGAAGCTTGTGCATTTGTCACGTATTTCTCGTGCCATGGTTTTCGTCTCTTTCATTTCGTTTGTGAGCTTCTCTGCATTAATTACTCTAGCCATCAATTCTTCCACTTTTTTTTCAAGATTTTTAGTTTCTTTGCGCTGGGTACGTAATTCCTCCTTTAGCTCTGAGAAATTTGATGGACTGAAGCCTTCTTCTCTCATCTCGTCGAAGTCATTCTCCGTCCAGCTTTGATCCGTTGCTGGCGATGAGCTGCGCTCCTTTGCCGGGGGAGATGCGCTCTTATTTTTTGAATTTCCAGCTTTTCTGCCCTGCTTTTTCCCCATCTTTGTGGTTTTATCTGCCTCTGGTCTTTGATGATGGTGATGTACTGATGGGGTTTTGGTGTAGGTGTCCTTCCTGTTTGATAGCTTTCCTTCTAACAGTCAGGATCCTCAGCTGTAGGTTGTAGCTGTAGGAGATTGCTTGAGGTCCACTCCAGACCCTGTTTGCCTGGGTATCAGCAGCAGAGGCTGCAGAAGATAGAATATTTCTGAACAGCGAGTGTACCTGTCTGATTCTTGCTTTGGAATCTTCCTCTCAGGGGTGTACTCCACCCTGTGAGGTGTGGGGTGTCAGACTGCCCCTAGTGGGGGATGTCTCCCAGTTAGGCTACTCAGGGGTCAGGGACCCACTTGAGCAGGGAGTCTGTCCCTTCTCAGATCTCAACCTCCATGTTGGGAGATCCACTGCTCTCTTCAAAGCTGTCAGACAGAGTCGTTTGCGTCTGCAGAGCTGCTGCGTTTGTTATTATTTACTGTGCCCTGTCCCCAGAGGTGGAGTCTACAGAGACAGGCAGGTTTCCTTGAGCTGCTGTGAGCTCCACCCAGTTCGAGCTTCCCAGCAGCTTTGTTTACCTACTTAAGCCTCAGCAATGGCGGGCGCCCCTTCCCCAGCCTCGCTGCTGCCTTGCAGGTAGATCACAGACTGCTGTGCTAGCAATGAGGGAGGCTCCGTGGGTGTGGGACACTCCCGGCCAGGTGTGGGATATGATCTCCTGGTGTGCCTGTTTGCTTAAAGCGCAGTATTGGGGTGGGAGTTACCCGATTTTCCAGGTGTTGTGTGTCTCAGTTCCCCTGGCTAGGAAAAGGGATTCCCTTCCCCCTTGCGCTTTCCAGGTGAGGCAATGCCTCGCCCTGCTTCAGCTCTCGCTGGTCGGGCTGCAGCAGCTGACCAGCACCGATCGTCTGGCACTCCCCAGTGAGATGAACCCAGTACCTCAGTTGAAAATGCAGAAATCGCCGGTCTTCTGTGTCGCTCGCGCTGGGAGTTGGAGACTGGAGCTGTTCCTATTCGGCCATCTTGCTCCGCCCTGCTCTCTTCCTATTTTCTAAGAAAAACCTTCCATATTATATAAATTATTTCTTTTTTGATGTCTGGTAGAACTTGCTATTGAAACTATTGTGACCTGAATTTTTTTTGTGTGGATATAATGTTGTATAAAAAATTTAGAGTCAAATTCTTTAGTGGTCAAATTTTCCAATTTTTCTTGAGTCAGTAGAAGTTGTTGAAGGGGGTGGATCCAGATGGCAGAATAGAAGGCTTTGCCAATTATCCCTCCTGCAAGGACATCAAGTTACCAACTATCTACACAGAAAAAAACACCTTCACAAGTACCAAAAATCAGGTGAGCACTCATAGTACTTGGTTGTAACTTCATCTCGCTGAAAGAGGCACTGGAAAAATAGAAAAAGAACAGTCTTGAATCACTGATATCACCCCTCCCCAGTGCTTGGCAGTGGTGGCATGGTGCGGAGAGCATTTCTGGGCACTGAGGAAGCGAGAACACAGCAACTGTGAGGCATTGAACTCAGTGCTGTTCTGTTAGAGCAAAAAGAAAAATTTTATTGAACTCAGCTGACCCCAGCCCATGGAGGGAGCATTTAAACTAGCCCTAGCCAGAGGGGAATCACTGATCCCAGGGGTCCAAACTTGAGTTTCCTCAAACCTTGCAACCAATGGCCAAAGTGCTTTTGGTCTCTAAGTAAACTTGAAAGGCAGTCTAGGCCGTAAGGACTGCAACTCTTAGGTGAGTCCTAGTGCTGAACTGGGCCCAGAAACAGTGGACCGGGTGGGGGGAGGGCATGTGACCTACTGAGGCACCAGCTGGGGCAGACAAGGGGCTGCTGGCACCACCCCTCCCCTAACACCAGGCTGCATAGCTAGCAGCTCCAAAAGAGACCCCCTTCCTTCTCCTTGAGGGCAGGAGAGGGAAGAGTGGGGAAGACTTTGTCTTGTGTCTTGGATATCAGCTCAGTCACAGTAGGCTAGGACAGAGGTCAGAGTCGTGAGGCCCCCCTTTTAGGCCCTAGTTCCCAGATTACATTTTTAGACACACACTGAGCCAGAAAGGAACCCAGTGCCTTGAAGAAAAGGAGTCTGTCCTGGCAGCATTCATCGCCTGCTAACTGAACAGCTCTTGGGCCCTGAATAACCAGCAACAAAATCCAGGTACTATATTAAGAGCCTTGGGTGAGATGCTAAGACTTGCTGGTCTCAGGTGTGACTTAGCACATTCCTAACTATGGTAGCTATGGGGAAGACTCCTTCTGCTAGAAAAAAAAAGTGGAGGGAAAAGTAAAGGGGACTTTGTCCCTGCCACAGCAGGGTAGAGCACCAAGCAGGTTCTCGAGGTCCTCGATTCCAGGACTTGGCTCTTGGATGCCATTTCTGGACCTGCCCTGGGCCAGAGAGGAGACCACTGCCATGAAAGCTGACTCCAAGGCCAGGCAGCATTCACCACAAGCTGACTTAGGAGTGCTTGGACCTTAAGGGAACATTCATGATAGTTTGGCTGTACTCCTTGTGGCCTAGGGTGGCGAGGTTCCTCTACATTCAGAAAGGGAAGGAAGGAATGGGAAGGACTGCACCTTGTGGTTTGAGTGCCAATTCAGCTGCAGTACAACAGAACACCAGTTAGACTTCTAAGGTTCTTAACTCTAGCCCTGAATCCTGGATGACAACTTTGGACCCACCTGGGGCCTAAGGACCTCACCACTCTGAAGGGAAAGACGTAGGCCTGACTGGCTTTGCCACCAGCTGATGGTAGAGATGCAGGCCTTGGGTGAATGTAGGCAGTAGCCAGAGAGTGGTTAGGGCAGGCCTTGGGCAATAGGTAGTGCTGTGCTGGCTTCAGGTCTCATCTAGTAGAGTCAAAGTGGTGGTATCTACAGGGGTGCTTGTGTCACTCTTCTCCCAGTTTTAGGTGTCTCAGAACAGAGAGAGATTCTCTGTTTGGAAGAAAGTAAGGGAAGAGAACAATATTCTCTGCCTGTTAATCCAGGGAATTCTCTCAGATCTGGTCCAAGACCATCAAGGCAGTATGTGTATGAGGCTGCAAGAACCACAGCATTACTGGGCTTGGGATGCTCCCTGAAGCAGACACAGCTTAAATCACAACACCTATGTCTGTTCAAATATCTAGAAAGTCTTCCCAAGAAGGACTGCTACAAATAAGTCCAGACAATGAAGACTATATGAATATCCAACTCTTCAATGCCCAGACACAGGTGAACATCTACTAGCATCAACACCATCTAGGAAAATATGACCTCACCAAATGAACTAACCAAGGCACTAGGGACCAATCCTGGGGAAACAAAGATATGTGACCTTTTGGACAGAGAATTCAAATTAGCTGTGTTGAGGAAACTCAAAGACATTCAAGATAACACAGAAAGAATTCAGAATTCTACCAAATAAATTTAACAAAGAATATGAAATAATTAAATAGAATCAAGCAGAAATTCTGGGGATGAAAAATGCAACTGGGATACTGAAGAATGCATCAAAGTCCTTTAATAGCAGAATTGATCAAGCAGAAGAAAGAATTAATGAGCTTGAAGACAGGCTATTTGAAACTAAGTGGTCAGAGGAGACAAAAAAATAAAACTCTGTTCTCATTAGTTTCAAACAACTTATTTATTTCTGCCTTGATTTCGTTATGTACCCAGTAGTTACTCAGGAGCAGGTTGTTCAGTTTCCATGTCGTTGTGTGGTTTTGAGTGAGTTCCTTAGTCCTGAGTTCTAATTTGATTGCACTGTGGTCTGAGAGACTGTTATGATTTCTGTTCTTTTGCATTTGCTGAGGAGTGTTTTACTTCCAATTATGCGGTCGATTTTAGAATAAGTGTGATGTGGTGCTGAGAAGAATGTATATTCTGTTGATTTGGTGTGGAGAGTTCTGTAGATGTCTACTAGGTCCACTTGGTTCAGAGCTCAGTTTAAGTCCTGAATATCCTTGTTAATTTTCTGTCTCATTGATCTGTCTAATACTGGGATTGAGGTGTTAAAGTCTCCCACTATTATTGTGTGGGAGTCTAAGTCTCTTTGCAGGTCTTTAAGAAATTGCTTTATGAATCTGGGTGCTCCTGTATTGAGTGAAAATATATTTCAGATAGTTAGCTCTTCTTGTTGCATTGATCCCTTTACCATTATGCAATGCCCTTGTTTGTCTTTTTTTTTCTTTGTTGGTTTAAAGTCTGTTTTATCAGAGACTAGCATTGCAACCCCTGCTATTTTTTTTATTTCCATTTGCTTGGTAAATCTTCCTCCATCCCTTTATTTTGAGACTATGTGTTTCTTTGCATGTGAGATGGGTCTCCTGAATAGAGCATACTAATGAGTCTTGACTCTTTATCCAATTTGCCAGTGTATGTCTTCTAATTGGGGCATTTAGCCCATTTACATTTAAGTTTAATATTGTCACGTGTGAATTTGATCCTGTCATTATGATGCTAGCTGGTTGTTTTGCCCATTAGTTGATGCAGTTTCTTGATAGTGTCAATGTTCTTTACAATTTGGTATGTTTTTGCAGTGGCTGGTACCGGTTTTTCCTTTCCATGTTTAGTGTTTCCTTCAGGAGCTCTTGTAGGACAGGCCTGGTTGTGACAAAATCTCTCAGAATTTGCTTCTCTGTAAAGGATTTTATTTCTCATTCACTTATGAAGATTAGTTTGGCTGGATATGAAATTCTGGGTTGAAAATTGCTTAAGAATGTTGAATATTGGCCCCCACTCTCTTTGGGCTTGTAGGTTTTCTGCAGAGAGATCCATTGTTAGTCTGATGGGCTTCCCTTTGTGGGTAACTCAACCTTTCTCTCTGGCTGCCCTTAACATTTTTTCCTTCATTTCAACCTTGGTGAATCTGACGATTATATGTCTTGGGGTTGCTCATCTTGAGGAGTATATCTATGGAGTTCTCCATATTTCCTGAATTTGAATGTTAGCCTGTCATGCTATGTTGGGGAAATTCTCCTGGATAATATCAAGAAGAGTGTTTTCCAACTTGGTTCCATTCTCCTCGTTACTTTCAGGTACACCAATCAAACGCAGGTTTGGTCTTTTCATATAGTCCCATATTTCTTGAGGCTTTGTTCCTTTCTTTTTGTTCTTTTTTCTCTAATTTCATCTTCATGCTTTATTTCATTAAGTTGACAAAGACACAATGTACCAGAATCTCTGGGACACAGCTAAAGCAGTGTTTAGAGGGAAATTTATAGCACTAAATGCCCACAAGAGAAAGCAGGAAATATCTAAAATGGACTCCCTAACATCACAATTAAAAGAACTAGAGAAGCAAGAGCAAACAAATTCAAAAGTTAGCAGAAGACAAAAAATAACTAAGATTAGAGCAGAACTGAAGGGATAGAAACATGAAAAACTCTTCAAAAAAATCAAGTAATACAGGAGCTTTGTTTTAAAAGATCAACAAAATAGATAGACTGCTAGCCAGACTAATAAAGAAGAGAGAGAAGAATCAAACAGACACACAAAAAAAAAATGATAAAGGGGATATCACCACTGACCCCACAGAAATACAAACTACCATCAGAGAATACTATAAACACCTCTACGCAAATAAACTAGAAAATCTAGAAGAAATGGATAAATTCCTGGATACATACACCCTCCCAAGACTAAACCAGGAAGAAGTTGATTCCCTGAATAGACCAGTAAAAAGTTCTGAAACTGAGTCAGTAATTAATAGGGTAGCAACCAAAAAAAGCCCAGGACCAGACGGATTCACAGCCAAATTATACCCGAGGTACAAAGAGGAGCTGGTACAATTCTTTCTGAAACTATTCCAAACATTAGAAAAAGAAGGATTCTTCCCTAACTCATTTTATGAGGCCACCATCATCCTGATACCAAAATCTGGCAGAGACACAACAAAAAAAGAAAATTTCAGACCAATATCCCTGATAAACATCGATATGAAAATCCTCAATAAAATACAGGCAAACTGAATCCAGCAACACATCAAAAAGCTTATCCACCACAATCAAGTCGGCTTCATCCCTGGGTTCAACATACACAAATCAATAAACGTAGTGCATCACATAAACAGAACCAATGACAAAAACCACATGATTATCTCAATAGATTCAGAAAAGGACTTTGATAAAATTCAACATTCCTTTATGCTAAAAACTCTCAACAAACTAGGTATTGATGGAACGTATCTCAAAATCATACGAGCTGTTTGTGACAAACCCACAGCCAATATCATACCAAATGGGCAAAAGCTGGAAGCATTCTCTTTGAAAACTGGCACAAGACAAGGCTGCCCTCTCTCACCACTCCTATTCAACATAGTATTGGAAGGTCTGGCAAGGGCAATCAGGCAAGAGAAAGAAATAAAGGGTATTCGGCCGGGTGCGGTGGTTCACACCTGTAATCCCATCACTTTGGGAGGCCAAGACAGGTGGATCATGAGGTCAGGAGAGCCAGACCATCTTGGCTAAGACGGTGAAACCCTGTCTCCACTAAAAATACAAAAATTAGTCGGGCATGGTGGCAGGCACCTGTAGTCCCAGCTATTCTGGAGGCTGAGGCAGAAGAATGGCATGAACCCGGGAGGCAGAGCTTGCAGCAGTGAGCTGAGATCGCACCACTGCACTCCAGCCTGGGCGACAAAGTGAGACTCTGTCACAAACAAACAAACAAAAAACAAAAACAAATAAAGGGTATTCAATTAGGAAAAGAGGAAGTCAAATTGTCTGTTTGCAGATTACATGATTGTATATTTAGAAAACTCCATTGTCTCAGCCCAAAATCTCCTTAAGCTGATAAGCAACTTCAGCAAAGTCTCAGGATACAAAATCAATGTGCAAAAATCACGAGAATTCCTATACACCAGTAATAGACAGAGCCAAATCATGAGTAAACTCCCATTCACAATTGCTAAGAAGAAAATAGAATACCTAGGAATAAAACTTACAAGGGATGTGAAGGACCTCTTCAAGGAGAGCTACAAACCACTGCTCAAGGAAATAAGAGAGGATACAAAGAAATGGAAAAACATTCCACGCTCATGAATAGGAAGAATCAATATCGTGAAAATGGTCATACTGTCCCAAGTAATTTATAGATTCAATGCCAACCCCATCAAGCTACCATTGACTTTCTTCACAGAAAAAAAAAAAAAACTACTTTAAAGTTCATATGAAATCAAAAAAGAGGCCATTTAACCAAGACAATCCTAAGCAAAAGAACAAAGCTGGAGGGATCACGCTACCTGACTTTAAACAATACTACAAGGCTACAATAACCAAAACAACATGGTACTGGTTCAAATTTTTTATTTCCTAATATGATTATTTTGATTCAAAGGCTATTTATCAGTGTTTCTCTTGATTTCCAGGTATATGTGGACATTTATTCATCTTTTTTGCACTGATTTCTAATCATATTTTAGTCACAAGACAGAATCTAAATTATTTCAATTTTTTTTTATTATACTTTACGTTCTAGGGTACATGTGCACAATGTGCAGGTTTGTTACATACGTATACATGTGCCATGTTGGTGTGCTGCACCCATTAACTCGTCATTTACATTAGGTATATCTCCTAATGCTATCCCTCCCCCTTCCCCCCAAATAATTGCTATTTTCTTTATTACCCAATAAACAGTAAATTTTTAAAATTACATATGTCCTTTTAGGAGTGTGGTATTCTGCATATGTGCACTAGCCAGGTGCTAGGGTTTGGATATGATATGTTCGTCCCCCTCAAAGCTCATGTTAAAATTTGATTACCATTGCGACCGTGTTAGAATGTGGGGCCTACTGGGACGTGTTTGGGTTATGGGGCAGATTCTTTATGAGTGGCTTGGTGCTGTTCTAGAGGTAGTGAGTTCTTTTTCTCATGAAACTAGAGGCTGGATTAACTCTTTTGGAAATGGCTTAGTTCCCATGGGAGTGTGCTGTGATAAAACCACAATGTTTCTCATTTGTCCCTCTCCTTGCAGGTGCCCACTTCTTTGACTTTCTCCACCATGCTTCTTGTACAGCCCCCAGAACTGTGAGCTAAATCTCTTTTCTTTATAAACTACCTGGCCTCATGTAGTATTTTATAGTAACACAAAATAGGTTAAGACATCATGTTTATTAATTGTGTTGTTCAAATAATCTATGTCTGTGCTGATTTCTTCCTCCCATATTTGTTATTGAGAGAGATGTTTTAAATACCTTGCACTATGAGTTTGTATTTGACCATGCCATTTTGCCTTGATCAATTTTTGTTTTATATACTTTTAAACAGTATTAAATGAACATAAATTTAAAATTGTCTGTCTACTTTGTGAACTGAAGTTTTGTCCTCATGTAGTGATCACTGGGTCTCTAGCAATGCTTTTTATCTTAAAAATCAATTTTGTCTTATATTAATATAATTACTTCAGCTTTCTTCTGATTTGTATTTGTAACTTTTCTGTATCCTCATATTTAATATAATTCTTTTTAAACAGCATATTCTTGGATTAAAAAAATTCTTTTGGAAAAACTTTTTAACTATATTTTAATAAATTTGTATTTAATATGACTACTGCCATATTTTGTGTTTAAATCCACCATCTTATTTTATGATTTTTACATGTTCCAACTATTCTTTGTTTTCTCATTTTATTTCCTTCTTTGTATTGACATTGTTGTTATGACTTCATTTTTCCCTCTACTAGCTTATTTCACTCTGCTACTGTGTTTCTATTCATTTTGTGGTTATTCTTGAAATTGCAGCATGCACAGGCAACTTGTCAAAATTTAAAAATAACATTTTAAATTTTAAAAATTTAAAAATAACATTTTAATTTTTAAAAGTTTAAAAATTAAAAATTTAAATTTACAGAAAACATTTACCCTTATCCTAGACGGTAAGATATTTGAGAACTCATTTCTGCCTTCTGAAATATATATTACTATTGTCATGTATTTAATTATATTTATATATTACTCATTAACTCTGCTAGACATTATCATTGCTTTATCTAAAGTTCATTTACATGAACTTCAAATACCTACTGATTTGCTCTTCTTTCCTTGTATCAGGCATCACCTCCTTTAGATTATGGTTTATTATTAGTTGGCAATGACCTGTTTTTGTCTGAAAATGTGGCTACACAGATTGTATTTTTCAAAGATGGATGCAACAATATGTCTCATCCCACGTTCTGCTGTTAAAGTGTGATTTTCACACTCTTCCCATAGATTAAGGTCTACTTTTCTTCCCCCTTAACATTGGATGGCTTTTATGTGACCTATTAAAATAAAAACTTCAGACAAATTAAATTTAATAGTTTAATGGAGCAAAGAACAATTTATGACTCAGGCAACCTGCAGAACTGCAATAGGTTCAGAGTGACTCTGGGGCTGCCACATGGTCAGACAATATTTATGAACAGAGAAAGGAAAGTTATGTACAGAAATAGAAATAAGGTATAGAAACAGCTGGACTGGTTACAGCTTGGCATTTGCCTTGTTTGAACAGGGTTTGGATAGTTGGCTGCATGTGATTGGCTACAAGAGCAGGTTATAGTCTGTTTACATATCCAGTTAGGTTATAGTTCATTCTATGGAGAAGTCTTTAGGCCACACTTAACATAAGTAAGGAGGCAGTTTTAACTTAAATTTACAGACCTAAGGAATTTGGTAGAAGTGATATGTAATTTCTGAGGCTAAGTGATAAAAGTTGGCGAAGCTTTATTTTGTTCCCTGTAACTTTCACTCTTGAAGCTCTCAGCCATTAGGGAAGCAGTCTGACTTCCCTGAAACTTCTTTGCTATAAATAAGCACAATCTAGCCTATGTGAAAAAACTTGATGTAGAAGTCCTGACACTTCATGAAGAGAGATGCAAAGTCAGCTCTGACCTGCTCCCACCTCTCATTGTTCCAGTTCCAGCCACTCTGCAACTGCATGAGAAATCTCAACACAGAAATACTCCAAGTTTATCTTACAGAAACTGTGAGACATAATAAAATGATTGGTAGTTTAAGTCCTTAAATTTTGAGGTAATTTTTTACACATCAGTAAGCAATTAAACCAAGTATCTTTCATTCACGAAAGGCATTTTCACTAGGAATAAAACTTCAGGTTGACAGTTATTTTCTCTGAGCACATTGAAAATGTATCTCACGCTTTCCTTTTATTATGTGGCTGTACAGAAGTCAGCTGTCATTCTAACTGTTGATCTTTTATGTGGTTCTGTCTTTTCTCTGAGTGATTTTAATTGTTCTGTCTCTTAGGTTTTCTTCACTTGCACTTTATATCTCAATATTTATTTTTCTGTATGAAATTCACTAGGTGTTTTGATGCAGTAGATTCATGCCTTAAATCAGCTTTGGAAAATGCTAAGTAATATCTTTTTAATATTACTCCTACTCCATTCTCTCTTCTCCTTCTGGGACTCAGAGTAGAAGTTGATTAAAACTTCTCACATTGTCCACCATATTACTTAATCTTTTGTCCATATTTTTCATATTTGTGTCTCTTTCTGATGTGTTCTGAGCAACATTTTCTTGTATATACCCTAGATTATTAGTTCTCTCTTGAGCTGTGTCGAATTTGCTATTAAAGTCATCCACTAAACTTTTCATTTATTTTTATTTTTTACTTTTAGAGCTATATTTGTTCTTCTACAAGTTTGCTATATTGTTTTTCTCTTTCTCTGAAGATGTAATAGTTTGACACAAGCATACAATGTGTAATTATCAAATCTGGGTAATTGGGATATGCATCACCTAAAACATTTATCATTTCTTTGTGTTAGGAACTTTCCAAATCTCTTCTGGCTATTTTGAAATATACAATAAATTATTGCTAACTATAGTCACCCTATTGTTCCATCATACACTAGAACTTATTCCTTCTATCTAACTATATGTATGGATCCATTAAACAACTCCTCATTATTCTCCAATCTCCTAACATTCCCAGTCTCTGGTAACCACCATTCTATTCACTATCTCCATTTTATTAGCTTCCATATATGAGTGAGAGCACGCTATATTTGTTTTTCAGTGCCTGGCTTATTTCACTTAACATAAAGTCCTCCAGTTCCTTCCATATTGTTGTGAATGATAGAATTTCATTCTTTCCTATGAATGAATAGTACTCCATTGTGAATATTTAGCATATTTTCTTTAACCATTTATCTGATGTTTTAAATTTATTTTTAAAAAAATGTGTATCTATCTCGCTTTTTAAAAGCTTTTATTTTAATTTCAAGATCAATTTAAAACTTTTATTTTAAGTACATGTGCAGGTTCGTTATATAAGTAAACTAGTGTCATGGGGGTTTGTTGTACAGATTATTTCATCACCCGGATGCTAAACCTAGTACTCATTAGTTATTTTTCCTGATCCTCTACCTCCTCCCACCCTCCACCCTCTGATAGACCCCTGTGTGTTTTGTTCCCTTGTTCCCATCTGTGTGTTCTCGTCATTTAGCTGCCACTTATAAGTGAAAACATGTGGTATTTGGTTTTCTGTTCCTGAGTTAGTTTGCTAAGGACAACGGCTTCCAGCTCCATCCATGTTCCTGCAAAGAACATGATCTCATTCTTTTTTATGGCTACATAATATTTCATGGTGTATGTGTATCACGTTTTCTTTATTCAGTCTACCACTGATGGGAATTTAGGTTGATTCCATGTCTTTGATATTGTGAATAGTGCTGCAATAAACATGCGTGTACATGTGTCTATAATAGAATGATTTATATTCCATTGGCTATATACTTAGTAATGGGATTGCTGAGTTGAATGATATTTCTGCCTCTAGGTCTTTGAGGAATTGCCACACTGTGTTCCACAATGGCTGAACTAATTTACACCCCCACCGACAGTCTATAAGTGTTCCTTTTTCTCCACAACCTCACCAGCACCTGTTGTTTTTTTAACGTTTTAACCCATTTATGCCTGAGGTTGCAATTTTTTGAATTTTTGCCGTCAGACCTTGGCGATGACTTGAGCAGTTGGATATAAATAACTCCAATAATGGAACGCTAAGCATAAATGTGTTAATAATAGCCATTTTGACTGAGATGTTATCTCACTATGATTTTGATTTGCATTTCTCTGATGATCAGTAATATAAGCATTTTTCATATGCTTTTTATATGCATGTATGTCTTCTTTTGAAAAGGATCTGTTCATGTTCTTTGCCCACTTTTTAATGGCTTTTTTTAAAAAATTCGTTTAATTCCTTATAGATGCTGCATATTAGATTTAGATTTAGATATTAGATTTTTGTAGAATGAATACTTTGAAAAACTTTTCTCCCATTCTGTAGTTTGCCTGTTCACTCTGTTGATAGTTTCCCTTGCTGTGCAGAAGCTCTTTAGCTTAATTGGATCCCATTTGCCAATTTTTGTTTTTGTTGCAATTGCGCTTGGCATCTTCCTCGTTAAATTTTTGCCCATTCCTGTGTTCACAATGGTATGGCCTAGGTTGTCTCCCAAGATTTTTATAGTTTTGTGTTTTACATATAACTCTTTAATCAATCTTGAGTTGATTTTTGCATATAGCGTAAGGAGTGCTCCAGTTTCAATCTTTTGCATATGGCTAGCCAGTTATCCCAGCACCATTTATTGAATAGGAAATCCTTTCCCCATTGATTGCTTTTGAAAACTTGGTCAAAGGTCAGATAGTTATAGGTGTGCGGCCTTATTTCTGGGCTCTCTGTTCTGTTCCATTGGTCTTTGTGTCTGTTCTTGTACCAGTGTCATGCTGTTTTGGTTAGTGTAGCCCTGCACTATAGGCTGAAGTCTAGTAGTGTGATGCCTCCAAGCTTTGTTCTTTTTGCTTAGGATTTCCTTGACTATTCAGCTCATTTTTTGTTTCATATGAATGTTAAAATAGTTTTTTTTTTTAGTTCTCTGAAGAATGTCAATGATAGTTTAATGGGAATAGCATTGAATCTATAAATTGCTTTCGGCAGTAGGGCCATTTTAATAATATTGATTCTTCGTGTCCATGAATATGGAATGTTTTTCCACTGCTTCGTGTCGTCTCTGATTTATTTGAGCAGTGTTTTGTAGTTCTACTTGTACAAATTTTTCATATCCCTGGTTAGTTGTATCCCTAGGGTTTTTTGTTTTGTTTTGTTTGTGTGTGTGTGTATGTGTGTGTGTTTGTGGCAATTATGAATAGGATTGTGTTCCTGATTTGGCTCTTGACTTGACTGTTGTTGGTGTATAGAAATGTTAGTGATCTTTGCACATTGATTTTGTATCCTGAGACTTTGCTGAAGTTGTTTATCAGCTTAAGGAACTTTTGGGCTGAGACTATGAGGTTTTCTAGATATAAGGTTATGCTATCCCCAAAGATGATTTGACTTTCCCTGTAGTATATGAATGCTCTTTATTTCTTCTCTTGCCTGATTGCCCTGTCCAGAACTTCCCAAACTCTGTTGAATATGAGTGGTGAGACAGGGCATCCTTATCTTGTGTCTGTTTTCAAGAAAAATGCTTTCTGCTTTTGCCCACTCTGCATAATTCTGGCTGTGGGCTTGTCATAGACAGCTCTTATTATTTTCAAGTATGTTCCTTCAATACCTAATTTATTAAGAGTTTTCGACATGAAAAAGTGTTGAATTTTATCAAAAGCCTTTTCTGCATCTCTTGAGACAATCATGTGGTTTTTATCTTCAGTTCTGTTTATCTGAGGAATCACATTTATTGATTTGCTTATGTTGAACCAAACTTGTATTCCAGGGATAAAGGCTGTTTGATTATGATGAATAAAGTTTTTGAGGTGCTGCTGTTTTTGGTTTGCCAGTATTGTGTTGAAGATTTTTACATCAATGTTCACCTAGGATATTGGCCTGAAGTTTTCTTTCCTTGTTGTGTCTCTGCCAGGTTTTGGTATGAGGATATTGTTGGCCTCATAGAATGAGTTAGAAATATTTTTTGATATAGTTTCAGCTGGAATATTACCAACCCTTCTTTGTACATCTGGTAGAAATCAGCTGTGAATCCATCTGGTCATGGGCGTTTCATGGTTGTAGTCTATTTATTACTAACTCAATTTCAAAGTTCTTTATTGGTCTGTTCGGGGATTCAATTTCTTCCTGCTTTAGTCTTGGGAAGGTACATGTGTCTAGGAAATAATCCATTTATTCTAGATTTTCCAGTTTACGAGCATAGTGGTTGTTGTTTATAATGTTATCTGATGGTTATTTTTATTCTGTGGCATCTGCGATAATATCTCTCTTGTCATTTCTGACTATGCTTATTTGAACCTTCTCTCTTTTCTTCTTTATTAGTCTAGCTAGTGATCTATTTTATTAATTAAAAAAAAACCCAGCTCCTGGATTTGTTGATCTTTTTAATGCTTTTTTGTGTCTCAATCTCCTTCAGTTCAACCTCTGATTTTGGTTATTTCTTGTCTTCTGCTAGCATTGGGATTTGTTTGGCCTTGGTTCTCTACTACTTTTAGTTGTGATGCTAGGTTGTTAACTTGAGATCTTTCTAAATTTTGATGTGTGCATTTAGGGCTATAAATTTTCTGCTTAACACTGTCTTAAATGTGTCCTAGAAATTCTGCCATATTGTATGCTTCCTCTCATTAGTTTCAAATAACTCCTTGATTTCTGCCTTAATTTCATTATTTACCCAAAAGTAACTCCGAAGAAGATTATTCAATTTCCATGTAATTGTAAGGTTTTGAATGAATTTCTTAGTCTTAATTTCTAATTTGATTGTGCCGTTGTTCAAGAGATTGTTTGTTATGATTTCAGTTAATTTGTATTTACTGAGGAGTGCTTTACTTTGAATTATGTGATCAGTTTTAGAGTATGTCCTATGTGGCAATGAGAAGAATGTATATGAGATTGTTTTTGGATGGAGAGTTCTGTAGTGAACAATAAAGAAACAGAAAGTCAAATGTCGTGTGTTTTCCACTTATAAATGGGACTAAATTATGTATACACATGGACATAGAGTGAAATAACAGACATTGGAGATTTGGAAGGGTGAGAGAGTGGGAGGGAGGTAAGGGATGAGAAATTAATGGATACAATGTACATTATTTGGGTGATGGTTACACTAAAAGCCCAGATTTCGTCACTATGCAGTATATCCATGTAACAAAACTGCACCTGTACCTCTTGAATTTATACAAATTTTAAAAAGAAAATGTATTGTTTTTCCTTAAGTATTTGGTGGAATTCCGCATTTTTCTTCTTGGAAAGTTTATAACTATGAATTCAATCTCTTCTGTTTATATAAGGTTATTAAGTTTATCTATTTCTTCTTGGACGAGTTGTGGTAGTTTGTCTATTTCTCACTATGAATTGGTTCATTTCCTAGTGAAAATGGAATTGGTCCTTTTCATCTAAGTTGTAGGATGTATGTACATAAAATTGTTTATAAGATACTCCATTATCATCTTAATATCTGTGGAGTCCTTTCATTCATGATTTGGTTATATGTATTTTCTCTCTTTTTTGGTCTATCTTGCCAGAGGATTATCAATTTTACTAATTTTTTTCAAAGAACCATCTTTTGGTTTGATTTATTTTCTCTATCACTTTTCTCAATCTCAATTATTTCAGTTCTTATTTTTATTACTTCCTTTCTTCTTGCTTGCTTAGAGTACTTTTGTACATATATTCTAAATTAATGAATTACATTTAAGTTACTCTTTACAATTTTTGTCCATTGCAAAACAGACACCTAAAAGAGATATCACAGGACTTTACCTTCAACTAAAGTCTTCCATCACAGCCAAGCATTTTAAATTATAAATGACTGCCTTTGCCTTTCACTCAAACTTCATTCTACCTTTTCCTTTTTGGTAAATTGATTGAGCCTTTTCTGTGACTATGCCATTGGTCATTTCCCTACCTCTGTTTGTTTTCCCTTTTCACAAGTAAGGCCTTCTTATATGATATGCTCTGCTACAGACACTTTTCTATCTGCAAAATCATGGCAAGCCCTTTCTTCCTTTACCTCAAGGCAGACCTAGAGCATAATGTTAAGAATTTCCATTTGTTGTTCAGCTACTAGGTACTACACACCATGCTAAACACTTCACATGCATTTTATCTAATGGACACACCAAATTCTTTGTTAGGGGCTATTGTCCATTTCATTGAAAAGCAACAGAAGGTCAGGAAAGTAACATAGTTTGTTACGCCATAGAGCTAGTACATGGTAGACCAGAATGTAAATCCAGGTCTATCTGACTGCAAAACTACATTAATTAACACTACAGTGTACAGCTTTCTGGTATACTCCAATAGTATCCTCTTTTATTTTTATTGCCAGAATACCTTATATAGCTATAATGTACTACACTATAGTTCACACCCATTTTTACTTCTCCATATATGTAGAACATGTTGACTCTTATCCAGGGTCCTAGCTCACTTCTACTTGCATGCACACTTCTAGTCAACTATTCTTGAGCTGCTTACAATTTCTTACCTAATAGGAAGTCTATCTTTCTGCCACTACTATCGTCCTCTTTTGTCAAAATCTGCCTCCATTATATTGATATAGTTCAGGGATATCCAAACCTTAGTATACATCAGAATCACCAGGAGAGCTTTTTAAAACAGATCATTGGTCCCCACCCTCAGAATTTCTTACACAGTAGGTCTGGGGTGGGGCTTGAGAATTTGCAATTCTAAAAATTTTCCCGATGAGATTCATGGATCTCTCTTGAGTATCACTAGTATAGTAACGTGGCTGATCAAATGGTCTTTGGTATGTTTTTATTATAGAGGTAGAATTACAAACTAGATATGAATTCTTACTATATGAGTCTAGTCAAAAGCATGCAGAAGAAAAAAATCAGAAAAACACAAAATATGACACACAAAATCTATTTTATCACCAACAAAACTTGAAAAACACTGCATACCATTGATCCATTTAGAAGATCATGGTGCATATCGGCTTAGGAAAGGATAGAAGTATTATAGCAATAAAGCTATTCTCAGATTGTATTTAACCAAGTATTTCCAAATATTTCTTAAACTCATTTGATCACAAACATTTTTTTCCAGGTATAGGATCCTGTAGAACTAGTGTTATTCAGGACACGCTTTGAGAAATGCTGCTTTAAAGTTATCTTTTTTTACAGGAGAGGTCAGTTATCCCTGGGGATTTTCCAGGATCATAGAGGCTTGGTTCCACTGCATTCAAATCATACTGAGGATTTATTTACTCTGTCTAGAATCCAGATACAATTTTATCTACTATGGTTGTTGGAACACAGGGATCAATTAGTTCAGAACAAAACTGTGCCACTGGTAAAATTGACTTTAAGGGAGATATTCAGAGACCATGAAGCAGGGATACCAAAAGTCTTTTGGGGATCACCTATCTCTACTCTTGCTGCATGTATCATCAGACAATTTACAGTCTGATATAGAATTTTGACTTGCATTGATGTCAGACTTAATTACACACTTTGTAAACTCTGCCATTCATTTTTTCCAAATCAAGAGAGATATTTTTTCATATATTATATTCCAAAACATACCCCAGGTGTGTGAGGGTTATTTCCCTACCCAACTAATAAATGATCTAGCTGTAAAATAGAACAATTTGAGAATTTATCTAGCTGTATAATATACCAGATAAGAACTTAGACTCTAATAAGAATCTCCATATGTTAAAATGCCAGGCCCACCATTTACAGGTTATTTAACTTTGGAAAGTTTTCAAACTTTCTATGTCTGTGCCTCAGTTTCTCACCTATAAACCCTCATAAAGTCAATTCAGTGGTGAAATAATGATAATCCACATAAAACCCCTTGAACAGTACCTGACACATAGTAAATAGTAAATCATAACACTTTGTTCACTTGGCAGAAAAAAAACAGAACAAAACAAAACAACAACAACAAAAAACGCTGCTAGCCCCTTGCATGACATTCTCTTTCTCTCTAGAATGGTGGTGGTATGCTAGGTCCTATTGCACATATACACATTAGGAAGATACTTTTCACTAAAGTCACTTTCAATGAGTATTCTGGATTTAAGTGGTGCTGAAGTATATTGCATAGTAAAATCTGAGGGTAAGTAGGCATTATGATCAAAATTTCAAGTAGTAATAAATGTAAGTTGTAAACACATTTAAATCTCATTGTGTCAGTTAAGTCACCTCTCAGGACTTGCAGCTCCCTTACTAACTAGATATTAAAAAGTCAGTCAAACTCAGTGTTTCCTAGGGCACATATAAGGGCAGGAGAAATTCCTTTGCATAAAAGAAAAACAACAGATGTGAATGCCAAAATGCAAAGCATTTGTGGAATCTTTAGGTTTTTCTTGACCATCCGCCTTCCTATACAGCAATTCAATCATTTAGACAGATTTCCTTCAATGTATGATAGAAAAGAATACAAAGCTTTGAGTAAGATAAAGAAGTCCATATATTAGACAAAGTTACTGGAAAGAGACCCCTTAGTAATCTTCCTTAACTGCAATTATCAGATGGGTTTTGCAGAAAATGCAAATTTATCCGTGAAAATTGGGGTATTCCTAGACTAATACTCATTATTTTGGTATGGGAATTTGGAGTGATAATACTTATGCTGGTAACTACCTTTGCTAAACTTATGAACCATAAAAAAGACACTTTCATATAACATTTGTGACTTTTTTTCTCTAGCAAGTTTTTTGCATCTTCATGTCTTTGTGAAGTTTTAAGCCCATGCGCTTGGAAGCTCTGGCTTCATCCCTGACATTCTGCATTTCTGCTCTTCTCAGACTCCTTTACCTACTGGGCAGCCTTGTAGCTATCTCCGTGGCAAGGCAGGGCCTCTCCTGGCATGTAAACCTGCTAGGTGAATCCGCCCCTCAAGGGCGTGTCAGTACCATTTCCTGGAGCAATGTCACAGGGTGGCTCCATTTTCCATTTGAGCTCAAATATTTTGCTGCTTCATCTGCAGCTGCCAGACCTGCTCTTGCTGGGGCTCAGGTAGCTTTCTTCTCTTCCCTGCACCCCTATTGGCAGAGGTTTTTGATAAGTGGTTTCTACACGTGTGTCGTGTGTCTGTATGCCTGCCTGCCTGCCTGCTTGCCTGCCTTTCTTTCCATTATATTTCTCTGTTTGTTCCTTAGGTAGAGCATCTGGGAGGTCCCTTGCTGACCACTGGAAGAAGATGAGCTCGAGCTATTGGAGTGAGACGAGCAGCAGCAGCTGTGGAACCCAGCAGCTTCCAGAGGTGCTGCAGTGCCAACCCCAGCATTACCACTGCTACCATCAGTCAAGCCAAGTCCATCAGCCTCCAGAAAAAAATGTAGTGTATGAACGAGTGAGGACCTACAGTGGGCCCATGAACAAGGTGGTGCAGGCCTTGGACCCCTTCAACTCCCGGGAAGTGCTCTCCCCTCTCAAAACCACCTCCTCCTACCAAAATTTGGTTTGGAGCAACCATTCTCAGGTACGACAAAGACAGTTACGCCAGGCTAGTGGAGAAGAGCAATCTTCAACCTGATTTCTCTTCCTTTCTGCTTCTTTGCCTCTATTCTACAGGATGTCTTTTGGTGAATTGCAGTTATATATGCCTTGGACAGTCACCCAAATTCATCTCTTGGCTGTTATTTCACTTACTAGTGTCTGTGGTTGTTTGTTTCCGGGTTTCAATGATTTTCATAATCTAACCATAATACAGGAAGGCTCATTTTCTGTTTGATCTGACTGAAAGATCTGATCCGAGGAATACCTTTGCCCCTACTGCAAAGCAGTTCTCAACTTGAGTACAGTAGATTTTTATTAGAACAAGTTCCTACTGATTCATTTCATATCAGAAGCAAACAGGATTTTTGGTATCAAATATGGTGATACAGGTACTGTGGTATGTCTGAGTGATAAGCAATTATTTGTGCTCAGCAAAGAGTATAGCTGCTACAGGATAAGTAAGAGGTGTAGATGTCTGAATTGTCATATGTGTTTCATCTTCCAAGAATGACACACTTTTTATTGTACAGCCTAGGTGAATAATTTAAGGAATACTTGTAGAAAGATTACTGAAAGAGTGGATATAGGATTGAGGAAGGCAAGATGTAAGCAAATGTTACATGAAAGCTACAAAAGATGGAACTCTAAGACATCCCATAAAATGAAATACATTGTTTCTTAAGAGTTATTTTTAGCACCAATACCTGTGTTAATAACCTTCCCAATAAATGAAAGGTAATACTGCAAGACTACGTAAAATTAGCAGCCTTATGTGTATTTTCATCCTCTGACACCTTTTACATTAAATTTGCATGTTTTAAGTTTTCTGGAAAATTCTGTCCAAACTGAAATTATGTTTTTAAGATACAAAAATCTCAAAAAGCAGTCATTGGGATATGATGCTATGTTACATTATTATTACCAATCAGGAATAATACATATTATCTTTCTAAAACCCAAAAATTTAAGTAGAATATAAAGTAACATTTCTCAACTGGTTGAGAAAAACTCCACTTATACTGAGGTCAAGGAGAAGAAAAATATAAAGGTCAAAAATACTACTTTGCATGAGTGATAAAAATAATGCAAATGTACATTCCAATATTCATATTGAGATGCTAATGAAGAACAAAATGAATGCCACCTTTGTTTTACTGTCGCTCAAAAACAATAATGTGAAGGTTAAAAACAATTACTATTATCATAGGAATGCTAAAATCATCCTATCTGCCATAGTTATTTAAACATATTTAGACCCTTTTTTGGTTAACTTGCTAGTAAAAGAAAGGTAAATAGACATTTAAAAACTGAAATTTGACAAATTATAAATATTTACTACAGAACAATTTTTAGGAGTATGTTTTATTATTTACTCCTTGGTTCAACTTCCCCTTTCAATAACTCAGGATTAAGTTGGCTGAGCTTTTTACAAGATTTTCCTTATTTTACCCGGCATTTGCCAAAGTGATCCTTAAAAATGGACTATCTCCATCCTAAAATGTAGCTCACCTAGAGGAGTTTATGAAGAACCTAGGGGTAGAAAGTGCAGCTGCAGAAACTGGGATAAAAGATCAGAATGGAGAGCTCTGTGAAGTCTGGAGTTATTTGTGATTGAAAAGAAAGAAAAGTAAGTGCTGTTAGAAAATGAGAAAGGTGAAAGTTAAGCTATGCGGTAAGGGGAAAAAAAGAAGTATTAATTCCTTAGTGAAACAAGAAGAAAGAATATTTGACTATAAATTTTCAAACTGAGTTGGATATCAAAGGGCATTCACAAATCCACTAAAAGAGAATTTGACAAGACAGCTTTTAGATAGCTGCCACAAAGAATATGACTAGGAAACTCTTCTGTTTTATTTTCCTTTCTCCCTGTTTGTTGATGGAATGGCACTGTGGAATCGTGTAAAGTAGGACTTAGATTTGATCTGAAATTACCTTTATGCTAATGAAATGAGTATAATGTGATGGTATGCATAATGTACCATGACAGGCATGAGCAAGCAGTACTTATTACTCAAAAACATTTAATTCACTTTATGTTTAAACAGAGTCTATCCTTAATAAACCATGTGTCAGATGAGTTGATGTGTAGCAATTAGTCTAATACCAGAGTTGGTGACCATGGCAGCTAGAAAAATGGATACTACAATCAATGGTTGATCATCACGAATTCAGTTAAACTTTTACTTTGTTTCTGTTTTGTTTTGTTTTTTGCCTTTTGGTTCTTGGATGACATTCAGGGAATTCATGAGATTTTAAAATAAATATTACCAGTAGTAAAATATGTTGCCTTTGAGAAACCAAACTTGATGCTACTCTGCTTTGCTTCCTGAATCATAATTTTAGGTCATGTAGTAGGCTTTTTCGATTTAATCAAATTTTTTTTGTAGCACTTTAGTAGTTTCCATTTCTAGCTTTTGAGTACATGCTTTTCTTCTCTTAACCTCTTGTGCACTAAAATGGTGTTTATGGATATAAACATATTTTAAATTTCTCCAGACATATAATATTACTTTGTTTCTTTAATTAAACATATTTTATGTTTTTTGGTTATTATTTTGTTTGATTGATAGGGTGTTTCTCAGAGAAAATTAAATGTAGAAACCAGTTGCTGGCGAAATTTTCTAAATTAATGGTAGAATTAAAATTACTGGGTTTATCTACATGAACAGATATAGTCAAACACAGGTATAATCAAGATCTCAGATGTATTTTAGACTGAATGTGGTCTTGCAAATAAATAGAGTTCTAGAAGCTTAAAGTAAAACAACAATTCTTAGTTCAATCTTTTAAAAAGCTTAGCTGTTAACCTACCATCATTAACTCAAAATGAAATGCCTTAAATGAGCAACATTGATATGAATTACTCATTGGGCTTACATTCTTTCCTTCCACTAATTAAGGTTTTCATGAAGTTCAAGATATTTTTCATGTATACAGAGCAGCTGTGTTGTGAGAGAGAAAAAATTGATTAAAATATTTTTAAATACCAGTCATTCACTGAATACATGTTTATTAAGTGCCATTTTTTTAGCAAACACTGTGATTTTCTGGATAAATATCATTGACCTGTCCAGGGAGAGTTCATTTTTAGGACAGACATACAGAGCCTGGTCTGTAGGTATCCCATGTGTCTATCTATATTTCATTTTAAAGGATTATTTTGTGTTGTGACCATCAGTATTTTATCAAGTAAAACATGCTTTTGTGAGAGAAGGATTATTTTAGTGTATATGTTATAAGGGTTGCCATTCTTTTGAATTTGAAACTTGCAAACAAACTCTAGAGAGCAGCCTGGGGGAAAATGTGTGTTTATGAATGACCTTTGTTCTCAACAATTATTCAGTTGGAGCTTACCTTTGTTTATATGATTTTTTTGTGTGCTTTTTCTTTTGTTGCAAAGATTGTGGATAACTCTTCTACTCTTCCAGGATTTCTATACACTATCAGAAAAGTTTCCTGTTCTGTGGGGAGCGGTGCGCTGCTTTGATAAATTGTTGTTCAAGGGCGTAGTCACTAAAGGGAATGATTGTTCAGGGAAGTAAGTTGCCTGAAAAAAGAATGAAGTCATAGGATAAAGGGGCTGAATTTTCAGCTTTGGTCACCTTTTTTGTGCTTACAATTAAATGAAGCTATAGAAATTGGAGAGTGCAACTAATTGCTGAGTGAAAATGCCCATGGCAATTGTATCTTGTTTAAGGGAGGTCTGATAAATTGCTGGGCCTGTTTTCAGTCAAAGGCACTTATAAGCTGTCACGGTGTGTGTGTGGCAAGATACGGGGGTGGCAAGTGGAAGAGAGGGAAACTGTCCTTTCAAGTTTTTTTTCTTGACAATTCATGACAAAACAATTGGGGAATTTGCCATGCTCTTAAGCCCTATTTAAAAGTTAAAACTTTTACAAGTAAATATATTTCAGCCAACATTTTCTTCACACCAGGAGTTATCCCAGTAGAGATCCTTTTTTGATTTTGAATAAAGTATATATACTCATAATTTTTAAAGACAGAAAGCATGCACTGCAAAAAGACTGTATATTTTATTTTCTCTCTGTCTTCTAGTTTTCTTCAGAAAAGGAAGAGAAAGAACCCAGTATGGACCTCTTAAATGAGGGATTTGGGTTGGAGAGAAGGAGAAGCAGGAAGTAGTTCTATTATACATTCGGTTGCTTTCTTTGTATGACAACAGAAGCACAGATTTTATCCTAAATAAAAGAAGTGTTTATTTCATCTAAAGATAGATTATTATAAATAACATGTTTCTTGCTGTATAAGTTCAGTATAACATCTCAACAATAACCTCAGACAGGTGTTTAACTATGTTACATGGCTTTGAAAGATTCTAACAAAAACATCTCCCATAGTATTCAGGGAATGTATTCAAATGGATGTTTGCCTTGGCAAATTCTGTCAGCATGAATGTCAGGTGGTTTTTAAAGATACTGCTTCCTTTGAAACTGTTCAGCCTAGAGTGTTTGTAACTCACTATTATTACCTTCAGTGTTTCTCATAGTCATTGGGAATAACAGGAGCATACACAAGCCTTCCATGGTTTTCCTTTGTGGAATATTATACTGTATATTAGTCTTTACGTAAAGTTTTAAAATTCAAATTAGACAACGTAAAAGATTACACTTTCATGTTAACAAATTTCCAAATATTTAGAAACAAAGCCTGCACTACTTATGTAATATTCTCTATGATCTAATTATCATTGCCCTCAGTCTCTCTTGTATGTCTCTTGTATGAGCTCTTTGACCAGAGCTATCAACAGGAAAATGAAACCAACAGGTCTTGACTGAAGAGGTTCAGACGTTGCAGTCTAAAGACTAATTGCAGAGAAAATTGTATGAAGAAAATGCCCAAACAGGTCTATGTGGAATGTCTCAGGAAGAGCTGTAAATAAATATGCAATGATGAGGTGGACTTTGGCAGAATAGAACTACGAAGCAGTCTAGTTGGAGTCCCTAGGAATGTACGCTTAGGTTTCAAACTTCTTGGGTTTGTTTAATCCTTGCTTTAAGAACTTGCTAGCTGTATGCCTCAGTTGCTTTATTCGTAAAATGGGGCATTAATAATACCTAACTCATAGGATTGTTGCTAGGTCAAATATGATATTACATGGAGGAAAACACATGGCAAAGTGCCTGACATATAGGAAGTGTTAAATAATGTATTTCCTTGAATAAATCACTTGGCCTCTCAGGACCTCAGTTACCATATTTGTAAAGTAGGGATAATAATACCTTCCTTCAAAACTGTTGTGAGTATTGAATGAGTTAACATGTGAAGATGTCCAGCACAATGTCTGGCGTGGAGTTAGCACTCAATTTTCTTTCCTTTACTTGCATTATTGATATCTAAAACTGCAGTCAAAAACTCCCCTTGCTACACAGACAAGATAATAAGCTAAATGAATAGACCCTAAAGTAAAAGTTCCTTTGACACTGGAAAGATTAAGTAAACACATATACTTGAAAGGCTTATTAAGGCTCTACTAGCTAAGAAAGGCTGATGAGGAAAAGCATGAAAGCAATTTTCTAAAACCTGTGGTATGTGATCAAAAGACTGAAATAGTAGGAATGTATTTATAATGTTTATAGGAATAAGTATCTTTAGAAGAGGAATTTGGAAGTTCTTATGCTCTTATAGCCTTTGAAACTGAACCCCAATGTTTGAGATGAAATTTTTAAAATGTGTTTTTTTTTCCTTTTTTAAATGTGAAGTGACACCAAGCATTAAAGCTTGCCTACAGTCTACATCTTCCTTAATTTTTTCTTTGGAGATGCACTTCCGGTATGGTAGTCACTGGCCACATATGGCTATTTGCACTTATATTTAAATTAAAATCAAATAAAATTAAATATTCAGTTCCCCAATCATGCTAGCTTCATTTTAAGTGCTCAGTAACCATATGTGGCTGTGGTTGTATTGAGCAGCACAGAATAGAGCATTTGCACCATTGCAGAGAGTACTATTGGACAGGTCTATACTTGTAACCACTATGCTATAGTGTATATTTCTGGCCTACACAACTGACTCTTATTTATATTACAGTCTCCAAATTGTATTTCATAATCATTTCCTTGTGCACACTCTCATAAACACCCTAAACTCCTTTGGTACATAAGCCAGGCCATAAATAAGTAATATAAAGGAACATTTCAATGTTTTTAAAATATTTTATTTACCAAGAAGGCAGATTATTTTCTGTTCTTCAGAATTTTTAAAATATTTTTCTCATAAATGTTACTGATTATTTTGTATTCTTTTTAAAAATATTTTTCTCATAAATGTTACTGATTATTTTGTGTCAAAACATAATGTTCCAGCACTGGGCAGCAAGTTGATTAATTTTTAGTTATTTAGAGTCATAATGTTTCAAGAGAGATTTGATAGAAATATGACAAAGAAATAAAATTGCTTTGTACCTTATTATGCATGATCTCAGTGTATGATCTCAGCAATAAAATGGCATTTGATTTGTAATTAAAAATCTTTTCTAAAACAGTCATAATTAGGTTCTGATGTTAGGTTCAAACTCCTTATCTTGATGATGTTAAAGGGCCTCCTTAGGACAGTCCAATCCTACTTTTACAATCTATCTCCCATTACCCACCTCCTTCCACCTTGTGTTCCAGACACTACAGCACTCTATTTCTTGAACAAACTGAGCATTTTGCCTCCCTCCCAAACCCTCCTTTTATTCATGCCATCACCCACTCTGGCAACATCCACCCTTCCCTCATATCTTTGTTGGAATCCCACCTATCTCTCAAAATTCATGTGGAAAGTCGTCTTCAAAGTTTTCTCAACCCTGAATCTTCTCACCCTCTCCTCAATGTAGTGCTCCAATCCCACCTCCATTCTGGATATGGTCTCCTTTTAAAGCTAGTATCACTTTGCATTATTTAAATATAAAGTGACACAGGTACTTATAATACTAAGTTGTATGTCAGTGGTGCTTCCTCCACACCACCATGGACTGTACACGTCTTGAGGGTTGAGGTTTTTTTTTTAAATTAAAACAAATGTTTGGGTAATATAATGCAACTGGAAATTACATGTAAGTTTTTCTCTCTCTCTCTCTCTCTCTCTCTCTCTCCCCCCTTTCTCTCCTCCCTTTCTGTGATTATGGCTTCCAAAAATGCTTAAATGTGACAACCAGCAGTGACTTTAGGAAAGATATATGACTTAACTAAGATTGTTTGTTGGTTTCACACTTCTGTGCCCTCTCTTTGAACTGAAAATGGAAAGTAAGACACAAATAGCCTCTGTGAAAAAAGAGAACACATAAAATAAACATAAGGACATTATTTAATAAGTTGATTAGTTTACTATTCTAGTTCTTGGGCCCCATTAGGCATCTTGATCTGACTTATTTTTATTTGACTTATACTTTTTTCCCTTATGGACAAATATTAATCATTAATTACTGTGGCAAATGTTGTTAAAGGAGCAGCTATTCTGATCTGTCATTATATCATTTCCCTGGAATCTTGTGACTTCCTTTAATCAAATTACCTTGAAACTGCTAATTAGTCTGCTTATAGAGATACTCCCTTCACCTCCCATGCTGCTGAATTACTGTCTGTGTGAAGTATTTTTATTTATTGTATCTTACTTAGTTACCTTGTAATTCGTTTAGCGTATCATATATGTGCTTAGAGATTCCTTCATAAAAACTACTGCAGGGTGAGTATTTCTTATCTAAAATGCTTTGAACCAGAAGTGTTTCAAATTTAGGATATTTTTTCAGATTTTGGAACATTTGCATATACATTATGAGCTATCTTAGGGATGGGACCCAGGTCTAAGCACAAAATTTAGTTGTTTCATACGCACCTTATACACACAGATCAAAGGTAATTTTATAAAAATTTTTAGTAATTTTTTGCACAAAACTTTTGACTGCATTTTGACTGGAAACCTGTCAAATGAAGTCAAGTGTGGGATTTTCCACTTGTCGTGTCAAAAACTTGAATATTGGAGCATTTCATATTTTGGATATTTGGATTAGGGATGTAACCTTTACTACTGTTAAATACTCACCCATACACCAAAACAAACACATTTAGAATTTACCAAGGAAAGGGCTGGACATGGTGGTTTACTCCTGTAATCCCAACACTTTGGGAGGTCGAGGCGGGCCGATCACTTGGGGTCAGGAGTTCAAGACCAGCCTGGTTGACATGGTGAACCCGCCCCCATCCCCACTAAAAATGCAAAAATTAGCCTGGCGTGGTGTCTCATGCCTGTAATCCCAGTTACTTGGGAGGCTAAGTCAAGAGAATCACTCAAATCTGGGAGACAGAGTTTGCAGTGAGCCGAGATCGCACCACTGCACTCCCACCTGGGCGACAGAGTGAGTCTCTGTCTCACAAAAAAAAAAAAAAAAAAAGAAAGAAAGAAAGAAAGAAAGAATGAAAAAGAAAGAAAGAAAGAAAGATTTTGGGTTCCTGCATGAATTTATTTTAAAATCTTCACAAATTTAATTACACCTAAGAATATGTTCTCTAGAAAAGTTGCTTAAATTCCCTATACACATCCCATATCACTCCTCTGCTGCAAAAACCTTCAATAACACTAAGCATCTATAAATTGCTTAGTCTGACTTTCAAGACCCTCCATGATAGGGCTCCTGTGGAATTTCCTGGAACTCTCCTTCTGGTGTCCTATGTTTTAGCTAAGTGGAAATCATTGTTCTCTAAATAAAGTCCCCAATTTTCCACAGCTATGTCTTTCACTCCATTGGTTTTACATCTGAAATGCCCCTGCTCCTCACCCTCACCAATCTAGACACGCTGAAATTATACAAATTTTTCAAGCCTTTCCTCAAATGTAACCTTCTGATCCTCTGATCGTCCCAGGTTGAAGTTAGCTCTTAGCCCTCAAAACTCACCTAGTGAACTTCTTATAGGTCTTATGATAGTCTACTTAATTCCTATTTGTACTCATAGTGTTTATCCTCTACATAATTATAACCATGGGAGGGTAGAGATTATATTCTACTCATCATTTATATCTCTTTCAATGTCACTACACAATCAGTAGTGAAGAAACTGCAAGTTAATAACTTAGTCACATATATAATCAATCCAGTAAAAATAATATTTCATATTAATATATGGGTTTTTTATTTTTCACAACTCTTCCATGTATATGAGTATCTAGTAAACAACTTGCTAGAACCTCAAAAATTAGGTAAACAAGCATTGTTATATTTATTGTACAAATTGAACAATGTGTGAATAAAGACAATATTCATCGTGTATTATTTGTCTGTTAAACAAATAAGGAAATTGAGACTCGAATAGCTCAAAATAACTTGTCTATTTAGTACAACTGTTTAGTGGATGCCCTGAGTTTAGAAACCAGCTCCTGATATTTTCATTACATCACCTATCTCCCTTAATTAACTTTAGATATTCATGATTTCAGTTTAAATTAGTTCACATTTTTTATTTCAACAAAACATTTGATGATTACCCTTACTGTATATTTTCCCATTCTAATGTTCTAATATCAGATTGGAAAATAACGAAAATATGTTAGAGGACAAAAATAGTTTTCCCTCTAGTTTTCAAGGTCTTGCTCTGAAATAATCCTAGAATTCGGGGTAAATATTAAGTTTGTAACATTTTCCTTTTATCAAAGGAGAATAACACCTTTCAAGCTTCTGCTTTCCCTTCTTTCTCCACTGCACTGAGCTACTCAAAAGCATTCTCGCTAAAGTAAATAACTGAGACATTTAGGCCATTTGCACATCATCTGATTTAACTCTGAAAACAGCATATATATATATGTGTGTGTGTGTGTGTGTGTGTGTGTGTATACACACACACACACTTTAAGTTCAGGGGTACATGTGCAGAATATGCAGTTTTGTTACATAGGTATACACGTGCCAGGGTGGTTTGCTGCACCCATCAACCCGTCATCTACATTAGGTATTTCTCCTAATGTTATCCGTCCTCTAGCCCCGACCCCAAGACAGGCCCCGGTGTGTGATGTTTCCCTGAAAACAGCTTTTTAAACAAATAGTTGGAAATAAGATATACTTTTGTGAATAATGAAATCTCTAGGGAAACCAGAGTTTCCTAGCTCCGATTTAGGGTGTACAAAGGTATGGACAGTTATCTCAAGAGAGGTAATGAAATTATACCCAAAACAGACTGATTTTAATCTACTTTGGTCTTAAAATTGGTAATGCCCTATGTACTTTATAAAAAGTAAAGAATGAATAGGAGGAAGAGAGCTGTTATAACTTTCCCAAAATTGAAAATCATTACTTGAAGCAGTGCAGGAAAAAAAGGACCTAGATATATTAGAACTAAGCCCACATAATTATAAACCAAATTCTTTTTCTTTTTCTTTTTTCTTTTCTTTCTTTCTTTCTTTCTTTCTTTTTTTTTTTTTTTTTAAAGCTGGAGCCTCACTCTGTCTCCCAGCCTGTAGTGCAGTGGCGGAATCTCAGCTCACTGCAAGCTCCGCCTCCCAGGTTCAGCCATTCTCCTGCCTCTCCTGCCTCAGCCTCCCAAGTAGCTGGGGCTACAGGCGCCCCCACCACACCCGGCTAAAATTTTTTGTATTTTTAGTAGAGACGGGGTTTCACCATATTAGCCAGGATGGTCTGGATCTCCTGACCTCGTGATCCGCCCACCTCGGCCTCCCAAAGTGCTGGGATTACAGGCGTGAGCCACCGCGCCCGGCCCCAAATTCCTTTTCACCAGACTCTACTTAAAGTTGCAATGAGGTATAATGTTTGTGTATATAGCAAGTCTGACCCACAGGAATAAATGACAACAAAATGCTCAATATTTTATGAGAAAAAGTAAGGTCTTCCTGCAAAATTGAAGAGATTAGATGATATGAGTATTAAATAAAAACTCAATGGTTTATTGAGTTTTAGAGGCCTGTGAATACACTCCGTAAATGTATCACGCATTTTACAAACAAATTCTATTGAGTTTATGGAAGCTTAAATTATCTAATCAAGGCTGTTCTCTCACACAGCCACTTTTGGGTGGGTGTCTTATTTTCAGGCCTCCAAAGTTGCTTTTGACAGTGAATAATTTTAAAAATCCCAGTATTTGACCTGTTATATGCACTAGTCAAACCTAACCATATAATTAGGTTACACAACTTGAAAAACAGAAAATATAATGAGACAAGCAATAAAAGTGGCAAAGTATAGTGATTAAGAGAATGAGTTCTGGAGTCATGCTAACTGAGTTGGAATTCCAGCACCTTAGCATTAGCTATGTAATCTCCATCTGGTTACCTATCCTACCTCTGTCTAACTTTACTTCTGTATATAATGGGGTCATAATAGTATCGTCTTTATGGGGTTATTTTGAGTGTTAAAGAGAATGATCTATGTAACATGTTTGGCATAGAAAGCTATTAATAGGTGTTAGTTATCATTATAATCATCATCAAAGGAAAACAAGACTGACAAGTTTTAAATTTTTGAAATTGTTTTGTTTGTGTGGAAAAATAAGCTGGGAATGGTCTCTTATACTCACAGAATGTCAGAAATAGAAACAAGCTTAAAGATCCTCTAATCCACACTCGCCCACACCCATGTCCCATTTCTCACACGAGGAAAAAATCTCAGAGAGAGAACACGAGTTGACCAATATTACAAAAGTGGCTAGTAGTATAAATGGGAATAAAATCCAGGGCTCCTGGCTCCAAGTCTAGCACTTTTTCCACTATGTCATGATAGCCACCACCACCCCATTATCGCCTTCAATTATTTGGTCATCAGGAATGTGGGGTTTTGTCACAAAAGGCATAAAAACAAAAAAAAAGTGACTGTTCATTGAATTTAATAGTTTCAACATGAAAGATTTAGGTAAGCGATATACAGATGAGTAACAAAATTAAACACTGACTGATACAGGTTATTAAGAGGGAGATTTGGATTGTTATTCCTGGAGTGCTTTTAAAACTAAGATCTCCTTTTCATTCATTCATTCAAAAATACTTTGGATCACTTTCTATGGAATTGTCAATTGCTATTTATGGGATGCCTTGCTGCAATCTTGCCTGGATCTTGATGCCATTGGAAGTACCTTTCAACATCAAGATTTTGTTTATTTTGGACATTTACTCACACCATATTACCTAATTTTGTAGACTTCCAGGGAAAAGGGTTTTTCTTTAGCAAGTCTTTCTGGAATTAATAAACCTATGTTCAGAGAGGTTTTCCCCCTTGTGATCAGCCTAAATCCATGCTGATGCAATTTAAATTCATGCTGGTCAATACCATATGTCTAAATATCTTTGATTCATGTTAAGCTACATCTTAATGTTGTAATTTTTGAACGTCCTACATTTGTTATCTAATGTTTCCATGAGGGTTGTATGGGAAAGTCACATTTGTCTAGATGATCAATTCTAATAATGAAGGATGAAGTAGGGCTAAAAATAATTGAGTATATTATAATCTATGGAATTGATGTTCCACCTTTCCACATATAAGAAGATTAAAGAATTCCTTCATTTTAGGGCAAGACTAGTCTTTGCTCAAATACAACCATTTGCCCTTTAAATATCTATTATCTCAGCATTTGAATAAAGTAATTCTGACTATGCTAGCATAAATAAATGTCTTTATCTGTGATGTGTGATATGTGTGTATTCCTATTTGTTTAAATTTCTGCAGATTTATAAAACTTCTTAGTACACTTTTGTATCTTAAAAGATAGTCCAGTTGGCTAGTAAGGTTTGCTATGTTTCATTTGCTAATGCCATCATATTTGAATTGGTTACAAGAAGGAGGAGAGAGGTATCATTTCTACAACAGCTACCAGATACTAGCCATGTACGTAATTGTCTTCTCAGAATGATACTAGCATAATATTATTAGCCCCAGCCTAAACAGACCAAACATCCTCTAGTCATGAATACCTTCACACACTGCTGGTGGATGTATAATTATCATAGTCAAATTTGGGAAATTAATTGGGCAGTATCTGTTCAAATGAGTAACACACATACTCTATGTCCCAGCAATCCCAATTCTGTGTGGAATTCTAAAGAAACATGTTGCACAAGGATGCTCATTGCGGCATAGTGGAAACCTGGAAATAATCTGAATGTTAATCGGTAGGAAAACATATAAACAAGCTGAATACTATTAATTTAAAATAATGAGTCAAAACATGTATCTAGTTCATAATACAAGAGATACTGTTTGGTTTAAGTTGTAGAACAACAAAAGCAATAATATTACTATTTATACATAGGTATTTATGTAGACACCTTAACTGACAACAATGGTAACTTCTGGGTAAGTGAGTGGAGGGAAGATGGTCAAGAGAAGGTCTTTAACCTTATCTATATAAATGTTTATATTAAGAATGTGTTCGTGTATTATTTCATAACTAAAGAGCACCCCTCTTTTTTCTTGTCTTCTTGAATCTGCTCCTCTTGGGTCTGTGGGCAAAACCTGCCTGCACATGGTTGTATTTATAACCATTTTCCTAAACTGGATAATGTGTACCTGTTTTGTCTAATATCTGTAATTCTCTGCATTTGTCTGAGCAAGTCTTCTCAATTATTAGCAGAAAATTTGGGAACATATGCAAAAGATTCCTAGAAATACTGAGCCTGCAGTACTGCTGTTGATATAAAGGGTGGGGGAGGATGAAAATGTTATAAGTTTGATAAGAACAACAACAAGAAAGAATGCAGAACATTTGACAGTTTGAGTAAATGCATAGTCCTGTTTTAAGAACACATGTAATACCTACATTATAGCCATAGTTCTGTATGTGTCTGACAGTGCTTCCCTTGTAAATTAATGATTCTGATTTTTAATAGTCCCATTGTTCTAAAGAAGAAATATTTATACTTTTGTAGGAAAATATCTTGGAGTTGTGCCAATTGATTGTAAATTATGGTAAGGTATGGGGAGATTGTGTAATGCCATCAATTCTTTGCACACTAATGAAGTGATTGCAGTTTTGTTGGTTTTGAGGAAATATGTAAACAATGCCAGTGTGATGGATAGATTGATCATTTTATTGGACCATTTAAAAAATTATATTATTTCACTTTTACAGATTATTTTTAACAATACAGCCTACTCTTTGAAATTAGACTAGAAGCAGAATAGACAAAGCATAATTAAGAGTGAACTTGAATTGATTTAAAATGAGTTACTCTTAGTTGAGTTTTCAAAGGTAGTTTGAAATTTACTCAAGTTTATTGTTCAAACTACCTTCTTCAAAGGTACTTTAAAATTTATTCTTAAAATTACTCTTAGTTGAGTTTTCAAAGGTAGTTTCTTATATTGGTTTGAGAACTATTTTTTCTAAGTTTTATTTTATTTTTAAAATTTTGGGCACATAGTAAATGTATATATTTATAGGGTGCATAAGATATTTTGATACAGGCATGCAATGTGAAATAAGTACATCATGGAGAATGGGGTGTCTGTCTCTTGGTTTGATCATTATTAAAGTTTACATCATTTGATGAGAAATTATTTGATGAGTACAATGTACACTATTCGGTTGATGGTCACTCTAAGAGCCCAGACTTCATCACTATGCAAAATATCCATGTAACAAAACTGTACTTGTACCCCTTAAATTTGTATGAATTTTTAAAAATAAATAAAACAAATACTGAAAGAAAAATTTTGTTTGATAAAATATTATATCTTGTTAATTGCAAACATATAATAATAATAACATTGGGGTGTATATGAATGCAGAGTTCTTGAAGCAGAAACAAAAAGAATGCAACCTAACAGTACAAGTAGAATGTATTGCTATGAAAGCACTCTAGAAACTCTTTTATCATTGGATTATGTGAGAAGACAACAAAGTAATTTAGTTCTTTGGAAAGATGGACATTATCTAAGAAAGCACTAAATAATGCTCTTATTTCGTACTAATCAGATTATTATAAAAATAAAGAAAAAATACCATGAGAACTTAAGACTTTCAAATAATTTCTGAACTCCCTTTTGTTTCTCTTAACAGGAACTCCATTCTCCAACTTTAAAAATATCTACATGTGGCCCAAGTACTCTACATATAACCCAAAATACTGAACAGGTAAAAGAAGTTGTGAATTACATTAGATTTGTTCCTCTTTTTTATATGGAAGTCTTCTTCATGTATGTAAGCAATCTTTAGATCCTCATAAGACTTTACACATTCACATCATGTGAGGATCATAAAATATGAAAGAGGATTCTCACATATGAGAATCAGCTCAGCCCAGAAAAAGTAATGTGAAACGAGTACTATGAATCAGATTCTTCTGTTTCATTGCCTATTCAATCTAACTACTTTTAGTTTGAGTGCAGTTTAGTTTAGCCAAGGATCTCCTAGTGAGTGTGGATGAAATACCCAGATCTCAGATTGATTGAAGACTTGGCTTTATGAGTGATTGTATTATGAGTTCATATTCAGAAAGAATAACTTATAGGGTCATAACTAACTCTTCTTATAGGTGTATGATTTGAAAGACACACAAGGGTCTATTTCCTTAGTCTTTATGGCTAATAATCCCACTTTTAGGATTATTCTTGAATCTAGGTATTGTGTATCCAAAAGGTAGCTATAATAATAAACAGAATATTAAAATATATGTTTCATTAAGTAATTGCCATATATAAAAAAGTAAATTCTAAGAAAGTAAAACATAAAGCACACTAAGTTTGTTGTTACATGAAAGAGGAATAAAGGGGTTATGGGATTTAGAAGGTAGGAAGGCGGGAGATGCTGTTTTAAGAAAACAATCTGACCCAGTGTGGGGTCAGGATGTGAACTTGGATAGTGAGGAGACAAATGAACAAAAACTGGTCTTTAGTCCTTGAGTACAGCAAGGAAAATATGATATTATGCAGAAAAATAAGAAGATTTATTAAAGAAAAGTTTCCCTACCACTTCTCAGTTTGGTCTAGATTAGAGTTAGGTCAATTGGAGTAATGCACTTACTCAGCTTACATTTGCTGAACACCAAGTATGTGCCACATATTGCACCAAGATAAATTAGATACAATCACTATTTTCAAGGAGCTCACAGACTAGCACGGGCCACATACATAACAAACCACTGGACAGTGGGATAAAGGTTATAACTGACTTAGAAATGTAGCCCTATAGGATTTTGTTCTCATTGATATATAAGAACTCTCTTTATATGGATGATATTAACTCTTTTCCCTGCCATGGAACCTGTTGCCTGCTCATTACCAGGCAGGGAACCCCCGGCTTAGGCCTACAGCACAGAACCTCCATCCCGGGCTGATAGCACTGAGTGATTGCTGACCTGTATCTCCCTGGGTGGAGCCCCCGGGAGACAAGTAAAAGACCTTTGACCACAACCGCTGCTGCCTCCAAGTTGAGGAGAAAACAAACACTGATATCACCATAGAGCTGTAATGGCCATCCCTGGAGTGCCAAGCCACAATTTACAGCCAGCACTCAAGTGGGAGAGGAGCCCACACTTTCAGGGCATTGAGAGGAAGCATAGCTGCAACCGTGAGGAAATAACAGAGGAGCAACGGGACTGCAGAAGAGACTACCAACAGATTGCTATGCCTAAGCGCCACGTATCGGATCACAACCCAAAGCTTCAACAACAATACCTCACTAACATAACTCCCTGTGAAACCAAAGACAAGAAGTCAGCTATTTAGACCCTGCACAAAATCTCAGCCCTGTGAAAACATCCAAAAAAGAAGTCTACTGACTGTGTTCAACCTACACTGCAGTTAAAGGAACACCCACACACAGAGGTAAGAAAGAACCAATGCAAGAACACTGGCAACTCAAAAGGACAGAGTGGCTTATGTCCTCCAAATGATCACACTTGTTCTCCAACAAAGGTTCTTAACCAGGTTGAACTGGCTGAAATAACAGAAACAGAATTCAGAATATGGATAGAAATAAAGATCATTGAGATTTAGGAGAATGGCAAACCCAATCTGAGAAAACTAATAATCACAATAAAATGATACAAGAGCCGACACATGGAATAGCTAGTGAAAAAAGAACCTAACTGATCTGATAGAGCTGAAAAAACACACTAGAAGAATTTCACAATGCAATCACAAGTATTAAAAGAAGAATACATCAAGCCAAGGAAAGAATCTCAGAACTTGAAGACTGACTCTTTGAAATAAGACAGTCAGACAAAAATAAAGAAAAAAAGAATTAAAAAGAATGAACAAAATCTCTGAGGAATATGAGATTATGTAAACAAGCTAAATCTATGAATTATTGGCAACTCTGAAAGGGACAGGGAGAAAGCAAAACCTTGGAAAAACATTTTAGGATACAGTCCATGAAAACTTCCCTAGCCTTGCTAGAGAGGCCAACAGTCAAATTTAGAAAATACAGAGAACCATGCAAGGTTCTACACAAGAAGATAATCCTCAAGACACATAATCAGCAGATTTTTCAAGGTTGAAATGAAACAAAGTATGTTAATGGCAACTAGAGAGAAAGGGCAGGTCACTTACAAAGGAAAACCCATCAGGCTAACAGTGGACTTTTCAGCAAAAACCCTCAAACCAGGAGAGATTAGAGGCCTGTAATCAATACTATTAAAGAAAAAAATCATCAAACAAGGATTTCATATCCAGTCAAACTAAGCTGCTTAAGCAAAGGATAAATAAGATTATTTTCAGATAAACAAATGATAAGGGAGTTTGTTACCATCAGACCTGCCTTACAAGAGATCTTGAAAGGCGCACTAAACATGGAAAGTAAAGATCATTACCAGTCAATAGAAAAACACACTTAACTGCACAGATCGGTTACATTATAAAGCAGCCACACAAACAAGCCAGTACAATAACCCGTTAACAAAATAATAACAGAATTAAATGCACACACTTCAATACCAACCTTGAATGTAAATGGCTAAACACCCCAGTTAAAAGGCACAGAATGGCAAGCTGGATGAAGAACCTAGACTCCCCCCAAAAAATGCTGTCTTCAAGAGACCTATCTCACATACAATGATATTCGTAGTCTAAAAATAAAGGGATGGAGAAAAATCTACAAGAAAATGAAAAAAGAAAAAAGCATGGGTTGCAATACTAATTTCAGACAAAACAGACTTTAAGAAAGATTAAAAAAAAAAAAAAAGACAAAGAAAGGCATTACCTAATGGTAAATATTTCAATTTAACAGGAAGACTTAACTATCCTAAATATATATGCACCCATCACAGGAGTACCAAGATTCATAAAGCAAGTTCTTAGAGACTTACAAAGAGATGTAGACTCCCATGCAATAACAGTGGGAGACATCAACACTCCACTGAAAGTATTAGACAGCTCATCAAGGCAGAAACTTAACAAAGATACTCAGGTCCTGAACTCAAGATTTGACCAAATAGATCAAATAGACCTCTATGGAACTTCTCCTCCCCAAAACAACATACTATACATTCTTCTCATCATCACATAGCACATGCTCTAAAATCCACCAAACAATCAGATATAAAACAATCCTCAGGAAATGCAAAAGAACTGAAATCATACCAAACACCTTCTTGGACCAAAGCGCAATAAAAATAGAAGTCAAATTTTTAAAAATCCCTCAAAATCATGCATTTACGTGGAAATTAAACAACATGCTCTTGAGTGACTTTTGGGTAAATAATGACATTAAGGCAGAAATCAAGAAGTTCTTTGAAACTAGTGAGAACAAAGACACAATATGCCAGAATCTCTGGTACACAGCTAAGGCAGTGTTAACAGGGAAATTTATAGCATTAAACACCCACAACCAGAAGTTAGAAAGATCTCAAATTAACAACCTAACATCACAACAGTAAGAATTAGAAAATGAAGAGCAAACTAACCCCAAAGCTAGCAGAAGACAAGAAATAACCAAAATCATTACTGAACTAAAGGAAATTGAGACACAAAAAAACATTCAAAAGATCAACAAATCCAGGAGTTCGTTTTCTCAAAAAATTAATAAGGCACATATGCTACTGGTTAGACTAATAAAGAAGAAGAGAGAGAAGATCCAAATAAACACACTTAGAAATGACAAAGAGGATGTTACCACTGATCTCACAGAAATAAAAATAACCATTAGAAACTGCTACAAACACCTCTATGCATACAAACTGAAAAACCTAGTAGAGATGAATGAATTCCTGGACACATTTTTCCTCCCAAGATGGAAGCAGGAAAAAATTGAATCTCTGAGCAGACCAATAATGAGCTCCAAAATTGAATCAATAATAAATAACCTAACAACAACAACAAAAAGCCCAAGACCAGATGGATTCACTGCCAAATTCTACCAGATGTACAAAGAAGAGTTGGTACCATTCATATTGAAAATACTTCAAAAAAAATGAAGAGGTGGGATTCTTCCCCAAATCATTCTATGAGACCAGCATCACCTTGATACCAAAACCTGGCAGAGACACAACAAAAAAAAGAGAAAGCTTCAGGCCAATATCCCTGATGAGCATTGATACAAAAATCCTCCACCAAATACTTGCAAACTTAATCCAGCAGCACATTAAAAAGCCAATCCACCACCATCAGATAGGTTTCACTTCTGGGATGCAACACTGGTTCAGTATTCACGAATCAATAAATGCAATGCATCACATAAACAGAACTATAGACAAAACCACATGATTATCTCAATAAATGCAAAAAGGCTTTTGATAAAATTTAACATTGCTTCATGTTAAAAAGTCTCAATAAACTAGGTATTGAAGGAACATACTTTAAAATAATAAGAGCCATATATGACAAACCTACAACCAACACCATAGTGAAAGGGAAAAAGCTGGAAGCATTCCCCTTGAAACCCTGCACAAGACAAGGATGCCCCCTCTCTCCACTCCTATTCAACATAGTATTGGGAGTACTGGTCAGAGCAAACAGGTAAGAGAAAGAAATAAAGAACATTAAAATAGAAAGAGAGGAAGCCAAGCTATCCCTGTTTGCAGTTGACATGATTCTATATCTAGAAACCCCCATAGTCTTAGCCAAAAACTACCTTAAGCTGATCAACAACTTCAGCCAAATTTCAGGATACCAAATCAATGTGCAAAATCACTAACATTCTTATACACAGACAACAACTATGCCGAGAGCAAAATCAGAAATGCAATCCCTTTCACAATTGCCACACACACACACACACACACACACACACGAAATACCTAGGAATACAGCTAACTAGTGAGGTGAAAGATCTCTACAATGAGAATTACAAAACACTGCTCAAAGAAATCAGAGATGACACAAACATGGAGAAACATTCCATGCTCGTGGATAGGAAGAATCAATATTGTTAAAATGATCATGCTGCCCAAAGTAATTTATAGATTCAATGCTATTCCTATTAAACTACCAAGGACATTCTTCACAGAACTAGAAATAAAACTATTTTAAAATTCATATGGAATGAGAAAAAGAGCCCAAATAGCCAAGATAATCTTAAGCAAAAAGAACAAAGCTGGAGACATCACGCTACCCAACTTCAAACTACTACAGGGCTATAGTAACCAAAACAGCATGGTACTGGTACAAGAACAGACACATAGACCAATGGAACAGAATAGAGAGTGCAGAAATGAAGCCACACACCTTACAACTATCAGATTTTTGACCAAGCTGTCAAAAACAAGCAATGGGGAAAGGACTCCCTATTCAGTAAATGGAGCTGGGATAACCAGCTAGCCATATGCAGAAGATTGAAACTGGACCCCTTCCTTACACCATATACAAAAATCAACTCAGGATTGATTGATTACAGTCTTAAATGTAAAACCCCAAACTCTAAAAACCCTAGAAGACAACCTAAGCAATACCATTCTGGACATAGAAACAAAATGTGAAAAGCAATCCCAATAAAAGCAAAATTGACAAACAGAATCTAATTTAACTAAAGAGCTTCTGCACATTAAAGGAAACTATCAATAGAGTGAAAGGACAACCTATAGAATGGGATAAAATATTTGTCAACTACACATTTGACAAGTCTAATATCTAGCATCTATAAGGAACTTGAACAAATTTACAAGAGAAAAACAAACAACCCGATTAAAAAGTGGGCAAAGGACATGAACAGACACTTCTCAAAAGAAGCCATACATGTAACCAACAAGCATATGAAAAGAAGCTCAATATTACTGATCATTAGAGAAATGCAAGTCAAAACCACAATGAGTTTCCATCTGATAACAGTCAGAATGACTATTATTAAAAAGTCAGAAGAAAATAAAACCTAACAGATGCTGGTGAGACTGTGGAGAAAAGGGAAAGCTTATACATTGTTGGTGGGAGTGTAAATTAGTGTGGCAATTCCTCAAAGGACCAAAAATAGAACTACCCTTTTACCAGAAACCCCCTTACTGGGTATACAACTCAGCAATCCCATTACTGGGTATATATCCTAAGGAATATAAATCATTCTACCATAAAGACACATGTACATGAATGTTCATTGCAGCATTGTTCACAAAGGCAAAGATATGAAATCACTATGCCCATTAATGACAGATTGGATAAAGAAAATGTGAGAGATATATATATGCACCATGGAATAGTAGGCAGCCATAAAATAGAATGAGATCATGTCTTTTGTGGGAACATGGATGGAGCTGTAGGCCATTACACAGCAAACTTACACAGGAACAGAAAACCAAATACCGCTTGTTCTCACTTGTAAGTGGGAGCTAAATAATGAGAAATCCTGGACACAAAAAGGGGAACAATACACATTGGCCCACACTTGAGGATGGAGGGTGGGAGGAGGGAGACGATTAGTAAAAATAACTACTGGGTACTGGGCTTAGTCCCTGGGTGATGAAATAATCTGTACAACAAACCCCTGTATCATGAATTTACCTATATAACAAACCTGCATATGTCCTCCCGAACCTATAATAAAAGTTAAAAATAATAAATAAATTTACATGAACCCCCTAAAAAAACTCTTTTCCCATCAACATTTTACAATAATATCTATGGTCCTCTCTTTCCAGTACACTGAAGATTTATATGTTTAACTACGCACACATACACGTTTTTCTCTTTGTGTCTCTTTTCATTTTTTTTAAGATAAGATGTCTTTTCCAAACCAGAGGTTTAATTCATCACTATTGAGGTATTATTTTCTTGTAATCATTTATAATGAAACAAGCATTTTAAAATACTTGTCAAATATAGTTTGGAATGTGGGTGAAATACCATGAAATGAGTATAATACAAGTACCCAGTAAAATGCTGGGCACAGAACACATGCTTTTATACATGTTTCTGAAATTAAAATTAACTAAATCATACATCATCATTCATGCAAATAACTAAAAATATCACACTGGAAATTGTTCCCTATTGTTATTGATAGCTCCAAGGTAATTAAATAACTATGATTATATCCAGCTTTTATCTTTTCTTTACAGGAACTTCATTCTCCAACAGTGAAAGTTACTACTTATCCACAGACCACTATTAGGAAATATGTAGTACAAAATCCTGAACAGGTAAGACACAAACTTTTCCCAAGATATAATTCTTTAGAAGTTAATTGCTTAAACAAAAAGGCTTAATCAGTTACCAGATCCTTAAGATCAGATTGTTGGACTTTCTTACAGTTACAAAGTAAATTGCTGATTATCAGTATCAATAAATGTCATCTTTAATGCCAGACAACCAGGCGTCTATATATTCTGACTCAGAGATGCAATACTTCCAAGCAGGTTGGAAATTCTTGGGTTGTAAACATTTTCCTCTTCTATAGTACCACCCTTATGCTACAAAAGACTTTTATGCACTTTGAACGAAAGAAAAAAGGGACAAAGTTCTTTTACAGGCTTCACATAAAAGCTCTGTCAATTGCTACACCAGGGGTTGGAGTTTTCAGGCTATTTACCTTTGCCATGGAGATATGGACTAGGAAGATGAAAATTAAAGGTCAAAAGTTAAATAGTGCCCCTATGCCTGTATTGCCTGTGGTGTGTGAACTTTTGTGCCCAGAAATGAGTTTTTTAGAAAATTACATTATTATTGTTTACTGAGATATAAATCCTTACATTTCACAAACTGAGATTCCACTATAATAAGCCATCTTCAACACATGCATTTACATTCATGCACACACACCCCTTTTTTAGCTGCAACAGGAGGCTCTAGGAGGTTGTAAGGACATCGGTTTCACAATTGGCAACAGTATGATCCAGAGAGGACTACAATAATTCTTTGCTTTGCTCTATTTTTCTGCCATGATGTGAAGCCATCCTGCCCTTCCCTTGTAAGATAAACTATTTACCTCAGCTGTGGAAAGGAAAGGGTTAGATTAGGGTCCTGCTTCCTACTATTCTAAGTGAGTGAGGAAGATGTACTAAGCTTCTACTAATATCTAAACCCTTTCTTCTTCATTTACTTATTTATTAAAAATAATCTCATGGCTCCTTAGCTAGGCAGGCTGCTAGTTGTGCATGTGTGTCGGTATGAACCTACGAGGCTCTGAGTCGAGGAGTGATTGTTTTGGACATTTGCTTGAGTTTTCATACATCCATGTAAATATTGAAAGGGCATGTTATTACAGCTAAATCAGTTGCCTGTTCCTCCTTTTGCAGAATCAAATATTTATGCAATGAATCTGAAAATGATGGAGGTAGGGAGGGAGAGGTAGGGAGGGGGAGATGGAAAGGGCCTGGGAGAGGATAGCATATCTTTTTCTGTTACTTGGCCAGTCACTACACACATTCCTCTTCTTCCTTTCCCTCTCTCTTTTTCTTTCTTTTTATACATAATCTGGGGGATATGCATACTTGGATGCATATTGCACTTGATACTCCTGGCTTTCAGAGTTAGTTCTAGATACCCATTATTTTCATAGTGTGAGAATTGCTGTGCTTGCCTAGGATATATCCAGAGAGATTTAAAATGTCCAATCATTTGGATTCCAATCCACTTTGCCAGCAACTCTTACATGACTTTGGATGAATCCTTATTCTTTAGTTAATAGGGAAAAAAAAGAATTAGTAACTATTGGGTATATACTCTGTGCTGGGCAATTTCAATATTATATCCTGGTTAATCCTAAAAAGGTGAAAAAAAAATGGAAGCAGAGAGAAATTCAGTCATTTACTCAATAAATATTTATTGATTGCCTATTGCATTCCAGAAATTGCCCTAAGAACTGGAGGATAAAGCAGTAAACAAAACAAGGTCCCAACCTTCTTCAACTTAAGTTCCTAGCTAGTGCAAAACCATTCAATTACAAAGGAGCAAAATTGGAACTGAAATTGAACAGTAGAGAGATGGGAGTGAAACATTTGCAAATGAAGGACAATTGATGACGGAGGTGAATTAGGATCTAATACTCACTTATGCACCCCCTTACCCACATGTAGTTACAAGAACGGAGAAATTAGAAGTATATATGCAAATACCTAACATATTGGAAAAACTGAGCCTACCCCTGTAAGACCTCATCAACATGATTGTGTTCAACTACAAACTTGTTCAACTTGTAGTTGAATACAGTCATATCGATTTTTCTCTCAGGACAAAGTCCCAGCAGAAGGTTGAAGAAAATGGTCATTTTAAATCATTTAACTCTTTCCATTATTGAGGAATGAAGCAAATTTCAAGTTTCATGATGCTTTGTAAATGAAAAGTAATCTAACTTGTTTTACAAAATAGCTTGAAAATCCTGTTTAGCTATATGCCCCATTTTATTTATCTAAGTAGATTCTTTTTTTGTTTGCTCCTTTAAATCCCCTCAGGAGAAGATTCTAGTTTAATTACAATATTTATAATAAGCTGAGCCTTCTAAACAGCAATTTCATCCTCTTTCACCTCCCAGCTTGTCTAATCTTTATTTCTTTTTCCTGTAATTAAAATAATCTCAATCCACATGTTCCATTATGGTTTTTTCTATCTCTGTTGAGTCTGTTTATTTTTTGTTGTTCCTGATCTCCATTTGTCATCATTTAATCTAAGGATTTATGCATTCTGGTTAACATCTGATCCAGAAATGAAGGAAATACATTTGTTCCATTAGTGGATATAATCCCATTAATACTAATCAATTTCATTAATTTTCCAGTTGTGAAACTCCTGCTATGGGGAAGACACTATACAGTCTCTCAACAGAAAGGGAAATAAGACATGTTTCCCAAATTAAAGGAGCATACAGCTCTTATCAGGGAAAGAAATAAGACAGGTCCACAAATAGCTATGTAGAATACATGATGAGATGTGGGATAGATGCCATGAAAGGACTACAGATAAATTATTATTGGAGTTCAGATGTCAGAGATAATATATTTGTTTGGAGGAAATCAGGGAAGGATTTATTGTGGTATTTAAGGTATTAGTATGATTAATCTTGTTGTTAGCATTATTTTACTACTAAGGAAATGAAAGTTTGAGTAAGTATAACTTGCTCAGGTCTTCTGTTGCTAATTCATCACTCTATATCCTTTCCGACAGCTATTTTAGATGGTAGCTTTAACAAGATTTGATGACTTATTGGATACGGAGAAAAGTCAATATGACCCTAAGCTTTTTAGCTTGAGACACTGAGAGTAAGGTGACCCACTTAAAGTGATTGAAATGTGAGTGGGAGGAGAAGTAGATTTAGAAAAGGGTGAAATTTTGAGTTTTATTTGAACCAGTAGCATTTTAGGTGCATAGAAACAGAAAGACAACTAACAGGCAGTTAAAAAACGACTCAAAAGTCACATTTGACAGAGATGTGGGAATCATTCCTCTTAAAGGTATCGTTGAAGCTATGGGAATGAGTGAGATCACTAAGAGGTAATAGAGAAGATTGGGTCAGAACTTTGAGAAATGTCTACTTTAAGTGAACAGAAGGAAGGAGCCACTTTCACAGACAGAGAGGTTATCAGCAAGGGATGTGAACACACCATAACTGAAGCAAATGCAAACATGGGGTACTCAACCATCTCAAATGACCAAAAGGCCTAAGAAGATGAGGTTGGAGAAATAGAGTTTGACCATTAACAGTAATAAGAAAGGCTAAAGATGCAACAGAGAAAGTAGACAAATGGGATAATATTCTGGAAGACATAAGAAGGAATGGGATTCCAGGTACAGATGGAGAAATGACTTCAGGAAAAAAGAGAAAGAGAGAGAGAATGCATCTTTTTCCTTAAAGCAGAAAAGAGAGATTTTTGAGATGTACAGGAAAATAGATCTAATTAGATAGATTATCTTGGTTTTCATTGTAAATAGGAGGAGAAAGATGGAGTATAAGCACAGGAGTTGAGGAAAATGAAAATATTATCAACGTTATAAAGAATTTGATGAATACAAATATAACCACAAAGGTTGGAGGGTCTACTTGAAGTTGGATATCTTCAAATTGTAACTAGCCAAATCAGCAAATCTTTTTTTAAAAGTTTTCCACTAAGGTTTTGGGGCCTGGGAACAGTAAAGTAGATGTTGGGGATTATATATTTTGTTAGATGTGAGAATTACTGCCAGAGGTTCTAGCTCTTACAATTAAAATTATAAGATCTGCCACTTTGAAAACACCTATTAATTTTTAGGGTGGATCTGGCACCAATTCAAATGGACAGGTTGAGAAAAAGAAGGTGCCAAAATAGTAGAGTTGTCTAGCAGCTCATTTGTTGAGAAATCTAAAACTTCTGATTGAATTTATTTTGTTGACTTATTTTCACAGAATTGTTTATTTATATCAGTTTTTGATTTACTTTCTTACAGATTTGGGGGAAATAATAGTCCCCTAAATTTGGAAGTGTTTTTTTCAGTAAGTCATTCAAGTAATATGACCAAAATATTCGAGACAGAATCAACATCGTTTGTGCCTAGACCATCTTTTGTCTTGTAAAAAAAATGATTGTTCATCGTTTACAGTGAACTTCATTTCACAGAAAAAAATTTTCATGCTTTTGCTAAATTTGTTTTCCCTCTCTTAGAGGATGGTTACATTCCTAAGATGAAGGGTCATATCATTCCTTCTCACTCAGTCATCTATTCACTCACTATGTGGTACTCAAGACAGTCAAAGTCCCTGCCTTCAGTAAGCCTACTTGTGTATATTTTTGTAGAAAAGTTATAAGGGAATTATCAATATTATTTAAAACACAGTATGGATTTTAAATATTATATTACAATATTATTTAAAACAAATGTAATTTTTACATTAAAATTATAGATTAAGGGTACTTTAAAACACATGATATTACTTAATATTCTGCATTACCCTCCCTATGCTAAGAAAACTGAGCCTCTGATAAGGTTAATGGCCTACCTGATTTTCTGCAGCACATAGGAGAAGGAAGAACTGAAATATAGGTTTCATGACTCAATGATTTCTCTCCCATTATACTTTCTTCCACTGATTTTAGTAGTCAAACCCAATGGATTTGTAGTAATCCAAATCCAATCCACTTTATAATTCTCATCTGTTGGCCACTTTGAAACATTTTTACCTTTGACTTCCTACTGCTTCTTGAAAATTACTCTTCCCTTAAATTACAATATTTTGTCTTCTAAGACCTCTTGGGACATGTCTAGTTCTATATTTGCTCTTCATTTGACTATTCAGCAATTGCCTGGCTTAATCTAGCACTAGTGAGCAGGTGATCTTGATATATATAATAGATCTGTAGCCTTGCACTCCCCACTTAGTTCCAGACCTGCATTTTCACCTATGTGTTAAACATCTATATCTGAGTGTCTATCCAGACATTTTTTTGTAAAAGAGTCTCTTTGGGAGCTATTTGCAATCATTTGCCACATGTTAAAGGGATTACTATGCACTATGTAGTTTGCTAAGTGTTCTGGGGAATAAAAACATAATCAGACCTAGATTCTTATTGGGAGCACATAAAATGTCTCAACATTTTCATTTTTGGTACCATGTAGTAGACTTCTCAGATTCAAGATCTCAGAGTCATCTTTGAACAGTACCATCTTTGATTATTGGGATAATCTTACCAGTCTCCTAATCTGTACTCTTCCTCTAATTAATCTCCCTGAAGTAAACTTCACCTCATACCCCTGTTTAAAAGCACATAAAGACTTCTCACTGCTTGAAGAACCAAGCTCTATCTACTAAGTGTGTCCTAGACATATGACTTACACTTTTCCAAACTTGGTGACTTTAATTGTTTTGTTTCCTTCACTTGGAATACCATTTTCTTCCGTTTTCTCATATTCAAAGACCACTTTAATCTTCTTTCAAGTGCCACCTAATCCAGGTACCCTACTAGAGCACCATCAGATGGAACTCAGTTTTTTTCCTCTGAACTCCATCCCGTAAGTTATTTCTCTGTACATGTAAGGGCATTTGTCTCTTTCTACCTTGCATACATGTTTGTGTTCATATATTATCTAGATCAGGGATTGGCATAATTTTTCTGTAAAGAAACAGATAACAAATATTTTACGTTTTCCTGGCCACATAGGGCCTTGGCCTTTGTTTTTTATTTATAGTCCTTTAAAATCTAACTTCCATTCTTAGCTTGAGGACAGAATAAAAATAGGCTATATACCATAGTTTGATGAATACTGATCAATATTAAATGATCTTGGTAATAAAATAAGTCAGACTTATATTTTTATGCCTCAAAGCATGTAGCAAAGTATACTGCGTATAGCAAGCACTTAAGCATGTGTTTCATGATTGCACATAACTACCATAGGGGCTCTTCTACAAAAACAAACACACACAAAATAGCTTCTAGTAAAACCTTTCTAAATATATTCAGCTTTAGATTTAATACTTCATCACCTAGACAGATTTGGTCACTTATATATTTGTTTTACCAAAGTCTCCAAGGAACAGTTGGTTAAAAACACCTTTTGCTCAAACTTAAATACAGTAAGTATGTAACTTTTGATTCGATAGCATCTTGCCTTTTAAACAATCAGCGTTTTGGTCCAGCTGCTCTATGAGTATTTACAACAGCAGACTACAAAAATCCTAGTACGTTTTGTTGATTTTGAAATGTTCTTAAATACATTAACCAGTAACAGGCTTGCCTATGTGGTCTTCTATAGTATTCCCCTATATCATAAAATAAATGAATGCAAATTGTGTTTCATAGAAAAACAACAAACAAAACAACCCCAGATCTCCCTACACAAGTAGACTTGAAATGAAAATGAAAGGAAGGGAAAAGAACATGGTGCATATGACATTTATTTTAGACTCCTGGTCTGATTCTTATTAGCTCTTCCCCAGTTTCTTTCAGATTTTGGACATGTCACCAGCCTATGTTTCATTGGCTGACGTCTTCTAGGCACTCAGCTAATCTTACAGCATTTTAGTTGAATATATGGAGATAAAGTGGCTCTTAAAGCCTCTACTCTGCTCTTAATATTCAAAACATATGTTGTTCTGAGAGTCTTAGCCTTGATTATAATCACAATTAAGAATTGTACATTTCAAGGGCACCCAATTGAGTTGCAGAAAAAAATCTTTAATATATTTCTACCTACTTTGTGGCCTAGTCATACTGAAATATGTTTATTTTGCATTTCTCCAACAATTTTTGCATAGAAAGAAATCTTCCAGTGAACCCAATTTAAATGAGATTGACCTCCTGCTTGCATACCTCAAAGGAAACTCATTATATCTTGCCTTAGGAACAGAGAGAAAATTATCTTTTCCACTCTCCACCAATCTCCACAAAAGACGTTATTAGGCCTAGTAAAATGTAATAGGAGAAATCCAGATTGTTCTTTTTGATAAAGGGAACTACTTTTATTATTATTTCCTTGCATCTACCAATATTACTGGGATGTCATTCCACTCTTCCTAAGGACGGCCACTACCTCGGAGCCTATTAGACACTGGATATTTGCCTAATTTAACGTTACTCTGAAAAGACAACTTTCAAAACAAAACATATAATTTACTATCATTTCAGGAACCACTGTCTCAATTCCTAAGAGGAAGCCATTTCTTCCCAGGAAACAACGTTATTTATGAAAAAACAATAAGAAAAGTGGAGAAGCTAAATACTGACCAGGTAAGTAATGTTTGTTTAAAAACTTGTTTTTAAGTGTATAATTTTGAATTGTGAGTATTTTAATAGAGCTCAAGTGACATTCAACTGTGAAGTGCAAGGCAAGACCACCATGACTTATAATATGCTATGATATCTAGAACCCTTCATACCATCCTTAATACTTTCATATCCATTTTTCATGTGAAGTATTATTGTCCCCTTTTTACTGAAAGAAAATTGAAACCAGGATATGTGAAGTCACATAGAAAATTAATGGCAGAATCTGAACTTAATATAGATATCCCAATGCCTTGTATGTTTTTCTTTAAACAGGTCCAACAAAAATCATAATTTAAAACATAATTTTGTTCTAATTCTTTTAATATAGAATGAATTTTAAATGAACAATATATAGGAACAGATATGTGAAATACCATATACTGTAAAAGATCTAGAAAACTAAAGCTTCTAGTACATTTAAAAAATTCTGTTACGCTCAAATCGACAGACCAAGTATAAAACTGCAGCAAGGCCACAGTAATTCCATGGCATCCAGAGCCACAAGTCCTTCATGCAGAGTTGTTACTATAACAAACTGAGGTTTCATATTGCTCTTCTCAGTTCATACAAGCATGTCCAGTCCAATGTCCAGGACTTGTCTGTTGGACATTCTTGAACTAGGGCAGTGTATTAGTTTCTTAGAGCTGCTGCAACAAAGTACCACAAACTGTGTGGTTTAAAACAACAGAAATTTATTGTCTCACAGTTCTGGAGGCCAGAAGTCTGAACTTACTGTGTTGGCAGGGCTATGTTCTCTCTGAAGCTGCCAGAGAAGGAACTCTTCCATTCCTGTCTCCTTGCTTTTGGTAGCCTCAGACATTCCTCGGCTTGTAGATGCATCACTGCAGTACTTTGTCTTCCTATGGAAACTTTCCTGTGTGTCTTCACATCATCTTCCGTCTGTGCATGTTTGTTTCTGTGTCCAAATTTGCATTTTTATAAGGACACCAGTCATATTGTACTAGGGCCATCCTAATGACTTGATTATCTCTATAAAGACTCTGTCTCTAAATAGAGTCACATTCTGAGTTACTGGAGTTAGGACTTCAGCATATCTTGGCTGTGGGAGGGTACAATTCGACCCATAATAGGCAGTTAAAACACTATCAAATCAGTTTTGATAACAAAATCATTTTTTTATATGCAAATCAAACTGACTAAAAATTGTATCTTTCCCTTTTTGAACTTTTTGGCATAAGAACACATTTTATTTTTATGAGCACTTGTGGACATACCAGATTCATAGGAACTAATACATTATTACTTATTTGTGTTCAGTTAAAATGAAGCGAACTTTCAGAATCATAAACATGCAAATCTTTAACATTTTGGTTTGCTTGGATAGCTGGATATAGTCTGAAGGGTTTGCTATGATCTGTATTGAACACATATCTTACAGAGGAGCAGCAGAATATTTCTGGACATTATGATACCAAGTAGAAAAAATTTCATGAAATGTACCTATTCTTCAAGGAGTGTTTTCCTTTATAACAAATCAAATTATAACATCTGTCCTTTATCCACCTGGGCTACAGAAAATAAGTTTGACACGTTTTAAATAATAAGGAATGTTAGAGGCAAATCATTTCATGCTGTTCCTAGCTTCTTATTTTCAAGAGAACAAATAGTGTTTCTAATTATTGACTCTAGAGTAAAAGATTGAATATCTTGTGCATTGTTGCTGTGCAGCTGGAACAACTAAAGACTAGCTCCTTTAAGAGAATACTGCAGCTATTTACTGTTCTTGAGTATTTACTTGTTTATGCCCACTTTTTCTTATTAATTACTTAAACAGTTTGGAGTTTGGGAACCGCCATGAAAGCTACCCAATGTAAAAGGAACCATGCAGATAGAGCAAACTTCAATTGCTTTGTCCTAGTAGTTTCCTCAGTGATGGAGATCAACTAGGACAATCTGAGTAAAGCCAAAGTCTGGATGAACCTGTTTACCGTCACATGTGACCAAATCAAATAGGACTAGCTCTTAGGAGATGAGAACTGTTCAAGAAAAAAGAGATCTTTGTAGTGGAAAGGTGGTAAAGTGGTGCCAGGTGCAAGATAACTATCCAGTTCATATGATTTGTACTCATCATAATTCTTTTTACTCTGTCAAAAAGGAAAAACAATATGACAAATCAGAAATGTTTGATCTTTTTGTACTTTAAAAATTCAGCTTATTATATATTTTAAAAATATGATGAATATATGAACATTTTGCTTTAGAAAAAGAACTTTAGTAGTCAGGTGTAAGAATTAAAAACTGAAAACCTGCTAAGACCTCAGTGGTACCAGTAAATGGTTCATAGGCCAAATGGGCTCAGGTAACCTGCAAGGCACCACAGATGACGGGAATGTCAGTGTTCTTCTATTCAAGAGACAACTGGACAACTGATACACTAACAAAGGAATTTTTTTTTTTTTTTTTTTTTTTTTAGACAGAGTCTCACTCTGTCCCCCAGGCTGGAGTGCAGTGGCGGGATCTCGGCTCACTGCAACCTCCGCCTCCTGGGTTCATGCCATTCTCCTGCCTCAGTCTCCCGAGTAGCTGGGACTGCAGGCGCCCGCCACCACGCCCGGCTAATTTTTGGTATTTTTTAGTAGAGACGGGGTTTCACCATGTTAGCCAGGATGGTCTCGATCTCCTGACCTCGTGATCCACCCGCCTCGGCCTCACAAAGTGCTGGGATTACAGGCATGAGCCACCGTGCCTGGCCAGGAAGATTTTTAAGAAACAAGTTTTGTTTTCTTTATTGCCCTCTAGTGATGTGTGCTTTCCAAGAGTTTCCTAACTTGCTTTGTGAGGAACATACTGTTTTGTTTTGTTTTGTTCCTTCAGGAGAGGTTCTATTTCAATAGCCTACAGGCTCTCCAATGAGTGATAGTCATCTCAGACTAACAGTGTAATTTTACCTCATTCCAATATATGAAGATATTTTGTAACATAAAAGATAATAATAATGTAACATACATTCACCCCCAAAATTCCTACACTGTAAAGATTTTAGTGCTAGTATATGTACAAAGTGTGTAATATTTGAAAAGAGTCTAGAGAAAATGATACCATGAACTTATTCTATGACCTTTATTATCTTTATATCTACCAAGGCAACTTCTATTTGTAAAATGTGTTTGTTAGGTATATTTCATTTTTTTCAAAATATTTTTTGTATACATGAAAAGGTAGTTTTTATTCATGGAAAAATTTTAAAGTATAAAAAAATTGAGAGGCATAAAAAGACCATTGAAAGGTATACGGTGACAAATAAACCTCCTTATCCAGACACTTTTGTCCCCAGTTTCTCCTCCCAGAAGCAGTTACTCTTAAAACTCTTTTGGTCTATGCATTTCAAAGCAGTTATATATATTTGTAAATGTATATGTCACTTAAAAAAAAGTTACAGCAGAAAGAGTATACTATTTCATTCTTTTGCACTTTGTTTTTTTTCATTTAATATAGCTTGAAAATTATTTCATATAAAAATTTAAAATATGAAGTGCTTTACTGTATTAATATAGGTCAACTTTCCATAGTCAAAAGGATATAGTGCATTGCATTTATACTTTCAAAATTAATTGTATGTGCATACATATAGCACTGTGATTCAAAATACAGTATGTATCTTTTGAAAACAGGCTTCCAGATGTCTCTTATCGAAGTAGAATAATCACAAGATAAGAAAGCAAATTCAAGTATGCCTGAAATTCCCCAAACTAAAATAACTAGATATCTTTTCTTAGTCCATGCTCTATACTTACCAGAAAAAAAGCCATGACAAATAAGCAGATAACAACGATTTAGTTTAAAAACAACAAATTCCAGAATATCTTGGGGTCAGTGCAAATTCAGCCTAATATCCTAAAAGAAGTCTAAGCTGGAAATCATGAGTTCCAGTCCCAAGTTTGCCATTAATTAATTGTGTTATTATGAGCAAATTCTCTTACTTTTCTAGACCTCAGAGTTTTTTTTCCATCTGCAAAATTATTAGGGTAAATGATAAAGTTGATGATGATTATGAAAATTATGATGATGTGATCATAATAATAATGTTTGTTACTCACCTACTTTGTAGTAATCAACTTATAGACATTAGTTTATTTACTCCTCATAGCACCCCAATGGAATATGTACCATCTTCACTTTTATAAATGGGAAAACAGAGGCTCATAAAGGTTGCATACACAGTTTCTCAAGATCAGAGTTAGTGATAAAATCAGAGTTAGAATCCATGTTTTCTAGGTCTGAAGTTTCAGTGGCTGGCTTTTTTTATCTTTTTAAGAAATTTATCCTTAAGTTTCATAAGGATAAGAACTTTGCTCCCCACCCACTGTGACTCTAATATGCTTCCTGACATTGAAAATCACTATACTATATTATTTTTTCATTTTAAATTTATCTATATCTTCAGTATTATCGTGTTTTATGTAATTAGATTCTGAAGTGCCTACTGAATCATCAAAGTAATACTAATATTAATATTCATTATGATTTTAGTGTTAAGTATAGCTGGAATATTAATTTAATTAGAACATGCAATGCCTTGGCCAATCTAGATAAGTATTTGGATGGTCACGACAACTTGATCAAATAAAAGCAGAATTCAATACAAATTTTCCCAATGAAAAAAATCGAAAAAATATCACTAGTTAAAACTATAAATCCTAGGGTTTGAATTGTAGTGAAAGAAAACATTAAGTTTAAAAAAAAAATGGTTTCAGATGTTTTTCTTGATTAATAATGTTTATCCTAAGTGGTTGTTTTTGGCATGTGTATGTGTCTTAGGAGTGCCATCCTCAGGCTCAATGCCATCATCACATTGTCCAACAGCCCCAGGTCATCCACTCTGCACACTGGCAACAATCTGATTCTAGCCAGCAAATCCAAGCCATCACAGGAAATGATCCAATTTCTACACATACTGGAAATGAACTGTGCCATAGTGGATCAAGCCAGATTTGTGAGCAGGTAAGATCAATCAACTGATTCCTTAACAAACTGAAATAACATTCTTGAACTCTTCTCATACCACTGTGCAGGTGCTCCCATTAAATTTTCATCAAAATACTGGGAAGTTATACCACTGGTATTTGTGCCTTGTCATAGCGTATTTAGAACAAATCTTCCCATCTTCTCTCAGAAGACAAAACAATTTAGGTCCACTAAGACATTAAATCTATGAGGTTAGTTATGAACTGGTTAATGAATACCTAATTTGTAGCGGATCTTCAGTTCTAAAATGGCCCCAATAGTTGTGCAATGTTAAATATTTTCATGAGGTATCATATTTAAATGAACAATAAATTGGCAGTTATATTATCTAAGATGATTTCAATGGTCACATTTCACAAACTGGTATTTACTTCCTGTATGTCTTCTTTGAGAATATATACATACTTTCTGTATGTCTTCTTTGAGAATATATTATTTGACTTGAGAATCAAGTCAAAATATGTATAGATTTTATTATGTATCACATTGACAAAATAGAAACTAGAACTTAGTTGCTAAGGAGAAATCTCATGTAATACAATTCTTGGTAATTTATGTTATGAAGACTTTGGAATCTTGTAAACATCTGCTATACAAGTGTTGAAGGAAAAATATTTTCTTGTATCTTGGTAAAACTAACATTAATAACTAGAATGATAGGGAATCATCCATTACTTGTATTTTTCTAGATCTCCAATTGACCTCTTTTATAGGCACCTCTTACTAAAAGACAAAAGAATATAAGAAAAAATAAAGAAGGAGCCAGTCCACATAAGAATTTGATTGTTGTATATTAAATATACATGAGATTATTTCTAAGAACTGAAATTTTGAAATATACATTCTGGCCACATTAGTCAAAAAGAACTACAAAAGATTTAAAATCCATGTTTTGTCAATCTAAGAAAAGCCTAGAGCCAGGTCCAGTGACTCACATCTGCATTCCCAGGACTTTGGTATGCCAAGGCTGGAGGATCTATTGAAGCCAGCAGTTCAAGACAAGCCTGGTCAACATAGTGAGACCCTTGTCTCTACATTTTTTAAAGTTTTCTAATTTAAAAAAAGCCTAAAAATGTCTTTCTTCTGTATAAGAAACATTGGCCTCTAGGATAACTCATAGAATATAATCCAGAAGGTATTGAATATTTACCTTAAGTGAATTAGATACAACTATAAAAAAAACCATTTTATTAGATTAGATCATTTGAAATTGTCATTTTTGTAGGTTGAAACTGGCATAATAGCAACAATTTTATACAGTTCAACCTGATCCTTAACTTTGCTTTGCCTTAGTTTCCTCTAATAGGGGAAAGTGGCAGGCACATATAAAAGCATAATACAAACCAAAGCGTTTTCAGTCATAAAAGAGAAAGAAGCAACACACTTTGGGAACAAAAGAGTGAAGAAATTAATTTTGGCTGAGAAATCGAGGAAGGCTGTGTTGAGGAGGAAGTAATTAACCTGGGCTTTGAAAAACGGGCAAAATTTCCATATACGGTATTGATATTGCATGGAAATAATATCCTAGGCAGAGGGAACCACATAAACAAAGTTACAGATTTGGGGAAGTAAATTCTGGGTTTCAGAAAAAGTTAGGGATTTGATTTTTATGGCATGAAAGACATGTGACAAGGAGTATTACGGTGTAGTGTTAATATGATGCATTAAGGCCAGGTCATGAGATTCTCAAGTGTTAATTTAAAAACTTTGGGCTTTCTTTAGTAGGCAATGGAGGATGAGTGAAGGTTGCTGAGTAGGAAAATACTAATAGATACTATGGCTAGCATATTAATTTTCTTCTTACAACGATCAGATTAGGAAGGTGCTAGTGTTGTCCTTATTGCTCATATAAGGTAACCGAGTTTCAAAGAGTTTAAAATATGTGCAAAGGCTTACACAGCTAGCATGCGGTAGAGCCAAGATTTATACATATGTAGGCTGACTCCAGAGCCCATTGATAGTTCCTCCTTGAATTTGGGTCTTTTATGTGGAGAGTCCTTAAGCAATAGTATAAAAATAAAGAAAGCACTTGGTTAAGAAGAGTCTGACACAGGGAAGGTATTGGTGATAGAAAGCAGACTAGTTTCAGGATATGGAGACCTGAGTTCTTGTCCTAACTCTGTTCCTCTCAAACTATATGTTCTTAGTAATACAAAATCTCTCAGCAACATCCTCATCCATAAAATACTAAATAAAAATATGTGCTGGAAATTTTTTATAAACTACAAAGTCTACAACTTGAAAAAAATCAATGGGGAAAACTTTGCAAAGAAAATATTATTAGAAGCTATTTCAATAGTCTAGGTGTAAAACAAAGTAGAATAATGACAATAGAAATGGTAGGAGGGACAATTATCAGAGATGGGAACTGTATGACAGGATTAAGAGTTTGTCCAGTGGCAACAGTAATGTTATGATATTCTTTTCCCAGCTTAGTACATCTAATAATACATTTGACTAGACTATATGTTGTCTACTCAGTAAAGGGGCAGAATTGGGTAACTAATATATCACTTTTTATTATTCATACTGTAGTTTGAGATTTTTATGTAGCTTTTGTAAAGGCTGGAGGATTTTTTTCTTTAATTTTATTAAATTCTGCTTTTTTCCATTTTAGATAATCTCTTTTTTTATTGTACTTTAAGTTCTCTGATACATGTACAGAATGTGCAGGTTTGTTTACATAGATATAAATGTGCCATGGTGGTTTGCTGCACCCATCAACCTGTCATCTACGTTAGGTATTTCTCCTAATGCTATCCCTCCACAGCCCCCAACCCCCAGTTTTTTCAATATTTTATTAGGATGAAGTTGAAGTGCTGCTGAAAATAGAATAGGCCCTTGGAAGCACTAGTCTGTTGGAAGCTTAGAGTTAGTAATTTCACTTGTATAGATTACATTGGATTGGGTCCATTCCTGCTCAGAGCGATGACAGGGTAACCTGGTTGTGCAGATCCCATGGACAAAGGAGGGAGTTCTCCCATCTAGGCTCCTTGGTGTTTACATGTCCCCTGTCGTGATATGTGGGTAGAAGAGTGTCTTTAAAGAGTAATATGCAGACATAGGTTAGGCTGTTTTAAAACTAAAGTAGGACCCATTTTCCCCATTTTCACAGTTTGTGTTTAGAGTTAAATTGTAGTTTGGAAGGAGCGTGGTAAAGAGGAATAGAATACAAGCATTCAATTTAATTATCTGAATTTATAAAACCTGATCGTGCTGAGCTGTATGAACTTCAGCAATAGACTTAGCTGGACTGAACCTCAGTTTCTACATCTCTAAAAGGGGAAGAATCATACTTTAATGTACAATATATCCTACAAGAGGATTAAATGAGGTAAAATATGTAAAGCATCTATCTTAGTGTCAAGTCCATAGCAGATGCTGAAATTAATCTTTGATTATTGATCTTCTTCCCACAAATGTTTCAAATCACCAATATAAGAAATTAGTTTCACTGTAAGACTAATTTTAGATGAAATTAGATCATCTTTAAAGTACTTTCCCCAAAGTGAAAGGCATTAAAAATATTTTTCAAAATCAGATATCTAAAAACGTGGCTTTAAAATATTCTATAAAATAAATTTATGTACATTTTCCATGGTCCTCCCTAGTAATATCACCCTTCTGATTTCAAATTCAAAATATTACAAGTCACCTATACTTTCCTGAAGAAATTAAGCATAGCATACTGTGATCATTTTCCCGTCATTAGCAAGGAACAAATAATTTTACACCTGTTGATGACAGGGAAAAGCTCAGCTGAACTTATTTTACAAGTTGTCATATAGGTGGCGTTTGTAAGAAATAGTCAAATAAGTGTATATAGTGTGTGTACAACTCTCTTCCACTTGGCTTGAGGATTCAGGGAATTCTTTTGTAGTCATGGGAAGATGTAAAGGGAACACTCCTGATAACCTGGATTGTGCTATTGCCAATGAAAAACACTCCAATTTGTGATGTGATGCCTTTAATAAATTGACAAAAAACATCATATCTTAGTGTCAGGTGCTTTTTCTGGCACGTCTCTGGGAAGCTCGCTATAATGTTTATTTAACATGTCATTCACCAATGATAGAATTTCAGGGCTGGTTAGTTCAATAAACTCAGCAGTTCTGTCTATCCCCTCACTCATTAACAGGTGGCTCAAGTTTCTCTCCATGTTTATTGCCCTCTTCAACCCCATTATTGAAAATGAGTGCCTTTCATGTAAACGTCTATTCCCTGCTGTTGCTTCCACAAATTTAATTAGTGTCCATTTGGGGCCTATCTTTTTCCCAACACTACCTTATCTGTCTTCTGCAACCTCTGCAACCTCTTGTTATGAAACCTTTTTGAACTACTGTTTTATGGCAAACTCAATTTTATTTTTAACACATTGTTACTTATTTGCTGTTTTAGAAATCAGTTTTTTTAATTAAAGTAATATATGTGTGTAGTTTAAAAGGCCAAATAGCAGTAAAAGGCATATAACAAACAGCAATTCCCTGTCCCTACCCTCTTCACCACCCAGAGCTGATCCCCAGAGGCAACCATTTTCAATTGTTAGCTTTGTCTTGTGATATTTACTTGCATTTAGTTAAATTGCTATATATAAAGCTAAATGATATGCATGTATTTTTAGTATGCATAAACTTATAGTATGCATATACTTAATGCTGCTATGTCTTGATTTATCAGTGTTATATATTATCTGTTGATAATTCTGACACACAAAGGTTTAATTCTATTAATCTCTCATCCAACTGTTGTCATCCCTTCCATCATCCCAATATAGTTAAATCTCCATTTATTTTTGGTAAATTAGTGTTCAGTGTTTATATTATTATTGCTATAAAATATCATTCACTGCTGAACCAAATTGTGTATTATTTTGCTTCTTTTATTAGCACAACTTTTTGCTGGTGTTAATAATTCTCTAATTTTTTTCATTTGCTTGTTTTTTGTGTATCTATTGTTAATTCCTTTCTCAATACACAAATGTTCTGGTTCCTATTGATCAATTATCCCTTACTAACCTTCAACTCTCTTTGAAACTCTGTAATCCATATACACCACCCGCCTTGGTTTGAATTATCACTCTCTACTGACATTTTGGTCACTCTCTTAACAGTTTCATCAGCCAATTTACAATCTTCTCTCCACTTCCTACTGAATCTAGAATCATCTATAAGAATTTCACCACCCACATCAGTACCCTTTCCCACACTGTCTTCAAGGTTCTTCCTCGCTCTCAATTTCTTCATTTCTACGTCTTCAGTTCACATAGCCTTTGGCCAGTCTTTGAATTTATATCTTCACTTGAAACTGTTTAACCTGGGATTCTGAATGTCTCTTTCTCTTGCCATCACATTCTTATTTTATCTCTTACTCTCTCATTTCTGTTTAACGTCACCTTCACCAAACTCTCCAGCCCTCAATTCTAAGCCACACTGGTTTCCATTGTCAGCCAGTTCAGCAATGATCTTGCTAGAAGCCCTTCTCCTTTTACTGTCATCACTTTGCTGATCCTTTGCTTTGTATAGACTGCCATCAACCTTCTGTGCCCCTAGATTTTGACTTCTTTGTTTCCTAGAGAAAGTCTTCAGACTAAACCAATTTAGTCTAGTACAGATTGTCTCGGTCTTTCTGGACTCCCACCATTGTTAAACAGCCTTTTTAATAGTTTCTAATCAAATCATTACCAGTCTTCAATGTCTAATTCTTATCTTTCCCACCCTGCTCATACTCCAAGTCTCACTGCTGCTGTCTCCCTCTCTGCAGGTAGCCTTGCCTTCTACTAACAATAGATGGTGGAACTCGAACTTTAGTGTGCACCAGAATCAATTGGAAGAATTATTTAAGGAGAGATTACGGGGGTGTGATAATCTGCATTTTCAAGTTCCCTGGTTATCCTAACGCTATTTTACTGGTACAGGGACCACAATTTTGGTTCACCACATGAATTCCTTCAATGCTCCACTTTACTGAAAAATTTTTCTATACCATCAGCAAACTTCTGATTCTTTTGATCTTCAAGAATTAAGACTCTAACTTTGTGATCAGGGTGACTCCCTTTGTGACCCTACAATTCTATTGACTTATCTCATCTCTTTTGTTCCCTTCATCTGAAAAATTTCCAAAGGGGGGAGGCATACTCTCAGATGCCATTTTCTCACTATTCACACATTCCTCAACATTGCAAACCAGATTCTAGCTTCACTATTTTCCTGAAAGTGCTTTTATTGACCTCCAAGTTGCCAAATTCCACTTACTTTTCTTGACTCTAATTTTGTTTCAGTTCTACTGCATTTAGTACTGCTTATCTGTTCTATTCTTGATATATTTCTTTCCATTATACTGTACTGCTGCTTCTATGACTTCTTCTCAGGCACTTCTTCCTTCTTTCATCAGGACCTCTTCTCCAAGGACCCATTCTTGGCCCCTGATACGGTTTGGCTGTGTACCCAACAAAATCTCATCTTGAATGCTCATGTGTTGTGGGAGGGACCAGGTAGGAGGTAATTGTATCATGGGGGCAGGTCTTTCTCATGCTGATCTTGTGATAGTGAGTCAGTCTCTGAGATCTGACGGTTTTATAAGAGGGAGTTTCCCTGCACAAGCTCTCCTTTTGCCTGCTGCCATCCATGTAAGACATGGCTTGGTCTTCCTTGTCTCCCACCATGATTGTGAGGCCTTCCAAGCCCTGTGGAAGTGTAAGTCCATTAAATCTCTTCCTTTTAAAAATTGTCCATTCTCAAGTATATCTTTATCAGTAGCATGAGAACAGACTAATACAGGCCCCCTTCTTTTTTTCTACCTTCTGTTCGTTGACAACATGATATAAAATCTTGACCTTTGCTACTACTTTTGTATGGACAATACCCCAGACTTTCTCAGCTCCAATGCATCATTTTTAATTGCCTACCTGACATCTCTACTTGACTGTCCCACAGTCATTTCAAACGAATCATATCAGCTTTTCACTCTGTCTCATCTATTAATGATACATCCAGTGCTTTATTTACTTGTCTTAATATTTAACATCGTTTTTTACTGTTCTCTCTACTTTGCCACTCCACACCTAATCAGTTGTCATAGTTTGATGATTCTTTCTTCATACAACCTCTCTCATACAGTTGAAAGTTAGGTTTTGTTCTTGGAACTCTTAGCATTTGATCTGTAGCTCTCATTAGAGCCCTTGTTGCAGAATTTCCATTGTTTATGAGAAAAAGGTTTGCAAATTCTTGATACTCACTTTGTAGTACAAGAAAATATCATAAATTTTATTTTCTGATGAGAAAGAATAATTTAAACTGTTAGAAATGTTATTATTCAATCACTTATACCCATTATAAAATTACAACCCAAAACACCTACATTGTTTTTAATTGGTTGGGAAAAGAAGAATGTCAAACTGGAAACACACACACATGCGCGCACACACACACACACACCCCAAAAGGAAGTGAGAATAGTTTTGAATAAGTTTCACTAAGTCCATTTCAGTGTGATTTGTTAAAGCACCTCTTACAACTAGTGCTTTTCCCTCTATTCTGCTTAATATGTAGCTCCAATTTTATTGTTTATTATAAGCAACTTTTTCACTACTTACTTACCTTGAAATATTAGGCTGTTAAAAGGGATGTCCTTAATATTTCTTTTGATGAACAAGATGAGTTGATGCAGAATCAGCATTATTATTATTTTTATGGTGATAAAAATACTTTTAGATAACAAATGTTTACTTAGGACTTATTATATCCAGGTACTATGCTGGGCACTAGAACTTAAAAAAACAACAGTATCTCTACTCCCAGGTAGTTGAGAGTCTTGTAGAAAATGAGACAATTGTCTTTCATTTCTTCTGTCATTCCAGTAGCAAACTGTACATATGCCTTAAATTAAAGAAAATTATTTGCACAATTGTTTAAAAATGTACTGAGCACTTTTCCCTTATTTAATTTTATTTGATGCCTCCTGCAATACTAAATTGCCTACATAATGCAGTTGAAAAAAAACAGGTACAGAGAAGATAAGCAATTTACTTAACTCACAAATGGGAAATGGAAGCTCCACATTTGTTCTCAAATTCAATTATTTTTTCATTACAACATTTTACTATCTATATTTCTTCACGTAGAAAGTTAAATTAGTTCTTTATTTCAAGTACAGAACTGTTATGGTTAAATAAGTCTTCATTTTAGAATTGTGACTATTGTACAGTACATTCAATTCAGTGACAACATGTGTTGAAAATCTAATATGAACCAGGAGGTGGGGCAAGATGGACAAAGAGAAGCTTCCACCAATTGTCCTCCCTGCAGGAACACCAAAACTAACAACTAGCTACATACACAAAAAAGTATTTTAATAAGAACCAAAAATTAGGTGAGTGATCACAGTACCTGAATGTAACTTCATATCACTGAAAGAGGCACTGATGAGGGTAGGAAAAACAGTCTTGAATTGCTGATGCCACCCTAACAGAGGCTGTGTGGCAGGGAGAGAAAATCTGTGTGCTTGAGGGAGGGAGAACATGGTAAGTGTGGGACTTTGCATTGGAACTCAGTGTTGCTAAAATTGGGAAGAATTCAAACGACTTCAAATTTGTACTGCAGAGTTACACTAACCTGGTAAAATAGCCTTGTAATGGCATAAAACAGACACATAGATAAATGGAATAGAATAGAGAACCCAGAGAGAAATTCATGCATCTATAGTGAACTCATTTTCAACCAAGGTGCCATGAGCACGCATCGGGAAAATGACAGTCTCTTCCACAAACTGTGCTGGGAAAACTGGGTATCCATATGCAAAAGAATGAAATTAAGCCTCTATCTCTCACCATATACAAGAATAAAATCAAAATGGACTAAAGACATAAATCTAATACCTCAAACTATGAAACTACTACAAGAAAACATTGAGAAAACTGTCCAGGACATTGGGCTGGGCAAAGATTTCTTGAGTAATAACCCAGAAGCACAAACAACTGAAGCAAAAATGAACAAATGGGATTACATCAAGTTAAAATCTTCTGTACAGCTTTTAACTTGTGAAGAGACAACCCACAGAATGAAAGAAAATATTTGCATACTACCCATCTGACAAGGAGGTAATAACCAGAATATATGAGGAGCTCAAACAATAGGAAAAAAAATCTAATAATTTAATTTTTAAAAATGGGCCAAATATCTGAGTAGAGATTTCTCACTAGAAGGTGCACAAATGGCAAACAGGATGTGTAAAAATGTGCTCAGCATCATTGATCATCAGAGAAATGCAAATCAAAACTACAGTGAGAGATTATCTCACCCCAGTTAAAATGGATTTTATCCAAAAGGCAATAACACATGCTGGTGAGTATATGGAGAAAAGGGAACCATAGTACACTGCTGGTGGGAATGTAAATTAGTGCAACCACTATGTAGAACAGTTTGGCGGTTCCTCAAAAAATTAAAAATAGAGCTACCATATGATCTAGCAATTCCACTGCTGGGTATATACACAAAAGAAAGGAAATAACCAACATTTGGAAGGAATCTGAAAATTTTATTTATCCAACAGTCTAATGGATAAAGAAAATTTGGTATATATACACAATGAAGTACTATTCAGCCATAAAAAGAATGATATCCTGTCAGTTAACAGCAACATGGGTGGAAAAGGAGGACATTATGTTAAGTGAAATAAGCCAGGCACAGAAAAACAAGTATCACATGTTTTCACTTATTTGTGGAAACTAAAATAACTCATGGAGATAGAGAGTAGAATGATGGTAACCAGAGGTTGAGAAGGGTAGTGGGGCGGGGGTGAGAGAGTATTAGGGACTGTTAATGGGCACAAAAAGAATTAGAAAGAATAAGATCTAGTATTTGATAGAAAAATAGTATAACTATAGTCAACAATAATTTAATTGTACATTTAAAAATAACTAAAAGAGCATTATGAGTTGTTTGTAACACAGAGAAAGGATAAATACTTAAGGCGATGGATACCCCATTTACCCTGATGTGATTATTACATATTGTATGCCTGTATCAAAATATCTCATATATCCCATAATTATGTACATCTGCTATATATGCACAAAAATTAAAAATTAAAGAAAAAGAAAAAAGAATATAAAAGATAATCTAATATGCACTAGGTAGCATCATTTCTTTATTAAAATATGTATATAGATTAAAATAATAGTGAGGATTTTCAGAACCTAAAATTATTTTACTTTTTCTCTTGTCAGAATTGCTACTTCTGGCATAAAATAGGGAGAGACCAATTATTTATTTTTACCTCATTAGCCAAATGGCATTGTATCTGAAATGCATTTAATTTCATCAGGGATTAATACCCACTGGATTAACTATATTTGAATCAGTCCAATAGATATTAAATGTTTCAAATCAAAGCAAAATCAAGTAGTAATCTTATACATCCAAAACTGTCACCACATCCTTATAATTTTTGCTGGACATATATGTATAATCTATATGTTATATAACCTTTTACTAATAGTGAGGTTTTCCATTGCCATGCAAGAGTTCAGAACTCACTATCCAGTTGGATCTTAATACAGCAGATCTTATTACTCAATATTTTAATGACCTTTTGGGAGTTTAGTTCCTTAGATACAATTGCTTTTATATAATATGGCATTTTAAGAGCTTTATAATCTGCTAAACTACCCTTCTAAGTAGGTGAAATGTGCACACATTTAAGCCAGTTACCTAGTAGGAATAAATTTAATTAAGCCAAGACTGTTCTACTGGATTGTCATTTGTTCCTTGATTACAAACTATCCCTACCCCTGAGAAGCCTTCTCACAAATATTTGTTCTTAAGCTGAAGGGAAACCAGGCAAGAGAATATAGATAGCTCAGTTGAAATCAGCAACTATTGATTGTACCTTATAATCACTACCACTGAACTATGTAACTACGGTTGGTTAAGTGTGTTGCCTTTGAATATGAAAGTTTATAAAGTGTGGAGGCTAGCAACAAAAGTCCACCTACTACTCCTAGAGTTTCACAGACTACAAATATGAAACAACACCCCAAATTGGAACCAGGTCAAGAACTTCCAAGGCAGTAGTGAGGTGAGGTCCATAATTTCTCTTTAGAAATTATTTTCTTTTGAAATTACTTCCTTCCTACAGACTTTTTCTGGAAAATGGACACTAATTTGCCTCTGGTTGCACACTTAAGCATTGTTGCTTTGCCTTGAGTTTGCTAAAGCAATTATCATCATGGGCTTCTCACCTAGAATTAGAGACAAGGAATTAGACTGTTTGGCAATTATTATAGTCAAATAGTGATCTGATTAAACGTACTTCATTGATGCATGCTCATGAATCTAACAATTTTTGTAATTTTTTAGAAAAATATCATGTTTTGTATATCTGTATATATTTATATTCTTCAGCACAGTCTGTATTCCTTCCTTGATTATAGGTAAACAACTAAAGTAATTATCCAAGATTAACATTTGAAATAGCTCCCATTCATCAGGAAGATGAGTATATATGAGGTGCAGCTATATTTCAAGTCAGTATTGTAACAGGGAGAAAACTTCTATCCATTACTGCTACCATTATTCTGGCCCAAGGCACACATGTATCCTTGGGACGACTTCTATCTTGGCTTTCTCAAGGCAACAAAAAAGATGGCTTTGAGCCACTTCTAAAAGCTATGTCAAAACAGACCAACAAATAGTTCCATTAAAATTAAGAAGCTCCAAAGAGCTGTGATTTAATAATGGAAAATATTGCTAACTAGCACAACACAGTTTACAGTTAGGAAAATTTCACCTTGGTCTTGAGTAATAGTCCTGACTTAACAATAGATGAGAATTTTAATTTCCTCAGTCCTCTCCCCTCCCAAATTTGAACCCAAAAGGATTATGGATTCCGAAAGGGCTGGTTCTGTCCTTATATTATGATTTTCCTAAACATATTGACTCTTTAAATGAGACATAGTTCTGAATAGCGACTTGCCTGCTTTCGACCTTCATTTCCTGAGAGGAGTCAATCACTGAGAAGCTGATGGACATTATCCAGAAGTCTATGTAGAACTCAAATACCAGCCTCCAACTCTACAAGGAGTTCAGTTTAGTTGCTCCAATTAGACTGTGTGATGATACTGACTCTTCCTAGTAAGGAAGGTACAAGGGATCACCATGATATTCCTAAGGAAGGGCTGCCTATACTTTTTCTGACTTTGTTAACCGTTTGTTGGTGGTGTTGTTGGCGGCGGCTTTAAGAGAGAAACCTATAAAAAAATTATTTCCAGAATCACTAGCACTTGGGGGCATTTCTAATCAGGTAGATGACTTCTTTCAATGCAACAAGTTTTAGTGAGCAGCTGTAGAGTATTTAATCAGTACTGTATTAGATACTATCAAATATACCAAAAAATATGACTCATTCTTGTTTATTTCTTTTGTGGTAAAAAGAGGGTGCTGAGAGAACAAGACTTACATCTGTATAATAGTATAAAAACAATTCAAGATAACTGAGCACAAAGAGTTGAATTGAATTAGCTTGTTGGTTGGCATAGTTTTAGTTTTCATGGATATGGTAGATTTTGAGATGAGTTTCAAAGGATGGGTAAGATTTGGATATACAACAAGAAGGACAGAGGGTATTTAAGCAGAAAACAATGTGAGTAAAATCCTAGAGGCAGGAATGTATGGTGTGTGCCCCAGAGAGTGAAATCTACTATGGCTAAAGGAAAGAACATACTGGGAAAAAAATAAATTTATGTTTATGTAAGCATTTAAAGGTTTTATATAGAATATATAAATATAGACATATGAAACTATGTCTATTTTCATATATTATCTACATCTCTATATATGCACTACTTGTTAATTCTATGATATTTAAACGTACTATGTGATAATATTGACTTTACAGGTTTACCCATCTACTAATGCCTTCATGCATGAGACTTTATTCTTTTTAGGAGATAATCATTATTTACTCAGGAAAGCAACTCCAAAGTGTACATGGACAAGATAACTAACATTGTGGTATATTCATCTAGACTTAACAAAAATGTGATGATACTACGCTGTATTTTGTGTCTCACTTTTTTTCACTGACCAATATTTTATAAACTGATTTTTGTGTCACAGATGTAATTATGAAAAATTATCTTTGCTTACTTTGCAATTCTTCCATTTGCTTTAGAATGTACAGTGTTTTAAGGTCTGCATTCAGAGGAGAGGTTGAAAAGGAAGTATCAGTAGTCAAATTCAAATCCATTTACCATCTATATGCTTAAGAATAAATGTGTTTTTAGGGTACTTGGTTTCACATGCAATATTAAAAGTAGTATGGAGTGTAACCTAAGTTATTATCCTCCAGGCAGTGTGTTTTGGGGATGGGAGCCACAGCGCCCAATAATATTGAAAGGATTGATACCCAAGAATAGGAAGCCAATAGAATGGTCTTATTTAGGACACTGTTCATAGTAATTTACGTCTAGGATTTCAAATGTCTCTGAAGTCTATGAGTTCTCTACAGTTGGCTCTGAGCTACTCTTTCCAATGTGAGATTGACTAAATATTCGCTTTAAATAATAAATGGGGGAAGTCAAACAAGAAATACTTTAAAACACATTGAATTGAGTAGGTTTATTTAATCTACCTTTAAGATATACTAACAAATTAGACTGACTTTCACTTAGAATATGCAAGTCCAACTGGAAGTAATTCTACTATAGTCAGTATAACTCAAAAATCAGTATGTTGAAGAAATATCTGCACTCCCATGTTGATTGCAGCACTATTAACAATATCCAAGATATGAAATCAACCTAAGTGTCCATCAACGGGTAAGTGGATAAAGAAAATATGGTGTGTATATACACAATGTACACAATGGAGTATATTCAGTCATAAAAAGGAATAAAATCCTGTCATTTGAGGCAACATTGATAAGTCTAGAGGACATTATGTAAACTGAAATAAGCCCAGCACAGAAAGATAAATATCACATGTTCTCACTTATATGGGGGAGCTAAATATATAAATATATTGATGTCATGCAAGTAGAAAGTAGAATAGTTGTAGCAAGAGGCTTAGAAGGGAGGGGGAAGAAAGTATAGGAAGAGATTGGTTAACAAATCCAAAACTACCACTATGTAGAAAAAATAAGTTCCAGTGTTCTATAACACTGTAGGGAGACTATAGCTAATAGAAATTTACTCTATACTTTCAAATATCTAGAAGAGAGGATTTTAAATGCTCTCACTGTGAAGAAATGATTATTGTTTGAGATGATGAGTATGCTATTACCCTGATTTGATTATTACAGATTGTATGCAGGTATTGAAATAGTACACTAAAACTCATAAATATGTACTTTTATTATGTGTCAATTAATTTTTAATTTTAAAAATTAATAAAAAGTATATTCATATTTTCTTTTTTCCACAGGAGACATATGAATAAGCCATGTGATTTAATTTGCTCATTTTGCCGTTTTATTTAATGCCTATATTCAAGAATGTTTATGTTATTCAAGTTTCTCATTCATTCGAACACTTAGACTTGAGTGAAATGAAGTTGAAATTGCCATCGCAATGTTGATTTTTCTTTAAATTTCTCCCATGCTAAAAAATGTATCTCTGAAAAAATGGCTTGATTTGTGTGATGACTTTAATAGGTTATCTTGCTTTCACTTAACATAAAAATATCTGTGAACTTAGAAAAACTTAATGTTGCTTACAATTGTGATTGATGTTTGCTTCAGGTGATAATTCAGGACGATGGCCCTGAAAAATTGGACCCCAGATATTTTGGAGAGTTGCTTGCTGATCTGAGTCGAAAGAATACGGATCTATATCACTGCTTATTAGAACATTTGCAGAGAATTGGAGGAAGGTACTGTAAACATATTATTTGCCTTCATGTTGTAGCTACTAAACATTTTACAACATTTTAATATTTTAAAAATAGACTTTATTTTTACCAGCAGTTTTAGGTTCACAGCAAAACTCTAGTACTTTCAATAGGTAACAGGGCAGATACGAGCGAATGTCTCATTTTAAGAGTTAATGTAGATTATGAAAATCATCAGACAAAAAACAAAAAACACAAGCCCTTTTAGGATTAGTAAAGAATTCCATGTACCCTCCTTTGTGATGTAATTTCATGGCAAAAGCAACCTCTTGGGCAAGGAGCTAAAAAATGCACGGCATACTATAACTCTTTTTAAGATATTATATTGATGATACTAGGTACCATCCTATTGCCAACACACCACTGTTTGTCTTCCACTTATGTGCGTTCAACATATGTAGGCCAGAGTTTAAAATATATTTGATATGTCATATATTATATATAAACTTTGTATATTATATTATCTATTACATTAAATTAAAAATATATCAATGGATATAAACATAATTTTATATAATACAATATAAAATTATAGATTTAAATAGATATGTATTAAAAATTTATCAACTGTTCATGTGTAGATGAGACCATATTTTGTCATGAAATGAATTCTATAAGCTACACCCCAAAAGGTGCCTTCTACTATATAGTTACAGCATATCTGTGGCCATCTGTCAGGCAAAATCTAGGAAAGCTCCACAAATTCAAAATAATCTGGAAGATAAAGGAAACTCAATAGAATTTTTTCTAATTCAGACTTTTCACTAACTAGATTCTTCTACTTCTTAGATTTTAAATAATATATAATTTTATATAATATATAGGTTAATGTAAATGGGATGACATCATATATACTATTTTGTACGTTTTCTCACTCAAATATATATAGTATATATTTTTCCATGTCAACATTCTGGTGTCTGTGATGTATTCTCTCTTAATCTCTTGCACAGCTTGTCTTTTCCCCATGTATTAGCTCCCTCCCACCTGACTTTTCTTGCTTTCATATTAGTGACTACAACCATTATCTTACTGTCACTGCTTTGCCTCCTTGTTGAACTGCCCTTCCCACTTAGCAAAACCCCAACTCTGGATTACTCTAACTCTCTGCCTTATTCTCTTTTTTTAAAAAACCACCAACACCTCCTTCATCCAACACCCACTATCTTTACAATGCAGAGGGCTCCATGAGGGCTGCTTTATTTACCTTGGTGTCCTTGGTGCATAGTGTGGTGGCTGGTTTACTGTGGTGCCCAACAGATATTTGCTAAATGAACAAAGGCCTTAATTGTGCAGCTGATCACTGCTAGATAAAAGCAGAGCCATTTATTTGAACTGGTGCCATTATAAATGCATGATTTCTATCTTCAACTTGACCTTCATCATAGTTTTATCCTAATCAACACCATCTCCACTACCCATTATACAAACAAGTCTCCTTCTTTCCCATTACCCAAACAACTATTTCATCTCTTTACACATGTTCATTATTTTAAAATATTTCCCTTAATGTAATAATCAGTTGTATGTTAAGCATCCACCATGTGCCAGGCATTATCTATATTACCTAATTTGCATGATAACCTTACAAAGTTTCAGATGAAGACCCAAAGAGAATAAGTTATTAAGATCACACAGCTACTAAGTGCCTGAGATAGATTCAAACATTTTTGAGTACTCCTTTACCTATAATCTATGAACTTTTCTGCAAAGCCTTCCCTAAATCTTCAGTTTGGTCTAGGTGCTCTACTTCTGTGCATTAACCATGACCTGTGAATATTTCTATTAAAGTATCACATTGTAAAATTCAGAAGTATATAGGACATAGTCTTAAGTACCCTTGTTGTAGATCCAGAGTTCATATCCTGGGTTCATGTCACAGTTTTTTTTTATATATACATACTAAATGCATAGTATCAGGCAAGTAAAAATACATATTCATTTGTTAAAGCAATAAATTAGTTAAGATATTTAGTTACAAGTGGCATCTGCATCATGTGAACATTTAGAAATAGACCTAAAGAATCAGAAATTCTGTGGGGAGGGCTCAGCAACACGCTTTTCAGAGGATTCTGATACATGATCAAGTTTGAGGACCACTAAACTGAGGCTGCAAAAGTGGCAAAATCTGGGACTAGAACCCACACTCTGAGAACCAATTTTCCTTAGGAAAATCACTTAACCTTGCAACACTAGATGTGTAATATTAGGCAAATTGTTTAAGATTGTGCATACAGGGAGTGTCACTCTGTTCCTTTTTCTGCCCAATGTAATTCTAGCCACCATCTTCCAGTGTTGAATGAAGATATACTCCCCACTGACTTTTCCACCTCCCTAATCTGCTCTCTTTGCTTCCACGTTCTCCATCTTTCCCTCCTCTTTTGTATCCACTTTTCATATTATTCCAAAGTGCAATTCAGCAATTAGTGGGCTGCAAAGTAAAAATTAAAGAAGTTTGTCACATGAAACCATTCTGGTGACTTTTTAAAATTCTGATATTAAGTGCTATTTATTGTTCCTTGTTTTGTTTCTTTGTTTTGTTTTCTTATTTATAGAAAGAAAAGTGACTAGGGACGTGTATATCAGGTTGGCATTTGAATTGGAAGAAGTAAGGATTAGTATCTTTTAAATGCAAAGGTCTATTAATATTATCATAATTCCAGTTAAGAGTAATGCAAGACTACTAAAACTGCATTGTGATTCATATTTTTAACTTGCTTTAGCTTTGCATCTATACACGTAGTTACTTTAGTAAAGCATTAAAAAACAAGAAACTGTTTCTACTTTTGCTAGGGCCTCCCTATAAATTCTATTTTGGGCAACACAGGAAATACCACATAGGTACATGCAGACAATTGCACATATGTAGTCATGCCTTGGAAAAGGGAACCTTCAGTTCTCTTTCTACTCACTAGTTCATATAGTTTTATAAGTGTGTGTAAGAGCTTTTGCACAGTAAGTGACCCACTTGTCTCTGTAGGCAATATATTACTCATAAGCCGTTACAAAGAAAGTAGTGGTAGGAGTTAACACACTAAAACTATTTTACTGTAAAATAAATATTATGGGGGCTGAAGAGGAAAGAAGCTGGGAACCCTGAACGGGGCTACCCACACACTGGGGCTCCTTTCTAGGTCCCAACAACTCCTCGGGAAGGAGTGAGTTGAGCAGGTAAAGAGCAACCTGCACTTGGCATGGGCCTCTGGAAACCTGCCAGCAGGAGACTCCACAACTCCCATGAACACGTGAGTTGGCAGGGAGACATGCTTAGAGAAGTGGTAGGGGCAGAATTCCAGTCAGTGTGGAGCCTAGAGGGTTGGTGTGGGAGCCTCTGTAGTGGAACACAGCCAAGGATGCCCATCCCTAAGACACTTTAGCCCTAGGGAAACTGTTGGACCTAAACATTGCAGGGCAGTCTTGCCCATGAGAAGAAGCCAGAACACCCCTCAGTCTACTGCCCTCTCCTGCAGCCCCAGACTGGCTCTGCCTGCTTGTAGTGCAGCCTCAGATGCCCAGATGGGGTGTGTCCTGGGGGCCCTCATCATACCTCCTGCACTGACAGGCACTACTTGATCAGTGAAGAGCTCTAGTGGGCAGGGGAGCAGCCCCCGTGGGCATGCACCAGTCTGCCCGTGTCCTTCCCCATAACAGTCTCCCTCGTGCCACTTTGTTGCACGCACTCTCCCATGGCCACCCCCATCCTCCACATCGTTTTGACAGTGCGTGTGTGCAGACGGGCCTTGCCTCCCCTTTCCCACTAGCATGAATGTGCGCATGCATCTTGCTGTGCCACAGCTGCCAGTGTCGGTGCATCCCGCCCCCCAGTCCCCTGCTGTGCCGCCATTATCATCAGAGTATTCGTCGGCTCAGAGACCACTAGTCCACCACCCACCAGCGCCCTGCACCTGCACTGACACTGCTGTCTATGTGAAAGTATGTGGGGAGACCAGTGGACCCGCCCCCACTCCCAGCAGTAGCTGCCGCCTCTGTGAACGCGCACACAAAGGGCGCGCACAGTTCAGTGCTACCAGTGCTCCACCCCTGTGCTAACACCACTGCCGGGCAAACGCATGCAGGGACACTGGCGGAACCTGATGCCTCCCCCACCTTCACCATGCTGCCACAGCTGCCACTGTGAACACTACCACAGAGGCCGGCACGCCTGCACCTGCAATCTCCATGTTGCAGTCAATGAATGTGCACCCCACCATACTGCCACTGCTGTTGGCATGTGGAAACGAAGGTGGATCACACTGCCACCACTCTATAGAGTATGGTGGCTGGCACCACCCATAAGAGTGTTGTGACCAGCGGTCTGGGAAGAATTCAACCTCTCCAGTGTGGCAAGTTCCTAACATTCAGGGGCCATATATCAAAGTCTGGCCCAATACCACCCCCCAGAATTCAAGCATGCAGTTCAGGAGTCCGTAGCTGAGCCTTGGCCCCCTAAAATCCTCCAGAAACGAAGCCAGTCGACCGTACTCACCTTGTACTACAACCAAATCTCCAAGGACACCAAACAGGATAAAAGAAAAAAAATAACCAACTAAAGGTCAGCAGCTTCAAAGATTGGAGGAACATCAGCCCACAAAGATGAGAGAGAACCAGTGCAAGAACTCTGGCAACTCAAAAAGCCAGAGTGCCTTCCTACCTCAAAAGGATTGCACTAGTGCCCCAGCAATGGTTCCTAACCAGGATGAGATGGCTGAAATGACAGAAATAGAATTCAGAATATGGATAAGAACAAAGATCATTGACACAGAGGAGAAAATTGAAACCCAATACAAGGAGTTTAAGGATTACAATAAAACAATGCAGGAGCTGATAGACAAAATGGCTTATTATAAGAAAGAACCAAACTGATTTAATAGAGCTGAAAAACGTGCTACAAGAATTTCATAATGTAATTGCAAGTTTTAACAGCAGAATTGACAAATTCTGGGGAAATTTGTGGGGAAAAAAATCTCAGAGCTTGAAGACTGGCTCAACAAAATAACTCAGAGAAAAAGAACAAACAACAAAGAAGGATGAACAAAACTTCTGAGAAATAAGGGATTATGTAAAGAGACCCTCTATGACACCTGGGCATGCCTGAGAGGCAGAAAAATGAAGCAACTTGGAAAACATATTTCAGGATATTGTCTATGAAAATCGCCCCAACCTCACTAGAGAGGCCAATATTCAAATTCAGGAAATGCAGAGAACTTCTGCAAAATACTTCACAAGAAGACCACCCAAGACACATAGTCATCAGATTCTCGAAATGAAAGAAAAAAATGTAAAAGGCAGTTGGAAAGAAAGGGCAGGTCACCTACAAAGAGAACCTCATTGAGTCAGCAACAGATCTGTCAGTAGAAACCCTACAAGCCAAAAGAGAATGGGGGTCTATATTCAGCACTCTTAAAGAAAATAATATTCAACCAAAAATTTCACATCTGGCCAAACTAAGTTTTATAAGCAAAGGAGAAATAAGATCATTTTCAGAGAAGCAAATGCTTAGGGAATTTGGTAGCACCAAACATACCTTACAAGAAGTCCTGAAGGAATTGCTAAATATGGAAAGGAAGATCATTATTAAACACTATAAAAACACACTTAAGTACACAGGACAGTGATACTATATGCGGGCAAATGCATGCAGGGACACTGGCGGAGCCTGTGTTACTATAAAGTAACCACACCAACAAGTCTACATAATAATCAGCTAACAACATGATGACAGGATCAATACTAACCTTGAATACAAATGGGCTAAATGCCCCAATTAAAAGGCAGAGGGTGGCTAGTTGGATAAAGAAGCAAAACTCAAAGGTATCCTATCTTCAAGAGACTCATGTGACATAAAATGACACCCATAGGCTCAAAGTAAAGAGATGGAGAAAAATCAACGAAGCAAATGGAAAACAGAAAAAAGCAGGTGTTGCAACCCTAATTTCAGAGAAAATAGACTTTAAACTAACAAAAATCAAATAAGACAAAGGGCATTACATAATGGTAAAGGGCTCAATATGAGACCTAATAATCCCACATACATATGCACCCAGCACAGGCACACCAAGATACATAAAGAAAGTTCATAGAGAGCTATGAAGAGATTTAGATAACAATACAATAACAGTGGGAGACTGTTACACTCCACTGACAGTATTAGACATACCAGCAAGACAGAAAACTAACAAAGATATTCGGAACCTTAACTCAACACTTGACAAAATGGACCTAAGAGATAGCTACAGAACTCTCCACCTCAAAACAACAGACTATACATTCTTCTCATCTGCACATGGCACATATTCCAAAATTGAGCATAAAACAATCATCAGCAAATACAAACAAACAAACAAACAAACATGAAATAACAACAACTACACCCTTGAACCACAGTACAATAAAAATAGAAATTGATGCTAAGAAAATCACTCAAAACCATATAATTAAATGGAAATGAAACAACTTTAATTTCATTATTTACCCAATGACTTCTGGGTAAATAATGAAATTAAGCCAGAAATCAAGAAATTCTTTGAAACGAATCACAACAAAGATACAATGTATCAGAATCTCTGGGATACAAACAAAGCAGTGTTAAAAGGGAAGTTTATAGTACTAACCTCCCATATCAAAAAGTTAGAAAGATCTCAAATTAACAACCCAAAAACACATCTAGAGGAACTATAGAAACAAGAGAAAACTAACCCCAAAGACAGTAGAAGACAAGAAATAACCAAATTCAAGCTGAACTGAAGGAAATTGAGACATGAAAAACTGTACAAAAGAGTGATGAATCCAGAAGCTGTTTCCTTGAAAGAAGTAATGAGAAAGATAGACCTTTAGCTAGACTAATAAAGAGAAAAAGTGAGAAGATACAAATAAATGCAATCAGAAATGAAAAGGGGATAGAAATACAAAAATCCCTCAGAGACTATTACAAACACCCTTATACACACAAGCTAGAAAACCTAAAGCAAATACATTCCTGAAAACATACAACTTCTGAAGATTGAACCAGGAAGAGATTGAATCCCTGAACAGACCAGTAATGAGTTCTGAAACTGAGTCAGTAATAATGAGCCTAGCAAATAGCAAAAGCCCAAAACCAGATGGATTCACAACCAAATTCTACCAAATGTATAAAGAAGGGTTGGTATCATTTCTACTGAAACTCTTCTGAAAAAATAAGAAAGAGGGACTCCTTTCTAACTCATTCTATAAGACCAGCATCATCCTGATACCAAAACCTGGCATGGGCACAACAAAAAATAAAAATTAAGGCCAATATACTTGATGAACATTGATGAAAAAATCCCCAATAAAATACTAGCAAACCAAATTAAGCAGCACATCAAAAAGCTAATCCACACCACAATCAAGTAGGCTTTATTTCTGGGAGGCAAGGTAGGTTTAACATATGCAAATCAATAAATGCTAGTACAGAACTGAAAACAAAAACCACATGATCACTCCATAGATACAGAAAAGGTTTTCTGATGAAATGTAAGATCCCTTCATGTTAAAAACTTTCAAGAAACTAAGAATTGAAGAAACATACTTCAAAATAATAAGAGCCATCTCTAACAAGCCCATAGGCAACATCATACTAAATGGGCAAAAGATGGAAGCATTCTTCTTGAAACCAGAACAAGATAAGAATGTTCTCTCTCACCACTTCTATGCAACATAGCACTGGAAGTCCCAGCCAGAGCTATCAGGCAAGAGAAAGAAATAAAGGACATTCAAGCAGGAAGAAAGGAAGTCAAACTATCCCTGTGTGCAGACAATACGATTCTATACCTAGAAAACCCCATAGTCTCTGCCCAAAAGTTCCTTGATTTGATACACCACTTAAACAAAGTTTTAGGATGTGAAATCAATGTACAAAAATCAGCTACATTTCGATACACCAACAATATCCAAGCTGAAAGCCAAATCAAAAACACAATCTCATTCACAATTGCTACAAAAAGAGTAAAATACTTAGGAATACAGCTAACCCAGGGAGTAAAAGACCTCTACAATAAGAATTACAAAACACTGCTCACAGAAATCAGAGATGACACCAACAAATGGAAAAACATTCCATGCTAGTGGATAAGAATAATCAGTATTATCAAAATGACAATACGGCTGCCCAAAGCCATTTACAGATTCAATGCTATTCCTATCAAACTAACAATGTCATTCTTCACAGAATTAAAGAAAACTATTTTGAAATTCATATGGAACCATAAACGACTGGAATAGCAAGACAATCCTAAGCAAAGTAACAAAGTTGAAGGCATCAAATTACCCAACTTAAAACTCTACTACAAGGCAACAATAACCAAAACAGCATGGTATTGCTACAAAAACAGACACATAGACCCATGGAACAGAATAGAGATCCCAGAAATATTGCCAAATACCTACAATTATCTGACTTTTGACAAAATCTTCAAAAATAAGCAATGGGGAAAGGACTCCTTATTCAATAGATGGTGCTGGGATAACTGGTTAGCCATAGGCAGAATATTGAAAGTGGAACCCTCCTTACACGATATACAAAAATTAACTCAAGTTTGATTAAAGTCTTAAACCTGAAACCAAAATCTATAAAAACTCTCAAGGATAACCTAAGAAATACCATTCTAGACCTAAGACTTGACAAAGACTTCATGGACAAAGATGCCAAAAGCAATTACAACAAAAACAAAAACGGACAAATGGGACCTAATTGAACTGAAGATCTTCTGCACAGCAAAACAAACTATCAACAGACTTAAAAGACAATCTACAGAATAAGAGAAGAAAATATTTGCAAACTATACAGCTAACACAGGTCTAATATCCAGAATCTATAAGGAATTTAAACATTTTTTTAAAGTTCAGGAGTACAAGTACAGGCTTGTTACATAGGTAAACTTGTGTTACGGGGGTTTGTTGTACAGATTATTTCATCACACATGTATTAAGCCTAGTACCCATTAGTTATTTTTCCTGATCCTCTTCCTCCTCCCACCCTCCACCTTTTAATAGGCCCCAGTATGTGTTGTTCCCCCTCTACGTGTCCATGTGTTCTCATCATTTAGCTCCCACTTATAAGAGAGAACATGCAGTATTTGGTTTTCTGTTCCTGTGTTAGTTTGCTAAGAATAATGGCCTCCAGCTCCATCCATGTCCCTGCAAAGGGCATGATCTTGTTGTTTTTTATGGGTACGTAGTATTCCATGGTGTATATGTACCACATTTTCTTTATCCAGTCTATCACTGATGGCATTTAGGTTGATTCCACGTCTTTGCTATTGTGAATAGTGCTGCAATGAACTTACACAAGCATGTGTCTTTACAGTAGAATTATTTATATTCTTTTGTGTATATGCACAGTTATGGGATTGCTGGGTAGAATGGTATCTCTGTCTTTAGGTCTTTGAAAAATTGTCACACTTCTTTTTGACAACTTACAAGCCAAAAACAACCTCATTAAAAAGTGGGCAAATGACATGAACAGACACTTTTCAAAAGAAGACATACATGTAGCTGACAAGCACATGAAAAAATCCTCAACATCACTGAACATTAGAAAAATGCAAATCAAAACCACAATGAAATACCTTCTCACACCAGTCAGAATGGTTGTTATTAAAAAGTCAAAAAATGACAGATTCTGGTATGGTTGTGGAGAAAAGGTAATGCATATGCACTGCTGGTGGGAATCTAAACTAGTTCAGCCATTGTGAAAAGCAGTTTGGCAATTTGTCCAACAACTTAAAACAGAATCACCATTTGACCCAGAAATTCTTTGAATCAAATGCTGATTCTGTTTTAAGTTCTTGGACTAATTGCCAAACTGTTTTCAACAATACGCAAAGGAATATAAATCGTTCTACCATACAGACATTTGCACATCTATGTTCATCACAGCACTATTCACAATAACAATGACGTGGAATCAACCTAAATGCCCACTGATGGTATTTAGACTGGATAATGGAAATGTGGTTCATCTATACCATGGAATAGTATATAGCCATATAAAAGAATGAGATCATGTTCTTTGCAGGGACATGGACGGAGCTGGAGGCTGTTATTCTTAGCAAACTAATGCAGAAACAGAAAGCCAAATACTGCATGTTCTTACTTATAAGTGGGAGCTAAACATTGAGTACATACAGACACAAAGAAGGGAACAACAGACCTACTTGAGGGTGGAGGGTGGGAGGAGGATGAGGATCAAAAAACTACCTATTGGGTACTGTGCTTATTACCTCAGCGATGAAATCATTTGTACACCAAATCACCACAAAATGCAATTTACCTATATAACAAACCTGTACATGTACCCCTCAACTTAATATAAAAGTTAAAAAAAAGAAGACACAAATCAATCTTGAAATGTTTTTCATGATAAAATTCTATTAGGCAATAAAGTCAAGTTAATTATTTTAAAATAAAAAAAAATTATGCCTTGCTGTCAGAACCCATGTTTACTGTTTTCTGTTCATTTGTTTGAGAAGTATGTTTATCATATATATTTTGGGCCTAATTCTTCCATCAAGAGGAGTGGGAACAAGTTGGCAAAAATGAAGGCCTGTGTCTTGCCCCAGACAACACTATCAATGTATCCTTTCCAGTTTTCAACATTCCCAAAGGAGCAAGTGCCAGTCTGGTATAACCAGAAACAAATCTTCTTCAGCATTTTCCTACCTATCATGGCTCCACAAAGGGTCTTTCAAGCCCTGTGACCAAATCCTCATTATGATGCTGGAAATTCTATTACCCCACTAGAATTTTGATCATTTTGCTTAATGCTTTGTCCCTATGTAAATATTCAAATATCCTTCAAGCCAGTCATTGCCAAATATACTCTAGTATAGATTAAATGAGTTATTCAGGCTTTTCTTGCAAGCTTTGATTTTATTAAATAGGGTATGAAGAACTTGAAAACACTGTGGAGAGAAGATGGAATCAGCACTGAAAGATACAAGAAGGAGAAAATGAAAGTGGAAATAGAGAGAGAAAAGCCATTTTTGTTATTTCTTCACCCAAGTAGCATTTATTGCCAAGCACAGGGGACTTCTAATCTAGCCACAATTAAACTGGTGCTAACGGATGGTACTAACCACTTCTGTATATTTTAGTATTTTGTTATTCAGATGTTCATTTTTAATAGATCTGCTAATTCCAGAAAAAATATTTTAGTCAAACTAAGTAAAAGTGCCATTTTAGTTTTAACATTTTCACTTGTGCTTATAAATTGAATAAGTCCTCTTATATTTCAAAAAGCAAGATACAATTAATAGAAAACTAGCATTTATATATGATCAGTGAATATACTTTCCTAAAGTTGTCTATCTTTTTTTTTGTTCTTGCAGCAAACAAGACTTTGAGTCTACAGATGAGGTAAGTGCAAAAATAGTTGAAAATCGAATATAGTGTAATAAGAGATTCTGATATCTGCAATAATAATATTCTTTTAGTTAAGTACCTTTACTAGACTGAAAATGCAGGTAAGTGAAAAAATTTGTGGCCATTTTGCCTTTAAAATTATATAAACACTACATATTTATAATAACTATAAAACTACTAATCATTCACAAAAAAGTTTTATCAACTGTCACTTTGTGATTTGTCTATGCTTATTGCAATATTTATTTGAAATGTTCTATTTTTCATTTCTGTGTGTACATAGTAGGTGCATTTATTTATGGGGTACAAGACTTATTTCACTGACCACATATTCTCTGCTTTAGAAAACTGAAATCTATATGATTAATTAAATAGCAAATTTAGTTTTAATATGCTTCAAAACCTTGTATGTGCCATGCCAGTCAGCAACTTAAAGTAAAAATATTTTCAAGTATTAATCTAGTACATATGCATATTATCTTAATAATTGCTTTTAATAGAATAATCAAAAAGAGAAAAACCTATTTCAATGCAATAAAAAGCACAGTTCCCTCTTTTGTGATTTTAATCGTTTTTTCCAGTGTACTGGTATACTGCATTCATTACAATTATTCAGTAATTCCTAAATTACCTTTAAGAAATACTTCCCTTCAGCTCCTCACTTAAAATTAGTTGAAGCTGTTTCAGTGTTGTGGTGGCAACATCACAATCTTTCAAAAGTCACCACAGCTCTATGTAAATTCTCAGTAAAACCTGTAACACCCTTAATTTTTATTTCCCAAAGTTTTCATTATTTCAAAAATGAACTTCTAGAATGTCATATCTATCACCCAAAAAAATTTCCAGTTTTTAAAAATATACAATGAATAAAGTGTATAAAGGTATTTAATAGACCATTTTGCTTTTGTTTTAATTTCATCTTTTTAAAAATAGAAATGGAACTTCTCATTGGTTGCCCAAAGGTTTTCCCTCGAATGCGTGGAATTCAGGATTATTTTTATACTATTTGTAATATAATTGATTTTTTTAAAATAAGAACTGATAAGGCTAGAAATTAAACTCATAGAAACTGTTTCTCAAAAAGTGAATTAATCTTTTAATATTCCTAAAATATGTCCCATTACACAAAAGTCTGTGGATTGCTTTTCTTAAGATTGACATGTATCTGTTCCATGGATAAGCCTTTTTTTCTTACAGTCGGAAGACATTGAATCATTGATTCCTAAAGGATTATCAGAGTTTACAAAACAGCAAATTCGCTACATTCTGCAGGTGAGATGGGGTCAAGTGTGGATGTGTGAAATCAACACTAACAAACAGCTTTCTAGGTTGCTTCCCTTGATTAAGAACAGAAAGTCCCAAATTAAAATCCTCTTTCCTAAGAGTTGATGATTCTTTGATTAGACTAGGGTTATATTTCAGTTTAGTGAGATCACCAAAAAGTATATTGAATGACTAGCATCTGGGAACACATTCTGGAAATATTATTCCCTTCTATAGAATGCCCTTATTTACCCCTCAGCACTTTAGTACAATCTGACTCTATCTCATAGTTTTTGCCTTCCTCTTCTCCATTCCACCCTCTTTCCTACCACACACACCCTATCTCATCATTGGCAAGGAGAAATGGAAAGGCCAATTCCTTACTTTTCCAGAATTGTGGAAGACTAGAGACCACTGGAACAGTAAATTCCCCATGAGGAAGGGAGAGACCACAGATCAAGACAGATAATAAGGACTGGGCGCGGTGGCTCACGCCTGTAATCCCAGCACTTTGGGAGGCTGAGGTGGGCGGATCCCTTGATGTCAGGAGTTTGAGACCAGCCTGGTCAGCATGGTAAAACCCCGTCTCTCTACTAAAAATACAAAAATAAGCCGGGCATGTTGGCGCATGCCTGTAATCCCAGCTACTTGGGAGGCTGAAGCAGAAGAATCGCTTGAATACAGGAGGTGGAGATTGCAGTGAGCTGAGATCGCACCACTGTACTGCAGCCTGGGCAACAAAGCAAGATTCCATCTAAAAAAAAAAAAAAAAAAGATAGAATAGATGCTAAGAAAATATGACTAAAAAGAAGAGTACATGTTTTTCCAACAAATGAACCTAAAGATAATCTAGTTTTGTCTGGTGATGCCAATTTCTAAGTTTGATATTTGGTCTCAGGTCTTTGTTGATCACCAAAGTATTGAACCTGGTATAATGTTTATGAAAATTAAATGAAATATTGTTTTCAGTGACAAACAGTCTGTATTATAGATGGTGGTTTGAGGAACACATATGCTCCTCAAAACCTGAATCTGGGAGCCATTCTTGATATTATCTCTGGTGGTGGGATGTCCATCCAACGTGCATTCCAGGTCTATTTTTTTTTTTGAAAACTCTTTCTGAGGATCTTTGCATCTAAGTTCATGAGACACATTGGTTTGTAGGTTTGTAGTTTTCTTTTCTTTCTTTTTTTCGGTACTCTCTTTGGTTTTGATATCAGGGTAATACAAGTTTCATAAAATGAGTTAGGAAATGTTTCTTCCATTTCTATTTTCTAGAAGATTCTGAATATTTGTTGCTAATTCCTTTTTAACATTTGATAGAATTATCCAGTGAAAATATCTGGGCCTGGAGATTTGGTTTAGGGGAATAAAAAAACTAAATTCAATTCCTTAATAGTTACAGGGCTCTTCAAATGATTTATTTTATATTGGGTGAGTTATGGTATCTTGTGTTTATCAAAGAAGTAGTTCATTCCATCTAAGTTGTCAAATCTGTGCATGTATAGTTGTTCATGTTGTTTATAGTATTTTATCCCTTTGATGGCTGTACTGCTATTCTCTATTTAATTCCTGATATTAATAATTAGTGTCTTCTGTTTTTCTTCTTTGTCAATCTTGTCAGAGGCTTATCAATTTTATTGACTTTTTCAAATAAGCAGATTTTAGTTTCCTTAGTCTTCGCTATTGTTTTTCTGTTTTCAGTTTCATTGATTTCTGTTTTAAAAGAATGAATTTTAATGGTCTCACCACAAAAATGATAAGTTTCTATTCTTACCTGTATTACTCCCTATCTTTGCTTGCTTTTGGTATATTTTGCTCTTATTTGTCTAAGTGCTTGACATAGGAACTTAGGTTATTGATTTGGAACCTCTCTTGTTTTCTAATATAAGCATTTAGTGCTACAATTTCCCTTTTAGCATGGCTTTAACTTTCTTTTGATTAATGTTTGTGTGGTTTGATTATTGTCCAACCTTTTACTATCATATATATACATATATATATGCAAAATTTTCATTTTATTTAAAGGGAGTATCTTATAGATACGGGAGTGGGATTTTTTTTCTTTATCCTCTCAGTCAATCTCTGTCGTTTATTTATTTTGTATATTTAGATAAGTTGCAATTATTGTTATGTTAGGGCTAGATCAGTCATTTTGTTTTGTTTCCTGTTTGTTGTCTCTAATTTTTGTTTCCCTGTTTTCTTTGTCCTGCTTTCCCATGGATTACTTGAACATGTTTTAGAATTCCACTTTAATTTGTCTCTAGTACCCTTGCTTGTATCTCTTACTATGGCTTTTTAGTGGCTGCTCTAAGTATTACATTGTATATTATTTTAAACCATTTAAACACTTAGCCCAGTGTACTGGTGTTGATATTTCACCAGTTTCAGTGAAGTGTATAAAATTTTACTTCCTTTACATATCTTTATTATCTGCATTTATAATTGTCTTAAATATTCTCTCTACATACATTGAGAACTACATTAGACAGTGTTACAAAATTTTGCTTCAACCACTTAACATAATTTAGAAAATTCTAGAAAAGTTTCCAGGGCAAGATGGCTGAATAGGAACAGCTCGGGTCTGCACCTCCCAGAGAGATCAATGCAGAAGACAAATCATTTCTGCATTTTGAACTAAGGTACCCAGCTCATTTCATTGGGACTGGTTAGACAGTGGGTGCAGCCCGCAGAGGGCAAGCAGAAGCAGAGTGGGGTGTCACCTCACCCGGGAAGTGCAAGGGGTTGGGGAACTCCTTTCCCTAGCCAAGGGAAGCAGTGAGGGACTGTGCCATGAGGAACTCTGCACTCTGGCCCAGATACAATACATTTCCCATGGTCTTCAAAACCCATAAACCGGGAGATAACCTCGGGTGCCTACACCATCAGGGCCCTGGGTTTCAAGCACAAAACTGGGTGGCCATTTGGGCAGACACTGAGCTAGCTGCAGGAGATTTTTTTTTTTTCATAACCTAGTGGCACCTGGAACACCAGTGAGACAGAACCCTTCACTCCCCCAGAAAGGGGAAAGGGGGCTGAAGCCAGGGAGCCAGGTGGTCTAGCTCAGTGGATCCCACCCCCATGGAGCCCAGCATGCTAAGATCCACTGGCTTGAAATTCTTGCTGCCAGCAGAGCAGTCTGAAGGCAACCTGGGACACTCAAGCTTGGTGCGAGGGAGAGGCATCCACCATTACTAAGGCTTGAGTAGGAGGTTTTCCCCTCCCAGTGTAAACAAACAAAGTTGCCAGGAAGTTCAAACTGGGTGGACCCCATCACAGCTCAGCAAAGCCTCTGTAGCCAGACTGCCTCTCTAGATTCCTCCTCTCTGGGCAGGTCATCTCTGAAAGAAAGGCAGTAGCCCCAGTCAGCGGCTTACAGATAAAAGTCTCATGTCCCTGGGACAGAGCACCTGAGGGAAGGGGCAGCTGTGGGTGCAGCATCAGCATACTTAAACGTTCCTGCCTGATGGCTCTGAAGAGAGCAGCAGATCTCCCAGCACAGTGATCTAGCTCTGCTAAGGGACAGACTGCCTCCTCAACTGGTTCTGACGCCTGAGCCCCCTGACTAGGAGATATCTCCCAGCAGGGGTCTATGGTCACCTCAAACAGGAGAGCTCCAGCTGGCATTGTGTGGGTACCCTTCTGGGATGAAGCTTCCAGAGGAAGGAACAGGCAGCAATCTTTGCTGTTCTGCAGCCTCTGCTGGTGATACCCAGGCAAACAGGGTCTGGAGTGGACCTCCAGGAAACTCCAGCAGACGTGCAGCAGAGGGGCCTATTAGAAGGAAAACTAACAAAAAGAAAGGAATAGCATGAACATCAACAGAAAGGATGTCCACACACAAACCACTTCCGAAGGTCACTGACATCAAAGGCCAAAGGTAGATAAATGCATGCAGATGAGGAAAAAACAGTGGAAAAAGGCTGAAAATTCCAAAAACCAGAATGACTCTTCTCCTCCAAAGGATCTCAACTCCTTGCCAGGAAGGTGAACAAAACTGGATGGGGAATGAGTTTGACGAATTGACAGAAGTAGGCTTCAGAAGGTGGGTAGTAACAAATTCCTCTGAGCTAAAGGAGCATGTTCTAACCCAATGCAAGGAAGCTAAGAACCTTGAAAAAAGGTGAGAGGAATTGCTAACTAGAATAACCAGTTTAGAGAAGAACATAAATGACGTGAAGGAGCTGAAAAACACAGCACGAGAACTTCGTGAAGCATACACAAGTATCAATAGCCAAATTGATCAAGCAGAATAAAGGATATCCCAGATTGAAGATCAATTTATCCAAATAAAGCAAGAAGACAAGATTAGAGAAAAAACAATGAAAAAGAATGAACAAAGCCTCCAAGAAATATGGGACTATGTGAAAAGATCAAATCTACATTTGATTGGTACACCTGAAAGTGATGGGGAGCATTGAACCAAGTTGGAAAGCACTCTTCAGGATATTATCCAGGAGAACTTCCCGAACCTAGCAAGACCAGCCAACATTCAAATTCAGGAAACACAGAGAACACCAAAAAGATACTCCTTGAGAAGAGCAAACCCAAGACAAATAATCGTTAGATTCACCAAGGTTGAAATGAAGGAAAAAATGTCAAGGGCAGCCAGAGAGAAAGGTCGGGTTACCCACAAAGGGAAGCCCATCAGACTAATAGTGGATCTCTCTGCAAAATCCCTACAAGGCAGAAGAGAGTAGGGGCCAATATTCAACATTCTTAAAGAAAAGAATTTTCAACCCAGAATTTCATATCCAGCCAAACTAAACTTCACAAGCAAAGGAGAAATAAAATCCTTTACAAACAAGCAAATACTGAGAGATTTTGTCACAACCAGGCCTGCCTTACAAGAGCTCCTGGAGGAAGCACTAAATATGGAAAGGAAAAACCAATTCCAGCCACTACCAAAATATAAAAAATTGTAAAGACCATCGACACTATGAAGAAACTGCATCAACTAACAGGCAAAGTAACCAGCTGGCATCATAATGACAGGATCAAATTCACACATAACTATGTTAACCTTAAATGTAAAAGGGCTAAATGCCCCAGTTAAAAGGCACAGACTGGCAAACTGGATAAAGAGTGAAGACCCATCAGTGTGCTGTATTCAGGAGACCATCTCACATGCAAAGACACACATAGGTTCAAAATAAAGGGATGGAGGAAGATTTACCAAGCAAATGGAAAGAAAAAAAAAGCAGGGATTGCAATCCTAGTCTGTGATAAAACAGATTTTAAACCAATTAAGATTAAAAAAAGACAGAGAAGGGCATTACATAACGGTAAAGGGATTGATGCAACAAGAAGAGCTACCTATCCTAAATATATATGCACCCAATACAGGAGCACCCAGATTCATAAAGTAAGTTCTTAGAGACCTACAAAGAGACTTAGACTCCCATACAATAATAGTCGGAGACTTTAACAGCCTACTATTAATATTAGACAGATCAATGTGACATAAAATTCAAAAGGATATTCAGGACTTGAACTCTGCCCTAGGCCAAGTAGACCTAATAGACATCTACAGAATTCTCCACCCCAAATCAACAGAATGTACATTATTCTCAGCACTACATCACACTTATTCTAAAATCTACCACACGATTGGAAGTAAAACACTTCTCAGCAAATATAAAGCAACAAAAATCATAAGAAACAGTCTCTCTGACCACAGTGCAATCAAATTAGAACTCGGGATTAATAAACTCACTCAAAACCGCAAAACTACATGGATACTGAACTATCTACTCCTGAATGACTACCGGGTAAATAACGAAATCAAGGTAGAAATAAACAAGTTCTTTGAAATCAATGAGAACAAAGACACAACATACCAGAATCTCTGAGACAGAGCTAAAGCAGTGTTTAGAGGGAAATTTATAGCACTAAATGCCCACAGGAGAAAGTGGAAAAGATCTAAAATCAACATCCTAACATCACAATTAAAAGAACTAGAGAAGCAAGAGCAAACAAATTCAAAATCTAGCAGAAGACAAGAAATAACTAAAATCAGAGCAGAACTGAGGGAGGTACAGACAGGAAATACTCTTCAAAAAAATCAATGAATCCAGGAGCTGGTTTTTTTGAAAATATTAACAAAATAGATAGACCACTAGCCAGACTAATAAAGAAGAAAAGAGAGAAAAATAGACACAATAAAAAATCATAAAGGGGATATCACCACTGATCCCACAGAAATACAAACTACCATCAGAGAATACTATAAACACATCTAAGCAAATAGACCAGAAAAACTAGAAGAAATGGAAAAATTCCTAGAAACATACACCCTCCCAAGGCTAAACCAGGAAGAAGTTGAATCCCTGAATAGACCAATAACAAGTTCTGAAATTGAGGCAGTAATTAATAGCCTACCATCCAAAAACAAAAAACAAAAACAAAAACAAACAAACAAACAAACAAAAAACAAAGAAAGATAAAACAGAAAGCCCAGGACCAGACAGATTCACAGCCAAATTCTACCAGAGGGACAAAGAGGAGCTGGTAATATTCCTTCTGAAACTATTCCAAACAATAGTAAAAGAGAGACTCCTCCCTAACTCATTTTATGAGGCCAGCATCATCCTGATACCAAAACCTGGTAGAGACAGAACAAAAAAAGGAAATTTCAGGCCAATATCCCTTATGAACATCAATGCAAATATCCTCAATAAAATACAGGCAAACTGAATTCAGCAGCATATCAAAAAGCTTATCCACCAAGATCAAGTCAGCTTCATCACCAGAATGCAAGGCTGATTCAACATATGCAAATCAATAAACATAATCCATTACATAAACAGAACCAATGACAAAAATCACATGATTATCTCAATAGAGGCAGAAAAGGCCTTTGATAAAATTCAACACCCCTTCATGCTAAAAACTCTCAATAAACTAGGTATTGATGGAACATATCTCAAAATAATAAGAACCATTTACGACAAACCCACAGCCAATATCATACTGAATGGGCAAAAGCTGGAAGCATTCTCTTTGAAAACTGGCACAAGACAGGGATGCCCTCTTTCACTACTCCTATTCAACACAGTATTGGAAGTTCTGGCCAGGACAACCAAGCAAGTGAAAGAAATAAAGGGTATTCAAATAGCAAGAGAGGAAGTCAAATTGCCTCTGTTTGCAGCTGACATGATTGTATATTTAGAAAACCCATTGTCTCAACCCAAAATCTCCTTAAGGTGATAAGCAACTTCAGCAAAGTCTCAAGATACAAAATCAATGTGCAAAAATCACAGACATTCCTATACACTAATAATAGACAAACAGAGAGCCAAATCATGAGTGAACTCACATTCACAATTGCTACAAAGAGAATAAAATACCTAGGAATACAACTTATAAGGGATGTGAAGGACCTCTTCCAGGAGAGCTACAAACCACTGCTCAAGGAAATAAGAGAGGACACAAACAAATGGAAAAACATTCCATTCTTTTGTATAGGAAGAATCAATATCTTGAAAATGGTCATATTAGTTAAAGTAATTTATAGATTCAGTGTTAACCCTATCAAGCTACCACTGAATTTCTTCACAGAATTAGAAAAAATACTTTAAATTACATATGAAACCAAAAAAAGAGCCCATATATCCAAGAAAATCCTAAGCAAAAAGAACAAAGCTTGGAGGCATCATGCTACCTGACTTCAAACTATACTACAAGGTTACAGTAACTAAAACAGCATAGTACCAGTACCAAAACAGAGAGATAGACCAATGGAACAGAACAGAGGCCTCAGAAATAATGCCACACATTTACAACCACTGGATCTTTGACAAACTGTACAAAAACAAGCAATGGGAAAAGGATTCCCTATTTAATAAATAATGCTGGGAAAACTGGCTAGCCATATGCTGAAAACTGAAACTGGACCCCTTCCTTAAATCTTATACAAAAATTAACTCAAAATGGATTAAAGACTTATATGTAAGACCTAAAACCATAAAACTCTAGAAGAAAACCTAGGCAATACCATTCAGGACATAGGCATGGGAAAGAATTCATGACTAAAACACCAACAGCAATGGCAACAAAAACAAAAATTGACAAATGGGATCTAATTGAACTAAAGAGCTTCTGCACAGCAAAAGAAACTATCATCAGAGTCAACAGGCACCCTACAGAATGGGAGAAAATTTTTGCAATCTATTCATATGACAAAGGACTAATACCCAGAATCTACAAATAACTTAAACAAATTTACAAAACAAAAACAACCCCATCAAAAAGTGGCCAAATGATATGAACAGACATTTCTCAAAATAAGACATTAATGCAGCCAACAAATATAGGAAAAAATGCTCATTATCATTGGTCATTAGAGCAATGCAAATCAGAACCACAATGAGATACCATCTCATGTCAGTTAGAATGGCGATCATCAAAAAGTCAGGAAAAAACAAATGCTTGAGAGCATGTGGAGAAATAGGAACACTTTTAGACTGTTGGTTGGAGTGTGAGTTAGTTTAACCAGTGTGGCGCTTCCTCAAGGATCTAGAACTAAAAATACCATTTGACTCAGCAATCCCATTACTGGGTATATACCCAAAGATTATAAATCATTCTACTATAAAGACACATGCACATGTATGTTTATTGCAGCACTATTCACAATAGCAAAGACTTGGAACCAACCCAAATTGCCCATCAATGATAGACTACATAAAGAAAATGTGGGACATATGTACCATGGAATACTATGCAGCCATAAAAAAGGATGAGTTCATGTCCTTTGCAGGGACATGGATGAGGCTGGAAACCATCATTTGCAGCAAACTGACACAGAAACAGAAAACCAAACACCTCATGTTCTCACTCATAAGTGGGAGTTGAACAGTGAGAACACATGGGAACATCACACACCAGGGCCTGTCATGGGGTGAGGGGTTAGGGGAGGGATAGCATTAGAAGAAACACCTAATGTAGACGACAGTTTGATGGGTGCAGTAAACCACCATAGCACATGCATACCTATGTAAGAAACCTGCACATTCTGCACATGTATCCCAGAACTTAAAGTATAATAAAAAAAAGAAAACTCTAGAAAAGAAGGAAAACCTATTGTATTTACCATATTTTTGCTTGCCATGCTATATCTTCCTTCTTAATGTTCCAAATTCTTTCTTTTATCCTTTTCTTTTCTTTAGACAACTTCTTTTAGCTATTCTTTAAGGGTAGGTCTGCTAGTGACAAATTATTTTCATTTTCCCTCATCCGAAAATGTGATTTTCCCTCCATTCCTAAAGGATAATTTCACTGCATATAGAATTTACAGTTGACAATTATTTTCTTTCAGTACTTAAAAAATAATATGCTAGTTCCTTCTGGGTTTCATGATTTGTAATGAGAAATCTGTTGTCATTTGAATTGTTATTTCCAATAATTAATGTTTTTCTTGCTGCTTTGAAAATTTTTAGTCTTTAGTTTAAAGAAGTTTGACTCTGATTTGCCTGATAATGGATTTCTTTGGGTTTATCCTGTTTGGGATATGCTCAGCTTCTTGAATATGTATGTTACCAGGTTTTACTAATTTGGAAAACTTCTCAGTCATAATTTTTTGAACATTTTTTCAGCTCCATCCTCTTTCTCCTTTCCTTCCAGAACTCTGAACATGAAAACTAGATATGTGGTATACACCCACAGGCCCTTAGGCTCTGTTTAATTTTTTCTAATCTATTTGTTTCTGATATTCAGATTATATACTTTATTTTATTCTATCTTTAAGTTCACTAATTCTTTCCTGAGTTCTCTCTATTCTACTTTTTAGCCTACCTCTTGAGAGTTTTGTTGTTTTGGTTTGGTTTTTGTTTCTTTGTCTTGTTATTGTCCTTTTCAGTTCTAAAATTTCCATTTAGGTATTCTTTATGTCTTCTATTTATTTGCTGAGACTTATTATTTTGTTGTTGAGACAATGTATTTTTACAGTCTCTTTGCAACTTCTTGTTGAAGTATTTATGATGATTGTTTTACACACTTTATCAGATAAGTCTAACATTTCTATTATCTTGATGTTGTCATCAATTAAGTGTTTTTTCTTATTGAGTTATTTGTTGTTCTTGGAATTATGAGTGATTTTCAATTGACCCTGAACATGCCTGATCTTGTTTGATCTCAGAAGCTAAGCAGGATTGAGCCTGGCTAGTACTTGGATAGGAGACCTGGCCATTTTTATGTTGTGGTTCTCTGAGTCTTATTCAAATATTCAAATATCAGAGAAAGTGTGTGCACTACCTATTGTTGCCAGCTGGTGGTGGAAGTGGAGGTTCCCTCACTCAGCTTCTCTTGATGCAATAGGGTGAAAGTCCAAGCTCCCTTCACAGCCTCAACTGACATCACAGTGCATGGAATTTCATTTTTGGCCAGTAGGAATGAAAGCACCATCTCTTCACTCTGCCTTTTCTGACACCATCCCAGTGAATGGTGTTGTGTACCTCCCTAGAGCCTGACAAGGGTGCAGTCTAAGCTCTCTTCTTTGCCGTCGATTGTCTGTGTGGAAGTAGAGTTGCAGTTTCTTCTGTGGTGTTTGGCTAAGATAGAGTGGTTACTATCTAAAAGTTTTCTGTCCTGCTAGGCTGACCCTTTCATGGTCCTTTGGCTAGAGAGAGAATTCTCTTTTCAGGACTTTTGTTGTCCATTGATGTAACTAGATTACCAGCTTCCCCAACACTGATCTAATAATATATGAAGCAAAAAGAAAATCCAGGAACTCACTGCTGTGTCATTTCTCAGGTCCCAAGATTCCTAACGAATCATTTCTCCTGTCACCAATTTGAGTCTTTTTATATTTATTTTATATATAATGTCCAAGGTTTTTAGTTGTACTTAACAGGAAGGCTAGGGAAAAGTAATTTTTTTCTTTCTTTTTTTTATGAAGCAACAAAAGCAGAGATTTATCGAAAACGAAAGCACACTCCACAGGGTGGGAGTGGGCTGAGCAATTGGCTCAAGAGCGCAGTTACAGAATTTTATGTGATTTAAATGCCCTCTAGAGGTTTCCCACTGGCAACTTGGTGTACACTCTATGTAAATGAAGTACTGGCCCGTTATCAGTCGGATTGGTTGCAGAAAGTGACCAATCAGAGGCTAATGTTACAAAGTTATGCCTTAAACAATGTCTGATTGGTTGTGGAAAGTATTTCTACTCCATCTTCCCAGAAGCTGAAGTTGTCTGTTTTTTAAACAATTTTTCTTTAAAAAAATAAGAATAATCTAGTAAAAGAATGTCCTCTCTTTTTAAAATTTGAGATAAGCCAGGTGCAGTGGCTCACACCTGTAATCCCAGCACTTTAGGAGGCCAAGGCTGGTGGATCACTTGAGGTCAGTAGTTTGAGACCAGCCTGGCCAACACAGTGAAACCCGTTCTCTACTCAAAATACAAAAATTCACCGAGTGTTTTGGTGTGTACCTGTAGTCCCAGCTACTTGGGAAGCTGAGGTGGAAGAATTACTTGAACTCAAGGGGCAGAGATTGCAGTCGACTGAGATCATGCCACTACACTCCAGCCTAGGCGACAGAGTGAGACTCTGGTTAAAAAAAAAAAAAAAAAAAAAAAAAAAAAAAAAAAAAAAAAAAAAAAATTGAGATAGCTCTATGCTTTAAAGTTAAACTTAATTATAATTATATTCTTCTCACCTCAGGCAAAATTCAAGCAGTTGGCAATACACTTAGGGAGATTCATTTTATTATTTGATGATTGACTGTCTCATCTCTTCTAATCTTTTAAATAAAGAATAATGTAAAAATTAAATTTTGTTGCTAGGATTCTACTTTGTGACAAAGATGATACTTTATCATGGAAAAAATAATAAATATTTGCTATAAATACATTGCTATCTTCAGAAATATTATTTGGATTACTTACACACACTATTGACAAAATGCCTTGTATCACTATTCTAATTTGCCATATCAAAGTAAAATTATTAATAAGTTTGCTAGTAGGAACAAAAAAAAAGATAACTTTCACTTATATTGCCTATTTTCAAATGTTAATAAAACTAAACCATGAATCCTTTCTTCCTGCAGATGAGGGGTATGTCTGATAAGTCACTCCGACTAGTGCTGTCCACATTTAGCAACATACGGGAGGAGCTTGGACATCTTCAAAATGACTTGACAGTAAGATTTATTTTGATTTTTTCCAAAGCCTTTCTAGTTCCTAGCTTCCTAATACAGAAATAAAGATGTCCAGTATACATTTTTAAAATTTAATATAGCACAATATTATGCTTACTCCGACAAAGCTAAATTATTTTCTTCAAACAGTTAATTGGCATTGAGAGAGGAGAAAAGAGGTATCCAAAATGTAAATGAAAGAATGCTGGATGTGCACTTATCATTTAGTTTACCACTAAGGCAATTTAATGCTTAAAGCCAGAGAGTCATCTTCAGAATTAAAATAATCTGACTCATTGAAGGTAAATCCCCCGTTTTTCATAATTATAAAGCATACTCCGAATTTCCATTCAAATATAACTTGAAAACATTTTTCTCTAAAAAATTAATTTTTCCTATTTTCTATTTTAGTGGTGTTCTTGGTGCCATCCGCTAGATACATTCAGAATACTTTCCACACATTGAATAATGCCTTGAGGACTTTGGAGTAGTTTTGTTGTTTCTGGGTTATGATGAACATATTTAGACTCTAATTTAAAAATTTACCACTTGCTGGGATTAACAAGAACTCTTTGTAGATTGAAGGAAAACATTAAAATATTTCAGAAGGCTTTGCTTCATTTCATGTACAGTTAGTCCATCAAAATGTCTCTTTCAGTGAAGGTTTTGGAAGTTTCAATCACTTCCTATCCCATATTTTCTTAACTTTTAAGAATTCTGCTTTATTAAGCAAGTACAAATGAAACAAGTACTTATTTAAATCTTCCAAGGTAAACAAGTCTTTGTATTATGTGACTGTTAAGTTTCTGTAATTCTGAATCATAATAAATAATTTATGCTTCTAGTCACTGGAAAATGACAAGATGAGACTTGAGAAAGATTTATCATTCAAAGAAACTCAAATAAAAGAGTATGAAGAACTCTTGGCATCAGTGAGAGCAAATAATCACCAGCAGAAGGTAAATTGATGCTTTTGTTGATGTTAATCTAGATGGATAGCTTTTCATATGCACAATTACTGGCACACTGGAGTTATGAGATATAATCAAGACAGAATGAAAATATGATGGAAAAATTTGTTCATATGAGGATTGAGTGGCTTCGAGTATTTCCAATGGCTGAAAGCCCTCTCAGAAAAACAGAAAATCTTATCTATTTGAGATATAAAGCACATATGGGACACAATTATTTGTCTTGTTGGGTGACCAGAATTGTATAAATACTAAAAATTTAGGTTCATGCATTTATTTAATCTACTAACATGTCAATGAAAAAAAGCTGTTGTAGACCTTAACACATGTTTGTGCAATAAATATATGACTGAAAAAACCCTAGATGAGTTCTCTGGATGTCTGAGCAGAGAGAATTCCTAGGAAATTGTAAGTAGTCTCTAAGGATTACCCTCTTCCTGACCTTTACTCCTATGGCTGTCCCAAATTCTTGCTCAGTTACTAGTTGTCACATAAATAATCAGGCATATAGTTGTTTTTGTGCCTACTAGAAAGCAGGGTAGTATTGTCACAGAGTAGCAAGAGTCTGATTGTTAAATTGAGACATTATAAATTCATCTACTCATGATTTCCTGTCACACAAAATAGGCAAGTGAGACTAGAGGCACCACTATAATATCTTACATGGCTGACTTACAAGTACCATCTAAGACCAAGAGTATAAGAAAACTGGGCATAGGAAAATATTTACTTGATTCAATTGAATGAATCAATAAAAAGAACACTCCCTCACCAAAAACAAAATGCATCTATCTTATGTACTTGTGTCTTCTTTACAGCAAGGACTTCAAGACTCAAGTTCAAAATGCCAGGCACTGGAAGAAAACAATCTCTCTCTTCGACATACACTATCAGACATGGAATACAGACTAAAAGAACTGGAATATTGTAAACGTAATTTAGAGCAAGAGAATCAAAACCTTAGAATGCAGGTATTAAAACTTCCTTTTAAATATACAGTATTACCTTAGTTACATCTTTGTAATCCTAGCACTGGTAATAATAAATATATATATATTATATATATATTAATATATATAAATATATATTTATTAATCTTGAGAAAATATATGGACTGTTTTCCCTCACATACTGTTAGATCTTAATGACTGACATTTGAACTTTATAATGCAGTTCCGGAAAATTACTTTCATTATTTCAATGTCTTACTTAATGATGTGGTTTTCATATAATAATAATCCTTGTAACGTAACACATATTTTCTTCAAAACAATCCAATTACAGATAGTTATTTTGCCTTCTGTAGGTTTCTGAGACTTGCACAGGCCCAATGCTGCAGGCTAAAATGGATGAGATTGGCAACCATTACACGGAGATGGTAAAAAACTTGAGAATGGAGAAAGACAGAGAGATCTGCAGGCTGAGGGTATGTTGATCCTACACTGCATAAATACACAGGTCAGCACAAACTTTCTAGCAAGATAATGATGGATTCAAGTTTAAAGCTACAAGAAAAAAATAGCTGAAGGTAGAGTTTTAGAAATATGTCATGTATCCTTTTGTTTTAACAACACATTACTGTGTCTAAAATATAACTGTTAAATTATTTTCTAATTTAGTTTAATCTCTTCCAGGAAAGTGAAATAAGACATTCATTTCAGTGTTTTGGTTTTTATTAATTTATTTTTTGGGATAAGTGGATAACTCTTTATGATCTTGCCTAAAGCATGCTTGTGTAGACAAAAGCAATATTTGAGATTACTCAACAGAGCTACAGTTAGATTTGTAAAAATTCTCACTTAATTTCGAGGGATGGTAAATAGCAAGGACTTTGTCAAGCATGAGGAGGAAAACAGCGTTAAGTTTTATGTACCTACAGTTGACATCAAAATTAAGGTGATATTTGTAAGTATATATTACCTTATCTTGTAATTCTAGGTTGAATTTACTTAATTTAACCCTTATTTTACTGATTCCTAAATGTAGTAAAATATAGTTAAATGTTTTCATAAACAAAATAATCACAAATTTGTCTCTCCAAACATCACTGTGTAATTTTTTTACCAAAAATCAAAATGAAACAAAATATAATTTGTTATAAAAACCTACCAATACTTCTAGCAGATTTCCTCCACTGATTTCTTTTCCATCCCAACATTACTAATAGCACTTCTACCTAAGCTATACACATATGAGGTAAAGAGGGAAATGGACAATATTTGTAGTCAGAAGATCTGTCTTGGAGTTGCAGCTATGTTACTGCCTGACTGTGTCATTTAACCTCTCTGGAGTCCACTATCTGTTTTGTAAATGAAGATTATAATAATGCTTATTTCACAGGACTGCTGTGAGAACTGAGATAATTCAAGGAGGAGGAATATTTTGTGAACTGAAAATCAGAATATAATAGTAGTTATTGGTATTGCATTTTCGTGAATTATCATTTCAAGGACTCTAAAATGCCTGTTTTCTTAGCTTTACTTTAAATCTTGTGGCCTAAGACTGTTACATAGATAATGTTTAGTCCTACATAGCAAAGACACCTTAAAAAAAGGAGAAATTTGTAATTGGCATTTCATTTCATATTATATACTCATGAAATTCTGTGAAAGTTTATGACTATTGGTATTTTACTTTCATTTCATAACTAATTGTGCGAGTTTGTGTCACTTAACCTCCCTGGAACTCAGTTACATATTTTCTATATGAATATTATACTAATACTTACTTCTTTTTAAATCCTTAGTCCCAATTAAACCAGTACCATAAAGATGTTTCAAAGAGGGATGGAAGTTGTAGTGACTTCCAATTTAAGCTTCATGAACTGACAAGCTTGCTGGAAGAGAAGGATTCCCTTATAAAACGTCAGTCAGAGGTATAAAAGGAAGGGGTGGGGATGGAGAAAAGTAATACAACTTAGTACTGTAGTACTGTAGGATAAATACTTCCCGTGGACTAGAAAAGGACACATATCCAGGAGTCACTTTATTTCATGAAATAAAATGTAGGTGCAAGTGAGGAAGTAGAATATACATATTTCAGGAGAAATAATTCAAATGAAATTTAGAATTGAAGCAAAAAATAAGTGCTGTTGTACATTTGATATTTTTAAGACATTGATTTTATATTTCATTAGCAGTGAAATTCCCAGTAGACTGTGACCTCCTTACTACATTATGAGCTGCTTCATTAAAGCATGTGTTATATTCCTCCTTGTATCTGTAGCATGTAGTCCACGACCTCGCATTCAATAGGTACTGAAGGAATTATCAAAAATTATAGGTAATATTGTATTGCTGTTATGGAGCAAATGGTGCTGGTAGTAACATTCATTGATAATATCTTGTTAGAAACTATATCTGCTTATATATTAAAGTTTCAGTACTTTTCTTCTATGGATATACTTTTCAGGCTTTTCAGAGCAAAAACTTTCACATCCTCATCTTGAGAACCACGCCCATTCAATCTCAAGTTATCTTCCAAATTTAGATATCCTGTATCAGTTGCAGGTTCCTGCACAGGCATATAATATAACTTATTAGGTATTGTGAAGCAACACTAGATGATATTCAACAAGTGGGATTAGAACATTATTACCTCAAGGCTAAAAAGGAGTAAAAGGGAGGGGGTATAATCATTGTTAGTAACCCTTCTAAATGATTAAATGTATTTATTATCTCATGTTTCTACTTTCCGTCAAATGATTATATTATCTTTTATTTGTAAGGAACTCTCAAAGTTGCGACAAGAAATATATTCCTCTCATAACCAACCCTCCACTGGTGGAAGGACTACTATTACCACTAAAAAGTAATGTATTTTGAAATGAAATTTGAATATAAAAATTATGATCATACAATTCATGTTATTTCATGTTTAATTGATACATACATGCTAGACAGAATTTGGTGCTTTCTGCTGGCCAATTATTCTACTGAAGAATGAATATTCACAAAAAGACATCACTATTTCAGTCAAAAAAAATCCTGAAGCACATCTTTCCTGAATTTACAATATATTAATTACCCTGGAAGTGAAAAACAAATAATTTTTTTTTAACCAACCGCATTAGTTAGGACTCTTTCTGTTTCATGTAACAAAAGACCCAACATAAACTGGGACTTTTTAAATTAATTTAACTGGGATTACTTGATATCCAGACGGATTTGTGTGTTCAAAATATGCCCTTATACATCTTTCTTTTCTTTTCTTTTCTTCTTTTTTCTTCTCTTTTCTTCTTCTTCTTTTTTTTTTTTTTTTTTTTTTTTTTTTTTTTTTTTTTTGAGACGAGTCTTGCTCTGTCGCCCAGGCTGGAGGCTGGAGTGCAGTTATGCGAACTCTGCTCACTGCAAGCTCCGCCTCCCGGGTTCACGCCGTTCTCCTGTCTCAGCCAGTAGCTGGGACTAAAGGCGCCCGCCATCACGACGGGCTAATTTTTTTTTTTTTTTTTTTTTTTTTTTTTTGTATTTTTTTAGTAGAAACGGGGTTTCACCGTGTTAGCCAGGATGGTCTCCATCTCCTGACCTCAAATGATCCGCCCGCCTCGACCTTCCAAAGTGCTGGAATTACAGGCGTGAGCCACCGCGCTCGGCCTAAATCTGTCTTTATATCTTGGCTCTGCTCTTTCCTGTGTAGATATCTTCCTCAGGTAAGGTCTACCCTCATGGTAGAAATATGACCACAAATTACATTCCAGCCTTTTAGCAAAACCAAATATAAAGTAATTATGAATACCTTCAGCAGAAGTCTATTTTGGATATTTCATATAAATGAAATAATACAATATGTAGTCTTTTGTGTCTGGATTTTTCATTTTGCATAATCTTTGCAGAATGCAACCATGATTTAGCATGAGTCAAGACTTCATTCCTTTTTTTTGCTAAATAATATTCAATTGTATGGATATACATTTTATTTATTGATTAATCAGTTGGACATTTGGGTTGTTTTCAATTTTTGGCTATTGTGAATAATGCTGCTGTTAACATCTGTGTACAAGTGTGTAAGGTACATGTATTCATTTCTTTTGAGTATACACGTAGGAGTGGAATTGATACGTCACATGGTAACTCTATGCTTAAGGAATTGCCATACTGTTTTCCAAAGCAAAAGCACCATCATACATTTCTAGTAGTGTATGAAGGTTCCACTTTCTCCCCATCCTCACTGCCATTTGTTATTGTTCATCTCTTGGATTATGGCCATCCTAGGTGGTGGAAAGTGGTATCCAATTGGAGTTTTGATTTGTATTTCCCTAATAACGAATGTTGTTTAGCAGTTTTTATGTGCTTATTGGCCATTTATACATCTTATTTGAAGAAATGTCCATTCAAATTTTTTTTTCCATCTAAGTGGATTGTCTTTTTATAGTTGAATTGCAAGAGATGTTCACATGTTCTCATACAAGTTCCTTATCAGGGACAAGATTTGCAAATGTTTTCATCAATTCCATGGGTTGTCTTTTCATTATCTTGAGAGTATAATATGTAGCATAAGTATTTAATATAGAAAAAATCTAATTCATCTATATTTTTTCTTGCTTGTATTATATGAAAGAAACTATTGGTTTTATATAAAAGAAACTATTGACAAACCTAAGGTCATAAAGTTTTATACTCATATGTATTTTGTCTTGTATTAATACAAACTCTCTTCTGGTTACTTATTGTATGAAATATCTTTTTCTGTCCTTTCCTTTTTTACGTATTTGTGTATTTGAATTTAAATTGTGACTCTTGTAAACCACACATAGTTGTATCTTTTTATACATTCTGCCAATTTCTGCTTTTAGTTGGAATATTTCATGCACTTACATTTAATGTAATTTATAAGTTAGGATTTACATTAGCTATTTTGCTATTTGTTTCTATGTCTTACATGTTTTTTGTTCTTCTGTTCCTCCATTCTTGTCTTCTTCTGTGTAAAATATTTTATACAGTAACATTTTGTTACTTTTAGTTACTTTTACTGCATTTTCTGAGTTTTTCCCCTCAGGTTTACTCCAGACATTTAATTAATATTTACCTGTATAGTTACCTTTACTGGTGATCTTTATTTCTTCATAGGGATTTGGGATGCTGTATAGAGTCCTTAAATTCCAGCCTGAAGGACTCCTTTAGTATTTCTTGTAGGACTTCCTTAGGTATTTCTTGTAGAACAGGTTTTGTAGTGACAAATTCTTTGAGTTTTTCCTTGTATGGGAAAATATTGCTTTTCCTTCATTTTTGAAGAATAGTTTTGCTGGATAAAATATTTCTCAGGTGACAGTGTTTTTTTTTGTTGTTGTTGTTACTTTGAATATGTCATCCCATTGCCTTCTGGCCTCTATAATTTCTGATGAGAAATCAGTTGATAATTTTTAATTGAGGATCCCTCTGACATGTTTCTTTTTTACAGCTTTCAAGATTATTTTTTTCTATGGCCCTTGACAGTTTGATTATTATGTGTCAAGGTTTGGATCTCTTTTTTTTTTTTTTTTCTTTTCCACTATTTGGCATTTGTTGAGCTTCTTTGATGTGCAGGTTGATATTTTTAATCAAATTTAGGAAGTTTTCAGACATTTCTTCAGCTATTATTCCTGCCACTTTCCTCCCTCTCCTTGTGGAGAGGGAGGAAACTCACAGTTATCTGAGGCCCTGTTTATTTTTCTTCATTCTTTTTTCTTTCTGTTCCTCAGACTAGATAAACTCAATGAACCTTCTTCACAATTTGTTGATTCTTTCTTCCATTTGCTCACATCAGCTGCTGAGAAATTTTTAAATGTAGTTATCTTTTTTACCTCAGAATTACTGTAGTTTCTCTTAAAATTAATTTTCTATAATGTTCTTTATTCCGTAAGGCACACCTCTAATCTTTTCCTTTAGTTCTTTAGGCATGGTTTCTTTAGTTCTTTGAACATACTTAAAATAGCCAATTTAAAGACTATGTAAATGCAACATCTGGCTTCTTAATGGACTGTTTCAAGTTATTTTTTCCATGATAGGCAATATTTTCTTGTTTCTTTGTATGTCTTATAATTTTTTACTGAAAATTTGACGTTGAAAATAATATAATGTGGTAACTCTGGAAATTAGATACTCCCCCCTCTCAAGGTGTTCGTTGATGATATTGTTTACTATTGATGTTATTGTCTTTTGCTTAGTGGCTTTTCTGATTTAATTCTGCAAAGTCTGTATTCTTTTCAAATGTGGTCACTGAAGTCTCTGCTCATTTATCTTAGTGGTCAGTTAACATTTAAACAGAGGTTTCGTTACAAACATGAAACTAGTAAGTCTCCTAGTTTTCACTGAAAGTCTCTTTGTCTGTGTTTGGACACCTCTTCAATGTTCTGGTAGGCAATTTATAGCTCGTCCTTAGCCCCCATTTCCTGCTTACACAGAGTTTTAAGATTAGCCAGTAGTGAGGGCTCAGGGTTTTCTCAGGCCTTTCCTTCACATGCGTACAGCCTTGGGCATGTACAAAGTCCTGCACATGCTTGTGGCTTTCTAGATTCCCGGGAACAATTAACAACTTTTCAAAGCCCACTATGGACAATTTATTCCTCAGTTTTTCCTTTTATCATTTTTGGTCAATTTCTTGTCTGCCTGAACTATTATAGCCACCTCAAGTAGTTCTGATATTCAACAATTTCCGCACATTATTTTTGACAAATGTTCCCGGGAAAAAGAATTTTCAAATTGGTTGAGCTACAAGTCAAGTTTTAAAAGACATCCTTGCAAGTGGAGTTTTCCACAGAATCAACAGACAAATCAAACAATGACAATTATAATAATGACAATGTGACTCTGAAGGAGCTCTAACCTTGTTTTGTCTTGTAGTGGCTGCCAGGCTTCTGGGTTTTACCAAGATTGTTTTAAAATTCTATTGCATAGTTGGAGAGACAGAGATGAGAATAGGACAATTTCAGATGTCACAAAGCTTGTTTATTTAACCAAGATTTAACTGTTTTTCCTAAATAAATGCTCTCTGGAGACTGTAAAACTTTATTAATTTTGAGAGTTCTGATAAAGTTAGTTTTGATTTTTATTGGCCAGATTTCCTTTTTCTTTTACGACATAGAGCATTTCTGGAGGTTGTTATACATTTTCACTGACATCGTCTTCCATTACTTCCTTAAGCACGGTTTTTTTCAGTTCTTTGTATTCTCACTATGTTGCCCAGGCTGGCCTCAAATTCCCGGTCTCAAGCAATCATCCTATGATGGCCTCGCAAAGTGTTGGGGTTACAGGCATGAGCCACTAAGCCCAGCCCTAAAAACATATTTATTATAGCTTCTTTGAAGTCTTTGTCTTCTAACTACACCATCTGGTCCTCTTTAAAAGTAGTTTCTGGAGGGAGGAGCAAGACGGTCAAGTATACACATCCAGGAAGCACTTCTCTCACCACAAGAGACCAAAATATCCAATAAACAAACCAGTAAATTCTCCACTATCTGTTTGTACTTTAAAAAGATCTTTGGAGAGAAAACACGGAGAGAAAACACTGAGATTTGATAGGTAACACAGATGCTAAGGCTGAATAGGGAAAAAGCTGGGAAAACTGCATTGGTGTGCCAAGCACCAGGATTAGTTCCTGGTCCTAAACACCTTCTAAGGAATGGGTGAGTTAAGTGACAGCAGGGCAACCCACTCTCACCATGGACCTCTGGCATCCTAGCTACAAGAGATCCCACGACTCTTGTAGTCATTTCAATTGTCAGGAGGATCTGCCCAAAGAATAGACAAAGACAGAGCTCTAGCCTGCATGGATCCCAGGGGGTTTTACATGTGGAGCAGCTACAACAAAATGTGGCCATAGGTGCCCATTCCCCCAAGGTTGTCTGGACACATCTGTTCTGTATGTCTTTCTGTCCACAATCCCTCCAAAGTTTTTGCCTGGCTGATTCTGCAAGTGTGTTCACGCAGCACAGCCTCCACTGCTTGGTCTGACTGTCTTGCCAGTGGCCCTGCTGGAGTGCTTTCCCCACAGCCTGGGAACACTTCAGCTCTTCCAGCACAACAGGCGCCTGATCCCAAGGAGGTAGAGGACAAAGCCACAGGCATGGTTCCAATGCCCCAAGGTTGTAGCACACAGCTCAGGAGTTCTGAGTTGAGATTTTTGCCAGAACTCAACCTGGGGAGGAACCCCCAATCTCAATACACTGAGTGTGAGGTGTGAGTTCATAGGCCAGTGCAGAAGCAGGGCACACATCCGTCTGCAGGGCCTGTCCAGGAAGAGTGAAGCCTGTCTGCTAGACACAGTCTCTGCCTGAGAGAGCCCCATGGCCAAGAACATCTAACAAATGAAATGTGGATGCAGTGCCAGTGATCAAGGGGGGCTACCCTGAGGCCTGGGAATAGACCTGGCTAGGGGGTCATCTCTCTCCCCCGGTCCCCACAGAGTACCATTGCAAATGTGCAGAAATATAAAAAAGCCACAGAGCAGAGTAAGACTCTCTGCCAACCATTACTCTTAACTGCAATCTACTGCATTACTGCCCAAATTACAACACCAAAAGTATTCTGCCAATACACATTGCCTGTGAAAACCAAGGTAAGAATCTAGCCACCAATAAAGATCCCATACAGAGCCTTGGCACCCTGGAAGCACCTAGAAACAAAGCTAATTAACTATACTCAACTTGCACCACAGTTAAACTGTAAAGGGAAATAAAGAATATCAAAACAAAAAGCCTCATAGAAATTACAGCAAATCCAAAACACAAAGGAGCACGTGCCTGCTCAGATGAGAAAGAATCAGTGCTAGAACTCTGGCAATTAAAAAAGTCAGAGTTTCCCTTTATCTTCAAACAAGGCAACTTCTCTGCAGTGGTTCTTAACCAGATTGAAATGACTTAAAGCCATAAAGTTCAGAATCTGGATGACAAAGAAACTGATCAAGATTCAGGTAACAGGTGAAACCCAATCCAGGATATACAGTGAAAATCTCCAAAAGTTGAAAGAAGACAAAATAGCCACTTTAAGAAAGAACCACATGAAATTTCTAGAATTGAAAAAAATTACTACAAAAATTACCTGATATATTTTGAAGCATTAACAACAGAATAGACCAAGCCAAGGAAAGAATCTTGGAGCTTGAAGACAGAATCTTATAATCAACTTAGACAAAAATAAAGAAAAAAACATTTAAATTATGACAAAACCTCTGACAAATATGGGATTATGTAATGAGACTAACCTAAAACTAATTGATATTCCTGACAGGAGAGAGAAGAAATAACTTGGAAAACATATTTGAGGATATGGTCCATGAAACTTTCCTCAATCTCATTAGAGAGGTTGACATGCAAATTCAAGAAATATGGAGAACCTCTGTGAGATACTATACAAGACAAATATCCCCAAGACACATAGTCAACAGATTCATGAAGGTCAGTGTGAAAGAAAAAATTATTAAAGGCTACAGGAGAGAAGGCCCTAGTCATTTACAAAGGAAACTCCATCAGGCTAGAAGAAGACCTCTCAGCAGAAAACTTACAAGCCAGAAGAGACTGTGGTTCTATATTCAGCAATCTTAAAGAAAAGAAATTCCAACCAAGAATTTCATATCCCACCAAACTGCTTCATAAGCGAAGGAGAAATAAACTTCCAAAACAAGCAAACACTAAGGGAATTTATTATCACTAAACCAACTATACAAGAGGTTCTTAGGGAAATGATAAACACGGAAATGAAAGAATTATATCTTCTACCATGAAAGCACACTTAAGCACATATCCCTCCCACAGACACTATGAAGCAACTACACAACCAAAGCTACACAACAAACAGCTAACAACAAGATGACATGTTCAAAATCTTACATATCAGTACTAACCTGGAATGTAAAAAAGTCAAAATGCCCCACTTAAAAGCCATAGAGTAGCAAGTTCAATAAAAAGACAAGACCCAACTGTCTGCTGTCTTCAAGAGACCCATCTCCCAGGCAGTGACACTCACAGACTCAAAGTAGAGGGATAGAGAAAGATCTATCATGCAAATGGCAAACAAAAAAGAGCAGGGGTTATTATTCTCATATCATATAAAATGAGTTTAAACTCACAACAATCAAGAAAGACAAAGAAGGGCATTACATAATAATAATGGGTTCAATTCAACAAGAAGACTTAACTGTCCTAAATATGTATGCATACAATATTGGAGCATAACATCTGCATACAAACAGATTTGTAAAAGAAGTTCTTTTGGACCTATGAAAAGACTTAGGCAACCACAAAATAACAATGGGAGACTGCAACACCCCACTGACAGCATGAGAGAGATCATTAAGGCAGGAAACTGACAAAGGAATTTGGGGCTTAAATTTGACACTCAACCAACTGGACCTAATAGACACCTACAGAATAATCCACCCAAACATATTCTAATATTGAGCATATGCTTGACCATAAAGTAAACCTCTATAAATTTTTAAAAATCAAAATTATACCAAGCATATGCTCAGACCACAGTGCAATAAAAATAGAAATCAATACCAAGAAGATATCCCAAAACTGTGCAATTACATGGAAATTAAACAACTTGCTCCCAAATGACTTTTGGGTGAACAACAAAATCAAGAAAGAAATAAAAAATAATTTTGTTGAAATTAATTAAAATAGAGAAATAACATATCAAAATAATTGGGATGCATCCAAAGCAGTGTTAAGAGGAAGTTTACATCACTCAACACCTACAACAAAAGTTAGAAAGTTCTCAAGTTAACAATATTACACTTAACAGAACTAGAAAAATAAGAACAAACCAAATCCAAAGATAGCAGATGAAAATAACTAAAATTAGAAAAGAACTAAATGAAATTGAGATGCAAAATTCATACCAAAGATCAATGAAACCAAAAGTTGGTACTTTGAAAGAATAAAAAAGACCAATTGAACACTAGCTAGATTAACAAAGAAAAAGATAAGTTTCAACTAAGCACAATCAGAAATAAAAAAGATGGCTTTACAACCAATCCTACAGAAATACAAAAGGTCCTCAGACTATGATGAAAACCTCTATAACACAAATTGGAAAATCTAGAGGAAATGGATAAATTCATGCAAACATATACCCTTCCAAGATTGAACCAGGAAGAAAGTGAAAACTTGAACTGAAAAATAATGAATTCTAAAATTGAATTAGTAATTTAAAAATCCTTACAAAACAACAACAAAAAAAGCCCTGGACCACAAGGATTCACAGGTAAATACTACCAGACATACAAGGAAGAATTGTTATCAATCCTACCATTAACTATTCCAAAAATAGAAGAGGAAGGAGTCCTCCTTAACTCATTCTATGAAGCCAGCATTATCCTGATACCAAAATCTGGCATAGACACAATGAAAAAAGAAAATTTCATGCCAATAACCATGACAAACATGAACACAAAAATCACCAACAAAATACTTGCAAGCCCAATCCAGCAGTACAACAAACAGTTAATTAACCACATTCAAGTAGGCTTTATTCTTGGGATTCAAGGTTGGTTCAACATATGCAAATCAATAAATGTGATTCACCACATAAGCAAAATTGAAAACAAAAGAGCATGTGATTATCTTAAGTGATGCAGAAATAGCTATCAATAAAGTCCAACATCCCTTCATGATAAAAACCCTCAAGAAACTAGGTGTCAAAGAAACATACCTCAAAATAATAATAGCCATCTATGAGAAACCCACAGTCAATAGCATACTGAACACACAAAAGCTAATCAAAATTACTATTCTCATATCATATAAAACGAGTTTAAACCCACAATAATCAAGAAAGACAAAGAAGGGCATTACATAATGATAATGGGTTCAATTCAACAAGAAGACTTAACTGTCCTAAATATGTATGCATCCAACATTGGAACATAACATCTGCATACAAACAGATTTGTAAAAGAAGTTCTTTTGGACCCATGAAAAGACTTAGGTAACCATAAAATAACAATGGGAGACTGCAACACCCCACTGACAGCATGAGAGAAACATTCTTCTTCAGAACGGGAACAAGAGGAAGATGTTCTCTCTAACCCTCCCATTCAACGTAGTATGGGAAGTCCTAGCCAGAGCAATCAGACAAGAGCAAGAAATAAAAGACATCCAATTAAGAAAAGAAGTCAAACCCTCTCTCCTTGCTGATAGGATTCTATACTTAGAAAAGACTAAAGACTCCACCAAAAGCCTCCTAGACCTAGTAAATGTCTTCAGTAAAGTTTCAGAACACAAAACTAATGTAAAAATTCAGTAGTATTTTCTCTTTTTTTCTTTTTCTTTTCTTTTTTTTTTTTTTTTTTTTTGAGATGCAGTCTGGCTCTGTCGCCCAGGCTGGAGTGCAGTGGCCGGATCTCAGCTCACTGCAAGCTCTGCCTCCTGGGTTTATGCCATTCTCCTGCTTCAGCCTCCCGAGTAGCTGGGACTACAGGTACCCGCCACCGCGCCCAGCTAGTTTTTTGTATTTTTTTAGTAGAGACGGGGTTTCACCTTGTTAGCCAGGATGGTCTCGATCTCCTGACCACGTGATCCGCCCGTCTGGGCCTCCCAAAGTGCTACGATTACAGGCTTGAGCCACCGCGCCTGGCCAGTATTTTCTTTAATTCTTTTTAATAATTCTTCTTCTTCTTCTTCCTCTTCTTCTTCTTCTTCCTCTTCTTCTTCTTATTCTTCTTCTTCCTCTTCCTCTTCCTCTTCCTCTTCTTCATTTTTTTGATGGAGTCTTGCTCTGTCACCCAGCCTGGAGTGCAGTGGCATGATTTCAGCTCACTGCAACTATTGATTCCCAGATTCAAGTGATTCTCCTGCATCAGCCTCCAGAGTATCTGGGATTACAGGCATGCACCACCACTCCTTGCTAATTTTTGTATTTTTAGTACAGACAGGGTTTCACCATGTTGGCCAGTCTGCCCCTTGGCCTCTCAAAGTGCTGGGATTACAGGCATGAGTCACCATGCCTGTTTTTTTCTTCTTTAACTTTTATTTTATGTTCAGTGGTACAAGTGAAGATTTGTTACACAGGTAAACTTGAGTCACAGAGGTTTGTTGTACAGATTATTTTGTCACCCATGTATTAAGCTTAGTATCCATTAGTTATTCTTCCTGATCCTCTCGCTCCTCCCACCTTCCACCTTCTGAAAGGCCAAGTGTGTGTTGCTCCTCTCTACATGTCCATGTGTTCTCATCATTTAGCTCCCACTTATAAGTGAGAACATGCAATATTTGGTTTTCTGGTCCTGTGTTAGTTTGCTAAGAATAATGGCCTCCAGCTCCATCCATGTCCCTGAAAATGATATGATCTTGTTCTTTTTTATGTGTGCATAGTATTCCATGGTGTAAATGTACCATATTTTCTTTATCCAGCCTATCATTGATGGGCATTAGGTTGACTCCATGTCTTTGCTATAGTGAATAGTGCTGCAATGAACATACACATGTATGCATCTTTACAATTGAATGATTTATTTTGCTTTAGGTATACACCCAGTAATGAGATTGCTGGGTTGAATGGTATCTCTGTCTTTAGGTCTTTAAGGAGTTGCTACACTTTCATAATGGCTGAACTAATTTACACACCTCCAACAGTGTATAAGTGTTCATGTTACTCCACAACCTCACCAGCATCTGTCATTTTTGACTTTTTAATAATAGTCAATCTGACTGGTGTGAGATGGTATCTCATTGTGGTTTTCATTTGCATTTCTCTAATGATCAGTGATGTTAAGCTTTTCATAATATGCTTGTTGGTCACATATACATCTTCTTTTGAAAAGTGTCTGTTCATGTCCTTTGCCCACTTTTTTTTAAGGGTTTGTTTGTTTTTTTCTTGTAAATTTGTTTAAGTTCCTTACAGAAGCTGGATATTAGACCTTTGTCAGATGCATAGTTTGCAAAAAATTTTTGCCCATTCTATAGGTTGTCTGTTTACTCTGTTGATGGTTTCTTTTGCTGTGTCCAGGATTAACTCCTGGACACATACACCCTCCCAAGAGTGAACCAGGAAGAGATTTAATCCTTTAACAGACCAATAATGAGTTTTGAAATTGAGGCAGTAATAAATAGCGTGCCAAACAACAACAACAAAAAGGCCTGGACTAGGCGGATTCACAGCTGAATTCTACCAAAGATACAAAGAAGAGCTGGGACCATTCCTGCTGAAACTATTCTACAAGACAGAGGAAGAAGGACTCCTCCCTAGCTCGTTATATGAGGCCAGCATCATCCTGATATCAAAACCTGGCAGAGATACAAAAACAAAATGAAAATTTCAGGTCAATACCCTTGATGAACATCAATGCAAAAATCCTCAACAAATACTGGCAAACCAAATCCAGCAGTTCATCAAAAAGCTTACCCACCATAATCAAGTAGGCTTCATCCCTGGAACACAAGGTTGGTTAGACATATACAAATTAATAACTGATTTATCACATAAACACAACTAAAGACAAAAAACACATGATTATCTCAATAGATGCAGAAAAGGCTTTCTATAAAATTCAACATCCATTTATGTTAAAATTTCTCAATAAACTAGGTATGGAAGGAACATACCTCAAAATAATACGAGTCGTGTGTGAAAAAGCCACGGCCAACATCATACTGAATGGACAAAAGCTGGAAGCATTCCCACTGAAAACCAGCACAAGAAAAGGATGCCCTCTCTCACCACTCCTACTGAACATAGTATTGAATGTTGAACATTCAAGTACTGAACAGGGCAATCAGGCAAGAGAAAGAAATAAAGGCATCCAAATAGGAAGAGAGGAAGTCAAACTATCCCTGTTTGCAGATGACATGATCCTATATCTAGAAAACTCCACAGTCTCAGTCCAAAAGTTTCTTAAGCTGATAAACAACTTCAGCAAAGTCTCAGGATACAAAATCAATGTGAAAACGTCACTAGCATTCCTATCCACCAACAAATATCAAGCAGAGAGCCAAATCAGAAAGGACCTCCTATTCACAATTGTCACAAAAAAGAATACAGCTAACTAGGGAGGTGAAAGATCTCTACAAGTAGAACTACAAAACACGGCTCAAAAAAAAAAAAAAAAAACATCAGAGATGCTTCAAAGAAATGGAAAATGATTCCATGCTTATGGATAGGAAGAATCAATATTGTTAAAATGACCATACTGCCCAAAGCAATTTATAGATTCAATACTATTTCCACTTAACTATCTTTGACATTCTTCACAGAACTACAAAAAAAGACTTTTAAAATTCATATGGAACCAAAAAAGAGCCCGTACAGCCAAGGCAATCCAAAACAAAAAGAACAAAGCTTGGGGGCATCACACTACTCAACTTTAATTTATACTACAGGGCTGTATTAACCAAAACAGCATGGTACTGGTACAAGAACAGACACGTAGACCAATGGAACAGAATAGAGAACCCAGAAATAAGGCCACACACCTATAATTATCTGATCTTTGACCAAGGTTTCAAAAACAAGTAATGGGGAAATAATTCCCTATTCAATAAATGGTGCCAGGATAACTGGCTAGCCATATGCAGAAGATTGAAACTGGACCCCTCCTTACACTATATGCAAAAATTAACTCAAGATGAACTAAAGACTTAAATGTAAACTCCAAAACTATAAAATTCCTGGAAGACAATCTAGGCATTACCATTCAGGACACAGGCACAGACAAAGATGTAATGACGAAGATGTCAAAAGCAATGACAACAAAAGCGAAAATTGACAAACGATATCTAATTAAACTAAAGAACTTCTGCTGAGTAAGAGAAAATATCAAGGGAGTAAACAGACAACCTACAAAATGGGAGAAAATATGCACTAACTCTGTATCTGACAAAGTTCTAATATGCAGAATTTGTAAGGAACTTAAAATCAACAAGCAAAAAAAAATCATTAAAAAGGGGCAATGGATATGAATGTACACTTCTCAAATGAAGACATACAAGAAACCACCAAACATGAATAAAATGCTTAGCATCACTAATGATCAGAGAAATAAAAGTAAAACCACAATGAGATAACATTTCACACCAGTTAGAATGGCCATTATTAAAAAGTCGATAAACAACAGGTGCTGATGAGGGTGCAGATCAAAGGGAATGCTTATGCACTGTTGGTAGGAATGTAAATTAGTTCAGCCACTGTGGAAAGCGGTTTGGAGATTCCTCAAAGAACTATGAGTTTACCATTTGACCCAGCATTCTCATTTCTGGGTATATACCCAAAGTAAAAAAAATCATTCTACCCAAAGACACATGCACCTGCATGTTCATTGCAGTGTTATTTCAAAATAGCAAAAACATGGAATCAACCCAGGTGCCCATCAATGTTGGACTGGAAGAAGATAATGTGGTATATATGCACCATGTAATACCGTGCAGCCATAAAAAAAATCATGTATTTTGAAGTAAAATGAATGCACCTGGAGGCCATTATCCTATATAAAACTAACAGAAGCAGAAAACCAGGTAGTGCATGTTCTCACTTAAATGTGGGAGCTAAACATGGGATACTCATGGGCATAAAGATTGGAACAGTAGACACTGGGGACTACTGGAGGGTGGAGAGATGGCAGCAGGCAAGGGCTGAAAAACTATGGGTACCATGTTCAATACTTGGGTGACAGGGTCATTCATACCACAAACCTCAGCATCATGTAAACTTTTGTAACAGACTTGCACTTGTACTCCCTTTTCTGAAATATAAGTTGAAAAATAAACAAAATACAAAAATTTTCTGTTACCTGCTTTCTTCCCTCCTTTTATGTGTCAGTATTTCTTCTTTATTTGCATGTTTTATAATTTTCTTTTGAAAATTAGACATTTTGAAGAATATGCTGTAGCAACTCTGGATACTGATCCCTGTTCCCACACCCCCACCTCTTGCTAGGGGTTGTTTGCATGATTATGTACTTAGTACTTTCCCTAAACTAATTCTTCAAAGTCTTTTGTTTTCTCCAAATTGTTTATCTTCTAATGTCCCTGTTCAGATTTTTTTCTATTGTTTTTTTTTGTGTGTGTGTGTATGTGTGTGTTTGTTGTGTTTTTTTTTGCTTTTTCCCTTCTGACTGAACTACCCAGAGGATGCCCCCAAGCTTGAATAAGCCACCTAGTGGTAAAAAGTTGTGCTTATGATACCTTACCCAGTTATATTTTTACATTATTGGATATATGTGTGGCTTGGGAGCTGCAATCACAGTTCAGGATATTTGCATTTTTTTGACCCACATACAGCCAGAGACTAGTGTATTGGAAGCTCCCTCCTTGATTGCACATGAGAGCGTGCAGCCTTGGGCATGCACATAGTTGGCCCGACTGCCATGTATGAACCTGATTTTATTTGTAGCTTGGCTTCCTAGGAATTGCCCCTGGACCAGAGCAACTTTTTGTTCAACAATTTGTTAGAGGTTACATTTAAGCCCCTTGCGCCAGTGAGTCATGTGACCTGTGTTGATGGTATGTCCACCTTGTGACATGCTTTCATTTCTTCCCCCAATTTCTGCTCTGCATGCGCCTGAGTGGTTGTGGCCTAGCATATGTGCGTAGCTTTCTTGACTCCCATAAATGACTGTGATCCCAGGAGGACTCTTTTTAGCCATCTCTTTTCCTATTTATCTTCAGGCTGCTCTGCCATTTTGCTTGCATTCTAGAGCCTCCAGCCTTCTCTTAATTGCTCTCCACAAAGTCCATCGGTATTTTCAACAACGTTCTTAGATGTGGAATTTTTACATTATCTGTTTCAAATGAAGTCGGTCCCATCTCACAGAGCTGCATAGCATTTGTACTTATAGACAGCCTGTATTAGTTCGTTTTCTGCTGCTGATAAACATATATCTGAAACTGAGAACAAAAAGAGGTTTAATTGAACTTAACAGTTCCACATGGCAGGAGAGGCCTGAGAATTATGGCAGGATGTGAAAGGCATTTCCTACATGGCAGTGGCAAGAGAAAATGAGAAAGATGCAAAAACAGAAACCCCTGATAAACCCATAAGATCTCATGAGAGTTACTCACTATCAAGAGAATAGCATGGGAAAGACCAGCCCCCATGATTTCATTACCTCCCCTGGATCTCTCCAACAACACGTGAGAATTCTGGTAGATACAATTCAAGTTGAGATCTTGGTGGGGAGACAGTCAAACCATATCATTGCCTTTCAACCTGGGAAGAATCCCTGTGCCACTGCACCAGAACTGGAGCAGGTACCCACTTTTTCCAGTGACAATCTGTTCTGTCAGTGGACATTGAGGGGAGGTGGCAGCCTGTGGTCTCCTTGGCTTGCTTCTCTCATTGTGGAATCTCTGACCAAGGAGTATGTTGGATAGAGTTGATCTGGAACCCAATATTTTCAGCCTGCCATGTCTGCTATAGAGTTTCCATTCTACAAGTGGGGGACAGGGTAGAAGAAGAGAGTACGACTTCTCAACCACTCTTGCCCGAAACAGGAGCTTAGGGATAGGAGGTAGTTGGACGAAGCAGGTCATGGCTCAAATATCATAGTCTTTCAATGTTCTTAACAAGGTTTAGTAGATTTTCTTGAATATTTTTCTATTTGCTGTCCTCCATTAAATGAGTTCCAGAGACTTAAAATGATTAATTTTTTTAAATATGTAGTTTATTTTAACCAGTGAAATCATCAAATAATTGTTTTATTGTAGGGAGGATCTGTCAAACTCCTTACTCCTCTATTCTTAAAATCCCAAACCCAAATGTAAGTTTTTATTGTTTGATCTGTTAAAATGATGAATTGCTGATTTTTGAATATTAAACCAACCTTTTGTTACTGGGATAAATTGTGCTAGATTAATGTAGTATCCTTTTTATAAATTGCTAGATCCAATTTGCTCAAATTTTGTTAAGGATCTGACACCTGTATTCACTAGTGATATTAGCCTGTACATTTCTTTTCTCATGATGCCTCTGACTGCTTTGTCACCAGAGTAATGCTGACCTCATACAATGAGTTGAGAAGTATGCCCTACTATTTTATATTTTGGAAGAGTTTATGTAAGATTGATATCATTTATTTGTTAATTTTTTGGTAGAGATAACTAGTAAAGTCATCCTGGACTGGAGTTGACTTTGTGTGAAAGCATCTAATTGCAAATTCAATTTTAACAATTGACCCATACTTATTCAGATTATCTATTTCTTCTTTAGTTAGCTTTTTTAGTTTGTAGCTCTCGAGGAATTTGTGCATTTCATCTAAATTGCCAAGTTTTGGCATAAAATTGCCATAATATTTCTTTATTATTCTTTCAAAGACTGTAGGACCTATAGGGATATCCCTTCTTTCTTGATATTGGTAAACTGTATGTTCTTTTTCTTTGCTAACCAGTCTGACTAGAGTTGTGTTAATTTAAGTTGATATTCTTGAAGAATCAGCTTTCAATTTAATTGATTTTCCTATACTGTTTCTCTCTTTCCTATTTCACTGATTTCTTCTCCTATCTTTGTTTTTTCTTATGTTATTTTCCACTTACTTTTCTGTTTCTTTTCCAGTTTCAAAACCTGGAAACATAGGATATTGATTTTAGACCATTCTTCTTTCGTAATATAAACTTTGAATGCTATAAATTTCTACTTAAGCACTATTTTAGCTGCATCCCACAATTTTGATAAGTTATATTTTCATTTGCATTCAGTTCAAAATATTTTCTAACTTTCCTTTTAATTTGTACTTGGATCTACCAGTTTTTCAGATTTGTATTTTTTGGTTTCCACATATTTGGGGATTTCATCTATATATTTACTAATTTTCTTTCTACTTATATCAATTATCTTGAAAGACATGCCAAAATCTCCAACTCTAATTGTGGATTTGCTTATTTCTCCTTTCAGTTCTATCAGTATTTGCTTCATGTATTTTGAATTTCTGCTGGGAGGTACATAAACATTTAGGATTGTTATGTTTTATTGATGAATGAACATTTAGGATTGCTACATCTTGTTGATGAATTGACACTTTTATCATTATAAAATCACCCTTTATCTGCACTAATGCTTCTTGTTCTGAAGGCTACTTCATCTGATATTTATATAACCACTCCAACTTTCTTTTGATTAGAAATTGCATGGTACATATGTTTCCATCCTTTTACACTAATCTATTAGTTTGCTTGTATGTAAAGTGCTAAGGATTGTATGGTTTTTGTAAATAGCACATGTAGTTGAGTCTTGAGTTTTTATCTAATTTAACAATCTTTGCTTTTTAATTGGAGTGTTTAGGCCATACATATCTATATGGAGAGATTTAAATTTACTTTCTTGCTATTTGTTTTCTATTTACCTCACATTTTCGTTCTTTCTCTTTTCCTCTCTTCTTTTGGATTATTTCTTCATGTTTCATTTAATCTATTTTATTAGCTTATTAGGTATACTTCTTTCTTTTGATTGCTGTAGGGTTTATAATATTCTTCTTTAAGTGATCACTGCTTATTTTCCAATAATATTAGATCCCATCACATGTAGCATAACAACTTTGTAATAATCAACTTCCATTTCCCCTTCATATGACTAATATGACTTTTACTATTTTTATCATATATACTTATTTTACATATATCATTAGCCCCTAAATACATTATTATTTTTGTTTTCAACAGTCAATTATCTTTTAAAGAAATATTAACAATAAGAAAAACAATATTTTAAATTCACCTACATATTAATCTTTTCTGGTACTATGTATTACTTTGGTCAAATTCAAATTTCTATCTTGTATCATTTTCCCTTTGCCTTAAAAACTTCTTTTAACATTTCTTATCATGCTTCTTTTCTGCTGAATACTTCTTTTGGCCTTTTAAGTCTGAAAACAGTCTTTATCAATTCTTCATTATTCAAAAATATTTTTGTTATGTATAGACGAGTAAGTTGGTCTTTTTTTTATTTTTATTATACTTTAAGTTCTAGGGTACATGTGCACAATGTGCAGGTTTGTTACATATGTATACATGTGCCATGTTGGTGTGCCGAACCCATTAACTCGTCATTTATATTATGTATATCTCCTAATGCTATCCCTTCCCCCTCTGGGCACCCCATGACAGGCCCTGGTGTGTGATGTTCCCCACCATGTCCAAGTGTTCTCATTGTTTAATTCCCACCTGTGAGTAAGAACATGGGGTATTTGGTTTTCTGTCCTTGGAATAGTTTGCTCAGAATTATGGTTTCCAGCTTCATCCACGTCACTACAAAGGACATGAACTCATCCTTTTTTATGGCTGCATAGTATTCGATGGTGTATATATCCCACATTTTCTTAATCCAGTCTATCATTGATAGACATTTGGGTTGGTTCCAAGTCTTTGCTATTGTGAATAGTGACACAATAAACATACCTGTGCATGTGTCTTTATAGCAGCATGATTTATAATCCATTGGGCATATACCCAGTAATGGGATGGATGGGTCAAATGGTATTTCTAGTTCTAGATCCTTGAGGAATTGCCACACTGTCTTCCACAATGGTTGAACTAGTTTACAGTCCCACCAACAGTGTAAAAGTGTTCCTAATTCTCCACATCTTCTCCAGCACCTATTGTTTCCTTTTTAATGATCACCATTCTAACTAGTGTGAGATGGTATCTCATTGTGGTTTTGATGTGCATTTCTCTGATGACCAGTGATGATGAACATCTTTTCATGTGTCTGTTGCCTGCATAAATGTCTTCTTTTGAGAAGTGTCTGTTCATGTCCTTTGCCTACTTTTTGATGGGGTTGTTTGATTTTTTCTAGTAAATTTGTTTAAGTTCTTTGTAGATTCTGGATATTAGCCCTTTGTCAGATGGGTAGATTACAAAAATTTTCTCCCATTCTGTAGGTTGCCTGTTCACTCCCATGGTGCTTTCTTTTGCTGTGCAGAAGCTCTTTAGTTTAATTAGATCCCATTTGTCAATTCTGGCTTTTGTTGTCATTGCTTTTGATGTTTTAGTCATGAAATCCTTGCCCATGCCTATGGCCTGAATGGTATTGCCTAGGTTTTCTTCTAGGGTTTTTATGGTTTTAGGTCTAACATTTAAGTCCTTAATCCATCTCGAATTAATTTTTGTATAAGGTGTAAGGAAGGGATCCAGTTTCAGCTTTCTACATATGGCTAGCCAGTTTTCCCAGCACTATTTATTAAATAGGGAATCCTTTCCCCATTTCTTGTTTTTGTCAGGTTTGTCAAAGATCAGATGGTTGCAGATGTGTGGTATTATTTCTGAGGGCTCTGTTCTGTTCCGTTGGTCTATATATCTGTTTTGGTACCAGTACCATGCTGTTTTGGTTACTGTAGCCTTGTATATAGTTTGAAGTCAGGTAGCGTGATGCCTCCAACTTTTTTCTTTTGACTTTGGATTTTCTTGGAAATGCGGGCTCTTTTTTGGTTCCATATGAACTTTAAAGTAGTTTTTTCCAATTCCGTGAAGAAAGTCATTGGTAGCTTGATGGGGATGGCATTGAATCTATAAACTACCTTGGGCACTATGACCATTTTCCGATATTGATTCTTCCTATCCATGAGCATGGACTGTTCTTCCATTTGTTTGTGTCTTCCTTTATTTCACTGAGCAGTGGTTTGTAGTTTTCCTTGAAGAGGTCCTTCACATCCCTTGTAAGTTGGATTCCTAGGTATTTCATTCTCTTTGAAGCAACTGTGAATGAGAGTTCACTCATGATTTGACTCTCTGTTTTTCTGTTTATTGGTGTATAAGAATGCTTGTGATTTTTGCACATTGATTTTGTATCCTGAGAGTTTGCTGAAGTTGCTTATCAGCTTAAGGAGATTTTTTTTTTTACATTTTTTTAAAAAAGTAATTTAACAATGTTGCTCTTCTGTCTTCTGACTTTCATTGTGACTGATAAGTTTTTTGTTAATCTTATGATTTTTGTTCTTTGAATAATGTCCTTTCTTCTCTGAGACTGTTTTTAAGATTCTCTTTCACTGGTTTTCAGCAATTTGATAATGATGTGCCTCTCTGTAGTTTTCTTCATGTTTCTTTTTTTCACATTCACTGAGCTTCTTGGATACATGTGTTTATAGCTTTACATCACACTTGGAAATAATTTGGTCATTATGTCTTCAATTATTTTTTTCTGCTGCCAATTCTGCAGGACTTTAATTATACATATATAAGGACATTTGATATTTTCCACAGTTATTTCATGCTTCGTTCATTTTTTTTCCATTTTCTTTTGTTTTATTTTAGATTATTTCTCTTGATGTATTCAAATTTATTGGTCTTTATTTTTAATGCAATGCCTAATCTGCTGTTAATTTATTGGTCTTTTTTTAAGGCAGTGCCTAATCTGCTGTTAATGCCATCTATATTTTTAATCTTTAGAAGTCCATTGTGGATCTTTTTTATATTCTCTATTTCTCTCCTCATTGTGTTCATGCTTTCCTCTAACTTCTTGAATATACATTGTATATTTTGCATGTTTGTAATAAATGCACATCTGCCTACTAATTTTTTATCAGTATTGTCTCTTGGTCTGTTTCTACTAATTTATATTTCTCTTCATTATTAGTCATATCTTCCATTGCATGACTATTCATTTTTCATTGAATGCCATGAATTGTGATTTTATATTGTTGAATTTTAGATTTTTGCTAGGGTATTACTTAAAATATTTGGGGTTTTGTTCTGAGAGGAAATTACTTGGAAACAATTTCATACATTCAAGCCTTGCTTTTAAGCTTTTTGAGAATAACCTGTACTTTGAGGCTAATTTTATCCCACTACTAAGGCAATATTCTGTGGTATCTATCTGATGGCCTCTATATCGGGAGAGTTTTTCACTCTGCTTAGTGGAACACAAAACATTACCAACCCTATGAGAGCTCCAAAAATTGCCAGCCTGCTCTTTTCTAGTCATTATTTCCTAAGTCTTGGTAGCTTCTCCACATATAGACACACTGATCGGTACTCACCCAAAGGTTCTTGGGAAAACCCCTACAGCTGTCCTGACCTCTGCCTATGTAGCTCTCTTCTGTCTGCTCCTGTGCCGCACAAACTCAGGGTGCCTTTGCCTATATTTATTCTAAACTTTATCATCTCATCTTGGTGAGACTGCTGGGATCTGTTTAGCTTCCTTTTCCTTATCCTGTGACCAAGAAAATCTCTCCAGGCAGTGAGCTAGGCACTTGTAGGGCCCATATCATTTGCTTCCCTTTTCTGGGGTCACTGTCCTGTGCTGCCAGTGGTCCATCATGGCCAGAAACAGAAGTCTCTCTATTTTATTTTCTTGAAAATAATGGTTGTACATCTTTGTCCATTGAAATTGGATTTTTTTTTTTTTTTTCAGTAACAGTTAAAAAGTCATTCAGAGCCAAATTGGCTTAATAAGGGCAATCAAACTAGGAGTGACTAAAAAGGAATGTAAGTTATTTTCTCATGCAGCCTGTAAACTCTTTTCTTGTCTACAGGTACAGGACACAATATCCAATCCTAGGCCTCCTGTATGATGACTACGAATATATACCACCGGGTAGTGAAACACAGACTATTGTGATTGAGAAAACAGAAGACAAATACACTTGTGTAAGTTCACTTGGACATTTTTAGCCCTATTTTGATTATATATGTACAGGTTTTTTTTTTTTTTTTTTTTTTTTTTTTTTTTTGAGATGGAGTCTCCCTCTGCGGCCCAGGCTGGAGTGCAGTGGCGCGATCTCGGCTCACTGCAAGCTCCGCCTCCTGGGTTCACGCCATCCTCATGCCTCAGCCTCCCGAGTAGCTGAGACTACAGGTGCCCGCTACTATGCCCGGTTAATTTTTTTTGTATTTTTAGTAGAGACGGGGTTTCACTGTGTTAGTCAGGATGGTCTCGATCTCCTGACCTCGTGATCTGCATGCCTCGGCCTCCCAAAGTGTTGGGATTACAAGCGTGAGCCACCGCGCCCGACCGATTATATATGTACAGCTTTTTAAAATTGATGTAAAAAATCAAATGAACCAAAAACTTTTGAGTATTTTTTTCTCTTGGGATTTTCTGTTTCCATTATTGATATATAGTGGGAATTAAGAAATTTTGGAAAGATTCATACATAGGGCAATATAATTGATTATTTAAGCTATAATATAAATATAATTTTTGCCCCACAAAAGGAAGATAAACATTAGTGATATACTAATTTTATTTATTTTCTTGCCTAGCTCAGTAGTTATTGAATGGGTTCCATCCAAATTTTCCAAAAAAGTTTCCCTTTTTCTAAAGCAGGTAGCAAATGTCATAGACAATTATGAAGGCAACTGGAAAATGGAGAAGAGGCATGTTTCAATAGAATTGTCTTGCAATCTTGCATGTGGTACTTATTCTTGTGGATTTTACATATATATATACACACATGTATATACGTGTGTGTGTATATATATGTGTGTGTGTATATATATATAAAATTAGGATTTAGAAAGAAGAGATGCTTCTAGCTTCCTCACTAGATTGTAACATCCTCCAGCTTTAAATCCCACAGTTATAGTGAGGCTGCTGAAGAATACTTTAAACATCATATACTCCAATATTTACTTTACCTTCTACAACATCCTCCAAAATGGCCAGGTGACATGGATCTTAGCATCTTTTAGGTGGTCCAATCCATTGCTAAGGGGACTGATTATTGAAACCTTCTTATAAAGGAATGAGAGCTACTTCTCTAAAACTTTCACATATTGCTCTATTAAGTTTTAAAGTAATGATCATCAAACAGGGGGTAGATAGTTGTCCTTCAATATCCATGAGAGATTGGTTCCAGGATCCCCTGCAGATATCAAAATCTGTAAATGCTCAAGTCCCTTATACAAAATGGCATAATATTTGCATATAACCTATGCACATCTTACTGTATACTTTAAGTCATTTCTAGCTTACGATACCTAATTCAATGTAGATTCTAAGTACATGTTATACTGTATTGTTTAGGCGGTAATAACAGTAAAAAAAAGTCTGTACATGTTCATTACAGAAGTGATATTTTTCCTGAATATTTTCAACCCATCATTGGTGGAGAACCCATGGATACCAAGGGCCAACTATATATTCCCTAGCACAGTTGCTCTCTGCAGCAGCAATTTTGTACCTTAGGGGACATTTAGCAATGTCTGGAGACATTTTTGGTTTTCACAACCAGAGGGGTGGGTATTATTGGCATCTGGTGGTTAGAGAACTAGGATGCTGCTGAACATAATACAGTGTGAAGGACAGTCTCCCACAACAAAGAATTGTCCAGCCCCTAGTAAATAGTGTTGAGGTTGAAAAACTGCTAACAGAATGTTCTTGGGTTTTTTTTCCTAATTATATACTCCTACACTGGTTCAAGAGATTCTAATAGTAAGCCACTGGTAGGGATCATAGGAATGTGTGATATCCTTCTGGTGAAATGAACAGAGAAAAGTTTGAGGATTCTAGTTCTCAAATCATACCGATCTGACTTAAAACATTGTGAAAATGACAGCTTTTGACTTCTTATGATAAATTATCTACCTGTCAAACTACTGAGGTACTAAAAGTAGGCAAAACTAAATCTATGACTGTTAAATGAAGAAATGGTTATCCTTGTGGGGTGGATACTGATTAAAAGGAAGCATAAGGAGGGATTCAGGGTCTTAATAATGTTCTGTTTCTTTATCTGGGAGATGGTTGCATATGCATGTTCAGTTTGGGAAAATTCATTTATTTGAATACTTATGTCAATTTTTTCTACATGTTTATTATACTTCAATAAAAGCCTTAAAATGCTTAAGTATACCATGGTGAGCAATAGACAAATATACAAATATCAATCAAGTATTCTGCAGAACCTTTTGAAAAGTATTTAAAAATTACACTTCAGATGTATAGTTAATAAAATTAAACATCTGTTAAATAACTTTTAGAAACATCTTTTGGTTGAACAAGCTCAAATATTTAAGTCAACAAAAAAAATTCAAAAAGTTTCTTTAGCGTTGAAGCCCTTCTTTTACTACAATCCAGCCATCAATCTTTTAAGTATGGTTGTTGTCATCAATGAAAGCAACCAATGTTTAGTAATCCCAAAGTAAAAATAACCGCATTTAAACTCTGAAATGTTGTTTTTGTTAGGTCATTAATTAGCTGAAAATTACTTACTACTAATTATCAACCCATAGAATTTAAAATTTGCCAAAGATAATTTGATGCCGAAAGTTAAGACTGAGAAGCAATTGCTGCTACTAACCCTAACCACATGTGTCCCAGAGGTGGCAATATGAAGACCTGCCAAATAAAGGGTCTACAGAACAGTAGCCGCTACTTCTCTCTCCAGTAAAAATGTGCAGCAGTAAAAATCAAAATTGATATTTGAAGAATCTATAGATACTGATAGCAAGGTCAGAATATATTCAAATGCATTCACAAATGAAAATCCATATTTATTAAGAGACAATTGGACATACTTAAACTCTAAATAATACTAAGAAGGAAATCTACTTAACTCTCTTTCACTCTTAAAGTCATTTGAAACATACCATGACTAAAGTAAGAAAGACAAATCATTGTGTCATTGAATATATGTATAAAACAGTGCTACAAAAGTGCAATGGATGTCCTTTTGTTTTATGCATACCAATTTAAATAATTTTCCATAACTTTGCATACAGTAACATTGACTTTAATTATGAACCAGTTGTAAGATAACTTTTTTTTTCTTTTCTAGCCATGAATGGATCCACTTCAAAGTATTACAACTCAAAGGCGTTTTTGTTTTGTGTGTGTGTCTGCATTAGTACTGTTATTTTTCCATCACTAAAGGCCAATCAGAATTTGGAACCATGCTGCTAACCCAAGAAATCTAATGGAATGAATTAGTTCTGTAGATGACAGCTTCTTCAGCCATTTGTGAGACCTAAATCTTTTCTGTAACACTCATGTATTCAGTATAACAACATACTAATTGAAAGAGGGACCTGCTTGTTTAAAGTTTGATTGCAGACACCGTAGAAGATAGCTCATTATTTTTCAGATAGGGTGCCTCCTAGATATTGAACTAATTTGTTGGGGTAGAGATTTTACAAGTTATGCCATTAGAAGATTTTCTCTGATATTATATGTGCAGTTCAGTCACAAGATGAAATCATGTTTTTTTTTTTTAACAGAAAAAGATAAAATACAATTGAAGCAAAAAATAATAGCTAGTATATAATATGTATCTACTTTGCTTTTCACATTTGCTTTTCACACTAGGCCTTATGACTAAAAGATATGCTTTATTCACACTATTTTCACCTCTTGGAGAGATAGCTAAGTCAAAGGTGATGATTAATTTCATTTAGTAGGGAAGTGGAATAATATCTTTTGAAATAACTAAGTCCACTAAATTATACAGTATGCTATTCTGGTTCTAAGTACATATTAGTCCCTTGGCAAATCTGTTCTTTTAAAGCATACCTTCCCCAAATGAGCCTACCTCTTAAAAAACATATAACACAATATGGTCGTAGTAGGTGGAAGGAAGGTAGGTTTTTTCATAGTGGTATGCAAACATGTCATTGAAATATTACATAGATATAAAGACCTAGGGAATAAAAATAGCAACAGCAAATACTTGATAGATTTATCCTACTTGGGAGAAATATTTTGTAGCAGAGTATTTAGTATGCTTACAAGTTGATTTAGCAATTGGGCTTTAATGACCTTACAAAGTGAACATAATAAGTGAACACAAGCATTTTTTCAATGCAAGATGAGTATGAAAATTTTAAATTTCAACCCATCTGGCTAAAGTTAAGACTTAGCAAAAATTAAAATGTTGCCTTTGTCCAAGTACAGATTAAGGCAACAAACATATTTGGGTATATAATTTGAAGTTTTGAACTGAAATATCTTTGCAAGTATCCACATAAAATTCTGCAATGCCTTATAATTATATTATAATAATTATGCATTATACTAAGAAACCATTAAGAACAGTTGAGGCACTACACTAAATCAAACCATAAATGAGGAAAAAACTTTTAATGTTCTTTTCTGGAAGTATTCAAATAGGTCTTGATATGAAGCTAAAAGCCTCATTTATATTATCTTAATATTTTGGCTAAAATGTTAAGCTCCATAACATTAATTGATACAATTCCAGTTTTATCAATATTTTGTGATGGAAAAATGTTAATATTCTTCATGAGCTATACAGTCCTTACATTTTTTTTTCCCTTGGTGTAGGAACAACAGAGGAGTTTCTCCTCTGCCAATAATTCATATACGTAACTGTAAAAAAAGTGTTCTATGTTATGCACACATTACAAATAATATAAGGGGAAGTTTTATTAGCTTAATAGGAAACTGTTATTATTAAGGTTTAAAAATGAGAACAGGTGTGAGTTTTCCAAAATACTTAGAAAAAAAAACAGTGTCCAAAATTCGGGGGCAGTTAAGGAGTCATGGATGGAACTAGAGGTCACTATCTTAAGTGACATAAGCCAGAAACAGAAAGACAAACATTGCATGTTCTCAATTATTTGTCGGATCTAAAAGTCAAAACAGTTGAACTCATGGATATAGAGAGTAGAAGGATGGTTACCAGAAGTTGGGAAAAGGGGTGTGCGAGGGGAACTGGGGATGCTTAATGTGTACAAAAACTATATGGTTAGAAAGTATTGGCCGGGCGCGGTGGCTCAAGCCTGTAATCCCAGCACTTAGGGAGGCCGAGACGGGTGGATCACGAGGTCAGGAGATCGAGACCATCCTGGCTAACACGGTGAAACCCTGTCTCTACTAAAAATACAAAAAACTAGCCGGGCGAGGTGGCGGGCGCCTGTAGTCCCAGCTACTCTGGAGGCTGAGGCAGGAGAATGGCGGGAACCCGGGAGGCGGAGCTTGCAGTGAGCTGAGATCCGGCCACTGCACTCCAGCCCGGGCTACAGAGCAAGACTCCGTCTCAAAAAAAAAAGAAAGTATGAATAAGACCTAGTATTTGATAGCACAACAGGGTGAGTATAGTCAATAATATCTTAATTGTACATTTTAAAATAACTAAGAGTATAATTGGATTGTTTGTAACACCAATAAATACTTAAGTGGATGGACACCCAATTCTCCATGATGTGATTATTTCACATTGCATGCCTGTATCAAAATATCTCATGTACTTCATAAATATGTACACCTATTATATATCCACAAAGATTTTAAAAAGTAAGAAGTCAGCACTTTATTGGCTCACTTGAATCATGAATAGTGAATTGGGGTCATAACAACGTCCTTATCATACTTAACAGTTTTTTCAATTGTAATACAAAATGTGATGATATAAAGAGCTGTTCTGTATATTTAAATGACAAATATATATCTTTTCCAATTTGTGATTAAGATCAATAGAGGTAGTAGTGATAAATTTCCCTCTCATAAGTTTCACACTGCTTATCTCTGAAAACTTCAAAGTTGTCAGGTGAGGAGTGCCTATTTATCTAATTTATATTCCAGTATGTTTTCACTTTAGATTTGTCACATACAATGGAGACTGCGCAATGACATGCAAAGTAATCTGTTTATGTGTCTAAATAAAATATGTGAAGTATTTACATGGTTTGTGTGAAAGTCCAAGTAGGAAATATGCAGAAGGATTTTTAGTTTAGCTGTATATTTTTGTCAGGAAATTATCATCATGTGAATGTTTATGTTGGAGCTAACAAGCATCACTCTCATTAAAAACAAAAGCAGAAAATTTCCTTATGTGGACTACTTTAACATAGTTCAACCTCCAGTTGAAGCAAATTTCTTCTTTAAATTAGAATTTCTTTGCTTTCAAACTTAGATTTCTAAGTTCCATAACTCACTTGTTCCATAAAGCATTCTTCCCATCCTTGTAATAGTGCTTTTGCTGCCTTACTCCTTCTTAACATAAAGGAACAAAATAAAGCTTTAAAAAACTTTCCATCTCACCGCCCAATTTAGATCACCTTAACAAAAAGCCATCATCACACCTTTCCCATTATTGCAATCTACAAAGATGACATGTTTCTTTTGAAAATATTAATTCTTTTGAAAGTAAATAATATGTTGTGAAAAAGTTTCCTTATGAGGTACATCTTCCCCACCACATGCCAAAACCAAATTGACTGGATTTCCATAGTACTTTTTGTCCAGTTAAAAAAATATGAAGTATTTCACACACAACTTAGGATATATGAAATAGTACATAGAAAACATTTAAATAAAGGAAGTAATAAACAAGTGCATCTTTCTTAATAAATCATTTAACAATATTTAGTCCTGAAGAAGACATACCTCAGAATTGTTTTATGAGAAAATTAGATAGCTAGGCAGTCTTGGTAATCTTAGATTGGCCTGTGACAGACAATGAGATGTTGTTAAGTTCATAGCCTTTATGCTTGGTTTCCCATCCTACCACATTAAAATAATTTTTTCAAATTGAAGTATATGTTCCAGAGATCCTTTATGTTGGAACAGTGTTTCCAATGTAATGCTTTGAATCTGTAGTTTGTTTGCTAACAGTGTTGAATACTTATTAATTCATATGTGCCAAGATCCAATAAGACAGACAAATGTCTTTAAATGGGAGAAAATATAGGCTTTTTGATCTAGTTCCCTAAAAGAGTCTGATGAGCCAGCCATGTCATGATGGGTGAGTGGCACTGGAATCTAGGACAAGAGGGTTTTCGAATCAGATGGGAGGTGACTAGGACTTACATTATAGGTTAAATGAGATAGTGTCAATATTGTCAATTGGTCCAGATTTTAAAATGGAGGAGAGTTCCCTTTGGAGTAGTTACTTGGGTAATGCTCAAAGAGAAAGGCATAACTGAAACAGGCAAGCGACACATTTTTAGTTTGGGACATCTAATGCTATACCCTTGAAGTTACAAATTAGCCAAGTTCTTCTGCAGGACCTTTAGGAATCTAAAGACCCCTCATAACAATATCCAGTTCTTATCCAGGATCCAAGACAATAAGAGATCTTTCTCAATCAGTTCCAAATTTACAAGTTATAATTCTTTTGGAAGGACAGGGTGGAGTTGAACAAAGTTGGAAGATTGGGAATGGTCTCAAACCAATTATATTCTAAGGTTCTAATCTAGTCCTGCAGCTTCTCTAAAGCCTTATTAGTTCAAAAAAATCATACTGTATGAAATACCAAGTCTAGTCAGCTTTTTCTTGGTTCTCACAAGGGGAAGTTGAAAGAGTTAAATGAGATGATTATTTTGTCCCTCTGCCTTCATAGAAGACTAGTCATTTCCCCCTTGGAAGTAAGTATGTTAAGAATTGTGCTGTATCCTTCAAAAGTTGTTGCAAAGATGTCTGGGATTTGCTACAAATTAAACCAGTGGGGGAAGGAAGCATCAAAATAAGCTAATCAGGGGTAAGTGGATGAAGGGATAAGTGAGAAAGAATACAAATGAAACAAGATTGGCCAAAAAGTGATCATTATTGAAGCTGGGTGATGGCTATATAGAGGTTCATTATATTTTTCTATATGGTTTTCTGCAATTAAAGGGATATGTATCTTTAAAGAAAGTTCAAGGTTCAAACTAAACTTGTGGTTGTCCTGTAAGAGACATGAGCAGTTGAATTTAAGGGCCCTATCTGGGTAAGAGTTCCCAAATACTATCTTCTCCTTCATGGCATAAGCAATTTAAAAGTGACAATTGGATAAATCTATCTACACATATGACCCTGAACTGTTCTAGAAAAATGTTTTTTCAGTAATTCCCAATTTTTTCTTTGTCTTGTGAAGGTACTTTGACTTACAGATTTACATTTTTAGGTGGAATCTGTTCTGGTATGTAGGAAAGCATTATGCCAGGAAAATCCATATTTTAAAGACAATATTTTGTTTGTAACATGGGCTAAATTCACATCTGCTCTACCTGGGCTGACATTTTCTAAGCCCAATATACATATAGAAGAAAATCCATATACTTTTCTCTAGCTCCACTGTAACCATGACAACTAGAATAACCTCTTAACATGGCTGCATCGTTCAGCTCCTCTACATTTCTTAGAGCCTCCAGAGTGATTTTCAAAACATGTAACAGTATTCTTTTCCTTAACTTTTCCCAAGGACTTGCCGTTTCAAACTTCTCATAGGTCTCATCTTATTTTTTATTTTTATTTTTTTTTGAGATGGAGTTTCACTCTTGTCACCCAGGCTGGAGTGTGATGGCGCAATCTTGGATCACTGCAACCATCTCTTATCACTCTCCCTTGCTAACGATTGTCCAGCCAAAGCTTGTTGTATCTCAGGTTGTTTGCATCTGCAGGTTTCTCTGCCTTGCTCTTCCACAAGATCTGGCTGGCTGCTTCTTACCACTCATATCTCAGCTTTAATGTCATGTCCTCAGTAAGAATTCCCTCTGTCCACTCACCCACAACTATCTGTTTAGGCATAGTAATTAACATGTGCCAGAATTACAGCAGGTGCTTTTATCTACCACCTTATTACTCATATGGTGGCAACACCTGGGAACTTAATAGGAATGCAGAATTGTAGGCCCACACCAAATCTATTGAATCAGAATATGCATTTCAGCAAGTTCCCTAGGTGATCTCTATAGACGTTAGATTTAAGAAGCACTGATCTAACATGTGAGGCTGATACTTCTTTTTCTGCTAGTGATTAATAATAATTAATAATTCAATTGACAAAGAGTCTTAACTAACCATGCCATATATATAGAATTCTATGAAATGCTCACTGGTTTGAACATAGAAAGTTATTTTTATGCTCATTTGTAGAAATCTTTGCCAAATACACACATCAATACTTTTCCTTTTGAATGTATATTGGGGAACATAATTAGATGTATTCACTGCTCAGGATTGTATCATTTAAGCAAGTTAAGAACTTTTAGTTTTCTCTATAATATGAAATCTAAGATCTTAAAATGGACACTTTTATTTATAGTATTTCATTATGATTTTAGCAGATAACATACATTCTTAAGAAATATGCATTACACAGTCATCATAACTGTTTAAATTCCTAGTTCATGTTGTTGTTAATGAACAAAATTCAGCAAGACATTAAAGAAAGGACCAATCTGCCTAAGATAAATCGGAAGTGAAGTATTTTAATACAAAATATTGCAACTTTAAATAAACTCATAAAACCATGAAGTGCAATAAATGCTTTTTATTGTATGCTCATTTCAATGAGTAACATTTAGAAATAATAATCCCACATAACAGTAGCGATCTTATTTTACAGCGTGTACATCATTTACAGCCACATAACACACAATTTTAGTAGATATTCCAAATTTAATATTCTGAAGTTAAGAAAGATAAAAAATTTATTCTCAAGGAACTGATTCTTATCTGGTGCAAAAACAGAAAGGTGAACATTATTTGAAACACAAAGCCACAATATAGCATGAAGTAAAATTACATTTTAATTATGGTAAACAGCTGAATGTAAACATGAAGCAACTAAAACTTAAAAGTACATATCATATGCATTACATTTATGAACAGGATTTTCATAAAATTTCCCTAAACCAGTTTTTAATATTAAGTGCCATTTTGATTTGCAGCATGCTAACACAAAGCGTTGTTAAAGGGATGCATATTTTAAGTTTATACACTGTAAACTAAATATCCACCTCCAAACTCTATTGGCAGCATATTGCTCTGTTTAAATACTGCATAAACACTGCCTCGTATTGAAAATGCATGTTAATAATATGGTATATAGATTTTAAAAATCAATTTCAATAATGGCATAAAATTGCACCTTTAAACATTAGAGCAAGTAAGACTAGAACAATCATACTTGCTAAGACTGTCCTAAAAAAACTCTAGACATTATAATATTTAAGAAAACTGTGTTCTCTCAATTTAATCTTTAGATCATTAAGAAATATAGTGCTGATTTTGTTTGCAACGCTAATGTTGCATCCAGTTTCGAAAGCCACATTTGACTCAAATATACTTTTGTCATATATGCCATACTGAACAACAATCAACTTGAACATCAGAAAAAAAGGGAACTTTAATCTTTATAGACTTCACCTTAGACCTCAGCACAGAATGCTATATTTTAATTATCCTATCCTGTGATAAAATATTAACAGCTCTGAATTCTTTTTTAATAGTACTGAATTAATCTAACCTGCTTTCCAGTTAGTTTTCTTTTAATGAATACACAAAACTTTTGTTGTTTCTGGAATTTAATTTCCAGGTACAATATAAAAGGCTCAATGACTAAGTGACTGATGAATGACCACATTTTGTCTCCCCGCCCCATTTCTAAAATTGCATAAAAGTGGGTTTGCTTGCTATAGCAAAGCATCGCTAAACTCAATTATGTATTCTCTTTTCAGAAACATTTGTATCTAACATAATCAGCCAAATAAAGTATTTGTCTTTGCTTTTCCCCTCTGTAGTTTAAGTATGCATATAATACTATTACATAGATACTTAAGAAGTTTTTCTGTGACCACTATAGTGCTTCTTAAATTCTTTAAGTAATTTTCAAAGGGCTATGGGATCCCCCATGAATTCAAATATTTTAAGATCTTTAATACAAAGAATGTAAAGTCATGGTTTAGTATCAAGCTTTGAAACCTGGTGAGACAGTTAGTGAGAGTTTTCTCCCAAGTAGCATATCATATCTCCTAAATAGCTTCTTTCTTTATATTGATCTTATTACATAAGAGCCTCTTTGTGGTGCCTCATAATATGTTGATTTTTTTCTGATGGTCTTCGGAATCCCTTCTTGCAGAATTCACACCTGTGTGGATAGTCTTTTGTATGTATCGATATCACATGTCGTTTGAAGCCAGATGCATCTGTAGTGCTGTATTCACAATACTCACATTGGTAAATCTTCCTTCCAGTATGGGTCTTCATATGTTTTTTGAGCTCATTTTGTTGTCTGAATCCTCTCTTGCACCTTTTACATTTCAATGGCTGATCTTTAGTATGAACTGAAAGGATATGGCCACTAAGAATAAATGGATCGGATGTTTTAAAGTCACAGTGCCTACACTGATGAATCTTCCTACCCTTATGGATATCACTGTGCTTTTTGAGCTCAGAAGGACGATGAAAACCTTTATCACAGACCTCACATTTGTGAGGAAAATCCTTAGTATGAACAGATATGATGTGCCGCTTAAGGTCACTTGAATTGGTGCTCTTATGGTCACAATGAGGACACTGGTGTGTCTTATGTCCTTGAAACAAATCCAGATGACGTTGAAGCTCCCTCTCATCACCAAATGCTTGGGGACAATGCTCACATTTATATGGCAAATTGTTACCATGTTTAGACTTAATGTGAGTTTTCAGATTTGATTGATCTGCACACCTGAAAATACAATACTGACACTGATATGGCTTCTCACCAGTATGGGTTCTCATATGTTTCTTGAGTTCAGAAGGATGTCGAAAACCCTTCCCACACTCAACACAAACATGAGGAAAATTCTTGCTGTGAACGGCCAACAAATGTCTGTTTAACAGTCCTTGTTCTGCAGTTTCATAGTCACAGTATTTGCACTTGTGCATCTTCGGCTCCTTGTCTCTTAAAATAAGTTTATTGGAACTCAGTGGACTAGCCTCTCTGTATCTTCGTGTGTATTCTGTAAATTCATGGGTTTTGTCGACTTTGTTTATAAGCTTATGGCTTTCTAAGTGGTTATGGAAACTCACTTTCTTGTTAGTTGTAAAGTCACAATCTGTACACTGATATTTTTTTCTCATTAAATGATCAGGATGATTCTTCATGTGTCTTTTTAAGAATCCCCTGGATTTAAACTTTTTTGTGCAAATATGGCAAGGGTACACTGTGAGGGGCTGTCCATCAGGACCTATTATAACAGCTAGATAAAGAAAAGAGAAAGTTGTGACATTTGGTCAGACTGTTTTAAAGGATTTTATAACAGAAGTGCCAAAACTAGTTGGCATTCACTATGTGAAAACTATACTAGTTGAATAAAATTCTGTAATATAACAAATACATAATAAAAGCAATTTATGCAAAGTAGCTCACTAAAATGTAATGAGCAGCACTCTACTATGAACCACTCACATGTCAAAATGCAGTATCATATATATTTTGAATACCAAAAACAGGTACCCTTTATTGTTAAACCAACATGAAAATTCTCTGTAAAAGTATCTTTGGAATAAAGAGCAAACAACCATAGTTTTATTAAGTACCAGTCACACAATATGAAAAACAAAAACCAATTATCTATAGCATACACAAACAGGTACGTGGAGAGTAGAACTGCCGTGTAAACCACAGATATTTTTCTTTGGTGACAAAAAAATACTTCCACATCTCAAATAATTATAATATTCATACAGCAAAGTATTTACCTGTTTGCCACTGCCTGGTTTCTCCCCTTCTCCTCTTCTTGGCTTTTTGTTTAAGTACTTTATTTGTATTAATGCTGTCACAAATTTGAAGGTACTGTGCTGCTGTACTACTTCTGCTTTCTAATGCTGAGTCCAAAGTATTTCCTGGAAAAAAATTGAAACATTATTAAATTACATACATTTATACTTTTTTGGTTCTGTTGGATGAGTTACTATAGATGACATGACACCAAGTTACCACTGTGGTAGTAAATTTCACAAAGTATATCCATCTTATGATTCTCTTTCTCTCTCTCACTCTTGCTCTCTCTCACTCACAAGTAAAGACATATATGTGTAAACACTTTGAATAAGATATCATGTGAAATTAACTTTAAAATATCTCAGTCTGATCATCAATTAAATTTAAAATATCTCAATTTTATCAGGAATAAACTGATAAGATGAATGTAACATAAGAAACTGGATTTGGGCTGGGCATGATGGCCCACACCTGTAATCCCAGCACTTTGGGAGGCTGAAGCAGGAGGATTGCTTGAGGTCAGGAATTTCAATCCACCCTAGGCAATATAATAAGATCCTGTCTCTACAAAAAAACAAATTAGCCAGGCATGGTGGCATGCACCTGTAGTCCCAGCTACTTAGGAGCCTGAGATGGGAGGACTGCTTGAGCCCAGGAGTTCAAGGTTGCAGTGAGCTATGATTGTGCTACAGGACACCAGCCTGGGTAACAGAGCAAGACCCTCTCTCTTCAAAAAAAAAAAAAAAAAGAAGAAGAAGAAGAAAAGAAACTGAATTTGAAACAAAATCTTGGCATCAGACCAATTTTTTTTTTTTTAAACCAATGAAGGCTGATGAAATTAATTGAAAAAGAAATGTAGATATATTAGTGAACCATTATAGTTATGGTGACTATGTGTAATGCATAAAAAAAAACAGATCTCTTATAGATATGCTTCAGAATAATGTACTTGATATAAAGAGTACTACATATTAATATTGATTTTAGGGGTTAACATATGGTAGGCAATTTATTGCAATTTCAGTATGATCAGTGCATACATTAAAAAGTACTTAATAAAATCCCAGTTCTCAAAAATCCGTTGTGGTTTTATGCAATTTAGCTAAAAAATGTAGACCTACAAAACTGTCAGGTTAACTTATATGCTGTGATCTATACATCTCATCAATTTCTCGAAATCAACACTTAAGTTTAGAGAGTCAAACACTCCCCAAGGGTAGAAACAGAACAATGACACGTTACCATAAGAAAGTATCTCCTTGCTTAAGAAAACTTAACAAGAAGATCAACTAGAGAATAACACTATATAGAGTCTATTAAAACTAAAACAAAATTAAGCTGACACATGGGTTTTATATAACAGTTATATATAAATGCACTGGTTGCCATAGAAATTAAGAAAACAGTTCTGCCCCGAAAAGAACACTAACAAGGGGTTGATATCATGAATAATTGTTACTTTTCTGTCCAAATAATTTCTATTTTATTTTTTCCATAGCAACCTGTTATGGTCCATGTGGTAAACTGCCTGATGCTTGAAGTTTGAGGGAAATCTAAATTGAACTGCATTTACAGATTAACACACATTATGTCCACATATAAATTAATTCCTCAAAGAGGCAAACTCCTATTTAACTAACTAGATTAGGTATGACTAAGCAAGTAAGAGTCCAACAAATGTGTCTGTAGACACAAACTTGTTACTTACCAAGCAGTATATAAAGTCAGACCTTTAACTCACATCTCATATACAATGCTCTCTCACCTGATGCTTGACAATCTTCATATCTTCGGGAGACTCTTCTTTCATCTCCTTAAAAAAAAAAGACTAATTAAAAACTGATATGCTAATTATAATGACTACTAGTGGATCACATCTTAATCTACAGAATCTTACTTTGCCCACCATTCCTTGGGTTAAAAAAAAATTGTTGCGTTTTTCCACTCCCATAGGTTAGATAATGTCACATACTGAAAATAAGGGCTGCTGTCAGCATCCTTGGAATTGTCAACATCTAGAACAATTTTACTTTTTAAATGAAAACTGGGTAGATATTTCTGCAGTGTACCCCCAACTTTGAAGATGCTCAATAAATGACTGTTGAATGAATGAACCTTTGGAAGAACCAAGTTTAGATAAATTAATGCATTTGAACATCAAAATTTTTCAAAGTAAAAAGTATACCTGGACCATCTTGTACATTACATAGGAATGAAATAAAATAAGACTGAAAGGGAAAAAATAAGTTGATAAATTTACCTTTCATTATATACTTTCTAAAAGAGCATACCTGGGTTTCTGTTTCTTTTTCAAAACCCCAAAACCTTATCATCTGTAGAGTTAATAAATGAAATAAGTTTTTCCAAAAGAGGAAGGATCGATTTTCAAAGGATATTCCTATTTTAGAAAAATAAAATTTTTTATGGCACTCACTTATACAGGTAGGATTTAAAATAGATCATACTGAAAAACATAATGCATTAAGCAAGATTCATTTTAAATAGTACAAGGTGTGTGGTAGGAAAATCATCTAAAGTAACTAGAGATGAATCAGTCCACAGTGTAAAACATTTTATTATATTAGCCAATTCATGGTGGCGTTCACACAGCTTATTTAATGGCCTATAGGCTGAGTAAATACATGTTATGTACTTATCAGGTGAAAAAATGCCAGTATCCTACCATATGCCGCAGCCCAGACAACAGGGACAACTGTTTTATTAACATCAGAGTCCTCAAGCTGAATCTCAGGGAGAGAAGTTCCTTCCTCTTCCCCTACAATGACTTCCATGTAAACTTCATCTGCTATTTCAGCGCAACCTAAATTTTAGAAATAATTGCTTGTTTATAACCCCAAATATTTAATAAATGGGTAAAAATTCCAAACAATGTAAATCTTTCAACTTTCAAATTTCAGTTTGGTTAATTTAAAAATTTATAAATTTAATTTCAATTTATATTAGGCACTTTTGGAGGCTAGTGCCACTAGGAGACAATCATTTACCAAAATTCTTATTCTTCTCTTAGAACCAAGTCCTATGGAAATGGCTTTTAAAAATTTTATAAAAACATGTGCGCTTGAAATATATGGAATGATCATACATTCTATCAGGCATTATACATTTATTTGCCTGACAGTCTTCTGGGACTCAGAAAATATTTCTCATAGAAATAATACTAGAAAGTGGTCCATACTATCTCATATACTATATTATAAATGAAATGCAGTACTATACATGTAATAAAAAAATCATCAAAAATACTAATTGAAAAAAATTTAAAATTAAAATTATACATGTATATAATGCTAGTGATCAAGAATATGTGGACACTCTTCAATAGGCCAGATTTTAAGAGATTCTACTGAGGAGAGAAAGCATTAATGAGTTTCATTTAACAAAACAATATTGCGGTAAGAAAAAAAATATTTAAACCTAGAGAGCCACAATATACTTTATATAAAATAATCTGTTTACATTTAACCTGTTAAATAGAAAATTGTCTTGAATTTTTGCTTTTCCTTTGATTCACATACTGGGATCCTGGATGACTACAGAAGAAATGTGGGGGAAAATATGGGAAAAAAGTATCCCTCTTCTCCCAAGTTTGTCTTCTCTCTATTAACCAAAAACAGACACTGGTCTAAGTTTCCCACATTCCCACAGAATTCTGGTATAAGTTAAGTTAAACCTCAATCTCTCATCTCCTACTGTGCCTCTTTCCTTACCAATGAATAAAAAAATAAAGAATTTAGAGACCAAATAGAAATTATTTGATTAAACTATTTTCCTATCCATCAGAATCTTCTCCACTCATTTGTTCTGGTATTTTCAGTTGTAATATATTACTCATGTTTGGGGGTGGAATTCAGCACCCTATGACTTCTAGGGAAGGAAACTTGGAGTAGGTATCAGAGTGCAGCACAGGTAAAGCCCAATATTGTCAAGTTAATGCAGTGAAATGGAGGCTCTTACCCTTCTAGGGCAAGGCAACATTGTGTTTTTCTCAGCATAGTAAGAAGACAGGAATAGCCTTAGGAAAGGGCTGCATTCCTATACTGAGGTGAGGAGAAAGTAGGCAGAGAGTAAAATGTCTTTATAAGGAAACATGTAGTATGTCAGGAAAGGAAACCTGAGGAGGTTTGATCGTCCTGTGGTACTTAGCCCCACAAAACCTTAAGCAGCAACTGCTTGGAGACCATCAACAGCATAAGAAATCAAACTCCTGGCAGCTTGGCTTGGAAGCATACTTACATAAGATAACCCCTTAGTGACAGGAGAACAAACCATCAGCCCTTCCATTGCTAAATCCAGAGAGAAGCCAACAGTGCCCACTGCCATGTGGAAAGAACACTGGCAGTGGAGTTAGATAACCATTAAAATCCTGCCCTTCACACTTAATATTGGAATGATCTTGGATAAACTGTTTTCCCTGAATCTTTTTTTTCCTTCCATAAGACAGAGAAAATATCACCTATCTCAGATATGAGTGGTAAGAATTAAATGAGATAACATCTTGCAACATATTCAGTAACGCACAGAAAGTAGGTACTCAATAATTACATATTCGTGAGCTTCACTGACGTCAGGAGCTGTATGTTGCTCATCTCTGTATTTCTAGTATAGTATATTAAGATATATTATCTAACGTTTGGTGATTTGAACAATACATGTACAAATGAATGGTCAAAAGGACCCTTCTCTTTTAAATTATTTACAGCAAAGGGTCAAAGGGTCAGGCTTATTTTATTGAACTTTGTTCCTATACAGTGCTTGTATCTCTGAGATTTTTTTTTAAAGAATGCATGATGGCTACTGATAAGTCACTACAGTGCCCTTATTTTCTTACTGATATCATCTTCTTCTTGAGAAGAATCTTTAACTGCCATGTAAACCATCTTCTCCCGCTGCATTCGGCTCTGGTCAAGCACTCCAGCTACTGAATGTCCACTGGTGTATTCACTCTCTGTGACAATTTCTGTTCCACCTTAAAAATTAAAACACATATTAAAATAGAGAAGTATCATGGAATAATCACCTAAATTAATAAGGAGAATATATAGAAATATTTCCCTTTAGAAAAAAATAAATTCCAAAATAAATTTCAAAGTGCCAAGAACATTTTCCTATAAATTACACTTTAAATTTTCAGCTATCACTGAGATAGCTGTTCATCCTTACATCAAACTTATATGCCAAGCAGTATATAAGTCTTTTATATGTATTTACCCATTTAACCCTCACAACAGCCTTACTAGGTAGCTGTTATTATTACGGGCATTTTATGGATGAGGAAACAGACAGAAGGGGGTTAAGTAACTTATCAAAGGTCACTTAGCTAAGTGGCAGGACCTATTTAAAACCCAAGCAGCCTGCCTCTAGAATCCATGCTCGTAAACACTCATTATAGTTTCTTAATCTAAACCAAATCCTCTCCAATCATTTGTTTTTGATATTTTCTGCTGTAATATTCTACTCATGTTTGAAAGAATCGAAGAATGACATATTCTGCATTCCTGCTTTACATTCATATACAATTTTTAAAAGTAGATTATCCCCAAAGAAACATATAATAAAAAACTATGCTTTGAGAATGTTTTTAAACTAGTCCTCAGAAAACAGAATAAATTATAACTCCTATTAGAGCAATAAATTAAAATTAGTATTTGTACCTATTTCAACATCATCTTCAGCCTCTGCTTTAAATATATACACTTTTATTACTTCTGAACCAAACCCATCTTCTTTAACATCTTCTTGTGAACCATCACTGCCAATTTTTAATGGTGTATTCCCCATATGCTCTAATTTCTCTCCAACATCATCCACTATAAAATATAAACAAAATTAATTCAGTCAAAAAGTACCATTGACAAAAAACAAAAGAAGAAAAATTACCACTGACATTTACTGGGTGTTAAGCTGAAAGTGTAACGTGAAATAATGTTAACCACCTACCTATTGTATTCACTTAATAACCTATTATGAAGCCATTAAAAGTGTTATGGTTCATGAATAATAGACATTGGGGACTTCAAAAAGGCGGGGGGAGGGGAGATTGTGAGGGTTGAAAATTTATCTATTGGGTACAATGTTCACTATTCAGGTGATAGGTACACTAGAAGCCCAAACCCCACCACTACACAATATTACATCCATGTAATAAACCTGTACATGTGCAACATAAATCTATAACAATAAAATTATTTTTAAAAATTAAAAAAGTGTCAAGGTTCATGAGAAACAGTATACATGATCAGTTATATTACATAATCACCATTATATAAAAACCTATTTATAGATTTCAATTAATAGATACAAAATACTTAACCATATAGCTTTAATTAAAATGGCTTCATATTTCATCACTTTCAACATTTTCAGGTAAATCCTAACACCAAATTTAATAACAGAAAAATTAAGAACATAAAACATATATTACTCATAAAATGAGTTCACATAAACAACAGGTCCCAAATTAAATAGTGGTTGTTTCTAAAACAAATTAGCATACAAGATCTAGGATTAAAAAAATAAACACAAAGAACACCTAAATGACTATAAAAAGGGCTTTTCATAAATCATGGAAATAAAATCTGAGTAAATACTCTAATTTCTGCAGGGTCAATGGAAGACAACTTCAAGCCATAAATTTTGTATATATCTAGATTTTGCAATGTATGCTTTACTTCAAAATTATATGTAAGGGAAATAAATGGGTATTTCCCCCTCTTTTGCCTTCTTAAAAGTAAATCATATATAAAGATAAGGCAACAGTATTTGGGCCTATTTCTTACATTTTAAATATACTTAAAATTTTTGATTCTCCACTATATAGTCTTTTAGGATAACACTTAAGTTTACATGAATATTATGCATGAACTATGCAATGACTAGATTAATAAACTCTGTCCTCTGACCATAAATAATATTCAAACAATATATTCCTCCTAAATATTATATGCCTATAATTTTTTATTTTAATGCTGTTCCTATAAAAACACAAATGTAATCTAAATTGAAAATCTACTCCTCATTATATATATCACAGTACTAAATATGAAACATCAAATTGTGAAGCCCCTACATACATCTAACAATTCTAGAACCATTAAAAACAGAATAAAGTGGCATTAAAAAGCTATTAATTCAGCACTCCTAAAAACAATTTTAGCAAGGTCTAAATGGGTCAAAGTCTAGATTTTCCTTACTTCAGTTTCAAACTTGATACATACAACTTCAAAAATATTCCTTAGGCCTTTCAACATAGTGGAAAACAACACATATCAAAATTTATTTTTACATTGCAGAGTTACTTTAACTTTGTGATTAAATATAAATGATTCTATCCTATTTACAAATTTTAATAGCTTATTGTCTATGAAAGAAAGCATCCAAATGATCAAAATAAAGACTACATATTTTCATTCCATCACAGCTCCTAATTATATTACTAAACTTTTGGCAACGTTTTTGACAATGGGACAAATTAAAATAAAAAAAATGATTAAGTATTTGATATCACCGGCTTAACAGCTTCTCTTATAAAATAATGTTGAATAAAAATGACATTATAGAAAAAATTATCATTAAGTTTTCAGAAAAAAACTATATTCTCATTCTTTAATTAAAAACAGATTAAAAAAACTTCAAAAAGTGTTCAAAATACAAACTTTTAGGCTGAAATAACTTATGGTAGATTAATAAAATAATAAAAATACTCTCATTTTATAAATTCTGCTTTATTATACATGAATAGTTTAAAGTGATCGCAGTTCCTTCTGGGATAAGCTGAGTTAAAACTATTATTCACAAAATTAAAGTTCATGAAATGAAAGTCACATTTTTTTCACCACTTCTCAATAGTTTTGTACCATAATTTTAGCATTAAGTATGAAATTACTAATACTATTCTCTCTGATTCTATTTCTACCTTTTCTTAAGGTTCATACTTCTAAGTTTAATGCATTAATTTTTACTTAGATTCCTCAGAATGAGAAATTTTGAAATGTACTAACTGAACTTATTCTATATTTTAAGTTCACAGAAGATGATAAAATTATTAAAGATGTTGGCATGCAGTTTTAAGAGGTAAACTATCAACTTGAACAAGATTTATTCTATATTCTTTGTTATGGAAAGTACGAAATTAACAAAGACTTAATAGGCAATCAACTGACTTTAGAAATAAATCCCCAAAGGCCCTTCTTAATGCAGATAATACTCAAAGAACTTTAAATTCAAGCTTAACTTTTTTGCTTGTTGTAAGGTATGCAACATTCAAGTCCAATAGTGTTATTTCTCAATCCAGCAATAAATGAGTAATAAAATACCCACCACAGAATTCTTCTGGTACTAAATATAATATAAGAAAGTGAGGTGCATTGTTTGCCAACACTGCAAAGTTTGATAACATTCAATTTTTTTTTTATGGCCCACTCGCACAATTTAATTAAAATTTCATTTTAGTAAAATGTACAATATAACATTCCTTTTTAAAAGTTAGGTAGGCTTTTTATTTTACTTGTTGTATGTTAGTTACATCTACCAAAATTATATGGTGAGTATGGTAAAAAAAACAAAACAAAACAAAACAAGAAACTATACAGTATACTGATATACCACAGCAATGGGATTAGGCAATATACAAAGGATCTGTATTTCACAATAGTGAAAAAGTTACCTTTATATTTCAGAGGTATGCCACTCCCAGGTATATACTCAAGAAAACTAAAAATATGTACCTACACAAAAACTTGTACACAAATGTTCATGGAGCATTATTCATAATAGCCAAAAAGTGGAAACAACCTAAATGTCCATTAACTGATGGATGAATGGATAAACAAAACGTGATAATACCCATATAATGGAACGTTATTAGTAATACTGAATGAAGTACAGTTGACCCTTGAATAACATAGGTTTGAATTGTGCAGATCCACTTATCCATGAATTTTCTTCTGCTCTGCTACCTCTGAGACACCAACCCTTCTTCTTCTCCCTCCACAGACTACTCAATGTGAAGACAATAAGGATGAGGACCTTTATGATGACCCACTTCCACTTAATGAATAGTAAATATATTTTCTTTTCCTTATGATTTTAACATTTTCTTTCCTCCAACTTACTTTATTGTAAAAATACAGTATATAATACATATAACATACAAAACTGCTACTGGTAAGGCTTCTGGTCAACAGTAGGCTGTTAGTAGTTATGTTTTTGGTAAGCTGAAAGTTACATATGGCTTTTCAACTGTGTGTATGTCGGCGGGGGGGTGGGGTTCAGCACCCCTAACCCCTGCATTGTTCAAGAGTCAAATGTACTGATATATGTGATGACATGAATGACCCTTGAAAACATTATGTGAAGTAAAAAAAGCCAGACATAAAATGCCACATATTGTATAACTCCATTTATATGAAATGTCCAGGATAGGCAAATCTATAGAGGCAACTCTGTGAATATACAAAAAACCACTTATTTGCACACTTCAAATGGGTAAATAAAATGATGTGTAAATTATATCTCAAAAAAACCACTATAGTTTCTAAAATTATAAAGGCGTTAACTTTTTTTACCCCTGAAATTAGAGAAGTTTGAATGAGATTTCCCATCATGATGTTAACAAGATATTTTGCTTCATACAAAATTATGTTCCTTAAGCAAAAATCCTCAAGAAAATACCAGTAAACTAAATTCAACAGCACATCAAAAACTTAAAACACCATGATCAACTAGGTTTCATTCCAAGGATGAAAGGTTGGTTCAACATATGCAAATCAACAAATGTGATTCACCACACAAACAGAATTAAAAGCAAAAACCATGTGATTATTGCAATAGATATGGGAAAAGCTTTTGATAAAATCAAAATGTATTAGCCCTTCATGATAAAAACTCTCAAGAAACTAGGCATCAAAGGAACGTATCTCAAAATAATAACAGCCATTTATGACAAAACCACAGCCAATATCAAACTGAATGAGCAAAAACCGGAAGCATTCTTCTTGAGAACTGGAATAAGACAAGGATGCCTACTCTCATCACTACTCTTCAGCATAGTATTAGAAATCCTAACCAGAGCAATCAGGCAAGAGAAAGAAATAAAAGACACCCAAACAGTAAAATAAGTCAAACTATCTCTCTTTGCTGATAATATGATTCTATACTTAGAAACCCTAACGACTCTGCCAAAAGGCTATTAGAAGTGATAAACAATTTTATCAAGGTTTCAGGATACAAAATCAATGTACAAAAATCTGTAGCGTTTCTACACACCAACAACATCCAAGCTGAGAGCCATATCAAGAATGCAATTACATGTACAATAGCCTCAAAAAATACCCAGGAATATATTTAACCAAGTAGGTGAAAAACCTCTACCAGGAGTACTATAAAACACTAATAAATGAAATCATAGATGACACAAACAAAGGAAAAACATACCATGCTCAGGAATTGGAAGAATCAATATCATTAAAATGGACATACCACCCAAAGCAATCTACAGATTCAATGCTATTCCTATCAAACTACTAACGTCATTTTCACAGAACTGGAAAAAACTACACTAAAATTCGTATGGAAGCAAGAAAGAAATAGCCAAAATAACCCTAAGCAAAAAGAACAAAGCCAGAGGCATCAATTACGCAACTTGAAACTACACTACAAGGCTACAGTGACATAAACAGCATGTTACTAGTACAAAAACAAACACATAGACCAAAGGAACAGAAAAGAGAACCCAGAAACAAAGCCACATAACTACAACCTACTAATCTTTGGCAAAATCAACAAGAGTAAGCAATGAGAAAGGACTCCCTATTCAATAAATGGTGCTGGGATAGCCGGGAAGCCATATCCAGAAGAATGAAACTGGACCCCTACGTTTTACCATACAAAATTTAGCCAAGACGGATCAAAGATTTAAAGATAAATCCTCTAGCCATAAGAATCCTAGAAGAAAACCTAGTAAACACTATTCTGGATATTGGCCTTGAGAAAGAATTTATGACTAAGTCCCTAAAACCAATTGCAACAAAAGCAAAAGTTGACAAGTGGGAACTAATTAAACTAAAGAGCTTCTGCACAGCAAAAGAAACTATCAACGGAGTAAACAGACATCCTACAGAATAGGAGAAAAATATCCACAAACTATGCAACTGACAAAGGTCTAATACCCAGAATCTACAAAGAACTTAAACAAATCAGCAAATAGAAAACAAGTAACTCCAATAAAAATGGGGAAAAGGCAGGAACAGACACTTCCCAAAAGAAAACATACAAGTAGTCAACAAACATAGGGAAAAATGTTCCACATCACTAATCATCAGAGAAATGCAAATGAAAACCACAATGAGACATCACCTCACACCAGTGAGAATGACATTATTATTATTATTATTATTATTATTATTATTATGCCTGTTCATACTGACAAAGCTATTTTTTAAAATGTTTTTATTTCAATAGCTTTTTGGGGAATAGGTGGTGTTTGGTTACATGAATAAGTTATTTAGTGGTGATTTATGAGATTTTAGTGCACCCATAACCCAAGCAGCATACACTGTACCCAATGTTTACTCTTTTGTCCTTCACCACCCCCAACCCTTTCTCCCAAGTCCCCAAAGTCTAACGTATCATTCTTATGCTTTGCATCCTCATAGCTTAGCTCCCATATATGAGAGAGAACATATGATACTTAGTTTTCTGTTCCTGAGTTACTTCACTTATAACAGTCTCCAATTCCATCTAGTTTGCTGCAAATGCCATTATTTCATTCCTTTTTATGGCTGAGTAGTGTTCCATAGTGTATATATACCACATTTTCTTTATTCACTCGTTGATTGATGGGCATTTGGGCTGGTTCCATATTTTTTTTGCAATTGCAAATTGTGCTGCTATAAACATGCATGTGAAAGTATCTTTTTTGTATAATGACTTATTTTCCTCTGGGTAGATGCCTAGTAGTGGGATTGCTGTATCAAACAGTAGATCTACTTTTAGTTCCTTAAGCGATCTCCACACTGTTTTCCATAATGGTTGTACTAGTTTACATTCCCACCAACAGTGTAAAAATGTTCCCTTTTCACTGCATCCATGCCAACATCTACTATTTTTTTTTTTTTATTATGGCCAGAATGGCCATTACTAAAATGTCAAAAAAAAAAGGAAAAAAAAGATATTGGTAAGGCTGTGGAGAAAAGGGGACACTTAAACACTGTTGGTGGGATGTAAATTAGTTCAGCCACTGTGGAAAGCAGTTTAGAAATTTATCAGAGAACTTAAAACAGAACTACCATTCAACTCAGCAATGCCATTCTGGGTATATATCCAAAGGAAAACAAATAATTCTACCATGAAGACATATGCACTTGTGTGTTCATCACAGCATTATTTACAATAGCAAAGACAGGGAATCAACCTAGGTGCCCATCAACAGTGGACTGGATAAAGGAAACATGATATATATACACCACAGAATACTATGCAGCAATAAGAAAAGGAGAAATCACATCCTTTGTAGTAATATGGATGCTGCTGTGGGCCATTATTCTAAGCAAATTAATGCAAGAATGGAAAATCAAATACTGCATGTTCTCACTTATAAGTGGGGTCTAAACATGGGGTCCTCATGGACATAAAGATGGCAACAACAGACATTGGGGACCCCTAGAGGTGGGAGGGAGGGAGTGGGGCGAGGACTGAAAAACTGTTGGGTACTATGCTCAGTACCTGGGAGATGGGATCATTATACCCATACAAATCTAAAATAAAAGTTGAAACCAAACAAACGAAAAAAAATAAAATTATATTCCTCAAAGGAGTCCTTATATTTGATACATGAGGTAGTTATCAAAATAATTATTCTAACTTAGAATATTCCAGAAACTTTTTAAAAAATCTTTTGCAGAATTAAATCATAGAAGATAACACAAGGTATGACTATTCACAATACATGACATCTAAATTTTGGACTACTTTAATATCAAACAGTTTAAATTAATGAATACTCTTTCAAAGACATACTGAATTTATTTTAGTATAGACTACCAACTTTTGCCACATCATTTTATATGATAACCATAACTATGTCTTTTAAAAAATGCCACATTAAGATGTAAATATGGAGTTGCTTTAGTAATCTATATCTATTTAAAAATAGGTAACAATATTTGCAGTCTTTTAGTGACTTACATCATTCTCTTAAAAACAATGTAAAAATTCACCTTCAAAAGTGTTTATATAAGAAAAAAGTTAACATGCTAAACTTCAGAATTAAATTTATAAATTAAAGAAATCTAGTTTATTTTCAGCTTTAAATTCTCTGACACACATATGCATACAATCACTTTATACACACATAACACACACACTCTACCTGGCTATTAACTTCCCAGTCAACCATTTTTGTATTTTAAAAATAAAAGAATAAAAATCTTCCCTGGAAAAGTAAAAAAAAAATTGTCTAATCTTTACTACTTGTAGCATGATCCCTTCAAATTTAATAACTAATATACCTACTCCTTTAAGCTCCATCAATAACTTATCAAGATATTTTCTATTTTTGTTGCTGCTCTCATAAACCCATCATTTAAAATGAGAACAAAATATTTCTATCTTCCCGCTTCAGATAGAATGTTTTAAGAATCTTGCAAAGCAGTCTAAAATAAACATGTTAAATGGTTTTGCATAAAATATACATGCACATATTTAGGCAAATGCAATATAAACACAGGGAGAACTGTAGGACATTATCTGAGTTTATGATTTACTTTTCAAGTATTTAATTTAAAAATCAATACAACATTTCTTAACATATTATGCTTAAGTTCCCAAGAAAAACTTAATTGACAATTCCAGTGCCTGTCATATTAAAAAAAAAAGCAGTGGCTACATAAGAAAGTTCCCATGTTGAAATATATATATTTGTCATTAAAATTTTGTATCAATGTTCTTCTTGTTGCCAAATCTATACTTCTATTTTAAGATACTAATAAACTGCATTCTTTTACTTCATTTCAGGTATGAATTTTCATTGAGTAAATTAAAAACATGAGTAAACTCAAAAGAGCATCTTAATGACACCACTTCAAAAAATTATTTTTCAAAAAGATTCCCCCATAACTTTGATTATCCCTCATCCCAGAAAACTTTTCCATATTACATAAATCAATCTCCTGAGTAATTATGGGCTTTATGTTTCACTTACAAGATATCATTAAGTAGTCTTCAGAAGTGCTCTTGACATCATCATCATCATCATCTTCGGTTTTTATAGTAACTGTAGAACCAGGAACACCTCCAGCTGCTTGAATCACAGTTTCTGTATCTGAATTAGTTACAAGAACCTCCTCTGATACCATTGTGGGAGAGTCGACTCCTGAAACACAATCTTGGACCACATGTTCTAGGTGTCCATTAGGACCAGTAACAAGGTCAGCCACGAAAACCTGCTCTGGTACCCTAACGGTTTCTGTAATTAGTTCAGAAGTCAAGATGTGATCACCATCATCTTCCTCTAAATCCTCTTCAATGGCAACATCAGCTTCAAGTACCGCTTCAGGAACAATCACACCTTCTGTTACTACATCAGTCTCTGTGATGATGTCAGGTCCATGGACAACTTCAGCTGCAAGGCCATGATCAAGAGTTATCCCATCATCTGTGACAACATCAGAAACTAATACAGCTTCAGGAACTGAAACAACGATATGGTCTCCATCGATATGTGCAGTACCAGCCATTCCAGCCACTATAATACAAACAATTATCCAAAAAAGGTAAAGTTATTTTATTAATTAGAGTACTGTATTTAATAAATCAAATGCTATAAATATTTCTGAAATATTAAGTAATCTTGGCCAAATAAATCATTTTTTTAAAATCACTGACAATTTAACTGCAATTAAAACCACCAACAAGTAGGAATTGGGTTAGAGTTGGGTGAAAACAATGTTAGTAAAATCTACATGAAGACCTTAAAATAATATACTTTATTTTCAAGTAAAACATAAAAGCCATAATGAGATATCACTACACCCCAATTAAAACAGTTAACATAAAAAACAGTGATACCACCACAGGCTGGTGAGGATGTGGAGAAACTGGATTTCTCGACTGTTACTAGTGCAAACGTAAAATAGTAGCAGCCACTCTAGAAAATAGTTTGGCGATTTCTTACGAAACTAAATATGCACTTACTATACAATCCAAACATTGCAATCTCGGGCATTTTTCCCCAGAAAAATGAAAATATGTTTATACCAAAAACTGTACAGAAATATTCCTAACAGCTCACTGTAGCTATTACTCATAGTAGCAAAAAATTAAACACAACCCAAGTGTCCTTTAGCAGGTTAATGGCTGGTTCCACCAACTCTGGCACATCCCTACTATGGAATACTACTCAGCAATAAAAATGAACACACTATTGATAAATTCAACAACCTGAATTTCCTCCAGAAAATTTTGCTGAGGGAAAAAAAGACAATCACCAAAGGTTACGATACTGTATAATGTATAAATGGAATAATTTATATAATCTCAAAACAATAAAACTGGAGAGATGGAGAACAGATTATTGGTTGCCAAGGGTGTGTGTGTGTGTGTGTGTGTCTGTGAACACACAGGGATAGCATATATATAGTGATAGAACAGCTCTGCATCTTCATTGTGGTGGTATTTACACAAATCTATATGTGGGATAAAACTGCATAGACTGTATACACTCACACACACACACACACAAATGTATGTTAAAAATGGTGAAAACTGAATTAGGTCTGTAGTCTAGTTAACAGTAATGAGTGAATGTTAATTTCCTGGTTTTTGTATTGTACTACAGTTATGTAAGATGCCACCATTACAGGAAGGTAAGTAAAGGGTACACGGAGTCTATGTACTCCTTTCCTCTATTGCTTGTGAGTCTACAATTGTTTCAAAAAATTAAAACAAAAAGGCACAAAAACATAAAAGAATACTAATATGTTAAGTAGGTTAATAAAATGTTTTACTATAAAATGTGTATTATAAACATGAAAGTGTCTGAACTTCTTTAACTTACAAGAATTACTATATCCAAAATTGGAAGGCATCTTTCAACACCTGATTTAGGGAGAAAAACTCTCTACTCATCTTAGACTAAGATTTGGTTTGATAATAGTAAATCTGTAGGAACAAAGCTTTAACATTTTTCTTGAGCAGCATGGTAAACACCAACTCCTACCTGCCCTGTAAATATTGTACGAGTGTAAAATCCCTTCACGAGGAATTCTGCTAAGTTCTGCTCCCTGAGGTGGTACAAACACAAATTAAGAGGGTTTGTGGATCTGGTTATAATAAATTATCTACAATAAATCATCTAGTACAAAACCTTTTGATCATTTTCTATAAAGTAGTACCTGAAAGAGTGTTATTTGTCATATAGTGTTCATTATTTTAAATCAATTCATTATGGAAGTTAGTTACCAAGTTAGGATGGAGACCAGTGGACACCATCAATACCCTAACACATCAAAGAACAAGGTGAAAAGGGAAAGCTGTGCTTTCAACAGAGTTTTGGGGATACTTTCCTTTCAACCCTTTTAAATCCTTCTCGCCATTCTCAAACTTTCACCTAAACCACTAAATTACCCCAAAAGGACACAGTCACAATCCTGGAAGTCTGGTACACGAAGAGAGTATGTATAAAACAAGTATTTTTAATTCAGTTGTCACTCCACTGGGCATTTCAGAGATGGGGATGAGGTGGGGGTTCAAATTTAGCATTTAATCAGACTGGAAATGTGGTTTATTAGTAAGGAAAAAATTAAAATATTAATCCTGTAAAATTAACTATACTGGAATTCTATATATCTAAACAATAAAATTACTAATTCACAAAAATCTTCTCACAAACCAAAGATTTAAAATATGGGAAATTCCATTTATTTTAGAACACTGCTGAAGATTAGTCTGGTTCCTGAAAGTAGATCATAGGGAAGGAAAGAAGGGTAGAATAATGCTAGTGCTGACCTGGGTTCAGATCAACCTGGTTGGGTGGATTCTAAGAAGATAGACTGAAGGAGCAGTGCTAGTTCACCCAGCCTCTAGCAGGAACTTACAAGTCAAAATAGATCAGATCTAAAAAAGTAAATAAATAAATCCAAATATTTTTTTTTTATCCTGAACCAAATGCTCTCAAGGATCCTAGAACAAGAACTGATTAGTCCCTCACAGGGTACCAGCAGATTACTTAAACCAAGATCCAAGATATCTCTAATTAAATTTTGCTTGTTCCTCTTATCAGTTCATCTGTTACATTCCACTGACTTTCTAAACAGTCACTTAGCTATAGATTAGCTATATTTATTGTGTACTGACTATCCAACAAGCAACCTACTAATACAAGTATCATCTCATTTAATCCTCAGAACAACTATATAAGGTGAGTGCGAGTATCCTCATTTCAAATAAGGAGGAACTATGGTTTACAGATGTTATATAAGGTTTCCACAAGGTCCTAGCTGGAAACTGAACTCATTGTTTGACTCCAGGCTACCTGTTTTCTACTTGCCTGGGAAGAGGTTAGAGTATATTTACCCTAAATACTATTTTTTAAAGAGATGGGTAAGATTAAGTGAAGCACAGCTAGAGGAATAGCTTGAGATAAAGAGTAAAATGGCCTATCACGTGGTCATTCATTTAAATTTTAAATCATTTAGTAAACAGCATTAAATTGCATTAATAATTTATCTTACTAGCTTAGAAAATTATAAACAATAAGAAAAAAATCATTTAAAAAGTATAAAATTAAATACTCAGGCAACAGTAAGAAACATGTCCTGATTTCAAGTATTTCCCATTTTATTAAAGTTATTTCATTTAAATATGAATACTTGGAACATCACCAGAATGACAGCATAAAATCTATTACATGTCAGGTCTGTCTTGGGCCACTATCTAAGGGTATTTTGCTATTTATATCCCAAAACAACACAGGCTTTTTGCAGCATTAAAATCTTAAACAACAATTAAATTCAATCTCACACTTCAAGAACAGCTATTATACTGAGACACCAGTAAGGTTATTGAACAAAGTTGTAAATTTCTAAGTCTCATACATTCTTCAAAATAAATTGGTCCAATGAATTCTGCATTAAATTAATGTTTTAGATTTTCTGTATTGTACCATCCAAGAACCTTACAGATTTTGAAGATCTTATGCCACAGTGTTCTTATTTGGTTAGCTCTGTGTATGTTAAACTCTAAGTTTCACAGATGTCAATAATTTATGGGGTTGCAAATATCTAAGTTTTGATGCTAACAGAATTTAAAGAGAATGTATCTAATTTCTAATGAAATTTTAGAATTTAGAAATTTTAACAAGGAGGTAAAATAAGCATGGGGGGCTGCTTTCAGAAGAAATCTAAGTTATCAGGGCAAAAATTTCCAAAAGTCCCCCAATAAAGTTCTTTTTAGGTTTAGGTCTGTTTGACAACCTTTGCATTTCACAAAATATCATACAAAAAATGAAAATGCCTATAAATGAAATTGTGCTTGGAACTGCATATCAAAAATAGAGTGAGAGTTACTGCCTTTTAAGAGTTCAGAATTTACCAAGGACAAATGGCAACTTAACATATTTTAGGGCAACATTATCTCTAAGCACAAATGAGTGAGCATTACCCATATTAGTTATTCTTTATCTAATAGCAAATTCAGAAAAATAGTCTCCCCAAAATGCAAAGTAATTTAATTCCCATTGATTTATATACCTTAAGAGAGCATAAAAATAAGAATGCATCATTTGAAAAAACCACTAACTCAAAATACTACCAGACAGCTAAATCATAAACAGGTATATAACAACAACAACAACAACAACAAAAAGTGCCTTTAAACTTTTTTCTGATATAAATCGGTTTACTCTATTAAATTCATTTTAGAGGGCTTTAAATGATAATATGAAAATACCAATTAAAAATTAGAAGCAGTTTGCAAACCTTTCAATTTTATTATTTCTAAAAAGGGAGAGGATAGTGAATAAAAATCTTACTTTCTACATATTTATGTGGTTATAACTGTGTATAGGTATATGTGTGTATATATATTCTCCTCGATTCAAATAAAAAAAAATTCCAAGAGGCTGTGCTATTTATTTTGCGGTTTCAGGTATGCCTTCGCATACTGTCACATGCCTCCAAAGGCACTCATACTCCAATCTAAGATGCAAAGTTTATTTTGTCAAACACAAAATATTTCTAGTGGATTAAAAATATTTCAAGAACCCAAATATCTATCAACTGATAAACCAAATGTGGTGTACTCATACAATAGAATATCATTGGCAGTGAAAATGAATGAAGTATATACTGATACATGCTATAACATGGATGACACTTAAAAACATGCTAAGTGAAAGAAGCCAGACACAACGACCATTTATTATATGATTCCACTTATACAAAATGTTCAGAATAATTAAATCCATAGACAGAAAGATTAGTGGCTGCCTAGGGCTGGTGGGGAGAGACAGAATGGGGAAGGACTGCTAATGGGTATGAGGTGTCTTTTTTTAGGATAAGAAAATGTTCTAAAACTAGGTACTAGTGATGGGTATACAATTTTGTGAATATGCTAAAAACCAGTGAGTTGTATACTTTATAAAATGGGTGAGTGGAATGGTATGTGAATTATATCTGAATAAAAAGTGAAGAAGAAAAAACACATATGTTAAGTATTTCAATATGCATATTCTAGTCCCCTAACAACTAAAAGAAAAAAAGTAGTAGATGTAATAAAGGAGTAATCAATCCTAAAGACAATGAGGATAAACAATGGAAAGGAAGGTTAAGAGGAACATTATGTAAATATTCACCAGTACCTATCAGATATTTTTTTCATCTTTTGAAAGGAATCACACTTTAGTAGCTAATAGGCAACCTCTTCAGGAATGAAGTGAGTTTTGGCACTTCATCAAATGGTATAGGAGAGGTAATACTTTGTATTAAATGGAGAAACTACTATATTACTTCCATTTTTAAAAATATCTTATTTTAAAAGGTAAAAAAGTAAAGTTGACATTTCAACCAAAATTTATTTACCATATTGAAATTCCAGTGTTCCATTATTCTAAAAACTATCAACTCTCCACTAAAGAATTCATGGGAACATCTTTAATCTCTTACTCTCTGGCCCTATTATCCTTCCTCTAGAATTTATTGATGAGTTTTTTTCACCCAAAGTCATTTCTAAATCATCCGTAGTCAACACAATTCACTTAAGCTTTCACAAGAATATATCCACGATTTCTTTATATTTCATCAATTAACTCACATCCAATCTTGGACTACTCAACTTTATTCATCAGAAAGAAATGTCAAAGAAATCTATAACTGGAGAGGACCTTAACTGTTATCTAGTGCAATCATTATAAAAGGGAATTCAGTAATTTATCCAAGTTTACACAGCTAGTTAACAGCACTGCCATGACTAGAATATGGCTTTACTGACTTCTGTTACTGTGGGATTTACTACAGGGGACCAAATGATACATTCAATCATATTATCAAGGAACAGTAGTAGCATTTTCTTAACTTAGCAAAGTATCACAGTTCTATTCCCTCATCACTAATTTCAGGTTCAACAATTCCGTATTACCTCGTTTCCTGTTCTTTTATCGCAGTTCACCATTTGTCTTTTCTGCTTTCACTCCAATCTTATCTTCAACTCTTCTGATCTCATCCCTGCCTTTTATACTTCAAATAGCTCTATCTCCTCTGTAATTCAGACTATCCCTGCCCAAATTCAATTTGTTTGTTGAATGTCAATGGGGTCTTGGCATCTTCATCAAAATGACTACTGTTAAGAGGCTACTTACAAAAAAACCTGGCCACAAGAGTAAGGAGTCTTTTCTTTTTCTTTTTCTTTTTTTTTTTTTTTTGAGACGGAGTCTCATTCTGTCACCAGGCTGAAGTGCAGTGGCACCATCTCAGCTCAGCTCACTGCAACCTCCGCCTCCCGGGCTCAAACAATCCTCCTGCCTCAGCCTCCTGAGTAGCTGGGACTACAGGCACGCTCCACCACGCTCGGCTAATTATTTGTACTTTTAGTAGAGACGGGGTTTCACCATGCTGGCCAGAATGATCTCGATCTCTTGACCTTGTGATCCGCCCGCCTCGGCCTCCCAAAGTGCTGGGATTACAGGCGTGAGCCACCAAGCCCGGCCTCTTTTTTTTTTTTTTTTTAAAAAAAAAAAAAAAAAAAAGAAAGAAATAAAAATGTATTCTAATGGTAACAACTTTTTGGGGAAATAGCATCACAATATAATTAATCACCTAGTACATTATTTTGCATATTGCTATATAAGCATCTTATTTTTTTAGTTGATGTAAGCACTTTCTTCCCCAACTTTATTAACAATGCAACTTAAAATGTATTTTAGAAAGCCAGTTTAACATTTCCTTCACGTGAGAGCTGATATATACTATCAGAACAGAATGTGATATAATCATGCAGTTATTTATGTAAATTGAGTTTTTCATTTCCAGTAACATATTACCACTATATTTCAAGTGTCCTTAACACAACCTTCCCCTAAATTATGAGTGATTTTAAGTAGCCCATTGATACACAGCTTTATGAGAATAAGCTCTACAAATGTATTTTCCTAGTAAAAGAACAAGTTTTCATTGTAATTCTCCCCTTCCTTAACTTATTTTTGATTTTTATTATCCCCTTACTTTTAAAAAAGAAAAAAAATACAACAAAGAAAATGCTTTACCAAAATCTTGCATAATCATGGTATGGGCCATTCTAGAGTCTGGCGTGTGCAATCCAAGACTTCCACCACCTGAATCCATACTTAGCAAAGTTCATTCACCAATATCTGCAAAAGAAATGGCTTTTAAAATAGTTTTAATATGTTTAGCCCAAAGTTAGTTGTTTTGAGAAAAAAAAAATGCAACTGACAATATGCCTTTCAACCAAGTGTGGAAAGCTCATTACAAAAGAAAGCAAAACAAAGAAAAATCATGGTTAGATGCTTTATGTGACAACTATAAATAAAAGAAGTGCCAAGTGGAAGTAAACCAAAAAATAATGGAGACGAAGGCACAGTCAAGCTGATGAGCCATAGGGAAGTGGTAGAAGAAAGCAAAACAACAAAACTGCAGTGCTAAAGTTCCAGTTAAAACATAGGTTATAAAAGAAGAACGAGATGACAACAAACAATAGTTAGGATATTTATACATTACTAGAGGACTCAGATGTCTAGTATTAGTGAATTTCATCCACTGGCTCTCATCCATTTCTTCCAGACCCAGATCAGCCCTGCAGCGGAGCTCTGCAGATAAACTTGCATTCACCTCTGGCTCCCAGGGTTCTACTTATAATGTAAAATGTTCTATCCCAGTTTCCCCGGAGTTCTTTGAACCAGTAAGGACTTCTGGCCTCACTCTACTACATTTTCTTGTCTCAGTTTTGAGGACTCATGAAACATGACTGCTTCCTAAATATGGTAAAAATAAGATCAATCACATATAAACATTTAGCAAATTACTTATCATATCATTTACTTGTAATTGTACAACTGATTTTTTATTAGTGATTAATAAAATTATGCTAGCTTCATGGTGGTTTTGAAAACAAGGGCTTAATCTATTTCATTTCAAATGACTTATCCTATATTTAAGATTATTTGATAGTATGGAACATAAAGTCAGATGCTGTCACTCAATATATTTCTTAGAAATATATATGTGCATTTTCTCTTCAAACATAAGATTCTAAGTAAATCAACAAAAACCTGTCTGTTTTATAAGGCATCTATCTCTTTTTCACGTAGGAGTGTTTAATAAATTGTACCGTATTGGACAACAGATAAAGCTGCATCCTTAATGAAAGTTTTAGAAAGGTGCCATGTAATACAACTTAATATATTCTTAAATAAATGGGATGGCTAAATTGGTATTCAAGGGGCAGGAGAGTCTCACAGAGTAACCCCTATCAATATTTCAGGTGTATACATAAATATGCTACAGAAGGTGACATTTCTATATATCAAACGATTCAGACAGAATTACTTTATGTACGAGCAAAACTTCACATTTTTAGAAAATTTTAGTTGTGTTTTATGTTTTTTCAAATGCCACATTGTTTTCTGCTTTGCTGTTATGCAAAATGAGGTCCAGAGGCCAAGACAGTTCACAATAAACTACCTGTGTGTTAACAAAATAAATCTGAAAGGGATTTGTTCTTAACATTTAAAACTGTGTACTATTCGGATTTTAATTAGAGCAATTACTTTCTTTACCACATAACTAATAGAACAACTACAAATGTCTTAAAATGTTTTTAAAAACTTAATTTTATTAAACTGTTAAATAAGATAAAACAGTAAGTAATTGGTTAATCACCTTTATATGAGTGTCTCGAAGAAATTGTAGATTTTCTTACATAAAGTAAAATCTGCAGTAATTTCTTTTTATTTTTCCTTCTGTGCTATGTTATTTTCTTTGGGAAAACGCTCTCTTTACCTATTATAAAAATACATTCAAAATCAGATACTTTAAAACATTTTAAACTAAGTTTCTTACACAACTTAATATTTTTCTTTACACTGAACTTGCATAGCGAGGCTGGGAAGGGTTCATATGCTCAAATCTGTAGTAATCTTAAAAGCAACCAAATGGATTCCAACAAAAACAACTACTGACTACATTAGCAATGTTTTTATACTTAGAATGCTACCACTTGATTAAACCAAAATCTTCTCTAAAGCACATCTTAAAAATCACAAACAACACCTTATTTTAGAAAGTGAAAGAGAACCAAGGGCAAGCTTTATCCTTGCCAAATCCATACTGAAAAGTCTGCACTAGCACTCAATGAAGTGTAAAAATTACAACACATAGTGCAACTATTATAAAAGTATTACACTGTGTGAATACCAAATAAATAAACTGGAGTATCTTTCCCCACATAGGAAGTTTCAATAAAATCAATAATAAATGAGGTATGAAAACAGCAGTGTGTTAAGTATTTAATAACCATTGGAGATAGCTAGGCTTCTTGGTCTTCTCCAGAGTGTATCTCACATCCTTACTGAATGGAGATAACCCACCAAGTACGTTTCAAGTAAACATCTTTCCATTAATGCATGGGGAGCAGAAATCACAAAAAGAAAATCTGTCTCTTCTAACATAGCTCATTCAGGACCTAGCTTCTCAGTGATGTCAATAGGGTGACGGATAGATGAGAAATGGTAAGGCGGCAGAACAAGAGAATGCGAAAGTAGTATTTGCAGAGATGGGAGACAAAGGAGCCCTGGCAAGTAGCAGTATTGCAGCTTTGGACGCAGCCCTCTTCCCGCATAAGTCTCCTTTTCCCACGACCATGCCAAGTTTTAATCGTTTCGAGCAGAATGCACACACGTGCCCTCTGAGGTATTACCCATCTGACTAGATCTCAAACCTAAGAGAACCTTCGCAGTAGAAAGGAAGAGACCGATGAGACAAGAATACCCTTTCCCCTCCTCCCTCCTCTCACTTGGTGCAGCGGTCGCCACCGCTGCTACCCACGCCGTGCTTCCCAGCCCCTCAGCCTCCTCCAGCTTCCTCTGCCCCGCTACGTGGGAGACGGTTGGGAACCAAAATGGTGGTGTTTTAGTGTAGGCGACAGTTGTCGCACACGCCTCCCCCCTCCCCCCAACTCCCAGGCTCTGACGGCTCCCAGTCCCCTAAAATGCCGATTCGGTGCCACTTCCTCGCACACGCCGCCATCCCTCGCGCATTCCAAAGGTTACTATTAGCTCGGTCAGGGGGCGGGGGCGAGGCGACGGGGGCGCCAGTGAAAGGAATATCGGGTGGAGGGATAGCTGAGAGAAAATGCCAGGGGGACGCTGCATTCTTCACTTCACCGTTTTGTTTTCCGCCATTTTCCCGTCACCCTAAACCACCGACGGTCTCAACGACGGCTCTAGCTCCCTGGGGCTCTGGCCTAGGGAAAGAAGAGGTTGGCTAAGGGGGAAAACCCTTACTTTCCTCAATTCCTCCAGCCCCCGGCAACGGCTGAAGAGGAAAACTCCGCCCGAGGCGGGAGGAAAGCTCAGGGACTGGACGCCACTTCCATTGTTCCCTTCGCCCTACGCTACACGCTGGGTGTGAGCCTCTCCTCCCTTCAGACAAGAGACACTGAACACGGTGGATCCACGTCCCTCTAGTTTCTCCTCAGGAGTCTCCTTACCTGCTCCTGCTGCTGCAGCTGCAGCTGCCGCTGCCGCCGCCGCTGCCGCCGCCTCCGTGCCGCCAGTCGGACTGTGACCGCGCTCTGGATGGCTGCGGGGGGCGGCAGCTGTGGATCCCTTAAGGTCCTCACATTCGGGTTTCCGAGGTTCCGCAGCCAGAGCCAATCACAATCTACTCTGCGTCTGGGAGGCGCGCCGCCTAGTTCTCCTTTATATTGCTGCTGACATGCTGAGGTTGCATTACGTCACGCTACCCTTGCTGCAGGGTAGGGGGCCAAAGGGGGGTCTCGCGCACGCGCGCGCGCGGGAGATCGAGGCGCCCGCGCTAGGTTAGTGCGAGACCCCGCCGGCTTGAGGCGGGGGCTGAGCGCGGGCCAAGTCCAAGTGCGCAAGCCCAGATCTTGGCGCGCCCCTGAGGAGTTTCTGTGGGAAGATTTTCTGTTTTCCAGGTTTCCCAAGGGAAACGAAGAAAGAGAGTGGGAGAATCGATGACTGGACCTCTAATAGATGTTGGACGACTCAAAAAAAAAAAAAAAAAGTATCGGCCCTACCCTCGAGGATTTGACAAATTAAGCTGGCCAGAGTGATAAGAGGTATGCCTCTCCCCAATAAAACCTGTGTGTGTGTATTGCAGTTTCCCTTCCTCCCTCCCTTCATTTCTTTTCTATTTTGTAATGGTAGACAATTCGATGAAGAAAGTAAAGGAGAATGAAGAAAGGTATAGAAAGGAAAAGATGAACAAGGGACCTCAATGAAGTGGACACTAAATATCTCATGAATGTGTCACTTTCAGCTTCTGTCTGCAAAAAGTGGGAGGACAGGGAGAAATTCATTGGGTGAGGGGTGGGGAAAAGAGTGATGAGATGTGATGAAAGGTAGGTGGGGACTAGATTTCGTAAGCAAAGGGTCTTAGGTTTTGCGATTTTAGCTTTAATTCTATAAGCATTTGGAATCAATAGCAGTGTTTAAGCAGGGAAAGGATAGGATCTTAAAGAAAGTAACTGTCTTTGCAAATCATTTGATTATTTACAAATAAAACATATTATTATTCTAGATTCTAGATACATTCTTCAGGTCTCTATAACCTGATATACCACTAAAAGTTTTGATAAAATTATAGAAGATGTGAAAGTCCTAGCACAGTACCTGGCTCATAGTAGACCAGGAGTCGGCAAACTTTCTCTATAAAGGGCCAGATAGTAAATATTTTATTTTTGTAAATAAATAGTAGTAAGCAAAATATTTTTTGAGGGCTATAGCATCTCTGTCACAACTACTCTGCTCTGCCATTGTAGCCCCAAAGTGGCCATAGACACGTTCAGCAGAATGAGGTGATGTAATTTCCAAGCTTGAAAAGGGTGAAATTCAGTTATTACTAAAACGTGAAGTGTGATAGATAGATAGATAGATAAGAGGTTGGTAAATTACCTTCCAGTGTGAGGTTCAAAGTTTCTCTGCAAGAAATGCAATTTCTGCAGAACCCATACACAGTGGGCAAAGAGAAGGAGCATGCTCGTGAGCACGCATTTGGTGTGTGTGTGTGTGTGCATGTGTAATGATGGTAAAATATTTGTTTTCCTTACTCTTGAGTTCCAGGGAGAGATAAGTGAGCATGGCTGTGTTCCAGTACAACTTTATTTATGAATACTGACGTTTGAATTTTATTTCATCTTAATGCGTAGTGAAAAATTATTATTCTTTGATTTTTTTCAACTATTAAAAATGTAAAAATCACTCTGAGTCATAGGCCATAGAATAACAGGCAGCAGTCCAGATTTGGCTTGTGGGCCATAGTTTGCCTCCCTCTGTAGGTTTCATTTACTTAAGCTTTTATTTTCCATTCTAGAAGAAGAAAGATATTTTTATGAGTATGTCCTCATACATGACATTTTTCTATATTGGATAGCCTGGCAAATACTACTTGTAGTCTTGTCCCAGTGGTAATTTCAACAGGACACTCAAAGAAGAAAGCTGAGAAAGATGTGGGGTTTTTATATCAATCACCTTTGTGAATGGTACACTGTGGGAGATAATTTTTAAAACCTGAAGGCCATCCTTGCTCTTCCCTCTTTCTCCAAACATCTAGTCAATGAAAATATCCTGAGAATTCTTCCACCTTAATATCCATGAAATTAATCCCCTTTTTACCTAACATCATTACCTTGTTCAGGTTCACATGCCTTCTTAACTGGATTATTGCAACACCTTGCTAACTAGTTCCTCTGTGTCCATTTACTCGCCAGATTCTCAAATCAAAAGTGACAAAATCAGAAAAATATATCACATTGATTCTCCCCATTCCATTTTCACTTCAGTTGAGGCCCTCACCAATGGGACAGTAGTAATAGTCTTCTGACTTATTTCTCTGATCCACTTGATATCTTTTACAGTGTAGAGTCTACATCATCACTGAATTCACTTGCAAACAAAACAAACAAAACTGATTATCTTACTCCCCTGCTTAAACATTACTATCAATTTCCACTAAAAGTCAAGGATAACACCCAGACGAGTACAGAAAGAGAATTATGGGAATCCCAGCTGGGGAACAATGGGGAGACCATCCAACATATGTCCTTTAGATAGTTGGCCAATACTTATTTAAAGGAAGAAACTGACTAATATATGGGGAAAAAAAAAAAACTGTTAGATCTGGCTGTTTATGCTATTTTGGAAAATAGTATTGTTTTATATGCATGCATTAGCATTTTTGAAGTTTCATGTTAGTCTCAAGACCAATAATATTAATTAGGTGCTATAAACTGTGTAATTTGTAGCTTCTTTGTTATGTAGGTGGCTCACTTCCCTCCCTCTACTAGCCTTGGTAATCCTGGCCAACTAATAGTGTTTTGCTATGGTACATTTAAAAATTGCTGTCCGTTCTGCCTCTGGACTCACAATTTGCTGTCAACTATATTATCTTCAATCTTAACCTCATCTAGGAAAACTCATACCCTGCTTTCACTGTAACCTGGGCAACTCCCAAGGAGATAATCTAAAGTAAATTAACATGAACATAATCTGGGTTATCTAGAAAACCTCCTTATAACTAAATACTGTCATACATTATCAACACTCACATTTGTATTTGTATTTACAGCACATTAACACCAGATAGTAATATTTTAATTGTTTTGAGGCGATTTGAAGTGAAGGCATCATACTTTGTTTTTAAATTATCTGGTTCTATCAGGTTCACTATACATAATACAATTTCTTGGTAGTTAGAATAGAGTGGTGGGGGAAGTGAGTCAGCCCATAGTGTACAATAAGGCAAACCACATTCAATATGCCAGTGCAGAGTCATATTCATGTTGTGAACTGCAACTTAATTTCAGCAAAACAATATAATTCATAACATTAAATTAATGCTGTTAAATTATTGATTTTGTTGTTTATTGTGTGGTTTTATAATTATATAAGCATCATAAGCTCAAAGCATTCATTTTTTTCTATTTTATTTTAAAATTTCAACTTTTATTTTATAAATTCAGGGGTTACATGTGGAGACTTATTACATGGGTATATTGCGTGATGCTGAAGTTTGGTGTATAAATGATCCCATCACTCAGGTAGTGAACATAGTACCCAACAGGTAGTTTTTTAGCACTTGCCCACCCTCCTTCTCTCCCCTCTCCAGTAGTCCTCAGTGTCTGTTTCCATGTTTCTGTCCATGTGTACCCAATCAAAGCATTCATATATATATTGCTCTACTGTTGTTCATATTTAAGTAACATTATAATAAAACTACCATAATTTAAATGAACATTGAGAGCACAATTTTTCCTTTCAAATAGTCTAATAAAAAATACAAAATGACATACAAAAAGTCTGTAAATACTATGCCACGTAAAAGGTACCAGGACTCCTTGGGGGGAATAGCAAATTCCAAGTTTGAGATAAAATAAAAAACGAGATGAGATTGTGACATATTGTGTCAGAGAGCAGGGGTACCTTCAAAGTCTAATGTCAAAAGTACACAGGAGGCCGGGCGCAGTGGCTCACGCCTGTAATCCCAGCACTTTGGGAAGCTGAGGTGGGCGGATCACAAGGTTAGGAGATCGAGACCACCCTGGCTAATACGGTGAAACCCCGTCTCTACTAAAAATCAAAAAAAAAAAAAAAAAAAAAAAAAATACACAGGAGCGTCAAACAATAATAGTAACTTTGATGAAAACACATTGACTATATAAAAATTCATGAGTTGATTAATGATACCGATAGACAGGGATCTCCCTGCTCCCAAAGAATGAAACCTCATTGAATACCATTTAAGGTAAATAGAACATCGATTCCTTATTCTGACAATTAGCTGTCAAAAGAAAAAAAATCAGTATTTTATTCTGCTTTTTCTGTACAAACTTTCAGAACAACCAGAAAGCCCTAGTTTGATAAGAGAAAGTTCTTTTTGCAAGAAATACAGTTAGTAAATGTTGAAAAAAAATCCAGAAATAAATGTAGAAAATCACTATTTTACAATCTCCAATGATGTAACAGATCCAGGCAAGGATCGTCAGTGGGTGAAACATGAGATGGAAAAGTTTATAAAAGAGTTCAGGCCGTCTTCACCTGAACCCTGTAAAAATTTTATCGTTGACAGCATTTGGTATTGTCATTATTCTTTATTTCAGCTGATCAGATAGTTGTATAGTGATATCTCATTGTATGACAGTTAATAATTTGTCTAATAACTAATAATTAACATCTGTTTGTGTCCTTATTTGCCATAACTTCTTTGATGAAGCATCTATTTAAGTTCTTTGCCCATCTTTTAATGCGGTTGTTTCCTTACTATTGAGTTTTCAGAGTTTAAAAAAAATACATTTTCTGGATAGTAGTCCTTTATCAGATAGTGATTTGAAAATGTTTTCTGTACATCATTACTGGGTCTTTTCATTCACTTTACAGTGCCTGGGGCAGAAAAAAAGTTTTCAAATTTGATGAAGTCGAATTTGTCATTTTATTTTCCTTGCATGCGTTGTGCTTTGGTGTCAGTTTTAAGGTTTCTTTCCCTAAAAGTTTAACGTTTTAGTTTTTACATTTACATATATTATTTATTTTGAGTTGGTCTTTATATAAAGTGTGAAATTTAGGTTAAGGTTCATTTTCAAAGGTTCTAGCAATATTTGCTCAAAAGACAACCCTTTCTCCACTGAATTGCCTGTGTATCTTTGTAAAAATATCAAACGGCCATATTCATGTAGGTGCATAGCTGTCCTATTTTTTAGTTTCCATTGATTTTTGTATCTGTCCCTTTATAAACACTACTCTGACTTTATTACTTCAACTTTATAGTAACTTTTAAAATTAAGTAGTGTGATTCCTCTAACTTTGTTTTTCTCTGTCAAAATGTAATGAACTATTCTAGTTCTTGTGTCTTTACCTGTAAATTTGAATATTAGCTTGTCTATATCTATACAAATTTCTGCTGAGATTTTGTTTGATATTGTGTTAATCTATAGATCTCTTTGAGGGAGAATTGACATTATTACTATAATGATTGTTCTATTCATAAACACAGTATGTCCATTTATTTAGGTCTTCTTGGATTTCTTTAATCAGTGTTTTGTCATTTTCAGTATATACATTCTATGCATGCTTTGTTAGGCTTATATGAAACATTTTCAGTTTTAGGAGCTATTGTAAATGGCATTTTTAAAATTACAGTTTCAAATTTTTCTCTGTATTTAGGTATAAGCAGTTTGAATATAATATGTCTGGGCTTGGACTTTTTTGTGTTTATCCTGTTTAGGGTTCACTCAGCTTATTTTATTTTATTTTATTTTATTTTATTTTATTTATCGTGGTAAGAACACTTAACATGATATCAACCCTTTCAACAAATATTTAATTGTACAATGCAGTATTGTTAATTAAAGGCACAATATTGTACAGCGTATTTGTAGATATTAATCACTTGAGTACTGAAACTTTATATACATTAAAACCAATTGCACATTTCCCAGTCCCCCAGCCCCTAAGAATCACCACTTTACTCTTTCATTCTATGAGTTTGACAATTTTATTGTATTTTTTGTATTTAATATTTATGGGTACATAGTAGGTATATATATTTCTGGAATACAGGAGAGAGTTTAATACAGACATACAATGTGTAATAAACACGTCTCAGGGAAAATGTGGTATCTCTCATCCCAAGCATTTATCATTTCTTTGTGTGACAATCCAATTATATTTTTTTAGTTATTTCTAAATGTGCAATAAGTTATTGTTGACTGTAGTCACACTACTGTGCTACCAGACACCAGATCTTTTTCATTCTATTGAACTATATTTTTTGTGCCTATTCACTATCCCCACTTCCCCCAACCTCCCACTACATGTCCCAGCCTCTAGTAACCATAATTCTGGTCTCTATTTCCATGAGTTCAATTGTTTTAATTTTTAGCTCCAACAAATAAGTGAGAGCATGCAAAGTTTGTGTTTCTGTGCCTGGCTTACTTCACTTAATAGAATGACCTCCAGTTCCATCCATGTTGTTGCAAATGACAGGATGTCATTCTTTTCTATGCCTGAGTAGTACTCCATTGTGTATATGTACCACATTTTATTTATCCATTCATTTGTTGATGGACACTTAAGTTGCTTCCAAATCTTAGCTATTGTGAGCAAGGAAATGCAGATACCTCTTCAATATACTGAATTCCTTTCTTTGGGGTATATATGTAGCAGTGGGATTGCTAGATTATATGGTAGCTCTACTTTTAGTTTTTTGAGGAACCTCCAAACTGTTCTTTATAGTGGTTGTACTAATTTACATTCCCACCAACTGTGTGCAAGAGTTCTGTTTCCTCCACATACTCACCAGCATTTGTTATTGCCTGTCTTTCGGATAAAATCCATTTTTTTCTGGGGTGAGATAATATCTCACTATAATTTTGATTTGCATTTCTCTGATTATCAATTATGTTGTGCACGTTTTTATACACCCGTTTGCAATTTGTATGCTTTCTATTGAGAAATGTCTACTCAGATATTTGGCCCATTTTTAAATTGAATTACTAGATTTTTTTTCGTATTGTTTGAGCTCCGTATATGTTCTGGTTATTAATCCCTTGTCAGATGGGTAGTTTGTAAATATATTCTCCCATTTTGTGAATTGTCTGTACATTTTGTTGATTATTTCCTTTGCTGTGCATAAGCTGTTTAACTTGATATGATCCTATTTGTCCATTTTTCCTTTGGTCCTGTGCTTCTGGGGTATTACTTAAGAAATCTTTGCCCAGAAAAATGTACTGGAGAGTTTCCCCCAATGTTTTCTATTAGTAGTTTATTAGCTTGAAGTCTTATATTTAAGTACTTAATCTATTTGGATTTGCTTTTTGTATATGGTGAGGAATAGGGATCTAGTTTCATTCTCTGCATATACAAATCCAGTTTTCCCAGCACCATTTATTGAAGAGACTGTCTTTACCCCAGTGTATGTTCTTGGCACCTTTGTTGAAAATGAATTCAGTGTAGGTGTGTGGATTTGTTTCTCGATATTGATTTGGAATTGGTTCTCTATTCTGTTCCATTAATTAATGTGTCTGTTTTAATGCCAAGACCATGCTGCTTTGTTTACTATAGCTCTGTAGTGTAATTTGAAGTCAGGTAATGTGATTCCTCCAGTTTTGTTCTTTTTGCTTAAGATAGCTTTAGCTATTCTGCATCTTTTGTGCTTCTGTATAAATTTTAGGATTGCTAATTGTAGCAATCCTAACAAACATGGATTATCTTTTCAGTTTTTTGTCCTATTCAATCTATTTCATCAGTGTTTTATAGTTTTAATTATATAGACCTTTAATTTATTTCATTAATTCATAGGCACTTAATTTTATGTGTGGATATTTTAAATGGGATTTTTAAAAATTTCTTTTTCAGATTGTTCACTGTTGGCATATAGAAACACTACTGATTTCGTATCCTGTAATGTTACTGAATTTGTTTACCAGTTCTCATAGTTTTTGTGTGAAGTCTTTAGATTTTTTCCAAATATAAGATCATAGCATCTGCAAACAAGGATAATTTGGCTTCTTCCTTTTAAATTCAGATGCCCTTTATTTCTTCTGTCTGATTGGTCTAAGTAGGACTTCCAGTACCACGTTGAATGATATTCATGAAAGTGGGCATCCTTGTCATGTTCCGTATCTTAAAGGAAAGGCTTTCAGTATTTCCCCATTCATTATGATACTAGCTGTGAGTCTGTCATATATGACTTTTACTGTGTTGTGGTACATTCCTTCTATTACTAGTTTTTTGAGGGTTTTTATCATGAAGGATTGTTGAGCTTTATCAAATGCCTATTCAGCATCAATTGAAATCATCATATGTTTTTTGTCCTACATTTTGTTAGTATGATGTATCACATCGATTGATTTTTATGTGTTGAACCATAATTACATTCCTGGGATAACCTCACTTGGTTCATGAAGAATAATATTTTTAATGTGTTGCTGAATTCAGTTTACTAGAATTTTGAGGATTTTTGCATCAATTTTCATTAGGAATATTAACCTGTAGCGTTACTTTTCTGATATGTCTTTGGTTTTTGCATCATGGTAATATTGGTTTCATAGAAGGAGTTCAGAAGCATTCATTCCCTCCTCTTCCTCTATTTTTCAGAATAGTTTGAATAGGATTGGTATTAATTCCTTAAATGTTTGGTAAAGTTCATCAGTGAAGCCATCGAGTCCCAGAATTTTTGTTACTGGAGACTTTATTACAGCTTCAATCTCGTTACTTGTTACTGGTTTGTTCAGCTTTTGAATTTCTTCATGGTTCAATCTTGGTAGGTTTTACGTGTGTAGGAATTTATCAATTTCTTCTAGGTTTTCCAATTTATTAGTATATAGTTGCCCATAGTAGTCTCTAATGATTCTTTTAATTCCTGTGGAATTAGTGGTAATGTCTTGTTTTTCATCTCTAATTTTATTTATTTGTGTCTTCTCTCTTTTTATCTTCATTAGTCTGGCTAAAAGTTGGTCTATTTTTAAAATCTGTTTTAAAAACCAACTTCTTATTTCATCAATCTTTTTATTGTATTTTTGTTTAAATTTCATTTATTTCTGCTCTGATCTTTATTATTATTTTTTCTACTATTTTCGGGTTTGGTTTGTTTTTGCTTTAGTAGTTCTTTAAATTGCATCATTAGGTTGTTTATTTAAAGTTCTTCTACTTTTTTGATGTAGGTGCTTATAGCTATACAATTTCCTTTTAGTACTGCTTTGGCTATATCCCATAGATTTTAGTATGTTGTGTTTCCATTTTCATTTGTTTCAATACATTTTTCAGCTTCCTTCTTCATTTCTTCATTGCCCCACTGATCATTCAGAAGCATGTTGTTTCATTTCTGCCTGTTTGTATAGTTTCCAGAATTATTGTAATTAATTTCTAGTTTTATTCTATTGTGGTCAGAAAAGATACTTGATGTAATTTTACTTTTTTAAATTTCTTAAGACTTATATTGTCTTATCTTGGAGAAAAATTCATGTGCTAAGGAGAAAAATGTGTATTCTGTAACTTTTGGATGAAGTGTTCTGTAAATATCTATTAGGTTCATTTGGTCGATAGTGCAGATTAAGTATTATTATGTTTCTTTGTTGATTTTCTGTACGGATGATCTGTCTCATGCTAAAATGGGAGGTCTCCATCTATTACTTTATTGTGGTGTGTCTCTCTCTTAGCAACAATAATATTTACTTTGTGTATCTGGGTGCTCTAGTGTTGGTTGCACATATAATTGTTATAACCTCTTTCTGAATTGACGCTTTTATCATTATGAAACCTTCTTTGTTTCTTTTTATAGTTTTTGTCTTAAAATCTATTTTGTCTCAAGTAAGTCTACTTACTCTTGCTCTTTTTCGGTTTTATTTGCATGGAACGTATTTTTTCATCCCTTTATTTTCAGTCTATGTGCGTCTTTATGGGTGAAGTGTGATTCTTATAAGCAGCAGATTGTTGGGTCTTCTTTTTTTTAATCTATTCAGCCATTCTATGTCTTTCCATTGGAGAGTTAAGTCTATTTACATTCAGTGTCATTATTAATATGTAAGGATTTACTCCTGCCATTTTATTTTTTGTTTTCTGGTTGTTTTGTTTTGTTTTGTTTTTCTGGTAGCATGATTTAGTTTCTTGCTTTTTAGTTTTTATAAATCTGTAGTGTGTTTTTTGATTTGAAGTTAACATGAGGCTTGCAAAGAATGTCTTGTAATCCATTACTTTAAACTGAAGGCAGCCTAATACTAATTGCATAAACAAACTAATAAACGAAAAGAAAACTAATGAAAAGTACACTTTAACTTTGTGTCCCATTTTAACTTTTTGTCATTTCTATTTATGTCCTAATGTACTGTCTTATGTGTTGAAAAGTTGTAGTTATTATTTTTGATCAATTTATCTTTTAGTCTTTCTATTTAAGATATGAGTAGTTTATACATTCATAATTACAGTGCTATAATATTCTGTGCTTTTCTGTGTATTTACCACTATCAGTGAATTTTGTACCTTCAGGTGATTTCTTATCACTCACTAACACCCTTTTCTTTCAGACTGATGAACTGCTTTTAGCATTTCTTGTAGGACAGACCTGGCGTTGCTGAAATCCCTCAGCTTTTGTTGGTCTGGAAAGTCTTTATTTTTCTTTCATGTTCAAAGTATAATATCACTGGGTATGCTATTCCAGGGTAAAAGGTTTTTTTTTTTTTCCTTCAGCACTTTAAATATGTCATGCCACTCTCTCCTGGCCTGTAAAGTTTCCACTGAAAAGTCTTCTGACAGACATATTGTAGTGTTTTTGCATGTTCATTTATTTTATCTTGCTGTGTTTAGTATCCTTTCTTTATCCTTGACCTTTGGAAATTTGATTATTAGATATTTTAAGGTAGTGTCATTTAGGTTACATTTGCTTGGTGTTTTATAACCTCCTTGTACTTGAATATTGGCATCTTTCTCTAAGTTTGGTACGTTCTCTGTTATTATCCCTTTGAACAAGCTGTCTATCCTGATCTCTATCTCTCTACCTCCTCTTTAAGACCAATAAGTCTTAGATTTGCCCTTATTGAGGCTATTTTCTAGATCTTGTATGCATGTTTTATTAATTTTATTCCTTTTGTTTTTGTCTCTTCTCCCTGAGTATTTTCAAATGACCTATCTCAAAGTTCAATAATTCTTTTTTCTGCTTGATCAATTATGCAGTTAAGAAAGTGATGCATTCTTCTGCATGTCCATCACATTTTTGGATTCCAGAGTTTCTGCTTCGTTCTTTTTAATTATTTCAACCTCTTTGTTAAATTTATCTGATAGGAGTCTGAATTCCTTCTTTGTGTTATCTTGAATTTCTTTGAGTTTCCTCAACACAGCTATTTTGAATTATTTGTCTGAAAGGTCACATATCTCTGTCACTCTGGGATTGGTCACTCATGCCTTGTTTAGTTTGTTTGGTGAGGTCGTGTTTTCCTAGGTGGATGTTTGTGAATGTTCATTGGTGTGTGGACACTGAAGAGTTAAGTATTTCTTGTAATCTTCACAGTCTGGGCTTGTTTGAAGCCTTTCTTCTTGGGAAGGCTTTCCAGGTATTTGAAGGGACTGCAGTGTTCTAAGTTTTTGTTCACTGCAGTCATATCTTCATTAGGAGATACCCCAAGACCACTAACACTGTGGTTCTACTGACTTGGTTGTTTTGGTTAAGATCTGGAAGAATTCTCTGGATTACCAGGCAGAGATTCTTTTTCTCTTCCCGTACTTTCTCCCAAATAAATGGAATCTGTCTCTCTGTACTGAGCTGCCTGGAGCTGAGGGAAGGGTGACACAAGCAACCCTGTGGCCACCACCACTGACACTGTGCTGGATCAAACCTAAAGCCAATAGGTTAAGGAGGTCTCACTTAAGGCCTGCGGTAACCACTACCTGACTACTGCCTATATTTACTCAAGGCCCTATGGCTCTACAATCTGAATGTTGTGAAGCCAGCCAGGTTTGTGTTTTTCCCTTCAGGATCGCAAGTTTCCCCTGTCCACAGGTAGGTCCAGAGATGTCATCCAGGAACCAGGCCCTGGAGTTAGAAACCTTAGAAATGTACCTGGTGCTGTATTTTAGTGTGGCTGAGCTGGGACCCAAGCCACAAGTCAAAGTCCTTTACACTCTTCCTTTTTCTTTTCACAAGCAGAGGAGTTGCTTCCTATGGCCACAAATATCCCAGAACCATGGCGAGCACTGCCTAGATAACGCCAATGTTCACTCAAGGCCCAAGGGCTATTCATGCTGTTGTGGTGAATTCTGCCAGGCCTGGGACTCTCCCTACAGGATAGTGGACTTTTCTCTATCCCAATGTAAGTCTGGAAATGACATCCAAGAGCCAAGACCTGGATTCAGGGATCCCAAGAGTTTACTTGGTGCTCTTGTTCACTGTGGCTGAACTGGTAGCCATGCTGCAAGGCAAAGTCCCCTTTACACATTCCTTTTCTTTTCTCAAACAAAAGGAATCTCTCTCCATAGCCAAACCAGCTGGGAATGTGCTGGATTAAGCCAGCACTCACCACCTTAAGCCAGCACATCTCTGAGTATCACCCAAAACCCACACTGAGTGTTGCCTGGGTACCATTCAGGGCCCAAGCGCTCTTTATTCAGCAGATGATTAATCTTGCCAGGACTGGGTTTTTCCCTTTAAACTTGTGAGTTCTGTTCTGGCCCAGGTTGTGTCTAGATTTGTTGTCTGGGAGCCAGGGTTTGTAATGGGGGCCTCACAATTTGGCTCAGTACTCTCTGCTACTGTGGGTGAGCTGGTATCCAAGTTGCAAGACAAAGTCTTCTTTACTCTTCTCTCTCCTTTCTTCAAGCAGAAGAAAGGAGTTTCTTTCAGAGCTGTGAGCTGTGTGCCTGGGGTTGTGGGATTGGTGGTGCAGGCACTCCCTTGGCTGCCCCAGCTAGTGTCTCATTAGGTTGCATGTCTCCCAAGTCCACTAACTCTGAGCCTAGCACAGCAGGAGTACTTGCATAGGAATTGCAGTCCTTATGGCCTAGACTGCCTTTCAAGTTTATTTAGATCCACACAGCACTTTAGCCCACAGTGGCAAGGCTTTCTGGAACCCAGGTTGCAAGTACTGGGATGGCCTTCTGGCAAGAGCTAGTCTAAATATTCCCTCTTTGGGCACCAGCTGAGTTCTGGCGGATGTCACTTTTCACTGTGGCAAGAGAGCACTGATTTCTAATGCAAAGTCTCACAGTCCTTGCACTCTGCCTCCCAAAAGCACACAGGTTCTCTCTTTGCACTACTCTGCCACTGCCCTGGCATGGAGGAGTAGTGGCATTGGAAATTGAAGACTGCTTTTCCTACCTTTTTCAGTGCCTCTTTCAGTGATATGAAGTTAAATCTAGTACTGTGATCACTTACTTGATTTTTGGTTCTAATGAAGGTACTTTTTTGTGTGGGTAGTTGTTGAATTTGGTGTTCCCACAGGGAGGATGATTACTGGAGTTTTCTATTTGGCCATCTTACTCCACCTCCCCCTGAGTTTGAGTATTTTAGATACTGCCTTTAAGTGGAATCATGAAAAATTTATCCTTCTGTGAGTAGTTTATTCCTTTTAGCATAATGTCCTCCAACTTCATCCATATTAATCTAAGTGGCAGGATGTCCTTTGTATTCAAGGTTGAATAGTATTCTTTTGTGTGTATATACCACATTTTCTTTATCCATTCATTTGTGGGTAGAAATGTAGCTTGTTTCCATCTCTTGGCTACTATGAATAATGTTTCAGTGAACATGGGAGTGCAGGTATCTCTTTGAGATCCTTATTTCAATTATTTTGGATATATACCCAGAAGTGGGGTTGCTGCATTATATGGTAGCTCTACTTTTAGTTTTTAAAGGAACTTTCGTACTTTTTCCATAATGGCCATACCAATATACATTCCCACCAGCAATGTACAAGACTTGCCAACATTTGTTGTGTTTTTATTTTTTAATAGTAAACATTCTAACATATGTGATGTTACTTCTTACTGTGGTTTTGATACACATTTCCTGATAACTAAGGATATCGACCATCATTTCATATATTTATTGGTTATATGTGTGTCTTCTGTGGAGAAATATCTATTCAAGTCCTTTGCCTATTTTTTAATTGAATTATTTTGTTCTTTTGCTTTGTTTTGTTTGCTTTTTATTTGTAAGAGTTTGTTATATATTTCAGATATTAAACCTTTATCAGATTTGGAAATATTTTCTCTCATTCCATAGTTTGTCATTTCACTCTGTGGACTGTTTCCTGTGCTGTGTAGAAGCTTTTTAGTTTGATGTAGTCCCACTCGTCTATCTTGGCTTTTGTTGTTGCTTCTGCTTTTTGTCTCATATTCAAGAAATAAATGCCAAGACAAATATCATAAAGCTTTTCTCATATGTTTTCTCATAGGAGTTTTACAGTTTTAGGCCTTGTGTTTAAATCTTTAATTCATTTATGGTTGATTTTTGTGTATGACATAAAGAAATGATCAGTTTCATTATTTTGCATGCGTATATCTAGTTTTCCCAACACCTCTTCTTGAAGAGATTATCATTTTCCCATTGTGTATTCATGGCATCCTTATTGAAGATCAATTGGTTGTATATGCACGGTTTTATTTCTGCGATATCTATTCTGTTCCGTTGGTCTATATGTCTGATTTTATGCCAGCGCATATTGTTTTCATTACTATAGCTTTGTAATATATATTGAAGTCAGGAAATGTAATGCCTCCAGCTTTGTCGTTTCTCAAGATTGTTTTGGCCTTTTGGGTTCTTTTTGTGGTTCCGTATGAATTTTAGGATTGTATTTTTTATTTGTGTAAAAAATGTCATTGGGATTTTGATAAGGATTGTATTGAATTCATAGATCTCTTTGGGTAGCATGAATATTTTAACAATATTAAGTTTTCCAACTCATGAACATAGGATGCCTTTCTATGTATTTATGTCTTTAATTTTTTCATTAGTGTTTTGAAGTTTTCAGTTTAGAAGTCTTTCACCTACTTTAAGTTTATATTCAAATATTTTATTATTTTAGATGCTATTGTAATTGGAATTATTTCCTTTTCGAATAGTTCACTTTTACTGTATATAAACACAACTGTTTTTGTATGTTAAATCTGTATCCTACAACTTTACTGAATCAGTTTATTAGTTTGAACAATTGTTTTGTGGAATCTTTACAGTTTTCTAGATATGAGGTTATGTCAAGGTAAATTTCTTCTATAACTGATTTGTTGAGTTTTTTAAAAATTCTCAATGGGTGTTGAATTCTGTCAAATGCTTTTCCTGCTTCTATTGAGATTATAATGTGGTTTTTATACTTATGTTAATGTGCTATATTACATTAAGTGATTTGCATATGTTGAACCATCCTTGCATATGAGGGATGAATCCCACTTAGTTGTGGTGTATGATACTTTTAATATGCTATTGAATTTGATTTGCTAGTATTTTGTTGTGAGTTTTTGCCTCTTTGTTAATCAAGGATTAATTGCTCTTCAGTTTTCTTTTCTTGGAGTGTCTTTGTATGTCTCTGGTATCAGGGTAATGCTAACCTCATAAAATGAATTTGGAAGTATTTCCTCCTCTTCCGATTTTCGAAAGTATGAGAAGGACTGGTGTTAATTCTTTTTTTAGATGTTTGGTAGAATTCACCCGTTGAAGGCATCTGGTCCTGGACTTCTCTTTGCTGGGAGTAGTTGATTAATGATCTAGTGTCTTTCCTGTTTCAGTTTAGTGCCTTTTCATTGTGACTTGAAAAATTCTATTTAGCATTTCACTGGTAGATTGGATGTGGAGTAGAGGTAAAGAGAAAAGTCAGGGATGACTCCAAAGTTTTCAACCTGAGCAAGTGGAAGGATAGAGTTGCTGCCATCTGAAAGGTGGAAGTCTATAAAAGCTGAGCAAATTTTTAGTGAGTTCAGCTGTGGATCTAAGTTCACGATGTTTGTTAAATATTCAAGTGGAGTTGGATTTCAGGGGAGAAGTCCAGGATAGAAATACAAAATTTGGAGATCATCAAGAAAGAGCATATATTTAGAAAAGAAGGACTGAACTCTGGAGAATTGTTAGAAATCATAAAAATAATAATAAACCAGCAAATAACACTGAGAAGAAGAGAACAATAAGGTAGGAGGAAAACTAGAAGAGTATGGTGTTTTGGAAGACTAATGAAGACAGTGTTTTGAGAAGAACGTGAGCAGCTGCATGGAATGCTACTGGTAGTTCAAATAAGATGGGGACTGAGAATTGACCATTGGATTTTGCAACGTTGAGGTCATTGGTGACCTTGACAAGAGCAATTTCAGTGGAGTGGTAAGTGTAAAAGCCTAGCTGTAATGAGTTCTGTAAAGAATGGGATAAATGGAATTGGAAACTAGAAATCAAGAAAACTCCTTTGAGAAATCTTCTTCTAAAAGAGGCAGAGAAATTGGGCAATAGCTAGAGGGGACTACAGGGACATCAATAGACATTTTTTTTTTTAATCTGAGAAATTATAGCACATTTCTATGCTGAATGGAACTGATCCAGTAGAGAAGGGGAAATTAATAAGGCAGGTAAGAAAAGAATTACTAGAATGGCATCATTGAATAGGGAGAAGGTATGTGTTCTGGTGCACAAATGAAGGAGTCGACCTTACTTAGGAGTATGGATAATGACAAGAGCAGAGGCAGTATATGTGTGCATTCTTGAAGTTATGTCAGTTGGAAGTTCTTCTGATGCTCGTAGAAAAATCTCTGCTTTAAGAAATTCATCATTATGGAAGTACCAAAAATTTATGAAAGTAGAGAGAATAGATTAATGAACCCAATAGATTAATGAACCTCCATGCTCTCATCACCCAACTTTAACAACTATCTCTTCATGACCTGTATTGTTTTGTTCTATAGCCCCATCTACACTCTTTCCCTTACCCAGATTATTTTGAAGTAAATCCCATGTATCATATTATTACAACTCTAAGTATTTTATTATATGCCTCTGAAAATGGTGCTTTAAAAGCTATAACCACATCACCATACCTAAAATATTAACAATAATTCCTTAATATTATAATATATCCCGTCCATGTTCCAAATTCCCCAGTTGTCTTTTTATAATGTTTGTTTGAATTGTGGTCCACATAAAGACCACGTATTGTGATTGATGTGTCTCTTATGTCACTTTCAATTTATAGATGCTCTTTTCATCTACATTACCCAATTTATTTCTTGATAAAACTGAACTGTTTGTCCTGTAGAGTCTCCCACAGTCTGTATTTTGCTGATTACATCCCCATGGTGACTTTTAACATGTTCTTCTGTTCTCTGTAATTCCTCATTCAGAGGCTTGATGAGATCTGGGTTTAATGTTTGCAAGAATACTTTATAAATGGTGTTGTATACTTCTATCAAGAGACACATAATGTCCAGTTGTTTCCCTTGTTGGGATGTTAACAGCCTTTGATAATTTTTGTTTAGATCTATTAATTGATTGGGTGTTTCTGGAATTAGCAGGAATACTTGTAAAAAGAGAAGCATTTCCTCTTTTCTTTTAAGTTATACTTTTGTGCAGTTCAAAGTTTTGTTTGGATTGCTTTAATTTCCTCAGTGAAGTAGTAAGTAAGGGTATCAGATAGAATGAAGAGAGACAGGAAATATTAGAGATTTTAGGAAGAGAAGGTGTGAAATAGACATCTAAGTGAGAAACAGCATGACTAGACTACAGAGATTTAGTATGATTGCTAGGTAGCAATAAGAGCACAGATGAGGTTCGTGGTCAAGAATTTAACTAAGATCATTAAGTGTGGTTGTATGCTTTTTTAAAATCACCTTCACCTGTATGGAGGTAGATTAAAGTAGAGAAAGGATTGGCTTTAAGCAGGCTTCGGTTTTGGCCCCTGAACTCAAGCAAGAAAAAGGCAAGAATATTCAGGACATATATACCAGGGAATGATTATGTAATTTGCATTAGGTAGAGGGGAAAGGGGACATGAGAATGATAAGGAACTGTAAAAAACTGATAGGGTCCAAAGAATGCGTATCTTGTAAAGGTTGAAGAATTATAAAAGTCAGGGTGCTAAAAGCAGTGTGATGGAGAGATGAAAGGTGCTGATTAGATAGTGGAATGCTTAAAATTGAGATTATAGACAGGGAATGAATATAAGAGTGGCTGAGGAAAAGTGGTAGATAGCTCCCTGGAAGAGAGGAGATCAAGGAAATGAGAACCCAATAAATCTGAAAATTTATTAATATATATTGATCATCAAGTATTATGACAGTCACTAGGCCAGAATTTAAACTCCTCTAGTAATGAGTAGTATAACTTAATTATAAGGAATCGTAAAATATAAGCTCCATGTGGACAGGGAATTTTGTCCAGTTTTATCATTGTATCCCTAACCCTTAGAATAATAACTGGCATATAGTAGAGTGTTCAATACATGATTGCTTTATGAATGAACAACTAAATGACTGAATGACTTGAAATTCAAAGCTGGGGGACGTTTAAGGAAGACAGAAGGATAATGGCTTGGAAGTGGTAATGAGGTGCAAATAGGTTGTCTAACCCAACTTTAGGACCATTGATTTGAGGAGTATGGGAAAAAAAACAGTTGCCATTTGGGCTTTAGGGGAAGCAGTGTCTTCATTGGAAAACTAGAGTTCTTAGAGCAAGTAGGTGAAAGGAATATTTAGAAAAGAGGTTGAGGATATAAATACTTTTTCTGGTGATGGACTGTAAGTTCTAGTAGACACTGCAGGAGAGTTTCAGGAAATGGGGAAGGATGGGAAATAGGGTCAAAAAATAATGTGCAGAGTTGCATGGGGAATAAAGTGTAGGAATTTGGGATTTCTAGACTTCTTTCGTTGACTGAAGTAAACAGAGATAAAGGACATAATTATATAATTCTAATAATATCAAAGCAGGTAATGGTTGTGAGACTATGAGTGTGGGGGTTGGGGGAGAGAGAGATGGGGGTCCTGCAAGGAACACAGAAAGCTATGAGGCCAGTTCTTCGTTCGTGTAATATAAAGATCAAGACAAGGGAACAGGGGATGGCTCCCTCCTAATTCCTGGAGCACAAGGGACTGTGGATTCCTTTTGATTCCTGTGTATCATAGGGTTGCATGTCAGAAATCTCTTTTGACTACTACTAAAGGAGAACATTGGAGAAAAAGAGATATTTCTTGTATATGAACTTTGTGCTTCAGCCATACTTGAATTACTTGCAGTTCCCTCAGTACACCATGTTCTCTTATATCTCTTTGCCTGCTGGTCCCTCTTCCTGGTTTATTGCCCATCCATCCCCCATCTATCCAGAATGCTTCTACTCATTCTTCAAGACTTAGCTTAAGTATTTCTTCCATGCAGTCTTTCTGCCTTTGCATATTTAAGGAAAATTTAGGGACTTCTTCCTGTTGTATTCCTTAGTATTCCATAAATATATCATCATCTTGACATTTAATTTTTATTGAATTTTTACTGAGATAATGTGGATTCACATGCAGTTTTAAGACATAATACAGAAATATTCCATGTACCATTTGCCCAGTTTCCCCCAGTGGAACATCTTGTAGAACTTTAGTTCAGTATTACAATCAGATTGACATTGACACAATTCACTCATGTTATTCCAATTTCCCTAGTTTTATTTGTAGTTGTGTGTGTGTATTTGTTCTATAAAATGTTATATGTGTAAGTTCATGTATCCACTACCACAGTCAAGATACAGAACAATTTCATCACTACAAGGATCCGTTTTGTTGTCCTTTTGTAACCACACCTACTTTTCTCCCACCTCCCTAACTCAATCTCTGACAACCACTAATCTGTCCTTTTTGTCTAAAATTTAGTCATTTCAAAGTATTATAAAAATGGAGTTACAGTATGGAACCTTTGGGGATTGTCTTTTTTTCACTTAGCATAATCCTTGGGGATCCATTCAGGTTGTTGCATGTATTTATAGCTCATTCCTTTTATTGCTGAGCTGTGTTACATTGTATGGATGTATCATGGTTTGTTTATCCATTCACTAGTTGAAGGAAAAGTGGCTTCTTTCCAGTTTTTGGCTGTTACAAAGAAATCTTCTATTTATATACAGTGCAGGTTTTTGTGTGAATGTAAGTTTTCCTCTTTTTTTTTTTTTTTTTTTTGATATATACTCAGGAGTGGAATTGCTGAATATAGTGGAAGGACCAGGGACTTAAAGGGTAAGTCCATCTCGTCTTATCAGGAAGGCAAAAACTTTCCTGAAATCCTCTCACTATCACACTTCCCCTTCAATCTCATTGACCAGAACTAGTGGCAATGGAGGCTGTAAAAAGGGAACACGCTTAGATATTTCAAACAAAATTTGGATTCTGTTAGCAAAGATTAAAGGGATATTTGTTATGAAATTAACAGTGCCTGCTAAAATGTCAATGTCTGAGAACGAAAGAAGCTGAATAGAAAATAATTTCATCATAGGAATTATAGTAGGCTGAATGGTGGTTCTCAAAAAGATATGTCCATGCTCTCATTCTTGGGATCTGTGAACATTACTTATGTGACAAAATATGTCATTAAGTTAAATAAAGATCTTGCTTATCTGTTAAGATACAGGCAGAAGAGGAGACATAGAGGGGAAGGTGACATGAAAAGGGAGGCAGAGATCACAGTGATGTGGCTATAAGCCAAGGAATACCAAAGCCATCAGAAGCTGGAAGAGGTAAGGAATGGATTTTCCCCTACAGCCTCGGGAGGGAGCGTGACCCTGCTGACACCTTGATTTAAAACTTCTGGCCTCCAGAACCATGAGAGAATAAGTAGCTACTGTTTTGTGTAACCCAATTTGTGGTAATTTGTTATGGCAGCCTCAGGTAACTAATACAATAGTTAAGAGCACTGACATTAGAGTCAGATCTAAATTCAAGGTCTTCCTTTGCCACTTACCGGAACTAGGAGTGTTCCTTTTGATCTCCTCCTCAACTCCTGATAAAAATAATTGCTCTGATGGTCATTATCTAGAAGTACTTTTTCCCTGCTCCCCTAGTCCATTACTTCAAACAGTCACTCCTATTTTTGTCCCATAGATTCAAGCCTTGCCCACATGTTGAAAACTATTGTGAGTTACTCTGGGCAGGAAACCTGTAGAAAGCTCCTGCATGTAAAGGAGTTTGGCACAGTACCAGCCTTCTCTCTTGCTGCTGATCCCTATGCCTATCACACAGATCCCATAATTACATAGCAACCTTTTGTGACCTTGACGTTGGTCTAGGATTTTGTTCCCAGTCAGCAAGCCTCGATTTCTTGTCTCTGCTAATTGTCCTCCTAGATCTGACCCACTTTCTGGACCTAGGCTTCTTATCTTGGCTCATCATCCAGGATTCGGATGATGCAATATCATTTCTGGAAGGGAACTGAGAGGTCATCTAATCTAACCCCTTCACTTTAGAGACAGAAACTGAAAACTTGACCTCATCTTTCTTCTTGGTCCTATCATATCTTCCGGCTTCTCTTGGCCTTCACATCTTTTTTGAGGTCATATGAGAAAAAAAAATTCTGCTATACTCATATCCTTTTCCAGTTTAATGAAATTCCCGGCCAGGCACTTACCCAATCCTACCAAGTCTCTAAATTACAAGTGTCAGTAGCAAAAACTTTGTGATCAAGGAAATGGGATAATTCCTAACAAAACATTCTTACTGTGACAGTATCCCAACCAGATGATATAAAAGCACAAACTTTGGACACCGATACTGGGCCAGTCATAACTAAATATACAGTATGCTGAAAACATCTATTAAACTAAAAGCTTAGCAGTAGAAGGAAGAGGGAAAATTCCTCTGAAACTGTTAAAAATCTCAGAAGAGATGGATGTTCCTTCAGAAAACAGCTTGAACAACTTTGTATACAAGACTATAACATTGTAGCTATATCAAGGCCATTCTAAAAGAAAAGTTATTGTGTATAAACTTACAATCTTAGCTGCTAGTGACTTCTAGTTAGAAGAGTAAAGCCAAGTGGAATATTTCATTTTTAAGAGTTCAGTAAAAAGATTGTCTCCTGGTGGAGAAGAACCTATTTATGGGAGTACTTACCATCTTAGCATATTGTCATCTTTGCTACTACCTTTTGTCACTCTCCTCTACTTGTAAGAAGCAAAGGATATAAGGACTTATGATTGTTGCTTGGCAGTGTCAGAAAGGCAAACCAAACACATCTTTGAGCTTAGCAGGAAGCAATTAAAATCAAAATTACCATTGTCACTATGAGATAGATGTAGGAATCAACAAACAGACTTGATTGTAATTAGGTGGTTAGATCAGGCAGTCCAGGTGGCATACATCAGCGGAGTAGACAGGATTGGAAAGAATAAATTCTCTCTCTCTCTCTCTCTCTAAATATATATATTTCAAATATATATATATAGGGCAAAGTTTGGAAAAGTCAGGTAAGAAAGGTATATTCAAACATACACTATAAGTTCAAACATGAGATTTGTTCCTTGGAGTGCAGAGAGCACCTACAGAAGAAACCTTTGTCCACTTTAGCCTTATTCCTGTACTAGGCTATAACAGACAATAGTTATGATTTCTTGACTAATCACTATTTGCTGGGCACTGTTTCAAGTGCTTTACATGTCTAATTTAATCCTTATGACAGCCCTATGGAGTACATACTGTTATTCTCACTTTAGAGAAGATGAAACAGAGATAAAGGATAAGTCACTTGGCCAATGTCCCACAGCTAGGAAGTGTGGAATCTGGAATTTCAATGCAGCAGGCTCACTACAGAGTTGTTTAAGTTGTTAACCACTGTGCTAGATTATCTCCTGTATATAACTACGCCTTTGACCATCCTCGGTCTTCTCCTACTCTGACTCTAGCACGTACAATAGCAGCCTCTGACAATTTATGAAGTTTTCAGTGCATACAAACAAAATCTCTAACCACCCAGATCCTGTTCTTAGGCCAGCCTCAGCATCAAGAGGCTAAAACTCTGAACACTCAATGTCTATTCCTGCTTAGACTGATAAGAGTCAGTTAGAGCCTGGTCTTGTGTCGTATTAAACACCTACAGAAGTCCTACCACCCAGGGTCTGGCCCTACATGATTCTCAGTATGAGTAAAGGAATCTTTCAACAACTGGAAGCTTGTTTCTATTCTGGACTATGTGACATTCACAGAAAACTTTCAACCAACCAGGAACTCTTTCATGGTTAAAAATCTCTAAGCCTAACTTAGAGGTTTTTTTCTCTGAGATAGCCACATCTTCCATAGAAATGTCTGAATTTCAAGGACTTATTTCTGATCAGGTTATCCAGGCAGAGAGAACGACATGTAGGAAGGCCCTAAAAGAGAAACCGAAAGTCGAGTATAACTAGAGCACATAGCAAGATGGAGAGTGGTAAGTGAAGAAATTGGAAAAAATATACTGTTTCTAGTTACATAGTTTTGAATCAGGCTGATTGTGTTTGAATCCTGGGCTCTGACACTAATTATATGGGTTTGCACAAGTTAATAAACTACTTAAAGCCTCGATTTCCTCATTTGTACATGGGAAAAATAATACTACCTACCTCATAGTGATGGGAGGATGGCATAAGATTGCATGTAAAGTATTTTGTACTTACATCATAGTAAGTATTCTTATAAATATTACACAGTAACACGCAAACACATACATGATGTAGATGTAGATATAGATGTAAATCTAGATAGAAAGAGACAGAAAGACGAAGTGACAGAGACCTGATATCTTGGGGTCTTAGAGTGCCTTGTGATCCATGGTGAGAACTTGAAATTTTATTCTAAGGTAATTGGAAACTGTTGAAGAGGTTTAAGGAGAAATATAACAAGACTAGGTGTGTATATTAAAATATTACCCTAGCTGTACTGTGGCAAAAGGATTGGACTGAGGCAATTGTAATATATGGGAGACCAATTGCGTGTCAGTTACAATTGTCCAGGGAAAAGATGGTGGTGTTTCAGACGATGATGGTGTCAGAATGAATAGAGAAATGGTAGGAAGAGGGACATATTTGAGATCTATTAGGAAGTAGAAGGGACAGTGACTGGTGAGCACTTAACAATTTCTTTTTCTCTTTTTTCTTTTCTTAATTTCCCCTTTTCCACCCCAGAGAATTAAGGAGAGATGGCTGAAGAACAGGACCAATAGTTGACAGATTAGTGTAGGACACTTTGTGATGCATCTTAGATCCAGGAGAGTTTTTTTTTAACACAGAAGGACAATATATTAATTTTGGTGAAGAAATGTGTTCAAATTTAGATATTGTAAAGAAGAACTAGCTCCATTTCAGCCTAGACTAGAAGTCCTCTATATTTTCTACCCCACTTCTCCATCCATAGACTCTAAGCAAATGCTACATTCAATACTCTAGGCCTGGGAAATTTGCAAAACTCCAAAAGAGTCTTAAGACTTGATCATTACTGTAGGGCTCTTCATAAGAAAGACTGTACTCAGAAAGTTTGCCAGGAAGGGAAGGGATAAAAAGGAAAAGAGGTGCTGGAAGACTAGATATAGTGAGAAAGTGTGGAAATTAAGAGACAGGGAGAAATAGAGAGAATGAGTGATTCAGGAATGAGAGTGGTCCATTTGGTCCATTTGGTTCATTCTCCAAAAGTTTAGTGAGTAAATACATGCTCCCCCCTTTTCCACAAAGGACTTGGGTGTTGTGAACTAAGCTGTATCTGCTTCAGAGAGCACCCCAACCAAGCTCAGTGGTTCTTGCACACTCCTAGATACTGCCTTATTAGTCTTGGAGAAGATCCAGGAGAATTTTCTGGATTACCAGGCAGAGAATCTTGTATGCTTCTCTTACTTTCTCCCAAATGTACAGAGTGTCTCCCTCTCTGTGTTCTGAGCCACCCAAAAGTGGGAGTGGAGTGATGCAAGCACCCCGTGGCCACCACCACTCTGACTGCTCTGGGTTCAGACCTGAAGCCAGTACAGCACTGTGTCTCCCCCAAGGCCTGCTATCATTACTCCCTGGCTACTGCCTATGTTTTTTCAAGGGGCTCTGCAATCAGCAGGTGGCAAAGCCACCCAGTCCTGTCTCCTTCCGTTCAGGGCAGCAAGAACCGCCAGTCTCCAGGTGGATCCAAAAGTACCATCAGGAGTCAGGTCCTAGGGTCAAAAACTTAGAATTCTGCTTTGTGTTCTATTGTACTACAACTGAACTGGCAATCATACCACAAGATGCAATCCCTCTAACTCTTCCATTCCCTTTCCAAAGGCAGAGGGGCCTCACTCTATAGCCACCACCACCACAGACCGTAGGGAGTACTGCCAGACTACTGCAAGTGAGACCCTGGGTCCTAAGGTCCCAGGGCTCTTCAGTGAGCATATGATGAATGCCGCCTGGCCTTGGACTCACCCTTCAGGATAGTAGTTTCCTTTCTGGCCCAGGGCAGGTAGAGATGATATCTAAGAATCAGTCCTAGAATCAGAGACCCACTTGATGCCCTACCCCACTGTGGCCATGTTGATACCCAAGGTGCAAGATAAAGTCCCCTCAATATTCCCTCTGTTTTTCTTAAGCAGAAAGAGTTTCACCCTGTATCCACCACAGCTGGCAGTATGATAGTCTTACCTGAAGCCAGCAAGTCTTAGCATCTCACTCAAGGCCCTTGATGGTAGTACCTGGGTATTGCTACTGGTTATTCAGGGCCAAAGGGCTCTTCAGTTAGTAGGTGATGAATGCTGTCAGGACTGTGTTCTTTCCTTCAAGGCAGCAAGTTCCCTTCTGGCCCAGGGTATGTCTAGAAGTGCTGCCTGGAAGCTAAGGCCTGGAACAGGGTCCTCATGACTCTGACCTGTGCCCTATCCTGCTGTGGCTGAGCTGGTATCCAAAATGCAAGACAGAGTCCTCCACTTCTTCCCTCTCTTCACCTCAAGAGGAAGAAAGGGGTCTCTTTTGGAGCCAAAAGCTGTACAGCCGAGAGTTTAGGGGAGGGGTGATGCCAGCACTCCCTTAGCTGCTCCCACTGATATCTCAGTGGGTCACATGCACCCTCAGACCACTGTTTCTGGGCCCAGTTCAACACTAGGACTTAAGAGTTGTAGTCCTTGTGGCCTAGACTGCCTATCAAATTTGCTTAGAAATCCAGAGCACTTTGGCCCTGGGTGGCAAGGTCTGCACGAACTCAAGTTCCACCCACTGGGATCCAAGATTCCCCTCTGCCTAGGACTGGTTTAAATGCTCCCTCTGTGGGTGGATGTCAGCTGAGTTTTATTCTGTTTTCCTTTCTGCTGTAACAGGACAGCACTGAATTTGTGCCTCACAATTGTTGTGCTGTCCCTTCCCCAATGCCCAGAGATGCTCCACTCCACACTGCTGCTGGGGAGTTGGGGAGAGGTAGTGTCAGTGATTCAAGGTGAGTTTTTTTTTTTCTATCTCTTCAGTATTTCTTTCAGTAATGTGGAGTTAAAACCAGGTACTATAAGGGCTCACCTGAATTTTGGTTCTTATATGGTTGTTTTTTTCTGTGTAGATAGTTGTTAAATTGGTGTCCTTGCTGGGGGTGATGTGCAGTGATTGGTGGAGGCTTCTATTCCACCATCTTGCTCCTCTCTGGATACCCTTTAAATAAAGGAGAGATAAAGGAAGAGAAGAAGGAATGAAGGAAGAAAGGAAAGAAGGAGTCAGGGGCCCAGGTCATGGGATCATTCTACAGCTCCAGTCCGTTTACAGAAATCATTTAGCAATTCTTAGTTTATTTTATGGAATTTATTCATAATGAAATTACATATTTCAAATGAAATTCCTTATTTAGATATGATGCTTTTGTGTAACTCCTTAGTTTTAGCCAGTAACTAATAAAGTACTCAGTATTCTCTTTGACCAATTTGCAATCAATCGTTTATGCATTTCACTGAGCACTTTATAAAGATGCATGTCATAAACCAGTATGCAAGTGTTATGCTGCATTCTGGTGATAATAAACATTTGCCATCCCTTCTTAGTTAATGAAGCTGGATATTGGAAATGAAAATTTTGTTCAGGAGTCATAGAGTGAGAGAGGGGTAAAGAAAAAGTTCAAGGTATAAAGGGATAAGAAGTGATGGCATAAACGCAGAAAGAGAAGTAAAGTGTTTAGAGCATAGATAATTCATACTCATAGTGTTTTCTTAAAGTATTCTGAGTATGCTTTTAAAATGATCAGATGGCCATATAGTACACATATACGTTTTTTTTCCACAGAAGACTTAATAGTTAGATTTCAATTGCACATGTTCTATCCTATAAGGAATGTCTGACTCTTCATAATGTGAGTATCCAGTGTGTTGTTTCTCTCTTTGAATGTAGCTTGACTTTGGAACTCCTGGTGTAGAAAAACTCTGCAAATAAGTGAAAAATATCAAATGTAATTAAATGACATTTAATAAAATTTTTATTCTCATTCAGATATGCTTATATTTAGTTATTTTAGAAATCTATTTAATCACTCTCAGAAATCTGTAGTGATGTAAAACAACACATGAAAATATCTTATTTTAGTAAAATAATCTCTGGCTGATTTTAAATAACCATTAAATACTTGTAAAATAGTTCCTTCATACTGGTTTAGATATTGGGCAATCCAGTTTCCATACTAAAGTAAAAAGCAAACGTTACAGGAGAAAATTTACGTAAGAAAAGCAAATATTTATTTTTTTATCATACTATAGTACGAAGTTCCACACTCTAGTATTACACAATTATGAATGTTAGTACTGTATTAACACAAAATTAAATTTGTTGCATTTATGAAATATTCCATTTGTCTTTTTTGTATGATCATATACACACATTTTAAAATACATGACTAATTGTTTTCACAACATATGTTATCATAACATTATTTATGTCACATAACCAGAGTTTCGTCTCGGCACAGAATTGTTTTACGATAGAGGTTCATGCTAAAACTTAATTTCCCCAACATAACGTTACTTTTTGACAATTAAAAATCTCCATTCATAAATTTACTTTTCCAAGGACCATAAGGAAACATGTCCATGAACATTTAAAAATGTCATTTTAAAACAGATCTGAGAAAATATGAATACTGTAGGCCTTTATTTTAAGATTTTTTTTTTTTTTTTTTTTTTTTTTTTTACTGAATGGAAGATTTTATTTTTTTAAGTTTAATTTTAAGTTCAGGGTTATATGTGAAGGTTTGTTATATAGGTAAACTGTGTGTTACAGCGGTTTGGTGTACAGATTATTTAGTCACCCAGGTAATAAGCATAGTACCCAATTGGTGGGGGGTTTGTATCTTCTCTCTTCTCCTACTCTCCACTCTAAAGTGATCCCCAATGTCTGTTGTTCTCCTCCTTGTGTCCATGTGTTCTGATTGTTTACCTCTCACTTGAGTGAGAACATGTGGTATTTGTTTTTATATTCCTGCATTAGTTTGCTTAGGATAATGGTGAGAATTTTTTATGTTTACTGAAAAACATTATACTGGCTGTCTTCTCCATTCATACAAGAATGGTTCAAAAATTTAAAATATATATATTTGTTGTCCACCACTTTGTGGCAGGCACTGCCTCTGATTAGAGATTAGAAGGTGTTTCAGAAGGAGTTTAGGGAATTATAGTCAGAGAGATAGGCAGACCACTAGGAGAGTATTACCCTGGAAGTGTTCAGGAAGCATTAAGTATTAAATGTCTATAGAGAGATCAGATAAGGTGAAGTCTTAAAATAGGGTTTTGGATTTGATATCTAACATATTACTGGGACACTCAGTGAGAGCAACTTTAACAATGTGCTTTAACAGAATGCTGAGCTTGGTTACCATGTATCCTTGAAATAAAAGTACAGTGAGAGCTTTCTTGGGGAAAAGTTTAATTTCTTAGCAGAGACAGATAAACCTTTTCCACGCCTTTTCCTAAGGAACTTTAGGCATGCTCTTTCTTGTCTTGGGCACTATCTTTCCCTTACCAATATCCATGTCACTTCAACTTTTTGTCTTATTTTGCCTCTTCCACCTCCGATCCTGCCCCTACTTCTTGGAAATTACTACCACCTATTTGTCTTATTTTGCCTCTTACTTACTACCACTTATTTGTCTTATTTTGCCTCTTCCACCTCCAATCCTGCCCCTACTTCTTGGAAATTACTACCACTACTTTTTGACTGACTTTTTGACTGCTCTGACCCACTTCTCTTTTGAGTCTCTTATCCACCTCTTGCACCATTATTGCTTTTCTTTTGGTGGCTATAATTAAGGGTAATACTGATACACACACTGCACCACAGGTGATTGCATCACCCTTGTCATTCTCTCTCACTACCCTCTGAGCTTTTATTTTGTAGTACTTATCACAATTTTTAATTATATACATATCGACCTGTTTAATGTATGTTTCCCTCCACTGTAATATAGTTCCATAGGTCAAGACAATAACGTTTTTCATCATTGTTTAAATACCACAGGTCTTGGCACATACTAGGCACCAGTAGGTTTAACCAATTGGTTGAATGAATGAAAAGGTTACATTCCTCAATTAGTTTCATTCAGTTTTAAAAGATTATCTGTCCCAGGCTTTCTATAACCTTTAAGGGTCATCATTTTTTCCCTGTTCACCTTGTCTTCCAGGAAAAAAGCTGAGCTGTTCAATTTTAGTCCTCTTTAAAGGGTAAATTGTTGATTATGTGGACACACATTGAATGATACCTTCAATGAGGTACATTGATTGCAGAAACCCCTTCTCTGGAGCATAGGAAGAACCTGTGACTTGCTTCTGGCCAATATGGAGAAAATGATAGGGAATATCAATACAATAGTTACTCTCTTGAATACATTGTTATTTAGGACTCCATCCTAGCAGAATGGAGCTAGCCATTCTTCTGCTGGCCTTGAAGAGGTGAACTGCAATGTTGTGAGAGGGTCTATCAGAGGGCCATGTGGCAACCGCAAGTGGCCTCTAGGAACTGACAGTGGCCTTTAGATGACAGCTAGCAAGGAAAGGGGTAGGAAAGAGAATGAAGTTCTATAGTTGCAAGGAAGTGGATTCTCCCAACAAATGCATGAGCTTGGGAGAGGACCCAAACTCCAGATGACAATGCAGTCTGCCTGACACCTTAATCACAGCATTGAAAGACCCTGAGTGGAGGACCCAGATAAGCAATATTCAGATTCCTGACTCATGGTGCTATAGTTTCGATAACCGACCCCTCCAAATCTCATGTTGAGATTTGATCCCCAGTGTGGGAGGTGAGGCCTAGTGGGAAGTGTTTGGGTCATGGGAGCAGATTCCTCATGAATGATTTGGTGCCATTCTCTCAGTAGTGAGTTCTCAGTCCATTAATTCCCATGACCACTGGCTGTTAAAAAGAGCCTGTCACCTCCCTGCTCTTGCTTCCTTTCTTACCATGTGATTTATGTACATGCCAGCATCCCTTCATTTTCTGCCATTAGTGGAAACAGATTGAGGCTTTCACCAGACTCCCAGTCATCTAGCCTGCAGAATCATGAGCCAAATAAACCTCTTTTCTTAATATAACCTAGCTTTAGGTATTCCTTTATAGCAAAACAAAAACAGACCAAGACAGAAAGTTGGTACCGGGGTGGGGCATTGCTATAAAGATACCTGAAAATGTGAAAGCAGCTTGGGAACTGGCTAATGGGCAGAAGTTAGAAAAGTTTGGAGCACTCAGAAGAAGACTGTGAGATAGGTGAAAGTTTGGAACTTCCTAAAGATTGGTTGTGGTTGTGAGCAAAATGCTGATAGAAATATAGACAGTAAAAGCCATGCTGATGAGGTCTTAAATGGAAATGAGCAACTTAATGGTAACTGGAGAAAGGTCAGTGTGACACTGTAGCAAAGAACTTGGCTGCATTGTGTCCATGCCCTAGGGCTTTGTGGAAGGTTGAACTTAAGAGTGATGACCTAGGGTATCTGGTGAAAGAAATTTCTAAGCAGCAAGGCATTCAAGAATGGCATGGCTACTTTTAACAACTTACAATATTATCTGGGAGTAAAGGGATGACCTAAAGTTGAAATTTATGATTAGAAAGGAAACAGAGTGTAAAAATCTAGAAAATTTGCTGCCTGGCCATGTGATAGAGAAGAAAAGAGTGTTTTCAGGAGAGGAATCCAAGGATGTTGTGGAACTACCACTTGCTAAAGAGATTACTATGACTAATGGAAGCCAGGCACTAATAGTCAAGACTATGGGTAAAAGACCCAATCACAGGCACAGAGGCCTACGAAGACAGAATGGTTTTGGGAGCCAGGCCCAGGTTCTGCTGTCCTGTGCTGTCTCAGGATGTTCCTTCCTACATCCCCACTGCTTCGGCTCCAGCTGTGGCTCAAAGGGCCCCAGGTACTGCTCAGGCTACTGCTCCAGAGGGTGCAAGCTGTAAGCCTTGGTAGCACGCATATGGTGTTATATCCACAGGTGCTCAGAATGCAATAGGGGTTGGAGCCGCCACAAATGGTGCCTACTAGGGCAGTGCCACCACCCTCCAGACTCCAGAATTACAGAGCCCCTGGAAGTGTGCAACTGCAGCCTAGTAAAACTGTAAGCATTGGACTGTAACCCATGAGAGTAGCCACATGGGTGCACCTGGCGGAACAATGGGAGTGGGGCTTCTTGAGGTCTTCAGAGCCCACCCTGCTTACCAGTGTGCCCAGGATGCAGGACATGGAGTCAAAGTAGATTATTTTGGAGCTTTAAGATTTGATGTCTGCTCTGCTGGGTTTTGGAATTGTGTAGGGCTTTTTCTCCCTTTCTTTTGGCCAATTTCTCCCTTTGGGAATGGGAATATTTACTGAATGCCTGTACCACCATTGTGCCTTGGAGTTAAATAACTTATTTTTTTTTATTATACAGGCCCCCAGTTGTAAGTAAATTGCCTTGAGTCTCAGATAGGACTTTTAACTTTGGATTTCTGAGTTGACGCTGGAACAAGTTAAAGTTTTTGGGAACTATTGGGATAAAATTATTGTATTTTGCATGTGCGAAGGACATGATACTTGAGGGTTCAGGAGTAGAATGCTATAGTTTGGATATTTGACTCTTCCAAATCTCATGTTGAAATGTGATTCCCAGTTGTGGAGATGAAGCCTAGTGTGTCGTGGTGGATTCCTTCTGAATGACTTGGAGTCACTCTCTCAGTAGTAAGTGACTTCTTCCTCTATTAGTTCTCATGAGAGCTGATTGTTAAAAAGACCCTGGAAACCTCCTTGTATCCTCTCTTGCTATGTGATCTCTGCACATGCCAGCTCCTTTTTGCCTTCCATTGTGAGTGGAAGCAGCCTAAAGTCCTCACCAGAAATAGATGCTGGTGCCATGCTTCTTTTACAACCTGCAGAACCATGAGACAAATAAACTTTCCATTTTTATAAATTACTCAGCCCCAGGTTTTTTTATAGTAACACAAAATGGACTGAGAAGCATAGAAACTGTGAGATAATAAATATGTGTTTTTATAAGTTACCAAGTCTGATAATTTGTTATGCAGCAATAGGGAACTAATACACAGATCAAAACTGATTCTGAAGCCACCTACATTTAAGCCCGGCCAGTTTCCCCTCTATATTCTTAATATCACCCTTTCCTCTTTTCTTACTGAGGTTTTCTTTTTGAGTTTCCACATGTATTGACCCACAATGAGTTCAGTGCCATTCTCTCTTATTTAATTCTCTTAATGATTTTACATGTCCCATGAAAGTTCTTTTTTTTAGTTCTGTTTTTCATCACTTGTCCTCATAGATGATATATGTTTCCTAATATATGCTAAGTACATTAGAAAAACCTGTTTTTATTCAATCACACAGCTGACATTTTGTCTTACTGCATAATCAAAATCCTTAAAACTACTAATCTGTTTATATAAGTTTATATAAGTTTTAAATAAGTTTCCTTAATTTATCACTGTGAGGTCACTCATTAATTCACAGTGTGGTTTTTTGGGGGAATGTTATTTTGCTATGTGGTCAACCAAAGATATCCCTCTCTCAAAAGAACCACAACTTATTATGTTAACAAATACCAGTTACCCATTTTTGGTGAACTAGCTCCAATTTTCTATAATTCATTGCACTTATCAAGAAAATTCATAAAGATAACTTTCTGCTGATCATCTGTTTCACTGTTTTCTGATTGTTTTTAAACACTTCTACAAGGAAATACTTTGCATTCTATGTTATTTGTTAACATGTCTTATAGCTAGTGATCAGTAATTAGCTAGTGTTCAACATTAGCTTGAGCAATATACTATTTAATGTATTATTTAAGTGGACTAAAACACAAAATAGCAGTTGCATTGCTAAATTATGGTAATTTAATGACTTCAAAAACATTAAGACCTGTCTCGTCTCTGGGTTAACCAGTCTAATGGCATTTAATCAGTTTTCATTTGATCTGAAATCTCCTTCTAAAGATTCAAATTTAAATATAGATTATGCATACTTATATATGTCTGTTAATACATATTAAGTATTATATATACTTTACATTTGGTTCATATTTCCTAATCCCATTTTACAAAATAAAATAGTAGTGACAGTGAGTCATATAAACTAAATTTCCTGAACATTTGTCTTGAAGTTTGTCTAATTCTACCTGACATAATTTGTCTAATTCTATCATACCATTTTGCTATAGTGAGATCTTAGTATTTATTATATTACCTTTACTTGAATTATTACGTTGATAACCATATATAGAGATTGAGATGCATAATACATACAAAGAGTGGCTTCATTTGCATGATTGATAAATGCTTGTTCCCTTAATTTGCTTAGGTTTTTTGTTCCTTGAGAACCACATCAGTTATAAGATGGATAGATGTAAAGACTGTCCTCTTTGGACTCATGAATCATAAGGCTATTTTAAATGAAAAAAATAAAATAAATATTATAGGACTCTTTAAAAAGTCAATCATAAACTGTTACGTGTTATGATGAAATCGAATGTTATGACGATAATCTGTGGAAAGCAAATAAACGAAGTCTTTCGGAAGTTACGTTAGATTGACATAGCAGACATAAAATAATGGCATTCTCATAAAACTGAAAGAATGAAACAATTCTCCTTTTATTCTGTTTCTCACTCAAACTAGGGTTCTTGTTAGGGAATATTTTCTGTGGTTCTTTCTTGGAATGTCTGAGAAATTACTATGATACTTAAATAAATGAAGTACAATTTTTTAAATCTTGCAGATTAATTTTAGTACTGACATTTTTTCTTAGGAAATGTGTAAAAGAGCAATCTTCTGTTCCAATATAAATACAATTATGTAGATATTCACAGTTAGAAACATTGTTATCTCTATGTTCCGTTCCCTGAAACCCTACCTTCTACCAAAAGATAAATACATAAAACTATCTACTAAAATTATTCCCAAATAAGATTCTGCTTTCTCTCTTTTTAGTATTTACATGCTTTAACATCCCTTTTAAGATAACTTACTTGTAATTTATTCCAGAGAACCGAGGTAGTGGAGATACAGTTCTTCTGGGAAGGAACCTCTGAAGGGATGAGTTCCAGAGATTCTGCACATTGATTTTTTGAGGGAAGAGAAGAAATAGCCATGATTTTAGGGAAATTTGAAATATAATATATAATAGCTCACATTTATTCTACATTCTAATATTTAAATATCAAGATAGTTCCAGGACTAATCTTTAGAAATGACAAATAAACAAAGGTAATTGCTACAGGGAAAATGTTTATATATTATATTTACTGTATAGCAAGTCTCTTTCTATTTCTATCTTTCTGTCTATTGTTTGTCTATCTATCTGTCTGTCTATCTATCTATCTATCTATCTATCATCTTCATCGCCATCATCATTTATCTATATAGGGATATCAAATGGCCCACTGAAGAGTAAGTGCAAATTGAAGATACATTTCAGCCACCACTCTAAGCAGTAAGTGACCTTTCCATCCAAAAGGGTTAAATTTAAATCCCCCTTCCCATTGTCATAGTTTGAAAAACACATATCTCCAGAGGAAACACAAAAGACAAAAATAACTCAGGCAGCAAATACTTAGGTTGAATACAGAGACCTGCAATGTCAAACAGCCACGACATATTCTAAAGGGTTTTGGAGGGAAGCTAATCCATAGAAATCAACTGATAAAGACTTGGTACTTAAAGACCATACTCTGAGTAAGTACATAAGTAAAGACTAAATTGCAGGAATATGAGCATTGAAGCAAAAATTTGGCTTTAAAACAGACATGAGGCATATAATATTGGATCAAAACAAGATCTACACAGAACCTATTCTTGTAGCCACACCAGTTGAGAGTATGTACATATACAATATGTATTGTATGTATGTCTATGCATATACATATTATGACATGATCATTTTGATTGAATGATTTTGAAATCAAATGTATTTTTGCTAGCCACTTTGATAGTTATTTTTACATGAGGAAGTTTGATGCAGTCTATAAAATAATTCATTGCCCTTTGTTTTAAAAAGATTAAATAGTTTGTGAAATATATACCATGAACTACTCCTAAGTTTCATCTAATGCCCACAACCACCTTTGAGGGGTAGAGATTCTTAGATTGGTAATAATATCGAGGGTAAGATAGAGGTTAAATATCATATGAAAAGACAAACTGATAGAAACAGGAAAAATAAGACACACCCAGTATTCGTCCTCTGTTGTTTAGATACTCTTTTTTGGTCTTTCATCTCTCCTTCTCTGCCTCTTTTCTGCAATCTTCTTTATAATAAGACAGAAAACCACGATAAAACAAAGAAAGAAAACCATGATTTTTGAAGTGTGAGTTCAACGAAGACTGGCAAGAAAGCTTCACTTGTGCCTATGGCCAGTCGCTCTGACCTTTGCTTCGTGCTGTCATAGTGGGCAGAATCAAGGGTTCCAGACCATTCCATGTTCTTAAAGGGGCCACCTTTCCTTCCAGGGTGGGCTTAATTTCATTGGTCTAGGCTTCTTTCTCTTATCAGGCAAGAAAGAGTAGTATATCTGATGGGATGAAAAGAGGCCTATATAAAATTTGGATTTGGGGGCCCTAAACACAGATTCTTTAACTTTGGCAGTGTGGATGTGTTAGGGAGGATTCCTTTGGAAGCAGTAAGGGTCTCTAGATGTAGAGGGATGCCTGTGTGCCTCTTTTTTTTTTTTTTTTTTACCGGTTTGGACCAAATTTAAACTTATTAATTCAAACCCAGTCCTCGATCCAACTAGGCAGATATAGAAAATTGTTTGAAGCAAAACTTAAAGAGTAGAAAATTATGAAGTAGATAGCAGGGCCAAAGAGTAACAGCAATGATGAGATTATTTTTGAGATCAGGTCTCAGAAATAGTGGTGGTAGTAGTGGCTGTAAGAGTGTGGCACTCCACTCATATGTGCACATGAGGGTTCAGAAAAAAACAGCAGCTGGTTAGTGAAGGCAGGTTTCTCTGAAAGTAGTGACCATATCAAACTCTGGAAGTAGGGTGACATATAATTTCTTGTCCAAACCAGAACACTTATGAGAGTGGCAGTGACAGCTGTTAAGGTTTACTTTAAAATAACAGGCAGAAGTGTGTAGAGGGAAATTTATAGCACTAAATGCCCTCAAGAGAAAGCAGGAAAGATCTAAAATTGACACCCTAACATCACAATTAAAAGAACTAGAGAAGCAAGAGCAAACACATTCAAAAGCTAGCAGAAGGCAAGAAATAACTAAAATCAGTGCAGAACTGAAAGAGATAGAGACACAAAAAAAATCTTCAAAAAATCAATGAATCTAGAAGCTGGTTTTTTGAAAAGACTGACAAAATTTATAGACCACTAGCAAGACTAATAAAGAACAAAACAGAGAAGAATCAAATAGACATAATAAAAAAAATGATAAAGAGGATATCATCACCGATCCCACAGAAATATAAACTACCATCAGAGAATACTATAAACACCTCTACACAAATAAACTAGAAAATCTAGAAGAAATGGATAAATTCCTGGACACAGACACCCTCCCAAAACTAAACCAGGAAGAAGTTGAATGTCTGAATAGACCAATAACAGGCTCTGAAATTGTGGCAATAATTAATAGCCTACCAACCAAAAAAAATCCAGGACCAGATCCAGATGGATTCACAGCTGAATTCTACCAGAGGTACAAAGAAGAGCTGGTAACATTCCTTCTGAAATTATTCCAGTCAATAGAAAAAGAGGGAATCCTCCCTAACTCATTTTATGAGGCCAGCATCATCCTGATACCAAAGCCTGGCAGAGACAACAAAAACAGAGAATTTTAGACCAATATCCCTGATGAACATCGATGTGAAAATCCTCAATAAAATACTGGCAAACCAAATCCAGCAGCACATCAAAAAGCTTATCCACCATGATCAAGTCAGCTTCATCCCTGGGATGCAAGGCTGGTTCAACATATGCAAATCAGTAAATGAAATCCATCACATAAACAGAACCAACGATAAAAACCACATGATTTATCTCAATAGATAAAGAAAAGGCCTTTGAAAAAATTCAACAGCCCTTCATGCTAAAAACTCTCAGTAAACTAGTTACTGATGGGATGTATCTCAAAATAATAAGAGGCATTTATGATAAACCCACAGCCAATATCATACTGAATGGGCAAAAACTGGAAGCATTCCCTTTGCAAACCGGCACAAGACAGGGATGCCCTCTCTCACTACTCCTATTCAACATAGTGTTGGAAGTTCTGGCCAGGGCAATCAGGCAAGAGAAAGAAATAAAGGTATTCAATTAGGAAATGAGGAAGTCAAATTGTCCCTGTTCTCAGATGACATGATTGTATATTTAGAAAACCCCATCATCTCAGCCCAAAATCTCCTTAAGCCGATAAGCAACTTCAGCGAAGTCTCAGGATACAAAATAAATGTGCAAAAATCACAAGCATTCCTATACACAAATAACAGACAAACAGCCAAACCATGAGTGAACTCCCATTCACAATTGCTACAAAGAGAATAAAATACCTAGGAATCCAACTTACAAGGGATGTGAAGGACCTCTTCAAGGAGAACTACAAACCGCTGCTCAAGGAAATAAAAGAAGACACAAACAAATGGAAGAATATTCCATGCTCATGGATAGCAAGAATCAATATCGTGAAAATGGCCATACTGCCCGAGGTAATTTATAGATTCAATGCCATCCCCATTAAGCTACCAATGACTTTCTTCATAGAATTGGATAAAGCTACTTTAAAGTTCATATGGAACCAAAAAAGAGCCTGCATTGCCAAGACAGTCGTAAGCCAAAAGAACAAACCTGGAGGCATCACGCTACCTGACTTCAAACTATACTAAAAGGCTGCAGTAACCAAAACAACGTGGTACTGGTACCAAAATGTAGATATAGACCAATGGAACAGAACAGAGACCTCAGAAATAACACCACATATCTGCAACCATCTGTTCTTTGACAAACCTGACAAAAACAAGAAATGGGGAAAGGATTCCCTTTTTAATAAATGGTACTGGGAAAACTGGCTAGCCATATGTGGAAAACTGAAACTGGATCCCTTCCTTACATCTTATACAAAAATTAATTCAAGATGGATTAAAGACTTAAATGTTAGACCTAAAACCATAAAAACCCTAGAGGAAAACTTAGACAATACCATTCAGGCCATAGGCATGGGCAAGGACTTCATGACTAAAACACCAAAAGCAATGGCAACAAAAGCCAGAATTGACAAATGGGATCTAATTAAACTAAAGAGCTTCTGCACAGCAAAAGAAACTACCATCAGAGTGAACAGGCAACCTACAGAATGGGAAAAAATTTTTACAATCTACCCATCCGACAGAGGGCTAATATCAAGAATCTACAAAGAACTCAAACAAATTTACAAGAAAAAAACAACCCCTTCAAAAAGTGGGCAAAGGATATAAACAGACACTTCTCAAAAGAAGACGTCTATGCAGCCAACAGACACATGAAAAGATGCTCATCATCACTGGTCATCAGAGAAATGCAAATCAAAACCGCAATGAGATACCATCTCACGCCAGTTAGAATGGCAATCATTAAAAAGTCAGGAAACAACATATGCTGGACAGGATGTGAAGAAATAGGAATGCTTTTACATTGTTGGTGGGAGTGTAAATTAGTTCAACCATTGTGGAAGACAGTGTGGCGATTCCTCAAGGATCTAAAATAGAATTACCGTTTGGCCCAGCAATCCTATTACTGGGTATATACCCAAAGGATTATAAATCATGCTACTATGAAGACATGCACACATATGTTTATTGCAGCACTATTCACAATAGCAAAGACTTGGAACCAACCCAAATGTCCATCAGTGATAGACTGGATTAAGAAAATATGGCACATATACACCATGGAATACTATACAGTCATAAAAAAGGATGAGTTCATGTCGTTTGTAGCGAAATGGATGCAGCTGGAAACCATTTTTCTGAGCAGACTATCACAAGGACAGAAAACCAAACACCGCATGTTCTCACTCATAGGTGGGAATTGATCAATGAGATCACTTGGACACAGGGTGGGGAACATCACACACCGGGGCCTGTTGGGGGTGGGAGGCTGGGGCAGTGATAGCATTAGGAGAAACACCTAATGTAAATGATGAGTTGATGGGTGCCGCAAACCAACATGGCACATGTATACCTATGTATCAAACCTACACGTTGTGCACATGTACCCTAGAACTTAAAGTATAATTTAAAAAAATAATAATAACAGGCAGATACTGGGAGTGTCCTGGTCACCCTACCTTGAAGTCACAATTGGCGGACCCAAAGCTGAGCCTCCCCGTGTTCTCCAGAAACATAGTCAATGTGGCTTCCACTTTCTTCATCAATAGAAATTTAACTTCCATGTCTTATTTCAAAAACCTTTGACACACCCTTTTGGTTATTTTATAGTATAGGTACAATCAGGGATTCCATTTTTCCACAGCCACAGTGAGGGGGATGCTATGAGAATCTGGGGCAGATGTGTCCAATGCACCATTAAGCCATGGTTCAGCTTGCAAATTTCAAAGTATAAATATGAAGTAATGTGGGGGGGGGCTCATTAAGACATAAGTGTAGGAAAGTGAGCAGATTTCCCATTTAAATTTATGATCAAATTGCAAAACATAATCTGCAGGCTGGGGAAAGTAACTAAATGAAGAGAAGTTTGTGGGACTCACTGATGACATTCCAAAGATCAAAAATATTGTGCACAGAAAGATATGAAGGTACATCTAATCTATGTGGAACAGCCTGAGTAGGAGCCCTGTGTATTTGAAGTAACAGACAAAGGAGTTGCACTGTTCATTCTCCTCCCTAATGCCAATGACATTTTTCCAGTTGTTACAGAATAAAGACTCTATCTAGGGAAGCAATGCTCAGAACGAGGAGTACACTGAGCAATGGAAGGCTAGATCTGGGCTTCTCAGATGAATTGAAGGCTTTAAAATTTCTGATAAAGAATGTCCTGAAGTTCAACATCACTGCTCAGCCTATCCTACAATTCCCTAACAATTTTTCTACTCTCTGAGACAAATATTTCACTATATTCTCTCTCTTCAAACTTCCAACTTCTCCATGTTGTTTATTCCCAGATAACCTCACTTCTTATTTCACAAATAATATAAAAACAATCAGAAGAGAACTATTTCATCTTCTCACCACCAAATTTACCAACCTATCTGCATCTGTATTAATACACTCTGCTGTGAATAAACTTTCTCTGCTTGTATAAAAGACAAACCCTTCCAAATGTTCTCAGGATTCCTCTTCTTCTTGCCTCCCCAGGGACTTTACTCATGCAATAATTTTCATTTTGTCCTATATTAACACTTTCTTCTTTTCTATTGGATCATTTCTATTAACATATAGATGTGAATTCCATAAAAACCATTAATTCCACATTTTCTCTTAGCCACTGCCTCATTTTTCTGCTGCCTATCATTATAAAACATCTCAAAAAAAAGTTGCCTACCCTAATTTTCAACACTCCTTCACCAGTCTTTCACTTTTCAATTTATTTCAGGCTTGCTTCTGTTCCCACCTCTTTGCTGAAAGTGCTTTTGTCAAGGTTATCAACCACCTCCATGTTGCCGAATCTAATAGTAATTGCTCTGTCCTCCTTTGATTTGATCTCTCAGTAGCACTTAATACAGTAGACCTTTCTGTATTTCTTGAAATACTTGCTTCTTTCTCTTTTCTGGTATGCCACCACATTCTCTGGGTTTTTCTCTTATTGCTATTTCTGATTTACCCTAATTCCTCTCACCAACCCAGCTACTCTTTCACTACCTGATCTCTAAATGTTGAAGCATCTAAGGGCTTGTTACTAAGCTCTTTTTTCCTCTGAATCTATACTCTGGCCGTAAGTCCATTAACATGACTTTAAATAGCACCCATATCCTGATAACAAATTTATATTTTTCAGCCCATGCTTGTCTCCTGAGATCTGTATTCACATATCCAATTGTCTATTCACTATTTCCACTTGGATGTCTGATAGGCAGCTCCAGTTAAACATGTCAAAACCAAAATTTTGTATCCTTTCTCTCCAACAGCCCCAAACCTGCTCCACCTCTCAAGTTCCTTACCCATCCAGTTACTCAAACCAAAATATTTATGGTCATGCTTGATATCTCTCATTCCTTCATGCCCCATGTTCAACCAATCAGCAAGTTTTGTTTGTTCTATTTATAAAATAGACCTTGAAGCCCACTTCTCTCTATCTCCATCATCACCACTCTAGTTCAAGACATCATTTCTTTCTTAGACTTATATCAGATTCTGGACTCTTCCTGCTTATAGTCATGGCTCCCTCCAAACCATTCTCTGTACAACATTTAGAATTATTGCCATAGAGGCAGTCCTCCTGTATGACTTGACAACAAAACCAAATATCTTACTGTATCCTACAAAGCCCAGCATGACACATCTACCTTATCAACATTTCAGCCATGTTGAATTTCTTTCTTTGAAAACATCAAGTCTATTTTTGGAAGAATTTTTGTACTAGTTCTTCTCTCTGCTTAGAAAGTTGTTTCCCTTTTTATATGGAAAGGTTTTTCTCAGCCTTTAGTCTCAATTCAAATATCGGGTCTCTTCAAAGTCTTCCCTAGCTTTTCCATTTAATGTTGCCCACTCCCAAGTCACTGTTACATCACCCTGTTTTATTTTTATTTATAGAATTTATCACAATCTGAAATTATTTTATTTACTTGCTTATTTGTTTATTGTCTGCCTTCTTTCCCTTCGTCAATGTGAATACTATGAGGACAAGACTCAATATTGAGATACCACTGTTTCACCAATGTATAGAATAATTTTAGGCATATAGTAGGCATTCAGTAAATTTTGTTGAATGAATCAATGAATGATATCTACTGAACAGTGATGAGTGCATTTTTATGCTAAAGACCAAAAAGAATAACATTGGTTCCTTCTCCTATCGAGTCTGTAATCTCAATGCTGTGACCCTATAATGGTCTCCTGAAATATCCAAGATAATGCCAAGCACAGATGAGGAGTAATCTGAGCAATAAATAAGGCAAAGTGAGCTCTCAATCAGAACCAGTTTACTATCCAGGATCCTTTAATTTTCCATCCTTCTGGCTAACTGCCTTTTGTTATCTTTGTGCCCTCATAAGAAAAATAAGAACAAGAAATACAATTTGTTACTCAAACTAATCAATTTGGCTTCTATTATCAGCTTTAGTCCAAAGTTGGTAGAAGAAAATGTTCTAAAAGGAAATTGGATTATTTTTTTTTGTTTGAAGATTTAATACATACATATTTCCTTTAGTCTCACTTCTTGATCAGAACTAAAGATAATTAAGCATTGGGTATTTAAGATCTGGTGAATGAATATTCACAGGGGATAAGTGAGTCAAGGAAATAAAGGAATGTCAAAGAGGTAATTAGTCTTCAACCCCCACTCTAGGATTACTCCAACCATTTGAAAGGAATTGTTTCTTTTCCTGTCTTTGCTCCAAATAATAGCCTTATCCAAAACCATAGTGACTCACAGAACCCTTTGAGCTCTTGTGGATCAGCTGTGAAGTGAATTTTAACTTTCTCAATGTTCTTTAATGCATGCCAGATAGGCTTGTGAAACGAAAAGAAAAGTTTCACACCCAGGATTGAACAAAAAAGTCATAAATGTATAGCAAGTATATATAAATGGGAGGAGTGGCCAAGATGGCTGACTAGAAGCAGCTAGTGTGCGTGGCTGTCATGGAGAGGAACAGAAGCAGTGATAAATATAACACCTTCAACTGAAACATCCAGGTACTCACATTGGGATTAATCAAGGAAACAACTTGATGCACAGAGAATGAAGAAAAGCAAGACAGCACAACAACCCACCTGGGAGCAACGGGGAGCCAGGGGATCCTCCCCAACTGAGGGAAGTGGTAAGTGAATGAATGACCCTGGGAAACTACACTTCTCCCACAGATCTTTGCAACCGTTAAGTCAGGAGATCTCCTTGTGAACCCACTCAGCCAGAGCCTTCAGTCTTTAGTCTGACAGATAGAGCTACATGGAGTCCTGGCAGAGCAACTGCTCAGGCATGCCTGGAGGCCTTGAAGACAAATACTCAGGCTTTCCAGCAAAAGTAGCTGCAGCTTTGCAAAGTGAAAAGTTACACTCCTGTACTTACTCCTAGGAAAAAGACTGAATCCATGGGGTTGAGCAGCAACAGCCCACAAGCCCCGCTTCCACGGCACTACACAAGACCCACTGGCTTGAAATTCCAGCCGGCTACCAGTGGCGGCATTGCACCTCACTAAGAAGGAGCTCCAGGGTAAAGGGGTGGGCCGCCATCTTTGCTGTTCAGGTACCTTAGCCATTCCAGCCTTCAGGCTTTGGAGAGTCTGAGCTGACTCGGGACAAAAGGGATCCTCCAGCACAGCACAACTACTCTACCAAAATGTGGTCAGACTGCTGCTTTAAGCAAGTACCTGGTCCTGATCCACCTCACTGGGCAGGATCTCCCACCTGTGGTCTCCGGCCTTCCCCAGCAGAGCTCTCCACCTGACAGAGATCTGAATTCTCCCTGGGATGGTACTCCCAGAGAGAGGGATGGGATGCCATCTTTGCTGTTTGGATGACTTAGCCATTCCAGCCTTTGGCCTTCACAGCTCTTTGCTCTTTGAGTGACTTCGCTATTCCAGCCTTTGGCCTTCAAAGTGTGTGAGGTGACAGGGGGCTGAAGTGGACCCCTAGCACAGCAAGGCTGCTCTACCAAAATGTAGCCAGACTGCTTTTTTAAGTGGGTCCCTTTCCCATTCCTCCTCACTGGGTGGGACCTCTCAACTGGGGTCTCCAGCCACTTCCTGCAGGTGCTTTTGGTCCAGCAACAGATCTGTGTCTCCCTGGGACAAAGCTCCCACAGGGAAGGACAGGCTGCCATCTTTGCTATTTTGCAGGCTTCACTGGTGACCACCTCCAGGTTCTGGAAAATCCAAGGTGACTAGGGACTGGAACAGGCCCCAAGCATACCGCAGCAGCACTATGGAAAAGTGGCCAGACTGTTACGTGGGTGCCCATTCCCATATCTCCTCACTGGGCAGGTCCTCCAGTCCTGGGCCTCCAGCCACCCCCCGCCAAAGCTACTAAGCCAGTACCAAATCAGTAACTCTCTGGACAGAGGCCCCAGGGGCAACTGACAGCCACTTGGCCACTACCTCTACAGTGGAACTGCCCTTGTCACCCTTGGACTAATGAAGGAGCAAAGACCCTAAGTGCCTTATCCACCCCTCCAACAAGCTGAAGTTGACCCAAGGAGAGGAGGCCAGTCCATCTCCCATAGGCCCCACACACCCTCCATGGCTCATCACCAGAAAGAGAATGCCTGACTTTGGCCCATAGCACAAACCCTCCATCTTGGGCTGACTGCACTGAGTGATTGCTGACCTGCATCGCTATGGATTGAAACCTCTAGGAATCAAGCGAAGGACCCTTGGCCACACCCCTACTAGGATTTCTTTCTCTGCTGCCTCTAAGCTGGGAAAAGAACATAAACACTGAGACTGCCCCAGAGCTGCAGTGCCCAGCATTGGAGTGCCAAGTCACAAACTACAGCCAGCACTCAAGAGGGCTTAGGGAGAGGAACCCACACTTTCAGAGCACTGAGAGGGAACAGAGCTTCAACTCTGAGGAAACATAGGGGAGCCACATAACCAAGCAAAAGCCTACCAAAGACATAAAGACAGAAATACCATTCAAAGACACAAAGGCCAATTGCAACAAAAGCAAAAATTGGCAAATGGGATATAATTAAACTTTGAAGCTTCTGCACACTATCAACAGAGTAAACAGCCTACAGAATGGTAGAAAATATTTGCAAACTATCTGTCTGACAAAGGTCTAATGTCCAGCATCTATAGGAAACTTAAGAGAGATACCATCTCACACCAGTCAGAATAGCTATTATTAAAAAGTCAAAAAATAACAGATGCTGGTGAGGTTGTGGAGAAAAGGGAACCCTTATACACTGTGGTAGGAGTGTAAATTAGTTCAACCATTGTGGAAAGTAGTGTGGCGATTCCCCAAAGAGGTAAAAACAGAAGTACCATTCAACCCATCAATGCGATTACCAGGTGTATAGCCAGAGGAATGTAAAGCATTCTACCATAAAGACATACGTACACAAATGTTCATTGCAGCACTATTCACAATAGCAAAGACATGAAATCAACCTAAATGCCCATCAATGACAGACTACATAAAGAAAATGTGGTACATATACACCATGCAATATTATACAGCCATAAAAGAATGAGGTCATTTCTTTTGTGGAACATGGATGGACCTGGAGGCTATCATCCTTAGCAAACTTAACACAAGAACAGAAAACCAAATGCTGCATGCTCTCTCTTATAAGTGGGAGTTCAATGATAAAAATTTATGAACACAAAGAAGGAAGCAGTAGACACTGGAATCTACTTGGAAGGAAGGGTGGAAGGAGGGAGAGGAGCAGAAAAGATAACTATTGGGTACAGAGTTTAATACATGGGTGATGTAATAATATGTACAACTAAGTCCTGTGACACGTTTATCTATGTAACAAACCTTCACATGTACCCCTAAACCTAAAATTAAAATCCAAAAAAGAAAGTATATATAAATGGAGTTTAAAAAAACTCATTGAAAGCATAACTTACAATAGATCAGGGTATACAATGGCACACGATACAATCTTAAAAATAGGCCTTAAAAGCCAGCAAAATGAGCCAGAATCTCTATTAAAATTATTGCTGATTAACAGTCCCGTATCCTATGTTTAAATTCTCTATTGCACAGAAATGTAATGAAATTAAGTATTTTAAATCTCTAAGTGAAACATTTCCCTACTTCTGATCTAAGTCACCCCCACACACATGCATGAGTGCACACACACATGCACAAAGGCACACACGAATATACATTTATATGAATGTGCTGGAAGCTGCATTAAAATTCAGTCACCTTCCTTGAGCTCTATTTAACACCATTAAATAGTACCCTGAGGTACTGTAGACAAGAAAGAGTGAATGCATCTGCTAAAGGTGCACGTTTTACAACTACAGAGTAATTTAAATCCTGAGAGAATCTGACACATGTTCCTCACAGATTTCTTCATTGGCACTACACCTAATAGAGACCATATGTTTTAAGTTTTTATAGGGACAGCACTGATTTTATGTAACATTTTTTTCAATAAATGTTAATTATATAATATTATATATAATAAATTGCTAACGGTATTACCTAAATATGTTATGCCTGTGTAAAACTTTTAATGTAAATCAATGGATTTTAAAAAAACTTTTTATACCATACGTCCTCATTTTTAGATCAGAAAATATAATTACTCTAGATGTATCACCTCTCATTTTAAAGAAATTTCTTTGTGAATTAGTGATGAGTAAGTGAACACAAAATTTAGTGGAATAAGACTGAGGATTATGGTCAAGTTTCTAGTATCTGTCCCTTTATTTTAAATCCGTGTGCTCTCCTTGGGTTATCACGTATACTGACAGGGTTTCAGTACCAGCTCTACATTTTTGAACCTATTGGAGCCTTAGGTTCCTTAGTTTTTAATTGGAACTAATAATAACAATGTCTGCCTCATAGTTTTCTGTTACAAATGCTAAATGAGATAATATGTATGCAGTGCTCAGTCCAGTGATTGGCAAGGTATATCTACTTATTGTTTGTCTTAAAGAAAATCTTCAATAAAGGATGTAACTTCTTCAATTATTCATGTCATTTTTTATTGAACACTTTCTATGTGTTAAGAATCTGGACACAGAGATACACAAGACATAGATGTTATAGTTCGGGGGGAAGGGAAGACAGACAAGTCAATAGTCTTTGTCTCTAAAGAATGATGAGAGAATTTTTTCATGTGTCTGTTGGCTGTATGAATATCTTCTTTTGAGAAATGTCTGTTCATATCCTTTGCCCACTTTTTGATGGGGTTGTTTGTTTTTTTCTTGTAAATTTGTTTGAGTTCTTTGTAGGTTCTGGATATTAGCCCTTTGTCAGATGAGTAGATTGCAAAAATTTTCTCCCATTCTGTAGGTTGCCTGTTCACTCTGATGGTAGTTTCTTTTGCTGTGCAGAAGCTCTTTAGTTTAATGAGATCCCGTTTGTCAATTTTGGCTTTTGCTGCCGTTGCTTTTGGTGTTTTAGACATGAAGTCCTTGCCCATGCCTATGTCCTGAATGGTACTACCTAGGTTTTCCTCTAGGGTTTTTTATGGTATTAGGTCTAACATTTAAGTCTCTAATCCATCTTGAATTAATTTTCGTATAAGGAGTAAGGAAAGGATCCAGTTTCAGCTTTCTACTTATGGCTAGCCAATTTTCCCAGCACCCTTTATTAAATAGGGAATCCTTTCCCCATTTCTTGTTTCTCTCAGGTTTGTCAAAGATCAGATGGCTGTAGATGTGTGGTATTATTTCTGAGGACTCTGTTCTGTTCCATTGGTCTATATCTCTGTTTTGGTACCAGTACCATGCTGTTTTGGTTACTGTAGCCTTGAGGTATAGTTTGAAGTCAGGTAGCGTGATGCCTCCAGCTTTGTTCTTTTGACTTAGGATTGTCTTGGAGATGTGGGCTCTTTTTTGGTTCCATATGAACTTTAAAGCAATTTTTTCCAATTCTGTGAAGAAACTCATTGGTAGCTTGATGGGGATGGCATTGAATCTACAATGGCCATCAGAGAAATGCAAATCAAAACCAAAATGAGATACCATCTCACACCAGTTAGAATGGCGATCATTAAAAAGTCAGGAAACAACGGGTGCTGGAGAGGATATGGAGAAATAGGAACACTTTTACACTGTTGGTGGGATTGTAAACTAGTTCAACCATTATGGAAAACAGTATGGCGATTCCTCAAGGATCTAGAACTAGATGTACCATATGACCCAGCCATCCCATTACTGGGTATATACCCAAAGGAATATAAATCATGCTGCTATAAAGACACATGCACACGTATGTTTATTGCAGCACTATTCACAATAGCAAAGACTTGGAATCAACCCAAATGTCCATCAGTGACAGACTGGATTAAGAAAATGTGGCACATATACACCATGGAATACCATGCAGCCATAAAAAAGGATGAGTTTGTGTCCTTTGTAGGGACATGGATGCAGCTGGAAACCATCATTCTTAGCAAACTATCGTAAGAACAGAAAACCAAACACTGCATGTTCTCACTCATAGGTGGGAACTGAACAATGAGATCACTTGGACTCGGGATGGGGAACATCACACATCGGGGCCTATCATGGGGAGGGGGGAGGGGGGAGGGATTGCATTGGGAGTTATACCTGATGTAAATGAAGAGTTGATCGGTGCTGATAAGTTGATGGGTGCAGCACAGCAACATGGCACAAGTATACATATGTAACAAACCTGCACGTTATGCACATGTACCCTAGAACTTAAAGTATAAAAAAAAAAAAAAAAAAAGAATGATGAGAGGAACAAGTGAGAGAACACATGTGAATTACTTTTAAAATGAGTTTTAAAAGTGAGGGATTTCTGCTCATTTATACTTATTCATTTTTAATTTTTAATTTCTGTAGGTACAGAGTAGGTGTATATATTTATGGAGTAAGTGATATATTTTGATATAGGCATACAACGTGTAATAATCACATCAGGGTAAATAGGGTATCCATCACCTCAAGCATTTATCCTTTCTTTGTGTAAGGAACATTCAAGTTATAATCTTTTAATTATTTTAAAATCTACAATAAATTATTGTTGACTGTAGTCACCTGGTTGTGCTATCAAATATTCGATCTTATTCATTATGTCTAACTAAATTGTACACCCATTAATCATTTCCAATCCCCCAACCACTACCTTTTACAGCCTCTGACAACGTTATTCTACACCCTATCTCCATGAGTTCAAGCGTTTTGATTTTTAGCTCTCACGAATGAATGAGAACATGTGAAGTTTGTCTTTCTGTGCCTGGTTTATTTCACTTAACATAATGATATCGAGTTCCACCCATGTTGTTGCAAATGACAGGATCTCATTCTTTTTATGGCTAAGTCGTACTTCACTGTGTATAGGTACGACACTTGCTTTCTCCATTCGTCTGTTGACAGATACTTATGTTACTTCCAAATCTTGGCTATTGTAAACACTGTTACAATAAACATGGGAATGCAGATATCCCTTCCATATACTGCTTTTCTTTCTTTGGGGTATATACCCAGCAGTGGGATTGGATCATATGGTAGCTCTACTTTTAGTTTTTTGAGGAGCCTCCAAACCGTTCTCCGTAGTGATACACTAATTTACATACCCACCAACAGTGTATGAGGGTTCCCTTTTCTCCACATCCTTGCTAGCAAACTTAATATGTTCTTACTAATTTGTGGGACCTGAAAATCAAAAGAATTGAACTCATGGAGGCAGAGAGCAGAGGAATGGTTACCAGACACTGCTAAGGATAGTGGGGGGAGGGTGGGGAGGTGGGGATGGTTAATGGGTACAAAAATATGGAAAGAATGAATAAGCCTGTAATCCCAGCACTTTGGGAGGCTGAGGCGGGCTGATCACGAGGTCAGAAGATCGAGACCATCCTGGCCAACATGGTGAAACCCCATCTCTACTAAAAATTACAAAAAAATTATATGGGCATAGTGGTGCGTGCCTGTAGTCCTAGCTACTCAGAGGCTGAGGCAGGAGAATCGCTCGAAACAGGGAGGTGGAGGTTGCAGTGAACCGAGATCGTGTCACTATGCTCCAGCCTGGTGACAGAGCAAGACTCCATCTCAAAAAAAAAAAAAAAAAAAATCATAAGATCTAGTATTTGATAGGACAACAGGGTGATTATAATCAGTAATAATTTAATTGTACATTTTAAAATAACTAAAAGAATATTATTGAATTGTTTGTAACACAAAGGATACATGCTTGAGGGGATGGATACCCCATTTTTACATGATGTGATTATTACATATTCCATGCCTGTATCAAAACATTTGATGCCCCATACCTATTATGTACCCACAAAAATTAAAATAAAAAAAATTTTTAAAGGTTCTCAGCATCATTGACCATCAGAGAAATGCATATCATAACTACAATGTTACAGCATCTCACTTGAGTTAAAATGACTTTTATTCAAAAGACAGGCAAATGCTGGCGAAGACATGGAGAAAAGGGAACCCTCTATGCTGTTAGTGGGAATGTAAATTAGTACAACCACTATGGAGAACAGTTTGGAAGTTCCTCAAAAAACTAAAAATAGAAGTACTATAGGATCCAGTCATCCTGCTAGCTATATACCCAAAAGTAAGGAAATCAAGATATCCAAGAGTTGTCTGCATTCTCAAGTCTATTGCAGCAATATTCACAATAGCCAAGATTTGGAAGCAGCCTAAATGTCCATCAACAGAATAGAGAAAGAAAATGTAGTACATATGCACAATGGAATACTATTTAGCGATTAAAAAGAATGACATTCAGTTATGCACAACAACACAGATGGAACCGGAGGACATTATGTTAAGTAAAATAAGCCAGGCACAAAAAGTCAGATTTTACATGTTTTCACTTATTTGTGGGAACTAAAAATTAAAACACTTGAACTCATGGTAATATAAAGTAGAGTGATGGCTGCCAGAGGCTGAGAAGAATAGTGGCAGGGCAAGGGGTGGGGATTTTTAATGGGTTCAAAAATATAATTAGATAGAACGAATAAGATCTAGTATTTGGTAGCATAACAGAGTGACTACAGCCAACAATCATTTATTGTGCTTTTAAAAATAACTAAAAGGGTGTTAATAACTAAAAGGATGTTTTGTAACACAAAGAAAAGATAAATTATTGAAGTGATGTATACCCCACTTACATTGATGTGATTATTATGCATTGCATGCCTGTATTAAAATAACTCATATACTCCATACATATATACACCCACTATGTACCCAGAAAAATTAAAAATTAAGATAAAAAAATTAAAATGAGAGAAATGTCTATTCGTATACTTTGACAAATATTTAATTGGGTTATTTGTCCTTTTACTTTTGAGTTGTAGGAGCTCTTCAATATATTCTCGATGCAAGTCCTTTAGCAGACATATGACTTACTAACATTTTCTCTCACTCTCTTACTGTCTTTTTACTTGCTTGGTGATGTCCTTTGAACACAAAATTTTAAAGTTTGATCATTTCCAGTCTACTGATTTTTTTCTTTTATCAGTTATGCCTTTGGTGTCTTATCTAAGAAACCATTGCTTATCCCAAGGTCACAAAGATTTGCACTTGCTTTCTTCTAAGAGTTGTATAGTTTTAGCTCCCTACATTTAGGTTTTTGATCTGTTTTTAGTTAATTTTATATATCGTGTGAAGTAGATGTCCAGTTTCATTATTTTGTATATGGATATCCAGTTGTCCCAGGATGATTTTCTTGAGAAGACAAATCTTGCTGTCATTGGATTTTATTGGCACCCTTGTAAAAAAATCACTTGACAATAAATGTGAGGGTTTATTTTTGAACTCTCAGTTCTACTCCATTGATCAATATGTCTATTCTTATATCAGCACCTCACTGTCTTTTTTTGAAATCAGCCTACCTCATGCTTTGAAGTGCTTCACTGTCTTGATTACATCCTTTGTAGTGATGTATGCATCCTCCATTTTTGTTCCTCTTTTTCAAAATTGTTTTGGCTGTTCTGGCACTCTGGTATTTGCATATGAATTTTAGAGTCACAGTGTACTGCAAAAAAATGCAGTTGGGATTTTCATAGGGCTTGCATATTGTATCTGTATGTCAATTTGGGTAGTATTGTCATCTTAACAATATTAAGTCTTTTAATCCATAAACACAGGATGTCTTTTCATTTATTACGGTCTTCTTTACTTTATTTCGACAATTTTATTTGACTTTATTTCTTCCTTAATTTATTTCAATGTTTTGTAGTTTGTAGCTTGTACTTTTTTGTTAAATTTATTTCTAAGTAGTTAATTCATTTTGATACCATTGTAAATGAATCTATTTTTAAATTTCATTTTAGGATTCTTCATTGTTAGTGTATAGAACTAATTTTTTTTTTATCTTGATCTTGTATCCTGCTCAATTTCAACCACAGGCTCAGTATAAACTGAGGTTACATTCAACTCCATGGCTGGTGTGGATTTATAGGAATGTGTTTTGGTGTGCTCTGTTTCTTCCTTTAAGAGCTGAAACCTTGGTATTTCCCCCCAGCCTTGAGGAATGCACACACTTATGAATTAATTCAACCTCCAATTCAATTGTCACATATTGTCATAGTGATCTTTTGTCAAATGCAGTTCTGAAGTGCTCTAAATGTTTTGAATCCCCATAGACAAAATTATTATTATTATTATTATCATTATTATTATTATTAAAGACGGAATCTTGCTCTTGTCGCCCAGGCAATTTTGGCTCACTGCACCCTCCACCTCCTGGGTTCAAGCAATTCTCCTGCCTCAGCCTCCTGAATAGCTAGGATTATAAGCGCCCGCCACCACACCCAGCTAATTTTTGTATTTTCAGTAGAGACGAGGTTTCACCATGCTGGCCAGACTGGTCTTGAACCCCTGACCTCAGGTGATCCACCCACCTCAGCCTCCCAAAGTGCTGGGATTACAGGCGTGAGCCACTGCGCCCAGCCTATTTTTATCCAGATTACTTCTTCATTGTTTGTTTCCAGTTCTAATCCAAAATATGTCCTTCTTTTTGAGTCCCACCTCCCCTCAACAACTCTTTGATTGTAAATTTTCTCCATCAATAACTCTCTTTTGGGGACTCTTCACACTGTTCACACATCTTCTAAAAATGTGAACTACACTACTTCCACTTTTTTACCACCCACTCTCTTCCCAGTCTACCACTGCCTGCTTTCTGTCCTCCACCACTCCACTGAAAATATGTGCTCAGTCTTAGTCTAGAGCCCAGAAAAAAAGTCTTGACCAAAAGCAGAGATTTGAGAGTTATTTACTCCCATGGTTTTAACTACCATTTCTATGATGATATCTTCTAAGTGAGTATTTATAGCTAAGGCCTTTTTCCTAAGCTGCAGACCTACTGTATGTCTCCACCTACCTACTGTATGTCTCCATCCTTATGATACACAAGTCCTCCAAACAGGGTCAAAACTGTTGTGTGTGTGTGTGTGTATATGTGTGTGTGTATATATGTGTGTGTGTGTGTGTGTATATATATATATATATATATATATGCTTTAAGATCTGGAGTACATGTGCAGAACGTGCAGTTTTGTTACATAGGTATACACGTGCCATGGGGGTTTGCTGTACCCGTCAACTCATCAACTACATTAGGTATTTCTCCTAATGCTATCCCTCCCCTACCCCCCTCCACCCCCTGATAGGCCCCAGTATGTGATGTTCCCCTCCCTGTGTCCATGTGTTCTCATTGTTCAACTCCCACTTACGAGTGAGAACATGCAGTGTTTGGTTTTCTGTTCTTGTGATAGTTTGCTGAGGATGATGGTTTCCAGCTTCATCCATGTCCCTGCAAAGGACATGAACTCATCCTTTTTTATGGCTGCATAGTATTCCATGGTGTATATGTGCCTCATCTTCTTTATCCAGTCTATAATTGATGGACATTTGGGTTGGTTCCAAGTCTTTGTTGTTGTGAATATTGTCCTCTTCTTTTTTTTTTTTTTTTGATCTTATAAATTTATTTCTGAAAGTTACAAAAATTTTTAAAAGATAGGTGAAATAATGTGTTATACTGAGACATAAATCTAATGTAGAGTCAGAAGAATCAGAAAGCCAGCATTTAAAGAAAGAAGGTTTATGTTAACATGCCCTCAAGAAAACAAATGTTATTTTTGATAAAATATTTAAGTTTTAAATCTGTGATTTCTTAAGACATGCCCAGACATAGTGAGTGGTATTACCAAACTACCCAGTAATCCAAATCAGAGAACTAAGACTGTATTCTGGACACCCCTCTACACAGTCTCTCATACCTGTCAATTCTATATTTTAAATACATTTTTTCACCTCTGTTACTACTGAGTTATTACTACTGGGCCGTGATCACATCTTGCCTTGACTGTAACTGGTGTCTGTGTCTCCAATCTTGTGAACTGTTTCCTCCACTTCCATACATTTTGTACAAGTTAACCAGTGATATTTCTAAAATGCAGATCTGATCACAGCACTCTTCTTTTCAAAATCCTTCAATTCTCCTCTCCAACTGCCTACCACCTGCCACTGTCTTCAGAATAAAATTTCTTATCATGACTTAGAAAAGTCTTTGAAATAACAGATGCTGGAAAGGTTGTAGAGAAAAGGGAACACTTATATACTGTTGGTGGAAGTGTAAATTAGTTCAACCATTGTGGAAAGAAGTATGGTTATTCCTCAAAGAGCACTACCATTTGACCTACCAGTCCCATTTCTGGCTATATACCCAGAAGAATATAAATCATCCTACCATAAAGACCCATGCACACAAACGTTTATTGCAACATTGTTCACAATAGCAAAGACATAGAATCAACTTAAATGCCCACCAATGACAGATTGTATAAAGAAAATGTGGCATATATACACCATGGAATACTATGCAGTAATAAAAAGATTGAGATTTGTCTTTTGTGGGAACATGGATGGAGCTGAAGGCCATTATTCTTAGCAAACTAATGCAAGAACAGAAAGCCAAAGACCACATATTCTCACTTATAAGTGGGAGCTAAATGATGATAACCTATGAACACAAAGAAGGGAACAACAGATACTGAATTCTAGTTAAGGGTGGAGGCTGGGAGGACAGAGAGGAGCAGAAAAGATAACGATTGAGTGCTGGACTTAGTACCTGGGTGATGAAATAATCTATACAACAAACCATCATGACACAAGTTCACCTATGTAACAAACCTTCACAGGTACCTCTGAACCTAAAATATAAGCTTAAAAAAAATGTGTTTGACTGGACCATGCCCTCTATGTTCTAGATGTGTTGAAACATGAATATATATAGTGGGCAGTCTTCAAATAAGACACACTTGCACTCACTTTAATGGGTTTTCACAGACTCTTGCCATTGCCTGGATTATCTATCCTTCTTCTTCGCCTGGGTAGCTGATACTTATATTTGAAATGCCTTCCTTAACATTTCCTGGGTTAGGCACATATGAATTCACATAGCATCCTGTGACTTACCCTCTTACAGTGTTGAACACATTGTACTGTCATCATTTTTTCTTCCCATTAGACTATGAGTTTGAGTACTATGATATAATCATATATTTTTTATCTCTAGCAATTTGTACAGTAACAGGAATCAATTAGGTAAACAATATCTGTTGAATGAATGAAATGGAATATATAGTACCATTATTCCCTGATATTTGCATATCTTAACCTGCACGTTATGTACATGTACCCTAGAACTTAAAGTATAATTAAAAAAAAGTACTTAACTCCCATTATAGACACAACCACAACTTTCATTTAACTAAAACTGTTGTAGTATTTCTAGCTTTGATTTTTCCACTTTTAGAGAGCAATAATCAAGAGTAGAGTGAGATTAAACACTTAAGATTAAAACTTCTGTATGTGATTTTTAAAATACACATAAATGTTTTATTTCTGGTATATTATCTGTAATTCATTTACCAAATGTCATCTATAAGTAGTCAAATAATGTATGCTTTTTGAGACCTTATTAGATATTAGGCAGTCTGCTAAATACTAGGGATAAAGAAAAGAATATAACACAGTTTCTGCCCTTAAATAGCTCAAAAACTAATGGGGAATATGGATTTACATATTTTTATAATTCAATGTACTATGCAGTATTGGGGGGAGTGAGTGTATATGAGGTGCTGTGGAAGCAAGTGGACAAAGCAAATGACTGCTTGACTTCATCAGTGAAATATTCTACAAAGGATGTGTTTTTTTATCTAAGCTTGGAAGAACAAATATGAGTTTTTCAGGTATGTGGGAGTAGGGACCAAAGGAAAGTGAGGGCATAAAGGCAGAAAAAAGAACATGTGTAAAATATGGAAAGTGTGAAAATGTAGGGAGTGTTTTTGGAACTCCAAGTACCTTGAAATGATTAGAATACAGGATATTGGGGGGCGAAGAGAAGGCATGGAAAATGAGGTTGGCAAAGAAGGCAGGGGGCAAGCAGGAAAGGCTTTATGAGACACGCCAAAAAATACAGTTTTCATCCTATAGGTTACTGAGCACAATTAAAAAGTTTTTACTCACGGAAGTAACAAGATTCTATTTATGTTTTGGAAAAGTCATGCTGGATCCACCATGGAGAATGAATGGTGAAACTTGAGACAGGACAAAACCAGAAATTTATAGTCCACCTAAAAGGCTGTGGTAATAGACAAGGGAAAAGATGAAGGGTGATTGAGCTAAGACGGTAGCAGTAGAGATGGAGACAATTGATGGATTTAAGAAATATGAAGAGCTAACAGATGGGATGTGATAATTGATACACCAAGTGAGGAAGAGAGAATACTCAAGGATCAAGTCCATGTTTCTGTCTTGTATAACTTGGGTGGGTAATGGTCTCTTTTACTGAGACAGATTAGGTTTTCAGTGGATTAAACTGTTAAGTATTTATAGTAAATATACAGTTGAACCTTGAACAATTCTGGTTTGAACTGTGCCTGTCCACTTTTACACAGATTTTCTTCCACCTCTGCCATCTCTGAGACAACAAGACCAACCCCTTCTCTTCCTCCTCCTCAGCCTACTCAACATGAAGACAAGGATGAAGATCTTTATGATGATCCATTTCCACTTAATGAGTAGTAAATACATTTTATCTTCCTTATGATTTTCTTGATAACATTTTTTTTCTCTAGCTTACTTTACTGTAAGAATACAGTATATAACACATATAACATGGAATATGTGTTAATCAACTGTTTATGTTATCAGCAAGGCTTCTAGTCAACAGTAGGCTATTAGTAGTTAAGTTTTTGAGAAATCAAAAGTTATACACAGATTTTCTATTGCACATGGTGTCAGTGCTCATAACCCCCACATTGTTAAAGGGTCAACTGTAACTACAAAAGAGGATTCTGAATGTTCTCATCACAAAGAAATGATCATTGTTACATCTGTGTAGTGTGGGAACAAAGAAAAAAAAGAAATGATAATTGTTTGAGGTGATGGATAAGCTAAGTACCCTGATTTGATCATATACAGTGTATGCATGTATCACAATATCAAAATGTACCCATTAAATATGCACAGTTATTATGTGTCAATTTAAAATGAAATAAAACTTTGAGAAAATAAATGTCAGATTGATTTAAATATTATGTGTATAGAAGTATTGTCTTCTAGAATACACGATATTACACAATTGCATAAGTAATAGACTTTTTAAATTTTTTTTTTTTTAATTATACTTTAAGGTCTAGGATACATGTGCACAACGTGCAGGTTTGTTACATATGTATACACGTGCCATGTTGGTGTGCTGCACCCATTAACTTGTCATTTACATTAGGTATATCTCCTAATGCTATCCCTCCCGCCTCCCTCAACCCCACCACAGGCCCCGGTGTGTGATGTTCCCCATCCTGTGTCCAAGTGTTCTCATTTTGTTTAATTCGCACCTATGAGTGAGAACATGCAGTGTTTGGTTTTCTCTCCTTGCGATAGTTTGCTCAGAATGATGGTTTCCAGCTTCATCCATGTCCCTGCAAAGGACATGAACTCATCCTTTATAACACTGTTTACATCAACTCTTTACTACAGTCACAATAGGACTGTGATAATAACATAATGAAGCTAATTTTTTTTGTTTACCTTATAAGAATTGGCCTCGTTATTTTATAGAACTGTGAATTTCCTTATCTTTTGAATGATTGACAGGTCTGGTGACAACACAAGTAGAACTGCTAGCTGAATAAGTCCTATTTTATTTAGTAGAAGGATAGCTGTTTTAACATCTATCTTTGAGTGGGTATTATCTAAGATATTCTGCCTTCGATGTTGATAGTTTTTTGATAATACATTTGCCAGTGATTAATCTTAACACAATTATTTTGCCATTTGGTGAAAAAAAAAAAGCGATATTGAGTTCCTTGAAAAATAGGACCATAGCCTTTATCTAGCTGAGTTAGACGCCAAAGTGTGTGGATTAACCATCTGTAGATAATCATGAGTTTCTAGCATTATTACTATTGCTATTTTATTTTTATGTCAGATGACTATGACTTTATCTTATTCAAACAGGATAGATCCTATTGGATAAGGACATTATTTATTAGAATAAAACTTTCTAATAAATTTTATTAGAGAAAAAACATTTTTGATATACTGATTTTTATTTCTAGTTTTTCAAATTTTGTGTATCCTATAGCCTACATTATTTTGTCCTAAGCTTATTATAACAAATGTAGGCAGTATGGGTCAAATGTAGCTGTGTTATAACCATAAATTCAAATAAATACATTTTGAAATAATTTTATTAAATATCAAACTGCAATAACTATACATACTGAGAAAGTATATTATAAAAGAATATGTTTAAGCATGAATTAATGCTCAAATTTTTAAGCTTTTATATTTCTAAAAAGGAGCTTGGCAATCATATTTTTCAATTTAGTAATAGATTAGTACGGGAATAAATTAGAACTCACTAGCAAAGAAATGATTAAAGAAGAGACAAGAAGTTTCTTTTTCTGTGCATTTACTTATTGAATGCGCCCATTAGCCATTCTGACCATGCTGTATTCCTAGCAGTTGTCTCACTCCAATTGTGAAATATCCATATTAGCGCAATGAATACCAACTGAATATCAAATCTTGCCAAGTAGTATTCATAGTCTTATGTTACAGATGTCTTGCTATGCATGATTCTGAAAACTCCATATATTATTCAAGTGGATATTAGCATCAATTTCACAGAGAATTTATATCTGAGAGGGGAGGTTTTAAAATAGTAGATTCACAAGGTGGCTCCCTTTTGGGATGCCACATAGCTGTTAGGAAATCTTATGTGATTACGTTTAAGCCTTTAACTGTGGAGAAGCCGAAAACTGTTCCACACGTACTCAGAATTCACCATGTTACAATACTGGAATGTGGAGGTAGACTTTTTAATACAACCATATTGCCACATCAAAATTTTGTCTGCTTCAAACAGGGACCTTCTCTGCAACAAGTTTTTTGGGAGTCATGCTCATAGAACCAGGGATAGCCTGGCATAGTGGCACGTACCTGTAGTCTCAGCTACTGGGGAGGATGAGGTAGGAGGATCAATTGAGCCCAGGAGTTTGACTGTTGATATGGAAACATAGTAAGAAACACATCTCTTAAAACAAAAATAAAATAACCAGGGATAGAAGAAAGTTTTAAGAGAATATTCCAGCAAATTTAACAAATAAAACTTCACAGTTCCTGTGTTGGGCATATATAACTAAAAATTTGCAGCATGAAAGAATTTAGTATAAGTTGATAACTTTAATGGCTAAATTACACTTCTGTATGGGTGAGCTAATTGAGTGATCAAAAATTTATTTTGTTCATTGAAATACAAAATCCAAGAATATTGTGGCCAATTTGGTAGCCACATATCAATGTAGATAATGCTTTGTCTTTAATTCAGTATGAGAACTAGAAGTGAGAACGGAAAAGAAGCACTGCTTACTAGATACAACTGCTTTTTCATTCGATGATATTAATTGAGCATTCACAAGGTGCATAGCACTCATACAAGGATGAAGAAATATCAAGATGAATGTATCCTGATTAAGAAATTTGCAATCCACATAGAAAATTAATGAAGATATTTTTTGCAAATATTTTAGATCTCTTTTTTCAAAAATATGGCTTTGGGTATGCAGTTTTTTTTAGAGAGAGATGAAGTATTTCTCTGTTGCCCAGACTGGAGTGCAGTGGTGCAATCATAGCTCCCTATAGCCTCAGACACCTGGGCTCAAGTGATCCTCTCACCTCAGCCCCCCAAGTAGCTGGGACTACAGATACAAGCCACTGCACCCAGGTGCAAACATTTTTAAGAAAGCTATCTCTACATAAAACAGTTGTAGCTAACTGATATTATGATTATTTTTCTCTAGAGATTTCCTTTAATAGATTTAACTATTCTTACTTCTTACCATCACTTAACACACACACACACCACACACCTTTTCCCAACTTTTTTAAGTCCTCACATGTCTGCACATCTCACCTCACTCATACATGTCTAAAAGGACCCTTAAACTCCATATTAGCTTGAAAGTTAGCAGTTAATTATTTTTATGGAAAGTAAAAACAAACAGGGTAACATATTTCCACCCAGCTAAAATATTTTTTTTGAATTTTCATTTGTATGCTATGGCCAATTATCTTATGTACAGCATAAGATATTTTTAGATGAACATAGAAACTTTTTGATTTCTGTGCTAATTTGTTTACTTTTTACAATTATAGAGTAGGGATGAGAGGCTTCCAGGAGAATTTAAAAGGTTTAGAACTTAAAAAAAAAAACATTAAAGAGAAATTAATGAAAATTCTTCTCATACTATTCCCCAAACATTTTTTTACAAGGCAGGAACTCTTCCTAACTGATTTTACGAGGCCAGCATAACTCTGATACCAAACCAGACAAGAACACAACAACAACAACAACAACAAAACTGCAAGCCAATATTTCTGATGAACATAGATGCAAAAGTCCTCAAGAAAATACCAACAAATGAAAACCAACAACATATCAAAAAGATAATACACTGTGATCAAATGGAATTTATCCCAGGAATGTGAAGATGGTTCAAGATATGCAAATCAATAAATGCGACATATTACATTATCAGAATTAAGGACAAAAACCATATGATCATCTCAATAGCTGCAGAAAAGGCATTTTCTAAAGATCAGCATCCTTTTATGATAAAAACTGTCAATAAATTGGTTATAGAAAGAAAGTACCTCAACACAATGAAGGCTATATATGATAAACCCACTGCTCAGAATGGGGAAAAACTGAAATCTTTTTGTCTAAGAACTGGAACAAGGTAAGAATACCCACTCTCACCACTCTCATTCTACATAATACTGGAAGTTCTAACCAGAGCAATTTTAGGCAAGAGAAAAAAAATAAGGACATCCAAATTGGAAAGCCTGTATTTGCAGATGACATGGTCTTATATAGAGAGAAACCTAAAGAATCCACTAAAAAATGTTAGAATGAATAAAATAATATACAGTAAAGTAGCAGTATACAAAATCAAAACTCAAAAAGTTGTAAGTGTTTCTGCACACAAACAATGAACTAGCTGAAAAAGAAATCAATTCAGTCCCATTTACAATAGCTACAAGAATTATTTAGGAATAAACCAAAACTACAAAACACTGATGAAAGAAACTGTGAAGAGGATACAAACAAATGGAAAAATAGCCCATGTCCATGGATGAGAAAACTTAATATTGTTAAAATGGCCATACTACCTAAGGCGATCTATATAATCAAATTAATCTATATCAAACTACATGTGACAGAAAAAGGTGGAGCAAGATGGCTGAGTAGATACACACCAGAACATCAAATTGAACAACTATCCACAAACACAAAAAGCACCTTCCTAACACCCAGAAATCAGATGAGCAATCACACTACCTGGTTTTAACATCATATTAAGGAAAGAGGCACTAAAGAGGGTAAGAAAGACAGTCTTGAATATCCTGCACCACACATCCAGAATTCCTGCAGCAGCTACCACATGCTGAAGAAAGAAAATCTGTTTACTTGGGGGAAAGAGACCACAGTGATTGTGGGACTTCCTACTGGAATTTAGTGTTGCCCTGTCACAGCAGGAAGCACCACGGTGCCTGCAGAGTGAGCATTTTGAGCAGCCCTAGACAGAGGTGAATTGTCCATCCCAACCACGTAAAAGCCTGAGTTCCAGCAAGCTACAACACCATGGGCCAAAGTGCTCTGGGGGCCTAAATAAACTTGAAAGGCAGTCTAGGCCAAAAGGACTGCAATTCCCGGTCAAATCCTGGTGCTGGGCTGGGTTCGGAGCCTTTAGACTTGGGGTGCACGTGACCTAGTGAGACAACAGCTGGGGCAGCCAAGGGAGTACTTGCATCACCCCTTCCTCAACACCAGGCAGCACGGTGCACAGGTCTGGGAGAGACTCCTTCCTTTTGCTTGAGGAGAGGACAGGGTAGAGTAAAGAGGACTGTATCTTGCAACTTGGATACTAGCTCAGCCTCAGTAGATTAGGGCACCAGGCAGAGTGCTGGGGGGCCCCCATTCCAAGCCCCAGCTCTGGGATGACATTTCCAAACATGCCTAGGGCCAGAAGTGAAACTGCTACCTTGAAGGAAAGGACCCAGTCCTGGCGGAATCTATCACCTGCTAACTAAAGAATTCTTTTAACCAGCAGTGGTAACCAGGTGGTACTCACCGTGGGCCTTGGGTAAGACCCAGAACTAGGCTAGCTTCAGGTGTAACCCAGCACATTCCCAGCTATAATGGTCATGAGAAGAGATTCCTGCTTGAGGAGAGGAGAGGAAAGAGTAAAGGGGACTTTGTCTTGCAACTTAGTACCACCTTAGCCACAAGAGGGTAGAGTACCAAGTGGGCTCCTGGCATCCATGATTCAAGGCCTTGGCTTCTGGATGGAATTTCTGATCCTGCCCTGGACCAGAAGGGAGCCCATTACCATGAAGGGAAAGACTCAGGCCTGATAGTACTTAATAAACTAGAAGCTGACTGAAGAGCCCTTAAGACCTGAGGGAACATCAGTGGTAGCCAGGCAGTACTTGCCACAGGCCTGGGGTAGTGATAGCCATAGGGAGAGACTGTTCTGCTTGAGGAAAAGTGAGGGAATGTAGGAAGGACTTTGTCTTGTGGCTTGGGTGGCAGATCGGCTACAGTAGGTTAGATCACCAGGTAGATTCCTAAGATTCCCTACCTCAGGCCCTGGCTATTGGATGGCATCTCTGGACCCACAGGCTCACTGCCCTGAAGGTGAGGGCACAAGCCTGGCTGGCTTTGCCACCTGCTGATTGTAGAGCCATAGGTCCTTGAGTGAAAATAGGCAGTTTCCAGGCAGTGGTCACCGTGAGCCTTGAGTGAAATACAGTGCTGGCTTCAGGTCTGACCCTGCAGAGTACCAGTGATGGTGGCCACAGGGGTTCTTGTGTTACCCATCCCCCAGCTCCAGGCAGTTCCACACAAAGAGAGAGACTGTTTGAGGGAAATGTAAGAGAAGAGATAAAAGAGTGTCTGCCTGGTAATCCAGGAGAATCTCCTGGATTTTACCCAAGACCAACAAGGTACCACTATGGGGCTGCAAGATCCACAATGTTATGGGCCTGGGGTGATTCCTAATGCAGATATAGGTGCAGTGACCATAGGCTTAGATCACAACATCTAAGTCCCTTCAAATACCTGGAAAATCTTGCCAAAAAGGATGGGTACAAACAAGCCCAGACTGTGAACATTGCAATAAATACCTAACTCTTCAATACCCAGACACCAACAAACATACACATGCAGAGACCATTCAGGTAAAGAAGACTTCACCAGATGAACCAAATAAGGCACCAGTGACCAATTATGGGAAGTTAGAAATATGTCACCTTTCAGACAGAGAATTCAAAATATCCATGTTGAGGAAACACAACGAAATTCATATTCCTATCACATAAATTTAACAAAGTGATTGAAAACATTTAAAAGAATCAAGCAGATATTCTGGATCTGGAAAATGCAATTGACACACTGAAGAATGCATCAGAGTCTCTTAACTTCAGAATTCATTCAGCAAAAAAAGAATTATTGAGCTTGAAGACAGACTATTTGAAAATATGTTGTCAGAGGAGATAGAAAAATAAATAGAAAAGAATGAAGCACACCTGCACAATCTACAAAATAGTCTCAATAGGACAAATCTAAGAGTTACTAGCCTTAAAGAAGAAGTAGAGAGAGAGATAGGGGTAGAAAGTTTATTCAAAAGGATAATAACAAAGAACTTCCCAAACCTAGAGAAAGTTATCAATATTCAAGTACAAGAAGACTATAGCATACCAAGAAGATTTAACTCAAAATAAGGCTATCCCAAGAAACAGTGATCAAGCCCCTAAAGGTCAAGGATAAATAAAAGATCCTAAAAGTAGCAGACTTTTTGGTGGAAACTTTATAGGTTTGGAAGCAACCTAAGTGTCGATCAACAGACAAATGGAGAAAGTAAATGTGGCACCTATACTCAATGGAAAACTATTCAGCCATAAAAATATTGAGATCCTCTCTTTTGCAACAACATAGATGGAACTGGAGGGCATTAAGTGAAATAAGCCAGGAACAGAAAGACAAACTTCACATGTTCTCACTTATTTGTGAAAACTAAAAATTAAAATAGCTGAACTCATGATGATAGAACACAGAATGGCAGTTACTGGAGCCTGGGAAAGGTAGTGGGGTGGGGGAAGAGAAGATGACCAATGGATTTAAAAATATACTTAGATAGAATGAATAAGATCTAGTATTTGATAGCATAGCAGGATGGCTACAGTCAACAATAACTTATTGGATATTTTTAAATAACAAAAAGATATAATTGGATTGTTTATCACAAAGAAAGGATCAATAATTGAGGTGATGGATAACCCAATTTATTCTGTTGTGATTATTATGCATTGTGTGCCTGTATCAAAATATCACTTGTACTCCATAATTATATACTCCTACTGTGTGCCACAAAACTTCTTTTAAAAAAGGAAAAATAAAAAAAAAAAAATACTCGTGGCATTCTTCACATTTTTTTTTTTTTTTTTTACATCTTATAATTTGTATGGTGGCACAAACGACCCCAAGTAGCCAAAGAAGTTCTGAGCAAAAATAACAGAGCTTTCAGGTATCACACTACCAAATTTCAAAATATACTACAAAGCCTTAGTAACCAGAACAGCATAATACTAGTATAAACACAGATACATATGCCAGTGGTATAGAAAAGAGAGCCCAGAAATTAATCCATGTATCTACAACCAATTGATTTTTGACAAAGGCGCCCAGAACATTGGGGAAAGGACAGTTTCTTCAATGAAGGTACTGGGGAAACTGGATATTCATATGCACAAGAATGAAAGTAGATCCTCACCTCTCAACCTATACAAAAATCAACTCAAAATGGATGAGAGACCTAAATATAAAACCCAAAACTGTAAAAATACTAGTTAAAAATTAAGGGAAATCCTTCAAGACATTAGTCTGGGAAAACTATGATTAAGACCTCAAAAGCATAGGCAACAAAAGCAAAAATGAACAAATGGGATCAAACTGAAAATCTTCTGCACAGCAAAGGAAACAATCAATAGAATAAAAACAACCTGAAGAATAGGAGAAATATTTGCAACATATTCATCTAACAAGAGATTAATATCCAAAATGCACAAGGAACTCAAGCATCTCAACAAAAACAAGCAATCCAATTTAAAAATGGGCAGTTGGTCTAAACAGATATTTTTGAAAAGCAGACATACAAATGGCCAACAAATACATGAAAAAATGCTCAACATCACTAATCATCAGGGAAATTGATATCAAAACCACAATGAGGTATCCTGTCACCCTGGTTAAGATGCATATGATCAACAAGACAAAAAAGTAACAAATGCTGGTGAGGAGGTGGAGAAAAGATACTCATACACTGTTGGTGGGAATGTAAATTAGTACAGCCATTATGGAGAAACAGTAGGGAAGTTCCTAAGAAAACTAAAAATAGAACTAACATGATTTAGCAATTCTGCTACCATGCAAGGAAAGGAAATAAAAGGATATCAAAGAGGTTATCTGCACCACCATGTTTACAGAAGCACTATTCATGGTAGCTATGATATAGATTCAACCAAGGTGTGAAACAACAGATGAATGGATAAAGAAAATGTGGTATGTATGCACAATGGAATACTATTCAGCCATAAAACAGAATGAAATCCTGTCATTCCTGGCAACATGGATGGAACTGGAGAACATTATGTTAATGAAATAAGCCAGGAATATAAATATAAATAGTGCATGTTCTCACTTACATTTAGAAGCAGAATAAGGTAACCTCATAAAAGTAGAAGAATTATGGTTATTAGGGATTGGGAAGGGTAGGGAAAAGTGGAGGATAGGGAAATATTTATTAAAGGATACAAAATTACAGCTAGATAGGAAGATTAATTTCCAGTGTTCTGTACCACTGTAGGATGACTATAGTTAACAACAATATATAGTTTCAAATAGATAAAAGAGGATATCTCAGTTTCCCTTGGCTAGGAAAAGGAATTCCCTTCCCCCTTGTGCTTCCCAGGTGAAGCGATGCCTCGCCCTGCTTCAGCTCTTGCTGGTTGGGCTGCACCCACTGACCAGCACTGACTGTCCAACATGCCCCAGTGAGATGAATCCGGTACCTCAGTTGAAAATGCAGAAATCACTCGTCGTCTTTGTCGCTCACGCTGGGAGCTGGAGTCTGGAGCTGTTCCTATTCTACCATTTTGGGCACCCCCCAGACATTTATACAGCCAACAGACACATGAAAAAATGCTCATCATCACTCGCCATCAGAGAAATACAAATAAAAACCACAATGAAATACCATCTCATACCAGTTAGAATGGCAATCATTAAAAAGTCAGGAAACAACAGGTGCTGGAGAGGATGTGGAGAAATAGGAACATTTTCTGTTCTTGTGATAGTTTGCTAAGAATGATGGTTTCCAGCTGCATCCATGTCCCTACAAAGGACACAAGAACAGAAAACCAAACACCGCATGTTCTCACTCATAGGTGGGAACTGAACAATGAGATCACTTGGACTCGGAAGGGGAACATCACACACCGGGACATATCATGGGGAGGGGGGAGGGGAGAGGGATTGCATTGGGAGTTATACCTGATGTAAATGACGAGTTGATGGGTGCAGCACACCAACATGGCACAAGTATACGTATGTAACAAACCTGCACGTTATGCACATGTACCCTACAACTTAAAGTATAATAATAATAAATAAAAATAAATTTAAAAAAAAGAAAAGAAATAGGAACATTTTTACACTGTTGGTGGGACTGTAAACTAGTTCAACCATTGTGGAAAACAGTGTGGTGATTCCTCAAGGATTTAGAACTAGAAATACCATTTGACTCAGCCATCCCATTACTGGGTATATACCCAAAGGAATATAAATCATGCTGCTATAAAGACACATGCACATGTATGTTTATTGTGGCACTATTCACAATAGCAAAGACTTGAAATCAACCCAAATATCCATCAGTGACAGTCTGTATTAAGAAAATGTGGCACACGTACACCATGAAATACTATGCAGCTGTAAAAAGGATGAGTTCGTGTCCTTTGTAGGGACATGGATGCAGCTGGAAACCATCATTCTCAGCAAACTATCGCAAGAACAGAAAACCAAACACCGCATGCTCACTCATAGGTGGGAACTGAACAATGAGATCACTTGGACACAGGAAGGGGAACATCACACACCGGGGCCTATTGTGGGGAGGGGGGAGGGAGAAGGAATAGCATTAGGAGATATACATAATGTAAATGACGAGTTAATGGGTGCAGCACACCAACATGGCACATGTACACATATGTAACAAACCTGCACGTTGTTCACAGGTACCCTAGAACTTAAAGTATAATTTAAAAAAAGAGAATATCAAAAATTTTCAATACAAAGAAATGATAAATGTTTGATATGGTGGATGTGCTAATTACCCTGATCTGATTACTATATATTATACGTATAACAATATCACTGTGTACTCTATAAATATGTGTAACTATTTTGTGTCCATTTAAAATTTTTTAAATTAAAAATCTTGCTTTAAGAGGTATATGTTTCAAATGTACAAAAAATCCAGAAAAATGTACACATTATTTTAGTACTTCATGCTGAAAAGAATTTGCATCTTTCCCTTTAATAATGTATTAGTTTGTATTACAATTTTGGTATTTAAAGCACTTTACCTTTAAGTAGTTAAAACAGCCCTACAAGAGAGAGATGGCTCATATTCCAATTTTTTCTTCTTTTTTGGTGGTGAGAAAACAAATATAAAGAGTTGTGATTTGACTGTGAGCACTAGCCAAACCCATAGATGTATGCTCTTTCTGAGAGATAAGGACCTTTGAAATTATTTGAGTATGATTTTGCAGATTACATTCAGGTTTTGCTTTTAGAGTTAAAGGAGAGAGACTGGTGACTAACACTCAGAAAAATCTGACTCCTACCCATCCACACCCCACCAGCAAGTTGGATTTGAGTCTTCTCTGAGGTAGTCTGGAATGCTCCCAGAGATTTTGATCCATACTGAATCCCCAGTTCCTCTCAAAAGAAAACTGAAATACTAGGTTAATCTGGAATCTGCCTCACGTCTCTCGGAGTAGGCATTTTGAATTGCTCTAGACTTTAGATAATCCTCTGGGTCCTCCTTAGACTGAATCAGAAATGGACTACCAAAAAGAAAGAGAGGAAAGCAGTATTTCCATGGACATTCACTTATATGAATTTTTCTCAATATTTGGTTCCAAAAGGGAAATATGTGTGTGTGTATATATATATATGTGTGTGTGTATGAGTATGTATATATACTCTGTCACACACATATATACACACACACACATTACATTCAATTGTTTTTCACTTATGTTTTTCACGTTGAGCTTTTTTATCAAATGACACATTTTATCTTGTTAAATAATTTTTATAACCTTGGCCAGCAGCAGTTCTCTTCTTTCCACTTAGATTGTACTTAATGTCTCCTGAAGCAAGGAAGAGAAATTAAAATAAGGAGAATAAGGAAATTAACTATGCACTTCTTGAAAATATATACCATTACATTTTTGTATGTTATAAAAAAGTCAAAATCTGAAATGTGTGAGACAAGGTAGAATAGCTAAGTTATGAAAAAAGGTGGAAAAAATTGAATCAGGCGCTTATAAACTAGAAGCAATTGCTCTGCTGTTAACTTTGAGTCCAGTCTTAATTTTAAGCACATTCCACCCTGACTCTGCCTACTCCAATAAAATTGGAATACAATTTGTAACAGGAATCAAATTTGCAATAAATGAAAATTATTTATCACTAACTTGATTTTCAGATTGAATATCCTTTGATAAATTACAGTCGTTTGCCACATAAGGGCATTTCTGTCAATGATGGATGGCATATATGATGCTGGTTCCATAAGATTATAACACCATATAAACAGTATGTTTAGATACACAAATACCATTGTGTTGGTTGCCTACAGTATTCAGTATAGTCACATACTGTACATGTGTGTAGCCTAGGAACAATAGGCTATACCATATAACCTAGATATGTAGTAGGCTATATCATCTAGGTTTGTGTAAGTACACTCTATGATGTTCTCATAATAACAGAAGTGCCTAATGGTGCATTCTCAGAACATACCTCCATTGCTTTAGAGCATATAGAAAGTGAACAGGGGAGGGACGGGATATGAAAAGAATGAAAGAAGAAAATACTTTCAAAGACAGTGATCTGCCTACTCTGTCCCAACCTAGCACAGTACTTCGAACATGGTAGAAGAGCTGACTATTTAAATCCTTTTTGACCTCGCTAAAGCATTTGACTCCGCTAACTTAAAGTTATTTAACCTGTGTTTTATAGTTTCTTATCTGTAAATCTCATTCCTGTGAGTTTTGAGGATGTTGTGAGGATTAAATGGTAATGTATATAAAGTACGCAGCATACATCCTGGCACATGAATACTCAAACTATACTAGGTATTATTGTTTTTGTTTTTTTTTTTTTAATTATTCAGGAGTCAGCTGTGGTTTAGTGAAAAGAAGATTGAACTTCTAGTTCAAAGACCTGGTTTTGAATCCTGGTTCTGTTGCTTAGTCCCATGGCCCTGTGCAGTCTCTTAACCTTTCTTGCCCTTGATTTCCTTGTTTGTAAAAATAGAGGTAGTAAGACTATGCAGGGCAGTGTTGAAAATTAAAAGAGAAATCCTATTTTATAGATACCCTATATATAGGAAAATATGATATATGGTAGATGCTCAATATATGTTAGTTCTTCTCTACTCCATTACCTTATTCCTATTTCTATTCTTATTCCTATTACATCCCAGATTACCTAACTCACAGTAAAGGCTAATGAATATTGAATGGACAGTTGATTGGGAAAAGAAAAACATTAGAACTACTTGATTATTGTGATTCTGATCTGATTCAATAAATCAAATAAATGAAAAAATCAAGATCACTGAACAATTTCTCAGATGCTGATCACATGCTTCCAAACTCGGAGCTTAGTACACTATAACCCAAAGTGGAAAATGAGGAAACAGAAACAAAAACCATTCTGATATTTTTTAAAAAAATTAGATAACAGGCTACATGAATTATAAATTCATTGGTTTTTACTGAGGAAAATATTAAGAATAGCACTTGTCTCAAAAGGTTTAGTAAATCAAATATGTCAGAGGTATTGTGTAAATTATTTTAAATGTGTAGAATGGTCTGTATCTGTTCTGTCCAATATAGTAGCCACTAGCCACATGTGGCTATTTACATATAAATTTGAGTTTAATAAAATGAAAATTCTAAAAATCTGTTCCTTAGTTTTACTTGCCACATTTCAAGTCCACAATAGCCACATGTGCCTAGTGGGTAACATCCTGTGTAGCACAGATTTATAGAACATTTACATCATCACAGAAAGTTCTATTTGAAATCATTGGACAAGATTTAATCAATTTACTAGGTATAGGAGAATTATAAGGGCCAGAGAGCATCTTCTGAAGAGCCTGAAAGTAAAAGTTGAAATGTGGGACAAATGACCAAGAAGTGTTGCATTTTGTTATAAATGATCACAGCGTTAACTACATTCCATAAAGATAGAATAATGAGAACTATAGATCAACAATTCTTGTTCTTTCATGGTGAGTGAGGTGGTAGATTAACAAAGATCATCAAATGCTTAAGAAAACATAACCTAAAAGGTAAAAATAATCATGATTTCTGTAAAGAAAAATTATGACTGACTAAATCAACTAGAGGATTTATTTATTTATTTATTTATTTATTTATTTATTTATTTATGAGCATTTCTTGTGGGCTGAAGTGGTTATAATTCATTTAGACCTTCAAAAACTTTTGATAAAAGCCAGGCACTTGTGGTGCACTACTAGAATTCCAGCTACTTGGAAGGCTGAGGCAGGAGAATCAGTTGAGTCCAAGAGTTCAAGACCTGCCTGGGAAGCATAGGGAGGCTGTTTCTAAAACAAAAACATAAACAAAACCTTTGACAGATTTCAATACCAAAGAACCTTTAAAATTTATGTCAGCATGGAGCTAGAGAGAGTATCTGTAATTAAATAGGCGGTCTCCAAAATTTCTTCCAGACTAATATTTGCTGTTGGTGTTCTTGGGAATGAACTGTCAAATTGACGAGGATAATCTACGTAGGGATCTGCCAAGGCTGAATGAGAGGTAGAACTGAAACAGATAATCTTCTGTGAGCTAAATGTTATTTATTAGAAAATAGGCTTCAAAGGGTAACCTTGACATATGACATACTGAGATCACAGAGTTAAAGGATGGCCAAAAAAAGCTCCTTTGATTTTTCAAATATGAAGGAAGCTTAAGGAAATTTAAAATATGATATGCTGAAAAGGATACAGAATCTTACACTGGAATATCATATAATCTTAGCTGACCTCTAGTCTGCTTTCCCATCTGAAAATGCTCCTTATTCTGGAGTGCTTGCAAGTTTGAGTTTTTTTTTTTTTTTTTTTTTTTTTTTAGGTGTGAACCACCTCACTGGAACAATCCATTTAATTATTTATTGACCCAGTTGTTAGAAACTAAATGCATTACATTGAGCTGAAATTTACCCCGCTGTAATCTCCACCATTAGTTTTGGTTCTGCCTTTTGGAACTGTGCAAAATTAGTATAATTGCTCTTCCACATAAATATCGTATCTAAATTTTAGGACATAAATCATGTACAATATGTACAGAGCATTTTTCCTGCTCCTATTACACTTCGAGTCTAGAAGGAAAGCAAACGTTTAAAAAATAACCACCCAAGTGGATATATAGTTGCACAGTGAGATGTGTTACAAAAGAGAGAAACATCTTCCTACAAGAGTGTATAACAGAAGAACCTGACCTAGATTTGCCCATTGTTTCATGGATTTCTGTCATATCCCGGATATCAAGAATAATGATGTTTGTCTGTATTCCACACATGTCCCAGCAAAGGACTGGGAACCTGAGAGGTTTGCAACAAATGTTTATTTTAAGTTTGATATAATTTGACCTACAAAAAAGTTGCAAAAATAGTACAATGAGTTCTCATATTACTTTGACTCCGCTTCTCCTAGTTCTCATACCTTATGTAACCATAGTACATTATCAAAATCAGGAAAATAGCAAAGGCATAGTATTAACTAAACTCTAGATCTTATGTGAATTTCAACAGCTTTCCCACTAATGTAATTTTCCTGGTCTCGGATCTAATTCAGAATTCCACATTGTACATATCTCTCAGTCTCTTCAACTCTGTTTAGAGACACCCAGTCTTTCTTTGTTTTACATGACCTTGACACACTTGAATAATGCTAGTCAGTTATTTTGTAGAATGTCCCTTCAACGAGTTTGATGCTTTCTCATGATTACATTGAGGCCACTCATTTTTGGCAAGAAAACCACAGAAATGACCTGCCCTTCATAGTGCATCGTATTAGGGATTACATGATGTTGGTATATCTTATTACTAGTAATGTTAACCTTGGTTTACATAGTTAAGGTGGTGTCTGCCAGATTGTTTTTAAAACATAGTTTTATTTATTCCATTATTAAAAGCAAAACACTGAAAAATTTCTGAATGAGCACTAATTTAAACAGTGAAATTTTTTTTCCGACTTATCTTCTCCAACCTCTCAGTTCCCAACCTCTGACCCCCTAAACAGCAATCAATTTTATGGTTGCTTGTGTAGAATTTATTTATGTAAATGTAAGCAAATATGTACATATATTGTAATTTCCTCGCCTTTCATACAGAAAAGCAAACAGACTATACATACTCTTTTGCGCATTGTTTTGTTCACTTAGCATATCTTGGAGAGCTTTTCGGATCAGTACAGAGATAACTTTATTCTTCTTTTGTAAAGCTCCATAGCATTCCATTGTACAGATGTACGATAGATTTATTTAACCAGGCTCTCTTAGTAGGCATTTATCTGGTTTCCAGTCCTTTTCTATTGCAATTTATACTTCAATAAAAGTTGTGTAAATACATCAGTTTGTACCTGTGGTAATATATTCTATAGGTAGACTACCAGAAGTGATATAGCTGAGTCAAATGATATATGCATTTGTAATTGCCAAACTGCTTTTTCACCAGCCATTTTCCTTGCAGTCTTACCAATAGAATATATTATCACACTTTCATATCTTTACCAAAATGGTAGGCAAAAATGGTACCTCAGTGTGATTATAGTCACATTTCTCTTATTATGAGTGAAGTATTTTTATATGTTTAAGATCCATTTCAGTTTCCTTTTCAGTAACTGTTCATCTAATTTGCTCATTTAAAAAAGTAAATTGTTGATCCTTTACTTCAAGATTTTGAAGATATATTTATATCTTACGGAAAATTAGCCCTTCGTAGTATTTATCCTGGATATCTTCTGTTTCCTGCTTTAGATGTAATCTCTATCTTTGCTCTCCCTGCTCTCTGCCCTCCGAATGCTGACCCATATAATTATCAATGGGCTCCCTTGGCCTCTGGTTTCTGATTGAGTTTGGTCAATAGGAAGTACTATCAGGAGATAAGAGTGAGGGAGGAGAGTGAGATTGAAGTGTTTATTCCTCCAGCTCCATCTTTACCAGGTTGCCTTGCAATGACTGCCCGCCTTGACAAAAGTGATCTTCTCCATAAAATTATTTCTTCCCAGGTTCCAGTAACCATTCCCTCTCCTCATTTTTTTAAGCCAAGGGGTGTCAAAAGCCTTAATACTTCTAGCTCTGGGGTATTACATTATTCTTGTGGTTCCTTTATTTAATCTGTTCACACCTTTCCAACTGTCCTTTAATTAATCTGACTTCCTGTGCCATCTGTTTCTTCCTGGGATTCTGGTTAATACAATATGAGTTGCAAATGTTTTATTACAGTTTCCTCATGTCTTTTCTCAGGGTGATTTGACAATTTAGAAGTGTTTTGTTTTGTTTCCAATGTGGTAAAATTTTATTAGTAATTTTTATGGTTGCTGTATTTTGAGTCATATTGGAAAGAACTTTCCCACTCCAATGTTATAAAAGATTTCTATTTTCTTCTAGTAGTTATATGGTTTCAATTCTTTATAGGTAAATATTTGATTCATTTTGAATTACTCTGGTGTGTAGAGTAAGGCAGGTGGTCTAAAACTTGAGCATGCATTCAAATCACCTAGAGAACTTTTTAAAATAGATTGCTGGGGTGTGCCTTCCCTAGAGGTTCTAATTCACTAAGTCTGGAGAGGGGTCCAACAAATTTCATTACTAGCAAGTTCCATGGTTGATGCTGATGCACTGGTTTGAACCACACTGAAAATCATTTCCGTAAGGAATAGATCCAATATTAATTTTTTTCTAAATTGCTTCCTGATTGTCACAACACGAGTTAATTATTCCAACTCTCCTTCATATCTACAGTATACTAAATTCTGATGTCTAGTCAATGCCTAGATTCTTTTTTTGCTTTGTTGGCTTGTTTATTAATGCCCCCGTGCCATATAGGTTTTGTTATTAAAGCCTTATAATATATTTTAATATCTGATAAGACTGGTATCTTCTCATTGTATTTTTCAGTTTCATTCTCTGTTTTTCATATGAAATTTAGAATCAGTTCATCTAGTTAAAAAAATATTACAAATCTATTATATTTTTACTGGAATCATGGGAATGTTATTAGTTAAGTGAGAGAAAATTTACAATATTTGATTTTGATTTTGATTGTCCATGAAAATGGCATGTCTTTCCCCATCTGTTCAGTTATTCTCTTAGATTTCTGGTGTTTAAAAGATTTATCCGCCAGATGCAGTGGCTTACACCTGTAATCTCACCACTTTGGTAGGCTGAGGCAGGCAGATCACCTGAGGTCAGGAGTTCAAAACCAGTCTGACTAATATGGTGAAACCCCATCTCTATTAAAAATGCAAATTGTATCCAGGTGTAGTGGTGGTCGCCTGCTATCCCAAATACTCGGGAGGCTGAAACAGGAGAATCACCTGAACCCAGGAAGCAGAGGTTGCAGTGAGCCAAGATTATGCCATTGCACTCCAGTCTGGGCAACAAGAGTGAGACTCCATCTCAAAAAACAAAGTTTTATCCATACAGATCTTATACTTTTATTATTAAGTATACACTTAGGTATTTGGTCTTTTTTATTGGTGCTGTAAAGAAACATGTGCATGTATGTTTATTGCGGCACTATTCACAGTAGCAAAAACTTGGAACCAACCCAAATGTCCATCAATGATAGACTGGATTAAGAAAATATGGTACATGTACACCATGGAATACTATGCAGCCATAAAAAAGGATGAGTTCATGTCCTTTGTGGGGACATTGATGAAGCTGGAAACCATCATTCTAAGTAAACTATCACAAGGACAGAAAACCAAACACTGCATGTTCTCACTCATAGGTGGGAATTGAACAATGGGAACACTTGGACACAAGGTGGGGAACATCACACACGGGAGCCTGTCGTGGGGTTGGGGCATTGGGGAGGGATAACATTAGGAGATATACCTAATGTAAATGACGAGTTAATGGGTGCAGCACACCAACATGGTACATGTATACATATGTAACAAACCTGCACGTTGTGCACATGTACCCTAGAACTTAAATAATAATAATAATAATAATAATAATAATAATAATAAAAAGACTTCTGGAGGCAATTTGAGAGATTGTGAAAACATAGGACATATAGATCGAATGCATGTTTACACTTAAAAGCTTACAATTATTTTATTGTATGTGTTTAAGTGTTTGAAATGCTTTCCTCTAAAAGTTATATCTCCTAATTTGGAAAGTTGCATATGAGTAGAAGAGGAAAAACTTCAAAATTATAATCGCTTTGAAAATCTGTCAATTTTAATCTGCAACTTAAAAATGTATATTAGAAAATAAAACATTTAGTTACCATTAAAAAAAGAAACCTATGGGAAAATTTCAATAATAGAGATAAAAAGACCTGAAGTCTCCCACATAAAGAAAAATGTGGTCCATATTTTGGTAAATTTATTTCTTTAATTTATGTATACATTAGAAAAAAGGATAGTTCTATACCACACATCTACAGCCATCTGATCTTTGACAAACCTGAGAGAAACAAGAAATGGGGAAAGGATTCCCTATTTAATAAATGGTGCTGGGAAAATTGGCTAGCCATAAGTAGAAAGCTGAAACTGGATCCTTTCCTTACTCCTTATACGAAAATTAATTCAAGATGGATTAGAGACTTAAATGTTAGACCTAATACCATAAAAAACCCTAGAGGAAAACCTAGGTAGTACCATTCAGGACATAGGAATGGGCAAAGACTTCATGTCTAAAACACCAAAAGCAACTGCAGCAAAAGCCAAAATTGACAAATGGGATCTCATTAAACTAAAGAGCTTCTGCACAGCCAAAGAAACTACCATCAGAGTGAACAGGCAACCTACAGAATGGGAGAAAATTTTTGCAATCTACTCATCTGACAAAGGACTAATATCCAGAACCTACAAAGAACTCAAACAAATTTACAAGAAAAAAACAAACAACCCCATCAAAAAGTGGGCAAAGGATATGAACAGACATTTCTCAAAAGAAGACATTCATACAGCCAACAGACACATGAAAAAATGCTCATCATCACTGGCCATCAGAGAAATGCAAATCAAAACCACAATGAGATACCATCTCACACCAGTTAGAATGGCGATCATTAAAAAGTCAGGAAACAACGGGTGCTGGAGAGGATGTGGAGAAATAGGAACACTTTTACACTGTTGGTGGGATTGTAAACTAGTTCAACCATTCTGGAAAACAGTATGGCGATTCCTCAAGGATCTAGAACTAGATGTACCATATGACCCAGCCATCCCATTACTGGGTATATACCCAAAGGATTATAAATCATGCTACTATAAAGACACATGTACACGTATGTTTATTGCGGCACTATTCACAATAGCAAAGACTTGGAATCAACCCAAATGTCTATCAGTGACAGACTGGATTAAGAAAATGTGGCACATATACACCATGGAATACTATGCAGCCATAAAAAAGGATGAGTTTGTGTCCTTTGTAGGGACATGGATGCAGCTGGAAACCATCATTCTTAGCAAACTATCACAAGAACTGAAAACCAAACACCGCGTGTTCTCACTCATAGGTGGGAACTGAACAATGAGATCACTTGGACTCGGGAAGGGGAACATCACACACCGGGGCCTATCATGGGGAGGGGGGAGGGGGGGAGGGGGGAGGGACTGCATTGGGAGTTATACCTGATGTAAATAACGAGTTGATGGGTGCTGACGAGTTGATGGGTGCAGCACAGCAACATGGCACAAGTATACATATGTAACAAACCTGCACGTTATGCACATGTACCCTAGAACTTAAAGTATAATAATAATAATAATAATAATAAAAGACAAAAAAAAAAGAAAAAAAGAAAAAAGGATAGTTCTGATCCTTCAACATCTACAGTTTCATATTTTCCTGTTTTTTACTTGATGGAGTCTTGTTTTAAAATGCCTTTAATATAATGCAAATCACTTAAAATTTTACGAAAATCAGCATAATCTGATACTACTTGTACAGTTCAGTAAATAATTTGGCCCTGGGTCCTTAACTACAAGTTTTATTCTTTTGAGTTTTCACAGAAGAGGCTCCTCCTCAAAGACATGGAAAACATGAACAATGGTATAAAAGTGAATCACTGCCATCACCATCTACTCTTAAAAATGGAGAATTTCATCTAGTGACTTTTTCTCATGGCATGAGTATTTGTCTATAAAAACATATTTTAAAAATAATTCTAGAAAATTTGAGGGCATCATAATATTAACTAATATGGCAAAAAAATATCAGCATAAAACTTAAGAAATTGTAGGACTTTAGTCAAAACATAACATTCTTCCTCTTGGCTTTACTTTTTAATATAGATGCTCATCTTATAGAGGTACAAAACAACCTAATCTTATGGCTCCCAAATCTAATAACCCTGTAACCAGATTTCTATTTGTTTGTTTTTGTTTTCTTTGTAAGTAGAACTTTTAGGATTCCTGTTATCTATGATGCCATACAATCTAGGCAATATATTATCAGTAGCTTAACACAAGGTAGTGGTTAAAAGTTGTATTTTAATTATCTATTTTTAAAATTGTTGATCCATGTATTTATGTACTTATTATTGCATAAGACATGCCTATATGAGCCCTAAGTTAAGACAGTCTGTCAAAGAAGCATAGCGAACAGAAGGAAAGATGAACGAATGGTAGAATATTTGAGGTATAGAATAAAGGAAAGCATTTTCCTTTACCTCTGGTCTAGTATTCATACTACTTGAACTCTCTTAGCACCACATTGTCTTCCTTCTAAACACTTCTCACAGTAACAATTTCACATTTATTTGTATGAATATTTCATGTATAGTAACCTTTTTTACTAGAATAGAAGCACTATGATAGGCAAAACTGTTTGTGTTATTTGACATTACATCTCCAGTATCAAATAGAGTGTCTAACATGTCGTAGGTACTCAACAAACATTTTTAGTAAATGTCTATGTAAATGAACGTTATGGTTAACCACTTTACAGACATTCCCCACATACATGCATATATCCTCTTTATGTAAATATCCACATGAATCCTTCCTTTTTCTCCCAGTAAAAGTTCCAGAGGGTTTGAAGGAAAGAAGATATAAGATAATTGGTTGATAACATCCCTTTCTTGCTTTTAATGTCTTTGTGAAGAATTCAGGAAATTGTGGCCACAGTGATCACTTCAAAAGCAGTGTGAGTGACATGATTTCAGAGGGAAACAAATTATGTATTGAATTATATCTCCTGTCATCCTGCCATGGCGCTACTGGAAGTTGTCATTAGTCGAACAATTTCTTTGACTTGGCATTCTCTTTAAATCATTCCTGCAATCTAGACATTAATGCTCGTAAACACATGAGAGAAGATTTGTTCACTTGATGCAATCCACTTTTGAGCAGAGTATGCAGAAATACTTACAAGGGGCTTTACCCTTCATTTCATTAACTAGAGAATGCTAGCTATAGCCTCATACAGTGAATGATTTGTTGCTATATATAGTTCCCACAAGGTGGGTAAGTTCTGTCCCCATTTTTTAGAAACTAGACAAAGAGTAATGTCTTTTCTAATGACCCACTCGATTCAGGAGTATTTAGCAAGGACAAAGTTCCTGAATGTGAGAGACACTTTATATCTTCTCTTTTCAGGCTGAGGGTATTTACACTCATGTTAATAGGAAAAGAAAGCTAGATTTTCTCATCATAATTTGAACAGAAACAGAAAGGGGGAGATTTTCTAAACATGAAAACATTTGAATGATATTACAGATTACAATTATGTATTCATTAAGTGTACTTCAATAACATAATTGAAATAATGATACAAGAAAGTACAGTTCTTAGAGTGTTGATGCTATTATAAAAATAAATATTCACGGTTAAGTTTTAATATTCCATGGATTCAATCTTATGAGATTCCAAAAGTAAACAGCAAACAATAAACATTTAGTTCTAACTAGATCACTAGTGCACCTAAAACAGACTTTTGCCTTGTGATCACAATACAGGAATGAGAATAAGTTTGCCCTGATTTATGCCGGTTCTCATATCTGCTCTCTTGTAATCAGTGGCTGGCATTTATGGCCTATGACCATATTATTCCATTAGTATTTCTTACTTGTAAATTACCAGTTATGCAAGATTTTCTTGACTCTACAGGTAACCTTTTTAGTGATCAGATCATCCAGATATGACACACATTTTATTTTATGAAAATTTATTCACATAGTAAAATAAAACTCATGAGAACATTTGTTCATTCAGGCATTAATTCATGTGTTCAAGCATTTATATAATTTCTGTTGTATGTCCCATGCTTATACCAGATAATGTTAATAACTGGATGAAAAATATAAAATTCACAAATGATCCTTTGTCTAGACCTCTAATAAAAGAGCTAACTTCTTTCCTTTTGTCTTATATATTGTTTCTTCATTAAAGACTACTATTGTTTTAAGCACACTTGCATTTCATTTATCCAAATCAATGTTTGACTTACACAGGTTTTTCCACTAGAATCCAAACTCAGTTAACACATTTATATGGAAATTCCTGATTTTCTCAAACCATGAAACATGGCTGTATACAAACCAAAAGACAGACTTTTAAGTGAAAGTAAAAACAGAGAGATAATTGATGATTTTGCTAATTGTTCTTTCCTGCTGTGGACATTAGTCTAAGACTGTAAGACATACTGTTTGCTTTTCATCGGTACATAGATTGCTTTGAATCATCTTTTAAGCCAATTAAACTAATATTTTCCATATATCACTGTTGATCTGAGAAAGGCAAAATAAAATGTTGCTGGAAAAAATACTCCTGTTCAATTACTGAGATTCCTTTAGTGTTTCTGGACAAGTAAATATTTTTATTATTTTTCTTATATTTTAAACTTTTATTTTAAGTTCACAGGTACATGTGCAGGTTTGTTATAGAGGAAAACTCTTCTCATGGGGGTTTGTTGTACAGATTATTTTGTCACGCAGGTATTAAGCCTAGTACCCGTTAGTTATTTTTTCTGATCCTCTCCCTCCTCTCACCCTCCACCCTTAGGTAGGCCCCAGTATCTATTGTTCCTCTCTATGTGTCCATGTGTTCTCATCATTTAGCTCCCACTCATAAGTGAGAACATGTGGTATTTGTTTTTTTGTTGTTGTTTTTGTTGTTCTTGCATTAGTTTGCTAAGGATAATGACCTCCAGCTCTATCCACGTTCCTGGACGATGATCTCATTCTTTTTTATAGCTGCATAGTATTCCATGCTTTACATGTATCACATTTTCTTTATGCAGTCTACCATTGATGGGCATTTAGGTTGATTTCATGTCTTTGCCATTGTGAATAGTGCTACAATGAACATACATGTGCATGTGTCTTTGTGACAGAACAATTTGTATTCCTTTAAGTATTTACCTAGTAATGGGATTGCTGAGTCTAATGGTAGTTTTTTCAGCTATTTGAGGTATGACAACACTAGTTTCCACAATTGTTGAACTAATTCACCCTCCAACCAACAGTGTATAAGCATTCCTTTTTCTCCACAATCTCACCAGCATCTGTTACTTTTTGACTTAATAATAGACATTCTCAGTGGTGTGATAGTGTCTCATTGTGGTTTTGATTTGCATTTCTCCAATGATCAACGACGTTGAGCTTTTTTGCATATGCTTGTTGGCTGCATGTGTGTTTTCTTTTGAAAAATGTCTTTTCATGTCTTTTGCCCACTTCTTAATGGGATTGCTTGTTGTTTTTTTTTTTTTCTTGTAAATTTGTTAAAGTTCCTTATAGATGCTGGATATTAGACCTTTGTCAGATGTAGCTTACAAATATTTTCACCCATTCTATAGGTCATCTGCTTACTTTGTTGATAGTTTCTTTTGCTGTGCAGATGCTCTTTACTTTAATTACATCCTATTTGTCAATTTTTGCTTTTGTTGCAGTTGGTTCTAGCATCTTTGTCATGAAATATTTGCCCATTCCTATGTCCAGAATGGTATTGCTTAGGTTGTCTTCCAGGGTTTCTATACTTTTGGGTTTTACATTTAAGTCTTTACTCCATCTTGAGTTTATTTTTGTGTATTGTATAAGAATGGGGTCCAGTTAGTCTTCTGCATATGGCTAGCCACTTAACCCAGCACCATTTATTGAAGAGGGACTCTTTTTTCCATTTTTTGTTTTTGTCACCTTTGCCAAAGATCGGATGGTTATAGGTGTATGGCCTTATTTCTGGGCTCTCTATTCTGTTCTATTGGTCTATGAGTCTGTTTTTGTACAAGTAGTATGCTGTTTTGGTTACTGTAGCCCTGTAATATAGTTTGAAGTTGGGTAATGTGATATCTCCAGCTTTGTTCTTTCTGCTTAGGATTGTTGTGGCTATTCGAGCTCATTTTTGGTTCCACTTGAATTTTAAAATAGTTTTCTTTTTTTCTAGTTCTGTGAAGAAAATAATTGCTAGGTTGCTGGGAATAGCATTGAATCTATAAATTGCTTTGAGAAGTATAGCCATTTTAACAATATTGATTTTTTATATCCATGAGCATGAAATGTTTTTCCATTTCTTTGTGTCATCTCTGATTTCTTTGAACTGTGTTTTGTAGTTCTCACTGTAGAAATATTTCACATCCCTGGTTAGCTGTATTCCTACATATTCTTTTTGTGGCAATTGTAAATGGAGGTTCATTCCTGATTTGGCTCTCAGCTTGACCATTTTTGGTGTATAGGAATGCTAACGACTTTTGTACATTGATTTTGTATCCTGAGACTTTGCTGAAGTTGTTTATCAGTTTAATGAGCTTTCTGGCTGGGACTATGGAACTTTATAGATATAGGATCATGTCGTGTGCAAACAAGGATAGTTTGACTTCCTCTCTTCCTATTTGAATCTCCTTTATTTCTTATCTTGCCTTATTGCTCAGGACAGGACTTCTGATACTATGTTGAATAGGAGTGGTGAGAGAGGGCATCCTTGTCTGATTTTCAAGGGGAATGCTTCCAGCTTTTGCCCATTCAGTATCATGTTGACTGTGGGTTTGTTATAGACGGCTCTTATTATTTTGAGGTATATTCCTTCAATAGCTAGTTTATTGAGAGTTTTTAATAGGAAGGGGTGTTGAATTTTATCAAAAGCCTTTCTGTATCTATTGAGACAATCATATGTTTTTCGTTCTTATTTCTATTTAAGTGATTAATCACATTTATTGATTTGTGTATGTTGAACCAGTCTTGTATCCCAGGGATAAAGCCTACTTGATCGTGATGGACAAGTAGGCTTTGATATGCTGCTCAATTAGGCTTGCCAGTATTTTGTTGAGGATTTTTCTATTGATGTTCAAGGATATAGGCCTGGAGTTTTCTGGTTTTGTTGTATCTCTGCCAAGTTTTGGTAGCAGGGTGATGCTGGCCTCATTGAATGAGTCCCTCTTCCTTAACTTTTTGGAATAATTTCAATAGGAGTGGTACCAGCTCTTCTTTGAACATCTGGTAAAATTCGGGTGTGACTCCATCTGATCCTGGGCTTTTTTCTTGTTTTTGCTAAGCTATTTATTACTGCCTCAATTTCAGAACTCGTTATTGGTCGTTTTGGGGATTCAGTTTCTTCCTGGTTCAGTCTTGGGAGGATGTATGTGTCCAGGAATTTATCCATTTCCTCTAAATTTTCTAGTTTGTGTGCATAGATGTGTTCATAATATTCTCTGATGGCTATTTGTATATCTGTAGCGTCAGTGGTAATATCCCATTTATCAATTTTAATTATGTTTATTTTTATTTCCATTTTATTATTATTATTTCAATAGTTTTTGGGGAACAAGTGGTGTTTGGCTACATGTACAAGCTATTTAGTGGTGATAACTGAGATTTTGGTGCACCCATCACCTGAGCAAGTGTACACTGTACCCACTGTGTAGTCTTTTATCTCTCATCACCCCACCCATCTCCCTGACTCCCCAGAGTTCATTGTATCATCCTTATGCTTTTGTGTCCTCACAGCTTAGCTCTGGCTTATAAGTGAAAACATATGAAGTTTGGTTTTCTATTCTTGAGTTACTTCACATAGAATAATGGTCTCCAACTCCACCTAGGTAGCTGAGAATGCCATTATTTTGTTCCTTTTTATGGCTGAGTAGTATTACATGATATGTGTATATATACACACACATATAAACCACATATATACACACATCTGTATACTGTGTGTGTGTGTATATATATACCACACACACAGACATATATATATATGCCACATTTTCTTTATTCACTCGTTGGCTGATGGTCACTTAGACTGGTTCCATATTTTTGCAATTGTGAATTGTGCTGGTATAAATATGCATGTGTAGGTATCTTTTTCATATAGTGACTTCTTTTCCTCCGAGTAGATACCCAGCAGTGGGATTGCTGGATCAAATTGTAGTTCACTTTTAGTTCTTTAAGGAGTCTCCATACTGTTTTCCATAGTGGTTGTACTAGTTTACATTTCCACTAGCAGTGTAAAAGTGTTCCCTTTTCACCACATCCACACCAACATTTATTATTTTTTGATTTTTTAGTTATGGCCATTCTTGTAGGAGTAAGGTGGTATCACATTGTGGTTTTGATTTGTATTTCTCTGATAATTAGTGATTTGGGGCACTTTTTAATATATTCATTGGCCATTTGTATATCTTCTTTTGAGAATTGTCTATCCATGTCCTTAGCTCACTTGTGATGGAATTATTTGAATTTTTTCTTGATTATTTGTTTGAGTTCCTTGTAGGTTCTGGATATTAGTCTTTTGTTGGATGCCCAGTTTGTGAAAATTTTCTCCCACTCTGTGGCTTGTCTGTTTGCTGATTATTTCTCTTGCTGTGCAGAAGCTTTTTAGTTTAGTTAAGTCCCAGCTATATATCTTTTTTTGTGTGTTGTTGCATATATCTTTGTGTTATTGGTCAGTATTTCTTTGCCTAAGCCAATGTCCAGAAGAGTTTTTTTGGTATTATCTTCTAGAAATGTTGTGGTTTGGGATCTTAGATTTAAGTCTTTGATCCATCTTGAGTTGATTTTTTAATAAGGTGAGAGTAAGGATCTAGTTTCATTTTTCTACATGTGGCTTGCCAATTATCCCAGCACCATTTATTACATAGGGTATCCTTTCCCCACTTATTGTTTTTGTATGTCTTGTTGAAGATCAGTTGGCTATAAATATTTGGCTTTATTTTTTGGTTTTCTATTCTGTTCCATTGATCTGCTTGCCTACTGTTATACCAATACCATGCTGCTTTGGTAACTATAGGCTGGTAGTATAGTACTCAGGTAATGTGGTGCCTCTAGATTTGGTTTTTTTGCTTTGTCTTGCTTTGGCTATGAGGGCTCTTTTTTGGTTTCATAAGAATTTCAGAATTATTTATTTTCAAAGGGGGATAGCACCATATCAAAGGATCACCCATGGGACAAAATAATCTGAAAAGCAGCCATTGAGTTTCAGATAATTCCACTGAAACAGTCTACCCAAATGAGAAGAAACCAGAAAAGTAATTCTGGTAATATGAAGAAACAGGGTCCTATAACACTGCCCAAAGATTACACTAGGTCTTCAGCAATGGATCCAAACCAACAAGACATCTCTAAAATGCCGATAAAGAATTCAGAAGGTTGATTATTAAGCTATTCAATTAGGTACCAGAGAAAGGTGAAAATCAACTTAAAAAAATTAGAAAAAAAAAAATAACAGCATATGGCTGAAAAAGTCTCCAGAGAAATAGAGATCATAAATTAAAAAAAAAAAATCACAGCTTCTGGAAATGAAAGACACACTTAGAGAAATACAAAATTCAGTGGAAAGTTCCAACAATAAGCTAGAACAAGTAGAAGAAAGAACTTCAGAGTTTGAAGACAAGGCTTTCAAATTAACCTAATCCGACCAAGACAAACAAAAAAGAATTTTAAAAAAATGAACAAAGCCTCCAAGAAACTGAGGATTATATTAAATGACTAGACATAAGAATAATTAGTTTTCCTGAGGGAGAAGAGAAATCTAAATGTCTGGAAAACTTATTTGAGGGAATAATCAAGGAAAACTTCCCTGGCCTTGTTAGAGATCTAGACATCCAAACACAAGAAGCTCAAAAAACACCCAGGAAATTTATTACAAAAAGATCAGGCCAGGCTCCGTGGCTCATGCCTGCAATCCCAGCACTTTGGGAGGCCGAGGCGGGCAGATCACCTGAGGTTGGGAGTTCAAGGCCAGCCTGACCAACATGGAGAAACCCCATCTCTCTTAAAAATACAAAATTAGCCAGGCGTGGTGGTGTGCACCTGTAATCCCAGCTACTCGGGAGGCTGAGGCAGGAGAATCGCTTGAACCCGGGAGGCGGAGGTTGCAGTGAGCCGAGATGCAGCCTGGGCCACAAGAGTGAAACTCCATAGTCATTAGGTTATCTGAAGTCAAGACTAAGGAAAGAATCTTAAGATCTCTGAGGCAAAAGCATCAGGTAACCAAAAAGAAAAACCTATCAGATTAACAGCAGATTTCTCAGCAGAAACCCCACAAGCTAGAAGAGATTGGGGTCCTATCTTAAACCTCTTTAAATAAAATAATTATCAACCAAGAATTTTATATCCAGCAAAAAACAAATGCTGAGAGGATTCACCACTACCAAGCCAGCACTACAAGAGTTATTAAAAGCAGTTCTAAATCTTGAAACCGAACCTCAAAATACACCAAAATACAACCTCCTTAAAGCATAAATCTCACAAGGCCTATACAATAATAACACAATTAAAAAACAAGGTATTCAGGCAAAAACTAGCACAATGAATAGAACAGTACCTCACATCTCAATACTAATGTTGAACGTAAATGGCCTAAATGTTGTACATAAAAGATACAGAATGGCAGAATGGATAAAAATCCACCAACCAAGTATTTGCTGAGACTCACTTAACACATAAGGACTCACATAAATTGAAAGTAAGGGAATGGAAAAAAATATTCCATGCACATGTACACCAAAAGCAAACAGGATTCTCATATCAGACAAAACAGACTTTAAAACAGCAACAGTTTAAAAAGACAAAGAGGGACATTATATAATGATAAAAGGACTAGTCCCACAGGAAAATATCACAATCCTAAATATATATTCACCTAACACTGGAGCTCCCAGATTATAAAACGATTACTACTAGACTTAAGAAATGAGACAGACTGCAACACAATAATAGTGGGGGACTTCAATACTCCACTGACAGCATTAGACAGGTCATTAAGACAGAAAGTCAACAAAGAAACAATGGACTTAAACTATACCCCAGAACAAATGGACTTAATATATATTTACAGAACATTCTGCCCAACAACTACAGAATATGCATTCTTTTCATCAGCACATGGAACATTCTCCTAGACCATATTGTAGGCCACAAAACAAGTCTCAATAAATTTAATACAACCTAAAATATATGAAGTACTCTCTTAGACCAGAGTGGAACAAAATTGGAAATTAACTCCAAAAGAAACCCTCAAAACTATACAAATGCATGTAAATTAAATAATCTGCTTCTGAATGAATTTTGGGTCAGCAATGAAATAAAGATGGAAATTAAAAATTAATTGAACTTCACGATAATAATGACACAACCTATCAAAACCTCTGGGATACAGCAAAAGTAGTGCTGAGAGAAAAATTCATAGCCTTAAATGCCTACATCAAAAAGTCTAAAAGAGCACAAATAGAAAATCTGAGCTCACATGCAAAGGAATTAGGGAAACAAGAATAAACTATACCCAAACCCAGCAGAAGAAGAGATTAAACCAGGAAGAAACAGAAAGACTGAACAGAACCATAACAAGGAGTAAGACTGAAACAGTAATTAAGAAATTGCCAACAACAACAACAAAAGAAACTCCACGACCAGATGGATTCACAGCTGAATTCCATCAGACATTAAAAGAAGAATTGGTACCAATCCTACTGAAACTGTTCCAAAAGACAGAGAAAGAGGGAATCCTCCGTAAATCATTCTATGAAGTCAGTATCACCCAAATACCAAAACCAGGAAAGGACATAACAAAAAAAAAAAAAGAAAGAAAACTACAGACCAATACCTCTGTTGAATATAGATGCAAAAATCCTCAACAAAATACAAGCTAACTGAATCCAACAGCATATCAAAATGATAATACACCATGGTCAAGTAGGTTTCATACCAGGGATGCAGGAATGGTTTAACATATGCAAGTCAGCAAATGTGATACCCCACATAAACAGAATTAAAACCAAAAATCATATGATCATCTCAATGGAAGCAGAAAAAGTATTTGAAAAAATCCTGGATCCCTTCATGAGGAAAACCTTCAGCAAAATTGGCATAGAAGGGACAGACCTCAAGATAATAAAAGCCATTTATGACAAACCCGCAGCCAGTATCATACTCAATGGGGAAAAATTGAAAGCATTCCCAATAAGAACTGAAACAAGACAAGTATAACCACTTTCACCACTTCTATTCAACATAGTACTTGAAAGTCCTAGCCAGAGAAATCAAACAAGAGAAAGAAATAAAGGATACCCAAATCAGAAAAGAGGAAGTCAACCTGTTGCTGTTCACCAGTGATATGATAGTATACCTACAAAACTCTAAGGACTCATCCAAAAAGCTCCTAAATTTGATAAATGAATTCAGTAAAATTTCAGGATACAAAATCACTGTACACAAATCAGTAGCACTGATTGATCTTTTGAATGGTTTTCATGTCAGTCTCCTTCAGTTCACCTCTGGTTTTGGTTATTTCCTGTTTTCTGCTAGCTTTGGGGTTGGTTTGCTCCTGGTTCTCTTTTTAGTTGTGATGTTAGGTTTTTAACATGAGACCTTTCTAACTTTTTATCATTGGCATTTAGTGCTATAATTTCTTTCTTAACACTGCCTTAGATGTATGTCAGAGATTCTGGTATGTTGTATCTTTGTTCTCATTAGTTTCAAATAACTTTCTGATTTTTGCCTTAATTTCATTACTGACCCAAAAGCCATTCAGGAGGAGATTATTCAACTTCCACATAACTATATGGGTTCAAGATTTTTCTTAGTCTCGATTTCTAATTTTATCACGCTCTGGTCTGGGAGAGTGGCTGGTATGATATCAGTTCTTTTACATTTGCTGAGGATTGTTTTATGCCCAATGGTGTGGTCAATTTTACAGAATGTGACATGTGGCGATTAGAAAAATATATATTCTGTTAGTTTTGGATGGAGAGTTCTGTAGATGTCTTTGAGTTCTATTTGGTCCAGTGCTGAATTCAGGTCCTGAATATCCAATTTTCTGCCTCAATTATCTGTCTAATTCTGTCAGTAGGTATTGTAGTCTCCCATTATTATTATGTGGGAGTTTAAGTCTCTTTGTAGGTCTCTAAGAACTTGCTTTATGAATCTGGATGCTCCTGTGTTGGCTGCATATATATTTAGGATAGTTAGGTCTTCTTCTTGAATTGAACCTTTACTGTTATGTAGTGCCCTTCTTTGTCTGTTTTGATCTCTGTTGGTTTAAAATCTGTTTTGTCTGACATTAGGATTGCAGCCCCTGCTTTTTCCTGTTTTTTATTTGCCTGGTAGATTTTTTCCATCGCTTTATTTGAGCCTGTGTGTGTCATTGTATGTGAGATGGGTCTCTGGAGGACGGCATACCATTGGGTCTTGCTTCTTTATTGAGCTTGCCACTCTGTGCCTTTTAAATCGGGGCATTTAGCCCATTTGCATTGAAGGTTAGTATTGATATGTGTGGATTTGATCCTGTCATCATGATGTGTTAGATATTATTATGCAGATTTGTTCGTGTGGTTCCTTTATAGTGTCACTGGTCTGTGTATTTCAGTGTGTTTTTGTAGTGGCTGGTAATGGTCTTTCCTTTCCATACTTACTGCTTCCCTCAGGAGCTCTTCTAAGGAAGGTCTGGTGGTAAGAAATTTCCTCAGTATTTGCTTATCTGAAAGGAATCTTATTTTTCCTTTTCTTATTAAGCTTAGTTTGGTCATATATGAGATTTTGGGTTGTTATTACTTTTCTTTAGGAATGTTGAATATTGTCCCCCAATCTCTTCTGGCTTGTAGGGTTTCTGCTGAGAGTTCCACTGTTAGTCTGATGTACATGGCCTGACCTTTCTCTCAAGCCGCCTTTAAGATTTTTTTCTTTCATTTCAACCTTGGAAAAGCTGATGATGTGTGTCTTGGGTAGATCTTGTGAAGTACCTTACTGAGGTTCTCTGCATTTCCTGAATTTCAGTATTAGCCTCTCTTGCTAGGTTGAGGAAGTTCTCATGGATAATATCCTGAAATAAGTTTTCCAAGTTGCTTCCATTCTTGCCATCTTTCAGGGACACCAATGAGTCATAGATTTGGTCATTTTACATAATATCATATTTCTCGGAGGTTTTATTTGTTCCTTTTCATTCTTTTTTCTCTATTCTTGTCTGACTGTCTTATTTCAGAAAGCCGGTCTTCAAGCTCTGGAATTCCTTCTTCAGCTTAGTTTATTCTGGTATTCTACTTGGGATTGCATTATGACATTATTGTAGTGTGTTTTTCAGCTCTATCAGGTCAGTTTCATTCATTTCTATACTGGCTATATTTTCTGTCAGCTCCTGTATCGTTTTACTGTGATCCTTAGTTTCCTTGAATTGGGTTTCAATTTACTGCTGCACCTCGATGATCTTTGTTCCTATCCATATTCTGAATTCTATTTCTGTAATTTCAGCCATCTCATACCAGGTCAGAACTCTTGCTAGAGAGCTAGTGTGGTTGTTTGGAGGAAAGAAGGCATTTTGGCCTTTTGAGTTGTCAGAGACCTTGCACTGATTATTTCTCATGTTTATGGGCTGATATTCCTTCCATCTTTAAAGTTGCTGTCCTCTAGATGTTTTTTTTTTTTTTTCTTTTCTTCTATTTGATGACCTTGAGAGTTTGATTGTGGTGTAAGGTGGGTTCAGTCAACTGACTTCATTTCTGGAAGATTATAGCGGGGCAAGGCTCAGCTCACAACTCCTGAACTGCATGCTCCAAATCTGGGGGACTGATATTGAGCCCCGACTTTGTTTACTGACTCTTCAAGTTTAAGAACCCACTGTGATGGTGGGGGCCTATGTGCTCCTGACCTGCTGGTCCCAGAACACCAATGGGTGGTACCAGTCAAGGTGTTTTGTAGGGTGGTGGCAGCAGGATACATCCTTGTTCACATGTCACAGCAGCAGCAGCAGTAGTGGCAGCATTTCAGGGTTCACACTTATCAGCTACAGCAGGATGCTAGCAGGTGCCAGGTTGCTGGCTTTCATGTGGGCATTCGCAGAGGCAGCATGACTTGGTGGGGGGGACCCTCTAGCAACTGCATGCAGTTGTGTTCATGGTGGTGTTACCATGGGGGCTAATATTTTTTTAAAGCAAAACATTGTATTATTTATTTTGAAAAAAAAAATCATGGTAAAATATGTTATTTCTACCTTTCTTATTTCCAGTACACTTTAGATTGGCGATCCCCAGCCTTTTTGGCACCAGGGACCAGTTTCCTGGAAGACAATATTTCTATGTATGGGGGGGTCGGACAGACAGGTGGGGATTGTTTCAGGATGAAACTGCTCCACCTCAGATCATCAGGCATTAGATTCTCATAAGGAGCGTGCAACTTCGATCCCTCACATGTGTAGTTCACAATAGGGTTTGCATGCTTATGAGAATCTATTGCTGCCACTAATCTGACAGGAGGCAGAACTCAGGCGTTAATGCCCCCTCAGTATGGGTCCATGACCAGGAGGATGGGGACCCCTGCTGTATATAACTGGTTGTCTAAAAATATTCATTTCATGAATTACATAAGTGATATGACATAGTGATTTAACCATGCAAATATGCACAGTCATAAAGCTGTGACTGACTAACCATGTACTTATAGGGTGGAGTTAATCTTGTACTTATCCAGTGATATTGCATATTGAAATTATAGTGAAGGGCTGGAGATTATCACAATTTGTACAGTGTTGTCTGTTGTGGAGTGCTTGATAATATTTAACTATTTGAAGATGGTATGAACAACTTCAAATGATAAATTATTTAAGTTATGATAATACTCTCAGGTATGTAAAGAATACTTTAAATAATTAGATATTATTTTCATATTATTATTTAGGAATAATAATTTCCTGGATTTAAAAACTTGATAATTTAAAGCTTAGCTTGTCTCCTCCTACTTTCAATTTATTCCATTTGAAAATATAACAAAGTCAACAATTTGGTAAGTTTGTGATTATCACTGCCACATTTAGAAAATCAGATCATTATTCAGTGTTCTTCCTTTTCAGTGAGCATTTATCCATATTTGTTGCTTCTATTATATGGCTTGGCCTTCTTTTTATGCTCATTAAGCCACACCAGTATTTATTTCTATACTCTTAATAATATGCCCATGGCTGAGTACGGTGGCTCATGCCTATAATCCCAGCACTCTGGGAGGCCGAGGCGGTCGGATCACGAGGTCAGGAGATCGAGACCATCCAGCTAACATGGTGAAACCCCGTCTCTACTTTTAAAAATACCAAAAATTAGCCAGGCGTGGTGGCGGGCGCCTGTAGTCCCAGCTACTCGGGAGGCTGAGGCAGGAGAATGGCGTGAACCTGGGAGGCGGAGCTTGCACTGAGCCGAGATCTCGCCACTGCACCTCCAGCCTGGGCGGCAGAGTGAGACTCCGTCTCAAAAAAAAAAAAAAAAAAAAAAAAAGAATATGCCCATTAGCTGGATCTCTAGGAAATGTAGGGGTTTTTCCTCTAATATAATTGCTGCGTATTTTCACAAGGTGAAAGTAATTCAAGCATATTCCTTTCCTATGGAAAAGGCTGAACTATAAAAGCTTTGTTTTAAAGGTAGATAAATTTTTAAAAAGTATTTATGATGAGAACAACAATGAAAAATAACCAACAAAGGCAATGGTGAATTCTTTTCACATGACTAAACTATGCAGCACCCCTTTCTGTCAAAGATTTACAGAATATGTTAGGATTTCTAATTATATACTCACGCTAGAATTGTACCAACTTTGAAAGCTATAAGCTACTTTGTGTTAAACGTAAAAGTGGAGGTGGGGATGGAGTGAAGAGGTAGCAAATATGTAGTCTCACCTCTACTCACTCAAATCTAGTTGCTAAATCAATTAGAAAAGGTTAATATAGACAATTCAAGAATGAATTCAACCTCTGCTTATTAGTTCCTGGTTGTGTGTGTGAGCTAGCTGAATTTAAAAAAATAGTGATGAATTTGCATGAAAAAGCATTAATTCTGTGGAAACTTCATCTGAGCCTTAGCTTCTGAGAAGTCATTACTTGCAGAAGTCAATATTTCAAATGTACGTTCAGAGCAAAGTGCATCTGAACACCTTTCTAACTAGTTTAAGTTGGTTTAAAAGTCTCTTAGTTTTCTATTAAGTTGTTAACCTGTAGTCCATTTCTGCTTCCTAATTCCCCAGACTTTGGGAAACAATCTGAAAGAGAAGAACATGTAGATTGGGACAAGTACAGTAGTTCGCTTATGGCTTTCCTGGACAAGGAAAGTTTAGGAAATGGTTAAAGCGTTGAATAAAAAGTATCCATAAGTATTCATATTTAACAAGAACTATAGCAGAGATTTAGCCATAGGAAATTTGAGACAGGGAAAGGGAGGTGACATTTATTGAACATAACCTAAGTGATGGGCATTATACTTGGCTTTCCTACTGAATTTTATCCACAATTAGAGCTTGTATAGCGTTAAGTTAAAAAGAGAGATTATTATACAGGAGAAAAGATGAGACTGTCAACTCGGAGATTTGAAAAACAGGTGGGTGACAGAAGTAACTAGAGACTAAGAAAAAGTGAATCCTTAGAAAAAGAAAGGTACCTCCTGCCTGCACGGTTCTCTAACTTAGAAAATAATTTGGAAAAACAGGCAACCAAAGTCATTTCACAGCTCTAGAGTTTAACCTTTTGGAGACATCAACAATAATCATAGTAGGATATTCACCTAGAGTACTTTTACCTTCTTTTTTGAAAAATACTATAGATTATAACAAACCCTACATACTATAATTTGTTTCAATATTTAATTTTTTTGACTTCAACCAGAAAGTATCTTGCCACTCTCCTTGATTCATCAACCCTTTAATTTAATCTTTTTATGAGTTTCAGTGTTTAACTGGCCTTGATGTTACTAAGACAGAGCCATATCAGAAACATATGTAGAATTACTTCCTTAAATATAGCGATCATAATTGGGCATATTCTAGGACTTAGTATGCCATAACAAAAAAAGATGATTTTGTAGTGTTTTATGTATGATTTGTTCGATTTAAAACAATAAAAGCATTACTGCCCTTTCTGATACTTGTGGCCTAATATGACATGCATACCCCTTTTACTCTTTATTCAGAGCTGCTCCTAAAGCACAATGAAATGAATTGAAGAGATTCCCACAAGTCTGTGTTAGACAATCTGTGCTACTAAGAACATTAGATGAGAAGAGATTTTATATATATATATATATATAGTGTGTGTGTGTACAGTGTGTGTGTGTGTATGTGTGTGTGTGTGTGTGTGTGTGTGTATATATATATATATATCTCCCCACATGGTTCAAATCCTTGTACTGTATCTTTCTGGCCCTCTTTTAGGGACTTCTTTGGCTCTTTAATATGTTTTAACTTTCCCCAAGGCTGCCTTAGATATGTGTTTTAAATTGATGTTACCTGGAAACAATTGATGGGGAGGAATAGTAGATAGCACTCCCAGTGTAAATGCTTCAGGCCTGGCCTGTACTCTACTGATCATCAACCTGTACTCTATCTGTCATCAACCGTCCCATATTTGTGCAATTTGATCTTCTGATTACATATCATTTTGTTGTCTCTCACTACTTCTTTGATCTCAAAAGGTTCTTTTGGTTTCTGTGAGGCATTTCTGTTTATGGTGCCTTCTGTAAACTTAGTTTATCTGGCAAATGAGTTCCAGTGTTTACCTGGACTTGATCAGGTTGAGGAGGCCTCATATCAGTATCAAAATCATATGTAGAATTCTGCTAAGGTTGCAGTCCTGATGAACGCCTCTGTTCTCTGGCACATTTGAAAAAAAACAACAACAACATAGGATAGAGCATTTGCTTAGCTGGTTACAAATCTTTTTCTTTGATGAACCGTTTTGTGACAATACAGAATGCATGCTCCCATTTTCAGACTATACCCAAGAGAAAGCAATAAGAATGGCGACCTTTTTTAATGTTTTCCATGTTCACAGTGGTTTACTTAAGATTGTCTGATTCATCCAACATTTTATTATAAAAATGCTCAAACATACAGCAAAGCTGAAAGAATTTTACAGTTAATTCCCATGTATATACCAACTTAATTATACCATTACAATTTTAATATACTTGCTTTAACGTATATCTGTCCATCTCTTAATTCCTTTATCCATTAGTACACCTTATTTTTTGAAACACTCGAAAGTAAATTGCAGGTATCAGTGTATTTCACAAAAATATTACATTATTTTATTTAAATATTTACAAAAAACTTGCAAGGTAGGTAATTTTAACTTCATTTTGTAGATAAGCAACCCAGCTCTAAGAAATTTTAAGAAAGTTCCCCTAGGCCACATAGTCAGTGATTTATGGGGCAGGGAATTGAATCTCATTCTGTCTGGCACCATGGCCCCTATTTTTTTCACTACACTAAAGAATCTCCCAGAGTATATTTAAAGTTACTTTGTCAATTCACAAATCAGGAAATGGCAGAGGGGGAATAAAAAGGAGCTCAAACTAAACTGCATTTTAATTGGAAGAAAATAAAACAGCTTAATTATTTACCCAAAAAGGATGTAAATAACCCCAAGTGCTTGTGATTTATAATAAATCTTTCTGTTTTGCCTTTGCTTCTCAATACAATTTTTCGTTAATTATTTCATTTGAATCTCACAAGTATAGGGAAGTAGAATATATATTACCCTTCTCCCTACTTCTAAAGGAGGAAGTAGGGGCTAAGTGATCACCTCAAAGTTATACCCAATTAGAGGAAGAAAAAGATTGGAATACAAATCCAGTGTTCTAGAAAACCTTGGAGTAGGAAAGCTATGGAGAATAGTTCAAAAATGACATATTTACAGGTGTGATTTCTAATCATAATTATTCTTTAACATTTCAGGGGGTTTCCAACCTCTGTCAAATGGTGATATGAAATTCTCCACAGTAAATTTTAAAAATTAATGTTTAGCATTGATTTTATACCTATATATACATTTATACCACATGATGCTTTAAAGGATATGGAATTATGGTGCAAAGTTTAGAATTTTGAAATAACAAAAAGGTTGAGGCCGGGCGCGGTGGCTCAAGCCTGTAATCCCAGCACTTTGGGAGGCCGAGACGGGCGGATCACGAGGTCAGGAGATCGAGACCATCCTGGCGAACACGGTGAAACCCCGTCTCTACTAAAAATACAAAAAACTAGCCGGGCGAGGTGGCGGGCGCCTGTAGTCCCAGCTACTCCCGAGGCTGAGGCAGGAGAATGGCGTAAACCCGGGAGGCGGAGCTTGCAGTGAGCTGAGATCCGGCCACTGCACTCCAGCCTGGGCGACAGAGCCAGACTCCGTCTCAAAAAAAAAAAAAAAAAAAAAAAAAAAAAAAAAAACAACAACAACAACAACAACAAAAAAAAACAAAAAGGTTGGAGAGTTTATCTCACTCTTCTCAGAGACTAATATCTGAGGCTGTTCAAATTGCTGATTTTATTACTATTTATAAGTCCATTGTTAGGAGTATGCAGCTCACAGTATCAGCCACTTCCAATTTAATGTAATATTTCAAACTACCTTTATACTGCATAGAGGGTAACATTATCTTTTCACTGCGGAATTATAATTTAATGTAGATGCTAATTTGAATTTACTGATATAAAATTTATGAGATTTTACTGTACTGTTATTTACCCCTCATACCTCTCATTCAGAGACAGTGCAAAGTATAAAGGATACAGTTTGCTTTTAAACAAATAAATGAAGGGAATATAGCATGACTTTACAGCTTTCTAAGCACTATTTTATCTCATTAGATTCCATTAGCATAGCCTGGAATTAAGAGTTTAGGTCCTAGTGGCCAGACTGCCTGGGTTCAGAGTTAGGCCTGTAACCTTGGCTAAGTTATTTGATCTCTTTGTGCCTCAGTAATCTCATCAGGACTTTATAGGATGGTGAGTATTAAATGAGTTGATAGGTGTGAAACATTTATAATTCAGCCTGACACACCTAATAAACTCTCAATAAACAATTGCTGCTATAAGTATCATTTCACCATCTCTGTGAGGTGGGTAGATCTGATTATAACAATTTCTATATTATAGATTAGGAACATGAAGCCCAATGAGGTGACGAAATTTACCCAAGGCAGACTCAGATTAGAGCAAGTCTATTGAATTCCTCTTTCCATTTATCTGGCATTGTTGCTGGGATTAGGGAGTGAGTGGGAGGTAATTGTACACCGCCCCGCCCCTGACCAACACATACTATTAAGACAGTATATGGGGGTGCACACAAATACTGACCCTTGGTAGGAAGGCAAACACTGAAGTAGGACAGTTATTTTGTTAATTACACTTGACTTCTGTCTGGAGAAGTGACTTTCCAATTTTTGCTTTATCCAAATCCTGAACAAAATGTCTGGTGTGGCAGTGTTAATCTGACTTTTGTTAGAATTTGATTACAATGATGATGAATGTGAAAGAGAACATACCACCTGTATGTAATATGCATGACAAATTATATTCATGATTTCTGGATTCATTTGCTGATCTCACAAGAGATTTGCCATCATTCTCAAGGTATTTAGAAATTTCTTACTAGTAGTGGTCAGCTATATTCTTCTTTGACTTCTTTTTACAGTAGCAAATAGTCTGGATTGTTACACTAACTATTAAAGCCAATCGTATTCCAGGCAATGCTGCGACTAAAATCAGATCCAGAGTACTCCAGAGTTGGTCACATTTGGTACCCATGTACCAATAATTTTTCCACTGACTTCTGAAATTTGGACATCTACACAGAGAGAAATAGAAAAAGCTCACATATCAGGAAAAAACAAACGGTCTGCCTTGAAGGCGTCAAACATTTCATTGTTACTCATCCATGACACTTCTCCTTAAGGACTTCAAGAGTTTTACGTTGTCCCATTTTCCACTTGAGCAAACACTCTAAAGCCTACAGGTTTGAACACACTGAGTCAGCATGCAGAAGGCTGTCAAGATTTCCCAATCATTAGGTAATGAAGATGTGGCACGTATAATGAAAAAATAAAAAATAAAGCTCATCCACAATGGCTGTCTCAAGACTATTTTTTAAATTATCAGCATTTTGCCTGTATTCGCTTTGGCTACACTAGTTCTATCACTGCTCTGAAGAAGTCAAAGCCGCCTAGGCTCCCAGTTCCATACTTGCAATCTGAGTGTTTACCCCCACCTACTCCTACAGCAATGAATGTAGGTTAACAGACTAACTTGGCCACTCTGTAGCAAAGGCAAGAAGAAACATGAGAAGATGAGAAAAGACTGCCAGCAAAATCTACCTGCCCCCATCTTTCCCATGATTCCAGATTTTCCTCCTCTATTTTATAGAAAAAAATGACTCATATATGAACTTCTAGTGTTTTTATAAAACCTTGAGACCCTGCCAAATAATGTGAATGTGGTTCTCTGAGGCATATACTGAAAACTGAGATGGCATACATCACATAGAAATGTCGATGCATTTATGGAGAGGGAGAATATGACTTTCCCCAATTCCCCAATAGGAGTGACTACTGGCAAGGATTGTTCATATAGTATCTTTAGAGAGTGCTTCATTGCCTTCTGCAGAATCGTTATCAGGTTACCCCATCAAACAGTAAATGTCAGATCCTAAGTCAGATACTCCTAGTATGTGCTATTCCAATACACAGAAGTCCCCACTTATTCACAGGTTATACATTCCAGGACTCCTAGTGGATACTTGAAATTGCAGATACTACTGAACCCTATATGCACTATGATTTTTCTTATACATACATACATATGATAAAGTTTATTTTTCTATTTTTAATTTTTGTGGGCACATAGTAGCTGTATGTATTTATAGGGTACATGAGCTATTCTGATACAGGCATGCAATGCATACTCATCATATCAGGGTAAATGGGGTGTCCATCACCTCAAGCATTTATCCTTTCTTTGTGTTACCAATAACCTAATTATACTCTTAATTATTTTTAACTGGACAATAAATTATCATTGGCTGTAGTCATCCTGTTAATTTATAAATTGGACATAGCAAGAGATTAACAAGAATAACAAGTGGCAAAATAGAGTAATTATAAGAATATGCTGTAATAAAAGTTATGTGAATGTGGTCTCTTACAAAATATCTTACCGTATGTACTATTCTCAGATCATGGTACCACAGGTAACTGAAACAACAGAAAGTGAAACTGCAAATAAGGGGGACTACTATATTAAGGCATCCTGTCATAGCTGACATAAAAAGATTGGTTAGGTGATTATTATAATCTTTCATAGCTATGATTGTCTAGGATTCTCTGAGAAAATGCATCTACCAGCTTCAAATAGGTGGTACTCTACTTAAAAGGTTGTGGCTTTTAATATGTAACACACTGTCATTTATTGGAGGTCAAAGTATATTTTTCAAATATATCTTATTCATACTCATAGATTTCTTCCTGGAAAAGGACTTTCACAGGAGTATATTTCTCGTTTAGCCTAGGAATGAATCACAAAAAAATGGCCTATTATACAATAATATTTCACTCATTCAACAAGATTTATTGTGTACCTAGTATGTGCCAAGTACTATTCCAGGCATTTAATATGTAATCATGGATAAAACAAAGATCTACACTTTTAAATAGCTTACAGTATACAAGAGAAAAGCAGACATAAAAATAACCATAATTAGTAAATTTGACAAGATGCACAGTACCCAAAGATAGGGTCAACATAAATACTGGGTTGCTAGGACATTTCCAGTTTATGCCTGTTGTCCCAAAATAATTATTAATAATGTTCTCTCCACTCCCAATGTGCACTAATTTAGACAGATAAATTAAATAGTCACCCTACTAGTAGACCACTAGGGGTAGCAGCCACATCTCTCTCTCTCTCTCTTTTTTTTTTTTTTTTTTTTTTTTTTTTTTTTTTTTTTTTGAGACAAAGCCTAGCTCCGTCACCCAGGCTGGATTGCAATGGTGCAATCACGGCTCATGCAGCATCTACCTCCCAGATTCAAGTGATCCTCCCACCTCAGCCCCCCAAATACCTGGGATTATAGTTGTGCTCCGCCACACTTGGCTCTTTTATTATTATTATTATTTCATATTTTGAAGACACTGGGTCTCACTGTGTTGCCCAGGCTGGTCTTGAACTTCTGAGCTCAAGAGACCTTCCCATCTCAGCCTCCCAAGTAGCTGGGATTACAGGCACATGCCACTGCACCCAGATAGTGCCAACTCTTAATGATGTTTTGACAATTCCAAGAAAACCGTGGAGAGTCATTTTGCCCAGGATATGGCTGCAGTATCTCCTCCACAATCTGAACTGAGAAAAAGCTTTCTAATGTCTGAAACTCAGTAAGAACGTTTCTTACGAGTCAAATCACAGGACCTATAAACATGCACAGAAACTGCAATTCCAAGTCAAGGAAAACTATTTTAACCTTCCTCCAGCCTAAACACAAAGAAGAGATTCCATGGAGTCAGAGTTCAGATTGTCTGAATCCCAGGTCTCTGAGCATCTAAGTATGTTTGGGGATGGAGGTGATAGGCAAGAAGGGGAAATTTCTTTGATGAGATTAGGTACATAGAATCCAAAAGGAAGCTGTTTGCCCTTTGTAGAGCGTATTTTTTCCTTATGTAAAATATGACACACTGATTCTACTACATAAACATATTGCTAAAAGGAGTGAAAGGGCACGCAGTTGTTAGGTAAAAACATAGTAGAGTACTTTAAAAGTTTCACTTACACCTTTAAATATGGAAACAAGTTCAGTGGGCCAGAATGCTCCACTGAACATCCAACTACCCAACATTCCAAAAGTGCCCACCAGAATTAGTATGTCAAATGGTGCTGTTTAGAGAGATTTAAGTCACATCTGTTTTCAATAGCCAATATTTAGAAAAAAAGCTGTACTTCTTGGCTTGGCAAAGATTTTATGCTGTTTCATAGACAGGTATGATTATACCACTTATTTCTTTGGCCATATCTTTCCTTTTACATAGATCACATGGTTTTTATTATACCAAATAAGTACACGTTTGTATTGAACACATTGCAGATTGAAATATAGTACAACCTTTAGATATTCTAAGAAACATAGTGTTAAATATAAGTAGCCTAAAACAGTTACTAATATTGACACAAGTAAAAATTTTAGTTACTGGTTCACAGAATTTTTCATAGTTATCTCAGAGATCGGAGACAAACATGTTATCTTTAAGAGAAAATAATTATTTATCTCTTCTAAAAATAATCACCTTTTAAAAAAACATAATTTCAAGTTTGTGAATTTTAAACAACAGAACCTTTGCTTGTAATACTGTCTAGTTCCTTAGCCTTAGACACTACAAAGCATTGATTCCCTCTCTAATTAAAGCATACTTAATTATTTATATCTTTAACCTATAGAAATAAAGCAATTAAAATTTTTCTTACTTTGTTCACCATATACAGTCAGAAAACACCAAGAGATGAACAGACTTCAAATCAGTATAAACATGTGATCCACCATCATGAGCGTAAGACAGAAGAAGGCAGTCCTGACAACTACATTTAAAGACTGCTGCAATTATGAGAGGCAATCAGCAGATAGAGATTGTGAATGGCTTATACAGGAGATAAGGGACCATGGATTTTGAACTTGTTCCTTACAGTATGTATAAATTACTAGTTAACTTTTTGGTTGTACACTTGTCAGTTCCCCATATCTATACTTCCTGTATATGGAACATGCATGAATTGTGCATGAGATGTATACTGCTTGAGTTTAGTCATAGCCATTTATTATTTTCAAGAACTATTTGTTCATCTTTGTACTAAGATTCATGTTTTATTATTTGCCAAAGTTAAATCTTTGCTTGAAACATATTGCAACTAATGCATTTTCCAACCCTGCTCATAACCAGAGATCTGTGACCTTACAGCCACCAGGAATGCTGAACAATCATCTGAGGACATCATTGGGTATCATTGGCAAAGAGTAGAGATGAAGAAAAGATAAGAAAAGGAAATGAAAGTGGAAGAGGGCAGAAAGAGAGAAACAAAAATAAGGAGAGTTTTCAGGAGGAGAAAATAAAGAGAAGACAGAAAAGGAAGTGTCAGGCAAGGAAGCAAATACAGATGTAATCCAGTTGGGATACTAGGCTTTCATTAGGATATTCTCTCTCTTTTTCTCCTCAGATCCACATTTGTCAGGATGCCAGTTCACCTAATCATATCTGCCATATATTTTCCATCTAAGTCACCTTGACAAGCTATCATTAACCTTGTAGCCCCTGTGTGTCTCAGAATCCACTCTTCTCCCCACCTACTGGCATGCATATTTATTTTTATGTAATTTGTCTATTATTGTACTTTATTCACCCTTCTTCCTTTCTTGCCACTAATAAAATTGCAGTTTCATGGAAGTTTCAGGTTGAACCTTCATTCCACCTGTTAATACAGATAATTTTTTATCTACCCAGCTTACCTTGACCTGGTATAATTTGTTTGCTCTCAACAACTCTACTTCAATTTTTAAAAAATGATCACCTTGTTTTGTAATACCATAGCAATAAAGTATGTACTTAATATTATTAGGTTGGTGCCAAAGTAATGGCGGCTTTTGCAATTATTTTTAATGGCAAAACAGAAATTACTTTTGCACTAACCTAATATTAGTACAATATTATGAAAATATACATGCACATTTTTGGAAAACAGGCATTTTTGTTTATTTGTTTTTATTATGGTAACAGGTAATTATTTGGGTATTTAGTAAGAAATAAGATACAAAGGGTTATAAATCATAGATGAAGTCTAATTCTTTATCTAAGTTCTACATGAATTCCCTCTACAAAAATCCATTGGTTTTTGACAGGAGGCTATCTCTTGATTCAGAATTTATACATCATTATTGTAATTTTTATTGTTATTATTATAAACTGAAGCACTCTACTTAAACATTTTGGTGATATGTGTTTCAAACCTTCTGGAAACAACCAGCTCTGTCAGAAATATCTTTCTTTCTATTAAGCCAAATTCTATTTTCCTGAAACTTCCAGCCAATATGGAACAAATTCACTGTGACACACTTAGGAAGTCCTACCATATGGTAAGACTTCAGAAATACAGTAGCATCAAGACTATGAGACTGACAAGTTGTAGGAAGGCAACATTTCAGCTTACACATCCAATATACTATGGGTGTAGTTAATATCGCCTTTCTTCATCTATATCCTTTCTAAGACATTAAGCTTAGCTGTAAATTATCTATGTGAAGCCCATAATGGTGGTTACCTATCTAACAACATATTGCCCAATAAAAACCTTTCTTCTCCCAAGAGAGGCTGGGAGTGTTAATTATTGTTATCTCAGCCCGTCTAACAGCTAGGAGTGGCCACATGGAACAATTCTAGCCAATAACACATGAGGGGAAGTTTGCTGGGGCTTCTCAGAAAGTTTCTTCTCTAAAAAAGGAAAGGGCAGCTTTCCTTTGTAGCCCCCTTTCTTCCTGCTTTGCATACAGCTTTGTCATGATGTGATGCTTGGAATGGCTGCAATCGTCTTGCAACCCTGAGAAGAATCATCCTAATAAACTGGAGGTTCCAGAGCGGAAAGATGAGGGGAAAAATAGGGTCCTTGATAACCTCAGTGAACTAATGAATCAAGCCTGGGACTGCCTAACCTAAGACTTCTTGTTATGTGAGATTTATTAATAAATCTTTGTTTAAAATATGTTTAGTTGGGTGTTCTCTTACTTGCAGCCAAAAGTATTCTAACTGACAAACCATGTTAATCAAAGGGACAATAATATGGATCAACCAAAATGCCTTTGAAAAAAATTCTAGGGATATAAAGTAAATATTCTACATTCTACACATTGGGAACAGTAGCTAGCAACCTGTTAATCTGATGAATGAAACAGGACACAGTTAAACCCAAGAAAGTTAACAATGAATTCTAAATGTTGAATTGATTGTATAAGGGGGAATTCAGTGTGGATTGCAATTAAAGTATAATCAGATATAATAGATATGTGTACTTAAATAATTCATTAAAATTAATCTTATAATAACAAGAGTGCATCTAGATGAACTAGGATATATTTGTCTGATCTACATATGGCCAAACGTATTTCAAAAGGAGAAAAAAATTACCTTAATTCTGCCATTTGCTAACTGTGTGGCCTTGGGAAAGTTACCTAATCTCTCTGCACTTTAGTTTCCTGTTTTGAAAAGTAGAATTTAAAATAATAATATCACCCTCTTAGGGTTGTTCATGGGGATTAGACAAGTAAAACACTTACCTGGCACATAGTAGGTTCTCCATAAGTGTGGCTACTGTTATTATTTATTATTTTATGACATAAAAGTAGTTCAAATAAAAACTCAGAACAAAATGTGGTCATTTAGGTGAGCAGGATATGATGCAATTTTAGCTTTCATCCTTGAATGAGTTGGAAAAACTCAGGCAAGAAATGTATAGATTGTTAATGGAAGTAGGGGTTAATTTAAAAGTATTAGATTGATGCAAACATAATTGTGGTTTTGCTTTTAAAAACAATGGAAAAAAACCACAATTACTTTTATACCAATCTAATAGTTTGGATTTAAGTTCAGAAACATAAAAAAAACTAATAATAATTAGCTTTGGGAGGATAGTGACTGAGAGTTGGCAAGAAGGGGACACTGGGGTGCTAATAATATTCTGGTTCTTGATCTAGTTACTAGTTACATGGGCTTGCTCACTGTGTGAAGGTTTATCTAACTGTGTGTTTATGATACTTTTCTGAATGTAATACTGTAGTAAATAATATTTTTAAAAGGCAGGTTGGGGTGTTCATAGAAATAGTGTAAATCTACTGTAAAATAAAGTCAGATTCTTTATCTTGAAAAAGGCATATTATACTTTACCTATTTATGGACAAAGACAAATTCATAAATAATGAGCCATAAGAAAATGAGATTAATCTGAGAGGTCTTTCTGAGATTTATGAAGATTTCTCAGGACACTGTAATGAGGAACTAAGCTTGTGTTCCTCTCTTCAGAGACTGAACTAAGCTCAGTGAACCTTGACATTATCATCAGGGCCTTAAATGAATTCTTGCTCAGAAAAGGAAAAGATTTATGGTGGGGTTAAGTATAAAGACTCCAGAGCCCAAGACTTTGGGTTCATATCTCTTGGCTCTCCCATTTACTAGCTGTGTATTTCAGTTTCTCCATCTGTAAAATGAGAATAACAGAGCATATACCTCAGCGGGTTACTGTGATAATAAGATGAGTTATATATATCAACTCATTTCTTTATCACAATAACCCAATGAGGTTGTGTATACACATGTACCCAATTTATGTATATGATAAATACATATACATATATATGTATGTATTTGCCACAGTGCTTGGCACATAAGTGCTATAAAAGTATTAGCTATTATCATAGATTCTAGGCTCCCCTCCCTTTAAAAACTTTATCCCAAATGTTGAGGGACTCTGGTAGGATTAAGATTCCATCCTGGCCTCCAAACTGTGATTTATCGAAGTGAAAGGCTCGTTATGATGGTGGTTGGCAAACGGCTAGAAAATTCTGCATGGAACAGTAGAAACAGATTCACATGAATCAGGCAAGACAAAGATCATTTGAACATTTGTACTGAAAGGAATAATAGTAAAAAAGTAACACTAATATTGTTAATGATAATAATAACTTGTACATTGGCTCCCATCTCATTTCTTCTTGCCTACTTAAGGACTTTGCTTCAGAAACTCTTCATTTCTCTCCTGTATTAGAATTTTTGGCTTTCCATTGGATCATTCCCATCAACAAATATGCTCTGATTTCCTTAATCTCCAAAACAAACAAAAAATATTTGCCCCATATCTTCCTTCAGCTATTTTTCTTTTCTCTACTCCCATTCACAGCAAAACTCCTCAAAGGAAATGCTGTTTCCAATATTTCTTCCGTATTCTATCTTGAACCCACTTCAGCCAAACTTTTTCCTTACCAATGTGCTCCTGTTATGCAGAGAAATAAAAGTCCAGATTAACTTAGCTGGAGCAGAAACCACTGGAGTCAATAACTGGTAGGAACACCTAAATGGTGATTGACAAATTGCTATAAGCTGAGAATGAACCTGCTTGGGAGTTTAAAAAAAAGAAAAAATTCCGAGTCACATTCTTAGGGGCACTCTCACACTTTCAATACCTTACTACCAAATCAACAGGGCTGCAGTATATTAATAGTGGATTGCAGCTGTGAGAGCTGCAAGACTCAGACTCTATTTAAGGAGGCTCCAGGAAAACTCCCAACAAGGGAACAAAACCAAGGTCACTAGGGAAAATTATAGCTGTTGGCACCACAACTACAGTAAACACTAAGCACCTAACTCCTAGCCAGATAAACATAAAACCTCACACTCCTTTTATCTGATACATCATGTAAAAAATTATAAAGCATGCTAAAAGGCAGGGAAAATACAGTCTGAAGAGACAAAGCACCAGAACCAGACTCAAATGTGGCAGAGACTTTGGAATTCTGACAGGAAATTTAAAATAAGCATGATTAATATGCTAAAGATTTTAATGGAAACAGTGGACAATATACAAGAATAGATAGGTAATGTTAGCAGAGAGGTGAAAACCCTAAGAAAGAATCAAAATGAAATGCTATAAATCAAAACACTGTGACAAGAGTGAAGAATGTCCTTGATGCGCTTATTAGTAGACTGAACATGGCTGAGGAAAGAATCTGAGCTGAAAAATATCTCAGTAGAAACTTCTCAAACTGAAATGCAAAGAGAAAAAAAGAATTAAAAGAAGTAGAATACCCAAGAACTGTCGGACAATTAAGAAGCTATGACATATGCATAATGGGAATACCAGAAGGAGAAGAAAGAGAGAAAAGAACAGAATAAATATTTGAAGTGATAATGGCTGATAATTTTCTGAAGTTAATAGCAGACACCAAACCACAGATCCAGGAATCTCAGAGAACACTAAGTAGGATAAATACCAAAAACTCTATACTTAGGTATATAATTTAAACTGCTGAAAACCAATGACAGAAAATCTTGAAAGAAGCCAGAGTGGGGTAAGGGTGGGGTGGAATGGAGTGGGAAAAGCTATTACAGTAATCAAAGAGAGATGGTGATGGTTCAAACTAGGGTGGTGGCAGTGTAGGTGGAGAAAAGTGGTTGGACTTGGGGTATATTTTGAAGATAAAGTTGTAGAATTTCCTGATGTATTGGAAATGAGATATAAGAATAGAGATGAAGAGCATGAAATATTAATTGCCCCCTAGCATCAGTCTCATGAGGAATTCTTTATCTTAGTCATTTCTTTCAATTTTTACTTTCACCTGCTATTTCAGACTTTCACTACTCCATATAAAAATTTTCATGGTGTAAAACTGGGGTTATGATATAAGAACTGTTCCACTCCCTGGTCTTTACCATTCAGCCCCCACCTATAAACTTCTCTGCATTGGTGTTCATCCTTCACTCTTCCATTCCCATCTCAATGGAAGAGGTGTTTCCCAATCCTAACAAATCCCATTCTTCCATATGTGTTCCTGATGCCACCCTTTTCTGCCTCTTTGTGGTTCCTTTTCCATTGATTATTCCCCTCTTTTCTAAATCCTCAACCTCTTCTTTTCCGTTGGCTCCTTTCCATCAGTATTTAAACATGTTCAAGTATTTTCAGTGACAGAGAGACAGACAGAGACAGGGAGAGGGGAGAGTTATCACTATTTATCTCCTCTTCTTTATAGCACAGTCAGTTGGAAGAGTAATAATCACTCATTGCTTACACTCACTTATTTTTGCTGAAAATCTTTAAATAAATGCTACAGGGAGAAATTACATGTAACAAGGATGCAGGTACACTTTACTATTTGCTATGAGCTCCCAAAAGAAAATATTTGTGGGGCTGCCAAAGAAAATGTCCTTGGGCTGCTTCACTTCTTACTACTCCTCAGCCTACTGCATTTTTATTTCATTCCCTTCAGGCCACTGAAATGGAAACTGTATACATCAAGGTTATGTATAACTTACTAGTTGCTAAATCCAGCAGGCACTTTTCCAACCTGATCTTCTGTGAACATTTGCAGCCTTTGACATTGGTGACAACTCCCTTCTGGAAACTCTCTGCTCCCTTAGATTCTGTGACATTACTGTCTTCCAGACTTTCCCCATACCTCTATAGACAATATTTTCAGTCTTTTTCAGGTACACTTCTTCTTCCATTTAGTCCGTAAACATTGGGACTTCTTAGGACCCTATCATTTGGGTTCTGACCTAAGTTTTTGTACTTTTTGTTGAGTAATCTCACTGTGATTATGTCTTCATCTATACTCTCTATAAAAATATTCTTAAATCTATCTCCAGTGTAGATATCCAACTGCTTAATGAACATCTCTGCTTGGAAATTTCAAAGACACCTAAAATTTTATATGACTGAAACTGAACTAATAATCTTGCCTCCCCAGCTATTCTTTCTCCTATATGCCATGTTTCATTAAATTGCACTCTTAACTATTCATGAAAGCCCAAAATCCAGAGGTCTTCCTCTGCCCTATGATCCCCCTCATCCTCACATGTATTAATAGTTGGTCACCAACTCTCCTCACTTCTACCTCCTAAGTAACTCTTGAATTGTGTCCTTTTTCTTCCCTACCTCCACTGCTTTATTTCAGAAACTCATCATTATCATTATAATTTACCTAGATAAAAACAACAACTCCTAACTGGTTTTGGCTCTTTCCCTTTTTCATTAGATTTATCTCTCTAGACTGGGCGCAGTAGCTCATGCCTGTAATCCTAGCACTTTGTGAGGCCAAGGCAGATGGAACGCTTGAGCTCAGGAGTTTGAGAACAGCCTGAGCAACATGGTGAAAACCCATCTCTATGAAAATTACAAAAAATTACCCAGGCACGATGGTAAGTGCCTACAGTCTCAGCTACTTCAGGTGAGGGGACTGAGGTGGGAGGATTGCTTGAGCCTGGGAGGTCAAGGCTGTAGTGAGCAGAGATCATGCCACTGCACTCCAGCCTGGGTGACAAAGTGAGTCCCTGTCTCACACACACACAAAAGATTTATCTTGCTCTTTTTTTAATGAAAGCGAATGCATTTTATTTTGTAAGTAACAAAATATAACTTATAATTAAATGCAGTACTTCTCAGAATCAAGGAGAGTGAATCAAGTATTGGTTTTTGTTGTAATTTTCCCAAAAAAATTGTAAGGCAGTATAATACACCCATCATTTCACATTTCACTTCTGCAGCACAAGACTATCACTTAGAACATATTTGAAGTTTTTTTTCCTTCAATTTTTAAGTTCTGGGGTACATGTGCAGGCTGTGCAGGTTTGTTACATAGGTAAACGTGTGTCATGGTTATTTGCTTCACAGATCAACACATCAGCCAGGAGTTAAGCCCAGCATTCATTAGCTATTCTTTCTGGTGCTCTCCCTACCCCTGTCCCCCACTGACAGGCCCCAGTGTGTGTTGTTCCTTGCCATGTGTCCATGTGCTCTCATTGTTCAGCTCCCACTTATAAGTGAGAACATGTAGCCTTTGGTTTTCTCTTCCTGCATTAGTTTGCTGAGTATAACAGCTCCCAGCTCCATCCATGTCCCTGCAAAGGACACGATCTTGTTCCTTTTTATGGCTGCATAGTATTCCATGGGCTATCTCTCTAAAACATAAAAAGTATCATGTCACTGTTATTTTTAAATTCTTTTGATTATTCTCAGTTGCCTTCAGGATAAATCCAAACATTTTAGCATGGCATACCAAGTCCTTTCAAGATCTAGCTACCGCCTACCTCTTCAGCTTTATCTGCTGCTACTCTTCCTTCATACTCTAAGCATTGAAAACCTTACAGACCCCTGGCATCCTCCTAGCTTTTTGTTATCTCCAGACCTTCATAAAAGCTTCTTTTACTACTTGGAATACATATCATTCTCATTTAACATGAATAACTTATATTTCCCACTTAAAACTCAGCACAGAAAGCTTCTTCCAGGAAGCTTTACTTGATCCTTTACTTTGGGATAGATGTTCTTTCTGTTGCTCCTTTGCCACCCTCTGCATATCTCTAGCACAGCACTTACACTGACTTATATCTATATATATGACTGCCTCTCCAACAATACTGAAACCCTAGAAAACAGAGATTTGTCTATTCATTTTATTGTCTCCCTAGTGCCTAGCATTATATCTACCTGGTACATAGAAGGTAATCAAATTTTTTGAATGAATGGTTAAGTAAATGAGAGCTTCACTCCTACCTTCAATTTAATCTGCAAAGTTATAAATCTCCTCCTTTCATACCTTCCCTTTCTCATGAGTCAGACATTTCTCATTTTAGGTTTAATGTCTCTTTTTAAAGACTTACATCTTGAAGGTTTCCATTAACAATAAACTTAAAACTATACACACACACAAACACACACACACTATACACACACACACACAAATATATATATACTTACACACATACATATATATTTGTAGATGCTTTATGTTATTGAAACACTCATTAAGAGTTCACATATGCTTTTGAAGCTTTAATTCTGAGCAGGGAAGAAATGTTCTTCTTTTTGGTGGAAAATTCACTTATTTCCTTCAAGAGCACTCTAAAATGTGTATTTCTTTCAGTTTATTTTTGAACAATGCAAAGACAGAAATTTAATCTTTTCTATGTAAAACAATGTGAATATAACATTTTCTATATCATAATTGATAATTATATAAAACAGGAGACATTAAAATAATTTATTCATGCAAAAGATTTATGTAAATTCTAAGTGGCAATATAAAGCAATAATATAAAATAATTCACTTCAGAAGATTGGTCCAAGATGGCCAAATAGGAATAGCTCCAGTCTGCAGTTCCCAGCGTGATTGACGCAGAAGACAGGTGATTTCTGCATTTCCAACTGACATACCTGGTTCATCTCCTTGGAACTGGTCAGACAGCGGGTGCAGCCCACAGAGGGTGAGCCAAAGCAGGGTGGGGCATCCCCTCACCCGGGAAGTGCAAGAGGTTGGAGGGTTTACCTTTCCTAGCCAAGGGAAGCCATGACAGACTGTACTGGGAAAATTGGGACACTGCCACCTAAACACTGTGCTTTTCCAACGGTCTTAGCAAATGGCACACCAGGAGACTATATCCCGCACCTAGCTCAGCGGGTCCCATACCCATGGAGCCTTGGTCACTGCTAGTCTGAGATCAAACTGTGAGGTGGCAAGCCTGGCTGAGGGAGGGGTGTCCGCCATTGCTGAGGCTTGAGTAGGTATACAAAGAGGCCAGGAAGCTCGAACTGGGTGGAGCCAACCGCAGCTCAACGAGGTCTACCTGCCTCTGTAGACTCCACCTCTAGGGACAGGGCATAGCTGAACAAATGGCAGCAGAAACTTCTGCCAACTTAAATGTCCCTGTCTGACAGCTCTGAAGAGAGCAGTGGTTCTCCCAGCATGGTGTTTGAGCTCTGAGAATGGACAGACTGCCTCCTCATGTGGGTCCTGACCCTCATGTAGCCTAACTTGGAGACAACTCCCAGTAGAGGCCGACTGACACTTCATACAGCTGGGTGCCCCTCTGAGACAAAGCTTCCAGAGAAAAGATCAGGCTGCAATATTTGCTGTTTTGCAGCCTCCGCTGGTGATACCCAGGCAAACAGCATCTGGAGTGGACATCCAGCAAACTCCAACAGACCTGTAGCTGAAGGATCTGACTGTTAGAAGGAAAACTAACAAACAGAAAGGAATAGCATCAACATCAAGAAAAAGGATATCCACACCAAAACTCCATCTGCAGGTCACCATCATCAAAGACCAAACGTAGATAAAACCAGAAAGATGGGGAGAAACCAGAGTAGAAAAGCTGAAAATTCTAAAAACCAGAGCACCCCTTCTCCTCCAAAGGATTGCAGCTCCTCGCCAGCAACAGAACAAAGCTGGAGGGAGAAAGACTTTGATGAGTTGACAGAAGTAGGCTTCAGAAAGTCGGTAATAACAAACTTCTCCGAGCTAAAGGAGGATGTTCGAACCCATTGCAAGGAAGCTAAAAACCTTGAAAAAAGATTAGATGAAGGACTAACTAGAATAAGCAGCATAGAGAAGACCTTAAATGATCTGATGGAGCTGAAAACCATGGCATGAGAACTATGTGATGCATGAACAAGCTTCAATATCCGATTTGATCAAGTGGAAGAAAGGGTATCAGTGACTGAAGATCAAATTAATGAAATGAAGTGAGAAGAGAAGTTTAGAGAAAAAAGAGTAAAAAGAAATGAACAAAGCCTCCAAGAAATATGGGACTAGGTGAAAAGACCAAATCTACATTTGATTGGTGTACTGAAAGTGAGAGGGACAATGGAACCAAGATGGAAAACACTCTTCAGGATGTTATCCAGGAGAACTTCCCCAACCTAGCAAGGCCTGCTAACATTCAAATTCAGGAAATACAGAGAATGCCACAAAGATACTCCTCGAGAAGAGCAACCCCAAGACATATAATTGTCAGATCCACCAAGGTTGAAATGAAGGAAAAAATGTTAAGGGCAGCCAGAGAGAAGCTCGGGTTACCCACAAAGGGAAGCCCATCCGACTAACAGTGGATCTCTCAGCAGAAACTCTATAAGCCAGAAGAGAGTGGGGGCCAATATTCAATATTCTTAAAGAATTTTCAACCCAGAATTTCATATCCAGCCAAAATAGGCTTCATAAGTGAAGGAGAAATAAAATCCTTTACAGACAAGCAAATGATGAGAGATTTTGTCACCACCAGGCCTGCCTTACAAGAGCTCCTGAAGGAAGCGCTAAACATGGAAAGGGAGAACTGGTACCAGCCACTGCAAAAGCACACCAAATTGTAAAGACCATCGAAGCTAGGAAAAAACTGCATCAACTAATGGGCAAAATAATCAGCTAACATCATAATGACAGGATGAAATTCACCCATAAAAATATTAACCTTAAATGTAAATGGACTAAATAGTCCGAGTAAAAGACACAGACTGGCAAATTGGATACAGTCAAAACCCATCAGTTTGCTGTATTCAGGAGACACATCTCACATGCAGAGACACACATAGGCTCAAAATAAAGGAATGGAGGAAGATCTACCCAGCAAATGGAAAGCAAAAAAAAAAAAAAAAAAAAAAAAGCGGGGGTTGCAATCTTAGTCTCTGATAAAACACACTTTAAACCAACAAAGCTCAAAAGAGACAAAGAAGGCCATTACATGATGGTAAGGGGATCAATTCAACAAGAAGAGCTAACTATCCTAAAGATATATGCACCCAATATAGGAGTACCCAGATTCATAAAGCAAGTCCTTAGAGACCTACAAAGAGACTTAGAGCCCCACACAATAATAACGGTAGACTTTAACACCCCACTGTCAACATTAGACAGATCAACGAGACAGAAGGTTAAAAAGGATATCCAGGACTTGAACTCAGCTTTGCACCAAACTGACCTAATAGATATCTACGGAACTCTCCACCCGAAATGAACAAAATATACATTCTTCTCAGCACCACATCACACTTATTCCAAAACTGACCACACAGTTGGAAGTAAAGCACTCCTCAGCAAATGTAAAAGAACAGAAATCACAACAAATTGTCTCTGAGACCACAGTACAATCAAATTAGAACTCAGGATTAATAAACACACTCAAAACTGCACAACTGCATGGAAATTGAACAACCTGCTCCTGAATGACTACTGAGTAAATAACAAAATGAAGGCAGAGAAAAAGATGTTCTTTGAAACCAATGACAACAAAGACACAACATACCAGAATCTCTGGGACACATTTAAAGCAGTGTGTAGAGGAAAATTTATAACACTAAATGCCCACAAGAGAAAGCAAGAAAGATCTAAAATCGACACCCTAACATCACAATTAAAAGAACTAGAGAAGCAAGAGCAAACAAATTCAAAAGCTAGCACAAGGTAAGAAATAACTAAGATCAGAGCAGAACTGAAGGAGATAGAAACACAAAAAAACCCTTCAAAAAAAAAAATCAATGAATCCAGGAGCTGGTTTTTTTAAAAGATCAACAAAATTGATAGATCACTAGCAAAACTAATAAATATGAAAAGAGAGAATAATCAAATAGATGCAATCAAAAATGATAAAGGGGATATCTCCACCAACCCCATAGAAATACAAACTACCATCAGAGAATACTATAAACACCTCTACGCAGATAAACTTGAAAATCTAAAAGAAATGGATAAATTTCTAAACACATACCACCTCCCTAGACTAAACCAGGAAGAAGTTGAATCTCTGAATAGACAAATAACAGGCTCTGAAATTGAGGCAGTAATTAATAGCCTATCAACCAAAAAAAGTCCAGGACCAGACGGATTCACAGCCAAATTCTACCAGAGGTACAAGGAGGAGCTGGTATCATTCCTTCTGAAATTATTCCAATCAATAGAAAAAGAGGGAATGCTCCCTAACTCATTTTATGAGGCCAGCATCATCCTGATACCAAAGCCTAGCAGAGACACAACAAAAAAAGAGAATATTAGATCAATATCCCTGATGAACATTGATATGAAAATCCTCAATAAAATACTGGCAAAACGAATCCAGCAGTACATCAAAAAGCTTATCCACCACGATCAAGTTAGCTTCATCCCTGGGATGCAAGGCTGGTTCAACACACACAAATCAATAAACATAATCCATCACATAAACAGAACCAAAGACAAGAACCACATGATTATCTCAATAGATGCAGAAAAGACCTTTGAGAAAATTCAACAGCACTTCATGGTAAAATCTCTCAATAAACTAGGTACTGATGGAACGTATCTCAAAATAATAAGAGCTATTTATGACAAACCCATCACCAATATCATACTGAATGGGCACAAACTGGAAGCATTCCCTTTGAAAACTGGCACAAGACAAGGAGGCCCTCTCTCACCACTCCTATTCAACATAGTGTTGGAAGTTCTGGCCAGGGCAATCGGGGAAGAGAAAGAAATAAAGGGTACTCAATTAGGAAATAAGGAGGTCAAATTGTCCCTGTTTGCAGATGACATGATTGTATATTTAGAAACCCCATCATCTCAGCCCAAAATCTCCTTCAGCTGATAAGCAACTTTAGCAAAGTCTCAGGATACAAAATCAATGTGCAAAAATTACAAGCATTCCAATACACCAAGAACAGACAAACAGAGAGCCAAATCATGAGTGAACTCCCATTCACAATTGCCACAAAGAGAATGAAACACTTAGGAATCCAACTTACAAGGGATGTGAAGGATCTCTTCAAGGAGAACTACAAACCACTGCTCAACAAAATAAAAGAGGACACAAACAAATGGAAGAACATTCCATGTCCATGGATAGCAAGAATCAATATTGTGAAAATGGCCATTCTGCGCAAGGTAATTTATAGATTCAATGCCATCCCCATCAAGCTACCAATAATTTTCTTCACAGACTTTGAAAAAACTACTTTAAAGTTCCTATGGAACAAAAAAGGGCCCACATTGCCAAGACAATCCTAAGCAAAAAGAACAAAGCTGGAGGCATCACGCTATTTGACTTCAAACTATACTACAAGGCTACAGTAACCAAAACAGCATGACACTGGAACCAAAATGGAGATATAGACCAATGGAACAGAGCAGAGGCCTCAGAAATAACACCACACATCTACAACCATCTGATCTTTGACAAACCTGACAAAAACGAGAAATGGGGAAAGGATCCCCTTTTTAATAAATCGTTCTGGGAAAACTGGCTAGCCATGTGTAGAAAGCTGAAACTGGATCCCTTCCTTACACCTTATACAAAAATTAATTCAAGATGGATTAAGGACTTAAATGTTAGACCTAAAACCATAAAAACCCTAGAAGAAAACCTAGGCAATACCATTCAGGACATAGGCATGGGCAAGGACTTCATGATTAAAACCCCAAAAGCAATAGCAACAAAAGCCAAAATTCACAAATGAGATCTAATTAAACTGAAGAGCTTCTGCACAGCAAAAGAAACTACCTTCAGAGTGAACAGGCAACCTACAGAATGGGAGAAAATTTTTGCAATCTACCCATCTGACAAAAGGCTAATATACAGAATCTACAAAGAACTTAAACAAATTTACAAAAGAAAAATCAAATAACCCCATTGAAAAGTGGGCAAAGTATATGAACAGATACTTTTCAAAAGAAGATCCTTATGCAGCCAACAGACACATGAAAAAATGCTCATCATCACTGGTCATCAGAGAAATGCAAATCAAAACCACAATGAGAAACCATCTCACACCAGTTAGAATGGTGATCATTAAAAAGTCAGGAAACAACAGATGCTAGAGAGGATGTGGAGAAATAGGAACACTTTTACACCATTGGTGGGAGTGTAAACTAGTTCAACCATTGTGGAAGACAGTGTGGCGATTCCTCAAGGATCTAGAACTAGAAATACCATTTGACCCAGCCATCCCATTACTGGGTATATACCCAAAGGATTATAAATCATGCTACTATAAAGACACATGCACACGGATGTTTATTGCAGCACTATTCAGAATAGCAAAGACTTGGAACCAATGCAAATGTCCCTCAATGATACACTGTATTACGAAAACGTGGCACATATACACCATGGAATATTATGCAGCTATAAAACAGGATGAGTTCATGTCCTTTGTAGCAACATGGATGAAGCTGGAAACCATCATTCTGAGCAGACTATCACAAGGACAGAAAACCAAACACTGCATATTCTCACTCATGGGTCGGAATTGAACAATGAGAACACTTGGACACAGGGCAGGGAACATCACACACTGGGGCTTGTCGTGAGATCTGGGGTGGGAAAGGGATAGCATTAGGAGAAATATCTAATGTAAATAATGAGTTAATGGGTGCAGCACACCAACATGGCACATGTATACATACGTAACAAACTTTCATGTTGTGCCCATGTACCCTAGAACTTAAAGTATAATAAAAAATAATAATAATTCACTTCATGCATTGGTAGTCTTTTGGGTTGAAAAAGTCCAGTAACAAAACAGATTTTGTGTTATTTGCCAACAGGATATGGAGCAAGTTAAGAGAATTAGATCACAAAGGGTTAAAATTGTAAGCTGTTTCATTTTACAAATGGAAAGAATGAGGTACAGAAAAGTTAATGCCTTCATCCAGATCACATGGCTTAGAATAGAGACAAAACTAAAGCTAAACTAACATTCCTTGGTTCTTGGACCTGATACTATGAATAATAATACAACCTACATTTATATAGTGCTTTAGAGTTTAAAAAGGACTTTCAGATACATTATCTTCTTTGATCTTCAAAGTCATCTTTGAGGTAAGGCAAATATTATCCCTGATTTACAGATGAGAAAACAGGAGTGGGGTGAAGTGAGGTGGTAGAGGATCAGGCTCAAAGATATTAAGTAACCTCCTAAAAACACATAACTAGTAAAGTATTGAGTAGGGAAGAGGATTCAAATCTTTTATCTATAAATTATACACTAGATCACAGTATATTGCATAGGACTCTGAATTAACTGCAAGTTAGTGACAAGAATTTAACTGTTTATTTTTATTCTTTCCTTTTTGCAAAATAATACATTAAAATTATGTGATGGCCGACTTCAAGGAAGTTGAGTTGATAAATTAAAATATTCCCTGAGTCAGTTTTCCAGTGTTTCAAAGTAACTTTCAATTTTGATACACGAGTCATTCTACCTACAGTGAATACATTTCCTATAATGGTATATGTCAGCTTACCCAAAATGGGGTGGGAGGGGCGTGGTGGGAGGGTAAAATTTGTGATGAAAGGAATAAAGGCCATCATTTGGTACGTCAATCCCTGGAGGCTGGTTCAAGTCCTGGGCAATTTACTAGGTACCTAATTTGTGCTAGGGGTTCTGAGGGCTACAAAATTTTGATAATATGTGGTTGCTACTCCTTGAGAATTTTACACCCTGGTTGGACTATCAAAATCAATAGACATAAAACATTATACAAAAAATACTAAAGTGGTGTAGTTTATAATCCATAGAAAAGAAGATCAGTAGGGCTAGAGTAGCTAGAGATTGTCTCATTACACTGAAAGTGGCAGTATAGGTAGTGGTGAAATGCACAAACTCTGGTGCTAGATTTTTTAATTTCAATTTGATTTTTACTACTTACTGTGTGGCCTTAGGCAAGTTATTTTAACCTCTCCTGTGCCCCAGGTTCCTCACCAATATTATAGGATTATTGGTAGGATTAAATGAATTAATATGTTTATAATGTTTAGAAAAATTCCTGGTTCCCAATGCTTTATATGGGAGTAAAACATAAATAAAATAATTAATAATCTGGATCCACAGGAAGGACTGACAAAAGTAGGAAAGGCTGAAGCTAGAGAGACCAAATGAGAAGCTGTTGCAGTAATCTAGGCTGAGGTGATGGAAGATAAGGAAGATGTAACAGATAAAAAGCTCAAAGGAAAGATGGGCTCCTTTGGAGGTGGATTGCAGATACAGAAGAGGAGGAAGAGCCTGAAATGTATTGTGGTCTGCATTTATCCTCAGATGAACTCTTGTGAGGGTAGGTCAATTCTGGGACCTTCAAGATCATTTAGGGTTTGCTGGGCCTGTACTGAAAAAGACCTGAAATCCTTTTAGGCCCTAAAGAGATCTTCTGGATCAAGGGTAACACAGGATTACAATGAGTAAAGCATAATTTGCATTCCCTGGGATCCGTCACTGGCTGGGGAATTCTTTACCCTGAGATTGACTAAGTACTCTTAGAAGACAGATCATAATTCATAAATAATTAAACGTGGAAATTTCAGATACTGCTTAGCAATGGATCACATATTTGGTAAGGATTTTAATTGAATGATTCAACAATGGATTGTGTATATATATTTAAAATTTGTTTTTCATCTGAAATCTATACAGTGAATGGTATGGTGCTATAGATGTTTGTTTAAGCAAATTCCTATGGGCTCATCATAGATTGACTTGAGATAAGTTCTCATGTGTTCAGAGTTTATAAGTTGTATCTACCATTTACACCATTTACATAAGGCAATGGACAAGTCTATCACTCTTCTCTGTCTCTTACACACACACACACACACGAGCACACACACACTTTCCCATGTGTTTTTAACCTTCAAGTGGAAGAAAAAAAAGGGCATACTTAAGATTAAAGCAATACAGTGTTCTTTTTGCTTTTGATTGCACATTTTGCCTGGCCCAGTACTACTCAGTGTAATTGTCATTTCCCAAGGAAGGTACCCACATTTCCACATTAAAACTAAAACAAAAATAAATTAGATATCTTTGTTATACTCTCTCATACCATCCTGTGGTTCTTCTTCATGGTACTTATTGTACCTTTTCACTAAATAGACAGGTATATATAATTTAATGTCTGTGTACCATGTATCTCCAATGCATAAAATGATGTCTGGCATGAGCTGGATGGTACCTAGATAGCCTTGGCCAACCCAATCTCTTCTTCTTTTTCTTGCCTATAGTTCTCAAAATAACTATAAAGTACATTGGGTATGCAATATCCTAAGATAGGGAAGAACTGCCTGAAACAGCCTGGGTCTTATTCCTGTCTCTCCTTGAGTTAGGGAGAAACTTCCCTGTACAGTCTGGTCTTGGTTCCTTTCACGTCTGGAAGCAGGATGTCATTAAAAACTTTTCTCAATTATTCATGTTACTCCTGAGGTATAAGACCCAGGGTAGACATTCTTTAGGGGTCCCTCAGCTGTGGTACAAATGGGGCATGTGCAGTCAAGACTCCATCCACCTTGGGTAGATTTATTGAGCCTTGGGGCACCAGCTCACAATGGATCCAAAGGCTTCTCCTGTCCCTTGCTTACTATCTATAAGTAATAAATCTACTTCATATAACTTGTTCCATGTGTGTTCTCTCATTGAACTCAGGCAATAAATAAAGCTGAAGCCCAAAATGCAGTGGGCAGAAAGATTTGGACTCCTATTCCTGATGGTTGGCATAGTGATGATCTTTGCTACCCTCCACACAGAGGGAGTCTCCTCTTTGGGTTACTTATTAGTGAGCCTGCTTCACAACACATAGGTGCTAAGCACATATTTGTTTAATGAACAAAATGGAGAGGAAAGCTAGCATTTATTGATCACCTAGCACCATGCTAAATACTTTATATGTAAACTAGCATTTGTTCTTCACGATAGTTCTGTGAGGAAGGTATTATTACCATCATTTTAAAGACGAGAAAACTGAAGTTCAGAAAGATTAAGTAACTTTTCTAATGTCACAGAATTATTAAATGGCAATGCCAGAATTCAAACTGACGACTGTTTGACTTCAAAGATAATGCTCTTCACTCTACTCCATAGTTTCAATATCTGCTTAATGTAACTTCTCCATTGAATCTGTGACGTAAAAATATGCCTGGGGGTAATACTAAAAAGTGACAAAACAAAGGAATGAAGCAAGTATTCAAAGCTTAAATAGCTCCACATCAATTTCTAATATCTAATTATCACAAAGAAATTGGACTGTAAACAACTATCCAAATGTATTTTTGTAGGCTAGCATATTTATAAATCATGGAGTCAATAACACAGCCCTTGACTTTTTAAAATAATTATTTTATTTTCCATAATTTAAAAAATGTTAATGTAATATATACTTCTAACATAAAAAATGCAGAAGTATAAAAAGTAAAACCCCAAATCATTTACCCTCCCACCATCCTACTCTTCAGTGGTAACCAGAGTTAACAGTTTGCTGTGCTGTGTCCATGCTTTTATTGTTTCTGAAAAATCATCAGCTATTTTTATTAAAAGACTGATATGAAATCAGTTGGCAGTTACTATGACAGGGAAACCAGGAATAGGTAAATGTTTTCATTTAGTGCTTGTGTTCTTAGAGGATGTTTCTTTGTAATCATTGATTCAGGGTTCAAAGGGTCATGCAGAGTTCATGTGATCCCTCCAAATTTAGAAGACTGTTTCTTAAAGAGTATCTGCACAGCAAAAGAAACTATCAACAGAGTAAACAGACAACCTACAGAATGGGAGAAAATATTTGCAAACTATGCATCCAGCAAAGGTCTAAGATTCAGACTCCACAAGGAACTTAAACAAATTAACAAGTGAAAAACAAACAACACCCCCGTTAAAAAGTGGGCAAAGGACATGAACTGACACTTTTATTTTTTAATTTTTATTATTAGACTTTAAGTTCTAGGGTACATGCACACAACATGCAGGTTTGTTACATATGTATACATGTGCCTTGTTGGTGTGTTGCACCCGTTAACTCTTTGTTTACATTAGGTATATCTCCTAATGCTATCCCTCCCCCCTCCCCCACCCCACAACGGGCCCCAGTGTGTGAGGTTCCCCACCTTGTGTCCAAGTGTTCTCATTGTTCAATTCTCACCTATGAGTGAGAACATGTGGTGTTTGGTTTTCTGTCCTTGCAATAGTTTGCTCAGAATGATGGTTTCCAGCTTCATCCATGTTGCTACAAAGGACATGTACTCATCCTTTTTTATGGCTGCATAGTATTCCATGGTGTATACGTGCCACATTTTCTTAATCCAGTCTATCATTGATAGACATTTAGGTTGGTTCCAAGTCTTTGCTATTGTGAATAGTGCCACAGTAAACATATGTGTGCATGTGTCTTTATAGCAGCATGATTTACAATCCTTTGGGTATATGCCCAGTAATGGGATGGTTGGGTCAAATGGTATTTCTAGTTCTAGATCCTTGAGGAATCGCCACACTGTCTTTCACAATGGTTGAACTAGTTTACACTCCCACCAACAGTGTAAAAGTGTTCCGATTTCTCCACATCCTCTCTAGCACCTGTTGTTTCCTGACTTTTTAATGATCGCTATTCTAACTGGTGTGAGATGGTTTCTCATTGTGGTTTTGATTTGCATTTCTCTGACGGCCAGTGATGATGAGCATGTTTTTCATGTGTAACAGACACTTTTCAAAAGAAGACATACATATGGGCAACAAGCATATGAAAATATGCTTGATATCACTGATCATTAGAAAAATACAAATCAAAACCACAATGAGATACCATCTCACACCAGTCAGAATGGCTATAATTTAAAAGTCACAAAATAACAGATACTGGTGAGGTTGTCAGGGAAAGGAAACATACACTCCTGGTGAGAATGTAAGTTAGTTTAGCCACTGTAGAAAGCAGTGTTGAGATTTCTCAAAGATTTTAAAACAGAATATCCATTTGATCCAGCAATCCCATTATTGGGTATATACCCAAAATAATATAACTTATTCTACCATAAAGACATGTGCATGCATATGTTCATTGTAGCACTATTCACAATAACAAAGGCATGGAATCAACCTAAATGCCCATCAATGGTGGGCTGGATAAAGAAAATGTGATATATACGCACCATGGAATTCTATGCATTCATAAAAAACAGTGGAATCATGCCTGCTGCAGCAACATGGATGGAGCTGGAGGCCATTATCCTAAGCAAATTAATTCAGGAACAGAAAACCAAATACCTCATGTTCTCATTTATTAGTGGGGGCTAAAACATTGACTACACACAAGCACAAACAAGAAAACAATAGACACCGGGGCCTACTTGAGGGCAAAGTGTGGTGAGTGGGTGAGGATTAAAAAACTACCTATCAAGTACTATGCTTATCACCCGGGCAACAAAATAATTTGTACACCCAACTCCTGCAACATACAGTTTACCCATGTAACAAACCTGCACAGGTACCCCCACAAACCTAAAATAAAAGTTGTAGGGAAAAAGAAAACTTTATTTCTTCTTCTATTCTTTTTTTTTTTTTTTTTGTATATTTATTTATTTGTTCCAATATGAATCTAGTGCTTACAATATGCCAGGCACTAGGAATACAGTGGTGAGCAACACAGGCAGGGTCCCAACTCTCATTATAAGTTAGAGGGAAGACAGAAGTGTACAATTTTAACTCATGGTGATGAATAGTATGACAGAATGTGATTCTTAAACTTCAGAGTGTTGGGATGCATGTTAAATTTGCAGAATGGCCCTACACCAAATCCACTGAATCAGAATACCTGGAGGGTGGATCCCAAGAATCTACATTTTAATAAGTTCCACAGGTGGTTCTAATGTGGATGTTTTCTTTTGGCAGTTTATAGAAGAACAGGGTGCAAAGGAAAGTGTATGGTGGACAGCTTTGTTTAAAGGACGTCGGGGAAGACATCTGCAAAAAGTTACATCTAAATTGAGATGAACAATGAGTAAGAATTAACTAGACAGTTGAAAGTTGGGGGTTGGGAGGTAAATAAGAGCATAACAAGAAGAAAAACTTGCCTGAATATGAGAGAGAGAGAGAGTGCCTGCACTCAGAAATTGAAAGAAGTTCAATATGTCTAAAGAGTTGAGGATTTTTTTTTAAACTTATTTAGTTATTTTTAAACTGTCAAATGACAGTTTGTATGTGTCTATGGTGTACAACACGATATTTTGATATATGTATATATTGGAATGATTAAATTATGGTAATTAACATATCCATCACCTCACATCCTTCTCATTTTTTGTGGTGAGGGCATTTAAAATCTACTCTCTTAGTAATTTTCAAGTACTAAGTAACATGGTTATTATTTATAGTTAGCATGCTGTACAATAGATCACCAGAACTTATTCTTCCTGTCTAACCAAAACATTTTACCCTTTAAGCAACTCCCCATTCCCCACCCGCACATAGAATTTAAGGTGGGCAGGGGGCAAGAGAGTGGTCGACAAGACGCCCCCCATGGAGAAGGTAGTTCAAGATGGTAACCAACACTGGTACCATAGGGACCTTTAAGACTTAAGGGAGGTGTGCAGGAGAAGGAGGTCAAGAAGATTAAGAAGAACCATTCAATCATTTTCTGTCATATTCTTGGTCAATTACCTATTTCTTGTTAATACATATATATTTATATATTTATATACATACATATATATTTATATATACATATTATTCTCTCTCTAAATATAATTCATCTACTGTGTACCCACAAACAAATAAAAATAAAATAAATAATATAACAATCCCTTACTTTTGCACTTTCTTATACATTTTTTCATCTGAATGGATCCCCACAAAAAATCTATGAGGTAGGTTGGGCAAGTGTTATCATTTCCATTTTACAGATAAAACATCCGAAGTTCATGTAAGTTAAGGTTCTTAAGGTCTCAAAGTTACTAAGAAGCACAGAGATAATTCTTTATAATTTTTTATGTTTGTTATGTTTTGCTTTTTATTTTGCTTTTGCCCAGTTCATTGTTCTACTACCTCTTTCCATATTTGACAGCATCTTGAATTCTGAGATTATCCTCCAAGATTTTATATACTCCAGCCAACTGAAGGCCATTACAATGTTGGGAGTATCATCACCATAGGTGACAATTCAAAAGGTCTCAGGTCAATTTAAGCAGGACCCCATTTGTCTTCAACCCTCGCTATGACAGACAACTCTAAATATTTTTTTGTAATAGAAAGGCTCATATACGAAAAGGAATGTCTTCAAGTATACGTTGCTAAATCACTAGCATCTAATGAGTACTTATTAACTAAGCACAATATTTACAGTAAAAACCTTCTCGATAATGTTTCAAGATATTTCACAAGATAGTTTATGGCTATGATTTTTCAAGTTCCAAAGTTTAAATGAAGCAGGATTCTCTCACCAACCACCATTAACATAAACTCAGTTTCTGGAAATGCGGTTCCTCTAACTTTGTTTCCCGCTATGTTGGATGTTTCCTAATAATCCCAAAGTAAACCAATTTCTCAATTTCATCAAATTTGTTAGCTCTTTTTGGTCCCTTTCATCCCAAAATTATGTTCCTCTGAAAAGTTTTTAAATTTACCTCTCAATTTCTCCACAAATATCACTTCTTCATTGGAAGTAGGAAAGACTGGCATTATTCCTCTTTTGGACCTGGGATTTCCTTCTAAACTGGGGACATTCCAGAAAGACAATACGTAAATAGTCAAAGGTTAGTAAGATTTGTGAGTACAAATAAAGGGAATATTAACATTTCTCTGGGGTCACATCTGTAGTATCTGCCCCATTTCACCTCAACCATACCCTGGAGAGACAAGCTTTCTCAAAGTACTAGCACAGGAACAGGGATATTTGAAGAGACTGAAACAACAAGATTATAGTAATATTTAGTTGGGTTACTAGGCAGTTTAAAAGGAGGACTATTTGAAGGAGAAAAAGAAGGATTTAAATTAAAGTTCTTAATGGTTAAGACTCAAAGTGAGAACAAATTACTTCATAAATACATCTTGAATTATCCTATTCTAGTACTTGAACTTTTTTTTACTTTAGCCTTTTATTTGCTTAATTTAAAAATACACTAAACTTCATTACTCTTGGTTAACAAAATAAAATAAAAATACTTAGATATTTTAAGTTTCATTAATTGTTACTAATGGTATCCAAAATCCTTTTTAAGGATAGCTTTCTCCACCAATTTCCTCTGATTCTCCTTAAAATATTTGAGGAGCTAAAGTAAAACCAGACTTTTTAAACATAAAAAGTATGCTCTAACTTGGCGTTCCCTGACTTATATATCAAATGCAAGGTATTTAAAGCATCTTAAATAGGGCCTTTTTCTAGGCATTGTCAATTGATATTTTTACAAAAAGTCTCTAGAGTTTCCAAGAGATATTTAAAGCGATATTTATTTTAAAATGTATTATACAAATATGTTTCCTGGAACATTGTTTAATGCCACAAAATGGGAAATAATTAAAATGCACATCAAATATGAGCTTGGTTAAATAAATGAAAACATATACTTAAGCAGTGAATTGACAGCATCTGATTCAGAGCAGTGGACTCTGGAGTCACACTAGTTCTGGATCTGGAATCTGGCTCAATCATTTTGAAGGTTTGTAATCATGGGCACACGATGTCTACCTTTTTCCCCAATACTTCAGTTAAAGTTCCTTACCACACACCAGCTTTGTATTTACGGTAGCGTGTTTGGGGGCATGAAAGTGAAGGGATCAGGATCACATGTGAGCAGAGGTGCTGAAAGAGGACAACAGTGACAGGAGCTGAACCCACGCACTGTAGCTTCTCCAAGCCTCAGTTTACTTACCTGTGAAATTGGGGTCCTTATGCCTAATTCATTTTGATGAATAAATGGGATTATGTATAAAAAGCATTTGCCATAGTACCTGGCACTTGATTAATGTTCAGCATTGCCTCAAACAGCTTGGCACATAGTTAATGTTTAATAAGTATTTGTTGAATGATAATAGTTTTTGAAATATTATAGGTAATGCTATGGATCTGTGGAAGACTAATGATATATATATGTGTATATTTGCTTATAAAAATTTGTTTAATTAACTTCAGTTGACAAAATTTGTATATATTTATCGTGTACAACATGCTGTTTTGAAGTATGTATCCATTGTGAAATAGCTAGATCAAGCTAATCAACATGTATTACCTCAGATTCTTATCATTTTTGTGATAAGAGCACTTAAAATCTACTCCCAGTGATTTTTAAGAATACAATATATTTTTCAGTGAAAAAAAGATAGTAACTATGACTCCAATTTTATTTAAAAATTCATTCTATATATTTTAAAAAAAAAGAGTAGAAGGATAGTCACTGAAAAGTAAATAGTGGTTATCTCCAGATATGATTCTAAGCAATTTTTCATTTCTATTTTATGTGTTTTACAAGTGACCTAAATGTCTTCCAATCTTCTGGAGTCACTTATTTTTGTAATAACAAAATGTCTTGAGTTTCCATCCCAGGTAACAGGATTTATTCTCTTTACTCAGCCTTCCTTCTCCAGGGCTACCTTCTTATAAGCCTGTTCATGAGTCAGTCCAGGCTACAGTCCCTGGGTTCAGCTCCTGTGGCCGTTATCCTCTTTCAGCACCTCTGCTCACATGTGCTCCTCATCCCTTCACTTTCATGCCCCCAAATGCACTACCGCAAATACAAGACTGGTGTGTGGTAAGCAACTTTAAAGTATTGGGGAAAAGATAGACATATTTCCATGTAGCACCAAACAGGAAACCATTTAAAACTGAATATTGACTTCTTAAAGATAACTTTTACTGGCTGTTTTGTGCCCTAGGCCTCAGCCTACTACCAGTTTTGCCAGGTTCTGCTCCTCATGCCAAGAGCTCTGACCTTATATTTAACCCCTCTTCTCTTGGTTCCTGGGATCCTCAGCCTCTTTCTCTAGACTGCACTCTGGAGAAAAAAAAAAAAAAGTTAAGTTCTTCTTTTTATTTGCAAAGCAGTTTCATTCTCAGCCCTTATTCCAGAGTAGCCCCCAGATCCATCTTGCCTTTCACAAAAGGTTACTGTTGGATAACTTTTATAAACAAAAAAGTCTTTTGTCCCTGATCTCCACCCTTAGCTAAGCAAAGAGACAGCAAAAACAGAGAGATAGATTTTCCCTTAATTGGAAATTCGCTGATGACATCTGGAAAAGAAGAAGACTCAAATTCTTGAGTGTGATTTTTTCCAATTACAACAAACTCTAGAGGTAACTTTCTGTCAACCTGTCATAGAAATCTTCTACAACGAACATGCATTCTTTAATAAAATATAATACAGTAAATATTACTTTAAAAAGTAAGTGTTGCTTATGGATGAATGTCTCCAAAGTGCTTCAAGTTCTTTTTTTTTTTTTTTTTTTTTTTTTCTGAGGCGGAGTTTCGCTCTGTCGCCCAGGCTGGAGTGCAGTGGCCGGATCTCAGCTCACTGCAAGCTCCGCCTCCCGGGTTCACGCCATTCTCCTGCCTCAGCCTCCCGAGTAGCTGGGACTACAGGCGCCCGCCACCTCGCCCGGCTAGATTTTTGTATTTTTTAGTAGAGATGGGGTTTCACCGGGTTAGCCAGGATGGTCTTGATCTCCTGACCTCGTGATCCGCCCGTCTCGGCCTCCCAAAGTGCTGGGATTACAGGCTTGAGCCACCGCGCCCGGCCTCAAGTTCTTATTTCAGAACCTACCCCATTTGTCAGTTCTGTTCCAGTCTGGCTCCTTGCTTTAAGGTCTCCTTCCCCTAACCTTTCCTTTTCTCTCCCTTTCTCGCTCTCTTGCTTCCTGTTTGAATCTTACAGAGGTACCAAAAAAGCATATGAACTTAAAAGGGAGAGAAAAGACAATATTGGCTCTGAGGTAAGGAGATTCTCACCAATTTAAACTCTGCTTGCTGTAGACCAAGATTATACAAATGCCTTTCTTAATCACAAGTTTTTATTTAGATGAAACTAAGCTGGAGTTGTTACCAGCGGCAAATCCATGTGGGTCTGCAACAACCTCAAGTCTTGCCTCCTCAGAAGAAATAATTTGACTGAGGGAAATAAGGCAGAAGGAGAGACTGAGGCAAGTTTTAGAACAGGAAGGAAAATTTATTATAAAGCTTTAACGTGAGAATGAAAGAAAGTACACATAGAAGATGGCCAAGTGGGCGACTTGAAAGATCAAGCACATGGTTTGACCTTTGACTTAGGGTTTTATATGTTGGCATACTTCTGGGGCCTTGTGTCCCTTATCCCCTGATTCTACCCTTGGGGTGGGCTGCCCGCATGTGTAGTGGCCTGCTAGCAGTTGGGAAGGGAGCACGTGCAGTATGTTTACTAAAGTTATACGCATGATCACTTGAGGCATTCTTCCCTTACCAACCAAATGTTCCTGGAAGGTCATATGCCAGTTAGACTCTACTATTTTGCCTCTTAGTGCACATGCTTGAGCCCACATGCCCAACTCCTGAGATCATATTGGGAAGCTGCTGATGATCAGTTTTGGGTTTTTCTATCTATTGGGAGACTGCCTTTCCCTGGTTCTGGCTGTGACCAATTATTGTTTTAGAGACTACCTACTATTGGAGTAGGTAAGTAGACAGACATGAGCAGGGCAGTAGAGACCCCCCAGCCCATCAGGAATGTCAGGCGACCATCAGGCGATGATCAGTTGGTTGTTAACTGTTTATCTGAAATACTGTCTCTCCTGGCTCTCAGAAGTTGGGTGAGCGGGCTCAAGCATGCACATTATGAGGCAAAATGGTGGAGTCTAACTGCTATATGACCTTCTAATAACATTTGGCTTGTAAAGGAAGAAATGCCTCAAGTGAGCATGCATAGGACTCCACTGCACATGCGGCCCCTCCCAAGTGGTAACAGGCCACTGTACATGCAAAGAGCCCACCCTAAGGGAAGAGTCATGGGAGAAGGGTCACAAGACCCCAGAAGTATGCCAACATATAAAACCCCAAGTCAAAGGTCAAACCCTGTACTTGATCTCTCAAGTTGCCTGCTTGGCCCTCTTCCAAGTGTACATTAACTCCTTTTGTTCCTGTGCTAAAGCTTTTTAGTAAACTTTCATTCCTGCTCTAAAATTTGCCTCAGTCTCTCCTTCTGCCTTATGCCTCTCAATCAAATTCTTTGTTCTGCAGACCCACATGGATTCACCGCCAGTAACATACTTTGATGCCATGTGACTGGGATATAATCTGCTGTTAACATACTTTGGTGCCATGTGACTTAAATACATTTCCCAGTGATAAGACACCTCTCCACTTCACTTTATTTGGTCAGAGGCATGTAACCTCTACACTTTCTGTTCTTTGGCTAAAGGTGTTCAACCCGCATATGCAGTTTTCTTCTCCCTTTCCACTCTCCTGCTTACTAACCAACCCCTAGAATGATTCCTCTCAGCCACAAATGGCTCTGCTCCCCCTGGCTGATCTCTCAGCTCACCCTGATGGGTGTCTTTCAGGGGTGGTGGGAAGATTCCTGGGGTCCACACTGATTAGAACTGAAACATTAAAGGCGCTCCTGGACAGGAGGCTCATGAGAGTGGTAGCGCTAAAGCCTAAAACTGTGCAATGTCTGAGGTTTCTTCAGCTTATTCAACTAAAATTGGCTCTTTCTAAAGAACCCACGCTGCCTATTTTCCTGTTCTCTGTGTGTGTGTTTTGAAATGGCCTTGTGCACCTGCCAGAATGTACACCTTGGAGGCAAGTCTGCCTTTTCTCTAGTTACACTTCACATGCCATGTGACTTCTTAAACACACATTCCCTGTTATTTTTGCACCCAGAGCTCTTGCCACGTTTTCTTGGCAGCAAAAACATGGTCTCCTCTGTGGAGATCCCCTGAGATTTATACTTGTTTTTAACCTAAAAACTCAGATGACCTCCAACCCTTCTCCTGTCTTTTGGCACATTGCCAGGACAGATACCAATTGGAACCCCAGCTGTACCAGCTCCTTATGACTTACCATACACTTTTCATTGCTGTTATGCCACAGGGCCAAGTATTCCAGTGGCTTTTGAAGCAGTTTGTCTGCCTGCATAGGGCCTCATTCTGTTACCCTTTGAGGAACTCACCTATTTGCTTTTTTCGAGTTAGCCCTCGAAAAAAGCCCTTTGGGAGGAGGAGAAATCCTTCCTTTGCCATTTGCAAGTTCTTACCTCAAGCCCCAAGTACTGCAAATTTCCCTCCATTAGGTCAACAGGGCAAATAAACTTTACCCTCTGGAATCCAAGGGCTGCTGTTTTTTCAAGCATTTGAAGGCTTTCCATGAATATTCCTCTCACTTCCTTCAACTTCCTCCTGTAGCCTCCATTTCTCTAATCACTTCCAAGTCCTTCTCAAAATGCATCAAGACCTTCAAGTTCATATTCAAAGGGAGGGAAGTCCAGCCCCCTTGTGGCAGTGATTTAAAAACTAGGCTTCTTATCTCCTTAAAGATCATAAGATATGGGAATCAGACAAAATAGAGAATAATACTGTTGCTAGAATGCTCTGAGCAAGACTCACTATAAGGTTATGGAGATGAGCATATAGGCTGGCCCAATACTGTGGGCACAAGAGACTCTTAGAACAGAGATGAAGGTTGGTCCCAAACTAACAAATTACAATTAAAATAAAGATGAAAGGTTAGGGGTATACAATAAGACTGGTTATTCCAGAACCCCAAGGGTGAACAGGGTGCCCACTGTTCACTCTAGTATCCCCTCTGTGTCCTTTCTCTAGTATCCTCTCTAAACTGGTTATTCTAGTTAGCAATTCCTCTAATGTTTTATCAAGGTTCTTAGCTTCTTTGCATTGGGTTAGAACATGCTCCTTTAGCTCATTGTAGTTTTTCTTCTGAAGCCTACTTTTATCAATTCATTCATCTGATCCTCCATCCATTTCTGTGCCCTTGATAGAGAGACATTGCGATCATTTGGAGGAGAAGAGGCACTCTGGCCTTTTGGGTTTTCAGCAGTTTTTCATTGACTCTTTCTCATCTTCATGAGTTTGTCTAGTTTTGTTCTTTGAGGCTGCTGACACTTGGATGGGGTTTTTCTGGGGGCCTTTTTGTTGTTGTTGTTGTTGATGATGATGCTCTTGTTGTCGCTTTCTTCTTGTTTGTTTTTCTTTCAGTAGTCTGGTCGCTCTTCTATAGGGCTGTTGTGGTTTGCTGGGGGTTCACTTAAGACCCTATTCATCTGATTTGTTCCTTTGCTGGGAGATGTCATTCAAGGAGGCTGGAGAGCATTAAAGATGAGTGCCTGCTCCTTCTTCTGGGACTTCTGACCTCAAGGGGCACCAACCTGAGGCCACTAGGATTGCTTCTGTATATGATGTCTGACAACCCTTGTTGGAGGGTCTCACTCAGTTGGGTGGCATGAGGAGCAGGACCCATTTAACGAAGTACTTTGTCCCTTGATGGAAAGAGTGCGTTTTGCTAGGAGGAAACTGACTCGTCTACACTGCCCAAATTCCTCAGAACTTACAAGGAGGAGAGGCTAAGTCTGCTGGTCTGCAGAGACAGCAGCCATCCTTCCCCCTAGGGGGTCAGGCCCAGGGCCATCTGAAGTCTGTCCCTGAGCCTCTGACTGGAGTAATTGGAGATTCTGGAGGGAAGCCCTGCCCACTGAAGAAGGATGGTTTGGGGTTAGGCCTGAAGAGGCACTCTGGTTGCAGATTGCCACAGTTGGCGTGTTGGGCTGTGGGGACAAGTATTAGGACCAAGTCATCAAGCCTCCCTGGCTCCAACAGGGGAAAAGCACAGCCCCGAGCTATAGAAGTGGGTGTTGCCTTTCCCTGCCCAGGGACCTTAGTGTGTTAGGCAGTTGCAATTCCCAGTGCTGGCTGCTGTCCCTCCCCTAAGAAGTTCAAATGGCTTAGACAGCAGGCAGCTGCAGCTGGTGCTGCTTACCCCACCCCCCAGGAGTTCAGTAGGCTTAAGCAGATTCCTGCTGAGAGCCTGTAAGAATCTGCATGTTCTGGGGTTGGAACACTAAGCCCCAGTGGTGTGGGTTTGCAAGTGGGATCTTCTGATCCATGGATTGCACAGTTCCATAGAAAAAGCACAATTTCCCTGGCTGAGTAGTGCACTCACTCATCGCCTCCCTTGGCTGGGAAGTGGGGGTTCCCCTTCCCCGTGTGACTCTCAGGTGGACCACTGCACCACACTGCTCTTCCTTCTCTCTGTAGGTCACACCAGCCTTCTGAGCAGTTTTGATGAGAGAACTTGGATACCTTAATTGTCGGTGAAAGAGTCACATGCTTATTATGCTTTGTTTTAAATAGGAGCCCCCAAACGTCAGCTTCTAGTCAGCAGTCTACTGTGATTCTTAATAACTTTACAACTTTCCTGCTTTTTAAAGCCTTTAAGTTCTAGGTAAGGCCTGGGGAAATGTAAAGTTAGCCATGCCCCCTAGCTATGCTGGAAGGAGTCAAGCCTTATTTGCACTTCTTTCTGGTGTCCTAGGCTTCACACTTAGCACATAATTAGAATCACTTACTTACCAGGTTTTTCACCAAAAGTAAAATTGTCTAAGAGTTAACAGTGTAACATATATTTACAACTACTGGAAAAACAGTTTTACATGCAAGGATGCAAGGTGTGTAAGGAATGTAGAATGTGCTTTTGGTAAAAGATTGTAAGAAGGCATGGGAATGTGGATTTTTTTTTTGGCCTAATTTAAAGGGTTAAAGAATTGTTTTAAGCTAGATAGGATAAAGCTAAAGATTTGGCAAAGTTGTGGAAGGTTTGTGAAAGATTAACGTTGTAAAAGAAATTCTGTATGTGAACATATTAGCTAAAATTAAAGGGGTATTATTCAGTTCATCTGTAAAATGAACATTGGAACAAAAGCACAAGATGAATTTCTTAGAGCACTGTTCTGCTATTTGACAGAAAATTGTAAAGGGTTATAAAAGTTTTATAAGAATCCTACCTTATGGTCAAACTGATTAAGACTGTATAGATGTGTCTATAAGATTTTATTAAGAACTGGGTTTGACATCAATAGTACACTAATGAAAAGGTAAAATCTGGCTTTGTTTAGACTGTATTTCTATAAATGTGTTATTAGTATGCATTTCAAAGTTACACAAACCTCCTGTAATTCTGATATAACTTAGTATATGTTATGTTAAATTATTGTGTCCCATAGAGGTAACACATTTCCTTTTCAATTTTGTCTTTGACTCTTGCTGCCCTAAGACTTTTTGTTATCCACAGACAATTGTTGTCTTGTTTTAATCCTCTTTAAAATGTGGTTTTATAATCAGCTATAGAACTTTAACAGTTGCTCTCAAATGCAGGTTTCTGATAACTTTGGAGATTGTGACATTAGAATAGAGGAAAACACTTTCAGAACTCTCATGGAGAGCTAAAATGTTCATGAATATCAAGCAGAACAGGACTGCATGCAGTGAACAAACAGAAGACTGAAATAATCCTTTAATGACTTTTTGCTTAAAATGTTGCTGATCCTTTTTTTCAGAGTCAAGAAAACATTTCTTTTGAGCTATTTAGAGCTTTTAACAATTGAGTACAGTATACTCTTATAAATAAAATTTGGAGCATATTAGTTCCTCTCTACCTGGTTTCTCAGTAATTTGGAAACTATTCGTGAATATTCTTAACTTATAACAATACAATTATTTTTATAAGTGCAATAAAAATCTGTTTTCTTTTGTAATAGGACTCAATTAGAGCCACTAGTTATTTTACCAAATCTTTGACTGGAACAGCATGCTTTCTTTTAAGGAATCAAATGTAACTTAGAGAGCCAATAAAAGTCGCTTGTGAAAACTGGCCTCATACCTTGTATACACAGTCCCTGTACATGGTTACTAACCTGTGGTAAGTAAAGAATGTCACTTTCTGACAGGCCCAGGGACCCCAAGTTATCTTGAGATCTCAAGAGGAGAGGAATTTACCCAACTCATATGATATTTGATGGCATCCACCTATGGCTGGACTTAAGGTTTTAAAAAGTCTTATCTGAGATTTCTTATGGAACAAAGTTCCATCAAAGCCAATTTTAAAAGGAGCTTATATGGCAAATATTCTTGCTGTGCTTTATGCAAATAAGCCAAGTATAATAAAACTTAAGCTTATTTTGCAAAACAAATCAGTCTTATCATGATTTGTTTTTAATACAAATGAGGACAGGAGACAGAAAAATTATGTTTAAAAAATATAGTATACCTATTATTAGACTCTAGATTCATCCAGTTGTTTTTGAGTTTTTGTCTGCAATTTAGACTAATCCTGCTTATTCTTCTGAATCAACTAGTGATCTCTGCCTGCAGCTCAGAAGAAACAAAAGGGACGGATAACGCAAAAATGTGGATCAACACTCTAATTCTGGGCACATATTGAAATCAGCTAGCAATCCCATGCACCTAACTCTTAGCAGGCATGACTACAGCATGTTGGTAGCCTTAGGATTTTTTGGAGCTATCTGCAGCCTATTATTTTGGTTTGACATTCTTCCAAATAATAACCTGATTTGTCTCCTCTTGCCTTCAGGCCATCATGCTCCAAATGATTCTCAGTGAGGGATATCGTCCTCTCAATATTCAAGAGTCACCCTTTTACAGAAAAACCCTAGACTACCTATCAGTGGGACACGACAGAGGCACAATTCTGGCCCTGTCTCCCTTGGACCTAGCTAGATACCACTTTCACTAACCTATGGAGCCATCCTGCCCTGACAGGTAGCAAGAGTCCAAGACCCACAGAACCACCACCACCAGCCCCGCACAATCAGAAGGAAAAAGGAAGCAGTTACAGAAGACTTATTTTCATTCATTTTCCCCAAAGAATTAGGGTCTTGAACTCTTGATGGGGGAAATGTTATAGTAGGTAGTCAGGCAGACATGAGCAGGGCAGGAGAGCCCCCCTGACCAGGAATGTCAGGACACCATCAGGTGATGGTCAGGCAGTTGTTAACTGTTTTGCTGACATAATAATTAGTCACAGTTGGCACCAGGAAAGGCAGTCTCCCTATAGACAGAAAAACCTGAAACTGGTGATCAGCATCTTCCCAATAAGATCTCAGGAGTTGGGTGAGTGGGCTCAAGCATGCACATTAAAAGTAAAATGGCAGAGTCTAACTGGTATATGACCCTCTAGGAATATTTGGCTGGTAAGGGAAGAATGCCTCAAGTGAGCATGCGTACAACTCCAGTAAACACACTGCACATTCAGCCCCTCCCAAGCGGTAGCAGACCACTGTGCATGTAGACAGCCCCGCCCAATGGAAGAATCGGTGGAAAAGGGACATAAGATCCCAGAAGTAAGCCAACATATAAAACCCTAAGTCAAAGGTCAAACAGTGCACTTCACCCCGCAAGTCACCTGCTTGGCCCTCTTCCAAGTGTACTTTACTTCCTTTTCTTCTCACTCTAAAGCTCTTTTTTTGAGACAGAGTCTCACTCTGTTACCCAGGCTGGAGTGCAGTGGCACGATCTCAGCTCATTGCAACCTGCACCTCCCAGGTTTAAGCAATTCTCTTGCCTCAATCTCCTGAGTAGCTGGGATTACAGGCACCCACCACCACGCCTGGCTAATTTTTTGTATTTTTAATACAGACAGGGTTTCACCGTGTTGGCCAGGCTGGTCTCAAACTCCTGACCTCTATTGATCTACCCTCTTTGGCCTCCCAAAGTGCTGGGATTACAGGCCTGAGCCACCGCACCTGGCCTCTAAAGCTTTTTAATAAACTTTCACTCCTGTTCTAAAACTTGTCTCGGTCTCTTCTTCTGCCTTATGCCCCTCAGTCTAATTCTTTCCTCTGGGGAAGCAAGAATTGAGGTTGTTGCAGACCCTTACAAATTTGCTGCAGGTAACATGCTTTGTTGTCTCATGATTTGGATACATTCTGCTACTAACAGTGTCTGGATTTTACTTAGCACCTACAGAAAAAGGAGATTGTACATATTATGGATCTCTGAGGGGTGGCTTCATATATTATATTAATTCAAAACATTTTGGTAGAGCAGACAATGCATGTACATTTTGAAGTTTTAGAAAAAGAATTTCAGAAGTCTTGGCCTACAAAACTCACTACCTAAACTAGATCTTTAATAAAATAGTATGTTAAAACTAAAATTAGGCTTTTAAAATTTTTCTGTTAATATCTGGAAAAAAAACCCTTCAAATTCAAATAACATGTATACTTTTATGAAATATAAACAAGCTTACAATATTACTTAGATTTTTGGTTCCTACACTGGATAATACTGCCGCCTTGTGGCAATGACAGACTACTGAAGCTTTTTAAAAAATCGTTTTAAAAACTGTATTTTCCCTAATGGTGTATCAATTAAAGTGGATTTTTGAATGTTTGATGGAGCCAGTCTTATTCTGAGTTTCCAAGATGGGACAAATTGTTCTAATAAGTAATTTTAAGCAAAAATATATTTTGTGTATGTTCCCTTAAAAACACAAATGTTAAAAACACAAATGTTCAAACCAAATATTATTTTAAAATAACAAAAAACAAATATCTAAATAGTCTTCAACGCATGTAAAGAAAATGCAAAATAAACTCGTTAACCAATTCTAGGTTATGAAATTGCATTTTTCTAACTTTACTTATTAAAGACATCAACCAGAAACCTATTACTTGCCTCTTCCTCTAAGAAAGCAAAAGACAAACTTCATCCAATCTCACAATAAATTATGCAAATTGTTTGATTTTGTAAAGTAAACAGCAAAATTACCTCATCTCTTTGCCTGAATTTCAGAAGAAAACAAAATAACTGGGTTTTCCTTGTTTTGTCTGGACTTTTAGCTGTGTGACCTATGTCAACTGACTTAACCTCTCTTGATCTGTTTCTTTACTTGAAAAATGGGGATAAGACTATCTCCTACCCCACTGGATTGTTTTGAGGATTGGGTTAATACAAGTATTCCTTAGAACCATGCCTAACACTGCAGAAATAATTCACTAAATATTAGCTCTTGTTTTTATTATAAGGTAGATGAAAAGCAGCAACATACCTACATCTAATTTGTATTAAGCTTGACATAATTCTGCGATGTGATTTGATTTGCTTGTCATGCTAAGAAGATGGGCTCTCTAGGTACAATTTATAGCTAGCATAGGCCTAATAGTGATTGGGCTCTCTAGTTTAAATTGAACGTTTCTATCTATGGGATGGGCCTTGGATACCCATCCCCATTCCTCTGTTTACTACACGTGGGGAACTGAGTTAACTTCAATTCCAGTTTATTGATAAAATGGGGAACAACAGTACATACATCATGGGGTTATTGTGATGATTAAATGAGATAATACATATGTAAAGCCCTTAGCACAGCTGAGACTTAGAACAGCCTCAATCAAAGTTCTCTGGTATATTTAAAAAATAAACAATATTCCATCTGAAACAATATTAGAACCAGTTATATAATATACATTATTCAGGAAGTAAGCCAGCAGTTAAAATGATGGGAGAATGAATCCTGCAGAGGGAAGAGGTAAAAGGACAAAATACCTGACCTCACCGATATGAGGATGGAGAATGAGTAGAATGTGTTTTAAGAGGCAGGACAGAGTAATAATAAAAAGCCTGGAAAGATAGATCTGGGTCTGAATTCAGGCTCTCCACCAACTTTTACGAAGCCTTGGGGAGGTAACCAAATCTTTTGAGTCAGTTTCCTCAGAATTGGGGATAATAGTGTTGATATGGATTGCATAAGAAAATGAATCGTACATTCCACTAAGCCTAGGCCATAAAAGAACTTAGTAAATGTTAGCTGTAGCTATTATTATTACTATTATTTTTGAGACAGAGTTTCACTCTTGTTGCCCAGGCTGGAGTGCAATGGTGCGATCTCGGCTCGGCTCACTGCAATCTCCACCTCCTGGGTTCAAGCAATTCTCCTGCCTCAGCCTCCCGAGTAGCTGGGATTACAGGTGTCTGCCACCATGTCCAGCTAATTTTTTGTATTTTTAGTAGACGTGGGGTTTCATTATATTGGCCAGGCTGGTCTCGAACTCCTGACCCAAGGCTATCCACCCGCCACGGCTTTCCAAAGTGCTAGGATTACAGGCGTGAGTCACCACGTCCAGCCCAGCTATTATTATTTTTAAAGACGTATTATCTGCATTCCAGACTTGAGCACTTCACTGGGACTAGTTTCCAGTGTAAGTGAAAAATCAGGACGGAAATAGGAATTGAATTATTTGAGGAATGGGATGTAGGGAAAGGGAGGGGAGTTGGGGCAAGTTTCTTTGAATTGGCTAAAACAGCAGGGACTCTTGGGAGTGCCAAGCATAAGTTCTGAGACTTTTTCCAGCCTCTTGTTTCACCATTTTAAGCTCTTAAGAGAGGATGAAATAAAGTGGTCAAGCGAGCCCTGCTTTGCCCCTCCCTCACCACGCGGGGGAGCACGTAGGCACTTTGATACCGGCATTGTGACTTCGGCACTATGATGCAGTGACCATGCAAGGGCAGGCTGGTGGTTATACTCCTCCAAGATCACTTTCTTCTTCCCTTTACTTCCCCGCTTTCGGCAGGGAAAGGCCAGATGACAACCTGAAACTCAGCCAAGATTGCAGCTGTGGTCGCTGGTGAAGTCAACTCCAGCAAATCGGAGGCATTAATAACCTTCCTGAGGTGGTCCTCTCTTTTTCCAATTCCCACCTTGATAGAGGGGTATCTCAAAGTGGGCGAATCAAGTTGAGAAGAACTGGAAACAGCCACAGCCAACAACCTCCCACCACAGCACTACAGTTAAGGGATCCTGTTCCATCAAGATAGCCATCAGCCAATCAGTTGTCTGCCAACCCATCATCTGCCACCCCATCCTTAGTCAACCAAGCAGGAATCAACAGGGCATGAACCAATCAGGCACGAATCAATCAAGTTTATCAGATTCGAACCAAACCGGCATAAACCAGCCAAGCACAAGCTCACTTGGTATGAACCAAATGGACATGAACCAACAGAGTGCAAGCCTACATGAAATGAACCAAGTGGACACGAAACAACCAAGCATGAGCCAAGCTGGCATGAGGCAATCAAGTACAAGCCTACCAGACATAAACCAACCTGGCATGAAACAACCAGGCACGTGGCAATTAGGTAGGAGCCAACCAGATATGCTGCAACAAGAACTGAGCCAACTAGTCCTGAGCAAAGCAGACATAAGCCAACTAGGCCCATCGCAACCAGGCCCAAGCCAATCAGGCCCCAGCCAATCAAGCATGAGGCAAGTAGACACGAACCAATCAGGTATGAGCCAACCAGTGGTGGGGCAACTAGACAGCCAGTCCGGTAGGAGCCAACCAACCACGAGACAAGTAGGCACCAGCCAATCAGGCACAAGCCAAATAAGCCTGAGCCAACCAGGCACATGGCAAACAGGACTGAGCCAACCAGTCCTGAACCAACCAAACATGAGTCCACCAGGCATGTGGCAACCAGGCATAAGCCAGCAAGTCCCAAGCCACCCAGACATGAGTCAACCAGGCATGAGTCAGCAAGTCCCAAGCCACCCAAGCCACCCAGACACAAGTCAACCAGGCATGAGTCAGCAAGTCCCCAGCCAACCAGGCATGAGGCAACCAGGCACTAGCCAATCATGTAAGAACCAAACAGACATGGGCCAACCAGGTGCAAACCAATCAAGTTTATCAGATTCCAACCAAACAGGTATAAACCAGCCAAGCCCAAGCTTACATGGTGTGAACCAATTGAACATGAACCAGCTGAGTGCAAGCCTATATGAAATGAACCAAGTGGATATGAAACAACCAAGCATGAGCCAAGCTGGCATAAGGCAATCAGGTACAAGCCTACCAGACATAAACCAACCTGGCATGAAACAACCAGGCACGTGGCAATTAGGTAGGAGCCAACCAGGCAGGAGCCAACCAGGCATGTGGCCACAAAGCCTGAACCAACTATTCCTGAGCAAAGCAAGCACAAGCCAACCAGGCCCATCTCAACCAGGCACAAGCCAATCAGGCCCCAGCCAATCAAGTACGAGCCAAGCAGGCACGAACCGATCAGGTATAAGCCAAACAGTGACGTGGCAACTAGACAGGCGACAGTCAGGTAGGAGCCAACCAAGCATGAGACAAGTAGGCACCAGTCAATCAGGCACAAGCCAACGAGTCACATGGCAAACAGGCCTGAGCCAACTGGCCCGGAGCCGACCAAACATGAGTTCACCAGGCATGTGGCAACCAGGCATGAGCCAGCAAGTCCCCAGCCAACTAGGCATGAGACAACCAGGCACTAGCCAATCAAGAAAGAACCAAACAGGCATGAGCCATCCAGGCAGGGGTCATCCAGGCATATGGGAACCGGGGCCGAGTCACCCAGGCGGGAGCCAACAAGAGCTGGACCAATTAGTACTGAGCCAACCAGGCCTGAGTCAACCAGGTAGGAGCCAGCCAAGTGTGAGCCAAATGGGCATGAGGCAGACAAGCATGGATTATTTTCAAATAAGACCTGCAGAGGCTGGAGACTGCCCAGAAATTTTGCGACTGATTAAAGTAAGCCCATTTTTATTACATGGAGCCTCACGGCATTAGTGTAGGGCTGAAAGAGTAAGAGAGGCATAGTTGGGGTTCGAATTCTGCCTCTGCTAGTTATGTGTACATAACCTCTGGTAGTTACTTAACCTCTTTACTCTTCATTTTCTGCATCTAAAATTAAGACTATAACAATATATATCTCAAAAGACTGTTGTTATGAGACAGTAACATAAAATGATTACACATAAATTGCTTGGCATATAGTAAGGGGCTCAAAAAGTTATAGGGGAACCAATTCCTGGAAATTTTAGGGACTGAATGTGTTCTGTTTCCTGGGAAAATTTTAACTTTAAAAGAGTATCGTAGAGAAAAGAAATGCTTACCTTAAACAAATGACCCACCAATGATAGAATTTCATATTTTAGTGGCTAAGATTTTGGGGTAGGAGTCTCATTGCTTCTAAGGCCACACCTACTTGTTGAAACTGATGATCAGCTAACCCAAAAAACAATAGTCACATGCAACAAATTTTCCATACATTCTCAGACAGTTCATTGATCACTGAAGCCCATCCACAGACAGCCCTCAGGAGCCAAGCAGCTGGGTTACATATTTCTCATTTAAATGTTTATTTGAATGGCTTCCTTGGAAATCATTCCAGTTGATTAAAGGGGATAAAATATCTAGTAGTTCACAGTTACTGTGCTGAAGTTCTGTGGTGCTAAAAGCACTCGTTTATGTGATGGACAACCTACACAATTCCATATAAAGCGGTAGATTAAGTTCTTTATGGAGTAAATATGTGGCTGGAGCAAGGCACAGATTATAGATATGCAGACCTCATAAGTGTTTTGTAATGAAAATGTTTTAATATCCTCACTAATATATTTAAATCTTGTCTAAATCAGGCCAAGTTTGTGTTCCCTTTGGAGAGTGTGTTTTAATGGCCAAAATAAAATACCCATAGTTTTCTAGTGAAATCCACCTGTTGAAGTGATTCTAGGCCTGGTTACAGATCTGTAAGAACTGGGTTATCTGTCGTTTTATGGCTTACATTCTATTCCATTTCCACAAATTCTTACATCATTTCTCTAACTGGCATTAATCTGAATGATTAGATAACCTATCAAAATACTATGCCCAACAGATTATTACAGATTCACATTCTTCCAGGTGGTAGAAAACATTTTTAAAAGAGTTTTTTGTAGTTCTAGCATCTGACACCTGGTTGGCAATTAATAAATTTATTATTGAATGATGATCTCTTTACCTGGACAAATGTACTTTTCCTAGCTTTCCAAGCAATGCCCATTGTCATCACCAAGGGAATAATACATCACTAGATTACCCCATTTCAGTGAAACTATCTGTAGGGTTTCTGGCCACTTTTACTTTTTAATTCGTCACATGTATCTGATAATACGTAAGATGTTTATTGGGAGTAATTTTAATGAGTATTCATTGTGGAAAAATAATAGAAAAGCTAAATTACTTACTGTCTCACATACATGTATATAATGATTAATTGGCTTTGAGTTTTATGTTCTTCTTAATATTTTATGTCCATTTGTCCTAACTCCTGTTCATTGCTAAGTTTGCAAAACAGTCTCTCTTTGCAGAGGAGTTTATTAGAGTTTGAACCACAGTAATTGCTTAGCTGAATATATTGCAGGTTTTATTGACTGTTCCATTCCAAGTATCCTCTGTATGAACTCATTTTATACTGTTCTCAATCACCACATCACAGCATTATTTGGGAGCCTAGTCATTTCATTGCCAGGCAGCCATAACTTCTTGCTTACCAGAATTTCTAAAGCTTTATATTGTGGTGGTCCCTAAAGTGTGGTTTTGGACCATTGGTGAACCACAGATGGTGCTGAGTAGTATTAATATTTTATTTTTGTTCATTGTACAAACATTGAATGCATATTAGGGGAAGATTATACACCAAGTAGTATAAAAGATATAAGGATTCTTGGATTACAGTCTCTACCCTCAAGGAGCTTACAGCGTCTTAGGGGAGGTATCAACATAAATATTGTCCTCCCTGATCAATCCATTCTTTACACAGCAGTCAAACTGCTTAAAATTCCATTGAGATTCTGGTTGTCTTGAGAATAAAATCCAAACTTTTTACTAATGCTCTGTGTAATCTGGTCCTTGCTGTTCTCCTGTATTTTAAAAGCTTATTTCCATTAAAAGTTTAATGCAATTCCAGTCAAAATCTCCAAATTTTCACATAGACACATTTTAAAAATCCAAAAAAGAAGAGTAATGAGGGGAGATGATCTATACCAGACATTATAAAACTGTAAGTAATTAAAATACTATGGTAACTAGTGGATAGATAGATCAATGGGACAGAAAGGAGAGTCCAGAAGTTCTCTTAAGTATGCAGTCAGCCTTCTGTATCCATGGCTTCTACATCTGTAGATTCAAACAACCATGGATTGAAAATATTTGTAAAAATTGCAACTGTACTGAACATGTACAGACTTTTTTCTTGTCATTATTCCCTATACAATACAGTATAACTATTTACATAATATTTACATTGTATTAGATATTATAAGTAATCCAGAGATGATTTAAGGTATATGAGAGGATATACATAGGGTATTGCAAATACTCTGCTATATAAGGGGCTTGAACACTCTCAGATTTTGGTATCCTGGGGCTGAGGGAGCAGGTTTTGAAACTAATCTCCCATGGATACAAAGGGATGACTGTAAATGAGGATGTAATATATGATAAAAGGGACATGTCGAGTCATCCAGGATGGGTTATTCAGTAAGTGCTGTTGGGATAATTGGGAGGAAAAGATAAAGGTGAAATTCTACCTAACGTCTTACACCAAAAAAAGTTGAACAAATAAATTATTAATATTATGATCTTAAAAAGAAAATGAGTGAATACCTTTTGCTTTCCAAGCATGAGATATAAACCGTGAAGGAAAAGAACCTGAATATGTTAAAAAAAAAAAAAAAAAAAAAAAAACCATGATATAGTAAAAAGCCACAATAAAAAAGCCTCAAGTTAAAATGGCAAAAACATCTCACAGGCAAACACCTGAGAGACTTCTCTGTAAAGCCTATGAGCTTCATAATACATAAACTTTATGACAGCTGCCTTGAATGCTCAGTAACATTTTTTGCTTTACTTCCCAGTTTCTGGCTGCATTCAAGGTTACTAATCTGGATAATTGACATTCATATGTGTGAGGTATCAACATAGTTAATCTCTCTAATAATATTTATACATCCTTTCGTTGCATTACTGTTTTAGATTTTGTTTCTAGATGACTGGGATTAAGTCTGACTAACTTTTAACACTGCCCAGGATATCACATGCCAATAAATGTTTAACACAAATTTTATGATGATTATCATCTTAATAATTTATTGTTAAATCATAAACTGAAGGTTTTATCTACTTTGACAGGAATTGGCTGCCTGTGAAAGCATGCTAGATGCAATGGAGTTAACAGCAGCTGGTAAGATACTTTGTGGTATTTTCAGAGCAAGAAAAAAAACACACAGTACTACTTAGATATGTGGAAGCTATTGCTCTTGGTACTCAAAGATGACACCATTACTAGCATGTACAGGACATACATTTGATAGCTTTGTCAGAGCTCCACTATTTTATTTTCCTTATTTTTAGTACAACATTGATACTTAAGAGCTCTTACACCTTTACAGCTGCAATAGACCAGCTGGGTTTCAGAATGTAAAATGAGGAGCGTTACTGGTCAAAAAAGTATAATTTAACACCCAGTATGTTGGTAGTAGCTTGATACAATGAAATCGATAAAAGCAAAATGATTTAAAATATTTTCAAAGTATTTACTACATATCGATAGCAAGATTAATAGGATAGGCCAGTGATTTGTGAAGAATTAGAACATTTTAGGGAGTAAATATGAAGATGAAAAGATTATTAATGTATATAAAATTACAAATGGCAAAGACTAGGTGAAGACAGTTATCAAAATCTAGAAGAATTGATGAAGGATAACTCCCTGAAGTTGAATACTTCAGAATGCATGTAATAAACTGAGAACATTCTACCAAGGAGATAAATAGTTTCACTATAATACTGGGTGACAGATTCAGAAGGAAGTTCTGGGATGTTTGTGGAGTCTTTTGCGCCATGCCCTAACAAATGAGTCTTAGTGCCTTGGTCAGAAATAGAACCCTGAACCGCATAGATCATGGATCAGTCGTCTTATGTGATGATACTTATGTTCTTATACTTGACAATTAACACCACTAGAATGTTAACTAAATAGTAATTTTGTTGGCTTAAAAGAAATAGTAAGAAATACAAAGTTGAAAGTAATGCACACTCTATGAAAGCAGTACTCAAACTGAAGCAGCATAACAAATTGAGCATCCCTAACCTGAGAATCTGAAATCTGAAATGCTCCAAAATCAGAAACGTTTTGAGCACTCGCATTACACTCAAAGGAAGTGTTCATTGGAGCATTTCAGATTTCAGATTAGGGATGCTCAACTGTTGAGTATATAATGACATATTTTAAAAATCAAAAACATATCAGACATTCAAAACACTTCTGGTCTCAAGAATTTTGGATAAGGAATACTCAATCTGTACTATGTTAAGATAATGCCCCTACACTATTCGTTGTAGTTAGAAAAATACTGCTCAGGGTAATATGTAACAGTCACAACTAAAATACTTTGTATACTCCAGCATCCTGCCTTAGGATTTCAGTATATATTTAAATTGCAGTAATTTCATAATGTCCTCAGTCCTGTTTTTATCTTAAAATGTCCTTATGTACTTGTATAGAGGCCAGTGAGAGATTTGATTTTTGTTTACTCTTACCTATTATTGCAAACTTCTAAAAAATGTGATTAAATACACATATCATTTTAACTATTTGTAACTGTATAATTCAGTGACATTCAATACATCCATTGTTGTGCAACCAGCACCACTATCCATCTCCAGACCTTTCCATCACCCAACTGAAACTCTGTAATCATTAAACAATAACTCCCCATTGCCGGCCGACCTCCCCCTAGGCTCTCATAACTACTATTCTACTTTCCATCTCTACCAATTTGCCTATTCTAGGTACCTCGTATGACTGGAAACATGGAATATTTGTCCTTGTGTGTCTACCTTATTTCACTTAGCATAATGTTTCAAGTTTCATCCAAGTGGTAGCCTGTATCTGAATTTCTTTCCTTTTCAAAGCTGAATAACATTCCATTGTGTATATATAAAATGTGATTATATATATATAACTTTGTTTATCCTTTTATACATTTTGGCTGTTTCCAAATTTTGGCTATTGTGAATAATGCTGCTGTGAAACATTGGTGTACAAATATCTGTCTGAGTTGCTGCTTTCATTATTTTGGCACATACCTAGAAGTGGATTTCTGGATCATATGACAATTTTTTTTTTTTTTTGAGGAGTCTCCATACTGTTTTCTACAACAGCTGCATCATTTTACATTCTCATTAGCAAAGCACAAGAGTTCTAATTTCTCCACATCCTCATCAACACTTATTTTTGTTTTTTTGTAATACCCATCCTAGTCTGTATGAAGTGCTATCTCACTATGTTTTCATGTGCATTGCACTAATGATTAGTGATGTTGAACACCTTTTCATGTGCTTATTGACCCTTTGTATATCTTCTTTGAGAAGTGTCTATTTATGATATTTCCACATTTTGGAATTGAGTTGGTTTTTTGTTGTTGTTGAATTGTAGGAGTCCTTTATATAGTCTGGATATTAACCCCTTATCGGATGTTATTTCCAAATACTTTCTCCCATTCCATGGGTTGCCTTTTTGTTCTTGATATTGTCCTTTCACATACAAAGTATTTTGTTTTTGATAAAGTCCAATTTATCCATTTGTCATTTGTGCTTTTGGTGTTATATCCAAGAAATAATTGCCAAATCCAATGTCTTGAAGATTTTCCATGTGTCTTCTAAGAGTTTTATAGATTGAGCACTTATGTTGAGGTATTTGATCTATTTTGAGTTACATTTTGTACATGCTGTGAAGTTAAGGGTCCAACTTCATTATTTGCATATAGATACTCAGTTTCTCTAGTACTGTTTGTTGAAAAGACAGTCCTTTTCCCCATGAATGGTCATAGCACCCTTGTCAAAAATCAATGGATCAGATATGTGAGGGTTTGATTCTGAGGTCTCCATTCTGTTCCATTGGTCTATATGTCTATCCTTTTGTCACTACCCTACAGTATTAATTGCTGTAGCTTTGTAATAAGTTTCAAAGTCAGGAAGTGTGAGTCCTCCAATATTATTTTTTGTTTTCAAGATTGTTTTGGCTCTTCGGGGCCCCCTGGAATTCCATATGAATTTGAGGATCAGCTTTTCTGTTTCTGTGAAAAAGGCTGTCAGAATTTTAATAGGGACTGCATTAAATATGTAGATCATTTTGAATAGTATTGGTATCCTACCAATGTTGTCTTCCTATGCATATATAGGTGTTTTTTTTTTTTTTTAAATTTCTGTGGATCTTTTCCAGTTTCTTTCAGCAATGTTTTATAGCTTTCAGTATACAAGTTTTTAACCTCCTTGATTAGATTTATTCCTAGGTATTCAATTCTTTTAGGGGTTATTGTAAGTGGTACTACTTTCCTAATTTATTTTTTGGTTTGTTTTTTGCTGCTATGTAGAAACACAACTTATTTTTGTTTGTTGATCTTGTACCCTGCAATTTTGCTGAATTTGTTTATAGCTCTAGAAGATTTCTCTTAGATTCTTTGGAATTTTCTCTATATAGAATCATGTGATCTGCAAATAGAGATAGTTTTAGCTTTTCCTTTCTACTATGGATTTTTTTTTTTTTTTTTTTTTTTTTTTTGAGACAGAGTCTTGCTCTCTTGACCAGACTGGAGTGCACTGGCACAATCTCAGCTCACTGCAACCTCCGTCTCCCAGGTTCAAGTGATTCTCCTGCCTTAGCCTCCCGAGTAGCTGGGATTAGAGGCGCATGCCACCACGCCTGGCTAATTTTTGTATTTTTAGTAGAGATGGAGTTTCACCATGTTGGCCAGACTGGTCACGAACTCCTGACCTCAGGTGATCCACCTGCCTTGGCCTCCCAAAGTGTTGGGATTACAGGCGTGAGCCACTGGGCCTTGCCTATGAATGGTTTTTATTTATTTTTCTTGTCTAATAGCTCTGGCCATAACTTCCAGTACAATGTTGAATACCAGTGGTGAAAGTGGGCATCTTTGCCTTCTTCCTAATCTTAAGGGGGAGTGTTTTCAGTCATTCACCATTAAATGTAATGTCGTTTTCATAAGTACACAGTATCATGTTGAGGAATGTCCCTCTATTCCTAGTTTTATAAAAGCTTTTATCTTGAAAGTGTTGTGCTTTAGTCAAATGCTTTTTTGGCATTCATTGATTTGATTTTGTGGGTTTTCCCCCTTTGTTTCATTAAAATGATGTATTAAATTGATATTCTTATGTTGCTGCACCCTTACATTCCTAGGATAAATCACACTTGATTATGGTGAATAATCCCTTTAATATGCTGTTGGGTTCAATTTCCAATTTTGTGGAGAAGTTTTTAAACTATATTATTAAGGAATATTGGCCTGTAACTTTCTTCTAATATCTTTGACTGCCTTTGGAATCAGAGTAATGCTGACCTCACAGAATTAATTATAAAGTGCTTCCGTCTCTTAAATTTTTGGGAAGAGTTAGAGGAAGACTGGTATTAATTCTTCCGTAAATGTTTGGTAGAATTCACCACTGATGAGGCCATTTGGTTCCTTACTTTTTTTTGTTGGGAGATCTTTGATTACTGATTCAAAGTCTTGCAGGTCTGTTGAGATTTTCTGTTTCTTCTTAAGTAGGTCTAGGTAATTTGCATGTTTGAAGGAATGTGTCCATTTCTTCTAAGTTTTCTAATTTGTTGTTATATAAATCATAATATTTTTATACTCCCTTTTAATGTTGTAGTGTTGGCAGTAATGTCCTTATTTTCTTTTCTGATTTTAATTATTTGCATCCTCTTTGTCAGTCTAGCTGTCAATTTTGTTGATCTTTTCAAATAATCAACCTTCATTGATTTTCTCCATGTTTTTCCATCCTCTGTTTTATCTCTATCCAATTTTTATTATTATCTTCTTTCTGCAAGCTTTGGGCTTAGTTTGCTCTTCTTTGTCTAGTTCCTTAAGGCATAAAGTTAGATTATTGTTTTAGATCATTTTTTAAAATGGCATTTACAGCTATAATTTTCCCTCTGAGCACTACTTTCACTACATCTCATAAGCGTGTTTGTTGTGTTTTCATTTTCATCCATCTAAATGTTTTCCTATTTCCCTTATACTTTCCTCTTTGACCCATTGGTTGTGTACAGTGTGTTGTTTAATTTCCACATATTTGTAAATTTCTCAAATTTTTTTCCCGCTGATTTCTAGTATCATTGTACTGTCATTAGAAAAAATATTGTGTGTGATTTTCATATTTTAAAATTTATTAAGACTTGGTATGTGACCTAATGTATCTATCCTAAAGAAAGTTCCATGTGTACTTGAGGGAAAAAAATGTGTACTCTGTTGTAGTTGGATAGAACTTTATGTATATGTCTGTTAGGTACAATTGGTCTATAGTGTTCAAGTCATCTACTTTTCTGTCTGGTTGTCCTATATATTACTGAAAGTGGGGTATTGAATCTCCTATTATTGTCTTGCTGTGTACTTCTCTCAGTTCTGTCAGTGTTTGCTTCATATATTTTGGAGCTGTGATGTTCAATGCATGTATATTTATAAATGTTATATGTTCTTGGTGAATTAACCCCTCTATCATTTCATAATGTACTTTGTCTCTTGTAACTGTTTTTGACTTAAAGCCTATTTTGTCTGATACTAGTATAGCCACCCTAGCTCTCTTTTAGTTACTATTTGCATGAAATATATTTTTCCATCATTTCATTTTCAACGTATTTGTGACTTTGGATCTACAGTATGTCTCTTGTAGACAGTATATATTGGATCATTTTTTTGTTTGTTTGTTGTCCTTAATCTATTCTGGCTATCTCTGTGTTTTGGCAGGAGTGTTTAATCCATTTACATTTAATTACTGATGAGGAAGGACTCGCCTGTACTATTTAACTGTTTTCCATATGCCTTAAAGCTTTTGGTAGTCCCTACTTTCCTCCATTAGTCCTTTTTTTGTGTTTTATTTTTGTAGTGAAACATTTTGATTCCTTCTCATTTCCTTATGTGTATATTTTATAGACTTTTTTTGTTTACCATGGGGATATTTGATGGTTACAACAATCTAATTTTGATTTAAACCAACTTAACTTCAATAGCATACAAAAATTCTTCTTATATATATCTCTGTCCCCATCTTCTGTTATTGATGTCAGGGATTACATCTTTACACATTGTGTGCCCAATAACATACATTAGGCTGGGCATGGTGGCTCACGCCTGTAACCTCAGCACTTTAGAAGGCTGAGGTGGGTGGATCACTTGAGGCCAGGAGTTTGAGACTAGCCTGGCCAACATGGCAAAATCCCATCTCTACTAAAAATACTTAAAAAAAATTAGCTGCGCATGGTGGCAGGTGCCTGTAGTCCCAGCTACATGGGAGGCTGAAGCACCGGAACTGCCTGAACCCAGGAGGCAGAGATTGCAGTGAGCTGAGATCATGCCACTGCACTCCAGCCTGGGTGAGCAAGACTTGTCTCAAAAAAATAAAAAAAAATAATAATTATTTTTATCCATTTGTCTTTTAGATAATGTAGAAAACAAAACACGGAGTTAGGGTCATCTCTCAGTATATGCAGGAGATTGGTTCCAGGACCCACTGCATATGCCCAAATCCATGCATACTCAAGTCCCACAGTGAGTCCTACTGAACTCACATATATGAAAAGTCAGTCCTCTGTATATGTGGGTTTCTCCTCCAATGAATATTGTTTTTGATTTGTGTTTGAAAAAAATCCATGTGTAAGTGTACTTGCATAGTTCCAACCCATGTTGTTCAAGGGTCAACTGTATAAACATAATTACAATACTACCTCTTATAATTGCTCATATATCTGTCTTTACCAGAAATCTTTATTCATACAACTTTCAGTTACTGTCTAGATTACTTTCATTTCAACCTGAAAGACTCCTTTTGGCATTTCTTTTTGGGCAGGTCTAATGGTAATGAATTCCTCCAGTTTCTTTTTTTTGCGGGGGCAGGGAAGGGGTGTCTGGGAATGTCTTAATTTCTCCGTCATTTTGAAGGACAGTTTTGGTGGATATAAAATTCTTAGCTGACAGTCCCAACTCCTCCCGCTCCTCAGACTTTAAATATCAATCCACTGCTTTTTGGCTTCCAAGGTTTCTGACAGGAAATCAGATGGTAATCTAATTGAGGACCCTCATATATGACAAATTGCTTCTCTTGCTGTGTATTCTCTGTCTGGTTTTTGAGACTTTCATTATAATGTGTCTTGGTGTGGATTTCTTTGGGTGTATCCTACTTAGAGTTTGTTAAGCTTCTTGTAATTGTAGATTCATGTTTTACGTCAAATTTTGTTTTCAGCAGTTTTTTCAAATTCTCATTCATTCTCATTCTCTCTCTGTCTCTCTCTCTCTCTCCTGTCCCACAAGATATATCCTGTTCCACTTAATGGTGATGATGTCCCACAGACACTTTTGGCTTTGTTCACTTTTCCTCATCCCTTTTCTGTTTTTCAGACTCAATAATTTCACCTGGCCTAGTTTCAAGTTCACGGATTCTTTCTTCAACTTATTCAAATGTGTCTTTGAACCCCTCCAGTATGGTTTTTTTGTTGTTGTTTGTTTTCCATTTCAGTTATTGTACTTTTAAGCTTCAGAATGTTAGGGGGAGGATTTTTGTAAATTTATATCTATGTTATTTTGTTTATATATTTTTTTTCCTGTGTGCATGTCTTCTTTTATCTCTTTGGGCATCTTTAAGACAGATGTTTTAGGTTATTTAGTAAGTCAAACATCTGGCTTTCTTCAGGTATGTTTTTTGTTAATGTATTTTATTCCTTTGAATGACCATCGTTTCTTGTGATCTTTGTTGAAAGCTAGACTTTGAAACTAATACTATGGTAACTTTGGAAATCAGATTATCCTTTTCCCTCAGGATTTGATGGAGTTTATTTTAAAGCATTACAGGGTGTCTCTGTGTCACAAATCAGCCTGAGTTGAAAGCTTAATGTGTTCTCAGGTCCCCTCTGTGTCTTTATCTAGTCACACATGGTAACTTTCTAAATTCCCCTGTATATATGTTTTTAATTCCCAAATCTCTCACAAAACAAGGCAGCTCCTTTAAATCTCCTGGAAGCCACTTCAGCTTGTGGGGGTTTCCAAGTCCTCACCTCAGTGATCAGAGTAACAATACACAGTCAAAACACAGAACTTCAGTATTTTGAGGACAAGACGTTTATTGATCACCCTGGTTCCAGCAAACTACTACAGAAATACAGGTTGCTGTTCCCATGGAGTAGATGGTGTTGATTGCTGGGTAGCTGCCACCTCACTGATGGCTGAATTTGATCCAAATTAACTGCAGTTGACCAGTCAGGCTGTCTCCTGTAAGTTGCAAATGTTCAGATAAACTCCAGAGTTCCAAAATACTCACTTTAGTTTCTGCCAATACAATTGCTATCCAGGTGGATAAATTCCTAGTACTTCCTATCCACCATCTCCTTCTCTGCTGTAAACTTTCTGACATACTATATATGAATTGATATTTCAGATTTACTCAGAGATGGCTTTGGGGACAATCCCCTTTTCTACTGCCTGATTGCAGAAGTAAATGAGCAACAAAAACCATCAGGTAGAGTAAATCTTTCTTCTCCAGTTTAATCTGGAATATATTTTTTCCATGCTGAAAAATAGTACAGTTTTGCAGCATATAATTACTATTAAGCAGAAGAGAAAAGAATGTGTATAAACCCAGTTTTTGGTAAAGAATATGCATGATATGTACTTATGTTTGTATAAGCATTATTATTATTATAAATTTTTAAGAGATGGGGTTTTGCTCTGTCACCCAGGCTGGAGTGCAGTGGCATGATCATGACTCACTGCAGCCTCCAACTAAACTCCTGTGCACAAGTGTCTCAGCCTCCCAAGTAGCTGGGACTACACATATGTGCCACTATGTCCAACTAGTTTAAAATTATTTTTTGTAGAGACAGGGTATCACAGTGTTGCCCAGGCTGGTCTCAAATTCCTGAGCTCAACTGGCCCTCCTGCCTTGGCCTCCCAAAGCACAGGGATTACAGTCATGAGCCACTGCGCCCAGCTAAAATTTTTTGGAAGATCGTACACCACACTATAAAAAGAAGGCTTATATCTTAAAGGTTATATTTTAAAGGACTTAAGTCCTCTACACTATAAGTTTTTGTACTGTTATTTTTTTTCCAATGAGCATTTATTACTTTAATAGTTAAACAAACACCAAAAGACATTCAATTTGGGGGTAAAGAACTGGCTAAGATTCAACACAACCTTTCTACACCCTTTCTACTCCCTTCCTAGGCAAATTGACTGTTGGATTTGCCATGTACTACTTTACATATGACTCATGGATTGGCAAGGTACTTTACCTAGAGGACTTTTATGTCACACGAGCTTACCAAGGTAAAACTAAAATTTATGATATTTATTGGGTGAAATTCAGCCCCCGATATTTCACGTGGGTCCTTTTCTATGTTCCCTAAGTGTTGACTGGTCTGAGAAATAAAGGGAAAGAGTACAAAAGAGAGAAATTTTAAAGTTGGGTGTCCGGGGGAGACATCACATGTAGGCAGGTTCCATGATGGCCCCCTAAGTTGCAAAACCAGCAAGTTTTATTAGTGATTTTCAAAAGGGGAAGGAGTGTACGAATAGTGTGTGGGTTACAGAGATCACATGCTTCACAAGGTAATAAAATATCACAAAGCAAATGGGGGCAGGGTGAGATTACAGGACCGGGGTGAAATTAAAATTGCTAATGAAGTTTTGGGCACGCATTGTCACTGATAACATCTTACCAGGAGACAGGGTTTGAGAGCAGACAACCAGTCTGACCAAAATTTATTAGACAAGAATTTCCTTGTCCTAATAGGCCTGGGAGTGCTACAGGAGATCAGGGCTTATTTCATCCCTTATCTGCAACCATAAAAGACAGACGTTCCCCAAGCAGCCATTTTAGAGGCCTCCCCTTAGGAACGCATTCTCTTTCTCAGGGATGTTCCTTGCTGAGAAAAAGAACTCAGCGATATTTCTCCTATTTGCTTTTGAAAGAAGAGAAATAAGGCTCTGTTCCACCCGGCCCTCAGGCAGCCAGACTTTAAGGTTATCTCCCTTGTTCTCTGAACATCGCAGTTATCCTGTTCTTTTTTCAAGGTGCCCAGATTTCATATTGTTTAAACAATTTGTGCAGTTAACGCAATCATCATAGGGTCCTGAGGTGACATTCATCCTCAGCTTATGAAGATGATGGGAATAAGAGATTAAAGACAGACATAGGAAATCACAAGAGTATTGATTGGGGAATTGATAAGAGTCCATGAAATCTTCATAATTTATGTTCAGAGATTGCAGTAAAGACAGGAATAAGAAATTATAAAAGTATTAATATGGGGAACTAATAAATGTCCATGATATCTTCACAATTTATGTTCTTCTGCTGCGGCTTCAGCTGGTCCTTCCGTTCAGGGTCCCTGACTTCCCACAACATCTCTCCTTTTCTTTTTATATAAATGTGCCATGGCGATGAAGGCTTGTTCATTCTCTCAATTTTGACGCAGGATTCTTTGACTGGTCTGGCACACTAAAGACAAGCCGATTAAACAGAGAAACATAATTCCAAAATTTACTACAGTTGAGCCCCCAATAGACTTAACCCAAGTCGTGGGGTTTAGTCCATAAAGATTTTCTGCCACCTGATCTAAGGCCTCAGCTCCAGGCACAATGGATAAGTGAGCTTGAAAGGCTTCAAAAATTTGTTTCTTTAATTTAGTTATGTCCAATGATAAATTATCTTCCCTACCCAGAAGGTGTCCTTTGGCCATTTCCCATGAATGATCAATCTTGTTACAGGAATACAGGGTGATACAGAAAGCAGAGGTATTCCAACCGCACTGCATTTGCATGTGATGTTCGAGACTCACTGCCCGATCTCCAAGCCAAATTAATAGACGGTCTTAAATCATTAATTTGATTAGCCAATTTTTGATCAATGCCTTGTTAAGAATTCCACATTTGGGTGGAATTGGCTTGCCAATTATTAACAAAATGAGCCTTTTGAATAGATTGATGTAATGTCATTCCGGTAGTGCTGGCCAGTGCAGCAACTGTAATTAGGCCCATGATCACAGCGATTGAAGTGAAAACAAATCTCTTAGATCTTTTTAGAATTTGCTGTAACACTTCATTAATTAAATGTATTGGGGGGAGGATTCCCAAGGTCTGGGCAAAGTTACCAGAATCCAGATTCCTTCTTGAGCTCAAACCAACACTATACTCTTCCTAGAGTCAAAATGGGAGTTAATACAAGTGTATAACTGACAATTAATGCATTGGACAGTTTGATTATTCGTCCAAATTTTGTTATTTCCCACTAACAGCATGTAAGGAGGCTTAACACAACTCTGTATGGGAACAGTCAGGTTGGAAGTAAGTAAAGCAGAATGTCCAGATCTACGTTGATACTGAGAGATGGGGGCGGTAGCGGGAAAAACAAACAGAATAGTTTCCCCTTCCCATACTCGCAGTCCAGACATAGCAATAGCCAATTTCCAAAGTTCTGGGTGTTCTGGGCTCAGAATGGGGAGTATCATACGAGGCCTGGGCGGGGGGGGGGGGGGGGGGGGGTGGGCGGGTAATGCCTTTATCTTCCCATTTTAAGGGAAAGAATGAGCTGAACCTCCTATGCAAAGTAGAATGATGATTCTTGTTCTCCTACAACTTGAAGTTTAATAATAATAAATAAATTAAAAAAAAAAAAAGAAAGAAATAAAATAAGTAGCCTCCAGGCATTCCTTTCCGCCAGAGGAGCAATTGTTTTTTAAATAGCCCTTGGGTGCCCAGTCTATTACTAAACCATATGAGTCATTTTTTAATATGACTGCATGTGAGTTAACAGTCTTCCCAAATTAAAGTTTTAGATGGGCCCTCAAAATTTTTAGGGCATGGTTTTCCTGCAGATTTATATTGAAAGTATGGGATATCTCCCATTACTCCCCCTTTCATTTGTTTTAAAGTAGAAAGGGAGAGGCCAGAGATCAAATGTCCCGGTTCCTCTGTAACTGATCTCTCCGGAAGATAAGCAGCCCAGACTTGAGTTTCTAGATAGATACAACCAGGTGCATGTCCGAGGCACAGAGGTGGGTATTTATAACCCATGATAACATTAAATGCAGTGCCTTCTTCTCCTAGTTGAGCAGGGCAATGGTCATCTGTAGCTCCAGGCATCCACACACTATTGTTAGTGTAGATTTCTGCAGAAGCATCAATCCAGGTGAGAGGTCGAATAAATGGAGGAAAAGGCTCATAAGTCCAGTAAGAATAATTTTGTGTAGCAGGTAAATCAGTGTGAGAGGAAACTGGTGAGACAGAAAGTATAAGGAGGAGAATCATTAAATAAAACCTAGTGTAAGTGAGATTGAGGGCTGAAGGAGGAAGAGAACAGAGGGATGTTATTTTCAGGCTAATAGAAATGGTGAGATTTTTAGGTTTGTAAGGAGAAAAAGAAAGGTAATCAGGAGAAGTGGGATTAGTTAGATGGGTCTCCATTGCCATCAGGGAGGACTGAATCAGACCCATTGTGATTTGGTGTGCCAGCTTCTGAGGAGTTGGCACAGATCTCACCACATCTGAGGGCGGTCTCTGACATGGACGTCTTTTCCATGTGGTTTTCGTTGTCAGTATTCACCCGAAGCTTGAGTCTCCTGGTGGGTACCCAGACAGGGGATTGATGATCTCCTGGTGAAACACAAGTATATCCTCTTCCCCATATTATAATTGTGCCAGGTTCCCAGGTATTAATTTGGGAGTTTTTCCATAACACTGGCTTGCCTTCGTTTAGGGAGAATTTTTTGCCTGTATAATGGCATTCGGCTGCAGTTAGATTATTATCTTTAGGAACATTTAAAAAATGTAAACAATGCCAAATATAACTGCGAGTGGGGGGTAGTTAAATCATGTTTTTGCTGTTCAGACTCTTTGGACAATTGGGTTTTTAAAGTGTGATTGGCCCGTTCCGCCACAGCCTGTCCCTGAGGATTGTAAGGGATTCCAGTAATATGGGAAATCCCCACTGTTGCATAAATAAATCAAAAGCCTTACTAACAGATCCGGGGGTGTTGTCTGTCTTTATTTGATATGGAAGCCCCATAACTGCAAAGCAAGAATACAGATGTTTTTTAACATGGGCCGTGCCTTCCCCTGTTTGGCAAGTAGCCCAGATAAAACCTGAGAAGGTATCTACAGAAACATGTACATATGACAGTCTGCCAAAGGAGCTAACATGAGTTACATCCATTGGCCATAAAGCATTAGGAGTTAGGCCTCTGGGATTAACACCAGGTTCCTGATTTGGAAGTATAAAAACTTGGCACTGAGGACAGCTGTGAACAATAAACTAAGCCTGTTTCCAGGTAAGAGCAAATTTATCTTTTAATCCAGCAGCACTGACATGAGTGAGATTATGGAACTCCTGAGCTTCTTGGGTTGCAAAAGATCAAACAGTCGACCTTATGGTTACCGGCAGACATGGGTCCTGGTAAAGTGGTATGAGATCATGTGTAATATAGAAAGGGTGTCTAGTTGCCGAAACACCTGTTGTAACCTTGAAAATAAAGAAGCCAATTCAGAATTATCAATATGTTTGATAGTAGCAGTTTCTATATTTTTAGTGGCATGTACAACATAAGCAGAATCAGAGACAATATTTAAAGGTTTGGGGAAATCCTGTAAGGCAGTAATCACAGCAATTAACTCTGCCTTTTGAGCAGAAGTATAAGAGGTAGAAATAAGCTTGTCTGTAGGGCCTACGTGACCAGCATTGCCATTACTGGAGCCATCAGTGAACACTGTAACGGCCTCAGGAATGAGCTGATCTTTGGTTAATCAAGGGACCACCCAAGACGTCATCTTTATAAAATCAAACAATTTGTTCTTTGGATAATGATTGTCAACGCCAATGAAATCAGTCAAGTGAATTTGCCACAGTATGGAATGTTGAAAGGCGGTTTGAACTTTGAGTCAATTTAAAGGAACTACAATTAAATTCAGATCAAATCCAGAAATTTGAAGTATTCTACACCGAGCCTGTCCAATTAATATGGCTATTTGGTCCAGATAAACAGACAAAGTTTTTGACACAGAATGAGGAAGAAAACACCATTCCACTAAATCATTATGTTGAACTATTAGTCCAGTAGGGGAGTGTAATGAAGCAAAAACCAGAAGTTGAAAAGGCTGAAACGGCTGTACTCTAGATAACTGGGCGGTCTGGTTTCTTTCCTCTACGAATTCCAGTTCTAGTAAAGCCTCAGGGGTCAAAGTCCTGGGACTGCGGAGACCGGAATCTCCCCGCAGTGTAGAAAACAAGTTAGACAGCTCATAGGTCGGAATACCTAAAGCAGGTCTTAAATAATTAATGTTACCCAAAAGTTTTTGGAAGTCATTTAATGTTTTCAAAGAATCTCTCCTAATTTGAACTTTCTGAAGTTGAATATGTTGTTTATCGACCACCATTCCTAAATATTGAACAGGAGGGGTCTGTTGAATTTTATCCTGAGCGACGTGTAACCCAGCCTCTGTAACATGGTGGCTCGAAATTTTGTAACAGTCAATTAATTCTGTCTCAGTGGGGGCAGCAATTAAAATATCATCAATAAAATGAAGAATACAAGCCTGGGGAAATTGGACTTGAGCTGGTGAAAGCACTTGTCCAACATAAACCTGGGAGATTGTAGGGCTAGTCAGCATTCCCTGAGGAAGTACTTTCCATTGATAATGAGCTGCAGCCTCCTGATTATTGATAGATGGTATAGTAAAAGCAAATTTTTCACAATCCGATTTATGTAAAGCAATATAAAAAAAATCTTTAAGATCAATAACTATGAGAAGCCGATTTTTAGGTATTAAAGCAGGAGCACGCATGCCGGGTTGGACAGTACCCATAGGTTTAATTACAGCATTATAATGGCTCTTAAATCGGTTACCATCCGCCACTTGCCTGATTTCTTTTTTTACTAGAAACACAGGAGAATTCCAGGGGGAAAGAGAAGGTTCCACATTTCCAAGTTGTAACTGTTCAGAAACCAATTGAGTTAAAGCTTCCAGTTTTTCTTTAGAAAGCAGCCACTGCTGAATCCAAACGGGTGTGTCAGATTTCCATTGGAAAGGGATAGGATCAGGAGGCGTGGCAGCTGCTGCCAGTAAAAAGGATAACCTAAACCAGCCCTGTTTTCTTATATAGTAACTGGGAGGGGTTTAGTAATCCCTTCATGCTTTGGACTGAGATGGAGCCCAGGAACAAACCCCATGTTTTCTATCATATGCTGACTGGGAGCACTGTAACAGTTATGTGGAACATTAATTTCAGCCCCCCATTGTGCCAGTAAATCTCTACCCCCAAAATTAATGGGAATTGGCGTGATATAAGGCTGCATTGTACCCTTTTGACCATCAGGGCCAGTATAAGGCAAGACAAATGTGTTGTCATAAACTTCCTCAGCTTTTCCAATACCTACTTGTCCCATGTTAGCGGGATGTTTAAGCCAGGAGGAAGGCCATAAACTAGAGGAAATAACAGAAACATCAGCTCCAGTATCTACTAGGCCCTCAAACTTTCTTCCTTGAACGTGTATGGTGCAGGTGGGCCGTTGTTTAGAAATTACATTAATTCAATAAGCGGCTTTTTCACTGCCAGAGCCCATCTCAGGGCTACGTGTCTTATCTCCTTTGTTTAAAATGGTATTAGGTAGTAAAAGCAATTGAGCAATTGACTCACCATCTGGAATGGAAACAGGAACCTTGGCAGACACGATTAATTTAATCTCATCAACAGAATCAGAATTAATGAGACCAGTATAAATGATGATACCTTTAGCAGAGGTGGATGCCCTACCTAACACCAGACCCACCGAACCTTGAGGTAAAGGGCCAGTGACCCCCGTGGGGACAATTAAAGGCAAAGAGTTAGGTAGTAAATTTAGAGGAAGAGTAGTACAGAGATCGACCACCCCGCCCCCTACTGCGGAGGTGGACAAGCATTGTACTGAGACAGGAGAGGCTGTGACCCATTTGGTTTGGCTGTAGGTAAATTTGTTTGTGCTGAGGGTTGCATTGGGACCAACTGAAGCAGAAAAGCAACATTGGTCTGAGTCTGAAGCGTCTCATTTGATATTGGGGCCTGGGACTGGCCCCACTCCCCGTTTCCCTGGTGTTGTGGCAGGGGATTTCCATCTACATCATCTTTAGAGTGGCAATTACTGGTCCAATGTTTACCTTTGCGATAACGTGGGCAAACAGTAGCAGCAGCATTTGGTCGTGTTTGTTGAGCTGGCTTGGCTGCTTTTAAGTTTTTAACAGTGCAATTTTTTTGAGTATGACCAAATTGACTGCAATTATAGCAGGTTCCAATAAAAGAATTAGTGGGACCAGTTTGGTTGGTGTCCTTCATGCCCGTGCCCACAGAATAGCTTTGTAGGTGTCTGATCCAATGCCTTCACAAGCTTTAATATATGCAGGCAACACCTCGTGATCAGGTAAATTTTGTTGTTGGACAGAATGCATGGCCATTTTACACTCATGGTTTGCATTTTCAAAAGCTAACATACAAAGAATACCTTGAGCACGCTCATCAAAGACAGATTTTTCAAAAGCATCTTGTAATTTAGCTAAAAAATCAGGGTATAATTCAGAGTGACCTTGTTTAACCATGGTAAAAGAAACAGGAGCTTGGTCTGGAGCAGGTAATTTATCCCAAGCTCTCATACACACCTTTGTTACTTGTTCTGTGGTAAGAGCATCAAAGTTTAATTGGGCATAAGAATCAGAGAAACTATCAGAGCCTGTGAGCTGAGCCTGAGTAACTAGTTCAATTTAGTTCAATTTAGCTGAGCCTGCAAACGTGCCTCTTCTGACCACCAAGTGCAAAATTGTAAATGCTGAGATGGGGTCAGAACAGCTTTTGCCAGTCTAAAGGAAGCAAAATGACCTCTGTACAAAAAGTGTGTAATACCATTTTAACATAAGGAGAAATAGGACCATACTGAGTACAAGCATCCTTAAATTCTTTTAAAAAAGTAAGATTAAGAGGTACATAATAACGCATTTGTACCCCTTGGAAGTTAGGTGGGTCTAAGGAAGGAGACCACTATTACTCATGCTGCCCTCCTCCCCCCACCTTGCCTAGTTCACAAGACAGGAGTAGAGAGAAACAAAAGTAAGATAAATAGCCAGACAACCTTGGCACCACCACCCGGCCCTAGGAGCTAAACAAAGTAATAATAATAACAACATCAACCCCTGGCCTAAACTACTTGTGTTATCTGTAAATTCCAGACACTGTATGAAAAAAGCATTATAAAACTTTTTGTTCTGTTAGCTGATGCATGTAGCCCCCAGTCACGTTTCCCACGCTTGCTCGATTTATCATGACCCTTTCACGTGGACCCCTTAAAGTTGTAAGCCTTTAAAAAGGCTAAATATCTCTTTCTCGGGGGGCTCGGCTCTTAAGACGCGAGTCTGCCGACGCTCCTGGCCCAATAAAAAACCTCTTCCTTCTTTAATCCAGTGTCTGAGGAGTTTTGTCTGCGGCTCGTCCTGCTACAGGTCTAGAGCGACCAGATAAGTCCACGCGTCTAATCCACTTGTTTCTTTGTTTTGGCGTAATAAGCTTTGCATTGAAGTTTCAAGAGTAGGCATCTGAGATGGAGTTGGCATATAAGTGACAGGAAAAGCATGTGTAGATAAGGCAAACTGAGGGTGAGAGGGTTGGACTGGAATGAGAGTGTGAGCAAAGGGCATTGGGGAGCAGAAGGAGCAGAAGTATACTGGTGATTACTGGCGTTCATGTGTGAAGAAGGGTACAGGAAGCAGGCTAAGTGGATGGCAAAGTGACCGGTTGAGGTACCAAAACGACAGGAGGGTGAGGGGCTGAAGTGGACAGGGGAGGGCCTGCAGAATTATAGGTAAGTTGTAGTTTGGTCCCAGAGCCATTAGGTGACTCCAGAGATTTGAAAAGAGAAGAATTAGCATATATATGGTCCTGGGCTGTGTGAGTCGGGGCGCAGGAGCTACAAGTACCAGCTCTTCATGAAAAGAAAAGATCGTCGGGGGTGACTGTAATCCAAAGTCACCGGAGTTAGACACTGAATTCTCAACATCGTCAGGTGGGGGAGGAGTAGACGAAGGGAGAGGCTGATCAGATAATGAAGGCTGTGCGGGAGAGGAAGGTTGAGGAAGAGGTGGAGGGTCGTCAGATTCAGAAAACTGTGGTAACTGTAGGGGGTCACGAGATTGGCATGTCATCAGGACAGCATGTACCAAGGCCCAATCACCCCAAACAGTGACAGGAACATAATTTCCTGTGGAGACCAGTTCCCAGAATGTTGCATCAACACAATCCCATATTTCTACATCTAAGGTTCCTTTTTCAGGAAACCAAGGACAGTATTCTTCCACTGCCCTGACTAGAGTGACTATATTTTCCATAGGCACTAGAACACCACCCTGTTTTAATAAGAGTTTAATATAGCAGAGATACACATGATGTTTAGACTCCACATGACCCACAGCTAACCCGGACCATATACAGACTACTCACCAGTCATCAGGGAGTTGAACATACATATCTGTGGACCAAATTGATGACGTTTCTCCGCACCTACCAAAGGGACTCGGGTTCCCACATGCACTTGGGAAAAAAGAAAGACCACGTGGGCGCCAGATATCTGGGGAAATTCAGCCCCCAATATTTCACGTGGGTCCTTTTCTATTTTCCCTAAGTGTTGGCTGTTCTGAGAAATAAAGGGAAAGGGTACAAAAGAGAGAAATTTTAGAGGTGGGTGTCCGGGGGAGACATCACATGTAGGCAGGTTCTGTGATGCCCCCCAAGCCGCAAAACCAGCAAGTTTTTATTAATGATTTTCAAAAGGGAAAGGAGTGTACGAATAGGGTGTGGGTCACAGAGATCACATGCTTCACAAGGTAATAAAATATCACAAGGCAAATGGAGGCAGGGCGAGATCACAGGACCGGGGCAAAATTTAAATAGCTAATGAAGTTTCGGCACGCATTGTCATTGATAACATCTTATCAGGAGACAGGGTTTGAGAGCAGACAACCAGTCTGACCAAAATTTATTAGACGAGAATTTCCTTGTCCTAATAGGCCTGGGAGCGCTACAGGAGACCAGGGCTTATTTCATCCCTTATCTGCAACCATAAAAGACAGACGTTCCCAAAGCGGCCATTTCAGAGGCCTCCCCTTAGGAACGCATTCTCTTTCTCAGGGATGTTCCTTGCTGAGAAAAAGAACTCAGCGATATTTCTCCTATTTGCTTTTGAAAGAAGAGAAATACGGCTCTGTTCCACCCGGCCCACAGGCAGCCAGACTTTAAGGTTATCTCCCTTGTTCTCTGAACATCGCAGTTATCCTGTTCTTTTTTCAAGGTGCCCAGATTTCATATTGTTTAAACAATTTGTGCAGTTAACGCAATCATCACAGGGTCCTGAGGTGACATTCATCCTCAGCTTATGAAGATGATGGGATTAAGAGATTAAAGACAGGCATAGGAAATCACAAGAGTATTGACTGGGGAAGTGATAAGAGTCCATGAAATCTTCACAATTTATGTTCAGAGATTGCAATAAAGACAGGCATAAGAAATTATAAAAGTATTAATTTGGGGAACTAATAAACATCCATGAAATCTTCACAATTTATGTTCTTCTGCCACAGCTTCAGCCGGTCCCTCCGTTCGGGATCCCTGACTTCCTGTAACGATACTTTTAAATACTTTAAAAATTAAAATGACATATTTTAAGGAGACAAGATTTTACTATACATATGGTGTTTTAGTTAATGTAACTTATTGCTACTTAATGAGTTTGATCACTATCCTAGATATTCTTTCATGCAGTGAACACTCAGTCACAGATTAGAAAAACGTTTTATTACTTCCTCTCAAGGTTTGAATAAGCCAAGCTATCACATGGCTATATGTTTTTTTTTTTTTTAATTTTGTTTTTGAGACAGGGTTTTCTGTCACCCAGGCTAGAGAGCAGTGGTGTGATCACGTCTCATTGCAACCTCGACCTCCTACACTCAGGCAATCCTCCTACCTCAGCCTCCCAAGTAGCTGGGGCTACAGGCAGGTGCCACAGCACTCAGCTAATTCTTTATGTTTTGTAGAAAGAGAGTCTGTGTTGCCCAGGCTGGTCTCGAACTCCTGGGCTCAAGTGATCCTCCTGCCCTGGCCTCCCAAAATGCTGGGATAAGAGGTGTGAGCCATTGTGCCTGGTCACACAGATATACTTTTATCTTTAAAAATGCTTTTACATTTTAGGTGGTTTTCAGTAAAAATAGATAAGAAATATACCATTATAAGACAATAGTGGCAGAGACTCACTTCTTCACGGATCTTTAAAATAAACCCAAACTCTTCTCTGACCTTCTATACTTCATTCCAATTAGGAAAAAGGGATATGAAAGCATTCATGAGTTGTGTTTCCACAAGCTATTAATAATATTAAAAAAAGATACAGAGTTTTAGATATTACTTATTTTAAACTAAAGCAAATGACTAGTTAAGTGAAATTTGCAGTTTTCATTTTGCATTGTCTATTTAAAAGGTCTAGGTATTGGAGCTGAAATGCTGAAGAGGCTAAGTCAGGTATGTATTACAGTTAGTACTGATATTCTATTCACTAACTTTTTCTTCAATAAATATTCACAGGGCATAAATTAAATCATTAATCTCACCATTTGAACATAACCCCAACATATACTTCAAATTTCTACCCAAATTAAACTGGATTTTCAAATCAGATGATCATATACAGCATATGAGTTACAGTCAATTAAAATTGATTTATATATAATCCACAACCACACTATACACCCTTTTTGCTATCAAGTGAAAGTAAAGAGGAGGGAGATTAGAAAGCATTTTTATTCAAAAAAACAGGCCCACAGTATAATATTACAAGACTATAAAAGGAGGATCTTCTTGTATTTTGGAAACATATCAGAACATGTGTTCTTATAGGTACATCTTTTCTATATGATAAAGGCTTTGCAAATCAGTTTTGAGCTTTCAAAGAGGGCTTTGAAGCTCAGAACAGTGAGGTTTTTTTCTTTTTACAGCTATAGAAAAGTTCAAAAGATAACTACCATATTTGGAAGTATTATTCACACATAGTGTCTTGCATAGAGTAGACCTTCAATAAAAAATATATGTTAATGAAGATTATACTTTCAAATGAAACTAATATTTGCTGGTTTGTTTTTAAACAGATAGCCATCAGAACTCAATGTAACCGCATGCACTTTCTTGTCGTTATTTGGAACCAGGCTTCTGTCGACTACTACACTAGTCGAGGGGCTTTAGACCTTTCCTCTGTGGAGGGCTGGCATCTCTTCAGTTTTAACAGAGAAGAACTCCTGGACATGGCATGGGAAGAATGAAAGAGGCCTTGAAACAACTCATCCCAACATAGCCTCCAACATTTGACTGTCACCTGAGTCTACCAGCAGTTTGACTTTGTTGTACAATACAGCAAGTGATCATCACATTCTTGTTTGAGCAGATCTTTTATTTTGAGACAGATTTTGTAGCTCTAGTCAACTTTCCATTATCCAAACCAATATTCTTTTTTTTTTTTTTGAGACGGAGTTACGCTCTTTCACCCGGGCTGGAGTGCAGTGGCGTGATCTCTGCTCACTGAAACCTCTGTCTCCTGGGTTCATGCCATTCTCCTGCCTCAGCCTCCTGAGTAGCTGGGGTACAGACACCCGCCACCATGCCCAGCTAAATTTTTTTTTGTATTTTTAGTAGAGATGGAGTTTCACCGTGTTAGCCAGGATGGTCTTGATGTCCTGACCTTGTGATCCACTCGCCTCGGCCTCCCAAAGTGCTGGGATTACAGGTGTGAGCCACCGCACTTGGCCTATCCAAACCAATATTCTAATGGCTAGTAGCAGTAGTGATAATCGAAAAGAGCAGATAACTTAAAAGTCACTTATATTTAGCCTTGCGCTATTTTTTACCTACCATATTTCATCAGATTTAAGATGCTTCTTCTTTCACAGTCTGACGTATCTGATGTTGGAATAAACGTAACTAGCAGCATTTGTTTGTTTGTTTGTTTTTAGAGGCAGGATCTTGCTATTTGCTCAGGCTGGTCTCAAACTTTTGGCCTCAAGCAATCCTTCCACTTCAGCCTCCCAGACATAAGCAACTCTGCTCAGCATTTTTTTTTTTAATTAAAGGTATATGATATGCCTTAGATTTGATGAAATATTGGTGTTTGAATATATTCAGATCTGAGGTTTTAAAAAATTCATTTCAGGCTCGGCACAGTGGGTCACGTCTGTAATCCCAGCACTCTGGGGAGGCCGAGGCGGGCAGATCATGAGGTCAGGAGATCAAGACCATCCTGGCTAACATGGTGAAACCCCATCTCTACTAAAAGTACAAAAAAAAAAAAAATTAGCCGGGCGTGGTGGCAGGTGCCTGTAGTACCAGCTACTCAGGAGGCTGAGGCAGGAGAATGGGGTGAACACGGGAGGTGGAGCTTGCAGTGAGCCGAGATCGAGCTGCTGCACTCCAGCCTGGGCAACAGAGCGGGACTCCGTCTCAAAAAAAAAAAAAAAAAAAAAAAAATTCATTTCAAATACTGGAGATAAATTCTGAAGAGCTTACTTATGAAAAACTAGCAAGTAAACTGCTTCCCTACCTTGAGCAGCTTAAGTACCACTGCCTCCTTGACATCATCCCAGTACTACATTCTACCTCTGAACATCCATAGCTCTTTGGTTGTGCTTATCTTAGGGAAGATACCACATACAACACTGTATTTCTGTTTCCCTTTTTCCTAGTAGAGTATAAGTCCTTTGAAATAATTCTAACTTTTGTGTCCTGTGCTGCAACCAGCATAGCAGAACATGTGAATTCCTACTACCTACCAGGCACTTCATGGGCATAGAAACTACACAAAAATTATTCAATGATACCACAAGGAACCTTGTCTGTGAGAAAATGTTAATTACATAAATTGTGTAAGTACCGTATCTCTAAATACCACCTATCACTTGCTAGTTTTTCATAAGTAAGCTCCTCAGAATTTATCTCCAGTATTTGAAATGATTTTTTTAAAACCTTGGATCAGATCTCAAACACACTCATATTTCATCAAATCTAAGACATATTATATACCTTTATTTTTTATTTGTTTATTTTTTGAGACTGAGTTTTCTTCTTGTTGCCCAGGCTGAAGTGCAATGGCATGATCTAGGCTCACTGCAGCCTCCACCTCCCGGGTTCAAGTGATTCTCCTGTCTCAGCCTCCCAAGTAGCTGGAATTACAGGCATGCGCCACCATGCCTAGCTAATTTTGTACTTTTTTTGTGTGTTTTTAGTAGAGACAGGGTTTCACTATGTTGGTTAGGCTGGTCTCGAACTCCTGACCTCAGGTGATTCACCCACCTTGCCCTCCCAAAGTGCTGGGATTATAGGTGTGAGCCACCATACCCGACCATATCATATACCCTCAATTTTTAAAAAAAGGCGAGCACAGTCGCTTATGTCTGGTTGGCTGAGGTAGGAGGATCGCTTGGGGCCAGGAGTTTGAGACCAGCCTGAGCAACATAGCAAGATCCTATCTCTAGAAGAGAGAACATCTAAATTGTACCCTAGAGGATTGAGAGAGGGAACACAACACCGGAATTGGACTTGTAGGATGGGTAGAAGTTAGAATATGGAGCAGGATAAGATGGAAGAACATTCTAAGAGGACACACTAGCACACGCAGAGAAAGAGGCAATAATGAGCAAGGCATGTTCAAGAAACAAATGGTATATCATAAAGACAGTATAATACACATTAGCAGTAGGGTGGGTAAGGAGAGGGAAGATAGGATTAGAAGGTAAGCTGGAATCAGATATGAAGGGCCTTGTATATCAAACTAAGGAGCTTTGATTCTGCAAGCAATGATGAGCCACTAAAGATTTCAGAAAGATAACTATTCATTATAGTTGTCAGGAAGACAACTATGTCATAATAGACAAATAGGTTAGAATAGGGTAGCAGACACTGTATGACCTGTTCCCAACCCCTTACCCCTTGCCTTCCTCATCACGGGAAAATAAACACGATTTCCCTACTCCCTATCTTCCTTAGGCTAAGTGTGTGGCTATATGACAAGTACTGGTTGAGATATACACAGAGGTCTTCTGAGGAGATTCTAAGAAAGCATTTACTTTTCTGATAAAAGGGAGTCAGAAGCATCTTGTGTACATTTTTATCTGCTATTTCCTACTCTGAATGTGTAGCTGCTCCCTGGAGGTACCGCAGACATCTTGTGACCATGAGGTGACAAACCAGCATGCTGTAGAGGACATAGTGGAAAGAGAAAAAGTCTATGTCCTTAATAGCACCCATGAGCCACTGTCCCAACCCTATACTGCCTAATTCTAGGCTATAAATAGGGCTTTTTTTTTTTTTGCTTAAGCTAATATTAAGTACTTAACTAGTTTACTGTCACCTGCAAGCAGAACATATTCTGAAATGAGAGAAAGCAAGATTGACAGTGAGCAAATTAGCCTGAAGGCTACTACAGTAACCCAGAAAAGTGATGATGATGGCTTGAGGGAGAGTAATTTTAGGATTAGAGAAGGTAGAATAGATTTGAAGGAGTGGGAGGTAGAGACAATTTTGTTTTAGGCATATTGACACTGGCATATCTATGGGATGTTAGATGAATATAACTAATAAGTAGAAATAAAGGTCTACAGCACTAGAGAGCTATGGGGGTTGAAGATATGAATAATAAAACAAATGGTGGCTAAAGCCAGTGAGGTCTGTTAAATGAAAATGAGAGCGCATATAGAATGAGAAAATAGGACTAGGGATGAAACTTGAGCAGCCTCAGCATTTAAGGAATTCAGAGCAAGAGAAAAAAATGAAGAATAACAAAAGCAGGAAAAATAGAAAGCAAAGGGATAAGTGAGTTTCATGGAGAGAGTGGTGAAGAGTCAAAAATGACATAAAAATTCAGGTAGGGGCTGGGTGCGGTGGCTCACGCCTGTAATCCCAACACTGTGGGAGGCTGAGTCAGGCACAGGCTTGAGCTCAGGAGTTCGAGACCAGCCTGGACAACATGGTGAAGTCCTGTTTCTACCAAAAATACAAAAAATTAGGCAAGGTGGCGGGTGCCTTAGTCCCAGTTACTCGGGAGGGTAAGATGGGAGGATTGCTTGATCCTGGAAGGTGGAGGTTGCGGTGAGCTGTGTTTGTGCCACTGCACTCCAGCTTGGGCAACAGAGCAAGACTCCATCTCAAAAAAATTTAAGCAGGTATGGAGGTCAGAATGTCACAAGGCAGAGAGGACTTGAAAGTAGGGAAAAAAGGGATAATATTTACTTTTGTCAAAAAGTAACAATTACTTTTTAAAGAAGTATAACAATTATAGGAAGGAGAGAGAAAAAATAGTTCAAGGGGAGAGGTCAAGTTAAGGAAAGGTTTTTGTCTTGTTTTGTTATTGTTGATTTAAGACAGAGAACACCTGCAGCTATGTAGAAGTGGAGGAAAAGAAACTAGTAAAAAGAGAAACCAAAGACTGGAGATTAAACGGGGTAGAATATGGTCTTAGATGGGAACGAATGAGATCAAGACCACAAAGAGAAGTATGTCTTAGGAAAGGGGGATGCATGGCTGAAAAGAGCTAAGTCTTGAAGGTAGATGGGAAGAAGTTGGGAATGGTCATGTCTAATAATTTACTTTCTTCTCTATGAAACAGGAGGCACAGTCAACTTTGACAGTTATAAGAGGTTTGAGGAGAATAAAAGGTTTGTAATACCTCTTCTAGGGAAAACAATAGTAAACCACTCAGGAACCAGTAGAAGGATTGTCAAGCAGTATTAGGAAGCCTGTGTAGCAATATGGCCCTCTCAAATAGTTAGAGATGTTTTCAGATATTTAAGAGGAATTAACATTAACAAAACCAAGAGACAAAGCCAAGCTTAAGTCCCATAAAACATAGATATTTTATTCCAGCTCTAGGAAATGGGAAAAAAAAAAAACAGAGGGAAACACATCTTTCCACACACCATTCTAATTTAACTGACATTAGTCTGGGAAAGCTAGAGCAGAAATATATGTTTATATGTATAAATATGTATGTCTTTATACATACATATATGTATTTTCAGATTTTAATCTCACTGGAGTTCATGTCTTCATTTTTTTTTTTAAATGCCCTTAAAGGTCATCAAATGCAAGCTAATACTTCTACCTAAGTCTCCTCATCAATCATTTAACATTGTTTGCATTGCATTCAGTTTGTCTGTTAACCACTTATGTAATTTATCAAATTGTACATTTGGATATGTAAGGGAAAAACTTGGTTTAAGTAATACTCTATGTATCAGTTACCCATTACATGATTTTTTTCATCATTATTTGCAACGTCACACATCTTGTAGTTTTCTATGTAGTCTCTGTATGCAGTCTACTTCAGCTTCTAGTGCTGTACATATCTATATCTTCTGGGTGGGACTGCCCGTGATCCATGAGCTTGGGGTCAGGCATAAACTGTGTTGCACCTGATAAAGTATTAAAATGAAAAAAAAAAAAATTAGTCACTTAACAAATTTATTTTTGATACTGGGAAGACAGCAGTGAACAAACCAGATAAAAATCTCTGGTGACATAGACCTAACATTTGAGTTAGGTGAGACAAACTAATTAAATATATATCAGATGGTGGTTAAGTGTTATGTGAAAAAATGAAACAAGGAGGGATATATGGAGTGCTTAGGTGATTTGTAATTTTAAATAGGGCAGCCAGGGAAAGCCTTCCGAAAAGGTGATATATGAGCTGAGAACTGAAGGAGGTGAGGGTGTGCACCCTAAAGATACCAGCAGGCAATGCCTTCCAGGATGAGCAGACAGCAAGTGTAATGGACCTGAGGTATATCTGAGGAACCAATATGGCTGGAACAGAGTAGGCAAATGTGGTGTATGTAGGGGTGGCGGCAAGGCAGTGAGAGAGAGAATGATAGGAGATGTCATCAAAAAGACAATGGAAAGCTAGGTCACATAGGGCCATGGTAAAGATTTTGGCTTTAAGTGAGATGAGAAGCTACTGGACAATTTTGAGTAGAGGAGTGAATGATGCTATGTTTTTTAAAAAGATCACTCTTGGCTACGGGGAAAAGAAACTACAGGGAAACAAAGGATAGAAGCAGGGAGACCAGTCAGAAAGTAATTACAGTACTCCAAAAGACATCTGAGGGCTTTAGTTACAATGGTAGCCATAGAATTGGTGAAAAGGTACCAGATTCTGGATAATGTTGAAGGTAGAATGGACAAGATTTCCTAAATGGATTGACTATGTCTTATGAGTGAAACTCTTCAACTTGAGAAACTGGAAGAATGGAGGTGACATTTACTGAGATAGAGGAAAATGTGGGAGAAGCAGGTTTAGGGGAAAACAAATGAATTGTTAAGTGTTGGATGTGTTAAATTTGCATTGCTTACTTAACATCTGAGTACAAATGAGTCTTTTGGGTTAAGATTAGGAGATGTTGAAAAGGTTAGGAGAATGTAGGAAAGAAGACTAAGGTGGAAAGCCAGTGAATGAGGTAAGAGAACCAAGAGCAAGAGATATCCCACAGGCCAAGTGAAGATATTGTTTGAAGGAGGAAGGAATTTAACCTGTGTCAAAGGTTACTGATGGATTGCATAAGATGGAGATTGAGAATCAACTCCTGGATTTGGCAAAATGTGGATCACTGGTGAACTTGACAGGCTTCCTGTGTCCCCGGCAAGCAGCTAAGTTATTTTCATGCATTATCTCATAATCCCACCATGAAGTAGATACTATTTTTACATTGTCCTTATTTTACAGATAAGAAAATTTTAATTTGGAGAGGTTAAGTAACTTGACCAAAGTCATTTGGCTGATAAGTGGTGGAGCCAGGAATGAATCCACGTTTGTCTGACCCCAACATAACAACCCAGGCTCTTCTTTAAAATGATGTTTGTAGCAGTAAAAATCTCATACAACTAGTTTTAGTACTAAACAAGATAATGCACACAAACTGCTGCATATAATACCTTGTGCATGGTAAGTAGGCAAGAGACAACTATATTTACTTTATGACATAATACTACAAATATTTTTTCAGAAATTTGTTTTTATTTTAAATACGTTCAAAATAGGATTCATTTTATTACATTTGGGAACCATACCTTTTCTGCATAAAAGAATTTAGTTTCCAGTTTTATAATGAAAACAAAGGAGAGAAATTGGAATACAATGATTTATCTTACACCTATCTTTTCTAAAATGTATTTTACAGTGTGACACACCTATGTGTAACTTCATCACCAAATATATTAACCAAACAACCAGATTCATAAGTAATTAGTATTCATGATGGTACAGGTAATGCAGCTCTCCACAGAATAAATTCTTAACCTCTTGTCTCTTTGGGGGTATGTTATAGAACTCATGTAATCTATTAACTTGGATGAGGAAAATTTGTCATTATTTTCACTTACCTCTGACTTAAATGGACATTTTCTTCAATAATGAATACAGGCAACAAAACACAATAGTAACAGCCGTGCCTCAGATTTCTTTGTCACCAACAGAAATCACAGGTATCTTATTACATTATAGTTGCAGATTATCTCAAAATATTCACACTCACCGCTACTTAAAAATTGAAAGTCATTAGACCTATTGTTAGATGCTGTTGTTTAATACACTTAAGGAAGTTCATACATTACTACGTGTTTTACTTTCTGCATTTGAAAATATTATTCTGAGAAGAGTTTGTAGCAAAAAAAAGGGTTAGGAATCCACTGGTGGTTCTGCTGTATCTCTACTGCCATCTGGTGGGTACCATTGCTCAGTACAAGTGAAAAGAATGGTGCAACAAGTTTTTTTATCAAGCAGAAAACACTATATAGTAGGCATGTGACAAATAATTATTTTATGTAAATCTCAATGTGTCAAATTTGCTTAACAGTGTTCATCAACTAAGTTATTTAGCACTTCTAAATACTTCCTTAATTTATATTCTTGTTCAAAGTTTGGTGAAAGATCTACCTTACACCAATTTCCTGAATTAGAAAGATTTTTTTGCCTTTAGATCACTCCTCAAAATTTCTTAAAAGGCTTCAAGATTTTAATTTATTCACAACTTAAGACAGATTCTTAGCGAGAGTAGTATGTAAAAGAATCCTCTGTAAAGCTCCTCCTAAAATCCACCTGCTTAGAGGCCTCACCTCTGGAGATTCAGATTTATAATTCTTCATAGAGTCTAGACCTATGAATTTTGAAAAACAGCGCAAAACCCTCAAGTAATTGTGATATGGATCCCTCTGGTTTAGAACCACTTAGCCTGTCATTTGATTTCTATCTTTTTAAAAAGCTTCATCTCAAAGGCCAGGCGTGGTAGCTCAAGTATGTAATCCTAGCACTTTGGGAGGCCGAGGCGGGCGGATCACAAGGTCAGGAGATCAAGACCATCCTGGCTAACATGGTGAAACCCCGTCTCTACTAAAAATACAAAAAATTAGCTGGGCATGGTGGCAGGTGCCTGTAGTCTCAGTTACTTGGGAGGCTGAGACAGGAGAATTGCTTGAACCCGGGAGGCGGAGGTTACAGTGAGCCGAGATCACACCACTGCACTCCAGCCTGGGCAACAGAGTGAGACTCCATCTCAAAAAAAAAACAAACAAAAAACAAAAAAAAAACCACACACACACACACAAAACACATTTCATCTCATGCTCTTATAAGCAACTAAGAATTGTGTCTTTCTTAGAAATTTCTTCATTTCTTGAGTGGATTAAGGGCTCTCTTACCCTCCCAAAGAATAAGCTGTCATAAAACTCTTCTTGAATCTGAATGCCCTAATCATAATGCATTCCTTCGCAATTTTATGTTTACTCTCTAGTAAGAACCATTTCTGCTTAAAGCTTTTTAGAAGACTTTTCAAAAAGTTGGTGTTATAACAAATAGGAAAAAAATATGTTTAAAGTTATAAGACATCACTGAATTATAGTCTCAAATAGCCGTTATGTGATATTTGATAATATCACATAACTGATAATTTAGTTCACACGTTATCTCATTGATATTTTAAGCAAGTTAGGTACACAAAAAGGGGACAGATAACTAATAAATTGCAGAGTGAAATTAGGATTGTTACAAATTCTCTTTTGGTTTCTTGTGTATAAAATCAGGGTAACATTCAGCATACAGCTTCTTAGCAACTCAAATACTTAAAGACACTAGTCACTATAAAGTACTTTCTCAAACTTTTCCATTCCTTTTTTCTCTGTGTGCTTCAGTTTGGCTATTTTTTATTGATTTGTCTTTGAATTCATTAATTCTGTGCTTTCTGGTATATAGTCATCTGTTAAACCCATCCAATGAGTTCTTAATTTTGGGTACTGTATTTTTCACTTCTAGAATGTCCACTAGAATTTTTTTTAACAGATTCCAAGTCCCTGTGACATTCTCCATCTTTTCATCCATTTTGTCCATCATTTCTTTTTTCTATTTCATGTATTAATTATAGTTATTTTAAAGTCCTTTTCAGTTAACTTCAATATTTAGGTCATCTGTGGGTCTGCTGCTATTGTTATATTTATTTATTTTTTCTTTTGACTGTCAGTCACATCTTCTTGCCTTTTTGCATAACTAGTATTTTGTTTGTTTGTATAGTGGACATTTTGTATAAAAGAAAGGTAGAAGCTCCAGAAGATAAAGGGCACCAGACAGGGGTGCCCTTTATCTCTTTAGAAAGGGCAAAACACTTACTATCTCAATATAGTCAGGCATTAAGCTGGGTCTGGGCTGCATTCTAATTTTAGTAAGAGTCAGTTAACCTCTGGTTCCTCCCAGTTCAGGTATGGCACTCCCAAGCTTCTGACTGACAGTTTGACTAGTTTCTGTCTCCACAGCACCAAAAAACTGTAGGAAATCTGGTTTTGCCCTTAAGAGGTTTTGAGTTTGGCTATTTAGTCTCTGAATCCACAAAAAATCTGGCAACTACTATGAGGGAGACATGACTCATGCATATGTGGCACATCCCCTCTCTCTAGAAGAGGAATTGGCAACCTTTTCTGCAAAAGGTTAGTAGTAAATATTTTTGACTTTGTGAACCATATGGTCTCTGTCACAAGTGCTCGACTCTGCCACTGTAGTGTAAGAGCAGCCATAGACAATACATAGATCAATGTGTGTGGGTATGTTCAATTAAAATGTCATTTCTGGACATTGAGATCCAAATTTCATGTAATTTTCACTTGCTATGAAATATTCTTTTGATTTTTTTCAACCATTATGGTTAGCTTGCAGAATATACAAAAATACTGAGTCAGGACACCTCATACAGGCGGATGCCCCTCTGGGACACAGCTTCAAGAGGAAGGATCAGGCAGCAATATTTGCTGTTCTGCAATCTCCGCTGGTGATACCCAGGCAAACAGGGTCTAGAGTGGACCTCTAGCAAATTCCAACAGACCTGCAGCTGAGGGTCCTGACTGTTAGAAGGAAAACTAACAAACAGAAAGGAAGAGCATCAACATAAACAAAAAGGACATCCATACAAAAACTCCATCTGTAGGTCACCAGCATCAAAGACCAAACGTGGATAAAACCACAAAGATGGGGAGAAACCAGAGCAGAAAACCTGAAAATTCTAAAAACCGGAGCACCTCTTCTCCTCCGAAGAATCGCAGCTCCTCCCCATCAATGGAACAAAGCTGGACGGAGAATGACTTTGACGAGCTGACAGAAGTAGGCTTCAGAAAGTCGTTAATAACAAACTTCTCCGAGCTAAAGGAAGATGTCCGAACCCATCGCAAGGAAGCTAAAAACCTTGAAAAAAGATTAGATGAATGGCTAACTAGAATAAACAGTGTAGAGAAGACCTTAAATGACCTGATGGAGCTGAAAACCATGGCACAAGAACTATGTGACACATGCACAAGCTTCAATAGCCGATTCAATCAAGTGGAGGAAAGGGTAACAGTGATTGAATTAATGAAAAATTAACGAAAGAAAGCAAGAAGAGAAGTTTAGAAACAAAAGAGGAAAAAGAAATGAACAAAACCTCCAAGAAATATGGGACTATGTGAAAAGGCCAAATCTATGTTTGATTGGTGTACCTCAAAGTGATGGGGAGAATGGAAACAACTTGGAAAACACTCTTCAGGATATTATCCAGGAGAACGTCCCCAACCTAGCAAGGCAGGCCAACATTCAAATTCAGGAAATACAGAGAACACCACAAAGATACTCCTCGAGAAGAGCAAACACAAGACACATAATTGTCAGATTCAGCAAGGTTGAAATGAAGGGAAAAATGTAAAGGGCAGCCAGAGAGAAAGGTCGGGTTACCCACAAAGGGAAGCCCATCAGACTAACAGCAGATCTCTTGGCAGAAACTCTACAAGCCAGAAGAGAGTGGGGGCCAATATTCAATACTCTTAAAGAAAAGAATTTTCAACCCAAAATTTCATATCCAGCCAAACTAAGCTTTATAAGTGAAGGAAAAATAAAAATCCTTTACAGACAAGCAAATGCTGAGAGATTTCGGCACCACCAGGCCTATTTTACAAGAGCTCCTGAAGGAAGCATTAAACATGGAAAGGAACAACCGAAACCAGCCACTGCAAAAACACGTCAAACTGTAAAGACCACCGATGCCAGGAAGAAACTCCAACAACTAACGGGCAAAATAACCAGCTAACATCATAATGACAGGATCAAATTCACACATAACAATATTAACCTTAAATGTAAATGGGCTGAATATTCCAATTAAAAGACACAGACTGACAAATTGAAGAGAGTCAAGACCCAATAGTGTGCTGTATTCAGGAGACCCATCTCACGTGCAGAGACACACATAGGCTCAAAATAAAGGGATGGAGGAAGATCTAACAAGCAAATGGAAACCAAAAAAAAAAAAGCAGGGGTTGCAATCCTAGTCTCTGATAAAACAGGCTTTAAACCAACAAAGATCAAAAGAGACAAAGGAGGCCATTATATAATGGTAAAGGAAAAATTCAACAAGAAGAGCTAACTATCCTAAATATATATGTACCCAATACAGGAGCACCCAGATTCATAAAACAAGTCCTTAGAGACCTACAAAGAGACTTAGATCCCCACACAATAATAATGGGAGACTTTAACCACCCACTGTCAATATTAGACAGATCAATGAGACAGAAGGTTAAAAAGGATACCCAGGACTTGAACTCAACTCTGCATCAAGCAGACCTAAGAGATATCTACAGAACTCTCCACCTCAACACAACAGAATATACATTCTTCTCAGCACCACATCGCACTTATTACAAAATTGACCACATAGTTGGAAGAAAAGCACTCCTCAGCAAATGTAAAAGAAGAGAAATCACAACAAATTGTCTCTCAGACCACAGTGCAATCAAATTAGAATTCAGGATTAATAAACACACTCAAAACTGCACAACTACATGGAAACTGAACAACCTGCTCCTGAAGCACTACTGGGTACATAACGAAACGAAGGAAGAAATAAAGATGTTCTTTGAAACCAACGAGAACAAAGACACAATGTACCAGAATCTCTGAGACACATTTAAAACAGTGTGTACAGGGAAATTTATAGCACTAAATGCCCACAAGAGAAAGTAGGAAATATCTAAAATCAACATCCTAACATCACAATTAAAAGAACTAGAGAAGCAAGAGCAAACAAATTCAAAAGCTACCAGATGGCAAGAAATAACTAAGATAAGAGCAGAATTGAAGGAGATAGAGACACAAAAAAATCCTTCAAAAAAAAATCAATGAATCCAGGAGTTGGTTATTTGAAAAGATCAACAAAACTGATAGACCACTAGCAAAACTAATAAATAAGGAAAGCGAGAAGAATCAAATAGATGCAATAAAAAAAAATGATAAAGGGGATATCACCACCAACCCCACAGAAATACAAATTACCATCAGAGAATACTATAAACACCTCTACGTAAATAAACTTGAAAATCTAGAAGAAATGGATGTATTCCTGGACACATAAAACCTCCCTAGACTAAACCAGAAAGAAGTTGAATGTCTGAATAGACCAATAAAAGGCTCTGAAATTGATGCAACAATTAACAGCCTACCAACCAAAAAAAGTCCAGGACAAGACAGATTCACAGTCAAATTCTACCAGAGGTACAAGGAGGAGCTGGTACCATTCCTTCTGAAACTATTCCAATCAATAGAAAAAGAGGGAATCCTCCCTAATTCATTTTATGAGGCTAGCATTATCCTGATACCAAAGCCTGGCAGAGACACAAAAACAAAAGAGAATTTTAGACCAATACCCTGATGAACATCGATGTGAAAATCCTCCATAAAATACTGGCAAAACGAATCCAGCAGCACATCAAAAAGCTTATCCACCACGATCAAGTAGGCTTCATCCCTGGGATGCAAGGCTGGTTCAACATACACGAATCAATAAACGCAATCCATCACATAAACAGAACCAATGACAAAAACCACATGATTATCTCAATAGATGCAGAAAAGACCTTTGACAAAATTCAACAGCCCTTCATGCTAAAAACTCTCAATAAACTAGGTACTGATGGAACGTATCTCAAAATAATAAGAGCTATTTCTTACAAACCCACAGCCAATATCATACTAGATGTGCAAAAACTGGAAGCATTCCCTTTGAAAACTGGCACAAGACAGGGATGCCCTCTCTCACCACTCCTATTCAACATAGTGTTGGAAGTTCTGGCCAGGGCAATCAGGCAAGAGAAAGAAATAAAGGGTATTCAACTAGGGAAAGAGGAAATCAAATTGTCCCTGTTTGCAGATGACATGATTGTATATTTAGAAAACCCCATCGTCTCAGCCCCAAATCTCCTTAAGCTGATAAGCAACTTCAGCAAAGTCTCAGGATACAAAATCAATGTGCAAAAATCACAAGCATTCCCATACACAAATAACAGACAATCAGACAGCCAAAGCATGAGTGAACTCCCATTCACAATTGCTACAAAGAGAATAAAATACCTAGGAATCCAACTTACAAGGGATGTGAAGGACCTCTTCAAGGAGAACTACAAACCACTGTTCAATGAAACAAAAGAGGACACAAACAAATGGAAGAATATTCCATGTTTACGGACAGGAAGAATCAATATCATGAAAATGGCCATACTGCCCAAGGTAATTTACAGATTCAATGACATCCCCATCAAGCTACCAATGACTTTCTTCACAGAATTGGAAAAAACTACTTTAAAGTTCATATGGAACCAAAAAAGAGCCCGCATTGCCAAGACAATCCTAAGCCAAACGAACAAAGCTGGGGGCATCATGCTACCTGACTTCAAACTATACTACAAGGCTACAGTAACCAAAACAGCATGGTACTAGTACCAAACCAGAGATATAGACCAATGGAACAGAACAGAGGCCTCAGAAAGAACACCACACATCTACAACCATCTGACCTTTGACAAACCTGACAAAAACAAGAAATGGGGAAAGGATTCCCTTTTTAATAAATGGTGCTGGGAAAATTGGCTGGCCATATGTAGAAAGCTGAAACTGGATCCCTTCCTTACACCTTATACAAAAATTAATTCAAGATGGAATAAGGACTTAAATGTTAGACCTAAAACCTTTTACCTTAGAAGATAACCTAGGCAATACCATTCAGGACATAGGCATGGGAAAGGACTTCATGACTAAAACCCCAAAAGCAATGGCAACAAAAGACAAAATAGACAAATGGAATCTAATTAAACTAAAGAGTTTCTGCACAGCAAAAGAAACTACCATCAAAGTGAACAGGTAACCTACAGAATGGGAGAAAATCTTTGCAATCTACCCATCTGACAAAGGGCTAATACCTAGAATCTACAAAGAACTTAAACATATTTACAAGAAAAAAACAAACAACCCCATCAAAAAGTGGGTGAAGGATATGAACAGACACTTCTCCAAAGAAGACATCTGTGCAGTCAACAGACACATGAAAAAATGCTCATCATCACTGGTCATCAGAGAAATGCAAATCAAAACCACAATGAGATACCATCTCACACCAGTTAGAATGGTGATCATTAAAAAGTCAGGAAACAACAGGTGCTAGAGAGGATGTGGAGAAATAGGAACGCTTTTACATTGTTGGTGGGAGTGTAAACTAGTTCAACCATTGTGAAAGACAGTGTGGCGATTCCTCAAGGATCTAGAACTAGAAATACCATTTGACCCAGACATCCCATTACTGGGTATGTGTTTATTGTGGCACTATTCACAATAGCAAAAACATGGAACCAACCCACATGTCTATCAATGATAGACTGGATTAAGAAAATGTGGCAAATACTCACCATGGAATACTATGCAGCCATAAAAAAGGATGAGTTCATGTCCTTTGTAGCGACATGGATGAAGCTGGAAACCATCATTCTAAGCAGACTGTCACAAGGACAGAAAACCAAACACCGCATGTTCTCACTCACAGGTGGGAATTGAATAATGAGAATACTTGGACACAGCGTGGGGAACATCACACACAGGGGCCTATTTTGCGGTGGGGGAGATGGGGGAGGGACAGCATTAGGAGAAATACCTAATGTAAATGATGAGTTAATGGGTGCAGCACACCAACATGGCACGTGTATACCTATGCAACAAACCTGCACGTTGTGCACATGTACCCTAGAACTTAAAGTAGAATTTTTTAAAAAAATAAAGAATATAGGTTTTGCATATTTATCACCTAAAAAAAAATAGTGAGTCGAGTCAGAATTGGCATATGAGCCATAGTTTCTCAACTTCTGCTTTAGAGGGACATTAATTTTGTAAGACTGTGAGAGATTTCATTCTGCTTTCATCAGATTCTTGAAGAGGTCTATGACACCAAATTTCTAAATTTGTGATTCCCAAAATAACAATTTTCTCCATTAATGTACATGAGATGGTAGAGAACAACCAAACTCATATTCAGAGCCACAACATATAGTTGGACAGTACACCCTATCTCTTCTGTATGGTGATAAGTGGTAGCCATAGCTAGGCTCACTAGGTAAGTGACTTGCTCCTTAAGTATGCTCAGTGAAAATCTGTTTCTCATCAAAATGGCTAATTACTCTAGGCAAATGATAATCATGATATATTTTAATACCCACTGATACCCTTTAGTATGTCCCTGGCATTGTAGTTAGTGCTTTACATGCAATATCTCATGTAATCCTCACAACCATGTGAGAACTGTTATTGTCCCTTTTTTGTTGAATGAGGAGACTGTGGCTTGAAGTGTTTGATAACCTGTCCCAGGTAACAGAACTAGTAAATGCTGGATCTGGGATTTCGATTCAAGTGTTATTCTATAACCTGTGCTCACAATCACTACTGTTTCCCATGGTGAAAAAAAATTGTTTTATTCTACATATGAAATGTGGAAATGGTGAATCCCAAGGTTATACTGTATAATAAACTCCAAATGATATATTGTTATGTACTGGGTGTTGGTATGCCCCAAAAGGTCACATGTTGAGACCCTATCTCCCCCACTGTGATGGTATTAGGAGGTGGGGAGCTTTGGGAAGTGATTAGAATTAGAGGAGGTGATGACGGTGGAACGTTCGTGAATGGGATCAGTAGTGCCCTTATGAATCTTGGGAGAACTTGCTTCCCTCTGCTCTCTGCCATGTGAGAACACAATGAGAAGTAGGCTGTCTACAAGCCAGAAAAGGGCCTTCACCAGAACCTGACCATGCTGGCTCCCTGATCTCAGAATTTCAGTCTCTAGAACTGTAAGAAATAAATATCTGTTGTTTATAAGTCACCCAGTCTATGGTATTTTTTACAGCAGCTCAAACTGACCAAGACATATATGATAAGAATGAGTAGCACTGGCATCTCTTTCTCCCTCTGCATCATCTCGATAGAATGCTTTTCATATACCACGTCACCCAAGACAGGCAAATAAAGGGTTCCAGAATCTAGATGTGTGAACAAAAAGACATTAGCTTTGGAAGGTTTTGGTCCCACTGTTAAGGTGTAGTATGTCTCATCTTCACAAAGATACTCTGGAATTAACAGGCATTTGGAAAAATGACCATACATTATATTCTTGTGAGAATATGGTCACCTGCAGATTATTCAGAGTCTAAAAACTGTAAAACTTGTCTTGATTAGTTAGGAGAGAGGACAGAGGAAAATAGTAAAACTCAAATCAGGTTTGTTATTCAATGACAGTTTTTATGAAGATTAAGTGAGAGGAGGGGGCTGAAATTAGAGACTAAATTCAGGTTTTAAATTAGATAACCTATACACAATGGAAAGAGCTTAGACTCTGATGTCAAGAAGATCTAGGCCATAAACACAACTCTGCTACTCACAAGCTATATGATCTGGGGCAAGTTATTTTAGCTCCCTGAGTCTCAGTCTCTTCATCATAAAATGGGAATAATTACCGATCCAGCAGAGGTTTTTGTTTTGCTTTGTGGGTAAGGGCTGAATGACATAATATACTTCTAGCTCTCTGCATCACAGTATGTGTTTGATAAAGGGTGGATATTATTATTCCCCAACCTCTGAGTTAGTCACCTTTCCTTTGCAATAAGACAACGGGTTTTACAATTCACATTGTACATATAGATAAACCTATGCAAATCCATATGAATACATTGTCAAAATGGTATTAAACACTCTGTCACCTTCTTTGTGATCACAGTAAAATCATGGCAGTATTTGTTTAGAAAGTATAATTGTCACTGTTTGGTTTCACAAAGTATTTATTACCAGTATGGAATACCAGCAACATTATAAGTATTATAATTGATGATATTTCTACTATTCGATGCTGAAAGTTCTTTTGGTGCCTAAACTTAATAAAACTAAACTTAATAAAAATAAAACAGTCTTAAGATTGACAGGGAGACTGATAGGTAAATAGCACAAAAAATGGAAGCTGACATTTCTTTATGTAGGTGTGACTCATCCCTTTAAAATTACAGAATCTAGAAAGGCCCATTTCCCCCACCTGATAAAATAGCTCAAATTTATAAAGTTATATTAAATGCTTCACCCAATCAACGTGTTGGTGCTACTCTATATACTCACATACAAAGATCTATATTATGAACTATGTGGTAATTTAAAGCAATTGCAGGTACCTAAGTACCTCATAACCTATAAAGAAACACAAACCACAGATTGAAAAAGACAAAAATATTTATGGGGAGAACACATCTTAAGTTCAAACCACTAATGATAATGCAATCAAATTATTTAAGAAAAGAATGAAAACAAAATTAACTTATACCCAACAAACCTGAAGTGGATTCTGATTTGGTCTTCGCTTCAGAGCTGAGTTCTGTTGGCAAGGGCACTGAGTGTTTCAAGACGTCAGTTGTTTTTGCAGGTACTTCTATTTCGACAGAGGATCCTAGCTGTTTACCAAACAGATTTTTCCTTCATAAGTAAATCGTTGTAATTCCTTCATCTACTTTCTCATTTTATCCTCGACCTCTGTCCAGTACCCTCATTACAAGCCAACACCCACCCAAACAAAACTCAATGTTGACCGCCTTGCTCCATGTAAACTCTACCTTAGTTTTTTCTTTATATTTAGGGAGTGACTCTTCTTTGCTGCTTTTTGTCCACAGTGATTTAAGTGCTCCAAAAATTTGCTGGCTTGTAGCATATATCTTTTTCCCTGTTACCTAATTAAAACAAAAAGTAAGTCAAATAACATATTTTTAAAAGTTAAAATTAAAAATGTATTTTAGATTTGTCAGGTATTTTATGTGAACACTCAGATCAGAATCAATAAAGATATAAATCTCTAAATCATATAACACAAAGCACCATTTCTAAAATTTTATATGAAAAAATTGTTATGTCATGCAAAGGGTTATAATGTATAATCCGCATTCACACTGTAACATATAAATTTAAAACTATGTCTTTTAAAAAATTTTTTTCAGCTTTAGTGAGATTAGACTGACATATATAAAATTGTATCTATTTAAGGTATATAACATGGTGATTTGATGTAAGTGAAAACTGTATTAACAGAAGTTTGGGGAATATAGTTCGAGATAATAAACTGCTGACTGAGAAAATAAGATTTTTAACATGTTACAAAGTTAATGCTTTTGCTTAAAATTTGATGGTGCTTTCTCCATTCATAAAGAAATAAAAAGCATCAACTAACTCCTCCAAAGAATAATATTCTTTTGCGGTAGAAAGGTAAAATAAACAATGACTGATAAATACACTCAAGAAGAGAATGGGATGCTGGCTGAATTCCTAAAGTTACTGTTATTTTCATTAATCTCTATTTCTCTTTGAAAATCTACTTCTGATTTCTTCTTTTTCCTATTCTTCTCCAATCCTTTTGTTTATTATAGTTAAAGTAATTTCAACAGCCATTGATTTTTCAAGTTTTGAAGATGTTTTGAGGGGTTTTCCAGGATTACAATTTCTACAAACATAAATTTTTTAAAAATTATGTTTCCATCCTCAAATAGAAATATTTATTGTTTTAACTAAGTATATATCTACACTTGAAAAGTTAAGTAATAAACTAATATAAAGAAATTCCTCCTCCTCCCCAAATATAACCTTCGTTAACAGTTATACATATATTCTTCCTGAATTTTCACTCATATATACATTATACATACACAGATTTTAAAACGAATGTAATGTTAATATTTATAGATCTTTCAAAAAAGATGAGGTAAATCTATATGTACTGGCATGAATGAAAGTCCATGATGAACCACTAATTTGAAAAAGTTACAGAACAGATTATACAATCTCAATTAATTTTTCAATTAAATTTTAAAATAAATTACACATTTATTTAGTTTGTTTTCCTTTTCAAATACTTGGGATCACAGTAAACATGTTATTCTGAGATATTATTTTTTTAAAAGCCTGACAATATTTCAAAGGCATGGTTCTATATTACTTTATATACCATAGGTCTACTTTTTAAATTTGCTTCTTAGTTTAGTATTCTATAATGGATGCAACACAATTTGTTGAACAAATTCCCTATTGAGGCACGACGATTTAACAAATCCCCTGTTGGTGAGCATATGGACTGTTTTCCTTTTTGGGGGTAGGGAGATGGCAAGTATAAGCAATGATGAAATTAGTATCCTTATACATACAACTGGGACCATAACCCTTATAGTATTTCCTCAAAATAAATTCCTAGAGCTGAAATTTCTGCACTGAAGAGTACACACATTTTAATTTTTGACAGTATTACCATGTTGCTCTCCAGAAAGTCAGCAATATACTGCAGCAATTTACATTCCCACCAAGAGTATATGTCTGTTTTCCTACCCTATTTACCAACAGTGATATTATAAGTCTTTTAAATCTTTGTCAAATTTAAAGGCTAAAAACCAATATCTAAATGATTTTTCAAATTTGCATTTATTTGTTGATGAAATCAAGTATCTTACGTACATTAGGCCATTTTTGTTTCTTATTTTGTAGACCGCTTGTTCAGGTATTTTTTCATTTTCCCAGAGGGCACATTCATCTTTTGCTCATTGATCTATAGGAGTTCTTAATACATGAAGGATATTAGTACTTTGTCACATATGTTACAAATAGTTTTCCTAGTTTTTCATGTATCCATTAACATTGTGTATGGTAATATTGTAATCTACAGAAATGTATTAATTTTGATGTTGTCAAATATGTCAACTTTTTCTTTGATGGCTTCTAGATTGTAATTTGCTTAAGAAAGCCTTTCCTATCTCAAGATTAAACAGGTATTCCTCTTATTTCTTCTCATACCTTTTATAGTATTCTAGTTTATGGTTAGATGTTTATTCCACCTAGAATTAGTTTTCCCACGATAGTTGGTAAAGGTCTGAGTAATTTTCCAAACAGCCAATTATTCCAACACATTTCTCGGAAAAAAAAAAAAAATCTATCATTTCCATTACACACTGATTTGAAATGCCACCTGTACCACATATCCATCCCTACCCTCATGTGTACAAAGATATACTCAATATAATTGATTGAATATTCTCTTTTGTCTTCTTGATCTATTTTATTATGTATGCTATAGTAACCAATACACAGTAGACAGACAACAAATATTAGGTGAATGAATGTCACACTCCATTCAAATCCAGGGCTTTTGTAGGAACTGAATTAAATTTCTAGATTTTGAAACATCTGCCGTATTTCAACATTTAGTCTTTCATCCAGAAACAGGATATATCTCCAAAGATATTCAAGATTTTTTGTTAAACATTCTTTACATATAAGTGAGATCAAACAGTATTTGTCTTTCTGTGTCTATCTTATTTCACTGAGTAGAATGTCCTCTGGGTTATCCATGCTGTTGCAAATGGCAGAATTTCCATTTTTAATGGCTAAATAGCACTCTGTTGTATATATGTACCGAATTATCTTTATCCGTTTATCTATTGAGAGACACTTAGGTTGTTTCTAATCTTGACTATTGTGAATAATGCTGCAATGAACATGGAGGTGCATATATTTCTTCAAGATACTGATTTAATTTTTTTTTTTTTTTTTTTGGATATATATGCAGAATAGAAGCAGAGAGTAGAATGGAGGTTGCCAGGGGATAGGAGTGAGGTAAATGAGATGTTGGTCAAAGGGAACAAACTTTCAGTCATAAGATGAACAAGTTCTGGGTATATAATGTGCTGCATGGGTGGTGATGGATGTGTTAATTTGATTGTAATAATCATTACACTATATATGTATGTCAAATCATCATGTTGTACACCTTGAATATATTTAATCTTTATTCATCAATTAAATATTGTGAAAATTTAAAAATACCCTTCAGTAAAGTTTGATAGTTTATTTTTCTTTTAAACAGGCATTAAAACATTATTTGGTAAGTCTATTCTTATATTTTACAGCTTTCAAAGACAGACTACTTGTTACTCATTACATAAGTTAATAATAAAAATATTGTGAGGAAAATTATAAAGAGCAAAGAGTAATTCCATCTTGAAGAGTATTTTCAAAATGATGAATAACTGGAGTGAGTCTTTCATTGTTCAAAGGACCTTCTAGACTATCATTTCTTAAACTTTTTAGTATCATAGACACCTTGGAGAAGCTCTTGAAAGCTATAGGCCCTTTCCTTCAGAAAAATACAGATACAGTAAAAAGCTCTCACCTGACATCCTTTTAGGAGACGTGACTGATTAATAAAATGTTTTTTAAATTTATTATAAATGATGTTTGTAGAATGCTGAACATTCATTCCTATCAGGTGCTCTCCAAAATGCTAAGGTACTATCTTTCGGAAGTTGATTAGTATGCTTATCAAGAGTAAGTTCCCTTTTTCCCCAAGTTGCTACATCAGTTTTACTTATAATTAAACAGTCTAAATGTAACATAATATGATAAAATACAATTATAAAAATAATTATTGTTTCTAGGAAAATTAAGTTAAATGCTTCATAAAGACACAAATGTGAATGGCTAAAAAAATAACTGCTATGAAATTAGAGGTGAGCAAGACAATTATAACAGCTGGGAGAAGTAATAAACACCTAAAAGGATTCTGCACTCATCTTTTTTTTAATGTTTTTAATTGTTCATTCTATTTTAAAGGAACCTAATCTGGAAATTGTAGAAGACATACTACAAACATGGCATACCGTTGGAAAGATGTTATAGATCTTTAACCAGTAGACTAATACTCAAAGAAAAGCCCTACTTCAAAACAGAGAAAAGGAAAGACTTTTTTTTTTTTTTTTTTTTTTGAGATGGAGTCTCAATCTGTCTCCCAGGCTGGATGGAGTGCAATGGCGCAATCTCGGCTCACTGCGACCTCTGCTGTCTGGGTTCATGTGATTCTCGTGCCTCAGCCTCCCGAGCAGATGGAATTACAGGCGCCCGCCACCAGGCCTGGCTAATTTTTGTATTTTTACTAGAGATGGGGTTTCACCATATTGGCCAGGCTGAAGAAAGACACTTATGTTTTAATTTGAAGTAAAATTGTGGGTATATATTTTTATATATATTTTTACAACTTGCTGCTTTAACACTTTTGATTAATTGTTAACTACTAGTCCTGATTATGTCAAATAAGGTTTTTCTTGTACACACATGACTTTTCATAAAGTTCTGGAGAGGAGGGTGTGCTACAGACTCTCTAAAGTTCATCATGAATCTCAGGTTTAAAAAATTATATATTTGAATTTTTAAAATATTAAATATGATATTATTATAGTCAAAAGAAAAGCAAGGATTTCAACCCTAAGAATTAAAGTAACAATTATTTACCCCAGAAGAACATTTACAAGTTAATCTCTTATATTAGAAAAATTGCTATTTGAAGTTCAGCAATTCTTTTCTTTCCTTTTGTAAAAGTAAAATTCAATACTTTATTTTAAAAAATAAAAATAAGACACATACTATGATCTCATTCTTACCTGTCTATTCATACATTTGTTTTTCTATCTCTGTGTATGTATGTTAAGATGTCTAGAAGAATATTCCATCCAAATGTGGACATGGATATTTGTATGGATAGATGCATTTTGGGCGATTTTTTTTCCCTAAACTTTCTGAAATATTTAGATTATCTAAAGATAAGCAGGCACAATTTTTAAAAACAACCATGATGTCATTACTCTTAGAAAAAAGAAGAATCAGGGCTGGGCACAGTGGCTCACGCCGGTAATCCCAGCACTTTGGGAGGCTGAGGCAGATGGATCACCTGAAGTCAGGAGTTCGAGACCAGCCTGGCCAACCTGGTGAAACTCCGTCTCTACTAAAATTACAAAAATTAGCTGGACATGGTGGTGGGCGCCTATAATCCCAGCTACTCGGGAGGCTGAGGCAGGAGAATTACTTGAATCCAGGAGGCGGAGGCTGCAGTGAGCCAAGATTGCGCCATTGCACTCCAGCCTGGGTGACAAAGCAAGACTCCATCTCAAAAAAACAGAAAAAAAAAAAAAAGAAGAATCAGAGGAAGCATCATCCACTGGGGGGAGTAATGAACATGGAGGCCAAAAAATCTGAAGCTCAGTATAATGTTGGGCAAATCAGTCACTATGAAACTCCTCTGAGCCACAGTTTCCCTATAGATAAATGAGAAAAGATCAAAGTTGAATTAAATGAGCTTAACGTTTTCTTCTAATACTAGCATTTTATTGATTTCAGTGGTTAATTCCTATGTAAATTATTAAGAAAGTTTTAAAAATAAGTTTACCATGTTATCAATTATTTCAGGTATAAGTAGACTTAATGAATAATGTTCTCTTCCTCTGTTATGAGCTTCTATAGTTTGATCACATTACAAACTACATAGTATACCATATCCTTGACACTCTCAAAATATTGATAGGCAACTTTCTCTACATCAATAGTTAAAGAGATGAAGCAATGGGAATACAAGTACAGAAAGTCCTTCTGGTAACACCACACATTGTTTCAAGCATGAGGGGGATATGTTAACTGTTGGTAATTAAGAGGAGAAGGAAAAGAGGGAGAAAAATGCATAACCCAAAGTTTTCCTTCTCTATCTGAACATGTGTTAAAAATAAAATACTGACAAAAACTGTTCAAATCATTAAAAGAATCTGGATTTGTACTTAAGCTCACAAGAAAAAGACAAAACAACTATAATAAGCATTTATACAGGTGTTTCTTAATTCTAAGTGGTTTCAATATTGAGTTTGTGTGTGTGTGTGTGTGTGTGTGTGTGTGTGTGTGTGTGTTTTACGTTCAAAAACCACTGCAGCCAATCTATCAACTGGTTGTTTCTCATGTCAGGTTAATCTGCTGAACCAAACAGCTGCTAGTATTTTAATCTTCTTTTAAATAAAAATTAAAGTTTATATACCTTAATAATGGAGCAGTATTTCTCCCCATAAATTCTAATTCAGTGTCTCTGAACATAATCCTCAAATCTGCCTTTACATTGTTGAATTATATTTAAACAAATTCATCCTATTAAGAATGGCATTTACCATGCTGAGATGCTAATGTGATTTGGCCAACATGAGAGTTGACACCAACTACATCTCTTAAAATTAAATGTTGAAGGTGCTGTGTAACATTTAAATATTGTCACACTGAGAGTTTAAACAAATACTGAAATGTTGCTATTATTTAAAAAGAACTTACCTTAGCAATTATAATGGACTGAACTGGGTAGCAAACAGTTGCTCCTAAAGTGGCCAGTCCCAGAGGATAAGTAATTTTCTTAAACTTGGAACCTATAAAATGCAAATAAATTATTAAACTCCAAATACATGCCACCAGAGACTTGATGTTCTTATACTGTAATGCTTTCTTTGCTCCCCTGGTAAGCCATCACACTCTGTTAAATTACTTTTTATGTAATTATACCAATCAAGATGGAAGCCAAAATGCCCTTAAGGATCTCAAGTCAATTACCCCTTAGCTGTCATGTCCAATTTAACAAAAGTATTCTCAATCTAATACTGACAATTACCTACACAAAAGGAATGGATGATTTTCTGCTGCTTGAAAGCTAGGTATTTTTCATGTCCTACGAAACCCAAATTTATAACCACAATTTTGCAAGTATCTAATAAAGCATGATAATATAGAGAATTAATTAACTACTGTGTTTGTGACACCATATCAAAGTGAAATGGACTCTCTCTTACGTCTCCTTTTTGATTAAGTATTTAGGAAGGTTAGTTACTCAACTAAATAATCAGCTAAGGACTTTAACAGGTGCATAACTCCTTCATGTCACTGACTTAGAATACTGAATAATAATTGCAAGTAACTTGACATAATTAATGCATATCAAAAAGTGCCTTAACTATGCATCATTTAAGAGTTATTTTCATATCTTTTTTTGGTAACAAAATCCTTTCAAAATATCTTTCAAATAGAATCTCCCTAGGAAATTCAATATATAAAACCTATAAACTTGATGCTGCTGTGACTAACTTTGGGGTAGGAAGCTCTGTATCAAACCCTGGCTGTGTGGCTTTTCCTTTATCCTGATACCACCACTAAACACTTCCATGAAACTAAGGGTTCTACAGAATAGTTTGAAATCCACCACTTTAAGCCATAGCTTAGTTCCAAGTAACTGTTGATTCAAAATAATATGTACGTTAAATGCTTCTCTGAGTATCTTAGACTGTATATATGATCTGGGTAATTGGATGATGGATTTTTAAATTGGGATAAGTACTTTCATGATCTGAAGCAGCTTATACAATCCCTAATCTAAAAAGGGAACAGCCTATCTGGTATATTATACAAATGAAAATGAATGTTTGCAGGCAAATTTGCAGTTTACGTAAGAGAAAAACTAGAGGTCTCTATCGGTCTGGTTTAACTATTATTAAGGAAGCTTTCTATAGTCATGTCTATAATGGACTGAGGTGGGGGGTGGCGGGCGGCCAGGCTGATTCAAACCAGTTTAGCTTTTCTTTAGATTTAGACTTTTGTGGTATGCAGAAAGAGGGTTTAAGTATATTAAAATGTCCTAAGTTGCTCCTTTACTCTAGTCCTGCTCGCTGTTATTCCATTACCTATAGTTAAATTTCTTATTTTATAATTCTAATATCTCTTGATGTAAGTTCCCTTGACTTAACCAAATTCCCCTAATTGTGCTGCTCCTAAACATAGCAGGTGGCAGTTTTTCTTTATGTGTCATTTTAAATATTTTAAAAAGACTTACAGTCATCCTCTCTTTACCTGATAAGAGAGGCCAGTCTGCAAGAAAAAACTACTCTGATATTTGCTGTTCTCCTCTATTTTTAAATAAAATGCATCCTGACAAGCAAATACTAAGGGATTTCATCACCACCACACCAGCGTTGCAAGAGCTCTCAAAGGAGCACTAAACATGGAAAGGAAAAACCATTACCAGTCACTACAAAAACACACTGAAGTACACAGACCAATGGCACTATGAAGCAACTACATTAACAAGTCTGCAAAATTAACCAGCCAGCACCATTATGACAGGATCAAATTCACACATAACAATATTAACCTTAAATGAAAATGGACTAAATGCCCCAATTAAAAGACACAGGATGGCAAGCTGGACAAAAAGACAAGACCCATCAGTGTGCTGTATTCAAGAGACACATCTCATGTGCAAAGACACACACAGACTCAAAATAAAAGGATGGAGGAAAATTTACCAAGCATATGGAAAGCAGATAAAAATCAGGGGTTGCAATCCTAGTGTCTGACAAAACAGACTTTAAACCAACAGATGTCAAAAAACACAAAGAAGGACATTACATAATGGTAAAGGGTTCAATTCAACAAGAAGAGCTAACTATCCTAAATATATATGCACCCAATACAAGAGCACCCAGATTCATAAAGCAAGTACTTAAAGACCTAAAAAGAGATACAGACCCACACATAATATAGTGGGAGACTGTAATACTCCACTGTCAGTATCAGACAGATCATCGAGACAGAAAATTACCAAAGATATTCGGGACTTGAACTCAACTCTAGATCAAGTGGACCTGATAGACATCTACAGAACTCTCCACTCCAGGAAAAAAACAAAAACAAAAACAGAATACACATTTTTCTCAGTGCCATGTGGCACTTACTCTAAAATTGATCACATAATCGGAAGTAAAACACTCCTCAGCAAATGTAAAAGAACTGAAATCATAACGTCTCTCAGACCACAGCACAATCGAATTAGAACTCAAGATTAAGAAACTCTCTCAAAATCGCACAACTACATGGAAATTGAACAAGCTGTTCTTGAATGACTTCTGGGTAAATAATGAAATTAAGGCAGAAATCAAGACGTTCTTTTAAACTAATGAGAACAAAGAGACAACGTGCCAGAATCTGCAACGCCGCTAAAGTAGTGTTAAGAGGGATATTTATAGCATTAAATGCCCACATCAAAAAGCTAAAAAGATCTCAAATTGACATCCTAACATGACAACTAAAATAACTAGAGAACCAAGAGCCAACAAACCACTGAGCTAGCAGAAGACAAGAAATAACCAAGCTTCAGAGCTGAAGGTGACAGAGGCACAAAAATCCCTTCAAAAAAAAAAAAAAAAAAAATCAACAAATCCAGGAGATGGTTTTATTGAAAAACATCAATAAAATAGACTGCTAGTTATACTAATAAAGAAAAAAGGAGAGAATATTCAAATAAACACAATCTGAAATGATAAGGAGGATACCACCATTGATCCCACAGAAATACAAAACACCATCAGAGAATACTACAACCACATCTATGCAAATATACTATAAAATCTAGAAATGGATAAATTTCTGGACGCATACACCCTCCCAAGACTGAACCAGGAAGAAGTTGAATCCCTGAATAGGCCAGCAAAAAGTTCTGAAATTGAGGCAGTAATAAATATTCTACCAACCAAAAAAACCCCAGGACCAGATGGATTTACATCTGAATGCTATCAGAGGTACAAAGAGGAGCTGGTACCATTTCTTCTGAAACTATTCCAAACAACTGAAAAGGAGGGACTCCTCCCTAACTAATTGTATGAGGCCAGCATCATCCTGATACCAAAACCTGGCAGAGATACAACAAAAAAAAGAAAAAGAAAACTTCAGGCCAATATTCCTTATGAACATCAATGCAAAAATCCTCAATAAAATACTGGCAAACCAAATCCAGAAGCTCATCAAAAAGCTTATCCACCATGATCAAGTTGGCTTCATCCCTGGGATGCAAGGCTGGTTCAACATATGCGAATCAATAAATGTAATTCATCATGTAAAAAGAACTAAAGACAAAAATCACATGATTATCTGAATAGACGGAGAAAAGGCCTTTGATAAAACTCAACATCCCTTCATGTTAAAAACTCTCAATAAACTAGATATTGAAGGAACACACCTCAAAATAATAAGAGCCATTTATGACAAACCTATAGCCAATATCATAATGAATGGGCAAAGCTGGAAGCATTCCCCTTGAAAACTGGCACAAGAAAAGGATGCCCTCTTTCACCACTCTTATTCAACATAGTACTGGAAGTTCTCGCCAGGGCAATCAGGCAAGAGAAAAAAATAAAGGGTACTGAAATAGGAAGAGAAGAAGTCAAATTATCTTTGATTGCAGATGATATGATCCCTGTATCTAGAAAATCCCGTCAACTCAGCCCAAAAGCTTCTTAAGCTGATAAGCAACTTCAGCTAAGCCTCAAGATACAAAAATCAATGTCCAAAATTTGCTAGCATTCCTATACACCAACAACAGGTAAGCAGAGAGCCAAATCACAAATTAACTCCCATTCGCAATTGCCATAAAAGAATAAAATACTTAGGAATACAGTTAACAGGGGAAGTGACAGACCTCTTCAAGGAGAACTACAAACCATTGCTCAAGGAAATCAGAGAAGACAAAAACAAATGGAAAAACTTTCCATGCTCATGGATAGGAAGAAACAATATCGTGAAAATGGCCATACTGCCCAAAGGAATTTACAGATTCAATGCTATTCCCATTCAGTTATCATTGACATTCTTCACAGAATTAGAAAAAACTATTTTAAAATTCACATGGAACCAAAAAAGAGCTCATATAGCCAGGACAACCCTAAGCAAAAAAGAACAAAGCTGGAGCCATCATGCTACCTGATTTCAAACTATACTACAAGGCTACAGTAGCCAAAGCAGCAAGGTATGTGTACAAAAATGGGCACACAGACCAATGGAACAGAATAGAGAACTAAAACCACACATCTACAACCATCTGATCTTTGACAAACCTCACAAAAACAAGCAATGGGGAAATGATTCAATATTTAATAAATGGTGTTGGGAAAACTGGCTAGCCATATGCAGAAAACTGAAATTGGACCCCTTCCTTACACCTCATACAAAAAGTAACTCAAGATGGATTAAAGACTTAAAACATAAAACACAAAACTATAAAAACCCTCAAAGAAAATATAGGCAATACCATTCAGGACATAGGCATGGGCAAAAATTTTATGATGAAATCACCAAAAGCAATCACAACAAAAGCAAAAATTGACAAATGAGATCTACTTAAACTAAAGAGCTTCTGCACAGCAAAAGAAACCATCATCAGAGTGAACAGACAACCTATAGAACGGGAGAAAATTTTTGCAATCTATCCATCTCACAAAGGTCTAATATCCAGAATCTACAAGGAACTTAAGCAAATTTATAAGAAAGAAACTAAGAACCCCATTTAAAAATGGGCAAAGGACATGAACAAACACTTCTCAAAAGAAGACATACATGTGGCCAATAAACATGAAAAAGAGCTCAACATCACTGATCATCAGAGAAATGCAAATCAAAACCACAATGAGATAATATCTCACACCAATCAGAACAGCTTTTACTAAAGTCATAAAATAACAGATGTTGGTGAAGTTGTGGAGAGAAATGAATGCTTTCACATTGTTGGTGGGAATGTAAATTAGTTCAAACATTGTGGAAGATAATGTGGTGATTCCTTAAAGATTTAGAACTGGAAATACCATTTGACCCAGCCATCCCATTACTGGGTATATACCCAAAGGAATATAAATCATTCTATTATAAAGATACATGTATGCATATGTTCACTGCAGCACTATCCACAATAGCAAAGACATGGAATCAACCCAAATGTCCATCAATGATAGACTTATAAAGAAAATGTGGTACATATACACCATGGAATACTATGCTGCCATAAAAAGGAATGAGATCATGTCCTTTGCAGGGACATGGATGAAGCTGGAAAGCCATTATCCTCAGCAAACTAACACAGGAACAGAAAACCAAACACTGCATGTTCTCACTTGTAAGTGGGAGCTGAGCAATGAGAAGACATGGACAGACGGAGGGGAACAACACACACTGGGGCCTGTCATGGGAGGGTGGCGGGAGGACAGCATCAGGAAAAATAGCTGATGAATGCTGGGCTTATACCTCGCTGATGGGTTGACAGGTGCAGAAAACCATCATGGTACACGTTTACCTATGTAACAAATCTGAACATGCTGTACATATACCCTGGAACTTAAAATATAATTTTTTAAAACAAAGGTAAAATGTCTCCTGAGATTCATTATATTTATGTCACTATCTATTAAGAGGTTGAGATCTCCAATTTGAAAAACACTGGGTTAGACTATTCTAGCTCTGACATTTGGAAACACGGTGAATGACCTACGGAACATTTTCTCTTACAAGAATGGTATAAGTATTTTACTGAGAAACGGAGTAATACGTTTTGGACAATTTCCTTCAAAATTTAATTCTTTGAGTCTTATTGTTTTATATTGTGATCTTGGTTTTTAATTATTTCTTACTGAATAATTTATAATACCTATTCAATTAGAAGTTGCTTGCCTACTATAATAAGAAATAGGATATAGGGAGGCATTCATATTAGCTATAGGGAGAGAGTTATGTCCATCCAGATGATATCTATATCTATATCTATATCTATGAACATTCTACCATCCTCTCATGTATATGCTATATATATATGTTATACATATATCTGTTATATATGTTATATATATGAGAGAGAGAGAGAGAGATATATATGTTAGAGTTAGGATGCTAGAATGTTCTTATAATTGCACAGCAGTTTTGTACCTAATTATGCCTTGAGTTGAGGCTTTTAGGACTATAGCTGGAAAAACAAACTACAAAGTACCTGACATCAGATTCCAGACTGGCTCAGAGCTGTGCCTTCCAAATATAAGCGATTTAGTTTGGGGACAATGTTTGCCAACTGGAGTGTGGACAAAGGATGACTGAAAGGTGACCAAAATGGCTAGTGACTAGAGAACTACACTAGCTTAGTAAGGGCTTGGAGAAATGAAAACCCTGTATACAAATTTTCATAGCAGCTCTATTCCTAATGACCAAAAGCTGGAAACAACCCAAATGTCCAACAGGTAAGTGATAAAGTAAACTGTGGCACATCCATATTAAGAAATACTACTTAGTAACAAAAAGGAACAAGCTATTGACACATGCAACAATCTTGATAATCTGAGTGAAAGAAGCCAGTCTATGTATGATTCCATTTAGATGGCATTCTCAAAAAGGCAGAGCTAGAGTGACAGAGAACAGATCAGTGTTTCTGGGAGTTAGAAGTGGGAAGAAGGTCTGACTACAGACAGATAGCATGAGGTACTTTTTGAGAATAATATAACTGTTCTGTATCCTGGTTGTGGTGATGGTTACATGACTCTATGTATATATTAAAACTGATAGAATTGTATGAATCTACTGTCATAATTTTGAAATAAAATTTTTTTGAATATACAGCTGTTCCTATTAAAATTATAATCTGTCATTTTGTTTTCCAGGTAACTTTTTTTTAAGACCTTAAGAGTCGCTAACTACCGAAAAAATTTCTTGAGAGTTTTATCTTAACGTAAAAATATATACTAATCACTCAAACTAATTTTCTCAATCATGACCCCCCATATTCTGGGGGCTACTTTAAAGATTTGAGACAGAGATACTGATATATGAGATAAAATTTTATTTTCTCTTGGTCTCATCCTGACCAATGTTGTTAGAACTGACATGGTATCTCATTCTAGTTTTTATCTGCATTTCCCTAATGACTAACGACGTTGAACTGCCTTTGGAATAGCTATAGTTTTGAAAACACAAAGTCCTTATAAAAGTAAGCATGCTGTAATACAGAATCTAAAAATCTTTACAGTAGCCTATCCAGATAATATTCAATAAAGCATATGAGGTTTTCTTATGATCGTAAAATTCAGAAACTAATATCGTGGCATTAAGAGAGAATATGCTCTTAAAAACCCTACCTTTTCTCGCTGAAACCAAGCCCGCCAATCCTGAAACTGTAATAACTCCCATTTTCGGAAGAAAGTCTCGAGGAGGATTCTTCAGATAGACATAAGCATCTCAAGAAATCAGTTAAAAATTAACATAAATAACTGAATTCTACTGGGCATTCTATACAGTTATGATGCAGGAAGGTTAAAGAGATTCGTTAAGATAATAATAAGGTTTAAACATTCTTCAAAAGAGCTATATATAATGACGATATGAGTAGCAACCTAAAAAACTAGATATATTTACTTGTTACGAAATAACATTTTCCTTCTATAGGTGATTTAATATTTCTTTTCTTAATGATACCAGTGGTTATTACTATAAAGAAATGTAATGCTAGAGGACACATCTTAATATGGGTTACCATAAGGTGAATTTCTGACAGTGTATGTATTATATCTCTATAACGAACATGCTTCTGCCCTTATCTGTTCAAACACTGGTAGCCTCCAGTGAGAACCGAAATAGATACTTTATAAAGGAGTTTTGAATAATAGTTTAAGGATATACACAGCTACTAGACCTTGCTTGCCACTACTCCCTAATAATCTCGAGACAGCCACTGCTGTTGGTTAATCATCACTGGGCCTAGACAAAAAGTAGATGAAGAGTAGGTGAAAGTCCAGATTTCTTGGCTTTCTATATATTTAAATTGTTTCTAGTTCCAAAAGTATACTTTTCTATCATAGTTAATTATTTAATGGCAATCACATATTTAATCCTATTCCTAATGATTGATGAGGAATATAATTTTGCATTTATTCCTAATACATGAAATAATGATAATTCAAAAACAAGTCATCAACTTCATGGAAACATTCAAAATTTTAGCTCATCTTTCTATCTCCCATACATATTTACTATGACAACTGGCATAAGCCAAGAATATTAGAAAGCTGTATCTGTTGCTAAATACCATTAACAAGCTAGAGTCAAATAAAATTGCTTTTTAAACATTAGCTTAAATATTCCAGGGTTAGTGATTGCTATAACATTTCCTAGCAGTTGACAGCAAAATACAATGTATTTTAACAGCAAATAGCACTTAAACTAATTAGCAACAATGGAGACATGTTTTTAATTTATGCTTTATGATATATATTATAGACTTAGTAGTTAAAACAGACCTCAGTTTGTATCCTGGCACTACCACTTGTAGTTATGTAACCTCAATAACCTACTTAACCTTTCTAAACCTCAGTTGCCCTCATCTGTAAAATGGGAATAATTATAATACCAATACTAACAAAATTGTGACAAAAATTATGTAAAATGTTTAGTACAACACCTTAGCCAATAATAATTGCTGAATAATGAATACTATTGCTTTGCTATTATTACCAATAAATTGCTATAGAGAGTATCTTCTGAGTTGGCAAATGCATGATAATGGGTAACATACCAAGTTTATTTTTCTCATATTTAAACAAAGCAATTTAAAAACACAATACAACATTTCTAATTATTTACTCACCTACCTTTTCCAAATTGTACTGTATCCATTATCCCATTTTTCACAAAGACATAAACACCCTAAGCAAAAAAAAAAAGGGGAGGGAGAAGACACCTGCATTTCTGAAGCTGTTGATAATGAGACAAAATTGCCTGCACCTCCGAGATTATATTAAAAGGATGACTTAGCATTATGCCCAAATCTAAATCCAGCTTTCCTGTGTATTTACTATCAGAATACTCATTTAACTTAGCTTGTTTTCATTTTCTGCTTTTCATTCTATTTAACATGGATAACATTTATACCATTTTTCTCATATAAATGGATGTCTATGAAATAATCAGAGCAGAAATGATAGTGAAGAAAATAAAGATCTATCATTTTATGTTATAATGAACTAGAAAAATAAATGGAATTTAAATAAAACAAGAAGGGAGGTATATTTCAGTTTAGAAGCAACATCTGATTAATAAAGATGCAGTAGCAATAACATAATGATTTGTGGAGGGAAAAAAAGAACAAAAAGTCTAAAGCAAAGGGCTTCATCTTCCTCCTTTTTCTTATTGTGCATTAGAATGAGGAAAAAAAAAAATCTAAATTACCTCAGGACAGAAATCATCCTACATAGACTACTGTTTTTCCTGTTTTTAAACAGGAACATAAATTCTCTAGAAATCAAAACTATGTTAATCCATCGGAGGAATTAAAGTTTTAAAGCAAATCTTTAACTTTACCTGTCTCTAAACTGATTTATTTTAGTGCAAAAGAGTGTTAAATATATTTATTGAGTGCTAGGTATTATCTCACTTATATAAGAAAAAAAAAAAAGGAAGTCACAAAATGATTTACTCATGGTCATATTGTACTCTGTTGATGGAACCAGAAAACACAATCCAAATATATGGTCTTCTTCTCTGAACCAGCTGCTATGAAACCATGGGATAAAAACAGAACAAAAAAGACTTTCGAAGCAGAGAAAATAGAGATTATTATATTGGACAGGGAAGAAATAAGTTTTTGTTATAAAGATAGCTTGGTTTTGTAATTTTATCTTAGATATTTTAATGGTTATCAGAGAGATGCAGAGGTTCATCTTGGTTTAAAATTGTACAAATCAGCATAAATGCTAACTGCTATTGAACTACTTTTCTGTAGGGACTCTCTTGAGAATATTTCACCTTCAAAGTTAAAATATCTATTGACCAGTCGATTGGGAATCATTTAACCATTAAGTCATCTTTCAAAAAAATTTTTTTCTTATCTCTGCTAAAGAATTCATTTTTACCACATGGGGTCAGTGCTATCTAAATTTCAAAACACTAAGCTAGCAGTAGTAGAAATTGAATTTGCTCTACATGATTCAAGGTTTAATGTGGAACAAATTTGAGTCAGACGTAATTTTTAAAGAATAGATTACATTTTTAGGGGAAAATTAGAAAAAAAAAAGTGTTTACATTTAGGACAAAATGCATTGGAAATTGTCTTTTTTCAACCTATTTGTTTGAGCATATTAATGGAATAAAACATTCTTTTGAGTCTTAAATTGGATGATAGTTACAATAGCAATTTAAAGACCTCTCAGGAACATTTTATCTCACTGAAGAAAAATTTGAGAACATTATGGAAAATTACGTCTCAGGAAGCTTAAGTCTGAATCATCTAGCTATTGGCATATAGTCATAGGGACATGATTCAGACCATAATTGGTTAAGGTATTTCCCTCTTAGAGCAAACTATTAGTAGTGTGTAGTACAACTAGTACCATAAAAATTGTATGACAAACACAAGTTTTCAAAAATAACATCATATATTTATCAGATATTTGAATGAAATATCATCTGGAATTATCAGAGTTCATTGATTTGGTATTTCACCTAAGCATACATTATTTTTTATAAGCTCATTAGATTTCTTTTTAAAGATAATGGATAGAAGAAACTAAACAAGAACAGTGGTTCACCATCAGGCTATAGTTGGGGAAAAGTCACATGGTTACTAGGTCAGAATGATGAAAACACTGGTACCAACATTAAGACACTGACACTGGAGATACCAATGCTAACACAATTATGTTTATGTGATGATAAAGGAACATTAGTGTTGTATCAGCTTACTCCACCACTCTACTGATGGATATCACTAATTGAAGGCTAAGCATTAAAGTCACGTGTATTCTAGCTTGCCCAATAGCTTACTGCAGCTAGAATGGTCTTATGGGCTAACCCCAACAAGTAAACAACACTTTGCTTAGCCAAAGAAGAAAATATTCAGAAGTAATCTCAGAACTTCACATAAAAAGTGAGGGATACTGTGTACATGCTAGGTGACACAAATGCTTGCTGAACTACTTTAATTTATGCAGTAGGGGTACAGTAGGTTCAATACAGCCACAAATTATTTGCTGCTACTTCTACTGAGAATTGGCATCTAATTCCCTTCCCTTTAAAACGAAGCTGGCCTTAGTGACTTAACAATAGAATGCTGTAGAAGTGACTTTCATGGACATCTGATGATAGGCAAAAAGCCTGACAAATTCTGCCTAGGGCCACTTGTAACATTGTCTTTAGGAGCCCTGAACTACCCATGTTAAGTTATATCTGACCTATTTGAGATCACCATGCTTGAGAGGCCATGTGTAGGCGTTCTAGTCAATAATCCCAGTTGAACCCAGCCATCCAGCCATCTTTAAAAAGGTGCCAGATATGCAAATAAAGCTGTCTTGGACTGTCTAGATCAGCTCATTTGCCAGATGAACACCACTGGGCCACCTCTGTCAATGTCACATGCAACAGACAAATCATCTGTCTGAACTCAGATCAAATTTGTGACTTACAAAATCATAAGATGTAACATAATGGTTGTGGTTTTAAGCCACTAAGTTTCGGATTAGTTTTCTACACATCAATAGGTAACTGGAACAATTAAATCAGAAACCTCTGATATTAAACCACTACCAGAATTGACTTACCTTGCACCAGCCAATATAACAACCAGTTGCAGTCCGGATGGAAGCAAAGCCCATTTGTAAATGACCAGGCTGCTCTTCAACATATTTAGACTGAAGCGGTGGTGCAGTATATATGGGGAGCTATAGGCAAAAAATGTTCATGTCAAAAACATAAAATAGCTGGACTGTCCGTAACAGCAGTATGGCAGAACAGGAATCCTAATCAGCCTTCTTCCTAAAAACAACTAAAAATGCTGATAAAATACTTTGAAAAAACCATCTTAAATACAGGAATGATGTGGTAGACTATTTAAAACCCAGAAATTAAAAGATGCCAAATATAGTATAATATAGTGGTTCTACTCTTACGTATATTTAGAGAAACTACTGTTTTTGCACACCTAGAGTTATGTATAATAATGTTCACAGCAACATTTTAATTACAACCAACCCAATGTCCATCCACAGTAAAATGGATACATTGGGGCATATTCGTACAAAGAAATATTAGAAATTAGGGGGTAAATATAAAAATTACAGCAACATGGAAAACTTTGGATGAATTTCAGGAATATAAGTTTACATAAAAAAACCCAAAAAACATATTGCTTAGCAATACAGACATATAAGGTAAAATTTAAAAGTAAAGGAGGGGAATAAGAGTAAAAATTCCGGGTAATGATAACCTCTGAATGGAATGAAATGGGAACACAGGGGATTTTGTTTTCCTTTAAATTGGGTAGTAGGCACACAGCTGTACATCATCATCATATTATTATTATTATTCATACCTTTCATATTTTGAACAGCCTTTTTATTCTAATTAGTATTTAATAAAAACAAACATACACAAAAGAACAATGAAAAATTTAACCAGGTAGGGACTTACTTCCTTTTAAAAAAAAACATTTTTTTTTTTTGGCTTTCATATTTAGGGTATAAATCATGCTATGAAGCTTGGTGTTTCATGAAGATATAACTGGAAAGAATCAAGTTTACAAATCAACAGCAAGGGAACTAGATGATTAACGACTTTGGATTTGGTCCTCTATCAACAACAAACATGAAACTATAGTTAACACTATATTGTATTCTTGAAAAATGCTAAGAGTGGGTATAAAATGTCCTCATCACAAAAATGATAACTATTTAAGGTAATACATATATAAAATGAGTTAGTCATTCCATAATGTATATATATTTCAAAGCATTATGCTGTACAAGGTAAATGCATACAATTTTATGTCAGCTTTTTAAATTAAAATTTAAAAGACATATAAACCATAAGACAGTGTCAGTTTGGTAAAGTTTTTCCAGTAGTAAGTCAGAAAAGTCTTGCTTTACCATTAAATGGCTCTTTACTTCCCATACCAGGATTAAAGAGTTAGTGTTTATCTTTCTAGACTAATACTTAGATTTAAATTCACCACATTGGCAACTGTGTGTAATTAGGAAGGTGAGAGATGCATATTTTATATTAAAGATGCATTTTATATATAAAAAGCAGGTGCACTGCAAGTAGAGAAGTTTCCCCTCTCCCCTAGAAAGGAGAGATATATGTGGATGTACTGGTGTTAGAGTGGGCAATGTTATTTACTTACATGTTTGTCCATCATGTTTCTATCCTCTCTATTATTTACACATCCCAATTCCAAACTTTACTACACTCATTGTTCTTATTCTCTCCTCTGTCCCCATCAAAATCTGCTGATTAAGTTTTCTTTTTTTTTTTTTTTTTTTTTTTGAGAAAGGGTCTTGCTTTGTCATCCAGGCTAGAAACAGTGGCATGAACACAGCTCACTGCAGCCTCAACCTTCCGGGCTCAAGCAATCCTCCCACCTCAGCATCCTGAGTAGCTGGGACTACAGGCACACCCCCAACAAACCTGGCTAATTTTTGTATTTTTTTGTAGAAACGGGGTTCCACCCTGTGGCCCAAACTGGTCTCCAATTCCTGAGCTCAAGCAATCCGCCCACCTTGGCATCCTAAAGTGCTGGGATTATAAGCATGAGGCACCGTGTCTCACGGATTCAGGATCTTTATCTGTTGCCAATTGTAAACAAAATTTTGTATATGTAGTTTTCTAGGAACAGCATTCAAAGTTCTTATCAGACTCTCAAAGGGGTCAAAATGGTTAAGAACCAGTGTTTTAAAGTATTTTCCTTCTAAGGCATGGGCGTAGTTGAAAGGTTTTTTTTTTTTTTTTTTTTTTTTTTTTTTTTTTTTTTGAGACGGAGTCTCGCTCTGTCGCCCAGGCTGGAGTGCAGTGGCCAGATCTCAGCTCACTGCAAGCTCCGCCTCCCGGGTTCTAGCCATTCTCCTGCCTCAGCCTCCCGAGTAGCTGGGACTACAGGCGCCCGCCACCTCGCCCGGCTAGTTTTTTGTATTTTTTTTTAGTAGAGACGGGGTTTCACCGGGTTAGCCAGGATGGTTTCGATCTCCTGACCTCGTGATCCGCCCATCTCGGCCTCCCAAAGTGCTGGGATTACAGGCTTGAGCCACCGCGCCCGGCCGTAGTTGAAAGGTTTATGATGACAGGATTTCAGCTCTACTGTAAGAATTTTAAGAGCTAGCCAGTAGGATGTTACTATAGTCTCCACTGAGAAGAGCATTCTCACTATAAATTTTGGAGGCCTAGGGGTTAAATGCCACTTATTGTATAGACAGAAATTGTTTGTTCTCATTTCGAAATTATGATTACATTTAGTAAGCTATAAAACCACATTTAAAATTAAATTGAACCAAAGTAATCAAAACTCTCAAATCAGTATTTTTTCCGTTATTTCTCAGTGACAACAAGCAAATGACAAGAAAATAAGTACAATTCATCTCATAGAGGGATTTTAAAAAGAAATGTTCAGGGATGTCTAGGGCTGGCTATTTACATGCATTCTAATTGCCAGTCATTTTACTGATCTGAACACTATAGATTTCATGGTTAAAAAAATGATTGTCTCATGGTCCTACAGAGTTTCCTATTAAAGAGAGATTTAATTATGTTCACTAGATGGCATATAAGGCAGGATTACATTGAGAATATTTAAAAAGACGCTTAGTGAGAAGAGTTGAACTAAAACAGATTTTCTGTTTAGCTACAAGTTTACCAAAAGATTCAAATAACCAAATAACTAGAACACTTCATTCATAAAGTATTCTGGTTTAGTAGAAGCATTATTATAGATTTAAACAGAAGTACAGCTCACTTTACACAATAAAAGTAGCTAGAAATGTTGCACATAAATCACATTTTAATCCCTTCAGAAATTCTACAGTCCTCAAGGATTGGATCCTGACTTTGTGTATAGTCCCTAGCACGTAGTTGGCAACCAGCTTTGTTTAATGAGTAATTCAATTAAATGATATTTAAAATGTACTTGGGGAATACAATAAATACCAAGGAATACTGTGTATTCCATAATAAACAGCACTACTTTATTTTAAAATTTCAAAAATTAAATTCAGTCATTAGGGATTTATCTTCCTACCTAGATTTGAGCTGTCCAGATATGGGAGTGTCAAGGAAGCCTTAAAATCAACATCCTCCTAAGATTAATAAAAAGAAAAAATTAAAAAAATACTTAGAATCAGTTAGCGGGTAGGGAAATGGCTCTACCCTAGACCATTAATGAAAATAAACTTTAGTAATTAGAACAGTGCCTCACAAATATATAAGAGGAGCTTAGAAAATATTTTTGGTTGAATTTATGAATATTACCTTTATGCATGTTAGTTTGGCAATATTATCACTTTTTTGTGCCTTTTGACCTACACTTCTGCTTCTAGAAATTCATTCTAAGGAAATGGTTATAGACGTATATATAGATTCAACACAAAGTGGTTCAACAAGTACTGAATACAATAGCAATAGCTGGAAATAGTCTACATTTCCAAAAATTTATGAAAATTTTACATTTATTTGATGGTAGTACATTCATACAACAGAATACTTATGACACCATTAAGAGTTCTGCCCAATGTCATCTAACTAGTCAGTCATGGAAGCAGGATTCAAATTCAGGCCTGATTCAAAAACATACTATTAATTGTGTAGATAAACCTTAGGGATGACTTAAAGTGGGAAGAGATAAAAAGCACAATGATGAATAGAATTAGTAACCACAATTACAGCTCAACAGGCTGGCATGATAAGCCAGATCAACAAGGTAAAATTTAAACAGGTATAAATATACCTTCAACAAGTCCAAAAAGTTCAAATGCCTAAGTACAGACTGGGATGAGGCATACCTTACTGGTAGTCCATGTAAAAAGGCTTAATGAATTTTAGAGAACCACATGCTTACTGTATCACGGTCAAAGGCTGCTTATGAGCATGGTTGATTTTGAGCGCTCAAACATAAAAACTAACACGATATTAGGCAGCATTAATAGAAATATAACATCTAGAAGAGGAGAAGTCAGAGACTGACTCTGTCCTGTAGCAGTCAAAACACCTTGGTTCATACATCCAAGTCATGGCACCAAAAACCAAAATGCTTTTTAAAAACAAAAACAAAGTACTTACACCTGAAGAAAACTATCCTGAACATGCTTGGCAGAGGCTGATCATGATAGTGAGGAACTCAGAGCTGTGATGTATGAGAAATGGTTGAGGCAACTAAATGCTTTAAAATGTTTATCCTGGAAGCAAAATTACTTAAAGTATAACTGATATTTAAAGGCTTGTTTTTTGAAAGAGAGAAGTTTTCTGTTTGGCACCAATGCAAGAGATACAGTACCAACAGGTAGAAGTGATTATGAGACTAATTTCTGTCTGACATAAGGAAAGGACCTTACATTAAATGAGAGTATTTAGAAAATGGAATGGGCTCCTTAGACTCCTTTATCTAGAGTTTCATTCACGTAGAAGATATATGGCCACTAAATGTGCCTGCTATAGAGGGAATTACAGTACCATACAGAAGGTTGATCTAGAAAGCATCTAAGGTCACTTCCAAAACTGAGATCTTAATGAATCTCTTAAACTGAAGTTTCCTAATACTGAATGTACCTGTATACGTTTTTCAAGAAAGAAAAATCAGACTGCCTAGAACGTCTAACACCCTCTACTACTTATTGATTATTCATTAAGAAAAACCACCAGTTGTTTTTCATTGGAGTTAGAATTTTAGATGTTTGAGTTACATATTGTCTTTTGAGATACTTCATAACTATTTCTCTCAACTTTTAAAACCTACCTAACAAAGACTTCTAAGACATTTTTGATGAGTAAAGATAATTCTAAAAAATATAGCTTTTGTGTTATCTTGATATTATACAAAGTTCATAAACCTTTGTAGGCAAATTACCTGCTCTGGTTTCACTAGCTGCTTTTTGGATTCCTCTTCTTTGACTGCATGTACACTTACAGATGCATATATCAGACCTGCAGGCATGGTTGTCAGTTTTCCCATCTGAGAAAGATATATCAAAAATACCTTTTTAGTTGAAAAGCTTTCCATCTTCCATTTCCTAATAAATTCTGGAAGAATCTCAGGTAATCTATTGGTTTCACTGTAATATATTAAATATTCAAACACTCCAAATTACTTCATACATTTTTAAGACACAGTTCATAAAATTATCTTCTCATACTGGATGGCAGAGTACTATTTTTACCTGTTTGTTAACTACTTCATAAGGAATATAGCAATATAATATTTATCTGGAATATTATTACATAATAATATAGCAATGTAATAATTACTAAAATCTGAGGGATGGAGTGGGATTGGTCTTGGTATTCATTCAGTCTACAAACATCAGTTGAACACCTACTATGTGCCAGACTCTGGATTTAGTGCTTAGAATATATCAGTGAACAAAACAAAGATTCCTGCTCTCATACAAATGACATTCTAGTAGAGAAGAGACAGGCAATAAACACAATAAACTATATGTTATATTACAAGTTGATAAATGCTCTGGAGAATGTAAAGGATAAGAGTGGTCTGGAGTACTGAGTGATGCAGGCTGCATCTTGAAATACAATTTATATTAACATTATCCATAAAAATGAATTATTTCTATTATAAATCCTTTGCCCCAATTTTCCCAGTGCATTCCCTTTTACCTGTTTCATGCTAAACCTAAAGCAAAAAGTGATCTTTGTTTTAGCTATAACTTGATTTGAATTAAAAATGCAGGAAAAGTACTGACTCTAAGAATAAAGTGTTCTAGTGTTATTCAGGTACCAAAATAATTCCCAAAGATTATCCATTCAGCAAGGCCAAGTGTAAAGCTTTCCAAGGTACAAATATTTTAACACTCTGATTCTTTAGAAGGGAAAGAAGCTTGCTGAATTTTGACAAAGGACATCATGAGGGAAGCAGTCTCCTTGTTTTACACACAAATAAAACTGTGCAACACCTGGAAGAATCATTGGCTAAAGGATTCTAAATGTTCTCCAATGACAGTGATAGTGCCTATACTTCATTTCTGACACTGTTTTTAATATTTTCTGAGAAGAGCAAGGGAAGCTACTCAGGCATCAATCAGTTAAGTAATTTCCTGTTTAAACTGGGCAGGACTCTGATTTAGATTGGGGCTGTAAAAATACAGGGTAAAATTAAGAGTCAACACTAAGAAGATAAGTTTTGTTTATTCTTCTCCCCCATGCCTCCTTCTAGTACAGGAAACACAGTATCACAGAATTATTTATCGATGCATGCTTCCCCAGTTGGTATTCATTAATGAAATAACAAGATTTCCACACCATACTTATGTCAGGTATAATTTAAATGTATATTAAAACTGATGCCAGCAAGTATGGTCCCCATGAACCAGGGAAATTTTGTTAATAAAAGCTCTATACTACAGGAAGGATGTAAAATTTTATAACATTTAAAAGCTTTTTTTGAAATACCTGACTAGACTTTACTTCTTCCTAAGAGACTACTCCCTGGATATAAGACAAATACTTTCAAAGTATGTTAATATCTGAATTTTTTCAACACACTAATGATCACAGAGTATACTCATGTTACTTCATATAATGCAATAATAATATGTAGACTATAAAATAATTTCATAGGTATTGCTTGATAATTATGATCTAGTTAGTATTCCAGATTATGGATTTACTCATTGAGCTCATAGCCTAAAAGTTAATATACCTTGAACATTGCCTAAGTACTTTCTCCACATTTTTTACTCTGTAAGGTAATAGGTTACCTTACAGTTACCATTCTTTCCTACTGTCTTCATAGATTCCTTGACTTTTATTGAGGAGGCAGTATGGCACAACCGAAAAAAAATATGAGCTTAGGGTCGGGAGTGGTGGCTCATGCCTGTAATCCCAGCACTTTGAGAGGCCGAGGCTGGTGGATCACCTGAGGTCAGGAGTTCGAGACCAGCATGACCAACATGGTGATACCTTGTTTCTACTAAAAATACAAAATTAGCTGAGCGTGGTGGTGCATGCCTGTAATCCCAGCTACTTGGGAGGCTGAGGCAGGAGAATCGCTTGAAACCAGGAGGCAGAAGTTACAGTGAGCCGAAATAGCACCATTGCACTCCAGCCCGGGCGACAAGAGCAAAACTCTGTCTCAAAAAAAAAAAAAAAATTATATATATATATATATATATATATATATATATATATATGCGCTTAGGAGTTAAACAGAACTTACTGTCTAAACTTGAACAAATTATTGAAGTACTTCAAGTTATGCTGCCCAGTATGGTAACTACTAGCCACATGTGGTCATTTAAATTAAAATTAAAATTATTAATAAATAAAAACTTCAGTTGCATTAGTCTCATTTCAAGTGCTCAATAGCCATAATGTAGACCACAGATATAAAACAAGTTCATCATTGCAGAAATTTCCAGTGGACAGTGATTTCTTAATTAGGTTAACTAAGTACTATTAGGTTAAATATCTGAAAAAATGTGTATGCCATCCTGTTGATTATCACAAGGATTAAATAAGGAGTTATATTAAAACGGCTTACATTTGGTACATAGGCAATTAAGTTTAGTTTCCCATTCCTTCTGTTTGCTGAATAAAAAAATTAAGTGGCTGTGCTTATTCCTTATTTTTCTTTTCACACGTATTGCATGTTAATCAGGCTCTAGTAAGAACAGTGAGAACAATAAAATCTATTCAACATATTTATTACCTCCAAATAAAAAAGGTCGCAAATTTTGTCAAAAGAAATCAGGAAGACTGGCACACTAGGGCATCTGCAAGTCTGTTATACTGGTGAAGTACATGTCACTGTCTTAAAGAGGGAAAGCTAATGGTACAGCACATTGAAAATGTTTGAACGAAGATTGGCAAGCTACAATTCTGGGCTAAATCTGGCCTGGACGCTAAGCTAAAAATGTTTTTAAAAAACATATTTAAAGATATGTAAAAACAAGAATATGTGACAAGAGATCTCATGCATCCTGCAAAGCCTAAAACATTTACCATGAGGCCATTTACAAAAAAAAATGTGCCAGCCTCCAATTTAGAAAACCAAATAAGATATTCAAAAAGTTATCAGAGTTTGGGGTGTTATTAAAAAACTTACAGCCTCATGAGGCTGTCATTAATCAAACAGCATTAAAATTGAGCAGAGATAATTGAGTTTTCACAAGAGGAAAGACCTTGACTTAAAACTATTTTTAACTCAAAATAACTCAAGTCAAAATTACAACTTATTTAAAATCAATGAGAGATTGAAAACTGGCTCTCCACAAAAGATAACAGGTCCTAAAACAGAATTCTCTCACATGGAAATTTACAAACAGCAGGGCTAAAAGATGAGTATGAGGTAACTTACCCATAAGACTCACCCTCTCCAACTGTTCCTGCAATAAAAATAGAGCTGATTCTTGTTATTTCCAGCAGTTTTATTCTATAAAGTAGCTGTGAATACTGATTTACAGAATACTGAACCATTCCTCCAGGGAAAAATGCAGGGTGAGCTTCCTGTGATAGCAAGTTTTTTGAAGGTTTTTTATCATGAACTGATGTTGAATTTTATCAAATGCTTTTTCAGCATCAATTGAAATGATTATACGATTTTGATCCTTCATTCTGTTGATATGATGTAGCACACTGACTGATTTGCATATGCTGAACCGTCCTTGCATCTCTGGGATAAATCCTACTTGGTCATCATGAATGATCTTTTTAATGTGTTTTGGAATTTGGTTTGCTGGTATTTTTGAAGATTTTTGCATCAATATTCATCAGGGATACTGGTCTATAGTTTTCTTGTTTGATGTGTTTTAATATCAGGGTAATATTAGCCTTGTAGAATGAGTTTGGAAGTATTCCCCTCTTCTCTATTTGTCAGAAGAGTTTCAGTAGAACTGGTATTTCTTCTTTAAATATTTGGTAAAATCCAGCAGTGAAGCCATCAAGTCCCAGGCTTCTCCTTCTGGGGAGATTTTTACTACGTCTTCCATCTCACTGTTATTTGCCTGCTCAGATTTTGGATTTCTTCATGGTTCAATGTTGGTAGGTTGCGTGTGTCTGGGAATTTATCCATTTCTTCTAGATTTTCCAATTTATTGGCATATAATTGATCATAGTAGCCACTAATGATCCTTTGAATTTTTGCAGTATTGGCTGAATGTCTTTTTCATCTATTATTTTATTTATTTGGGTGTTCTCTCTCTTTTGTTTTGTTAGTCTAGCTAAAGGTTTGTAAATTTCATCTTTTAAAACAATCATCTTTTTGTTTCATTGATCTTTTGTATTATTTTCTTCATTTCAATTTGATTTATTTCTGCTCTGATCATTATTATTTCTTTTCTTCTACTGATTTTGTATTTGGTTAGCTCTTGTTATTAAGAATTTTTGTTTGGGGAGGTGTGAAGATGGTTGATTAGAAGCAGCCAGTGTATGCTGCTCTCAAGGAGAAGATACACAGTAGCCAGTAAACACAAGCTCTTCCACTGAATCATCCAGGAAGACATGTTGGAATTCATCAAGGGAGCACCATGACGCACAGAGAGCAGAGAAGTGCAAGACAGGACAGCTGCCCACCCAGGACTGGCAGGAAGACAAGGGGGGTTCCCCACCACAGGGAAATGGTAAGCCAGCAAAAGCCCCCAGAGGCTCACACTTATGCCATGAACCTTTGCAATCCTGGACACAGGAGACCCCCACAGACCCTCTATTCCCAAGGCCTCCAGACTGACGCAGGCTGCCTGGAGTTTTCTGGGTGGGCAGAGTTGCCACTCAGGCACATAAGGATGCCCAAGGGCCTTGGACTCCTGAGCACTCTCGCACTAGCTACCATAGATCCACCAACAAGGGAGGCCAGACTCTCTCACATGCCCCCAGGATAGGGGCCATATTCATGGTGCTGAGGAATGGACGGACTGCAGGCTTTGCCTCTGCTACACCTGTCTAGGCAAAGACCACTGGCCTGCGATCCTAACACAATCACACCAACCCCACCTAAGAATTCAGGCCAATAGCAGCTCTGCAATTCTTCTGGGATAAAGCTCCCAGAGGTAACTGATAGGCCTGACATTTTGGCCAATGCCTCAGCCCCCACCTCTACTACACTCAGGCTGAGAAGGGAGAAGAGCCCAAAATATTGCTGGCCTCCAGCACACAGCAGCAGCCTTACAGAGAAGTGGCCAGATTATTTTCCATGCAGGTCTCTGCCAGTGCTACTCCTCACTGGGCAGAGCTTCCCTACCAGGGTCCCCAGTACAGCCACCCTACCCCAACCTGAGCACTTGGGCTGGCAGCAGCTCTGCATTTCCCTGGGATGGAGCTCCCAGAATTAATCAAGAGACACATCACTTTTACAATTACCGCAGCAAAACCAAACAACAACAAATCCAAAGGACAGCAACATCAAACATTAAAGGAACATCAGCCCACACATGAAAAAGAATGAGTGCAAGAACTCAGGCAACTGGAAAAGCCAAAGTGTCTTCTTACCTCCAAACAACCGCACTACCTCCACAGCAATGGTACTTAACCAGACGAAAGTGGTGGAAATGACAGACAAAAGGTTTAGAATATAGATAGGAATGAAGAACATCAAGATTCAGAAGAAAGTTGAAGCAAATCCAAATCTAAAGAAGTAAATAAAACGAGTTGAAAGATAAAATTCCCATTTTAAGAACCAAAACCAATAGAAAGAGCTGAAAAAACGTACTGTAAAAATTTCATAATATAATCAGAAGTACTAACAGCAGAAAAGACCAAGCTGAGGGAAGAATCTGAGCTTGAAGATCAGTTCTTCCAATCAACTCGGTTAGACAAAAACAAAGAGAATAAAAAAAAGGAACAAAACCTCTGGAAATGTGGAATTATGTAAAGAGACCAAACTAATAACTCACTGGCATCCCTAAAACACAGAGAGAAAGAGATAGTAACTTGGAAAACATATTTGAGAATATTGTCCATGAGAATGTCCCCAACCTCACTAGAAAGGTCGACATTCAAATTCAAGAAATGAATAGAAGCCGTATGAGACAGTAATATAAGATGACCATTCCCAAGACACATACTCACCATATTCTTCAGGGTCAATGTGAAAAAATATTAAAGGCAGCTAGAGAGAAGAAGCAGGTCACCTGTAAGGGGAACTCCATTAGGCTAAGAGTGGCCTTCCAGCAGAAATGCTATAAGCCAGAAGAGATTTGGGGCCTATATGCAGCATTCTTAAATAAAACAAATTCCAAACAAGAATATCATATCCAGCCAAAACATGCTTCATAAGCTAATGAGAAATAAGATTCTTGTCAGACAAACAAATGCTAAGGAAATTTGTTAACACCAGATCTGCCTTACAAGAGGTCCTTAAAGGAGTGCTAAACATGGAAATCAAAGACTGTTAGTGGCACCATAAAAATCCCCTTAAGTACATAGACTATTGATACTATAAAGCAACCACACAATCAAATCTGCATATTAACCTGCTAACAACATGATGACAGGACCAAATCTGCACATATCAGTGTTAAATTTGAATGTAAACAGGCTAAATGCCCCATTTGAAAGGCACGCAGTACCAAGTTAGATAAAGAAGTAAAACCCAATTGTATGCTGTCTTCAAGAGACCCATCTGATATGCAGTGACATCCATAGGGTCAAATTAAACGGATGGAGAACAATTCACCAAGCAAACACAATATGAAAAAGGGCAAGGGGTGCTAATCTAATTTCACACAAAAAAGACTTTAAACCAACAACGATCAAAAAAGGACAAAGAGGGACATTATATAATAAGGAGTTCAATTCAAGAAGACTTAACAATCCTAAATATATATGCACCCAATACTGGAGTACCCAGATCCATAAAGCAAGTTCTAGTTCTTAGAGACCTACAAGGAGACTTACATAAATACACAATAACAGTAAGAAACTTCAACACCCTGTTGGCAGTACTAGAAATATCATCAAGACAGAAAACTAACAAAGATACCAGGACCTGAACTTGACACATGACCAAATGGATCTAACAGACTTCTACATAACACTCCACCCAACAAAAACAGAATATACATTAATCTCATCTGCACATGGCACATACTCTAAAACTGACCACACAATCATCCCTAAAGCAGTTCTCAAAAAATACACACGCAAACAAACTGAAATCATACCAATCACATTCTCAGACCACAGTGCAATGCAATAAAAACAAAAAAGAAGTCAATGCCAAAATCTCTCAAAACCATACAATCACATGGACATTAAACAATCTGCTACTGAATTACTTTTGGGTACACAATGAAATTAGGGCAGAAACCAAAAAATTATTTGAAACTAATGAAAACAAAGATACAACATACCAGAACCCCTGGGACACAGCTAAAGCACTATTAAGAGGAAAGTTTACAGCACTGAAAATCCACATCAAAAAGCCTGACAGATCTCAAATTAACATTACCTTACATCACAACTAGAGGAACTTGAAAAACAAGAACCAACCAACCAAAAAGGTAGAAGAAAAATAATAACCAAAATCATAGAGCAACTCAATATAACAGAGATGTGAAAAATGATACAAAAGATTTAGGCGGAGCAAGATGGCCGAATAGGAACAGCTCCAGTCTCCAACTCCCAGCGCGAGCGACACAGAAGACCGGTGATTTCTGCATTTTTAACTGAGGTACTGGGTTCATCTCACTGGGGAGTGCCAGACGATCGGTGCTGGTCAGCTGCTGCAGCCCGACCAGCGAGAGCTGAAGCAGGGCATTGCCTCACCTGGAAAGCGCAAGGGGGAAGGGAATCCCTTTTCCTAGCCAGGGGAACTGAGACACACAACACCTGGAAAATCGGGTAACTCCCACCCCAATACTGCGCTTTAAGCAAACAGGCACACCAGGAGATCATATCCTACACCTGGCCGGGAGGGTCCCACACCCACGGAGCCTCCCTCATTGCTAGCACAGCAGTCTGTGATCTACCGGCAAGGCAGCAGCGAGGCTGGGGGAGGGGCGCCCGCCATTGCTGAGGCTTAAGTAGGTAAACAAAGCTGCTGGGAAGCTCGAACTGGGTGGAGCTCACAGCAGCTCAAGGAAACCTGCCTGTCTCTGTAGACTCCACCTCTGGGGACAGGGCACAGTAAACAATAACAACAGAAAGCTCTGCAGACGCAAACGACTCTGTCTGACAGCTTTGAAGAGAGCAGTGGATCTCCCAACACGGAGGTTGAGATCTGAGAAGGGACAGACTCCCTGCTCAAGTGGGTCCCTGACCCCTCAGTAGCCTAACTGGGAGACATCCCCCACTAGGGGCAGTCTGACACACCACACCTCACAGGGTGGAGTACACCCCTGAGAGGAAGCTTCCAAAGCAAGAATCAGACAGGTACACTCGCTGTTCAGAAATATTCTATCTTCTGCAACCTCTGCTGCTGATACCCAGGCAAACAGGGTCTGGAGTGGACCTCAAGCAATCTCCAACAGACCTACAGCTGAGGGTCCTGACTGTTAGAAGGAAAACTATCAAACAGGAAGGACACCTACACCAAAACCCCAGCAGTACATCACCATCATCAAAGACCAGAGGCAGATAAAACCACAAAGATGGGGAAAAAGCAGGGCAGAAAAGCTGGTAATTCAAAAAATAAGAGCGCATCTCCCCCGGCAAAGGAGCGCAGCTCATCGCCAGCAACGGATCAAAGCTGGACGGAGAATGACTTCGACGAGATGAGAGAAGAAGGCTTCAGTCCATCAAATTTCTCAGAGCTAAAGGAGGAATTACGTACCCAGCGCAAAGAAACTAAAAATCTTGAAAAAAAAGTGGAAGAATTGATGGCTAGAGTAATTAATGCAGAGAAGCTCATAAACGAAATGAAAGAGACGAAAACCATGACACGAGAAATACGTGACAAATGCACAAGCTTCAGTAACCGACTCGATCAACTGGAAGAAAGAATGTCAGCGATGGAGGATCAAATGAATGAAATGAAGCGAGAAGAGAAACCAAAAGAAAAAAGAAGAAAAAGAAATGAACAAAGCCTGCAAGAAGTATGGGATTATGTAAAAAGACCAAATCTACGTCTGATTGGGGTGCCTGAAAGTGAGGGGGAAAATGGAACCAAGTTGGAAAACACTCTTCAGGATATCATCCAGGAGAACTTCCCCAACCTAGTAGGGCAGGCCAACATTCAGATCCAGGAAATACAGAGAACGCCACAAAGATACTCCTCGAGAAGAGCAACTCCAAGACACATAATTGCCAGATTCACCAAAGTTGAAATGAAGGAAAAAATCTTAAGGGCAGCCAGAGAGAAAGGTCGGGTTACCCACAAAGGGAAGCCCATCAGACTAACAGCAGATCTCTCGGCAGAAACTCTTCAAGCCAGAAGAGAGTGGGGGCCAATATTCAACATTCTTAAAGAAAAGAATTTTCAACCCAGAATTTTATATCCAGCCAAACTAAGTTTCATAAGTGAAGGAGAAATAAAATCCCTTACAGATAAGCAAATGCTTAGAGATTTTGTCACCACTAGGCCTGCCTTACAAGAGACCCTGAAGGAAGCACTAAACATGGAAAGGAACAACTGGTACCAGCCATTGCAAAAACATGCCAAAATGTAAAGACCATCAAGGCTAGGAAGAAATTGCATCAACTAACGAGCAAAATAACCAGTTAATAACATAATGGCAGGATCAAGTTCACACATAACAATCTTAACCTTAAATGTAAATGGACTAAATGCTCCAATTAAAAGACACAGACTGGCAAACTGGATAAAGAGTCAAGACCCATCAGTCTGCTGTATTCAGGAGACCCATCTCACACGCAGAGACATACATAGGCTCAAAATAAAGGGATGGAGGAAGATTTACCAAGCAAATGGAGAACAAAAAAAAGCGGGGGTTGCAATACTAGTCTCTGATAAAACAGACTTTAAACCATCAAAGATCAAAAGAGACAAAGAAGGCCATTACATAATGGTAAAGGGATCAATTCAACAGGAAGAGCTAACTATCCTAAATATATATGCACCCAATACAGGAGCACCCAGATTCATAAAGCAAGTCCTTAGAGACTTACAAAGAGACTTAGACTCCCATACAATAATCATGGGAGACTTCAACACTCCACTGTCAACATTAGACAGATCAACGAGACAGAAAGTTAACAAGGATATCCAGGAATTGAACTCATCTCTGCAGCAAGCAGACCTAATAGACATCTATAGAACTCTCCACCCCAAATCAACAGAATATACATTCTTCTCAGTACCACATCGTACTTACTCCAAAATTGACCACGTAATTGGAAGTAAAGCACTCCTCAGCAAATGTACAAGAACAGAAATTATAACAAACTGTCTCTCAGACCACAGTGCAATCAAATTAGAACTCAGGACTAAGAAACTCAATCAAAACCGCTCAACTACATGGAAACTGAACAACCTGCTCCTGAATGACTACTGGGTACATAACGAAATGAAGGCAGAAATAAAGATGTTCTTTGAAACCAATGAGAACAAAGATACAACATACCAGAATCTCTGGGACACATTTAAAGCAGTGTGTAGAGGGAAATTTATAGCACTAAATGCCCACAAGAGAAAGCTAGAAAGATATAAAATTGACACTCTAACATCGCAATTAAAAGAACTAGAGAAGCAAGAGCAAACACATTCGAAAGCTAGCAGAAGGCAAGAAATAACTAAGATCAGAGCAGAACTGAAGGAGATAGAGACACAAAAAACCCTCCAAAAAATCAATGAATCCAGGAGTTGGTTTTTTGAAAAGATCAACAAAATTGACAGACCACTAGCAAGACTAATAAAGAAGAAAAGAGAGAAGAATCAAATCGATGCAATTAAAAATGATAAAGGGGATATCACCACCGACCCCACAGAAATACAAACTACCATCAGAGAATACTATAAACACCTCTACGCAAATAAACTGGAAAATCTAGAAGAAATGGATAATTTCCTGGACACTTACACTCTTCCAAGACTAAACCAGGAAGAAGTTGAATCCCTGAATAGACCAATAGTAGGCTCTGAAATTGAGGCAATAATTAATAGCCTACCAACCAAAAAAAGTCCAGGACCAGATGGATTCACAGCTGAATTCTACCAGAGGTACAAGGAGGAGCTGGTACCATTCCTTCTGAAACTATTCCAATCAATAGAAAAAGAGGGAATCCTCCCTAACTCATTTTATGAGGCCAACATCATCCTGATACCAAAGCCTGGCAGAGACACAACAAAAAAAGAGAATTTTAGACCAATATCCCTGATGAACATCGATGCAAAAATCCTCAATAAAATACTGGCAAACCGGATTCAGCAGCACATCAAAAAGCTTATCCACCATGATCAAGTGGGCTTCATCCCTGGGATGCAAGGCTGGTTCAACATTCGCAAATCAATAAACATAATCCAGCATATAAACAGAACCAAAGACAAGAACCACATCATTATCTCAATAGATGCAGAAAAGGCTTTTGACAAAATTCAACAGCCCTTCATGCTAAAAACGCTCAATAAATTCGGTATTGATGGAACGTACCTCAAAATCATAAGAGCTATTTATGACAAACCCACAGCCAATATCATACTGAATGGGCAAAAACTGGAAAAATTCCCTTTGAAAACTGGCACAAGACAGGGATGCCCTCTCTCACCACTCCTATTCAACATAGTGTTGGAAGTTCTGGCTAGGGCAATCAGGCAAGAGAAAGAAATCAAGGGGATTCAGTTAGGAAAAGAAGAAGTCAAATTGTCCCTGTTTGCAGACGACATGATTGTATATTTAGAAAACCCCATTGTCTCAGCCCAAAATCTCCTTAAGCTGATAAGCAACTTCAGCAAAGTCTCAGGATACAAAATTAATGTGCAAAAATCACAAGCATTCTTATACACCAGTGACAGTCAAACAGAGAGCCAAATCAGGAATGAACTTCCATTCACAATTGCTTCTAAGAGAATAAAATACCTAGGAATCCAACTTACAAGGGATGTAAAGGACCTCTTCAAGGAGAACTACAAACCACTGCTCAGTGAAATCAAAGAGGACACAAACAAATGGAAGAACATACCATGCTCATGGATAGGAAGAATCAATATCGTGAAAATGGCCATACTGCCAAAGGTAATTTATAGATTCAATGCCATCCCCATCAAGCTACCAATGAGCTTCTTCACAGAATTGGAAAAAACTGCTTTAAAGTTCATATGGAACCAAAAAAGAGCCCGCATCTCCAAGACAATCCTAAGTCAAAAGAACAAAGCTGGAGGCATCACGCTACCTGACTTCAAACTATACTACAAGGCTACAGTAACCAAAACAGCATGGTACTGGTACCAAAACAGAGATATAGACCAATGGAACAGAACAGAGTCCTCAGAAATAATACCACACATCTACAGCCATCTGATCTTTGACAAACCTGAGAGAAACAAGAAATGGGGAAAGGATTCCCTATTTAATAAATGGTGCTGGGAAAATTGGCTAGCCATAAGTAGAAAGCTGAAACTGGATCCTTTCCTTACTCCTTATACGAAAATTAATTCAAGATGGATTAGAGACTTAAATGTTAGACCTAATACCATAAAAATCCTAGAGGAAAACCTAGGTAGTACCATTCAGGACATAGGCATGGGCAAAGACTTCATGTCTAAAACACCAAAAGCAATGGCAGCAAAAGCCAAAATTGACAAATGGGATCACATTAAACTAAAGAGCTTCTGCACAGCAAAAGAAACTACCATCAGAGTGAACAGGCAACCTACAGAATGGGAGAAAATTTTTGCAATCTACTCATCTGACAAAGGGCTAATATCCAGAACCTACAAAGAACTGAAACAAATTTACAAGAAAAAAACAAACAACCCCATCAAAAAGTGGGCAAAGGATATGAACAGACATTTCTCAAAAGACGACATTCATACAGCCAACAGACACATGAAAAAATGCTCATCATCACTGGCCATCAGAGAAATGCAAATCAAAACCACAATGAGATACCATCTCACACCAGTTAGAATGGCAATCATTCAAAAGTCAGGAAACAACAGGTGCTGGAGAGGATGTGGAGAAACAGGAACACTTTTACACTGTTGGTGGGATTGTAAACTAGTTCAACCATTATGGAAAACAGTATGGCGATTCCTCAAGGATCTAGAACTAGATGTACCATATGACCCAGCCATCCCATTACTGGGTATATACCCAAAGGATTATAAATCATGCTGCTATAAAGACACATGCACACGTATGTTTATTGCAGCACTATTCACAATAGCAAAGACTTGGAATCAACCCAAATGTCCATCAGTGACAGATTGGATTAAGAAAAAGTGGCACATATACACCATGGAATACTATGCAGCCATAAACAAGGATGAGTTTGTGTCCTTTGTAGGGACATGGATGCAGCTGGAAACCATCATTCTTAGCAAACTATCACAAGAACAGAAAACCAAACACCGCATGTTCTCACTCATAGGTGGGAACTGAACAATGAGATCACTTGGACTCGGGAAGGGGAACATCACACACCGGGGCCTATCATGGGGAGGGGGGAGGGGGGAGGGATTGCATTGGGAGTTATACCTGATGTAAATGACGAGTTGATGGGTGCAGCACACCAACATGGCACAAGTATACATATGTAACAAACCTGCACGTTGTGCACATGTACCCTACAACTTAAAGTATAATAATAATAAATAAATTTAAAAAAAAAATTCTAAAAAAAAAAACCACAAAACAAAAATAATAATAATAAATAAATAAAATAAAATAAATAAATAAATAAAGATTTTTTAAAAAGTTGGTTTTTCGAAGAAATAAATAAGATTGAGAGACAACTAGCTAGACTAATAATGAAAAAATGAAGATCCAAATAAACACAATCAGAAATGACAAATGGAACATTACCACCAACTACATGGAAATACAAACAACCCCCAGAAACTATTATGAAATCCTCTATGAACACAAGCTAGAAAACCTGGAAGAAACAAATAAATTCCTAAAAATATATACCACCCAAGATTGAACCATGAAGAAATTAAAACTCGGAACAGAGAAATAATGAGTTCAGAAATTTAGTCAGTAATAAAAAGCCTACCAACCAGGAAAAAAAAAAAAAAAAAAAAACTTGGACCAGATAGATTCACAGCTTAGTTCTACCAGATGTATAAAGAAGAGCTGGTACCAATCCTACTAAAGTATTCCAAAAATTGAGGAGGAGGGACTCCACCCTAACTCATTCTGTGAGGCTAGCATCATTGTATACCAAAACCCCACAGAAACACAACAAAAGAAGAAAACTTCTGGCCAATACTCTGATAAACATAGATGTAAAAATTCTAAACAAAATACTAGAAAGCCAAATCTAGGAAAACATCAAAAAGCCAATCCATCATGACTAAGCAGGCTTTAAACCTGGGATGCAAGGCTGGTTTAATAGATGCAAAATAATAAATGTAATTAATCACATAAACAGAACTAAAAACAAGACCCTACGATCCTCTTAATAGATGCAGAAAGGGATTTCAGTAAAATTCAACAACCTTTGTCGAATGCATAGTTTGCAAATACTTTCTCCCACTCTGTAGGTTGTCTGTTTTCTCTGTTGATTATTTCTTTTTCTGTGCAGAATCTGTTTAGTTTAATTAAGTGCCATTTGTTTATTTTTGCTTTTGTTGTATTTGTTTTGGGGGTCTTAGTCATGAACTCTTTGCCTAGACTGATGTCTACAAGAGTTTTGACAATGTTGTCTTCTAGAATTTTTAAAGTTTCAAGCCTTACATTTAAGGCTTTGATCAATCTTGAGTTGATGTTTGTATATGGTGACAGATAGGGATCCATTTTCATTCCTCTATGTGTGGCTTACCAGTTATCCTGGCAACACTTGTTCAATAGGGTGTCCTTTCCCCACTTTATGTTTTTGTATGCTTTATTGAAGATCAGTTGGCTGTATTTGGCTTTATTGCTGGGTTCTCTATTCTGTTCCATTGGTCCATGTGCCTATTTTTACATCAGTACCATGCTGCTTTGGTAACTATAGCCTTATAGTATAGTTTGAAGTCAGGTGTACTAGTCTGTTTTCACACTGCTGATAAAGACATACCCGAGACGGGGCAATTTACAAAAGAAAGAGGTTTAATGGACTCACAGTTCCACATGGCTAGGAAGGCCTCAAAATCATGGCAGAAGGTTAAAGGCATATCTAATATGGCAGCAGGCAAAAGAAGAATGAGAGCCAAGCAAAAGGGGTTTCCCCTTATAAAACCATCAGATCTCATGATACTTGTTCACTACCATGAGAACAGTATGGGGAAACCACCCCATGATTCAATTGTCTCCCACTGGGTCCCTCCCACAACATGAACAAATTATGGGAGCTACAATGTAAGATGTGATTTGGGTAGGAACACAGCCAACCCATATCAACAGGTAATGTGATGCCTCCAGATTTGAAAAAGACACATACATACATGTTTATAGCAGTACCTTCTGCAATTGCAAAAATATGAATCCAACCTAAACAACCATCATCCAAGGAGTGGATAAAGAAAATGTGTTATATATACACCAGGGAATACTACTCAGCCATAAAACAGAATGAAATAACGGCCTCTGCCGCAACTTGGATGGAGTTGGAGGCCATTATTCTAAGTGACGTAACTCAGGAATGGAAAACCAAATATTGTATGTTTTCACTTACACATGAGAGCTAAGCTTCAGGAGAGCTAATACATAAGGATGCAAGACATAATAAAAATATAATGGGCTTTGGGGACTCAACGGGAAGGATGAGAGGGATGTGATGGAAAAAAGACTACATATTGGGTACAGTGTACACTGCTCAGGTGACGTGTACACCAAATCTCAGAAATCACTATTAAAGAACTTATCCATGTAACCAAAAACCACTTGCTCCCCAAAATCTATTGAAATAAAATTTTAAAAATACAATAAAATTCAACAACCCTTCATTCAAAAAGCCCTCAACAAATTAGGCATCAAAGGAACATACCTCAAAATAATAATAGCCATCTATGACAAACTCACAGCCAACAACAAACTGAATGGACAAAACCTGGAAGCATTCCCTTTGAGAACTATAATAAGACAAGGATATGCACTCTTTTCATGCCTAGTCAATATAGTACTGGAAGTCCTAGCCAGGAGTTAGGCAAAAGAAAGACATAAAATCCATCCAAGTATGAAAAGACGAAGTCTCTTCAAAGAAGATATGATCTTATACGTAGAAAACCCCATAGTCTCTGTCCAATAGTTTGTGGTTCTAATAAACAACTCCAGCAAAGTTTTAGGATACAAAATAAAAATTTGAAAAATCAGGAGCATTTCTATAAATTATCAACATCCAAGTTGAGAGCCAACTTAAGAATACGATACCATTCACATTAGCCATGAATAGAATAAAATACCTAGGAATACAGCTAACCACAGAAGTGAAAGATCTCTACAATGAGAACTATAAAACACTGCTGAAAGAAATCAGCGATGACACAAACAAATGGAGAAATAATCTATGCTCATGGGTAGGAAGAATCAATATTTTTTAAATGGCCACACTGCCCAAAGCAATTTACAGATACAATGTTATTCCTATCAAACTACCAACAACATTTCCCACAGAAGTAGAAACAACGATTCTAAAATCAATATGGAACCAGAAACAAGCCCAAATAGCCAAAACTATCCTAAGTAAAAAGAACAAAGCTGGTGTCATCACATTTCCTGACTTCAAACTATAGTGCAAGGCAATAGTAACCAACACAGCATGGTACTGGTAAGAAAACAGACACATAGACCAATGTAACAGGTTAGAGGTTAGAGAACCCAGGTTAGACATTAGAGAACCCAGAAATAACACAACTATAACCAACTGATCTTTTACAAACTCAACAAAAACAAGTAATGGGTAAAGAACTCCCTATTCAACAAGTGGTGCTGGGATAACTGGTGAGCCCTATGCAGAAGATTAAAACTAAACTTCTGCCTTTCACCATACACAAAAATCAACTCAAGATGGATTAAAGACTTAAAAGTAAAGCCTAAAAAAATAAAAACCCTGAAATTATCTAAGCTAGAAAATACCATTCTGGACATCGGCCTTGGCAAAGTTTTCCTGGCAAAGAAACCAAAAGCAATTGCAACAAAAGCAAACATTGACAAACAGAACCTAATTAAACTAAAGAGCATCTGCACAGCAAAAGAAACTAATAAACAGATAACTTACTGAATATGAGGAAATATTCACAAACTATGCATCTAACAAAGGTCTCATATCCAGAATCTACACAAAACTTAGACAATCGAACAAGCAGTAAACAATTTACCCCATTAAAAAATGGGGAAAAGACATGAACAGACACTTGTCAAAAGATGACATACAAGTGGCCAACAAATATATGAAAATAAGCTCAACATCACTAATTATGAGACAAATGCAAATCAAAACCACAATAAGATACCATCTCACACCAGTCAGAATGGCCATTATTAAAAAATCAAAAAGCAACAGATGCTGGTGAGGCTGCAGAGAAAAGGGAACATTATACACTGATGGTGGAAATATAAATTAGTTCAGCCACTGTGGAAAGCAATTTGGGTATTTCTCAGAGAACCTAAAACAGAACTATCATTTGACTCAACAATCCCACTACTGGGTATATATCCAAAGGAATATAAATTATTTTACCATATATACATGCAATCATGTGTTCACTGCAGCACTATTCACAATACCAAATAAATGGAATCAACCTAGGTGCCCACCAGTGGTGTACTAAATATACAAAATGAGATACATATACACCATGGAATACTATGCATCCATAAAAAAGAAGAAATCATGTCCTTTACAGCAACATGGATGCCGCTGGAAGCCATTATCCTAACTGAATTAATGCAGAAACAGAAAATCAAATACTGCATGTTCTCACTTATAAGTGGAAACTAAACAATTGGTACCCATGGACATATAGATGGGAACAATAGACACTGAGGACTAGTAGATGGGGGAGGGAGGGAGAAAATAATTGAAAAACTATTGGGCAATATGCTCACTACCTGGGTGATGGGATCAATCAAACCCCATATGTCAGCATCATTCAATATATTCTTGTAACAAACCTGTACATGTACCCCAAACCTAGAATAAAAGTTGACATTATTAAAAAAAAATAAAAACAAAACCCAAAAAGGTGTCAACTAGAATTTAATTATGAAGCCTATTACTTTTACTAAAAACATAAGGCTGATTTCTATAATTATTCCCTACCACCTAGCATTTTTCTAAAATAATATTTATAAAACATTTCAATAATCTGTTTTATTACTTCTAGTCTAACATTATGGGGATACATGATCAAATACAACTTGATTCTAACATAAAAGAGGAGAAAAAAAGTCATTCTGCAAGAAAATATACTTTTCTCCAATAACACCTATCTTGACTAATGGTATTTTTTTTAATTTATAAAATATACATTGTGTGACTCAGCTATCTAGAACTTTTCAGCTTCTAGAGGAGTTCCTCAACCAGCAAAGAGGGGAAAGAAACAAGACATTTTCAAAATCTCTTGTGGCCAAAAAGCTGTCCTGGAACATCCAGCAACCAACACAAAGGGAGAAAAATCAAGAGCTGAGTATTACAGGTAAGGTTACTCCAGTTGGCTAGTTGTGATTATAAAAGTTAAGATTATACATACCAAAAGTCACAAAATAGGAGAAGTAACAAGGAATAGAAGAGTTAAATAATAAAAAGAGAATAAAAGTAGCAGAAGCACAGTATGGCTGGCAAAGGAAAAGAACCAGCAACAAAGCTACAAATGCATGATGGAAAAGCTCTATAACCTGGTAGTGTTATGGTACCTGTGCCACACCTCATTATCATGTCTCTGAAAAGAAAAGAGATCTCTGATGACAGTGTGTCTGTTCTGTTTTTAAGGAGTGCATACTGTGTGCCAGGTGCTTTACCTATATCTAGTATTTTTAATCTTCACAATAATCCAATATAGTGGTCTTATTTAAGATGCTTTTGGCTAAAATTCTGGAATCTCCAACTGAAACTGGTTTCAACAATGAAAAAAACTTATTCTCCATATAACAAAGTCTAGGAGCAGGCAGACATAAGGATTGGTTAATTCACTAGCTTACTGAGAATGCAGGTTCTTCCATTTTTCTCTGTTGCCCACATCAAAGTGCCATTTATTTATTTATTTTTTACTCCAGGTATTTTAGTCTGTTTTTATTAAAAAGGAGAATATATAATATTCAAACTCTATTTGATCTATGTAGCAAAATTCCAAGTATTTTTTTTTATTATTATACTTTAAGTTCTAGGGTACATGTGCACAACGTGCAGGTTTGTTACATATGTATACTTGTGCCATGTTGCTGTGCTGCACCCATCAACTTGTCAGCACCCATCAACTCGTCATTTACATCAGGTATAACTCCCAATGCCACCCCTTCCCCCTCCCCCCTCCCCATAATAGGCCCCAGTGGGTGATGTTCCCCTTCCCGAGTCCAAGTGATCTCATTGTTCAATTCCCACCTATGAGTGACAACATGCGGTGTTTGCTTTTCTGTTCTTGCGATAGTTTGCTGAGAATGATAGTTTCCAGTTGCATCCATGTCCCTACAAAGGACATGTACTCATCCTTTTTTATGGCTGCATAGTATTCCATGGTGTATATGTGCCACATTTTCTTAATCCAGTCTGTCACTGATGGACATTTGGGTTGATTCCAAGTCTTTGCTATTGTGAATCGTGCCGCAATAAACATACGTGTGCATGTGTCTTTATAGCAGCATGATTTATAATCCTTTGGGTATATACCCAGTAATGGGATGGCTGAGTCATATGGTATTTCTAGTTCTAGATCCTTGAGGAATCGCCATACTGTTTTCCACAGTGGTTGAACTAGTTTATAATCCCACCAACATTGTAAAAGCGTTCCTATTTCTCCACATCCTTTCCAGCACCTGTTGTTTCCTGACTTTTTAATGATTACCATTCTAACTGGTGTGAGATGGTATCTCAAAGTGCCATTTAAAATGATACATAGCATCTGGTGTTTTCTTGAAAACTAAATATTAAGGAACACTAAGAGAAAGGAGTGACCTGTAACACAGCTGTAAAAGTGAAATACTCTGAAGAGGAATGTGCTGACAAAATAACACCTGTGGTCTAATATAATAGCAATGGAAAAGGGGTAACTAACATTTGCTGAACGCCTACTATGCACCAGAAAGTATTTGGATACAACACCACAAATACCAGCAGTGGCCTTTGGAGAACAAAAAAACACTTGGAAAAAGGCTGCCTTTGATTTACTGAGCATGTCACCCTGCCCACAGGGCCAAGAAGCTGTATATATTTCAATTCACAATTATGGAAGAAAAAGAAAATGATACCAGCCACTTTTTCAAGACAGTATTTTCTAAGACTATTTCCGGGCTCAATACCCATTCAGGTCCACTATCTATATAGTCACTTACACAACAAATACAATATATTACAATTGGCAAAGTTAAAAACTAAAGATACAGAGTTACGAAGAAAGCGTTCAACTGTCTGGTTTAACACAGATGGGAGTTACATAGTACATTTGAGATATAACGTTCATCAAAATTAAAGCTCTAGCACTTCAAAGACCAATCTTAAATTACCTACAACAAATAAGTGTCTAGATCAGTGTGGTTGTATTACAAAATTATAGAACATTAATGGTAAAGCATTTCAAGCACTAAGTTACTTTAATTACTATGTATGAAAGGATTATTCTGAAATTTCTGAACATATTAATCATTCAATAACTGTGGTGCAATTATTACTGGGTAATACTTGAAAGTATCAAAAGTTTATCTTAAATAAAAATCTAACTAGAAAATTAAAAATAAAAACATACATCGGGAGTATATTTATACAAACATCTTTTTTAAAACTTTTTCTTTTTTTTTTTTTTGAGAAGGAGTTTTGCTCTTGTTGCCCAGGCTGGAGTGCAATGGCGCGATCTCAGCTCACTGCAACCTCCACCACCCAGGTCCAAGCGATTCTCCTGCCTCAGCCCCCTAAGTAGCTGGGATTACAGGCATGTGCCACCATGCCCAGCTAATTTTGTATTTTTAGTAGAGACGGCGTTTCTCCATGTTGGTCAGGCTAGTCTCAAACTCCCAACCTCAGTTGATCAGCCCGCCTCAGCCTCCCAAAGTTCTGGGATTACAGGCGTGAGCCACCGCGCCCAGCCACAGTTAAACATCTTAAAAATCCTCCAGAAATGGCACAACAGATCAGCCAAACTTACTTTAGCCAGTTTGTTAATCAGGCTAAAGTATTTTATGAGTATTTTTTAGATACTTTAATCAGTACTTTGACAAATATTGAATATTGTCAAACTCAGTAATAAGATTTTGAAAAACATCTGACAGCCTCCTTTGACACACACATATATACACATATGCTATATCTGGGGAAAAAATCAGGCTGTATCTCCCTGGTGGAAATGTAGGAGAGGAATATTGAGAGCATTCTATTTACTTGAAAAGATTGTAGCACTCCAATAAAAGATGATTTTAAGGCTGTTGTCAGTTTAGAATTCAGATGTTACAAAATTTCAAAACAGGATTAAATAAGCTATACAGAAATGCTGAACTGATCTTTCTAAAATATTGCTTGTTCTCTCAGCTCTACAACCTTTACCGCCTTCCTCTGGCCCTAGCCACATTAATCTTCCTAGGCCCCAAACATGTCAAGCACATTCCTCCCTCAGTGCCTTCACACACTCCATGTGTTGTACTAGAATGCCCTCTCCTCTCCAGTACCTAACAGTACTTGGCACACAGCAGGCACTCAAAAAATAATTATTGAATGAATACACTTACCAAAACCCTGCCCTTCACTGACGGCCTGGCTCAATTCCCACTAGTTCACTCAAAGACATATCTCTGAATTCATACAGTTCATATTTTTGTGAGGCACTAATCTGGTGTTTAACAAATATCACATTATTATTTATCTTTCTGAAATATATGCAGCCTATTTTTCTATTAAAGATAGACTCCTGTGAGTAGTCTTACACCTCTCATATCCAAAAGACTTTGCACGACTAAGGACCTTACAACTAAATAATAAAATGATAAACAGGTTTAAATAGGGCAGTACACACAGAGAATCTACTAAGTTATTTTATGTAATAGCATTTATGAGATGCCTATCCACCAAGCATTTGTGGAAGCAAACAACTAAAGGTCCTAAAGCGAAACTGAAATTGTAAGACTGATTCAGCAATCTTAACTTTTTGAAAATTTAATGAAAGTTATTAACTATCTTAGCTCAAAATGTACTTACTCTGAAATTTTCGCATAGGCTTGCAGGCCAACACACTCTGAGGCATTTGAGGACTCAATTAATCCAGCTCTAACACAAATGAAATTCATCACAAGTACATTTTATCCTGATATGCAGATACAAAATTCCCTCAGGAGTGCTCTAAGAATCAAATATAATTCTGGTGAACTCTGAAAAATCATTTTATTATTTTTAATTTCTTATATCTACTATTTTATACTTTTTGGAGTGCAAGTGGTTTTTGTGTACATAGGTGAATTGTATAGAGGTAAACTATGAGATTTTAGTGCACCCATAACCCAAATAGTATACATTTTAACCCAATATGTACTCTTTTATCTCTCGTCCTCCTTCCACTCTGCCCCTTCTGAGTCTCCAAATTCCATCACACTACTCTGTATGTCTTTGCATACCTATAGCTTAAATCCCACTTCTAAGTGAGAACGGAGGGTATTTGGTTTTCCATTCCTGAGTTACTTCATTTAGAATGGCTGCCAGTCCCATCCAAGTTGCTACAAAAGACATTATTTCACTGTTATTTATGGATGAGTAGTATTCCGTGGTGTATACACAACATTTTATTGTATTTATCTACTTATTTATTTTTAATTCAATAGTTTTTGGGGTACAAGTGGTTTTTGGTCACATGGATGAATTATGTAGTAGAGATTTTAGTGTACCTGTCACCTGAGCAGTGAACATTATACCTAATGTGTAGCTTTTTTTTTTAATCCCTGACCTACCTCCCAGTATACCCATTCTGACTCTCTGAAGTCCATTATATCACTCTGTATGCCTTTGTGTACTCACAGCTTAGCTCCTACTTATAAGTGAGAACATATGGTTTTTGGTTTTCCACTCCTGTGTTACTTCACTTAAAATAATGACTGCCAGCTCCATCCAAGATGCCACGAAAAATATTATTTCATTCCTTTTCATGACTGAATAGTATTCCATGCTGTGTATATACCACATTTTCTTGATCTACTTGTTGGTTGACGGGCATTTAGGTTGGTTCCATGTTTTTGCAATTGTGAATTGTGCTGCTATAAACATGCATGTCCGTGTCTTTTTCATATCATGACTTCTTCTCCTTTGGGTAGACACCCAGTAGTGGGACTGCTGGATCGAGTGGTAGATATACTTTTAGTTACTTAAGGAATTCCCATACTGTTTTCCATAGTGGTTGTACTAATTTACACTCCAGCAGTATAAAAGTGTTTCCTTTTCGCCACATCCACATGAACAGCTACTGTTTTTTGGCTTTTTAATCATGGCCATTCTTGTAGGAGTTAAGTGGTATCTCATTGTGGTTTTAATTTGTATTTCCCTGATGATTAGTGATGCTGAGAATTTTGTAATATGTTTGATGGCTGTTTGTATATCTTTTGAGAAATGTCTATTTATGTTCTTTGCCCACTTTTTGATGGGATTATTTGTTTTTCTTGGTGATTTGAGTTACTTATAGATTCTGTTTGATAAAACTACACAACAAATTTCAATTATAATTGCGTGAGACTTTTCACGTTCACTGTGACGAGAAACAGGTTATTAGTCCACTGGCATGAAGGAGGTGAGAATTAAACTGAAATCTGAAGATCAGGAGAAATATTGCACTACACTAGGTACTGGGAAAAAAGGAATTCTTCTAAAACAGAATAACAGCAGAAGCTAGCAATTATTGAACATTTGAAATAGCCCTAGCATAGTGTTATGCACTTTACTTATTACCAATTTAGTATTTTCCAGTATAAAAACCCTGGGAAACAAATACAATTCTTATTTTAATTATTCAGATAAGAAAATACACTTAGATCATTTATGTGATCTGCTCAAAGTTATGCAGGTTTTATATGATAGGGCAGGGAAATTCTCATGTGAGTCTAGTTAAAATGGCTTATATCCAAAAGACAGGCAGTAACAAATGCTGATAAGGATGTGGAGAAAAGGGAACCCTTGTATATTGTTTCTGGGAATGTAAGTTAGTACAACTACTATAGAGAACACTTTGGAGGTTCCTCAAAAAACTAAAAATTGAGCTACTATATAATCAAGCAATCCCACTGCTGGATATATACCCAACAGAAAGGAAATCAGTACAGCCAACAGATATCTGCACTCTGTGTTTGTTGCAGCACTGTTCACAATAGCTAAGATTTGGAAACAACCTAAGTGTCCATCAACAGGTCAATGAATAAATAAAATGTGGTACCTATACATAATGAAGTACTATTCAGCCACAAAAAAGTATGAGATCCAGTAATTTTCAACAACAAGGATGAAACCGGAGGTCATTATGTTAAGTGAAATAAGCCAGGCACAGAAAGACAAAGATCCTATGTTCTCACTTACCTGTGAGATCTAAAATTCAAAACAATTGAATTCATGGACATAGGGAGTAAAAGGATGATTACCAGAGGTTGGGAAGGATGGTGATAGGTGTAAGGGGAGAGGTGGGAATGGTTAGTCATTACCAAATAAAAAATTAAAAAAAAAAAAAATCAGACCTACTATTTGGTAGCACAACAGTGTGGCTAAAGTCAATAACTTAATTGTTCATTTTTAAAGAACTTAAAGAGTGCAATTGGACTGCTTGTAACTCAAAGGATAAATGCTTGAGAGAATGGATACCCCATTCTCCATAATGTACTTATTTCACATTGCATGCCTATATCAAAATATCTCATGTATCCCATAAATATATGCACATACTATGTACCTAGAAAACTTTTAAAAAACATGAAAATAAAAAGAGATTTGATTACAGAAGAGTATCATAGTAAGGCAGAATGTGTAGAATTTGCACAGCCATTACTGGCTTTCAAAATGGAAGAAGTCATCATGAGACAAGCAATGCTGATGGTCTCTAGCAACTACAAAAGGCAAAGAAATGGATTCTCCCCTAAAACTCCCAGAAGGAACACATGCCTGCCAACACCTTAAGTTTTAGACTTATGACCCCCAGAACTGTGAGGAAACAAATCTGTGTTGTTTTTGGCCACTGAGACTGTGGTAATCTGTTACAGCAGCTATAAAAAATTAATAGAAGTGTCAATCCACCAAGAATCCTTTCTTTAAACAACTAAACGTAATTACCATAGGACTCAGCAATCATACTTCTGGGCATTTATAGCAGTAAAATAAAATTTATATCCACAAAAAATCCTGTACACAATTGTTGGTAGCAGCTTTATTTGCAACAGCCCAAACTGGAAACGTCCAGTTGGTTATTTAACGGCAGTATGAAAAGCTTAATGAAACTTCTCCCTCAGGGAGACATCTATCAAACTAGTAAAAATTAGCAAATTCTCTGAATATTGATCAAATCACTCACAACAAATTGAGATGCATTTATTCAACAAAATCTATAGAATCTGGTAAGAAGATTGAGAGGCAATGGCATTCATGGCGACTTAAACCCTAACATACCAATAACTGAATTACATGTAAATTGTTTAAATATACTAATTAAGGCAGATGTTGGCAGAGGGGATGAAAAATAGTGACCCAAACTATTTATTTAACAGAGCATTAGTATCCAGAATGTATATCAGATATCTGAGACTTCATGCTATACAGGAAAGAGACATCACAGAGTTAGTCTAGGAAAGTCACTAAACAAGTAAGTGAACAAACATGCAACACCAATAACAAGCCTGAGGTGGGGTTGTGAAGTGTTATCAGAAACCAGAGTTGCTCCAATATATTATCTAAAACGTCCATGATATAGTTTGGATATTTGTCCCTGCCCATATCACATGTTGAATATTAATCCCCAATAATGGAAGTGGGGGCTGGTGGTGGCAGGTATTTGGGTAATGGTGGCAGATCCCTCATGGCTTGGTGCTGTCTTCACAACAGTGAGTTCATGAAATTTTGTTGTTTTGAAGTCTGTGGTACCTTCCCTTCTCCCTTCCTCCTTCCCTCCTTCCACTTCTCTTGCTTCTGCCATGTGAGATGCTTGCTCCAGCTTCACTTTCCACCGTAATTAGAAGCTTCCTGAGAATCTTCACAGAAGCAGATGCTACCACGTTTCCTGTAAAGCCTGCAAAACTGTGAGTCAATTAAACCTCTTTTCTTTATAAATTACCCAGTGTCAGGTATTTCCTTATAGCAATTCCAGAATGCCTAACACAGAAAATTGGTATCAGGAGTGGGGCATTGCTATAAAGATACCTGAAAATTTGAAAGTGACTCTGCAACTGGGTAATGGACAGAGGTTGGAAAAGTGTGGAGGGCTCAGAATATAGGAAGATGAGGGAAAGTCTGGAACTTCTTAGAGACTGTTTAAATGGTTTTGACCAAAATGCTGACAGCGATATGGACAACGAACTCTAGGCTGCTGAGGTCTGAGATGGAAATGAGGATATTTTGGGAATTGGAGCGAAGGTCAACCTTGCTATGCCTTAGCAAAGAACTTGGCTACATTGTGTCCATGCCCTAGGATCTGTGGAGGTTTGAATTTGAGAGGGATGACCTAGCATATCTGACAGAAAAAAAAAATTGTAAGTAGCAAAGTGTTCAAGAAGTGATGTGGCTGCTTATAACAGCCTACACTGAGATGCAAGAACAAATAAATGACTTAAAGTTAGAAATTATATTTAAACAGAAAGCAGAGCATAAAACTTTGAAATATTTGCAGCCTGGCCACGTGGCAGACAAAAAGAAAGCTCTTTCAAACAGGCTGCTGAGCAACCACCTGCTAGAGATAGTTGCATAACTAAAAGGGAGTCAAGGGCTAATATCCAAGACACTGTGGAAAAGGCCTTGAAGGTATTTCAGACACCTTTGCGGCAGCCCCTCCCATCATAGGCCCAGGGGCCTAGGAGGATAGAAGGGTTTTGTAGGCCAGGCCCAGGGGCCTACAGCCCTGCACAGCCTCAGAACACTGTTTCCCATATCTCAGCCACTCTAGCTCCAGCTATGGCCCAAACTGGCCCTGGTAGAGTTCAGGCTACCACTCTGGAGAATGCAAGACATAAGCCTTGGTAGCTTCTATGTAGTGTTCAGCCTGTAGGGGTACAGAATCCAAGAGTGATGAATACTTGGCAGCCTCTTCCCTGATTTGTGGATATATGAGAAAGCCTTGGGACTGAGGCAGGAGCCTACTGCAGAGGAGGAGCCCTCGCAGAGAACCTCTACTATGGCAGTGCCAAGTGTTGGAGCCCCCACAGAGGGTCCCCAATAGAGCACTGCTTAGTGGAGCTGTGAGAAAGGGGATATCAACCTCCACACCCCAGAATGATAGATTCACCAGCTGCTTGCACCCTGCACCTAGAAAAGCTACAATCATTTAAATCCAATCCATAAGAGCAGCCTTGGGGGATGAATCCCGCAAAGACACAGGGGCAGAGCTGTCCAAGGCCTTGGAAGCCCATCCTTTGCAGCAGTGTGTCCTGGATATGGAACACAGAGTCAAAGGAGATTATTTTGGAGCTTTAAGATTTAATGACTGCCCTGCTGGGTGTTGAACGTACATGGGGCCTGTAGCCCATTTCTTTTAGCTGATTTCTCCCTTTTAGAATGAGAATGTTTACCTAATGCCTATACCCAACAAATAAAAAACCTGTTTTTTATTTGACAGGCTCATAGGTAGAAGGGACTTGCCTTGTCTCAGATGAGACTTTGGACTTGGCAATTTTGAGTTAACACTGGAAGGAGTTAAGACTTTTGGGGAGTTTTGGGAAGGTACAATTGCATTTTGCAATGTGGAAAGGACATGAGATTTAGGAGGGGCCAGAGGTGGAATGATATAATTTGGATATTTGTCCCTGCCCAAATCTCATGTTGAATTATAATCCCCAGTGCTGAAGGTGAGTCCTAGTGGGAGGTGTTTGCATTATGGGGGCAGACCCCTCATGGCTTGGTGTTGTCTTCATGACAGTGAATGAGCTGTTGCGAGATCTGCTCATTTAAAACTGTGTGGAACCTCCCCTCCCCACATACTCTCTATCTCTCTCTCTTGCCCTTGCTCTTGTCATGGGAGATGCCTGCTCCCCATTTTGTAGTCTGCCATGATTGGAGGCTTCGTGAGGCCTCCCCAGAAGCAGATGCCACCAAGCTTCATGTAAAGCCTAAACAATTGTGAGCTAATCAAACCTCTTTTGCTTATAAATTACCCCGTCTCAAGTATTTCTTTAGTGCTCACAATTCAGCTGGCTAGAAGGCTAGATACATGGCAAGAGACGAAGCAAGAGAGAGAGTGGAGGTACCAGGCTCTTTGTAACCACCAGCTCTTGCAGGAAATAATGGAGTGCGAACTCACTTATCATAGTAAGGACTGCACCAAACCTGTGACCCTGTGACCCAAACATCTAGGCATTTAGGCAATGCACAAATGGCCTAACACAGTCCAGTTTACAACAATGGCCTGTACCTATACCCATTCAGAGCTCTGTTCTGAAAGAGCTATTCCAAAGAGCTCTCCAGCAGAGTGGCAACTCCCATCTTTCCCAATTCCCTGAGCTAAAAGAGATATTCCAGATGAATTTGGCAGATGGTGAAAACTAGGAAATATGCTGCTTTCTCAGCCAAAGCTTCTGCCCCATACGAAGGATTCAGAAAGGATGGCTGCTGGTGAAAAGTCCAGTCCCCTAGTCCCTCATAGCTCTGTGTGACTGAAGAGCTGGTCTAGGAGTCAAAACAGCCCTGTGGAATATTGCATATCTCCCAACTTTATAGTGCAAAAGTGGTATCCCAGTTAGATTTGGCAGGGGTTCTTCCCAGGGGAAAACCGGATCAAGCGTGAAAACTGGCAACACCCTAACTTTGCCAAGCAACTAGACTTTATCCGGATCAAACTGCAGGGCAATTTATGCTCTGGATTGTAATCAAAAACAACAGAACTAACAGCAATCAGTGGAGACTAAAAGTTTGGTATGATATAAATAGAAGCCAAGAGCCATTATTGGGGAGATCAGAAAGACACAAAGATAATTCCACAAATACCAGTCATCGCTAGTGGCCCAGAATACTAGGCACATACCCAAGGCTGCATACTCCGAGGAATGGCTGAAGAGGAACATAATGATTATCTAGTCTTTGGCTGAATATGAGGCAACCTCAAGCTCCTTGGACTGTGAAAGCACTCTCCAAGTCACAAACAGAATCAACAGTAAAGAGTAAACACCTTGCTGGTTTAAAATGCTTAATTACAACCTCTGGCCAACCACACATCACTAAGCATGCTGACACAGAGGCAATCCCTAGAAATCTAGGCCTAAATATAAAAACAGAAAAGAAGTATCTAGGCAGGGATATCTGAGACTTCATAGCATGTTACAAATAGACATCACAGAGTAAGTCCAAGAAAGTCACTAAACAAGTAAGTGAACAAACGACAACAAAAAGAAGCCTGGGGTAGGATGAAGGGTGTTGTTGGAAACCAGAGTTGCTACAATATATTATCTAAAATGTACCGTTTACAACACAAAAATATAAAACATGCAAATAAACAGGAAGTTTTGACCCAATAGAAATTGTCCTAGAGAAAATCCAGATGGATGCAGTGATATTCTCTTTCTTCTTATATTTTTGTCTTGAAAGCTATTTTGTCTGGTGGAGTTACTCTAGATGCTACTCTATTCCCTTAATCTGTGTGTATGTATTTATGTCAGTGTCAAGCTTTTTTATTACTATAGCATTGGAATAGATTTTCAAATCATGCAATGTGATACCTCTGGCTTTCTTCTTTTTGCCAATATTGTTCTGGCTGTTTGGAGTCTCTTCTGGTTGCATATGGATTTTAGGATTGTTTTTCTGTTTCTGGGGAAAGTGTCATTGAAATTTTGATAGGGATTGCACTGAATATGTAGACTGTTTTGGGTAGCATGGACATTTTAATAATATGAATTCTCTCAATTCATAACCAGGGGATAGCTTTCAATTTGCTTCTGTCTTCTATTTCATCAGTGTTTTAAAGTTTTCAGTGTACAGATCTTTCACTTACTTGGCTAAATTTATTTCTAAGTATTTTTTATAGTAGCTAATTTAAATGAAATAATTTTCTTGATTTATTTTTTGGATAGTTCACTGTTACTGTATAGAAACACTGATTTTGTATGCTGATTTTGTATTCCCAACTTTACTAAATTTATTTATTACTTTTAAAAGATTTTTCTGTAGTCTTTAGGGTTTTCTGTATACAAGGATCATGCTGTTTCAAACAGAGTCTTAGTCCTTTTGTGTTGTTAGGAAGGAATATCTGAGACTGGGTAATTTGTAAAGAAAAAAGGTTTATTTGGCTCACGATTCAGCTGGCTAGAAGGCTAGATACATAGCAAGAGAGGAAGCAAGAGAGAGAGTGGAGGTACCAGGCTCTTTGTAACCACCAGCTCTTGCAGGAAATAATGGAGCACAAACTCACTTATTATAGTAAGGACTGCACCAAACCATTCATGGGGGATCTGGCCCTGTGACCCAAACATTTACCATGAGGACCCACCTCCAACAATGGGAAACAAATTTCAATATGAGGTTTGGGGAAAAAACATCGAGATTATAGCATAAGGACAAATTAACTTCTTCCTTCTCAATTGAGATACCTTTTATTTCTTTCTCTTGCCTAATTGCTCTGGGTACGACTTCCAGTACTATGTTAAATAGAAATGGCAAGAGTGGGCATCCTTGTCTTGTGCTTGGTCTTAGAGGAAAAGCTTTCAGCTTTTCACCATTGAATATGATGTTAAATGTAGGATTCTCATATATGGCCTTTACCATGTTTAGGTACATTCCTTGTATAACCAATTTCTTGAAGTTTTTATCATAAAAGGATGTTGAATTTTGTCAAATGCCTTTTCTGCATCTATTGACATGATTATATGGCTTTTGTCCTTCCTTTTGTTAATGCCATATGTCACACTTATTGATCTGGATATTTTGAACCATCTTTCCATCCCTTGGATAAATCCCACTGATCAGGGTAAATGATTATTTTAATGTGCTGTTGAGTTCAGTTTGCTAGTATTTTGTTGAAGACTTTTGCATCTAAGTTCATCAGGAATACTGACCTGTAATTTTCTTCCCTTGTTGTGTCCTTGTCTGGCTTTTGTATCACGGTAATGCTGGCCTTGTAAAATGCATTTGAAAGTAATGCCTGTTGTTCAGTTTTTGAAGAGTTTGAGGACTGTTATTATTCCTTCTTTAAATGTTTGGTAGAATTCAGCGGTGAAGCCATCATGTCCCCAGCTTTTCTTTGATAGAGTTTTTACTAGTGACTCAATCTCCTTATTCATTAGCACTCTGTTCGGATTTTCTATTTCTTTGTAATTCAGTCTTGGTAAGTTGTACGTGTCTAGCAATTTACCAATTTTTTTCTAGGTTATCCAGTTTGTTGGCATATAATTGTTCACAGTAGTCTCATGATTTTTAGTATTTCTGTGGTATCATTTGTAATGTCTCCTCTTTCATTTCTGATCTGTCTTATCTCTTTTTTAGAACTGAGTCTAGCTAAAGGTTTATCAATGTTACCTTTTCACAAAAACCAACTCTTAGTTTCACTGATCTTTTATATTGTTTTTCTCCTTTCTATTTCATTTATTTGTGTTCTGATCTTTATTATTTCCTTCTTTATGCTAACTTTGGGCTTAGTTTTTTTTGTTTGTTTTGTTTTGTTTTTTCCTAGCTTCTTGAGGTGTAACATTAGGTTTTATACTTGGGACCTGGAGCCTGAATCCACAGGAACTGGCCTGGCACCGAGAGAGGCTTGGCACCTGGGACCACTGGGATGGGCCTGGAACCTGGGTCTGGGTTGTCTTAGCACCTCAATCTATAGGGTCTGTCCCAGTATTGGGGTGAGAATGGACCCTGGGTCTGCTGGAGCAGGCCTGAACTCTGGGTTCTCTAGAGCCTGGGGCCAGCATGGAGCTCGGTTCTGTAGGGGCTGGTATGAAGCCTAGGATTATGGCACTGGCCTAGTACCTGGAGCCACTAGAAATGGCCAGAATCCTAGAGCTGTGGAGACAGTCCTGGAGCTTGTGTCTGCTGGTGCTGGCTGGAGGCTGAGTATATAGGTGCTTGTCTAGAGGCTAAGTCTGCAAGGACTGGCCTTGGTTCTGGGGCCAGCCTGGGTCCTGGGTATACATGGGTGGCCCTGGAGCCTGAGTCCATGGAGACCAATCCACTAGCAGTGTCTACTGGGACAGGCATGTACCCTAGGTCTGCTGGGGCATGGGGCCACAGGGACTGGCTTAACACCGGGCAGGCCTAAAGCCTGTGTCTCTGAGTTCCTGCCTAGTGTCAGAGGCTAAGGGTGCTAATCCAGCACAGGAGTGGATCTCAAGCCTATGGCCATGAGAACTGGCCCATTCCTGGGGACGATCCTGATGCTAGTATCACTAGGGGTGGCCTTGCCCTGGGGTGGCTCTGGATCCTAAAACTGCAAGGACCTGTCTGAGACTGGGGATAGTCTAGAGCCTGGAGCTGCTGGTGTTGGCCTAGCACTAGGGAGGCCTGGAGCCTGGGGCTAGAGGGTTCTGCCTGATACCAGGGTGGGCTTTCAGACTGTATCTGCAGGTATTAACTTGAACCTGGGGTAAAGGGGCTAGCCTGGTACTGAGCAGACGTGGAACCTGTATCCACATATGTCAGCCTGATGACTAAGGCTACAAGAGCCAGCCTGATGCTGGGGATAGCCGAGAGCTTAGGACCACTGAGGTCAGCTGAACATTGAGGACAGTCCAGAACCTGAGGATCCTGAGGTTGTCCTGACATTAAAGAAGCCTGGAGACCAAGTCTGCTGCATAGGTCTGGAGCCTGGGGCTGTGGGATGCAGCCTGGTGCTGGAACAGGTGGGTTTGGAGGCTTAGTCCATAGATACTGACCTGGAGTCTAGAGCTGTGGAGGCCTACCCTGCATTGTGTTTTACTAAGACAAGTCTATTGCTGGTGTCCAAGGCAAAGTCTGGTGTCTATTGCCCACTTTTCTCTCCACGCTACACTGCCTGGTGTTGGGGGAGGGGTGACATGGGCAATGTAAAACTGACTGTCTCTCCTGCCCTCATCAATGCATCTTTTCATAATTCTGTGCTACACCCGGGAGCTGTAATTTCTCACTTGGTTTCCTTAGCTCCTATAAAGGTCATTTCATATATGGAGGGATCTTCGAATTGATGTTTCTGCAAGGGAAAGAGTGCTGGAGCATCCTATTCTGCCATTTTGCTGATGCTTGTCTCTGAGTCAGGGTTTTGACCAATCATATCATCATCACCAATCTTGCTGACACTGCCTCTGTTCAGCACCCACCCCCAGGTCCTGAATCAGGGCTTTCACATGTCCTTACTGAGGCTGCACTCCTGCTACTCTGTGCCCCAGCCCCTGGGTCTTGAGCCAGGGCTTTGATTAACCATCCCTGGGGTTAGGCTGCCACTGCTCTAGACTCTACACTCTGGGCTTAAGTCACAGATATCACTGCTGTTTGCTCCATTCCCTGGGGCCTGAGTTGTGGCTACAACCAGCCATCCCTTGGGCCACACTACCCACTGTTGCATCACAGACCCACAGCCCAGGCCTCTTCTTGGTCCTGTCATTGCTGGATCTGTGTTACTGTTATATCCCTTCCCCATGAGGTCAAGTCATTGTGGAATGTCCTAGAGACCCACCGTAAACTCTGTAGATGATATGCACAAGACCATGTCTTAATCACTGGCACCACTATCCCAGCAAGTATGTCTGTGCTCCAGTTCCCAGATGCCACAAAAGTTCTGTGCACACCTAACCACAGATCCTCAGATCTGTTGCTACTCCAAATACCTGTGCCCTAAGCACGGGCACCACCATCACTGTCTTAGCCTCTTTGGACTTCTATAACAAAATGCCTTAAGCTGGATTATTTATAAATTATAGAAATGTATTGCTTACAGTTCTGGAGGCTGGAAAGTCACATATCAAGGCAACAGAAGATATAGTCTCTAATGAGGGCTTGATCTGTGCTTCAAAGATGTTAACTTCTTCTAGCATCCTTACATGGCAGAAGGAGTAAGTCCATTCCCTTCAATCTCTGTTATGGGGGCATTAGTCCCATTTGTGAGGGCAGAGCCCTCATAACTTAATATCTTTCAGATAGGCCCCACTTATTAAAACTGTCACATACAGTATTAGTTTCCAACTTATAAATTTGAAGGGAACACCCACATTCAAACCATAGCAGCCACTGATCATGCACTTGCCCCAATCCCAGCATCACCACAGCTGCGGTTGTGTGAATGCCAGCATGCCACAATCGGTGCCAAGAGGAATAACCTTGGCTAGAATATCCCCCCATGAGAGAAAAGGAGTGCAAGAGGAACCCAGCAGCCACTACTACCAAGGACCATAAGAGCCCTAGCCACTATAGCCACCACAGACTGCACACATATAAACATAAGGCTGCCAGAAAAATGAAAACATCAAGGAAATATGATACCACTAAAGAAACACAGTAACTATGCAGTAAGTGATCTCAAAGAAACGGAGATCTATGTTATCTGAAAAAGAATTAAAAATAATTATTTTAAGGAAGATCAGTGAGATACAAGAGAACACATACAGCTCAATGAACTCAGGAAAGTAATAAACAAAACAAGATCAACAAAGAAACAGAAATTATCAAAAAGATCCAACAAAAATTTTAGAACTGCAGAATATAATGAATGAAATACAAATGTAAAAGAGAGCTTCAAACAGGAGACATGATGAAATAGAAGAAAGAATCTGCAAACTTGAAGGCAGACCTTATGAAATTATCCAGTGAGAAGATTTTTTAAAAAATAAAAAATAGTGAAGAAAACCCAAAGAACTTACAGGACACTATCAACTGAATCACTGATCACATTTGGATGTTTGTTCCCTCCAAATCTCATGTTGAAATGTCATCTCAAATTTGAAGTTGGGGCCTGGTGGGAGGTTACTGGATCATGAGAGCAGTCCCTCATAAATAACTTGGTGCTATCCTCATAATAGTGAGTGAGTTTTTGCAAGATCTGGTTGTTTAAAATTTTGTGGCACCTCCCCACTTGCTTTCTTGCTCCCACTCTCACCATATGACATGCTGGTTCCTCATTGCCTTCTGGCATGATAGTTAGCTTCCTGAGGCCCGCACCAGAAACATGTCAGCACCATGCTTCCTGTACAGCCTGAAGTACTGTAAGCCAAAAATAAAACCTCTTTTCACAAAGTAGTTAGCCTCAGGTATTCCTTTATAGCAATGCAAAAATGGTCTAATACAACATAGATGCTAAAGTCCTCAACAAAATACTAGCAAACTAAATTCTACAGCACATTAAAAGACTCATTCATGGATGGGAGGAAAATAGCAAACAGGAAGCAGGGCTAACATGCATCTCCCACTTGAACAGACAAAACAGTGTGTGGAGACTCATACCATGAACTTTTGTTCCAAGAACCACTGCAGGAACATACCAGGAAAACCAAAAGAATTCACAGATCCTTTGATGGTAGCAGAGCGCTGCTGCAAATTCCATGAGATGGGTGAGTTTCCAAAGTGAGAGAGGGTGAAAACCTGCCTCCAAACACACATTCCACTGGGGAATCTAAAAATCCAGATCATGGGAGAAGGATTTAACCCTGCCTAGTGCTGGAACAGATTTCAGGAACCGCAAGAAATATAAAGGTAAAAGCAGCAGTGGGGAAGGACCTTGTAGGCACTCAGAGTCTCCAGCTCAAGCCCAGGGAAGCCATCCCTAACTGCTAAGACCTCACAGGGGCTCTCAGGGAAGACAGCCAGGAGAATTAGGGAGGGGTCAAAGGGTGAAAGAAGTTTCCAACTGAATTTTGTAATAATTTTGACTGGGCACAAACATTCTTGAGCAGAATATAGGGGGTGAATGGGAACTGCTGCAAATATGAGCATAGGAACCATCAACATTGTGAACACAAAGAGAGAGGAGGGCCTGAAAGCTGTGCTTGCATTCTTAGCAAGGAAACTTATGGCCCAGGGCAGGTCTGAGCTCTGCGCACAGGCTGCCTGGATCTAAACTGTTAGCAGGGCACTGCAGAATCAAGATTGGCCTCACCAAATGCATGGGAGCTGAGTGAGTCCTTTCACTAATGGCTATACCCTAAATCCCTGGAGAACTATACTGCACAGCAGAGGCAGCCATAATCCCCTTGAACATAACCCCATTGGCCTGAGAACCATCCCCCTCAACCTCCACGGAAGCCTTTGCAAGCCCCATGCAAGAAGAGACTAAGTTCAGATCCACCTAATACCCTGCCCCAACGTGGTGGTATTTCCCAACCTGCCTGGTAACCAAATACAAAAGACATGAACTCTTGGGAGCTTTATGGCCCTGCCCATTACCTGAGAAAACAGAATACTTCCTCTGCCAACTTAGGGCAAGCTTATATCCCACTACTGCTAACACAGCTGGTGTTATCTTGAATGTGTTACCTCCTGACTGGAGGGCAATTATCTTATGCCATTACAGCAACTCATGACAGAATAACCCTGCTCCTAAGAAGGGGGAGAGCCCCACGTCAGGCAATCACCCCATGGGATAAAAGAATCTGAACAGCAGGACTTGAGTTCTAGATCTTTCTGCTAGTGGGTAGTTTCTCACAACAGAGACACAATGGCAATGCTGGGTACAGTAGGGAAAGTCTACACCTATACCCCAACAGGCAGGCAGCCTCTGTGATCATAAAAGGTCTTGGAGAAGGAGACCTTGTGCCCCCCCAGCACTCCACTGAAGACACAGTGGACTTCCCCCACAGGAATGCAGCCTAGAAGAATGTATAGACAGCCTTGCTGGAACAATCCAGGGTGAGTGTATCCCCATAACAGGAGCATACTCCAGGTTCAGGCCAGCAGACAGGCAGAGTCACAATTCCTCCCTACCTGGAAGATCAACATTCCTATACATGAAAAGATGTGTCTGTATGACCCAAGTAGCTGAAACACAAAGACAGGAGTGAAGCTATGAGGTGAATAACTTTCCTGCTGACCTGGCAGGGGGGCTGAGGTAGCTCTCACTCTTCACCCTGATAAAACCTCAGCAGATTTCACTGAGAGCTCCCCCAGCAACCCTCATCAAGGTTGGGATCTTGGCCCACAGTTGGGCATTATTAGGTTGATACAAAAGTAATTGAGGTTTTTGCCGTTGATGGGAAAAACCTCAATTACCTTTGCACCAGCCCTATCTTAGCCACAACTGGTGACTATCCAGGGATACTTTCCCTACTGGACTGAAGACTGAATCATCAATTTAGTAAATAAAACAATGGAAAAAATTAAGTAAATAAATAAATTGTATGCCATGAGAGAAGGAGATAACCTTCAAAAGATCCCTGCCATTCCAACTCCATAGGAGACAGTGAACTCACCCACACACCACGAATATAACTACTACAACCAGCATCAGGGAAAGCCAGCACACAAAGGTTCTCTTTATAACTAACTATCTCATACACAGTCTTCATCCCTACAAGCACAAAGAAGGTCACGAGTTTGAGACCAGCCTGGCCAACATGGCGAAGCCCCATCTCTAATAAAAATACAAAATTAGCCGTGTTTGGTGGCGCACACCTATAATCCCAGCTACTCAGGAGGCGGAGGCAGGAGAATCACTTAAACCCAGGAGGCAGAGGTTGCAGTAAGCACAGACCATGTCATTGCACTCCAGCCTGGGCCACAAGAGTGAAACTCCATCTCATAAATAAATAAATATTAAAGTCTGATACTTAAGAAGGAAAAGAAGAAATTTAAAATAAAAAAGCAGTCCAATCAAAAAAAGATTCAAGAACAATTTTAAGAAACAGTCTACATAAATGAGAAGAAACCAGAAAAGTAACTCTGGTAATGACAATACAGGGTTCTATAACACCCCCAAATAATCACACCAGCTCCCCAGCAGTGGATCCAAACCAAGAAGAAATCTCTGAATTGCCAGATAAAGAATTTAGAAGGCTGATTATGAAACTACTCAAGGAGATACCACAGAAAGGTGAAAAAGACCTTAGAGAACTTTTTTAAAAAAATACAGGATATGAATGAAACATTTTCCATAGAAATAGGTATCATAAAGAAAAACCAATCACAACTTCTGGAAATAAAAGACACGCTTAGTGAAAAACAAAATGCAGTGGAAATTTTCAAAAATAGACTAGAACCAGTAGAAGAAAGAATTTCAGAGCTCCAAGACAAGGTTTTCAAATTAACCCAATCAGAAAAAGACAAGGATAAAATAATCTTAAAAAATGAACAAAACTTCCAGTAAACTGAGGATTATGTTAAATGGCCAAATCTAAGAATAACTGGTCTTCCTGAGGAAGAAGAGAAATCAAAAAGTTAGGAAGACTCATTTGAAGGAATAATTGAGAAAAAATTTCCTGGTCTTGCTAGAGATCTAGACATCCAACTATAAGAAGCTCAAAGAACTTCTGGGAAATTCATCACAAAAAAGATAATCACCTAGACACACAGTCATCAGGTTATCTAAACTCAAGGCGAAGGAAAAAATCTTAAGAGCTGTGAGACAAAAGCATCAGGTAAACTATAAAGAAAAACCTATCAGACTAGCAGCAAATTTCCTAGCAGAAACTTTACAGCCAGAAGGAATTGGGGGTCCTATCTTTAACCTCCTTAAATAAAATAATTGTCAGCCAGTAATTTTATTTCCAGCAAACCTAAACTTCATAAATAAAGGAGAGATAAAGTTGTTTTCAGACAAAAAAAAAATATGCTGAGAATTCGCCACTACCAAGCCAGCACTACAAGAACTGCTAAAAGCAGTTCTAAATCTTGAAAGAAAACCTCGAAATACGCCCAAAATACAACCAACTGAAAGCATTAATCTCACAAGACCTATAAAACAATAACACAATTTAAAAAAAGGTATTCAGGCAACAACCAGCATGATAAATAAAACAGTACCTCATATCTCAATACTAACACTGATAGTAAATGGCCTAAATGCTCCACTTCAAAGATAAAGAATGGCAGAATGAATAAAAATCTACCAACCAAGTAATTGCTGAGACTCACTTAACACATAAGGACTCACATATACTTAAGGCAAAGGGGTGGAAAAAGATAGTCCATGCAAACGGACACCAAAAGTGAGCAGGAGTAGCTACTTTAAAATAACAACAGTTTAAAAAGACAAAGAGGGATATTATATAGTGATAAGAGGACTACTCCAACAGGAAAATATCACAGTCCTAAACACATACGTACCTAACACAGGAGCTCCACAATTCATAAAACAATTACTACTAGACCTAAGAAATGAGATAGACAGCAACACAATAATAGTAGGGGACTTCAATACTCCACTGACAGCACTAGACAGGTCATCAAGACAGAAAGTCAACAAAGAACCAGTGGATTTAAACTACATCCTAGAACAAATGGACTTAGATATTTATAGAACTTACTACCCCAAAACTGCAGAATATGCACTCTTTTCATCAGGACATGGAACATTCTTCAAGACAGACCACATGATAGGCCAAAAAACACTTCTGAATAAATTTAAGAAAATCAAAATCATATTAAGCATCCTTTCAGACCACTGTAGAATAAAACTGAAATCAACTCCAAAGGGAATCCTCAAAACTATACAAATACATGTAAATTAAATAATCTCCCATTGAATGATCTTTGGGCCAACAATGAAATCAAGATGGAAATTTAAAAAGTCTTTGACCTGAATAATAGTAACACAACTTATCAAAACCTCTGGGATACAGCAAAAATAGTGCTAAGAGGAAAGTTCATGGCATTAAATGCCTACATCAAGAAGTGTGAAAGAGCCCAAATATTGACAATCAAATATCACACCTCTAGGAACTGGAGAAACAAGGTCAAACTAAACCTAAAGCTAGAAGAAAAGAAATAACAAAATCAGACCAGGACTAAATAAAATTGAAACAAAAAAAATACAAGAGATAAATAAAACAAAGATCTGTTTATTTGAAAAAATTAAGAAAATTGATTGACCATTAGAGAGATTAAACAAAAGAAAAGAAGAGAGAATATCCAAATCAGCTCAAGTAGAAATGAAAAGAGAGATATTACAACTGACACCACAGAAATGCAAAAGATCATTGAAGGCTACTATGAACACTTTTGTGCACACAAACTAGAAAACCTAGAAGAGATGGATACATTCCTGGAAATAAACAACCCTCCTAGATTAAGTAAGGAAGAAGTAGAAACTGAACAGACCAGTAGCGAAATCGAAACAGTAGTTTACAAATTGCCAACAAAAACAGATTCCAGGACCAGATGGATTCACAGCTAAACTGTATCAGACACTCAAAGAGGAATTGGTACCAATCCTACTAAAACTATTACAAAAAAAAAAAGAAAGAAAGAAAGAGGGAGTCCTCCCTAGATCACTCTATGAAGCCAGTATCACCCAAATACCAAAACCAGGAAAGCACATAACAAAAAAAAAGAAAACTACAGACCAATATCCCTGATGAACACAGATGCAAAAATCCTCAACAAAATACTAGCTAGCTGAATCCCAACAGCATATCAAAAAGATAATACATCACAAGCAAGTGGGTTTCATACCAGTGATGCAGGGATGGTTTAACATACACAGGTCAGTAAATGTGATATATCACATAAACGGAATTAAAACTAAAAATCATAAGATCATCTCAATAGAAGCAGCAAAAGCATTTTAAAAAAATCCTGGCTCCCTTAGTGACAAAAACCTTCTGCAAAATTGGCATAGAAGGAACAGACCTCAAGGTAATAAAAGCCATTTATGACAAGCCCACAGCCAATATCATACTAAATGGGGAAAAATTGAGAGCATTCCCAATGAGAACTGAAACAAGACAAGGATAATCACTTTCACCACTTCTATTCAACATATTGGAAGTCTTAGCCAAAGAAATCATACAAAAGAAAGAAAGAAAGGACACTCAAATCGGAAAAGAGGAAGTCAAACCAGTGCTGTTCACCAATGATATGACAGTATACCTAGAAAATTCTAAGAACTCATCCAAGAAGCTCCTAGATCTAACAAATAATTCAGTAAAGTCCCAGGATACAAAATCAATGTACACAAATCAGTAGGACTGCTATACACCAACAATGACCAAGCTGAGAATCAAATCAATAATTCAATCCCTTTTACGACAGCTACAAAACAGAAACAAAAAATAAACAAACAAAAAAACCTCAGGAGGTGGAAGATCTCTACAAGAAAACTATACAACACTGCTGAAAGAAATTATAGATGACACAAACAAATAGAAACATGTCCCATGCTCATGGATGGATACAATCAATATTGTCAAAATGACCATACTGCCAAAAGTGATCTACGGATTCAATACAATTCACATCAAAATATCATCATCGTTCTCCACAGAACTAGAAGAAAACAATCCTTAAATTCATATGGAACCAAAAAAGAGCCCACGTAGCTGAAGTAATACTAAGCAAGAAGAACAAATCTGAAGGCATCATATTACCCAACTTCAAACTACACTGCAAACTAGGCTACAGTTACCAAAACATGGTATTGGTATAAAAGTAGGCACGTAGACCAATGGAACACAGTAGAGAACCAAGAAATAAAGCCAAATACTTACAGCCAATTGATCTTAGGTAAAGCAAATAAAAACAGAATGGGAAAAGCACACACACCCTGTTCAACAAATCATGTTGGAATAACTGGCAAGCCACATGTAGAAGAATGAAACTGGATCCTCATCTCTCACCTACACAAAAATCAACTCAAGATGGATCAAAGACTTAAATCTAAGACCTGAAACCATGAAAATCCCAGAAGATAACATCAGAAAAACTCTTCTAGACATTGGCTTAGGCAAAGAGTAGTTCATGACCAAGAATCCAAAAGCAAATGCAACAAAAACAAAAATAAATAGATGGGACCTAATTAAACTAAAAAGCTCCTACACAGCAAACAAAATAGCAGAGAAAACAGACAACTGACAGTGGGAGAAAATACTCACAAACTATGCATCTGACAAAGAACTAATATCCAGCATCTACAAGAAACTCAAACAAATCAGCAAAAAAAAGAAGAACAAATAATGGCATCAGAAAGTAGGCAAAGACCATGAAGAGACAATTCTTACAATATGCAAATGTCCAACAAACATGAAAAAATGCTTAACATCACTAATTATCAGAGAAATGGAAATTAAAACCACAATGCGATACCATCTTACTCCTGCAAGAATGGCCATAATTAAAAATCAAAAAATAACAGATGTTGGTGTGGATGTGGTGGCTGCTGATGGGAATGTAAGCTCGTACAACCACTATGGAAAACAGTATGGAGATTCCTTAAAGAACTGAAAGTAGAACTACTATTCAATCCAGCAATCCCACTACTGGGTATTTACCCACAGAAAAAAAGTCATTATATAAAAAAGTCACTTGCACATGCATGTTTACAGCAGCACAATTTGCAATTGTGAAAATATGTAACCAACCTAAATGCCCATCAACCAATGAGTGGATCAAGAAAATGTGGTATATATACAACCCGGAATACTATTCAGACATAAAAAGGAACAAAATAAGGGTATTTGCAGCAACCCAGATGAAGTTGGAGAACATTATCCCAAGTGAAGTAACTCAGGTATTGAAAACCAACTATCGTATGGTTTTACTAATAAGTGGGGGCTAAGCTATGATAATTCAAAGGCATAAAAATAAGACAATGCACATTGAGGACTTGGGAACACTGGGAGGGGTAAGGGACAAAATACTGCACGTTGGAGACAGTGTAAACTGCTCAGGTGACAGGTGCACCAAAATCTCAGAAATCACTACTAAAGAACTCATCCATTTAACCTAAAACCACCTGTTCCTGAAAAACTATTAAAATGTTTTAAAATGGGCAAAATATCTCAACAGATACTTCATCAAAGATACACAGATGGCAAATAAGCATATGAAAAGATGCTTCACATCATGTCACTGGAGAATTACAAATTAAAACAATAATAAGATATCACTACATACCTACTAGCAGGGTGAAAATCCGAAACATTGATGATGGTAAATGCTGGGGAGAACATGGAGCAACAGGAAGTCTCATTCATTGCTAGTAGGAATGCAAAATGGTACAACCACTTAGAAGGGTAGCTTGACAGCACTATTCACAATAGCAAAGATACAGAATCAACCCAAATGTTCACCAATAACAGATTGGATTTAAAAAAAATGGTACATATACACCATGGAATACTATGCAGCCGTAAAAAGGAATGAGATCATGTCTTTTGCACGAATATGGATGGAGCTGTAGGCTATTATCCTTAGCAAGTAAACGCAGGAACAGAAAACCAAATATTGCATGTTCTCACTTATAAGTGGGAGCTAAATGATGAGAACTTACAAACACAAAGAAACCACAGACACCGGGGTCTCCTTGAGGGTAGTGGGTGGGAGCAAAGAGGGGAGCAGAAAAGATAACTATTGGGTAATGAGCTTAATAGCTGGGTGATGAAATAATCTGCACAATAAATGCCCATGATATGAGTCTACCTGCGTAACGAACCTTCACATGTACACCTGAACCTAAAACAGAAGTTGAACAAAGAAGTCAATAAATAAATAAAAGTAAAAGGCTCATTCACCATGATCAGTAAGATTTATCCCAGAGATGCAAGGACGGTTCAACATATCCAAATCAATAAACATGATACACCACATTAATAGAATGAAAGACAAAAACAACACGATCATTTTAATGAATGCAGAAAAAGCATCTGACAAACTTCAACATCCTTTTGTGATAAAAACTCTCAACAAATTAATTATACAAGGTATGTACCGCAACATAATAAAAGCCATATATGATAAGGCCACAACTAATATACCCAATGGCGAAAAGTTAAAAGCATTTCCTCTAAGATCAGGAACAAGACTCTTGCCACTTCTATTTAACATAGCACTGGAAGTTCTAGTCAAAGCAATTAGGCAAGAGAAAGAAATGAAAGGCATACAAATTGGAAAAGAAGAAGTAAAATTGTCTCTTTTCCCAGATTACATGATATTATACATAGAAGATCTTAAATATGCCACCAAAAAGTTGTTAGAACTAATAAATAAACTCAGGGAATTGCAGCACACAAAGTCAACATACAAAAAAGCAGTTATATTTCGATACACTATTGAAGATGATCTACCCAAAAAAGAAAGAAAGCAATCCCATTTAAAACAACATCAGAAAGAATAAAACACTTAAGAATAAACTTAACCGAAGAGGTGAAAGAGCTGTATATTGAAAACTATCAAACCATAATGAACAAAAATGAAGATACAAATGTCAAGATATCCTGTGTTCATGAATTGGAAGAATTAATGTTGTTAAAATATCCATACTACCCAAAGCAATCCACAGATTCAATTCTAATGGCATTTTTCACAGACACAGAAAAAATAAACAATTGCAAAATTTGTATGGAATCACAAAAGACTCTGAATAGCCAAAGTAGGTGTACAACCAAAGCAAATGAAATCAGCAATTGCAAAGATACCTGCACTCCCATGTTCATTGCAGGATTTATTCACAATAGCCAAAACATGAAAACAACCTAAGTGTCTAACCTAAGTGTCTGCCAACAGATCAATGGATGAAGAAATTGTGGTGTATACACACACACACACACACACACACACACACAACGGGTTATTATTCAACCATAAAAAAAGAAAAAAATCCTGTTATTTGCAACAACATGGATAACCCTCAAGGGTATTATGCTAAGTAAAGTAAGTCAGACAAAGAAAGACAAACTCTGTATGATTTTATCTGTACGTGGAATCTTAAGAAGTTGAACTTACTGAACTAGAGAACAGAATGGCAGTTACCAGGGGCAAAGGTGAAGGAAAGGGGAGAGGTTGGGAGGTTGGCCAAAGGGCACAAACTTTCAATGATAAGATAGGTAAGTTCAAGGGATACAATACACAGCATGGTGAAGTGATACATATAAACTAATTTGATTCTGGTAATCATTCCACAAAATATATGTATATCAAATCATCACACTGTACACCTTAAAATCAAACAATTTTATTTGTCAGTTATACCTCAATAAAGCTGGGGAAAAAAAGAAAAAAAAAATACATAAACCCAGAGGGTCTTATAGCTACCTGTTCCCCAGGTACATCTTGAATTTACCGTTCCCTAGAACTTCTTAATAGCTAAAATCATAAATTCAGCAAGTTTTTTTCTGAGTACAACCTCCTATAATTACAGTTTCAATTTCCTTACTGATCTACTTCAGTTCTTACAGGTAAAGTTACCTACCTTAGAAGACGTTTAGTGAGAATTAAATGAAATAATGTGTATCAACAGCTTAGCACAGTACCTGATACACAGTAAGTCCTCAAGAAATCATAGACAAATTTTGTTTTTTTTGTTTGTTTGTTTTTGTTTTTTTTTTTTTTGAGACGGAGTCTGGCTCTGTCGCCCAGGCTGGAGTGCAGTGGCCGGATCTCAGCTCACCACAAGCTCCGCCTCCCGGGTTTACGCCATTCTCCTACCTCAGCCTCCCGAGTAGCTGGGACTACAGGCGCCGCCACCACGCCCGGCTAGTTTTTTGTATTTTTTAGTAGAGACGGGGTTTCACCGTGTTAGCCAGGATGGTCTCGATCTCCTGACCTCGTGATCCGCCCGTCTCGGCCTCCCAAAGTGCTGGGATTACAGGCTTGAGCCACCGCGCCCGGCCTACAAATTTTGATTTTAAGTATTCTATTACAAACAAATTATCTGCCAATATCCAAATTGTCCTCAAACTCACTCTCAACCTCTGGCATTAAATGAAACTTGGCTTTTACTTGACACTACTATTATATATTCCTCCCAATCCACTTAATTGAAGGCCAGACCTCCAGCAATTCCCCCTGATTTCAGAAGATCTGAGAGATCAGCATAGTCCTTGCTTCTCAAGCACCATGATCTCCACAAATCTTAGCCATTTCTAACACAATTACCCTACCTTGCAATTATTAGAAATTGTTTCACCTTCGAGATCCTAAATGCTTGAAATTTCCCTCATTAAAATAGAATGCTCTTTCAATTCTCCTACTCTTTTTGAACTAGATCTTCTTTCTCACTATGGCCATAAATCTTCTAGTACCCTAGTCCATCACTTCAATCTTCTTTGTTTGTCTCCTTATCCAGAGTAGATGACTATTATTTGGATAAATTCCCTAGATCTTCTAACATTCTCACCTTGACAACACTCAGCACTTGAGCAACCCACTGTCTCCTCTTCCCCTATGCTGTGAGCACTGCTGGAGAAAATCACTACTAGAGCCAACATTAGCCGGGCCCTCACTTCTCAGCAATTATTAATATTTTATTCAATGTCTACTGATACTTTACTGAATTCCTACAACACCTTTTCCAAGCCTATCCCATTCTTAAACTCCTAAAGGCGCATTTTACTCTCTCAGCAGATGACCTTACACCCAGAAGATACAGACCTCCAATGTGAGCTCCCTCCTTGACCTCCTTCGTTCTTCAAAATCACTTTGTATCTTCACCTTCTATCTTGACCAACTCTGGCCTTTGAAGCAAAGTGTGTCTCCTCTTTGCCAAGGTTAATCCCTCCACTTGTTCTCTTGATTTTACCACTGTCTTACAAAGTATGGTTAAGAGTCCAGGTTCAGGACTTAAACCATGTGATTTCAGATCCAGCTCTACCACTTTACTCCTGTATGACCTCGGAGTTACTCAACCTTTTTAAGCTTCTGTTTCCCTACCTGCAAAAAGTGATTAATAACAGTTCCTACTCATAAGGCCAATGTGAAACATAAATGAGAGAATCCACATAAAGTGCTTAGCAAAATTCCTAGCACGTAGTCAATATTCAATAACATAATAGCTGTAAATACTATTACCTTTCCCTCTAGATACCTCCTGGTACATTTTCCCTTGTCTCCAAAGTAGCTCAAGTCTTCTGTCTCCTGTTTTGTTTTTAGTTTTGTTTTTTTTTTTTTTAATTAAAAGACACCTTTTCTGGAATTTGCTACCCTCATTCCAAGATTTCGTTCCTTTCTTTCACCACCAAAGAGTAATGTATAACTCCTTTCCAGAGGAAGCATGGAGGAGTGGAAAGACTTTGGGGATAAATATACTGTTTGAACCTAGTTCTTCCACTTAGTGGTTGTATGGCCTGGAGCAAGCAGCTTTTCTAACCCTCCGTTTTTTCATCTGTAAAATGGATATATTACCCATTTCTTAGGGTCATCAAGAGGATTAAACTAAAATAATATATGTAAATCATCTGGCCAAAGTAGGTGCTAAATGAATGCCAGTTCTCCATTCCTTATTCTTTTCTTAACCCCTTACAATCTTGGTTGTTCCTCTACCACTCTATTTATCTCTTTAGCTCACTTCAGCTCTTATTAGCATGGTTTTGAATAATCTGACTCCTCTAAACCTTAATTTTCATCTGTAAAATGGTAATAATACCCACCACATAAAGCTGTCTTGAGAATTAGTGAATTAACACATGTAACGTGTTTTAGCATAGTGCCTGGCCTGGAGTAAGCACTTAATAAATGATAACTGCAGCAACTTATTAACGGTGAAATCAAAGGACTGTTCAACTCTCTTCTCTAAGTTTCAATGACAACACACTATTCTGGTTTGCTTTTTGCCACTGACCATTCCTTCTGTCTGTGGACCTTCTCCACGAAGCCTTTCTTTACTCTCTTCAAACCAAGTGTGAGCTCTCTCTCTTTTTGAGCCTCAGAGCACTCTGTACTTCTCTTGAGGTAAGAAACTCCCCTTACTCTTAATCACAGTCATTTGTGTTATATGTGTTATATCTCCACCACTTAATCTCTTTTGTCCTCATTGCCTGGCACTTTATTCATGTAGAACATGTTGACTACCTAATACACATCAGACTTGTGCCAGGTACTACGGATACAAAATATAATTACTGTCTTCAAGGAACTTAAAGTTTAGGTAGCTAGAACAGACAAGTAAGTAGTCTGTATGTGCAGTGAAATAAATGCTTGGTTAAGAGTGTGCCCAGAGTCCTCTGGGAGCACAAACAAGTGTTATTTAAAATAGACTGGCGAGGACCGGGCGCGGTGGCTCACGCCTGTAATCCCAGTACTTTAAGAGGCCCAGGAGGGTGTATCATGAGGTCGGGAGTTCGAGACCTGCCTGACCAACATGGTGAAACTCCATCTCTACTAAAAAATAAAAAAATTAGCCGGGCATGGTGGCGCGCGCCTGTAGTCCCAGCTACTCAGGAGGCTGTGGCAGGGAATCACTTGAACCCGGGGGGAGCGGGGGGCAGGGAGGTTGCAGTGAGCCGAGATCGCGCCACTGCACTTAAGTCTGGGAGACAGAGCAAGACTCCGTCTCAAAAATAAAAAATAAAATAAAATAGACTGGGGAGATCAAGGACACTGTTAGACAGGCATTTTTGTGTTTTGCCTATGGGGAGGCTATATACAAATATCTGTTGAATTAAAGAATGAACTATAAATGCAACTAGATAAACATGGGAAAAGGCACTTTAGGCCCAGAGAGAGCACGTAAAAAAGCAAGGAGGGGTGAAGCAAGTAGCTCAGCATCGACAGGAGGAGGGTTCCTGAGTGACAAGAGATAAGGCTGGAAAGTCTAGGTAAAATCAGGTGTTCTAGACATAAGAGTATGACCTGACCCCAGAGGGGAGATGATGACATGCCCATACAGTTTTGTAAATGGGGGGTGGGGGGGGGTGGGGGTGGGGAGGCAAAAAATCAAATTTGCATTTTGGTAGATGTACTCTGGCAACACAGAAAACGGATTACATGAGAGCCAGGCTTGAGGCAGCAAGTTAGGTAGGAGGTTGTTGAAAGAACTCAGATAAGTATGAGAAACAGAACTGCAGACGCTGCCGACTTAAACTTCAGCGAAACTGAATTATTCATATTGTATCTCCTGCAAGCCTAACAGAATGTTTTACACTTAAAACCCGCTACATAAATACCTGTAGACTACCATTATTAAACACTACTTAGGGAACTGCAGCAAGCAGCCAGCTGAGTCACTCACTGTACACGGATTCCCAAGTAAAGGCATCTTTTCCAAGCGTAAAACTCGAAAGAAACAGGTTATTCGAGCACAGAGAGCAACAACACTACTTGTAAACCAGCGCACTGCTGAGAGACTATGGGACCTCTCTATCCTGGTCAGTTTCACCCCAAATGTTTCAACAAAGTCCTTCCATAGGGTCATGAGGCCTTGCCCTGTGCGCCGAGACAAATGCCCAGGATTTTTTTTTCTCTCTCTTTTTTGCAGCTCAAGACCGAAACATCTACTGCGGCTCGTCGCCTGGCCAACCATTTTCACCCAGCCGTTTCCCAGTTTTGTATTGTGCCACTGTGTAAATCGACAACCGAAGGGGATTGAGGAAGCAGTGTCCCAGGCTGATAAAACCCGAATGGGGAAAGGCAGGTGTCTTGAGGCTTCAAACAATAAAGATTGTAATTATGTCAAAACCCACCTCCACCCCGCCCCTTGCTCCGGGGCTCCTTCAGAAGTTAGTAGGATCCCTTTTACAGTTACCGGGATGCTATCGGCAACCACAGAAATTAAGCAAGTTCGTTTTCGCTTACCCTGATGGCCGCCATGTCCACGACCCTTTCCGCCAAGGTTTTCAGACGGAGAGCGGAGAGGGACAAATCAGTTCGACTAGGCTCCCCTTCCGACAGCCCCGCCCCGTTACGCCCGTTGCCTGCCAGTTACCGCCTTTTCTCCGCCCTCCTCCGGCGGCCGTGGCAACTGCTGTTGCCAGCCAGTTACCGCCTTTTCTCCGCCCTCCTCCAGCGGCCTTGGCAACTGCTGCAGTTTTGGTCGGCTGTCTTCCGGAGAAACTCTTCACCCTTGTGGTTGCCCCTCCCAGTCCCAGATAAAGCCTTTCAGAATATTATCCATAGTCTAGGTGGGAGTTATTTTCCTGGGTGCAGAACTTTTAATTATTTTGTTTCAGGCATATGTGATAATGTCTACATAAGGACTTAATACCCACGTGTAGCTGCTTTAATAATTAATTATATAGTCAGAAAAAGAAGTTATTACCTCTGCGAAACATGAGTAAGTTCATTCATTCTAAAACTATGTCACGGAGAGCTTACTCTATGCCAGGCAGTTGTTCGGAGCACAGACAAAACATAGTGGCTTCCTCATAGAGCTTATGATTCCAGGAGTAAAAGAGACAAATGCTGTGAAGGAAAATAAAACAGTGTGGGAATGAGGTGGGAGTTCACTGGTTTATATAAATGAGAGAAAGACTCTCTGATAAGCTCATTTGATAGAAGTCCTGAAGGAATTTAGAGAAGAGGGTTGCATACGGAAGGAACAGCAATGAAAAAGGCCAGTGAGGCTGGAGCAATAATTTCAGAGGTAGCGAAGTAATGCAGCGTAAGGGCTTTCGTGCTGCCAAAATAAATTTGGATTTTATGCTGAATAAGATGGGAAATCATTGCAGGATTTTGAGCAAAGGTGTGATGTGATCTAATTTACATTTTTAAAGGATGATTTTGGTACTATCAGGAGAATATACTAAGGGTATATTGCCGTATTCACAACAGGAGCAAGGTCTTCCGTAGGCCTGCATGAAGGATTCTGAGGAAAGAGGATGCTCATAATATGCCCATTAACAGTCCCAATATTAATTCATGTATTCATTCATTCAGTCAACAAATATTTATTAAGTACAAACTATATACTAGGCATTAGTTGATACCTATCACATTTCATACCGAAAACAGATCCTTTTTTAACAGAACTATCCTGTAAATGACAAAATTGTTTTAAGAAATAATGATGAAATGAAACTAATAATACTGGCTGCAAAAGAAACATTGAATGACTATTTTCTTTTATTGAACTTAATATAAACATATACATACATATATATGCCAATATAAAAATAAAATGCAAAATAAATAGTACAGAACCAAAAAGGAAAAAAAATGGATCAAGGTGTTTTAATTGCATTTTCAAAGGAAAAAAACTTATATCTACATGGTGGTCTACCACAGGAATAATATTACAGTTTCTGGTTTTGAGCCTTAACTTCTGTATATTTGTCAATAACTTCATCCAAATTTAACATTTCTGCATATTAAATAAATAGTATACCTAGATTTGTCAAGCTAACTTTGTTCGTAACTGATTGATGCACACGTTTTATTGATTTTAATATGTCAGGTTTATTTCACAATAATCAACAGGCAAATAGGAAAAGTCTTAAAATTGTGAATAAGCTTAGAATAAATTTATAACAATTTTATTTCCCAAAAATTTTAGGAATTTCAATAACACCCATGTTTTGTTGTTGTAGTTGTTGTTGCTTCTTTTCCAACTTTAACTTTTATTTTGGGTTTGGGTACGTGTGCAGATTTGTTATACAGGAAAATTGCATGTCAAGTGGGTTTGACATACAGATTATTTCCTCAGCCAGGTAATAAGCATAGCACTTGATAGGTAGTTTTTCAATTCCTTCCACCTTCCACCATTAAGTAGGCACCAGTGTCTATTGTTTCCATCTTTGTGTCTATGCATACTCATCATTTAGTTCCCACTTATAAGTCAGAACCTGCAGTATTTGGTTTTCTGTTCCAGCATTAGTTCCCTGAGGATGATGGCCTCCAGCTCCACCCATGGTGCTGCCAAGGATATGATCTCATTCTTTTTTATGTTTTTTATGGCTGCGTAGTATTCCATGGTGTATATGTATCACATTTTCTTTAGCCAGTCTACTATTGATGGTCGTTTAGGTTGAGTCAATATCTTTGCTAGTGAGAATAGTGCTGTGATGAACAGACCCATGCGTGTGTCTTTATAGTAGAATGACTTATATTACTTTGGGTACATACCCAATAATGGACTCCCTATTCAATAAATGGTGCTGGGAAAACTGGCAAGCCATAGGCAGAAGACTGAAACTGGACCCCTTCCTTATACCATAATAAAAGATTAACTCAAGATGGATTAAAGACTTAAATGTAAAACCCAAAACTATAAAAACCCTTTAAGACAACCTAGGCAATGCCATTCT